>NC_045722.1:8774288-11174288 GCF_009834535.1 Camelus ferus | reverse complement strand
GCTGTCCCTTTGGTTCCAGCAGCCTGATCCCACTTCCAGGTCACAATGACTGAACTCATGGTTGATCGAGAGTCCTTTGAGAAGTCCCATGGGACAAGTGCCTCTTACCTGCCTCAGCACCACTGCTCTGACACACTGTCATTCATAATTTCCTTAGTATTCTCACACATTTCCTCTTCTAAATGAACTTTAGAACCTATCAAATTCCAAAAAGTATCCAATCTCACTGGAGTACATTGACTTTATTTGGAGAGAACAGAATTTGTACAGGAATGTGATGTGCATCGTTTGGGTAGACTCAAGGGATGCTCTTAATTCAGCTGATTCTTTTAGGCTGTATAGGTTGGCCATTCTGTCGTCTGCAAATAATGACAGCTGTAACTCTTCCTCCCCTCTTTCATCTGCGCCACTGCAGGGGTTAGCAGTGCCAGAACATGGCTAAGTAACAGTATGTCCTTGGCCAGCTTCTGACTTGACTGGGAGTGCCTGTGTTGTTTGACTCTTTAGAATGCCAGTGACTGCCGGTTTCAGACAGAGACACCTTTATCTCGATTAGGATGTTTCTTTCTAACCTTAACTTACTAAGCGTTTAATAAGGGATAGATTTTAAATTTTACCCAGTATCATTTCAGCATCTATACAGACTATCATAAATTTTGCTCTATTAACCGAAGCTTTGATGAAGGCTGATAAGTAGCCACAGTGCCTCCTAATTTCATCTACATATTCCTCGTCCCTGCACTAGAAATCGAATACTCCAGTAGAAGGATGTACGTGGGTGAAGCTTCATGCCTGACCATAGAGACGGTGCTGAAAGCCTTCTCAAGTTCCCCACCACACCGGGTCCTAGAGGCTTCACTTTCTTTCCAGGGAAAGGAAATATGCCCAATCAAACATCCCCATGACAGGGAGGAGCTCCTGGGGACAGAGGTGCACAGAGTGCAGGAACCAAAGAGAAGTCAAGTAGGATGAAGAACCTCTGTGCCCCTGCCACCATCCCACAAATCAACAGAGACCGAGATGCCAGTTTGAGATGGGGTTTTGGTACCTGAAGTGTCCTATGACCTCTGGCCATGACGGTCTTCATGAATCCTTCCTGCCACTCTGTAGCCCTGGCCAGGGTGTGCAGGTCAGGGAGCACTTAGAGAGGAGCAGTCACAGAAAGCAGCGATTCCTTCTACTCCTCCACCCCACTGCTAACTCTCGGTCCCCTTCCCCACCTCCTGGCTTCACTCTGCTCCTGCTCATCACACCAGGACCTGTGGTCTTTATATAACCACAGGACTCCCCTAGAGCCAGCTCTCGCCTACGGGGACCCTGATGCTGGGCTGTTACCCACTTGACCTCCCCTGCTTCTCCTCCATCCCATTTGGGGGAAAGGACAGGTGTTTGAGCCTGTGCCCAACTAGGTGGATATACTCATAACCCAAAGCAGGGCCGGCACTGCTCACTCTGACCAAGGGCCTTCCCTCCTGCATCTCACTGGCGTCTGCCCCACCCACCCAACAGTGGGCTTATGGGTTGCCCCCAAACACAGAAGCCACAATAAACAGAAAATGAGGGCAGAGCCCAGTCTGTCACAGTTCTGAGAGGTAGATCGGGACAGGATACCCAGTGTGGCTCGTCCACCCCGACCTTATGTGAGGAGGCAGTCTCTGTGGATGAACGTTCTCTTCAGGCCACAAGAAGCCTAGCCCAAGCGGAGGCGAAAGGTGGCTATCTCCATGGGCTCCAAATAGATGTCAGTGCCATTGGAGGGTGAGGCCAGAGGGTACAGCAACGTCAGGGAGGTTGGCTGCAGGAAAACCACATCCAGGCCATGGAAAAGGCTCCCCAGGGCCACCTGTGGGGAGGACAGAAGGTGCAGGGCAGTGCGGGCGCCGGAACACTTGATGGTGACGCTCTTCCTCTACGTAACCTGTGTGAACCTCACAGAAGCTACGGGCCCTCTCCGCAGCAAGGTGCCCACACACACACATGAGTTCACTCAACCCGGAAGCCTATCTGTGGACCTTAGGATAGGAACTGTGGCACTGACTGGGAGCTCCTTAGGACAGGGACCATATCTTGATTCACTTGAGTCACTGGCACCCAGCGCACGGAGGCATTTATCAGTGCTAGCGTTTGCTGGCTTAAACAATGAATAGAGCTTACAAGGTAACAGCGTGATGAACTTTGGTTTTTAATTTCTGGTGTTTCCAATTGTTTGACAGAAGTACCTACTCATGGAACCGAAGTTCTCCATCTGTATGCTGCGTCTGGAACTGGCCCCTGCCAGGCCTCAGAGGCTTTGAAAACAAATGTTGACAGCTTCTCCATTCTCTCCATAAGGCCCCAGAGTAACCTCCTCGTTGCAGCGTCACCAAGCTCGCTTAGCCTGCCATCCCCAGATGCTCCGTTTCCCTGCCCTCCTCTCATCAGGGGCTCCCTTCCCACATCTGGGGCCTGCTCACCTTGCCTTGGCTTGTGGTGCAGTTGAAGCCCAAGTTCTTGGCCTCAAGGCCACAGTCAAAACCCTTGCGGTGTAAGATGAGTGCAGTTTCTGCTGAGGGCAGGCTGTCGTCCTGGATAACCGACACACGAAGGGCAGTGGGGGCAGGGGGTCTCTGCAGGGCTCACAGGTGCAGCAGCACCTCTGCCCAGAAGGCAGGACTGGGACAGGGAGGAGCCCAGGGGACGAAAGGCCAGGATTTGGTCCCGGAGGTACAGTGCCCAGCAGGATACTCACCTCAGCCTGCAGTGTACGCAGGTTGAGCAGGTGGAAGTCACAGGGCACTGAGGAGGCCAGAGGATGAAATGAGCGCAGAGCAGGGCCTGGGAGCTGCCTCTTGGCCACGGGCAGGGCAAGCACAGGGGTGTTCAGGTACATGGAGGTCAGGTGGCTTAGGAGGGACGGGTAGCTGGTAGACAGGCCATCTTGGACCTGAAAGATTGGTCCGAGATGTGGGTGAAGACGTGGAGCCGGGAGAAGGTGAGGGTGAGGATAAAAGCACATCCAGGTCAGTTCCTTTGGAAGGAACCTCTCTGATGTGTCCGGATACAGGGGTGCCTGACCCCAGGACCCTTATAAGTACAGTCACTTCCCATCTCAAATGACTGAGAAAGGGCTACTTCACTGGCCATTTCTCCTCTAACTCTGTTGGGTTTTGCTTCCGTAACACTATCATGAGCAACACACTCCCATCAGCAGTGTCTCTATCACACAGAATTCTCAGTGCAGGGAGGAAGATGGAAAAAAAGACAGACAGATGCTTCATCATGGAAGATGGGCCTCTGATGGAGAAAGTCCTCGGGGCAACCCCATGGTTTCAAGCATGACTCAGGATCCACAGCACCAGCCCTGATTCTTGGGCCCCAGGGTCCCCACAGCTGTGCCGCCTGAGGATGACATGATAGATGGCTGACCTGACATCACACTCACAGGCCTAAGCTGAACTTTCTTCCATGGCAGCTACTCTTCCACATTCTGGATTTCTGTCCCTAGTGCCACCCTCCTTCCTATTGTCCATAATCTCTCATTTCCCTCAGCCACGATCTCCATTCCCACTGAGCAGCGTCCTCACAAACAGCCCCAGCTTCTACCTCCCAAAGCTTAGTTCAAGTCACCAACATTTCCTGCTTGAATAGCCTTTAACCTGTCACATCTGCTCCCGTCTCCCTGAAGATCCATCCTACTCCCTGCTGTTGGACTGAACTGCTTACGGCAGAGTCCAAACAGTGTCTCCCTCCCAGCTCAGATCCTTCACTGGCCTCTAGGAGGAAATCCATACTCTTCACCAGGCATTCAAGGCCCACTACTGTCTGCCCCAACCTACCCACCGATGGCAGCCCAGCACTGGCCATTAGAGCTCACTACAATCATGGAAATATCCTATATCTGCACTAACACAGTAGACACCACATGTGGCTATCGATCACCCGAAGTGTAGCTAGTTTAAATGAAGAACTGAATTTGTTATTGTACTTAGTTTTAATATGGTTAAATAGCCATTTGTGGCTAGTGGTTCTCACACTGGACAGGCAGCTGTAGTCTAGCTGAATGAACTCATGGCCATTCCCCGCTCACATTGTCTTTCCTGCCTCCTATCCTGTGCCTTGGTTCAAGTGTGTAGGGCAGACTCCCATTCATCGAAGATGCGAATGGATGACACCATCCTCCAGGAAGTTGTCCTTGATCCCCTTGGCCCACTACGTTCTCAGGACCAGTGCACGCACCCATTTTCTACCTTATATTTTCACACACATAGCTTGTCCCCAACCCCTACTCACGAGAGGATTCCCAGAGAGCAGAGTTAATATCTTATGCATTTGTGTCCCTCTCAGTCCTTACAGCACAGCAGCTATTTGATGAGTGACTGAGCCCCAGATGTGGGACACTGAGCAGCAGACTCTGCCATCCACAGGCTCCAACTCTGGCTACGAATCGCTAACACTAGTTCAGCACCCCATTGCTGGCCCTTACCTCTTGGTTCCTGCTCCTGCTGTTGTGAAAGATCAAGCCCCTAAGCATGGCTGCCAGTTTGGAGAAAAAGCCAGGCTGGTGGGGGCAAAGAAAGCCATGAGATGAGCTGGGTCGGAGCAGAAAGGGTTAGAGGACATGGGGTTGGGAAGGCGGGAGATGAGCATGAGGAGGGCACAGGCGATAGGGTGACAGGGTGCTGTGGGAGAGGGGCGCTCCGTGAGATGCAGCAGCACAGCGCAGACACACTCCCCGCCGCCCCGGGGAGCAGGCCCTACTCTCACTGTCCCTTGCCCACCTCCAGTACGTTCCTCAAGCCCAGACTGGAACCCCAGGGCCACCCAAGGAGCCTAGCCTGACCTGGCTCCTTCAGGGGAGGCCCAGAACTTACCTCCCTGCCCGCGGTTCGCCGTTCCAACAGGAGACGGAAATGGTTGCAAGTTCTCTTGTTGTCCTTGAGCCCTTGGCCCAGGCCCCGGTTGTCGTCCTGCATTAGTCGCCGGTCCAAGATCACCTCCAGCTGGCCTGGGGAAGTTAACTGTGAGCCCCCAGCCTGCCTCCCTCACCCCCAGACACCAACCTCTGGAAGAAGAACCCCAACCACAGGCCCGAGGGGAAAGCTCAGGGAGCTGGCTGGAAGCTGAGTCCTTCAGGGGACAAAGCAGCTGTGGAACCTGGAGCTGGAAGGGGCTTAGTGCCAGACTGGTTTCACAGGGGAGGAAACAAGAGCCCAGAGCAGGCAGCCTGACCCTGGCAGTTAACCACCTGTGCTCTGTGGCTCAGGAGTAGGGCTGGCCTGGGTGCCCAGGCAGGGAGCCGTCTCTAGACTGGCTGCATGAAATGAAGTAAACAGCAAACACAAAACCCCATCATCAGCCAACAGCAGCTGCTGCAGAGGCCCTGGCCTGGGGCAGGTTTTCTCAGGGTGGGCAGATTTTGTTGGGACTAGAACACGTGGTCTCCAGCTCTGCCCACTGCAGCTGTCAAAAGGAGGGCTGAGAGAGGACAGCCAGATGGCTTGTCAGGCAGAGACACAGGTCATCTGGGGTTGCCCTGGGGACAAGAGGTGGCAGATGATCACCTCTGCTTTCTTTTTAAAATATGCTTGGGAAAGGGACTCTCTGCAAAGCTGACATACATTGGGATGAGGATTTTTCCCAGCACCTGTTTTTTAAGAATCTCTTGAAAGGAGCCCACATAGATGGCTCTATCTGCCCTCCTATCTCCCCAGCCCTGAGCAACCACAGAAAGACACCCCAAAATTCTAAAATGGACTCCCTGCATATAAAACAATCACTTAGCACGTTTTTCCAGAAGGGCAGAGAGAACCAACTGGGGACACTGGACTGGATTAGGAATTTTATAGCCAAGGTGACCTGGGCAAAGAGGCAGCAGAGCCACACTGCTTCCAGCAGGGAGTCAGGTCCCTACTGTGCTCACCACAGGACCCCGCAGAGCCTGGACTGGGCACTCTTGGCTCACCCCTGCACAAAGTTTCCATCCCCAATATGGATGATCTGAAGGCCTCCAAGGCCTCTAAGTGCAAACTATTCACTTTATCCTGAGGATACGAGAGCCACCTGGGCTGACCCGGTGTGACCAGTTCCAGGTCAGTCTCCTCATGTCCTGGTTTTGACTCTTAAGAATGTCATTCTCTCTTTTAATGACCACTAGTAGGAAAGCAGGATGTACTTTTCTCCTTTGCTAAGTATTTCATTATAACGCTGAACATACTTTTCCAACTTCCCCTACTCCCACCCCTGACCAGGAGAAGGGGGTTGCACACTTGAAATCACCCAACACCCTGATGCTTCTGGAGTGGATCCAATAGGCCACCTACCCCCCCCCCACCCCAGTCACCTCCACAGCTGCTTACACCAGGGGAAGGGTGACGGCAGGCGGCTGCCTTCCTCTAAGGCCTGCTGGTGTGTGACTGACAGGAGCTATTAATGGTTTGCATAGACTGGAGAGTGGGGAGGCCTGCAAAGGGGACAGGCCTGGGAGTCAGGGATGAGCTTCTCAACCTTGCCTTCCACCCTCCACACAGCGCCTGTTCCCCACTCACCATCGTGGAGGCTGGAGACGCCCAGGGCCTGGGCAGTGTGCAGCGTTAGGCGGTTCTGTGCATCCTGGAGGTAGGCCATGACTGGCATGGGGTAGAAGTTGGCCTGCAGGGGCAGCTTCTTCAGATACCGCCGGGGCTGCACCTGTGGGGCAAGGCCAGCAGATCAGAGTGTCCGGGCGCTATCTGAGCCCCTTATCACTCTTGACTCTGATTCCTCCTCCTCTGTTGTGGCAGACCACCCACCGGGGCCTGTGAAAGAGGCAGTAAACAGCTCAAGTTCTGCTCCATGGGGTCTCCCAGGCCCTGGCCATCACCTGGAAGCCGTTGAGGTCCGTGAAGAAGGTGCCCTGGCTGTGGATGTACGTCTGGATGCGCAGGGCCAGCTCCTTGTTGACGTAGTCCCGGATATCCACCAGTAATGACACGTCCAGAGACAGCCCCTCCACCCCTGGGCACAGGACAGCGGGAGGGGCTGAGTGGCGTGAGGGTGAGTCACAGCCCAATCCCAGGCAATTCCCAGCATTTCTGGACAACCCCTACTCTGAGAGAATTAGGTGTCATTCTTGTCTCCAATGATACATTTGTTGGGCAGGAGGAAGAGCATGTCACAGCCTACAGAGCCCACACTTCCTTCCCAGCCTTCCTCATTGGTGAGGCTAACCTGGCAGGTTATAAAGCCGGACCACCTGGTGAACGTGCTCGTAGTAGGCAACCACCTCTGAGAAGAAAGGGCCTTCTGTGACGCGCAGCACAGGGGGGTCCTTGGGGACGTAGGGCTGGGGAAAGAGCAAGTGGCAGCTGAACCCACAGCACGGAGTACAAAGCAGGGGGGTACCAGCCCATGGTCAGGCAGGACGTGTTCCCAGTAGGCTCTGGGCTGAGACCCGTGGCTGAGCCGGGCCCAGGCCCCCAGGTGGTATTCCTCAGCCCTCTATACCCACCAGGGATAGCATGGGTGAGGCACCCCGGCAGGCTGGGGTCACCCTGGAGGAAGGCCCATGCCCTTCCTTATTGCATGTGAACTTTAATTCACATCTCCTAGTGCCTTCTGCTCACGAGGCTCCCAGGGCCCGCTGGGGTGTGCAGTGTCTTTAGGGTACCTTGGCCTCGCCATCAGGCAGGAAGAGGTAGGCTCCACTCTTGTCTTTGGATGTGCGGGTGCCATAGATGAGGAACTCCATGTCTACCCGCTGCTCCTGCTCCTCGTCCACCCTTCGGATGCTCTGCCAAGAAACACAGCCCTGACCCCTGGCCCCACACCAGCATGTCAGGCTTGCCCCCTGGGAGGGCATGGACGTATTTCCCCAAGGAGCCAAGCCCACTTCCCTGTGCTGTCAGCTCAGAACTGAGAAGGCCCGCTCCTTGGTCCACCCTCAGTCAGGTGGCAGCAGGCTTCCAGGCAGAGGCAGCTTGGCACGACCCCCCGACATGCGTGCCCTCCTCTGGCTTCCAGCCCCTGGCCCTTTACCTTGAGGAGCCCAGTAAGGCCTGAGAACCAGACCTGCATGTAGCGGTTGCTAAGGGCGAAGTCGCTGGTGCCAGAGTCAATGATGCGCAGCGGGAAGGCCTCGTGCCTGCTGATGGACAGCTGCCGCCCGTGCAGGTAGATGCGTACAGAGGAGGGCAGGGTGCGGGGCCCGTCCAGGCCCAGGTGCAGCTGCAGCACACCGAGGCCCAGGGCTGGCAGGCGGACGGGCAAAGACACCTGTGGGCATGGGAGGGGTGAGAAAGTGCGGGCCACGGCATGGGTGTCAGTTCTGGACGCAGGTCTGGGGTTCAGGCCCTGAGAGCCTGATCAAGTCCCTGTACCCACCAGGACCTCTGTTGCCTCCACTGAAAGGGGAGGCGATATTCCTTGCCCCTTGTCAGACATTCACAAGTCTCAAAGAACATCTGAAAAACTATGAAATGGTAACCACACAGTAAGGTTTCAACAAACATATGCTGAATGAACAAATGAGGGGGCAACATAATCGACACTTTTACCATCATCACAGTATCCCAAACTTCACCTTCCTCTCAAGGACAGACTCAAATCCCAGGAATGACTGTCCTTGGGGCAACCCCTCTCCCCAGGACTCCTGTCACCAGCCTGGGGAGTAAGAGGGCCACAAGCAGGAGGGTGGGAAGCTGGTGTAGAAGGGCAGAGTGAGGCCCCAGGGAGAGGCCAAGGATCAGCACACAAGGCCGAGGCCGGGCCCCACCTGGTAGACATCAGGGGCCATGTCAGTGGCAGAGTTCCAGTGTGCGCTGATCTGCACAGCCAGGGGCTGACCCTCCTCTGAAAGGACCCGCACCCGGGGTGAGCTGACCAGCAGGGACACCACGCTGAGCCGCTCCTGTTCCAGTGGGTTGAATAGCACCACATACCTGTGGGAGAAGGTAGACTCACCCAGGAGGCCACTGCTCTGGGGCAGTGGAAGCTGGAATGGCAGCCAGGCCAAGAGTCCCTTGATGGTTCAGCAGGTGTGGGGGTGGGAGGGTGCCTAGAGCCAGGGAGGGACTGCCATTGTGCTTGGCATGGCTCACCTGGGTGAGGAGTCCAGCTGGATCACTGTACGCTCTGGTAGTGCATCATGATTTAAGCGAGTGTCATCCTGGAATGAAGCGGTTGGGAAGGGAAGAACCATCATGGGGCTCAGCCCGACTTGGAGTCTTGCTTCCCCCGCCCCCCACCTGTCCCAGACAAGGACCACCAGCTGGGCTGGGCACACATCTTTCACCCCAGGACCGGGGAGGAAAAGGAGCAACACGTTCATACCACAGCTCTTGGCACGGGACTGAACACACCAGAGGGTCCCCCCGAGCAGATGCAGAAGCGGGGCTCACCATTTGGAGGAAGGGCGCTTCAGGGTCAAAGTGGTAGGTTTCCTTGTCCCCCAGCACCAGATAGTGAGCTGCATTAATGACGACCTGCTTCAGGTTGACAAGGGAGCGCAGAAGCCTGGGAGGGCGGGCAGGAGAGGGACCATGGGAGAGATGACCACCGAGAGGCTGTCCACCTGCCAGCAGGACGAGCTCTTGGTGCATCCTCCTTTTGGGAATCATGGGCAGAGGCTTGGAGCTGATGGGAAAGAGGAAAGGGCTCCCACCTGACCCCATAGTCCACCACTACTGCCTCCTTGGCAGTGCCAGTGATGGCGTCGTGGTGCTGGAACAGCCCCAGTGTGCGCCGAGCTTCTGTCAGAAGAGCGAAGTTCGAGAGCGGGTACTGGCTTGCCAGTCCGGAGCGGCGAGCGTGAGCTACAGCCAGGCTGTACAGAATCTCTGCCCCCCTGTGCAGAGAGAGAAGTCAGCCTCCTGCCCACACAGCTCCCCGGGGCCACCCTCACGCTGCAAGCCCCGCTCCTCTTCCTCCCACCCCTTCTCCACCTGTCTTGGTCTCCATGCCCTTTTAGCCCCTTCTGAGCCAATCCAGCCCTTCCTTAAACCCCAAAGGCTTACTCTACTCACTCCAGCTTGGAGTGGGGGCAGGTCTCACCGCAGGTGGGCTTCCAGGACGCGGTCCAGGCTCTTGTAGAAAGGCCGGGAAGTGTAATAGCCTGTCCAGTAATGGTCCTCCCGGTCCGCGTAGGAGAAGAAATCCCCGCTCAGCACAGGAAAACCTGGAGGCCGGGCCCCTGGCTCCACCCCTGTCCTCTTGTATAGAGCGTCAAAATAGTCAGAGAGGGTGCCAAACTGGGCCTGTGGGGACCCCAAAAACCCGCTTCCATCAGTTTTAGAGTCTGCTGAGAGTTGCGGCTCCCAATACTGTGGCTGGGGGCTAAAGGCAGGGATTTTGCCTACGCAGAGGGCAGTCACGGTACATCCTATCCTTCTGGGACTCACAGAAGCTGGGGAGCCTGGGAAAGAACTGTGACACAAAAGGGAAATCTTGCCCCAGAATTGGGAACAAACCCTTGCTTTGGAGTGGTAACACGGAGCACGAAACCTCACAGGAAGGGCTGGGCTGCAGCACCGCTGAGGCCCCTCCCCAGCTCAGCAGCCCCTCACACCTGCACATGGAGGTCAGGCTTGCTGTTGAGGAAGTCAAAGAGCCGCTGGTAGTTGAAGAACTGGGCATCCCACTCGTGGGGCTTGTCGTATCGGAAGTCATCGCCCAGTGGCACCAGGAGGACGTTGCTTCGGAACAGCCGGGACTTCTTCCTGTACTGGTCCAGGAGCAGGCCTGCCCTGTGGGTGGGGAGGGGAATGGGCCCAGCATGAAGTCTCGGTCACACAGGATCAGGAGCAGAGCCAGCATGAAGGAAGCCCTCTGATACATCCTCATCACGGAGTCACTCAGTTTGTGGGCAGATACCTTGTGGGGTGGGAAACCCAGTCCCAGGGAGCTCAGTGTTCTCTGGACAACTGGAGAGTTCTTCCTGATGCATGGCTTCAACTCCCTGGCCCCAGTTCTGCCCTTGGACACCACACAGAACAAATCGGTCCTTCCTCCCCATGACTATCCTTCAAACATATAAAAGATGTGTTCACATTCCCTGTGCTTTCTCATCAGGCTCCACCATGCCAGCTCCTCCAGCTATTTGGTCCCTACACAACGGTTTAGAATCCGCTCACCAGCAGTTCTCTGAGCAGCCCATCTGCCAGGATCCTAGAGTGCGGGGCCCAGCGCTGAATATGGGAGTCCAGGGTGGGCTGACCCGCCAAGGCAAGACAGGCCACACACCTCCAATCTGGCCAGAGCCACCCTGGGAGCTGTGTAAGTACACAGGCGCTTGGCAGCCCCCGCCATGCTGACATCAGTGACCATGTTTTCCGTGCACAGAGCCCAGCAAGATCTTCTCTCATCCAGAATTTTCCTACTCTGTTTTCTGAAGCTAAGGGTGGAGCCTTAACTTTTATCTAATAAATTTTATCTGGTAGATATGGCCCACGTGCCAACCTACTGAGATCTTTTGGGATCCTGACTCTGACACTCCAGCTTTGTTTTGCCTACCAGTTAGTGGGAGAGAAGAGCCCAGACTTGGGGGCCAGACTTCACCAATGCCAGCTCCCATGCACCAGCTGCGCAACCTTGAGTAAGTTACTTAACCTCTCTGGGCCTCAGTTTCTATAAAATGAGGATAACATCAGTAACTACCATCATAGTATTACGAAAATTGAAACGAACTGAACAAACTAGTATTTGTTAAACAGAACAATGCCTGGCACATTATAGGAACTATATATAAACGTTTATTATTTTCTTTTTCATACAAGTCACTAATAAAATCAATAAAAACCAGAGCCCTGTGGCATATCATTAAAGCCTTCTTCTCTTTTTAGACCGACCTGATAGGCATGTTACGGGTGTCACAGTTCAACCAGCCACTAATCTATTAACCATACTGGTCCAGCTTGTTCTTTTCCACTTTGCTCTCAAGAAAGAACTCATCAAATACCACTTTCCTCTAATTTACCAGCCTCACAAGCCTTTTAAAGAAGAAAATGAAGTTACCGCCAAAGACTTGCTCTCTAAACCTGGCCTGGCATCTGTAGATCACAGCTGCTGCTTTAAGAAAAATCATGCCTTAAAAGCCCTAAATTCTTGCTTGGAATCAGCAGTCAGATTTCTGGATTCTGGAAACAAAAGACCACTTTCTTTCTCTCTTGGTCACATGCTTCACCTCTTGGACATCAGGGAAATCAGAGTCTTGCAACAGGAAAACCAGTTCAACTTGTTATATATATATATATATTTTTTTTTTTTGGTGGGGGGAGGTAGTTAGGTTTACTTATTTATTTATTCTTAGACGAAGTACTGGGGATTGAACCCAGGACCTCGTGCATGCTAAGCATGCGGTTTACCACTGAGCTACAATCTCCCCTTCTCAGCTTGTTATATTCTTAAGACCAATCCAGTTCTGGCTAAATCGTTTGTTTAGCTCTCTCATAATCCACCCTTTCCCGGGGGAGCTGATTTCAGCAACGTCTTTAGGGGTCCCTAAGGATTCTCTCAAAGGAAACAGGTCTGCTTTTTTGGAGGCTGGAGGCTGCTGGGTGGGATGCAATGTGCCTCTGAATGGGATTCTGGATGCACAGAGCACTGAGGATCCTGGCCAACTTCAAGCCAAGGCAGGAGGCCTGAGCTTAAAGGCATCCCAGGCTAAAGGTTGTACGGCACTGCACCTGATTTGAGAATTATTCACCTCTGAGTCAGTCTGCTGGCTCTGACAGTTTGTTAGGACACTGGAAAACGTTCTCATTCTAGAAAAGGTGGTTCCTTTGAGCCACTCTAGTTTTCCTGGGAGACGCAGTAAAAGAGCTGCCACTGTAGCGGCTGTGGGCCCGAACCCTCCACCATTTTATGGATGTAGAACCAGAAGTTCCCCCATGCAGCAGAGCCCAGACCAGAGGCCAGCTCTCCTGACTCCTCTGTTGAGGGAAAATGGCACCACCACGCCCATTCTAGGGCTGCGAGCACATACCTCTCAGCCACATTCTCCTCTGTGATAGCCCGGGGCGGCACCTTCCAAGGGCAGTTGATGCGCCCACCGGGCAAGCGCTTGAAATCAAACTGGCAGCAGATCTTGGGATCTGGGCCACATGTGTGGGGGACATCATAGCTGTAGAAGGGCATCATGTGGCAAAAGATGTCTGTGCTGGAGTCCGAGTCTGTGGAAGACACATCAGGCAGTCAGCCTGGGCACAGGGATGCCAGGAGGACAGGCATCTGCTCCAGCTAAAGGCAGCCCTGATAGAGCGTGAGGCCTGAGCTAGACTTAAGGCGGCAGAGGACATGCAGGCCAAGGGTAAGGACACAGGGAGGGCTGTGGAGCCCTCAGCTCCTCCAAGGGACAGTATGCTCAGACCCCTGGGACAGATAGCAGGCCCCGTAGAGGCCAGAGATCGATGTGATCCCCACCTAACCTGAAGGAGAGAGCTTCTGACAGTCTCCACCAGTGCTTGTTGGTCTGCTTGGAAGGGCACATGGGTCTTATTTCTGATATCCCTGTCCTTTCCCAGTGAGAACTACTCTGTGACCCCCTCCACCCTACCTGGCCTTACCCCAGGTCTGCCTCCACATGAACTCCAGGCTGTGGGTAGCAGCAAAGTGCTTCTTGATGGCATAATGCACCCTCTGAATCAGCATGCTGGTCAGGTTGGCGCGGCGCAGCAGATAAGGCATGGTGGGGCTGTGTCCAAAAGGGTCCACTGCCCAGCCGGAGCGCGGGGTTGCACCTGGGCAGGGGCACAGAAGCCAGAGGCCTGAATGCCTCACAACCTGGCCTCCCAGTACTGGGGCCCCAGTTCCCCTCTTGCCGTCACACCAGGTCCATGCTGGTAAAATTAGCCTAGAAAGGAACCACCTCTGCCTATTCCTATGCCTTATAGCCACCTGCTGTCCTCTGGGCGCAGACTACCACTCATGAGCCAGACTCACCGAGGTTTTTCTCCAGCCACTGGTGTCCCTCAATGAGCTGGTCAATCAGCGCAAAGTAGTGGGAGTTGGCCTCATCCGGCATTACCCAGCCTCCTGTCGCAATCTCTAGCTGCCCGTTTCCCACCAGCCTAGAGTTAAGGACTCACACTCAGCGTGGGGTGGAGACCCTTTGCTCAGTCCTGCCAACCAGATGCCAGGACCTATGTGTACTGGCCTCACTGAGCCAGCTCACCCGAACCCAAGGCCAAGAAAATAGACATGTGCCCTCCCTTCCCTCCAGCCAACCTCCATGCTGCCCTGGCTCTGCTTAGCCCTGGACCTCTGTCCGTGCTTCCAGGGGCTAGGCCCTGTGCTTTTTTTTCAACTGTGTTCACACTACTTTGATTTGAACTACCACTTCTTGTCTTCTCAGTCCCGGCCCCTCTACCATCATGCCTCATCTCTGACATGGTTCCCTTTGCCTCTCCCTGGCCCCTTGGTACCCACAACTCCAGGAGACAACCTCACACCCATCCTAGGGCCCACAGCCCTCCCGTGCTCCCCAACTGGCACTGGCCTTCGGACTGCCGCTTTCTTTTGGGCATTGATGTTGTCCCACCACTTGGCGAAGAAGGAGACTTCTGCCCAGAGGAAGCGCCGCCGGGGGTCCTCCTGCAGCTTGGACACCATGCTGTTAAGGATGTGCTGGGTCTGCTCGGTGTAATACTTGTCAAAGGTCTTAATCCAGCCTGAGGAGCCAACATAGGGTCCCCTGAAGATGCCACCCTCTTCTTCAACTCTCCCTCATCTTTGCCGTCAGAAAGCCTACTCCACAGCCCGGCTCCCAGAGGTCTGCTGGGCACTCACCTGGGTCATTGTGAGAGTGTGGGACCACAAACACCTGCAGGTCTTCAGTGTCCCAGTCATGAGGGCTGTAGGAGATGTCAAACCCTTGCTTCCACACGCCGCCATCCACATTGTCAAATGGTAACTCCTCTGATACAGTCAGCATCTGCCAGGCAGGAGAGCAGCTCAGTGCCCCAGCCATGGCCACCGTGGGTCCCTGCCAGCTCTGACTCTTACCTGCAGCTCTGGCTTCTGGCCCCGGCCCCCCAGAGCAAACTGGCAGTCTTGAGGAGAGATGGAGAAGAAGCTAGGCCGGGGCTCTGGTGGCACCACCCAGGAGCTGTTGGCCGTATAGTAGGGCAGCAGGGCAGGTGGGCCCTCCACGTTGGCTGTCAGCTCCAGGACGGAGTCCTTGATGTGGCTGATGATTTCATGGTTCTCCTCCAACAGCTGCTCCAGCTGTTCAATGCGGTTCTGCAGCACAGAAATTTGACTCTGCCAAAAAAACCAGAAAGCAGTCACGCCCAGCTCCTCACGTCACAGGATCTCTGCATAGGGCCCAACACCTGAGGCCCTCCCCAATCAAAGGTAGGACCATGAGCCTACAGGGCTGCATGGCTCTGGGCAGGCAAGGGAAGAGTTGCACACCACTACGGAGAACTGTAATCCTCTCGGTTTGGGAGTACCCTCACTCTCCAACTCACAGTTGGCAAAGATTTCATCTCCCACACCTACTCGCAACAATTGGCGTTGCCTATCTGGAGCATCGTGCTGACAAGGACTGCACTGGGGCTTAGTGGGAAAGAATGCTGCAATCCATTAGCAATGTCTGCCAAGAATTCAGGAGGACAAAGTGACAGTACATATTGCCATTTTTTCTCTCCATTCTTTTTTTTTTACCATCATTGTTTTCAGCTATGAGTTTCTAGAATATTCCTGCTCTGGGCTGACATGACTCTCCAGCTGGGGCAATAACCTGATCCCAGATGATTTGTATACAAAGAGATTAGCAGCCAGGCATGACTCACCCGGGGGAAGTTCCCACCATTCTGGTGTCGGGTGGGATCATGCTGCACTCGGTCCAGCATGAGGTAGAGTGAGAAGACAGCCACGCAGAAGATAGCAGCCCCACACACTGTCACCTGCTTTTTCAGCTTCATACTGGCCTCCACACACACCTGGCTGGAGGGACATCAGATGTAGCTCCAGAAGGCAAAATCCCCTTGGAGGTCTTTCCACCAAATGCTCCAATGAGTTCCTGAGGGCTGCTCTCGAGGAACACCTATTTGCCTGACTCCAAAGGAAAGGAAACTTCCAAGCACTAAACCCCAAACTTCCAAACACTGGCTATGGATCCTGACCCAACCTGGATCGTATTCTCTTGGTTGAGATACAAAAAGCATAGAAAGAGGCACATCTGAGGCCAATCCTGCCTGGTCCTGGTAGCAGCTCTGCCCCTAGAATGGAGATGATGCTCTCTCCCAGGCAGATGCTATAAAAAACAACCGAATAACAACTTCCCAGCTGTGACTCCTGAGTTCACCATACAACTTCCTGATTATAACCAGCCGCTCTCAGAGCTTGCCTACAAAAAAAACACAGGCAGTTAGTTAAAGGAGGTAGGTGTCCAGGCTCCCTGGCCATGTGCTTCTAATTTGAGAGGAACAAACTGGTATCTGTTTTGATTTAAAGGATATAGCTAGCTAAATCCCCCAAGAGACTCACAAGAAAGCCTTTCTCCCTGCCCTCTTGGATCAGACTCACCAGAAACAGTGCCTGGCACAGCTCCTCTCTTATTCAAAAACGCAGAATGAACTTAAGAAGAAGCCACAGCTTCTGTTTCTAACATAAAGAGCCCTACATCTTCTCCCTGTTAGTTCTGATTCCTGCAGTGGGTAACTTTCAGCCTCTGCTTATAGAGCATTTACGGGACCCCCTTGGAAGTCAACAGTGATTGATGTAGAAGATCCCCTGGGTAGGGAGAAGCTAGGCACAGCTGCTCGGTTGTGGGGCAACTTCAGAGAACCAGTGCCTTCCGCCACCGCCCGCGGACCGCACTTGCCTGCCTGCCGGGCGGAGTGGGGCCGCCAGCTGCCGGGCGGAGCGTGGGCAGGAGCGGCGACTCCGGAGTCTTCCTCCAGCCCTGGGGCTGGGGAGCTATGTCGCCTCTGCAGCGTTGTGCCCTACTTAGGGCGATCTGATTCCACTCAGGAGTCTCCGGGCAATATTTTTAGCCCTTGGAAGCTGGGTCCAGGCCAAAGTAGGTGGAGCTGAGGAGAAAGAGTTGGATCACAGGGGGCCGGCACCTGCCGCCGGGTCTTCGGCTGCTCGTCTGTCTGCCAGCCCAGCCCCCTCCAGGCCCTTCCCGGCCGCGGCCCTCCCCGGTTTTGCCGGCCCCGGGACCGCAACGACAACTGCCCAGTGAGGGGGCTCGGGCCGTCTCCGACACCGAAGCGCCGCAGGCGCTCTGCCGCTCGAGCCCGGCCTCGGCCAGGGCATTCGTAACCCTCCCCGCGCCCAACCGGCGCGTTACCTCTGCGGCCGGCCTCCGTCCGCACCGCTCCGCGCCCCGCTCCCCGCTCCCCGCTCCCCGCTCCGAGCCCAGCCGGCCGAGCTGCGCCCCTCACAATTCCGGGTGCGGCAGCCGGCGCGGGGGCAGCGACTCAGGCGAAGGCGAGCGCCCGCCCACCCGTCACCCCCCACTCCGCTGCACCCACCCGGCGCTGCTCCCTTGCGTCTCGCGGCCGCCAGGCCGAGCGGCGTGCGTGGCGGGGACAGCCTCGCCGCGCCCACGCGCCGCCCCGGCCCCGCCTGCTCGCCGCGGCCCCGCCGCTGTCTGCCGGTGCGCCCCGCGGAGCCGGGCCTCAGGCAGCCCTCTCTCGGCTCCGGGGGCCAGCCGGCGCCTCCCGTGTTGTCAGCGTCGTGGCCCCGGGCGCCGGCAGCGTGTCCGCAGTGCGCAGCCGCAGTCCGGTCCCCGGCCTTCGCGCGCTGCGGAGCAGAAAGGAGGGGCGCGCAACTTTAGGTTTTCCGAATCTTCCTAGAGTAAGCATGTTAACAACCGGTGGTATAAACATTGCTCCCGCACTTCACTAGCCGAGCGATGGAGTACATTTTCCGAGCCTTTCCCGGTTCCGGTGTCGGTATCCTTAATTTGATGCAGCTGCGCTCCTCAGGCGAAGGGGTGCTGCCTCCTATTGGTACGGTGCAGGAATCACCATCCCTCTCCGTGCTTGCCACCAGTCAGTAACAGTTTTCCTGTTGTTCTCCTTTTACTGGGCATCTGAGTTGTTTATAATTTTGCAGCATAATAAACCACATTAGTGAACATCTCCATGAATTCCACACTTGTCTTCTTTTCAAATTATTACCTTAGGACAAATTTGCACCAGTGAGGTTACCTGGGCGACAGATAAGGACTGATAAAGGCTGCTGATACTTGGCATTCTATTGCCCCCCAAAAGGATTGTGCCAGTTTCCACTGTCACTTACAAACTGTGGGAAATTGCTTAAACAACTTTTTAGTTGGTTAACTAGATTTACAAACACATTTCATTGTTTTTACTCCCCTTTCTTTTATCACCCTCAGAAATATTTTTCCAGATTTATTTGCTAAACTAGAATGCCTGTTACTAAGGTGTAAGAGCTAAGCTGGGTTCATCATCCTCTATGTGTGTTTTGCCCTGTGTTCTGGGAAATTTACCTTCCAACCTTCCTAATGAATTTTTCATTTTGGCAATCATAATCTTATT
Organism: Camelus ferus; assembly: GCF_009834535.1. Lineage (NCBI taxonomy): Eukaryota > Metazoa > Chordata > Mammalia > Artiodactyla > Camelidae > Camelus > Camelus ferus. The sequence continues at coordinate 11,155,824 of NC_045722.1, read as the reverse complement.
TTCAAGAGCTCTTATTGGTTCTCTGGTGGTTTATTTTTTTAAAAAATTGAGGTGCAACTTACAGTATATGGCACAAGTCTTAAAAGTACTGCTTGATGAGTTTTAATAAATGTATATACAACTGTAATCACCGCTCAGATGAAAACATGAGACTTTCCCATCGCTCTAAAAGTTTCCCCTCTATCAAGAGTTTAAGCAGGCCCTAAGTGCAGCATGGTAGCTAACAGGGCGACCAGGAACACTATGCAGCTGCTAGGTGTGCCTACTACACTTCCATGAGACCCAGCCAGCAAGGAGATGACAAGCCCCAATAGATCCAGACAGCTATTACTCACACAGACAGCAAAAGCAAGACCAGCATGGTGTGGCAGCTTTCCCTAGTCACAGGCCAACACTGAACCAGAGGGACCAGATGACAGGCAGCATGGTGGTAGGTCTCTCTGTGGCTGAGGTGCCGACTCAACTACAATCAGACAATTTTATGGCCTGCAGCTACACTCTAAATGGAAGGAGGAGGAGCAAGGTGGAAAGGCCTGCACTCAACTGAAACTCGGAAGAGGGAGGAGAAAGGGCCTTGTGGCATTTCCCTCAGAAGAGGGTGGCTTCTCACCAGGCTGCTTCTCCCCTTGTTCCAACAGGGATCATAGTGTGTTCTGCCAAGACTTGGGTTGGACTGTGGTCAAGCCTTGCGCCCAGGCAAGGTGGTCAGGGCACTGTGTCAGAGCTGTTTCTGAAAACTCTACTTCCCACCACCCCAATCTTCCATGCATCCAGCTAAGAATTCTTTCCAGGAGCATGTCACCCCTTAGATAGTCTGATTCATTTTACTGATGGGAGCTTGGACCAAATCTTTTCTATCTTAGACAACATCAGATGAGCATGACCATAACTATGCCTCCCAGCAGGATGATCAGGCCCAGTTGCAGGACAGACCACAGCCAGTCTCCTTATCTGGAGCCAAACCACTCTGTCCCAGATACCACTGGGGATCAACCTGAGAGCCACCCTGTTTATGACCTGAGAGATAGAGCACTCCACTTTTCCTGGTTCATTAACCTAAGTGCAGCAAGACATGTTGGCAACTGCATATTTGCTGCCTTGACTGACCAGCATGAAGCCTGAGGCAGTACGATTGTCTATCACCACTTACACTACATAGTTTAGACTGGTTGGTGTTTGGCAGACAAGTACAAGCCTGATGTCCGTAAGTATATCCAGGGCAGTAGAAGAAGCATCGGGTTAGAATTTTCCACCCTCTGGCTCCTCTTTGCCACCATAGCTCCAATAGCCTGTTTCTTGGAGGTAGGCCTAAGAGGGTGAAAAGAAGAGTAAGAAGGACTAAATATGTTGTTTGAGTCTCTTATAGCCGACTGGGGCCTCTTCTCTCCCTCCCAACCTCATAGTTAAACACTCTGTCCAAATGAGAAGCATCCTTCCCTGGAATGGCCACATTTTGAATCCACGCCATCTTGTTCGAGTGTGGGGTCCACTGAGAGCTGAGCTTCGGTTGTTCACTTATCTGTTTTAGTTCCTTCTTTAAAAGTACATTCCATCTTTTGTTGGCACCTGCCACCTATTGGTGACACAGGGCACAAAATGTCCAGCAAATGCCCCCTGAGTACTCTTGGTTGTAAAGGCAGTGCTGTTGCCCGACTGGATGTGTTTGAAGAACCCAAAGATGCAACATAGTCCATTTAGGAGTCCTTGAATGTTATGGCCCACATGCACTGTGCGGACAGGAATTGCTGTGTTGTACCCAGAAAAAGCCATCTACTGCATCGATGCAATGCCCAGCGGTACCCTCAAGGGGAAAGTAGAGGACACATAATAATTTGTTAGGACCAACCAGGTTCAGTGCCCCAGACTTTGTGCTCCAGAGCTCCCTCTGCCACTCCACTGTGTAGCTAGTAATCCAGGCACGTTAATTAGCCTGGCCCTGGATTACAGATGAGCTGCCATGTCCTGTGTGACAGTGTACCCAGGTGGCAGTGGTTCTGACAGCTTGTTGGTTTCACTGATGTTCATGGTCAAAGGGTCCTTTTCCACGGACATCCCTGTATTAGGATTCTACAGAGAAGAACGAATTGGAGATAAATAGATGTAGGTAGAACTACATAGATAGATATAGATTTATTTTAAGGAAGAGCCTCACACAGTAATGGGGGCTGGCAAGTCCAAAATCTAGAGGGTAGACCAGCCTGCTGTAGACCCAGAGAAGAGCTGATGCTGCAGTTCAAGTCCAAAGGCCGTCTGCTGCCGAATTCCCTCTTGCTCAGGCTTTCAGCTGATTGGATAAGGCCCACCCACATTATAGAGGGAACTCTATACTTTGCTTTACTCAAAGTCCACCAATTTAAATCTTAATCTTAACCAAAAACACCTCCACAGAAACAATCCAGAATCATATCTGACCACATATCTCAGCACCATGACTCAGCCAAGGTGATATATAAAGTAACCATCACGATCCCCATGGGTTGTGAACAGGGGACAAGTGTCACATATAATCTGTTGCCATCATGCTTTTCCTACAGGAGTGGGGACTTGATTATGCAGCTGTCCTGCTGCTAGACTCTAGACTGCTAGCCCATTGGCTGCTGCCCACAAGTAGCCATAATGTAACAAGGTGTGTTGGGAATTGACTTTGTGCCATGTTTTCCAGGGCAAGCACATAGCCAGCAGCGCTGCCCATTGTGTGTTGTTCCCTTTTCCGTGCAAAGTGGTAACCGGTGTTCTCTGTGGTTGCATAGCTGCAGAAGTTCAGGACACTCCACTGGCTGTTAATGCTCTACATCTGTCCATGAGCCAGGCCTGGGTCCTCAGGCATCTCAGTATACTGAGGACCCTGAGGACCCCAAGGTGCTGGCACAGACTCTGCCCCTGGGGATAGCCACATCTGGTGCCTGAGCACCCTTTCATGCAGATAGGAGATTCCATTAATGCCTGCTTTACTCTGCCCTTGGATGTACCACTTCCCTTTAATGACAAACACTTACTGGGTAATGCCCATTTCATTGGTGTTTAAAATCTAGCCAGTATCTTGAGAGGGAAACTAGTTATTTGTTCTTTTCAGGCCCCTTCCCTCTAAACACCTGCCTTTCCAACCCAGCTTCTTCCTAGTTGCCCACATGGCTCTAGAACACAGCAAATGTTCCATGGTGGAAAGCTGGCTTTGCATTTCGAGTTCCTCCAGGTGCCAGTCCATAGCATAGTCATTGTAAGCACCAGAAACTGTCCATTTCTTTTTCCCCCAATAGAGTCTCTGCTTGGGGCAATTCTGATCATCAGAGATGTCCCAGATCAGCAAATGTCTCAGGGAAAAAACTACCCACCCATCACCAGGTCAACTTGGACAGACTTTCTCCTCCTTGAAACTATAGTTCATATGGTCTATATTTCTCCTACCACTTGCCACTCTTTAAAAATTACTATCTTCACCTTACGTTTCCTCCTAGCTGTTGCAATGGGTGTGGGGGCCTGAGGAGACCTACCACATCCTATCAGAAGCAGAAGTTCTTCAGTTCTGCTTTTTACCACTTCTGATGGGGCTCCACTGTGAATTCTCAGTATTTTCACTGCATCACATCACACTCTATCTTGATTTCCTTTTGTTTAAACAAGTTTTAGGCCTTTTAGCTCTTTGAAAATATATGTTAACTATTTCCTGAACTTTCTTGAGGGGTGGCCATTCCACCTCAAATTTCTGCCTGCTTTGTTCTTTGGTGCTGTAAATCTTTCCCAGTTTCTGTTTTTCAGTTTGTTCATACATCTTTGTCTTCCTGATCTTCACTAGCTAGAAAAGTTTCAAATAACTCTGTAGATTTGGGAGGGGGGAACTTAGGGAAGGAGGTGAGTTGAGGGCTCCCTGCTCTGCTACCCCACGGCTCAGTAAACTTGTCTTGAGAGATGGAAAGTGTTTTCTTTCTCTGCAGCCACTCTCGTCTTCTTTGAGTGGAACTTTAACTTCCCCTAACACTTTTCTCTTCCCTCCTGAATCTCATGTGACTGCTATACACATACATAGTGTCTCTAATATTTATAAGCTAGTGACTTTCAAACCTCAGTTGCCAGCCTTTACTTTACATCTGGGCTTCCTGACTTATGGGTCACACATCCCCATAGGCCCGTCAGATGCAGTTTCTCCAAACTCCCCATCCTTCCTGCAGCTCTGCTGCTTTGCCTATGATCCTTTTCCAGGAATAACACCACCATCTGGTCAGAAGCCTGTATATCATCCTGATCTCCCCACTTCCTCCCCGTGCACGTCTCACATCCAGCAACTACCAAACCTTGTTAGTTCTGCCCTGTGACCACTGCTGGTCCTCCTCCTCCCTCAAGGCCATGCTACAGAGCCTCTACTCCTTCTAAGACCTGCCCTCCAGAGGAGTGCACATGCCAAGAGGACTTAATGGGCACAAGTGGTTTTATTATTTCTGCCTGGGGGAGGAAGCCCTGGCAGGAGCAGGGATGCACAGCAGACACGGTGCTGCATCCCTGCTGGCAGCATGGATACCGGTGGCTGGAGTCCAGGACAATGAAGAGCTGTCCAGTGGTGTGAGCTGGAGCTGGTGAGGAGGTACAATCCTGCCTGCAGAGGCCACTGGCTTGAGAAGTGGGGCCCCAGCCTCACCGATGCCGCTTTCGGATGCTCTGCAGTTCCTGGTAGATGGTGCTGAAACTGGGCCGCTGCCTGGGCTCGTAGGCCCAGCACTGCTCCATGAGTCTGAACACAGCATCGGGGCACAGCTCCGGGCAGGGCAGGCGGCCCCCTGTGAGGACAGGCACAGCACACTGGGCATGAGGAGGGGGTCTGAGGGCCTCTGGCAGCCCCTGAGGGCATACCTTGAGCAACGGGAGCTGCTTAAGGCACACCGTTCATAAGGACACATTTTTCTTCACCAAAAACACAGAGGTTCTAATCTCAGGCCACCGTGTGCTAGTTGTGTGGCTTCTGCAAACCTCAGTGTTTCCTTCTGTAAAAGGGACCTACCTCACATGCTGTAAAGAGTAAATGGAATAGTGTATGGCTTGGCACATAACAAGGGGTCACTCCTGTTTTGGTAGCCACCTGATTATTCTTATTCTGCTCCACTGGGAAGGTTAGAAGATTAGGGTATCTGGAAGAGTCCAGCTGGCACACTAGAAGAGGGCTTGGCTTGGAGGCTGCTGTCACACCGCAGGGTTCCCTTACCTTTCTCCACAAACTCCCGAGTCTGCTGATTGCTGAGGTTGGGATAGGGGGAGGCTCCCAGGCTGAAGGTCTCCCAGAGTAAGATGCCAAAGCTCCACACATCACTCTCGGAGGAGTAGCGGCCTGCCAGGAGGTAAGGCAGTGTGAGTGGGCTGCCCGCGTCTGCTGGCCAGAGAGGGCCAGGGGTCAGGACCCACGCCCAGCATCGGGCCCTGCAGCCAGAGTGGAAAAGGCCCAGGTACCGTAGTTAAGCGCCTCGGGTGCCGTCCACTTCACAGGGACTTGTCTGAGGCCCCCCGAGGCTGCGTAGATCCCATCGGCTTCCTCCCGGGACATCCCAAAGTCACTGATCTTCAGGACATTCTTCTCTGTCACCAGGCAGTTCCGAGCAGCCAGGTCTCTGGGCGAAGCAGGACGGGGGCTCATTCAGCCAACATCCATGAGCACCTGTCACCTGCCTGGCCTGGGCGCTCAAGACACAGCCATGAACCAAAGCTGCTCCCTGCCCCTGGGACTCCTGGTCCGTCAGGGAGGGAAGCTCCACCTCTGGAGCTGGTGCCTGCTGGGGAGGGGAGTGTGGGGTGACAGCACTGCCTGTGTCGGGGCGGGGGCTGGCTGTGGGACTGGCAGGGGTTGCATGAGGTTGCCACGCCCTCGCCCTCACCGGTGGATGCAGCACTTGCTCTCCAGGTACTCCATGCCCGCAGCTGCGTCCCCAACCATCTGCAGCAGAGTCTTCACCCGCAGGCGGGCTCCCTCTGTCCGCAGGAAGGTCAGGAAGTCTCCCCCTGGGGGTGGGGGGAAACTGGTTGAGACTTCTGGGAATGGGGGCAGATCTGGCTGGGCTGAGAGCCCCACCCTTGGAGATCAGCTGTCTCTGCTCACCCTGCACAAGCTCCATGACAATGTAGATGGGCTGTTTCTGGGTGCAGACGCCAATGAGACGCACGATGTTGGGGTGGCTGTACTGCTTCAGGATCCTGGTGGGGGGCGGGGGGGGCACTGCTGCTTAGGCTCCTGCCTTGGGGTCTTGTACACTCACCTCCTCAGCCCTGGGAGCCCCAAGGAAGCCCAGGCAGCCCGAGGGAGAATGGGAGAAGGACAGCAGAAGAGAAGAGCTTGGCCTCTGAGGCCAACAGACCTGGATGTGTGACTTTGGGTGGGTCCCTGAGCCCCTTCCCCTCCACACTATGGGGGCCATGAGGATTAAGTACTTGGTGTCACACCATGCGCAGAGGAACCCTTCACATGGGGAACCTATGGTGATGGTTATTTTGATCACCCACCTTGCTTCCTGCAGAAACTTGGCCTTGAGGTCAGGCGGGAGTGTCTCTCGACAAGATTTCACTGCCACCAGGGTGTTGTCCGCTCGCAGGCGTCCGCTGAATACTTCGCCAAAATTCCCCTGAAATGGTCTTGGGTTCCCACCTGTCTTCTGCAGACCGTGGTCCTCTTCTCTACTCAGGGCACAGCCTAGCTTGTCCCCACCCACCCCTGACGCTTAGACCTAATCATCCCAGCTCTCCAGTCAGAGGACCGAGTGTACACACGGGGATAGACAGAGACAATTACCTCTGATTTGCCACGTTCACTGAGAAGTGACAAGGAAAATCCAAAAATCACTTTCACTTGCATTGGAAAAGCATTTGATTTTTAGAAAAGTGACTTCTTTCCTGAGCAGGTATTTTATAGCTCACATGAACAGAGTGTGTCTCCCCTCCCTGAGGAGGCTGGGGGGTGGGTGCTAGTGGCAGAGCCATCTCTGGGGAGTTCTCGGGACGGGTACTTTTGGGAGAGTGGCTGGACGGGGAGTCAGAGGTACACGTTGAGAATCAGAAGGAGGCAGGGAGGCCGAAGTACTCTCTGTAGATGAGGCCTTGTTGTGACTCTGCCTGAGGGCTGGAAAGGCAGTGGTGCTGGGGGAGGGAAAAGCAGGCAGCCAGGAGGCTGGAAGAGCGCACTCAACTCACCCGCCCAATTTGCTCACCCAACACCAGGTCCTCATGGCTTAGTGCCCACTTGTCCTGGGGGAGGAAGGAGTGGGAGGGGTAAGAAGTCAATGAAAGGAGGGCATGCTGGGCCCTATGAAGGACTGAACACCCCCCACCAATGCTATGTCTTTCATTTCTTGGTGCCTTGGTTTGTTGGTCTGTAAAATGGGGATTAGATCACATCAGGATCACACTCAGGTGACTCCGGGGCCAGGCAAGGACACTAAGTCGGGGAGCACCAGCCTGGTGCGTGTGGCCCAGGGAACAGAAGTGGCCTGGACATTCCAAACTAGAGGGAGGCTGGCCCCCTGGGGAGTGAGGAGTCCCTTTGCACCCTGTATCTATACTGGGGCCTGGCAAGCTCTTCCTCTGATTCTATGTGGGCTTGAACCTGCACCCCCAAGCAGGAGGCAGGGGCTGGGCGGGGCGCAGGCTCACCTTGGGCACGGCCCTATTCAGGACAATACCGCTCTTCTTGGTGAGGGGCTGTTGGGAGCGCAGCAGATGGTCGATGAGCAAGGGGATGCTGGGAAAGCCGTCTCCTTCTAGTCGGTACAGGTTCTGTGGGACAGGGGGACCTGGGGTCAACAGCCTCCACTGCTGAAGGGGCCTGAGCCCTGGGAAGGGAGAGGAAAAGCAGCAGGGAGAAAGGGACTGCCTGGGACACGAGGCAGAGACCTGTGGCAGAGGCAGAACCTGATGGCGCATGACAAGTCTGCTCTCCCATCCTACGGGTGAACACACGCTGAAGGCTTAAGCCTCTGTTTCAGTGCAGGGACTGGGTAGTCTCTGTGGCCTCTTTCAGCTCTGCCAGGGAGGCGTCTGAGACAAGGTAGCTCCTTCATACCTTTTCAAGGTTATTCCCTGATGAGGTGGAGGGGAGGGGAAGGATGGGAAGGGGAAGACTTGGGTCCAGGCCCCACTCACATCAGCAGACTGGATGATGAAGTGTCGGGGCTGGCCGTCCCACAGCACAGACAGCACGTACTCCTGCTTGCCCTGGCTCTCCCGGACCAGGAAGTCCCCGGAGTGGGTCAGCAGCTCAGCCACCTCTGCCCGCGGGATGGCCCCATGGTACCACAGCTGCTCATGCAGGGGCTTCTGCACTTCTGGAACGAGCTGCAGTGGTGGGGGTAGCTGGAAAGGGGAAGTGGGGAGCAAGGAGGGGTCAGTCAGCCAGCTCGTCATGGGAGGCCACCAGGCCAGCCAGGGCCAATTGGGGAATATCTATCTGTCTGTCTCTGCCCCTCACAAACCATCCGAGTACCACACAGAGCCATCCATAACCCTTGAAGCCAGGGATAAACTTGCTCAGGTTTGCTCCAGGCAGAGCTGGGATGGGGAGCCCAGGCTGGCTGATCCCAAACCAAGCTTTTGCTTTTTCCACCAGGCCCTCACCCACTCCTGGAGCAGGGAGAGCCACAGGGTAACAAGGCTGCAGGTCTCTTCTTGAATCCCAGGGAAGAGGGGACTCCTCAGTAAAGAGAGGTGGCATGAGAATAGCCACCTTTCTAGGGCAACCCAGGGTACATCTCTGAGGCCCCTGGCCTGGTCCACCCCTTAAAGAAAGGCAGTGGTGCCGGCCCAGGCTGGGCTCCACTCACCGAGAACTTGGGGCGGAAGATTCCTGAGATGTGGCTCTTAAGGATCTCCAGGGTGGGCGTCCTTCCCCCTTCTCGCTCCTGCTCCTGAGGCCAGGGACAGACGTCAGCGGGTGGCCAGGCTTGGGGAGGGGGAGGGCGAAAATGAGGAGCGCGGTCTGGGGCGGGCTGGCGGGCATGGCTGGCAGCGTGGGCAGTGGGTGGGCGGCTCACCGAGGATGAGGTGGAATGGCGGTCATCCTGCAGGAGCAGCACGGGCTGGGGCTCGCCGGGGCCCAGCTGCTCCAGCTTGGCCTGCAGCAGCTCCTGCTGGGCCTGCAGCTTGGCTTGGCTGCACAGTGCTACCTGCAGCCCCTGCAGCGCCTCGTGCAACACCTGCTTCTTGCCCAGAAGCTGCACCCTGCAGGCAGGGGCAGGTGGAAGGGTCAGGGAGAGAGAGGGGCTCAGCCTGCTGCTAGTGGCTGGCAGTGGGTCAGGCAGGCCAGAGGGATGGAAGGGAGGGCCAGGAGGCTGCTGTAGGTGGGCCCCACTCACCGCTCCCGGGGGTGGATATTCTGCTCCTCGTTGCAGAGCTCGTGCTGCAGCTGAGTGACTGTCTCCCGGCGGCTGAGCACCGTCTCAGTGGCCACAGCCAGTTCATCTGTCACTGAGGTCAGCCTGTGCCCAGAGGAAGGGCAGTATTAGAGCCGTGCCCCTCAGATGCATCCCTGCAGAGCCAAACAAGCCTGGTGGGCTGGCCACAGCTCTGTATAGACAGCATCCACCCCCAGGCCCTAAGCCAAGCCACCACACACGTGTGCTGCACGCTCTCCACAGTCAGCTCGTTCAGCTGCAGCTCCCCGGGCTCCAGCAGCTCAGTCTCCTCAAGCAGCGACTCATCAAAGGTGACACAGGGTGGGACGTCAGGTGTGGACCTGCGGGGAACAGTGCCCGTCAGTGAACAGGCCAGCAGCCCTGGCCCTCGAGAGCTGCAAGGAGGGGCTTACCCATACTGTTGCAGGAAGCCTTGGTACTCAGCCTCAGGCTGGATGCGGGCAGCCGCTGCAGCCATCTCCCGGTGAATGGCCACCACCTCGTCCTGCACTAGGCTGCTAATCTCCAGGTATTCCTGCAGGATCTCCTTCCTGCCCCCAGACAGGAACCCCAGTCAGCAGGGCCTCAGGCTGGGCATGGCTGGGAAGCTTGGGGCTCATGTAACTGGGTTTGGATCCACCCTGGGGTTGACCCCACACCCATCATTTACCAGCCAAATGACTACAGGCAAATTACTTGGCATCTCCTGGGAGTTGTAAGGACCCAATAAGAGCCTATGTGCAGTGTGTGGTGCGAGGAAGTGCTCGGTAAATGTGAGCTACAAACATGCCTACTCCGGACAGTCAGCCCAACAGCTGGGACTCCGGGGTTCTGATACACACATAAGCCATGGATGTGCTGCTGACCCACATTTATAACTCCAGTCCCAGCGCCTCTCAGAGCTCCAGTCTCATGTAACCATCCACCTACTCAAACCGTCCTGTTGGACATCTCTTAGACACCCAAACTCCCCCAGCTAAAAAAGAAACTCCTGTTCTTGTTTCCTGAACCTGTTTCTTGCATAACCTTCTCCACAGAGACACCATCTCCTGGTGCTCGGGGCCAAATTCCTGGAGTTATCCTTGACTGCTCTATTTCACACCCTGCTTCCAATCCATGAGGAAACTCCACTGGCTCTGCCTTCAAAGTACACCCAGGACCTGACCACTTCTGCCCTCCATTGTTACCGCCCTATCCAGTGGCCATGGTCTGTGGTCTGGATCACTGCAGGAGCTTCTTTTCTGGTCTCCCTGGTCCTCTCCTTGCCTCCTGACGTCTATTCTCAGCACAGCACCCATACTTAAGACAGTTCAGATCACGTCACTCTTCTGGTCCACACAGAGCCCAAGTCCTGCTGGACCCTCTGTCTTCCCTGGACTCCTCCAGCCTTGTGTCCGACTCTGCCCTTCCCTCACTCTGCATAGGCTACACTGGCTTCCTTGTTGTTCCTGGATTTCAGGCACTGTCCCATGTCGGGGCCTGTGAGCCTGCTGGTCCCTTTTCCTTGAATGGCCTTTTTCCAAATATCCCCCTGGCCCACTCCCATACTTCTGAGGCTTTCCTAGACCACTCCATTTCAAACAGTAACCTCCTGCCCTGTCCCCCGTCTCCTCGTTCTCTTTCCTTGTTTTATTTTTTCCATAGCACCTATCACCTGTATTTTATCGATTTCCTTTTCTTTCTTCACAAATGAACAGTCTAAAGGGCAGATATTTTTGTCTACATTCCCTGCTGTATCACAGAGGCTAGAACAGTGTTCAATAAATACAATAAAACCCTGCAGTAACAGCCCTGGAATGATGTAATTTGGATGTAAGTAGACTGGCACCTGATTATGTGACTATCACTTTGACAGGGCTGGGTTTTCTGGACCCTGCCTCTGGGCACAGGGGCAGGGCTTCAGGGCTGTGATGGGGGTGGGGCGGGGCTGTGGGCTTACAGGATGCAGGCCATCTCCTGGTGCAGGTCCTGCAGGGACTGGAGCAGGCCAGGCAGCATGAGCTGGTGGTGGTGCTGGTGGTGCAGCTGTGCGGCCCGCACGCCCAGCACGTAGCGGTTATGGTGAGCGAAGAGCTTCCATAGGCTGCGAACATACTTGTCCTTGGCCTTGTCACGGTCCTTGTCTGACAGGTGGGGGCAAGGGGGTGTGGGTGACAGCACAGAGGCCTAGGCAGCGTCCCCTCCCTGAGTACCTGGGGACTGGTCTGAGCTGGCTTGGGATTCCCGCCCTGCCAGGGAGGGAGGGCAGCCCCAGACCTTTGCTGGCCTCCTGGTACTTGCGCCTGGCCTGGGCGCTGTCCCGTGCCAGGGCTCGGTACTGGTTCTTCAGCTTCTCAATGTCCTGGCTGTGGGTCTGGAGAGAGAGAAGAAACCAAGTGGGACAGTAGGTCCCCAGGGCATGGGAGATTCCTGCTCAAGGTGAAGCCCTAAACAGGTCCTACAGTCCAGGCAGGCAGCACATCCAGGTCCATCCTTCAAGAAGAGCCTGGAGACCTCTGGGATCTAGCCTCTGCCGTTGAGGTTAAGGTCAGAGGAGTTGGGTTAAGGGCAGGTCCCTGAGGGAGGCAGAGAGGTGGACTGGGCAGGCTACAACTGTCCCTCCTTGGCCTAGAGTAGTATCTGGTGGCAGGTGTGTGTGCAGCCTGTGCAGTTGTGGCACATAACTCCACACTCAGAAGGGCTCTGTGATTGGTTTAATGCTCTATTGATTCCATCTTGAAATTCTTAATTTTATGACAAGGGGCCCCACATTTTCATTTTGCGCTGAGTCCCGCAAATTCCGTTCCTGGTGGCAGGAACCATAGATGGTTAACACCAGAGTTCTCATCCCAGATCCCTGTTTGTGCACTGGCATACTTTGGGCAAGCTCCACTCCTCTCCTCTGAACCTCAGCTTCTCCATCTGTAGCTGAGCTAAATGCATAGACTAGATCAGCCTTTTTCTTAAGGGCCAGATGGTAAACATTTTAGGCTTGTAGGCCATGCGGTCTCTGTTGAAACTATTCAGCTCTGCCATTGTAGCTCTTTAGTAACCATGGATAATATGAACATATACGGGCAAGGCTGTGTTCCAGTAACTGCCTACAAAAACAAGCAGACCCCCTGAATTACATGATCTTCTGAGGAGAGAGTGGAAGGGGTCAAGACTGACCACCAGGGGCCGCTGTGGGTCCATGGAAAGGCTAGGTTTGGGGCTGGTAGAAGGGGTGTGGTGCAGGCAGCAGCCCAGCACATCGAATAAGGAGGCTAAAACAGCCACATAAATAGCTCCAATCACACAGTCTCTAGACTGAGAAGCTGGGAAGGATTCAAATGCCAAGCAGGTCCACTTCGCAGCCCTGGTCCTTAACATCTGAGTCAGAGGGCCATGCTGCTGCCTCATGGTGTCTCTAGGGCCCTGGGAGGAGCCAACCTGGACTAAGGGCAGGCAGAGTAGCCCTCATTCCTCTCACTATCTCTCAGACCCCATCGGGTGCAATGCGGGAGGTGGGTCACAGACCCTGCATTCCTCCCAGGCGATGGCTGGATCACTCATCCTTGTACTCCCAGCACTCAGCGCAGGCACACAGTTAGGAGACAGAAAATGCACAGAAAGGCCAGCCTGAGGTGGGGGAGGAGGCGGGAAGGAAGCTGCGGCAGGGCTGGAGCAGGCCTTGGGTCAAGCCTGTGGTCAGATACTTCCACTTCCCCAGAGAATCCAGGGGCTCTTGTGCAAAACCAGCGCGTTTAGGCTCAAAAAGTAGGCAGAAATGACCAGGTGAAACCCCAGTGCCACCCACCCACCTTGGTGAGTTCCTGCTGCAGCTGCTGCCACTGCTCGCTGTAGGTCTTGCGCAGCTGCTGCCGCTCCCGGATCAGCAGGCTCAGCTTGCTCAGGGGCCCTGAGTTCAGATCTTCCGCGTGCTGCCTCAGCACCCGGCTCAGGCCCTCCGTCTGGCTGGTGATCTCTGCCCACGACTACAGCACACACGAGACGGGTGAGATGGGGAATGCGCGACGATGGCTCTCAAGCATGGGCCTGCCGAATCTCCAACCCTCCCCAGTGGGCTCCGGGAAAGGAAGGGGCAGGCAGATATACCCATGCCTGGCACACAGAGGAACTCTTTGGTCAAGGGTGGGAAGAAGGTGAGGAGGTCTAGGGTCCGTAGAATCCCACCTGGCTGATGGGGCTATGGAAGCTGATGCCTCGGCTCTGGCCCCCACTGTCCTGTAGTGACATGTGGTGCAGAAGCCCTGCATATTCCCTGTCACTCTTGACGCGCTGGGCCATCCACTTCCTCATGCCCTCCAGGAGCCGAAGCTCAGCCTCCTGCATCTGCTGCACTGCCCCGTGGCCCTGTGGGCTGCATAGCGCTGAAGAAAAGCCCATAGTGTAGTCCTGGAGAGAGAGAGAGGAGAGGCCACCACTGGGGGCAAAGCAGTAGTTGGAAATGGAGCGGTGGGACAGGGAGGCGAGGGGCTTTCGGGCCAAGAGGAGCCATGAGGAGCTACAGACAGGCAGGAGGTGGGGTCCTGTCCTGTTGAAATATAGCCATAGGTACAAAATGCGGCCTGGCCTGGGAAGGCCCTCATTGTTTCCTGCGTCCCTGATGCCAGGAGTCCCCTTCCCAGCCCTGGAACAGAAACCTCCCAGAGCCTCCCTCCCTGGGCCCTTCCACCCAGCACCCAGCACCCACGGCAGAGGCACAGTGCGCAGAGGGCCCTTGGCAGGGCCAAGCCAGCCCCTGCTGGTGCCCCCGGCAGCCACAGCCCCGCCACCACAACCGCCCCTGCCCTTCCACGGACCCTGCCCCACCAGGCCCGTGTCCGACTCTCAGACTGCCTGCCCAGCCCCCCTGCCCGCTGCCCCCTGCTCCTACCACGGCCTCCTGGGCCTGGGGCAGGAGTTACCCGCAGCTGTTCCTGGGGCCACCGAGGACAGACTCAGACTCAGGCCCTGCACCGCCCGGCCAGTTCCTGATTCCGCGCTTCCTCCTCCTGTGGTTTCAGTTGGCCCAGGCCCCGGGGCGGGCCGGCAGAGGGGAAGGGGCGGGCGGGAGCCCCTGACGCCTGTCCGCCCCCCTGCCCAGCGCCGGCCTGCTGCCTCCAGCCGGCCTTATGGCCAGCCGCGGAAACGGAAGGGAGGAGGGGGCCAGGAAAGAATGGCCCAGAAGAGAGCAGCCTGCGCCCAGCACTCCCCAGGGCCCGGACAGCGCCGGAGAACACAGGGAAGGGGCCCACGGGTGCGGGTGCGCGGTCGGCGCCTGGCACAGGGCGGGGCTGCAGGTTTGCATGGGGCCCAGAAGCCTGGGGTCCAGGGCCTGGGGGCAGGCAGGCAGTCCTAGCAGCAGGCCAGGGCTGTCCCAGAAGAGGAAGGGGGAAGCCTAGTCCAGGGCTTCCCCACCCACTGGATTCCCCAAGGAGAGCTCAGGCGCCAGTCTCCATTTGAATAAAATTTCCAAGTAAATATCCCAGAGAGGCCTGCTTCTCAGGCACAGATCCTGGTGGAATTGGCATCATTCCCTTACTGCCAGGCAGGGGCTTCTGGTCCCAAGGGAAACCTGGGGCAGGCAGGGGCCTGGGCTGGGGAGTGGGGAAGTGTGGCATTTTGAGAGTGGGACTCAGGCTTTCCCCAGCAAAAGTCATCTTGCTTCAGTTAGGCCCCACTAAAGGCCTCAACCTTATAGCTGGTGGCCGGGCCACTTCAGCCAAGGGAAGCCCTGAGCAACTGGACACAGGCCATTACTCTCCACCCCTCTGGAGTTCAGGCCTGTGGGGGTGGAAGTGCTTAGCTAGTCCCACCCTTGGGGTTTACTTGTCCCACCCCAGGACTTGTTTCCAGCTGCTGTCCCCTTCCACATCTCACCTGAAGGAGGCCCTAAACCCCTCGGGAGATGGACTTTGGGCACCTAGAGGCAGGCAGGACATCATGTGGGCATGTAACTTGCCCCCAACCCCTACCTACCCCCACCCCATCCCATCCCAGATGCAGCCCCAGGATTCTGGGAAGAACAGTTATCATCACACTGGAGACCAGGCCTGGTTTGCATAGTCTGCACGTTTAATCACTTTAAAACCTCTAACATTATCTCGTGTCCATTAAATAGAACCAACAATGCTGGGCCTGTTTAAATTACAAGGGAAAAAAAAATCACTGTGCACCAACCCAGTATCCTACAAAACCAGCTGGGCTGGCCACAAGGGTAGGGGGGATAGGAGAGGAGGGGGCACCCCTGGGCAGGTGGCTGGGTGCCAAGAGGGGCTGGGGGAGAGAAAGAAAAGGGGGCTCCCAAATGGGAAGGGACTGATTGTCCTAATGGGAGGGGTGTGAAAGGCACGTCAGAAGAGAGGGACTTGGGGGGCAGGATGGGTCAGTGCTTTCTCCACCAGGGCACAGTGTTAGAGGGGGCTCGACACCACCGCCTGCCCACCCCTGGCATTTGGAGAACCAGTGACCCATGAGCCCTTGGCACAACGAGCCCCATCTGAAACGGATGACAGCCTGCCCCTCCCACCATGATCTTCCTTTCCTGGGGCCCGCCTGGCCTGGCCTGCCTCAGGATGTGGGGCTTACCTACTCCTCACTCAGCAACACGTTGCAGCCCCCCACACCACAGGGCCAGGACAGCGGGGGAACAGCAGGGCGGACAGTGGGTGTGGGAAGGTGATGGTCCAGCTGCTACCCCCATTAAAAATACAAAAAAAAAAAAAAAAAACAAAAAAAAACCACAAAACCCAAAAAACAAAAAACCCACCAGCATCTAAAGTGAAATAATCACAAAGTGAAAATATATCCTCAAACAGCCCCTGAGATCCCCACAGGGGAAAGCAGCATCGGGTGGGAGGCGGGAGAGGCCGGCTGGGCCACCGTCCCTCCCCACCACCCACCCAGGGGCTCCGGGACTGTGAGTGCCAACAGCCCAGGTAGCCCCGGGCTCAGAAAACAGGGACTTGGGCCCTAGCGGGAGGGGAGGGTGCCAGAGAGGGGAGGGTGGTCAGGACACCAGCATGGGGCCGGGCCAGCCTCACTCAGCAGGCAGCCAGCTGTAGTGGAGATGGGCAAAGGGACACACATGTGTACACGTGCGCACCCTGGAAGTACCTGCCTTGCCTTGGTCCCTTCCTACACTCACTGCTTCCGCCCAAGGCTCACCAGAGAGGTTGGGGACAGGGTCAGGGATGCAAAAGCCCTTGGAGAGGTGGCCTCCTGCTTCAAATACCCACTAGGCCAGCCTCCCTGCTGCCTGGATGGGGACCATTATTGCTTTAGAGGGACAGGGGAGGGCAAGAGCTGCAGCCCAGGTCAGGAATCTCGTGAGGGAAGGGCTGCCCCTCTTCACTCTGCAGGGACCTCTGGCTGGGGCCTGGACCTTGGAAAGCTGCCCTAAAGGTTTCACTCCTTTCTCCGCATGGAGGGGTGCTAACAGTGGGGAGAGGTCCTCCCCTGCCCCCGTAGCTGGTCCTTCGGTCCCACCCCAGGCAGTCAGGTGGCCCAAGATGGGAAGCCACCTCTGCCCCTCTTGCCTCCCAGCTGGGGTCCAAACCCAGTCCCAAGATAAAAAAATACTTTGGTGAATTAAAAAGTGCCCAAGGAGGGGATGGGCTCGAAGGGGCGGGCAGTAGGCGCTCGTCAAAGGGCGCTCTGGTCTTTGATAAAGGCGGTCCTCTCGCCCCGGCCCTCGTCCTCTTCTGAGTCGGATGGGCACTCCTCCTGCCAGGCTTCGGGCGGCAGCCCCTTGTAGGAGATGAGGCCACGGTCCATGGTGTACACTTTCACCCCTCGGAAGCTGAAGCCCGAGCGCAGCTGCAGGACCAGGAAGACAGTGACGAAGACCAGCACGATGAAGGCGCAGCTGAGGCCGGCCACCAGCTCGGGCAGGTGCGAGGGCAGCAGCCCCGCCCGCAGCCGCGGCTCTGTTTCCACCTCCAGGGGTGGTGGCCGGGGTGGCTGCTGCTGTGGCGACTCGCGGCTGCTCTGGCTTTGCCGGGAGCACGTCTGCTCCACAGGGTCCAGGGAGGCGTGGCTGGGGCAGCTGAGGCAGTCTGTGGGAGCTGGCCCCTGGCATGTGGCACACGAGGCGTGGCAGGGAGCACAGACGCTGGCCCGGATGGTCTCCACGTCGTTCTCAGTGCTATAATGTGTGTCGAGGACTTGGGGAGCGAAGCCTGGAGGGCAGTGCTGAACACAGCTCTTCTGGTGCAGGGAGAAGCCTTCCTCGCACACTGCCAGCACAGGAGAGAGGGTGGACATCAGTTAACCTCCCCCTGACCATCGAGCCACGAGTTTGTGGACCTCAGCCCCAAGCACAGTCACTGGTGGCCCTAGGAGCTCCTCGCCGGAGAACTGTGGTCATCTCAAGGGCCCCAGGGTCTCTTCACACCCTTTTTCCTCCTTTAGGACGAGCACCCTCTGTCCCCTCAGCCTTGGGCCCCCAAACCCCAAAAGCATCCATGACTGACCCACACAGGCCTGGCCGGACGTGAGGGTCTTGCAGCCGATGCTCTCGGGAGGTGTGGGCAGCCCCTCAGAGGCCGTGCCGTACAGCACGAGGGTGAATTTGGTCAGCGTCCCTATTGTGGGGGATAAGAGTTAGAGGGCACTGGGACCATGCCTGGCACCCCAGACCCCGCCAGCTCTCCTTGTTCCCCAGCCCTCAAGCGCCCCCAGTACCGTAGTTGTTGGCTTCGCTGGTGTTTTCAATCTCTAGGACCCACTCGCCAGAGGGGTCCTCATCCCAGGAATGGGTTGTCATGAAAGCCCAGTCATTAAACCCATCTGCAGAGTAGTCATGTGGCCTGGAAAGGAAAGGACACACAGCTGCCTGAGGCCTCTGGGAGACCCCAGCCAGGGGACACTGAGCCCACAACACACGGACCACACACCCTCCCCCAGTGCTGGGACGGAATTGCCTGCTGGCTCTGTTTCCCAAGAGGCCACATGTTCTGAACCAGAAGATTCTGGAAATGTGCAAGGGCATTACACATGGGAAGGCACACAGACGTGGCATTTAATAGCAGAATCAGAGATTCCTGCAACATGGGACAGTCCTGTAGGACAAAATCGTCTCTCCCAAAACGCCACCAGTGCCCCCATGAAGAAGTATTTGGTGACCGTCAGGACTGTGTGAGTGAATGAATGAATGAGTGCAGGTAGGGTAAGAGAGAGGACGAGCTAGGCAGTGGGGAGGGTAAGCACCTGGCGGCCAGCAGGGTGGAGCGGGTGCCCATGGGGCTGACCAGGTGGATGGCCAGGTCACCGCGGCGATTGTAGGACAGGGTGAGCCGCGCCTGAGCGTGCTCCAGCTGTGTGATATGGCTGGGCTCCCCCAGGCAGGCGGTCACGGTCTTCCGCACCTCCAGTCTCTTCCCAATGTCCCTGTGCAGACAGCAGCATTATGGTCTATCAGCCTGGCCCAGGGGGACCAGTGGGCACCCCTGCGACCCTTGGGTCCCACTTGCCCCCTCCCAGCCAGGGTCCAGCCCTCACTTGGGCTCAGTGAGGATGTCGATGATGCACTTCCGCTGGGGGGCCACTGTCGTCCAGTTCTGGGCCAGGGCCACCATGGCACCTGCATCCAACAACCCGTAGCCATACGAATGGCTCACTGTAGGGCAGGGAAGGCAGAGTCAGCTAGGAGGCACAGAGTGCCCCCCACCAACTGCCCATCCAGCCCACTGGCCACCCTGTCCTCACCTTTGCGGCCTACACCATTGGTGGCCCAGTCGTTAGCATTGAGATGGGCTGGCTTTGAGGTCTGTACCACCAGGTGCTGCATGTCCCGCCAGGTGAGGTTCTTACTGCAAAGGAGCAATGGAGAGGCTTGAGGGCTCAATCTCTTTGGAGAAGGCTGGAGACCCAGGGCTGTCCAGCAGAGGGCGCTAGTGGGGGACAGGGTTGCCCCTCAGCCCTACCACTTACTTGGCCTCCAGAGTGAGAGCGATGATGCCGGCTGCCAAGGGGGCTGAGGCTGAGGTGCCTGTGTGAGACTCTGTACACTTCTGCCGCAGATCAGTGGTCACCTACCAGAATGATATTGGGCCTGTGAGGGTAAAAGGCCCCAGAGGCCACCTACCTGCCCTCCCTCTGCCCACAGGCCCTGAGCACCATAAATGGGGAGCCAGGGCCAAGACACTTTGGTCCCAGCTTCTGCCTTGCTAACTTGCTGTGGACAGGCCAATGCCGGGCCCTTTCCGGGCCTGCTTCCCAAGGAACAAGGGGGTTGAACTAGAGGCTGGAGATCATTAAGAGCAATGTATGTTTTTAGGGAGAGTATACACTTCTCAGGGGCTTCAGCAATAGCTCCATAGCCCCCAAGGGTCTGAGAGAGCCCCCCAACTCCCGTTCCATGATGCCTTAGCCACTACCACCCAGCCACACGCAGGTGGGAGGCAGATGGGGTTGGAAAGAGAGCCCTGGGCAGAGCCAGCAGGCAGCCCCATTTCCCAGCCTCTGCCTGGGAAAAGACTCACAATCTGCTTCTCGTTCTGGTTGCCACTGCTATAGGTCGTGGCCAGTGTGGACGAGCAGGCCTCACTGTACCAGGGCACGTTGCCGAACTGCGTGGCGCTGCTGATGGACAGCGTGTAGATGCTGTTGGTGTAGCCGTCGCAGTTGCAGCTGTCGTGCTCCCGACCCCCATTTCCTGAGGCCCAGACAAAGATGGATCCCAGCCCCCCACGGCCCTGTGGACACAATGGGCTGGGGTCACTCAAGAGAACAGGACTTGGGGGAGGCCTGGCAGGAAGACACTGCTGGAGACTGGGAAGGCTGGAGCCTCATTCTCCGGGGACCCTCTATCCACCCCCACCCCCATTCCCCTGTGAGATCCCTGATGTACCTTATGTTTTTGCATAAAAAAAATTGACCCAGACCACCACCCAAACGCTCAGTGGTGATTCCAGACAGTGGAATTATGGGCAATTTTTATTTACTTTATTCTTTTTCTGTCCTTCTAATCCCTTAACATTTTAATAAACACGCTCCGTGTAAAATTAAAATTAAACACAAGACTAAGTAAACAGGTACAGAAAAACACAAAGAAGAAAGTAGGGAAAAGATAGTGCCGCCCAGCTTGCCCCTCAGAGGCTGGGCCTGGTGTCCAGGGCTGGGCCAGGACCCCCACCTCACCTGGCTGACCCCCCGGAAGAAGGCCTCTTCAGCAAGACGGGCTGGCCCATCCACGGTCTTGCCATCATCCTCGGGGCCCCAGCTGGCACTGTAGATGTGGATGTGGTTGGGGTTCAGTCCCAGTGAGCGTGCCTCCACTGCATCTGTCACTTCACCATCCAGCATGCGCACCCCTGGCCGCAGAGGGGGGCGGGGAGAGGGATGCTGCGTGGGTCCAGCTGCCAGGGGCAGCCCCTGGAGCACACCCAGCCCTGCACCCAGAGGCTGGTGCTTGGAAACTGTAAGCCCCTTAACTCCTCAGCCGGCTGCTGCCTCTGCCTCTCAAAGACAAGACCCGGGCAGGGGAAAAGAGAGCACCTCAGCCCTCAACCACACCTTCCAGACTAGGATGTGTCTCTGGGGTCCCAAAGGACCATGGTGGTCAAGGCCTGCCATGTAAGGACTCAGAGTGGGTGGTGAAGATTTAGGGAGACGCCTGTTCAGAAACACTCCCTCCACCATGCAGCACAGGGCCACCAGCACGGGTGGTTCAGCTCTTTGAGTTGCTAAGAATCCTCCAAAGAAGATCCATGTGGTCCAAGGATCCAGAGGGGAAAAGTGACAGACACTGGCTGGATGGGAAGTGAGCAGAGGAGAATCCCACCCGAAGGGTCCTCCCAAAGACAGGGAGGCCAAAGCCCACACGCACCTCCAATGCGGGCATTGTAGGCCACGCCAACGCCACAGACACCGTTGTTGGCCACTGCGGCCACCTCACCCGCACACCGCGTGCCATGCCTGTCAGGGCCAAGAGCACAGCATTAGCAGTGGATAGAGAATGGCAGATGCAGCCTGAGGAGCAGGAAAGGTCACACACCGCTCCATCCTTGACGGCTGTCCCATGTCTGTGCACAGTTCCCCCTCTACACACTCCACTCAGCCTATGGCCACCTCCGCTCTCATCAAACCCTCCCTCAGAGTTCCAGTCAGACCGGGACTGTGGAAAAGACTTCAGTCTCTCGGGCTGGGCATGCCTTAACACAGACTGAGCCCTGCTGCCTCAGTGGAAGAAAGAAGGGAAGCAGAGGCCAAGGACTTGCCAATTTTTACCTGTTGTCATTCATCTGTGTGTACCGGGGCTGGGGGTCAGGGTCCTGGTCGTTGACATCGAAGCTGGCCCCAGGATCCTAGAAAAGATGTGCCCATCATCAGGGACAGCCTGACCACACTGACAGAACAGGAACATCCCTAGATGCCCCTCGCCAGGGATCGCTGCCTCCCTCCCCCATCTCCTCACATAATTGCCTGCCAAGTCCGGGTGGTTCTTCTCAATGCCATCATCCAGAATGGAGACCACAATGCCACGCCCCGTGTAGCCCTGGGCCCAGGCGTCCTTCACGTTCAGGTCCCGCTGGGTGATGCCAGACTGCAGAGACACCCACCCCCATCACCCGCACTTATGAGATGTGGCTGTGGGGGGAGGTTACAGGAACCCTGAAGAATCCCTTTGTCACCCCCAAAAACTCCTTCTCCACCCGCCCCTGCTCCTGAAATGCCACCACTGGTTGTCTGGGCTCCACGGAATTACAAAGGACTCTGGAAGGGTACTCCTCAGGCTTAGAAGAATGGGCTAGAGAAAGATTACTCAGCAGACAGATGAAGACTGAGTGGAAGCCTCAAAGTCAGCCTCATCCACCAGCAGGACCCCTCCGTGGATGGATAAATACAGCTGGGGAGACAACGTACCAGGTACCACTGCTGGGGAAACTTGGGGTCCGTGGGCTCCTGGTATATGTCCCGTTTGGTCCGTCGCTTTGCCACCTGCTGCTCCAGCCACTCTACCTGTGAGGGAGTGAGGGAGAGATGGTGTGGGTGGAGGAGCGGGGAGGGAGAGTGAGGCCTCCTGAAAACAGAAAGGGAAGGGCAGCAGCAGGAGGGGCTGGGGCTGCACTCACTCGAGGCTCCCGCTGCAGCCGGCTGTGCCGCGGGTGGTGAGGTGATAGGGACCGCTTTGTCACTGCTCGATGCCAGAAGTGGTAATAGTCGCCGAAGATCTGCAACAGAGCAGGGAGACTGAGCTGGGCTTTCCATCTGTCAGTCCCTGGAGAGGCGGGGGATGGGGGTGGACAACCGGCTGCGAGGGGAGGCTCACAACGGCAGAGGGTGGTGGGCACCTGCTCCCTGCCCAGGACCTAGCAAGAGGCACAGGGACCAAGGGGGCTCACCCTCCCTGGGATATGCTGGTCCACTGAGTTAGAAGCCCAAGGGCAGGACAAAACACGGCTCTCATCCCTGGCCAGAACACGCTTCCTACCCAGATGCCCCTGAGAAGACAAGCCCCAGAGCTCCTGCTCCCGGTGCCCTGCCCTCACCGGCCCCACCCCCGACCATGTCCTAAGCCTAGTCCAGCAGGAGGGAAGAACACCTACCTGGCCCAGATTGAGGAAGCCATGCTTGCGTGCCACACTGTCAGCCACGGCTGGGCCTCCAGGAATGCGCACGGCCCAGGTATTAGTGAAGACCTTCTGGCCACGGGCATCGGCCACCAGCAGGACCAAGGCTCCTGCTGCTACCACCCATAGCAACCAGGGCCTCAGCTCCATGGGGGGGGACAGGTGGCCGGGACCCCGGAGCCCCCGTCTCCTTGGCCTGGTCACAGGGCCTCGGCTGTCGTGTACCTGCTCACTGCCTGTGGCCCGGGGCTGGCTGGCGGGGGCATGGGGCCGGGACAGGCAGGGCTGTGCGGGGAGGACGAGGGCTGCCGGCTCTGAGAGGAACAAGCAAGGAAAAGGGGGAGAGTCAGTCTCTTCCCAGCCACGCACTAAAGATGCCTTCCCCTCCAAGGCCCAATCCAGGACTGAAAGGGGCACTGGGGGAGAGGGGTGAAAATCCGGCCCCTCGAGGGCAGTCAGGTAGGTGGACAGATGGACCCTCCACACACAAGAATCCAGGAGCAAGATGAAAAGTAACAAGGTTTGAGTCACTCAAAACCAGAAGCAAGAACTGAATAGATGCTTGCCAGAATCAAAGTCAAAAAGATGGGTTATAAAGCAATAGATACACACGATCCCTCTTGGTTTTTGAAAAACTATTTATATGTGTATGCTTATATATAACCACAGAGCAAAATCTGGAGGGACACATGCTAACATGTTAACAATGGTTCTCTCAAGATGGTGAGAATTATGAGTAATTGTTTTCTTCTTTATGCCATTGTATATTTTCCTAATTACCCAGGTCTATAAAATATTATAAAGGATTACAATGTTGGCTTTTTCGTTTTTTAATGAGTAGCACCTACACAGCTCACTAGAGTTTCCTGGTTCAGCAAAGCAGACCCAGTAGGGAGTTATCTGCAAAGACCCACAGTCCCTGGTAAGAAAGAGTGGGCAATCTAAGGTGGGATGGGGGCTTTGGGGCCTGAGCATGGGGGATCGCAGTGGCTTCACCTTCCCTCTATGGCCCAAACAGGCGACCATCAGCAAAGTCAGGGTCCTTTTTACGCTGTTTCCTGGGAAACGCTGGGGCCACCCAGCCCTGGCCTGCAGGCCTGCGGCAGCCCCTCGGTTGCTCCACGCCCACCAGCCTTGCGTAATCTGAGCCCGGGCAGCCAGGGCAAACACTGGCTGCTGAGCCAGGAGCACCAAGGTGAGGCTGAATCAATAGTCCCCATGTTGTTTTTCCTCCTTCAGCAAACAGACAGCTGGACCTCTCTGCCTGGGGCCACATAACTGTCCCCACATAGGGCCCCTGGCTAGCCAGAAGCCAAGCCCCTTGGGGTGGGGAGGAGCTGGGGAAGGTCCTAGTGGGGCTACAAGAGGTATCCCACCTCAGTGCCAAGCTTGTTGAGCAGAGCACTGCCCACAGGGCCTGGGATGCACCCACCACTCCTAGGGTCCGGTCCCAAAGGAGGCCACTCTGCTGGATGGCAAAACAAAGCTCCCTGGCTCACCCAGGCCCTGGGGAGATGGGCAGGCAGCTCACCACTGGGAACCCTAGGGGCTGCCCTCAGCCACAACCAGCCTCCCTGCCTGTTCCTGCTGTGGTCCCACCCTGCAGACTGGAGAGACTCAACACACAGTTCTTGGAGTATTTTCAGTTTACACCAAAATAACCTGACAGCTGATGGCAGGAGGCATCCACAATGCAGCTCCTCCTCACCCTGATGGGCAGAGTCCACAGGGTTCCCGGACAGGCCAGAAGCTACAGCCCCATGATGCTTTGGGCGACCAAGTTCCAGAAAGCTGGTCTGAGCAATGGCTGGGCAGCCAGATATCTGGCCCGAGGGTATGAAGAGACCCCAAGACTCTCATTTAACTGAGGATGTGGGGCCCTATCAGGCAGAACCTGATAGCAACAAAGCCTCTTCTACTCTTCTTCCCACAATAGCTGCCTGGTCCAGATGCCAAGCAGGCCACCTCCTGATGACAGAGCTGTGAGCCACGTAGCTCCCAAATCAAGACTGGGTTCATCTGATTCCAGCCCAGGTTCCGGCACATTGTGGATGGAGCTGCAGCTGCTTGGCATTAAAGACAATCAGCTATCACCTCGCAGCACACAAAAAGAAAGCAGGCTTCAGGCCCAACCAAACAATCCCCCAAGAAAGGACCAGCCTTCCTCTGCCCAGCATCACCAGCCATGGTGAGCAGTGGATATGGCTTCCACAGAGCCTGAAGCCCCCAGATAGTTCTGCCTCAGCATCCTGGAGGGAAGGAGGACCACCTCCCAAAAGAGCAGGCACTGAGAACAATGAATGAATGGGATTCTCCCCACCCCCATCCCAGACTCTGACTCACCCTCTGAGTCCTAGTTTAGCTCAAACCCAGAGGCTTGCTGTATCTCTAGCCTCCTGTGATGCCCTCTCACATGGGACTCAGCTCCAGGCTGTGGCCACAGGGAGAGCTGTGGGTGGTCTTCCTGGCTTTTATCAAAGCCCGCTTCTCCAGCCCCAGGAATCTCCCGACACAGGACACAGCCCCTCTGAGGCACCCAAACTGAAACTACCCCCATCTGGCTGCTGTTTCCCAGGCACTGGGGGTCTGACGTGGACAGGGCTGCCTGGGAAAACTGATCAACTCTCTCCAGCAAAGAGACACCAAGTCAGGTCCCGTAACCGGCATTGAAGGCTCTGCTGAAATTCTGAATTCCAGTCCCCACTCAACTACTCATTTGCTGAGTGATCTTAAACAAGTAACTTCCTCTCTCTGGGCCTCAAGTTTCCTTGGTAGTAAAAACTGCTAGACCAGAGGTTTTCAAACTTTTTTCTTTTAAGTCACAGAATCACTTTCTAAAAATCAAATCTTACATAGAAGTCCAATATAGTAAATAGTAAAACTTGGGCGGCTACGGTTGAGACAGGTCAGGCTTGGCTACTCTCCCATGCTGTGTCCATACCTGGACAGCAGCTGCCCAGCCCTCGCTAGGCCACATCACCCTAGCACTTCCCAAGGCAGAAAGAACTCCAACACCCTCCGGTGGAGGAAGGTCTGCATCCCCAGGGGCAAAGGGTAGGGAATGGATGGAAAGCAGGTACTGACCTGACAAGTGACTGCTGTAAGACCTGTCTGGCAAGCAGGCCGCCCCTCAGTCCAGCCACCCCACGGGGGCAGCAGGGGCCTCGGCCAGGCCTCCGCGGGAGGCAGCCCCAGAACCGTCCTGAGCCAGCCTCCCAGCGCCCGCGGATCCGTCACCTGAGTCTCTCGCCGCCCAGGTGTGCGGACGGGGGCGAGGCCCCGGGGGTGAATAATCCCCTCCGCCACGCGGAACAGCCGCTCCTCCCCTCCCCCGGCGGGAGCACAGGCCCTCCCCGGCCGCGGAGTGGGCGAGCCGGCGGCGGCCCCCGAAGGACCGCGGGGAGGCGGGAGCACCCAGCGCCTCTGGAATTCTCTCCCCATCCCGCCCCCAGCGGGGGCCCCGGCAGGCGCTTCCTGAGGTCAGAGGGCTCGCCCCGGCCCCAAGCGGAAAAGTACCGGCACCGATAGAGGCCGGGGGCCGAGCCGGGCCCGGCGCGCTCAGGTGGGCTGCGGGTCGCCCTTCCTGCTCCCCACAGCTCCACCTTCGGGGCCGGCCCCGAGGGCAGTTTCGAAAGCCGGGCGGGCAGCCGGGCCCGAGAGGCCCGTGTCAGGGCTGCCTCGGCTCCAGCGCCCCCGACCATCCCCCGCCAGGGCGCCCGTGCCGCGGAGCCCGCTCCTCCGGCAGAGCGGCCCGGTACGGCCGGCTCCCCTCCGGCCCGGCTCCCGACGCTCTGCCTTCCTCGGGCCCCGCGCCCTCGCCGCTTACCCTAGGGAGCTCGGGCGGGGAAACTTTTACAGGCGAGCGTCGCGGCGGCTCGGGCGCCCCTTGGCCGAGCGGAGAGCCCGGCGGCGGGGGCCTGGGCTCGGCGCGGTCCCCGCGCCCGGCAGCAGCGTCACCGCGCGGAGGCGGGGAGGCGCGGCGGCGCGGCCTCAGCCGAGCCGGCGACCAGGGCAGGGCTCCGCCTCGGCTCCGGCTCCGGCGCGGGCGGGGGCAGCGGCCGGGCCGCGGCGGCGCGGCTTGTTTACTCCGGCCGCTGTCAGCCGCTGCGGCGGCCCGGGCTCCTCCTCCTCCGCCGCCGCCGCCGCGCCCCTCCCCCTGGCGGCACCACCTCCGCGCACCCCGGCCGCTGCCGCCGTCCCGCGGCCCTGGCCCGCCGCGTCGCCCATGCTGCCCGGGCCCGGGCTGCGTTCGGGCGGGAGCACCGCAGACAACGAGCGCCGGTCCCGGAGCGGCGGCCCTGCGGCCTTCCGGGGCGCCTGCTGCCTCCGGCTCTTGGTCGGGCGGGGAGGAAGTGGGGCCGGCGATCCCAAAGCCCTGGCGGCGGCTCGGCGCGTCCCCCAGGCCCCGATGCCCGCGCCCCCGCCCCCGGGCTCGGCTCTTCGCGCCGCGAGCTCCCTGGGCCGGCGGCCGCGGAGACCCGAACTCGGAACTTGGGGAGGGCTCGCGGCGTCGCTCTGAGCCCAGTCTCGGCCGGATTCTGGGGGGAGCTGGCTCTTTCCTTCCCCCACTTCCCCACTTCTGAGCCACGAGCTTGGGCACCACCGGGTTAAGTGCCCTGGGATGACGCACCTGGGGTACCCCACCGGAGGTCAGACTTCTCCGCGGCTGGGCAAGTCCTCGTGGCCTATTAAGAGGACTCACGATTTTGTCTGCATCTATAAAGACAGGTGAATAAGCGGAACAAGTAGCCCATCCCCCTTTAATTTTTTTTTAACTTTTTTTTTTTAACTCCAACCGCCTGCCAGGCACCAGGCCAGTCACTTTATATTATCTCCTCCTTATGTATATTATTTAATCTACATAATCCTCCCAGGCTGACATTATTAATCCCATTTTACAGATAAGGAAACTGAGGCACACAAAGTTCAAATAATTTGCCCAGGGTGCCACAACTAGCAGGTCTCAGATCCTGGAGGAGGTCGATCTGGGGCTTCGGCAGAGCCTAAATCCAGACTACTTGCAATATACCAGCCGACTTTTCTCTCTCCCTGGGTCCTTGCCCTAGAAAACGTCTGTGCTTCTTGGCTGAGGCCACCAATGCTTGAGCTGAGGAAGAAAAGAGGGGCAGTATGGCCAGGAGCTCCCCAGGCTGGGTTACTCCAAGGTTGCAGACCAGTCCCTGCCCATCCTTTCCTGTTCCCTGTGAGATATCCTGGAAGCACAGTATTACCTTGTGGCCTCCTCAGCACAGGTTTGGGGATAATAACAAAAATGATCACCGCTGAGCACGTACTCTGAGCCAGGAGCCCTTTGTTCTCAGCTCTTTCCCTGTGTGAACTTATTTTGTTCTCACCACTAACCCCATAAGGTGGGTATAATTTTCCTTCAGGCACCTCTTATGTATCGCTATCTACACTGTACAGAGGAGAAAACTGAGGTCCTGAAAGTTTAGGTAATATTCCTTAGGTAAGTAGGTAATAAATCAACCAACAAACCTGGGTTCAAATCCCTGCAGCATTATTTCATTCTCAGAGCCTCAATTTATCCCTCTGTAAAATGGAGATAATGTTCATTTAATGGGTTAAGTTACCATTTGGGCACCCATGCAAAAACTGGAAATTTGAGGAAGAATGTGGGGTTCTGAAAGTTGAGCTGAGAGGTAAGTCCAGTTGGCCCTATCTCAGAGTGGGAACCACCACCGGCCCCCAAAGAAGCAGATTCCTAGGGGCCACCCTGGGGTAGCCTCCAGCAGCAGCACCAGCCACATTGGGAGAACAATACTTCAGTCAGATTGAGGCAGGAAGTGAGTCACGGTTCTTCCTCAGTCTGTGAGCAAGAGAACCTCATTGAGGGGAAATAGGGACAGTGCTCGCCCCACCTAGCCTCTCAGTCCCCCAGTGCCTTTCCCACTTGTCCTCTGACCTACAGAAAGGTCAGCCTGGAAAGAAAGCAATCCTGTCTGAGTGCCCCACCCATCCTGGAGGCTGGCCCCAGGGGAGCCACAGTGGGGCTGAGGAGGAGGGGCTAGCCCTGTCTCAGACGGCTGCCATCCTGGCAGAGGAACTGGAGCTTTCCAGTTTCTTCCCGACAGCCTGCCCCTCCAATCCTGCCTTTGGCACGAGGAGAATTTGTTAAACTGTGTTGCTCAGAAGTGCATCACTGAGGGGAGGAGAGAGGAGAGGATTGAGCGAGTGAGCACCTGTCCTGCCTTTGCCCAGAGCATCTTCACCTTAGTCCTGCTCCTGGGTTAGGATTTCACATACACTTGTATTTTACAACAATCCTGTTGTTAAAAAAAGAATGTGGAAGCCACTCTCCTTGAGAATGGGCCCTCAGGAGAGAATCCAAGCTTGCCACAGCTGGTGACTGCTAGCCAGCTTCTTCCCTTATCTCCTGGAACAAGTCCTGTGGGCAGGTTTTGTTCCGTTTATCACTCCCCATTTATCTGAGGCTCTAAGGCCAGAGGGAGCTAAACCGCCTGTGGAGCCGGCACCCCCCCCCCCACTTGGTACCCTAGGAAGCCCCAGAGCCTCTGGATCACATGATCAGTTTTACAGTTAATTGGACAGGGGACCCTAGGTGACAGAAGCCTAGAGACAGGGTGGAGGATGACCTGTGAAGAGGAGCAGGGCCTGATGGGTAAGGCCTGAGGGAGGAAGGACCCACCTTCCCAGCAGGGATCCCAAAGGAAGGGTCCAGCCAGCCAGGCCTTTCTTGATCCTTGGATTTGGAGCTAATCTGGGAGGCTCCTGGGCAATGGTAGTCCTATGGTAAAATCCAGCCAGTCACCCTCACCCCAGGAACTCCCATTGTCCCCTTCTCTCCAAATCTCTTCCCCACCCTCAGGCACCTCCAACAAAGCCTTCAGCCGAAGCACCCACACCTGGTTTTAATCAAAATGTCTACACCACATCCATACATGCATAGATGGCCAGACAACAAAATTTAATTGGTGTTTTCCCTAAAAGGGTGGGATTTGAGAGCTTTTTGTTGTCTTCTTTTTGCTTACTTGCATTTTCAGTAATTTCTACAATAACTTTTAGAATAAGATAATTAAACTTTTAGTCATGCAAAACTGAACAAAGCATGCCCATACTTCACCATCTCGCTCCAGAACACCTGGGGTCCATCCTGAACGCTGCTGGGGCAACAGTCAGGCTCCTCCTAGCCCATCATGGGGCAGGGCCCTTCCAGTTCTGGCTAAACCACTTTGGGAAAACCTCCTTTATAGGACAGGCAAACAGGGTGTCTGTGGGTGGGGGGAGGAGCTAGAAGTCGGTTGGTGATGCATCTGGTCACGCTGGGACAGGATCCCGGCACAGCCAGCCCTTCTCATTTTCCCAATTACTGGGCTACATCTGCACTTAACCTCTTACCTGCTGGCTCCCACATCCCCAAGTCACTGGTCAGTTTAATGGTTCCCTTCTGCCTGCTTTGTGTCTTCTGCTTTACCTTCAATGCCCAGCCAGTGCTACTCACAATTGGACACCTAATAGGTGCTTTGGGTACAGTCTAGTCTGGCAGGCATTCATTAAGCACCTGCTGAATGCTGGGCCCTGGAGCCTCAAGCTGAGTCCCCTAGAGCTTGTCCTCAGGAAGGCAGCGAGTTCCTCTGGTAGAGTTAGACAGAGGTACCTGAGAAACGCCAGGATCTTCCTGAAGCTGTGCCCTCCCTTCTGGCCTTGTAGCTCCAACAAGCTCTGCCCTTCCTTCTCCCTCTTGATCCAGAAAAGTAAAACACTCAATTAACATGTCTTGTTGAGTTTTCCAATTAGTTTTGTAATCCGGACCAGAATTTCTCAACCTTGGCACTACTGACATCTTAGGGCAGATGATTCTTTTTTTGTGGGAACAGTCCTATACATGGTAGGATGTTAAGCAACATCCCTGATTTCTAAGAACTAGGGGCCAATAGCACCCTCACCCCCGTTATGACAACCAAAAATATCCCCAGACATTTCCATATGTTCCCTGGGAGGCAAAATTGCCCCTGGCCGAGAACCACTGGTCCAGAGTGAGGGATGGGAGTGGCGTGGGTTGGCATGCCAGGGTTCGAGGCAGCAGGAGTTGTCTACTCAGAACTTTGCACCCAGACAGCTGGCAGCAAGGGAGAAAACTCCCAAACCCCAAACTGCCAGGCAGGGCAGCGCAACAATGGGGCCATTTAGTGTTCAGGGCAAGCAATCTTATGTATCTCCACGACATCTGAGGACATGGCTCTCAGGAATGCTAACGATAATGCTGCATCGAGGAGAGGAACAATCACGCTGATCACACTCTGTTTACTTAGGTGAGGAAGTGGATGAGACAGCTTTGCATTAAATATGTATTTAGAAAGCAGATCCGTGGTTGCTGGGGGAAGAGGGGCAGGGACGGGCGGGGCGGGAGGAAACTTTGGGGAGTGATGGATATGTTCATTATTCTGATTGTGGCGATGATTCCATGGGTATACACGAACGTAAAAACGGATTAAGCTGTACACTTTAAATAGGTGCAGTTTGTAGTGTGTCAATTATACGTCAATAAAGCTCTTTTTAAAATGTATTTCATTGTTCAAAGTTTTAGTGCTTGAAAGGAATTATTTTGAAAATTTACTAACGTGAAGTAGCCATTTCTTGACTGTGCCAGATAAATGGGGGCGGGGGGGGGGCACTGTAGAACGTAAAAAGAAAACAGAAAAAAAGGAGAAAAGGATCAGGTACCTCAAGGCTGACCCAGGGAAGGCAGAAAGGGATGCTGAGAACATTCAGCTCAGGTGTCCTTCCGTGAAGCCAGCGAGAGCCTGTCTGCTGGCTTAGAGGAAGCACTGGAGAGTTTTCCCTTTGGGTGATGCTATCAAACCAACGTGTCTGGAATGGTATTATCAGGGGCTTGGGAAAATAAAATAACAAATTTAGTGCTGGCTGCCAGGAAGGGAACAGATGAATCTGGAAATTACAGGCTCCTCCACTACCTTTAATCCCTAAAACAAACATTGCTGGGGGAAAAGCCAGTTAATACCTGGAGGAGGGCAAGTACTATCCCTCAGTGGGGCTGGTACACCTGGGGAGCAGAGAGCCTTTATAGGAGCCGGCTGCATGGGAAAGTTGCCAGCACTGCCCGTGCCCAGGGCTGTGCACTCGGCAGGGAGGGGTGCTGAGAAGCCCAGGAGGGAGAGCTGTGGGCGGCCAACAATGCCTCTCACTGACAGTTCAAGTGCTTTTTAGTTAATAGGGACTTCCACTGAGGTTCTCAGGAGCCCTGAGTGAGGCAGGGGAGCCAGGAGAGGCTGTGCAAAGCGAATGTTCTGTGACAATAAAAATCTCTGTTTGTGGAGGGTTGATTGTGCACTAGGGGCTTCATTCATTCCTTCCTCAAATATTCACTGAGCACCTGCTGGGTGCAGGCCTTGCTCCAGGGCTCCAGTGGTAAGGGAGGCAGACAGCAAGTAAATAAGTAAATAAGTTTATAAGAGAAGTTCAGCTCATCCTATGAACTCAGAAACAAAAATAGCAAAGGGTGGTGCTGTAGTCCCTGGGGAAGTCAGGGAAGGTCTCTCTGAGGAGGTGATATTTGAGCCAAGGCTCCAGCAAGGGACAAAGATGTGAAGGTCTGGAGAGAAGGCGTCCAAAGCAGCAGGCAGAGGAAACCATGGGACATGGGCCTGCTGTGTGAGCTCCTGCCCTCGGAGAGCAGGCACTTCCCAGAGTGCCATGGGAGAGGGTGACAGTGGGAAGAGATGGGATGAGAGGGGTCAGCAGGGCTAGACCACGCAGCATGTGGCAGGCCGGTCAGGACGTGGAATTGAACTCCCGCAACAATGGGCAGTTTGGGGGGAATTTTACTACTTTGCCCCTTTCAAGGGCCCTTCTGACTACTGTGGGGAGAGACAACACGTGGAGGGTAAGAGTTGGAGCCCCACAAGAGCTCTATGCAGGAGGTGCCATCTGTGGCCCTCCCTGTTACACGAGGGGTGAGGGGTGTGGCCTGGGGAAGTTGGGTGACATTCATAACCCAGGAAGCAGGTTTGTGGGCTCCTGAACAGGCCTGGGAAGGGTGGACAGAAGCCCTGCCACTGCCTACGCTGGGAAGGCCCGAGCTTCCTCAGGCTGAAAGCTGGCCAGGACGGCCAGGCCCAGGCCCCCACTGCCCAACTGCTTGGGTGGTTTCAGGTGTTTCTCCCTAAATCACACTGCTATCAGCATCTTTAGCTGCAGACTTGGCAGCAAGGGAGGCCCTTGAATTAAAGCTCAAACTCTCAGAAAGCTCTTTCCCTGTTAGGCACCCTGCTAAGTGCTTTCCTCCGATTGCCTCTATTTTTCAAAGCATTCCTGGGCCGGCATGACACCATTGTTATTCCCATTTTACAGACGAGGACCCTGAGGCCTAGAGAACCTGTTCGGATCACAGTTAGGACGAGGAGGATCCAAGATTTGAACCTGGGGAGCATACACACAAACCACTTAGCTTTCTGCCACTAGAAGAGAGTGAACTAGAGCTGAATCAGACGCCGATTCCTGAGGCACCGTGCTGTGGGTAGCTCTGCTGTGATTCACCTTTGACTTTTTCTTGGACAAGGCTTGTTTACCTGTACTCTCCTCGCCATACATGTGGGTGTTTATGTAATGTGTGCACTACAGAACTGTGGGGCTGCCCTTCCACCACAGAGGGTGCCAGTTAGCAGTCCAGCCCTAGGCTCAAATCCAGCCCCCCATCCCTGGGCAAATTACTTAACCTCTCAAGGCCCCAGTTTCCTCATCTGTAAACTGGGGTAAAAACTACCCAGTCCATCAGGTGATACCTGTGAAGTGTTCACTCAGCACAGGGCCAGGTCAGCCACGGTGGCTACTATGATTAAATGAACCCTTCAGTCTGAGGCAGGAAGGCTCTTCCAGTGGGCTGGCCATGGAAGCGTCTCTAACTCCTCCTCATTGGCCCAAACACAGGCGTTCATGGATGAAATCTCTGCCCTCACCCTGGGACTCTTCCTTGGTGCTTTTAGGTTGTTGTTTCCCTAGGAGGAGACCTGCTAGCCTCGCACTACCGCTGTGTTCAGAGAAGCCTTTGGTGTGGCCTGGTTCCTGGGTGGCCCATGAGGTGCCATGTAACCATTTTGCAAGCTGCCCGCTCCTTTGACCTCTTGCCTTTGAGGTCGGAGGTCAGTGGACAGTCCTCTGAGGCAGTGCTTCCCAACATGTTCACATCATGACGTGCAGCAAGTGTGGACAGCCCCCTGGGGCAGAAGGACCAGGCTGATTGAAGCTGGTGGGGTCTCACTGGCAGCTGCCACCCTACACCCTGATGCCTGCTTGGGGCCTGGGTGCTCCAGAACCTGTCTCAGACACAGGAGTGGGCAGTGCTCTTTAAGGGGTCTGGCTACAGGGAGATAGGTGGCTGTACTGTCTCCCAACACTGGCCACATCGTTGTGCTGCTAAGTTCTCTCTGCATAGAGGCCCGGCAGGGCCAATCTTCCTGACTGTCTTGTTTTTAGAGAGAAGAAATGTTTTCCAGATAGTATTCTAGGAAGATCGTTCTCCTGGGAAGCAATAGGGCTCTTTATCCCTGTCAGTACGTCTCTAATCTGAGTCTTGTGCATTCCCTTTATGGGGAAGGGACCCCTGCAGCCTCCCCAGTACTGATTAAGGTAAGTTATTTTTGTTGTATTAGGCATACTCCACTTTTTTAAAAACACCCTTATTGTGGTATGATTCCTGCACAGTAAACTACACATATTTCACATGTACAATTTGATGAATTTTGATAGATGGGCATACTCCTTATAGTTCTCATGCAACCAGCAATCCAAAATGATTCAAAACTATATAGAAAAATACACGTAAAGCAATCTTGTTCCTACCTCAGCCCCTTCTGTGCAGACCCCTTCCACACTTACCAGTTTTTATTAGATTGGATTTATCCTTCCAGTGTTTCTTTCTGCAAGAAAGAAGAATAAAAGTTATATGTACACACACAATTATCTCTTTTCTTATACTTCCCTCTTTTTATCAAAAGGTAGCATATTAATTTTTTGTTTTTTTTTACTTAGCAATACATTCTGGAGAAGTTTACACAATAAAAATAAAACCACAAACCCAATACGATTCAAAGTGACAACATTAGTTTAATGGGAAGGATGATGTTGTTTGGCTGAGACAAAATTGCCACTTGCAACGATATGGGACTGACCAATGAGAGCAGATCTCCTTTTGAGTTTGACATGCCTATGGATGCTGCCGTGTGCTGGGGAATGACTCAGTTCTCCCACTACTTTTTTCTACTTGAATTACCGCAGTACCTCTGTTTGCACAGTGGGCTATTACATCATTTGGCCTGCACTTGGCTTCAACGCATCATTTACGCATTAAATCCGCCTCTGTTCTTTTCTTGTTAGCCAGCAGCAATTAAAAAGGACTGTTTGATGCCAACACCATCATAAACACAAATGCAAACTTGGGCAGTGAAATCCTGTGTCAACAGTAGATTGTAAGGTGGTCGTGCCGACAGTAATGATGATGAAAATAATCATAATGGCTAACATTTACTGAGTATTTGCTATGAGCTGGCATTGTGCTAAGTGCTTTACATGCAGGGTCTTATGTAATCCTCCAAACAACTCTATAAAGTAAGCACTACCCATTTTACAGATGAGAACATTTATTTAGTCTTAAAGCAATTAAATAACTTGTTCCGAGTCACAGGTGCTCGAAAAGTTACAATCAGAATTTGAATCCTGGGTCAGACTAACCCAGTGATCACTACAAGGGCTGGTAGCTGGGACAGGAAACTTACTACGCTCTTTGCCATCAAGTCCTGGCCACAACTGCTCACCTTGGCTAGGTGCTGCTGGGCTGGGCCAGGCAGGATGCGTGGGGCCTGAGGCAGAGGGTGAAAAGGGATTGCATGGGTCACAGCCCCCCACAGGGGCCTGGACTCCCTGGGACCTTCTCCCTGAATCCTGTCTGAAAGTGTGCTGAGTCTGTAATGTGACCCTGCCTCCTCTCTCAGTATCAAAGTGAACACACACACACACACACACGCCAAAAATGACATTTAGAAGAAAAGAATCTATGTCCATGACTGGTGACTATAACAATGACACTTTGTCAGGTTCTGACAAAGGACTGAAAGTTCTGAACATTCTTTACACAGTCGCTGGCTGGCTGGGCTGGGCTGGGCCTGGGCCGTGCTCAGGTTGAAAGCGTGGACTCTGTAGCCTTCTCCTCCCCGTGGCCTTCCACCTCCCTCAGCTCCCACCCAGCCTCACTATCTCTCCTGACCCCTCTCCTGTCAGGTTTGCTCGTCCCCTTTCCTGAGCCTACTCTTGTTCCCTATTGAGACCTCAGCCTGTAGCTCCAAATCCAGGAGAGACTGGGCGGTCAGAGAGGCCTGGAGTGACGCCTCAGCCCGTGTGGTTACCAAGTCACGTAGCATGTCTGACCTTCATCTGCTTCCTGGGCAATGGGCATATTAACAGTTCAACCAAGAAGACAGTAAACCAGTAGAGTCCTATTGGGAGCTGGCTGCCATCCTTGTGAATGGCATCCCCAGGGTAGGGGTTTGGCTCTCAAGGACCAGGACACCTGGGGCCCACCAGGCTACTGGAGCTGACTTGCTCTAGGATGTACATGACAAATGCCTGGGCCTTCCATGCCTGGGTACTCCCACTGCCTGCCAGAGACCCTCCCCTGGCAAGGGTCCCAGGGGGTGTACACAGGCCCAAGGGAGGAGAGGAGGGCACCATTCTGTGCCTCCCTCCTTACCCTTCCTCAGATCCAGGCTCAGGAACACTAACACCCTTCCCCTTCACCCCCCGCAGCCCCTCCTGTTAAGCCTTCCACATGGCGTAGTAATTTAGTAATTTGGTTTCTATTTTCCTAGAGCAATACAACTGATTGTAAAAACTAAATTGCTAACTTATCCTGTCCCTTTGGCTCAGATGATATGCCAGACACTGATAGAGTTCCAGAAAAGCTGGTCCCATCACATCGTTCCTGGTGTGGTCTTTGCTTGGCTCACCATGGTTAGACTTGGGTATTCTTTTCATCTGGGTTTGCCCTTCTGCTGGAATCTAACCCTTTCCTGTTTAAAAACTTTGGCTTCTTGCATTACAAGAGCTACGCATATGTAAACACCATCCACCCTACCCTGTGCTTTCCTGATCTCATCTCATCTCCCACAGTCCTCCCCCTCGCTCATTTGGCTCCAGCATAAGGCCTCCCTGATGCTTCTCTATCCCTCCAACAGCATTCCTGCCTCAGGGCCTTTGCACTGGCTATTACCTGTCTTGACCTCTCTTCCATGACATCCATGTGCTCACTCATCTCTCAGGACTTTGTCACTTTCAGGGCCTCCAGTATGTGAAAATGCAAATGCAGCACTCCCCACCCTCCTCCGTTGCTTCACAGCACTTTTCACCATTGGACACACTCTATAGTCTCCTTATTTGTTTGCTTGTTGACTTTCTTCTTCCACTAGAATGTCAGCTCTCTCTGTTTGTTTTGCTCACTGCTGTATCCCCAATGGCTACAGTGGTGCCTGGCACATAGTTGGTGCTCCAAAAATACTTGTTGAGTGAATGATTTCACTGTAGAAAAACTTGAACCTACCTCAAAGCACAAAGATGAAGATACCTAGAATTTCTGTCCCTTCCAATTGAGCGCCTCATCTCTAGAGGAATTTAAGTGGAAACTGAGCATTCATTTGGTGAGGGGTTGTGGAAGGGCCGTGTGTAGTGGATGAAGGTGGGACTCCTTCTCTCAGGAAAATTCTAGGATCCTATAAAAGGCTCCCCATTGTTTTACCCGAAAACTGGGTTTGCTTCTTGGTGGGTGTTGAGCCAAAAGACACAACCAAGCCAAAGAGCCAGAGAAGGAAGGATTTATTACTTGCAGCAAGTAAAGAGAACACTGGGGATCTTTCCCAAAGCAGCGTCTCCTCAAACAGCAAAATTAAGGAAGCTTTAAGCTAAGGGAACATGCATATTCATGAAGGGGGTTGGTTGATATATGCGTATTCATGAAGGGGCTTGAGCAGAGACTAATTCAACATAGAATTGGGCCAAAGGTCAACAGAGTCCAAACTTTAGTTGATTGAATTCATGAGGGTCAGAAAAGGTCAACATCATCATTCCTCAGGTTCTGACCAGGCTGGGGTCTCAGCATGTAATTACTATCCTTTACCTGGGTGGGGGCCTTAATTCCTGCAGAACTCAAAGATGTGTATCAGACAGAGTGTGATGTATATCCCTTGAGGAGGGACTAGGACCCTTTTATTGCTAAACTATTGTTTCTTGACTCCTTTTCCTTTGTTTCAGCTTTCCTTCACTTCCTTGAAGATCATTAATTACCAAGACCTGTTCCAGGGCAAACATTGTGGCCAGGCTTAGATCACAAAATGGCTTAGGCCAAAAATGGCTTCTTTTATGTCAAGAAAGCTATGCCTGGTTCTGTTTCTCTGGGGACCCCCTATCCTATCTGCTTACAACTGCCCAAGTTGTTCTTGGCCATTTAAAGCCACTGACCAGCACAGGGCTTTTCCCTTGGCCCTCAGCACTGGGTGTGGAGCCCTACAACCCAGAAGACTTGGGAAACAGGGTGGAGTGGAATCATCTGTCAGAGCCAAACAAGACTGTCCCAGGAGGAAATACAGCAGACACCTGCTCGGGTTCAGCAAGCAGTGACAAAGGTGGGGTGAAGTCACTCACTGATTTGAGGAATGTCAGACTGTCCCTACATCCTCAGATGTGTCCCCATCCACCTGCCACAATGTCTGGAATCCCACCACTAGACTTAAGTTTCTGCTTTTAGCATGCGCTCTGGGGAGAGTCAGGTGTTCTGCCATCTGAGCCACATAAATCAGGTCTGAATTTGCATGTTGGCTGAGAATGGGTCTTGAGGGGGTGTGAGTTTTGGTAATGGGGGCATTTAGAAGCAGGGCACTGTCAGGAAAGTAGGCAGCCTATGAGCACTGGTCTCCATGACGGGAGTCCTCAGAGTCGGAGACCACAAGGTAGCAGTGACCTCACAGATAAACCCAGTGCAGGCACTGGAGCAGGTTATCTGGGACAGGAAGTGGCTATGGGAAGCATGAACCAATGCAAAATCCCCTCTACAGCTGCATAATTTCTCCAAGGACTCGGTCTTCACAGAAATGGGGTTATTGGGCCACCTCACCTATGGGGTTTGTTTGGGGAACTCCTTGCGGGTTCACTTGGGACAGACACTTAGGGATCACAGTTACGGTAAACACACAGCACACACGCCACCACTTCTTTGTCCTAATCCATGGCAGACATTGCTAATCCGTCACCACACAGCTGTGAACTCTTTCTTGCCACTGCATTCTAGATGGCCACTGCTAATCTATCAGAATTCACACATGAGGTGAGATTAATGGCTACTGTTGGTGGAAGAGCCATTCCTGAGTGAGGGGCAAAAGAAATCTGTCTTTACCATCCCTGCCCCTTGGGAATCACAGGGTTCGGATTCCTCAGATGAGGAGACTGAGGCTCAGGGAGGGAGTGAGACCTGGCTAGGGTCACGTGGGGCATTAGTGGGGAAGGAGGGTCTGCAGCTCTAGTCTTCCTACTTCTGGCCCAGAAGCATTTGCCTGTGACTGCTCAGTTGGTCTGGGAGACAGAGCACATGTGTGTGTCCCCACGTCCACATGCCCAGTGGAAGAAGACGTTACAGCCCCTCTTGTCAACAAGTGCAGGAGGTGAAGTCTCTGGGTGGTTGGGTTGACCTTATAAAATTTGGACTTTCTGGGCTCCATGAGTCAGCGGGGCAGCAGCGGGCAGATGTCAGGGAGGCCCAGTGCCTGGAACATGGCTGGGGGCCCAATATGTCCACTTGAGCCTTAGTCTCCGGCCTGTGTCCAAGGCAAACTCCTCAGTACCCTCAGACAGGGGCGGCCAGTCCCAGTCCAAGGGACAATACTTGCTTTAGGATGGTTCCCATTCTGGGCAGGTCATCTCCTCTCTCTTGGCCTCAGATGCCTGCTGCATCAATAAGGAAGCTCACCTGTGGCTTAACATTGCTGAGCCTCAGTTTCTTCATTCATTAAACGGGTTTAATGCTACCTCCCCTGCTGAGATGTCACAGGAGTGGGATGAACTAATTCTATAAAATGCTTGGCATGTGCTTGCACACAACAGGTGGTCAGGGAGGGCAACTAGAATTACCTGAGGATTTTCCAGCTCAAAGAGCCCAGCCTGTGACCCGCAGCTTTCTGCGGGAAACTGCCTCTTACACTGGCTCTGTAGTCACCAGAACTGAAATACCTTGGCCAAACCTGGAGGGTGAGAAAATCGACTTCTCCTGAATTTGAGGGAAGGACAAGGGGGATGAGGAGCGGCCCAAAAGTTCTGAAACAGCGGCTCCTGGTGCCCATGTCCTATGGCCCCCTTTGTGCGTTAGTGGGAGGAACCATGGACAGAGGCCCCCTCCCATTTATGGAGGGAATTCCCTGGTTAGTGGGGACTTGGTGGGTAAATCATCAAATCTGCTTGGAGACAGGGTATGGCAAGGGATGCCCACCTCTGGCTTCCTAAGGGCCATTCCTGGGACCACTGCCCTGTGTGCCCACCCATATCACACAGGCGATCCCAGGGAAGGAGACATTGGTAGCACTGGGTGGGAGGAAGAAGTGTTGGCATCGACTGATCCATAGCATTTTAAAACAAAAATAATTAAAAATTTAAAAGGAGCTGGTTATAAAATGGTATGTAAGCTGAAGTTTATATACACACACACTGAAGAAAACTAGAAGGAAACATACCAACAGGCTGAGAATGGTTGTCTTAGGTGACTGGCTGGAGGCTGGATTTATATTTTCTTCTCTATGCTTTTCAAACTTTTGGACAATAAGCACGAATAGGATTTGCTTTTGTCATCGGAATAGTGACAACAAAACCCACTACCTTTAAACAAAGGTACACAAAGCCTATGGTTTGGGCTCCAGCTGTGAGCAGAGGGCCAACTTCCTGACCTGCTCTGCAGGGTGGTGACCCTCAGGCTGGGGTGGGGACAGGTCCACCCCGGGAGATCCGGTTCTCTGTCCTTCAGGCCTGGCGGGTAGTGGCGAGGGGAAGGGGCCACAGGCCTCCTCCCCAGACCTCTCCATACCCCCATCCTGAAGGTGGCACATGTCCTGCCAGGCATCTTGCTGGCTGGCTGGCAGGCCTGTGGCTTTGGCCCACGCCCACTTGGGGACTGCTGCCTCCCTCCCTGCCGGGAACTGGGCCAGGCGGACGGACGTGGTGACAAGCAGCAGTGACGTTTCCCCCACTTCCTTTTACCTGCCTGGCTGCGTTTACTGCTGAATCAGGGTCCCTTTGGGGACAGACGGTGGGATGTGGCAGGACGTTCTGGTGGCCTTGAGGGCCAGGCAGGCTTCAAAGAGACGCAAGATGCTCCGTGTAAAATCAGAGCATTAGCAGAGATGCTCTGTGTCCCCACGTGTGTCCACCTCCAGGTCCTATGGTTGGTTCTGTGCAGTGTCTCCTCTTGGCTATGAGGCCTGGCAGGGCCCCAGGTGCTATGGTCTCGGAGGGCCTCATTTGCAGCCTTTGGGCCCTCAGGGGACCCCAACATTTGCTTGTGCCTTGACCTGAGCACTCATCCATGCCCCTGGCAGCATCCTGTGCGGTACACATGGTGGCAGGTGCCATGGGCTGGCTGACCTGCCCACATTCCCTCCTTTCTTTATCACCTCCATTAGAGAGACCAGAAGAGCTTTGGAGTTCTTTGAAAAGGGACACTTTAGACATTTGGTGGGGGGATTCCTTATGTAAAACTGGTCCATGCATTGCAGCAACCCTCTCCTCCCACCAGACTCCCAATCACGGTGACAATCTGAAATGTCCCACACATTTCCACACATCCTGTCAAGCTGTGACTCTGGCCCTGGTTGAGAACCACGCAGCTAATGCTGCACCCCTCACCCTTGCTCAGGTGGGCAACTTACGTGACTCCACCTCGGGCAATGAGCTCAAGGGCAGGTCTTCAGGGTGAGGAGACTTTCTAAGAGAAGGGACAAAAATCCTCTGTCTGAGTTCCCCAAACAACATCAGCAACCATGCACACTGGGCTTTTCCAGGTGAGAGAAACAGAGCCGCCATTTTGCCAAAGCCAATGAGTATCGGGGTCCTCGGGTACCTGCAGCCAAATGCATTCCTAACTCCTACAGGTGGGGAAACAGAGGCAGAGAGTCACTTGCCCAAGTTCTCTTTCCTGGTGAGGAGTAGAGGCAGGATTCACATCCAGACATTCTGGGTCCAGAGGCTCCATCTTAGCCACTGAGCGAGGCTGACTCTGAGCACTCCAGAAGGCTCAGCCCAGTTTACACGTATGTGCCTGAGTACATCTTTCTTCCTGAGAAGAGGGTTCATTCCTTTCATCAGATTCTCAAAAGGTCCACAACAGGAATGAGACCTCCTTCTTTTTTTTTATAGAAGATCTCCTTCTTTTGTTTGTTTTTCATCTCACTCATTTTACAGGTAAGCCCCAAGAAGGGAAATTACTTGCCACACTGGTGACCAAGCTGAGAAGGTAACTGGGTCCCCCCTGCAATTCTGTGCCCTTCCTATTGCCCCCTCCCTGTCCCCTCCTCCCAGCCCTCATGGCTCCTCCACCGAAGGCCTGGACCTGTAACCTGCCTATTGGCCTCCCTGCCTATTGTTCTCCACTCTGCACATACTGAGAGGCTCCCCCTCAAGGCCTGCTGTGAAGCTGCCCCACACATGTCAGCTCTATGTGCTAATATTTCCCTGTGTCAACTGTCTTAAGACAGGCCACAGAAATATTTTTGGTCCCATATGGTTTTCTAAAACCTTGCTGCTCCCCAACAGTGGGTGGAGTCCATTTCCCCTCTCCTTGAATGTGAGCAGAACTTTGTGGCTGCTTTGATGAAGAAAACATGGCAGCAATGATGCAGTGTGGCCTCCAAGGCTAGGTCATAAAAGTGATAAGGCCTCC
The DNA here is from genome assembly GCF_009834535.1 of Camelus ferus. Lineage (NCBI taxonomy): Eukaryota > Metazoa > Chordata > Mammalia > Artiodactyla > Camelidae > Camelus > Camelus ferus. The sequence goes on along the minus strand of NC_045722.1, from coordinate 11,112,973 downwards.
CTCTCTCGACCTTTGACCCCATCTGCCATGTTGTAAGGAAGTCCTGGACACAGCAAAGTTCCAGGACATAGAAGTTCCAGCCAGTGCCCAGCTGTCAATCTCCAGCATTGCTCACCCCGTGGGAGTGCAGGGGCCTTCAGGGTTCCAGCCCTCTGCTTTCAGGTCTTCCAGCTGAGGCCCCAAATGTGATGGAGTAGACAGAAGCTGTCCCCTCTGAGTCCTGCCCAGAATCTGTGACCTAGTAACAGTTGTTTCACTCCCTTGCAGGAGACTACTAAGAGTATGCACTTAGAGCCAGGAGCTGTGGGGAGCTGAGGATGCTTCTGAGTAGGGGAGCCGTGTGATGATGGTGCTGGGTTAAGAAAGCCTCTCGGTCCTTGTGCAGATTGGAGAACAAGAGGCAGGGAGGCCAAGGTTAAGAAAGCCTCTCGGTCCTTGTGCAGATTGGAGAACAAGAGGCAGGGAGGCCAAGGAGAAGGCTACTGCACTGGTCCAGGTCTTTGCGAGGAGGGGCTATAGGACTAGGAGGAGGGGCAGGGGTGGGAGGGCAATAGAAAGGGCACAGAATTGCAGGGGAGGCCCAGTTACTATCTCAGCTTGGTCACCAACATGGCCAGTCATTTCCCTTCTTGGGGCTTACCTTTATTACTTGCAAAATGAGTGAAAAAGACCAACAACAACAACAAAAGGTTGTTTCTCCTATTTCTTTGTGCATAAATTCTCCCCAGTGCTCCAGGCCTAGCCTATGTCTCAGCCCCTCAGGGTCAGCCCCTTCAGGCAGGCTCTCTCTCCTCCCAAAGACTCTGGTTTTGCTCCCATCTCTCACATCTTGCCTTGCATACATGTCCTGCTTGCTGTATCTCATTGATAATTCACTTTTATTTTGCTTCCTTTAATTGCCAGGCTATTTCCACTGCATGACTGTCTCATGCTTTGATGATGTTTCCAGTTTCCCTCCCGGGGCACTCACATGAGAGCTTCTGTAGAGTCTGTACCCAGAGGAGGAAGGGCTGGGTCATGGATATGCTTGCCTTCAACCTGGCAAGATGCCACATCATGCTCCTGCCAAATGGCCTTATCAATCTATTCCTCCACCAGCCATGGGGTCCACATTTGGCAGCATCCTTTTTTTTTTTTTTTTTTTTTTTAAATTTTTGTGAATTTGGTGGGTGAGACATAATATCTCATCGTTGTCTTAATTTACCTTTCTCTGATACCAGCAAGGTAGAGCCTCTTTGCTCATATGATTATTGGCCATATGGATTTCTTTTCCTAGGAGGTATTTGTTCACAACTTCTGCTGAATTTTCTGTTGGGTTGGTTGTCTTTCTTCTTGATTTGCAGAAGTCCTTTATATATTCTGGAAACTAATCTGCTGGTCGTATGTATCGCAAATATCTCTTCCAGATTGTGGCATATCTTTTAATCTTGTTTATGGCATTTTTTGTTGAACTGAAGATGGGAATGTTAATGTCATCAGACTCATTATATTTTCCTTTACAGCTGATGCTTTTTGCACCTAAGATATTCTTCCCCCAAGAAGCACGAGGAGACTTTCCGAGTTGCTGGCGGCATCCTATTTCTTGGCGTGGGTGCAGGGTACAGCGCCGGGTTCACTTTGTGAGATTTTTATGGAGTTGTACATGTAAAATGTGCACTTTAAAAATGCATATTGTAATTAGCAAAAGGTTTATTTAAAAAATAAATCATTCTTTACCCTGAAGTCATAAAAATATTCTAGATTTTCTTCTAAGTGTGTTAAAAATTTTGCTATTCACATGTAAGCCTTGAATCCACCTGGAGTTGTGTGTGTGGTGTTAGTTGGGATCTAATTTTACTTTTTCCATCTGGACCACCACTTGTCCCAACACCATTTATAAAAGAGTCTGTCGTTTCCCCACTGGTTGGTGATGCCTCTCTGTCATGTAGCAAGTTCTCGTTCATGCACAGCTCCGCCTCTGGGCCCTTCTTCTGTTCATTTCATCTCTTTATAGCCTGATGCCAAAGCTAGTCTGCTTAATTTCCTTAAAAAGTTTTAACATTTGGTAGGACCCGATGAAGGACTTGAAGACAGGAAATGGTTGAGCCGGAGTGATGCTGCAACGAGGTCACTCTGATGAGGGGAGGATGGACTTTAGAGGACAAGGCCAAAGGGTCAGGAGTCCAGCTGGTGGCTGCTGCAGCGTCCAAGCCAGAGGTGAGCAGCTTGGCCAAGAAGTGGGCTGACGTTGGATATGTCGTGGAAGTAAAGTGGATGGGGTTTCCTGACGTATCAGAAAAATTGGGGACCAAAGATGACTCCTTGGTTGTTGGCCAAAGTAGCTGGTGGTGCCATTTGCTGAGATAGGAAAGCTGGGGTGAAGGTGACAGGTGGACTTTTAGAAAGTGCCCAATAAATGACTGTCTGGATGAATGAATGAGGGGGTGCAGATGGGGGAGTGAGTGGGGGTGGGGGTGCTGCCCTACTTCCTGCAGCCCTTCCAGAGGATTAAGCACCACCTTCCTTGTCTCACACCATCAGTTGTTTCAGCACATGTGTGTCATTTCCCCCAAGCAGGACCGTCATTGTTGGGGGGGAGGGACATCTTCCCTGCCCGTGCGCTGGTACCTCCCCACCCCGACCCTGGCTCAGCGCAGGGCCCCCCAGATTCTTGGCTGCAGGACACTGGCCCATGGCAGGCTTCCAGTCCCAAGGAGGCCCAAGGCACCTGGGGAGACAGAGCAGGCCCCTGAGGCTGCAGGTCCCGCTTTGTTACTCACCTCCCTCCTCAGTTTAGGAAGTGGCCTGGATGAGTCTCCATGTCATTTTAGGGGAGCTCTGTGCTGTTTGCCAGATGAAGGAAGGAGCTGTTGGTCTCACTGGACGTGAAGGAGGCGCCGCCGCAGTGGAGAAGCTTCCAGCCTCGGAGGCCCTGCTTGTGGGTGGGGCCTCAGACCGGGGCAGTTTTTGCTGTTTACAGCTTACTGCTGCCTCGTCATCCCCAGCTGTTATAAAAACACCTTTTGTCTGGTGGACGTGGAAAATTGCATCTGAGCACTCCAGCTGAGTCATTTCTCCGAGCAGGCCTTCAGCTGGGGCAGGGATTCTGGCCGGGCGGGGCCTTGCGTGGGTCTGTGTTGATCCTGCGGGCGGCTCCGGTGGCCTGGCCAGCCCACTCAAGCCCCAGTGCGCAGGCATCGCTCATTCATTCATTGAATCAAGATCGATTTTAAGCCCTTTCTCTGTGTTAAGAGTAAAGCCCTGGGGGGGCTCAGTGGTTGAGCGCCTGCTCATGCATCTGGGAGCCCTTGGCCGGCAGCTCCACCCATCCCACCACCGTAACCCTGGCCAGGAGTGACCTTCAGACTGGGGCCCAGCATGACTCTTGGCAGGAAGGGGGAAGGGAAGAAGGGAGGAGGGAGGAGAGCGGAAGAGGCGAAACCAGTCTTTATTAAGCAGCTACTCCATGCCAAGCCCTGAGCTACGCTTGTTCTTAGGGCCTCATGCCTGGTCCAAGAATGCTGGCCACTTAGGCTGCAAGGCCCTGGGCCAGTGACTTCAGCTCCTAAGTGTTCTACCCTCATCTGCCTTGTCTTCCTCATCTGACCTCAAGCTTGTGAGGATCAAGTGAGATGATGCAAAAATACAGTCAATAATGATCCTTCATGTTTTTATAACTAATAATGACATGGTTCACATTTATTGAGTACATCCTGCACCAGGCTCTACACTAAGTGTCTTCCTCACACTAACTCATTTAATCCCCCACCCCCCAGCAACTTTGAGGCGAGTTCTGTTTTTAGCCCCATTTTATAGAGAAAAAAAATCAAGGCGCAGCGACATTAACTTGCCCAAGACCATGGGAACACTAATGCTGGAGCCAGAGTGCTCCGCAGGTGATAATCACTTATATGTTATGAAGTACATCAGGCCGGTTGGATTAAATTGGTGTTTCTCAGTGTAAATTCTCCAGAACCCTCGCCTTTGCTCCATCAAAAAAAAAATTTGCCTTACCATCAGATAAGCATGGAAAATGCTGGAACATGGCAATCTCCTCCTGGAGAGATTCATAGGGCACTCTGATATATCAAAGGCTCTTAGACGTGCTGCGATTAAAAGGGAAAAAACGAAGAACCTGTTTATGTTTAACCCAGCATTTCCAAGCTTGTTTGCTCTGAGAGCCTTATTTCTGAGACGCCCTTGGTGAGATCAAGCTGGAAACGTGTGCATTTTCAGGAGGCACTGCTGCCCTTCATTACAGGTCCTTTAGTGTCTCATTCTTGTGTTCTCTCATTCATTCATTCAACAGATGTCTCTTGAGTTCTCACAGGTGCAATGAGAGAGAAGACGCGACTTCTGTTTTAAGAATCTCATGAGTCTGATGGAGGAGACAGAACTGTGTGATCAGAAGTTCAAGGGACCAGGGGAGCTGAGTGGATGGCACCTACCCCGCCCCCTACCCCATCTTGGAGCCCCTACATTGTCTCTGAGGTCCTGGGGGAGGCGTGACCTCAGCAGGCCGGGTGAAGGACTTTGGTGGCCAGGGGTGTAGGCAAATCTTTGTACATCAGTGGAAAATCTCTGCATTAACTCAAATTTTCAGGACACCCCTGGGATTATCGGGTTCCATTCTATGAAGGCTATTTTACAACCCTGCAAAGCATAGGTAACCGATAGTAATGCAAACTAATTCTTGTCTATCCTGCAGATTCTGCACTGACCTTTAGAACAGACTGACTTCCCCTGCTCAGTTTTGTCTCTGTTTCCTCATTCGTTTCCATATTCCCATCAAGAAATGTGTCTGTTCTTCACATTCTCTTTTGATCTGGTTACATCTCCCAGTTCCCTCATCAATTGAGGGGTATAATAAACTCTTTAACACATGATCATTTTTATATATGTGTGACAGTCATGATTTTACCTCTTTTTAAAAGAATGGTAGCAAGTGGCTCCCCGGGCAGAGGGACATGTGGGCAAAGGCCCAGAGGCTTGCTCTTAGCACTTGGCATTGAGCAGCAGGCGGCCTGACCCCATCCTCAGCTGAGCAGACAGCATCAGGAGCCACTGAAGGAGGCTGGCTTTTCAGCCCCCACTCATGAAGGGTGGAGGCAGCTGGAGTAAAATGAAAACACACTAGTGACAGGCATCGATGTGCACAGAAACGAGGGACTGCTAGGCTCGCTGGTGCCTCCTGATCAGTGTGTCTGCAGGGAAGCAGAGCGCACTTCTGCAGTGGGGTCCATCGCATCTCTGACACTGCGGTTAAGCAGTCTTTCCTCACCGGTGGTTGGGGAGAAGACCACGGGCTCGGCTGCTTTGTTCAATGAGCCCGCTCTGCACACAAACATAGGCAAAACTCACCAAAAACAGGAGTGAGTGGGCACACGTGAAGCCTTGTGTCTGAAACCAGGCAGATTCCTCAAATGCTTGTTGAATCACCAATCCTAGGCACAAGAGCCCTTAAGTTAATTAGCTAAAAATTCCTAAAGCGCACAAAAGAAGGCGAGAGAAGCTGGACTCTCCGTCTAGGATCGTTATATGATACGTGCACCATTTGAGGGAAACTGGCTTGGCTCCTCCTGCCTCACCCCCAGTGGCCTCAGGTCTGGGGGGAGGACTCTTCATTTCTCTTCCTTCTCCCTCTTGTGGGCTTGTTGCTGGTAACTCTGGCCGGAGTGCTTGTGTCATCCTCAAGGACCAAGGACCGAGGACTGGCCCTGCTTGGGGGCCGTGGGCCAGGCATGGCTTTGTTCCCGCTACCTGCCTGGGTGGCACTGTCAGGGTCTTCGGTGGGACGCAGCCTGGGCATCTACGACATGGTGCTGGGCGCCAGGCCAGCGCCGATGAACCTGACCCACTCTGCTAGCACAGAGCTCACTACCATGCGGAAGGGTCAGGGCTGTGGGCACAGGGGAGACCCCACTGGACGTTCCCACATCACTAGGGGACGCCATGTAGGCAGCTGAGGGGCAGAGCTAGCAAAGGGGAAGGAAACGGCCATTCTGTCTCAGGATCCGCCCAGACTGGATTCTGAGCTCACACAGGTGCTCTGGAGGGACTCCTAGGAACACAGGGGATGGAGCTGAGACCAGTTTCCCTGGGACTGGGTGGGCCACTCCCTGAACCCCTCTGGAGGCCTTCTGAGGGGTGGGACTGCTAGTCCCCTTTTTTCCTGGCAGGTGGCCCAGCAGGAACCCCTTTGCTCCCTGAGCTCTGCTTCCTAGTTTGATTTGCATAACAATCTGCCCAGACCAGCTTTGTACCTTGTGCACCCAGGGCTGGAGCCCAGCATTGCCCTCTGGCCAAAAAAACCCAACCGACCAAACAAATAAATCTCTGGCGTAAGGAAAGGCCATTTTTGTTCCAATGTAGTCTTTCTGAGAGTCCTTGGAGACTGGCTGATTCTTGGGGACTGGCTGGCTCTGGAGTGAGCTTGGGTCTGTCCCAGGTGAGGGGCCCTCCTGGAAACTGTGCCCTCCTGGCGTGAGGCCCAGCGTCCTGTCTATGGGGCCTGCCAGAGCCCTTGGAGTAGTTATCCTAGACACACACACACACACACACACACACACACACACACACAGGCACTAGAGGGATGTAAGACAAGGGGAGTCATCACAGCTCTGCTTGTCTTAGCAAGACTAGAAATAACCTGCATGTCCAACAGTGAGGGAGGGGATCCGGGATTCTGGGCGTCCCTTCAGTGCAGGGCTGTAAGGGAAAAAGAATGAGGTTTCTTGGATGGGGCTGAGAGAGGAGGGGCAGCTCTTGTGCCCCCATGTAGGCTCTGTGCCCATCCCTCAGAGTGGCCACAAACGTCTTAGCCAAGGCGCCTGTGTCCCTCAGAGCCCCCTCTCCCCTGCAGCCTCACTCAGCACCCCTGCATTGCGCTGCTCTGTCCCTGCTAGGCCCTGGGGCTGGGCAGAAGTGAGGTGGAAGATGTCAGAGCCTGCCAATCCCAGCCGTGTGTCCTTCAGCAACCCATTCAGTTCTCTTTGCCTCAGTCTTCTCATCCATGAAATGGGGACATTTTGCCCACCTTGCTGCTGAAATGAGCACCTAATACACAGAATAGGTGTCTAATAAGGGTGAATGTGACTTAAATTTTGTCCACTGGGAACTGTGGGAGTGCAGCCCAGAGGCCAGACTGGGGTCAGACTGGCGGGTGAGCCATGGGCTCTGGCCTGGCCTGTCACGCGCTCTGTGTGCGTGTTGGGGGTGCTGAGCCAGCTCCCCAGCACCCCCCCCCCCCAGCAGACTGAGGGGAAGAGTTCATGCCACTATTTCCTGAGGGAGGAGGAGGCACATCAGGCGACACAGGGTGACAGTCCCAGCCTTCACCCCCGCCCCCTGCCTGCCCGGAGATTCACCCAGCACCGTCGGGGTGGGGGTGACCTCAGTTCACCCACCTGTGCTGGGGGCTTGCCCTGGAGCTGTATTTGCTCAGTGAGCTCGCTGTGTGAAGAGAGAAAATGATTCGAGGGAAATTCTGCAGGAGCTGGTGGACACGGTTGGGTGAGGCTCCCCAGGGCTCTGAGTGGGCGCGGGGGCTGCGCTGTGAGAGGTGAGGGGTCTGAGGAGGAAGTTCCCACTGGGTCTGGAGGCCCTTGTTTCCAGTTAGACTCTTTATTGCTTTTCTCCCCTTACTGACTTAATGATTTCCCCTTTCACCCTCCCCTCCTCCTTTAAGCTCATATCTCATTGTTATTCTTTTAACAAACCTTAAAATAAAAATGCAGATTATCTTTTTTATTCCTCTCAAGGATCCCATGAGGAAGACTTTACCATGTCCTTATTTTTCAGATGAGGGAAAGTCAGAGAGGACAAGGGACCTGGCTGAGATCACCCCACTGGTAAGAGACCAGGGCCCAGTCTCACCCACGTGTCTTGCTGTCTCTTTGACACCAGGCTCTGGCTCCCCCGGGGCCACAGGGCTGAGCAGAGCCAGACTGGCCAATGGGGGGCTCACAGCCCACAGCCAGGGGCAGCCCACAACACTGTGGGGTTGAGAGGGGTCAGGGAGGCTTCCAGAGGAGGGGCCTTGGGATCTGGTGGTGAGGGAAGAAGGGCAGGAAAGGGATTCATGGAGGGAAAAGCATGTGCAAAGGCTGGATGGGATGGGAAAGGGGAACTCAGGTAGTGTGGCTGGAGTTAGGGTGTGAATGAAGACGGTGGGGTCAGGGCTTCCACTCAAGAGGTGGGAGTGGGAGGTGAGGGTAGTGAAGTCAGATGGGCTTGGGCACCTCCTAGGGAGGACAGCCGTGGCCATGTATGTCCCAGACACTTCTCAAGGCTGCCTGGGTCCAGTGCCCACTAGAATGAGTATCTGTGTCACAGGCTTAGGAGCCTAGGACAGGGACAGGGACAGGAAACTCTGGCTGGAGGCTCAGAAAACAAGCTCGTTGGTTCTTCCAGTGGAGAGGGGCCGAAGACCCTGGGACCAGCTCCTCTCCCACTTTTTCCAGGATTCAGCTGCTGGGGTTGGGATCTGCCAAAACACTGGTCCTTGGGTTGTCTTCCTAAAAACCTTATTTACAGTAAAGTGTTAATGACTCATACAGCTTAAAATGTAGTATTTCTCAACTCTGGCTGTTCAGAAGAATCATCTGAGGTGTGTGTGAAGGTAATAACCATTGTTTTTCTAAAAATGATACATACTCACTCTTAGACAAAACAAGTAACACAGAAAAGTACAAAGAAGGAAGCAATAATTCCCTCCATTAGAATGCCGGCTTCCCGAGCATGGGCTTTTTTCTTCATTTCCTTTTGGTTTCTTTTTTTTCCTTTTTCGGGGGTGGGGTGGTAATTAGGTTCATTTATTTACTTACTAATTTTAATGGAGGTACTGGGGTCTGAACCTCCTGCATGCTAAACAGGTGCTCTACCACTAAGCTATCCCATCCCCGCTTCTGAGCGCAGGATTTTTATTTGTTCTGTTCCCTGTATTCCCAGCACCTAGAACTTCCTGGCACAGAGTAGATGCTTATTAAAGCCCACCACCCCTGTTAACATTTGGTGACTGTCCTCTATACACAGAGAACTTTGAACAGACAAAGAGGTATAGGTAGAGAGAAAAGTAAATAGATGGAAATAATTTTAAAACATGAGATTGTACCACACCTGCTATATTTAAGCTTAAAGTATTTAATTTTAATTGAGTTTAGCAGAAAGAAAATGAAGAAATTGCTGAATCTTAAATAAATTTTTACTTTCCACAGAGATATTGGTTTATAACGAATTTCTCTAACAGTAAAGAAAAAGATTATGAAACTCATTAAGAGATTGGAGTCTTGGGGAAGAAGAATAAACCCTTCACTTCGGGCAGGCTCAGTTTTTCTTGTGATGAAAAAAGTGATCACTTCCTCTGCATCCTCCCTCCCCACGCTCCAAAGCTCCTGATTTTGATGCTAATATTTTCACTTTGTCAAGGTTTATAATAATTATACCCTGTTCGGCAACCATAGTTCTCCTGGTATTTTGTCTTAGTCCTGTACGTAAATATATTCTGTTCCATTTTTTTAAGAACATTGTGTCCCTGAGTTTTGTGTTTGGAGTTCTCTCTCCACTGTATCAGGAAAAATTGTGAAAGACTTTGAAATGGACCACCATCACCACCACCAAAGACCGGTGGGTGTCCAGTACTTAGGGACTTGTGCCTTTCATCCATGTCTTTGAGCAAATCTAACTTGTAGGAAACCTATAGCAATGCAAATGAGTCTTGTCCATCCGAAATGCAAATAGATTTTGTCCAGTGGAATGTAATCGATTGTTACCTGTGGCAACTGATCAGTTTTGCACATATCTGTAAATTCATTTCGGTATTTCTTGTCTGATGATATATGTGTATGTTGTTCCAATTTTCTTTTGAACCAGTTGGGAAATATTGCTGTTCCCTAATGACTTCATGAGTTAAACAAAAATTCTGACATGTGTTCAGTTTATATCATATGAGAGTCATGATTTTACCTTTGAAAACGCAGACACTTTTCGTTTTCATTGCTGAGTAGTTTTTTTTTCCTTCCAAAAAAGGCCTAAAAGTGCTATTTTCCCCGACCTTTTCTGTGTTGTCTATGAATCTGGACAACCTCGCTGGGTGAAATATTCTTGATTTCCCCCTTTTCATACCACTTTGAGCACTCAGCTCCCTTGTCTTCTGGTCTTGAATGTTGCTGTGGAAAATTTTGAGGCCGTCGACCAAAAAGGCTACAAATAGGAAAAGAGTTTATTCGGGGTCTTAAGAATTGTAACTTCTTAAATTCTTTTTTTTGGGGGGGGCAGGTAATTAGGTTTATTATTACTATTTTTTTAATATATCATATTGTTTATTTAAAATCTAAGAAGTTTGAATAAAAATTAATCTTCATAATTGCTTCCAATATAAAAAATGATTGAAACAGATGATAATGCAACCAAAAGGAAATGGATATCATAAAAACTGCCTGATTAACTAAATCAATAAAAAAATGAAAGTATTATCCTGTGTTGGTTACATTATATTTCAAACTATTCAAATCGGAGTACATTCTAGCTATGAGTTAAGTTCAGGAAAAATTGACAATGAGAGTCACCTCCTACACAAAGAAATATACTTCTTTGTGTATTATTACTATTTTTTAATGAAGGCACTAGGGATTGAACCCAGGATCTCGTGCATGCTAAGCATGCACTGTACCACTGAGCTATACCCTCCCTCCCTGGGGTCTTAAGAATTGTAAATCAGGAGACACAGACTTGGGTAAAACCAAAAGAGACTTCAGGGAAGAGAAAGAGTCAGGGGCTTGTTAAGGCAAAAGGCATGAGGTTGTATGCTGACACAAGAAAGGGAACATTTGCCTTTAAGGGATAGGCTGTCATGAGTTATTTTCGATAAGGGTCCAGTAAGCATCTGGAGTTTCTGAAACATTGGGTAGATGTCCTAGATGTCTGTGTTAAGATGGTAAGTGCTCAAAAGGTCAGATTCCATGTGGGCTGAGGTGTACAGAAGTCATACTTCCTCGGTGGCCTCCAGGCTCCATTTTAGAGAGCTCCCTTAGAGACACCGACTCCATTTTGATTTTCCTCTCGCAAGGCCAGATTGCTTTTCTTCTCCCCCTTATTGTTGATTTGGTGCTTCCTCCTGGGTGCCTGAAGGGTTGTGTTCCAGATGTCCATCAGTCTGAATCCCTCTCGTGCCCTCTTAATCTGTGCAGTCGGTTCCCCCTTCGTTTCAAGGAGAGTTTCTCTGTTTAAAAACAATTTCTTTGCGAGGGAGGTAATTAAGTTATTTACTTACTTATTTATTTTAATGGAGGTACTGGGGATTTGAAGCCAGGACCTCTTGCATGCTAAGCATGTGCTTTCCCGCTGAGCTCTACCCTCCTCCTAGGAAGAGTTTCTCTAAACATTCTTTTACTTTAGTTGTGGGATAATCGACTTCAGGGACTCAAATCATCTTAGGTTGGAAGGTCTGGGTTCCATGAGGATTGTCTTCTAACTCTTTGAATTTATGTGTCCTCTTTCTCTGAATTCGTTGTGGTTAGTTCAAGTTTCTCTCCGTGCTATGAATTTGCTTTTCAGGAGAGAGCCCTGCATTGTAACTCTGTGTTTAGATGTGTGAAGGTCCGTGTGCAGCCTCCCATCTTCAAGCTCTTTTTGCATTTCTCAATGCTATATTTTTTAAAAGTTTGTTTATTTTTAATTTTCTTTTTTGTTGTTGAAGGGGGATTAAAAGTTTGTTTATTTTTAATTTTCTTTTTTGTTGTTGAAGGGGGAGGTAATCAGATTTATTTGCTTATTTTTAGAGGAGGTACTGGGGATTGAACCCAGGACCTCATGCATGCTGAGCATGTGCTCTACCACTTAAGCCAGACCCTCCCCCCCAGTGCTATTTTTCAATCATCTCTCCTTTGTGCTCTTTTTATCTTCGATTCATATTCTCATTAACTTTTCTCTCTCCTCAAGCTATTAGTTTCAGGGAAGCTGCCTTTGATCCTTGGCCTCATCCCCTACCAGCCGTGCCCTCGTGATTTCCTTCCCCTGCCTGGCAGTTGGCGGGGTGGCCTTGCGAGTTCTTTTCATCTTGCTCAGTTGACTTGAGCATCTCCTGCAGACCCTCTACTCGTTCTCACACAGGAACCAGGCTGCAGTCCCAGAGAAGGACAGTCCCCGAGAAAGACTGCTTTTCTGGTGCCCAAATGTGCAGGGGTGGGGGAGGACCCCCCCCCAACATTGCTGGGGGCACGGGTCTTCTGTTTTCTGCCATCCCTTCCATGCCCTGCGCCCGGGCCCCCTCTGCCCCACCAGGTGTGGGTACTCCTCCACATCCCAGGCAGCCCGGGGTCCGTGAGGGCGGAGGGCCCTGGAGGCCGTTGCAGTGGAGGTTGTCTTCTTCACATGTTGGCCCATTCTCTTCATAAACAATTTGTCATTGTTACTCATTTTGTCAGGTTTTGGGGCAGGAGAGTCTGTGTTCTCCCCTCACTCTGCCTTCTAAAGTCTCAATGCCTCTCCTAGGTAGGCCCCTACAAATGCAATTCTCCAGGTCCTGCCTACCCAGAGGCCCAGAGGCTCTGATTCCACCCTCCCCACCCCAAGTGATGTGGGTGTACAGGCCAGGGTTGAGGACTGATGGGTCATCTACCAGGGCCATTTGCATTTTTGTCAATTTAAAAGAATGTGGCTCTGATTATGTAAAATCACATGGCAAAGAACACTTCACAGTTTTGGAATGTCCTCATGGGTAAACAAATTGGATCATTCATTCTTTTGGTGCAGCCTCAGAGGCCCAGAGAGGGGAAGTGATTGCCCAAGGTCACACAGCAAGTCAGCAACATGTTTGAAGGTTGGAAGAGATAAATTTGAAGAATTGGCAGTGCCAACCTCAGATCTGGGCCCTGGGGATGGGGGTAGCCCACCTCCATGGGCTGGAAGGTTTTTGCCTGTGGCTGGAGCCCCCTTCCCATCTGGCAGAGAGGATATGGTTGTGGCCCTTGCCCTGGGGAACTCTGGCCAGGAGGGAAACTGGCTGTCCTAACCCACTCAGGAGGAGTGACCCCACCTCCCCTCGAACCTGCCACACCCCATTCACTCACAGCTCCGCGGCTGTGTTAGGAGCCCAGGGCCTGGTGAGGAAGCTGCCTCAGAAGAAGTGGGGTCAGCACTGGGGAGGGGTGGGGTCAGGCCTCTCTGGGAGGGTCTCCCTTCTTCCCCGGGAAGGGGCTGCTGGAGCAGTTGGGGCCACGACAGGGCAGTACAACTTGACCCTCCCTGGAGAGGACGGGCCAGGACCCTCAGGGCAGCTGGGCAGAGCCGCTCAGAGTGTCTGCCCCTGGCCTGTTCTCCTCCTGCCCCACCGACCTGGTGACATCAGGCAGCCTGAGGGGACTCCTGGGCCCTCAGGGAATGATAGGACCCTCTCAGCCTGTGGTGATAGTTGGTTCCTGCAGAAGCACAGGCCCTCTGTATTGGGGCTACTGAGCTCAAAACAGTTCCATTCCACCAGGAAACAAGCAATACTTCATTGGAGTATTTTTGTAAGGAGATGGGGAAAAGGCATCTCTTTGTTCACCATAATAAAGCTGCAATTTAATGTCCCTCTGGGCATTTCTGATCTTTCCCTGCTAAATTCTCCCACCCCATGTGTTCTGGAGTCCCTTCTGTGGCCAGCCTGGCCCTGTATTTGCACTGCACTCACCAACACAGCGGGGCTGACGGCGCCTCCGAGTGTGTCCCAGGGTGTGTGTGAATCACAATGTGGCTGCGCCACTCTGGAAAGTACAGGAAGTGACGCTGTGCCAGGGTCATCCTGACCCCATGAGCTCCAGGAGCACCCAGGGAGGAGTGGACAACTCAGGAGTCAAACTCAGGCCGCCCAGGCCCCAGCGGCTGCTGAAGCCAACCGTGAACACATCCCCGCATCGACGGGCTTCTGGGCTCTTGACAGCAACCTCCCAGAGGAGACAGGTCATGTGGCCACGTCTGTCCCACAGGGTCTTGTTTTTCAGATGAGGAAGCAAGGCCAAGGAAAGCTCAGGGCTCCTGCAGCTGAGATGCCCCAGAGCCTGGACTCACCCCATTCTGCAACTCCTTCGGCTATTCTAGTCTGAGCTGCAACATGGACACCTCTCCACACCCTGCTGAACACGTGGCTTACTTGGTCTGTGATGGGGCATCTCCACTCACTCTTCCCCAAGGCTTTTCTCCCTAGAGATTGAGGGCAGCTTGTCATTAGCACTAATTGTTTTCAGGCATTTTTACCTAGGGTTTTACACTTCCTAATTTGCTCTCACCACCTTACAGTGTTGAGTCCTCTCCTCACTTTGGAGAAGGCCTGGCTCTCAGGGGAGGTGGTGCAGAGCTGAGCTCCTCCCATCTTTGTAGCGAGTCTTCGTTTCAGAGAGCCCCTTGTGTTCCTGGGTGGGGCTGTACTGTCCAGGGAACGTTTTGTGGCCTTCTTCAGCCTCTCTGAGGAAGGGTCTCTTAACCTTTCAGGGGTGCTGGCCCCTTTGACCGTCTGATGAAAGTCGTGGCCAGACTTTTCCCAGAAAACTGCACAGACATATAAAAATAGTAATATAATGTAGGGGTTTATATGCCCTCAGACATCTATCCCTGGAACTTCCAGGGGTTCCTAGAGTCTGGATTGATACCTCCTATGTTAGGAGATGCTCTCTGCCAATCTTCAGAACCCAGAATCTGGATGCTTATGATGCTTGGAGAACTGGATGTAACCATCCCTGGAGGCTTCTTTTTTAAGTGGGCAATTTCATAAAAGGATCAGGTTGAGAATGGCTGAGCCCACTGAGTGAGAACTACGTCCAGTTTATTTGCCAGTCAACTTCTGCACATATCTATACAACAGACAACACACACACAGACTGGGCCTACTCTACAGTAACAATAATTCATGGTCAGTGAGTGCCAGGCATCATCTCGTTAAGTCCTTGTAACAGTCAGTCCCATAGGGTTATGCTATTATGATCAGTCTGAGGCTCAGGAAGTTAAGTAACTTACTCAAGGTCACACAATAAATTGACCCAATTGACCTTTAACCTCAAGCACTCTGACTCCAGAGCCATTTGATAGTCTTCCTTCCTGTGAACTGGTGATAAACTCTGAGCTGGGGGTGGGTGGGCACCTGGCCCCATCCTGTTCTGAGACTTGACTTTAGATGCTGCAGGGTCGAGGCAAAGAGAGCCGGCTCTAAGTGGACGCTGGAATGACGGTTTTCTGGAAAGCCTCTGTAGCACATGGGCCCCTATCTCGAGAGCTGACAGACTGTATCACGAAGTGGCATTTGCCTGGCGTGGCAGGGAGACAGAACTCCTTCCTCAGGCAAATTTGGGTGGTAATGTGACCCCATTTGACTCCCCCAGGCTGGCAAGGCCTGGGAAATGTCAGCTTACACTCTTTCCACCGCCTTTAAGGTTTCCTTTGCCTCTAGTGCCCTTTGCAAAGTGCCTGCGGGAAACGGCGCTCCTGCTTCAGCTTCCCGGTTGCCGAGTCTCTTTAAGGCGGCTAGACCTGTGAGACCCCCTCCTGAAAGTGGCTCTCCCTGAGCAAGGCTGTTCCACTTGTATATTTCTAAACAGCCTCTGGATGGTTCCGACCCACCCACCTGCCTGGCCAACATTGCGGGGAAACAAAGATAAGGATGCTTTGCCCAAAGCTAAATTCCCAACAGCTGAGGTTCGAGTTCACCCTGTGGGCTGACCCCTGGTGCCCTTTCCCCTGCCCGAGGCCAGTGGGCCCAGGGTGGCTGGCAGCCTCAGCGTCACTAGGGAGCTTGTTAGAGGTGCAGACCCTCAGGCCCCAGCCCGGATCTGGATCAGAAATTGTTTTAACTAGCCCTCCAGTGATGCTGAAGCTTTGAGAACCACCGCCCTAGGCTGCTGCCTTCTCAGCTGGGATCTGAAGCTCTGCATAGGCAGCAGTGACTGAAGTTTGAATTCCAAGACTTCCGCACATCTTGGTCCTCCCCACGTGAGCGAACTCCAGATACCAAGGCCAGAATAGGGAGCTGGACACTCACCAGTGGTTAGTGTACCAGTGGTACTAATCTTAGCCCACGGTAAACAAGACGTCTCCAAATCAATACATGGGGAAATTGACTAGCTTTCTGAGAATGAATAAAACACTAATAACCAAAACATCAGTCACACGTAAAATAGGAAATCTAAGTGAATACTGAGGCCAACTGGAAGGCAGCTTTCACTCGTCTTGGTGAAGCCAGCAGAAGCGGTGAGGGAGGAGCCTCCAGTAGGCCGTCTGCCGCCCTGCTCCACAGGTCTGGCAGTGCCAACTGGGCTGCAAGATTCTAAGCTCCAGCAGGCCTCAAGCCCCTGGCCCCAGCCTCCTGTCTTATCCTCTCATGGGGAGGGCGGTCTAGGCAGATGCCTTCACAGTGGCCTCTTCCTCCACCCATCCAACAAATGTTATTAGGCACCTGCCGTGCGCCGGGTCCTCCTGGCCAGAACCCCGCTGTGGGGCAAAGCACAGACCCAAGCTAAGGACTGTGGAGGGAGTGGCGGGACTTGTCGGGCGGGGGTCCTTGCAGGCTGGCTGGCATCCCTCTCTGCCTTCCCCTATGTAGCACCCTGTCCTTGAGCTGGAGTTCCTGCTGTGCTCCCTATGGTCACCTAGGCAGGTGACCCAGTTCAGGGCCCTTGCCTCTTGAAGTGAGGAGGGTGGCCAGGTGGAGAAGTGTGACTTTCTGCTCAGGGATAGGCAGGGCAGCCCCCAGTGGGGTTGGCTGGACCTAGGGATCCCCAGTCTAGGGGCCACGCGATCACTCCAGCCTCCTGCACCCTGAGCAAGTTAAACTCCATTGACGCCGGCTGGCCTTGCTTGGTCCTGGCCCTGGCCTGGCCCTGGGAGGGGGTGCTTGCTCGTGGCCCTACAGCCTATTCCTAGCTGGGGGGTTCCAACTCCATAGCCCTCCAGAGCAAAGCTGAACCTGAAGGTGGTAGAGTGGCTGTCCCTTGCTTTATTCTGATGATAAAAATGATACGGAGCTTTTTGTAAAAAGTCAAGCAATTTAGAAAAGTAAAAATTATCTCAATCCCACCACTGTTAATATTTTGATGAGCAACTCTCTCTCAACACACACATACACACACACACACAGGTAAAGTGACAAATAAAATCTTTACTAGCCATGTTGTTCAGTAACCTGTTTAAAAAAAAAAAAAGAAGATGTCATTTACAGGACATACAACTGCTGAGCACACTGTGCCTTATGGCAGGGCCCACCCTCCAGCCTTGTGGACCTGGGTTCCAGGCTGGACGGAGGGGTGGCAGGGATTTACAGTGATGCCATAGGACTCTGATCAGCTCCTCAAAAATATGCTGTGGATGACTTTCTAGGTCAATAAGCAGAGCATTCATCACATGCTCTTAAATATAAAAAATAAATTAGCACAGAGTTGGCTTTTTTGAGGGGGAGGGGGTTGATGTGGCCTTTGAGGACTTATTTGCGAAGCATGGAGGAGGGAGGCATCATGGGCTGGACAGAACACTCACTTTTGCACACACACGCACACCATGTGCACTGCAGGAGATCCTGGGCCTCAGGGGCTGAAATGGAGCCTGGACCAGAGGCCCCCAAGTTGACCCCTCAGGTAACAGAGTGTCCTCGTGCCTGAAAGGGGTAGGGACTGTTGGTATCACTTATGCAGGAACGCCATTTCTCTGGGATGTCTTTAAAGCATGTCTACAGCCCCTGTCCCTGCCCCATTTCCCCTCCTTGGCCAGTGGAAGTTGTCCTCTCCTGTCACTTGCTACCCTGAAAGCTGCTAATTCTCTTGCTGGACAAGCAAGGGACTCCTGCCTGTCTGCTGGCATTCAGTCTCACCTGCTCCAATCCTTTTCTGACCCTGTGGTCAGAGCACTTTTTCTAACACTCTAATCGGATCACGTCTCTCCTGCTTCAGAGCCTTCCCTGGGACAGGTCCCTGCTCCTCAGCCAGGACCATCTTGGCTGGCTTTTCCACCTCTGTCAGCTCTTCCTGAGCCCAAGGAGGTCCCCTCACAGGCCAGGCTCCATCACATCTCCATTCTTGACCTCTGTGGGCTCTGCTTCTCTTGTTCTGAATTCCTATTCATTCACCAGGGCTTGAACTTCACCTCCTGTGCCCCCTAGATGGGATTAGCTCTCCCCGGGGGCTCCTGCCACACCCTGATACCCCAACACTGTTTCTCTTCTCCTTCTGCCGAGGTGAATGTTTGCAGCTTCCCTCACTGACTGTGACCTCGCTGAGGGCCAGGGCCATGCCTGGATTTCTGTGTTTGGACCAGCAAATGTTTGCAGACATCCAACCATACGGTGCCCACAACCGTCTCAGAGGCAAGGGCCGGCTGCTACGTTTATTGTGCAGATGAGTTGAGGCTCAGAAAGGTCATGGAGCTTGCAAAGGTCACCCAGTGAGTACCAAGGCAGCAGGGCCACTCAACTGGATGCCGGGACCAGCGGTGACAGGTAAATGGCGGTCACCCGTCGCAGCGCACGTGCAGCCTGCAGGCGGTGGGTCTCGTGGGGCTCGCGTGGGCGGACTGCTTGCTGACACTAGCTGTTAAACCACGGCCGCCACAGACGTTCACGCTTCCGTCTTGAGGTTAGTGGGGTTACCTACTCCCCAGGTCACGAGGGGCTCTGGGCCCCTCGCTAGGAAGGAGGCCCTGGGGGGTGGGTGGCTGGGTGCGAGCAGGACTCTGGCCACAGGTCACGTTTCTCAGACGAGCCCCCTTCCAGGCTGGGGTTTCAGACCCTTCTTGAGAGCAGTGCCCAGTCACCGCCCCCGCGGTGCCCTGCTCCACGTTCTGCCCCGTGGAGGGAGAGGGAGACTTCCCTGCAGGAGGCAGGGACCTATGTGCTCTGCTCTGCTCTGAGCGAGCTGGGCAGGGGCCAGGGCCTGACCCCCATGGGGGCTCGAGGCTCCTGGCAAGGACTGAATACTTGGGGCCAGGACAGGCTGATGCCCGAGGCCTGTGTGTGCATGCGGCACACTCAGGGACAGAAGGTCCCCTAGGGTGAGCTCCTGCATCCTGAGCGGACCCAGGGGCTACTGGAGTCACTTGATGGTCACTGAAGCCTCTGTGGGATGGTGGAACCATGTAGTTGAGCTGTGATGACATCAACCCCCCATCCTCCACACCTGAGGGCAGCAGGGACCCAGCCTTAGGCCCTCATCCCTGCTTGGGAAATGCCTCCCCTCCCCAGGGTTCTGTGGACTCAAGTTCAGGCTTCTGTCTCCCCTCTTGTCCTGTCCTCTGACCCTCTGCCCAGTAAACAGAACAAGGGCCCAGCAGCCCACTCCAGCCTCTGTGGGATTGTGTTCCCTCCCTTCCTCCTTCCTCTTTTGCCGAAGGGAACACGAGTCTGGCTGAGTAAAGCCTTTCTGGGCGTGGGAAGAACGGGAGACCGAGTGCGTTTTGGAAAGCAGGAGCTTTACAACGGCCAGGGGTGCTTGTCCTAGCAGTCCTGGTGGAGCTCTTGCCTCCTCTGTCCATGGAGTGGAGCACATAGCAGGGGCCAGGCAGGTCTTGGGTCTCCTGAGCACGTCCCACCAGCCTGCTTCTCCAAATCCTGTCTGTGAGGCCATGTGGGGGATGTGGCTGCTGCCTCGAGGAAGCAGTGGCTGCTGGGTATTCCACCTGGTCCCCGCTAAGGGTCCATAGGTCATCATGCCTCTGCCCAGGGGTCTCTGCCAGGGAGGGAGCCCAGGGCTGTGTGAGATTCACGGCTGCTGCCAACCCAGGGCAGCTGCTCAGCAGGAGAACCGGGCAGGGACTTTGGGAGCCTCCTAAGCCTAGGGTGGGCTTTGGGGGTTCCAAGTAGCTCCAAGTTGTAGGAGGAGAAGCAGTTTCTTAACAAGTGCAAGAAGGGCCTGGACCACAGCCTCCACTTCCTCTTCTGGAGAAAAACCACAGCTCAGCTGCGCTGGCTGATAATTCTGCAGCTTCTGTCCCTGGAGCCTGCCTCAGAGGCTTGAAATTTTGAGCAGGTGGCCCCTGGGCTTTGGATGGAAAAACAGGGTTGGGAGAGGAGGCTGGATTGTCCAGGGAAAGAGCACAGACCTGGATTCCTTAGAATTTATCATCTAAACTGGAGCACTTTCAAGAATGAAAGGGAGCTGCCTTAATTATTACACCAGGGCAGCAGATGCAAACTGGGACTCTTCAGGGCAAACCAAGATGTGTGTTACCCTACTTACTACCATTTCCCAGCTGTGTGGATTTGGGCAATTACATAACCTCTGAATTCCGGTTTCTGCATAAAAGAGGTTAATATCATGAGCCTGCCTCCCAGGGCTGTTGGAGGGATTAAATTATGTGAATTATGTGAAAATGTCTGAACAGCCCTTGGCCTAGAGTGGGCTCTCCATGTTTGTTCTCTTCCAGTACAGTGAGGTAGTGGGTTCCCAGTCCCTGGAGGTAAGCAAGGACCTGTTGGCTCTCTGCAGTGTTTTCGTGGTGGGAGAGGGACCAGGGAAGGTATGTATACAGCTGGAGAGCCAGATTCCAATTCTTCCTGCGTCCTCCAGAGGGCTGATGGGGAGGGTGGGAGAGCCCCAGGCCTGGCCTCTGTCTTTGGCTGCCTGAGTTCCCCGGTTTTGGTTCAGGGAACATTTGTGTGCTTCTGCCCTCCTGAGACTGCCCCGTGTGGACACGACTGTACTCTCTGAGGGTCCTGGAAGGTGGCTGGAGGTTGAATTGAAGGAGGCTGCTTACATTTTCTGTGTCTGCTCCTAGGGACTGAGACACTGAACAGAGATTGTTCAGACCCAGAATTTTTAGAGGTGGGTGTGGGGTTGGCCTTTGCCACTTGACCCTGGGCTAGTCCAAGGTCTTCAGGCCTCAGGATCCTGCAGGGAGGTCATGTTCAGTGACAGGCAGGTGAAGGGGCCGTGGGTGGTGCTAGCCCTGCTCACAGCCTCTGCACTCCACCCCGGGGCTCCCATGCACTGCCTTCATCGGTCTTCCCCATTGCCCTGGGAACCCCTGCAGGCAGAGTGGGCAATCTTGAGGGGAGCTGTTTCCAGTATCTGAGCGGAAGAGGCACTCAGTAAAGGAATGAATGAATCAGGTCAGAGCTGGGAAGTGACCCAATGTCTGCAGCATCCCTGCCCAAAGCCAGAGATGCTGCAGGTGGAAGGGTATGACCTCCTGCCAGGGACATTATCCCAGTAGCCTTGAATACTGGCTAATTCGTCCTCCATTTCCTCTCTGACGAACCTCCCCTGAGGTTTTGACTACAAACTGGGGCTCATTGGAAAGGTGGTTTCTGAAAATGTCAGCTCTGGAAGGTGTCTTGAGGTAACAGTGCACAGCAGCCCTCAGCAGACTCCTGTCTGGCCGGTCTCCTCCATTAAACAAAGGAGCCAAAGCCCCAGGTGGTGGTTGAGGCGTGCTGCTCCGAGGACGGGCCCCGGGGTGGGTCCAGGGCCTCCCCCTGCAGAGTCTCCAGGCTGAGCCCACAAGCCTTCCAGTCAACTCTGTCTTCAACACCTTTGGCCCAGGCAGGGCCTCCTCAGCTCAACCCTCTTGATGGAGGTCAAGGAGAGAAGCGGGACACCAAACAGGTGAGTCACCAAGGGTACGTCCCAGCTAAGAAAAGATGGCTCCAAACACAGGGTACTGGAACTCTGAAAAGAGGTGCCAAAATCCCAATGTAAGACTTTCTGGCCTATCAGCCTATTAATGGAGGATCTTGAAAAGTAAGGCTTCCCTGATACTAACAGACGACACCAGCATTCAAAATATTCTCACAAGAGAATGTCTGACCCTTCTCTGTTGACCCCAGATCTGGGATATCATCCAGTGCCGACAATTTGACAGGCAGAAAAATGGCATCTTGTTGTTCTAATTCTTATTTTTAATGAGGGAGGTTTAGCATTTTTCACATATTTGTGGGTCGTTTGCATTTCCTCTTCTGAGAACAGCCTATTCACATCCTTTGTTCATTTTTCTACTGGGCAATTTTTTTGTTAATAATTTATAGGTACTCTTTGTATATTATGGATATTAATCTTTTGTCAGGTTTTTTTTTCCCCTTTTTTCTCTGTCATTTATCTTTTAATTTTGTTTAGGTCATTTTCTACAAAAGGTTTTACACTTTCACACTGCCCTATGCGTGTCTTTTCCTTTGGCTTCTGTGTTTCATGTTGTGCTTAGAATTTGTCTGACTGAGATGATTCAGCTGCTGCTTCAGGCGTTCTGAGAAACACCGGCCACAACGCTTGCAGTGGCAGCAAATCATGCTTATTTAAAAGAAAAGATTTATTTTAAAAATAAGAACTGTCACCCCAAGCATTTATTTAAATATTAATAGATATGGGTAAAAATTACAAATGGTATAACACAACTAACAGCTTTATATTCACAGATGGTCAGATGCTGACAAACAAGAAAGATCTATGTACATTGAGATCTGGTTGTTATACAAATGCATATGAAGGCTTAAGAAACGGTCTATTTATAGGCTTTGGTGGAGCCATAATCCCCAATTTTCTATTGGCTCCTGATGCCGCTTGAGAACCATGCAAAGCTGAACTGGGTCCAAATATGTTGGAGGATTTAGTTTTAGAAGATATTCTTCTGCATGTGCTGGACCCCCTAAAATGTGACAAAGAAAAGAAAATTAAAATGTCAAATAAAACCCGAAGTGAACAGTCTTCTTTCTCTTGACCGGCACGGAGCTGTATTATCCATGTTTTTCCTTGGTGTCTGCATTTTCTGCCTATAAAGGCCCTGGGTGAGGTAAGTTTCCTTTACAATTTAAGGAATAGACAGCTTCCTTTTACACAAATTTGTCCTAAATTTGTCTTCCTACAACGTCAAGGATTCTGTGACTTGGGACCGACCTCCTGTGCCTTCTGTCCACCCTCTCACAGCCTATAATCAGACCTCTCCCTTCCACCCCTCCCTCCAGACAACAGAGCTGAGATCCACATTCCCCTCTACTCTGACCACAGAAAGGAAGTAAGAATACCTTGTTAAGGCCCCAACGCCCAGACAATAGACACAGTGGAATTACTGTGCTGGCATAGTCCAGAGGAGGTAGCTTTGTGGGTGGGTGGAGATGGGGCGGAGCAGAGCAAGCCTCCTCCAGGCCGGCCCGCCCAGGGGGAAGCTGCAGATGTGGTTCCCCGGGGGCCCCAGAGTAGCTCGGGGCTGGCACATCTCCATCAGGGCCTCAATGCCAGCGGCTTGCTCGCCTGTCCCGCTCTCACCTCCCACTCGCTGCCGAGAAGTCCCTGCCACAGCCTATTACAAAGTCCTTCCAGCACCTCTCTTCCCTCTCTGATCTGAAGATAACAGCTTTTTTCCTCCCCTTAAATAAACTGTAAAAAAAAAAAAAAAAAAAAGAAAAGAAAAATCATAGGGCCAGCATGTTTACAAGGATAAAGGAAAACAGCAGGCAACATTCTCTATAGAAGCCTTTCCCTAAAAGAATATTTCCCACCGTTTTGTAACCAGGCTGAATTCCTGCCCAGTGTTAATATTCCCTGGCATCAGGGCATGCCAGTGGCCTCCCATCTCTGAGTTTAGGGGCCAGGGTATCAGGGCCACCAGTCTGGTAATGACATTTTGGTGGGGGTGGGTGAAGAGTGGTTTTTCAACATTCTAAAACTCTTGCTCGAGGGCAGTTTTCCTGCAGAACAGGCAAAGATCTGCTAAACCCACAGACAAGCAGCCTTAAATTTCCCTATGCTGATTTCCTGCTGAGAAATTAAGCCCCAAGCGAAAACCTGCTGTTTATGTTGATTTACAGAATGAATCTGCCAACAGCAGCCTCCATTTCACCAGAGCCATCCATTTTACTCCCACTCAGAGCCCAGAACACAACTGGTTCATTGTGTGTTATTCTGAAGATGTAAAGCTCTGAGGCGAGGGTGGAGAGGTAAGGGCGCTGGCAGAGAGCCACATTTACTCTGGCTGCGCAGAGACGCTCGGCCAGGTGAGCGGCCTGGACACGCGGGAAACCACCCTGCAGAGTGGTTCCGTGGAGCCCAGGAGAATGCAGCACAGACACAGGCTGCTGCACGGTGCAGCAAAGTGACGCAGTTTACTGATTTTGGCCAGTAGGGATTAGGAAGGAATCCCACATAAATACACTGGCTAATTAACAACCAGCAAAAGAACTGGTACTGGCTATTGGACAAGTGTGAGTTTTACCACTTACTAGATTAGGCTCTAGGCCACAGGGCAAAGTGCTTCCCTCTTGTAAACAAAAGCTGTGAAAATTGAATACGGGAGCCAATGGCAAGGAACACTGAGATATGATTTGATCGTTTTTTCAGGAATCTTCCTGGATGATGTGTAGCCGTGAAAGTGCTCCGGGCAGGCGTGGGTGAGCCAGTGTCCAGTCCCACCTGGGAGCCTGGGACCAGGCTCACAAGCTCTCCCCAGGCCAGGCCTCAGCTTCCTCATCACAGTGGACTAGAGGCCTTTTAAGGTCTCCTACTCTGCCTGAACTCCTGAGGAGATGAATATTTCTCAAAATGGGGGAATAAATGAAAAACATAAGAAATGTCCCCACTGAAGAGTATCTGCTGGTCACTTGCACACTAAAAACCACAAAAATTATTATTTAGCTGTAAAAATGAGTGAAATCTTGCCATTTGCGACAATGTGGATGGAACCTGAGGGCATTATGGTAAGTGAAATAAGTCATACACAGAAAGACAAATACTGTATGATCTCTATTATATGTGGAATCTAAATATATATATATATACATACACACACACACACACACACACTTAAATCAAGTTCACAGATACAGAGAATAGATTGGTGGTTGCAAGAGGCAGGGTTGGGATGGTGTGTAGGATAAATGGGTGAACTGGTTTTTTAAAAAAAGTTTAAATTAAAACCCACAAAATTAAACTAGTATTTCCTAATGCCTTTAATTTCTGTACCCTGACAGAAGGATTAGCACATATAAGATGTTTGTTTATGGACTTAACAAGAAAATGACAGTTTGGTAACATTTGATTTCCTTTCTCTTCCCCTACTCAGTTTTTGGTTTTTATTACCCAGAAGGAAGAGGTAGAAAAACTGCAAAAGAAAAACACAACAGCTTGCTCAAGTTTACTGAGGACCTGCTTCCCTTCTCCTATAAGCATTTGCTACGATATGCAGATACCTGGGGCCACATTCTCCAGACTGACAGGATGGTCACGGTCCTGCTAGGTCTTACCTGCCAGGCGAGGGCAGAGGATGTCCTTGCAGGAGACAGGAAGAAGGGGCTGCAGGAGCAGTGCAATTACGAAGTAAGAACACTGCCCAGCTCATCATCAGGACCTGATGAGCCGATAGCACCCCAAAGCAGACATGTCCCAGCCTGGAGGCCGGGCCGATGGGGGAAATGGAAGATGGCGGGGCTCGAATGACCTTTTGGGTCTCCTGTTGTGGCCTCTTCTCTGCTACCCTGCAAAGCTTGGGAGGCTGGCTCTCCCAGGTGTTACTGAACGGCAGGGGGTGTGCGGGGCTTCCACGTGGAGGCCCTGCAGATTCTGTGGCAATAGAAGCAGTGTGGCAAGTGCTGATGGAATCATAAGAGCGATGAGGAAACAAACCCCTTTGTTTATATGATTTACAGCATTTTAGGTGGAAAAGTCTCTTAAGTCTCTTAACTGTCCAAAAAAAGTTCTTTTTCCCCTAAGGTAAGGTCAAAATTAGAGACGTTTTTGCAAACTAGAAAGCTTTGGTGATAATCACACTTAGGAGTAGATATTTTAAAAATCTGAAACAAATGTTTTTGTTTTGGATCAAACCTTAATCCTCACTCCATGAACTGCAGAGGCAACATTTAACAATGGCTTATTTTAATAAATGCTTCAAAGCCAACCAGCGCAGTGGTACTTCTGTGCCCTTCTCCCATCTACCCTACGATGCAGAAAAGGTGGCAGAACTTACCCTTTTGTCTTGGAAACCCCGAAACCAGTTTTCCTCCTCTTAGACCTTTGGGAGGCTGGCATCCTTTTCCTCTTTCTTTCATTTTTGGGTTTATTTGCAAAGTAGTGGGAAGATACAGGCGCATCCTTGTCCCACTCCTCAGGGGCGTTTCTCCCAGTGCCTCTGCTGCTGGAGGGGCTTCTCTGGGGGGAACTGTCAGCTACAAATGGACAATGCAGACATTTACCAGTGCTGCTGTGCTCGTCCAAGTGTTGTTACCGTCTTTCAGGGGATATTCGATACAGGGGAGCAGTTCAGCTGCTACCTAGCTACTTCCTGGTGAATCCTGCCACGTGCAGTCAACAATTCCACAAGAACTGAGCACTTCTTTTTTTTATTTCACAAAGCCCCAAAGTGGTCAATGGCAATTTGTTTTTAAAGAATGGGGATCAGAATTCATTAAGAAAATGTGTGATGCTCTTTAACTTAACCAGAGATGTCAGATTTATTAGCTGACACTCTGGAGCCTGCGCCCCTGTTATTGTTTGGGCAGTTAACCTGTTAAGCTCTTTGAAAAGTTTACAGTGCTAAATAATAGACAATTTTATTTATCATTTTACACGTGCTCAAAAAATAAGCCCAATATAAGGAAAACATAACTATGTTCTGCACCTCATCTTTGAATGATGGTTTACTTAGTAAATGAGTGTCAGAAAATTCTAGACCACATTTTACACTTTGCATAATGGTTGTGAACATTTCACATACTATGCAAGAAACTAGGAAAGCATACGTCTGCAAAGAAGAGGATAGTTTTCATAGATACTTGCAATGCGAGGCCCCCCCAAAGCATGAAATCTTCCTATGTCAACAGTGATGAGGTCTTCATTTTCTGAAGACATTTCCTGGCTGGTCTGGTTCCCCTCCTGCTTGGCAGGAAGGGCATGTGGCGGGAGGCTTGGGGGGAGTGCAGCTCGGGTGAAGAGTGCTGCTATCCCCGCTGTGGGACTTCGGGGAAATAAAAAGGCCTCACCCATTTTTACTTTTAAAATGGGTGTTATGAGGACTGACTGACACAAAATAGGCAAAGCTCTTGGCTCAGTGTCTCTCCCTCAAAAAGTGGGAGCGATCATGACCACACCCTGGGCTGTTTCACGAAAGCAGCCCTGTCTTACGTGGGCAAAATCCCCTTCCAAACAAGTTACTATACTAAACAAGTGTTAAGTTCCCACTAAGAGGTCAAGGCTTTTATGGAATAATTACCATACAGAGGAATTAACAAAAACCTGACTCTGAAGCATTTTGTCAATGGATAAAAAACGATCACGGAGAGAGGGAATCTGAAATGTACACTTACTCACTTCTCATCCTGCTACCATCTCCCTCAGCCTTGAGAAGGCCCCCTCCCAGCGTCCCGTATAGAAACAGGAGAATATCCCCCTGGCTGGTCTGCATGGCAACCGCTGGAGGAGGGCACAAGGCTCTTGCACTTGTCACGTCTCCCGCAATAACATCTTTGTGCTTGATTTGCCCCCCGTCCACGTGTGCTGCAGCTCAGTGACGAGCTTTGTAATTAGAGGTGCCACATGACAGGCCTCCCGTAACCTTTGGGAACATCCACTAACGATGCACTCACTTGGGTGGACTCTTTCAATGGCTAATAACAATAAGATTCTCTAGCGTTCCAATTACATGTTCATTTTTCCAAAACATTTAAACTCCACTCTTAATCTTTATCTTTAGACATTTTTGTCAGATAACATGTTCCTTCCTCAGATAAGGAAACTGAAGCACAAAGAGGTTACTTGTGGCTGGATAGGGATCATATGGAGATGGTGGCAGATCTGCAATCTGCACCCAGGACTCCAGGTTCCTCAGGCACTTGCCATAACAGAACTAGCAACTCCTGGGCCCAAAAGTCCTCCTGTGAGTCTTACTGGCAAATTCAGTAAATGGCATCCCCAAGAGGAGCCTAAGCACCAATGTCCTGAAGGAGGAGCCTGGCACACCACTGGGTCTGCTCCGAGCACTGGACGCCAGTATGACAAGGTGTAGAAGCCTTAACACAACCCAAAAAGCAAATAATTCTAATCCAGTGAGATGCATCACCTAACGTTAAAACAGGCTTTCAGAAAACAAATATTTGGCTGTATACTGAACCTGGCAATGTCCACTGAGAGTATTTCTGCAATATTGGAATCACTTCTGCACCATATTTTTCCAGTTTGTCTTCAGTAACACCATCAATTTGAAGCAAAACCTCAGGATCGGAAGATAAAGATTCTGTGCATGGGCATAAAATTAGAAATTTAAATTACCACCCATAGAAAACCCACTGAATTTATGCTCATTCACCCATTCAGCACATGTGTGTTAAGTGCCAACTAACTGCAGAGCACTTGGTACATGGGCCAATTTTCTAAAAGGCAGTTGGTGCCAACAGAGGCACAGAGAGGCCCAGAGGGCAGGAGCCCATCATCCAGCTCCAGCAGCAAAGGTGCATGAAGCCAGGGCAGAGAACGAGAGAGAGCAGAGGACATGCGGGGAGAAGCGGAGTCGGGGTGCCTGTGCAGGGCGCCCCAGGGTTAACCAGACTCAGCTCTGGCCTACTGTTCTCACAATGATGACTTGTCGAGCTGGAAGAATGGTGATCCTTCTGTTTGCAGGGAATGCCCACGTTCGTATTTCCAGCTCTGACTTCTCCCCTGCACTCCAGACTTGGCCACAACTGAATCCTTTCTTCCCCCAACCCCAAACCTGTTCTTGATCCAGTCTTTCTGCATGTGGGGGGAGGCAAGTCTTCAGACCTTAACAAGTAGGCCGGTGAGAGTCCTCTGCACAGAGAAGGCACATCAGTCTTACAGCTAGACAAGCCAGTCATTTTAAAGATCACTCTGGGTGCTGTACGGACAACAGATTATAAAGGAAAGAGCTGGAACCGAAGCCTGGCGGAAGGCACTGCAGGAGCAAGCGAAGGTGTGGTGAACTTGCAGGGAGCGGCAGGGACAAAGAGAAGAGACTCGGACATGTTTTGGAGGCTGGGTCGGCATGACTGATCGACTCACTGGCTGTGGGGAATGAGGGAGTAATAATCCCCATATTTGACTTGAGCAAAGGGTGGCTTTCAAATCTGTGATTCTCACATCATTTTTGTGTTTAGAGGAAAAGAACAGAGCTGTGGGATAGACCAGAAGGTTTATGGAGAGGTTTAGAGGAAGAGGAGAGACAAGTAGACATGCAGGTCCCTGAGGACATTTGTCCTTTATCTGGAGAGCTGGTGGTGTTATACCAGAGTACTTGGAAGATTAAAATGTATATACCATGTTCATATCTGGAGTTGAGGAGACTAGTTAGGAAATTACACTAACAGCCTAGACACAAAATACTGCATTTCACTGATTCTAAGATACACACTTTTTCGTGTTGTGGCATTCCTGAGGTCAAGATGTGCTGACGGCCAAATGGCAGGTGTATAGTGGTCGTCACTGCCTGTGCACGTGAGAAATTAGTACTGCCGGCAAGTCCACAGTGCTACTGCCGTGCTGGTTCCTCACGTGCTGAGTTTAACTGTCACATGAAGTGTCTTCAGAAAGACTAGACTGCGATCAATATGGAAAAAGTGCTAGTGAATGCAGAAAAGCTTAGAAATGTGTAAAATGGAGAATAAATTTGGCATAATAAAGTAAGTATTTGTCCTGGAGGAGAGGACAATTTCATAGTTTCTTGCAAGCAACAACCAAGTGCTGGGTATGCCCCAAAAAACAAGACACCCCAAGTGGATGCAGCACTGTTACATTTGTGCTACTGAGAGATGTGTACCCTTCCATGGGCACTTTCTGGTACCATCAAGAAAACATCACTGTCAAATCAGAATGGGAGACAGGAGTTTTGATTAAAATAGTGGGACACGAAGAAAATAATGGAACACGCAGAAAAGGCTGCACCACTGACATTCCTGATCACACGAGGGAAAACAAAGACGTGGACAATTGAGTCAAAAAATGATTCAGAAGAGTCAGGCTTTGAATGTGAATTTTTACTAGCACCTAAATCAGTTTGCTTTCATTATATGCATTTTCTATATATACAGAGTTAAATGTGATAAAAATCTAAATAAAGTAAAAAACAATTTTTCTTTCAATAAAAGCACTGTGTCATAGCTTAATTAGCAGAATTTTTTCCTTTCTCAACAGTCTATAAGGTAACAGTGTCTTAAAATGGATGGCGTCTTAGAGTTGATGAAATACTGTAAAGACCTGTGGTGGCAGGAAGGGGAATGGAGGAGGGAGAAGGTGATGATTATGAGCTTTTCTGAAAGAACAGCATGGAAGGTGACGTCTACTAGTCAGTCAACTATGTGACCAGCTTATTTTCCAGGGACTTTACTATTAGAATTCCGGGCTGAGATATCTGGGGCCAAGGAAGTAACTCAGGTCAGCAGGCATTTATCACAAAATACTTAGAACATAATATTTTTCCTAAGGAACTTAGCTCCACATTGCAAAGATGTGTATACACAACACAGTTAAACGTCCTAAGGCAGGCAAACAATGCACACAAAATCATTAGGTGACACCTGCTGTTAGGGATTACAGTTACCCATATCCTAAAAGGCAGCGCTAGACTGAGGTAGAAAATTAAAATTATACCGTATGTCTGAATAACACAGTACTGTGTGTATCTTAAAGAATATATTTTATCTCAAGGATAAGTTTAAACTGTTTCTCTGAGCTTTCAATTCAGAGATGAAAAAGACCGAGATCTACTTATGCATTGGTTTTAAAAGTTCCTCAGAAAGATTAACTTTGGGCCTATTAATTTATGCCGCACAACAGGGAGACTCACACATACCTGCAAGCTTCTTAAGCGTGACAGTGTTAAAAATGTTAAAGTAATGCACACCGAAAACTTTCCCCAGAGATTTGCAGACTTCTGTAAGTTCTCCAAGACATTTCTTAACCATCTCTTCCCTCTGAGATACCTTGGCCACTAAAGCTTTTTGTTTTTTCACACTGCTGGAATTTTCCGTTTCCATAAAGTCTACCTTTGGGAGAGAAAAAGAAAGCATAGGAGTGGGGGTGTGCATGCTTGTATCCAAACGAGGCTTTATTTAACGCTTAACCACATTTAAAAATTTTTTTCAGGGGAGGGCATAGCTCAGTGATAGAGTGCATGCCTAGCATGCACGAGGTCCTGGGTTCAATCCCAAGTACCTCCGTTACAAAGTAAATAAACCCTAATAACCTCCCACCAAAACAAAAAAAATCCTATTATGCCAAGTAGATAGTAAGCCCCTTGGGAACAGGGGCTGTATATCGTCTATCTCCAGTGCCTGGCACTTTCTTTTTTTTTTTTTTTTTTTGGTATATATATATTTTTGTTGAAGTATAGTCAATTTACTATGTTGTGTCAGTTTCTGGTGTACAGCACAATGCTTCAGTCATACATGAACACATATATATTCGTTTTCAT
Source organism: Camelus ferus (assembly GCF_009834535.1). Lineage (NCBI taxonomy): Eukaryota > Metazoa > Chordata > Mammalia > Artiodactyla > Camelidae > Camelus > Camelus ferus. The sequence goes on along the minus strand of NC_045722.1, from coordinate 11,081,647 downwards.
ATTCTCTTTTACCATAGGTGATAAGATACTGAATATAGTTCCCTGTGCTATACAGTATGAACTTATTGTTTGAAAAGGTTCTTGATAAAGGCTTATTTAATGAATAGATGATGATTAGTGATCTGATAACTCATTCAATTCATTTTGACAGGTATTACATTACTTGGGTTCAATTTTAAGATCTCTTTCCAAATTAAGAAGAACAGAATATGGTCATATAGCATAGTATGTATAAATTCAGTATCCATAAACTTTGCAAAAGACACTTTAATTTGCAGTAAACTATTTCTGTCCACTCATTGCGAGATAATAAAGATTTAGAATGCCATACCTTTAAGTGCCCATTTAGTACAGTTTGGGCTTTATTTCCAGGCATCACATAGGCAATTGGTTGATCATTGGCATTGATAAATAAGTCTTCATCCAAAATCTTGTCAAGTATCAGCTTTTTAAAAAGTCTTTCGGCATTGTGTCGTGAATAAGTAGATCCCTTTCCAAATATCCCTGTCTGAATTTTTGCACTCTTACTCCCTGGTAGGAAGGTACAAGAACTTAGATTAGTAAAGGTAGGGATATCATAACTCTAATAGAAGAGGCTAAAAAAAGTCATTTATGGATAGGTCTAGCTAGATACATGGAACAGACAATCTATTCCTCAGGAAAATCCATGGTACTAACAGCCACTCATTTCCATCAAATGAGAACATTTAGTAAGAGCTCTGAAATTTCTATAGTGGTATGTACTTTTCCTCATCTTTTAATAACATGCATTGACCAAAAACAGCAGCAAAATTAAGTTTATCATTTTAGGATGTTGCATTTACAGCTTACAAAATTACATCAGAGCAAACAAATCAAAGAAAAAAGTTTATATAAATTTTAATAGCTTCATATCCCTGTGCTATATTAGGATATATAGCATGTATTACTGATCTAGTTACAAAAATTATCGATGATCAATGTTTATACAAATTCCAAAACAAGAGCGTAACACTCCAGAAGACTGGACATTTCCCTCCTCCTCCTGCTGGCTGAGAGCCCCTCAGTCTTGGTTTCACGTTCAAGCTGCAAAAATTACTAGTGTTTTCATCGTAAACACAATTTTATTATAACAATCTACTTAAGAAGGCTGGTGACACCAATTATAATCAGAATTAAGAGTTACTCTGTAAAGCTTTAGCTCTATTTTAAGAGTTCCAAATAACTACATTATTATACATTTCAGATGGCTTCTGGTCACAGATGCTGAACTATTCAAGTTTTTCCTTCTTCAAGTGATTTGTACCCCCGAAGTATCACATTCCAGGGCCACGACTACTGCACTGGTAATGGTGGGCTGTGTGATGTGGACCAACACTAGTGCAGAGGATAACTAAGAAAGCTGGATGAAACATAAACAATTTTCTTGAAAACATAAAAGAACTAAGGAGGAACTGAAAAATGTGTCAGAAAAATGTTTGATTTAGCAATCTTTCAAGGAACCTACATGAAAGGTACAACCAGAGATGCAGTCGAAGGTGTATGTAAAAGGCTATTTGCACCATTATTGATAATAGAAAAATATGTCCTAAAATAAGACTATTTAAATATATTTCATCAGTATAATAAAATAGAAATTAAAAACTACTTTAGAATTAAAAATTAAGAAAATGCTTATATCTTGTTATATAAAAATGATAGAAATTACACATACAATATGATAAATACATGATTGAGAGCAAACACAAGGCTGCTCTATCCTGAGGAATGTGCAGATCCAGAAGAAACAGCTGAGAAACTGAGCAAACCATCTTCCTACTCCAATCTAGGGGATTAATTTTTAATTGCTTTATAGATTTTTAATTAAAGTAATACATGACATGGGGGAAAAAATACAGTACAGGAGGGTTAATAATTAAAAGCGACATTCCTCTGTTCCACCTGTGCCCTCCCCAGTCTCACTCTTCTCCACGGCAATCACTTTTTAAATAGCTTGTTTTCAGCTCTTCTGTGGTAGCCTGCACGTGGACCCCTAACTCCTGCTGTCGTTCCACTGGCCAGAGTCACCCCGTGACATTTATTTCCTGACCCCTCACTATGGAAGATGAAGCTTTAACTCATTTACACCATCCTCTTCACTTTACCTTGTCCCAAATTTTGCTAGTTTTATAATATTGGTTCATCTATTGATTATTTTTGTAATTTTAGACAGAACTTCTGACCACTCTCCCTTCCCACTATGTAGGAAGTTATCAGCACCCCAAGCTGTCCATATATTCCCCTTCTTTTACTTTTATTTATTGTACTTTTATTTTTTACATCATCAAGATGAACATTTACATCCTGTACTGTTCTCCAATCATGTTTAAGTCTATTCGTTGACTGTATTATATAGCTAATCAACAGTGTTTATATTATGACGAGACCTACTTAGAACGCAAGACTCCTGCGCAACTCTAAGGAGGATGTTTACTGTATCCAGACAAATAGATTATTTTTTGCACGTTTCATCAGTTACTCAGAATCGTGCACCCATTTCCTTTATGTTCGACCTTGGCTCTCTTGTATCTCTCCCCTAGAGTTTCTAAGTGCCTTTCTCTTTCTGTTGTTGAGAAGTTAACGTTTGTGTTCTTTACTGTCATCAATAAAAAAATTAATTTCTTGTTCTTTATATTGCTTGGGACTTATTTTTCCCAACTTTCTGTTACACTTTGTACAGACTGCTTACTGGACCTGTTGTGACTCTGGGATTTCTTCTCACTGGACCCACGGGTCAGCTCTTCTGTTTACGGTGTACATCATATCATTTTCTTTGCCTTCTAGTCTCCAGGGCTGCTGATATTAATCTGATGTGTTAGGTTTTGGTTTGTTTTTTCTTTCCAAAGCTTTCTGGATTATCTCTGAAGGGATCCAGAATATGCCAGGGTGACATAAAAATTATTTTGAGCAGAAGGCATTCGAGTTTCTGAAATCCATCTGCCAAAAAAGCAGAGACTCCCAAAAGAACTCAATTGTCAAAAATCCCTTCCCCAGAAGCAACAAGAGAGACTGACTCTTATCACTGGAGATGAGAGGTCCCCACACCACATCCACACAGACACTGTCAAAAAACTACCATTCTCCTCCCATCTTTCTCCTAAGGGCCAGTTTATCCTTCCAAAAAGTCACTTGTTTTCCCTTAAGTGCCTTTCTCCACCCTCCCCCTATTAAAAGGGTATATAAACTCCAAATTCTAACTGCCCCTTTGAGTCACATTTTTCCATACATAGCTGATTAAATCTGTCTTTTGCTAATCTGCCCTCAGCAACTAAATATAACAGAGTTTTTCCTCCCCAATATCTCTTTACCCTTGGTATTCTTAAATCTCACCTTATAAAGCATCTTATTTGGCATTCTGTGGGCATTTTACTCAGGTTTTTTTCTCTTTCATTCTGGAAAATTTTATCATTAGTTTGTTAATTCCCTCTATTTTTTATTTCAAAATTTGTCAGATTTTCTATCTCCTAAGAACTGATCTACATTTTCTCTCTGATATTTTCCATATATCTTTTTGATCAGGTCTTAGAAGATTTCCTTGGCTTTATCTTCCAGCTTTTCCACAAAATTTACTTTGTCAATCACTTAAAACTTTTAACAACTCTTTTCTCATTCTTTCTTTCTCTTCCATACCATGCTATTGTTACTAAAGTCTGTGTGAAGATACTAATTAGGTGTTTCCCCTCCCTTCTCCCCAAAGTCATTGCCTATTTTCTAAAGGATCTCCATCCCCAGGGTCAAACACACTACTTATTTGGTCTTTCTCTTGATCGTCCATTTACATTTAATCTTTAGGGACCAGGTTATTAAACTTTTTGGGTGGTTATCCTATTATTTTTACGTCTCCCCCAAATTCTTCCTCTGAATGAGGACATCTAGTTATCAGGTTTGCTTTAGGGTTAGTGGGCTGGTTGGTCCCCAAATGCTACTCAGGGACTTCGGCCCTCAACTCAGAATGTCTTTCTACTCCTCAAGCTGTTTATCTTTGTTCCAGGATCAACTGCAGGCTGGTATTCCACACAGTTCTTCTGTGAGCAGACTTTCTTTTAACTGTGCCCTCCTATTTTTGGCTTCTCTGCTTTCACTTCCACTCCCTAGAACCCTCAACTTCAAGTCTGAGGCCTGGTGATAATGGGGTTCTGCCTGGCTGATAGCCCTTCCTCTGTTATGACTTTCTCCTACATTTATTTTGCATATAATTTACAGCATTTCATCCCACTTATCAGTATTTTTCCCATCCATTTCTTAAAAGATTTTAAAAACCTCTAATCTGATGATGGTCTCTTTCTGGTTCTTTATGCTGTTATGGATTTAATCATTTTATTTCCTTACTGTTATTTTAATAGGGCCTCAAGCAAAAAAAAGAAGACAGATACTTATGCTCAGGTTGCCATCTTGAACTAGAAGTCAGTCAATGGGTAATTCTCCAGAGAAGTTACATTCCATTCACTTGGAATGTAAGCTTTACTATTTTCTTTTTTGTTTGTGAAAACTCATCTTAGTGACTTATATAAATTCTATAAAAAGAATTGATATAATTCTTAAAAACTTATTTTTTGTTACTCAGAAAGACTTTATTCTAAAGCCCTCAAATTCAATAAGAAAATAGACAAAAGAAATTTTTTCTATGAACTTGTAATGAATTCTTTAGATGTTCAATTTTAATTGATGTAACTCAAACAATGAAACAGATGACTTACCCAAGAAAATGTCCACCAGCATATTCATAGTAAATCTCCCAGAAGGGCCTACGTATTTTATATTTCTTGTTCCTTGTGATGAACTATGTTCTTGAACAAATCTTACAATGTTTTTTACATCATCAGTCACATCTCTTGTCTTATAATCCTATGAATAAAAAGTGATTACCTTTTACTATAATTAAGATAATGATACCTAGATTGCTAGAGCTTAATACTAACTGTAATAGTCCCACAACAAACCATTTCCAGACTAAAATCAAGACCAAAACCAAGGAAGTTTCAATTGTTCATTCTTTTCTAAATTCTTACATTAACCTTGTTTGAATAATTGGCAATCTACTATATCTATTTCATTACTGCTTCACAGATATACATCTTGTCTTTCAGTTATCTGAGAGCACCCTGTGGGTAGAAATAATCTTTTCCAAAAAAACTATTTATTTATTTATTATTGTATTATTGAATTGTTTTATTATGGTGGGGGGAGGTTATTAGGTTTATTTATTTTTAAAGGAGGTACTGGGGATTGAACCTAGGACCTTATGCATGCTAAGCATGTGCTCTACCATTTGAGCTATACCCTCCCCCAAGAAATACTCTTTCTTTAAAAAAAAAAAAAACCCTTCAGACCTCTTCACTCACCTCTTACTGGATGGTGACTTTTGGGATGAAAAACATTGTCCACTGCAAATATGTGAGTTCTGATCTCTTCTGGGTGTTTGGTGCTAGTCAATCCATTTTATTATCTCTACTCAGTTCCCTTTTCTCATTTCCCTCAGTTGTCTCCGAACTCTGCTTCCCTTTTAAAGCCCCCACTGCTACGTGAACTTTTGCTATCATCTACCCCAGTTCTCTAACTTAGCAATACTAAGCACCAGCACTGCTCGAAAGCTGCATTGTGCTTCTGCGCCTCTGTATATGCAGTTCCTCTACCTTCCAATCCTTGCTCATCCACCACATTCCAACAACCCAAAGACAAACAGGACTGGTGTCCTGTACTAACAACTAACTGGTAGTGATTCTGAGGCTCTATCTAGCTTCACCATGAAACAGTGCCCCACCACTCTCTCCAACATCATTCCTGCCTTAATTCTTGGTGACTCACACTGTAAAATGACTATTACTCAATAAAAAAAAGTTAAAAAAAATTCTTGGTGACTCAGTGCACAGAGATGATCCTCCCACACCTAGCCTTTTGGCAACTCGATCTCCTGTGCTCTGGTGATCCTGTCCCTCACATGTCAGCCACTCACGCCCACTGTCAAATCCACCACCTTAGCCTCATTAGTTAACGGCAACCTCTTCATTCTCTGACCACCACCTCCTACCTTTCCAGCTCATGCCATCCAATGTTCTGACTCCAACAATCCACTGGGACAACTTATCCATTGATCCTCATCCTCAGATATTCATTCTCCTAATTCAGCTTCAATTCCAGAGCCAATCATTATAACACTACCTTTCATAGACCTTCAACTCCCTTGCCCTTAGGTCACACTGCTTGATAAAACACGTTAGATCTAATTCTCTACCACTGCATGCCCATATCTCTGTAGCCGAAAGTGGCTGGAGAAACATACAACCATGCTGACCATGTTCACTTTCAATACCTGGTCATAAACTTCACGTGGTTATGCAAACCCTTAATGCTGCCAGGTAATCATGACACACCCTTGGTCTGTCACTCCTGAGTTCTGTTAGTATAGGTGTCAGCAAACTATGGCCCATGAGCTGAATGCCCATTTTCATAAATCAAATTTTACTGGAAAACAACCATGGAAAATCAATGTATTTATTATTCACATCTTCCTTTGGGCTAAAATAGCAGAGCGGAGTAATTGTGACAGATGCTGCCACAAAGCCCCAAATATTTATTCTCTGGTCCTTAAAGATAAAGTTAGCTGACTCCTGTCTTAGTGGCGATTTCACACTTTCTCCCTTCTCCTCCATCCTCTCTTGTCCTGTTAGCTGACAACCTTGCTTCCTACTTTGTTGAGGAAACTGAAACAATCAGGAGAGCTTTCACAAACTTCCTCCACTGCATCACCAGCACCATCTGCCCCACATCTTCTCCTCTCCTCCTGCTATTATAGATGAACAATCCGAGTTCCTGTCTCAAGCCAGTCTTTGTACTTCCACACCAGCCCCCGCCCCCGCTCGCTTACTCACGGACACTGCTTCACAATTCTTCTGTCTCCTTACACAGCAACTTCCATCCTCTATAGGAACATCCCCACCAGCATACAAATATGCCATCTCCCCTGGCTTTTCTTGACTCCACTTCTCCTGGCGCCTACTGGTTCATGTCTCTGTTCATCCTTGAAGCAAAATTTGAGAATTCTCTATGTTCACTGCCTCTAATTTTGCCCCACTCCACTGAAGCTGGTCAAGTCCAAGTCCCATGATTTTTGCGGTGATAAATCCAGTGGTGGCTTCTCAGTCCTTATGGTACTTGGCTGGGCAGCAGCATGTGACTAGTAGCACTCCCTTCTCCCTGAGACACTTCTGCATTTGGTTTTCCTCCTGTCTCACCTGTTCTCTTTCCTCGTCTCCTTTCCTGGTTCTTTCTCTTCTCCTTAACTTCTTCAAGTCCCAAGACTCAGTCTTTGGTTTTCTCCTCTTCTGTCTAAACTTATACCCCTGAAGATTTTATCTGCTTTTGTGACTTTAAAGACAACTATATGCCAACCACTCCCAAATTTACCTGTATCACCAGCCTCTTTTCTGAATTCCTGAATCTAAAAGACATACATAACCTCAATATGCCCCAAACCGAACTCCTGGTCTCTCTTGCCGTGCAGTCTTCCCTGAATGTGTCAGCCGAGGGTCGCTCTACTCTTCCAGTTACTCAGCTCTCTGGGTACCGCTCTGGCCTGCAGCACCTCTCCCCTGCCTGACTTAGTCCGGTGCAGGCAAGTGAGCTCCCTCACCACCCAGCAAACGCATAGGCGTGTCTGCCCTCAGGGCCTTTGGTCTGGGCTTCGGCCAAGAAAGCCTGTATCTGGAGAGCTGCTCAGCTAACTCTTATCTTCAAGCTTTTCCTCAGGTCTCATCTCTGCAGTAAGACTTTCCTGGGCCACTGCATCCTGCATCCCATTCATCATTCCTGACTTGTCACACTGCTGTACTTTTCACTACAGTTCCCCACCCTTTACATGCACTTACAATGGATATGTCTTTATTCAGCCTCCTTCTGCTAGAAGGTAAGTTCTTCAAGAGCAGGGATCTCTGTATTTTGTTCAGTGATGTATCCCAAACTCCTAGAACAGTCTGTCACAGAGCAGGCACTCACAAATATTTGTTGAATGAGTTAACTGATTAGCGATGTCTACAGGGTAGGGTGTGGTGGCTGGAGATGGCCGTGAACCCCAGATTCCACCCTGAGAGGGAATAAATTGCCCTCTGCTCTGGCTAGTGCTGCCTATCTTGGTAACTGCTCTTAACGCACGGCATCACGATGACATGCATACACGTATGTCTGCCTCCCCTCCAGCCCATGGGCTGCCCCACGCCATGTTCATCTGTGAATCCCTGGCTCCTTGCACAGAAGTTCCAAATAATATGTCAAATGTGAGAATACTCTGTAAACTGTGAAGTACCGTAGACATTAAAACACAGAATTACCATGGTAGGTACAATAAAGTATCTGATGATGGAATTTAACAACCTCCCAACGTTATTTTTAGGACAGATGATAGCGAACTCATCCAGGAGTTACTGCCATTACCCTTTATAGTTTTTAAAAAACCAATTTATAGAGTAAATGAGTTCAAACATATAGTACACTAGTTATAACCCTTTTGAGAATGAGATCTTTAAATAAAATTAGAGTTGAATGTAAAATATTCTACCTGCCCATGTTGGATCTTTTTGGATATTTCCAGATTGCTTTTTCTAAGATATCCTATAATCCCCAGTGCACTTATAAAACATCAGCATTTTAAATAGGTCCAGTATAGTATTTTTTTACAGGCTTCTAATTCTAAGGATATCCACAGAATTACTATTAAAATGTTTCTATTCTCAAATAATATGAGGAGGAAGCCACCTTTCCCCTGTTAAAGCGCTTCGGGCCCACTTACTGCAATCTTACTTGTGCCTCACGCTTCTAAGTTAAGAGAAGAAAAAAAAAAATCTTGGCAATTTCCTTATTACAAAGAATTTGAAACTTTCTTATTTTACCTTTGTTTTACAGCAATTATCACAAGAAACATCTGGGTATTTCTTACAAAAATTAGGATTAAATTCATTTTCGCCAAAGTAAGCCAAAAGCTGTATTCTCCTGCATTCTGTTATATTTTCACAGTAATGCACCATACTGTACAAATTATTGAAGTGAGTCTCTTTTGTATGATGGTTTCCATCTTTTTCCACTAAAAGAGATGAAGAATACAGCAAAACATACTTATTAGAGTAAAAAAAACAGAATATCACAGAAGTATTTAGAATAGATTCATGTAACTTTAAAAATTAAATAAAATAAAATTATTAACATGACACTGTTCTGTATTATAGTTAACTGAATATTTTTGTTCATCTTTAAGATTTTAGTTGTATAGGAATAAATGTATGTTGTCAGGAGTAGCTGAGAATATTCTGCAATTCTATTACCAATGATAAAAATCTGAATTTTATTAACTGTATTTATCAGATTTGCATGTACTGAACCCATCATCCAAAACAAGCAGAGCATGGAACTATGGCAGTGCACTGTGCATCTCCCTGAGTATTTGGATCAAAGTGGTTAAGCTAGTGGTTCTCAAACTGTATGCCAAGGACCCCTGGGGGGGCGGGGTCAGGTGCTGCAATGAACTCACAGGGGTGCCAGCAGGGTGTTTGAAATTTAAGGGAAACACAGTTAATACCTGGCATCTGTTGAGCACTACACAAACTACTAGTTTGAGGTAACTCATGATGTGCTACTTTCCTTCTAATGACATCTTCCTGAAGCTGAATTTCTGGCAGTTGCTTTGATAAAAACAAGTACCTCCCAAAATTCAACATGAAACAGGAAATGAAGGCAGTAGTGTCTAATCTGATCCCAAGGTTTGAGAACAACATGAACATATTTTCATTTGTAAGCAACTCTGGATAGTTAAAATTAAAAAAAATTTTTTTTTCTGGTTTATCAGCATTATTTTTTTCAAATGGCTGCTAAGTGTTTAGGATTTAAACACTTACTAAATTGTCTGTACCTAACTTAATACAGGTTCTGTTTAAAAACACAAATGGACACACTAAGTTGAAAAGTTTCATTTTTTTTCACTGAGAATCATCTTGGTACAGTACAAGGGACATGGACTTTGGAGTCAGATGAACCTGGGCTCCATCAGGGCTCTGCTCTGTCTGGAGATTTTTCTGCTTATACATGCCTGTATCATTTGAGTCTTACAGAACAAGCATACAATACTTCCAGCACAAAAATGAACTAAAATAAAACTTCCATATCCATCTAAGTCTTCTGGACTGTTTGAGGAAAACTGGACCAAAAGCACTACAGTTGCAGGAGTGGATGACAATCACAGGACGGAGGAGGACAGAGAGTCTCCATAACCAAGCTCATCTTACTCAGTATAAGCCTCTTCAGTCTGGTCACATCGTGATAGGTATAGAAGAGCAGGCAGTGAGAGATTTCGCCATCTCTTCCAGCTCGGCCAGATTCTTGGTAGTAACCCTCTACCGATTTAGGGAGGGATGCATGGATCACAAATCGCACATCGGGTTTGTCAATTCCCATTCCAAATGCAACTGTTGCACAGATAACCTGATGTAAAAGCAAAAGCCTATTAGACTTACAAATGCATTTAAAGGAACATTTTAATAATAGATGCTTCTAAAAGCTTTATCCTCTATTTTACTTTAAAGTGTACGCTATACAACGATCTAATATCTTAACTTGGTTCCATTGGTTAGCATGACTAATATGAGATTTTCACATTGATAATTTACAATTCTTCTCAGACCCAAGAAGGTAAAGAGAAGCTCGGTGTGGCAGTCACTGGCTTGTATGATTTGGTGTTATCACGTAAGGGAGCCAGAATTAAGAGCAGTCATCTCTAGATGTGTCGCTCTCTTATGTTCTGGATCCGGAGGTGTGGGGGTTGTTGCTCACATAGCCATGGGATCCACGATGCCCCAAGAAGTGTGTTGCTCAGGAGCTCCGGGTGTTCCCAGGGTTTGAGCTTTCAGAGGTCACTGCTGCTAGCTTATTCGATGATTCAGGAACAACGGCGTTCTTGCCTGCTCCAGGTCTTACCATTCGTTTTCCTCAGTGGTAGCAGCTGATCATACACCAGCTCCTTTTAATCATCAGCTGATTTCACAATCAAAATTTGTGAAATTTTTATTGGAACCCATGTGGGCAAGTTTGAGAGCTGCTTATTCTAGAAAAAAAAAAGGCTGCAAAACAGGGCTCTTGGCCTATGCAAATTACTCAGTGATGCAAGGTGAGAGTTAAATTTCAGGAGCTTGGTATATCAGTTTTTAGTCTAAAGTCATTTTCAAGACTATCCATTTCAGTTGTAAATTCAGGACCTATTTAATCCAGACAAAAATACTGTTATCTCCAGGCAAAATTACATTATACAAATAAAGCTGCAAGTCTTTTTTTAGCACTTAAAAAAAAAGAATTGCTACTTCAAGAATAATATTTCAAAAGCAACTGGACTCTCTGGCAGGCCGACTGGGGCTAATGACATGCTATCAGTAACTGTGAGTACCAGAGACAGGAACTGCATGCTACGGAGTACACGGACGGCGGGTGGGTGCCCTCATCAATGCTGGAAACGCTGGTGGCCTGCACTCTAGGTTAGTCATCCAAATTCATGGCACTGTGATCAAAGGCAAATCTCCTTGGAAAGAGAAAGTCTACTGTAGCCTCTAGAGGGGGGTGAGCAGGTGGAGAGGCTGCAGAGAGAGGTGTGCTAGCCCACAGGCTCACAGTTTTCCAAGAAGTTTCGGTGCATTTCCCAAGGTCGGGTGAGCACATGGCTGCGAGGCAACCTGTAGGCTAACAGGGTGACGATGACACCAATTTCTAAACGTCTGTATTTCTTGTGACTGGGAAAACTGGATTTGTTGAGTTGTTACCTCCTTCTTTATTTCTGTGTTGCTTTCAAAACTTCAGAGTACAATCATTTCTTTGTGAAGAAAAACAAGTTTTATTCTGTATCATGAATCTAGTAAGATCAAGGCTATGCAGTTAGTTATATGATTTTATCTTGACTGAGGATTAGCTGCTCTGAGAGCAGAAACGATTAGATTTTTTTTTAAAAAGCTCACCAATTTAAAAAAACTATATATTTGACCAAAGTATTTTATATATAAATATATATATATATAGATGTATATTATAGAATACTTACATATAAAGAGATAAAGAATTTTTAAAAATTGACTTTCTTCTTTTTTTCTTATTTTCTATTCAATTTTAAGACAATTTTTCTTGTCTATTTTCTGGTTGGGATTACACATTTTTGAATTATAGTTTTCCCTACTTTTATCCATCATTAACATTCGAACATTGTCGTATCATTAAAAAAATCCTTCATAAGCCATTTTTAATGGCAGGAATGTACCATAAGGTACCCAATCATGCTCTCAGGACATTTAGGCTGTTTACTATTAAAAATAACACTGATGAAAATTCCACACCCACATTTCAGATTTGAGGCTTTTAAATATAGTCTGCCATATTGTTTTCCAGAAAAGCTCTAAGTACCAAGGAAATTGCCTCTTACAACACTGTCCCTAACAGTTAATAAGTTTGCTAACACAAGAGGTAAAAATGACCTCTCAGTTTTAAATTTTAACTCCTTTGATTATTAGCAAAACTGCACTTAAAAATTTGTATTTAGCCTTTTTTAGGTCCTCCTTTCCAATAGTCTCAATAGCCTAGGGTAATTTACTATTTGAGATCCATATTTTTCTTATCAAATTTTTATAAACTCATTATGTTTCATTTGCTGAAGATATAGTTCCTATTTGCTGCTGTCTTTAATTTTTGTTTACAAACATAGAAGTGTTTAGTTCTTTAGGTTTTTAATCATTTCCAGTAATTACCTCCTTTTGGGCTGCGTTTTTTTCCGAGTTTATTCTTCATTTAACTTTTAAAACAGTATAGTTGAATTTTAATCTTTTGGGGCTATTTTTAAGCTTAGGTGCTCTTCCACTCAGAGTTTAAACATATCAGTTCCTTTATTTTACTTGTAATTAATTTTAATAAGGATCCAGAGCAATTATCCCCATCAGATAACCAAACCACTAGCTGAATAGTCTTCCCTTCCTGATTGATTTCATTTACTCATTTAAAAATTTTTTAGTTATTTATTTTTTGTTTTGGGGGAGGGGATTAGTTTATTTATTTACTTATTTATTTTAATGGAGGTAGTGGAGATTGAACCCAGGACCTTGTGCATGCTAAGCATGCACTCTACCACTGAGCCACACCCTCCCCACCCCATGACTGATTTTAAACACCTTCCTAATTATAGATTGTTTTTACGTTTCTCAGTCTATTTCTGGATATCTGTTTCACTGATCTGTCTATAAGTATTGCAAAGCCAGTGTTCATGTGTTACTACTTTCTTGCCAAATTCTTTTAGTTATTTTCACTTGAATATTCTTCTAGGCAAACTTTTGAAAAAGTTTATCAAAAGAAAAAAACACTAGAATTTTGATTAGTTAAATATAAATTTGGGAAGAATGTCATCTATAATTACTTCAGTGAAGATAAACCAGTATTTTCTGAACTTTTACATTCTGTAAAAAGCCTTTCTATTGTTTTCAAATGACAATGAGCAGGGTATGCAAAGCTTCAGTCCCAGCCTCCTCTCTTCTGATTCTGAGGACAGTCCACTTCTGCTTTTTTAATTTAGTGAAACCATCTCAGGCATGTCTGTTTTTTGTTCTTTGCAGAGTAACCTATTTCTGTATTTTCATGCATATAATTTCTTCTTCTTCTTCTTTTTTTTTGAGGAAAGGTAGATTTATTTAGAGAGATACATCAAAAGGCAGGAGAAAGGCCATGACGTGTGGGGGTTGGTTGCATAGATTATAGAGCAGAAGTAGGTACACCCTCCATAGAGAGAGTGCAGGCCTGTCTCCGAAGAGGGAGAGAGAAAGGGCCCATATAATTTCTTCTAACTTTGTTTTTATTTTTATTTTTTATTGAAGTATAGTCAATTTACAATGTGTCAATTTCTGGTGTACAGCATAAGTTTCAGTCATACATATACATACATATGTTTGTTTTCATATTCTTTTTTATTATAGGTACTTTCAAGATATTGAATATAGTTTCTTGTGCTATACAGAAGAAACTTGTTGTTTATCTATTTTATATATATAGTAGTTAAAATCTGCAAATCTCAAACTCCCAATTTATACCTTCCCACCTCCTCCTTCCCTGGTAACCATAAGTATATTTTCTATGTCTGTGAGTCTGTTTCTGTCTCGTAAAATTTCTTCTAACTTCGTAAATCAAACAAAGTGCTCTGAACTATGTCTACATGTAAGTTTTTCCCTAGGGATTTTGACACAACTCTTAAATCTGTTATATATTTGTTACGTATTTATTTAGAATACATTTGGCTACTCTATTTCAACCATCCTGACTTCTTTCTTGGGTGCATTTATTATTATTCTTAGGCTGAACCACAACTCCCTATTGCCAAGAAATATTTTCTTTCCCCTTCAATTATCATCTGTTGTTTTCCCTTCACATTCTTAAGTTATTCACTACATCACTGATTCAAATGTCTGCACTGAGCTGAGTCATTTGTGTCTTGATACAGAGTTCTATTTGTTTTGTTTTTCTTGCATTTGCTTGTTTGGATAAACTGAATTATTTCTCCCTTCATCTCAGCCTCTGATCTTCTTAGGGCAAACTGTTTCCAGTTCATATATATCAAGTTTTCCTAAATCCTTCTGAGGATACTAAGTCGATATCTTCTAAGATTTTCTTTTGTTTTCACTTAGAAAATAATTTTGAGAGATATTTTTCTTCTGAATCTTCAGGGTAAAGATTTCTTCTTTTGTGAGCTGAAACTTCCAGGCTACAAAAACATTAATAGACATTCTTCTCAAATTCATCCTTGTATGTAGAGAGATCTATCCAGGGCTGGTATTTGCCACAGCATGGGATGACTAAAGTGTTTTCAGCTTCCTTCCTGATCCACTTGGGTGACAAATTTGTCATCTCAGAAACAGATGCTCGACACCATTAGTTACTAGGGAATGTAAACCAAAATCACAATGAGATACCTACCACTTTACATCCACTAGGATGGATATAGTAAAAAAGATAATAATGAGTGTTGGAGAGGAGGTAGAGACACTGGAACCTCATACCTTGTTGGCAGGAATGTAAAATTTCATACCTGCTTTGGAAAACAATTTGGCAGTTCCTCAAAAAGTTAAACATAGAGGTTCCACATGACTAAGCAACTCCACTCCTAGGTATCAACCCATGAGAACTGAAAACATATGTTCACACGAAAACCTGTACAGAGATGTTCACACATTATTCACAATAGTCAGAAAGTGGATACAACCCAAATGTCTACCAACTGATGAATGGATAACAAACAGTAGTACATCCATACAATGGAATATTATCCAGCCATAAAAAGAGATGAAGTATTGATACATGCTACAATGTAGATGAATGTTGAAAATATTATGCTAAGTAAGAGGGGTCAGTCACATAAGAACACATACTGTATGATTTTATTTACAAAAACTGCAGAATAGGAAATTCTATAGAGATAGATGAGTAATAGTAGATTAGTGGTTGTCAAGGATTAGAGGGCTGGTGGAGTAGGGAGTGACTGCTGATGGATATGGGGTTTCTTTCTGGGATGATGAAATGTTCTGGAATTAGACAGCGGTGATGGTTGCATAATCCTTGTGAATATACTAAAAACCACTGACTCGTAAACTTTGGAAGGGTAAATTTTATGATACGTGAATTATGTCTCAATAAATTTTTTTTTTGATTTAAGAAAGAAAAAGCAGCTTTATAAGTCTCAAAAAGATCTGTTTTTAAATTTGTCTTATTTTGATATTTACTACCTTGAAGAAGTAAAAACAGTTTTCATCCTACACGTGCAAGGTGGCTTATAGACTATAAAAGATTGTTTCCTTTACTTGTTTATTTTAAACAATGTTACCTGGCAGCCATCCTGATTAATCCACTTGTGCTGCACCTCATCTCGGGCAGAGTCACTGAGGCCAGCATGATATGCCAGAGCGGCGAGCCCATCTTTCTGTAATGTGTCAGCCATTGTGTCACATTCTCGCCTGGAGAGGCAGTAAATTATCCCTGAGTCATCTGCCAAGAAACCAAAACAGTATTGAGAAATGAGGACTTTTTTATTTTTGAGAAATGAGGACTTTTAACATAACTAACAACACAATTTACATTATGTTCTTAGAAATATTATCTGAATCATAAATAGACCTCCATAGTTTTCTTATAGCAGAGAAGAATCACATAGGTAGAATAATTCATGCACGAAATCCCGTGCACTGGAAATGACAAGATTTGACCTTTAATCCTGTCCCTCCAAATGACTCCTTAGATGTCATTCGCCTGGAGGAACCCTGGGCTCTATATCACACTGGCTATAAAATCGGAAGGCACTCTTACACAAACTTTGCAGAAAGCACATGACAATATGTATCAAGAGCCTTAGAGATGCTCCCATCTTTTGACTCAGTTTCCTTCTAGGAAACAAATCTAAGAAATAAAATGGTCCAAGGACTTATGTAAGAAGTTTTATTTATAATTTTAAAAATTAGAAAAATTTTAATGGCCAACCAAGGACAATAATTAAGAAAGGAAATTATGAAATAAAACATACTGCAACTATTAAGTGTTTTCTAGGTTTTAAAAAAAGACCTAAGAAAATGTTCAAGACATAATACAGGTTAAGGGTAGAAACAGTGTATATATAGTACCCTAATGGAAAGAAAAATGCATATAAACATTATTGGAAGGAAATAAACCAAAATGATAACAGTAATTTGTCTTGAAGTGAGGTTTGTCTTTTGCTTCTTTCTTTTTTTGTTGTTGCTTTCTAAATTTTCTTTACTACATTATATTTATTGCTGTTTGTATGTATGTTATTCCTAAAATCAGAAAATAAAAGGTAAAGAAAAAATCAGCAGGGAGGGTGTAGCTCAGTGGTAGAGCCCATGCTTAGCATGCAAAGGTCCTGGGTTCAGTACCCAGTACCTCCATCAAAAATAAATAAACCCAACTATGCCCCCCAAACAACAACAACAACAACAACAAAACAACAAAAAACAAAGAACAAATCATTTCTCTGTGGCAGAGCCAAAGATATACATACACATACAAAACTATTATATTAGCTGCGTAGAAGAGGGGGACTGGAAAAGGAAAATACTGACTTTTTCTTGGTCTGTTTCTGTATTATTTGATTTATTCAAATAAATATGTACAGTAATTTTTAAAAATTGAAAGATGTTTAACAAAAAAATTCTCCATGGAAAAGTAGAAAAGAAGTTACATGGAAAACCACCAGGTATTTCAAAATCTTATTCTAGTTAATATAACTCAAAGGCAGACACACTTCGGAGAAGGCACTAAAACAAAGAGCTGTTTAATTCATACACCAATAGAAGCCAGAGGAAAGACACTGGAACCAGGAATTATAATATAGGTGTATAGGAGGGAGTATTTAATGTATTTTTTGTTAGGGTTTATGATTATCAAACCAAATGAGATTTATAATTTCCAGAATTGAGAGAGTTGCAATATGCTGCTCTATAAATAGCAAGTTAGTGCTATCATGAGAAATGTTTAATACGCAATTTTATAGTCAATTGTGGTACTAAAAAGATATTTATTTATTACTTCTAGACATACTTCATCACATGGCTGTACTTACGTGGGTGATGCTTTCTGATCCATTCTAAGCAATCAAATGCCACCTTTTTAGGCTTTTTGGGTAACACATAGTATTTTAGATTATGTCTGTTGAAGCTCATGCTAAACCTAAAAGAAGTCCCAGACAGAAAATTTTGTTATTTTGAGAAAACATAGTGTTAGCCACCTTTGAAAATTAAATGCTGAATTTTCACAATGCAAACTTAATCATCAAGTTGTCTTACACTGAACACAGCCACCGGCAGCTTACATAACAAAAAACAAATGGAAGTTAGGTTAAGGATTAAAACGAAAAGAATGGTGATAAGGAGGGAATGTCTATGGGACTAGATACAAAGAATCGGAAGGATTGCAGAGGAGAAAAACATGTAGAAAAGACAGGAGCCTAGTCTCCAAGATGAGGTAGATTTAAAAACACAGATGGCTAAAATATTATTTAAAAGATTAAGAAAATCACAGAGAAAATACACACAACTTTAAGCCACTAATGTTCCCAAATTTTGTGAACGTGGAGAGCTGGGTGCAGGGCCACAGAAGCGCCAGCCTACAGATCCTGGGTCACCGTACTTTGGCCCTGTGCCCCAAAGCAATCGTGGCTGACTCTAGACAGAAGTGCTACTCTTTCTCTGGCCTCTTGCTCCAGGTCTCCCACTTCCTCACACTTTAGTGAGCTCTTCGTCTCCACCATCTCCTTTCTTGCGTCTCAGTCTCTTCCGTGAATTCTTCCTGTTTGCTCCACCTGTGTTCTAGGACCCTCCAATCCTAAAACCCACAAAAGCTGCCCTTGACCCTACATTCCCCTGCAGCTGGCAGCCCACCTTATTCTTTCCCTCCAAATGCCCCCAACCAACTAACCATACATCCAGTTTCAACTCTTATCACTTCCATTCCGGCTTCTGCCATTACTATTCTACCAAAATTGCTTCATCAAAGCTTTTAAAAACTAAAGAAAGGTGAGGGAATTGTTACAGGGTCCTCGGCCATGCGGACAACCTCCGACTGCCCCAGGTTCCAACATCTCCAGAGGAAGGAGGGAGAACACCATCTCTCTTTAAGGAGTTAAGGTTAGGACATAAAGACATGTCGGTGCCTGGGTGGATGGAATGAAACAGAGACTATAAAGTACAATAACCTGTGGTAAGGAGGTTGCCTATATTCAGAGGTGGAGATCAGAGGGAGGAAAGATGGGGAGTAAAATCACTGGCTTTCTGCCTTAGTATCTAAATCCAGTAGAGAGAGTTCACATCAACTGATGGAATGGATAAGTAAAATGTGGAATGCCCAGTCAACGGAAGATTATTCAAGCCATACGAAGGAATGAAGTAGCCATGTCACTGCAACACAGATGACTCCTGAAAACATTATGCTAAGTGAAAGAAGATGGACACAAACGAGTAGGAGAGAATGGGGAGTGACTGCTAAGGAGCATCAGGTTTCCTTTCGGGGTGATGAAAATGTTCTAAACTTAGATTCGGGGGATGGCTGCACAACGCTGTGAAAATACCAAAAAAAAAGCACTAAATTGTATCCTATTTTAAGTGGGCAAATTTTATGGTGTGTCAATTATATCTCAACAAAGATTTTCTTTTTAAAAAAAGCTTTGGATTCCTATGTATCTTCACTAAGGGAGGACAGATGTTGCCATTAAAATAGTAAATATTAGGTCCTGGGTGTCAAACTCATGTCATTTTAAGTGACGTTTCAGGAAATGGAATCAATTTGTACTCAGCTTTTGTTGCTTTTGGAACTGAGGAACTGTCATGGGCATGTGCACTAAATGGTTTATGTGAATTGAAAAACAAAGTCAGAATATCTGTTTTAATATGCAAGAAAATAAGTCAAGTTTGGCTGATTGGTTTGGCCATGAAAACTGGCTTTGCCAATTAGGTTATAAGGTAGTCATGTCTCATTGTTCGAAAGAGCTAATTGGCAGCCACAACTTTGGACAAAACTATAATTTAAAAGTATATCACATAATAAAAAAATAGGTCAAAGGGTGAGGATATAGCTCAGTGGAAGAGTGCATGCCTAGCATGCATGAGGTCCTGGCTTCAATCCCCAGTACCTCTATTAAATAAATAAATAAATAAATCTAATTACTGCCCCCTCCACCCCCAAACAAAAATACACCAAAATATATTAGGAAAGGTGTATTGAAACTAATAGTATTTTTATTTCCCCAACTCTTCCAAATATACTGGATACAAGATTCATTTAAGTAATAACAAGAGTATTTAATAGTCATTAGAAAAATTTTAGAAAAGCATTTTTTAGGATACATTTCCCAGAAAAAGTAAAGTGAAGTAACTAATGATCTGACTTATTTTGCCAGTCAGATGGTTTCCAATTCTTTGCTATCCACAAAATCTGGAGGACCTAATTGAGATGCCAGCTGACTGATCATTAAAAATAATTCTTGATGACAAATCATTATGTAATCTTGGCATATACGTCAGAAGGAATTCAAATAATTGAGTGTTAATACTACAATAAAATGCTTTCTGTTTCCATCTATGTGTTTATGAGAGCAACAATTCTCAATGCTATAAAATACACCTATAAAAATAAGAAATATGAACTGACTTGATTTACTCAGAAATATATAAGCTAATTGGAAAAAAGTTCTATCTCATTAAGCTACATATTACCAATCAAAATTTATGTTTAAAAACTATCTTTAAAAATATATTTAAGCTATTCCAGTAAGTCATGTACTACTAATGAGCATAATAATTCAGTTAGGAAGAAATGTTGGTATAGGAAATTAAGAAAACAGTTTTAAATTTATATACATATTTTTCTTGAAGTAAATGGAGTAAATAAACAGAAATAGGTAAATAGATAAGATAAAAAGAAATAGAGTAAGCAACAAAACTTCATACATAAAAATATATCACCCTTAAGATAAAGATCTGTGGGCAAACTGAAAGAGAAATATGCGTTCAAAGAGAAAAAGGGAAATTTAAAAATATCTGTTAAACGTTAGAAAATTTTAATGTCTTTCGTAAGTGGGTGATAGTAGGTCCAGAATTGCTATTATAGGGAGGGTATAGCTCAAGTGGTAGAGCGCATGCTTAGCATGCACAAGGTCCTGGGTTCAATCCCCAGTGCCTCCACTAAAAAAATAAATAAACCTAATTACACCTCCCCAGCCCCCCGCAAAAAACCTTAAAAAAAAAAAGGACTGCAGAATTGCTGTTATATTTTTATTCTATTGGATACATTAAAAAGAGCTAAGTAACAATTCTTTTTAAAAATGTTATTTACAATAAACCACATTCTCTTTATTTAAACTTACTTTAAAAAATTTTAGGTGTCAGGTTAAAAACAGAAAAGTGGTACAATTTTCCAAAATTCTCTTAAGAGGTATATGTCACTAAGAAAGTATGAAGACTGTTGTCTTGGCCATCTCTATTTATCCCTTAAACATCCCGAACACCACACATCTAAAATCAAATTCATTATCCATTCCCCCACCTCCCTTCCCCTAACCTTCTCCCCTCCTGCATTTCCAGTTATGGTCAAAGGGATGTCACTTGTGCCGGAAAGTAGTAGAAACCTCCACTACACCAACTTCCTGTTCCCATCAATTGTCCAGTCTTGCTGTTTCAACTCTGCTTTCTCACTTGACTCTGTCCCCTCCTCTCTCTTCTGCTGTTGCTACCATCATCCTCTCTCTTACATGGCTGCAACAGGGTTCCTAAAGGGCCACCCTGTCTTTAATCTCTTATTCCTCCGCTCCATCTTCTGTTCCACTGTCAGGGTTATCATTCTGCATAGTTCAGATAAAGCCACTTCCCAGGTCAGAATGCCCACAAAAGGAAGTCCAAACCCTTTACCATCAAGATTTGCAAGACCCTCCAGATCTGGCCTCAAGTCACCTTTTAGGGTCATCTCTTTATACTTCTCTACTTATCCAATGGGTTATCCACCATTCCTTGGGTCTGACCTGTATAATTTCATGCCAGAAACTTCAGCCCTGAATTTTTTCTTCACTGGTTAAAATGCCATTCATCTAGCTCTTCATACCCACTAGGATAGATATAATAAAAAAGATACAGTAACAACTGTTAGTGTGGATGTGAAGAAATTGTAACCCTTATACCCGTATTATTGCAGGTAAAGTGAAATGGTGCAGCTCCTTTGGAAAACAGTCTGGCAGTTCTTCAAAAGGTTAAACAAAGAGTTACCAATGACTTAACAATTCCACTAACTATATGACCAAGAGAAATAAAAACATACGTCCACACATCCACAAGACAACTTGTACACAAATGCTCATAGAAGCATTAGTAATAATAGCCCAAAATGGAAACAACTCAAATATCCATGACAAATAATACATGACAAATGGACAAATAAAACATAGAATATCCACACAATAAAAAAAGATGAAGTACCAATGTGCGCTACAACATGGATGAACCTTGAAAATGTTACGTTAAGTGGAAGAGGCCAGTCACAAAAGGTCACATATTGTATGATTCTATTTATATGAAATGTCCAGAATAGGCAAAAATCTCCTGAGACATAAAGTAGATTAGTGACTGCCTAGGGCTGGGGAGATAGGAACAGTGGGAATTGACTGCTAATGGATATAGTTTCTTTTAAGGGAGACATGTTCTAAAATTAGATAGTGGTGGGGTTGCACAGCCCTGCAAATAAATGAGAAAAAAAAACCCCCACAGAATTATATATTTTAAATAGGTGAATTTAAAGGTATGCAAATTATATCTCAAGACAGCTGTTTAAAATTTTAAAAAGAACATTCTTCTTATGAAGCCTCCTTCCTTTATAAAACCCTATCTGACCCCTCCTCATCAAGTTAGTTGTTACTTTGGGTTACAGTTAATCCTGAGATTCTGCAGTCATAATTTACATCTCTAATCACCACTTACTTCATTCTGCAATTTTGTATTGTATTTAAAGGGTTCTAAAACTAGATTGTTCAGGTTTAAGCCCTCACTCCAACACTTGCTGGGTGTATGGTCTTGTTCAAGTTATTTAATTTCTCTGCGCCTCCATGAAGTGCAGGATATAGGAGAGTTGACCACGTGAGACTTTTGCGTGGATAAATGAGTTATTACACATAAAACGCCAAGAGTAGTGTTTGGCACACTGTATAGGTTAAACATGTTAAGTGTCAGCTACTGTTGTTATATTATAGTATTATTGTTGCCTAAATGTCTGCCTCTTCATTTTCTCAGTTCGTATTTTAAGGCCCTATGAAAAAGAATAAATAAAATCAATTCATTTTATTTATTTCCATCTTCCTATTTCCCAAAGGGGGAGAATATTATCACTGACTGGCAACTGGAGAGTAGCATGAAGGCCATGGCCTCAACCCTCGGGGTACCTGCCTTCACCAGGGTCAGGACACAGCAGCGGCTGGGAAATTTTATTTGAATGAGGGGCCTACTGGAAGAAAAGATCAGGAAAAAATATAACAGAAGAGTGTTTGTTAAAATCTTTTACTTCCACTCAGGGATTTAAATTCTCCCAAAAATAGAAGTACCAAATTTATTAAGAAGTCAACAGATCTGCCCAAATTTTCATATTTTACCCACATATATCAAAATTCCTCCATAAGTTTCACTTATTCATTCTGAGTGCTAAGTATGCACAGGGCACCACATGCTAGACTTCGGAAAGGTACAGTCTATTACTTTCCAGGCAGATCTCCCCCTCACATTACTAAGAAACAACATTAAAAGTATCTGCCTCTAAACATGTATGTGCAATGTTCACTCAGAGCAAAGTAACTAATTCTCTACTTACAAAAAGTTATTCAAAAGGTGAACTAAATTTGTATCATTTAACTATGGGCATTTGGCAATTAATATTACTGGTCTAAAAGAACAGTAGATTGCATCTGGCATAAGTTAATGGAAAAAAGCTAAAAACATTGCCTAATTAAAAAAAAAACTTTTAGAGATCAATACAATACTTGTAGAAGCAAATTTCTAGCATGTGAGTTCTTCACTAGAACCTAAACTATAATTAAGACACCTTAAATACAATGTAATGTATGTCATTTATGGAAGCAAAGTATCCCCACCCCCAAATTTTATACAAACACTCCTCTGCAAGTGAGATTAAATTAAAATCCTGTATTCCAAATTTTGTGTTTACATGCACAAAATTCTGAGGACTCCCAAATTCTTGGGCTTGAGAATGCCAGTTTAACCTGCAAAGGTCTTTGCAGCTCCACCTCGTAACCCCCTCACACCCTTCACGTGGCACTTTCATGGTTTCGTGGTTCTTCTCATAACCCCCCAAGATGCTTTTGTTGTTTTTACTGACTACAATATTTACAGAGCCACCTTACCCTCTTTATTTCTAAATGAACAAAGCTTTAAAAATTCTCCCAAATACATTAGTCATTATTCCTTCAGACATTCCTCAATCTCAAAGTACTAATAAATTAGAAGGAAAAAATATTTTAACTTTGGTAGACAACAGCTGTTAAGTAAATATTTGCTAAGTGGATGAACCTGTCAGAGAATGTACCTGTCTCTACAAAGTCATGTAGAGACACAAAATAATTCAGTACAACCTATAAATGTGAGGATATTTTTTATAGTGGTTTTTTTGTTACTGAATAATTATAGATCTGGTGGCAACAAGAAGCACTTTGCTGTTGAGATGAAATCAAGTAAAAAAAAGCTGTTATACATAGTTTCTGGACTGTTTTCAACATTGTAGATATAATTGGGACATCAGAGAAAAATGACAGAGCAGGGTCATCTGTTCACTTTATCATGTATACTCTAGGATATATGGGAACCAAAATTAGATAAATAAAAAGTCAATTTATCACTGAGACTATCCCAGGGTTTAACAGGTTCGCCACGCACTTTATCCCTACTTTCAAAATAGGTACTAGGATAGAGTTTTAATTTCAGTAAGCGAAGAAAAAGCCCTAGGGCTCTGGGTCCCACCATTTTGCTGCACATTAGAACCATTCGGGGATTTTAAAAAACATATTGCCTCCCAGCCCTCAAATTCTGATCTAACTGGCACTGGATGCAATCTGGGCATTGGGATTTTTAAAGTTCCATAGATGATTCTACTGTGCAGCCATCCAGGAACCACTGCCCCAGGGTTTTAAAATTAATAACTTTCAACAACTTACACCTGAGGTCTAAGAATCTTCAGCTGAGTGAGGATGTCCTTCTGTACCCTGGGATTAGCTGTGGCAGTAAGAGCCATCACTGGAACAGAGGGAAACTTCTGGCGAAGCATGCTCATTCTTTTGTAATCTTGACGAAAATCATGTCCCCACTAGTTGGAAAAAAAAATGCTTTTCAGACTATTTGGATCTTACTTATAAAAAGCAAACACTACTCATTATATTAAGAACCACCTTATTCTTCAGTGAAATAGCAGAATAATTCACTCAATATGTTTTCCTCTTCAGTTCTGAAAATGTATACACGGTTGGTAGTATATATTTAGGCATTTCAGGATACAGAAAACAGTATTTACCTGACTGACACAATGTGCTTCATCAATAACAAAACGGGCCAAGAGTTTCCTCTCATACAGATTCTCCAGAGTAGAGATCAGTCTGTTACTTGCACAGACCTAGACCAGAAATGCATTAGACATTTTAAAACATTTAAACATATCACCTTAAGGATTTGGCTGCCTTTAAATTCCATTACAACTTAAGCTGTATTAAAACCCCCACATAAAACTGCTTCTGATTTCAATCAAAGAAGAGAATTAGAAGAATAGAAAATAGCAAATGAGACATTTCAGAATCTTCACCCACTTTTAGCAAATGGTTATGTATTAGGTCAGTGGGTCTAAAACATTTTTTCTGCCTCAATGTATCTGGGGCCACCACACGTTTATATTGGTAACAGGGTTACAGATGTGTGTTACACGCTCGCATGTTGTTTGGGGGAAATATATATATACATTTTATTTCTATTTCGTAGCTCTGCCCATAACTGGGCTTGGAAGCAATGACATTCCAGTAGCAATGACCATATCTGGCATCCTTGTCTTAAAAGACATGTCAAAGAGACACAGAAGCCAATTTGGTGGAGCTTTCCCACTAACCAAATCTAGTATAATTAGAACATCAAAATACATAATGGTAATTATAACCTACTGAATACATTAAGAATCCATTATTTCATATTGATATAAATAAATATGTGGGTGAAAAGGAAAGCTCATCCTTACAGCAGAATGCCAAAAAAAAAAAAAAAAAAAAAAAAAAGAAAAGAAAAATCATCACTTGGCATCCATTATTATAGTAATTGATGGGAAATCATCAATGGATGATAAAACTCTTGGGTAAAAGTCTGATGAGTATAAGAGGATATTTACATAGTCTCAGAGTATTCCACAACAGGATACCTACAATTACCAAAAAAAAATTACATTTATTTTTGTAATTAATAATTTTTTTAAAAAGTAATTTCAGTGGAGAAATCTGGCAGACATCACCTTAGCCAAGCGATCAAAGTTAACTACCACCACCAGTAACGGGATGAAAGGACATCAGATGCCTCCTGACAGGACACACTGAGATCGTATTACCACATTCGTTGATATTTTCAACAAAATGAGTAACATAAATCTTATCAAGAGGAAACATAAACTCAAATTGAGGGACAGTCCTCAAAACAATTGGCTTTCACTCTTCAAAACTGTCACAATCATG
Organism: Camelus ferus; assembly: GCF_009834535.1. NCBI lineage: Eukaryota > Metazoa > Chordata > Mammalia > Artiodactyla > Camelidae > Camelus > Camelus ferus. Next base: position 11,055,333 of record NC_045722.1, on the reverse strand, counting down.
AAAGACAGAGAGAAACTGTTTAAAGAGACAACAACTGAATGCAGTGCATAATCTAGGATTTTCTTTTGCTACATAGGATATCATTGGGACAACTAGTGAAATTGGAAAAAGGTTTACAGATTAAGTAATAGTATTGTATCAATGAACATGTTCTAATTTTGATGAACTGTACTGAGGTTATGAAGAGAATTCCTTGTTTTTAGGAAATGTACAGGGAAGTATTTAGGGTTAAAAGGGTATCATGTCTGCAACTTACTCTCAAATGTTTAATGGAAAAACAGAGAGAAAGAATGATACAGCAATTACAGTACTATGTTATCATTTGGGGTTTCCAGGTGAAAGTTATACAGAATTCTTGCACTATACTTGTACATCAGAAATTATGTCAAAAATTTAAAAACATATGTATTCTAGAGGGCTTTTATGAGATAATAGAAAAAATATACTAGTTTCCCAGTTCCTAGCACAGGGCTCCTGAAACCCTCATAAATTCTTAAGTGATAAGAGTACTAGGAGCATCTTTTTTCTACAGAGGCAACTCTGAGTGGGCTCCTGGGTTGGGGTTGGTCACCAGAAAGACCAAGCTATGATTAGAAGCTTGGAATTTTCAGTCCTACCTCCATCCTCCAGTCAGGGCAGACGGTCTAGAAACGGAATTAGTAATTGTTCATGCCTATGTGAGGAAGCCTCCACAAAATCCCAAAAGAATGGGGTTTGGAGAGCTTCCAGGTTGTCAAACATATCCATATCAGGAAGGTGACCCACCTCAACTCCACAGGGACAGAAGCTCCTGTGCTCAGGACCCTCCCAGAACTAGCCTGTGCGATTCTTCATCTGGCTGTTCATCTGGGTCCTTTATCATATCCTTTAAGTGTCTCTCTGAGTTCTGTGAGCTGCTGTAGTAAGTAACTGATTTCAAGGGGGATGAGGTCATGGGAATCTCCGATTTGCAGCCAAGCTGGACAGAAGCTGTGGGTAACCTGTGGACTGGCACCTGGAGCAGAGTGGTAACAACTGCATGGGACTGAGCTCTTAGCCTGTGGGATCTGACACTGTCTCTGGGTAGACAGTGTCAGAACTGAATTAAATTGTAAGATACCCAGCTGTTGTCACAGAGAATCATGTGATATAAGGAAAAACCTCCACACATTTGTGGACTAGAGTGAAACATTCTATGTGAATAGTAAAGGAGAGAAACACAGAAGGGAAAGACTGGGTTTTCCCCTACTCAGTAGGGAGAACTCGGTTTTTTTGTTTGTTTTTTTTTTAAAAAACAGCTTTAAAATCATATTTTAAAATAATTATATAAATACAAACCTTCTCTGGAGTAACATATAGAAGTTTTATAATTGGGTCTTTTTTTGATAATTGAAGGTAAATACTTGTTGCTTCTGAGTCGGTCTTATCACCTGTCAGATATGTAGCTGGAATCTAAGTGTAAGAGCAATAAACAATTAAAATTTTACACATATAATCTGACTCGTTTACATTTACCCTTAGGTTTTATAAATATTTTATAAGTCAAATGTCAAATCTGTCAAAGGAAAGAGAATCTCAACATAAAATAATAATCAGTACATGTTTCATTTAATATGTCAAAATACTCTTCCCATCGTTTACTTTCTTTTCTTTTTTCTCTTTTCTTTACTTCCTTAGCTTGTCATACTTGTAACTAAGATAAATATGAATTCAGCAAACAGTCCTAATGTATGGCTATATTTTTTTTTTCAGATAAATGTCTTTTCAGGGTTTTAATGCATAAAGACACTGAAAGGACCATAACGTCATGAATGATTGAAGAGCTACCTTCACTGTACTAAGATGTCCTTTGGGAGAAAGATCAAACCAGTGGTCTTATTGAGGGACGGGGGCTCATAACCCAGAAAACAGCTCTGTTTGATCACAATATGCAGGATTTAGTAGAGTGCATTTAGTCAGGAGGAAAAGAACACGTGTGTGGGCGTGCACATGTGTATGCATTTTTAAATATTAAGGGAGTGAGAACTAAGCCAATCTGATAGTAGTTAAAAAAAAAAAAGAAATCCTTTTATATTAGAAAAAAAATTTACATCCACAAAATATAGGTTAAAAGTTCTTACTAAAATATATTCATCTACAATGAAATTAGATTGAACTCCAAAAGGTTATCTACATCAGAATTTTCAGACTTGTACTTAAAAATACAACATAACTTCAGTGCTTTATTCTTATAATTCATGAACTATTTAATGAAAAAGTTTACCCAGAGTACTGAAATATATTTTTTTTTTTAGTATTTAAAAAAAAATAATTGGTAGTGTTTCATTTTAACTTACATCCAAGGAAGTCAGCTTTTGGACTTGATCTACTATAAGTGATCTCAAGGGAGAAATGACAATAGTGACCCCAGGAGAAACGCAGGCAGGGAGCTGGTAACACAAACTTTTCCCACCTCCTAAAAGAAATGACAGAAAAAAAAAAAATCTGTCAGGTTCTGTCTTGAGAGGATGGAGGCAAGAGTTACAATGTAAATCACATATAATACTTAAAGTAATTAACAAATAGGACACTGAGTGATATTTCCCATGGTGCCAAAATGTGCCATATTTGAGCCAAAATATTTAGGCAATTTAAATATGTAAAAATTATCTTTTAGGACATCTTACATAGGTACATACGATAGCAAAAGCAAGAATCAGGGCAGGAAACTTAAATGCAACAGAATTACTTTAAAAGTCTACTTGAGAAGGACCCTGAAAAATGGTGCCTCGAAACCGTAAAGGATCACAGAAAGCCCTGAAACCACTGGACTAGATCAGGCCAGGGTCCCTTCCAGCTTTAGTTTTGGAGTATTAAATGGGAGTCGAAACAGAAGACACAGACTGAACAACAGGTTAATGAAATAGGTAGTGCTGCCAATTAAACAGACCAACACTGGCTAAAATTTAAAATCAGTCTGGAAAAATTCAGATGCCCAGTCAACATTATTTAATGATGATGGCAATAACTAACTGCTAAAGGTCACAACAAGGTAAATAAAAGGCAGAGGGAAGACAACACGTTAAGTAGTGAAACTCCAAACTCCCCATGCTTCTTATCCTCACGACTTACTTAATACTCTTACTTGGATGACTACAAATCATTGAGCAGCTGCTATAAGCTTTAATACACAATGGAAAGTCCTGGAGCTCTTCCACAACTGGGGCCAAGAAAGAACTACGCTCAACGCCTTTCACTGAATCCTCACGACACTCGTGAAGTGGGCACTTCATCATTATCCCCACCGAACACACAGGAGCCTGGGGTTCAGGGAATGAAGTCTTGCTCAATGCCATCCTGTTAATAAGTGTCAGAGCTGTACTTTCAGTCCAGGCCATCACTCCAGAGCTGATGATCTTAACCACCATGCAACACTAGGTTGTGCCAAGTAAACTGCCAGAAATGGTTGTGGTCTCTGACAGTCATTTTTTGGTTCCTGTTCCAGGTTAATTTAGACTAGAAAAAAGAAAAATTCCCAAAGGAAAATCCTAGATCAATTCAGCACAATGAGCTTTGAGTTGAAAATCTTAAAAGGGCTATAAATGTTATCATGTCAACAACTGGAACAGAGGATACGAGGTAATACATGTTCTAAACTATGGCACGGGAGGTTTAGAGGTCCCTAAATGATAGAAATACTGTGTAGGTGTTCTTTTTATTTCTATTAAAGGGCTTTCATTTAACATCTGCCAATGGATTCCTGCCAATTCATGTCTAAAAATACATACCAGTGGGCATTAAGATAAAACAGTCTTCACCAAGCAGTGCAGCATTGATCGCCTCTAGCTGATTAGTTCTAAAATTATGTAGGCCAAATTTTTTATGAAAAATCTTCATCATTTCTTTTGTATGAGGAAAATTAAGACTCTGGAATTGCTTGTGTTTCAGATTTCTGGATGCTAAATTTTGCTCCAACTTGTCTAAGAAAATAATCAATGTTAAGAGAAATCAGGGCATTATTGTAATAAGTCAGTTTTAGCTTTTTTACCCTTTGCCCTGCAAAATCACTGGTGTTCATTTCCCTTCTTTAACTGTTTACCAGGGTTTCCTCGCCACCAAGTGTCAAAAGCCACCACCCTTTTCCTGAGGCTCAGATTCAAGTTTTTCCTTGATTTTTTTTTTTTGCAGCACCTACTACTACTATTTATTCTCCCCCTTTTCTCTCCTGATCTTTAAGACAAACGTGGTTTTCTACTCACTTTAAAGTCCCTTTCCTGGTTCCACTTCCTCCACCTGTCCCTTAAATTTGGGAATCTTTCAGACACTTGGGATTGGGCTCTTCAGACATTCTTTTTTGGAATTTTTCTGATCCTATGATCTTAAATATCACTGATGTGCAAAGAACTGCCTAGATCTCTTAAGATAAGAACTGACACCCTCCTAAGTTCCAGTCCTGCCTGCACTTTCAAGTGCCTGCAAGACATTTCTACCTGAATGACTTCCCAACACTTTTAAGCTCAACAAGCCTTAAAATAACCCTCCTCGGCTTTTCTTCAAATCTGCCTCTGCCTCCTGACTCCCTTATTTCTGTCAATGGTGTCAGGGTCTTCCCAGTCACCGAGTCTGAAACCTCACAGGCATCCCAGCTTCCTCTGATCCTTCTTCAATAATGTCTCTCACTTCCGCCCCCGTCCCGCACCCTCGTGGTCACAGCTCTGGCTCAGCGCAGGGAACAAGAGGTGCTCACGCCAGCGCCGGCAGCCACTCCAACCCCAACACTCAACTGCCTCAAAGCTAATTGTGAACACCAAGCATGACACATTCAAACATGGTACAAAAATATATCCATTAATGGTTATTTTAAAGGTCAACAGTGCAACTGTAAGAACAATCTCCGTGGAATTAAGCCATCAGTGGCAAAAATAGGGAGAGCTGTACTTTACAAAACCTTATACGTATAAACTTGTTTCAGTTAAGAAAACAATTTGTGATAACTTTATAGGGTTGATGTAAGGCTTTCAAATTAATTTCGGCTTTTCTCGGCAGCCTTTACAACAGCTAACTTCACTCTGCCAAAACCTTCTCTTACTGAACTGTGAGTTCCAAGAGGGTAGGAGTTCACCTATTCCCGGGATCTGTGCACAGAACATGGCACAGAGTGGGCACCCAACAAGTACTTGTTGAATGAATTAAAATGATTCTAGAGCAAAAGGAATAATTTGACTGATTTAAAAAAATTCTGACTTCATACCTCTCCTAGGCTGCCCTAAATTTTAATATTTTTAGACATTAAACACGTTTCTCTCCTTTTATAAACTGATCAGTTCTCATCAATCCAGAATTCTGAAAATACACACAATTACGTTTTAAACATATAAATTCAGCTTTGCTTTTACCCCCCCACCTCCAATCATTTAAAAAACCTAGCCCTCATGAGCTTTATTGTTTTAGGAACTAAAAAATGTTAATTTAAAGGCAAAGCACATTTGGAATGACTTTAAAGCTTTACTACAATAGGTTATAATTACACATTTTATAAAACTACAGCTGCTACAGAGACAAAAGAGCAACTTGCTTTTGAAAATGTGATTTGTAATTCATATTATCAGCAGAAATTTGCATAGAAACAATGTCGTTTTCAGGCAATGATGATTTGCTATGGTTTTCCTTACACAATTCCTATTTTGGGCAGTTTTGTTTTCAAATAAAATATAAGCATTCAATTTATTTTAAACTTACCAGTGTAACTCTGAATTGACTCTGAGAGGTTTTTATTTTGAGCAGCAGATGCCACTGGAAGACAGTTTGTCTTGGCTGAAGAAATTCTTTCTGATACTGATTTAACTGGCCGACCTTCCTTAATAGGTTGATAGGCAGCTGTGGAAGATTTGCTGGCTGCTAAATTATGCATCATATTTTCCCAGTCATCATCATCATCATCAAAGTCATCTATGTCAAAATTATCAATATCACAGGAAGCCTGGATTTCTCTTTCCAAGTCATTTATTGAGGTAGTGTGTTTATTCTGATCTTTCACAGCAGTGCTTGTGAGAACATTTCCTGGGAAATAAGAACTTTCATTTCTTTTTTCTATCCTTGGTGTTTCAGCCCAGTTGCTACTTACAAAGGACTTCTGTAAATGGGAATTGAATAACGGTCTTTCAAAGAGATTCTTGGTGGTGGCTGAGAATCCTGTCTTTCCCGGGGTAGTAGTCTGCAAACATTCCCCAGCAGAAATGGAATTTGAGGGAAGGTGTGGTAAAGTTAACGCCTTAACAGAATTCCCTGTAGGACAAGAATCACCCTTCAGAAATGCATAAGGTGAGGAAACAGATGCCTGGTCCTCCACGGGGTTACCAAGTGACTCAGGCCTGCATCTCCACTCTGAGCCAAAAATACTGGCATCACTTATATTAAAATCTGCTTCAGCTAGGAGTTTCCTTCTGGAGAGAGAGCACAGAACACCAAATCAAATATGAGTAGTCTGCTATGGTAGGCCACATACATTTATCTTTAGTTTTCATGCCAAATTGTGGCAAAATCTATCCTCATTTCCAATCTCAAAAATCTGAATACAAATGCTAAAGGAACCGTTTGAAAAAGGAAATAAATTTAAGACATGGTGATAATGATCCCATTCAATTTCCAGCCAGAACACCTGGAAACATTGCCCAATAGGTTTGCGACTTAGAGTGGTGGTGGAAATGCAACCAGATATATTCCACAGGGAGAAAAATCAAGATACCTTACGTCCCGCTGCTGGAGCAGTTCGTTCCCACAATCCAAAGCTTTCAGCTCGTCATCAGGAATAGTATCAACTAATTTACAGATGTGGTCCATCACACGAATAAGCTGCTGCTGTAAACTTATCTGTCTAGCTATAAGGCAATTACGTTGTTAATATTTTTCCTTGACAATAAGAAAAGACTTAAAATATTGAAAGCCATGCATGTAAAACTTGAAGTAGTTTAAAAACAAGATTACAAACAACCATATATTCTCCCATTATCTGCCTATGAAAAAATTTGAAATCAGATTCTCTCTATTCTATATCATGAGCACTCATAACTACGTTATCATTTAATTTCATGTTAATTCTTATTCTTTCTCATAGGGTAACCAAGGTCATTGTAAGATACTGACGTTTATCAATTTACTATGATTTTTACTAACTTCGGCTGTAAATCTCACCATGCCCACACAAAGTATATTGTAAAAGGTTGGACAGGCAGGAACCCTCCTTTTGTTCTGGTCTGTCAGCCATCCATGTTTCTTTTCAATGGTAACAGCACAGCACTTAAGACTTTTTTTTTAGAGACCACTCTCAGCCCCAGCCCCATCCCCACACCCCCAGTCAGCATCTGATATAAGGCAGCTCAATGAGAATTAGGTCTGAGAGTTTTTTGAACGACTGGAAAAGAGGACTCTCCCTTCAACAAGCTGGACAGATTGCTGGTGGCCATCTCTGCTACCACACAGGACAGCACAGCTTGAAAATAAGATCAACACAAGGGAAAGCAGAAAACAGAGATGGAAGGAAATGCGGGACTGAGAAGGAGATGGGATGGATGAGCGGAGAGAGAAGGCAGGTGTGAGAGAGAAATTCCCAGTAACAGTGTCTGGGCATTTGAATCCAGGTAGCCCACTCATCCTTTAAAAATTACAGCTATATAATTAAAACATAGAACGTCAAAGGAGGGGAGGTTTTAGAAAAAAGAAAAATATGGGTCAGGGTAGTAATGGGAAGCAAGGAAGATGCCTCCCTACCCCGAGGCCGACGGTATGCAGGAGAAATCAGCAGTTCAAGTGGGCTGCCAAGGCAGCAATGTTCTCAGGAGACAGTAAGAGAAGAGAGTAGGGCTACTGGGAAACTGCTGGCTGAGGGCAGTCAGCTGAGGGCAGCAGGAAGGAGAAGAGGAGAGGACAGACTGTGGTAGTGGTGGGGACATAACACAGATGTCTGTGTGAGAATGACCCGGGAGGTGAGGACTTTTATGAGTGACTGATGCAAACAGGGTCACAAAGTATGAAATGGTAAAAAAGGTGAACCTGCTGAACTCCTACTGACATCTGTTTTCTCTGCAAGAAGAATGGGCATCAGATTGGAAAGAGGAGGATAAACAACGGTCCAAAGGAAATGAAAACCAAGGCAGACCCGGAGAGAGATACAGCTATTGGGAAGGAGCTCGAGTCTCCTTGTCTAGACAGATTACACCTCAGAGTACAAAGGAAACCTGCAAAGAAAAGCTCGCTGATACGTGAGGCATCTAGTGAACAGGAGAGCTGATGGAAGAGTGAAGACAGGCAAACATTGTTCTAATTTTCAAAACTTCTAAAGGGACTGCCAAAAGCTACAGGCTGGTGAGCTTAATGCTAATTCAAGGCAAAATTCTAGAACATGTTATCAAATGCCTGCTTTGTGAGCTCTAAGAAGGAGAGGAAACAATTATAGAGTTAGCAAGAGTTCATAAAAATAAACCAGCCATCTTAATGTGCTTCCTTCTTTGAAAGGACTGGCAGATAACAATAGCTACCATTTACTGAAGACCTACAGTGCACTGGGTACTGCCAACTACTGGGCAAGGTAGATAGCATTCTCCTCATTTAACAGAAGAAACTGAGGTCCAGAGAAGCTTAACTAATTTGCTATAGTCACACAGCCAGGAGTGGGAGGAGGCAGGCTTGTATGTCAGATCTGTATCACTCTAGAGCCAATGTCCCATCAGTTTCCTCTTGTTGCCTCAGATCTTGAACTTCTGGAGTCGTATGACTGAGTCTTTTGCATCCCCGTGGACAAGGGAGAGAAATGTGGTTTGAAGGCAGATTTGTAACAAGTTGAACAAGACGTGGTGATGAATGGTTTGATGTCACCTGAGAGGGAGGCCACTAATGACATTCTGTAGGACTTTGTTCTTCCCCTTGTTCTAGCCAACCATTTACTAGTGAAACTTAATGATGTATAAACAGTACAGTGCAGTCATTATCAATGCAAACTCAAGAGCCCCAGGACTGCTGGGTTCAAATCCTAGCTCTGCTGCAGTCTAACTCTATGACCACGTGTATTATTTAACTCTCCTGTATCTCAGTTTCCTTATCTGTAAAATAGGATAACAGAAACTACCTTAAAGGATCAAAGAGAATTACATTAGTAAATATTATAAGGCACTTAGAAGAGTGCCTATGACATCAGGTATTTCAGGAACACCTCTAACAATAAATTTAGAGACCAAAAAACAAAAAGAAATTCAGAGGAAACAAGCACAGAGAGACCACTACACACACACCGTAAGTACAGCACTCATCAAACAAGAATAGTAAACATTACAGAAATATTCAGAGAATAAAAAAGAGCTTTGGAAATTAATCTGATACAAAAAAATTCCACGGAATATATCCAATATCTTGTAATAACTTATGGCGAAGAATATGAAAATCAATATATGTATGTTCATGTATGACCAAAGCATTATGCTGTACACCAGAAATTGACACAATATTGTAAACTGACTATACCTCAGTAAAAATTTATATACAAAAAAATTAATGATAAAATTGAGGAAATCTCCCAGAAAGCAGAAAAGAGACGGAAAATAGAAAGATAATTAATGGAGGTCTAAGAGCCAAATGACAGACGTTCCAGGAAGAGTGAAAGAGAAAAGAAAAAACAAAAAGAAGAAAATAAAACGGAATAATACCAGAACAAATTTCAGAATAGAAGGACACAAATCTCTCGACTGAAAAGGCCTCTGGGAAACAGAAATCAGGAGTGGGAAGGGAGACAGCTGTTTTTCAAAGTCTTGTAATGCTACTGGATTATTTATACTAGATATTTAATAGAAAATTTAAAAATGAATTAGAAACAAATCAAACAAACAAAATGTATTAAACTCTAAATGGATATCAAGCACCAAACCCAGAGTACATACAAGGAGAACCAGGAGGATGAAAGGTCTAGAAACCAGCACCTATGAAGAAGAGGTGAAAGATCTAATATTACGTGGTCTTAGGTGCTTTAGACTTATCTCACAAGGATTAAAGTTACAGGAAAGAGAAATTTTGGTTCAGTATGAGAAATAATTCATTATCAATTTCGAAAATGCTATGTGTTTAGAAAGTCATCTTGTGGGAACACGAATTTATGAGTTTCTGAGACTGTTTCAGCAAATGCTGGTTACTAGAGCAAAAGGAACTATAAATTCACCATCTAATACTATACAGTCACAAGTTAAAAATATAATCCTACTTTGTTTTCAAAAGTAAGTAGTTACAATACATGTTATGTCTAAAACCCTTTTGTACCGTCACAGTCTGTGCCGGTTTCCTGATCAGGCCGCTGCGTAGTCACTTTCTCAGGTGATGACAAGTCCTCTGATTGGGTAAGACCATCCTTTCTGTCAGAGGTGTCAAGGTCCTTTAATACACTACAAATTAAAAAAAAATATAAAACCGATCATAGTAAAGACTAGACCAAATGCATACTTTTTCCTCTAATATTTTCCACAGCTGGTCAGACAATATACAATAGAAAAGAGAAACATGTTGTATCTTCTCTATTCTAAAACCTCTTTGGCTTGTTCTCAGAGTTTTCCACCTTCTGGCTACAAAAGACCCTTTCAATTTGATCTCCAGTTATGCCCCTTCAGGGACCCCACACTCCAATCACACTGTATCACACACATTCTTCACATGAGCCCTGCCTACTTTAGGAATTCTGCCTCTGTTCTTCTATCTGGAAAACCCACCATTCCATCTCGTCACATCTGTTCTTATAGGCCCAGCCCAAATGTTTCCTGATTTCTTCAGCATGTGGTTATTAACACCTCTTCTGGGGATTCCAAAGCATTTATCCAGACTTTTCTTATTATGCCAACATGTATATATGTGTATCTGTATATAAAATTAACTCATACAGATTATACAAAAAAAATTAACGCATATAAACATGGTCAGTCTGACTGGATACAAAAAATACTTTAAAAGTAACAGAATAAATTAGTAATAAATGAATGTTACAGAGAGGGTACTGTGGCAATCCAAAGAAAGATACTACTTTCTGGAACTTGCTAAGGCTTTGCCAAGAAGGCAGGATTTGAGGAAACCTTGAACAAGGGATATGGGAAAAGTGACAGACTATAAAGGAGAGATAAAAAAGATAATTCTGTTTACTTGATAGCCAGGAATCAACTGTACTTTTCTACAGCAAGACTTTGGAATGCAATCTTCTACCTAAATCAAAGGGTGATGAATAACTATGTTTTATATTATTCTTAAAAATGATATAATACATTATAATTAAAGAAAGGGCCTTATATTTTTAGCAATGTTTTCCAGATTGTCAGTTTATCCCATTAGGCTATCGGAGCTTAGGGTTACTGTAAAAGCATAACTAGAGATAAAGCTGTGAAGGTATTTGGGGTCTAAAGATTGAGGATTCTGAGGGCCAGCTAAAGAGGTTTAGGAATACAGGAGATACGAAAACATGCTCTCTTTTCTGTTATATATTATGTGACCACAACACCTCTGAAATTAACTCAGAATTCACAACCAGCACTTTTAAATGAAATAAAAGATAACAGAAAATTTAAGTGTGCAGTGCATGTAAAGTATCATCTGTGAAAATTCTATTTCAGTTTTGTAATATATACAAGTATGTATAAGAGGTTGCAATGGAAAATATAGAGAGAATTTACCTTGGGAACAACCTTGGAAATAACCATTTTCCAATTGCTGAAATCTAGGCAAAGTAAATCACAGTATGACTACTCAATAAATTATAAGAATAAATAAAGCCATTAAAAGAATAAAAATAATGACCATATAGCAATATGGAAAATGTTTTAAAAATAATGTTGAGAGAAAAGTAGATTAAAAAATTATATCTGCATGTTGATTATGGCAATGCAAAAGTCACACACACATGTAGAGAAAGAACAAAACTTAATGTGGCTAGGGGAGATGGGAGGGACAAATTAGGAGTAAGGGATACAAATACAAACTATGATACATAAAATAGGTAAACAACAAGGATTTACTGTAGAGCAAAGGGAATTATACTCAGTATCTTGTAACAACATATAATGGTGTATTAAAAAAAAAAACTGAATCACTATGTTGTACACCTGAAACTAACACAGTACTGTCAATCAACTGGACTTCAATTAAAAAAAAAAACTTAACATGGATAAAGAAAATGTTTGGTTTGTTGGAACTGTTGAGACTACCAGTAAGTATCCCGTTAGAGTGGTTATAGTGTTATCTGTGCAATGCACACACATTTTAATAAACAAAGAAAAAAGCCAGGCAGTCAACAAGGAAGGACAGGGCCAAGGAAATAACACTACACTGTAATCTTAGCCTACTTGCCATCAACTGTATCATCCTGGGCAATGCCCTGCTCCTCCCTGGGCCTCAACCTCTTCACCTGTTAAACGAGAATGCTGATGAACACTCTATGAACTCCCGCTTTGTTTTTCACTTTCTACAATTCTGTCTGAAATCCTACTGGAAGGTGGGAAAGAGGAGCTCTTATAGTTTTTCAGTTTTGTTGTCAAACAGCAATAACACTTCAACCTTTTCTACCTCTTTAAACATGTCAACCCACCTGTTAAAACAAAAACCCAGAGAAACTAGGTTATGCAGGCAAACACTTCCCTTCCTGTCTTCCTGCCTTCCTTCCTTCCTTCAAGTCAGAGGGATTTGTTTCCGAACAAAATACTGGTTAACAGCACAGTATACACCCCACTACTCAATAGGACTGTGATTTAGATTGGGGTGAGGATGGAGGTAACAATGACTAACTATATATTTTAAGCTATTAATGAACCATGTGGACTCTCTATTTTTCTTAAAATACTACCAACTAACCACTATCATGTCACTAATTTACTAAAATTCAGTGAATGACAAATACAATGGTCGATTCTATTTGGATTAAAAAAAAAGGAGACAAAAAAAAAAAAAGGACACATGACTTACTATAAGTCACTTTGCAAATAAAGTGTTAGTTTTGGGTCATTTCAGGTCCAAGAGTTTGGAAATATATTTTTAGGACGACATGCCACATGTCAAAATCAACTACATAAAACTGTTTAGAAGTCCCATGTAATTAATCATAACGGAACTTTACAGCTTCAGAATGTCAACAATTAAGTAAAATGTATATAAATAGGGATTTTTGGATGCTTTCATTTAGAAGAAATTAATTTTGAGATGATACTACATAACTAAGTTAAATTATTTCAGCTATCCCAGAAACAAATGATAATGTTTATTAATTTATTAACTATTTTACCTAGAGCACTTTAAAGAGGATGAAGAGGTAGAAGTCATTCCTTCTTCCGGAGAAGGTGGAACAAACTCTATGTCATAATCATCTTCATCAAGCTCAATACATGAAGATTTCTCAACTGAATGTAATTCCGATTCTTTTGAGTTTTTCTCCTTTTCACAATCACCTAAAGTAAACAGTTGATAAACATAGGTTATTTTAATAATTAATGAGACAGAAAGAACAGGGTGTGAGCACTCAGAAGTCACCAACACTAACACCACTCTTTATGATATGAGCTCCTTCCTTTCACACGTTAATGTTGGCTTGTTTCTTCAATGACGATTGAGTCAACTGGATTAAGTCCAATGAAAGCTGGATTGAGGCTGACGATTTGCTTGAGGATTTTCATGACTGTCTCCAGTTAAATTATGAAACCCACGCTTAGTATCAGCTCTTTCGTTTCTCTATTTTTCACGCATATATAAATAAGGGTAAAGTACAAGTGTTAAGCCTGATAATTGTACAAACATTGTTGTTTATACAGATAAGAGTATCTCTACTTTACTGCAAAGGCTTCCTAGTTATTAAAGTCTCCCAGATTCAGTGTCTCTCTCTCTCTCTCAAATATGTGAGAAAATGCAATTTCAAATTGTTGCTCTCTAGTTTACCTCTTACCAAATTTTCTCCTCATAAATAGCAACCCATTTGATTAGACTTATTTTTTAACTTATTATCAATCACCTTTCAGTCCTCTCTCACCCTACAGTAACCTTAATGGGATTCTGGTGTTTAAAAATTTTAGTCTCATATTTACAACTATTTCATAAGGTGGGCACCTCCACATATGGCTAATCTCAACTACTCAGCTCTACACATCTAATAACTATGAGATCTAAACAGAAAACAATTTAAATGTAATTTATAATACTTTAATAATATGATTAGATCACATTATACATCAATATTAGGTGGTGCAAGCCATAAAAGAATTCTAGTTTCACACCCCAATTCTACTACTAACCAGGCAGTAGACCATTACAGAGCCATTTTAATTTTTATGAATCTTATTTTTTTTAATTGAAGTACCGTTGATTTACAATATTGTGTTAGTTTAAGGGGTACAGCATAGAGATTCAGTTTTTTTGCAGATTATACTTCATTATAGGATATTATAAGATATCGGGTATAATTCCCTATGCTATACAGCAAATCCTTGTTGTTTACCTATTTTACGTACAGTATTTTGTATCTGTTAAACCCATACTCCTAATTTATCCCTCCTTGCCCGCCTCTCCCCTTTGGGTACCATAAGTTTGTTTTCTATGTCTGAAAGTCTTGTTTGTTTTGTATATAGATTCATTTTTATTATTTTTTAGATTCACATATAAGTGATATTATATAGTATTTGTCCTTCTCTGTCTGACTTAACTTTACTAAGCATTATATTCTCTACATATTTCTTCATATGTAAAATCACAGAGCTATCTTTGGTGTTAATATAAAAATTACATTAGTAGAATAAAATCTTTCATTTCACACTAGTGTGCCCTGCCTCAAGAACACGGCCAAGAGATGGTTCAATAATCACCTCTATATATCTTAAGGACAAAAGCTAAATCATATTTGCTATGGTTGCCAATGCCTAGCTCTGAAAAAACTAATACTGTCAACACATTGAAATACAATGAAATAATTTTTACCTCTTTCCTCTCCCAAATGAGTTTTTAAAGAGTGATTTTCCTGAGGATCTTCATTTATAAGCTCTTCAGAATCGGGGCCATCATCAATGCAAATCACATCACTCCTTAACCATTCTGAGTCATCCTTCTGTTTCTTAGTCAAATATACCTGCTTGCTCTCAGAGGAGGAAGGAATCAAATCAATCTTGACTGTATCTGTTTTATCAAGCTGTGCCTTTAAAAAGTTCCTCTTAGACTTTTTTGATTTCTGAGCAGTGCTTACTCTTACGAAGTGGTTTTTGCGTGGTGTAACAAATGCTTTTGAATTTCTAGAAGTATCAAAGTCATCCATATCATCCCAGTCATTGAAGGCAGTAAAAGAATCTGATGAAGAACTAAATTCTAATTTCTTGAAAGTAGAATCACAGGATTCCTTTATAACCAGTGTGTTCTGCGTAGCACATAAAACTTCCTGCGGAACCGGTGACAAATCTGGTAATAATAGTTTTGAACCAACTCTCTTAGTTTGCTGTTCTGCTGAAGTATTTTTAAAGTCATAGATCCTTGTCTGCTGACTTGTGGTGTAGGGTGAAGGTTCATTGAAGGAAAAGGCCTCAGTAACATTAACATCTTTATCACTCAGCACAGGTGTTTTTGCTACCGACACACTAGTTCCAGATACATCGTTGGCTGAAGGTACTTTCTTTTTAAAAGTGAAACCTCTGAAAAATAATTGAAAAGCTGAATTAGATGGATAAATTTTAACAAACCCAGCACCTATACAAAACAAAACTCTATTATTTTGCACTAATTTATATAACAACTTACCTTCATTGCACCACAAATCCCTCTCTGATTTTAAAATGTGTAAGATAAATTATGCTTTGTATTCTCTGATCCTTCCTATTCCAAAGCTAATTATTCAGCCTTGAGAGTATTCAGGCCATTCCCACTACTTTGTTTCTCAGGCTGGTGATCCTTAATTCATAGCCTCTCCAGAGGGAGCGGACTGCATAAGCGAAAAAGAGAAGACACCCAAACGTGGCTACTTATTGCTACTCTGATAAAAGTTTTATGGGGAAAAGAGTTAAAAACTGCTAGCCATGCTGAAACATGAGACAAGTGAGAGAGGCAAGAGTCTTGGGAGTCTGCTGGACTTAGAGACATGATGATCAATGGTGACTTTAAAGTCAAGCACACAGAACAGTGTTTAGAACCTGGTAAGGGCATAAGAAAGGCTATAATTATTAGGTGTCATTAGGAGTTTGGAGTATAGCTTGGAGGAAAGGACAGAACTGGAGAGCTCTAGTATCCTTAAAAATTGTTTCTGAAAAGGATACAAAATTATATTAAAATATCAAAAATATCTATTTGCCCTAATTTATAAGAAGATGCATTATTCATTCATTCAATGAATAATTACTGAGCAAATATCACAGGCCATGAACCAAGCAAAGGTGTTGAACAATTCACTAACTGGTATTGCTAAAGCATGCTCTACTATTAATTTGCAAAGTGGGAAAATCATTGACTCTCTGAGCTTCATTTTCTCATCTGTACTATCAAAGGGATTGAAAAAGAAGATATTTCATTTGTGTTAGTGCCTGTATGACAGCAAACCAACCAAGATACTTACGAAGATTTAGGTTTTGAAAGACTTAATTTATTGTTAAGTTTTCTGGCTGAATGACGTTCCAGTTGCTCCAGTAGATTATTCTGAGGAACAGCAGCCATGATCCTAGAAAGTGAAGGAAAAAAAAATCAGTGGAGTTACGCGCTTTGCATTAATCACAGTATTTATTGGGGGTGGAGCACTGTTCCAACTGTGCCCAGAGTAATGAGGCTTTCTTTTGGTTGGGGGGGGAGTCAAAAAACTGTTTTGACATTTACAACTGGTGACATTTGAAACACATGATGTTTAACTAACTGAAGGCTCACTTCAATAGCAAAATGACCTGGTTTTCCCCCAATGCTAAAATAAGCACAAAAGACATTAGGGAAGGGCTGATTAGGAAAAGGCTTGCAGAAAAATGGGATCTGGCTTAGGCTTGAAGAATAAACAGAAGCTGAATGATGAGTAAGGTGGGAGAAAAATGATCAAAGCATATGGAAAACCCAAAGAACAAAGGAGTAAGTGAATTCTCTGCCCAAGGGGAGAATTGGGAAAAGAAGGAAGAGCACCAACAATAAGAGCAACGGTTTACCAGCAAGGTACTGTGCTTCATAATTACCTAGTTTCAACCTGAAAGAATACTTTCACCAAGCATATTTATACCCCTTGTGTAACAAATTGTGATACTGCTGAGCTACTGCCTGGGATAGTAGAAAGCCACTCTTAAAATTACTGGGGCCAAAGGAAGCTGTGATAGCAGGAATATATGGATAGTAAACAATTCTCATTTGAGCTGAGAGTTATAACCCTCTTTCCCATTCTATTTTTACCAGCGATCTTTTATTTTATGCCACACATCTTAGGAGGAAGGTTAACGTTTCCAAATGATATTCATGGAAATAGGAAGTTTTACAAAAATCGTATTCCACTCACTAATTATTAAAATAATCTATGCTTAACAACTGGTTTACTTTAGATAATAGTGAAAAAAAAGAAAAACTTGGAAGAATTACATTCAATTGAGAAATCATGTGCTGAGTTTGATGAAGATGATTACAATGCAGATTTTGTCCCACCTTCTCCAGAAGAAGGAATAATTTCTGCCTCTTCTTCTTTAAGATGCTTTAGGTAAAACAGCTAATGAATTAATAAACACTGAATAATTCACATTGGTATGTGAATTATATCTTAATAAAGTTATTACCAAACTAAATATAAGAAAGAAGACAGAAAGGTATAATGAACTCTTACATGTTCATTACCCAGAGTCAACAATTATCAACTCATCCAATGTTGTTTCATCTATACACACATCCCAAGGTCCTCACTTCACCATCCTGAAAGTCGACTTCCCAAAACAGTGATATTTTAATTCTGTCATTCCTTCTTCACTCATTAGCTGCAATATTTCCATCAAGAGAAACGTTCTCTGATCTAGTATTTTGTTGCCCAGTAGAACAGTTGACACAGGAAAGACAGGATAAATGCTGGATTCTTTCCTTTTAATAATTAGTTTTCAAAATAATGAGTTCACTCTCTAACAACCTCTAATGGTGATCAATTTTTTTTCAGTATCATTATAAACTTACAGATTAAACATTAGGTATGTTTCAATCCAATACAGTTATCATCCATATCGATTCTTAGTTTGGCCAGTGGGAGCCTTTTCAGGTTGACTCTTCAGTCCTTTTGACATAAACCTAGTAGTCTTTGAGAGTTTCATTAGAATCTGGAATGAAAACGCATCCCAGACTATTTTGCACATTTTTTGCCCCAGACTTAGAATCAGTCATTTCCTCAAGGACTCCTGATTTTTTTTCCAGTAGACTATTTTAAGACCACAGTCCCTGCACATCCAAAGGCACCTCCCTACTTTGTATCCAGTTTAAAAGCATTAGCCTTTCATTGAAGTATGCTCTCTCCAAGGTCCTGCCCAATATGGAAGTTTTTCACAGAATAAATGATAGAGTGAAGTCACACTACTGCCCTCTCAGAATTTCGACCTAAACTGATTAGATAGCTGACATGGAGGCAGTGGAACACAGCCCTGCAGCCTTAAAAAGACACAAAGCAGAACAAAATTGTCCATGGCACCATTACTTAACCTTTCCCCACATTCCTTCTAAGTTTTTACTGTTCCCATCCTTCTATAACTTTTTCATATCTTATTTATTGTTGGATCAAAACTAGCCATGATATTCTAATAGAGATTTCCAACATTATTTCATAGCATGATTTGACATGCATATTTAGCCATCTCAATAGTATATAACATTTGATTAAATATTGCATCGCTGTAGTGATACATTATGGATTCATAGTTAGCACACAGTCAACCTTAACCCTGGGGCACCCTTCCCTATTTGTAAGCTACATTGCTTTTTGGTTACTCTTCGCAGAGTGGCATCCTCTAGTCAGGATCACATTCTGAAGCATGGTAGCAAGTACACAATTTTCCTACTCAATATCCTTCAGTGAGAATGCTTTTTAAGAAGTTGGTGAGTTCTAAGAAGCAAAAAATATCAACAAAATTGGCTGACACACAAAAAGTTGTTCATCAACAGCAAAGATCAGTGAAATAAAATTAGAAGAAAATAATCGAAAATAAATAAATTGAGACTAGTGAGAAGTTTCACAATACTAAAGAGGAGAAACAAAGCAATGAGAGCCCAGAAAACCTCCAAATTAGACTCATCACAAAAACCACAAGTATAATTTGGAAAATGATTAAAAATTTCTCTCACGTACGTGAAGGAAGTTATCATGCCATTGTAGAATAATATAAATAAATAAAAAGCTGATTCAACAATGCAAAAAAGTTTATTGAATGAAACAAAATAAACTAGAAAATCATACCCATATATAGAAAGAATAAATCAATCAGTGAAAAGCACGTATGAAAGAATGATAACAATCCAGGGCTGGAATACAAAAAATATATCCAGCAAATGAGATGTGAAAAGAATGTGTACATTTTGCATTGTCAAGTTTGTGTTATTCAACCCTTCTTACTCTCAACCTTTCTATACACCTAGTGTTTTAGATGTGTCTCTAATAAATGTAGTAAGATATTTAAAAAATTCAGATTTGTAATTTTTTAACCAAGGCAATTAATTAGTCTGTTTACATTTATTATAATTAGCAATTTTTTTGTATTTAAACCTACTGCCTTGTCGTATTTTTCCTTTATATTTTTCTTTTCTCTCCTTTTACATAGCTTTCTTTTAGGTGAAGCTTTCAAAAAATAATTTTCCCTTTCTAGATTTTAAGTTACATACTCTATTTTTGTTCTTTAGTAGTCACCCTAGAAAGCAAAACATGCATATTTATTCTCTCAAGGTCTAAAGCTAGTCAGTTCCTTATACCCTCACAGGCAATACAGAGGCCTTGGAACACATTCACTCTTTACCTTCCCCTTCACTTAGGGGTTGTTACTGTTGGATATTTTTAACTAAATTCTTTAACCCCACAGGACGTCATTATTGTTGTTTTGCACAGTTTAGGTTTCCATTGATTTAACCAAATATTTACCACTTTCTTTGTCCTTCAGTCTAGCTACCATTTGAGAACTTCCATCCAGGCTTACACTTTTTTACTTCCTTTAAGTACTTCCTTTAGAATGTCATCTAATGAAAGTCTGCTGGTAGCAAACTGTTGGTTTTTGATTATCTGAAAATGTCTTTATTTCACTTTGATTTTTCAAAACTTTTTTGGGGGTGGTAATTAGGGTTCTTCTTATTTTTTTAATGGAGATACTGGGGATTGAACCTTCCTCCAAAGGTTTTGGTTCAGAGTAGCCCCCCCTCAACTTCCTCTTTTTCCATATAAAGTAAGGTTGCTCTCCTTTGTTCTCCAGACTTACCTATAGTTTGCCATAGTTTGTAGGTCCCAAACTGCAATTCCTCTGTGATTCTTGAATAAGCTCATTTTGCTAGTAAAATAACTGGCTGTTTTATTTTTAAGGTTTAATATGAGCTATTTTTATGAATGTAAAGTGTACAACTGAGAAGATACATTACTGCTTGACTAATCCTGCAACTTTTCCACAGGTTTTAAATTTTTCAAAGTTAAAAAAAAAGAGAGAAAAAGAGGTATCTAGAAAATCCTCTTGTTTGGAAATAAAGAAATATAAAAAAACTATAGATAAGATAATATAGTGGGCATTAGAATATAGCAGGCACTTTCGAACTGAATAATGAAAGTCTACATATAAAAAACTTGTGATAGCAACTAAAGAAATAACAGGACATGTAAGCCTTGATTATTAGAAAAGGCTGAAAGTATGAGCATAAAGTATGTATCTCTTGAAGCCTGAAAATGAAAACAAAATAAGCACAATGAGAATAGAAAGAATTATAAAGACAAAAGCTAAAATGATAAACGTATATTATGGAGGATCAGTAACCAAATTTGTTCTGTGAAAAGACATCAAAAACAAGAGAAAAGGCACAAATAAATCAGTATCAGAGCTAAAAGAAGAAACTCAACTACATAATATATAGACATTAAAATATAGTAATAGGTCATTATGAACAATTTTGTGCAATAAAAAATTTTAAAATAATAATAAAATTTAAAATTTAGATGAATTGGACAAATTTCTTTAAAAATCTACTTATCAAAACTCACTTGAAAAAGAAACAGAAAGCCTAAGAGCCTTCTGGCATTTTAAAGAAATATCTGTGGTTAAAAATCTACCTATAAAGAATAAGCTTTAAGACCATAGAGCTGGTGAATTCTTCTGAGCATTTATGACAGTAAAATATTCCAATTTTTAAATTAAAAATTTAGTTAAAATTCCAACTTTATGAACGATTCCAAAGTACAGAAAGACCCAACCTCCCAACTCACTTTATGAGGTTAGCATACTTTTGGTACAGAATTCTACAAATGCAGTTCAACAGTCAAAAATTACAGGCCAATGTTTACACATAAATGTAGCTGTAAAAAGTCCCAAACAATATGTTAGCAAACCAAATCCAGCCATGTATAAAATATACTATGACCAAGTTGTATCTTCTCAGGAATATATCGTTGGTTAAACCTTAAAAAAAAAATCAATTAACATAGCTTACCAAATTATTAAAGAAGAAAAGTCCTATGATTTCCTCAAGAGCTGCAGAATAAGGAAATGATAGAATCAAACATCCATTCACAATGAAATCCATTCATGATAAAAACTCTTATCAAACAAGAGATAAAAGGGAACCTCCCTAGCCCTACAGAGGGGATATATAATTAAAAAATAAACAAACTTCCAGTTAGGTGAAATTTAGAAAGTTTTTCCTTCTAGAACAGTAACAGTACAAGCATGCCCACTCTCATCACTTCTGTATGATGTGCACTGGAAGTTTAAGCCAGAGCAGTAAATAAAAGGTATGAGAACTAGAAAGAAGCAAGACCGGCAATATCCACAAATGACACAACTGTGTACTTTGAACAACTAAAAGAATCTTCAGAAGCTCAAAAGGGCAAGGAAGCAGATTCTTCTCCAGAGCTTCCACAAAAAACTTAGGCTTGTCAACACCCTGATTTTTGCCCTGTTCAACTTTAGAGCTGCAGAACTGTAAGATAAGAAATCTGTGTTGTTTTAAGCCACTGAATCTGTGGTAATTTGTTACAGTAGTCACAGAAAACTAATACAGTGAGTTTAGGAAGACTGCTGGATATGAGGTCAATATATAAGAATTAATTTTATTTTTATACCACTGATAAACAGAAAATAAAATTTCAGAAAACATACCATTCACAATGGCATAAAAATTTAAATATCCAAAACTAAATGTAACAAACTTTGTCCATGATTCTATTCAGAAAATCATAATTATTAAGAGAAATTAAGGAGTAAACAAATATTTGAACCATATCTTGACTGGATGACAACACTGTCAAGATGCTAATTTCCCCCAAACTGATCTATATAACTTCATGCAATTCCAGTCAACATTCAATTTATTTCCCCCTGGAGGACGGAACTTAATAGCTAAGTGTAAAATTTATATGGAGATGCAAAATTTCAAAAATAGCCAAGATAACTCCTAAAGAACTACAAGATGAGAAGACTTGTTGGCAGGCATATAAGGACTTACTCTAAAAACAGTGAGAGACTGATGCAAGGATAGACAAATGGACCAGTGGAAGAGAATAAAGAACCCACAAGCAAGCCCATATACAGACACCTAATTTATGACGAGAGTGGCACTGCAGGGTGCTAGAGAAGGAGTCTTTTCAGTCAGTGGTGCTGGGACACTGGAGAGCTACCTGGGAAGAAATTAAATTTAAACCCTACTTCACTCTGCAGATATAAATTACTTTCAAAGTATTGCAGATCTAAACGTAAAGAGCAAAACAATAAAGTTTTTGGAAAACAATATAAAAGAATAACTTCATAATCTCCAAGAGATTTCTCAAACAAGATACAAAAAGCTACTAACAAAAATTTAAAAAACTGTAAAGCTGAACTACATTTTAATTAAAAATCTTTTCTGAGTCAACTAGCTTAAGACAGTGCTAAAACTTCTGAGATGCCTAAATAGAGAGAAAAGAAAGGTACTAATTAGCACAAAAGTCAGGATAATAGTTACTTTTGGGGTAGAGAATGAGACAGGGCATACAGGAGGCTTCTGAGGGTGTTAGCAATTTTTTATTTTTTACCTGGAACATGGGTACTGGGGTGTTTGACTTGATAAATGTCATTAATCTGCTGTTTCCAGGGTCCCTGGAAACCATTCTCTCAGAGAAGGACTTTAAGGACTCGGCATATGGTCCTACTGATGGCTAAGCTTTATTACAGGAACACACACTGCCAGATGAGCAAGGGGAAAAGACACACCAGTCTGCAGGAGTCCACGTGCTGGCTTCCTATGCTCTCTGTCTCCCACGAGAGCACATTCTCCCTCAAGGAAAGTGCAGCTACATGTGCGCAGTGTTTCTGCCCCAGGAAACCCTCTACAGATGCAGAGCCTAGGGTTTTTATCAGGGACAGGTCACACAGGAACCCTTTAACACCAAAATCTCAGGCTCCCAGAATGAAAGCAAGTGTTAGTGCCCCAGGTGGGCAAAACAACTGTATCAGCTTAAGAAAGGTTTCAAAAGCCAAGTTTCCAGTCACCAGCCAAAGGCTAATCTTACATGCAGGTCTTTCTGAAGATAAGCTTCAGGCCTACTATGTTAACTCACTCCTGCACAGCATATATAGATGTTTTCTGCACTTTTCTCTATGAAATAACACATAATATTTTACAATAAAAGATGTTTAAAAATAATTGACTAAAAATATATATTAAGTCCATTTTTAAAGCCACAAAGCAGAGGATATTTGCAATATATATATATAACTAACAAATAAGTAACTACTATGTGGAATGTAAAAATAACTCCTACAAAATATTTAGAAAAAGACAACTCCATAGAAAAGACAGAAAACTTGAAGAGGCACTTTAAGAAAGAAGAAATAGTCCATAAACACAAGGTGCTCAACTTCTCTAATAATCTAGGGAATTAAAACCATAAGAAAATACACATATCTACCAGATAGGTAAAAATTAAAAACATAGTATCAAATATTAGAAAGGATGTGGAGGGGAAAGGGTATAGTTCAGCAGTAGAGCTCATGCATAGCATGCACAAGGTCCTGGGTTCAATTCTCAGCACCTCCATTAAGGAAAAAACAAAAGACAAAACAAAACAGAAAAAAAAAAGAAAGAAAAGAAATGATGTGGGGAGCAATATAAGACTAATACACTGATAAGAGTGCAACCACTTTTGAAGATAATTTGGCATTATGTCAGAAAGCAAAATGTACACATACTCTTTGACCCAATAGTTTTAGTTACATATGAACTTATGAACATAAACACCAGGACATGTATACATGGACATTCACAGCAGCATTAATAGCCCAAAGCTGAAACCAACCCAAATGTCATCAAAAGCAAGATGAATAAACTGTGGCACAATCATACAATAGAATATTCTACAGCAATAAAGTACATTTTTATTAAAAGTTATAAATTTATTTTAAAATTTGAAAAACCTATATCTACAATATATGGAAGAATCTCATAAACACAATGTTAAACTAAACAAGAAAGACAAAGTAGAATACATAAACCATCATCCCATTTATAGAGTTCAAAACTAGGCAAAACTGAGCAATATTACTTATAGATACATACATGGGGTACATTATGAGGATAAGATAATTATCACAAAAAACAGGAGAATCATCATCTCTGGTGTAGGGAGGAGATGATGAGGGAAGCATACTTCTGGAGTACTAGTAATGTCATATTTCTTGATTTGGATGACATGTGTAATTATAATTTTATAATTTTCCTTACATTTATATAATTTTTTAAAAAGAAAAATTAGCAACAGGTAACAAATAAAGGATTAATATTAATAATATATAAAGAACATCAGGTTCCTATGAACAGATAATCAGGGAGTACAAACAGTTCATTAAAATATAAACACATGAAACAATCTTATGGAAAAATGTTCAACTTTTCTAATAATTAATAGCATGTCCATTGACAGACAACTGGATAAAGACGTGGTATAGATATATACAATGGAATATTACTCAGCTATAAAAAAGAATGAAATAATGCCATATGCAACAACATGGATGGACCTAGACATTATCATATTAAGTGAAGCAAGTCACACAGAGAAAGACAAATACCAAACGATATCACTTACATGTGGAATCTAAAAACAAAAGATACAAATCTTATTTACAAACCAAAAGTAGATTCACAGACATAGAAAACAAACTATGGTTACCAAAGCGGAAAGAATGGGGGAGGGATAAACTAAGAGTTGGGGATTAACAAATACACATTACTTTATGTAAAATAGATAAACAACAAGGACTTACTGAACAGCACAGGGAACTACATCCAGTTTTTTGTAATAACATTTAATGAAAAAGAATGTGAAAGGGGGAGGGTATAGCTCAAGTGGTAGAGCACATGCTTAGCATGCATGAGGTCCTGGGTTCAATTCCCAGTACCTATTCTAAAAATAAATACATAAATAAATAAACCTAATTACCTCCCCCCCAACAACAACCAAAAAATAAATAAATAAATAAGAAAAAGAATGTGGAAAAAAAAAGTATGTATATGTATTATTGAATCGCTTTGCTGCACACCTGAAAAACTAACATTGTAAATCAACTACACTTAAATAAAAAAATTTTTTTTAAATCATAAGGAAAAAACCATTTTCTTAGGCAATAGTCATTCTATTATTCGCTTACTTAGTTTTAGTAGTAAAAGCTTTTATACAGGAGAATAAAGTGAAAACAAAGAAAAATATCTAATAAAAAAATAGCTTGAAGCAACATTTCACACCTATTTAACAAAGAAGGACAGTGGAATATTGTGATAATTTAGAAGATAAATGACAACCATTAAGACTGAGCAGTTATATGGAATAACTGAAAATTGAAAAAAAAATCCACTAAATTATGAGTACATTAGGGCTACAGCTATCTAAAAAATCTGCATAGCTAAAATTTGGAAAGGACTCATGAAAAAATGAAAGTAGCTGAAGTGATTAAAAGGTAGAATTATGACTGTAATATTTTTCTTGATGTTGAGAATGTTCATTAAGATACAGGAAATTTTAGACAAAGTAAACTCAATTGTTCCTTGCCATTCTAGAGAATGAAGTCCATATGTCATAACTCCAAGAACTTCCACTAGCTGATTTCAACTTGTATTTTTCACCCTGTGCTACGGATCATGCAAGGCCCTGGAGGACAGAGATGAGCAAGACATAATTACTCCCCTCAATGAGCTTCTAGGCTAGCAGAAAATAGATATGTCAATAAATAATTACAATGAAATGGAGTTAAATCCTACAATAAAGTATTTTCTTAAAAGTCTTATGGCTTCCCAGATCAAGGAAAAACTCAGGAAAATCACAGAGAAGCTTTCCAAAGAACACTGAATTGGATTTTGAAGGGCAACTGTAACCTTCCAGACAGGGTAGAGATTGTGAAGGGTAATCTATGCACTATTTGTGCAAAGACTGAGGTAGAATAGCAGGTGGTAGAGGAGGCTGCTCAAACGCCTCATGTATCATGCTACAGGCAATAGAGACCCATGGGGCTTTTAGCATTTAGCTCCCCCAAACATTCTGCAATTACCTTGGACCTCTTTGTTCTAGCCTTTCTTCCCTTAAAAGGAATATATATATATGTAATATATATATGTATATATTATGTAATATGTAATATATATAATATATATATATATATAATACTGTAGATAGCAGTCTATAGATTTAATATAGTCCCTATCAAAACACTCAAGACATTTTTCACACAGAACTTGGACAAATAATTCTAAAATTCATATGGAATCAAAAAAAGATCCCAAATTGCCAAAGCAACCTTGAGAAAGAAGAACAAAGCTGGAGGTGTTGCTACTCTCCCAGGCTTCAGACAATACTACAAACCTACAGTAATCAAAACAGCATGGTAGTGGCACTAAAACAGACACATAGATCCATGGAACAGAATAGAGCCCAGAAATAAACCCACCCACCTCTGGGCAATTAATCTATAACAGAGAAGGCAAGAATATACAATGGAGAAAAGAGTCTCTTCAACAAGTGGTGCTGGAAAAACAAAAAAAAAACCCAATCAAAAACTGGGCAGAAGACCCGTATAGACATTTTTCCAAAGAAGACATACAGATGGCTAACAGGCACATGAAAAGATGCTCAACATCGCTAGTTATTAGAGAAATGCAAATCAAAACAATAATGAGATATCAACTCACATCTGTCAAAACGGCTGTCATCAAAAACTCTACAAAAAAACAAATGCTGGAGAGGAAGTGGAGAAAAGGGAACCCTTGTACACCGTTGGTGGAAATGGTGAAGCCACTATGGAAAACAACACAGAGGTTCCTCAAAAACTAAAACAGAACTGACACATGATTCAGCAATTCCACTCCAGGGTATATACTCCAAAAAAACAGAAACATTAATTCAAAGAGGTACATGCATCCCAATATTCATAACAGCACTATTTACAATAGCCATGACATGGAAGCAACCCAAGTGCCCACCAACAGACGAATGCATTAAAAAGATATGGTACATATATGCAAAGGAATATTACTTCAGTCATAAAAAAGAGTGAAATTCTGCCACTTGCAGCAACATTATGGACGTAGAGAATATTATTTTTGGTGAAATAAATCAGATAGAGAAAGACAAATACTATATGGTATCACTTAAATGTAGAATCTAAAAAATAATACAGACAAATGTATATGCAAAACAGAAACAGACTCAGACATAGAAAACAAACTAGTGATTACCAAAGAGGAGGGGGAATGGGGGAGGGACAAATTAGATGAATGGGATTAACAGATACAAACTATTATGTATAAAATAGATAGGCTACAAAGATATATTGTAGAATAAAGAAAATTAATAGCCATTATCTTGTAGCAACTTTTAATGGCATATAATCTGCAAAAATACTGAATCACTATGCTGTATACCTGAAACTAACACAACATTGTAAACCTATACTTCAATAAAAAACAATGTATTACATATTAAAACAAATATGTTTAATTACTATTACTATATTTAATACATAAATGTTTACATTTCATTTTACAGCATATATTTCTTTTAATTTTAAATATTTCAAACATACAGAAAAGTACAGAAAACAGAATGATACTTATGCACCCGCCAACCAAATGTAAGAAGTTAAACTCTATCCTACTTCTCTTTTAAAGGCATAAAACATTTCAGACATATTTAAAATCCTACTCCCTCCCCTTATCTCCTTTTCTTCCCTCCCTCCTCATAGTCGTAACAGTGACTACCCTAAAGTGGGTGTGTATAATTTCCCTGCATACTGTTCTTTTACTCCACATCTAACACTGTGGTTTTGCTCAATTTTTAACTCTGGGTTTCCTCATCAGAAAAATGAAGGCAATAGCTACCTCTTGGGGTTACTTGGAGGATTAGAAATAATATGTATCAGGTGGTTATCATGGGGACTGACACTGAAAAGGACTCAAGATCGAGAAATTTCATTTTCTCCTAGTAGACTATAAGCTACTGACAGTGGCACCCTGGCTAACAAAATGTTGGTTCAATTTAATTCTATTTATTATTCCTCACACAGAACACTCTGCCTCCCCACTTCTTCAATTTTTGATCTCTTATCCAGTCTCTCTCATTACTGCCCTTTAATCTTGACAGGGACATACGAGTGCTATTTATCTACATTGGTGGCGCCAGGAGCTTTCAGGTACCTGCTTCATTTCAGGCCATTTGGTGTCCAAAGTTCTGAGTAATCTAAGGGCAGGTGAGGGATATGGGAGAAATCCCGATGTGGTGCAAGTTGTTTTGGAGTCAGGCAGTTCTCAGTTAAATCCTGTCTCTAGCACTTAATTGCCAAAAGCCCTTTCATCAGAGACAACTTTTTTGTGCTTCAGTCTCCATGTCTAAAATGAGGACAATTTTATCTACTTCTCTGGGTGGTGATAACAGAACCCTTACTATGTACCAAATACTCTTTGAAGCATTAAAGCATATATTGAGTCGATCAATCCTAAGAAAAACTCCAGAACGTAGACTAGGTCATTCCCCTCATATGACAGAAGGAAGCTGGGGTACTTTAAGTAATGGGTGGAAAGTCACAGAGCTAGTACGTGAAAGAGCCAGGTTTACAACCCAGGCAACCTGATGCAGTCTGAGTCCTTAACCACTTCCCTTTCCTGGGGTATTATGAAGCTACGCTTGTAAGATAAAGGCATTCGGCACACAGTAGACACTCAAAATACTGAAGTCCGGCTCATGACTGGAAGACCACAGTGAAAGTACAGAGTTCTCGTTTTCCCTTGTGAGGGAAATGCGGATAGTGCCAGAGATCTGGGCAGTGACTGCTCTGTCATGACACCAGGGTAGGCACTGGAGTACATGAACAAAAATATAATGGGTGCTAGGCCAGCTCTGCCACGGACACCCTGGGACAACCTGGCAAAGCTCACCCCCGGCCCCCGGGGTTCTGTTTCCCCATCTGAGAACCCATGTGCGTCTCTGCTCTCCTCCCTGGCTGCTCTCGTCAGACAAGAGGACTCAGCGGACCTAGCTGAACCCGGACGGGGAACGCGAGGAACCGGCGAGGCCTTCCTCTCTGGCCCCAGGCCGGGGGGCCAGGAGAGCGGCTGTGCCAGGCTGACCGCCAATAAGTCAGTGTGCACCAGCACTTACCTCTCCCACAGGCTCGCAGCGGGCGGAACCAAGATCCAAACTCCCCGCGCCGCCGCCGCAGCTCCCGCGCGGCGCGCCAACTCACTTCGCGCCGGAAGTCGGCAGATTCTGATTGGCTGCGTCCTGCAGAAGCCGACCAATACCGTCGCGCCGTGGCACCTATCCCCGCCCCATGGGCTGCGAGATGGGCACGTATTCTCAAAGCCCAATCAGAACCCGAAAAGTGAGGTCAGGTGACTACGATGACCACCCCCGGGCTTCCGGCGCTGGCGGGAGTTCTTTGTTTTTGGTGTGTTGCATAGTGGGGGTAAAGGCTGTAAATAAAACAGGCGTCTGGAGCCGGACTGTGGCAGGATTAAAAACTCCGGAGTTAAAGGGGAGCCTAGATTTGCAAGTTCCCACAGGCCAGGCCAGCGCTCTACGTCCCAGTCTCTTTGGTTCTGACCATCTGTCGCTGAAGCTTTGGCGGTCCCTCCTCTCTACCCACTTAGTGACGCTGGGCTCTATCCCACCCATACTCCTCTAAGTGAGCAACTGGAAGTTGTCATTGACAGGGAAAGGTGTCGCAAACTCCGATGCCTCCGGGAACATGTGCAGTACCCGAATGAAATCCCATGCTGAGGTTCCAGCTGACTGTTCCCGCACGGGACTGTGGGCCCTGTGATGCCAGATCTTAGTTTCTTTTCTTCCTTCCTTCATTTATTTCTGTTTTAAGAAAAACTGAAGATCTGTTTCTGTCCTATTTTGTGTGTGAACTCTGCCGTTTTTTATACATTACAAAACCAAAGCGAATGGTGCAAACAAGATATGTCGTTGTTAAATTACTCTCTATAGGAAAAGTAAAAGCAGAGTAAATGAATCACTATGCTGTATGTCAGAAATTAACACAACATTGTAAATCGACTATACTTCAATTTTTAAAAAAAGTATGAGTGACAATAATCTCTTGCTGTATTTCTTGGGTCAGGCAGTTATGTTGTTTCATATTTCCCCTGCCATAAATCAACCCAGGGTCAATACCATGTTAGTGGTATTTTGTGTAACCCCGGGAAGGAGAGGTCATAGTTGGAGACACAAAGCACAGTAGAAGACAGCACCAGGGAGTGAATGGTCCTTTCCCGAAGTGGTGAGGGGGTTAACTGACATGAAGCAAGTGCCTTCTTGGGAAAGTAATAATCCGCAATAATTTTAAAGTGGCATAGATAGTAATAACCTCTACCAGATTTCCCTTTAGGCATGGGAGTTTAGGGATGTACGTTTTGGCAGAGGGCAAGGGTCACAGACTGAGCAGACAGCAAGCTCAGAAACATAATAGATTATCTAATATCAAAGGAAGGAAAGCAGAATTGTCCTGTGTCCAATTTGTGCCTTAGGAGAGGCAGTCTGTGAGCATTGCTGGGGTGGAGGTTTCAGTGTCCAGGTGAAGTCATCTCTGGCACAGGAGGACAAATCATTTGTAATGGTGAGGTCTTGGGTTGGGGTGATGATATCTCCAGTGGTGAGCTCCTGGGTCAGGGCAATGCCATATTGAATATATGACTTAGGATATCCTTTTTAAGTGGGTAACCACTCAAAGGTTAATGCATGTCTTAGCATTTGCCACACTTGGTTGAAACAATGGCTTACTTGGAGTTGGGTCCCTGGATTGTAAACCTGTGAAAGCACCCCAACCAATAATCAACAGAATGATGTAGAGCATGTAGAGCTGCACTTATTTTTAGCTTTGTTTATGGTGGAAATTTAGGTTCAGTTGGGTCCACAACCAGGTGAGCAGTTGCCTGGCCCATGGGACATCTATGGTTCATGGGTCCCAACAGAGTATGATCCTCGATCCGGCCTCCAGCCCTTATGGGATAGAGACAGGACTGGAAATGTGTAAAGACAGGTTAAGGCCATGGGAAACATAGAGACTCGTTTAAAGGTTTATTTCCTGGGCTGGAATCTGAAAAGGAGTTGTTTTGAGTTAGACCATTAGGTCTCTCAGTTAAACTGGCTATTTAGGTCCTATTAGGGACATGAAGTTCTAATGAATGCTTTTCTAAGAGCTCAGCATTATGAATTTTGAAAAGTGAAATGTATGTTTTGGTTACAACCAGTAATGTCTGTAACCCCAAGGGAAATAAAGAGAGTCCTGATAAAGCCTTGTTTTGAGGCCTTAGTACATGTAAAGACATGTGACTTTGATTTATGTTTTGAGTATCAGAGAAGAGAGTATAACTCAGTGGTAGAGCACGTGCCTAGCATGCATGAGGTCCTGGGTTTGATCCCCAGCACCTCCATTAAAAAATAAATAAATAATAAATAAGTAAGCAAAATTACCCCCCCAAAGATATAAAAATTAAAAAATTTTTAAGTAGTTAATATGTTTTGGGTATCTATAAGTTAAGTTGGAGGGGACGGTTTTTAGGTAATAGCCAAATAGTTTATAATAAATGCAAAGGTAGGATCATTTGTTGGCCAGAGCATCCAGTGTTCAGGTGACTGCCTAAAGTTTGGCCAAGTGTGTTGACCTTTGGGTCCTGTCTTTTATGAGGAACATCCTGGTTAAGGGATGGAAAGCAGCAACATTCCATGGAGCTCCATCACAAATGATAGTTAGCAATGCCATTTGCATCCTCTAGGAATTCGCATTGCTGTTCATTCAGTTAATCCCAAGGGACTTCTCAGGGAGCCAAGGAGTCTCAGAGAGGCGTGACTTGCTTCAGCACCATGGCATCTGGCAAGGGACTGAAGACAGGGGAAGCCACCCCTGTAAAGGTGGAATATGCCAGAAGGTCCAGGTTTGGTTCCATCCTGTCTTAGGGAAGACTCTGTAGCTGTGCTGAGCTTGTGGTATGCAGTTTCCATGACCCAAAGCATAATGGGTATCTGTGTACGGAGGATCACAGTCTCAGGGTCTGTGAGAGCCTCTGTTTCCAGGAGGGCCCAGTATGTAGCCCATAATTTGTTGTTTTAGTAGTGTACAGCAGAAGGCTAAGAGAGATCGTTTTTTGCATCACAAGCTCTTGGGCAACTTATGGCCATCAAAATGATCTAGAGACACTAGGAGACATAAGAAGAAGTTGCCAAAGACTCTACAGTGAAGGAGTTTCTGAGGGCACAAGTGAGAGTACCTGCTGATTTTAATTTGGAAGTAAATTTTCTAAGTGAGAAATATATTGCCACCAGATCCAAAAAGGACTTAAAAATGTTGGACTTATATGTCCAAAAACAGTATGTTAAATGTCTCTTTGGAGGAGGATGTCATCAATATAATGCCATACGTGTGCTCCTGGAGAACAGTGAATGCACTGAAGATCTTGTTTGCAAAGACTGTATGTGGTGCCTGACGCCAGTGGGTTTTAGTTTCTGTGTCTGGCTGTAAGAGGAAAGAGAGGGGGAGAGGCTCAGTGCTTCTAGACAGGAGCCTCATCTGAACCCTTTTCGCCACACCCCACTTTTTCCCCCTCTTCAATTAAATCTTTTAGAACAGTTAACAACTGTATCTTTAGTTGATGGAAACACCTCCCTCCCATGCCCTACCACCTTTTCCCCTGTCTTTCATCTGTCCCTGACCCTTTCCACTTTTTCCTGTTGAGTGTTTACCTGATAAACTCCTGGTTTGAATAATTCCAGCAGGATTTGGGGCTGTCCCTAGATGTCTGGTACGTGGCCCCGAGTTGATTTAGGGCACAGGATGTATTGACATGGTATGTGGGATTAGATAAAGGAGGTGATTGTAGGAATAACCTGGGATTGGTTGGAGGATTTATAATACGACTTTCCCTGCACACAAAAGCAGGTTCGCAGGAGCAATGCAAACAACTTTGGCTTTAGTTTGGCCCTGTGGTTAGCAGACATCAAATAGAATCTAAGGAAACACAGAGCAGCCCTCCTCCACCTTAGAGGATTTTCCAAGCAACCAATGCTGGGGCTATGTGTGGCCTCAGTTACACACGTGTTAGGCATAAAATCGCAGCTTCCAGGCATGAAAGAGCCAAAAAAACTACCTTTGGCAGTAGACATCTGCTGTTTTCACCCGTGGAGGATCTTCAGCTCACAGCACCTTGCTATCCCTTTGGAAGGCCATCCTTTTCCAACTCCCAGTCCATGTGACTCATGCCAATGTGGAACTGACTTCTCAAGCCTTGGGCTCCAGAGGTGGTCATGTGACTTTGGCCTGGCCAATCAGCGTATCTCCCCAGCTTGGCCTCGGTGATTGGTTCAGCTAGACCAATGAAAGCTCTCCCCAAGGCTTCAGCTAGGATTTACTGGGAAAGTGGGGGTCATGCCCTCCCTGGAGGGTGGGGCTGCCAAACTGTCAGGATGTCATCCATCCTGAAGCTGGGACTGGGAGGGGAGCACCATGAGGAAGAGGGTGGGTGCTAGCCTGGGAGTGAAGCCACCACAGAGGAGAGTGCAGGCAAGGCTGGAAAAGAAGCCCAGTGCTGATATGATTATCTGAGGCCCTGGATCCTGTGGTGCTATCAGCAGTGGACTTTCCAGTTACAAGAGCAGAAAAATTCCATTTCATGCTTGAAAAAAAAATTGCAGAGTGCAAAATAGTAGGCAATAGTATACCAGTGTTTGTGTAGAAAAGGAAGGGAAAATTGTGTTTACATGTATCTGCTTGTATCTGTGTTTTGTCGACTTAAATAAAATCACACAACGTGAGAATTGTGGGTTAAGTTTTATTTGGGGCAAAATGAGGACTACGGCCTGCGAGATGGCATCTCAGAAAGCTCTGAGAAACTGTTCCAAAGAGGCAGGGGGAACTCAGTATTATATATGATTTTAGTGAAGGGGGTACGTGCAGTCAAGCAGACATTTTGCCACAGAGGCTTGCTGCTAGTCTCAAATAGCAGATGTCACCGTTAATGAATTTAGTGCGTTTCTAGATATGAGGAGATGCAAGAATTTGGGCTCATAAAATCTTCTGAAAATATCTAACTATCTGAAGGCCTGTTCTGCCAGTTTTCCCAGAGCACAGAGGGCCTCATTCCTGATCTCTGCCCTGAATGCCTTTCAGGATGTGCTGGAGGTCAGCGGCTGCAGCAGCTCGTGGCCTAATCCGAGCAGAGGTAGATGGCAAGTGCCAATTTTTAGTTGGCAGTTCAAGCATTTCTGATAAGAAAGAAACTAATAATCATGAATAGCTGTTGGGGAACAGAAACAGGGTGGATAGGAGAAGGAGTCACAGAAATGACTTCTCTATATATCTTTTTGTACCTTTTGACATTTGTACATTTGAGATTGTGACCTATTCATAGTATTAGTTACATAATTTTAAAAATACAAAAAAACTAGAGGTTGCAGTGGTATTGTATAAGTCTTAGGAAGAACAAATCCTATTATACCAAATACACGGAATTTTCTAAGTATGTGCTAGTAAGATAAGTATATTTACACTCCTAACCACTCAGGAGCAAAGTAAACAGAACACAGTCAAGAGACCAGGTAGATGGAGAAAGATCTTAATTAAATTTAAAGTTATGCATAGTCTGTCTTTTGTTATGTTTGCTAGGAAGATGCAGGAAGCTGTCTGAGATATCCAGTGGTAACTACAAAGTCCTTCCCAGAATATTCAGTGTTACCCATAAAGAACTTCTGCTTCTGGGTAGGATGTAGTAGTAATCAGTAGGTCTTCATTCCTGCTGCAACAATAGAGGGAGAAAAGGATATATTACAAAAATCATATTTTAAAAGACATCAGAGAGCACTGGAAGCAGAGGAAGAAGAGACTCATTCCAGGTGAGCTGAGATTGTTGGTCATTTTTCCCTGGGTCATTTGTGAAGCCTGGGCAGAGGCAGAAAATTGGGCTTGGTTATACTGACCCATTGAGGCCACTCCGGCTATCACTATACACTAGAATGTAGATGTGAGGCTCATTTTTCCAAGAGGTGTTTGCTGAGTGCTGGGGTGGACTGCGTGGGGTGGTGACCAGGAGTCAGGGTAGGGCTGGGCAGGGGCCTGGACTGCAAAGGCAGCGTAAAATCTGCAGTCTCTTGGTGTCTGGCAGATGGAGTCTTGCTGGGGACAAAGGTCTGCAACAAACACAAAGTAGGTCTCCCTCTCAAGATAACTAAAAACAGATGGACTGAGTTTAACTGAAGCTGCAACTCATCCCAACTCAGCTCAGTTCCTGATTAGACTGAGGCATCATCCCTTTAAGATTCCTTGTCTAACAGCAGATAGGTAAACCCTCCAGGGGAAAATATGATTCGCATCTGTGATTCTTTTGTACACAGTACTTGGCATATGATAAAAAATTACAAGTCATAGGAAAAGAAGGTGTGGTAGACTGAACCATGACCTCCCAAAGATGTGTCTGTCCTAATTCCTGGAACTTGTGAATGTAGGGACTTTGCAGATGTGATTAAGGATCCTGAGATGGAGAGCTTAGCCTGGCTTAGCCAGGTGGGCCCAATAAAATGACAAGTGTCCTTATGAGAGGTGGGGCAGGAAGGTCAGAGTCAGTAGTATAAGGATGGAAATGAGAGGTTGGAGTTATGCAAAGAAGGGATCACAAGCCA
Organism: Camelus ferus; assembly: GCF_009834535.1. Taxonomy (NCBI): domain Eukaryota; kingdom Metazoa; phylum Chordata; class Mammalia; order Artiodactyla; family Camelidae; genus Camelus; species Camelus ferus. Next base: position 11,019,038 of record NC_045722.1, on the reverse strand, counting down.
AAGAGGGCAGTAGCCTTGAGAAGCTGCAAAAGGTAAGGAAAAAGATTCTTCCCTACAGCCTACAGAAGGAACCAGCCCTGCTGACACCTTGACTTTAGCCCACTGAGACAGATTGTGGACTTCTGACTTCTTGAACTGTAAGATAATAAATCATTGTTGTCTTAGACCTCTCAATTTGTGATAATTTAAAATAGCAGCAATAGGACAATGTGACTGATAATCAAGGGAAAAAAGTGAAACAATAGAAGCAGATACATATCTGATCTGATGTCAAGGACTTTAAAATAAACATTTTAATATGTAAAGAAAATAGTAGGAACAATGAACAGAATGGTGACAGAGTTTGGAATTTCAGCAGAAAATTAGAATATATAAAAGCCAAATAAACATTCTAGGATTAACAGATATAATATCTGAAGTAAAGAATTCAGATGGGCTGAGCAGCAGACTAGACACAGCAGAGGCAAGAGATTAGTAAACTTGAAGACAGGCCAACAGAAAATATCCAAACTAAACTACAGCGTAGTAAAGGAATAGAAAGAACAACGTTAACTGGAAAGTTCTTGTTTAATGTCTCCCTAAAACCCAATATTTAGCCAAGAAGATGATTCATTTCATCTTAGAATGTTTGTTGAAGCAGATGCAAGGGAATTTGTTTATTTAAATTGTAAGTAAACTCACTTTGTACATCATATTGCAGATGCTCCTATTAGACTCCTGGATCTAGTTTTCCCTCACGGATTGCAAGTAACATAAAGTAAAGCTTCTACTGGGTTTGAATCTAAAAACCACACTCATTGTACGACTCTGAATTCCAATTTCAACATTTGTAAGATGGAGGTAAACAGTTACACGTCTCATGGCTTTAGTTTGAGGATTAAGTAACGTAAGGCCCTTAGCATAATAATGTCTGGCACAGAATAAATGTGCATTTTTATTATCAATTTTTTTTCAGGCAGGTACACCTGCATGTCAGAAGAATCATCAGAGGGAAGATGAGGTAATAGACTTTCATGAGATGAGCTTAAATGAGATCATGGATGTAAATATCTCTGTCAAGTCATTATAATGGTACCCTTTACTATATGGCAGGAGTCTCAGTTTACTAACTCAGGTTTGCCACAAATAGTTTTTTCTTTATTTTTAAATAACAATTTAAGTTTTGAGCTCCCTGTCTGCTAAAGTACAGCAAATTAGTGTCAGGAATGTGAGGGTTCTTTCCTTTCTGCTGGGTGGTGTCTAACTTCTAGGGGCTCACACTGTGCCAAGGTGTGGGATGGAGGGGGGTTGGTCCTTGTCATCTTTCCTCATCAGTCACACAGAAGTACCTTGCTCCTGTGCATATGCCTTCTTCAGGTCAGTGGACTCTCCTCAACTTCCATTCCCAGGTTGGGGGCCATGGGAATCTTTCTGCTGCTTCAGTGCAAAACAAGGGCACAGAAATCTTGGAAAGGGTGCCTGTGACATGGCTCGCCTAGACACCCTAGACAGTAGTGCCATCTCTAGGATCATATTCCCTGGGATGCTGCCCAGGGAAAAGGGCCCCAGCCCTTTCTTTCTTGAACCTACTTCATCAGCGCTATTACAAGTCAATTCCTCATCCTCTTTCCCCCTGCTTAAGGGTTTTTAAAAAAATCTGGTTTCCTTAGAACCTTACCTTCTTAATAGGCTTGGGGGTTTGGAACCATTGTTTTTGGACTATTGTCTTCTGCTTTCATAACCACTTCATCTCTCCCCTGAGCCAATAAGCACAGAACTGGCTTAAATGGATGGGGGTGGTGCAGGGATAACAGAAAGAAATGAAAGTATATTAGGTAAGAGTTCCAGCTATGATGTAATCCTTGGTACCAGATTAGCCTTTCTGCCATTAACAATCATAAAATTGGACAGAAGATATGAGCAACAATTCTTAGGCACTGGATAACAGGCAAGGCATGACAATGATCCTTGAGAGAAAAGGAACTCATGAGATGTACCTATGAATTGTTTTGGCTCTCTGCTGGAGAGCAGTTTTCCAACCATAGCACAGCAAACTGGAGTCCCAGCAGAGTAGATATGCCTTGCTATGTTGAAGAGGCAGAGATCAGAGCTCAGAGCTGCTGAAGCAGCTGAGATCTATAGGTCATGGCACTGGAGAGGATGTTGCTGCATGTGTGGGAGGCAGGAATCTATGTGGGAGGTCCCCACAGTTCCTTGGCTAAGGGCTGGGGTGCACATGTGTAGGGGAACACCACCAGAGGCTTCCCAGAGAGAGGCTGCTACAGAGTTGAGAATAAAAGAGATGCTAGAAGTCAAGCAGATAACAGAATCTAGAGCCTCTGCAATGTATCCTCCGTACTGCCCAGTAATCAACCTAAAATTCCTACATATACCAAAAAAAAAAAAAAAAAAAAAACCCAACCCCAGAAAAATGTGACCCATAGTAAAAACAATAACAAAGAGTCAGTAGAAACTACCTCAAGATGGTCCAGATGCTGAATTTAGCAAAGACATTAAGGAAATTATTATCAACATGTTCAAAAATCTCAAAGAAAATGTGTTCAGAGAATTAAAAGAAACTATGGTCATAATGAGTGAAGTAATGGGAAACCAAGCCTGAAGGTATGCAGTGGGTAAGGGGATCTAGGGATCTAACCGCTTTGAAATTGCTTTTGCCCAATCCTTGTTATTTTACATACTCTTTTTACTCCCAGTTCCAGAGATACCTGGTTCTGTCAGTGGCTATGCCTTTTTAGGATTCTGTGGTATAAACTGAATTGGTTTTCACCTTTGCCTACTCCTGGCCCAGGTATGTCTCTCCTAGGATCTGCTAAAAGTCACCACTCCTCTTCTGCTGTCTAGCTTCCAAAATTTTGTTGCTGCTATCTTTTCTGTTTCCCTCATCTTTGTAGATGTATTGTAGTTTTTTTTTTAATCACTTTACTATGGTTTTAGTGGGAGTTTTAGAAGGAATGAATCTAGATGTGCATGTTTGATCTGCAGTTTCAGCCCCAAACTTCTGTACTAGTTCTTAAAAGTGATTTAAATAACATAACATTTCCTGGAAACGATTCTCATCCAATATGTTAACATTCTTCTGTTGGCCTCCTCCTCACTAAAAGGCCCCAAATGAGATTTTTTAATCTTCCTTTTTTTCTTGTGCCCTCAAGGGCCACAAAACCTCTAAAATAAATTACAATTATGCCTGACCCAAGTTCATTAGTTGGACATAACAAATCAGTAAAAAAGAGACACTCATATTCTTCTAGGGAAGTAGCCATCCTCAAGGGACCTGGGCTCACCGCAGTTTCACAAATGCATACCTTCTTGGACATGTCTGGCTTTTGCTGACAGTAAATATTACATTATATTTCAAATATAAAACCTCAATTGCATCTAATTCAAGCTAATAATGTTAAATGATTACCTAGCTTAAAAACTAAAAGCCTTTTTTCCCCTTAAACAAGTCCTATCAGCCCTGGCATTAGGTATTCTTGATTCTACTAGTAAGCACTTCACTCTTTTCTGCCGTTAACAAGCAGTGTTTACCTTTGTTGTACAAAGACTGATGGAGACAACTCCCTATTGCCTATTATAATTTTCTTTGCAATTGGTAACACCAGGTGTGCCTCCAGCCCATGTTCTACAGCTAGGACTTCTATCTTGTTGGAGCCTTCTTCTATTTCTGTCTTGACTGTCCTCTAAATGGAGAGGGGGCTACTCCACTTCAGGTATAGCACTCCTTCTAAAAGCCAATACAACTCCTTGTCTACTGTCCAAGTATGTTAGTATTAAATTTTACTTATCTTGGCTGGTCATATTACCCTTTCACATTGTCTCCAAGTAAACCCAGCATCTTCACTTCCAATTCCAATATACTCATATCTGTTTTAACATTTTTGCACTCACCTCTGTTTGCCTTCACACAACCTTTCTTTCCTCTTTTTTGTTAACAGAATCTTGATTTTGTGCAGACATCTAAATACATCACTTGTCCCCTGGAAACTGACACTATTCCTGGTTTAGGGGCAAATCTTCTTTAATTGGGTACCATTCCCCTAGATGAGGATTGGTCCAATATAGATACGATTCTGCCAATGGAACATAGGGAGAAATCTTCTGGGGAGACTTCTGAGAAAAGTTTCCTTATTCCCCAAAATAGATGCCCCCACCCAGAGTCATTCTCTTGTGCTGATCATTTTGGGGCCTGAGTGTGGCACATGGAGCTGCAGCCACCTTTTCTTTAAATTGAAGTATAGTTTCTCTACAATATTATGTAAGTTACAGGTACGCAATATAGTGATTCACAATTTTTAAAGTTTATACTCCATTTATAGTTATTATAAAATATTGGCTATATTTCCTGTGTTGTACAATATGTCCTTGTAGGTTATTTTATACCTAGTAGTTTGTACCTCTTACTCCCTTACCCCTATATTGCCCTTCCCCACTTTCCTCTTCCCACTATAACCACTAGTTTGTTCTCTATATCTGTGAGTCTGCTTCTTTTTTTGTCATATTCACTAGTTTATTATATGTTTAGATTCCACATATAAATGATATCATATAGTATTTGTCTTTCTCTGTATGACTCATTTCACTTAGCATAATGCCCTCCAAGTCCATCCATGTTGCTGCAAATGGCAACATTTTGTTCTTTTTTATGCCTGAGTAGTATTCCATTGTGTATATATGCCACATCTTCTTTATCCGTTCATCTGTTGTTGGACACCTAGGTTACTTTTATATCTTGGTGACTGTAAATAATGTGCAGCTGCCTTCTTGTGACTGGGACATAATCTAGTCTGCGAAGGGCAGAGGAGAAAGATGGAAGGATTTTGGGTCCTCCATGACATCCCTGAATATACCAACCATGGAGCTTCCCCACCTCAGGAAGTCTTGTTAAATAAAATACTCTTAATTTTTTTAAGCCAAATTGAAGTCATACACTAGATTGTTTTCCGTTTGGCTCTCCATATTCACTCTCTATTCCTGTTTGTGAATCAGGAGGTTGGGTTTGGTCAATGGCATGCATCAACAGTAGATCCAAGGGTGGGGGTAGAGACAGGCCATGGTTCAATAGTAGCTGCATTTTTTTAGCCATATTTCTGAGTTTCCAATAACTACCCCTTCCCTTTGCCTTCTCAAGCATGGGGGTAGCTTTCCTCTGTTGCCAGTTAGTCCCCCTAACCCTACCCATACTTTCGTAAATAATCCTTCCGTTTGCCTCTCTGAAATGTTCCCTTTTGAGTATCTCATCTCTTTTCTGCCAAAACCCAAACTGATACAGTTGACTGAACCTATATTGGCCTCAAAGACATCTTGGTGTCATCTTCACACAGATGGATCTGCTCATGGGTTTCAGTGTTCATGAGGTAAAGTCATGTTCCCCTTTGGTGTCTGACTTTTGCACAGGTGGTGAACTGACTGTTTTCATCAAAACACATACCCTTCATAAAAATCTGCCAACATTTTTATTGATTCCAGCTGACTTTGGGTTTGTTCATATTTATGGCTAACTGAAAAACAATGAAGAGAAATACATTTCCAAATGTCTTTAGATTAGTGACTTTTCATGCCTTACAACTGTCTTCTAAAGAAGACTTATAGGAGCTCCAGCTAAAAATGCTTTGGCTGCTGCAGTCATCTTCTCTTGTCTTGGGCCATGGCTTTGTTTTCCTCACCCAACAACTAGGCTTCTCTGACAACTTTCTTTAATGTTGTTCTGCTCCAAAAGCAGGCACCAAATTTAGGGGGAACTCTGTAGAGGCCAAATGGTCTTCACCATTTGGTGTTCCTTAGGTGTTCCTCAGATGGCCACTTGGTGGCACCCAAGAATCTTCTTCACTTCACTCACATGATCCGTGGGGTGGCTCACGTGAATAAAGTGCGGTCGTGATAAAGGAAGTCTGATAAAAGTTATTGATGTGTTCCAAAATGTTCCATTGTGGATCATAGTACTACTGTGTCTTTTTAAAGCATATAATGGAAGGGCTCAATCCACCACAGGATTATTCTGTTTAATTTCATCCAGATGAAGAAATACCAATCTGTTCACAGGATATATAGAAATATTGCCATATGCAAAATATAATATACTACCATCTAGCTGTGAAAAGTTTTCACACTCAGATTTGAAATACCTCTGTCCTTGATTAGAATGGGACACACATTTTATAGGTCAAACTGGAAAGGAAGTCTGTGGGAATCTCTCAGAAACAACAAGTATTTCACTGTTGACTTTCACTGTAGATTCAGTAAGGGGGGTAAAATGACAAAAGAGGATCTTGAAAACTAAATTGGCCAAGATATGTGCAGAAACCTGAATCAAATGGCCAAGATCTTGCCCGTAGTTCTTGCAAAATTATAAGATGTACAGTTATCAAAGAGGCGAGACTCTCTCATCTTGAAATATTAATGTGTTGACCCATGAAACTTCCCACTATACTCCCAGAGGCACCCACTTAAAAGAAATCATGTATTAAATGACATTCTACTAAAGCAGTACAAACCATTTTTTTTAAAGTATGTCAAGGCCTTCCATTCATAACTGTCCTACCATTGCAAACGCTGTTGGTACTTCTGTTACATCCCCTTGGATCCCTCTGATTCTGATTCAAATTCTGATATGTGGAGAATTTTTCCCACATACCAAGAAATTTTCCCACACCAGCTGTACATCCTCCAACATAACTCAGTTCGGATACTACCTACCTGGAGATAGATAACCACAGGTTAAGGCTGAATCCTACAAGACTGACCCTGCCTTCAGATGCCAATCATAATTATAGGTTGTCATTTGTGCTTCTGACCAACCGCTATAGATTGGAGAGGTTCTTATGACTCCCTCTTTCGGTTTGATTAATTTGCTAGAGAACTCAGAGAAACATTTTATTTAGCAGATTACCAGTTTACTATAAAAAGGCATAACTCAAGGAAAAGTCAAATGGAAGACATGAATAGGGCAAATTATGTGGCAGGGGTACAACACTTCATGCTCTCTCTGAGAGGCTCTCTCCCTGAATCGCCACGTGTTCACTAACCTGGAAGCTCTCCAAACCCTGTCCTTTTGGGGTTTTATGGAGGCTTCATTACCTAGGCACGATTGATTAAATCATTGGCCATTGATGACTGAACTCAATCTCCAGCCTGTCTCCCCCTGCAGAGGTCAAAAGAATGGGACTGAAAGTTTCAACCTTCTAATCGCTTGGTTGATTCCCCTGGCAACCAGCTCATCCTTAAGTGACCTAGCAGCTTCCCAAGTCACTTCATTAACAAAACTTTAAAAGACAATTTTATTGCTGTCATCAAATAGGAAACCCCAAGGATTTTAGGAGCTCTGTGCCAGGAACAGGGACAAAGACGAAATACGTTATTTCTTATTATAAATTACAGCATTTCTGTTTTGTCATCCTCCAGCTTCTGTGCCCTTGGTTTCCAATGGTTTGTAACTATGACTTTGTTCAGAGGATCTCTATTGGGCTTTAGGGGGCTAAAATGCACACTAGCACACAAAGGGAGCTGGAATTGCCTGGGAGCGTCTTCTTCCTGGGTCCATGGCTACTGACTGGTGCAGGAGTACAAAAGCCTAGGTCCCTTGTTTGAGGAGGGACAAACTCCTTCAGAACTCCTCTCTGGATTAGGCTGAGGCTGGGGCTTGGCCGACATCATACTGTTGCTGGCTCCTTCCCTTTCTATACTTCTTTTCCTATTCTTTTCCTTGTTCCTCCCTGAAGCGCTTTAAAAAAATCATTTGCACATGACTCCTGTCTCAGCCTGTGTTTTGGGGAACCCAACCTAAGAAAGCAACCATCCCTGATAAACCATGCTGCCATGTACAGCCTAAGGTTGGGATACACATCAAAGTTTACCAGCAAAACTCTTTCCTGAAATATTGCTGAAAGGAGTCTTTGGCTTTGAATCCATTACTGCACAAAGAATTCTGCTCAGTGTAGGCAGGGAGAGGGAGCGTAGAGGCAGAGTCATGGTGCTTATCGCTTTGCCCCTGACAAAGAAACCAAAGCTGCCAGGGAAATGCCCACTGCGGCCATTTGCGCTTCATGAGCAGCAGGCACAGGGGCTGTTGGTTGTGACTGTCCTTCCTGGTTGCTACGGAAGGGTCCTGGGTCTCTGCCTTAACTGCCTATTCATGTGAAGATTTGCAATCCCAAAACAGAATTATTTTGCCCATCCAAACAGGCTTTAAAAAACCCAGTGTCTCCTGAAATATTGGCCCCTTATTAGCTATAACTATCATTTCATACTCATCATCTCACCAGAAAGAAAAAACAATACTTTTCTTTGACTGACATACCAACATGCTATGAACATGTGCTTCATTTCTTGTTGGCTCCCACAGTTCCTGGAAGCCATGACATGAAACATAGACATTTTCAGATAAGCAGAAACTGAAAGAATTCATTCTCAGCAGACTTGTAATACAACAAGTGCTAAAGGTTATTTCTCAGGCTGAAGGGCAAGGATATCAGATTAAAAACTTGAATTTGCAAGAAGGAATGAAAAGCATCATATATGGGTAACTATAAAAGACTATATTTTTCCTTTCAATTCCCTTAAAAGACAACTGTTTAAAGCAATAATAATAGTTTATTACAGAGTTTAAAACATGGAGAAATAAAATATATGACTATAATAGCACAAGGACAGGGAGGATAAATAGAATTATTTTCTTTTTAAGTAATACATTTTATGAGAATTGGTATAAATTAATTCTAAGCAGAATATGATAAATTAAGAATATATATTATAATCTTATAGCACTAAACAGAATATTACAAAGAGGTGGATCTAAAAAGCAAATAGAGGAAATAAGGTAAACTACTAAAATATTTGATTAATTGAAGGCAGAAAATAAGAAATAGAAGAACAAAAAACAGGTAGGACAAATATAAAACAAATAGAAAGATCATAGATTTAAACCAAAGCACATCGATAATTACATTAAGTGTAAATAAACTAAACACTACAACTAAAAGGCAGAGATTATCAAATTAGATAAAAATGACCCAAACCTATACTGTCTTAAGAGACATTTTAAATTTATAGACACAGATAAAACAAAATGATGGAAAAATACATGATGTACATATAATATAGCTAATAAGATGAAATACAAAGGAAAATAAGAACACAAGAAAGCTGGTGGAGTCATCTTAATATCAAAGTAGGCTTCAAGATGTGGTGTATCACTAGATATAAAGAGAGAAATTTCATATTGACAAAAGGGTCACTTCATCAAGAAGTTTTAGCAATCCTACATATGTACACTTAGTAACTGTATTGTTTATTAGGGCTGCTGTAACAAAGGATCACAGACTGAGCGGCTTAAACAACAGAAATTTATTTTCTCACAGTTCCGGAGGCTGGGCATGTGATATCCTGCCAACACTAGGATATCACACACCCAGTGTTGGTTCCCTCCAAGGGCTGTCTTCTCCCTGTGTCTTTACATTGTCTTCCTTCTGTCTATGTCTGTGTCCAGAACACTATGTCCAATAACTTTTTTTTGCTAAATATATATATATTTTATTGAAGTATAGTCAGTTTACAACATTGTGTGAATTTCTGGTGTACAGCATAATGCTTCAGTCATACATGAAAATACGTATATTCATTTTCATGTTCTTTTTCACCATAAGTTACTACAAGATATTGAATATAGTTCCCTGTGCTATACAGTATGAACTTGTTTATCTATTTTATATCAATAGCTGTTTATATGCCCGGTAAACATATGTACATTTTTTTCAAGGACACATGAAACATTCACCAAGATAAACCATATGCTGGACCATAACATAAATGCATATTAAAAGACTGATGTCTTATGGAGTATGTTCTAAAAGAAATCTAGAAAAGTCCCAAGTATTTGGAATATAAACAACACAGCACTAAACAACTTATGAATCAAAGAAGAAAGAAATTACAAGAGAAATTGTGAAATACCTTGAATTGCAAGATAATAATATAACATATCAAAATACATGGGAGATAGGTAAAGCTATGCCTAGAGGGAAATTTATAGCTTTAAATGCTTGTATTACAGAAGAAGAAAAGTTTTGAATCAATAATCTAACTTTCCACCTTAAGTAGCTGGGAAATGAAGACAAATTAAATCCAAAGTAAGAGGAAGAAAGGAAACAGCAAGATGGAGAAAGAGAAAATAAAAGTGGGGCCAGGGTAAAGGCTATTTGGTGGTTCCTTACACTGTTCTTACAGGTTTTCTGTATGTTTCAAATTACATCACAATAAAAATTTAAACAAAGTGGGTGGAATGTGCAAACTGGTGATACTGAACGGTTCAAATTTTGGTCAAGCAAGATTGTCTTTTTCTGCTGAAATGAAGACCAGAGGGGGAAAGATACGGGAAGGAATAAAAGTTACGGTTGAAGAAATTGGAAAGTTGAGTCCTTAGATGCATCACAAGGATGCACCAGGTTTCCATGCCAGTTGGCGTTCTCTCCTTGATGTTTCTTGCACTCAACACTTAAACTCCTCTTGCAACTTTAACCTAAACACCATTGTGAAGCCAAGTTTTTCTTACAGTGTTATGGGGAAGAGGATTAAGTTTTACAGGGAGAGAAGACAGGCGTTTAAATTTAGACGTGGATGAAAGCAAATCTCATATTGCATCTGAATCAGAAACGAGGCAGAGTCCTTCTTTATTCTAAAAGCCAACAGCTGCTCAGAGACAAGCAGATTGAACCACTTCCTCCCTGCTCAGAAATTCTCAGAGGAGAGCGCACACACGCACATTTATATACACATATGGTTAGAAGAACAAAGAAAAGGAGCACAAGGAAAAATAATTCATTGATGATGTAATTTGCAACTTCAGTGCACAGTTATATGTTTCATATCACATGACTTCCTGCAAAAAGCATGTTCATGAGTCCAGGCAATTCTCTCAAACCAGGAGGTTAAGGATTACATTTAGATAAGCACTAACCAACCAATTAAGACAGACTAGTTATTTTTTTTTAAAGAGAGAGATGTTACTTCTTTTTTAGATTTTTATTGTGAAAAATTTCAAACGTATGCAGAAGAATAGTGTAATAACCCCCTTACCCACCCATCCCCCAGACTGAACAATCCAATTACACTGAGTTGGAAGAAATCATAAAAGAAAAAGTCTGCAGTTTGGGATACAGAGCAGGGCATAGTTAAATTTAGCTTTACTGGGAACTTGCTCCAACTTGATTAATCAGCTAATCAAAGCTCTTTGTTTCATTTCAGTTTCCTTATCGTCATCCAGAAAGGCTATTCACCACTCACCAGCTGCACAAAGTTTCTGTGGGTCCGGGTCAAATGCTCATGCTCTGTTTAAGATTCTTTGTCTTAGTTGATCCCTTGTTGATCAAGAGTTGGAAAAAAGATGTGATATTATTTTCTATACTCAGTCCACCACGTTGGAGATGGTGGCAGGGTGTCTGCATGGGCAAATGGAGCTATAAACTGGGGTCTCGGGTGAGAGCTCTGGGGCTGGAAATCTGCTAGAAGTGATAGTCCCTAAAACTGGGAGACCGTGTCAGGTAAGAAGGGTGCAGAGGAGAGGAAGGCTTGGGTGGAACCCTCTGAAACACTCCCATTTAGGTTACAGGAGGGACACGCAGCAGCTGGGCCATGAGGCACACAGCCCTGGGAGAAAAGGAGAAGAGAGGGGTTAAGAGGGGTTAACCACACAGGGGGACTGAGGGTGCTGAAGTCCCTCAGAATGAGGCAGGACAAGGACATGGCACAAAGCATATGAGGCAGAGAGAAAAATCGCATTTCTATCTGCTGCATCTCACCCCCAACCCCCGGCCCCCTCCCGGTATCTTCCACTTCTGGAATCCCTAGTCTCTGGAGGCAACATTGCCCTTGCTCCTTTTCCCCGGTTCTTTTCGCACCTTCTTCCTCCCCTCCCTCCTGGACTAGCTAATTCCTACCCTGAAGTCAGATCTCAGCCTCCAAATCTCTTTTCTGACCTTCCAGTGAGATCAGATCCCACCATTACACCTTCATGATACACTGTGTGTCTGTCCGCTAGAAAACGTTTACGTTGTCATCGTGTATTTTCACGACTCTTTGACTAATCCTACGTCCCCAGGTAGACAGGTCACTCCATAAGGGCAGAGACCATGCCTGGGCCATTCACAAAGTGTCCACCAAGTGCCCACTTCAGGGTCTGGCTCAAGCTGTACTCAGTCGAGATTGAATGAATGAATGATTGAGGGCAAGCAGGTAGTGGCACATTCTCAGGACTCGAGGCCAAATATTCTTTCTGGAACCCCTCGGAAGTTCCATTGGATCATCGGCAGTTCCTGCTCACAACCCTGGGTAACGCTGACTGGCCACTGCTCCCATGGCCAGTGTCCTGAGTGGGGCCAGCCCAGCCTCCTGCTCTCCGGCCTCAGCTCTGCTCTGCAGAGATCGCTCACCATGTTGCTGAGAGCTGTTTTGGGGGACTGATGAGGGTGGAAGCCAGACTGAAAAGAGTGGGAGGTGAGGAAAGGGAGGCAGTGGGTGTAGACAGCCTTCTCACAAGTTTGGCTTTGAAGGGGAGGAGAGGATTAGGGTGGTGGTTGCAAGGAGCTTTGTGGTCAAAGCAGAGATTTTTTTGTTTTTTAATTTAGGGAGTGATTTAAACATGTTTAATTGTCAGTGGGAAGGTTCCAATCGGGTGGGACAGGTTGAATAATTCAGTGTGAGGAAGGATCCAGAGAGGAAGAGTGAAGGCACTTCTAAGGGGCACATGGATGTTAATAGAAGCTCTTTCGCCTCACAGGTGGCTGAGGCCCTGACAAGGGAGGCAGCCGCTCGCCCCGCCCAACGTGGGATGCTGGACCACTAAGCACGAGCGGGGAGGGAAATGTCTGAGAACTAGTTCTGAGTCAGTATATTGACCGCCCACCTCCAGCTTATAAAGCGGATGGATGAAAAGCCCAAGAGGGAGGGGACCAGAAATTATGGAGGAGTTTTCTGGAGGAGACACTTGTACTACAGAGCCCACCCCCAGCCCCCTCCGTGGGAGGAGGGAGGTATGCTTCCTGTTTCTTCCAAATCAACCGAGGAGGGCCACCTGGGGAACTCGAGGGGTGGTCCCTCGAGCCAGGGGGACACAGGGGTGACTGAGGCACACCTGGAAACCTACAGGGGAGGCTGTGGCTGTCTGTCAGTGGCTGGGCTTTTCCAAAGAGCTTTATTTGAGAGGTAGGTGAAGGTTGGTCCTGTGGGTGCACCTCCTGTGACCAGAGGTTGGTCTAGATCAACAGTTTGCATGTGGGTGACTTTATGCCCCGGGGGACATTTGGCAATGTCTGGGGACATGTTTGGTTGTCATGGAGGCTCATCTAGTGGACAGAGGCCAGGGACGCTGCTACACATTTCACAGCGCATAGGTTGGCGCAGGCAGAGGGGAGGACAGGGTGGGTTTGGTGTTGGGAAGCTGAAGAAGTTCCCATAGGAAGGGCTAAGCTTTTTCTGTGGAATAAGAAATTTATCATCTGCCGGGAATGAGGGGGATGGGAGGGCCATAGAGATTTGAAAGAATGACGAATTGAAATAGTCTCTGGGGAGTAGGGGAGCTAGGAGACACAGTAGGTTCGCCAAACAACATGTAAGAGAATGGAGGGGTCCAGAGGCACAGGCAGGGCAGATTCCAGGGGGCCGCCCAGGGGTCCTGCAGCAGAGCCTGTGTGCCCAGGCCTGCCCACTGAGCACTACTGCTACCCGAAGTGGCACTGAGGGCCTCCGTGTTAGCAGTGCCATCCTCTTTTGTTGCTGTAGCTAAGAGCTGTCCACTAGTCCAACTTGAGCATCTCTCACTGGCTCACATGATGAGTCAGTTCCTTGATCAGGACAGGCCCAGTAACTGCCGGCAGCTGTCAGCCTCAATTGCTCCCATTTTGCCTTTACAGAGGGGAGAAACTTCTGACTTGCGCCTCATAAACGTCATTGAGCATGGCTCTCCCTGCCGTGTTCTTGGTGCTCCCGCCAGAGTGGTGAGATACGGAGGCGGGACATGCAGCTCTCGTTGGCTCTTACGCAACAGCTTGGTGCTATGGCGGTCAGCAACAGACACTGACTTCGCCACAAAGGAAATTCATCGGAAGGATATGGAGTCTCTCACAAAATAAATGGGGAAGTTGGAGAACCCAGTCTGAAAAGCACAGGGACCAGGGAGGCCTTGGGGACGCAGAAGCACGAACTGGTTGATAGTCTCATCTGGCCACTACGGGGGTGCATCAACCCTCACCTCTTCTCTGCTTTTCTTTCCCTCCATTCAGAGTCAGAGTCCAGGAGAGAGCGCCTTGGTAGGCTCAGTGTCCTCCCACCCCAGGGAGGACAGACATCATTTTCTGATTTTCCTAGGTAATCAGGGTGCTATTCCCGGAATCCGGAGAGCAGAGGCAGGACTGAGAAAATAAGGCTTAGGGACCTTCCTCAGCTCTACTGGGAGAAGGTTCTGGATGCTCATTTCTTGGAAGACTCTCCACAGTTCTCAAGAGCCCCTCCTCCACGATAAAGATTCCTAAACTCTGAGTCTCAGACACTCTTGCCACTCGGATGCAGACGATTGCATAACCATTTCAGGGTGCTGCTGGACTCCCAGTTGAGTCCCTGCTTGGCAAGTCTCTTGTCTCCTCTTACCAGCCTCTGTCTGGCTCAGAGGCAGGCCTCATACATCATCCTGCTGGGGACACGCAATTTAACAATTTCATGCCCACGGACCCATGTGTTACATAAGCAGGGCCCTAACCCTCCTCTTAATCTTGTACATTTTTTTTCCTAAAAGGGCAAAACACTATTTTAGTCACTGTTTTGCGGGGAGAAAAAGTCCTGTTTGTCCTCATGATTCATATTGGTGGTTTTTGGATGTTGTATTGATTCATGACGACTCACTCAGCATCTGGTATGAATTAAATGGGACTTTCTCTTGGTGACAGTAAAATGAAAGATCTTAAACAAGGCTGACATTAAAAAGAGGCCTGGTGGGAACTTCTTCAGGACTTGAGTCAGTTCAAGCAGATGCCGTACAGTGTCAGCAAAGTGAGCAAAAAAACCAACCCGCCACGCGGCTTTGGTGTGGAGCTGCCCTTGACGTAACGTCTGCTCCTCACTTTCTTGCCGATGAGTCTTTGTGGGTCAAACTGCTTCCCGCAATGTGTTGTGTTGTTTCATTCTGCAGCCATTGTTCCAATAGACGCAGGGGGAAATGGAGGCAGGAAACTGTCATGGATGTCACATTAGGGGCCAGATTCTCTCTGCTTTGTTCCAGGACGTTTTCTGCAGAAGTCCAGAGGCCATCCAGTGGTTCTTTTTTGGGGGCGGTGAGGGGAGTAATTAGGTCTATTTATTTAATTTATTTATTTAATGGAGGCACTGGGGATTGAACCCAGGACCTCGTGCATGCTAAGCACGTGCTCCACTACTGAGCTATACCCTCCCCCCATCCAGCGGTTCTTAATGGGGGATGATTTTGCCAATCCAAGGGGCATCTGGCAATGTCTGGAGACATTTTTGGTGCTCAGAGCTGGGAGGGTGCTACTGGCATTTAGCGTGTAGAGGCCAGGGATGCTGCTAAAAGCATCCTATAATGCTCAGGACAGTCTACATAGCAAAGAATTTTCCAGCCCTAAATGTCAATACTGCTGAGGTTGATAAACTGCTTTAATCCAAACTGACACTGAATCCCAAATGACTTGATGATTTCAGGTCATTAATTGACTTAATGAAAGGCTTCTAGTTATGGTAAAAACAGATCTTTTGAAAAATCATGTAATTTCTGTGTTTAAAAAGTGTATCAATCTTGCCTAGATCTTAGTCTCTAAATACCATTCTCCACTAAAAGGAAACAAGGTTCCTGAGAAATGGCCATTCTAGGGCTGCAACAGATGAGCAAGGAAGGTATCAGAGACTATGGGGTCAGATTAAAAGGTAACAGGAGCCAAACTGAAGACGTTCCCTATGGTCAAAATGGGATGCTTTGGGCATCAAAAAGAATAATGCAAATATGGGAAAATTCATATCTGCAATCATGTGGCTTAGAGAGGCTTCCTTTATTTTAAAAAACGGCATTTCCATTGCCTCTTAAAGTTAGGTGTTCTCATTTTTCTTTAGTATTATCAACAATGGAGGAAAGGAAATTTGTATCATCTTGATTAAGCTCCCATATTAAAGTTGCTCTGGAAAGGGAGCCGGAATGAGGCTACACAGTGATCACACAGTCATCATCAAACAAACCATGACTAGGCACATACCCTGAGATGGCTGCAGCTCTCAAGTGGGAAAGAGAGTGAGAAAGAGAGTAACGTATGAACCGGTGATTGCAGAATGGACAAATATGGTCTACAATAGTAGGGTGCGTCAGCTGGAATTGTCCTCTTATAACCAAAAACCCAACTCAAGTAAGTTTAAACAATAAAAAGAAGTTACTGAATCATAATCAAGAGATCTAGACAGTGCTACTCAAAGCATGGACTGGAGAGGTCCACAGACTGTTACTGGTCCACGTTGAGATATAACTATACTGCTGAAGTCATGCACAGTCATCTTAATAGACGTTAAGGCCTGCAAGCCTTGTAATTGCCCAGCTGCAAGACCAAAGAAAGAGCCCGGAGACAGTGACAGAGACATCAATGATTGATTGGGCAGAGAATCTTACATACCCTAAGCAAAGTCCTAGAGTGACACCTCACCATGTACAGTGAACAGCAGGCAGGACACTGCAGCAGTCTTTGCTACTCGGCGGGGAAGAAGGAGGCTACCAATTATTGGGGGGATTGATGTCAGGTTGGCTCATCAGTCACCAGGGAAACCAGGGGCTGGGGCAGGGAGCAAGCATGCAGGCAGTTACTGAATAAGCCCCATGATTAAGAGAACTGGATAGTCATGTGAGTGGAGTTGAAGGTGAGACGGGGACTGGTCAAGCAGGGAATGTACTACAGAGAGCAAGAGAACAGCCATCTTGAGCGGCCTGACCATAAACCGTCTTTCTAAAAACTTCCTTTCTTCCATTTTTTAAAGGGGAGGAGGTAATTAGGTTTATTTATTTACTTATCTTTTAAGTGGAGGTACTGGGGATTGAACCCAGGACCTTGTACATGCTAGGCAGGCACTCTACCACTGAGCTACCCCCTCCACTGCCATTGTTGATAATGATAAAGAATCATGAGAACACCTGGGTTTAAGAGGCAATGGCAATACTACTTTCTATAAGGGAGGCTCTAGAAACCATATGGTTCATTTTTATTGTATGTCACAAAAGTATCATGTCAACGGGATAATAGAAATATGAAACTGGAAATGAAAATCAAAACTGCCTTAATCACAGACAGTTTGAGAAACACTGGCCTACTGTGGTGATTCGAAATCCTGGCTACTCCTTAGACTCACTGGGTGAATTTTGACAACTAGTCATACTGGAGTTCATTCTTAGAAATTTTGCTTTAATTGACCTAGGATGAAACCCATGGGTATTTTTAGAAGCTCTCTAGGTGGTTCTAATGTGTAGCCAGAGTTGAGAACCAGTTTTCTGGATTTAAGCTGGCCTCAGATGAGAATTGATCTGATGGTCAGGAATGTCATCAAGGACTTGGGTCCTCATAGCACTAAATGCTTATATTAGAAAAGAAGAAAGAGCTCGCATCAGTGATCTCAGTTTCTACCATAACAAACTAGAAAAAGATGAGTAAACTAAGTCCCAAGTAAGGAAATGAAAGGACATAATAAACATCAAAGAGGAACTCAATGAATAGAAAACAGAAGAACAGATAAAATCAATGAAACCAAAAGCTAGTTCTTTGAGGAAATGAATAAAATTGATAAATCCCTAGCCAGAGTGACTAGTAGAAAAACAGAGAAAACACAAATCACCAATATCAAGAATATCACTGCAGATTGTATAGATATTAAAAGGGTAGTAAGGGTATGTTATGAGCAACTTTGTGTCAATGAATTGCATAACTTAGATGATATGGATAATTTCCTTGAAAGAATCAAACTACTAAATCTCACTCAAGAAGAAATAGACAACTTGAATAGCCCTACATTTATTAAAGAAATTGAATTTGCAGCCAAAAAGCCTTCTTACAAAGAGTACTTCAGGCCCAGATGACGTTCCTGGTGAACTCTACCAAATATTTAAAGAAGAAACAATGCCGCTTCCATACAGACTCTTCCAGAAAATCGAAGAGAAGAGAATACGTCCCAACTCATCATTTGAGACCAGCATTACCCCGATGCTAAACTCAAAGACATCATAAGGAAATACATAAAAATCCCAAAAATCCCTACACCTACCAAATAGGCACTCATTCCTGAGATAGTCATCATTTGTTGCCTACCCCTTAATAGCTCTTTTGAAAAGAAGTTATCCTAACCCAGAACCTAGATCTTAAATGACCTTGAACTGTATAGAAGGCCTTCTTCTGCCTGGTTCCAGATGTTTGGAACCAAGGGCAGCCATTTAATTGTGCCTGGAGACTGGCTTAAAGAGGTGTGCTGGAACCCAAACAGATGCCCTTCTCAGGAGGCTGACCTAAGAGACACAAAGGGAAGGAACAGTTGGTGTAGGAGCTGAGGATGGAGATTCATATTGCCTAAGCAGTTGTGGCAGCCGTATGGGAACCATGGGGAAAAAGGAGATGAAACAGATCCAAGGAGTGGAATGAGGCAGAGGCACAAGCATAGGCAGAAACGGCATGACAGAGAGAGCTAGCAAGGAGGAAATACCCTGACTTTCTGTCTCTTGGGGGCCCAGCTTTTCGGATTCTGCTGGGTTCATATAAGACCCTTTATACTTGACACATGAGTGCCCTCCTGTTTCTTATAGCCAAAACCACCCTGACCAAACAAAATGTTCAAGTAAATGTTAAGTTCTTTCCCTTCCTACAGGCTAAGTCCTTGGTGTCACTTCTTAGCCTTAGCCTAAGGATACCATGGGCCACCTTCTTCATTCCCAAAAGCCTCAGAGATTTAATTGGATTCACTTTTCTTTTGTGCATGTTCATTAAAGAAAAAAAATGTTTTTATTGAGGCATAACATAGTAAAGAACACAAATCTTAAGTAAGTCTGTCAAAGAATTTTTACACACTCACACATAAACACATCCTTATGTAACTACCACCCAGACACAGAACATTTCCACTGCTTACAGGAGGTTACTCTTTCTACTCTCTGTGGAGTTGCAGATCAGTTATGAGCAGCTGGTTGGGTGTCCATGTGCTATGAACTGAATTGTGTTCTCCCATAATTCATGAGTTGGAACCCTAACCCCCAGTGTGACTATATTTGGAGATATGGTTTTAAAATGTAATTATTTTTCTTTCTCTTTTTGGATGACTTCACTTAGTCATCCAGACGATCTCATACTAAGTGAAGTAAGCCAGAAAGAGAAAGAAAAATACCATATGATATTACTTACACTGTGGAATCTAAAAAGAAAAAAAAAAGGACACAGATGAACTTATGTATAAAACAGAGATAGACTCACAGACATAGAAAACAAACTTATGTTTACTGGTGGGAAGGGAGGTGGGGAGGGATAAATTGGGAACTCAGGATTTGCAGATACTAACTACTATGTATAAAAAACAGATAAATAAGTTTCTACTGTATAGCATAGTGAACTATATTCAATACCTTGTAATGGCCTATACTGAAAAAAAATATTTAAAGGTAAACTTGGAACTGTAGTTAAATGTCAATATATATATATTATTGAATTACTATGCTGTGACCAGAAATTAATACAACATTGTAAATTGACTACACTTCAATTAAAAATAAAGAACCATTGCAGAAAATCTTTTTATAGACTGCTTTCATATGGTGATGTGTAATCATCCCAAATTTGTTTCATTAAATTGGAAAAAGGTACCTGTTAGTAATAATATCAGATACAAACAGCAGTGTTATTTATGATTTTAAAATAGTTAAGACTTGAGTAGGGAGGCTACAGCTCATTGGTAGAGCATGTGCTTAGCATGCACGAGGTCCTGGGTTCAATCCCCAGTACCTCCATTAAAATAAATAAGTAAATAAATAAATAAACCTAATTACCCCCCCAAAATAATTAAGACTTTTCAATTTATAAAAATAAAACTTATATAGAGGGAAAAAGTTTAAGGATATTTAGTTATCAAAAATCTGGGCAACTTCTTTATTAAATTATATTATTGCTGGGAAAAAACCATAATTAAGGTTAAATGAAGTTATAAAGGTGGGCCTTAATCTGATAGAATTAGTATCCTCATAAAAAGAGATACCAGCGTGCTCTCCTTCCCTCCCCCTCCCCCCTCCCCTCCACACACAAAGAAGCCGAGTACACAGGGAGGCTGTGGCCATCTACACGTCAAGAAAGGAGGCCTCAGGATGAAACTTACTTTGTTGGCACCTGGATCTGGAACTTCTAGCATCCAGAACTGTGAGAAAATAACTTCCTATTGTTTAAGGCACCCAGTCCATGGTATTTTATTATAGGAATTCAAATGCCATATCATACCGTGAGACTCACAATCAGAACAAGAGGAGAAAGAAGTTTTGAACAGAAAATTACTCTTGGCAGGAGCTTGGGCAGCCGATCCCACAGTGCAAGCAGGGACCTGTGCCCAGCATGGGATGGTGGCGGAGGGCTAGCAGCACAGCCTGGAGGACAGGCAGCCCCTCAGCCACCAAGTCCAGTCCAGTCCAGGCTGACATGGACATATTGCTAGGAGACATTGGGCAAACTTGGAACTGTAGTTAAATGTCAACCAACAGCCTCCCACTCATCTGTCCCTTCGGAAGTGCTCCGAGATGGCCCAACAATTAATAGGGCTTTCATTTTATTTTCCTCATCCAAATGTGAGCCTGGTGGGTAGAACCATCTGAGCACTGGCTTGTTAGGAAAAACCAATCCCTCAGCACGGAGTGGATTTAGCACAACTTACCAGCCAGATTATCCCAAAGCCCCTCTGAAAACACCACACTGCACAGTCACTCCACTCTGCTGTTAAACAGTGACTCCTCTCCTGGATATTGGTGAAATCCTGGCCGGGAGTAGCTGGGAGGGGTCAGTCCTGGCCCAGGCTCCCTAACTTTGTCATGGTCCTGTGGGTTGTCCACTCACAGGCTTCCGTGTCCTGAGATGGCCACTCACTCCACTTGTCACTCCTGTGTCAGAGCTTATGTACCAGGGCAGAGAGCTCCAGGGTCTCCGTCTCTGCAATTGCTCTACTTCTGTCTCTAAAGGAGAGTTTTGATGCCTCCGTGATTTCTCTTCCTATTTGTTACAGCAATGCTGCGATGCAGCCCCGTCTTCCACCTGCAATGTGCCCCACCAGACAGCCATCCTCCCAGGACAGACATGGTGGGAGGTACGGGAAGGATACACCCCAAACTCAAGGAGGTGGGTCCTCAAGTCTCACTTTTATCTGTTACTTTTTCCAGAAATCTTTCCCTGATCCCTCACTTGAAGTTAGATGTGCTTCCCATGGTGGGCAGGGTATTAACAGCCTCTTCTGCAGTCATAAGAATATAAACACTGTTGATTTAGTTAAAATCGTGATGAACTGTCTTGGGAAGACAAGGAAGGGAAAAGGTGAGTTGATGTGTGTGTGGGATGTGGGTGTGGGAGTGTGTAGGGGAGAGGTGTGTGATGAGACAGCTTCAGCTTCAGCTTCCAGAGTAGGAAGCTGGAAATCGGGAGATGATGATTCAAATTGAAAAATCAAGTTGAAAAACATAAGCATATTATTGAAAATCAGGGCGGTAAATACCAGAAGAACTGTGTTAAGAGCTTGAACTTTGCAGGGCTGAATTAGGGGACTACTGCTATTTAACCAATGTTTATTGTACAATTGGCCAAATTAAAATTAGGAAAATAAAACAGATCAAATCACAGCCTCTCTGCCTGGACTAGGAGGGCAGCCCCTGGCCCCAGCCCATCCCTGGCATTCTCACAGCATAATTCAAAACTAGACAAACCACGGTTTCAAGAAATTCCCGGGAACAAGAGAGAATCGCCAAAGGCCTTGGATGAGAAACAGCCACTTAAACAACAATTAGTCTCTCTGTGATTCAGGATGAGAGAATTTTGCTGTATTTAGTGTCTACAGAAAAGCTAATGCAGACATCTTCTTTTTGTAGTGTATTCAGCACCCAGAGTCTAGAAGAAGCTGGAGTCTCTCTCCCAGGATCTATTGCCTGAAACCTATGAACTGTCATTGCCCCCACGTTTAAGAAGCTGCATCTTTTTGAGATGTTTTCCCCTGGCTGAAGATGTGCCTCCCTGGTCCTTCACAGAGATGTGAGGAGGTCTTGATAAAGCATGGAGGGAAGAGCCCTGCTCACAGAGCTGTCTCTGACAATGGGTAGAATTTTTCAGACACAATCTTGGCTAGTTTAAGTCAAGGAAACTGCATATTGCAGTTAGATCCTTCCTGGGCCAAGTTTTTACACAGATTTCCAGCAATGTCAATGCATGGTGTATAATTATAGTATCTTTAAATTAGGACGAAGCTGCATGAAGATGCTAATGCAACCTACTGCATTTAGAAAACCTTTCAGCCTGGATCTTGTAGAACAAGGATGTATTTTCACTCTTGTTTCACAGATACGTGAAACACTCCAATTCCCCAGTGTCACATGTGAAATATGTCTTTTTTAAGCCTTAGGAATTCATATATTTATAAAATCTGCAAAAGGGAGCACTACATGTGGGGTCTGCCCCAGTGATTTCCAGGAACACCTCTTTCTGTGAGGTTTGTAACATGGAAGGATTTCTTGAGGTGCACGCCCAGGGTTTGCCTCTTTATCTGAGAACTCTCACACCCACCGCCATTCCCAAGAGTGGATACTGACCTCCACCTACACACACACATACACACACACGTGCATGCACATGTGCTCACAGAGCCATAGGACAGAGAGGTGGCCAACCCAGGGCAAGTGCCCCAGAGACAGAGCCAATCCCCTGCCCTGGGGATTTGGAACTGGGTCACCTAGAGACAAGGGTCAGTTGGTACAGGCACCAAAGTTCAGAGTCTTGAGAAGCCCAGCCATGTTTCAGCAGAGGTGAGAAAGCCAGTCTGCAGGGGGGGGGGGGGGGGAGGGGGGCAGATGCGCTGGGAGGCAGAGATGAGAGATCTCATGTTCTGACAGACAGGTCATCATGCAGAGACAATGAAGGCCAGGGGACAGAGACCAGGCCACAGAGTGATGGAAGGACAAAGGCACAGAGACACAGTAAGAAGCAAAAGAGATGACAGAGCCAGAGGCATAGACTGAGAGACAAAGGGACCAGGAGATGGCACCCTGGCTCCCCACATGTCCCCAACCCCCTGCCTGGGTGCTTCCCGGCCTCTAAATCACCACTTTCTCTGTCCCTTTTGGCATAAACCCCAAATCTGGGTGATTCATTCACCAGACAGTGCTTGGGACTGAAGGGAGCTGGGCTCCTATTTTGTGTCTGTTCTGGCAATTTATTTTTATCCTTTTATGGGGAGGGGGCATTCAGTGGGGATGCGAATTAGGCATGTCAGTCAGTGTAACAAAACTCACTAAATATGTCTCTGTTCAGACAACGGTATTTTTCCCCTATCTTCAGTCATTAAGTCAACGCTGCTGTAGGAGTAACACTTAAGTGACTGGGTTTTTATTTTTGTCCCCAAGGTACAAAAAGTACTGCCTACTTTCTCACAGTGCATCAGCAGAGTGATGTGTCCAAGGTGAGGGTTCTGGAGCTTCAGAGAGCTGGGGACGCTGACCCAAGAGGGTTGTCCCCATGGAGTAAAAACCCCGCAACGGCAGGTTTTGAGACTGTTCTGCCCACCAGCTTGTAGTGCACAGTAGGCACTCAATAAATACACGTAAAAGACCGGACAAGGGGAGGACAGACGGGGCTCGTGGATGTAACGGGGCCCAGGCGTGGGAGGATGGAGAGCAGGCCCGCGGAGGGTGCTCCACATGTGTCAGTGCGGTGTCAGCTCTCCCCTTGCAGGTGTCCTTCAGGCTCTGCGTTTCGCCGAGGGCCCGGGAGGCTGTTTCCCTGCGTTCCTGGGTCCCAGATTTCCTCTGATCGTCTTCCTGGCTTCAGGAGTCCTCATCTCCTGATAGAGTTTGACAGTCATCTGATTTTGTTTTTTTTCTGCTTGAAATTTGGGAAAGTCTTTATTTTTCCACCAAGTTTAGGAATTTCACCAGAATGTGCCTTAGGGTCGGGTTGGCTTTTCACTTTAATTGGCACCAGATGACCCATCTCAGTTCATTATAACAGTTTATTTAACAAATATTAAGGGCTTACTATTACTGTTTTAAGTTCTGGGTAATGAAGGCAACAGAAAACTGTGTGAGAGAGAGGGAGAGAGGGAAAGTGGAAGAGAGAAAACAAGCAAGTTTTGATTATTGATCCTGTTCCATTGATTTATTTAGAAACTTCAGGGATGCCTCCCCCTCATTATGTCTTCATACTTTATCCTAAAAGTCCTGCATTTCCCCGTGGCTTTCCTTTCATCTCCTCATTAAATTTGCCACCTACGTTTCTCTTGCCAGTCTTGTCCAATAATCCAATCTCCTCTAATCCTATTAACCACAGCTTCCGGTGACACGCTAACGTGATGGGAGCATCCACCTGCCCTGCACTGTCCTTGTCTGATGGTCCTGAGAATAGGGAATAGCTGTCTTCTAAAATTTTCTTTCATTTCATGTGCGAGATCCTCTTCAGAGAAATAGGATAATCAGCACAATTTCACTGCTTTCTTCTTCACTCCTATGCTCGAGGCTTTCTCACTGGGATCAGATTCGTTTTCTTCCCCTTCTATTCAGACTTCCTCACAATTCATATGTTAATCCAATAAGAGCAAGTAGATGGTTTATTTTAAAATCACTAAATCTTGTAGTATATATGCATTCAAAATAGGGGAGAGAGAGGAAATTGTTGAGAGAGCAGGGGAGGGGAGGAGAGAGATTGATTTAAATAGCGCTGGAGATTCTGCCTCCCAGTCTACACAGAAAGCAGGTGCCTGTGATGAGCAGAGATGGGAGATGTCATGGGAACCTGTGGTTCCCTCCGTGGGAAGAAGGTCTCATGTGCCTCTTATATGCAAGCATCTCATCACGACCCTAATGTCTAAAGATGTTTTTCATATAAGATCCATAAGGTAAACCGGCTACTTCCTCTGGTCCGCAACCAGAGAAACAGCCATCACTTCCCACTTTGAAGGGAACACTGGTTGACCTGGATTTTCTTTGGATGGTACTACACAGTAGAGACACATACGGGTAATTTAAGAGATTTATAAGAGTAACTGACTATATGGGATAAATTCTTACATGGAGATTTTTGAATCCAGTCTTCAGGTGAGATTTGAACCAACTGTACTAAACATGTCAACCACAGTGTCTGGGATGCCAGAGCCCTTTCTGATGACCAAAGTGGGCAGACACCTCTCCCCAGAGCCCCCAGTTGAGAGGCCCCCTGACAATCTATGGCTTGGTACAAGTAGGCAACATGAGCCAATCAGATTCCCCCTCTCTGAAACCTGAAAATGAGAATAGCCAAAGAAGGAGGCTGTTACCATGGATGCTGAGGCTTGAAAAGTCACACACATGGCCATCTCTGTGGTCCCCTGCTCGTCACACAGGTCAGCCCCATCCACTGTGGGAGGGGACTCCATGGACACAATCCCCTAACTTAACATTTATGGGTACCTAGGATGTGCCAGGCACTGTTCTAGGTTCTGAGGGTACAGAGATGAACAAGTTTCCTGCTCTCCAGCGCTTACGTGGAGCGCTGCTCAAGACCAGCAAGAAACAGATACATGAGTGAGATGGTCAGAGAACAGCAGAAAGCCCTGCGTTTTGGAGTGAAGCCATGAATTCTCTTTGCAAGCAGCCAGTTTCTTTTTGAGAGACAGCTCTCAGCTTTCTGTTGGGTTCTGTTGTTGTCTGTAGGACTAAGTATGGCAGAAGGGTTGATGATGCTGAGTAACCAAGGAGGTAGACTGGAGGATATATGTCACCAATGTGCTTTGGCTTCCCTGAACCACGAAACACTCTTTCTACATTTTAAGAATTCCCCGCCCGATGAGCTCACACCCTCCCCATGGTGGAAGCCACAGGGAGCCATCTTTTTCCAGCTTTACGTGCAGACAGGGCAGAGCATGTGACTTAAGACACCCCCAGTCAGAGGCACCTGCCTGAGGCTAAGTGACACAGAGAAGCAGGTGCCAAGTCATCTTCTCTGGAGAGGATAATAGCAGATCCACCTGGCTCCCAGAGGCAGCAGCAGCCAGCATCCCAGTGATGGTGTCCATCTTCAAGGCCCCCCCCCACCGGCAAATGGTAGTGTGAGTGCAGCACGGGTTATCTGCACAGGTGGCCTCCATGCCCGATTCTCTGCTTTCCTGGGGATTTTATGAGGTACCTATTATCTTTTAACAAATTCCTCTTCAGCTTAAAACAGCTAAAGAAGAGTCTGTTGCTTATAAACAAGGACTCTTGCAGGTACATGAAGGGAGAAGGGCAATAATCCAATAAATGAGATAATTTCAGACAGAGGTCAGTGCTAGGAAGAAGTTAACACAGGTGATGTGAATGGGCATCTCCTAA
This sequence comes from Camelus ferus, assembly GCF_009834535.1. Classification (NCBI taxonomy): domain Eukaryota; kingdom Metazoa; phylum Chordata; class Mammalia; order Artiodactyla; family Camelidae; genus Camelus; species Camelus ferus. The sequence goes on along the minus strand of NC_045722.1, from coordinate 10,992,466 downwards.
GGGAACGGAGCATGACATTGATGCAGACTGCGCGTGTGTGAATACATCATACCGGCAAACCATAACATGTCAGTCATGTATCATGGTTCCCATAGTATTTACAAATTTATAACAGTGAACAGTAACCACACACACACACACACAAAAAACCCACAAACTGAAGTGAGAGAGAGTGACAGGCTAGGGTAGGGGCTCTTTTTGATAAGGTGTTCAAGCAAGCCTGTCTGAAGAGGTGACATTTGAGCTGAGATTTGAAAGATGAGCAGGAACCAGCCATGCAAAGATCTGGGTAAGGAAACTTCTAGGCAGAAGGAGCAGAAGATATAAAGGATGAACTTGAGAAGTTGAGGAACCAATGGAAGGCTGGCGTGTTTAGTGGATAAAGAAGGACGTGATGAGATTGGACAGTAGGTAGGGGCCAGTTCACGCCAGGCTTTGCAGGTCATGGCCAGGTGCTTGTATTTTATTCTAAGATACAAGAATAATGGCAGGAAGCCATTAGAAGGTCTTAGGGAGTGATAAGGCACTGGTAGGCAGCTCTGAGAATGCCCCCACGGATCCTCAGTTCCTGGCACATACACACTTGTGTAGTCCAGCCCACACAGGATACGGCTGATCTGTGTAACCACTAGGATGCTGCAGAAATGAGTGTGTGCCTCCCAAGGCTGGGTCATTAAAGGCACTGTGACTTTCCTTTGCTCTCTTGAGTCACTCCCTCTGGGGAAGCCGGCTGCCATGTTGTGAGGACACCCAAGCGGCCCTACAGAAGAGACCCACTGGTGAGTGAGACATCTTGCAGGAGATCCTTCAATCCTGGTCAAGCCTTCACATGACTGCAACTCCAACTGACATCTTGGCTACAACTTCAGGAGAGACCCTGGGCCAGAACCACCAAACTAGGCAGCTCTGAATTCTTGACCCATGAGTGTGCATGATCATAAATGGTTGCTGTTCTAGGCCACCGAGTTTTGGGGTAATTTGCTACCTCTATCCATTGTTACAGCCAGTGTCTGTCCTGCTTGGCAGGTGCCCAGGCTTTAAGAGTTGTTATGTATCTTGAGTACGAGCCCTGAGTGAGCCCACGTGGGAGATGAGACCAGATGGTGGAGGCAGAGAGAAAGCAGCACCCTGGGGAGGGCTGAGTCACGCTCTTTGGAGGAGGACAGAGTAAAGACCCGCAGCCCAGCTCAGCTACAGTCTTGGCTTCTCCTGCGTCCAGGTTGCTCTCCGGGTTCCAATGTCTGTGTCCTCACTGTAAATGCCCCACGACTCTGGGTGATCCGGGTGAGCTCTCCTCCTTGTTCCACTTGGAGCAATTCCAGACCTGAGGTTGGAGGATTGGGCTGTTGTCCGAATTCCCTCTCCTGGGCTGGGCAGAGCTCTCAGTCCAGATATGGGCACTGGGCACTAGTCAGCGGCAGAGGCTGCCTTCCCTCTGCCTCCTCTGTGCAGTTGTGGCCCCAGACTCCAGCCGGGTGGGTTAGGGGCTGTGTGAAGGGAATCCCTTCTTCATCTGTTCCCATTAGAAGGGGCTGGGTTATGTGGATTTCTCTGTTCTGGCTGTGCCTGACAGTTTATTGGGGTTGGTTTTAAGGACATTTTAATGGGCTTTAGGGATAAGAGGCACTGGTATTTCAGCTCACTCTAAATAACTTCCTGAAAATCAGACACACAGCATTTCCCCCTCTTTTTGGCATTAATTTAAAAAATACTAGCAACAAGGCTCTACTGTATAGCACAGTGAATTATAGCCAGTATTTATAATAACCTTTAATGGAGTATAATCTGTAAAAATACTGAATTACTATGCTGTACACCTGAAATGAATACAATATTGTAACTCAACTATACTTCAATTAAAAAAAAACCCCAAATACTAAATAGAAAAAGTTCAAACAATACACAAATATCAAAAGTGAACCCTCCTTACTCTTTCCACTCTCTGATTATTTAGATTACCTTCAGGTTTTCTCTAATACAAACAGTTGTGTGATGAGCATACTTGTTCACAAGTCCACGTACTTTAGAGCAAGTGTTTCCTAGAAGTTCATCTGCACGTTTTACACGCAGATGGGTTCTCCCAATGGTCCTTCAAAAGACTGTACCAGCACATAATGCCCACAGTATACAGAAGTACTCCTTTTCTTCCTGTCAACACTAGATGTTATCAGTTTTTAAATTTGCATTTCTCTGATCCCTAGTGAGCATAAATGTCATCTCTCAACCAGCGGCCATTTGAATTTCTTCTCCTGTGAATTGCCTGTTCTTGTCCTTTGACCATTTATGTATTGGAATATAAAGCTTCATCCTTTGATATGAAGGGAGTCTTCATACTTTCAGGTTATTATGCATGTTGCACCTCGTGTCTGTCATTTGTCTTTTATCTTTGTTATGGTCTCTAGCCCTACAGAAGTCTTAAATCTTTATGAGGTCACACCTGTTCACTTTTCCCTTTAGGGCTTCTAGATTTTGTCTTGCTTAGGAAAGTTTTCCCCACGACAAGAAAATAAAAAAATTTTTTATCATATTTTTTTCCAGTACCTTAAATATTCTGTTTGAAAGCTGATGTCAAATTGTCCTCCAGAAAGGTAGTACCAATTTACATCTCATCAGCACAGTGTATGAGCCCTATTTCCCTACACCCTCCCCAGCCCCTTCAAAACTTTGCCAATAGTGAATATGTATTAATTGTGAGTGAGATCAAGAATATTTTCACATGAGTATTGGTTATTTGTGTTTCTTTTTCTGTGAACTGCCCGATGGTATCTTCACTTGGTTTTTCTGTTGGCTGTCAGTCTTTATCTGATTGATAAAGGGCTCATTGTTTATGAAGGAAATGAGCCCTGGGTCCCGCCCCTGTGTGGTAAATAAGTTCCCCCGGTTTGTCCTTATCTCTCTGCTGTCTGCTAGCAGCATCTATTGGCCAGCTGCTCGGTGCAGTGGGATGGGGGAACAGCAAGCCCTCGCCACACCCCACCAGTCACCTTGTCAGCTGCCTAGGCTTCCCCTGTGCTTGGCACACCCCAAGAGCCAGCCCCTCCCTACACAGACATTCTCTTCCCAACATTCAGATTTTCACCTTCAACTCAATCCTATTTTCCTTTCGCTCTCCAGCATCCTTTATGCCTCATAACTTTTGATGATGAGGGTATCTTTTTGTGGTTTCTAGCCTATGACAGATTTTTTTAAAATATGTTTTTGTTTTTATTTATTTGGTTTTTGGTGGGGGGAGGCAATTAGGTTTATTTATTTTTTTTGATGGAGGTACTGGGGATTGAACCCAGGACCTCGTGCATGCTAAGCACACACTCTACCACTGAGATATATCCTCGCTTCCTAGATTTTTTTTTTTAATACATATTTTATTGCTCGAGTTGGAACAGGGCCTTTGGAACAGATACTCAAGCTGCCATATTCTCCATCATTAAGTCTTACCTAATCATGTAACTGATTTTTTTGTTGTTGTTTCTTCTGGTTTTAAATTTTTATTTTCTCCAAGCTTTCAGGTCTAAGATCATTTGGTAAAATGATTATTTTACCAGAGACATTTTAACAAGCTTGCATTGGTGAGCCACACTCTCATTCATGCAAACTAGAAGACCACAGGGACATTTTTGAATTGAAAAAAAAATCCAACTTCTAGACCAGAGGCGGCTTGTGCTCGCTTCAGCAGCACGTATGCTAAAATTAGACCAGAGGCAGCTGTCAGCCTGTCCTGGGCTGGGTGCCGGGCAACTGCGATCACCGGGAGGTGGGAGAACACAAGGGGGCGCACTTTGCAGGCCACAGCCCTGTCTCGGTTAATAGTACAGTCTTAGGTGGGTCCTCCATATGCTCTTTTCCGCGTTTGCTCCATCCTTCCCTTCTTCTTCTTTGGTCCTTTCAAAGTCTAATTCCCTCCCGCATCCTGCCCTCAACCATCCCTGCCTGTTTCCATGAATATCAGCCTCATTAAGATGGTCTCAACAAAGAGGACTTGGGGGTCAAACAAGTTTGAGCAACGCTGACTAACATGTCACCCTCTAGGAAGTAGGCTGGCACTTTAGAGCCTCTGGGAAGCCCTTCAGGGAAGACATTTCGTCTCTGTGTGTGAGCAGCTGGTACCCCAGGCTTTTAGGAGCACTGATCTGTGCACCCCTTGCGAGCGTCCTGCAAAACTAGCACTTGCCTGACCTCGCCATAGGGAGCGCTGGCTCTCAGGCCCCTGGGTGGGAAGCAATTAAACAGCACTGTTTGCAGTGGCTAGAGGTGTGTGTTGATGTAACAAGGGACGTTCCCCAGGGCCAGCCCTGAAGAGTGAACCTGGAGCAGGAACTGACGTGTTTCACCAGCTCCCACTGCTACCGCCTGAGCCGTGGGAGAAGGCAGAGTCAGCAACAGGGGCCCAGGTGGCAGCCCAGCCCCCCAGGCTGGGGCAGAAACAGAGCTGCAGAGATTCCCGGCTGCAGTGTGGAAAGGTCAGCCCTACAGCTGGCAAACTGAAGCAACTCTTTGCTCCAGGGGCTTTATGAGAAAGTTAGTGGGGCAGCCCACAGAATAACGGCCTCTTGGGGGTCGCAAGGGGAACTTCTCTCCAAAGAACTGCCCTTTAATGTGGCTTCATTTCAGTGGCACCCCCTCCCCACCTCCCCGGACACTGTATCTCTTGTAGTCAAGCTTCAAATTCCTGGGAGAAAACATCTGATTGGCCAAGTGGATCAAGCAAACATCCTCAGGGGACTCAGTCTGTGCTGGCCTGGCTTCTGGGATGGGAGTGCCCAGCAGCCTCCACGGCTTCTCCTGCAACCAGGAACCCGGGCTCCTGGCAGCGTTTAGGGCTTGTTGGAGGGCAATGAAGACGCTGCAGAAAGCAATTAAGGAGCACTCCATACTTACAAGGCCAGGTTTTGAGCGGGTAAAGAATACGCATCATCTTCTGAACTAGGAAAGCCAGTGCACAGAGCAGATCCGAGTCTGGCCAAACTGTTGAGTTGCACCGGCTCCCCGGAGAAGAGAGGCGGAGGCTTCACAGGAGCCTTCTGCACATCGGGAAAACTATGTTCTGTCCTCCTCTCAGAGTATGGGCTTGGTCTTCTCAACAAATCCTTTTGTCATGTTTCTGAGGTCTACCAATAAAGGATCCATTTAGTAAAAAGATTAACAATGAAAACAGGAGCTAACATTTAGGAAGTGCTCACCAGGGTCAGGCACAACCCCGTGAGGCAAGTACCATCACCTCTACTTTTTCAGTTCAGGAAACAGAACCACACAGAGGCCACTGGCTTGCCCCTGCTTCACAGCCGGGAAGGGTGGAGACAGGTTTGAAGCTGGGTCTCTAGAAGTCCAGAGTCCACGCACTTGGCCCCTAAACAGAAGTCGTCTAGGTCTTGTTCCTCTACGCGGGCTGACCGTGCGTCCCTGTTTGTGCTGCTCAGCATCCTGGTTTGGGTGATACACGTTAGGGAAGCTAGGATGGACGGAACCAGGATTATCACAGCAAGATGCTGATGGTCAGAGTCTGGAAAACCCAGCCCACAGCTCCCCTCACTGTCCCAGAGTTCTGCGTGCCAGTGCTCCTCGTCCCAGGGCAGGTCTGCATTATGTTGGTGACATGGCCCTTACTGACCCTGGATACTTGGGCACTTTGCAAGGAAGTCCTCTGAGACTTCCATACCCCAAAGTTCTTTGTTTCTATTTGGACAGAGAGCTCAGCTTTCTCTCTGTTCCCACCTCCCTACATGTACTTACCAGGGTCTTGTCCCTGTTTTCATGCGTTAGCCTGGCTCGGAAGGCAGCTGCTGTGGTCCCCAGTGTTCCAGGTTAGGGCTGCTATGCCCTGAGTGTTTTCTCCAGCGGTGGGTGCCGAAGCTTAGGGCTTTTTAAACCTTTTTGTCCACACTTGCAGGTAAGTCCTGGAAACAGAGGCCTAGGCTCTTCACTCGGACTGGGCTGGAGAGTGTGCAGATCGACAGGATGACACTAGGTGCCATCTGGGTAGGCACTGGGGAGTCAGAATTGAATGAGACACAGTCCTTTCTTCAAGTTGGTCATAGGCCAGGGTGAGGGCAGACTCTGCAACAAAATCAGCCTTACAGTTAACAAGTAAAGTTGTGGACACAAAGTACAACTCAAGCACAAAAGAGGAAACGAATAGAGAAGGGACATGGGTCAACTATTGTCAACAATGCTGTATAACAAATGACTCCATAATTCAATAGCTTACTGTTATGATCATTTATTTCTGGCTCATGTGTCTGTACACTGACTGGAGCAGCCCTGCCAGTTTCAGCTGGGCCTGGTTAGACTGGCTCCTGGGCATGGGTTAGTTAGGCTGCGGTCTGCCTTGTCTTTCATTCTCCTGGAACCACAGGGCTATGTCAGGGAATATATGCTCTTGGCAGTGGCAGAAGTGTGAGTGGGTAGGCTCTGCCACCAGCCCATGCCAAGGCTGTGTTCCAGGTCTTGTCTCCAAACATCTCAGTGGCCGAAGCAAGTCACAGAGCCCATCCCAAGAGCAAAGGGGCCTGGAGGTATACTACTCCCAAAGTAGGAAGGCAGGTAAGTAAATATTTGCCAAGCAAGAATCCAAACCTCACAAAAGGCTTCACAGAGGAGGTGTCATATGACCTAGGTCTTGAAGGAGGAGTCGGATTTTTCCAGGTGAAGATGGGACAAAGCACTGCTGTCAAAGGGATGAAATGTGTGCATGGAGGCGGGTGGGGAGTGGCTGTCAAGGTAGTGGTGGTGGACTGGTCTTAGAGGCTCCCTGAGCCATAAATTGGGCATGTCCTTTCTTTGGACACATTACTATCCAGGCCCCCCCACCCCAGTCATTTTCTTTATTTGCAATTTCTAAGACTTCAATTTTGTGCCACCAAATACAAGTTGAAGACTCGGTTTTTAGCCAGGAGTCATACTGGAAAGTGTCAGTACTTATCTCAACACTGGGGATTTATGCCAGTTTCTCTGGGCACAAACCAGGCAATTTTATAGCCCGCCAACCCTCATTTCTGAGTTGAGGTCTCCATCTTTCTTCCTCCGCCCCACCCCAGCTGGGACCACCACAGCCCTTCTTGAATACACTTCTTGGGGACAACCGTCAAGGCAGATATGAGGTGAATCAAAATAAGGAACTCAGGAATGGAGGGCTGGGAAACCCAGTCTAAAAAGACTGGCAGTGATCAGGGGACCCGTGCATATGCAGAACTGGGGTCAAACAATGGTGGGAAGGATGGTTGCAGGACAGGATGCAAGTAGTACAAACCTCGACAATGTAAAAATAAGAACTCACCACATTTGGGAGGGGGGAAGGGATGGGAAGTGGGTGAGCTCATTTCCTTATCCTAAATCGCAGGCTGTCAAGAGCTGCCATCTACAGTTGAAACATATGTAAAGAATGAATTCAGCCTCTGGATATTTTTCTTTCCTTTTAATCATTTTTAGCTCGGCAATTTCTTTAGTTACATTTACGCTTCTTCTTCTTTTTCTTTTTCTTTCTGTTAAAGACTTTTCCCAAAAGAGCATGTACTGTGTGAGCCCTTTTTTGTAAAAAAATTTCATCCATCTATCCGCCCCTTTCTCTGAATAGGTGTGTAGACACATGTCTCCATCGAAGTTTCTGGGGGAGCTGGTTTTCCCGACCACTTGAAAATTTTCTTTTTCCTGCTCTTCGGTGTTACTTGAATTCCTTACAATGTGCATGCACTATTACTAGAAAAGCAAAGCTTTCTATAAAAATATATGTTACATATGTATTTACTTCTGGAAAAGAGAAAATCCGCACTCGCCTCTCATGCTCCCTCCCCACGCTGCAGGACCCGACGGGTCGGGACTGGTCCCGCAGGTCCCCGCGGTGCGGGGCGCCGTCCAGCCCCTCCGGGTCCAGCCGGTGGGGCCGGCGGGCGGGGCCGGGGAACCCGCTGGGCGGTCGGAGCGGGAGGGCGAGGCGGCGCCGCTTCCGGAGCTCGGCGGGCAGTTTTGAGCCTGGGAAGTTGGTGCTGCGGCGGGTGGGGAGGCCCGCTCGCGCTCAGGGGCTGTGCTCCCTGCGGAGCCGAGGGACTCTGCGCCTCTCTGGGCCTGCTTCCTCGTCTATAAACCCAAGAAGTCATCCTTGTCTCACTTCCAGGCTGCTGTGAGGGACGTGTGATGTACAGTGTCTGAGCGTCCACAGTTGAGCGGTCACTAGAGACTTACCAATACACTCTGCCATTATAGGATTCGATTTTAACCTACACTGCCGCCAACCCACTCTAAAGGTTAAATTGGAGAGAAGCGGGTCAGGTAGCGCTGTCGGCTGTTTCCGGGTCCTAACAGCTACTCTTATGTCTCAGCTCCATCTAGTGTCCATATTGGGACACAGTCACATATGACTGTCCTTACTGTAAAATTTCCATACTTGCGAAACTTAAAGCACGCATCAGGCAAACAAGACCTAAATATGATCAATTTAAAACATACTTCCCTATACTAAGATTTAGTACTTCAAAGCAAGCACTATATAGAGTCAGTGCTGCTAAAGATTCGTGCATCCTTTGAGAGGACAGCAAATTTGTGCAACAAATAATACTTATTATCATGGACATTTATTGAGTGCTTACGATGTGCTGGGCACAATTCTAAGTGCTTTAACTGTGTGAGTTCATTTCACCCTTTACAATGCTATGAAGCGGGGGTGGGGGTGCTTAGTGTCTCACTTTGTAGATAAGAACACTGGGGGACACGAGAAGTAAAATCTGTCACTCTGGTAAGTTCTGAGAGGAGGTAGAGGTTCCCTAGTGTGCCAGAGATGAGGAAGGAGCCAGATGGGAAGCCACTGCAAGGCTCAGGAGACAGAATGGGGGCTGAGACAGGCATGGGGACTCAGGCTGGATCTGGGGGGAGGAGGATGGCTGTGCAGAAGGGCTCGCTCTCCAGCTTGAGCAGATCCAGCTAGAGGCCATGATCCAAGAGAGGCCCGACAGTAGTCAGCAGTTTGAAAATATTTATTGAGCATCTACTACATGCCAGGCACCGGAAATGGTGAATTCACGTAGACAGGCACAGCCCCTGTCCTTGAAGAGTTTAGAGCCCCATGGGGAAGGCCTGTGGCAAAGGTAATTTAAATGCCAAGAGTCAGAGCAGGAGGAGGGCTGGGGAGGGTGTCATGGAGGCCTCCTACACGGGGAGTGGGGGTGGAGGCGGGAGAGGACAGGCAGACTGAGAAGGTACAAGGGACAGAACTCACAGTGGGGTCAAAGAATAGAGTGTGTGTAGACCCAAGTAGAAATGGTAGCTCAGGAAGTTGGGGTCAGAGATGGGATTTCTGAGTAAGATTTCAGAAGACTCACCTTTGACAAGCCCTGGGTGTGGCTGTGGCTGAGGAAGTGGGTCTGTGGAGGTGGTTGAGGCTGTTTGCTGTTGGATGGGTCAGGCCTGTGAACCCTGCTGGGATGTGGGGAGTGGGGCTGGGGGTAGAAAACTGAGCCCAAGTCCTTGGTGAGGTGGGGGGAGGGCTAAAGACCGTTCAGGATAGCTTAGTAGTTGGGGAGGAGCATCAGCAGCTGAACCTTCAAAGCGGAGGGGTTTTAGGGGAGGGCAAGTGCAGGGTCTGGAAGAGGTGCCACCGTGGGAGCAGAATCCTGAGTTCCCTGCCATGATGTCCCATCCTGGGTACCTACAGCCTCAAAGCAACCGCGCGCCCCTACTTCTTTCTGAACTGCTCTCAGGACTGGGCGCAACATCACATATTAAGAACACTTGACAAGTGGGGCCAGTGCAGGACCTGCTGAGCCGAGGATCAGACGTCTCTAACTGCAGGCTGAGCTGAGAAAGGCTTTCCACTAATTCATCTCACCCGAGGCTGAAGAAAAACACCAAATGCAGTTACAACCTTATTGTGCTGCCTTTAATTAGGAAAGATGTAAAATGATGCATTATAAAACTTGGAAGCTACTTTATACAAATTCCAATCTTTAAATATTGTTTAATGAAGGACTTGGGAACTAGGACACTGGCGGGAAGTCTGATTAGTTACCGTGATGGTTCCATCATGAAGCAGTGGAAGAAACACGCTTGGAACCATCTGTGCATGGATCAGAAGAGCCGATGAGAGTCGGAACTGGAAATGTCTTCAGATATGCAAATGGACTGGAATACACAACATTTCAGCTCAGGTAATATACAGTAGACTTAGGAGAAATGAAACAGGACAAAGGAGAATTCATGTTGATCTTGACATAAACAAGAAAAGCTTATGTCCTAAAACCCACAACCATACAGAAGGAACAAAATAGAAAAAAAGGTTTTAGTTCTATGCTGTTTAACTGCTGGTAAATGAGAGTAGTACAACCATCGATTTCTTGTGAAAAACTAAATATTGAAAAATAGTTTACTCTGAAGTCTGCAGCCACTTCAGATGCCGAGGACCACGCCTGGTTTGTTACAAAGGCAGCAGTGAGGGCAGATGTACCCACCGAAGGTCAGGCAGACACCTGTCTGCGGGTGTCCTTGACACCCTGTAATCAAAGTGGGTTGTATAATGCCCAAAACCTTTTCACAGGAAAAGATCGGACTGATGGACCTAAGGACAAATTTAATTCAGTGCTAAACCTTACTGTCATCATTATACTCCCCCAAGCAAGCCACTTTTCCTGGGAGCCTCCATTTCCACGAGTCACCTGGCAAATGCAGGCGGGAGTACACGTTGTCCTGTAGGTCTCAGGGTCTCCAGCTGTAAGGCAGGGCTGCTGTGCAGACAGAAAGAGCTGGGACCCCGACAGCAATGATCTCCATGGGTAAGGCACTGTGTAAAGAGCAGATTATGCTGGGACCTCCATTTTTCAAAAAAAAAAACAAAACAAAACCAACTGACAACATCAGCACTCCTCCCTATCTGAATGGCCAGATCAGATTTTGGGGGCCCTTGACTCAGGAGAGGCAGCAAGGATCTGGCTTCTTTCAGCACACCAGGGTGCTGTGTACAACGAAAGGCCCTTTTACTTTAACAAAAAGTTACTGCCCTCTGAGATCTCAAATATAAAGGGAGCTGGAAGTTTAACTGGGACTAAGGCTTCTAAGGGGAGGCCAATTGCCCCTTCCTGAGCCTGAGCTCAGGCAAGGAGGGCTCCGGCTTGACTTCCTAATTCAACAGTGGGGGTTCAGGGCAAATGAGAATTGGGAAGACTTGGGTTTCTCAGTAAAGATATGCACCATTGGGGTTATTTGAAAGATGGGAAGGAGGAATCCCCCTGAGGACAGAAGGAAATAGGACAAGGTCTGGAGAGGTTAACAGCCAGGATCCTATGACAGGCTCCTCCTGCCACCAGGCACATGTGTCAGATTCAGACCCACACAGTGCAGCCTGGCTTCTTTGGGTGGGAGTGGCCAAGAGGCCTTTAGTGACACTCCTGGTGTCTCCAGGAAGGGCAGTAGCCACTTTGTCTGGGCAAAGGTTCTGGCATCTCTCTCTCCTTCAGTGTTCCTGTCCTCCTGTCCTGTCTTCCCAAGCGTGTATTCGGCCCCACTGGCCAGACCCCTCCAGAGGGGCCTCAAGCCCACCAGTCAGGTCTCTGGTCAGGGATGGCCTAGACTAAGTCAGAGGAGGCAGGCGGCGGTGGAAATATAGTGATACTATTATGCGAAGATACTGATGCTTAATGATGGCTTCATAAATTAGGCCTTCATTTTATTATACACTACGTCTTCAACCTCAGAGAATGAATCTCTTTTTAAAGCAATTGAGAGCAGGGGGAGGGTATAGCTCAAGTGGTAGAGTACATGCTTAGCATGCACAGGGTCCTGTTCACTCCCCAGTACCTCCTCTTAAAACAGATAAACCTAATTCCCTCCTCCCCTCAAAAAAAAAATTTAAAAAAAGCAATTAAGAGTAAAACCTGGGTCTGAGAGGGAAGATTTTTGCGGGGGCCAGGACCTCTGAGGTCCCGGCATGTAGGAGGCCTCAGTTGGCTCAGCCATTCTGGACGCATTGCAAAGACAGATGTCACCTCCCTGCACACCCTCGAGAAGAACAGGGCGCAGTCTACTCGTGGATTTGGTCATCTAGTGTTAAAAGCATATTAAAGTGCACGCTTAACTGAACCACAGGCACAAGTGTTAGAAAAGCTGAAACTCTGAGAAGATCTGGTGAGGAACAGGGATAGCTGGAGATCAGACTGCCCCACAGCAAGGCAGATTCATTCGTTCACGCACGCACTCACTCACTCACGCGTGTGTGCATCCGATGCACACTTCTGCAGCACCTGCTCCGTGCCAGGCACTTGTTAGGTACTAGGAGTTCAACGATGACTGAGGCACAGTCCCTGCCCTCAAGGAGCTTACGGTCTAGCAGGGTTACATTAACACTCCTGTTCCACAGAGAATCCGCCTCCCTCTGCTGCTGCTCGGCTGCCGGGTGGGCCGGAGTCAGACCTCAGCCATTCCCTCCAGCTGGTCCAGAGGGAGGGAGGCCTGTATTGTCTGGCGCTTGTCTGGAGGATGTCACGTGTCTGTGAGATACCTACAGCCCCCTTCTTTCTTCCCCAGCCACCAAGAAGGAGCACTGTTCTCTTCAGGCTCATCCGTTACCAGGGGATTTCTTATTTCAGTGACTGAATAAAATAGTCTTCCCTTTCCTCTTGTCCATAGGAAAAGGTGTACTGAAGCAGCAGAAAAGAGATTACAAACTGGGAGGAAACAAATTAGCATTCAGTTTGCTTCACGCAAGTCTGTTCTTGGACGTGTGGTAAAAATTCTTCATGTGAGAACTGAGGCCCCGAGAGAGCCCTGGCCCTCTGCTCCGCCCTGCTACATCCTGGTGCTGCGAGGCACAGCGGCTGGATCAGAGAAGGCGTCCTGGGGCTGTGGTACCGTTTCTGGAAGCTGAACTGACTCCCAAAGGCCTAACTGCCCCCAACTCCAGGTCCTTCCTTCAGTGTTGACTGAGATCAGTGGTTCTGAGCATGACACGATTCCACTGGGGCCTCCTGTTACATATTTTCTACTTTACACATCGACCGACTAGATGGCCGATGAAAAGATGTCATGGTGGTGGTGATGGCTGATTCATCGGAGGCCCCAAAGCAGCTTGCCTGCAGCAACGGGACCTGCGCCGCAGGCCTGAGGGGCGGTGCCCAGCTCTGTGGTCTCGAATAAGCCACTGTGTGTGAGATGGGACCTTGTCTGAAAGCTGGGAGCCAAGGAATTGGTTCCTTCCATGTCAGAAGCCAGAGATAACTAAAGCCCAGGGGTGTAGCTGGCTCCACTCTGTTCCATTCTATTTTAGCTATTTCAGAAATAAGTTCTCCTGTTCCGTTCCATTCTATTCACAGTCGGTCAGCTCGGAAGGTCTCTTCAACAGAGGGGTCGAGCAGGCCCATGCTGGAATCACTTAACATGTTGAGTCCGTCCAGGCTCAGGGGTTCAATTTGGAGCTCTTCTTCCAATGGAAACGGAGTGTCCACGTTCAGGCTGACCTCAGGCATGCCGGCCAGAGCACTGCTGAGGTCTTTGAATAGGCTGGTGCTCGAGTCTTCTGGAAAGAGCAGTGAGAGGGGAAAACAGTGCTGATTAGGAGGCGTGAGGGCCCAGGCCACTAAAAGGGCATAACTAATAAAAACCCTCAAAACGCTGTTCCTGTCATCTTCCTATCCAGGATGGTCATCACCCGTGTCCCAACCACTCCAGGCCTACAGTTTCACTCTGGAATCTATGTTCTTTGCAGTCGGTTCCACGACTCCCAGTTTGGCAGGTTTTCTCCCTCTGAATAGCTGTCAATCACCAGAAACTAAGTAGATCAGAAAAGGCCTGGCTTACCTGGCCCTTTCCCTGCGGCCTCACAGCCTCTGGGGCTGGACACCCGCATCTCACAAAGGTCAAGTTGAGCTGGAAGGCATTCATCTTTTGCTTTATATAATGTTATTGTTTAAACTGTCTTACAGCAGTATCTGTAGAAACACAGCGAAATAAAAAGAGAAGCGGAGGGGTGGCCCACACTCACCTGTCAGGATGGCGCTCGGGAAATTCCCGCAATTGGAATACAGGTTTGGTCTCAAATGAAAGGAGTCCTGTGGTTCTCGGGGGCCCTGCTGCACCAGGGGCACCTGGAAGCATCAAAGCTCATGCTGTAAGGAACGACCCCCGCTTCCAAGGAGAGGATAGCGCAGTGTGCTCCCAGAGCAAAACCAGACATGAAAACTGTCTTCTGGTCCCTTCTCTCCAGGATCCCAGAGTGCTTTGCTGCTGCAACAGCCTACACAGAACGTTATTTTCAGGCCGGGGGATGCTGGGGTGGAGGAAGGGTTCCTGAGGGCCACTGTGGGTGACTCGTCCCCGTTCGCACACTGCCCGGCCCACCATGCCATCCCAGGAGACACTACTGGTTTCTTTGGGCCCTCTGGTCTCAGCCACCACCCTCCTCAGCACACTGAGGCCTTTGGAAAACCACCAGCTGTGGGAACCCTTCAAAGGCTCCATCTGTTACCAAGAAAGTGATGGGTTCTTTTCCTCTTTGGTTTCTAGAAAAACGAGGAGGTGGGACCATTTCCTTCTCTCACTCAGAGGGAGGAACCACAGGCAAGCTCCTCTCTATGAGAAAGCCTCTGTAAGGATGGTTTAGAACTTGGGCCCATTTTAGGTGGCTTTCCTGAAATTAATTTTCAAACTATTTTTTTAAATCTTTCAAAAGTATTTGAATTTCCATCATTTTTCAGAGAGACACTGACTTACCTAGACTCAAATGGCTTCTTCAGAAAATGGGGAGGCAAGGACTACTGCTTACCACAAGGTTTCCCCACGGCCTAATCAGGAAATACCTGTCTTTATTTTTTATTATTATTATTATTATTATTATTATTATTATTATTATTATTAATTTCTGGAAAATTTCTCTTCTTCTCTCCTTAGTACATCCTGGAGCCCAAACCACAATTACTGAATACTGTAAAATCTAGGGATATTAAAAATGGTCAGTGTTAGGGAGCAGCTAAAAACCAAAAGAAAATGGCTGAATGAAAGTATCCTCAGGAAGGAACCCCCGCCCCTGGCCAGGACAAGCTCCCAGGAGGCCACACACTGTGCAGGGCACAGCAGCTTGGGCAGAGGCAAGGCCCCTCCCTGTGTCTCAGTCTCCTCATGTGACAGATTCATGGATGGCTATGCCTCCTTCCAGTATGAATAATCCACAATTCTATGGCTAGAGTGTCACACACAAGTCTTCCATTGCTTGTTCAAACAGGTCCTCTGACTAGGCCTGACATTAGATAAGGCAGCCAGCCCCAGCATTCCAGGGCTCGGGCCACACCAGGCTCTAGGCACCGAGCACATCTGCGGTCAGAGAAGTGGAGGACCAAGTCTGGGGGGCATGGGTTCCCTGGGTGGAGCAGACCGACTGCGGCATCCCCACCCTGAGGCAGAGGCAGGCTGGGCGATCACTCACCTGCTGAGGAAAGGCTGGGCCTGGCCTCATGGACTGCTGGTCAAAGCTCACATCTGGGAAGAAGTTGGTCAAAGATGAGCCCTTCAAGGAACAAGGAGTGGACCGTTTAGCTTGGAACTCGGGGCAACATGAGCGTTCCCTCCTGACCAGTGTTCCTGGTAGGACTCACCTGGGCTGTGAGGAGCTGGAAGTCTGACTGCGGCAGCGATGAAGCTGCATGGGGCTGCTGAGCAGGGGGCTCCTGGGTGCAGGGCTGCTGCAGCAGAGGCTGGGGGAGGTCCTGGGGCGTGGGGTACGGGGGCGGAGGGGACACCTGGGCTTGAGCTTCTGCGGGCAGGAAGGAGAGCGGGCTTCGATCTGAGGACACCATCTGAAAAACAAAGCCACTGACTACTTAGCTTCTGAGTTTCTAGTTTCTAAGTCTTTTATGATTAGGGAATGTCAAAGTAAGGAAAAACCCTGAGATTTTTTCCCCACCCTGGTATTCTGCACTATGCTCTGAGAAGCCTGCTTCTGTTCTTTCAAAATATATTTTAAATCTCACTTCCCCACAAAGCATTTTCCATTCAATGACAATTTCTATTGTCTTAAAAAAACAAACAAAACAAAACACAGCCAATTTAACCAGTTTCCTCTCAGTTTTCTCAGTGAAAATTGTGTTTGTTTTTTAAAGCCATAACTTCTGGTTAAAAATGGAAGACTGAATAAAGCATTTAGCTCTGCTGTCTCCCAAGACTCTACTAAGACCCCAAAATAACATTAAACAACAATAAACAACACTAAAACAATAATAAATAACACTAAAATGATAATAAACAACACAGGGACAAAGAAAGTGGGAGAGAAGAAAATAGCAACATGATTTGGAAAACGAAAAGCAGATGGACAAGTAGGAACTGGCTGAGCAGAGCTGAGAAAGCCAAATGCTAAGCTGGCAGCCGGGGGAGAATCTAGAGGCAATCTGCCTGACATCACAGCATCCCTAGCGGGGCCTGGAACTGGGGCAGCAAGCAGCAGCGGGTGAAGGTGCAGCTACCCGGAGGATGCGGACGAAGCTGACGTGGGCAGCGGTTAGGCTTCAGAGCCCCTGCCTGGCGGGAGACTGGGGGCTGCACTCTGGAAAGAGTACAGCACAGGGTCTTCGCACAGGCTGCACCAGACCCCAGAAGGTGGGGCACCACCGAAAACAGGGTTTATAAGAAAGCTCACTGTCAAATCTTGAGCCTTCCACCTTTCTTTCCCAGCTCAGCTCTCAGAGTGCTGGAATCCAGGCAAGAGCCGGGCGCGAGATCAGGAGAGTGTCCTTTGGGGATCTGACCAGCCTAGGAGAAAATCCAACTTACGACACCAGAGGTTCCCCAAGGAAATGGCTGAGTTAGATCACTCTACAATGAAGACCATATTCAACGAGCCCACCCATCTATACAGAGCTTCCAGCCAGTTTGTGTGTGTTCTGTTCTTAAATAGGAGTACGGTGCCAAGGATCACCAGACCATGAAGAAAGCATCTGAATGACAGTCAGAGACCCAAGCAGACAAACAGAGAAAAGAAACTTGGAAAAATCTATGGAGGAAGAAGTAGTCATGAAAAACAAAATTATCATTATAATCTATAGGGCTGTTAAAAATCCTTATCTGTTAGAAATACATATTAAAATATTTGTAATACATATCTCAATATACATTTTTATGAAGTAGGTATATGGGTGAAACAAGATGACAAAAATGTTGACAGTTGTTGATGAGAAATCATGGGTACAGAAGGATTCATTATCTTATGTTCTGTACTTCCATGCAATTTGGAAAATTTCTATTACAAAAAATAAATGTAAAAGAAATCAGGGGGGGAGGATATAGCTCAGCGGTAGAGTGCCATGCTTAGTATGCATGAGTTTCTGGGTTCAATCCCCAGCGCCTCCATCAAAAAATAAGTAAGTAAATAAACCTAATTACCTCCCCACCTAAAAAAAAAACAAAAACAAAAACAAAAACCAGAACAAAAATTACCACCAAAAACCTCAGAGAGGTAAAAGATGATGTTGCATCCATGGAATAAGTATGATGTTATAAAAAAGGGAACATTCAGAGAATAAGAAGAAAATTATTGGCTATTTAAAAGTATGAGAGGAAAAATGAAAACCTCAACATAAGGTTTGAAAGATAATGTTGAGAAACTCTTCCAGAAAGCAGAGAAAAAAGACAAAGAGAGAAAAGAGAAGAGAAAAAAATTGGATGTCAGAGGAGAAGTACAGATGTGCAACAGTCATACAACAGGAGTGCAGGAGAAAAAAGAGACAACTAAAGGGAAGAAATCATCAAAAAAGTGATTATGGAAAATTTTCCAGAAATGAAGGAGATGAGTTTCCAGATTGAAGACACCCACCATCCAGCCAGACTCCTATCAAGCCACATTATCTTAAGTTTCAGAATACTAGGGACAAAAAGAAGATCCTACAAGTCTCTCGAGGCAAAAAAGGGAATTTCATTCAAAGTCTGATGAATCAGAATGATACTGGATTTCTCAGGAGCAACTCTAGAAAGTAAAAAGCAATGGATTAATACCTTCAAAATTTCAGGAGAAAATTATTTCAAATTTGAATTCTATACTTAGCCAATTATTCATTAAATGGTGGGTAGAATGAAGGCACATTTAAGTCATATCAGGTCACACATACTCTTTTTGTAAAGCTATTGGAAGATTCGTTTTTAATTGTATTGAAAGATTTACCCAATGCAGAGACTTTGGGATTGAATAAATACAATACACACAGAAAACCAGACCAAGAGAAAAGTAAGACATTTATTAACTCCCAGAAGAAAACAAATGCTCATTTTGTTATTTTACAGTAAACTACATGGTTCCACTCTGGTTGCATTATTATAACCATGAAAACACCAAACACTGAGTATTGCTCTAATCAAAATTATAACAAATCACCCTGTGAGGATGAGGAGGGTGAGTAGGAAATATGTGTGTGTAGTGTGGGGTGAGAGGCTTGAGAGACTTGAAAGAACTAAATCCTAATCTTCCATGGTAGGATGTCATTAGATAATCCCTAACACTAAAAATCTAGAGCAAAATAATAAAATAACACCATTATACCAGACTGCCTAAAATGGTTGAAAACGGCCATCTCCAATGCAGTTTGGTGCAGCCACTGTGGAAAACAGTATGGATATTCCTCCAAAGGCTAGGAACAGACTTACCATATGACCCAGGAATCCCACTCCTGGGCATATATCCAGAAGGAACCCTACTTCAAAAAGACACTTGCACCCCAATGTTCATAGCAGCACTATTTACAACAGCCAAGACATGGAAACAGCCTAAATATCCATCAACAGATGACTGGATAAAGAAGATGTGGTATATTTATACAATGGAATACTATTCAGCCATAAAAATGACAACATAACACCATTTGCAGCAACATGGATGTCCCTGGAGAATGTCATTCTAAGTGAAGTAAGCCAGAAAGAGAAAGAAAAATACCATATGAGATCACTCATCTGTGGAATCTAAAAAACAACAACAACAACAAAAAAACCCCAAAACCAAAAAGAAATATAAAACAGAAACAGACTCATAGACATAGAGTACAAACTTGTGGTTGCCAAGGGGAAGAGGGGTGGGAAGGGATAGACTGGGAGTTCAAAATTTGTAGATACTGACAGGCATATGTAGAATAGATAAACAAGATTATACTGTATAGCACAGGAAAATATATACAAGATCCTGTGGTAGCACACAGCGAAAAAAAATGTGACAATGAATATATGTATGTTCATGTATAACTGAAAAATTGTGCTTTATGCTGGAATTTGACACAACATTGTAAAATGACTATAACTCAATAAAAAAATGTTTAAGAAAAAGAGAAAAAGAAAAAAAGAAAGGAAAAAAAGAAGAAAAAGAAAAATAAAAAAGAAAATGGCCATCTCCAGGCAATGAGAAATATGGCTGGTGGCGGCTAGTGGGGGAGGAGAATACCATTGTTGCTTCATAACAAGCCCTTTAGAAATTTGACTTTTTTAAACTATGTGCACGAATAACACTTTTTTTAAAAAAAATCTAAATATTAAGCAAACCAAAGATGAGAACATCTGAAGGAGATGCTCTCTGTCCCTCCAGTCTCCTTAAAACGTAGCTGGAAAGCAAGAGTGATTTTTTTATACCCTATAAAATAATCTTGCAAAATAGAATTAAAGGCAACCCAATAACGTAAAAAGAACCATTAAAAAACAATTATGAAATACGCCCTGACCTTCTACCGAAAGGGATTACTCATATAATAAAGATCCCGTAGCTAGTAATTGGTACAGGGTGACTAATGACTGGGTCTGCTAACTCCTTCCGCTGTATTCTGTCAACTCCTTCTTGCTAAATCGTTACTCATTTACAGTGAAGTGATGAGTAAACGATGTTATAATGTATTTAGGGCGTGACCAACAGGTTGAAAACATATTCACTGGTGACTGTGGTAAGGAGAACCACCCTAAGATCTTAGAATAGAAACAGTCAACAAGTCAAAATATGACGTTTCCACCCTAAATTTCTATAAAAGGCTTCTGACTTCAAAATGTGCCTCTTTCTGAACAGACTTCTTCCAGTCCTTTTATAGAGATATGATCCTATCGTACCTAGTACTTCATCAGCAAGAGAAGCATTGCTTCTTAAACCTGTCGTTATAATTAGGAAAGAGGTCTAATCCAGTATCAAAGTTTCAGGAAGGTATTTAAATGTCTTCTTTGGCTTTCCTCTGTGACTTAAAGTACTCATACAGTCAAGTATTGATTTTCCATACCAGATTAAAAATCCCTACCTGGCTTCCCCAAGCTCTCTTAGATAGACCTGGATTGTGTTCCTCAACACCCTACTCTGTCCTCCAACCCAAACTTCATGAGTTAGTGACCGCAAACTGTTCAGTGCTTGCTTAAGAGTAATCAACACAACAAATATTATTAGAAAATCATTAGTGCATTCTGAATTATTCGATTTTGCATATAAGTGAGAACTGACTGCACTGGAGACCTCACGGACAACGCCTGGTGTGAGGACCTAATCCGACTCCTATATGCTTCAGTCTGTTTCACTGTGAGTTTGTGGCTTTTACCTGCGAGGCAGGATACGGGTTCAGAGGGCTGGTTGAAGAGAGCTGTCTGCTGAAACCTTGATGTGCTTCAGGGCCAGGAGAAAGTGTGAGAGGGCTGACGGGGGGCTGCCTACGCCGAGAGGGGCCGCTCAGGTTTGTGGTGGAAAGGGATGGGTTGCTGAGGGAGAAGAGACGGAGCGAAGGGTGAAGAGCAGAGGCGCTGGGGGCAGATGCCTGGGGGTGGCTGTTTACGGAGGAGGAGAGTGCTGTCTTATTGAGCGTGGCCTGGATGGAGGGGTTGCTCCGAGAACTCTGGAGACCTACAGGATGACAAATTCACAAGTTACTTGTCATAATTTCTGACCAAATCTTCTGTTTTCCAAAGATTAAAGAAAACTTAACTTCCTATGATTTGTATTTGATGATGATTCTGTATGAAAAAGATCTCCTGGGCAACTCTCCTACTGAAAATGGTGCCAACGGCAAGGAAAAGACGTGCCAAGACTGAGAGGGACGATGCCATCAAGATGAGAATGGCTTTTTCTTACAAAGAATGAGAGCGCGCGAACCACCCCTGGGAGAGCAGGACGCGGTGAGCAGCGGCAGCACAGACCAACGCCCGGTGTGCTCTGCTCCAGCCCAAGGAGCACACCCAGGGCTGCGCAGCTGATTCTGTTTAGGTCCCCCGGCTGCCTCCATCCCAGGTGTCCAGCCAGGACAGCTCTGCTGTCCTTTGGAAAACATCCTTTCACTGAGAGTTGTGGCTCTTGGGGAGCTGCCTCAATGGACCTCTAAATACCCCGAGCACAGCAGAGAGTCACAGGAGGGGACACTCCATGTCTCCTGCCCCAGGGTTCCTTTCTTTTTGTTTTTCTGGCTCTTGAGAAATTGTTCATTACAGTCTATTCCAATTTAGGGAAGAAAAAGTCTTTGCGGGAGCTTTGTTTCACGTTAGGGGGAGGGTAGTAAATTTTAGCAAGAGCAAGAGAGTTTGGAAAGGCATTTCTATGACACAGGCTGCTAGGGCACCAGCTCCAGGGACCCTGTCCTATGCCCTGCTGGCTCCCTGGCACCTGGCCCAGGGCCTGGCGGAGTGGCTTCACTCCAGGAATGAGTCCTCTGCTGCTGCTGTGCACCTGAGCTGGCGAGCTCCGTGTTTCAGAGCCCAGCCCACCATGCTCGTACCAGCAGTTGGAGCGAGCAGAACTGTGTGCTGTCTCATGTTGGTACAAAAAAAACTAAGTGTTACATTAAAATTATGGCAATGAAGAAATGACCAAAAAAAAAAAAAAAGCATTTTTAGCTGGCAAATGATTTTTTAAAGGAAGGAAAGTGTCTCTGATAAAACTGTAAGCAGTTATCCCACCATTCAACTCCCCATGAAAAGGTCAGAGAGTTGGGTGGCTCAAATAAGAATTAAAATTAGAGCTAAAGATATAAATTTAGATTTAAAAAATCATTCAGAAAGAAAGCACAAACATCTTAAAAAATATATGTGAGGCTTTGTGTACCGTGCACTTTAAGGAGTGCATAGAAACTGTAAAAAACTTAAGCACTGGTTCTGACATATTCTGGAAAAAATAATGCTTGTTTGAGGAAAATAACAGCCAGCAATTATACGTAGGATTTTCAGCTGAAGCAGTGTCCAAGGATGTACTGGAGAATGCCAGCTTCCCCAAGACCCAAAGGAGCTAAGTGCCAATGCTGCTTTACTTATGTGACCTTGGATGTCCTTGTTCACAGAGACTTCACCAAGGTCACGTAAGTAAGGCAGCAGAATAATAAAATGACAAAAAAATAAAAAAATAAAGGTGGTCTCTGGTATTAGTTCTTCAAACCTAAAATTATGTTGTACAATGGCAGCATCGCTGTAATTGACAGAGAACCTTCCAGGTGACCACACTGAAGGGGACCACTCTCATTTGAGTGGTGAGTTCTGATTTGCATGGACAAGTCTTACTGAACCCAGAATGGAAACCAGCACAAGCACTTCCCCCACTGACAGACCATCACTGAGGATTCCTTCTAAAAGAAATGGTCCACCATTCTTAGAACCCTTATGGCTGGGGGCCGTCCTGCAACACTGGGAGTAAGAGAGATTAATTCCTGTCCGAGACATTGATAAGAGCATCTGTCAGGGTTCAGGCAAATGTAGTCATGTTTCAACCTGGGGGCTGAGCTGCAGGCACTCAAACTCATACAGTAACACCCAAGTCACATCGTGGGTAGCTTTTTAATACAGCTACATGCCACATCTTTAAGCACTTCTGAAAATTTGAACCAATAATTTTGAACTGTGGTAGGTTATTTAATATATACATCTATTAAGTGTAAGTATTTTCCCTGTATCCACTGTAAATTTTCTAAAATTCAAAATATTCTCTTTAGAAAGCCAATGGGAAATTGGAGGGACCTAGAGAGACATCTGTAATTATTAAATATCATCATAAATTGATAAGAGCCACAAACGTTCCACTAACACAGAACAGAACAGACACTTATTTCTCAACTCTCAAATCTTATTCTCCAAGTCCCTGGGACACACGGGCTGGTGAAGACAATGAAGAATGAGCTTTAACAGAGCTGTTCCAGAGTTCATCAGATCCAGGAGAAACAGAACCATCAAAATGAAATGCCAGCAAGTTGAGAGGTACAGGAGCAGGTAGTTATCATCTCCAACCCAGAGGGAGTCACTCTAATTTGGTGACTTACTAACATGCCACCTGGCCAGGGACCACTTACAGGTAAGCCACCAGGGGACATAGGCAACGTCCTTACAGAGTGGGGAGCGCTTACCAGAAGAGCTTCTTATGCCCAGGTGAGTCATGGCAGCAGGGAGGTTGCCCATGCTGTTCCCCACACTCATGCTACCGAAGAGGTGGTCGCTGCTGTCCAGGGAGGCTGGCAGGGGCGCTGAGTAGTGGAGGTTGGTGAGATCTGGCAATGACCCCCCAGTGTTCAGGGTTCCCAGAAAGGGTGAGAGGCCTATGTTTTGACCATTGTGTGGAAAAGCACTGAAAAAAGAAAGATAAATATTATTTTAAAAATGCATTCAGCTCTTGGGAAATAGGACCTGTATGATACTCTTCCTCGTTAAATAAAAGCAGTGGGTATCAAAGATCTAAGTCCTTGTGCTGACTCTGCCTCTTCCTTGTTCTGAAAACTTGCATCCCTGGCTTAACTTCTCTGAAGTGCAATTCGCTTACCTGTTAAGCTGGACTAAGGATGTCATCCATGCCCACGTTACAGGAATGTTTTCCGAGACAAGATTAGATTACTGATGCAAAAGTACTTTGAAAATTATAAAGCACTGTATAAACTGCGAGGTACTGCTGTGTATTTATATGGTTCTTTTCGCTACATTTCTAAATTATCTTTCCTACCAAAAAAAAAAAGTATCTCTGTATCAACCAGATACCTTCCAAGATATACTTTTTCAATTGCAGTTTTCATAAACTTTAAAGTGAGGAAGAGATGTTACCATTCATTTGTCAGAATCTGCTGGGCGGTCACTCTGGGCCCAGGCACTCGGCTCAGTGCTGGTGGTGTGAGGGTGAGTGAGCGCAGTGTGTGCGTTCACAGTCAGGCCCGTCCCTAACATCTGCAGGCCTGGAGGTCTGCACAGTCTGCTTAAATTTTTTAAAGTTATAAATCAAATCAACAAATCCTTAAGTGAATTATGTTTCATGTTTCTTCCCTTGACAAACTGTACCTTCGTAATTGCTGGGAAGGCCAGATTCAAGCTTAGAATTCTCTGACTCCTTGGAGCTCTGCACAAGAACATTAGGAGAGGCAGCCCTGGTCCTCAGTCCACCCCACCATCTCTCCTCGCCAGCCCTGTTCTGCACTGCAGGGCACACAGGTAGCTATCCCAGCCTAGGGGCTGAGATCTGGCCATACTCCGCATCCCCCGGGCCCTCCTCCCAGGCCAGGTGGTGTGTTCCCCTGTGGTACCTGGGACACTTGATCTTGAGAGTGGAGTCCTCTGTGGGAGTGTGGGACCCAGGGAGGGGCTGCCTGGCCCAGGTCTGAGGGGGCACTGCTCGTGGGGTCCACAGGCAGACCAGAGACAGACTGGTAAGGTAAGCAAGTGCAGGATGGCAGGAAGCTTGCTGGGCCAGGCCTGACACAAGTGATGGCTGGGGACACAGAAGCAGGAGTTGTCATTGTCAGGATGGGTGGGGAGGGAAGGTCTGACCAAGTACGTGTGCTCAGGGAACTGCAGGCAGCTTGGCACAGCCATGGGGTCACGAGTCAGGGTAGAGCGGGGAGTATGGAGAGGGCATGAGGTAGGCGAGGCAGGTGAGTGAGGAAACAATGGTATGATAATGTGCTGTTCTGAAGAGCCTGGACCAGGGACTGCGAGACACAGGGAGCCCAGGTTTAAGCTGGAGAATGACATTTGAGAAGTGCCACTGTGGTTACAGTGTGGAGGATGGCTTAAGGGAGCAGAAAGAGAGGAGGGAGAACAGTCAGAAGCGACTGTGTGGGCCAGGTCTGATCTGGGAAAAAAAGAGAGAGGTTGAAGAGGAGAATGGCTGGAGGAAGGTGCCATTAGCCAGGAACAGGGGAAGATAATGAATTCGATTGAAGACACTTCATTCAACACAGCACGCATCAGCAGGTGCCTGCCAGGTGCCAGCCACTGGCATTAGGGCCTCAAGAGACTAGGACAAAGCAGGGAGATAGAGCCACAAAGAAAATAACTTGCAATATAATACAATTCAGTAGTGCAATGACGGAGCCTGATGGATGAGGTGTGGAGGGAACCAGCAGGCAGAGGGGGCTTCCTGGAGGACGTCTGAGCTGAGCTTGAAGCCTAAAGAATTCAGATGATCTAGACAGGCAAATCATTTCAGGCTGAGTTCCCAGCATGGGCAGAGCAGAGAGGCACGTAACCACAGTGTGCCCATGGAACTTAGCCACCGCAGGAAGGTCAGGCTTAGGAGGGGCGGATGTGATGGGAGATGGGACCAGAGAAGCAGGCAGAAAGCACGAGACTTGAACTGACGAGCTGATGACAAGAAGCCAGTGGGAGGTTGAGAGCAGGGAATAGACATAATCATTCCTAGGACAGCATGGCTCATAGACTTGGGGGAGGGAGGGCAGGGTGTAAGGAGCGGAGTCTGGAGGCAGAGAGGTGAGTTATGATGCTGCTGAATAATCAGGCGAGACATAATGAGAGCACGGGGAGAGACAGGGAGGGACTCGAGAGATGCTCAAGGAAGTACTCAAGAACGACTCCTGACTTTCTGGAGCAGGGACTGGTGGAACCACGCCAGCCAGGACAGGGGACACGGAGGTATGCAGGTAGACTGGGGATGAGGGTGGGTGGTGTGGATAAGATAATGATTCTGTTTGAGACACTGAGGTAAGATGGAGGGACATGTCATGGAATGTTTCTTGAGGAGAGTTCCACTGGAACAGTGTGGGTGGAAGCCAGGTCACAGGGGGTCGAGGAGTGGACAAGGAGCCTCAAGAGTAAATATGCTTTCAAAAAGTGTGGCTGAGAATTCTGGAAATGAGAAGGAAGTAAATAAAACAGAATGCAGGGTCATGGAAGGACTTTTTAGTGCAGAATCCTTTAAATGCAGAGCGGAAACTTAGTAGAGAGGGAAAGGTTGAAAATACAAGAGAGGGGAGGATAAAGCAGAAGAGAGGGGACTCACAAAGGGCCCGGGACATGGGCGAGGCAGGCAGCCTTGAATAGGAGGGACATCTGTGTCTCTGAGACTAGAAAAAAAGATGGCCAGAGGGGAATCGGGGCAGGAGGGAGGCTGAGCGTTCACTCCCAAAGGCTTCTTTTTTCTGGGTAAAAGCAGGGCTGGGATAACTGTGGGGGCTTGAAAAGAAGTGGGGAAGCAGGAAGGGTGTTCAATTTGATGGATAAGGAAGAAGGACAATTTTGGTTGTAGAAAAACTGAATGTGACATCTTGTCTCTCAGAAGGCTGGTTGCAGGGTTAAAGGTCAAGGACTAGGAGATAAACGTGAGAACCCAGAGCTGCTCACCATGAGGGCAGACGGGCTCTCTGACTAAGAGAGGAAAGATCCATTGGATGCTCAGGTGGGGATGAGGCAGAAGGAGGAAGAGAAGGGCAGAAATAGCATCTGGTGGCACAGAGCAAGGATGGAGATGGTAACTGGGACTGGCATGACCCAGGTCATCAGTGACATTCAAGACAATTTCTCTCCAGTTGAGAGAAATACAAGTTTTAACCTTCCAATTATGGTTGCTACCTGCTGGAATCATCTCTTGGAGCTGACATAAGGCAGGTAATATTCTCCCTGCTTCAAAACCCTCGGATGATTCCAACTTACTTCAGGCCACCCCAGCCTCCATACTGTCCAGGCACACTCCTGCCTCAGGGTCTCTGTACTGTTCCCTCTGCCCTTCCCTTCACTTCATCCCGGGTTCTGCTCACTTATCATCTTATCAGAGAGGCCCTCCCAGACATCCATCGCTGCCTATCTCCTTACTTGGCTTTCTTTTCCTTCACTGTATTTACCAACACATGACAAACATTATATTTATTTGCTTAATTGTTTTTGCCCATCTCACTCCACTAGAGCATTAGCTCCTTGAAAGCAGGGACTCGATCTGTTTTGTTCCCTGCTTTACCCCAGAGCCTAGAATTAGGGGCTCAATAAACACCTGGATGAATAGGAGTCACTGAATAAATTCTACCTCTAATATAAGAGCAAGAAAGCAACTTTCCTTATCTATGAAACACTTGCTTCAAAACCCTCAGGGGTGGGGACAAGGGGTTTAAAGCACTGCAGCCCCTTCTGTAAGGCAGGCCTTCGGGGCCTTGATCATTCGTTTGTCTGAGGACTGAGCCACAACGCATTCTTGTGAAGAATCCTGGCCGCATCTGTGGGGACATCCTAACCCGAGGGATGCTGGCCTTCTATCAGGCATGTGTCCCGGCAGGCTTTCTGACTTCCTGACCCTCAGCTCAGCGGGCCGTTAATGACATGGGTTTATGTTTAACTAGCCAAAAAGAACTTCTGCACTCCAGCCACTCAGTAGGAGCGCCCCGAACTCGCTGCTGCTAATGTTCACGGAAGGCTGTATTAACCAGGAGATGGTAAATAAGGACGGCCTGATGTAGACTTGGCTCCTCTCCAGACCCTCTAAGCCCCGCACTTGTTCTCAGCTACATCAGCAAGGGTGCCGTTTTCAAACCACGTGATTTTGGCCCTGGAAAGAGTTGCTGTTTCTGATTTGGTTTTGGTCCAAGCCCGTGGGGCAGCCCTGAGGGACACTGTGGTGTCTCAGGACACTGTCCATCGCATTCCAAGGGGTTGGTCCCCTCGGTGCAGATCTGTAGGGGAGAGAGTCCTCCCAGCGCCACAGCATCAGGGAGCGGCTGCTCCACCCCAGCTGCTGCCATCTGTCATTCAGCGATGGCTCTGTCTCCGTGTCACTGTCACCTTCGAGTTCTAGTCCTCAGGAACGTCTTAATCTTTTAGTGCTATACATGTGTTTGTAAGCTGTCTCAAATCTTTCAGGAAGTTGTGCACTTCTAAGTACGTTAATTACTTGTTCCGCAGAAACTCCCTTTTTTTTTCTTTTGAGGGAGGGGGGAGGTAATTAGGTTTGTTTGTTGGTTTGTTTGTTTGTTTATTTATTTTAACAGAGGTACTGGGGATTGAACCCAGGACCTCGTGCATGCACACACTCTACCGACTGAGCTATACCCTCCCCCCACATGGAAACTCTATATTGCAAATTTACCTACTTATTCATCTTCCATCAGTTTTTAAAATTGTAGTAAAATATCCATAACATAAAATTCACCCATTAAATGTACAGTTCTGTGGCATCTGGCACATCTGTAGAAACTGTCTTAGTTGACTTCTGTGTCACCAAGTTGCCAGGTGCCCAGGGCTGCCAATGCAGTGAGGGTGGTGGGCCCCTCTCGACGCCTGCACACTTCTGCTCCTGCCCGTGGGGTCATGTGTTTACTGAGAGCCAGTTGTGTCATTCTCAAACATATTTATGGCAGTTTTATTTGTTATTGCAGTTATGTAATATAATTACTTCAAACAAGTGAAATATGAGTACCTAAAGAGAGCTGTTGTTTTTATGAAAATTCAGTTGACTTTCAACTTATATATAATGAGTGAAGTTTCTCAGGGTTCTCTGATGACTTTCCTTTTGGAAAAGCCTTCAGGACAGCCTCTGAGCCATGAACGGAAAGAAGATTACTTACCTGCCTCCTCCGACGTCACAGGACCGAGGGCGCCCTGACAGGGACTGGATCTGGGGAGAGATACAGAAAGCGGGGCTTACTCATCGTAAAGCCAAATTCAAGTTTTTAAAAAGTGTCTTTGCAGGTATCTTGGAGCCCCAGTCAGTGCAAGTCAGAGCCAGCACATGTAAATAAGCATCCTTGCAAAGCAGCCATTTAAGTTTTAACTAGACTTTTTCAGGCATAAGGGAGATATAATATTAATGCATTTTCTTAATTTTGATACTTTCTTAATTTATCTTCTAGATGGAGATTATTTCCTTCCAAAAGGCCAATATTTTTCATATAGAGCTTTAAAACAAACGTTTATTTTCCAATTGGCCTCAGAGGAAAAGAAGAATACAGAAAAACAAAACAAGGTGAAAAGAGAAGAAATCACCATTAGAAGAAAATAAATATTTCAACTAGAATCTAAGTTCCAGGATGTGGGGGAGGAATCTTTATTTTGTTTATTGCTGTATTCCTGCACCTAGGATGCCTGGCAACAGGTGATCAGTAAATGTATGTTTAAAAAGATGAATGAACCTATTGACTTAACTCTTCTCCCAGAAATGATTTATGGAGACCTGCAAGTCGGTAAGAACTAGGAGAGGTAAAGACCTCTTCCGAGAGAGAGCATTCCCTGGTACTGGGGGAAGAGTGGGTGCCCCTGCCCCCTTTGTGGGGAAGATATCACGTCCTCTGATAAAAGCCTCCAAAAGCACCTGTGCCTTCCACAGCCACAAACACAGTGGGCTGCTTCTACATTTAAGTATGTGAATTTAAACCACCTCTTTTTTCCCCCGAAAGATTGAACACCATAACATCTTGCTTTTACAAAAGACCTCTCGAGCCCACCCTGATGCTGACGATGACTTTGGTAGACTTGGCAGCAGAAACTGGAGCTGAACCAAAGGAAGCCTGAGCAGACGGGGATGGTCAAGTCCCAGGCAATACAAGCAACGTCAGCAGTGCGTCTGACGGCTGGGACAGAGGCAGTGTTTTCTTTCAGGGGCAACAGCTTCCCCACGGGAAGAAAGGCCAACTCCTGGCACCGTGGGACCTCCCTCTCTTCCATGGCAGGTGAGTTTACAGAGAGAGCCATGGTGAACGTCAGGGACAAATAAATACTCAATGGCTCTTAGAAACCATTAAATGGAGGACTTCCTTTCTGACTTCCAGAGGATTATCTTATGGACCAGCAAATCTGGACAGAAGCTGGTGACTGCTACACAAAACAGAAAAATCTGCCTAAGACCTGTAACCAGTTTTCGGCGCTTCTAGTACCTGGAATGAGATATGAGGGACCAGAAGGCTTCTCTGAATGAGTAAATTCACATGAAAACTACAAAGTCCAGAGATCACTGTACTAATGTATCAACACAATTGTGATCACTTTTATTTGAACCATCATTCCCTAGTATAGGCTTCCTGTCTCTGTCCCAGTTCAGTCCCAACGCACATCCGCTCTGCCTTTTTTCCCAGTTCCTCTTGTTTTCTCCTCCACGATGACCTCTAAAGTACAAATATTCAGTGCCAACAAACATAGCTGAGTGCTGTCCACCCACCTCCTTGGTCTCCCACAGCTGTTTTGGCAGCGGCTTGGGAACGTTTACCAGATTCTCTTCTTTCAGTGGGCCAGGGAAAGGCACGGCTGGAAGGGAGAAGAGGCACATTCACTGCATTAGAAGGCAGCCAGCCCGCCTTCGGCTAAATTATCTTTGTAAACATGACTGATTTAACATATATGCATGGACCATCTACGAGGGAAGGTGTCTTGAGCATTACTGTGGGGCCTGCACAGATGAGTAAGATGTGGATTCAGCCTGTGAGGACTTTAAACTCTAGTCGGGAAAGGCCAACACACGAATACCCACCCACGACTGGAAGGAGAAGCAAGGGGAGACTCGCAAGCGCAAAGGGCTGGGTGCTGCTGAAAGGGCGGACCAGGAAGAGCCCATGCAGGCCTCCGGACCTCGGCACTGAGAAGCCCTTTAGGGACACAGGAAACGGGCTTTCCCAGAGAGGGAAAAATAAGGACAAAGGCCTAGAGAGAGAGGGAGTGGTGGGCAACCATTGAGCAGAGCTGTTCTTTTCAACTGGAGTGTAGGGTAAGTGGGGAGGTGGCAGGAAGTAAAGTTTGGGGAACTCGAGGCCAGACCAGGGAAGGCCCTGCAGACTTGGCAAGGAGAGAATGAAAAAAAGGGATAAGGAGAGACCCACAAAAATCTAGGAGAGATGAAATGGGCATGGTAACAGAGAGAGAGAAGGAATACCTTATGACAGACATGGTGGCAGTGAGGCGCCTTGGGCACGGGCTGGGAGTGGCAGGTAAAGAGGAATTGAGAACCCAGAGGACTGGGCTGGGCAGCTGAAGGGCCCTGTCCTAGCTCATCAGTGCTGTAAAACTGCCTGGGTCTGTACCGAGGGGCCATTCCAGGGCCTTCTGCTGTTAACGTTCTGCCAGGTAAAATGGGAGGGCTGAGCCATCAAACAAGGGAAAACTTTTTGTTCTTGGAGAGAGGCCAGGAGATAAGGGCCAGCTGTCAGGGATGAAGGGACCTGATGTCAGGAAGGGCATTCATCAGAGAGACGGGTGACTGCTCAGAACTACCAATGCTGTTAGGTTCTGGTGACCATGTCAGCTCCAGGGTGACTGTCATGACTGTCCTGTCTTAGCCCCACACAGGATAACAGACCCCAGAGACAAGCCACTTAAAACAGAGACTGAAATTTCAGAGTAAATTCTGAGAACGGTGCAATGTTCCCTGAAGTTAACCTCCTCGGTGCCATCACTACGGCAGTCATCTCTGCCCAGACAGTCCAGGCTGTATCAGTGAGCCCAGGGGTCTTTCTTAATCCTGACATTCAAACCACTCTCTTTTGGAAAAGCTTATTTTGTCAACATCCTTGTCTGGCTTCTGTTTCTTCAAATGTTACCTTGGCTAATTGATAACACACACTGCTTCAGAAATGTAAGCTCCATGAGGGCAGGGCCTTTATTTTATTCACTGCTGGGCAGTGCTTAAAACAGTACCAGGTAAACACTGGCCCTACAGCCCCCTCTCAACAAACTGGAGGATAGGAATAATAGGTCTGAGAGCCTTTATAAAGCAATACAATGACTTAAGAATAAAACATTGCTCTGAAAGGTACTGTTGGATGACAGGAAGAGTTTCAAGGCTGATGGAGGTGGCTTCACGGCTCAAGGCTGCTCTTCATTACAGTCTGGCCACAGGAATACGGCTGGAGTGCGTACTCCAACGCCTTAGAGAGGATGGTTTCCTTAGAGCAGGTTCATTGGGTCTAGTCTATTTTCACATCCAAGACTGGCTGGGAATTCGTCAAAGAACTCACTGGGGGAATGCAAATGACTGTGAACCCATTTCTTTATTTCTGTCCTCGTGGATTAGATATTTATTGCTGCTTCAACTCTGATTTTATTCATGGCCTAAAGTGGCTTGCCGGGAAAAGGCGTATCCAGGATGATGAAAGAGGACTGTGCCTCTGGGGCAAGATGCTCCTCATTCATCATGTTCCCCATGAGCTGATCTCTGCAATACATAAACCTAATATAGTTGTTCACTCTCAGATTATGAAAATTAAATTTCATATTATAAAGTTTCAGGGAAAAGAAAACAGTGCCTGGTACTGAATGGGTAAATGAACTGTGTCAGACCCTCATCAGTCAATGGCTCTGAGTGTCACTGAGTAGCTAGCTCTCCAGCATTACTTTAACCAGCTTTATGAAACTCATTATCTTTTGCAAGATTTGCAATTTCATTTTGCAATCAATTTGTATTTTTGTTGCACTGTTTATTTCCATCTGTCAATTATTGACTCACAAAACTGTCTAAATGGGCAGGGAAAGACAGCTGAGGAAGGCAGGACATTGGAACAACTAATGGTTTAAGTGACTGATTCATTAATATTTTCACGTGATACAAATTTTGCCCTCTTGCACAACCTTGTGACTGTGGGACTGTGGGGACTCAGATGATAAGAAGCCTTTGTAATCTAACCACACATTTCCTTTCTCGTGGCCTTTATCATGGCTAGCCCTAATTTTATAGAGCATCTCAGGAAAGGAAACCAATCAGCAGTTGTCAGCACTTGGGGAAGTCCTGAAAACGTGAGTATTAATTAGTTCAGATGTTGAAAGAAGGTTATGTATATTACAGTCAGTACCCAACTCAGCACAGGTAGGCGAAATCAATTCATACCTTCCCCATGTACATCGTTCTCACCATCACAGAAACCTAGTGGGAAAGGAAAAAAAAAACCCACTTTTATACGATGCTTTCATTTGCATTCACGGATTAGTAACTCTTTCTGATTCAAAATAGAATTTTGAAAATCCCAAGGCAATTTTGGCACGTGGATGTTCTTCTAGAGTGTGTTAGCACTTACACTAAACTTAAAATCGATATTGCTAATTTATGTCTAAAGTTGGTTGCTATCTACTTCTTTTTCTTTTAAAGTTATCTCAGTCTTAAATTTTTTTATAGTCTTTGTCCTGAAAGAACAATTTACAAAGTCTGAGAACCTCTATTCAAATCGTAGAGTAATGAAGTACACAGATAGAAACTCTCCTCCAAATGCTTTGTCATGGAAGGAAGGGGACGTAACTCAAAAAGTCTATATCACTGTTTCACACTCACCATGAATGTCTAGAGGAACAAATTGGAAGTTCCATGCTATATGTTGTATTTATATTTCTTACAGTCAAGTCATTTTAAAAGGAAACTTATCTGGAGTCTCAGTCAATTTGAATAGTATATGTGATAGCTATACATGAAGTTTTAAAATTTTGACTGGGGATAAATTCTGACTGAACAAAGTATTTTTAATCCATAAAATATATTGCAGATGACAAGTACAATATACCCTGTTGGTCCAAGCTAAAAGCAAAAAATTGTGCCAAGAATGTTATATGTTAGCATTCTCCTTGGAGCAATCAAGTATATAACAAATGAGTTTTCGGTATAAAATCAGGACAAATTTTTAAGCTCTAAGCCTTTAAATATAGCTTACTTCAGGTTTAAGTATGTTTCTGGATAAGCTTAATCTATAAGTTAACCTGACTAGTCTATAAAATTTAAACTAAATGTTTAATAATCATTCATTCAACACATTTAAATCCCTGTGCTAGGTGTGGCCAGGCAATAAATAGGCATAGGTGAGAAGATAGAACATGGAAGCAAAGTCTGTATCAGCTGGAAGATACAAAATGTTAGCGGAGCCCAGCAGCTGGGCAATATTGAGAGTCCCCAGGAGCACAAAAATGAAAAATTAAGCATGCTCATACAGACAGTTTCTCCCAGGCCCATGGGAAAAGAATCCAAGTTAGTGACTGAGAACTTTATTCAGTGCACATAAAGACCACCTGGGCAAGCTTGCTAGGAGGCATACTCATGGGCCCAAACCTCACAGATTTTCATTTAGAAGCTGTGGGGGTGGGCCCAGGAATCTACATTTTTAATAATCACTCAGAGGACTTTCCTGCAGATAGTCCCTTTGAGAGGCCTGGACGAGGCTGTGGCGTCACCCTGATCGCACACACCTGAAGAAAGGCAGCGTGAACAGAACACTGGGAGGCGAGGTGCAGAGAGACAAACGGTGTGCTGCTCTACAGTCAGCACTACCAACAGGAGGAGAGAAGCTTCTGATTCATATTCTGGTGTCCCTGGGACCCTCACACTGGGAAAGACCATTCAGATCACTAAAAAGTGACTATTCTATTACAGATAAAGAACCGAGTTTTACACGGCAATGCTGAAGCATCTCTTCATTATCAAGGCACCAGTCACTCTGGGTTTAAATAGTAAGGTCAGTTTTCAATTTAATTAGCAAGGCTGACCCGTCCCTGGAACTTGAGGACTCAACTGAGGGCTACCTTGTGGAACCACCTGAGTGGTGTGCAGACATCCCACATAATATCCCTTTAGTGTCACCCTCTCTGTCAGGCTGGAACAGAAGGAAGGCTTCATGGAGGAGGTGGCACCTGGGTTAGGCACTGAAGGACAACGATGAGGATGATGATAATAACAGTGGTATTGCTGGCTCGCTATGTGCCAGGCACTTACTCAGCAACTCAATGAGGCAGGCGCTATTATCACCCCCAACATCACACTGCCAGGAAGTTTCAGGACTAGGCTTCTGACCTCTGTGCCTTCAGAATGCCTACCTTGCTGCACCTAGAGGGATTCAGACACTCAGGAGTGAGGAGGAAGACAGCCCCAGTGTAAAGACAGGAGGAGGAAGAGGAAGAGGGGGTCGAGGGTAGGGGTGGAAAGGAAGGGGGAGGGCACAGCTGGGTGGAGAATGGTGTAGTTGGGCTGGAGCTCAAGATGGGAGGAATGGGAGATGAGGCTGGATTGAAGGCATCTGCCAGTAATTTGGCGTGAGGTAGAGAATAGAAGGTTTCGGTTAGAGAAGTGACATGACTACAGCCAAACTTTAAGGTTTTTCTTGGTGGGGGAGGGTAATTATGTTTATTTATTTATTTTAATGGAGGCACTGGGGATTGAACCCAGGATGCATTCTACCACTGAGCTCTACCTCACCCCTCCTCCCAGCTAAGCTTTAGAGAGACTGTTTCTGCAGCAGAGTGAGAGATGGATTGAGAGGAGAAAGCCTAGAGGCAGGGAGACGAAGTGGAACATCACTCTAATAGTCCAGGCAAGAAGGAAAGAAGTAGGGTATTTTCTGGCAGTAAGGACAGAAGAGAGGTGGCAGATCTGAGATACGCTGCAGGGACAGAATGAACAGGACTTGGCTACCGAGCGGGTGTGAGTGGTATGGGAATGAGAATCCCAGGTTTGGAGTTTAGGTAACCAGAAGCATGGTGGTAGCAATAACTGGTATGTTAGCACCAACTCAATGTATAACCAAAATGTCCAAGCCTGGACTTTCACTACTGGATAAAAAATATCATATGATTCAACTATAAATAAAGGGATAAAAATAAAAAGGAACGAATTGTGACTGGATATCTAGAAACAGAGGAAACTCATATCAGTGCCCCAGGGGATGGGACAGCAATGACCAGGGCTGAATCTATGTTCCAAGAAACCTTGAGGTCTCAGAGCCACTGAGGGCTGACCTCCTAAGTGTAACCAAGACCGTGTTCCCGCTCCCTACTCCTGTGCCCGACGAATCTAAAGTAACTCCTAGCACGGTCTTGATTTGCTGAATAGAGGCAGAGGCAAGAGGCAGGTTCCGTAACTGGAGTGTGTCCTTTAAGAAGCCTTTGGTGCTTCAGCCTCCCCATCTGGGCCTTCCTGCCAACTGGGTGACACTCTTGCCCCTCTCTAGATCTGGGATGCTTTTGCCAACCCTGTCTCCCTCCTCTCTGTTCAACCAGGGTCATGAACAGGCTTGCTTATTTCAGGGTTATTTGCATTTTAAGCCTTCTTAACTATGCTAGTCAAAGGTACTGCCTATGGAAAGGTTACTGAAGTCCAAGGAACGCCTCTTTCCCAGGGAGGAGCTCAGGGTCATAGTTCTCAAGGCTGGGAATACTCAGCATCAACGGCTCCAGCTGCAGGTGCAAAGAAGGCAACTAGCATGCCCTCTCCTGCCTTCAGCTCTAGACTGCTCCCTGAAAGGACAGGGGCCACCCAGCCCCTCCTCCATTCACTGGATGATGAGTAGAGGAGAGTTAGGGACAGTCCTAGACTATGGGACAGGGCAAGTGTCACAGTGGTCTCATGCTTACCCATCTCTGCACGTGTGTGTGTGCATGTGTGCGTGTGTGTGAGAAATGACAAACTGCACATGCTACCAGGGAAATGATCGATATTTCTCTTTATAAATTCTGGATGATTAAACAAGAAGAGAGAATTATAAAAATCTTGTTTGGTTGTATAAAAGTTTATTTCTATCATTTATTACAACTACTTACCATGTTTGCTTAATTGTTGTGCAGCTCAATAACCATTATGAAAATTACTAACCATGTATCAGACTAATGGCTTTGTTTTCTTGGGACACAAACCTCTGCTCACAAATGTATCACAGTCTATTGCTTATGTAGTTAAGATATGAGCAGATGCTCCCTCATCATCTGCTTACAAAAAAAAAAAAAAAAACAAAACAAGTGGGAACATTAACTGAGGCTACATCATTACGCTCAGGAAAGATTCCAAGGGAAAGAACAGTTATTGCTTCTCCTATGGAGCCTAATTCTGGGCTTCAATTATATTTTCCCATCACTTTTTAAATCTTTACTTTATTTGGTTGGTCCCATAATAAGAAATACCTTTTTGCAAAGCTAGTCGATATTTTTAAAGTCCAAAAGGAAAGAAAATGAAAAACTTTAATGAATTACAGGGGGAAAATACATGAAACTATTTAAAATAGCTCCCACCAACAAATATAATTCTCCAGAAATAATTCCCATCCTTGGAGACTTGAGTAATATTTTAAACACACTGGCTTTCCCATGTAAACACATCCATATTTGGATGTGTTTCTGAGTTCTGCTATACTTGCAAGGCAACTGTGCAGAAGCAGGCACCCAGCTCAGACTTTCAAGCTGGAGGTCAGTCCACCTTCCACAGTTGTCAGAAATTGGGGCCCAACAATTTCTCACTGCTGATTTGAAAAGGAGTGCCCACTCTGACTCTAAAGTCAACCTGGGAATTCTGCTCTGGGATTTCTTTCTTTCTTCCTGCTTTCCTTATTGCTCTGTCTACTACGATCAACATTTACATTCTTTTGCTTTTCTTACTCATCCTCACTCACACCTTCTGACACTTCTCACCTCTTCCCTCCAAGGCTACCTCACTCTTAGCATAAATATTTCACTCAACTAATCACTTTCTTTAGGTACTTGTTTCTCTCTACATGCAGGCCTCACAATCTCACTTAAGTTACCTACGATTCCCTTGTTCTCTCTAGGTCTTTGGCCCTTTCCAGAAAAGTGTAAACTTTAAATAGAGGGCAACACAAATCAAGGAATGGCAGAGGCGGAAATGCAGCTCTTTATTTGGGGTTCTGAGTAAAAACCTATCAGTCTGGTTCCCTTCCAATCCAGGGAGACCGAGATCTTGCTGCACTCACCAGCATCCCCACTAATAACAGTCTCTGCCTTTTTTAGGCTTGTATATTCCTAAATCTCTACC
Source organism: Camelus ferus (assembly GCF_009834535.1). NCBI lineage: Eukaryota > Metazoa > Chordata > Mammalia > Artiodactyla > Camelidae > Camelus > Camelus ferus. The sequence continues at coordinate 10,954,623 of NC_045722.1, read as the reverse complement.
TATACAGAAGCTAAACTACTCATCTTCCCATATGTCCCACTTTTCTGATCAGTGAGCAGTGGTCCCTTATCCAATTCCAGCATAATTGTCAGCTTTATTCTCATATTCCCATGCGTGGAGGCGGCTAGGAGGCCCTAACCGATTCTAAAAGATCTCATACTTTACAAGCAAACAACCATTTGGGTAAATGCAGTCATCTCTGAATTGCACCAAGAGAACAGAAACAGCATTATTACAACAAATACAAGGACTGTTAAATCCCATCCCCACTATATGCAAGGAAATAAGACATTGAATGTTCTCTGCAGAAGGAGCAGAGACTATTTAGGCTTTAAATTATCTAAAAAGTAAAGAAAACCAGAAAAGCTAGTATTATCTTGGCCAAAGATTCCCCTGTTTGTGGACAAGAGTCGATCTGCATTGGAATGGATAATTCAGGACAACTGTTCCTACTAGATTATAAACCCCAGGAAGGCAGGCTTGGAATGTGTCTCAGTCAATCAGACTTGTTTCATGGGCAGGTTAGATGTCAGCAACCAGAGTGGTTTTAGCGAGTGCTCTGTGCACATAAGCCATTGAGTAATTTCTCCACACTTCTCCATCACTGAGGGCTCCTCTGTGCCAGGCGCTGTGCAGCAGGTGAGACCATTAAGAAGCTAATTGTCAGAAATCTACATGGAGCAACAGAGAAGCACATCCTGAGAAAAGCGGTCAAGTGACACAGGTGCCAAGACGGCCATCTATATTTAGGAGCTTTGAGACGTTAGAAGGACACAGGGAGTTCTGGGCCGGCAAAGGGAGAAAGGTCAAGGTGGCCCCACAGGCATGGGGTCAGAGCTGAGGGTGCTGGTCAGGTAGCCAGGAGTAAGTTAAGAGAGGAAAAGATGGGAGCAGGATGAAACATTAATAAAACCCCAAGGGGTTCAAAGACTTGGGGGAGGGGCTAGTGAGTAAGGAGAGAAGGGAGAGAGATGGGTGGGGGGCCAGACCCTGGCATTCATGTCATTCCAAACTGAGAGATTTGGACTCTCCTGGAGGTGAGGTTTTAAGCAGGCAGTAATATGATCAGATTTGGGTTCACTCTGGAAGCAGATGACATGAATCTCATCCCCACTCCTGGTCACTTCTGGCCTCTCTCCACCCTTTTACTCACCCTGCCCAAGGGTGGTGGAACAGTGACCACAGAAGAGTGGGGAACAAGCCAGCAGGTGGTGCGGCTCCCCCTTCCCCTGCCCAGGGGCGCGCCTTCCCTCCAAGAGCCTGCCTTCTCTCTTGGCCCTGCCCCTTGGTCTGATCTCCGTGCTCCTCCCCTGGGGGCCGCCCTGGGCCAGTGCTGCTGGCCACTCGGGAGCCAGCCTCCTTCTGGGGTCCAGTCGTGATAGGCATGGACCCACAGGGAGAAGCCACTTCCTCTTGTCAGGAATAAAGGCAGTATTTACCTCCATCTGGCACTTCTAGTTTGAGTTCTCAGTTTGTCCAGAGCCTGGATGGGAAGAGAGGACTTTCAGAGAGTCCAATGTAAAACTAGACTGAGAGGACACTGGACTGGAAATAAGGAGATCAATTAGAAAGTTTTGATGAGTTCCTGCAAAAATAATGAGGGCCTAAAAATTGGAGAGTGTGGAGTGGAGGAAGCTTGAGGGCCAAGAGATGCCAAGAAGAGAGAATCTGCGGTGGAGAAGGCAGGAGAGGAGCTCTGTTTCACTTCATTATGAACACACACATTCCCCTGCTGGGAGCTTTGCTCTGAAGACCACGAACCCGGGAAGTGCGGGCGCGGTTTCAGCTTTTCTCCTCCTGGGCCTACAGGACAGAATGAGCAGCACAGAGCTGGCAGCTGGCCCGTGTGTCTTACCCATGTATGAGGCAGGCCAGGCCGATGGGCCCCCTCCTCCATAGGGGTCTTGGGGCTTGGTGCTCAGAGCACTTGTGTGAAGAGCAGAATCAGAATTGGTCCTAGGAGAGGGAGGAGAGAGTCTGGCTGAAAATCCATTTTTTTTTCTTTAGTGAAAATGCAATATTCTTCACTGAAAATTACCAACAGGAGAGAAGGCAAGATCAATCGATTTACAATCAACCAAAAAAGGAGGGGTCTAGACCTACCTGAAGTCCTTTACATCAATAACAGCCTCTGGGGATGGCCCACACCCAAAAGACTGAAATTTGTACTTGTATGATCTTATCTTTTGAAGCTGATGGCATAAGGATCTGGTTCAACAAGACAGACCTCAGATTCGTGGCTTCCTCTAAGAAACTTCTCATTTTTCCTTGCAACTCCAAAGATTGCTGTGACAGTATATTCTCTGTGGCTGCGCTAGACCTTCCCTGTCTGAGAATAACTCCTCCTACATGAAGGACCGCCGAAGCAGGGATGCTCAAACACTTTCAGAGAGAATGCAATGTCAAGACAACTTTCAAAATACTACTAACGTGTTCTCTGCCCTTTCACTCTTGTTCTTTCGTAAGCACAGTGGTTTTTCCAGCAGCTATGTGACCCATAGCTGCAATGCCGCTGCAGACCCAACGCACAAGCAGACAGCACAGCTTTCTCCCAGGGATTTGTAAAAGGTACAACAACGTCAGTCTTCTCAGTAAATTAATTCGTTTCAGAAAATGTAACTGTGCTTCTTTTAAAAAGATACTATTTCGGTTGACATTATTACATGTTTATTATTTTCTCTTGTTATTTCTAAATGCATTAATGAGTATCTTCTAGAAATCTCTCAACTTAACTTCCAAAATCAATAGCTAAATGTCAATAAATATACCCACATAAACAAACAATGTTTGAGGGCTTCAATGGTTTTAAGGTTCAAGGGAGTCTTAAGACAAAAAGTTTGGGAACCACTGAACTATAGCAAATTTCTGAAATTCTCCCAGACAGCTCCAATTTGTACACAGCTTCTGCTCCAAGAGCTGATTATTTACTTATCTCATCCAAGGGTCAAACCGTCTGCCATAAAAAGAACTTGAGAGAGACTTCAAATTAGCTTAAAATGCTTCTTCTGTGGTCTGTTCCAGGGGATGGCCTCATGCGGCCATTAAGCCATGTGGCCTGACTGCACCGTGGCTGTGTTGTGCTCAGACAAGGGAGGGGCAGTTCAGAACCTGTGCGATGCCACAGGAAGAGCGTGGACGCTGTGGTCAGAGCACCCTGGGTTCAGATTCCAGCTCCTTTACAGATTCAAAGAAACTCAAGAGAACATCAGTCAGATGCAGAGGGACAACTGGGAGAATCTGAATATAGACTGGGTATTAGATAATATTTGGAATTATTGTTAATTCTGTTAAGTGTAATAATGGCATCGTAGTTATGTTTTTTTAAAAAGGTTCTAATCAGCTTTCTACTGTTAGAGATATTTACAGGTAAAATACTCTATCTGACTGGTGGTGGGATGGGGGTGGGAGGTACTGGGGTTGGGGGGTGGGTAGAGAAGAAACAAGACTGGCAGAATGCTGATAAGGACTGAAACTGAAGGATGGGCACATGGACTTATTAATCTTTCCCCTTTTGAGAATGTTAAAATTCTGCACTATAATTTAAAAAAAATCTCAGTTCCATCACATGTTAGCTAAGAGGCCTTAGACAAGTCATTTAACCTCTTAGAACGGAAAATAATGTACATTCTTATAGGATGGTATCAGGACTGAAAAAAATGTCCTATGTAGAAAATTTACTGTGGAGGTCCGGCCCAAAGTGATAATTTAACAGCTAACATCTATTGAATACTTAATGCTTCCCACCTTTCTTATGTATCTTATTTAATTCTTGCAACCATCCCTTGACACATAGGTACTATCATCTCCACTTTCCAGATGAATAAACTGAAGCATAGAGAAGTTAAGTCACTTGTTCAAGGTCACAGAGTAAGAGGCAAACCCCGTCGTCCCACACCCAGACCTCACGTTCTCATACAGCTACACTATACCAAGCAGACATTCATTACGTGCTGGGAGATTTGGATCTTCGTTTTTTAACACTTCATATGGACACAACTGATATAAACACACTCTGGCAAATGGATGATATATTAAAAACATCAGGACAATCAAGTTGATTGGTCTTCCACGTTAAAGTTTATTTCTACTAGGAAATCAGCCATGTACCTGTTAAGTGCAGATGTTAGCCTGAACCCAGGGTGCTTCTCTTCCTTCCAAGCAGGCTGCTGCCTTTAAAAAACAGAACAACATAAAAAGAAAAGAAGTTCAATCCACAGGGAGCAAAGGAGATCCTCCAGCCTTGGGTTTGAGAACTGGCTCTTCCACTTACCCCGCTGCACGACCTGAGGAAAGTCACTTCACAACGCACCACCTCATTCACTTGGCTCATCATTGTTATAAAACGAGGTCACACTGAGTGATCTCTCCAGCTCTTGTGATTTCTGATTTCCATGACAAAAACTGTCACAAATCCACCAGAGCAGGATGAGTGGATGAGCTAGCTGGGCATATAAGAGTTTTGGTTTTCATTTTTAAAGGTCAAACAAGCACCTTTGAAAATATTTTGAAATAGTTCAAATCTATGGCCAACTCCTCTTCAGGGGATGGGAGGTCTTACTCCGGACGTGTGTGTGGAGAGGGCGCCCTGACAAGCTCGGATGCAGAGACGCTGCATTCCCAGGCAGATGTCCATTGAGAGGAATACAACTGGTACAGTAACCCAGTTTATGAAAACAATAATCTCACGAATCATCGTGCTTGTGCAGAAGACTGTTTTTCTTGGATACAAATTTTTAAAATCTGTTTCAAGATATCTTTTTATGATAAAATACTGTGTTTATCCTACAACCATGGATCTCAAGATTCTTGAGGGTAGCTGAAAACCTATTGGAGGCAGGGGCCAACTGTTACCCACCTTCACACCAACCTTTCCCAGGTCCTGAATACATCGTCTGCAGTAATTGCTGCCAGTATTTGCCCAGAGAATGCACGGACAGTAGACCTCAACCCAGAGAGCTAAATGGTTTCAAATGCCTCCGAAATCTGACTAGGTGATCTGAAAATGACACCACATACCCACTGGATGTAGCCATCTTTTCAGTTAACTGTATATTCTGTCACTCTCAAAAATACTCAGTTTTGGGGTGTATATTCTCTCTATACAAAAATACTCAAAGAGACCCTAAATCAAATCCAACTTTAGGAGCTTACTAAAGCCTTTGTTCCTTTCAGTGGCTTGCCAAGACACCTCATATATTCAGATATAAGAATACCAAATCAGAGTATTATGTTTATAAATGTATTCCAAATGTGTTTCTATTTGGTCTTAAAGATGAAGATCTAGATTTACTTAAATAACTTAATTTTAGACTCTTATATAAGCATATGATTATGCATAGAAAGAACTTCACTTTTACAAGAGAAAACAAGAGTCTGTGCTTTAGATTAGAGATTTCTAAAACAACATTCAGGATGGGTAAAATAAAGTGAAACCGTCCAAAAATAGCACATGCCCATCATACCTTTGGAAACATGGCTTGCTTACCTGGGCCAACTCTCATCCAGAGGCTGTGAGGCGTAATTAGCTCCAAAAGTACCACCATCAAAGTAGAGTTTTTAATAAAGGAAAAATAAAATGAATGGAAAGCTGATGCAGAAGTAAGAAGCTGGAATCGTGGGGCGTTAAAACAACTGAGTTGTGGGTCCTTATCTTTATCGCTGCATCAGACAGCTCTTCCTCCACGCATTCTCTTACCAGCTTCCTCTGGAAAAGTCTACTTCTCTGTCTTCTAACCAGTGCCATCTTTGCTTGGTTCATCGGGGGTGTTTCTTACTCTTTTTGCCAGCCTAGCATCTTTTACTTTGAAGAACTGCCTCCACCCCAACCCGAAACCTGGGAAGCCTGGCATTCCCCTCCCTGTCCCACGGGATGCTCCCAGGCCCAGCATTTCCAGTCAAGGCAACTTATCCCCCAGTGATTGGTTCAGGGATGATGGGCTCATGATATAAACAGGACCAATGAGAGTGCTTTTGAGGAGAAAAAAGGAGTGTCCCCAGTGGAGGTGGTGAGCTTGAGGACCATGTGAATCTGGGTTTCTCTCCCTGGAAGTCAATTCAGAGGGAGCACCTCACAGAGACAGAGTCTCAGTGCTACTGGACGGGCCCCTAGATCTAGCCTGTGGGCTTCTAGTGATGTCAGCCAATACATTCCCTTTTCTTCAAGTTGAGGGTTCCTGTTACTTATCGTCAGAAGGGAACTGCATTAGGTTTGTGGAGAAATGTTAACTTCCCTGGGTTGTCAGGGGCCCCGTTCCATAAATTCTGTATCCTTCCCTGGGTCTAGCCTTAGCACATCTTAGTGTGCCTTCGCACATCTTCCACATGCACGGAAAGACAAATGTGATGCTACACCACTCATGCTGAGGACAGCAGAGCCATGTTGGTTAATTTAGTTAATTATACCCATAGAATAGCCTTCTTAAAACATTTTAAATAACATTATTCTCCTGCTAAAAAAATCTTCAGTGGCTCTGTGTAAAAGAAGCCATCATGAGCTAGAGCTCAGGAAGAGACGGGAGCCTTGATGAGAAGGGACTATGATGCAGGTGGAATCTGGCACCGGTAGAACTTGGGCACTAGTGAGTTCTTAATGAAATATTTCCTTTGCCAGGAGAAGCATTATGATCACAGCTTCACTTCCTGTGTGTTAGTTGTGTCATGTCTAGCTACCTTATTTCTTAATCTGAATCTTAGTCAGTACAATAAAGCAGACATTTTCAAAAAAGAGACCCGATATTTCTCCAACATTAACTATTAGGCTTAATGCTTGCAAAGTACGGATTAGAACAGAGCCCAGTAGAAGACAGGAAAGGAGAAGGTGAGAAAGAAATAAGAAGGCCCTCGGAGAGAGGAGGCACTGAGCCTTTCTCTTTTCTGCAGGGTGTGATGACTCTCTGTCCAGAAAAGCTGAATTTCATGAAGCAGAAGTTCACCACTTCTTCTGGTGCACTGCCACCCTTAAAGTCATTAAGTCCAATTATCTAGACAAGTGATACAAGTTAGAATGCAGTGGTGTCGTAATAATGCAATGATCAAACATCAGTTATTTCAATGTTGAGGTGTAAGTTAGCATTGTAGCCTTTCTGATGTAGATTAACAACACGGACATGAAGTAAATTCCTGAAATTATAATATGGCTAGACTGAAGGCATCTAAAGTTAAAAGATGTGACATCTGAGCTCTCTTAATTCTCACCATCACATCTCATTTAATGGATATTTACAAACCAAAGAACTGTTGGCATCAAGAGAATCACTAATGTTAGCAGCTTACAGTTAAACTCAACAGAGGAAAACACCGAAAAGGTTTATTTGTTCTTCTGAAGATTTCAGAAAACTTTGTTCAGGTGACTAATTACTCCACAACACTGATACGTCTAAAGAACAACATAAAAACAGGAAAAATACCCTTATTTGTAAACTTGAATTTACCATTTAATTCAGCAAACATTTCCAGAGTGCCTGCTAATTGCCAGCAAACAAACAGAAGAGCAACGCAGGTGACAGGTTTTTAACAAGCCAGACCAGCTCCTCACCCATTACCACCTTAGTTAAGCCTAAGTCAAAAAACAATCCCACGTCATAATGGACCTTTTTATCTATTCCACTCTGCACTCCTGTTGAAGCTCCTCCTCTCCTGCCTTCAACCCTAATGGTCCCAAAGTTCTGTGGCCTCACAGCCTCTCTGCTCTGCTCGCATCTGCTTTCATTGCTCTCAAATGGACAGGATGGGGAGAGGGTCTCAGCACCACTGGGTACCAGGTAGAGTGGGGGCAGGGCAGGAGGCTGGAGAGGCCGGGTACTTTGGGAAGAGCGCCCTTGGAGACTCTGTCAGCAGGCCCTGACCCCTGTCCTCCATGCTCGCCTTGGTCGGTCCACACATACATTTGGCTCCAACTATCACCCACAGTCCCACTCCTGAATCCATACCCCCAGCTCCCAACAGTTCTCGTGAACTCCAAGTTCACATTTCCAAATGCCTACTCAGCCTCTCCACCAGAAGTACCTCAAATTCTACTCAAAGCCCAACTAATCATCTTCCCTCTCATCTTCTTACAGTCCCTCGTATTCAGTGGAGGGCGCCATCCACCCAGGGGCTCCAGCTGGAAATCTCAGAGTCATCCCAGTCTGTTCTCTCTCTCCCCAAGTCCCCGCGGGTCAGTAGAGGAAAATCCTTCCCCTCACGCTCCTGCCTCAGTCCTCTGACACGGGGACTCCTACTCCTTCTCAGCTCGGGGAATATCAGAGGGAAAGTGCTCACCTACTCGTCCCCAAAGGAAGGGGAGTAGCCCTTCCATCAATAAGACAGGACATCTGCTGGCCCACTTCCCTGTGGGTGGGATTACTGAGCCTCAGAAGCTCCAAGCAGCTTCCACCCTTCTCTCTCCTGTGCTGCCTGCTCGTGGCTGGTGAGCACAGCTGGGTCATTCTTTTGGCTTTCTGTTCCCATGTGGTAAGGGCACCTGGGGCAGGGCTCAGGGACTGCCCCCTACAGCAGCCTAGAGGCCGACTGTTTTCTCTCCTACCCTCTGGAACTCGGGGTTCTACCAGAGACAGGGTGCGGGGCAGGCTCGTGATCTCCCCTGCAGCTGGCGGGGTACGTGAACTCCAGGTCCACTTAATAGAACCCGCCCACCAAGACGAGTGCCAGGGTAGGATTTAATATATACAAACGTCACAGTTTGGTTCCTCCCCTAATTTCTCGACCATGTCTTCAGCATCACTCTACTTCCTCTGGTCCCCTTACCTCCTACTATGTCCTACTAGAATATATCTTAAAGTCAAACATGAAGGGAGTTGGCATAATGAGTGGAATCATTCTTGAGTTCTTATGTGTATCAGAACATCTTATTTCTTTCAGCATATCAGTGACAAATAGGTGGCATGTGGAATTTTGAAGTCTGAATATTTCCCCCTTACCACTCTAAAAACCACTATTTCCATGAACTTTGAGATGGAAATCTCTAATGGGTGTTTAGATGAAAATTGGGTTTTTTGATCAAATAAATTTTTGGAAATCCCGGGTTAAAGATGAGAAGTTTCTTAACTATAGGGCTTCTCAGAGCCTTAATGTCAACTGTGAGGCTCCAAGAAGTGACAGAGAGTTCAGTGTTTCTCAAACATAATAGGCCATGCATTTCAAATAAACATGCTCTATAAACCAATGTTCTATAATTTTCATTTCATTGTGTGAAAAGTTTCAAAGCAAGACCTATTCCAAAGAGGAGAGCCATTCCTAACTTTCGTGGGTCTTAAGGCATCTCTTGATGACTGTTCACACTAGATTTCAGGACACAGTATACTCTCAAGCCTTGTTGGGAATATAAATTGGGGGAAATCTCTAAACATTTGTCTTTCTTTCTAAAAACACATCTCTTTTAGAAGAAGACATTTTCTATGATTCATCAGTGTGTCTTACCCACAGATCTGAGATAATATTACATTTGCTGTAAATGTATGTTAACAGTTGAGAAATTCAGCAAGACGGTGTTTGGGGTACACATTCTGCTGCCCTTGAGGAGGGAGGGGTGAGAAGGGCTGCCTGCAGGGAGGCGGGAGAGCTTCTACTCTGAGTTCTCAAGCCCTGGCCCCCAGCCGGGGACCAGGCAGTGCCTCTCCTCTGCCCTGAGTGCGGCCCCAGGCCAGAGCCCACCTGGGCAGTGCCCTGGTCTCTGCTTGTGGTGGCCACTCATGCCAACAGCAGAGCCCACCGCACTGGCCTTCTATGTGGGGGCGGCCGCCCACCGCAGAAGGAATGCCCTTGTGCCACAGGCTCTGTGGAGTGCGGCTGCCCACACTGTCAAACAATGTTCACTTTATTTGAGATCATTTATCCGTATCATAGGACTGAACCCTTGTCTAAGCCAGTGTGCCTGTTCTAAAATAACACCCAAGCCAAGGAACAGCTGGAAGAAGAGAATTCTGAACACATTTCTTCTTTTTGTTCTAACAAAGATTCAAACCAGTGTTAATACTTTTAAAAGATAAAACTTCATGAGGGAGTAATAGACCAGTGTGAAAGGCAACCATTTTAAGTGAATTATTTCAAAATCATATGAATGCAGGCCAGGAAAGGAAAGACGGAATTGCAGCCCTCTTCCCTCAAGTTCTCCTGAATATACCAATATCTGCAACAGAAAATCATCCCACTTTTATATCTTACTAGGATTTAGGGGTCCCTGGATTCCTCAAAAGAGACTTGCTGTTTGTTAATGGGCAGGCCTATGCTAAAGCCCCAGGGCCCCAGTTCGGTGCTTGAGAAGAGTGTATGGAGAGACGTCTCATGGTCTATGATCAGTCTTGTACTGTCTGATGAATAACTTTAACTGCTCTGTATAGGAACTTGGTTCTTGCTTCTCCTCCGCTTAGGAGTTGATCTGCTCTGCTGCTGATCTCACAGGGTCCAGCCACACCCTGTGACTTACTACTGAGGAGAGACGGGGCCCCCTGAGCACATGGCGGAGTAGCGCCTTCCTACACTTCGCCCAAGTCCGTCCCTCTGCCTGAAACATTCCCTCTGCAGCTGTCTTCCTCTTTGGATATCACTTACAACCACTTGAAATTATTTTCCTTCATCATTTTTTAAACTGTTTGCTGTCTGTCATCTCCCAAAGAACTGTAAACTCAAGAAGGCAAGGACATGCCTGTCTTATTCACCACTGAGTCCCCAGCGCTGAGAACAGTACCTGGTGCAGAGAGGGGCTCTGTGCACATCTGTTGAATAAAGATGTACATTATCACCTTACTTATAACCTACCCTTCAAGCCTCAGATTTTCTCCCAGGATGCCTTCTACGCCCCCACAAGACTGGTTCAGGCTGTCCCTGCCGAGCCCCTGAGCCACCTCAACTACAGCTCCCCGCACTGTGCTGCGACCACGTGCTTGCCCAGCTGCCTCTCCCACTGGATGACAGTGACTTGAGGGCAGGGACCATATCATGTTTGCCAGTATGCCTGCAGTATCTGAATGATGCCTGATGCTAACAGATACTCAAACTGTTTTTAGGTGAATGAACATTCTTCTCTATTGCTTTTCTTCAATTTCCTCCTCTTCTAGGTATTCCTTGGTTAAAAAAGCTATGACTCTATGTATATATTTAGACTATACTTGATGCAAAAAGGATCTGAGAAAGCTGTAAATGTATCTATATGTATTATAATATTTAGAGAGAACACCTACAAGAGAAAGAGGGAATTGAGACAACAGAAAAAGATGTAATGTTACATCAAGCGAACAACACTCAAAGTCTTTTGCTTGAAAATTCCGAGCAATTTAGACAATGGTTTGATTTACTGCTCCACCCACATGTGTGTGAATTCGCTGAAGAACTGCCTCTATTCTCCTCTCCTTTTTACATTCTTAAAGTTCTGCACATTCCAGAAAGGAATTTGAGGGATACATCGGTGGTTTAACGGTAGAATTCTCACCTCCCAGAAAGGAACTGGAAAAATCAGTTATTGTTTTCATGTCCCCTGATAATGGCCACACAATATACAAAATCAGAAGTCAGGGTATCTTGATGGACCAAATGTAGTGTGTTCCTGGGGGGCAGAAGAGGGGAGAAATAAACATTCGTTGGGGTCATTATCCTCACTTCAAATTACTGGAAGACTGCAAGAAGCTTGAGGGCAAGAAAAGCAGTGGTTTCCTCTGTGTCCCCACAGCTCCCACGGGTTTCTCTGGAGCATGGTCCTGGGAACAGCTGAGCACTGCAGAGAGGAAGGGGCCCAGCTTGACCTGGGCTGACTCTGGGCCCCTCCTACCTCAGCAGTGGAATTTTGGGCAAGTTACTTTGATACGCAGTTTCCTCAGGGGAAAATGGGGGTTAAAAAAGTCAACTGCTCACTGAGTTTTGAGGACTAAATGACATTGAATTGCCTAGCACAGGGCCTGGAACGGATAGGTGCTCAGTAAACATGAGTGCCCTTCCCCCGCTTCCTGGTTTCTAGGCTGGCGAAGCCAACTCTACCATCACTGCCAGGAATTCAGCTCTGCAGTCAGACTCACCCTGCCTTTCTGGTCTTTTCCACCCCTGTGGGTGAGAAGAGTGAAGTGGGGGGCGCAGGCTCTCCCGGCACACTTATTCTGTGCCCTCTCTCACCAAATCTGGCTCAGGTCTCTTTCTAAACACCCTGAGCACAATGCTGGATGCTCGGCAGCACCCCCTACTCTGGCCTGATAAATAAAATTGTCAGATGAACTCAGTCTCCTGTTTTAGTCCTACGTAACAGCATAGGACTTGGTGTGAGTACATATCACCATATAAGAATTTTCCCAAATACCAGCTTCATATTTTAGCTGTCACTTACTGAGTTTGAGACTCCATAAATAGAAAATCATATAAAATTCCTTCTGTAAGTTCTAACAGCAGTTCAGTGGGTCAACAGAAATAAAAATAAATCACATATCTGTATGTCTGTTTTAGCTAGACTAAATCTTTCTAACCTGATTCAAAGTCAACTCTGACTTTGCTGATTTCTGAAGAAAATGCTGCAAAGGCCTTGCAATGAGGCTGACTTACATGTTTCTTATGTGCACTTACTTCATTAAAGTGAACTTGATTGACACTTTCATAAACACCTACAATGATCCTTCCAAATTTGTGATGCAGAGATGTTTCTGGTTTCCTGCTCATTTTTGTTTTCTCTGTTCATCAGATAAAATGAAGATTTTGAGGCCAAAAGGGAATCGCAGAGAAGATAAAACCTGAAAACTTCTCAAACATTTCAAAACTTATCGTCTCCTCTGATGATGAGAAAGGATATCTGTCGTCCTGGCTTGTCCCCAGACCGTCGGTGGAGGGGGTGGAAGCGCGTCCGGGACGGCCTCTCCACCAGCCCGTGGTGGCGGGTTCCTCGCACGCTGTCCGCTGGGTGGAACGACGGCTGCAGAGGGAAGGAAGAAGAGTTGGCCTGTGACCATGACATCGCCACTCACCCTCAAGAACAACAGCTGACAACAACAGATGACAAGACTGACTTAAAAATTTTACTGGTGTCCCTCACTGTGACTTGAGTCGAGGTTAATAGACTGCAGCACATGGGGCTGTTTCTACATAGTTACAGAATAACTTAAAATGGTCTTTAAGGTATGAAGATGCAAGCTGAAAGAGTGATATATTAAAAGTTGTCACAATTAGGGGACTACGGATTCATACACCAAATCTGGAAACTAGGAGGGACACGTGACATGTGAGAGAGGTATACTTAAGACAGAAACAAACTGGGCACCATAGTGTCCACCTGCAGAAACACAGATCCAGCAACCAGAATTAAAATGGGATACCCACAGACTGTGGACTAGCTACTCTGCACAATGTCTTTTTACATTTTTTATCGAATCAGCATTGTTTAAAAATTCAGGTCTGGGGCTTCTCGTGAAAAATCTGAACATCTCGGCCCAAATTCCCACATGGCAAAAGAGGCTGAAATCGAGAGTGGCTGCTCCCTGCAGGTAGGACACCAGATCACTTCACTGACTTACTATGTTAGACATTTGAGTAGAATCCAAAGTCCTTTGTTAAGGGAGGCTTGGGGCACATTCTTAACATTTTTGAGATTGGCATCATGAAAAGCAATCTTTTTGATGGTCAAAGACCAAATCCTAGGCTGGAAAATTATATTTCACAGAATGGGGCAATGTGTATACAATCTGATGCCAGAGGTATTTGTGAAACATATAAAAATAGGTTTTCTTTTATGTAAGTTGAATCATATGTCAAATAGCTAGCTTACTATGAAAGGAATCCCTAGACAGACTATGTCTTTATGGGGGAGCTCCTTTTAGCTAAGAATTGATCACTAATTTTTCTCTGTTAAACTTACGGATTTTGTCATATTGGACTTGAGAATTACTCCTATTTCTCCTGAATGGGCTGATAAAATGTCTGGGCTAATTTAGTTGAAGAATTCTAATCTATTTTCACAATCCAGATCTATTAACTCCTAAAAAAAAAAAGAGAGAGAGAGAGACAGAGAGAGATCTTAGTGAGGAACAACCTGTGAGCCTGGAAGAAAAACATCCCTGTAACAGGTAAGCTGGGTGCTAACCTCAGATAAGAGAGCACACACACTATCCTAGGAGTGACCAACTGAGACACCTTCGTTAATCAAGGGGACAGCACACCTTATCGGAACCTGTTTATATGATAGACATAATTTTAAGAGACAGATGACTTTGTTCCTGGATAAAAGAAAAGGGAGGACTCTCTGGTAATATAATCAACATTCACCACAGTAACGTTAAATGTACTCGAAAACACGACATTTTCATCTAGGAGTCTTAGAGCACTGCCAGACTGGGCTCCCGGGGGCCAGCCTACAGAGGTGGCGCTGAGGGTCTTTAGAAAGGGTTCCAAAAAGTGGAAAGCTCTTGGAATGTCTTCCAGGCTTCCCATGACACCCGTATTTTCTACTTACACTTGCCCCTTCTGCGTTAACCCTCACTGGCCCAGGCCCTCCAGGACTACCTGGACTCAGTTTTGGGGGGATAATCTCTGCTTACATTGGATATTCTCTTCCCCGGGGCACAGCTTCAACGCTCGGCCCCTGCAGTCGCTGATCCTCTTCCAAATGATATTTGGCTTCAGCCCTCTCAGTTCACAGCGAACTGCCTGGCTCATCAAGTGAGCTACAGCAGTTCAATCAGAGAAGCTGGGACTGGAGGAGTTTCACAGTGAAGGAGTCTATTAAACACTATGGTGTTTGGTAGTTATCCTAAGTCTCTGGGCCCCGAAGAGCTAGGGACAAACGGACACACAATTTTCCTGTCCCCACCAACTTCCAAACTCTTGATTTCTGGGAGTTAAAATTCTGTTATTTATAAATGAATTCTTTAGGTCAACTTTAATACAAAAAAGAAACAAAACCCTACCACCCTGAAGGCCAAGTTACTTCATTTTTTTCTGTTCCTTTTTAAGCTTCAGTCATACTTTTTACATGGCTGTGCTCACAGAGCACATATATTTCTGTGATCTATTTTTTATACTTAAAACTTTATAAACAATCTTTGTATTTTGTAAACAATCTTCCATATATTATGTAACCTTCCTAGTTATTAATTTAGTCCATATATAGTTATTTCATTTCTAATGTTCTTAAGGAGAATATTCCACGTCACAGTTCAAAGAACATGTGATTTAGAGTCAAAGAAACTGTTTCAGTCCAGAATCCTCCACTAACTAACAAGTTACTTCATCTTCCTTATCTATAAAGTGAAAATGATGATCTGATAACCTCCTCACAGGCTTGTTGAGAAAACAAAATTAGACTGTGTATGTGAAAGCTGCCTTATCCCAAGGATACCGGGTGTTATGGACTGCATTGTGTTTCCCAAAATTCATGGGTTGAAGCCCTAACCCCCAAGGTGACTGCATTCGGAGATGGGGCCTTTAAGGAAGTAATTAAGGTTAAGTGAGGTCATAAGGTAGGCTCTAGAGGACTGGTGTCCTTAGAAGAAGAGGAAGAGATACCAGTAGTACATGCACACAGATGAAAGGCCACGTGAAGACACAGGAAGAAGGCGGTCAGAACCCAACACTATCAACACCTTGATTTTGAACTTTCCAGCATCCAGAACTGTGAGAAAATAAATTTCTGTTGTTGAAGCCACCCAGCCGGTGGGGTTCTGCAGACCAGTGCACTAGGCACTGGAAGGAGGAAGGAGGCCAGGTGGTGGGACACTGTGAAGCATCCTGCTGAAGGCGAGGCCACCCTGCAGGGCCCTCCTGTGGACAGCAGGTGTGGCATCACCACCAGGGACTTCTGCAGCATTCTGACCCTCCCACAGGCTCCCCTAAGCACCTAGATCTCCCTAGATCAACCCATCTGTTGCCCATTCCATGTCACCACTGAAAGATGCTGCATGGGATGAATGGCTGAAAAGATGCTGAAAATGGTTGGCAGGGTCTTGTGACCTGCTTTTGCCAACGAGCAGGCGTGATATACATCTTGTCTACCCAGGAGCTCTCATACTCTTCCCTCTGCCATGAGAATGCCATGTCCAGTGGGGATGCTCCTTCAGCCTCCACTGTAGCGGGGAAGATGCAAGGAGGGGAGCCGCAGCAGGCAACACGAGTGAAACATAAATGTTTGCTGAAAATCCCAGAGTTTTTGGATTGGTTGTTACTGTAGCAAAGCTGACTAATACAGCAGTGATGGCAGAGAGACAGACAGCAGTGAGATGGAGAGTCCTCTTTTTCAAGAAGAGCAACAAGGGAGATGTAAAGTCAAAAGGTCCTGCATGTTCTGAGGAGGGCCTCAGGCTCAGGCTCTGACAAGCACCACCCTGTTTGGGAATGTGGGACCCAGACACTCAGTGGAGAAGAGAGGGCTCCTATGCACCCGTGTACAAAAGCTCCTCCACACAGATGTCTGGGACCCGGTGCTGGACTGACTGACTGCCCACAGGTAGACCGAGTACATTCTAGGACACAAACAAGAAAAGGGCAACACAGAAGAGAAAGACTGAGAATGTTCAATAATGTTCAAAGTATTCATTGTGGGAAAAATCAGAATGTAGCTGGATTTCCTTATCTCCTTGTTTGTTTATTTAGGATGGCTTAATAGTTTTCATTCTGAAATACACATAGAGGAGGTCCAATAATCTCTTCTGGGCCTGGGCCAGCAAAGGTCTTACTGCAGGCCTCTGGGCACGAGAAAGCAGATGGGAATGGCACCCTGGGAACAGCAGGGAACAGCAGGGTCTCGGAGGCAGCCTGAGATACTGCAGGGTGCCAGTGACAACAGCCTGACAGTGAGGTTTAGCACCAGGAGGCTCAACAGGAACCTTAGCAGCGAAGGGCTGGGCTACCGAAGTCCGTCCCACATTGTGACCTAGCTGCCAGGGGCCAAACACACAGAGAAAAGACCGAGTGGTAACTCAAGGCAGAAGAAAGGTGGATTCTGGGCTTAGGTCTCCAAATCTGAGAGAGGGTAGATTGGGTGGAGTACAGCCCAAACACAAGGCTCCACGGACCTCAACAGCAAAGGGCCACAAGGCCAAAGTAAGAGTGGTCCCTGGGTTGGCAAGCAGACAGCCACAGTCTTGCTTAGTTTCTGTAGTTGGGCTTTGGTGGGAGGAGGCAAATCCAAAGCGGTTCAAGGAACTGCTGAAAACTGGATGTCCACTTGCAGAGAACCCCAGACCCAGGCTCTGCCCACCTTGCAGGACTGCATGCTCCTGACTGTTTCTGAAACAACATGGATGGCTAATTGGTTCAGGTTTGCAGATATTAGGGTGGCTGACGGGGTGAAGGTGACGCAGCTAATGCTGCTGGCAGAACTATTTCTGAGATGGATCAGGAGATGTGAATCTTCCAAAATAAGCAGAGCTGTGGATTTCCAGGCTAATGGTAGAAAGGACCACACTCTCAGAGCACACCCCCAGGGACCGAGACCTCATGCAGGCATCTTTACGCATAGCCCCATCTGCCACCACCTCCCATCACCTCTGAGAGCTGCACCCTGGATGAATGGCTGAACACTGCAGCTGAATTTCCTTACCTTTCCTGGGGGAAGATTATTTCCTTTAATTAGGGGACTACTGATCTGTCAGTGTGACCTATATTTGCATTCATTCTTTAAGCAGATATACCACACTGTTGGCATATCATTAGGTTTGTGGTTAATGAGAAACCGCAGATCTTTCTCACATGACTAATAAACCACAAGCAGATTCCTACTAAGCCCACGTGTAGCCATGAAATGAACTGAAGTCTGAGAATTGGAGAGTTGCTTATTGTCAACTCAAGGAGATTATCATTATTAAACGTAAACATGCTATATGTTTTATGACTAAGAATATATATAGTAACTCTCAACAGCTTCATCTGTAGACATTATGATGACTAAAAATCAAGAAAAAAATGATAAAATTCCTGTAAGAGCAACAAAGAGTTTTCTGGAATCCCACTGTCAATACTAGAAATACTTATGGTAGGAATCTTCCATGCTGCAAAGGCATTACACTGGATGTAATGTCACCATAATTTTATGGTATGAGAACAATGTGCTAGCCTGAACGAGGGGTCATTGATGGACTACCTCACCCATCTCAGCAGTGAACCAAAGCAAAGAGAGACTCTAAACAACAAAACAGAGTCCTCGAGGGGAGTACTGGGAAGGGGGCCCCCCAGGTTCTCCACCATGCCTTACAGCAGCCTCATAAACTGGGCCACCTCGTCTTTCAGCCCATGGCAGGCGAAAATAAGGCGGGGATGGGCAACAGAAGGGAACAGGGACCACCGGCTTCTCAGAGTGAGCTGCGCAAATAAAAGTGAAAGGACTGCGGACCACAGTGGAACCAGCTCCGTGCTTCCCCTCTACAGACGAGAAACCAGGATCCAGAAAGATGAAGTGATTTTCTCACAGTCACACAGCTATCGGCAGCCTGGCAACCTGAACTCGGGAGTCTGAGCCTCACTTGGTGTTCTCTTCACCACACCATTTTGCCTCCTTTGCTGAGTCGCCGCATAAAATCAGCTATTTTTGAGATTGTAAGTGGACTTTTGCTGACAAACACGAGAAAAGTAAAGAAGGCTTTCCAGAAATTTTCCAGATAAAATTTTATTATGTTCCCATAAACCTACTGAAGATCTAAGATTTAATTAAATGATAATCGCCCTGCTAAAGTATCTGGTTGTCTTATAATATAAACAGCACACCTACAGCTTGATACAGGATCCAGTAGTCTCACTTGGAGTAGGTGTCTAACTTAATATTTTACAGAAGGTTAGCTACAAGCCCCAAGGCTGTTAATTGACCATCTCATGCTTCCTCCTATAGAAGTAAAATGCCACCTCAATAATTCTCAACTCCTCTACCTGTTTGAGCTTCCATCTGTTTCCCTCCCCCGCCGTGGAGCTCAGGTGGGAACAGGGGACTGGAAGCTTAACAGGTCGAAAAGGTACTATTAGATGGGCTGAGTTAACACCTGCCCTGAGCTCACACTTCTCATCACTGCACTGCAGGACCTCCTGCCTGCCCACAATGCCCTGAGCGCTTCTTTAGTTTACTTCTTTAGTTCTTGGTAAATGCATGAAAGACTGGCTCCAGTATTGAATAAATTCCTCTGGAGCGAAGAGTGGAGGCTTAACAAGGGCAGGAAGTAGGGCAGGTTCCTTGAGCTTGCAGGGCTTTTCACTTACACGCAGGCTAGAGTGGAAAGGTCCCCGCTTTTAAAAAGGGCAAGTCTAACAAAGGGATAACTGTGCCACTCCTGGGAAGCTAGCTGGAGATCATTCCAGCCACAGCCAGTGCCTCCTTTGGTTCTCGTGAGGTGGGGAGGGACCGGGAAGAAGGGCCCAGAACAAAGAAGAGGCTATTGATTCACTGCCTTGGGGTTAAATGGAGCATTTTAATTCTACCTTATAAAATGAGCAGAGTAAAAAGGATTTCATAGCTTGGTTAGAGACTCTATTATACAACCATCCAAAAAAAAAAAAACAAAACAAAATACTTAACGAGAAATTCAAAATACTTTACGAATCTCTAGGGTCAGACCTGCCAGGGCCCCGCCAGCCCTCCCTGACTGCAGCTCCCCGGCATCTTCCTTTGCTCTCTGCGGTGTTGGAACCTGGGCAAAGCAGGTGCTCAGCCACGTCAGAGGGCAAGACCTCGAGTTCAGGCATTCCTCCCAGCAGTTGACAGTGCTACACTATCTTTGGGCTAGTCTTCCTCCAGTCTTACAGGGAACTGTGTCCCTCAGGGCGCCTGCATCACCTGAGTGGCTTATTTTTATTTTATTTTTAACATGGAGACTATGCCTTTTTTGCCAACTGAATCTGGGACCCAGTCTTCTCCAAAGCACCAAATGAGTCCTGCTGTGAGGATGAGCAGAAGCCACGAGGAGCAGAGCAGATGCCAGAGAAGGCACTGGCACCCGACCTTCCAACCCGAGACCTGGCCTGTCACCATATCTGTGTCCCCTGTGTTGTCCCTTCCTCATCCTTATTTTTAAATGAAAGGTAAAAGGGAAGAAAAATTAATAAGATAACCTAAGCTAAAAGATTATTCTAAAAAATGGGAGAGACAAAACAGTTTGCTTTTTAAGGCAGCAAGTGTCCAAATACAAAAAATATCAAAGCAGTCAAAATGATCTCAGAGGGCCAAGTAAAATAATCTGTCAAAATAAGAAATAGCAGCAAAGCATAAAACATGCCCAGAGTGCAAGGGCCTAGGGCTCACGGCGGGGCTCCTGTTCAGGAAGAGGCCGATGCCCCAGGCAGGGCTCGCGCAGGTGTCTCACCTGGAGAGGCTGGTGTGACATTCTGTTGGTCTAGTGCACTGTGAGCACTGAGACCGTCATCCTGCCTCCAGCATCTCCCTGCCTCAGCACCCACACAGTGTCTGTGACAGTGCGTTCCAACACACGCTTGGTGAATTATTATGTTTCTAAATAATTAGGATTCAAAGCAGAGCGTGTGCCCCTCTGGGGGTCTACAGGCTCTGTTCAGAGTGTAAAGAAGATATTAGAAGCTCTGTTTCCACTAAGGTTTCTATTCTTTGTGTAAATGATATAACAGTACAGGGGTATGTACACATAATTTATAAACAAACAAATATATCCAGACTGGGGATACAAAACTCCTTCTGGATGCAGGATCAATTAGTTTAAATGATAAATGTTGATAATTATTGAAACTGGTGATGGCTGTATGGGGGCCTATTTTTCTATTCTTTCTCTTTTTGTGGATAGTTAAATTTTCCATGATAAAAAGAATTTCAACTTCAAATCCTCAGGGATGGGCACAGGCATGGCAGAGGTTAATGTAGACCCCAAGCCTTGGAAGGTATGTCACTCTTTTTCTAGGAAATGCCACACAAGTCCCCACAAAGGTCCCCACTTTTAAATTGTCCGCTCCCATCCCCCACCTCCATTCCTGGTGCAATGTCTTGGGTGGAAAGAGAGGCCTTCCGCTGAGTGTAGTTCCCCTTTGGCTGCTACTATGATCATGAGTAGAGAAATCAGTTCTGGGGAAAGTGGGTCTGCCCATATATTTCCACCAGAAGAAGCCGATTTGCTTCTTACGTGATGATAGGATGACGGAAAGGAACTGTGGAAGGGAAGAACTGGTTTTGGAAGCTAAGACTTGAGCAGTGACAGGGCAGGGTAGTGGGAGCCTGGCCTAGAGGCAGGTTAAACAGGGAAGCAACTGGCCATTAGAGTAAGGCCAACAGTTCCTGGGAGGCCAGAGGGGTCAGTAGGTACTTTAGGTCCAGCAGGAAAGGAGTCAAAACACCTGACCCTGGCTCTCCCATCACTTGCCTCTTCCTGCCGTGGGAGATGGAGGCAAGCAACAGTCGTGTGCTGGTACTGATGGCCCTTCCCCGCCTCCTCTCAGTGTCGCCGCGTCCTGCATCACAGCAGAGGGGGGGTAAATGAGACAAAACTGACAAAGTGTTGAAAATTATCAAGGGAAATGGGTGAAGGTGGTCAAAAGGCTCAGACTTCCAGTTTTAAGATAAACAAGTTCTGGGGATGTAATGTACAGCATGGTGACTACAGCTAACAATACTGTATTATATATGTGAAAGTTGCTAAGAGAGTAGATCTTAAAAGTTCTCAGCAAAGGAAAAAATTCTGTGACTCTGTGTGGTGATGAATATACTAGACTTACTGTGGTAACCATTTTGCAATATATACATATAGCAAATCATTATGTTGTACACCTTAAACTAATAAATGTTATCTGTCAATTATATCTCAACAAGACTGGAAAATATTATGAAAATTGGTGATGAGTATAAGGGGGTTCATTATTCTATTCTCTACTTTGGGGTATATTTTAAATTTCCAAATTAAAAGTTCAATTTTTTAAAATTGTGACACTATTATTAAGGGTGCCCTTTATCAGGTTTAACCCAATAACACCTACAGATATGAAAAAAAAAAAAAGAGAGAGATGGAAGCTAAATGTTTTACCATATGGTCCGCAAAAATTATGACTAAAATACCTTCTTCCACGTGACTTTAAAGGACAAAATTAAGTGTACAATTTTGCAAAGGAATGAGAAAAGAATTATAAAAGAAAATATTACTAGAGAGAATAAAATAATCTGGAATATTTAGTTAGATATAAAAGCACATGGCAATTCTAAATAAAGAAAACCGAGTTTTTTAAAAAAACAAAATGTACATCCTGTTTTTGATTTTAAAAAGCTTTGGGCACTTTTCCTCATCTGACTACTTGCTCAAGAAGAGGCCCGCGCAGTGTTCTGTTCCTTCTGGACTCATACAGCCAAAAGAGTGAGGAACACCCTTCAGGTCAGTCAATCCAACTACGCAGACTCCTCTCAGTGGCCATCTGGCCTCTGCGGGGCCCCTCCGGAGATGGGAATCATCGACTTTCCCAGGCAGGCCACTCCCTTTTTATGCAGCCTTGCTTCTGGCATGTTTCCCCATAGGCTGAGCTGTAAAGCGTCCTTGCGGGAATCTCTTGGGGGAATCTGCCCAGATGAGAGGTTTCTAAAAATTCATCATTGTAAGGTCATTCTTCTCCATGAGGAACCAAGCTATCAAAAGTAGGATAGGCCTGTGGGACCAGGTTCTCCATTTAATTTGAATTAAAACTGCAAATGAGTCTGGTTGCTTGTTTGCAGACTCCAAATTATGTTGGCTTGGCATGCCTTATGTCACCTAATACAAAAACTGGGCCGGACTCATAAGGAGGAAGCTTTTCTTCTCGTCTGCAAGTGCTCCCCTCTGCTTCCAGACAGGGGAGAAAACCAACCACTCAGACGTGAGCTGTCGAGAGCTGCTCTCCTGAGCCAGGCCCCACTTTGGATGGATGAATATGTGCCCTGACAGCATCTTGGGTCCCCATAGTAGGGCAGGGTCTCTCCCCTACAAGGAAGGTGGGCCTTTCTCCAGCTCTGGCCTGTGACTGGTGAGGTGTAACTGGTGAAGTAAGATGGGTCAGCCCTGCCTATGCAGGCCAGGTGGCCTTGCTCCAGGAGGAGGAGGACTAAGGAGGGATGTCCCATTTCAACCCCAGAGCCCTGCCCAATGGAGCCTTGGGAGCCTCCGAGGGGCTGGTAATAAAGCTAATAAAGCTAGTGATTTGATCCTCCATCAGCTTCCCAGGTCAACTCCCCACCCGTGAGAACCCAGGAAAGGGAATGGTGATCAATCAGTTTCCTCAATTGCCAGAAAAATGATGTGGTTCAGCTGACTCAGATTAGGCACCATTAACACAACCCTAACTAACTACTTACCTGGTACCCTAAAAAACGGATAAGGAAAATATGATCATTAGTGAATTTGGTTATTTTTGTGGGGATTCAAAGTTTTGAGGTGATTTTTTTATATTTCACGTCCACAGTGGGAGTGTGCAATCAGCATGGAGTATAAAACTAGAGATTAAAAGTAAAATGTTTCCTCAATGCAATAATTCAGATATTTCCTCTGAAGCCACTAAGAAACTTATTAGGAAAAGATTTTTTTTTTTCATTTTCTGTGTATTTTCCTTGTTCTTTCTTGGGAGAATTTTTGATGTTTTTGAAAATTTTTGGAGTTTCCAGAAATAATTTATGGTACTGAGGAGACTGAAAAGTCATAGGACTGTCGCTGGGACGTGCCGCAGCTAAGGAGGGGAGAACCAGTGTGAGACCTTTCTCCATGTCAGCAGACTTACTGACTGTGCCCCTTCTCCTTTCTCTTCCTTGTAAACCAGCTTTACAGCTGTGGTATTATGATTTTTAGTAAGAAAATATATTTGATCTTCCTCCCCATTTCTGGCACAGAGCTCCTTTGGCAAGGTGTCTTTGTTGTTAGTTAGATGACTTTCGGAACACCCCTAAGGGTGGGGGCTGGTTGTCAGGAGAACCAACCACGTGATTAGGGGGCTGGAATTTTCAGTGCCCCCACCGCCACCACCATGGAGGGGATAGGGACTGGAAGTTGAATCAATTGCCAATGGCCAATGATTTAATCAACAATGCTTATGTGATGATGCTTCCATAAAAACCCAAAAGGACGGGGTTGGGAGAACCTCCCCTCACCCCTGCATCTCTCCTCTTCTCCACAGTCAAGCTTTCCAATGAAGCTGTCTCAACCACCTCCTCAACTCCCACTCACCCCTCACCCCCCACCCTTCTACTCCACTGAAATTTCTCTCCCCAAGCTAACCATAGACTTTCCTGGTTACTAAATCCAATTGGACTTTTTCAGCTCTTAAGTTACTTGACCTCTTAGAAGCATCTGAAATTACTGACAATTCACTCTCCTGACTTCTGTGACTCCACACTTCTCCCGTTTTCCTCCTACTACCCTGGGAGTTTCCAGTCTTCCATGCTGAATCCTAAACTTCCTGATGGTCCTTTAAGTGCTGGGGTTCTTAAGGGCTCTGTCATACAAATCTCTATCTCCAGCCCAGACCTCTCACCAAAGCTTCAGACATATATAATCCAACAGCCCACTGGACAACTTTTCTAGGACTGCCTGGCAGGCATTTCAAACTCAGCGTGTTTAGAGGCAAATTTGTCATCTGCCTCCCATACCAGCTCAATCTTATGTGTTTCAAATCTCTGGAAAAGGCACCACCCCACAGCCTAGCCCTGGAAGTTCAGGGTCCTCCTGGAGCACTTCCTCCCAGGCCCTCCCCATCCCAAGCATCTCCAAGTATGGTCACTCAGACCTTCTAAACACTTCTCAAACCCACTAGTACCCTCAATTTCCCATCCACTCACTCCCAGAGATGACTGCAACAACCTTGTAACTGGTCTTTTGGTTTCTAATCCTGTTTCCTCCAACTTAGTTTCCACGCTGCAGTCAGAGTAATCTTCCTGAAACACAAATCTGATCACATCATTCAGCTGCATAAAGCCCATTAATGACAGGATTTTTAAAAAGAGATCCTAAAAAGCCTATTTTAAAGTTCACCTGGAAAGATAAATGTGCAAAAACAGCCTAGAAAAATTGCTGAAAAGAAGCGTAAGACTGAATTAACCCTACTAGGATTTTTAAATGTAATATAAAGCTAAACTAATCAGTAAAACAGTGTGATTCTGGTGTATGAATGGACACATAAATCAACAAGAGAGAATAGGAAGACTCAAAATATAATCAAACACGTGGGAATTTAGTATATGATAAAACTGGCATTTTTAATTAGTAGAGAAAAGATGATTATTCAATAAACAGTGTTGGGACAACTGGCTAACAAACTGAAAAAATAATTGTCAGATCCTCACTCCATACCTTACATTAGCATAAGCTCCTGATGGATCAGATTTTAAATCTAAAAATGACAGCACAGAGTATTACAAGAAACAAAGAAAAGACTATTTACAAAACCCAGAAGCCACCGAAAAACATTAAATTTTGACACAGTAAAAAATGCATGGAAAAAAATCTCATCATAAAGTCAAAAGACAAATAGCAAACTGAGAAAATATTTACAACTCATATCACAGATAAATGTCTACTTTATTTAATATACAAAAAGCTCCTAAAAAATCAGTAAGAAAAAGATCACCCACCCTAAAAAATTAAGGCAAAAGATATGAACAGATTCCTCACAGTAAAGATAATACATGATTCATAAACACAGGAAAAATGCACCTCACTTATAGTAAGAGAAATGTAATTTAAAACTACACAGACACATGATTTTTCATCTATAAGACTGACAAAGATCAGTTTGATAAAACACTGAGCTGGGGAGGAAGTGGGCAAACAGGCACTCTCATCCGCAGCAGGGAGGGATGTAAACTGGTACAACTCCTACGGAGTGGGGCGAACTGACATTACCTGTCAAAGCTATAAATGCATCAACTCACTGTCCCAGCAATCCACTTCTAGAAAGCTTCCTTGCAGCTATACTTGCATGTGTATAAAATTATATGTGTTGTTTGTATACAACGTAGTCTGTATATTTTTTAAAAGTCTGTAAATAACTTAAATGTTCATCAATGGGGAAACTAGTTGAATTAAATCATGGCAAATCTGTACACTAGAATGCTGTGCACTCAGAAAAAAAAAAAAAAAGAACCAGAATAAGGATGCTCTTGGTGAGCTGATATGGGTTAAAAATGTTTGAGAAATCTTGAAGTGATAAAGGCCATTCTAAATATACAAATTACAGCACAGAAGCCACAAAAAGACCAATACATTTGCCTCATAAAAATTAGATCAGAAAACTCCCAAATAAAAATTACTAAATGGAGAAAATATTTGGAATATACATGGCAGATTGTGGTAGACAGACTCTAAGGTGTCCCCCAGTGATCCCCACCTCCTGGTGTTCATGCCTTTGTGAAATTCCCTGCCCTCGAGTGTGGGCTAGACCTGTGACTTTCTTCTAACCAACAGGATATGACAATAGAGTGATTCTATTCTGAACTGTTAAGACTCTGTCTTGCTAGCAGTGGTGCTGGAGAAAACCCTCTCCATCGGCCTGGAAGGAATAAGCAGCCATGCAGTTAGTGGCCATGCTGGAAAAGCCCACATGGCAAGGAAGTGTGGTGGCCTGCAGGAGCAGGTGGGTGCCTCTGGCAAGAAACTGCTGCCTCAGTCCTGCAATCACAAGGAAATAAATTCTGCCAACAACCCAAGGGAGCTGAGAAACTCATTCTCAGTTCAGCTTCTGATGAGCCCACAGCCTCAGCCAGTATCTAGACTGTAGCCTGGTGAGGCCTTGAAGCAGAGAACCAGATAAGCTGTAACCAGACTTCTGACCCACAGAAACTGTCAGATAATAACATTATGTTGTTTTAAGCCACTAAGTTCATGGTAATTTGTTACACGGCAACAGAAATCTGACACACAGAAAACCAATTTCCTTAATATACAGTAAAGAAGTCTTAAAAACCAATAAAAAGATAAAATACTCAATAGAAAAATAGGTAAAAGACTTAAAAACATAGTCTACAGAGTGGTAAATACAAATAGTTAAAGAAGCATAAAGAGATGCTCAACCTGCCGTTTGCGTCAAGTCCTTAGCAACTTAGAATGGGGCCAGACAAGTAGGGGCCATTCAGCATTATTTGTTGAATTTCACTCATAATTGAAGAAATGCCAATTAAAATAATGAGATGTCATTTTTAACCCAGTAGATTAGCAAAGATTAAAAAGACGGATACAACTTGAATCAACATTTCTCCAAAACAATATACAAATGGCCAATAAGCACAAGAAAAGATGCTCAGCATCACTTTTCATTAGAGAAATGCAAATCAACTACAATGAGGTATCATCCCACACGTATCAGGATGGCTACTATACAAAACACAGAAAATAACAAGTGTTGGAGAGGATGTAGAGCAATCAGAACTCTTGTACAGTTAGTGGGAATGTAAAATGGTACAGACAGCGTGGAGAACAGTGTGGCTGTTCTCCAAAATATAAAACAGAATTACCATATGATCCAGCAGTCCCACTTCTAAGAGTATATCGAAAAGAACTGAAAGTAGGATTTCAAAGAGATATTTACACACCCATGTTCACAGCAGCATTATTCACAATAGCCAAGATGTGGAAGCAACCCAAATGTCCTTCCATGGATGACTGGGTAAACAAAATGTGGTATATACATACAATGGAATACTATTCAGTCTGTAAAAAGAAGGAAATCTTGTCACATGCAACAACATAGATGGACCTGAAGGACATCATGCTAAATGAAATAATCCAGACATAAAAAGGCAAATACTGTATGATTTCACTAGTATGAAGTACCTAGAGTAGTCAAATTCATACAGTAAGTGGAATGGTGGTTACTGGGGCTGGGGGGTGGCAAATGGGGAGTTGCAATTTAATAGGAACAGAGTTTCTATTTGCAGGATGATAAAATTCTGGAGATTGGTTGTGCAACCATGCAAATACACTTAACATTACTGAACTGTATGGTTAAAAATGATAAATACGATAAATTTTACATTATGGGTTTTTAATTTTTTACCTCTGTTTTAAAAAGTAGGTATATCCCGTGGTGCAGACGATATGAAGAAACAGACACTCTCGTAATGCTGGTGGGAACAGAAAGTGTAACTGCCTCTACAGGAACTACTTTGGTAATACTCACCCTACCTGTAAATGTACAAACCCTCTTACCCAGGTCTTTAACTTTTAGGAACAGATCCTACAGATACCCTTACATAAGTACCCAAGGATACATATGACAAGAACGTTCACTGCAGTTTTGCTTTGTAATAGTGAAAAACTAGGCTGTCGAAGTGTCCTTCCATGGAGACTGGTTAAGAAAATGATGGGATAGCTACATAAAGGTAAACGATGCAGCCACTGGAAAAAATATGTATCTCTATGCACTGTTACGGAAAGATGTCCAAGACATTCAAGTTTAGTTTTTAAAGGGGAAGTTATTTAGCATGGCATGGTTCCATGTGTGTAAAGAGAGAGTACGTATATACAACATATGCTTGCATAGACACACGAACTTCTGCAAAAGAAACCCTTGGCAATAGGTACCTCTGGGGGTTAGACTCGGGGAGGGTGTAAAGGAGAGAAAGGGAGACTTTTACTTTTCATTTATATGCTTCTACATTATTTGAGTTTTCATAACAAACAGGTATTCCTTTACATAAAAATTGAACTGGAAGAATGAGTGAACAAGCAGGCAAGCAAATAAATATTTCCCTAATATCTATACATTGCCCTGAGTACAAAAATCTAAATTCCTTAAAAAGAAAGTAAAATTCTTCGTGATCTGGTTCCTGTTTCACCCTCCAGCCTCGTCTCTCACCCCCGACCTCATTCTCAATCTACATTCCAGTCTCACCAAACCTCCAGTTCCTCAAACAGGACACGCTTTCTCTTGCCTCCAAGCTTTGCCAAATGCTGTTTCTTTTGCTTGGGACACTCCACCCTTCAGTCATACAGCCCTCAAGTCCCAACTCACACATCTCTTCCTCCAGGAAGCCTTCCATGGCGTGTACCCCACGCCCACTCTGGGTTAGGCATGACTCAGATATGTTCCAGCCTGTCTCTGAATCCCTCTGCCCTGGGTTTATCCCACGGTCTCACAGTGACTGGTAAAGTCATCTGCCTTTTCCACTGAACTGAAGTTCCGCCAAGCAGTCACCGTGCCTGCTGGGTCACTGTCCTGTCTGCGGCATCAAGCACTGCGTCTGGCATGGTGCTCAGTAAATCTTTGTCAAATTGGGCTTCCATTACAAAAGAAATATAACCACATTACAGGCAATTTAGGAACACAGAAGTGGGGAAGTGGAATTCTAATCCTACCATCCAAACACCACCACTGTTTTCACCCAGTGTTTTTGTTCCCTACGCATGTGTTTTCATAGCTGTATTCCCAAGCTGGACATTTTGACAAGACCCTTCCGACACAGACATTTCGGTCGGGGAACATTTTGCTGCATCCTGTCAAAACATGAGACTTTTATCAGCCAAAGTAAAGACTGCTGTTTTAAAATCAAGTAATGTGTACAAGAGACCACAGACATCCCAGACCCTTTCTCATCACTAACCTACACCTCATTCGGGGGGACTTTTACTTTGTATCCCATTAATTACTAGATTATGTGAACTCTTAAGAGGATGGATTACTGTTCTAACTTTTTAAAAAGCAATGATTTCATTTACAGTCTACTTGGTTAACTTCTAAAAATTATTATTCCTCCCCCCAAATAATTACTATAAAGAAGTTTTCAAACATCAATATAATGCATGTGTGGCTGAAGAAACTGTTAGGATTTCTATCCACTAAGAACGTCCATAACAGTGGTGAGGTCAAGAGTAAGAGACTGCACTGATGCCCACAGATCCCTCCCTATCCAGGTCCACAGAGAGAAGTTCGAGAACTTGAGAAGAAACCCACTTAAGATACAAGTGACTTTCTTAGAGCATCTCTGAGTTCTGTCTCCTCCCTCACAAACCTCCATCTCTTACCCTCAACCTGAGGTTAGGGGTTGGCAAAGGGGATGAGACTCAGGCACGGGATTAGGTTCTATGCTTTGCTTTTTACTTGACCTTTTTTTGTTAAGCTACATTAAAAGAAAAAAGACTAGTGTGACAGTGGCAGTGTCAGAAAGACCCTAGGGACAAACCAGCTATGTCCTAGCAGCTGTGTGGAAACTTCATATACTCCTATAACTATCAATGTATACTATTTTGTACCTCCTTTAAAAATTTTCCTTAATATAGTAATACAAGAATCTTTCCATGTGTGTGTAGGGTCTTTACATTCATAATTTTAAACTGTACTGAGCAGATGTAACATTTTACTCAAGTCAATTATTCACTGACAAATAATATTGCAGTATTATCAAGCGTAAAGTTTTCTTTTCATACATTGATTGCTTCCTCAGGATAGAGTCCCAAAAGTAGAATTCATCAAAGGATATAAATACATTAATACTTCATACATATTCCTAAACTGCTTTCAAAAAGATGATACTGATTTATAACATCTGCAATAATGTATACAAGAACAAATTTCATTACCCCCTCACCAACATTGAGTAGTAACTCAAAAATTTTCCTAACTTAATGAGCAAAAAGGCTAAATTATTACTATGACAATAACAAACCTTTATTGGCATTTACAAGGTTCCAAGCACAGTGCTAGATGTTTCACACACATCATCTCATTCAATATTACAACAATCTTGTGAGCTGGTACTAGTATTATCCCCATCTTACGAATGAGGAAACTGAGGCTTGGAAAGCTTACGTTCTTGAATGCAAAGCTCAGCAAGGGTGGAGACAGGCTTTGAACCCAAGCTGTCTAAAGTCTGACTCCATATGCCAACCACTCTTGCCTATGGTATCTCATTATGGTTTTAATCCATGTGTCATTGCTTATAGTGACAACAAACATACTCCCAAAGATTTCTTTGGTAGGTGAATTTCCTGTTGCCTAATTTTCTACCCATAGCAAATCCAAACAAGTCCAAAGGGTCAGAGGTAGTTTGAAAGTCAGGATTTCAGAGCCAAAGTTTTGACAAGGGGCAAGACAGGGTTTGTAGTAAAAGTAGACTGGAATCAAGAAAAGAATGTCTACAGTAACTGCAGGGACAAGATCTGGGGCCTTGGCCGTCTGCCTTTACTCAATCGCTGGGATGGTAAGGCTCCAAGGGCCAGATGAAGCACAAAGAGAATCAAAGCGCAGGGTTGAGCTTCTGGCCCTCCAGGCAGCTTCAGAAGTTCCTGAAGGACTATCTCACTGCATTCTCATGTGTGAAGGCAAGACAACAGCTGGTACCAGCCCTAATGATGTCACCGGGTTAACAAATGAAGAAATCAGGAAATGGTTTCTTTTTTCTTCAAGAAATACTCTGGTTGAATTTCCTCAACAGGTTTCAACTTCTGCATTCAGAGAAAATAGTTCTGTTTTAAGTAATCCAACAAAAGAACAAAAACAAAAGAAAAAAATACATGCAAGAAGGACGGCCAGTAGTTACGAGCACAAACTCCACGGTCAAAGAGCCAGCAGGACTTGAAGTCTGGCTCTACTGTTTGCGGCTGCGTGACCCAGGGAAGTTGCTTAATCCTTCTTAGCCTCTGTTGTCCCCCTAGTAAATAGAGACAGTAACAGTACCCACCTCTGGGATTATTGGGAAGATGAAATAATGTACTCAAAGCACTTAGCAACAGGGCCTGACGCATGGTACAAATTCGGTATTTTCATCAGTAGGAGTGGTAGGAATAGTAGCGCTAATGGTAGTAATTCTGTTTGGAAAGGAGGGAAAAAGGAAATGGAGGTGGGGAAGGAAATAAATTTCCTTTTTCATTGCATTCAGAAACAAAGGGCAAATGTGCTGGTCATATGGTATGGAGTGGTTGAAAAACTCCAGACGAAGTAAGCAGAAACCTATTCTAGTATCAGCTACTTACTGGATGAGAAACATTAAACTAATCACCTACTTTTTCTTGCTTTCAGTTTTCTGACTGATCATGTAAGAGTGATGCATCAAAAGAACTACAGTGTCTATTCTGGTTCTAAGAATTCTGATTCATCTGCCAGGGCAGGTGGTCAGTATGAAAGCTCTCTCTCTGTCCCAAATTAGAGTCATCCATTATTGGCAGAAGCCCCGTCAAGGCTATGCTTTGCTTCCCATAAATGTTCCCCTTTTAATATCCTTCTCTCTGCCTCATTTGGAGTTTCATTTTAACTTATAAGCTGTTTCAAACCTTCTAAATGATAGTTCTAAATTAATTAATTCTAAATTAACCCCCCAAACTACTTAGAGACTGAACAGGCACAGACTGGTAGAAAGCACGTCTTGAGTAATTTCATGAATGACAGACAAGATGGTGGGTGAGAGATACTGAGGAGAGATAAGCACAGCCTCTAATTCAACAGTGAGCCCCTGAGCTCCTGAGGCCACAGCAGGAGAAGACCTGCATGGCCACATCTGCTCCTGCTGGCCCCCCACCCTGCCCCGCCCTGCCCAACCTCACTAGCTCTCTGATCTTTTGGACTGCTGCTTGCCTTCTGGCTCTTTTCTTTGTTAATTGACTCGCCTCCCTCTTTTTCTTCCTGGCATTAGCCTCCCAGTTCTAGACTTTCCTGACCAAGTTCCAGTGTGAAAATCTCAGTTCAGGGGAGACTTAAAACTAACCCAAGGATAGATTTCCTAGATAGTCAAGAGAAGGACTGAAAGTAGGACTTAAACTAGAAAGAGACTTCTCAGGTGGCGGACAAGCAAACAAACAAACATCATCTAAGAGAAGGAACCAAGCAAGTCACATTGCACTGGGCATCTAGAAAAAGACATCTACCCAAACTGAGAAAAAGAAGGAATAAAACACTTTCCTAACTGAAAATGAATTGATTTTGTGTCTCTACTTGTTTAATTTGCAAAATAAGAGCAAAAGCCTGGGAAAGATAAACCTGGGTTTGAATTCTGACTCCATTACTTACCACTTTTGTGACCTTGGGCACATTACTGTTTAAGCACCAGTAAAATAGGGATAATAGTACTTATCTCAAGAGGGCTGATGTGAGGATTAAAAGCTACAGGATACACAAAGCACAGTCAGGTACTCAGTAACTGTTCGCACTCTTCTCCACGCCCCTGTTAAACTTCTATTTAATTTATGTCTGTGGGGAAGTGTTTTCCCTTGCATTCAAGCAAACTAGCATAAAAGAAGGTGGTTACCATGGTGATTGCTTCCAAAGGGGTTCCAGGAAAAAATGGATAGGGGAGAGCTTTCTGAAGTCACGTCCCAAGAGGTTGTGGGTAAAGCCAGAAAAGGGCTAAGATGTTAGTTAGCTAGCTGTTGCCAAGGCAGCCAATTTCTATACTCAAGGAGTTCCTTGAAGCACAGACTATTGCCTTTGAATGGGGAAACACTTTGGTACCCGGCATCAAGGCCTGTGTAGAATCTTCTACAGATGTTATCCTGACTCTTGGAAAATACCCAAAGTAATCATAAACAACTAAAGCTTCATTTTTAAAGTCTAAAGTGTAAAAACTGGCTGTTTCATAACAGAGACCAATCCTGACTCTTAACTATTGTGAAATTTTGCAGGGAGTCAGACCAAAACTTTGGCTGTTTCTACTGCCAAAAATGTGAGAACTTGAAAAGTTTAGCTAGAGACAATCACTGTTTTAAAGGTGGTGCCTCTTCTCCCTCTGTTATGATCTGGCAGTCAGAGGCTGGATTCGGGGAGAAAGGTAAGAGGGTTACTTCATATTAATATGATTTGAACTTAACACGAAATTCAAATGCAAGGGAATCCGGAGACCTGGGCTCTGCCCTCGTGCTGGCTCTGCCACTGCCCAGGTCTGTCTTCTCTCTCTGGATATCCCCTCTACCTTTCCCAGAAGCCACACTGGGTCACGGGATCAATGTACAGCCTGGCTACCCTAGGACAGGCCAATGAAGACTTTCAGCAAAAGTGTTTTCATCTAGTCAGTGAAGAATGAGCAGGACATAGCTAGCTAGTCTGGAATTTAAGCAGCTTAATATAAACAGCAAAAGCCGAGTTCTCTAGCCCTGCATAGGGTACTTGCAACAAAAGAGGGAAAAATGATACCAACAATTTATTGAAGTCAAATTAGAAGGCTGGTGTGCCCAGCTTCTCGTATTTCACACAATGGGAGAGTCTGTACCAGAAATTTTGCAACATTTCTTGAGCAATAACTATGTGCTGGGCATTGTTCTAAGGATATCTGTGCATTAACTAATTTAATCCTCATAACATTATACTAGGTACTATTTAGTAGCCACATCTCAGGTGAGTGAGCTGAGGCATAGACAGGTTAGGGATCTTGTCTAAAGTCCCAGTGCTAGTTAGCAGTGAGACTGGTAATGGGACCTCCAGTCTGACTCCAAGGACCACACTCTTGACCCCATGCTGAGATACTGAAGCAGAGGGTGAAAACTGTTTTTATTTTAACGCACTGGATGGCAAGTTGTAGAGACTTACGGAAGAGATTTACTGAAGTGGCTTTTTCCAAACAAGGACTTTTGTGTTATTAAAGGTTTCTGAGAGACCCATTTTGCTGAATCCCCAAGGGACTTCCAAGACAGTCCTTGTGTGAGACATCTCCACAAAGTAAACCTGCACCAGAGGCTGCAACCAGGAACACTGGTGATTCATTCACAGGACATTTACCATCCGGACGCACCTGGACCTGCAGTTCAGGTAGGTGGCATCTGGCTGCTGCGCTCAGTCCCTGCTGCTTCCCCAACGGGACCTTTGAGGGCCTGCAGAGCTGGTGACCTGATAATATGTCAGACAATCAGAAGGGCCTCCTAGGTTTTGACCATGTGAATTATGCATCTAGTTTCTGTTGCCTTTGAAGCTCACCCCATGGGGCAGGTCTGAAGTACCCATCATTGGTTCTATCAGTGCCCTGAACTTGCAGGGAGAAAGCAGACTCTGCTCGCAGACAGACAATGCATGCCTGATCGTTTGGAGTCACGCCCATAAATTCCAAGACTCTTTTGAAATTTCTGATTATGTGGCCAAAGTCTGGGAAATGTTTGGGTCTACTTGACTCTGAGAAAATGCATTCTCTTTCAAGAATCTGCTAAAACCAAAGCTGAGAGACACCATCAGTGACGCAAATTGAGTCAGGATTTAGAGCTGGTCCTAACCAAATGAACATCCCACAAGGTTCGCTAGCACTCAGGAAATATTTGTTGAATGAATGAATCTGTGTTCTCATTGGCCCAATCAGTCACTAACACCAGACCTCTAACTACAGGTACACCTTGCTTTATCGTGCTTTGTGGATATTCCATGTTTTAGAAATTGAAGGTTTGTGGCAACCCTGTATCGAGCAAGTCTATTGGTGCCATTTTTCCAACAGCATTTACTCACTTCATGTCTCTGTGTCACATTTTGGTAATTCTCGCAATATTTCAAACTTTTTCATTATTATTATATTCATCATGGTGACCTGTGATCAGTGATCTTTGATGTCACTACTGTAATTGTTTTAGGGCACCATGGCCTGTATCCATGTAAGACAGCAAACTTAAGCAGTAAATGTTGTGTGTGTTCTGACCGCTTCCCTGACTGGCTGTACCCCCATCTCGCTCCCTCTCCTCAGTCTCCCCATTCCCTGAAACACAGTAATATTGAAATTAGGCCAGTTAATAACCTTACAATGGCCTTTAAGTGTTCAAGTGAAAGGAAGAGTCACATGTTTTTCACTTTAAATCAAAAGCTACGTATGGTTAGGCTCAGTGAAGGAGGCACATCAAAAGCCGGG
Organism: Camelus ferus; assembly: GCF_009834535.1. NCBI lineage: Eukaryota > Metazoa > Chordata > Mammalia > Artiodactyla > Camelidae > Camelus > Camelus ferus. The sequence continues at coordinate 10,918,976 of NC_045722.1, read as the reverse complement.
ACAGGCAAAAACTGAGCCTCTTACACCAAAGAGATAGCCAAGTTGTGAGTGCAAAGTTAAAGTTCCTGAAGGAAATGAAAAGTGCTACTCCTGTGAACACACAAATGATAAGAAAGAGAAACAGCCTTACTGCTGACATGGGGAAAGATTGAGTGGTCTGGATAGAAGATCAAACCAGTCACAACATTCCCTAAAGCCAAAGCCTAATCCAGAGCAAGGCCCGAACTCTCTTCACTTCTGTGAAGGCTGAGAGGTGAGGAGGCTACATTTCCTAAGGCTATAGCTGCTTAGATAGTGATTCCTCTGAAGGACCTGGGCAAAAGTCAACGGAAAACCTTCAAGAATTCATTACTCCTGATGCCATTAAGAACATTCATGACTCATGGGAAGTTGTCAAAAAGAAGTTGATTGCAGGGCCTAAGGTACAGCTCAAGTGGTAGAGCGCATGGTTAGCATGCACAAAGTCCTGGGTTCAATTCCCAGTACCTCCTCTAAAAAATAAATAAACCTAATTACCTCCCATCACCCACAAAAAATAAAAATTAAAAAAAAGAAGTTGATTCCAACCCTCAAGGATGACTGACTTCAGTGGAGGAAGTTACTGTAGATATAGTGGAAGCAGCAAGAAAACCAGACACAGAAGTGGAGCCTGAAGATATAATTGAATTGCTACAACCTCATGATAAACTTTAATATAAGTTGCTCCCTATGGATGAGGAAAGAAAGGGGTTTCTTGAGATGAAATCTACTCCTGGTGAAGATGTGGTGAAGACTGTTGACGTGACAACAAAGGATTTAGACTATCACATACACTTAACTGATAAAGCAGCAGCAGAGTTTGAGAAGACTGACTCCAGTTTTGAAAGAAGTTCTATTGTGGGTGAAATGCTACCAAACAGCATTGCCTGCTACAGAGAAATCATCTGTGGAAGGAAGAGTGAATAGATGTGGCCAACTTCATTGCTGCCTTATTTTAAACGACATTGCCATAGCCACCCGCCCGCCCTTCAGCAGCCACCACCTCTGATCAGTCAGCAACCATGAACATCGAGGCAAGACCCTCTAGCAGCAAGATTAGGACTCACTGAAGGCTCAGATGACGGTTAGCATTTTTTAGCAATAAAGTATTTTTTAATTAAGGTATGTACATTTTTTAGACATAATGCTATTATACTTAACAGCCCACATAAACATAACTTGTATGTGCACTGGGAAACAAAAAAAAAAATCATGTGACTTGCTTTATTGTGAAATTTGCTTTATTGTGGTGATCTGAACCTGAACTTGCAGTATCTCTAAGGTAATGCCTATATATGAATAAAAGAAAACTCCAAAAACATTATCAAAAGATAAATGAATTTTCCTCAAAATGTGACAATAGGACATTGTGTATATCAAAAAACTCCTGCAACTTGGTAAGAAAAAAAGAAGAAAGAAAAGAAAGAAAACTGGGCTAAGGTTATAAACAGAAAATTTCCAGAAGAAATCTTAATGGCCAGTAAATATATCAAAAAAAAAAAAAAAAGTCACCAACAATCAGGAAAATACATTTGAAAATAACATACCCATGATCTCATGTAATCCTTTTACCTGAGAGGTGGAATCATTGTCTACATTTTATAACTGAGGAAACTGAAGATTAAAGAGGTTTTAACTCAACTAATAACTGACAGAGCTGGGACCTGAAGGCAGATTTGTCGAACAGAAAAGTCTGTGTTTGTTTTAACATGCTTCCCTCTCTGATTATTTGTGTGGTTGCTCAGATCTTCCTGATCAAGTCACTTAACTTCTCTAATTAGATTCAGTTTTCTCATAGGCAAAATGAGAATCACAGAAGTACCATCACATAAGGTTACTGTGAGAATTAAATGAGATAATGCACATGAAATGCTGGGAACAGTGCTGACACACAACAAATATTCAACTACCTGATTCATTCATTCAACAAATATCTAATGAACTCATACCCTGGCCAGGTTCTAGAACAGACTTTGGGGATACAGCAGTGAACCCAAGTGCCCTTGGCCTTATGCAGCTTATATTCCAATGGAGGAAACAGAGTATAAATAAGATAAATAGATGGAATATATAGTACATTGGATAGTGAGGAGAAAAATATTAAGCAGGAAAGAGGTGGGGGTGGTGATTTTAAAGAGGCAAGGCCTCACTGAAGGGACATACTTGGATTAACAGCTAGGAGAAGTGAGGAAGTAAGGCATTCAGTTATCTGGGGGAAGAGCGCTCCGGGCAGTGAGATCCCAGGGAGGGTCCAAGGAGCAGAGAAAAAGGCCAGTGTGGCTGCAGGGAGGGGGCCCGCGTGACAGTTCTGTGCAGACATGCAGCAGGTAAGAGCAGAGAGGCAGCCGGATGCGTGGGGCCGCGACTGCACTTTGCACTTTGGTTTTACTCTGTGAGATGGGAAGCCACGGGAGGATTCTGAAAAGAGAAGTGGTATCATCTGGATCATCTTTTAAAAGGGTCACTCAGATGGCTGTGTTGAAAATAACTGAAAGGGGATAAGACAGAAGCCAGGAAACCAGTCGGGAGGCTCTTTGCAAGAATCCAGGGCAGAGATGATAGCGATTCAGACCAGGGCAGTCAGATCCTGGATGTAATTTTACTGTAGAATCAATTTGCTGATGACTCGGCTATGGGATGTCAGAGAACGGGAGGAGTTAAGGATGATTCCGAGGTTTTGGCCTGAGTAACTGGAAGAAAGGAGTTGCCATTTGCTGAGATAAGTGGCCAGAACAGAGGCTTCCTGACTGCAGGCACTGCAGAACAATGAGAAATCTAGGACACTCTGGAATCCAATCAGAAAGGCAAAATGGGTAGTTGACATTAGGAAAGTGCATCTGTCACTGCTTTAGGGCAGGACTTCAGTCCCTGGGAGAGACGCGGATAAAAACAAGGCCGAGGGATATGAGGCAGGTTACCATGGGATTCTGGCACCCAGGAACCAAACAAGAGTCCAGTTATCAGAGCTAAGGCACAAGGCCAGTAGTGGGGACTTGAAGCCAAATTACAGGCTCTGAGGCAGCCTCAGTCCCTCTGCTCAGCTCCAGCTGGGTCTTAGAGACGGCAAGGGGCTGGCTAGTCCGGGATCAAATGGCCTCCAGAGCCTGAGGAAGAAGGCTACACTGGAAGCCAGAAACCAAACAGACCTGACTCCATCTCTGCCCATAGCCGTGTCATCAGGGTGATGTGGGCATATTCAGACTGATTCTAGGCCTTTAACATACTGGACAGGGCCACAAGGCCAGATGACTACATGAAAGAAAGGTCCACGTGTGCAGAAATACAAGTCCCTCCAAGTGGGGCCCCATTTTGAACCTGTCTTAGACCTTAGCGGGGAAGGAGGAAAGGCAGGTCCTGGGATCAGAAGAGTTGGGGTGCCAGTTTGCCAAGGGACTGCGAAATAAAAGCAAGAAATGTTCTAAGGGCCAGACAGGAAGCAATGGTAGCTACTGCCACCTCCCTGTCACCAAAAGGAGAGAAAGCAACCTCAAGGGGAATAGTTCAAACAAAGGGGGTGGGGGAGCTGCTCCAGGGTGTGATGCTGGGGGCTGGCGGGGTGGGTGGTTCCACTTAGAAGTACAAGGTTAAGTACAGATTAACTTGTGATTGGTCTCAGCGATGTCTCTTTTACCAAGTGTGTTATCAGACTCCCAGACACTGATTAAATTATTTTCTATACAGTTTCTTTCCTAGCTAGAGTATAAGACATTCCCACCAAAATACAAAGAATTTCTTTAAAAATTAATCCAAGTAGGGAAATATATGTTATGGCTCCTTGTCTGATGACTTCATTAATGTATTTATTTTCATATTTTATTGTAAAGATAGATATATATATATATATCTACTTCATAATTATTATAAAGAGAATAATTTCTTTAGTTGGCTCTAAAAATGAAATTGCAGTTATTTTCTAGAAGTAGCATTAATACATACTACCAAACAATTAGAAAGTAAATCTTCAATTTTCTAATATGGAAATATCTGTACAAATGCCTAGTTTTTTCTTAAGTCACATTTCTCAGACAGTCATAGGTTTTCTATGCATAATTGTACACCTTCTCAGTTTTTATGAAAGTTCTCCAAATTTAAAACAATGAATTTTTAGAGCAAAATATGAGAGGTATTGCAGAAAGAGCCATGAAGCCCCAGCGAAAGCAGTGCTAGGCAGCCCTGGCCACTCACTACCCAGGGGACTCAGCCCCTTACGCCAGCCTCAAGGCCTGTGTGATTACACTTTGTGCTTCAGTAAATACGCAAACTACTTTACATCATGAACTTTGGAGTTATTCTGGAATAGCCCACACTTGGAATGTTAGATCTATAAAGGCTAAGGACCTAAGGTAATAAATATTCAGGCTAAGGCAATAAGTATTCAAATCAGAGTCAAAAGTTTTGTTAGGTTAAGTATATTTGCTAAAAAGCAACAAAGCCACATGTATTAATAATCTTACAAGCATTTTTACTTTGAATAATTCTACCTATAGGAGTCTATGATTAGAAACACAGATGACTCATACGCCAAGGTGTTTATTACTATATTATTTATAATCAAGGAAAACCAGAGTCAACCAAAATATCCAAATACAGAGGGAGTGGTTATAAGTAAGTCATATGCGATGAAATATTTAGCTATTAAAACTGTACTTATTAAGTATCTTAATAACTTAGGGAAAGGATGATTACATAATGGCTGAAATTTTTTAAAGAATATAAATATGCAGAATATCACCTGTATAAAAGATGCATGAAAAATAACTAAAATAAAACATTAAAATAGTAATTTCTAGTTGATGAAATATGGATAATTTTTTGTTTTTTCATTTTTACATATTTTCCCGAATTTTATACAATGAGCATGTATTACTTTTATAATGAATTAAGGACCAAGCTATAAACAAACACAATGTCTTACTTTCCCTGAGTAAAAAGATTTAAAACTGAAAGCTGAAAAAGAAAAAGAACACTAGAGCCAATGTTTCTCTGCTACAGTCCTGTGTACACAACCTGTCTCTCCTGCAACTTGATTATAAGCTTCTTAAATGGACATTCCCTGACTTATCTTCATAAGCCCAATAATAGCTTACTCATAACAGGTGCTCGGTAGACATTTATTAATGGGTAAAGTCAGGGCAAGTCACAGTAGCTGTTTAATGTATAAGGAAAGTGATATTAACAGTCAGAACAAGTATTTCCTTGGTATCTACACATTTGGACATGATAAGAACAGGGGACATTGGGGAGTGTGGCACTTTAGTCTGACAAGTGGCAGAACAGAGATTTGCCACGTGGAGAAGCACGAACATGAGAGACTGTGAACAGTACGCTCTGTGGCAAAAAGGCCAGCACCCCCAGACCAGTGGTTCTCACACCTGATTCTGCCTCACATGAAGCACTCAACTTTCCAGTGCAGGACCTGTTCTAGCAGGTATCTCCGGGCTTCCCTTCCAGGCATTCTCCCACTTCTCAAAATGGAAACCAACAGCAAAGCTATAGGGGGATAACCTTGACTTAGCTCCAATCACCTTTTAAAAATAATTCTCAAGCACTGGCAGCTTATTGATAAGAACAAATTGCTTGTGACACAACTCACAAGGGAGCCCAGCACTCTGCGGGGAGTGACACCTTGGCTAAGAGCCGCCCCAGTAACAGAAACACAGCAACAAGCCCTGATTGTCCAGGCTCGGGCAGAGTGCCCACATGCATTATCCCCGCTTCATCCTCACCAGGACCCTGAGAAGTACACTATTAACATTTTACAAATGCAGACATGGGGGCTTTTAGACTTAAATGACAGCAGAGCTAGAACTCCGCCCAGGCTGACACCAAAGCCCGAGAGGCAGCAGTGGAGGTAGAGATGGCCAGAGAGGGGGTGGTAGAAGTAACTACGGTGGTGGAGCTGGGGGGGGGGTAGTAACAATACCCACGACAAGGGGAAGGACCTCTAACGTGCTCCCCCTGTGCCAGGCGTGGCCCAAAGAGCCAGTTACAGGTATTAACTCACTGATTCCTCACGACAAAACTCTGATACTGGCATTACTACCATCCTCACTTCACAGGTAAAGGAACTAAGGCTGAGATGTTAAGTGATTTGTCCTAGGTCACCCGGCTGGGAAGTGGCCGAGGCTGGATCTGAATTCACAGTCTGACCTTTTGGCCATCATACTACACAGCCTTTGTACTGCCCTAAAGCTTGTCTTTTAAAGCAAAATGGACATTGGCACATTAGTCCTCACAGTATTTCTTTTCAAACAGACCACTAGTTTGAAGTTCCCATCTCTTCCTACTTTCTAGCATAAGAAACTTAAATTAGTGGAACACAGTTCAGCCTTTAAAGCCCTATTTGGAGTATCCATGCTATTCCTGACCCCCTATCATGTGAACAATTGGGAGCACGTGAAAGGCAGAATGAAAGCGGCCATGTTCCAGGTCTCTTGGTCAAGTCCTCATGGATGCAGATGTTCCTAATTCAGTGTGTGGGGCCGCTGTTCCCTGTCCCGTCTGTTATTTCAAAGGCCTTTATTCTCGATGACTAGAGATTCATGAGTTGTCTACTTTTCTCTTTCATTCTGTAAGTTTTCTATTCAACACATATGGTTAGATAAAAAGGAAGAGGAAAAAAGTACTACTCAAATCTGTATTAAAAATATGACAACCATATTCTTGGTCACAGTTCCTATTTTGGGACAGATGCAGATTCCAAAGCTATTAAGTAAGCCCCCAACTTTCTGTGCTTCTCACTATTTCCTTAGGCAGAAGAGAATAATGTCCCACTGGAAGCCAAAATTAAAGGCAAACCAAGGAGCAAATCAAACACATAGATAGATAGTAAAAAAAAAAAAAAAATCACAGTTGCAAAGTGCACACAGTTTGGGAGGTACAGACTCCTAAAGCATTTAGAGACAAATTCAGAAAAATACTGTTTTCTGAAAAAGAAACTAAGACTTAACAGAGATATTAGGAATCAGTGTAAATCTTCCCTGGAAATAATGCATGCTAAAATAATTTGTAAATGTGGTCTTCTAAATCTCACGCAGAAGCCCAAGGTCACTGCCCTATCTCATTATATCTAATAGTATTTGGATAAAGGGGTATTGTTTCAGGGCTGACAGAGAGCATGCTGTACCCAAGAGCAGGGCTGGCTAAGGTTTATGGCCTTGGGAACAAAATTTCCTCTCCCTTTTAAGTTTTGAGCAGATGACTATGCCACAAGAGCCACAAACGATGATGAATGAGCACACATAAACAGGCTTCAGTGAGTGGCTTGGGAAGGAATCAGTTATCTTTGCACCCTAGTTCCCTTAACTTACTCCAGCTCCCAAATCCCTTGGTCAATGCTTCCATGCCTCCCATTATCTCAGTTTATCTTATGGATAATTATTATTATCCCTGTTTTATATACAACCCCCCTACCCCCTGCAAAAAAACCCAGGCTAAGAGAGGTTGAAAGAAAGCCCAGGATCACAGATCAAAAGGGCAAGGGAGCCAGGACTCAAGCCCAGGTCTGCTGGACCCCAAGCCGTGTTATTCATCACACCACAACCCCACCCCAGGCAGTATCCAGAGGAAGCAGAGGCTGAGGGCAAGCTCACTCTGCAGGTCACTGCCAAAATTCCAGGAGACAAAAGAACTAGATGAGAGCTGGGCAGGAAATGTGAGCAGCTGGGGGCTGAAAGTAGAGACAGACAGAACTTCTGAAGACCAACAGATGGCACAAGAGGCCGTTCCGAGGTCTCTGCGGAGACTCTCAACTGTGACCCAAGCCAGAACCATTTTGGGACAGTCTCTTCGACTCCATGGTCACTCACGGCTTAAGGCAGAGCAGCCCTTCTTCAGTGAGAGGCAGTGGCCGAAAAAGAAGGGTAGTTAATCCTCTCTTATAGGAGAAGGGGAGCAGGAGAGCACAAAGCCCTCCCAGGGTCAGCTGCTTCATTCAGATGCCCACCTGCATGTATGTGTTTGCGTGCGTGTGTGCATGCGTGTGCTGTAATTTAAGGATGAGCCCTTCCACACAGCCTTTCAGATCAACATCCACCTTCTATTGTGTGGAATTCTGCCAACCCCGAGATTTGATTTTGCAGGCATCCTTGTGAAATGCATGTGTCTCAGAATAGTGAAATGGAGGCCACTTTTTTTATATGAAATTTAATGAGAATACTTTTCTTATAATCCCAATAAGCGCTTTAGCCAAGACACAGAAATCTGCCTGGCTGATGAAGGAAAGAAGGCAGGGGGAGATCACCTTAAAGCACTGGGCTTGCAGGGGCAGGTGAAGCCTTCAACCTGGTGCTGACACGGGACACAAATGCAGCATGAGTGCCACCCACCACGTGTGCCCACTGAGGACTTCAGGTGGGGCTTCCCGAGAAGCTGAATCTTTAATTTGTATTTATTTTAAGTCATCTTCATGAAAGATTTAAACACAGCCATGTCTCCCATACTGGACAGCACAGGTCTTGGCAGGGTGGGGAGAATTGAGAAGAGCACAGGAGAAAAAGAGGTAGAAAGCGATAAACAGAAACTTCTTACTTCAAACTTGTTCCTGGGCACCATGTGCGTTAATGACTGACCACTGCTTAGCACCTGAGAGCTTCCAATGCTCCTGCTGCATTTCCTCCGCGCTCATTAGATGCTCATAACAACCCTATCAGGTGACTGTCGAAATCATGGAGGCTCAGGGGAGGTGGTCTGTGGGTCCTCAGGTTGTTTACCTCCAAGATGTCCGGACAGCATCAAGGAACCTCAGCTCTTCTGTCAGGAGAGAAGTACAAGACCCTACACCTTCTGTGAGGATATTCAATGAAATTCAGTCTCTCTTATTTCACTACAGAAGCTCCTCACCTTCTTGTACTTGGCTCCTTGAAGCTCAGAGTGTTCCCTGGGCTGTGTAGCAGGGGCGCAGGTCTCCACCCTTCATCGAAATCTGCTTCTGCTGCCCTCTCCCCCTCGTCAGACCCTCACAGCCCACAGCCAGGAGGACAAGGGCCCGGAGGAGCTCTGAGAGGTATGCTTCAACTGCAGAAAGCGGGGCTGCTTGGGACCAGCATGGTGGTACCTTTTTTAATTTACTGAGAAGTTCTTTGGCCTGGTATGTAATCGATTTATACATACAATGCATACACACACATATTCTATGAATAAACAGTGAAAACAATCCAAACATGCAACAGTAAGGGAGCAGTTCAATAAACTGTGGTGCATCCATGTGACAGAATATCGTAAGTCACTAGAAATAATATTTTTGAAAATCATTTAAGCATACAAGAAAATGTGCATGACATAAAAAAGAAGATACAAAACTATACATGCAGTACGATGCTGATTTTCTTAAAAATATTTACGGTCACAACAAAGATAATGAAAAAAGCCAAGGTGTGAACGGGGATGTTACATGTTTTCTATGATAAGCAAGTGTCACTTTCTATAGTCAGGAAAAAATGTTGTTTTTAAAATTTGTCTATGAATATCTAAAAAAGGTATCTTACCTTTTTAGAGAAGAGGATAGAGACACTAGATTAACAGTTGCTTAAAGGCTGGATGGCGGGCAAGGTAGGAGTGCAATGGGTATTGATTGCTAATGGGTGTGGGCTATTTTTCAGAGGGGATGAAAATGTTCTAAACTTCTATTATTATGATGGTTGCAAACCCTGTGAATATACTAAAAAACATTAACTCATTCCCTTTAAGTGGGTGAATTATATGACATGTAAATTACATCTTAATAAAATGCTTTAAACAAAGTATACAGAATAAATTTTATATATAATAATCCTGATTTGTTAACATCACTCTCCTTTATCTTTATGTTGTATATTGACTCAGCCATTAGAGTGAGTTTAAAACCTGCAATTGTGCTGTCACATTCTCGTTATACCAGTTTCTGCTTTTTGCAATTTGTTGCTGTGTTCTTTTATCACATACAACTCAAATAAAGTCATGACACTTATCAAATACATATACCAACCCCAAATGGTCTTTGTGAAAATTAAAAAATCTCTGTATAGTGAGCTGAATGCAGTGCTTGGCACACAGCACATACTCAATAAATGTGGGCTATTATTAGTTGTAGTATTTTGAGGTTAATATTGCTACTTATATTTTCCATTTGCTTGAATTTAACTGATATACCAGTTGCCAACCATTTTTTAAAGAATCTTATAAAAATTTTAAAGGAAATGCAGCAAAGGAAAGCCATTAAAATCGAATTAGGAGTCAAAGACTCGATTTTTAAGTTCTGCTTCTCTTACATACTTGCTGTGCAAACTCTGGGCCTCTCTAGACCCATGTGCATTGGTGGAAGGTCTCAGAAGAATCACCATTCTGGATCCGGCCATCCAGTCTTTGCTGCCTTGGAACAGGACTTTCTCCCTTTGGCCACCAAACTGTTCCCTAAATTAGTTAGAACTTGTAAACCCTCAGCTATAAACAAGATGATGCAATTTTGTTAAAACGTCGTAGTCAGAAATGTAAAAAGTGTGGTTAGTTTTTAGTGACATAATTTGAAAGGACCAGGTGGGTTAGGTGAAGGCTATGAAAGGCTACAACTGTACCCTGGTATCCCTATACAAAGAGATGCCCTCTGTCCCTCTCATGTGGCTGCCGACAATCAGGTGCCCTAGCTGTCACACAGGCTGGAACGCGCTAGAGAACAGTTAGCCGTCCCCTAACCAGAAGACACAGCCCTAGCCCTGAGAGGAGACGATAATGCCCACTTCCTCTCTCTGCTTTCAAAGCACATGTGCCAGGCCCTGCCTAGAAATAGGAGGGCTCTTACTCTAGCCACCCCTGACCGATGACCTGTCCCTTGCTAAGGATTACCAGAAGGCAGTCTGAAAAGCTTACTTTGGTTTACTTATCTGATAAGTTTGTGTTCTCTGAATAAAGGCCCAAGGGGTTAGAGGAAAGAATGTGCTTTTAGATTCTCCACTAGGATAGAAAATTGGTCTTTAACCAATATTAAATAGTGATTATGCATTAATAGTGCTATGCTCACCAACGAATGTATTAAAGATCAAGTCGAATAATAAATACGAAAACATTTTGTAAACTCCAAAATGATCTATAAACATGAAAGAGGATTGTGTTTAAATAATGATCAGCAACTTAACTTGAATCAAAATCTGTGCTTCTGTACCATATTCATGGATTAGAAGACTCAGTACTATTAAGATATCAGTTCTCCCCAACCTGATTACAGATTCAATGCAACCTCATTTAAAATCCCAGCAGGCCTTTTTGTAGAAGACAGTAAGCTGAGTCGACAATGTGGAGGAATTAGAACCCCCGTACACCGTTGGTAGGGATGTAAAATGGTGCAGCCACTGTAGGAAACAGAATGGGGGCTCCTCAAATAGAATTACCATATGATCCAGCAATCCCAATTCTGGGTATGTATCAAAAAGAACTGAAAGCAGGATTTCAAAGAGACATTTGCACACCCATGTTCATAGCAGCATTATTCACAATAGCCAAGAGATGGAAGTAACCCAAGTGCCCATCAGTGGATGAATGGATAAACAAAATGTGGCACTTATGTACAATGAAGTATTATTCAGCCTTAAACAGGAAGGATATCCTGTCACACGCTATAATATGGATGAGCCTTGAGGACATTATGCTAAGTGAAATAAGCCACTCACAAAAAGACAAGTATTGTGTGACTCCACTTACATGAGGTACCTAGAGGAGTCAAATTCATAGACACAGAAAGTAAAATAGTGGTTGCTAGGGGCTGGGGGAAGAGAAAATGGAGAGTTGTCGTTTAATGGGTATAGAATTTCAGTTTTATAAGATGAAAACGTTCAGGAGACTGGTTGCACAACAATGTGAATATACTTAACACTACTGAAATGTACACTTAAAATGGTTAAGGTGATAAATTTTATGTTGTGTTAATTTTACAATTAAAAAAACTGAAATACCAAGTGTTGGAGAGAGAGTGCAGATTCACTGGAACTCTCATACTGCTGGTGGGAATGCAAAATGATATATCCATTTTGTAAAACAGTTTGGCAGTCTCTTACAAAGCTAAATATACACTTACCACATGATCCAGAAGTTCTACTACCAGGTGTTTACACAAAAACTGAACGTGAATATCTTCATTCACAATTGCCAGAAGGTGGAAGCAATCCAAATGCTCATCAACTGATGAATGGATAAACAAATTAAAGTACCTCCATACAACGGAATACTACTCAGCAATGAAAAGAATGAACTACTGATAAATGCAGTGTACTGGATTGGATCATGTTCCCCCAAAAAGATATGTTCAAGTCCTAACCCCAAGTACCTATGAATGTGATTTTATTTGGGAAGATAATCTTTGCAGATGTGATGCAGCTACAAGCCAAGGGACACCAAGGACTGGCGGCAGCCAACAGAAGCTAGGAAGAGACGAAGAAGGATTCTTCCCTATAGTCTCCAGAGAGCGTGGCTCTACTAATACCCTGATTTCAGACTTCGAGCCCAGAACTGTGAGAGAATAAACTCCCTCTTGTCTTAGCCACCACTCAGTTTGTGGTGCTGTTAGGGGAGCCCTAGGAAACTCATCCATGCCACAGCAATGCATGATGATCAAATGCAGTATGCTAAGTGGAACAAGAACTCAAAAGACTACATACTTTTGATTCCATTTATAGGACACACTGGAAAAGGCAAAACTACAGATCAGTGGTTGCAGAGGCCGGAGGTAAGGGGTGAAAATAGACTACAAAGGGAATTTTGCGGGGATGATGAAACTGTTCTGTATCTTGATTGTGGTGGTAATTACACAACACAAAACTGTAAATCTAAAACAGGTAAACTGTACTTTATGTAAACTATACCTTAAAAACATTTATTAAAAAAAAAACCTATGCTTCTGGGATCCCCCCCCCCTTTTTTCTTTTCAGTTTGATGAGAATTCTGGGAAGGGGACTCCTACTGGCCTAGTCAGAGATAATGCAAGGATCAAAACAACAATAATAGTTATAGAGTATAACCTATTAAATGAATTAAGAAATCAAAAAACTTCATAGAGAGAAATAAATAAATGTACAAATTGAAAGTCTGATGAGAATCAGGATAAAGTATCTTCTCACAAAATATTTATTGATTACAAAGACTTTAGAGTGGAGAAGACAAACAGACACCACCTTAATTAAGTGATAAAAGTGAACATCATGAAAATGAAAAATCACCCACTTAGTGGGACTGTATAACAGCATCACTTCTGGCTATTCCTGCCAAAGATGCACAATCTAAACCATGAAGAAACATCAGACAAACCCCAATAGAGGGATATTCTACAAAATAACTGGTCTGTGATCTTCAGAAGTGGCAAGGTCACAAAAGTCAAAAGTAATTTTTTAATGTCAAAAATAAGATTGAAAAATTGTTCCAGACTGAAGGAGACTAAAGACAGCGTAGGTGTTCTCACCAGATCCTTTTGCTACAGAGGACAGTAATGGGACATGGGTGAAACCTGAAAGGGGTCTCAGGATCAAATGGTAATAAAGCATTGCTGTTAATTTTCCTGATTTTGTTGGCTCTATTTAGGTGATGTACAACAACGTCCTTGCTTGTAGGAAATACACGGTGAAGTATTTGGGGTTGACAGGGCAGGTCAGCAATCTATTCTCAAGAGGAAAAAACCAGTTATTTTTACTGTGCTTCCAACTTTTCTGTAAGTTTGTGATTGTCTCAAAGTTTAAAAAGTACCCAAAGAAAGACTCCTGGGAAGATCAATGGCTGTCACTTCATCCCAAAGAAAGGGACATGATAGTAAATTCTATATTCCTCTAAAGTTGACTAGTAAAGTACCACAAAATCGGGATCTCAAACAGCATATCCTGACAATGTTCTGTTTTCTGAAGCATGAAAGCCAGCATAAAGCAGAGATCTACTTTATTTGGATACTGAATGACCCAATAGGCCAAAATGTAAGATTGTTCGATCTACAGAGGTAGATGTCTAACATAGGCAGCATTATCCTAATTATTATATAGTAATTATTCTAATAAGCAGTATTATTCTAATTAGGCAGTGAGATTTCAGTGTCATTATATTAAAGACAAAATCCTAGAGTAATAAGGCACAAACATGTTCATACAGTACTTTTTCTAATCACTTTATGTTTAAGAGTTCCTATCAGCACTCTCAAATGGAAGTCTCCATTTAAATAATATTTTTATTTTACAGGACATCATCAAACAAGTGAACCAGATTTCACAACTAAGAAAGAAGACAGTAGTTTTAAAGTGAAGAGGCACCCAAATGAATAAAGGTACACTTCATCTTCAAGTTTGTATCTCAAATTTAACACCAGATCTTAAATTCTGTAATTAGAATGTCAGGCTTCTAATTTTTCAGAAAGTGTATATCTAAATTTAATTCAGATCTTGACAACCATTGTCACACACACAAAAAAACAAACAACCATTGTCTGAATCACCAATTCCACACTGTTTTTTTGAACTAGGCTCTTCAATAATATGAATAATTAAAGCATCCTATGATACTGCACTAATCTGAATGCAATACAATCTACGACTTAGATCTGCACTGTCCAGCGTGGTAGAAACTAGCCACATGAAGGTAGTGAAGCATGGCTGCTACCAGGTAAGATGTGCTTTAAGTGTGGATTTCAAAGACTTAGTACGAAAAAAAAAAAGAATGTGAGATATCTCATTAGGTTTTTTATACTGATTATATGTTGAAATATTAATATTTTGGACATATTGGGTCACATAATTATTTAAATTATTTATACGGTTTTAAAGTTAGTTACACCAGTCTCTTTTTCTTTAATGTGGCTACAGAAAAGTTCAGATTGTATGTGTGGCTCACATTATATTTCCAGTGGACAGTGCTGCCTTAGACCATTTGTGTAATAACACTATCTTAAGCTGAACTGTGTCTAAGCCCAGTTTAGCCTTTAAGATCTAATCTTTTCCAGGAAAATGTCTGCCTATCTTTTTTACACTCCACTCAGCTTGAAGGAAGTGTCTGACGTACCTGAAACTCCGAGGCACTGCTCCGCAGCTGGCTCACATTGGGTAAGGACCCTCCGTGGTACTGTGTAAGGCGCAGTTGCTGAAGCTTCTGAAATTGAACCTGGGGACAAAGAGATTTCAAGGCTGTTGAGAGAAGACAGCAAAGACGGAACAGAAGCATTGAAGTACAGTGTTTTCGTAGTGAGATGGTTCAAGAGTGAAAGTCTTTGTTTCAATTTCTTCTCTACTTAAAACCTTTACGCTTCCAGTGCTGTCTGGGTTTTGATTAGACTGTTTCTGGAATGAATATACCCATGTTCTAAATGTCCCAGCCATGACAGTGAGGCACTCTTGCACCATCTTTGAATGCACGTTTGCGTAGGTGAGCAGGCACAATCTTTAACAGCGATAAAAAGACTTCTTTAATAAAACTAAGCCACTGTCCATGACTCTAATACAGTGACTGCTTCCCTTCTCCATGCTCTTTTCCAGTCTCCATTTACATTTCTGTGTGATATCTGCATAGTGGTGATCAGAACATAGATCCAATCTTGCATGCTTACCTCATAAGTCTCTTCTATGATATTACATAATCATTTTAAATGGCTACATAACATTTCTCCTTCTGAATTATTTCCTTAGAACACGTTCCAAAGAGTGATTACTGGCCTCTGGGTTTGGGCCTTCTGATGGCTTCTCAATACACACTGCCAAAACGTTTTCCCAGAGGGTATACCAATGTATGTATGAGAAAACAGTTTCGCCAAAAACTCACTAACAATGGATGTTGTCATTAATTGGGATAAAGAAGAAGGCCAATTCAACAGGTATTAAATGGTATCCCACTGTTTTAATATGCTTTTCTTCTGTAAGTTCTTCCTTGCTTCATTTTTCAAAAGGCCGTAAACTGGTTACAGTTCTTGTAAACCCCAGAGTGGTCCAATTTAGTCTTTAAGAGTTCTGTTTCTAAAATAATAAATTACCTCTGTGGTTATATAACCCTTGGCACTTGTAATTCATGTAGGGAAGAAAGGACAGACGGGAACCCTGAGGCAGACTTTACCCTTTCATTACTCTCTGTCTTTGTCTAATAGTAATAAGAACTACTAGACATGAGCCCCTAAGGTGAGCTAGATGCTTTGCCCACTTTATCCCTGGCCCTCTCACCAGCCGAGGGAGACCACACGATCCTGCTTTTACAGACCTGCAGACCCAGACTTAGGGAAGCTCAGAGACTTGCCCAAGGTCACACAGCTAAAGGAGGCTGAGCTACAGCTGACTCGGAACCCACTTTCTTATTTCTGCCATGTCCCTTTTGTTCCATTTCTCCCTCTACGATCATACTATTTACAAGCTCAAAGAAAAGTGAAGTTTGGTTGATGAAAAGCATCGCTGAGCCTAGGAAGCTCTGTGATTTTGTTCTGTTTTTACATTTATTATGAAAACTTTCAAATACATTCAAAATAGAGATTAATATAATGAAACCCCATCTATTCATCTTCCAGCTCCAACAATGATTAACTTATGTCCAATCTTGATTCATCTTTACCCTCTCCACTACCCACAGCATTCCACTGAAAGAAATTCAGATTACTGTTCCATTTTTCAATATGCATCTCCAAAGATAAGGTCTTGTATATGTTTGGAAGTTTGAAAGGCATATAAAACCCTTTGGGTGCCTTAACTTCCTTATACCCACAGTATTTGATTTTTCAAACATACTGCACTGGGGAATGGTTATAATCTATTCATCAAAACCGAGATCTGAGAGTCAAATATGAGAAGAAGGCCATGGTGAGCCTTTCCCATCTGTCAGCTAAGTTATAAGTATAAATATCAGCTTTTGATCTTAACATTCTCAACCAGAAGCATTTGACTATCCTTGTCTTGGGATGAGCCAAGATGGGAGAGTAGAGAGACTCACAGCTCACCCTTTCCCACAAATACACCAACAATTACATCAACAAGCCCACTGAATTGCACAGAACACCTACTGAACTCTGGCAGAGTGTCTCTCACTTCAAAACACAGGAGGATTCTCATAAAATCCGATGAGTAAAAAGTTCACACTGTATAGCACAGGGAACTACATTCAATATCTTGTAGTAACTTATGGTGAAAAAGAATATGAAAACAAATATATGTAAGTTCATGTATGACTGCAGCATTGTGCTGTACACCAGAAACTGACATGACATTGTAAACTGACTATACTTCAATAAAAATATATATACAAAAAAAAAAAACAAAACAAAGATAAGGTCTTACATACATTTGGAAGTTTGAAAGGCATATAAAACCCTTTGACTGCCTTAACTTCCTTACACCCACTGTACTTAATTTCTCAAACATACTGTACTGGGAAACAGTTATAATCTATTCATCAAAACCCAGATCTGAGAGTCAAATATGAGAAGAAGGCCATGGTGAGACTTTCTCACCTATCAGCTAAGTTATAAGTACAAAGATCAGCTTTTGATCTTAACATTCTCAACCAGAAGCACTGGACTATCTACCTTTGCAATTCTCTAGACAAAATTCTCAGCCCCCTTGATCTAAAGCCTTTTAACTGTGTGTCAGGTACTGTGCCAGGCACTGGCTTATTGAAATAAATATGTGCCAAAGTTCCTACCTTCAGGGAGTTCTCACAAAGGCTTCAGTTCTTACCCAAGAGCCTTGACGCTTCAAACAAGCTCAGTTCTAAATCTAGCTAGAGACCTGCCTTCAACTGAGCTTGAGGTCTCCCAGATCTGCTCTCCCTTCCAAAGTGCCTGTTTCCAGAGCCTTCAGAGACTGCTGCCCTAGGGTAAAAAGAGCACTGGATTTGGAATGTGGATACCTGATTTTGTAACCTGGATCGCCCGTGTAGGTGGGCAAATTATTCTGCTGTCTACTTCACAAAGATAATGTGAGGATTAAAACAGAGAACAGACATGACAGTGGCATGTAAACTATAAGGGTCTGGACAACTTCTCAAAATATTATCATTATTGCTGATATCCTCAACTACCTCTTAAACCCTTGAGTAATTTGGACAATTTCCTCTTTGAAATTTAGAACCACTGAGCTAGAAAGAAACTGAGTCATGCTTACCGATGAGGAAAATGAGGACCAAAGAATGATTAGCCTGAAGCAGAGGTCACGAACTGGCAGGCCGTAAGCCATGTTTAGCCTGGAGAGTTCTGTCTGACCCACATGGTACTGACCTACTCAATGTTTTAAATTTTAAAATTGCAAAACTGCATAAAAATCTGGATTTCCATCTTTTCTTGATTGAAAGATCAGACAAACACGGAACCCATATTCGCGCAAGGCAACAACGCATGGAGCTGAGAAGTGGCTGCCCCTTAGACAGGGCTGGGGATCTCCTGTTTGCCCAAGTCCTCGCCGTACCCTGTTATTCCTCCAGCCTGAGATCAGCTACTGTGTATCATCTCATTCCTGGCCCCGCCACTCATTTTCCTTACCTGCCTCACCCTGGGCCTTGAGTTAGCAACCGTTGGCCAACAGTCACACGCTTTGGTGGACTTTCCTTCAATACCTACATGAAATGATACCTAAGCCTCAGTAATTCCTTTTTGAAGATGTCTTGTAATAGTCAACACAACCCCAAACAAAATCCCAGCAGGCCTTTTCACAGAAATTGACAGGATAATTCTGAAATGCATGGATGTGCGAACGATCTAGAGTAGCCAAGGCAATTTTTGAAAAGAGCAAAGATGGAAGAATTAAATTATGGTCTTTCAAGACTTACAATAAAGCTATCGTAATTCAGGCAGTGTGCTATTGTTTAAAAAGAGAGAGATGTACAAATTGATAGAACAGGGAGGGTCCAAAAATAGACCCACACATACATGGCCAACTGATTTTTGACAAGAGTGTTGCAGCAATTCAATGTGGAAAGAAAAGTGTTTTCAACAAATACTCCTGGTACAATCTGATATGGGAAATGGGGGGAAGAAAAGCATTTGATCATACATTCAGTGTGACAACCATAATCAAACACCAGCTCTGCCACTTACCAACAATGCAAACTTATGTCTCAAGTCTCGGTTTGCTCTTCTACAAAATGAGGAGCATTCTAGATACCTACTTCATAGGGTTATCGTGAGAACTACATGAGATAATGAATGTAAAGTGATCAGCACAGTGCCTGGCAAAGAGATAACACTCAATATTCAGTCTCCTCTCTCTATTCCTCTCTCAGAGACCTCACTACTCCATAGCATATCTAATGTTTGTTTTAATATAAAAGTATTGGTTCTTCCCAAATATTCAAGCTAAATCAACATGCCAGGTTAATATGCTATTTATCCTGTGGTTTCTCAACACAAATTGTCCATCAAAGCCAAGCTTCTTGAACAAGTTCCCAATTCTGTCCCCATTTCCTCCACTCAGTTCTCAATGCCTCACAACCTCCCTTCCACCCAGCACCCTGGGAACGCAGTGGCTCTCAGCAAGGTTAGCAACCACCTCCCCCTGACTAGACCAAAGGACCGGTCCTTATCGCATCAGACCAAGTCAGCAGCATGAGGCTCAGCTGGTCCACATTCCCTCCTCTGAACAATAATCCTCCTGGCTTTTCTCCTACCTCTCTGGTTGCTCTTTGGTCTTCTTTGCTGGCTCCTCCTCCCCTACCTCCCCTTTAGGGCTTCTACTAGGCCCTCTGCACGTTTCATTCACAAATTCAAAAGCAGAAATCACAAATTCAAAAGCCTACGGGTGCCAAGTATGGAAGGCAAGTAAGTGAAGCGGGCTAGAATCACAGTGTGGAAACCATAGGGAGCGATGGGACTGTGGCAAACTGAAGAACACAAGTGCCCCATCTAATGGGGGCAGCCACCATTCAGCTCCAGGCAATGCTGCCGTGCAGAAAGGTAGCGGAAGTGTTATTAGATGATCTCATTTTTCAGAAGAAGCCAGAGTCCAGATTTTAATGTAAAATCTCAGAATTTGTTGTTGGCCCTCACTTAAAAAAAAAAAGTGGTGGCAACGCTCCAAAAAAAAAAATACATCTGAGGGCCAAATTAAAATTTAGGCCCCCAACTTGTAAGATCTGTTCTAGAAATTCTTCCTAGGCAGCTGAATCTATTGCTGCAGCTTCACACCAAAGATTCCCACACTCATCTCACTAGGCTAGACTTCCACCCTGAGCTTCAGAACCATGCAAACCACCATCTGCCGGCCCATCTCTACCTAAATGCCTCAGAGGCACCTCACCCTCAGCATCTCCTGCCAGTGAGTTTGCTCTCACCTTCCTCCTGCCAGTGCTCCCTCTCTTAATGGAGACATGGCTCAAGTCTGAAAGCTGGGGATCATCCTCGGGTCCTCCCTCCTCCTCACCTCCCCGGTCATTCACCAAGTCTGGTCCTTTCTACCTCCTAAGTATCAATCTCTCCATCTCTCTGCCTCCCTGTTGCTACCATCCTTGTCAAGGCCATCATCACATCTCCTAGACTTCAGAAGATTTCTCTGCTACCTCCTCTTCTGATCTAGCAGACATTCTGGAGCTAGCCACATCCTTTTAAAATGCAAATCCCCCCTGGTTCAACCCCTTCAATGATTTTCCATTGTCCTTAGGATCAAGTCCCAAATCTTGTCTCCATGGTCTGATCCCCGTCAACGCCTCATCTCAAACTACTCTCCTCATCCCCTTGCTGAACCTCCATTCCCTGTGCCTAAAACATTCTCCCACCCTCAACACACAAGCATATACCCTCAAATGCCTTCCCCACTCCCACTAATTCCTTAGGCCACAAGAGGTGAGGACTCCCTATCATGCACTCCTGAGCTCCATCGGTTTCCCCTCTTGTAATATTCATCAAAATGTGTCCTTACTTGTCAAGTGAATGTCTTCCCCATGAAACCCTAAAATCTGTGAGGAAACACTATTATATCCCCAGTATCCATCCTAACCACACCCCGCCCACACACACACAGAAACTCAAAAAGTATTTGCTAAACAAATTAATGAGATCTTTGAAGCAAGGCATCATGTCTTCACCTCCCCCCACCACACCCCTACCCTCCACCCCACACTGGGCACTCAAGTACTGATAAATTAATGAATGAACAAAGGAACAGTCTCTTTCCAGGCATATCTGCCTCCACTTTCTTCCCTCTCCTTATCATCCCAGGTACCACCACTGAACTAATCCTCCTAGCATTCTCTTCTCAGAATTTTTTCACTGCTTCCTGATAAGGCTGAACCCCTAAAGCTAGAGTGAAAAATTCTCCATAATCTGGTCCATCCCACCTACTAAACAAATAGGATTTAACTTTAACTCTGAAGGATTGGCTCTGATTATGTAGAAAAAGACCTGGCACACAGACTCAGAAACGAAAGAGTATCTAGAGTGATTAGTGATGTCTGTCCCCTCCAGAAGCGTGTCTGCCATGGGCTGGTAACAGAAAGTCAGTTTATCTGTCATCCAATTACCAATAATGAACTGGATAGATTCTTCTCCATCTGGGATCCTTGGACCCTTGGAGGTTCACAGACATATGCTTGGGGATCTAAGAGTTCTCTATAAGAAGTGTTTCAGTTTTGTGATTTCATTACAAAAATTACCCTTAAAATTTTAAGTGAGCAAACACTACTAGGCAAATTCAGTGTTATCATTTGCCTTTGTGTTATTGAACACAGTGGAACCAAGCAGTATTTATTATTTTACTTGCAACTGATAGAGGGGGAAAGAATACAAGCAGAATTAATATGTAAATGATGCCCTATATAAAGTGAAGAATAAAATGACACCATAATTTTAAAGTAATTAGAAAAGAGAAAAGTAGTGATCAGATTGAGTTACAATATGGGGCACAGTTGATCAGGCTTGCTAAACTCCAGAATCTCAGCTACAGGGTTTAGCACTAGATTCACACTGAGAGCCTCAATTCAGTTCAGCAAAATAGCACTTTTTACCTTAAACTAATGTCCAGTTGAATTTACTGCTTTTGTAACTTTAAATTTATTTGGTACATGTGTTTTAGTTTATGGTAGTATCACGGCTAGAAACAAAGGACTTTAATATACAAGTTTATGTTTGAACATATTTGGGTAACATAATCAAACTCATTTAAGTG
Organism: Camelus ferus; assembly: GCF_009834535.1. Taxonomy (NCBI): domain Eukaryota; kingdom Metazoa; phylum Chordata; class Mammalia; order Artiodactyla; family Camelidae; genus Camelus; species Camelus ferus. Next base: position 10,896,900 of record NC_045722.1, on the reverse strand, counting down.
AACACAGGATCTGTGAAAATGTTTTGCCTTTAAAAGAGTCCGTACATCCCTTATGGCCTCATTTGTCCAGGACATTTTAAAGGGGATTCATGAACTGGGTGAGAGATCAGATTAACTCTAGATATACAGACACAGAGAGTGCATGTATTTGTACATACACAATTTATGCACTTAAAACAACACAAAACAACACAGGCCCCAGCATTAATACTCAACTTTCAGCCAGTCATTCTCCTCAATGTGCTGTGAGCTTGCCATGCTCATCCTCCAATCTAACAGAGGTCACAGACGTAAATGCCTGAGGACACCAGGAGGGTTAACTAAGAGTGAAGCCAGTAGGGTGATGAGAAAAAAATTGCCTGAAATCTTCAGTTGTCTCTCTGTATTTTTCTCAGCATGATAGAAATGAAAGTATAAGAAATATTTTGATTTTCCCTTAACTTAGCTAAAAGAAAACAGCATCAAAAATATGCCAAATGGCAAGTGAACCTAGCCTAAGCAGTGGGAGGTCATGACAGGGTGTGGTGTGAACTAGAGAATTCGAGCTCCATTTGAGGGGGCCACCACCACCTAGCTCCAGACAGTGGCTGTCATATAGGAAATCAGGATGAGAGTTATCAGGTCCCCCAATTTTAATGTCCATAAATATAAATATAAATATATATTTAAAATAGAATTTTGGGGTTTATATTAAAATCTCCAATTTTGATTTCTATGAAAGTTTCCCAGCTCTGGCAAGATACGTTTTCCCAAACACTGCTGGACAAAACAATAACGCGTCTGCAGCTCAGTGAACCAGGGACCACTAGTTTGCAACTCTGCTCTCAGCCCTCCTTCAGGCTGCCCACCCTACTTCTGCCCCAGCCATCTGTATCTCCTCCCCAATCCTCCTGAGGGTCCTTCAAGGTCAGTATTCAGGATCCTCAAGGCCTGCCGGGCTCACGCTGATCCTCCGTCTCGGCAGCCCTGAGCGGACACTCCTGTTGGCTCTCCATCCTCCACTGCCTCACTCGACAGTTACCTAACTTCGCCGGGTGTTTGTCCCGGCTCACGCCTTACTCATTCCTCCTGGACCCTCCTCAGTTACCAGCAGCGCCGTGCACCTTGCCAGTTCTCATGAAATAGCCAGGGCTGAACTCAGTACACCGGACCGATAAAGCACCTCCAAGGAGTGAAAGTAGCAAAGCCCCACACCCGACCTGGAAGCACATCACGGTACCCAGACAGACCCCAAACCAGCGCGGCGGGCCCTGGATTTACTGGTGCGCGGCGCTCTCCCGAAGGAGCGGGCGGGACCCTCCGGCCCTCCACGCCGAGCAGTCCAGGAGGACTCGCGGATGCTGGATGTTCGCAGCAGTGAGAAGCCGCACGGCCCGCCCCCGAGCTGTTTGTGATTTCCTCTCGGGGCTCCCTCCGGTCACCCTCCCCGTTAGGCCGCCCTCACTCGGTGGCCCGCCTTCCCGGGCTTGGCCCTTTCCCATCTCCCCGCACACCCGGCCCCGCGACCCTCCCACCTCTGCGGCGACTGCCAAAGGGCAGCGGGTGTCGGAAGGCGGGGAAGCCCCGAGGCCGCGGCCGCGCCGGCCCCGCTCCCTGGCCCCGCTCCCCGGGCGCGGCCCCCGCCCGGCCCCGCCGTCGCCTCAGCCCCGCGACCTCTCACCCGCCGCGCGGGGCCCGCCCGCGGCCGCCCCGCCCGTGCCGGCCCCGGGGCCTCACCCGCGACAGGGTGAGGTCGGTCATAAGCTGCTCGAAGGCCCGCGTCTCCTCGGCCTGCCGCTGCGTGTGCAGCGCGATCTTCTCACTGAACTTCCGCGGGTTGGCGCTGCCGGAGCCCGGCGAGGCGGCCATGGCGCGGGCCCGGCGCCGGCAGGAGGGGGAGACGGCGGGCGCGGGGCCTGCACCTCGGCCCACCCGTCCGTCCGCAGGCCGCCCCGGCCGCCGCCCGAAGCCCGTCCTCCGGCGCGACCCGGCAGAGGAGCCGCCGCGGCCCCACCGCCAGCGAGCGGCCGGGAGCGCGCCGAGGTCCGCCCCCGCGCGCCCGGCCCCGCCCTCGGCGCGGCCCGCCCGCCGCCCGTCGCCCGCCGCCCGGCCCCGACCCGGCCCCGCGCCCGCCGCGGGAGGGCTCTCCCCGGCGTCCCGAGCCTGGCTCAGCACCGCCGCGCAGACACCGAGGAAACCCCCGTCGGCAGAGCAAAACGGGTCCGACGTGAGGGAGCAGCTAGGGTACCATTTTACTGAAACGCTCCAATGTAGGGATACCCTGGCCTCAGCATTTACGTTACAATTTTAGAACAGAGTTTCAACACCCTTCTCGCCCATCTTCCCCCAGTTAGGATGATTTCCTTAAGGGGGTGAAAAAGGGGCGACCTGCGCTTGAGCAACCCTCTCCCTCAGTTCCCACACTGTGGAACCTAACGTCTGCCTTCCCTCCTTCGACTCGCAGCCCGCTTCCTCCCTCGATTTGTGTCTCTGACAGCCTGCTCAGGCCCACCCAAGAAAAAAGTTACTAAATCTGGATCTCAGTTTTTAAAACTATCTCCCGAGTTGCACGAACTGGAGACACCGTCCCCTCCCGGGTGCACCCTCTTGGGTCCTCAGCCCCAGCCCCTTTTTCTGGCTCTTTCCGAGCATCCCTGTGGCCTCGGCAAAGTCCAGCTCCAACCAGTGTATAATCCCTTGTCAGCCTCAACCGTTTCCCTCCCTCTCCTGCAGCCCAGAAGCTCCTCTCCGTATAAACGTTTGCTCTGATGTGCATAAAGATGTCCTGGAAAGTTTTGAGCGCATGTCTGTGTTTTGTAAATTAGGAAATACTAGGGTCACGCAGAAGAGTGTAGAAAATGATACTAATACCCACTGCCTCCACTATCCAGATTAAATGGGTCAACATTTTGCTTTATTTACTTGATATTTATTAAAGAAATATAAAATTAGACAGAACTAGAATCCCACCCTTGTTCTTTCTCCTTCCTCCCTAGAGATTGTCACTGGGCTCCAGTCAGTACATATCTTCCTCGTCCATGTTTTTACACTTTTATTACATATGATGTATGGATCTACCAACTGCATATGGAATACTAAACTTTGGTCTTAAATTTTACAAAAAATGGCATCATGCTGAATAATCTTGTGCAACTTTTTTTCATTGACCATTGTTTCTGAGATTCATATGTATAGTATTTCATTGTTTCTTTTAATGTGTCCTTACAGATTTTTGGGGGGAAGTTTAATATGAGAACATATCTCTATTAGCTAGAGGTTAGCTTGTTTTATTATCATAATTAGATTTATTTCTTCTGTTGTATTTTGTGCTATTTTCCATGCTTTTTCTTTATATTTTATTTTCTGTTTTCCTGTTGTATTGTCTGGATTCAATTTCAGAGAACAGAATTCATTCTACATAGTTTAAGTTCAAAAGGATTTACTATAGGGTAGAAAGTGGCTTAAGGACTTACTTGGAGGGCTGAGGAAGCTGACTCCACGTTGAACATTCAGGAATGACCTTGAGAGCCATGCTGCAGAACCAGGCCACCAAAAGAGCCACTGCCTCTTCTAAAATCTGGAAACCACCTACTAAATTGGAACGTTGTCCCTATACTTGCCACCTCCTTTTTTTTTTAATGATTTATTTATTTTCTTTCCATTTTATCTCTCTTTTTTCTTTTTGGTGAGGGGGAGGTATTAGGTTTATTTATTCATTCATTTATTTTTAACAGAGGTACTGGGATTGGACCCAGGACCTCGTGCACTGTACCACTGAGCTAGACCCTTCCCCCTATACTTGCCACCTCCTGAACCATATAGCTATTGCCATGCTAACAAGCCATTGTAGAAAAACTGGACACTTCTACAACAGTCCTCGCCAATAGAAACAGCACATACACAGGCTCCTCTTCGCTTCTACCTTACAAATCAAATAAGAGAGCAAATTTGATTGGAAGAGCCAACATTCCATTCAGAATCCTAGCTGTAATAACATCTCGGAAATGTAGTTGTAACCTTTCAGCTTCTGAAATATAGGAAGGCACAATCGGACCCTGGAGTGGGTGCTAGGTTAAATCTTCCATTTTCATTTACCAGTTCACCTATGTAGGTATCTATCATATCTGCATCCAATTGCATCAAATGGCTGTTTTTTATTTCCATATTTCTATCTAATTTGGAAGATAATCATTCTACTTCTGTTCTTATTATGATTAATTTAATCATTTCAACTTAACTTTTTGGTCAAATAAGTATATGTAATTTGCTTAACAATAGTTTTACAAGGCCTACATTTTTAAAAAGAAGTAATTCCCAATTCCCACTGTAAATAAGTTTTTCCTGCTGATTTATGATTATTTTTCAATTTTAGATATTAGCTTCATTTTCTATTATGGGAAAGGATGATTTGGCTCTTTTGTGCCCCCAGTAAAAAATATGATTTTCCTTACTTCTATTCTTACAGTGTAGTTTTATCATCATTTTTGATAAGTCAATATTGTCTACCAAGTGTACTATAGTTCCATTTTTATACAATTTTTTTGCATTAAAAATTGCCTTTGTGTTTTATTTGCTTAGGTTTCTCTCAGCTCGTGATAAATTCTTTCCCAAGCTCTGATTTATAATATTTGGATTTTCTGCCCTGTCCCTCTCCTCTGCTGGTGCGTCTGGTCTTCTTTCTCAGGTTCCCTGAACTGTGAAAGACATTACTGAGCTGATGAATGATCAGTTTTAGGGGGAACGTCTGTCCTAGAGCACTTTGCCATCCTGCTGCAGCCTGGACTGCTAGTGGCTGGCTCCCCTCCCCATCGTCCTGGGGGCTCCCTTCATCTCCCGTCTTCTGACCTCTGCTTCCTGCATCCTAAGTGGTCCTCTTGCTTTGTGTCCTCCTTCATTTTAGTGGAGGACATTCTCCAATAGTTTCCTGAGAAAGAAAAAGTACATAAAAGGTCAAATCCTTGAACTTTGTGTCTAAGCAGATGTTTTTATTTTTCCTTCAGACTTGATCGATAGTTTAGCTAAGAATAGTCGTCTTCTTTGTTGGAAATCCTTTCCACTTAGTTCTTTGAATCATTGCTTCAGTTTTCCCACATTCCGTGTTGCTATTGGGAAGGCCACTCACATTCTGTTTCCCTTTCCTTTGTAGGTGACCTGGTTTTTTGAGGGCTATTAATGTTTATTTATTGTTCCCCCCCCCCCCCATTCTCTGATGGCTTAGTGTTCTGATCTTTTATGATGACGTGCCTTGCTGTGGGGCTTTTTTTGTCGTCCATTGCTCTGGCATTAGGCATGTGTGTGGAAACTGGATATTCATGTCCTTCAGTTCTGGGAAGTTGTCTTATCTTTTTGATAATTTTCGCCTCTTTATTTTCTTTGTTATTTCTTTCTGGAAATTCTGTTTGTCAGTTAATGGGTTTCCTAGATTGCGTGTCTAATTTTCTCATCTTTTCTCTCCTATTTTCTATTGCTTTGTCTTTTGTTGTTGGGAATCCACACCCACTGAAATGTGACCTTTGTCTAAGTCAAGGGTTGGTAAACTTTTTCCTGTAAAGGGCCAGATAGTAAACATTCTAGGTTTTGCAGGCTGTCTGGTCTTGTCTCCTTGTGACGACTCACCTTTGCCATTGTATCATGAAAGCAGCCAGAGATAACACATAAATAAATGGACGTGGCTGAATTCTAATAAAACCTTACTTACAAGAGTAGTCAGTGGGACAGATTTGGCCCTTTGACTATAGTTTGCTGACACCTGGTCTAAGTTGCTCTCATACCTTTTCATTCTTCATAAAGATTGTAAGAGATTTGCTCATTATCTGTGAGTATCAATTATTTTCAGGTCAAACTCAGAATTTTGAGTACTTTTCTTGCCTTCTGGTCCCTTTTGTTGCTGTCACTCTTAGCTTAATTTCTATTCCATTGTAGATAATCTGTCTCCTCTTCTTGGTTACTTTGCAGTTTTGCTACAACATGTCAAAATACGGATTTTGTTTGGTTTCATTTATCTTGTTTGGAACTCAGTTATTTCAATCTGAAGATATATATCACTTAGGATTAGATTAAGCTAGAACAGAAAACTTCCTAAAAAGTAACCTTAAACAATAAGAAAGTTTATTTCTCTCTTCTGCAAAAGTCAAGGTAGTATCTTATCGTCCTGCCGTTCACACGCTAAACTTCATGATGCAAGATGGTAGCATGTACATTCTAAGCAGCAGTATGTAGAAGAAAGGGAGAAGGGCACACGCATTCTGTCTCTTAAGGAAGGTTTTCAGAAGCTGCTACATGAACTTCCTTCTATGTGCACCCCATTGAATGAAACCTCATTACACAGTCCACACCTGGATACAAGGCAGACATGTGCCCAACCACAAATCAAGATTCTATTACCATAGAACAGTGTTCTAAAATTTTAGCATCCACCAGAATCTCTAGGGAGCTCATTAAAACAAATTGCTGAGCATCTTCTGAGCTCTGAAACCTCTGAGTTTCTGACTCAGTAGGTCTTGGCTGGTGCAGAGAATTTGCATTTTTAACAAGTTCTCAGGTGATGCTGATGCTGTCTGCTCTGGGACCTCACTTTGAGGACCATTACTTTTAGATGCCAGGAGAGTAGATACTAGAGAACAACTGGAAAACTCTGCTACGTGTCTTTCAAATGTTCTAGAAATTTTTCTAAAATCTCTTTAAGTATTGCTTCTCAATATTCTTTGTTTTTTCCCTGTAGAAGTTCAGTTAGATGCATATTAAACATTTCCATTCTATCCTTCATATCTTTTTACCTCCCTTTCATATTTTCCACTCTTTAGTTTAGTTTAGTTTTGTAATTTCATCAGATGTATCTTCCACTCTACTAACTTCTCTTTTCAGTGAGGTCTCATCTGCTCTTTAACCTATCCATTGAGTTTTTCCTTCTTTAAGAACTAGGTTTTTCCATCTACAAACTTCATTTAGTTCTTTTTCAAATCTGACTACGCTTTACTCAAGAGTCCTGTTCTTCTTATTTTTATGCCTTCTTTTATGCCTTTAGTTATACTAATTTTATATTCTCTTTCAGCACATAGTTCTATTATTTCAAATTTGGGGAGCTCTAATGCTACTTGTTGTATTTGCTGGTGCTTGTTTAGGGTGGATTGTTTCCTAATGTTTTTCACTATGCTTTCATGTTTAGGAGGGCTTGATTATCTTCCCGCATGGGAATCTTGGGTAGTGGGAATATGACTCAAATGTTTCATTTTGTTCCATGAGCTGGAGGGGAATCAGTTAGTAGACATGAGAATTTTATTACATAGAGACTGTAAATTCAGATCCTAAACCCATGTACAGTCAAGTTTTTGGTTTCTCAAGGGGCTTCCCCACTCTCCTCCCAGAGCCCAGCCAGAGATAGTCAAGCTTCCTTGTTAATTTTGACGGTGGGTAGATTTTACCCTTTCAGGCTGGGATTTTACCCTGCTTACAAATAGATATATTAATCTGTTACTACTTCATGGGTGCTAGCAGGAGGAAGGAGACTCCTGGGTCAGAATCACCAGCAGAGCAAGCAGCACGGGCATCATTTTTGTGTCAATTCCCTTTGCCCACCAGGTCCCACAGAGGTGATACAGAAGGGCTTAGATGGATACCTACCTATGCAACGGGTTCTGTTACAGGAGAGAAACCAACCAACTTTGATCTAGAAGAAGGCATTGCCTCATCCCTCAAAGTTGCTCGCTGCTAACACAGCCCTGAGAAATGGCCCCATAAAGAATGATCAGAGCATTGTATTTGTGGCATAATAACCAGCCAGAATGTCCAGGAGTACTCAGGGCCCATAGAAGGTCAAAATCATAGAAAGTGATTTTGTTATAGATGGTTTATGTCAAACCTTAAGAAGTGCTGCCATTAAGAATGGAATCATAGAGTGAGTCAAAGAATTAATATGAGCTATACTTTTCAAACTGAAAGTAACTGACTTCTTGGTGTGGCAAACCCTCCCTCCACTCTTCTGTTGCAGAGACCGGGAAGGCAGGTGCCACTTCCCCAGTACCCCCACAGGCAGGGTTGGCCACATGACCAGTTTGGTTGTTGAGACTTAAGGGAAAGCCAATTGGAAGGCTTCTCGGAAAACTTTGGTTTTCAGATAAAGGGGACCTATTTAGCTGCAGCTAGCCCCTTTGTCCTTTATGCTCTGAATACAGATATGATGCCTGGAGCTATGGAGCCATCTTGTAACCATGAAGAGAAAGCATGGAAACAAATTCAGTACTCAGAGAGACAGAAAACAACCGTGATCAGTGTCAGCACTGAGTAGCTAAACCAACACTTGCAACTGCTTTCCTCTGGAAGTTTGTGAAACTAAGATAACCCTATTTGTCTAAATTGCTGGAAGTCTGTTTTCCATTTCTTGCAGCCAAAATCATTTCTAATGCATTCAGGTAAAGATCCTCATTTCTTTTTTTTAACTTTTAATTTTTACATAATATCAGGTTTACAGAAAAGTTGCAATTATATAAAGAATCCACATGTACTCTTACCCAATTCCCAAACATGAAGATTTTATTGCACTTGCTTTATTATTTATCTCCATATATATATGTTCATTTTATCTAAACAATTTGAGAGTAAGTTGATATGATGCCCCTTTATCCCTAAATATTTGTATTACATAAAAACAAGGATATTCTCTTACCTAACCACAGTATAATGATCAAAATCAGGAAATTAACACCAATATAGTACTATTATCTAATCTGCAGATATTATTAAAAATTTTGCCAACTGTCTCAAAATAATATTATGGAAAAAGAAAATCTAAGATCACTCTCAATATTCAGTTGTCATGTCTCTTTAGCATGCTTTAGTCTGGAACAGTGGTTCAGTTTTTATTTGTCTTTCATGACTTTGCAAAATTTTGAAGTGACAGGCCAGTTATTTTGTGGAATGTCCCCTAATTAAGATTTGTCTTGTATGTCCTCATGGCTAGTTTCAGATTATGCATTTTGGGTAGGGATGGTACAAGAGCAATGTTGTGTTCTCAGTTTACCAATCAGGGGGCACATGAGGTCAACTTGTCCTATTACTGATGTTAAGCTTGAAGCATTTAGTTAAAATGCTGTCTGCCAGGTTTCTCCACTGTTTCTTTTCTTTTTTTTTTTTTTTCCCCATTTGTAATCAATACAATCCCTGAAGGGAGACACTCTGAGACTATATATCTTTTTACTCAACATACCTGCACCCAACTGGTTTTAGCATCCATTGACGATTCTTGCCCCTTCCCTATTTATTTGTTTATATTAGCATGGGCTCCTGAATTCTTATTTTATCCAATAGGTTATAATCCATTGCTATTATTATTTTTGTATTTACATTATCCCAGCTTTAGCCTTTAAGCTGGTTTCTGTGTCCTTTTACTATATTCCCATCCATTTTTTAGTGTTTTTTCCTTTCTGGGTATAACAAGATATTCTGGCCATTTTGTTCCTTTTCTTCCCAGTCTCAGCACCAGCCACTCCTCCAAGCAGTCCTGGTTTCTCTTAGTGGAAAAGGATGTTTGGGCACTGGTTCTTTTTGTTTTTGAAGCTCATTCTTTCTGAGTTGGCTTTTTATGAAAGGAGTTATCCTTGAACTCCTATCACATCATTCTTACAATCACGTGCCTTTTCAACCTCTATCTCCAGTTTTTTCCCCTACCATCCAGATCTCTGGGCCTCTGTACCTATAGGTATTGGAAATATGTTTCTCCAGAGACAAAGGCCAGTTATTGTGGGCAAGTATAATAAGTTTATCAAGTATACATTTTTACATAATCATATGAAACTTATTTTCTAGGTAAGTAGGGGCAACTTTGAGAATAAATATCTGCAATTTGAGGCCAAAAAGTGTTTCACAGATAATTTAATCAAACTCAGACTGTTGAATGGAATCCAAAATTCTTTAGCAAATGTGACATACAAAGACACATTTTTGATTTTTGTTTTGGTCTCCTAAGTAATATTTAGAACTTACTGAGAGGTTAAAGTCAGTTTCTGTTCTAGCCTCCTCTTTCTCCAGCCTTTCACAAAGTGTGTTCCACGGAACATGAATTTCATAGATGGCTAAGAAGAGCTTCTTGAAAAGTAGGAGAGATGGGACTGCGTAGCCAAATATATTTGGGGAAAGCGGGGTTACACAAAGTCAAGCTGGTTTCTGGACCATGGAACTTCTCAAAGCTTTTTAATGTGTTTACATGTGTTGGAACTTCCAAGCAGAATTATGGAATACAGCACTTCCCAAACTTTCTTGATCACAGGATACTTCCTGAGTACTTGCTGGCCCAGTGTTCTGCAGTGTTCCACTCTTCCAACAACCGGTAAATCAACTCTACTTCCTAAACATTTCTAGAATTCATCCACCTCTTTTCATCCTAACAACCACTATCCAGTTCAGGCCACCAAATCTCTCATTAATTGAGACCTTAATTGGTCCACTTGTGTATCAGTGAGGGTCCCAGAAGGAAACAGATGGTACACTCAGACTGGTAATCTAAAGAAAAGTTAATAAAGAAACAGGGCGGGGTTTATGGATAATGCAGTGTCCCTGGGGCTAGTTACAGCAGGAATCATTAGAACTCTGGGCCTGAAGGGACTTGGGGAGGGATTGCTAACTGCAGTAGGGAGAAGGTGGTTATTTGGAGACAGCTACCTGTAAGGAGCTCTCACCTGTGGTGGGGAGGGGCAGCCAATTCAGTGACCTGAAAGAATGAATCCTAACCTGTCCTGCCTTTAGACACCTACTCTCCTTATGGTGCCTGTCATTGGCCAAACCCAACCAGAAGGTAGGCAGTGATGTAGTCCATGTGGCCAGCTTCACAGGGAAAAGAGGGGAAGGGTGGAGAGTGGATCTGCAGGGACAGAGAGGATACCTAACACAACCTGTCTTGAGTCTTGCCTCCATCCTTCACATCTCTAAAGCCCAAATCTGATGATTTCTTGCTCTTCTTAAAATCCAACAGTTGCTCCCTATTATTCTTGGAATCAAATCAGTAGTTTAGCACTAGCTCATGAGAGCTGATTGTTAGCATCTTTTCCCAATTCCACATTCAGTGACCAATGGCATCAAGCTTAAAATCAGCTATGGGGAAGTATTTACACCATGGAATTGGCAAATGCTACCAATCAGGGCATTTTTTTTTCTTTCATAGAGCTGCATATATGAAGATATAAGCGTTTTATTTAAAAATTTTTCTTATGAACTCAGGAAATGTTCTTTAAAAACCTATTTCCATTGAAAAAGATTAGAAACAATGACCAACCTAATAGTGATGAGCACTCCTAGTACCCCAACTATGTTCATGTACCTTTTAAAACAGGGGGTTCTAGGGAGGAGGGTATAACTCAGTGGTAGAGTGCGTAGCATGCACAAGGTCCTGGGTTCAATCCCCAGTACCTCCATTAAAAAATAAAATGTGAACAAAAATAAATAAATCTAATTGCCTCCCCCACAACAAAACCCCAAACAACAACAAAAACTAAAAAATAAAATAAAATAGAGGGTTCCATTGGATACCTTAAAAAGTGAAGTAATTTTTACCTGGAAATTCATAATATGTTGGCAATTACATACTTCACAGTTTAAAAGTAAAAAATGCAGACGTCAAATTTAAAATGTAGTTTTCTCAAATTCTCCGGTTGACACAGGCGGAAAAGTGTCTGCAGCACCGCTGGGGCTGCTCGGCCCCACTCCTGCGCGGCTGCACTGCTAGTGCGTCCGTGGGATCCCAGCATCACTGCAGATGCCTGCCGTCCACCTTTCTCCTCTCATTTCCCTCCTGTCCTGGTTTCCTTAACATTGTTATTCTTGATAAGCACCTTCCTAACGCCCTTGATTTCTTGGCAGGACCATGCAGAGCGTAAGTTGTTGAAATATACATACATCAGGTTTCAGTAACACACGTACGGAATGGACTCCCCAATTCAGAAGGGGAAAACGGGCTCCGAGGGTAACTTCCATCCACAAGGGCCCACTGCCAGGAAAGCCCAGGCTCTTAGTACGTCTCTCTACCTCAGAAGCCTGTGGGGTCATCTCCGGCCACCCACACAAACCATCACCTCCAATTTTTCACTTATGTTTACTTTAGAATTACTCCGTTTCCCTCCTTATTTTACATCGTTGCTAATTTTCCAATATAGCTTGGCCTCGGTTTATAAACACAGCAGGACGCTTCTATACGCTTATTTGTATTTTTAAGTAAGGCTACCCCTTGGGACCTTACTTAGAAGGAAGCCCTTTTCTCAAACCCTTTTGCAGCTGTTTACTTCTTTCATATCCACCTTCTGCTAGTCTTTTCTGGTGACTTGTATGTAACACAGAAGTCCCCTGAGGGACATACTGCGACCTAGTGTGCTGCTGTCATAAAACAACATTCAGTGCTGCTATAATTTGAAACTTCTAGCCATTAGCCAATCAGAACTGCCACTGAAATGTCCACCAATAATAATTAAAAACAAATCTAGAGGATTAAAAAAAAAAGAAATTAGTGACATTATGTTTGTTCACCACCATCACCCTTATTATGTTTAGCAATTTACATTTAAAAAGGCTGAATTCACAAGTTAAAAATTGCTTTGAGATAATTCAGTGATTTGATAGCTAATTTACTTCTTCAAAAAGACTATGAAGGGGCTATTTTGTGTTGCAGTTTTCAATTATTAAATATCACTCCAGTCAGCACTGTTTTGCAGGAACTGCTAACAGTGAAACTGAGAGAAATAAACACAAACACGAACAAGTGACCTTTTATTTCATACAGAGATACAAAGGCGATTGTGTGCAGCAACAATCTGATGGACAGACCAAATTCTTAGGAGGAAGTAAATTCATGGGAAGTGTCATGATGGCTGGTCAAAGAGAAGGTCAAGGAAGGAGAGAGTTGAGAGAGAGGATGCTATAGCTAATAAATTAAAATTAATAAGCACTACGAGGTTTCAATGTCCTGACTTGAGATCATCTGGGAATGCTCAATGCTATTAAAACCGTAATTCTACACAGTTTCCGTCAAAATTCTTGAAGTGCACTTTGTGCTATTTTGCACTAGAGGTTGTGTCAAGGGAATTATAATCCTTACAAATAATCAAAACATGATATCTTATTAAAGGAGTTGTAAACTTTGCTCACTGTCTCTCATGGATGTGGCCTTTGGGGCCCAATATGCATTTGGGATGTGTATCATCTTTTAAGAGAAAAGAGCTGACACTTTGGTTGGTTCCAGTTTTTGAGGTGATGCTACTTATAATAGCACCTTTTTTTAATCTGAGGAAAATATTTACGGAAAAACTGTCTTCCAAAATATAACAAATAAGGTCAGAGGAGTGGAGACTCCTTCCGTGGCACTCCACACCTCTCCTCTGCTCCTGCCCAGGGGCTGTCTGGAGTGTGTGAAGACTTCATGCAACTATTACTCTGGCACCCGTGGACCTGACTGAGTACACAGTCCTCCATGAAAGACACATCTCCAACACTTACAGTTGTAACAGGGACATCACATGATTTGTTATTAATGAAACAATTTATTGGCTTTAAATACATACACATCAGTACATGTTTTAATATTAGTTTATGTTTTATGATAAAAGAATACTGAACCAAAACATGAAGAGAAAATGGAGGCTCAGTAGCATGATTTCAATATATTTTCCTGGATAAACAGATTTTTTTTTAAGTATATGACTTTTAGTCTAAGAACAAAAGCTTCCTAAACTCAATGTTTAGAACAGAATTGTTTGTGACCAAATTTAAAAAAAAAAAAAAACCTGAAGCTCATAGAGTAAAGGCACGGTGTGGGCAGCAAGAGAAAAGAGAAAGAAATGGGGAGAAATAGATTTTAATATCAAGTGTAACATCGGTTAGCTGGTTTTGTTTGTTTTTGTTTCAGGCTATTTAAGGCAGGATTCTCTCTCTGCAACCCTGCAGATAAATCCTAGTGTTTTAGCTATAAGAAAGTTTTAAGAGTTCAGATATACAGATAAGCCAATTTTTAAAAACCCTTTTCTTACAGTATTTAAAAAGGCTTTTGAAGCGTTATATAAATCTTTAAAATTCCTATCACCCACATTTTAAGAAATAAATCTACACTTTAATAAGGCACTCTTAAGATATAAAACAGTTTTGAAAACAATTACATTCTACGCTAGGGCTAACCATTCCTTTGCCATAGGGACAGAGTGGACTATCTTCCTGAACCTAGTCAGTCTCTGTGCACCAACACAAACAAGGTGCCACAAATAAGAGGGGCGCCTCAGACCACCCCAAATTTACCTAAGTAGCTTAATCTTGTCAATGGGGCGCTCCCATTCACCGATGAGAGAGTTACACTAACAGAACTGCCCAAATTTATTAAGTGACAATCTGATAACAAAGGATAATCTGACATTTTACTTGTGTCTCTTACATATATGCATGTTACTGGTGCTAATGGCTTCCATTTCTAAATAACAAGAATTCAAATCTCACCATCCCTATGGCTAATTAAAACAAACACCAAAGCTTACAATATAGTAATGCCACCTCTAAGACTGTAACAACATGAGAGATTTCAGTGGAGTTCCCACTCTTTCCTAAGTGGCAGAAGAAAATGAAGAAGAAAGGTCAGACTAAGCCTGAAATACAATTTCACTATGAAAAAAGGGCAACCAAAGTCCCACTGAGTGGGAGGAGTTAAACATGGGGTAATGGGGGTGTATCAGATTGAGGCACTGGTGTGGTGTGAGCTGGGTCTTGGCTTCCTATGAGTAAAGAAGGACCCTAGAAAGGTAGCTGCAAGGCGCTTCTTTCTTCATCCTTCTGGGCTGGCAGCAAATGATCGATTACTTTCCGTAGAACTTTTTGTTGAGAAGGAAGATCAGAAGGTTGACATTTACTTTAGCTCTATCAAATAATTTCATGACTGCAACTCCTTCATATTGTAGCTGCAACAGGTCCTGTTCAAAAAAACCATTTGGACAATTAAGACTGTGGAACTGAAAAGGAAGGACACAATATAGGGAGGGATCCAGAAGGAATGAGGCACTTGTGTGCCGGATGTGACCTGGGGTGAGAAACAAGTCCACAACTATGGTGCTGCCTGCCCACTGCCCAGGTTGTCTAAGGATGTGTCACCTGGAGAAGGTGACGGCGTTTCAATCCATGATGAAGTCTACTAACCACTAAGAACAAGATAAGGCCAGTAATGTCTCAACAATATCTACTAGAGTCTTACTTTCTATTTCAAATGAGAAAGCTTTTATATTCTGAATGCAAGGGGAAAGAGAGGACTAAATGGCTTGTAGGTGCCTACTCTGCGCTCCACGATGTGGAAGCACATTCTATATTGTCCTTTTAAGCCCTGACAAAAATCCTACAAGGTGTGATTATCCTAGATTTAAAGATAAGGCTACTGAGGCTCAGAGATGTTTAACGACCTGCCCACCAGTACAGAGTTTGACGTGGTGAATCCGGATCTGACTGCAAGGCCCCTGCCTTCCCCACTACCCTCCACTGTCCAGAACAAACTGAGGAAATCTGAGTCATCTCACCCCTAAACTTTGGAAGAGTAATAAACAGAAAGCAAGAGTCAAAGGGCTTAAAGGGACCTCAAAAGTTCAACCAATTCACCTTTTGGAAAAATCCTAGCAGCTCCATGAGAACGAGAACCCTGGTACAGCACCTGTGCCAACATAATACCGCGCACCTGGCGGTCATTCCCTATTTAATGAATTTGTGCATGGAGGAATACATCACTGAGGTAGACTGGGTGGCCTCTGGTAAAACTGAGGGAATAACAGGATCTTTCTTTGTGTAAGGACTTGAGTTAGCTATGTGCATCACAAAATCATGTCACATCTGTACAGCTAACATGTTTTGAGGGTCTACTAGTCATTGAGAAAGAAACAAATGCTCCCTGTCCTTAAGGAGTCTGCAGTTTGGAGGCTGACAGGAAAATAAGTCAACACCTAAGGTGAACAGAGGCTGAGTCTAAAGGCTACGGATACGAAGAAGAAACCAACTGTGGCTCGGCTGATCGGGGAAGCTTTGGGGGTGGTGACACACATGAAAGTACTCAATAAATGATGGGAGTTGAAACAAGGTGGGGACAGGAGGGAGAGCCCCCAATTAAGGGAGAGTAATGTGTGCAAGAGCCCAGATGCATGTTCAGAGAAAGGCATCTGCCCAGCTTGACAGAGAGCAGCAGTGCAAATGAGATTGGTACTGATCATCAGTGAAGCACCATGGACATAAAACTAACGGAGTCTGTGCATTCCCTAGGAATCCTCTCAGTGCCCTGATATTGTTTAGTGCATAAAAAATAGAGCTATTTTAAAATAAATATTAGAGATAATTATTTTGCAAAATGATTCCCTGCAGAATTCTTTTCGAATTTAAAATGGGGTTCAGTTTACAAAGATGCAATTTACACACACCTTGTCAGAAATACACATTTAAGCTCCCAAATCAAAATGAGAGCCAAAAAAAAAAAAAAAAAAGAGAGAGAGCTTTCAAGCTACTGAGAAGGCTTACAATTTTGTACTGTCTAGATCTGTACCTAAGCATCCTGTTCAGGTCTGAGGTATCAGCTCAATTTACTGGCAACACCAAGTAGAAGATTCAGATATGCTTTCTGAAGCATTTGCAGACCAAATCAGACGCACCAAAACCCTCAGCTCCTTCCCCAGCTCACTGCTGAAGGTGGACTGCTTTTCCCACGTGGTGTCCTTTTTATCCATTCTCCTACCTTGACAAGAACACAACTACCTCACACACAGAGCTTTCGGTTTCACCTGGTGCAAACCCACCTGATAATGTAGCATAAATGTCTCCATTTGAACTCCCATGAATTTGGCTTTCACTTCAAAGTCTCCAACTTCTTCTGTTGGACTGATTTCAAAGATAACATTTTTAAACCTGTTGAAACATAGCATCATAAAGGTATGATTTTTATGTTCTCATATAAAAATATTCTGTGAAACACAGAAAGGAGACGGACAACGTCTTCAAGAGTGAAAAGGGGTACAAAATAAAGGTCCAAAGTACTCCTGCAGGCGAAGCCGTGTTGGACTGTACACTAAGTACCATCCACTTAGGGATCTGTAGAGAGGAGTGGCAACCTCCCGGGAGCACTTGCTTTCTATGGAAAGAGGAACTACTGGGGAAGGCCACAAATGGCCTCTAAGGGGTGACATCAGGGATTCTCTGGGCCTTCTGATGTGACCACGCTGAAACCTAATGATAAAAGGAGAATCAAGAGGAAATTAGGCTAGAAGGAGGAGGAGGAAGGGATGGATGTTTGAGGATTGGAAGAAGTAAACAAAAGGGTATCAGAACAAGAAGAACCAAGAGAGGTTTTCTGGAAAGAGCAGGTGCTATAGATATAAATGTACTGAGTGCCACCAAGGGTAGATCAACTGCTATTACTGAAAATATTTAAGGTGTCACTCATTCTCAACACACTATTTGCCAAGAAATTTTATAGCACCAGAAGAAGGTGGGAATATGTTGTTTCCCAGGTGATCAAAGTATATCACCCCACATTTCCATCAGTCAACTGGGGAGCAAACTGATGTACTGTAAACAGAGCTGAGAACCACAAAGGATGCAAGAGGATCCTGGGAAGCTAAAAGAGAGGCCACAAAATCCATGTACTAAAACAGATGCTCTTTACTCAACAGGAGATCCCACAGGTTATAAAGCTATTTATTTTATGTGATAAATAATTTTATTTTAATCGGTTTGGTTTGTCATCTGGTTTCTAAACCCATAGTAACAAATTAAAAAGAAATAAGAGAGTCAAATAATGGTAGGCACTTAAATAGCAGTGGCAAATAATGACAGGAAGAAGGGAGTAGATAGTAAATATTAGATTTGAAAAATGCATAAAGCAATCAACTGAAAAAACCCCCAAAAGACCAAGGTCCCCAACTGAAACAATGACCAGAGAAAAGAATATAGATAATAAGTCATGTTTAAAAACACACACACACCTACCAAAAAATTCAACCAGAATTCTAAAAAGTGCAAAATTTTAAAATGCTACCATTTTTATCTATTGACTCAAAACATTGAAAATTATCTTATTACTCAGTGATGGCAAGGAAGTTGTGAGGTAAGTAAGCATTTTTATACATATGTCAGATACTGCTAGAAAATATTTTGCAATATATGAGTTAAAAGCTTTTTCAATTGCTATAGAAAATAGTATGACAATTCATAAAAACATTTAAAATAGAACTATCATATGACCCAGCAATCCCACTTCTGGCTAGACAGCCAAAAGAACTGAAAGCAGACTCTCAAAGAGATATTTACACTTCTAGATTCACTGTAGCATTATTCACAAGAGCAAAAAGGTGGAAGCAAACCAAATGTCCATCAATGGATGAATGACTAAGTAAAATGTGGTACACATATACAATAGAAAATTATTCAGCCTTAGAAAGGAAGGAAATCTGTCACATGTTACAACATGGATGAATCCTGAGAATATTATGCCAGGTGAAGTAAGCCAGACACAAAAAAATAAGTATTGTGTGATTCCATTTATATGAGGCACCTAGAGGAGTCGAATTCAGACATAGAGAGAAGGATGCTGGTTGCCCAGGGCTGGGGGGTGGGGGGGTGGGGAATGGGGAGTTGTTATTTAATGGGTATAGTTTCAGTTTTGTGTGATGAAAAGGATCTGGAAATCTATTGTACAACAATGTGAGTATACTTAACCCTGCTGAACTGTACACTAAAAAGTAGTTAAGATGGTAAATTTTATGTTTTGTGCTTTTTACAATAAAAAAAATTTAATACTATGACCAGAAATTACATTTTTAGGCATCTATCATAAAAAATAATCAGAAGGAGAATCAAAGATTTACATATAAAGGTGTTATCACATGTTAATAATGTAAAAAGTAAAATCAACTTAAATGTTCAACAGTAGGTGAATGGTTAAATAAATGCATAATTGCAAATGCTATAATATGCAATGTTATGTGGCCATTAAAAAGGATGCTTTAAAAAAATATGAAAATGCTCACAATATGTTATGAGGAAAAAGCTGGATCTATGACTATAAACAGTATCATCCCAATTTATGTTAAAAAAAAAAATTAAGTGGAGGGGGAGGGTATAGCTCAGTGGTAGAAGTCATGCTTAGCATGCTTGAAGTCCTGGGTTCAATCCCCAGTGCTTCCATTAAAAAAAAAAGGAAGAAAGAAAAAGAAAAAAAAAATCCTAGAATGAAAGATAAATTAAAAAAGAAAAAGTAGGATGGTAAATAAGTGAGAGAATAGAAGATCTTTATTTGAATAGAGTCATAGAAGAAAATACACTGAAATGATTTCAGTGGTAATCTTTGGCTTCTGGGGTTATAGGTGCTTTTTCTTTTTCTTCATGATTTATCATATTTTTCAAAGTTCAATAATGAATACGGATTATTTTAGAATCAGAAAAATATAAAATTTTTTTTTAAAGTTTTTAAAAAGTTTTAAACAGACACGAGAAGAAAAAGCTCAGGGCTGACTGAGTAGGGTACTCGATAAATTCTTGCTCATGACACATGGGCCAGGACCCGAGGGAGGATGGTCAGGCCAGGTCTGATCCAGGAACCACGGGTAAAGCAAGCTGGTGCTTCCCAGAAAAGAAGATGAGGGTAAGTCCCCGGTTCCTGGCCTCCAGTGGAGTAAGGGGCACTCCTGTTCTCGTTATTCTTATTGATTCTTGGTTTGGACACAGGAAAAAATGGAAGGAATGGCTTCCTGCTTTAAAGAGGAAAATTAAGATGTCCTAAGGCAAATGTTCCATAAAGTAAAGAAATATTTTCCCTTCTATGACAGACAAATTATCCCTGAGTATTATGCCAAATTCTGCATAAAACTGATTAATTACACACACACACACACACACACACACACAATATATCCAGATAAAGGAAATAAAGTCAATAAGATAAAGATATGACAAATGCTAAATTAAAAAAAAAATCAATATCTAAAAGTGAAAAAGTAAATACTCACTGATTCACTTGCAGGTCCTCAATTTCCAAAAGAACTCCTTTTTCGTGTAGTCTTGCTGCTGTATATTTTAGAGAAATCTTTTTGCTTTTCTTTCCTTTCATTTCTCTAGGCTTTTTGGAGACCCTGTAAAAATCACATTATGTCACTTTCTGTAAGTAACTATCTACTGTGAATCTTTGTTGGTAATTCAAGGATATGAGGTCAGCCCCATACACAAGTTAGTAACAAACCAATTCTAAAATGGCAAATAAATTGCCTAAGCAATGTCTCTGCAAAACAGGGAAACATTCCTAAATCGCTTTTGTTTTTAATTTAAATTATTTTTGAGAACACACCATGAATCTGACAGTGCCTTAATCTTTCCATGTCCCTCTCAGAACCTAAGCACATAAATTACATGCCAGCCTGAGGGAACTGTGCTGAATCCCAAGGGAGTCACTTAGTGGCTGTGCAGGGAAAAAGATAAAAATGTCTTAGAATGCATAATTTTTAAGAGTTTAAGCCACCATAGCAATTACAGAGGAATGGGAGCAAGGAAAAAGAAACATGTTAGAAGGCTATTGGGATAATCAAGGCAAGAAGCAGTAAGAAAAGTAAGCGAGGGAAGAATAGAGATGAACGAGAACTCAATCTGTGGCTCCCAAGGGGAGGGTCTCAAAAAGTGGAGCAGAAAAGCTGGTACTTTTGTAAAAGGGAATAATTGCTATGGCTGGCAACTGAAATATCTATCAAAATCACAACTGCAAAGAACTTTTGATCCAGCAATAACCCTTCGAGAAATTTATCTTTAAAAACATGCCTATGTTCACAAAGCAACATATGTATAAGAGGTTATTTGTTACAGAATTTTTTATAATAAGTAAGTGGAAACAATGAAGATGTCTATCAGTGGAGAACTGATTGAGCAGTTACATTTATCTATACAATAGAATATCATGCAGCCATTAAAAAAGCAATGAGAACCTAGGTCCGTCTGCTTAAAAGGCCTGAAACAATGATGACTCTGGCAATGAGCACATCTAGTGCCTAGATTTTGGTTTCTAAATACATTCTTCATTAAAAGGAACCAGGGATGGTTGGAGAAATAACTAATTCCAAGCCTGGGGAGGGAAAAGTACAAATTGAACCAGAAATATCTCATGGCACAAAGTCAAGAAGTGCTCAAAGAACAATGGGGACATTTCAAAAGGACACAGGAGTCAGCTCTGCAAGCTGGGTAAGGTGGACCTGATTTGTAGTCCTTCATATCAGCCCTGCCTCACTCTAGGAACTCTTCAGGGAGGGAGGGAAAAAGCACAGATGGAAGAATAGGCAAGCTGGAGAGAGGGGAAGCCGATGTGGCAAAATGTTAAATACAGGTGAATCTAGGTGAAGGGTAAATGGGCGTTTCTTATTCTATTCCTTCAACATTTCTGGGGATAGAAAATTCTTAAAATGAAAAGTTAGGAGCAAATAATGAACCAACCCATCTAATAAGCAGAACCTGTGCTTATCACCTCATCTCTCTGGATTTTCAGGTTCCCTCCCTGTAAAACGGGCAGCCTGATGGCTCATGGGCTGCATCAGGTTTTCGTTGGCAGCTGAGGAAACAATCAGGATCTGGGATCCCACGTTCAGGAGGTGTAGCGGCCAGGAATTGACGTAAGTGTTTATAATGTTCCTTAAGTGATTTTGTGGCACGTTCTGGTTTGGGGACCACTAAATGATCTCTTCCCATGATTCTTTAGTTTCTAGGGCCAGGAAGGTATTTTGGGACAAGGGATGCTTAGAAATAAACAGCCTTGAAACCCCCCACACATTATTTATTTACATATAATAATAAATGGAACCAGGAAATTATATAAATGATTAGAAGCAAAATAAAAGACTAATGGAAAAAACCAACCCAGTGTGTTTTAAATAAAAATTTCCAATGTCACTCCAGTTGCCTCTTCTTTTTCCCCTGACATTGATTCTTTAAAAGAATACTCACTTGCCCTTGCTGGCCAAGTTATCCAAGCAGGTTTTGATGTAGCTCTTATAGTAATCCACCTGCTCTCCATAAAAGGTGGCCTTAGAGTTCAGAGCAGCATACGTTTGCTGCAGTTTCACGAGTTCAGCCTTTCTCCTCTGTCGGTATCTCCGCTGATTTCGAATATCCTGAGACATAATTATTGAAATTAGGAAAATAATGATGGATATCACGTGCTTCTTGAGTCATTAACACTAGATCCCAGCAGTGCTTTAACTGTGCCTTGCTTGACCACACATTCTTAATAGGCAGCAATTTATGTTCAAAAATTAACAAAGAAATTCAGAGCTCATCATTTTTTTCCCCGTTTGTATTTTCCAGAGGCAGGGAAATGTGTTACTTTTACAGAACTATGCATTCTCAGAACTGACTTGCAAAGCTGGTTTAAATCTCTTCAGTGTATTGTCAGGAGGGGAAGAAAAAGATAATTTTCATAGAACAGTTACCAAGCTTCCATCCGTGCATGGCACGATCTTGGTGCGACAGCAGAGAATGGCTACACTCTCAGCCCACGCCAGAGCCCTTTTCTTGAGAAGACTCACATAAATCAAAGGTTTGATGATAATTCTGATGTGAATTTATATTTCATAGTAATCATTAAAAAGCCTGGAAGAATTCTTTAAGGCCAAAGACAAACTGAGACGCAGGAAGCTCTAATTAGGGTCTTCTCCCTAATTTAGGCCGTGGAATAAACCATCAAAGGGCAGGCCAGGAACTCACGTTGGAAGAGTCAGAAACAACTCCCCAGAGGAGGGCTCAACTCTGCTGATGAACTGAAGGTATGTTGTCATTGGAACAGCTGCTGCCCCCTCATGAGCCTCTGTGACAGTTTTAAACGTTGCCAGGCCTTCCCTGTCCCCCAAGTGCCGTACCTTGGCGATGTCGTTGATCAGTTCCTGGTATCTGTTCTTCGGGTCCACAGTCCCAAGCTCCGTTAGCTTCTTCAAGCCTGACTGGATCTTCTCCTTCTTCTCTTGAAGAGTGAGATTGCTGTCTTCCTTTATCGTTTTTGACTTTTTCATCTTGTCAGGAGTTTTGGCGTCACGGATAGCACGTCTCTGCATGGCCCTCTGATGTTCTGCTTCCTACAGTAAGAAATGGAAGTTCGTGGCAAGGTCTTCACACTTATTTATACTGAATTTATATAGTTTTCAAACTCCATTCTGGAAACAGAAGGGAACAAATTTACTCCCCAACAAATGACAGAGACACTGCATGAAGCAGAGGAAGATCTCTCTTCATCCAGAAGACAAGTCTGTGAAGTCACGAGCCTTTTTAGGGCTTCTTTCCTGGACTCTAAGGTATAATTGGAGATTGGACTCTGCTGGATACAAAATCCCTCCTTTTTTCCCTATCACATCTGGGACATGGAAACCATTTAATTTTAATGGAAACCCAGCTTGATGAATGTTATAACCACCCAATGCAACAACAGTGCTCAGTAAATTCTTGCTAATTCTTTTTGCCACCTCTTCCAGGCTGAGTGCCACTCACACTCAGGCCTTCCCTCTACTGTCAGACGTGCCACAAATGCTAGTAATCTTAAAAAGACCCTTCTTAATTCTGGTATCTCTCCCAATCACCATCCAACACGTGTCCATTATGTTCCCGCCCAACAAATGATCCACACGTGCTGTTCCACTCTTTCAACACTTTCCTCTTTATTGCCTCAGAATCTGGCTTCTGCATCTACTGCTCTCATCACCAATTACCATTCCTCCTACCCTAAATCCAGCACCTCCTCCTAGTTGTTGCCTTGGTCATCTTCCCTGCACTAAGCATGGGTTGGCACCTCCAAGTGACCCATGGTCATTTCCTTATAATTGTTCTCTCTCAAAACTTCAATGACCACCTCTATGCTGAGAGATCCCAGCATATGGCTAAGGCTCTGGTACCATATTTTGAAATGTTTGTACTAGGGATGTTTATATTTGGAAAAGCTTGTAGTTCAAACTTGTAATTTCTCCCAAACTGGAGCAATTTCTTTCTTAATATTCCCTTTTCTTCTAAAGCCAATACTACTCTATCATATAATGTAAGGAACATAAACTATGGAGTCAGAAAAAACTGCATCCAAGTTTGGTTCTGCCACTGCAAGTTGATGACCTTGGGCAAATTACTTAACCTCTAGCAGTTCTTTAGTTTCATCATCTGTAAAATGTAGATAAAAAGACTCACCTCATAGGGACACTGCAAAGATTACACGAAAGAACGTAGGTGAAAGCACCAAACTACTGTCAGTTCTCAATAAAGACCAGCTCCTCCTTCCCAACTTCAAACTTCCTTCCAGGTTACACAAGTTGCAGTTACTGGTTACGTATCTTTTCTTGACCCTCACATACATCTAAATGGTAATCAACCACAGCATCTGATAGCTGACAATTCATTTAAAACAGTAGTTTTCATATAGTCCTTGGTGCAGCCTTAAGGGTCTCCCAGAGGGACCATGAGTCTCAGAGGGCGGGCTTCTAAGGGCCCCATCCCTAGTGCCACTAGAGTAGCTCCAATTTTACTTGTATTACATATTGGGCTTCCAAATATACTGTTACTTAATGAAAAGGATTCTCATGCTCAAAATTTGAAATCGAATGACTGGACTTACTTTTCCCATTTTATATACATGAAACAGGAATCTTAAGTGTGAAGTGATTCATCTGTCCCTTCCCACTGCCACCCCTCAACCAGCTGGGCCTGGGCCCTAAGCACACACCTAGATGACTCAGCTACCAGCTGCTCCGACAGCACTGCCAAGTGGATCAATATCAAATGGTCCCAAAGGTTATAAAGCTCTTTACTCCTTATCTCTCTGGTGCCAAACTCCTAAGTTTTGGTTCTATATAATTTGTCCTCATGCTTAATTTCTCACTACTCATCTTCACCCACCTCTTCATTCCAGATATGTAGGTCTGGTCACATCACACTGTCCCCTCCCTCGGGCCTCTGTTCACCTGGACTCTCCTGTCCAGAATGCCCCCTTGTCATACATGTACACTCCAATCCTGTCCATTTTGTCCATTTGGTTCAAGTCCCACACCTTCCTGATGCTTTGCTCCCCACTGGCCTTTCTCCTTAAATTCTAGCATTTTTAGAGCCAATACCACAGAGAATTTTTAATGGTTTACTAAGGGGATTGGGTACAGCTCAGTGACAGAGCGCATGCTTAGCATGCATGAGATCCGGAGTTCAATCCCCGGTATCTCCATTTAAAAAAAAAAAAAAAGAATTGAATAGGTTTTCTAATTGCTTCAGGTGTATATGCCACACGTCTCCAACTAGATCATGAGTTCACTGAACTTAGAAGCCACATTCTCTACTTTTATTCTGTCTACCAAGGCACTTACCAAACTTCCAACCATATAATATTTAATAAGTAACTCATTGATTCTGCTTCAGGTTAAATTAAAACACACACATAGGCTGCATGTAAGTGCCAGTGAGCTTTGTGCCCTAGAAACATCTACCTCTGGATTTAGGAACCAACAACTTTCTCAGGAAGCCCTAAACACCACCACCCTCCAGTCACTGCCAAGCCCACCTCCAGGTTGCCACCTCTCACCAGCTGCGTCCTGCCTCCTCAGCCCTGTCATGTGACCGTCACAGGAGCATATCTCCGCCTTGCTGTGGTAGATGTTAAACCCCTAAATTTTACCTGTTCACTGGTGGCTGGTGTTTCTAGGATTTCAGTCAAGGTCTCTCCTGGCTGGAACCGGATGACGTCCACGATTAAACGTTTTGTGCTGAAAGGAGATGCGGGCAGCGTTTAAGCATTAGCAGGAGTCCTGCTTCCCCTTGAGTGGCCGCAGCAGCAGCAGCACGGCACTGCCTCACACGGGCCTACTGAGCAGCTGCTACTGCAAGGCACACAGGCCCCAGGCTTCTCTATGCAGCTATACCAGGGTGGGCACCGAGGTTAGGATTTCCAAGGTGCAAACTCATTTTGGCATCTTATTAGCAAATAAGGCAGTAGGTCCTTTGCCAAGCATAACACATGAAGTGGCCAGAATCATGTCAGGCTTAAACGGCCAGGATGATCGCTTCAGGTGTGAACAAGCAGACTTGTCCATCAGGACTAAGGGGTCACTGGGTTACATTTACTCCATTCCTCCTACTTCCAATACTCACTTCAGTAAGATGGTCCTCGCGTCCATTTCTGCATTCTCATCTCCAGGCACATCAAACTTGTTGGTCAGTGTGAGAGATACTTCTGTCTTAGCCAATGCCTCCTTATTTGGGTCATTTAAATTGCCAGAGCTTTCTCCTAAAGTTTTGCGAGGGTAGAAAGAATCAATGTTAAAAAGAGAGGAGATACTGGAGAGGAGATAATAATACAAGTAAAAGATAATGTGAGTTTAAGAAGATAGTTGAACAAGCCAATATGTACACTGCAGCAAGGACATCTTTTACTAAGAAATGTAAGAAAATATTATGCCAGATGATAAAGGCAAAGGATCCATAATAAAACAATTTAATAAATGTTTAACAAACCATTTCAACACTGTAATATTTCTCTCTCAAAATACTCTGTTCATTTCCTTTACAGGACTTACAATTTCTAGTGACAAGACTATGCACGTATATG
Source organism: Camelus ferus (assembly GCF_009834535.1). Classification (NCBI taxonomy): domain Eukaryota; kingdom Metazoa; phylum Chordata; class Mammalia; order Artiodactyla; family Camelidae; genus Camelus; species Camelus ferus. The sequence goes on along the minus strand of NC_045722.1, from coordinate 10,870,346 downwards.
CACTGGAAATGATCTCTTCCCCTGGACTTCAGCTCCTCACAGACAGGGGTTACATCGGTTTTCTTCCCCAATGTATATTCAGAGCTTGAACAGTGCAGAAACAGTGGAGGTGACAATGAACAGCACTCCTGCCAAGGTCTCCTCTCAGCTTCTGGGTAGCTGAGTCAGAACCTTACCTATTAGGGACTCGATAGTGGGCACCTCGCCAAGGTCATCCAGCAGCTCGTGGATCGGGTCGTTGTGCTCCGGGGCAATGGCGTCCTGGTGATCTAACAGGAGCTGCATCGAACATCCAGGGGTCAATTCCATTCACATACTCAACCCATTAGCTCCCACCCCATCCACAATGCCTAACAGCACAAAAGAGGTGAGATAACAAAGCTCCTACATTCAAAGAACTGACAAACCAATCCTCAACAAACTGACCTAAATTAACAACATACAAAGCAACACACTAGCCGTGCTGAATGGCATATGCTGTGAGGTATGAAGAGGGAACGCTGGTACTCTCTCAAATTTATAGATATAAAGGATTTCAATGAACTCTATATAAGAAAGAACAATGAAACCCACAGACTTCAATTTCCAAGTCATCAGCCAGTTCCAATGACTCGCATTCATACTTTTACTTAATGTTTCCAGTATATAATATCTTCTAATTCAGAGAAAAGTGCACCAGATCAACATTATCATTATTTTAGGGACATTGAGCAAAGCCTTTAAGATGCTATTATCCCAGGCGATGCCATCAGAAACAACAATACCTGAAATTTCATTTACATTTTATATATTTCCTCATTTCCTGTTCAATATGTCCCCAAAGGGAAAAGGAATCAATTATAAAAATTTGGGGGAAAAAAGGAGCACCCAAGGGAAAAATCACTCTAAGGTGACAGACCAAAAAAGTTGGTATTATGATGTTAGAATGTAACACAGAGGGCCAGGGTAAAATGAAGGAGCAGTAAAAACAGTATTTTATCAAGTCACTACATCAGTGGTCACAATGGAGATTCAGAAGCCCACCCGTGGGGATTCAGATTCAGCTGGCCTGTGGTGGGGCTCAGGAAACTTCATTTTTAATAATCAGCCCAGATGTTCTGATGCAGGTGGCCTGGGGATCACTTCGAGAAAGTTAAGGATAATAAGCAAAGGAAGATAAACAACAAGGCAGATGTGATGTCAGTAAGACCACAGGAAGGTAAGCTATCTGGCTTCCAGAGATAGCAAGCAGCAGCCAGGGAAGGCAATTAAGACACAGCAATGAAAGTAAGCAATTAAAGAAAAACACGTACAGTGTGGGTGTTGATGATTTCGCCTATGGAAATGTAGATCACTGGTTTGGTGAGGGTCACTAAATCAGAGTACTCATCCACATTAAATTTATCCTGAAGCTCTGGGACATCACAAGCGGTTTGGAAAAACCGTCTGAAAATAAACACAGGAGTCAGGCCCCAACAGGTGACACATGTGTGAGAAGTGGACGGGAGGACACCCCACAACCCTCTGGAGCAGTGAGTTCAAACATAAGCCAGTCAAGATGGTTAATTCTAGAGAAACTGCTGCACATTCATTGATGCTTGACAGCCTTGGGGTGTTGGTTCTCTCACCACCCAGTTTTAATTCTACCCACAAGAACTACTCAACCATAATTTAAAACAGTTCTCAAACACCTGTGTCATTAGTGGATCCAACTTTCTAAGACAATGCCCCCAGCTCAACTGAATGTTTAATTTATAACTATTAAAAGCACTCTCCAGTTCTTCTCTGACTACAAAGTAGCATGTGCCTAATGCAGACCATTGTTTTTACATTACTGTCTGTTTCACAGGAATACATTTTAATAGCTCAGACATCCTCTTCATTATCTCCCAGAGCTCTGAGCATATCAAACATGTGTCCTACAATACTGTGGTCCAGGGAATGCTGAGTGTGGTATTTAATCCTGTCTTTTCCTTCAGAGTTAGAAACATGCCCATGGAATCTTTCAAGTACATTGTCCCTTTCCCCTTACCTGAATTTCTGGTAGGATTGGGAAAGATATTCGTTAATGATGCTTAAGTGAGCATTATCTCCCAGAAACATCTTATTGGAAGCTGCGTGTTGGAGCATCTTTGCAATGGAGCCAAGATTTCGGCGTTGGTCTGTGGTAAGCTGGCCTCCTGCTGACAGGTCAATGATGTCAAAGGCATCAGGAGCAACAATGGCTGGATTCATGTATCGATAGTAGAGCAAGTTACCAATAATCTGGGAACAGAGGATAAAGAAATGGGAGTTAAAAATCACTCCACCAAGTAAGCCATAAATGGCTTTGCTAGCAAAGAAAACCAGAAAATGCAGTCCTGTGAGAAAAAAATAAACACTACACACACATGCACATACACTTTCTCTCAAGGCACCTGAAACTTTTAGTGACCAAACATCCCTTGACTGGATGCAGAAAAAAGAAAATGAGAACAGAACTTGAAAATCATAATGAAAGAGAAGATTCGGAAGGTAAAAATGAAAGATGTAAAGTCTGTATTGGGCATTTTAGGGCAGTCTTTGTTCACATATCACGGCAGCAAATAAGGGTGCTGTCAACCACATGCACTTTTCGTTTTTAGGTAAATGGGCTTTCATCCTAAGAAGCTAACAAACGTAGCTAAAATCAATCCTTAAACATGACCAAATTAGCATAGCATAATCTGTCCAACCCCCACCATCCTCATGCTGCAGACTTCAAAGGCGGACAAATTCATGCCTCTGAAATTAAAGTCACTCAACACACAACACTTTCACAGAAGGACTCAAGGAAAGTCACAGCATTTCCCCTAGAGTTTCATTCAGAAAAAAATAAAATTAATTCACCTGAACAGAAAGTCTAGAATCGAGGCCTCACTGTAGGAAAGCACAGAACTAGGAGAGAAGAAAAAAGCATTCAGATTAAAAAAAAAAAAAAGGGAAGGAGCATAGCCAAGTAAGAGAGAGTTATCAGCAACAGCCTTAGCAGAAAAGTGCTTGCTACCATTCACCTGGCCACCAGCAGAGGGAGCAATTCTTCAGCGAAAAGATAGAGGACTCAAAAGAAATTTGTCTCAAGACAGGAAAATCCATCTTCTCTACTTGTTTGGTGTCTGTGTACCAATCAAACAACACCGGAACTATAGAGGAACTAAGAGAGGTATTATTTACTGTTTACAGTCACTTTCAAAACCTCACAATCAATGGTGAGTTACTGACAAAAATCTATGCTTAGGTATTCACTAAGGATCTAAGGTCAGGTCTAGTCTTGTCACTTCCCTCCCAGAGGATTATTGCCAGGGCAAGAATGTGCCAGCTTTCCGGGTCTTACCTTCAGCAGTTCATCCTCACCAGCATCAGGGAACTTCTCATGTAAAGAGTCCTTCAGCACTTTGGCAATGAAGCGCATCCCGTAACTGTGGGATGGACAAAACTTGGTGAGAAGGGCCGGGGAGCAGAAGGCCACCAATGCTGGGCTCTATTTGGGGTCACAAGTGATGGCACTCACGGGATTTTGTCCACAGAGCTGATGATGGCTGAGAGGAACTTGTCTGTCACAGCCCGCATGTTCCTGATGGAGTTGTCTAGTCGTGTTCTGACTTCTTCATGAGCCAGAGCCTGCTCTGGGGTCACGTCATAGGGTAGTTTGCTGGGAAAGCAGAAATCATTCCCAACTATGTTAGACCAACAGCCAGGAACATCCTGAGGCAAGACTCAGAGAGATCAGGTAATTTTCTTATGCACATAGAGCTGGTAAATTTGGGGAGCCAGAACTTAGACTCAGGTTTTCATCTATGAATTGGGTGCCTTGAACTATGTGCCAGGCACTAAAATAGGCACTTGGGATAAAAGGTATGTGACATGACAGCTTCTCAAGTTTCTTACAATCTGGTGGGAGAGACATACAAATAAATACCTGCAAACACATTGTGCTGTAGATAAGGAGCTAAGGAGGAGTACCACCAGGCCACAGAGAAGAGGCCATCCAGACTAGAGGAACTAAGGAAGACTTTCATAAAGAAGGGATATCTGACCCCAGGGAAAAGGGAGAAGAAAGGTCTTCTAGGAAAGATGATCAAATGCAAAGAAAGGGAAGAGGGAGGAGAAATGACAGTAGAAAAATAAACAGGGGCCAAGTCACGGAGGACCTTGTATATAATGCTAAGAAGTTTAAACTTTCCTAGAAGCCAGGAAGAGCTATTAAAAGACAGGAGACCTGAATTCTGAGTAAAATTGCTCTGGTCCACCACGAGAAATGAATTAAAGGTGGACACTCACAGACGAAAGAGCTGGAAGCCTGGTGCCACAGGCTGCTCCAGAGACGCTGAGGGCATAGACACGGACGCAGTGGTGGGGCCAGGAGGCAGATACGACAGATATTAAGGAGATACAATCAATGCGACTTGGTGACCCTTTGGGTACTAATGAGGGAGGTGACAGTTTTATATATAGGAACTCAAGCCAGAGGAGCTGACAAGATCACTCAAGGAGAGGGCAATGTGTCAAAAGAAACTCAAGAGAATAGGAAACATGCTAGAACACTGAGCCTAGGCTTGATTAGGAAGGAAATAAAAACAGGAGGGAGCTGAAAGACAAAAATGAAATGCAGGGGTCAAGGTCCAATACTTTCAATGAGGTCAAAAAGCAGTAATGGTGATCTTGGTGGCCTAAATCCAATAACAAGCGTCCTAATAAGAGACAAGTGGAGGGAGATTTGGAGGGAGACCTTACACACACAAGAGGAGACGATGTGACAACAGAAGCAGAGACTGGAGTGATTCACCCACAAGTCCAGGGATGCCAGCAGCCACCAAGAAGCCAGGAGAGGCAAGGAATGGATTTCCCACTAGAGCCTCCAGAGGGAGCGCAGCCCTGCTGACACCTCGATTCCACCCCTTTGATACTGATTTTGGACTTCTGGGCTCCAAAACTGTGAGATAATACATTTCTGTTGTTTTAAGCCACCAAGAGTGTGGTAATTCATCACAGGAGCAACAGAAAACTGATACAAGCAGATAGGGCTACAACTCCATTTATCACACGGTGGCTGGATTACAAACATAGGTAGACTATGAACACAAGGATTCAGCCAAAATCAACAAACATATTCTGTTTGAAACAACTGGCCGTATGGGATTTATAATAAGGGCATTGTATATTTTGTTATTTTTAAGTTATGTGCTAAACATTTTTTATAGCAGTAAAAATTTATAACTCTGTGTATATGACATTTTAAAAAAGTAGTAAGGAGCAAAGGGAATAAAAGTGCAAAACACAATGGCTATAGGCAGAAAACAGAATCTTAAATCTCTAAGATTTTAGAGGTGAACATTCCCAAGCGATGACAAGGTCCCAGTTTGCTATGTGTTTGGTGGCTACAGCTCAAGGATCCATGATGCTTACATGCGGAATGGGCTCCTATCACACACCACTACACCTCCAAGTTATCCATATCAAAAAAAAAAAAAAAAAAAAAGTGTTGAAACTGATTTCCATTTTATGAAAAGCAAACTAAGACATCAGTTTCTGATAGGCACCCACAAGAAAAAAAATCCTGAAACATCTACTGGAATTTTGCTTTAAAAACAACTGACTTATGACCACTGGAGGAAATATCTTAGTACCCTTGAGTCAGCATCCACAGGACTGTCATCTGGGATGCTCTGGGTTGCAGGCAAACCTTCCCAGTCAAATACTGCAGTTGGCTGACCACATTCCAGGATCTGAACCTCAGGTGTGCAGGTCAAAACAAAAATGGATTTTTTTCATCCCACCAAGCAATGATCTAACTCCTAGTAACAGACTTGCACATTACTGAGAATCAAATCAGGTGCCCAGTAATTCCCAGTAAGGGAGATAAGCCTTCTCTAGGAGTCAGCAGAATGTTCTGTTTTCTATCCAGGGTAACTTCCCTCTTTGCCTGGTGTCCAGGTAACCTGGAAAGCAGAATGATGTAGAGCAGCGCTTTTCAATGTGTGGACCAGTACCAGTCTACCAGTCAGTCCAAGACCGGTAAGGAGCTGGAGCCAGAATATAATCAACACACTGTTGAAAGTCTTGCTATGGAAAAAAAATGTCAGCTGAACTAAAAACAGTGTGCTTAGCCTCACAGATTTTCAGTTTCTGGCCCACAGATCACACTGAACAGCAATGGTACTTTTTTAAGCTCCAGAGAACTTCATGCATGATCTAACCCTACTCTACAACAACAAGAAAAACTGCCATAGCCTAAGCCATTCACATCTCTATTCCTCAACCCTCACTGTCCTCACTCTACTGAATAAAAACGTTTTGAAACATTCTGGCTTTCTGAATTCTGTTTTACCAGCACTAACCATATTCTGTTGACATACTATTGCTTTAGATGTGTTACTGCTGGTGGTAAACTACAGCCCAGGCACAGAACTCTCCCGAATTATGTGAATTTAGTTAGTCCAACGCTCAGTACTCCAGGGCAGTTCATCACTTGCCCATGCCATCTCCTCCTTCCTTTAACGAAACAGTACTCTCATGCAGATCTGTGCGAGTCTTCCCATCCAACCGCATCTCGAGTGATGCCAGTGTCCTCCTAGATCCTACACTCTCCCAAGCTCCTTCCACCTGAGGGCATTCAGACACGGAGACTCTGCACCTAGCTCTTGGCAAGGCTGGTCCCTCGTATCCTTCAGGCTTTAGCCATGTGGCGTTTCACCTTCTCAGAGAGGCTCCCCCTCTTAGTCAGCTCCCTCTGTATTCTCCATTACAGTTTGCCACAAAATCCTCCTCAGTTTGTAATGTTACTTTTATGCATGTGTTTGTCACCTCTCCCATGCAATAAACTATGAACAGAGGGCAGGGAGCATGTCTGTTTCATTCATTATTGTATTATTATATGTATACATGACAGAGTCTGGCATATAGTAATCAACAAATATTTGCTAAATAAGTGAATAAATTACTAGGTCAACTGTTTAAAGAAGAGGTCTCCAAGGAAAGACTATTTGAATAATTATTAATTTATAAATCAAAGAAACATTAACTGCTTAAAGAGAGAGAAAGGAAAGAATAAAAACATGAAAGAAAATGTATTGTGGTTATCATACCTTGCCTCTCCTGTCTGAGACTCCATCTGATTAACCCAAGATTTGTAAATATCCACAGGATCAGTTTTGATGTTGAGAGATTTGTCGTCCATAATCTCCTTCACGACCGGGGCCAATATCTGTCTCAGCGCATTCTGGCCCCGGGCACCACGGTTGAAACTTACAACCATCTTTATAACTGTAGGATTTCCTGTCACAATCTCTTGAATCTGATCTACTTTTGACCTATAGAACAGAAGATACAAATTCAATTCAAACTAATCACTGAATCTACCAACTTAAGGATCCTTCCCACTTAAAGGTCTCATCTCCTAAAAACAGAAAGACTTAGATGGAAAGGGGTATATGCTCTTTTCTAGAAACATTCCCCAACACTTATCCGAACACAGGATCTTCCTGAGGTTGCGAACTCAATCATGGGACCACGATCAGACCCTTTATTAGCCAACTAAGTGAAATCTTCATAGTTTGGATCAGCTTTTTAAAAAATTATACCTTAATATAGAATGCTTCTAAAACTAATCTAGCAAATTTCTTACTCTATCACTCACCTCCCCAGAAGCAGGAACACTTTATATTAGTGTTTATAATCATTTATAATGAGTGTAGGATATTAGTTTATATTAGTGTATAGTATATATCGTGTGTAGTATAATTAGCTTAATTCATGTATAATATATTATTACATTATAAGAGATAGACGCTTCTTTTGAGTAAATGTTTCACACAGATCACAGTATTGAGAACAAGAAGAGGCACAGGCAGGCCTGAACCTCAAACTGGGAGCATCTATGATAGTGGGAGGGGTCCCCTGCCCTGCAGAAATCTGTTCATACTTGATTTCCTCCTGCAGTGCTGTCTTAAAGAGCCGTAGGAGCAGGTACTCCTCTCGCTGGTTGGATGCGTAGTTGTACAGTGTGAAGATTACGGAGTCCATGAACTTGGTGGACTTGTTCTGGGGCATCTGAAAAATCAGCTTCGCTAGATAGGTGGGGTTGGTCTGAAATAAAACCAAGGGATAAATCATTTCTAGATAACACAAAGGCTGGCACAAACAATCCAGACTTTTCAGTTTCAAGGATTAGAAGGTACCTGAGTAATAAAGAAAAACAGGACAGCCCTTTGCTCACCCCTCAGTGGAAATAAGAAAGACTTCTGCAGAGATCTATGTGTAAGGTTTTCTTGTGGAAAAGTAAATTAACTAAACTTTACAGCACTAATGCCAGGAGCCACTCACCTGCAGTAAATAAAACAGGTGTTGATAAGCTTCCAACTTTTCTCTCTTTTCCTTGCTCAAAGCCTTGAGCCCCCCCTTCTGTTTATTTAGCATCATCATATCAGACAACTGTTCCTTATTTTTTTTGGTAAGTTTTTTACTGTGAGAAACCACATCCTGGAAACAAACACATATACAAATATCAAAAAGCTTTCAAGGTGAAACTCTGGCCATCATGGAAAGTTCTTTTAGCACCTAAAAACTTTCATGAAGGTCTATTGCACTGGCTCCCCATCAAACATTTCAGAATCACTACACTATGTCTTATTTTCAGTACACCAATCAAATCCATTCCTACTTCCATCTTCCCATGAAGAATCTGAACCATAAAAATGTCCAATGATTTAGAAAACTAACTTCTAGGAATCTATCTTACAAACAAAGTCTTAAGGACAGTAAAAGCTACATACACATTGAAATATTAATTACATTGTTATTTGGTAATAATAAAAATTTGGAAATGTCAAATAGTTGAGGGAAGAAGGAGGTAAATCATAGAATATTTTCTGATGAATTATTACACTGCCATTAAAAATAATATTTATGACTACTTATCATATGGAAAGTATCTTATCCTCTGTGGTAAGTAAAAATGTAGGACACAAAATGACTGTTGGGATAGTGGAATTATGGGATGATTTTTATCTTCTTTTCTCTATTTAAAATTTTGTGTTTAAATCATTTCATTTCTTATTTAACTTTTTAAAAATTTATGACTTTAGCTGAGAAGAAAGTGAGCCCCCTCCCCCCACAAGTCATAAGGGGGGAGACAGGAGTACCAAGCAGGACAAAGTGCCCCAAGGCCCTGCAGGCACTGGACCATACCTGCAGTGTAATTTTGTTTTTCACTAGCAGTCCAATTTTGATGTCCATGAGATTGAGGTCATTCTCCAGCTGTTGGTTAGAACGAATGAGGGTAATGACCTCTTCCCGCATCTTCATAAGATCAAGCTCCTCCTGAAAATCCTGGTCACTTTGGTCGAGCAGGTGGACAAATTTTCGGACCACAATCATAGGGGGATCCTCAGCATTGACTGACAGAAAGAAAGCATGTGTCAGACAAAGAATGGAATTTCCAGAAGTTCTACGTCTTGGCAAACATCAGTAATGTCTTGAAAAAACAGCTCCATTCACACATTAAGGTTATTTGTTTATTTCTGAGATGTGCAAAGACAACCACCAAGTGCAGTCTTCTGGGTCATGCGATCACTATGTTGTTATGTGGAAGGCTCACACGGCAAGCAACAAGACATCTGTTAGCAAAGGGGTTTAAGTCACAAGCAGCACCCTACCCGCCAAGCCTTGCCTGCAGGACAAGAAAAGAGATCCGTGGAGAATACCCAGAACCTGACGGCTCTCAACCATTGCCTCAACTCTTCTCTGCTGAGCCACAGTTACTCACTGAGAGTCTTGTAGTCATCACGAGCTTTGTTTGCCCGAATAAAAGCCTGGATTTTGATAATGTCATTTATCTAAAAGAACAAAAAAGAAGAAACTCCTTTGCTCATTTGTCCACCACAAATACAGCAAAACTGACTCTGCTGGTCCTTACTACCCAGGGGTACTTACATGGTCTCGGAAATACTGCAGGCGGTCTCTATAGCGCTTTCTAGCTTGATGCATCCTTGCCAGGGACTGAATCTGTGGAAAAGGAAGAGGGATCCTTGAAATGAGAAGAGCCCTTCATCTCAACACATACCAGACTCACGTCCCCCACTGAGAAACCCTGCTCGGGCTACATACCTTTACAACTTCATCTTTATGGGAGCGCAGGTAAGCTAAGCGATCCTGATACGCCTTCCTCTGCTTGTATCCTCTCCACTGTGACTGAAACCATCAAATATTATAGTCGACACATTATTTTCCAAGGGTTAGAGGAAGTTAAAAAAAATCTCATCTTGGGAGGAGGGTATAGGCTCAGTGGTAGAGTGCGTGCTTAACACGCACAAGGTCCCGGGTTCAATCCCCAGTGCCTCCGTTAAAATAAAAATAAATAAACCTAATTATCCCCCTCTCCCCTACAAAAAAACCCCCCAAAATCTCATCCTGATATATTATCCAAGTGCAATTCATGATGCAGCTTTAAAAAGGACCACATCTATCAGTGACGGGAAGGAGGTCCTGGGCTGTAACTCCACCAGGAGAGCACACTGGGCAACCCCCACTTCCCTGACGCCAGCAGAGCACTTTACACCTTTGAAAGTGCATCCACACAGGCTCTCTTACGGGCTCCTCACAACAAATCAGGTGGAAAAGATAAATACCAGTATCTCCACTTACAGATAAGGGAACAAACTTAGAGAGGTTCCCCACTACCCGGCAGTGGTGGAGCCATAATTCTTGACTCAGAATTCTTTCCGTGACACTGTGCTACCCTGTCACTGAAGCAAAATCACAGTTGTTTCCCGTGACATTCAAATCCACACAAGGGAACAGTCTTAGAAGACAACGAGGTGTCCGAGAAGAAGTGCCACTGAGCTGGGCAGCTCACCACTAAACACCATTAAGCACTCTGTTTACCGTGGCAGCAGACGAATTGCTCGTCAGAAGAAGGATGAGGCTAAGAGGTCAGAAGGCAAAAAACACACTCAGACGTTGGACTGTAGGAGCTGACTGTTTATTACCCCTGCTCTAGAGGCCCACGTGCTGTGTCTTAGGCTCTGAAATACCTGAATGCAGGTGATTGCAGGGACTTGTTTCTTCAGGAAATTCATCCGGGATCGGAATTCCTGTCGAACTAAGTATCCCCGGCAGCAGGCCTGCAGCTTGGTGACCAAGCCTTCGTTGGCCAGCCAAAGCTGCTCTCGGTTGTACGCGGCAGTCACCCCCGAGATGGAACTCTGAAGAAGCATTTGGTGACGAGAGAAGATATACAAAGGTGAGAATGGACAAAAATTTTAACAGTATCATCCACAGCATGCAAAGTAACCCTCACTGCTTTCTACGCCTACACTAGACCTTCAGCCAAGAAACAGGAATGAAGACTTCAGGTCTATTTTTCAAGGCCAAGTTGTTCTCACATCCCCCCAAAAAGTCATAAGCAAAAACCTTATCTTTTACTTCATATGTTATTTCCTTTACTCACTCACCTACCCAACACTGACTGTGTCAGGAACTGTGCTTGCTGATCTGGGGTCACTGTTGACAAGAAGACAGAGTGACAGGTGCCAATACCAAGGCCCAGAGTCCCTAGAACGCCACAGTGGAGACACTGCAGGGGAGGGCCAGACTGCAAATGGTCTTGAGAAGTAACTTAAAGTGTTTGGACTCCAGTTACTACAGGCACTGGAGAACCAGAGCCAGCAAACTTTCAAACAGGAATAAAACCATCAGATTTCTTTTTAGAGACGCAGCACTGTTAGCAGAGTAGCTATGAGCCAGGGATAGGTCATGTGATGTAAGCACAAGTAGTGTGGTAAGATCTCTAGGAGAACTCTTTGAGAGACAGACAGACAGCTGGTATTATGCCTGTTTTGCTCTTCTTCCCATCTTCCTACTCCCTGCCTGCTATCCTTCTGGATGACAAGGTGATCCTGAGAATGGAAGCCACATGCTAAGAATTGCAGAGCAGAAAGACAGAAGGACCTAGGGACAGATGACACTGGGGAGCCACCACACCTTCCCTGGACTGCTCAACTCCAGAATAATTCTATGAGTTAAAAATACACCCTTATATACTATTTCAGCCCTGGTTTTTCCATTGAACTGTTGAGGTGTCTGCTGGGCACCTAAACTATAAGTGGAAAGGCAAACCTGGTGGTGGTAAAAAAAGGACTAAAGTCTGGAGGAACAAGATTTAGGATTTGCAAGCACACAGGTGAGAGCTGGAGCCACAGGCTTGAATGAGATTACTCAGTAAGACTGTTTAGAGGAAGAGAAGGTGCCAGTGAGATTCTGATATAATTCAAGGAGGTAGAGAAAAGGAAAGTAGTGAGAGATTAAGAAGGGACACTCAGAAGTAGAACCAGAAGAGAATGGCACCAGAGAAGCCAAAGAGTTGAGAGTTTAAGGAAGAGAACACAGTGAGAAGTCAGTTATGATGAGATCCCCTTAATTTAGAATAAATTCTAAAATAAGAGTTTTATTAAAGTAAAAGCTGGATAATGTGGGGCAGACTAATTTCAAGGCACTTAGCAAGAACAGAGTATGAACTTATAGGCACAGCAAAATCAGAAAAGTTCTACAGGCTTACAATTTTTCTTTTTTTTAAGACAAGGGAGACATGATTACGTATGTAGGCTGATGCTTAAAAGTATATCCTTGGACCAGCAGCATCAGCATCACCTAGGGACTGGTCTGAAATGCAGACTCTCAGGCCCACAGAATCAGTCTTCACTTTACAAGGTTCCCAGGTGATTTATGTAGGTACACACTAAATTCTGAAAAGGGCTGATCATCTTACATATTAGAATAATAGAAAAAAATGAGAGGAGGTGGAGTACTAGCTCTGCAAGGAACTGGGAGAGAATGAAATAAGGAGACAAGATGAATGATAAATTTAGGATAAATTTTTTTTTGGGGGGGAAAGGAAATGATGAAGGAGGCAGTGAAAATCCAGACTCACTGAAAGGAAGGAAAAAGGAGAGAAGGAGAACTAATTTGATGGTCACGTTTCTTTTATTTTTATTTTTAGAGAAGTAGGAGGAGGTTAGGTAATGTGCTGTTTAAAATTCTTAGGGCCACATGCAAAACACTAAGTATGAGTGTCTCTGTAGAAGACAGTAAGACTCTCAAAGGTGTTCATGACCCGAAGAGTTAAAAATCACCACGCTGGAAGATGCAGCCTGGCTTCCTAAATGTGGCCGGCCAGGTCTGAGCCTCTCTGCTCTGCCTCCTCCTCTGCACACCATCATCAGGACCACTCGATCTCCCTTCAGTGGCCCACATTCCTCTAGCCCTTGGTGCCTTTCCCACGTTGTCCTCTCTGTTCAGAATAGCCTTCCGCCTTTTTCCCACCTGCTAAATGTTATCTGTGCTTTCTTTCTCCAGGACAGAATTAACTGCTTCCCTAACATTTCCTCTGTTTTACTGTTCCGAGAGCATCTGTTTCTCTCTGGCTTACACCGCGGTACTCTGTGCCTGCTGTTCTCACCACAACACTGTGAACTGGGAGGCAGATTCTTTGATACATCTTTATATCCCCTCAACACCCAACACAGAGTTCACCGAGTTTACTTAAATGTAATCACTTGTGAAACCATCAGCAGTAACGATGAAACACTAGGGAAGTAAGAGACTATAATTTCCCAAAGAGGACAATTTTATACACAGGATAGAAACTCATCCCTCTGATCGGTAAGTTCTGAATAAAGAGACTGCTTCACTTTTTACATATGTGTATATTCCATGTGTTCAAAGGACTTGGGAAATAATGCCCAATGGAAGCAGATGACCTTTCAGAAGTCCTGTACTGTCCTTTCTCTCTAAGAATCTTTGTGCCTGTTCATAATGTGTCTTATCATGACCTACAGGAGCTTATTGAACAGCTTCCCTCAATGTATTTTCCTCTCCTTTAATGTTCATTAGACAACTCCAGTTTAATGAACATGAGCTCAGTGCCATTTAACACTGAAAGTGCTCAATAGCCCACCAAGGACAAGATAATTGGCCATTACATACAAGGTTGCAAACTTACCAGCTCACCTTACAGACCAGCAGTGGGCATAAAACAAGTACAGACATGACTGAAATTCAAATCCAAGGTGGTTAAATTCTGAATGAATACAAGACTACGAGGATGGAGAGGGGAAGGAAAAGGAATTTTAAGAAGATTCATTGAGGCAGTGACACCTGACATGGGTATGTCTGGAAGGATAGAATTTTGACAGACGTAGATGGCAGGGGAGGGACATCTCATGACAGCAGGGGCTTTGTTTTGTTCACGACTATATCTCCATTGCTTAGAAGGGTGTCTGGTACATTTAAGGAGGCCTTCAGAAACTGTTGAATGATGAAATTCCAGTAAAAATGAACAGCATAAGCAAAGACACAGGGAATGGGAAAAAAACACTTAAAAACAGCTATAAAAATGCTAACTTCATGTGAATTGTAGGTTATATTCTAATACAGTACAGTTTGGAGTTTGTGGAATAGTCAGAAAAGGGATTAAAAATATACATTGGGAAGATTAATAGTAGTTGCATTTAATGAGTCAGTGCAATTTTCAGTTTTTCGTCTTTGCTGGATCATCCAAATTTTTTAATAAGTACATAATTTATCTGACTTAATTTTATAATCCAGATGTCTTACTAATTTAGGCCTCAGGCACTCCCACAAGAAAAAAATTACTCCAAATTAGTTTGTTATGTAGCTTTAATTTTAGTCTAGAGCTCCTGACCACATGCCCTGTTCCTCCTAATATTAGCTCTAAAATGCAGATACTTTCTCTCAGCTTCTTCTTTTGTGAAAAAAATGTGACCTACCTGGATCTCCTCCCGAGAAAGCTGCAAAGAATTTTGCACAAAGTCTGGGGGTTCATCCCATCCTCCTTCCTGGGTCTCCAGATTGTGGTAATAATGATACCCACCTTTCACCCAGTGCTTCACCCACTTGCTGCTGTTATCTCCTGACGGAAGAGACAGGAAAGATCAAAGACACCCAGAGCCACATTCCCCACATTCGCACGTCTAACATTACAAGATTGTTCCAGTCGGGTTTAACAACCTAAATAAAGACCATTCCAAAAACCTATTCCTTGGGTCTGTGAGAGTAAAGGGACATTCTAAGACCCTCAAATCATGACTTCATAGTATCTCATTTAGTCATTCATATTTATGTTATAAAAAGAAAATACCTATGGAATCCAAACAGGAAAATTAACCTTGACTACCTTGGTTCCTTCCGAAGCCTATTCCTAAGTAAGAGATTGTATGTCAGGAAACTACTCTGATAAAAGACTTACAACCATTCGGCCTCTCTAGTTAATAAAACAAAGGCCATGAAATAGGATGAAAAATCTTATTTTTTCCCCTTCTTGCAGATAAACTATTTCTAACTATTTATAGGCTTAGGTAATCAGAACTACAGATACTCTATACCAGATAAGCAGTCAAATATTTTGATCCTTCCCTCATTTTCAGAAAATTGACCCTTTTAACATAGCTGCCCTCAAGGGGGAGAAAAGAATGTTTTCAAAACTTTGAAAAAACTTTTCAAAAACAACAACAACAACAACAACAACAACAACAACAACAACAACAACAAAACAGGAATATTATCTCCTTGGGTCTTTAAAATAAGACTAATACTGTTCTTCTGAAGTACGTCCCCCCAGCTTGTCCCATCATACGTTCAAGTTCTTACTTTCAGGGCACATATTTATTTACCCATAACTCACCTGCTGCCAGTTTTTTCTTCTTGGCTTCAGCAAGATCACTCTGGTAAGTCTCACCACATTCAGGGATGACTCCATACAAGCCGACATCAGGGGAACGAAGGGCACTCAGTGTTTTGCCAACATCGCCGCTCTCTACTGCTTCATTAATGGCAAAAATTCCTAAGGCAACTATCCCAGAAGAGAACTGTTACTGGAATAGTTCAGAAAGTGTCTAGATTCACCTACTGGCAAACTGTTCCCACCAACATCTCTCTGTCTTGGTCAGGTTGAGTACTGAGATGGAGCACCTTGCCACCCCCACTCTCCACCAAAACAAATAAAACTGACACATACACCTCTGTGCCTCTTGGGTGTCTTTGTTGGACTGACAGATTCCACCTTGGATTTCATCCAACCACAACACAGCTGACTCATCCTGGGTCTCCTGCACACCATTGAAAGCAAAACATTAGAGTCATGAAATCAGAGTACATATTGTGATGGGGCTTCTGAGGCAATTAGATACAGAGGAAGAAGTTTCAAATATACAAGACACATGGAAAAGTCAAATCGAAGAAGCCAGGCATCAAAATACCAGTAAGAGGTTACAAGAGAAATGCCTTGGATGTAGGTGATGGATATATGAAGATAAATTAGTCACTCAGGAGGTCAAGAGCGGCCAGAAAGGGCAAAAGGACCACACTGGGAAGGGGCCCAGGGACTTACATACTGTGACAAAAACCACAGTATGCATATGAACATGCAGTACTTTTTAGAAAACCTCCTTGCCAACAATATTCAGAGGAAGTTGATATTCTCTATTGACTACTGTTTTTAAGACTCTCAAGACTTCATCACATGTAAAGCCAGGAGTCACTATAGGCAATCTAAACTTATTACCAGCTTCTATTCTAAAACTTGAGTGTTAAATCAGTTGTTGGAAATTTAAAAACATATTTTCACACAGAAACATAATAAATAGTGCTTAGTTTCCTCAATATGGCCAACAAAGCCTCTCTACTCCACAGTGTAGTTTGAGTTGAATACTAGGGACAGAGGTGAAATAGAAGTGGAGTCTTTTTCTCCAGAAAAGGTGAGGCACCTCAGGTGTTAAAGTAACCAGGTTGCGAGAGTCATGTTTGAAGAAATCCTGGCAGACCCAACAAAAGTAACTACTCCTAAGGCTTGAGCTAAGAGCAGTTGGGATAAATAGCAGCTCAAAAATCCATCAAGACTACCTGATGTAAATTAATTTACCAAAGTACCAATGAGGTATCTGGGGTCAGTAACTATAACCATGTTGCCAGATGTGGAAGGGTCTGGGCTCTGAGGCAAAATGGAAAGTTTCCGCGCCTTCAGCAGGCCCAGGAGTTGAACTTGTAAAACCTTAGAGGAGGCTTGGCTTTCTTCCTGCATTACTTGGGGGAGAGACACAATATGTCACTCAGCAAAGCTAAGCAGTCACAGATCCTTGCAATATATAAAGCACGGTGGTGACCGGATAAGGCCAAAGGAAGGCATCTGAAATCGAACCAGTGTTTTCTCCCTAGAAAGAAAGATGGTTTAACTAAATTAATTATAAGTGCTGGGGTTACAGTAGTAAGGGGCACTATCCCAATTTAAGAAGCTCACAGTCTTGAGAAAGGAAAGGAGTAACCAGATAAACAGAATGCAAGACCAAGTCACCTACTAGCAGGAGAATTTAGCACTTTCCTACCAATGGTCACTTTCTGTTACTAAAAATAGAACATGGCTGCACACAATCCCTAGAGTCCTATGAATAATTACTGGAAATGGTAAGAAATAGTTTCAATATGAGACAACACAATGAGTCAGCCACAGCTTTGCGACAACTTAAACTGAGAGTCATAAGCTAGAGGGCTGAAGGTGCAGTCTCTAAGAGAAGTGGCATAAACATCCTTGTACCCTAAAAACAGAACCAGACCATATTTAGTTCACTTTTAGGCCAATCACACATTAGGTATCTCTAAGCCGAATCTATAATAAGCAAAGCTGGGAGGGTTGGCACAACCTTCCTTGCATCCAGAGAAAGGCATAGCTTATCAAGAACTCTAACCATTCAGAGTTCTGTCTTCTCTGCCCCATACAGACTACAGCAAAAAGATTAAAACAAAACCTTCCATACATTCTCCCCTAAGAAACAAGCGACAGAACTGTGGTATGAAAGACAAAAAAAAAAAAGGCAATGGATCAGTGTCTCAGGTGTGTCAGGGAAATATGATTTCCTCTTCACCAGACTAAAGAAGGAAAGGTAGACGACATACACCGTCTCATTCCAGTGTAAGGGAAGAACAGGTTCTCTCTGCTCCAATTAGATCTAATAAGATGACAAAAGCCAACATCCTCCTGTGAAAGTTTGCTCTAAAGATCAACTCAAATCACTTAGTAGGGAGTTAAAACCCTGAATGAGATACTTAAGAGAATATTGAGATAAAACAGATTTAATATGAAAATCCTTTATAAAATATACTGAAATAATGTCCCCTAACAACAGTGACGCTTAGAAGCACATCAACTGCATTTTAGAAGAGGCAGAGAGATAGGAACCAGAAATAAGAATCAAAGAGGAGTGGGCAATGATTGGAGATAAAAGAGGTGGAGGAGCCACAAGATACAAGGAAGGGAAATGGAGAAGAGATGGAAGAATGGCCCTTATGTGTGTGCATATATATGGGAAGCACATGCACACACACACCAGTAAAGGGCACTTCTCACCCCTTAAAACTCTCTTAAAAGTGTCTCCTGTTATACATGGCATGGATGCCTGTGTGACGGTGAATATTACACATATGTAATGCATGTGTAAGTATTATATATATCTGTGTATTAGAGATATAGTACATATACATATAATATAGATGAAATGTTTTATCTCTCATCACACATACATACACATGCAAACCATGCCATATATACATGTAAAACACATACATGAATCTATACAGCATATATTTATCAACACAAGCACTGATCAAACAGAGTGGAGTAGAGATCTTATGGCCCCTTTTTGGTTTATGTATTAATCCTTTAGCTGCAGCATAGTGGAAGTTCAGGGAGAGCTAGAACTGTGGGTGGCACAGATTTGGGAGGACTGGGACTGCAGCAATGTACCAAACAAAAGTATTTGAGTAGTCTAACAACTGGTACAGCTATGCCAGTACATATGAGCTGATTTTTAGCGACATGCATGTATGCACGTCAGTGTACACAGACACTGTGAGGTGGGGGAAGAAAAGAGAGACTTAAGAATCATTCATATTTCTAATTATAACATGGGTTCCTTGAGAATCCCTGATATCCATGCCTTGGCATTCAGACAATACGACCCAATGACCAGTAATCTACTTTTTAGTATTTCAAAGGCACTAAATTTAAATAGAGATGTGACAACAGTGAAAATGGTAGAGGAAGGTCCTCTGAAAATCCCCTCCTACATAAAAGCAACAAAAACACCGACAAAAATCATCAGAATCAACTTTTCAAAACAACAGAAATTAACCAAACACTTGCAGCAATCAGAGAGAGTTTATTCAAGAAAAATAGTTGAACTCAGTAAGGACAGTGAGCTTTGTGGCACTTTAAATCGCCCTATTCTCTCCTGTGTTCTGTCCCCCCTCCCCCCACCCCATACACATCTACCTCCTTCAAAGCCCTATCTATTCACAGAGAACAGTCTTTAGTTGACCTGTTAGATAGTTCCTTGGAAGACCACAGCTAGGCTGTCTTTATTTGACCTGACTTAGAGCTTGCCCAGTGCAAACAGCTTTTTCTCCAGGGGCATTTGTCCAAAACAGTAAGAGGTAATTGTTTCACATCACAGATGTCTGAGGTCGTGGATAAAAATTTAGGCAAATAACAGGCTAACCAAAAAGCTTAAAAGGAAAAGCTAGAGAATGATATGTCCACAGATATCTTTGAAAAGCTCTGAAAAATTCCTGGGATGGGAATCTAGAAAGCCAAAGTGTATGTGTGGGCTGTGCACATGCTCAGAAAAAATCAGATAAGGCTGTAAGCTCTCAGCTCTGGCTGACCTTAAGGCTCTGGGCAAGCATGAAGTGAAGGAAAGCAAAATTGTTAACGGCCTGGCTGAGTGTTGAAGGCATGCCCCAACACACACAAAGGCCCTCAGCAAAGGCTGGGAGCTTTACTGGTTCTAGGCATTTAAGAAAACTTCTGTCTAATCATTAACTGACCACTAGTAACCAAGCAGAGACTTCAGTGGACACATAAGAATCTAGATTTCCAGAGTTGCCCCATTATATATTATTAAAATGTCCAGATTTTAAATTACAAGATATGCAAAGAAACAAGAAAGCAAGGTCCAAACAGGAAAAAAGCAGACAACAGAAACCACCCAGATTGAACTTAGTAGACAAAAACAAACCAGTTACCTTAAATATATTCAAATAACTAAAGGAAACCATATCTAAAGAACTAAAGGAAAGTATGAGAACAACGTCTCACCAAATAGAGATGAGACTGACTGATTTTAAAAGAACCAGATTAAATTATGGAATTGAAAAATACAATGACTGAAATGCAAAATTCACTTGAGGGACTCAGCATATTTGAGCAAGGAGAAGAATCAGTAAACCTGAAGATAGGTCAATTGAAATGATGCAGTCTGAAGAACAGCATCCAGTCTAAGGAACAGTAAAGAAAAGGAAAGAAGAAACATGAACAAAGCCCCAGAAACCTGTGGACACCATCAATAACACTAATATATGCACAATGGAACTCTCAGAAGGTAAGGAGAAAGAGAGAGAGGTATTTTACTTGAAGAAGATCTGAACAGACCTATAACAAATATAGATAGACATGGACTCATAATCAAAACATAGTCATACAAAAACAAAAGAAAACCAAAAATGCAGGACCATATCATATGGCTTCACTGGTGAATTCTACCAGATGTTTAAAGAAGAATGAATATCAATTCTTTATAAACTCTTCTAAAACATAAAAGAGGAAGGAACACTTCCCCATTCATTCTATGAGGCTTTTATTACCCTGATACCAAAACCAGACATGAAGATATTATAAGAAAAACAGGCCAAATTTAAGTTAAGATATTTTGCTTGCTAAATTTGGAACTCAGCTGATTATTTTTAAAACTACTCCCAAGAGAAACTTAGAAGTTGAGCTGAGGCTTAAAAAAAGACAGTTACACCTAAACTGCAGTCTACCAGCTGAGCCTGGCAGTGTTAAGCAACTTTTCCTATCTCTCCTCTGCCTCTGCCTCTGATGAACTCTGAAAAGTTATTCCACAACAAAAGGAAATGCTTCATACTCTGGTCACATCCTCTAAAAGTTCAACTCCCATGACCCAAACAAAAGGAGGAGTCAGGCCCATCACATGAGTGAGAGCAGGTACAAGTTATATCCTCAATCTACTTTCATTTTTTAGACATAGACCCGGACCTCTTCTTTCAGAGCCCATTCCTCTGTCAGATATAAGGCTCCTTTTGGACTAATAATGTAGCAAAAATAACATTAACCACCACTGGCCTATGCAGAATCATTGCAGCCAGGCCCCAGGTTACAGATTCTGAATTAGCAGAAACAGAGTTAAAGCTTAGGAATCTATATTTTAAAAAATGACTTTTCAAGTGTTCTAATGGGGGAAATGATATAGCTCAAGTGGTAGAGCACATGCTCAGCACCCAAGAGGTCAGGGGTTCAATCCCCAGAACCTCTTCCAAGCAGCAGTCAATGAAGAAACCTAATTACCTCTCCCTCATAAAACAAAGAATACAAGTCAAGTGTTCTAATGATCAGTCAAGTTTGGGAAGCTCTGATCCAATATACTGATACCAGAGACAGACTTCCATTTATAGCTTCTTGACAGCCAGCTGCTCCTCACCTAAGTAAAATGAGTTAATGCCTTTGTCTCAATTTCCTGGTTACTAACCAGGAGATGTGATTCAACCCTCACCATTGGAACAACTGACCTGCATAATAATGAACCTCTTAAAGAAAAACCTGGTACTTGCTACATTTACATGTTTAGGACGCAGTAATGTCAACTACTCTCATGACAATGGAATCAAAGGAGATCTATCAACATTATATTTCCCACATCTCCCCCACAACCCAAGCTTACAGAGCCCGCAAGGGTGTCAGTGTCCAAAATCTCCAATAACACGAAAGCCCTGGTCTGTTTTACTACTTTTGGCTTCTCAGAAAGAATCTAACCCCCTGAGTAAAAGAATTTCTCTGAGCTCTTCTGCCTGCTGCAAGAACCTCACTGTAGGGACCTTCTAAGTCAGGAATGAAAGCTCTGTGCTCCTCCTTATCCAACTGTTAGTTAGGAAGAACATTAAAGGAGATCAATCACAATTTAGAAAAACATATGTCATTATGCTTTAATCACAGAACAAATATCTGAGAGCCTACTCTACACATGACAACATCCTATTCAGCAAAAGGACTATTTCCTCAACAAACTATCTGAGAGGCAAGACATACTTTTTAAAAGATTGGTTTGTGTTACAATTACTTTGGAAAGCTTTTATAGTCATAATGTTATTCCTAATAGCCATAAAGTGGAAATACGACCATCAACTCATGAACAGATAAATAAAATATGGGCTAGCCATACAATGGAATATTATTCAAAACAAAAAGAAAATACAAATACATGCTACAGCTTAGATAAACCAAGCTAAATGAAAGAAGCCAGTCAGAAAGGACCACACATACAAGATCCCATTTATATGAAATGTCCAGAATACACAAATCCAGACAGAAAGTAGACTGATAATAACCTACGGCTGGCTCTCTGATTGAGGGAAATGAGGAGTGACTACTAATGTGTACCAGGTTTCTTTCTCAGGTGACGAAAATGTCCTAAAATTGATTGTGGTGATGGTTGCACAATTTCATGAACAGACGGAACAACACTGAATTGGACTTTTTAAAATAGTGAGTTGTACAAAAACAAAAACAAAACCAAAAAAACAAAGCATAAATACAAAACAGAAATAGATTCATAGACATAGAATACAAACTTGTGGTTTCCAAGGGGTTGGAGGGTGGGAAGGGACAGACGGGATTTCAAAATTGTAGAATAGACAAACAAGATTATACTGTATAGCACAGGGAAATACACACAAGATCTTATGGTAGCTCACAGAGAAAAAAATGTGACAATGAATATATATATGTTCATGTATAACTGAAAAATTGTGCTCTACACTGGAATTTAACACAACATTGTAAAATGATTATAAATCAATAAAAAATGTTAAAAAAAAAGTGAGTTGTATGGTATGTGAATTATATCTCAATAAAGTCATTATTTAAAACAACAACAACTTTATGACATTATCTACTAAAGCTTAACTAACACATGTATTCCTTATGACCCACATATTCCACTTCTAAATGTATACCTAAATAGAAGTGCATACATATATTTACCAAAAGACATGTACTAGGATATCCATTGAAGCACTATTTGTAATAGCCATAAAGTGAAAACAGCTAAAAACTCACCAATAATAGAATATATAACCACAAAACAGAATAGTACACCACAATGAGAATGAACCAACTATTGCTACACGCAACCACATGGATGAATTTCACTAACATTGTGTTGGGCAAAAGAAGCCAGACACAAGAGAGTACATAATGCAGGATCTAAGTTAAGTACCGCTCAAAACCTGACAAAATTCAACTGCGGTGTTAGAAACCAGGATAGTAGTTACCACAAGGCTGGGGGAGTAAATAAGGATGGAAGTGAGGCTTCTGTTAATGTTTTTTATAATCTGAGCACCAATTACATAGGTATGCTCACTTTTGAACATTTATACAACCGTATGCTTATAACTTATGAATTTTTCTGGATCTTATATTTCGATACAGAATTTATTTAAAGAGATGTTAAGAGATGTGTTTACAACAGTAACAGCAAAGAACAACAAAAAACCAAATGTGTAAAATAGCATAAGCTTCCGGAAGGTGGAGTCTCTGTCTCTCGCGCTGTGTTGCCCTCCAGTGCTCTGAATCTAAGGGTGCCCAAGAATAGGCACAGAGTGAACCTCCCTACCTCTGTCTCAGTTCTAGGAGGAATGAAGTTCTCTGAAGAGAAAGGATCAACTTCGTGCCACTCACCTGGGCTTTTTCTCTCTTTGCCCTGATTAGTGTGTCTTGGTAATGCTGGGCGACTTCTGCAAGGACCCCCTCAAGTTTAGCTGCAGGAATCTGCAGAGCCTGCAGGGTCTTTTGGGCATCACCTTCATCCAGGGCTTCATTAATTAAACCAATGGCTAAAATCCCTAAATAAAAAAGGGACAAAAGGTTATTTTTTAATTAAAACATTATATAAATAAGTCTTTAAACATGCTAAATGATCATAAATCCTCTACTCAAGAGTTACCATGATTCAAACTAAAATTTGTCATCCATAATACTAAGCAGCATTTAATTTTTTTCCTTTAAATTTAGTGTTTGTTTCATCTAAGTAAACCTCCTTGTATCCATACTCCTATTGAAACCTCAAGTCCTTTTGTTTTATTTTTAATTGCTCTAACTTAAGGGTGATAATGATTGGAGGGGGAGGGTATAGCTTAGCATGCACAAGATCCTGGGTTCAATCCCCAGTACCTCCATTAAATAAATAAATAAACCTACCCCCACCCCAAAAGGCACCAAGCTTAACATTTTTATAGAAAAAAAAAAATGAGGCTTAGGGATCTCTTCTCCAAGATTACACAGCAAACAAGCAGCAAGTAGAGAATCAAAGCTCAGGGCTTCCCACTCCAAGGCAAGGCTCCTTCCACTAAATCACTGCATATTTCTCACAGGAAATACTAATTAAAACTAAAAATGTTCACTCCTCAGGTATCCTAGGCAGCTGGCCTACTTTTGTAAAGACTCTATTGTATAATAAAAAAAAATCTGACTTTCTTTGCCCCTGGTTTATGGGTAGAAGCCTCTAAACCCTTGGAATTTCCCAAGTGATAGGAGTATCTTTGTTATTCATGGTGGGCTCTTAGGACCACACCTGAGTTTATGCCAACCAGGTGACTCCTGGTGGGCCCCTAGATAGCTTCTGGATGGGGGCTCGGCATGCTGCAAAGACCAACCATGTGATTAGAAGACTGGGGCTTTGAGCCCTTTGATCACCAGGATATCAGCACAGCCTCCTTACCTCCAGGGAGGGGTAGTAGACTGGAATAGTTCAACCAGTATTCAACCAATTATTCATATGTAATGAAGCCCCAGCAAAAACTGTGGATATAGCCAAAGCTCAGGTGCACTTCCCTGGTGGCAATACACATCGATTGGCTGGGAGGGCAATGCATCCTGAGGATACACAAGCTTCAAATCTGGGACCCTACCAGGCACCCCCTTATTGGGTTCTTCTTTAGATTGGACCAGATTTGTATCGTTTATAAGGAAACTGTAATCATAATTATAGTTCTTTCCTGAGTTCTGTGAGGCATTCTAGCAAATTACTGAACCTGAGTGGGTAGAGGGAGACCACTGAACATACGGCCAGTTTTTCAGAAGTGTGGTGACCTGGGAACTCCAGAGGGTAAGGCTGGTGTCTGAAGTGAGAGGAGTCTTGAGGAGGACTGTGCCCTCAATCTGTGCAATATGATCTAACACCAGGTAGTCAGGGTCAGAACCACTTGTTATAACAGCATTTTAAAAACAGACCATGTTCAATTCACCTCCTGAAAAATGTAATGATTACATACATATCTAATTATAATATTTGCCTGGAGTTTTGAAAACTATATCCAACCTTAGGTTTAGAGTTTATATATTTTTCAATTTCCAAAAATCCTGCCAGGAGTAGCATTTAGAATCAGCTCATGGAATCACACTATCTTTAACTGTGACATTATCTGGGGGGACAGGAAGTAGATTACTCACTCTCATGTTCCTCCTGCACCACCAGATTCACATGGTCCACACAAGCTTGGATGTCATTCCACGTAATAAATTCATTATTCTCTGCGTGTGCCTGAGCTTTCAGTTTCATCAACTCATCGAGATATCTGCTCCATTCCCCCACAAAAAGAAACAATGAAAGGTAATATAAGAAAAGGGACTTTCAGGACTATTTTGGGTGACAGGAATGAGGAGACTTGGGAATAAAGGATCTAAGGAACAGAGATAGCAAAGGTATTCCAGAGGCCAGCTTTGGGAATGAGGAGTTACCTTGAACAAAGTGTAAAAATGCAAGAATATCACTTATTCTTAACAGCCTATTACATGGTCTAAATTCCAGGCAAGACCAACTCTAGAATCAGAGGCAGCAGCTCAAGCAACTCCTCTAAAGACAAGAAAACAAGGCTATACACCAGCTAATAAACATAGAAGGAATGATAGATCAACAAATCACCATTCAGGGACTCTCACCAAAAGTACAGATTTCAGCAAGGATTATCAATTGGGGTTAAAAATATTAGGTGAATGGCAATGGGGAATTGGACATTTTGATGGTGCAAAAGTCTGCCTCTTGTTACGAGAAAATATGAAACACACACTACCAAAAATATTTAATTGAATCTTGACAAACTTTTAGACCTTATTTCCAATTTATAAGAATAAACCAAATATTAGGAAGCAATTAGAACTGAAGATGGGACATTTTATAGGACAACTGACTCCACCTCTTTAACAACTCAATGTCATAAAGAAAGGGACAATACTAGATTAAAAGATACCAAAGGAACACAACAGCCAGATGTAACATGTGGTCCTGGACCGGATCCTGGTTTGAACAAACCAGCTGAAAAGAACAGTTTTAGAACAAGTGAGGAAGTATGAAAATGGACTAGGTTTAGAGGGCATTAAAGAAGTACTGTTGATTTTATCAGTGTGTAAGAGAGTATTAATTTTGCTACATAACAAATAGCCTCATTGTTTTACACAAGCATAGTTATATATTTAGGAGTGGAATGTTAAGATACTTGAAATTTACTATAAATCCTTCAGCATAATAAAGAATAAAATAAATCAAAATAGAAAAGAAAAAAAAAAAAAAGATGATCACAGTAAAGTCACAATGCCTGCAAAGAAAATAAAAGGGCTGGCACACAAAAGACAGAGGTACAGCTACCTAATGGGTTCATTCCACCACTCTGGGCACCCACCTCTGACAGTTTTCTTCTTCAATATTAGTAAGGCCTGTAACTGAACTGCTCAACTGTTTCCACACTGTATTCATGTCTCCGGATTCCAGCGCCCTGTTGATTAGGGCCACCGATGACAACATCTCCACAGCAACAGAGAGCTCAGGATGGGTGAGGTTATGCTATACAGAAATGGAGACGGGGGAGAAAGAATAAGGAAAGATATTCTGGAATATGAAGGGAGGTCAGAGTTTAATAAACCATAAGGAGTCAGGGGGGAGGTGGACAGTGGGTGTAGCTCAATGGTGGAGCACATGCTTAGTGTGCACGAGGTCCTAAATTCAATCCCCAGTACCTCCATTAAAAAAAGAAGGAAAAAAAAAAAACCAATAAACAAAAAAACCATAAGATGTCTAAGTTTCTGGTTAAAAAAAAAAAATTCTACCCAACTACACCAAGAAGTGGGTATTAATTCACTTCCACTCCACTTTGCTCACAAACAGGACAGGTTCAGTTAACTTACCTCTGGACTCTGTTGCTGCAGGGTAGCCAGCTCCTTCTGATAAAGATCGGCAGCAAATGCATACACCTGGGGCAGCTGGGCTTCAGGATTCATTAGTTCCTGAACAGTCTTCTCCGCGACGCCCTTCTGGATTGCAGCATTAATCGCTGCCACTGCCGCCAACCCTGCACAGAGAACAGAAGGTCAGAAATACAGTTGGCTCTGAGAAGCCCTGAGGGGAAGGAGATGTCAATTTTCACAGAATAAAGTTATTTTCTGCGGATAAACTATTATCCATGATGTTTGAAGTGGAACTTTCATCTTTAAGAAGCAGCCTCTTTTTCTCCTCCCCCCTATTTTCTTCCCATTCCAAATCATCCTGCATGCCATCACTGCTCTCTACCTAAAACATCCTTCCCCTGCAGCCCAGCAAACAAAGTACCAGCCTATTAAGCTGCCATTCAAAGTTTTCCATAATCTTTCCAAGCCTCTATCTTACACAACTCAGCCTAAAACACCTACAAAAATTTTATTCTAACCATTATTTCTTAAATACATCTTTCACCTTCTGTCCCTCTGCTCACACTTCCTTTTCTCCCTGTTGCCTCTTATCAGGAACATCCTTCTCTATCCTCTTTCATCATCCATATCTTACCAATCAATCCCTTACGTCTCACCTCCTCCAGATGTTTCCCTAACCAACTATGACATCTTTACTAGCCAATGTGAGCCTACACTGACTCCAGTTCTACTTTTAAAACTGAAGAAATCGTATTGCCACCAAAGGTACCTGGTGGTTGACTGTGGCTAACAGGCTTAAGGTGGGTTAAGGAGAATCTGAGCTTAGACCCCCTCAGTGCCATAAAGCCACTTTCCTCCCCTCTACTCAATATTTCAGTAGACACCACTGAGAGAACTCTTACTTCTCTGATACTGCTGGGCAGCACTGTTTGCAGCATCCACTCCAGACTGTAGTTCCTCCTTCTGCAGGGAATCAGCCTGACCATTCTGAGAAAAGCAAAGAACATTTAGATAAAGATCACTCCTGCCTATGCCCCCAGACCTTATAGTTCTCATATCTCAACAACAGTCACCAGGGACAGAGAGCCACAGGCATAAGTGACACCTTCAGGCTACATGCAGCCAAACTGGCAGCCCCAACTAGAGCCAAAAGCCCTTGCCAAATCTGGGGTAGACTCATTTTCCAGATACCAGCATGTTAAAAAAAAAACATATTTTGTAAAAAGCATCAAAATGTTCTGAGATAAAATGTTTACAGAATTATTAGCACATTAATGCTGCTTACTCTGGCCAACGCTGGGAATCTGTAAAATGTATACTTGTCCTTACTTAGAAAAAGAAAAAGAAGAAAAAAAAAAAGCCCCTCATGCTTGTTCTAAAAAAACACCACATAGTATAATCCCACAAGGTCTATTCTTATTGCACAGTAAGTACTTGCCCAGTGTTGGCCTGAGCAAAGTAGGGAGGTATGGTTTTTTTAAAGTGGAAATTCCTAAAGTAAGAATGTAAAAACTCAGGCTTTTTAGTTGGGGATTTAAGAGACTGCAAGTGAAGGGGTGGTAAAATTCAGAGGGAAGGCACTGTTTATTTTAAAAGAGAATTTACAACTCTAAAAGCAAAAGAGAGCTGAAGACAACATGTACTCTATCTGAGGCTATTAAACAACTTAATTTACATGCAGAAGAAAAAGGTATACTAGAAAGAAAAAGGCCCCATAAATATCTTTAAACAACAACATGGGATTCAAATGGATGTATATAAACACCTGCAGGTTCAACTCGGGATATTCTTACCTGTCTCTTCTGCTGTCTATCACTCAGGAGCTGCTTGAGGTACCAGTCACTGTTCTGCTGCTGCAGTCCTCGAAGGCTCAGAGCTGGTGACTGAAGAACCTTGAACAAGGCCAGTGCAGATCCCTGCTCCAAAGCCAGGTCTACATTCGCTAATGCAGAAAGCACTGAGGAAGAAAAAAAGGCAAAAGCTTAAGAGAAAACTATGTTAATATTATAGCCTAGAATATTTTTCCTTTCTGCAAATCAATCTTAGTTCCAGATGAGGGAAATAGAGTTCATATAGCCTTTATTCTGGAGTATCACAGAAGCATGAGACCTTGAGGTTGGAAGAGAACCTTAAAATCATCAAGCCCAGAGGTTCCCAAGGTGTTCAGATTGTTAACAGATTCCTGGACCACACGCCTGGCCTACTTAGAAGCTTCCAGATGTACACAGCTTGGCACCAATGTGGGCAGCAACATAGAGGCATCAATAATGTGAGCCTAAATTCCGTCTAAAATACCAAGTTATTGTCCAGACTAAACTACTACACAGGAAAAAGTATCTCCCACAGCAGTTTACTACACCTTTGGACAATTTTGTTTAAAAAAAATTTGTTAACGCTCTCACCCTATAGTTGATACTTGAATACATCCAACCCCCTCCCTCATCCCTGTGACAGTCTACTCCTGACTAAAGAGCTTAGTTCCTCCAACTGTTTCTTATACAGCATCATTCTGAATCCCTTCACTACCCTGGCATCTCCTGAACATACTCCACCCAAAGCAATCAGAGCCCAGACGCCACAGCTGGTCTGACCACGTGGAGAAGAGGCTCTCTGCACCCTCTCAATATCCTCTATTTCCAGTCACATAACCTGAGGTCACACAAGATCTCTCATATACTATCTGACAGTAAAAATGCAGACTTTCCTTCATCTGAAAATGATAATAAAGATACCTTCCTCACAGAGCTATTAAGATTAAATAAAATCATATATGTGGAAACATTTTGTATATTGTAAAGTAAATAAGGTTATTACTAGGTTGAAAGTCAGAATAACGTATTTTCTGATTTCAGAAATGACAGCTACTGGAAAATCATAATTACTGTATTATTTTCAGTTTCCCTATTTTTAGAAAGGAAAATAGAGTTTCTCCTTCCCATGCCCCACCCACGGATGGACATATGATTTTATCACCAAAGTAGCAAAACAAACCAATAATAAAATAGTAAAAATCAAAATATTTGGGGCATAGTAGTACTTATCAGTTTTAAATATTTTCATTAGTTAAAAGAAAAGAAAGAAAAGAAAATTAATATAAGCTGTTACGGGGGAAAAAACAGTCTAAGAGAAAATGAAGTCTCAAGCTAGAAAATGGGGAATGGGGCAGTGGGGAAAAGCAGAACTAATAAATAACACCAAGAGGTAAAAGGATGATAAGGTTAGATTCCTGAGACTGTTTCCTTCTTCCCAACATTCTTCCCTACACTTTGGCTCACTGATCAGCACACAAAGGTGGTGGCTCCCTGAGTCAAGGCTGCAGGTCTATGTGGCCATTAGTCAACTAACCATCCATTCTTTCAACAACATTAACTACACACCTGATGTAAACACAGCCGTGAGCAAAACAGACAGGTATGTCCATCCTCAGGGAGATTTGGTAGTAGTAGGAACCAGAAAATAAAATCGGTATAGGTAACAGCCAGGCTTCCTCTAGGTATGCAATGTAGAACCTCAGACTATCTGCCAAGCATGAAGTCAATTCTACTTTTACTAGAAACATAATCTTACTACTTAAATACGTAAATATTTAAATGAACATTTACCAATACTTACACTATAAAGATGATAAAGTTTAGAACATCATTTAAATACTTTCTCCCACTATGCTTTAATTATCTAACTTGAGTTTTCCTTATTCTACTTGACAAAAAACAAAAACTTTTTCTCAATTTTAACTATTTGGCCTGTGGCTTTCTTCTGGGGCAGTGTTAATGGCTTCACTGCTGGTTCTCAAGCCCTAAGGAAACAATCTTATCTACAATTACATTAAGACAATTCCTGGGACCTAAAGTCCCTCTGTCTTCCTAACATATAACTTTCCCTTGCCTCTTTCTCTATTACTAGGAAGAGATTGTCCCTGCATGGGGAATTCTGCCTTATCCTCATCTTCTTATCTACCCTAAGAGTCCCAGTGAAGGTCCATGTACAAACCTCAAAGAAAGGTCATCATTTTCTTCTTATTCTAGGACTGCACTTCACACACCTTTGGTTGCCTTGAAATTACTCATTGTATTGTTCTGAGCAAGTTGCTCTGAAATTATTCATTTGCCTACCTACCTTCCTCACTACATTGAAAGCTATTTGAGGGAATGTTTACTGTTTTGCTCCTCTGACCACGTGACAATATGCACAGAACACTTTAAAAACATATACACATGGTTGTTTTCTTACGTGTTGATAACTGATCCTCATATAATTAGCCAGGTAAAGCTATAAAGGTTACAAAATCCCAACCAACATAATAGAGCAAATTCCCTTAGTAAAGCAAGAAGAGTTATTTTATGCACTGTATGCAGCAGGAAACATGCTGAACTTTCTTCTCACACAGAGAACTAAGTACAAGGATACTCTGGTTTACATTTGCTGACTTAAGTAGTGTTCATACAGATACAGCACAATAAATGACCCATACCTGAATGGAACTATTACTCTGTTCAGAAAGTCATTACCCTAAATGAACCAGAATGGAACAATATACAAAGTCTCCTGGTCAGGATTTAGAACTTTATATCCTATGGAGTTAGTAAAATCTTATACATTCTCACCAGTTATTCAGAGTATTAGTTCAAGTGAGAAATTATGATCTTCAAACGAATAAAGAGGACACTGGTTACTATTATTAATATTAATATACTATTATTATTATCTTGAGCAAAACAAGATTACGCCTGGTTGAATCAAATAATTTTTTAGTTCTTCTGGTAAGTCTTACCCTATGCCAGGAATTATGAGGATTTGAAAAGATGCAGAACTCACAAGTAAACACTATTTTAAGTTTATAAAAATGTCAGAAACAAAAAGTAAACAAAATAAGACAATACATAATTAAATACAAGACTGTGTGGTTTAGCCTATAAATGCTGTAGGAGATTTGAAAGGCAAGTGTATTGTGAGCCAGGACAGGCACTGAGGTGAAAATTACGCTGAGTCTTGAATGATGGGTACAATTTGGATTAGGTAAGAGATGAGGCAAGAGGGCATGATAGTGGGGAGATTACATGATTAACAAAAGTGATAATAATACTATTTATTGAGTGCTTAATGAAATACTAGGATATTTACATATATTATCTCATCATTTGCATAACGATTCTATGCCACAGGTGTCCAATTCCCACAGCTATTAATATCAGTTCAAGAGATCAAATCCCAAGTCTGAACCACTCCAGAGCCACTCTTCCTGAGTCACGCAGTGAACACAATGCATATGGCAAGCAATTAGGCAAATGAACTTCTACAGAGTTGTATGCACAAAATGCTGCATAAAGAACTCCACTAGGCTAGTGATCTGCATTTTGTTTGGCAAGTAATAAGGAACCAATGCATGTTCTTTAGCAGAAGAGTGACAAAATGAAAATGACACTATCAAGAAGTTAATTTCTCAAAAGTGTACAATATACAAAAAATCAATATGAATAGTACCACTTCATTTTTGTTTAAATATATGTTTTGAAGGATACGTTGAAAATATCAATACTGGTTATTTCTAGGTGACAGGGGTCTAATTTTTAATTTGTTTGTTTCTTTCTGGCTAACTTGAATTACTCTTTAAAAGAAAAACAAAACTATAATATTACTTTAAAATAGAAAAATAAAATCCTTATTCAGATTTTTTTTAAAGGGTGCAACAGAGAGTGAAAGAGTAAAACTCTAGTTAGAAAACTCAGTCTGGAAGTAACAACAGATAAGCAGATGGAGGAGTGGGAGCCTGCCTGAAGACAATGGTAGCCCAAAGAGAAGATAAATGAACACAAAAGATAGTAAATAAGCAACAGTTCCTAAGCAAACCCACAAATGTCTAAAATAAATAAACCATGTCATCAGTCCAAGAATAGATCGACATTCACATTATTCTGTAACATTCCCTTAGGTGCCTGACCCAGGACATACTTACTATTGACTTTGTTTATATTGCCTTGAATTTCAGCTTGAGTGAGCAGCTCCTCATAAACGTCCCTTTCTCTCTCAGAGTTTTCTGTCTGAAGAGGAGTAAAAAATGTAATTAAATTAGCTCAGGTCTCTAAGAAGACCACAGAAATACAATTGTGCTTTCCCCTCACCATGACAGAACCAAGAGCAAGGAAGGGTATGGCTTAAACCCTTAATGAAGAACAAAGTGCAATGCTGCATGACTGAAACTGAACACATAAAAAGCAGATCCACTTGTAAATGACAAGCCCAAGGGTTCTTCCAGAGCCAAGCAAGAGAGGAAGCACTGGTGAACCCTGCTCTGCTCACATGTGAGCCTGCATGCTTGTCTCAGACCTGAGCAGGGCAGGCACATCCAGGGACCACATGTCAGAACCTCTCATTGATTTGCACAAAATTCAAGAAGAAAGTAGAAGTCAAAATGGAATCTAATACCAAAAGACTACATACTGGATAATTCCATTTCATTTATATAAAATTCTAAAAAAGGTAAACTAAAGTGATAGAAAACAAACTGGTAGATGTCAGGGTCAGAGACAAGGAGCGGAGGGGAAGTAGAGATTGATTGGTAAGGAAGACATGGGAACTTTTGGGGTGATGGTTATATAACCAAAGACATTTGTCAAAACCCATCAAACCGCATACTTAAAATAAATGAATTTTATTATATGTAAATTATAGCTCAATAAAACTGATTTTAAAAATGAAGTCATAAGTATTCAAAAATAGGCATTTTCTTTAAAGCATGTAATTATCAGAAAAGAGTTACTATGCTATTTTGTATGGGACACATTTTCACAAAGATACTTAGTGTAAGAAAGTTTTTTAATGAGGAGTATTTTTTTTTTTTTAGCCATTTAAACAATTTTTGTGTTATATTCCTTATTCCTTAGGTCTACCAACAAATTCAGATAAATGTTTTCAATTAGACATATTCAGTCTATCATGACTATTTAAGAAATAGTACAAAGTTTAAATTAACAAAATGCATTTAAAATTTTTCTGTGTGGTACTTGCAGGATAAAACTGACTCTGAAGATAAAAAGGAAATAACCTTTCAGGGTAGTATTTTGCTTTACATGTAGACCAAAACTTTAAATGTACCCAAATCCTTCTGGTGAATAATCTTGTTTTCAGTAAGAGTAATAAGAAAATTTAGGTCAACCACCAAGCTAAGTATAAATGTATTATTGATTATATACAAAATAAAAACAAAAAACAAACAAACAAAATAAAAAGTGGAGTCAAATCAAACAATGGAAGAATATAAATCAGTTAGAAAGAACAGATATTCCATTTTTACCCTGTTTTTAGCATTTGTCATTTTGTCCTGCTTGGCCTGGTAAAGTACATCCTGGTAAGTGGAAGCCAAGGGTTCTTCAAGATTCACAAGCATGGCATTGGGGTTTCTCAAGGCTGCAAATGTGTCAGCTGGAATTCTATGGTCAATAGCTTCATTAATGGCAATAACGGCAGCATGCACTAAAAATTTCAAAAAGTAGAACACTGAGGTTATATAAAGTAAAGGATGTAACTTACACAGTCAAAACAATATTAAAATCCCCTGTTACAAAAAGAGGCTCCTTTCACAGATTTAACGATTGGGGTTAGAAGAGTGGCTCCCCAGATTTTATAAATCTACCCAGTCTTTTCCCTCTGATGCATAAAGCCACTGCTCTGCCTGTGATCCATGTCTGGATTGCTGAGTTAGAATCTTACAGGGAAATATTCATAAGAGACTCTGCAAGGAGCATTTGAGCATTTGTTATGACAATGTTCACCCTTAATCATCATGTAAATACCATCAGAAAATAAGAAATTCAAAAAGGAACTGAAATGTAGAATTCATTTTCTAGTGTTTTAAATTTAATCAAAATCACTCACTTATTTCCAAATAACAATAGCATAGAAGACCGTATAGCAGCGTTTAAAACTGTATCTACTGAGCTAAACTTGCTAGCAAAATTCCTAATGTCCTAGAGCATCTTTGCAGTAGTAATCATTGAAAGTGGCAGCAACAATCCCATTTGAACCCACAAAATTCCTCTCTTCTTACACGCAGCTTCATCCACTGACAGTTCATTAGCCAGAATGCCCCCGATCTTGCTGAAAGCAGGCATCTGGATCCCATACTTCTCCAGTTCAATCTTCATGTTGTTGATTTCTTCCTCTACAGGAAAGAATTAATACCCAATCAAGCAAGTTAAGTACCTTTCCATAACTCAGAGAAAGAAACAGATTCCTCAATGGCAAATGTATTGGGTAAAATGGCACCTACCTCTTAGGGTTGTTACAAGGATTTAAATAATATGTGGAAAGCACTGAACATGATACCTGGTACATAACATGCACTCAACAGACAGAGCGACTATTATCAGTATGACCAAGAACACCAAAAATAGCTGTAACATAAGAATGGCTCTAAAGAAAATAGTTTTCCAAAACTGCCACTTATGGCATTTTCTATAATGAACTTATGAATGGAGCAGCTTTCTTTTCCCCCTTGATGAATGACCAGCTTTAAAGGGAGCTCGAACAAGAAGTGACTCACAAGCCAGCCTGTTATCTTAGTCTTTATAATCCAAGTCACTAGCTACTATTAAACAGTTTCATTTCTAAGGCAGGAAGCCAAATTACAAAGAAAATAACATATAAGGATTGGCCCTTGCCCCAGGACTGGGGAACAAACTTCCCAGGGAAGGAAAAAAATATCATGGGTGAAAGTTTTATTACCAATTTTTAAAACTCACAGGCCTACAAAATAACCACTAGGTCAAAAGATTTACATCTATCTTACCCCTAACCAATACTACCACAGTTCTTTTTCTCCCCAAGCTTCTATCCCTTCAAGCTTCTGACGACAGCAAATACATATAGAAACACCCACCCAAAAAAGCTGAAGTTTTTAAATTAGTAAATTGTCATCTTTGTATCATCTCACTCCCCTTTCTTTGCCTACAACAGGTGCTTGCTGAAAGAGAAAGTCTGTTATAAAGTTTTTTCACCATATGAGAACATTTACTGTTAGATGTTGATATTATATTTTATCATTTTACATATGATATCTTAATAGTCTAATTTACACATAAGAAAACTTAGTCTTATTAATCATACTCATGTCATAACAGAGAATAGGGCCTGAAATTCTAAGTTTAGTGTTCTTTCCACCACACCAGGAGAAGCAAGCTACTTACACTTTATCTCTGCTGGCTCAGTATTTTTAAAGCCCTACATCTCTAAGACTGGCACTGTTGACTCTCCAGGCTATTTCCACACAACTCAAGCATGTCCTGCCAAGTTTGTAACTTCTTACCTGTGAAGTCAACCTTTCCATATAGGTCTTGGATCTGAGGAGCCAGGCCTAGTTTGAACAGGTACAAACTAGAAGACACAACATGCAAAAGAGTCAGGCCTCCCAGCTATACTGAGCTGCTGCTTAGTCTGAAGGGGAAAATCAACATAATGAACAGAAATATTCTGAACACAGAGACTCCCAGTACTCTACCATATTACACTTTGTAGTTACAATACTTTACCTCAGAGTCTTTTTTTCAGTTTTACATATCAACCAGGTCCTAAAAAGTCACCTAATGTAATGCAGAAAGCACTAGACTGGGAATCAGTAGATAAAAATTTAAGTCCCAGTTTAGCACAAATCCAGTATGTGAGTAGATGTTAATATGTTAGCATAATGAATATCACTGAAGTCTCCACTTGTTTACCTCCCAGTGATTAATAAATTTTAAATAACAAAACACTTTAGAAAAGTCCCATGAAAATGATTCAGACAGCAAATCTTTTTTAAGCTGAATTCATATTACCGATGGAAAAGTTTAACTCGGGTACTTTAAGAGTTTTAAATAAAGTACATATTATAAATTGTTACTCTTCAAATAAAAATCTCCTAGACTCTAAGCTCCACGAAGGCAGGGACAATAAAAGTCTTGTTTATCAATGCCTACCCAGAGCCTAGGACATATTAATAAATATTAATCAATATTTCAAAGACGGATGGATGGGCATATTTAATCCCAAAATCAGTTCTTAGAAAGATAAAGCATCAGAGGAAATGGAAAGGGAGTACACAAATATATTTGGAATAATGAAGAACTGGGGTCTTATCTAGGAGAGGAATGTAGTCTATAAGAATAATTTAGTATGACTGAAGTACAGTGATTATCTCTGGAATAATGTCAGTCAAGACTTAAAAAAAAAAGACAAGAAGGGAGAAAACTAGGAGATAATGCTTCTCTGTCACTGTTGATCCAAAAGGGAAATACAGTGAAGCATGGAACCTGCCTTAAACTCTGTTGTGTAAAGGTAAAGAGGCTCAGGAAGTCAGAAACACTTCCTACCTATCATCAAGTGTCGCCAACCCACCCTTCAGGAAAAACACTGTAAGGGAGGAAAGAAATCATAAATCACCAACCAGAACACACTGTTGTGTATATACTTTCTAAGCACGAACTGCATATTGAAGAGAAATGGAAAACAATAGCAGGCTTCCTCCCATTCTCATTCTGACTCCATGATTGGAAAGGCACAGTTAATTCTTCAATCTCTTCTCAGAGGGTCTGCGACCCAGGTGACACTGCAGAGAGCACTGGCTACAGACCCAGCAGAGAGGAATTCTGCCAGCTTAGCTTCTGTGCCTGCCAAGTTCAGATATTCATTGTAGGTACAGCCTTTTCAAGGTTATCAACATAGACCTCACATAACACTAAGCCAACCACAATACTCAGAATTAATCTGATTTTAGCTCAGATATATACATTTGAAATTGCTACATTCTGAAAATTCCCTGATATATTACCTATTTCTAAACAATTATTAAAAATTCTCACGTTACCATTGTTTGTCCAACATTATGCTATGTACCTTGGAGGAAAAAAGAGTATGGTGTGACTTCTGTCCCTAAGTTTAATAAATATAATATGTAGAAAAGATCAAACATATGAAAGAAGCAATATGTAACTTTAAAAAAATGCACAAAAAACAAAACCAAAAACAAACAAACAAACAAACCCAAAAGAGGAGTTTAGACAAAGGAATGAGCTGAAGTCATTGGGGAAACTTCACCAAGAAGGTGGGAACTAAGCTAAAACTTGGCTGAATAAACAGAGACAAACACGAAGAGCTGTCTAATAAAACAGAAAGTACCATTTCCTTTCTCAGCTATAGGACAGAAAATATCCCCTTGAGCTGGAGGAGAGGAGGCAGATTTGTTATAATGTATAATTTTGACACAAAACATTTACTATGATTCTATGCCAGGCATCTAACTACTAGAGACACAAAGATAAAGAACAAAGGAAATAGTTCTCGTCCCTAAGGAGTCCACAAAAAAAGCAAGCTGTAAGAACAAACAGTAACCAGAGTACAATGTAACAAGGACCATACTTGAAGTAAGAGGTATGTTACAAATTGCGAAAGGATCACAAAGATGGTAAGTAGCTAATACTGCCTGAGAGGGAAAAAGTAAGAGAAGATACTAATCAAGAGGTGGCATTCTGAAGTGGCACCTGGAGAACACAGGTTAAACTGGGGAGGAAAAAAGGTTCTTCAGGTGGAAGAAACAGCATAATCAAAGGCACAAGAGTACATGCTTATTTGGTGAAAATACCAGAGCACAGGTACACAGGAGGGAATGGCTGGAGGTGAGACTAGAAAGGAACCATCAAAATATTTATGAAGCATCCAATATGACTGGGCTGTTTTGGAAAGAGAGCATGGCAGATGGCCCAGAAGGGAGGCAGAGAGCCTAGGGAGGGAAACTTCTAAGGAGGTTAATGCGTTAGTCCACACACGAGATCTATTAGTCCTCATTTATGTCCATTCTTTTGTGGGTTTCACACAAAAGATTCCAGTGATACCAAGGATCCAGCACATGTTTTATCAAGAAACTGGAGACACTAGGCTTCTTATGGGTCAATATTATACATACATTCACATACATAATTAACATTTATTAAATACACATACAGATGCTATATAAAAACAGCAGTCTAAGCAGAGAAATCTCACACTCATGTCCCTTCTCATACTCACTCACTTCTACCATCTTCTGATTTAGCCCCATAGCCATCAAGCAAACATGCACTGCTCTGAAACACTGTACTACTGGCACCTACTCCCATCCCATCCCATGCTCCCCCTACACGTATCACCTCTTCCCTCCAATTTAGTATTTTGTTGATTTTGAGAGCTGGGGACCTGAAATTAAGTCAATTGGTATTGGCATAAAAATTATTTAATGAAGAAATGGCTTGTCAAGGGCTTAGATAACTAAATAAATTACCATTTGATATTTGCTGGTATTATCTGAAGATGTAGGCAAAATTTAACTGTACTACCAAGAGTATCAAGACATAGTATATTTCATAATTGAGTTTAGCACCTTGAAACAAAATGGTAGACAATAAAAGCACTTAAATGTATATAGTTTTTATAATTTTTAAGAGATTTTAATTTAAAAGAAAGCAACTACATTCCAAGCAAAATACATAGTTCATAGAACACTAGATCAATAATGAAAGATTATATCATGTTTTTAGAAAACAACTTTCTATTATTATATGATTAAATAAATCCTTTCTCCCTACTTCCTAGAAAAATACAGCTGTTCCTCACCGTTTTGTTAAGAAAATAGTGTCCTATTCTACTTGAAAATTCTGAGAAGCGAATGCAAAAACTTTTTCATTATACCTTAGACAAAAACTACATACTCAACTCAGATGTGACCTCTAAACTATTTTTTTTAATTGAGATATAACTGACATACATTAATATATTAGTTTCAGGTGTGCAACATAACAATATGATCACCATAACAAGTCTAATTAACATCCATCACCACACAGTTACAAAAATTTTTTCTTGTGATGAGAACTTTTAAGATCTATTCTCTAAGCCACTTTCAAATACACAATACAATATTATTAACTGTAGGCACTATGCTGTACATTACATCCCCAGGGCTTATTTTTTTTTTATAACTGGAAGGTTGTATCTTTTGGCCACCTTCACCCACTTCGCCCACTCCCAAATCCCCACCTCTGGCAACTACCAATCTTTTCTCTGTGTCTATATACTGCTTATTTTATCAAGAAAGTCTAATTACCTAAGTGCATGGATACAGTAGATACATCTTGGCATGTTCTTTCGATCATAGATGTCTGTAGTTTCCGGGTAAAAAATCTAAGGAGAGAGAAAAGAAGTAGAGTAAGGTATTCATCCACTAGAGACCATTAATCGTTCACCAATCATCAGTAGTACAAGTACAATTATGGACAATTAGAAAACATTGTCAACATTTGGCCAGTAACTTCATTAAGGTGAACAGACATTTCATCATAAGTAGTGTAAGGAATAAAATGCTACAATACATAATGAAAAGCACTACTTGG
Organism: Camelus ferus; assembly: GCF_009834535.1. NCBI lineage: Eukaryota > Metazoa > Chordata > Mammalia > Artiodactyla > Camelidae > Camelus > Camelus ferus. Next base: position 10,829,642 of record NC_045722.1, on the reverse strand, counting down.
AAAAGCCTCATTTGGTCAACCCACTGAATTTCACTAAGTATGTGAAAGTGATTTACTTACTATAGACTCACACACGGGCAAACAAAACCCAAGTTTCAGTGCAGCTCAAAACACTGGCAAACGTATTAGGCTCTGACAGACTGCAATCTTCCTAGTTACTATCTACCACGCTTAGACTGAGTAATAACTCAACAACAAACATTCACTAAGTGGTTCAGTATGTGTAAATCACTACATTTAAATATTGAAAAAACTACAAAATATTAAAATGTGTTACAAAGTTTGGGGGAAGTAGAAAGATACACAGACAGATAGAATAGAGGATGTACGTGGGAATGAGAGAGATGGGTAGTTTTCCTTGGCAGCACATACAACAATTAATCAATTATGTGTGTTGTAATTATCTGTTTGACTCCTCCTAAGCCACATGAATCCAAAGACCAGGAATATGTTGTTCGCTGCTATACCTTCAATGCCAAGCCCAGAGTCAAGGTCATGGAAGGAGCTCTATATTTGATGAATTAATGAATGAGGTAGGATAGGAACAGAGTAGGTTTATATGGAGAACAGTGTTGAATTTCAAGACCTAGTCTCATGGGTAATGCGGCACTATACAACCCAATCTGTAATTCAGAGAAAAAAAGGAATAACAGTGGATTAGAAAAGTAGAAGACTGAATTATGAGGTGATCAGCAGAACTTGGATGAGCAATAAAATGCCTTAACTAAGGCAGTGAGAAGACTACTACAGCACTTCATATCTAACTCTATTAGAGCACTTAACACACTGTGTTTAATTACTCGTTTTTATGTTCATTCCCCTCACTATAGCTATGGCTCCCGATGAGAAAGAACTGCACCCCCCGCCCCCGACACACACAAGAGAGATGGGATGTACCCAAATCATCTTTTTTTGATAATTTTTCAAACTTTAAATGCTCACTTCCCAAGACTGAAATCTCTTCTCCTGAAAGGTGAAAATTATGGTCAAGGTCAGTCACCTTACCCGAGAATAGTACAAAAATAGATTTTAGAAAGTAATAGAAAAATAAGGTTGGGTAAGTAGGCTGGAGTCAGATTATGAGGATCTTGAAAGTCAGACAAGTTTGAGCTTGATTATGCAGGCCACAGAGAAGTCCTACGTTTGGAGTCAAGGCTGAAAACAGAGCTTCAGGAAGATCTGACTAGAGACAGGACACAGGCTATACTGAATAGTGCAGAGATTAAAGCTGGGAAAGCAGGCTGGGTGGCTATTTCAACAGATAAAAGAAACATTTCAAATAACTGAGGAAGGCTTAGGGAATGACTGCAGTTAGGAGTCAAGGTAACTCCAAGATTTTGAGACTGGATGACTGGAAAAATGATGACAAACTACAACTCAGAGGAAGGGAAGTTCACTTGGAGGAAAAGGTAGGTTTAGTTTCAGGTATGAGAAATTCTAGGAGATAGAAAGCTATCCAAGGAGAAATGTCCAGCAGCCAAATGAAGAAACTGTTTTTATCTAACAGCAAAGAGTCTTCAAAACTACTAAAACCGTAAGAACGAGAGAATATAGCTAAAATAAAAATTGCATCTTAAGGAATGCCCACCACTAGAATGTAGAAGGTAGAGTAATTGAAGAAAACAGAGGTCTATTATGCAGATTAAAACAATTTAAAAAATCAAAATAATAGAATGTTTCCTGGAGGAGTTGGCCAAAAGCACCAATTATAATAAAGAGTCAAACAAATAAAAACCAAAAAATTATCATAACAAGTTTCTGTAATTAGCCTGTATGTACCATAGAAAAAGATTAGGGAAGAGGGGGTGGGTATAGCTCAGTGGTAGAGTGCATGCTTAGCATGCACAAGATATTGGGTTCAATCCCCAGTGCCTCCATTAAAATAAATAATAAAGGGAAGATTAAGGAAGACATCCCAATGAATACTATATATGTATTGTATTACAGATGACACATTATATTATGGGTAACAACATATTTTTAGGCTAAGGATCTTTAGTCTACATTATTTAAATCATATAAAGCAGACATTTCAAGGCTGATAGCCTTAATAATCCTTTTGTTCCTGATAGTCTTTGGGGAATTCTATGTTTGTTGAGATTGTGGTCCAGGACAATGCACTACTGTTAGTAAACAAAAAAGGTAATAAAATTAAATCATTAAAAAAGCATTCTGTGGTAACAATACTATTAGCAAGAGCAAATATTAACAAAGCTCTTAGTACCATTCAAAAGAGGTTAAATCATCACTGCCCATTGGGCATACCACATAAAAAACAGGAACAGGAAGTTACAGGTGCACAGAAAGGCCAAGTAGCTGTAAGAACTTGACTTATTACATTTCCTGACATTTGTGGGGCTTCATTCTCAAACATACCAGTGCAAGGAAGAGAACTTCAGCACCTTGTTCTGAAAAAAAGAGGACAAAAGCTAGTCTTCTGCAAAGACTTAGCTCCAAATTTAACTCAATTCAACAGGTATGTGAGCTGAGCACTCTGCTAAATGCCAAATGTTCATTTCCAAGTGGTTTCAGCCACCTTCTGGTACTCCACATCTCACTTGTTTTTAACCTTTCTTTGGTTACAAAAATTTAGACTCCACAGCAAACATAAAGAAAATAAAAACCACCCCTTAATCCCATCATATGGAAATGAAAACTATCTCCTTGGAGATTTTCCCCAAGAAATCTCATTTATTTTTAGACAAAAATAGTGATCTCATCTTAGCCAGAACACAAATTCTTATAACCTTAGCCTAGTTTTCTTCTTTTTTTTTTTTCCCAACTCAAGACATCATGGACAAATTCCTTTGTCAATATAGATTGACATCATCTTTTTTAATGACTACACTAGTATTTGGCTGTAACACAATACCTCAAGTGAAGGAACATTTGGTTTGCTACCAATTTTTTCTATCATAAGCAATGTTAAAAAAATCCTTACATATATATTTTGTGTGTGTGTTTGTCTAATTTTTTTTTTTTTTTTTTGGACCAGTGGTAGTGGTGAAGTGAAATGGGGAGATACATTTCTAGAAACAGAATTCTTAGGCCAGAGGATATTGGGGGGAGGCGGGTGGGGAAGCTGTCCCTGCCTCTAAGAGTGATGCTACATCATGGCCTCTATGGGTTCGAGGTAGGACTAGGTAGCTGGACACATGATTAGGCCACCAGGACAGCTGTTCTCTAGCGCTAAGTACATTCCCTGGTCCACCAGTCCCTGCTTCACCTACACCCAACTCATATGACTGACCTTCCCTCTTAGTTACAGAGCCTAATCAGTTAATACTAGTGATATCTCTAATCTTTAGATCAGAATGACTCCACTATGATAATTTATCAAAGGGAAGGCATCTGCCTAAGGGGCTATGAGGGATATGCCTCTCTGCTGCTCTCCTTGGTAACTGATGAGCCAACTTGACTTCAATTCCTCCCCTACACCTCCCCTGCCCCAGTATCGAAGACTGCTGTGGTGTTGACTGCCGTCCATGGTAGGGTGTTATTCTAGGGCCTTGCTTTGGACATGTAAGATCCCCTATCCAATAAGCCACTGATGTCTCTGTTCCTACCTTTGGGCTCATCCCTCAGTCTCAAGGCTGGGCAATCACAAGGCTTGCAGGCCTGAGAGGTGCAGCCCAACACTAACCCAACTGCAATTTCACTAAGAACAGCACTAAATAAACACTTGAGCCAAACACTCAAGGATACACACACCCTCATATCAAAACTACAGCCATCATTTCAAACTTATCAAGTTGTATACATTAAATATGTGCGGTTTTTCTATAATCAATTATACCTCAATAAGGCTGTTCAAAAAAAACAAAAAGCAAAAGACAAAAAACTACAGCCATCACCAAAACCAGATGCAAGAAGTAAATGTCATTATACTGCCTCTACAATTTGAAATATAAAATGATCCTCCTTATAGATTTGGTTATTCTGAAGCTGGAAGATGACATTTCTAAAATATTCCCTTATGTTTCCTAAAGTCAAACTAGAATGTAGCAACTTTGTCAATGAATACAAACCACTGAATTGTATACTTCATAGTGGTGAATTTCATGGTATATGAATTTCAGTGTTTACAATTTAGTATAGTAAAAGTAAATGATATCATAGGAAATTTCTCTAGGGTGAGGTGAAGCAGAGATGAGAAATATAAAAGAAAAACAAACAGAAGAAAGAGACTCTTTAGTATGTAAGAAAAAAAATCACCAAAGATTCAACACCGAGAAAAATTTTATAGGTTGAATGAGAACTGTCATGCCAAAACAGCCAGAATTAAGCCAGAGTATCATGTAAATTACCTTAGGCAATCCAATCTCACCCATGGCATTCAACCACTGAATCACATTATCAGTATGTCTAAAGTGGAGGCCAGTTGCCTAGAACAAATAAAAGACCATTAGGCACTGTTGGCAATATTGAAGCAAATACTGAATTAAAACTCTCCTTGTAAAAGTTTCCCTCTGAGACTTTACATGGTCCCCTTAAATTTCAGGTCTGTCTATAGCATTATGTTTACATTCCAATCCCAAAAAGCCAAATCCACATCTCAGGTTCTCTCACTTAAGAACCATCTGGAGAATCTTCCTATGTACAGTGTGCTCAACAGAACATGGTCTTTGGAATTCGATTATCTCAGATTCAATGACTTGTCCATCTACTGGTAACACTGGGCAAGTCACTTCACCCTTTTGAGTCTGAGTTTCCCCATCTTTAACACCTACTCTATCTTTGTTGGAAAGATTTAACTGAGAAAAATACACATAATGCACTCAGTGTGGTATCTGGCTGATAGCAGATACTCCCAAAATGAGGGTTTTCTATACTACACATACAAGTATCCCCCTCGAAATCCCTATGCCTGTTATTTTTAAGGAAGATTTACTCTCAAGAGGGTAGAGGTGCAGGCCATTGTTTTTACTGTTGCTGCAGTCTCTACTCTTCCTTTAATGTCTGCCTGTTCTGTCCAACATTTGCAGACTCTAAATAGAACAGCTCCAGAGGTGTCTTCAGAATAACCACTCATGTAAAACTCAATATATAAATCTTTGCTTTTTGATGAAGAACAGTTTCTATTTGGGATGTTAATTTTGGCTTAAGACCTACACTTTCCTTCTTTTCCTTTGAACTTAAAACATAAAAAATCTCTTTTGATTCTGTCTTCACTCTTAACTCATTCTGAGCTCTGGCCCAGTTCTTACACTTGACCATTCTTACATTTGCTCTTGGTTTTGCAATCTTCCACTATCTTTTATACTCATCTTTTTCCAGATAAGAGCTCTTAGGAAAGCTACCCACAGAAGCTCTGTAGACAATGGAATCTGGACTTTGTCAACATCCCAACTTAAAACAATCGTCTTTTTGAAGGCCCCAGGCCACAAGAATCAAACCCTTTCACTTATCTCAATTTTCTGAAACTGGATCACTTTCCCATTTTATCCTGAACTTTAATATCACAAGGTGATGTTTTTTCCCCAAAGTTGCTATTGCTTTCAATTTGTCTACAAATCTCAGTGCTTAGTTAAAATTAGAGTTAAAGTAGTAATTCCCCTAGTTACTTCCTCTGCCTTCTAAGAAATAAAAAATTTATCAAGGACCATGAAAATTTCTAGATACAAATTACTCAGAATTGAGCCAGAAGTACAGACAGCTAAAGTTCTTTTACTACTGTATCTCGACTTTGCGCTATTTTCTCCACTATTCCAGGTATTTAATTTTGTTGGAACAAACACACTTATACATATTTCTCATTAACTCTTTCACAGGATAAAGTATGCTAACCTTCTCTCTCAAGTTTATGGAAATTTAAGCACCAGGCAAGGAAGAACTCACCTTGTATCTGGTCTGCTCTCGATCATAGATTTTCTTCAGGGACACCACTTTGGGGGAAAAGAAGTTCCCTAGTTTGGCAAGGTAGACCCCATTCCTAAGCCCTTCTTCCAGTTCTGTGGTGGGAGGCAGATCCTCCCCGAGGCAAGCTTCCATCCACCTGCACAAAAGGAGAGAGGACATGAGAAAAGAGAGGGAAGGTCTGAACCCTTCCTTAGACATTTCAAGCTTAATTTCCTTTCTCCTTGGAGAAGTTTAAACTGAACATAAGCCATACTCTCTCCCTCTCTCTCTCTCTCTTTTTTTTAAAAGCAATACTCTTTTAAGGTTCAATTTCACACACATTCTTGTCCTGGCAGAGTGAGATCTCAGGGGCAGGGAACTTAGGAAAATTCCTGAGCATAAATGCCATCCTCTTCTCTACCATATCTTCTCCTGCATCAAGGAGCCAACTGGTCTCCCCAGGTCCTAACTGCCCCATGAGCCTCAGACTCTCTCACTCCTTCAGTTGCTCCTTAAAAATTCCTTAAAAAAAGTATTGGAGCCACCATCTCAACTGTTCAGAAACTTAAATTTGTACTTGAAGTTTTCTTCTGGTTTAAGAATTCATCATCTACAGTGAATTTCTAGGTTCAGATTTTATTTTATTTTTTTTTTAATTTATTTTTCAGTTGAAGGATAGTCAATTACAATGTGTCAACTTCTGGTGTACAGTATCATGTCCCAGTCACGCACATATTTATATGTAGTCATTTTCATATTCTTTTTCATTAAAGGCTATTATAGGATATTGAATATTAGTTCTCTGTGCTATTCTAGGTTAAGATTTTAAAGCTGTTTTGGAGTTACCAAAACAGTCAATCATCTCACCTAAAATATTAAAGGAAACTCCAATGGAAACAGTAAAATGAATTCTTCAGTGTTTTTTAAAGGAAACACTTAAGGAAAAGAAAACTATATTGTCCCTCTCAAATATCTCTCACAAGGCTTCAGGGAAGCCCAAGATAAAACATAGTTTATTTGCATATATTTTTTACCAACAGAAATGTAGATAACTAAAAAATCATTTAGGACGATGGTTTTAAACTTTTTTTTTTTAGTCACAATCCTTTGAATATCTAAAGAAAGCTATAGCTCCCCCCCCAAAATGTAAATATACTTAAATTTAATATATAATTTCAGAGATTTCATCGACTGCAGATTAGAAACTCCTAATTTAAAGTTATTCCACTCAGATTTCACAAGGCATCTGTTATCCCCACATTCATCATCATATTGGGGGAAAAAAACCCAAAACACTAGATGATGCCTTGTCTGTTTCACTAGTGATAAATCTTTGAAAAGCCAAATTAAAAAAAAAATCCAAAGGTACAGCTGACTGAAATAAAAACTAGATCTACTGCCAAATAAAACAAAACATTTATAATATAATAAGAATAAAATATTTACAATGTTCATTGCTACATAGACATTTAACTTAAAAGATAAAACCTGGAAGAAACATTTAAATATGCCATATTTTGTACACGCACATACGAAAATTTAACACTAGAAAAACTAACATACCAACAGAAAAACAGGCCAAGTAACATGTAAATGTATTTATAATCCCATTTGTGTGTTTCTGTATAATTCTTTACAGTAATAAAATTGCCTGAAAGATATACAATAGAGCTTGAATTTACCATACTTTTAAAAACTACTTTTAGAATTCAGGATAAAATTTCTTATATTAATTATATCTTTTCAAAATGAGATTACTACTCAGAATCTTTAAAAAATAATAAGGAAATGCAACAATTTCCCTGTTTTTCTTAAGTTCTATAGAATAGTTACTCAGCCTCACTTTCAAATCTATTCTACTTCTAAAGCAGTAAGCATACTGTTTGATGCACAGTAGGTACCCAAATTAAAACTGGCTAGATGAATGGGCCAGAGAATTCCCCCTGGGTATTTCCTATACCCAATGATAGTAAGTGTTCTCCTCTGGCTTTTCTTTTAGGTAGTAGAACTAAAATGTCATAAGGGAAAAAAGAAGAAACAAATGAATTTTCCAGAAGAGTTGCCATAGTAACTGAATTGGATACCAATTTGTAACAGCTACAAAATCTAAACTATACTTCTCCAACAGCCTAAAGTCCAGAAGGGCAATATGGAAAAGAACGTAGGTCATTGGTATGGAAAAAGAGTTGTAGTCCAAGGATACATCTCATATAACTGTCCCTCCAATATTTCACTGCTAAAAAGATTACAGCAAACAGCTCCTGGCAACCCCAGCTCTCAGGGGACAACCTAACTTGTGTTTTCATTAACAGGGATAAACCTAGAACAACTCTAAGCCAAAACCAGCCCTTGAACACATAACAGTATGAAGAAAAAGTTATTATTTTCCTCTCAAGATGAGGTAAACACATAGAGAAGACTACGGATAAACAGCACAGTAGTGCTTTTACCCTGAATCAGAGCCGTTTAGGTTGTCCTCGTGTCTGAGACCACTAGATTAAATTAAAGTAAAAGGAGGGACCACAGCCACATTTCCCACAATCCTTTATCTCTGCCTTCTTGTCTAACTGCTATAAAACAGTTAACTGACTGATAACAAGGTTTACAAATTTTCTATAGTGGAGTAGAATACCCTACATATCACACAAGTGTCAGGCCAGAATAAAAGCTAACTGTGATCTGATGAAAAGGGATAAGCAGAGAGGGAGAGCTAGAAGAAACAAGGCAAAACACAGAAGTGTCTCTAAACAACTGCCCAAAGCCCAAAACTGCCCTCCAGTTATGCATGGCTCACCCTCCATTCAAAGTTCTGCTCCACACTACAGTATCACTTGGTTTGTTTATAAGAATAGAGTAAGTTAAATTAGGACCAAATTGCTATGAAAAATCAAGAGCACTATGTACGGTGTTATAGTACTATCATTTTTAATCTTAGCAGAGGTTTGGATTCTACTGTAATTCCAAGAAGATACAACAAACCCTCCTTCATGTCCTTCTCTAGAGCCCAACTGAGATTCCCCCTCTGCCACTGACTTACAGAATCACAAAGTGTGAGAGCCAGGAACTGAATGTACTTCTAGGACAAATCCTTTGGGGTATTCTCCCCAATATAATACATATTCACTAAAGAAAATTATAAAACATTAATATTTTATGAATATTTTCCATGTTAACTATATGGAGTTTCTGAAGACTATGAATTACATTAAAATTCTACCAAGTGCTTAATCAGTCACCTATGTTGGATATTTATATCATTTCTAAATGTTTTCAACCACTGAATAATTCTGCAAGGAACATCTTTGTACACAATGTTCTTCTGCATTTATAATTAATTCCTTCAGAGAGATCTTAGAAGTGTAACTCCAAAATAAGAAAAAAAAATTATTGCCCAAAAGCTTACCCAAAGGCTGTACATTTTCGTTCAACCCCATCATTTTACAAATAAGAGTAAGGTCACTTACCAGCTAGTAGCAAAGGTGGAATAAGAGGAACCTGATTCCTAGTTGAGAATCCTTCTCACTATACCACTGTTGCTCTTACCACATCACCTAGCAGGGCTGAGCTCCACAGGACCGTCTAAACAGGATAAAGTTTCAGATAGCCCATGCAGGAAAAAGGCTGGTTTCTCTCCATGTTCTGTCCACTTAATAGGGTTTTAAGTATTTTAGTTTAAGTCCACCAGTGACTCTCAACTCAAACACAAATCTTCCTTCTAGAACTTAAGCATTTAACTTTATAAATACATTTAAAAATAAATCTATGCATTCATTCCTAACTTACACCAGACACAAAAATCAACTCAAAAGGGATTAAAGACTTGAATATAAGATCTGAAACCATAAACTCCCATAAGAAAACATGGGGGGAAGATCCTTGACATCGGTCTTGGAGATGATTTTTTTTTTTATTTGACACCAAAAGCAAAGGCATCAAAAGCAAAAATAAACAAAGAGGACTACAGCAAACTAAATAGATCCGCACAGCAAAGGAAACCACCAGCAAAATGAAGAGACAAATTATAGAATGGTAGAAAATATTTGCAAATCATGTATCTGATAAGGGATTAATATCCAAATTATAAGAAGAACTCATACAACTCGATAGCAAAAAACAAGCAAGCAAACAAACAAAAAAAAACACCAAACAATCCAACTTGACTCAGCAGAGGAACTGAATAGGTATTTTTCCAAAGACATTTAAATGGCCAATAGGAATGTGAAAAGGTGTTCAACATCATTTAAATCATCAGGGAAATGTAAATCAAAACCACAATGAGATATCAATTCACTCAAGTTAGAATGGCTATTAACAAAAAGACAAGAGAAAACAAGTGCTGTTGATGACATGAAGAAAAGGGAACCCTTGTGCAGAGCTGATGGTGTGGACAAAGAATGGCACCTGCCATTTCAGTAAACAAAGAATGTTGAGGCCATCAAGTCATCAGCCACTGCAGTCACCCCTGAAGGTACACCCTGAGGGGAATTCCGGATGGAGAAAAACAGGTTGGCTGCCACCAAGCCATCGGACTCTGCAGCCACCCCCAATGGTGCACCCTGAGGGGATTCAGGATAGAGAAAAAAGGATACTGGCCCTTTAGGTAAGGTGCATATCAAAGGAATAATTTCAATAGGCCGACTCTTGCATCTTCCCATATACATAGAAAAGCACTAAATTCATTAACTTGAGATGTCTGGTTTTCTTTAATTAGCAGTAATGTTTTGATGTTCCAAATCCCTGAGTTTTTTTCAAAAACTCCTATGTATCCTGGCTCCTCAACTCTTCGGAATAGTCCCTCAGAGCTATCTGAGAGGTGTCTCCCGGGTTTAAGTCCTCAGTAAGTCTGCCAAATAAAACATAATTCTCAACTTCTAAGATGTGCTTTTTTTTTTTTTTTTTTTCCAGTCGACAGTGGGAATGTAAATTGGTGCAGTCACTTCGGAGGCAATATGGAAGTTCCTCAAAAAATTAAAAACAGAACTTCCATATCATCCAGCAATCCAACTACTGGAGATATAGTTATCCCTGGGTATCAACAGGGGATTGATTCTAAGACCCACATAGATAGGTAGCAAAATCCAAAGATGTTTAATTCCCATATATAAAATGTTGGAGCACTTGCATACAACCTAAGCACATCCTCCTGCACACTTTAAATCATCTGTAGATTAATTATAATACCTAATGCAATGCAAATACTATGTAAACAGTTATAAAACAATGTAGATGCTATATAAATATTTGCTGTCAAGCAGCAGATTCAAGTTTTGCTTTTTGAACTTCCTGGAATTATTTTTTTCCCTGAGTATTTTCAATTCAGTAAGCTGAACTCACAGATGCTAAACCTGTGGATATGAAGGATGACTGTGATATATGTGCCCTTGTGTTCACTGCAGCACTATTCCACAATAGCCAAGATATGGAAACAACCTAAGTGCCCAGAAATAACTGAATGGATAAAGAGGCTGTGGTATACGTATACAAAGGAATATTATTCAGCCATGAGAAAGAACAAAATCCTGTCACCTGTGACAACATGGGTGGATCTTGAGAGCATTATGCTAAGTGAAATAAACCAGACAGAGAAAGATAAATATGGCATGGTATCACTTATATGTAGACTCTAAAAGAAAAAGTCAAACATTTAGTGGTCGCTAGTGGGTAGAGGGTAGGGAAAATAGGGTGAGGTTGGTATAAGGATACAAACTTTCAGCTATAAGCTATAATAAGGTCTGAGTGATCTAATGTAAAATATACTGACTATAGTTGATAACACTGTATTGTATAATTGAAATTTGCTAAGAGAGTAGAACTTAACTGTTCTTACACGTAGACACAAAAAGATAAATATGTGAGGTGATGGATATGTTAATTAACTAGATGGAGGGAATCTTTTCAAAATGTATACATATATCAAATCACCACAATGGTTGGGGGGGAGAGTGTAGCTCAGTGATAGAGCACATGCTTAGCGTACATGAGGTCCTGGATTCAATCCCCAGTATCTCTATATAAGTAAACAAATAAACAAATAAATAAATCAACACAATGGACTTACGTTAAATATTTTACAATTTTATATGCTATTTATACCTCAATAATGCTGAAATTAAAAAATAAATCAATCTATGCACAAAAGAAAAGTCATTGGGCAATACAATTTTCATGTTACCAATTCTCATGTTTAAAACTATCTTAATTTTCAGAGAATTTCACAGTTGGAAGGCTCCTTAAAGATCTTCTAGTCTACCCCAACTCCTCCACTCCTCTCTCACCTCCCATTCCCTCCCTGACCTTAATGCCTGAATGCTCTCAAAACATCTTGGCTAAATCACGATGCAAGCTGACCCAGAACACTGATGCTAACATGGAATCACACATTCAAGTTAACCCATTTCATTTCTGGACTCTGGCAGCAGGAAAAAATTTATTAAGCAAGCACTAGTTCCCCATTGGCACCCTAAGCTGCCTTCTGGAGCAACACAACATATGGAATTAAAAATATAATGTGACTCACACTGGTTAGGGACTTAAAAAGACCTGGATTTATATCCTGTCTCTATTATTTATCAACACAGCAAATTGCTTATCCAGTTTCTTCATTTGTTAAAAGGAAATAACATTACTTTCTGAATAGGTCTGTCGTTAAGGATTAATAAGATTATATGTGAAATGTGGAGCTGGCTCCACATGAAATGCACAATGCTTGGCTGGGTATTTAAAAAATATTTGTCCTTTTACTCCTTTCTCCTCACAGGATGAGTCATATGCTAACACTTTTGTAAGTAAAATGATTTCCAGTTCCTTCAAGTACTCTTCATAAAATGAAAGGAAGAATAGCACCTACCTCATAGGATGACTGTGAGGATTAAAAGAAGTAATACACATAAAGTGTTAAGAACAGTGCCTGGAAGAGCACTCAGAACGTTAGCTGGTATTACTAGCAGTGTTAGACATTACTGCCTGCCCCTCCCATCTTCCTCACTCATCTCTGAACTCTCTCCAGCTGAATACTATGTTCCAGGTGTGGTCTGACTAGCCTGAAATGGACCAGACGATCACCCTTCATTCTAAACACTAAATAACTGCAAAGCCTCGATTAAATTATTTCATAACACTTTTCCAACCAACAGAAATTCTTAGAATCTTTTTCCCAAATATGCAGCTGTTAAACTCTATCTGTACAATTACATATTAGAATCATTATTTGCACTCATCTCTGTTACATTTCTTTATGTTTGATTCAGCCCATTGTCCCAAATATCAACATCTTCTGGGATCCTAATTCTATTATCCAAAACATTAACTTCTCTTCCAGCTTATTTATAATCCATAAATATTAATAGGTTTTAAAGAATGATGAGGAGGTAACCAAATGGCTGAGGCAGAGAAGGCCTCCAAGCAGAAGAAATACCATGTACAAAGGCAGAGAGGGCTGAGAAAACAACGTGGGTTACACAGTAGCTCAGCACTGCCACTGCTGGAAAAAAAAAGCACAAGGGGGACAATGGGAGGTAGAGATAAAAAAAAATGAGCAGGCTGGATGGTGCAAGGCTTGTCTGTCATGGTAAGAAATCTTTCCTTCACTCTTGTCAGGAGAGGCACCGAAGGATTTTAAGTGGGAGATGACCTGATCAGATCCGTGTTTCAGGAAACCACTTTGGCAACAATGTGGGGTTTTTTAATTTTTCTTCAAGTACAAATGTTTCTACAAGTACAAATGTTTTAACAAATAAGTCACTTTTTAAAAGTTCTGAGAATATCACATCAAGTGGTGACATCAGCACATCCTCAGCCTTGGTCACAAATAGAACTCAGTGACAAAACTCTTATATGAAGGAAATGGAGAGCAGAGTTCTTAGTCCTTCCTCTCACAAAAAGGGATACAAAATTTCAACATTTTCATTTCCTCCTGTTAACTCCAGAAATGCTTTAACAAATCTAATTCAAATGAAAAATACTAAAATTTTTTAAGTGACATCTGATCTGAAACACAACTATTAAACAGGGAGAATAACATTTGAATGGTTCATTTTCAATATAAGCAACACTGAAAAAGAATCTCTAAGGCCATTTGGCAGATGTTAAACTAAATACTTTACATGCATTACCTCCTTTGATCCTTGCAAAAACCTCATAAGGCAAATGTATTATTATTCTTCTTTTACCGATAAGAAAGCCATGGGCTCCTCCAAGTAAAGCAACCTGTCCAAGATTACCTGCCTAGTAAGTGGCTGAGCTCATACTTGAACTCAAGCTGGTGTGATTCTAAAGCCCAAACTCAATTGCTACAATATATTACCTCCTTCAAAAATAATAACGGCTACCACCTACTTAACACTCACCAATACAGGCTCAAGTTCTGAAGCTGGGCTTCCTGAAGCATCCCACACCACAGTATATGACCTCATTAGCAACCCTCACTCTATCAAGTACTGAGAGAGATCTATTAAATATTAAACACTGAAGTTAACAAATTAGTCTGAAAAATAAATGCTTATATAAAAGCCTATTTTTAATATAACTGCATAATAGTTCTTATAAATAGTCCTTATATACATTTCATATTTAGCCTATTTTGATAAAGTTTTATTTTATAAATATTTTAAATCAATTTTCAAAAAAATAAAAATCTACTCCGACAGCTACACATCCATCCGGGAAACATATCCAGTGGAACACTCTGTGCAGCACTTATCAGTGGCATAAAATGTACTGAATACCTGGAGATTACCCTCTGGGAACAGAGATGCTTAAACTACTAGTTACAATAGATGATATTTGCACTAGGCTTTGTAAGATAAATTGTGTTTAGAGGTGAAAATAGAAAAAAGAGACATTTAAGATAAAGGAGATAGCATGAAGAAAGGGCAAAAAGGCATGAAAACAAAAGGCATACTTAGGGAATGACAAATCACTGTGGTAGAGGAGTAGGTGGATATATCTGGAACTTTAGAACCACAAAAGTTTTCAAACAGAAGAGTGGCTTGGTCAGATCTAATGCTTAGTGTGGTAACTAGGACAGCAGCACAGAAGACAGATTCAACAGAGAAATATTAGGCAACTACCTCAGGAATCCAGGTGAGAGATAATAAGGTCTTCAACTAGGGCAATGGCAAAAACAGAAAGAAAAATGATGAGTAATTTCAAAGGAAGAACTGACCCCATCTGACCATCTGTCAGATGGCTGGGAGTGGGAGTCAGGACACTGAGGAAGATGAAGATTTTACAGACAACTGGAAAAGAAAAAAAAGCAAAGTTAGCTCCTGACTTCACATTTTGCTACCGACATTAAACATCAAGTGAATTAAGAGAGTTTTTAAAAATTAAAAATAAATAAAATAAAAGGAGAAAAAATAGAGATGAATAGTTTTATAATCTTGAAATGGGAAAGGCCTTTCCAAACAAGATTATGGAGGCAGAAGCCATAAAAAAGAGAAGGAAATAAACTGGCTATATAAAAAGCAGTTAAACTTCTACAAGGCAATTTAAAAAAATAAAAATCTGAAAGGAAAGATAAACTAGAGGGAAAATCTGCAACACATAACAAGGAGCTAATACTCTCCCATAATCTTTATATGCATATACATATTTAATGCTTGAAATAAACAAAATGACAGATATTCCCCCTAGGAAAATGTAACAGAATCACAAATAGGCAATTCACAAAAGAATATAAATAGCCAGTAATTATAGGAAAAATTCTTAATCTCACTACTAATCAAAGAAATGCAAATTAAAGAAACAACAACACCATTTTCAGCTATCAGACTGGCAAAGATAAAAAAGAATGATAGTAACTTATTATTGTCCAATATGCGGGGAAACTCCACATTCTCACACTGTTCCAGAAGAAAATCTGGCAACATGTACCATACATAGCAAACTTGCAAAAACTTCTATGAAAGGAAAAAGGTTGTTTTATTTTTAACAAATGATTTGGTGACTTGTGGCATAGGTGGCTAAATAAAAGATGATGCCACTAAACAAAGCTGGACACATCAGGAGAAGCAGGCCAGAATGACAAATTCATGCCTGAAACACGTTCAGCTTGAAAGGTCAACGAGACATCCAGGTAGAGACATCCTGCAGGCAATTGGAAGTAAAAGTCTGAAAAACTCAGGAGGGAGACCAAGTTGGAGATCCAGATTTGAAAACTGGCACCATGGAAGTGAATGAGCTCATGACAGAAAGACTGTACAGAAAAATTTAAAAGTTCAAGGACTATGCCTTAGAAAATGCCAACATTTAAGAGGTGAATATTGCAGAGAAAGAATAGTTACTATGATAAAATGAGAACTATGAGAGAATCACATGATGGCAATCAAGGAAGAAAATTTTTTCAGGAAGCTCGGAGAGGTCACCAACTTCAAATGCTGCAGAGAGATGGGTGGCAAAGAGAAAAGGATACGGCAAATAAGAAAGAAGGTCATCTGGGACCCCAATAAGGAGGAGTCTCAGTGAAGCAGTGATGCAGGAGGATCAGATTATTGTAACTAGAAAAGTAACTAGAAGTGGGAAACTAGAGACAGCAAATGTAGACTTCTTTTTGAAGAAGTCTAAGAAGAGAAATTGGGGGAATAGAGAAAGGGTTAGTCTGAGGTGGTGGCATGCATGTCCAGGGAAGGCATGTCTATGTCTGTCTGTCTGTCTCTCTTTTTTTTTCTCTTAATAACTGAAGAAGAGGCACGCATTTTCACCCTGCAAGAAAAGAAGGAGGGACTAAAGATACAAGAAATAAAGAATAAAAAAGAAGGTTCTAAAGAACACAGTGGGCAGTTAGCTATGGAAAGAAAAATACCCGCTTCTTCCTTGAGAAAAGAGGGAAGGAAATAAGAATGAGCAAGAATGACATACCTAACTAACCTCTCTGAGCTTCAGTTTCCTGTCTATAAAACAGGATTTAGGAACAGCACCTACCCTCGTAAGACTGTTGTGAAGATTAACTGAGACTGAGAAGATTAACTGAGACAATATATACAAGCACTAGTAGGCTCTAAATAATGGTAACTGCATGTTTGCATATGTGTGTGGGATAGCTAGATCCCAGAAATAAACCTACCTCTAAAGTCTGATACCCAGTAACTTGTGTAATACCTGTCTACCTTGTCTTACTGATAAAGTTTGTTAAAGGGAGCATAAACTTGGCCCTACCCTTTCCACCACTCAGCAAGACAAAGAAATGACTTTTCGGAGAACTCTACTGTGGTAAGCCTTAAAACAAGCCCAGACCAAGTGCATATGGAGAAAAGAATCAGGGTGGAAATCTGAATTAGGGGTCTGTGAAGAGGAAACCAGTTGAACAAGTTCCGCAGAGCACATGACTTCAGTGGTTTGCCAGCTCTGTGCAATACAGAAGAGGAACATACCAATGCCGGAACTGACTACTCCAAACCATTGAGATTCAGTTCCTCCAGGAGCAGCTCTGCTGGTACCACACCCAGCTTGCAGAGCAAATGCCCCCCCACCCCCCACACCAAATGCCAGCATTACTCACTGCTAAAAACCTCCCAAGTTGGTTCATCTCTCCTCATAATTACTTTTAAAATTACATAATTTTACTAAGCCACCAACACATCTGAGCACCATCTAGGCACTGGAAACAGTCTAGTAATTTCAACATATTGTGGTTAAGAACAAGTCTTGAAAAAAAGAAATGTATTCAATAAAGCATTCCTCACCACATGAAAAGAGAGGGAAATTAAGGCTGGTTTCCAGGAGAAAAGGGCATTCTGGTCTTGAAGGATGTGTGTGTGTGTGTGTGTGTGTGTGTGTGTGTGTGTGTGTGTTTTGATGAGGGAGAACATGTCAAGCCAAAGGAGGAAAACGTACAGACCCGTCTGTGTGTGTGTGTGTGTGTGTGTTTTGATGAGGGAGAACATGTCAAGCCCAAGGAAGAAAATGTACAGACCCTGTGAAGGATTTGAAACATGAAGGAAATGATCAGATCTGATTTAAAAGATTACTCTGAGCAGAATGGATTAGGAGAAGGACTATTAAGGGATGAGGAAGTGCTAAAGAAAGTACTGTAGTAACCCAGGCAAGAAATGATAAAGGCTAGTTTTCCACGCCATACAAGCAAAATGAGAAATCTTGGTAGTATTTGTTCTAAAAGAAACTTCTGAGTATAAATTAAACCAGTCTGAACAGCTATAGGAATAAGTGAGAAACACAAGAGAAAATTTTTTTCTTTAAGTAACTTATCTAACCTGTGTCTCTTGATACCTAATACAGACCTAACCCTGAGCAAATCATTTCACTCTTGCTGAACAGGATGAGGTATGTCAAGTTTACTTGCTAAAATTAAATGTCTAACTGTTATCATATTTCAAAATATCCTCTGGTCTTACTAGAGTGGTAGAAACTAGACTATGGTGATGGTTGCACCACTTGGTAAATTTACTAAAAATCATTGTGTCATATATTTAAAATGAGAGAATTTTATGGCATGTAAATTATACTTCAATAAAGTTAAAAAAGAAACAAAAAAGTCCCTGGGTGAATAGGATTAACGTACTCCCAGACTAAGTTTTCAAATACATTATCATATTCAATCTATCCATCCATCCATCTCTACTTTACCAAATACCATGAGGCATAAAAGACTTTTTAACTGTAACTGAAAAAACAAAAACAAAAAAAATTCTTAAAACTGAGTTAAAGTCTCAGCCTAGTCACTGTTGGTTGTGAGCAGCTCTTGTGAAAAAAAAAAAAAAAAAAAAAAAAAAAAACAGGTGAGAATCCTCTACTAGAAGATTCCTCTACTAGAAGAGTGATACATATTTCTTTGCAAAAAGCAGTTCTCTGAGTCACTGCCTACTGCGGTAGCTGTTAGAGCTCGGGGGAACAAGGAGAGCCTGTAGAGCAAGAATATGTGAAAAATTTAGTTTGCAGATCTAGTCATTAGTGAGAAATATCAGGAGGCAGGGTTAACTACGATATCATTAAGGACATAGCCCTTGCCCTCTAAGACTCACAGTAAATTAAGGAAGAGAAAAATATAAAACACATACAATACATTCTGAAAAGCTGTAATAAAAATACTTGCATGACTGAAGCATTATGCTGTACACCAGAAACTGACACAACATTGTAAACTGACTATACTTCAATAAAAGATATATATATACCGGGGGGAGGGGATAGCTCACATGGTAGAGCGCATGCTTCCCATGCACGAGGTCCTGGGTTCAATGCCCAGTACCTCCTCTAAAAATTAAATAAAATAAGTAAAACTAATTACTTCCCTCTTCCCAAAAAACACCAAAAAAAAAAGATATCTATATATCTATATATAGATATATATAAATATATATATACACACATATATATATATATATATACACCAAAAAAACCAAAAAACCCCAAGAGAAACAAGGCAGGTGGGTAGGGTGATAGAAACACAGGAGAGGAGCATCTAACTCAGACCTGGGATGAGGGTGGGTGTCCAAGTAAGCTTCCTGAAAGTACTGCCTGAATTTATTTTCTTAGACAGGCAATATATTTACACAGGCCAAATTTTTTTACGTATAAAATGATACCCAGTTAAAAGGAAGAAAATCTCATGAAATGAATCAAGTGTCATATGCTGCAGAGATTAAGTAAAATAAGTACTGAAAATTTTCCAACGGACATAGCAATTAGGTCATTGGTGATTTGAGAAAGAGAAATTTCATTAGGGTAAAGGAATCACACCCACATGACTTAAGATTTTAGAAAGTGGATGTAGGGAATAAAGACAAGTTTTCCTCCCAGGAAAAAAGAGGGGACAATAATTAGGTGAGGGTCTAGGACTAAGGGGATATATCTTGAATGGGTGAGGATGTTTATGTGCTAAAGAGAAAGAACTGGCAGGAAAAAGTTCAAGTTATATATAGTTAAGAAAATAATATTGGGAAAGAACTCTAGAAGACAAGAAGGGATAGGATCTAGGCCACTGAGAGAAGGTTGTGTCCTAGGAAGAAAAACAGTTCTTCAATTGCTACAGGGAAGGAGGTCAAGATGGTATGTTAAGCGAGATGGGATAAATTCGTTAGCGCCAGAAAAACTGAGGGATTTTGTAAAGAAAATAGAGGTCATCAAGTTGTGCTGTGGGAAGTTAGGGATGGAGATGCCTACCAAGCACCCATCTCTGACAATTCCAATGTTACTTCCAAAAGTCACCTTTCTTGCTTAAGGACCTGGTCTCAAGTACAACCAAATAATAAAAGAAAAAGAAATTACCCTCAGTTCTCATTGCCATTAGGACTGAAATTCTCTTAACCTCCACAGCCTCCACATTCCACCCAACTTTGCACCAATTCTACTGAACCATATTCCCCGGCATCTACTTTGTGAAAAGCACTATGGAGGGAGGTGCTTTTGGACACCAAAAGTTGAAAAGGACAGTCTTACCTCTAAAGGAGCACAAAAGAAAAAGATAAATGTACATGTTATGCTTTCCCTTCTCTTCCATATAATTTCACATTATTTAGCAAAACTCAGCCATAAAATAACCTTTCCCTAATCTAAACTCTCACACATTAACTGTTTGCATCATTTCCTTGGCAATCTATCTTGCCTTATGACATTAGCTAGACTTTTCATCCTTTGATGTTGTGTAACTTTTCAAAGAGCTATCCCCTATCTGTCCAATTAACCTGTAAGCTCCCTAAGGGCAGGACTGGCTTATACTTTCTCATCTTCTCCAGTTCTATCAGAAGGTCCTAAAGGATGGAAGAGCTCAAAATGTTTTACCTGTTTTATTATATTGGAGGTGTTTTTCCCACCTTTTTTAGCCATGTCAGAAAAAAAAAAGAGCAATGTAATATTATCAAGTCACTTAAAATAAAAATACCTATTAATAACACAGGAAATGAAAATAAAAACTGTTTTAAGTAACTTGAGAAAGCATTTAGGTTAGAACATAATCTTCCATTAACCATTACACAGTCTATGTTTGAAAATATGCAACGTAGGCTTTCCCAAAGCAAGTTTTGGGGGAATGTTTTTGGAAATTTCTTATCGTTATAAAGTTCTCCCTCAGATTAAGCAGAGTTCCATTGCTTAGTTCTGTTCCTCTGGTATCACACATGATACACTAAACCTCTCTTCTTTTTTCAGGAATTTTCTAATAATGTAGGCAAAATAGTAACAGGTGAATGAATTCCTATACTGGATAAGAGGTTGATCTTCTGAGATTCTATGATTCTATATTCCCTATAAATCATGTTTCCATATTAAATAATCTCACTCCTTTCAACTATTCCTCATACATAGTAATCTATAGATCCTTTTTCATCCTGGTCATGCTCATCCAACATGCCCTCAACATGCCCTAGTACTGGAGCAATAACCAGATCTCAACTAGTGGACCAACACCCACTGACTAGGAGTAGTTCTCAGGTTCTATGTTGAAAAGGATTCTGACTATTGGCAGTGCCTGCTGTGGGTGTGAAAGAATCTTACCACATTATCTTTCATCCCCGCTCTAGACTATCAAGGCCCCTCTTAAAGTATGGCCTCCAGAACTGAAGACCAACTTCAGGTAGCCTCTCATCAGGACAGAGGACAATGGAACCATGTCTTCCTTTGCTGCATACACACACCACATTTCTGTGAATTAATAAAGGTCTCAGGTTTATTTCATTTTGTTTTATTTTCCCAGTAGTCCTGTTCCCACTAATGCAACTTCTCTCTCTACCCTGTATTTAGACACTCCATTTTTTGAACCCCAATGTAGAATGTCACATTTATCAGTATTAAACTTCATCATGAGATTCAAGGTATTTTGAAAGCAAAATCTGTCATGCAGTGTATTAACTCATCCCAGCAACATGACTGATGCATTCATAAGTCTCAACACAAATGTTTTACATGTAACATGCCCTAAAGAGCTTTCTTTGAATTAAAAACCTAGCAGCTTTTTTTTAGCTAAAATTCATATAACATAAATTCACCATTTTGAACAATTTTAAAGTATGCAATTCAGTGGTTTTTAGTATACTCACAATGTTGTACAATCACCATGACTAATTTCAGAAAATTTTCATGACCAAAAAAGGAACCCCGTGCCCATTAAGCAGTCATTCCCCACCTAGCAGCTCTTTTTGGATATGATTTATTCAACTGGCTATAAATCTTAATTACATTACAATCTAGTCCACATTAATCCAACCTGTCTGCAAAAGTATCACAAGACATACTTTCAAATGCCTTACTGAAATCTAGACGTTACCATGTTTCTCTGATTCACCAATCTGGTGACCCTGTCCAAAAGGAAACGATGTTAATGTGACAAGGCCTTTCTCAGGGAGTCCTGGTTGTCTCCTAAGCATTGCCTCCTTTCTCACCAAGTGCTCATAAGCCATCTGTTTGACAAAATGCTATGGAATTTTGCCAGACTAGTTTACTAGACTAGAATTTGTGATATCTTCTTCTTTATAATAATTACATTTGCACTCCCACACTTCTAAAAACTACCTTCTTGTTTTTCACAATGCCTTAAAGATCACGGCAACAGTTCAGCAATTATACCTATTCAGTTAGTACAATAATGGCTGTAAGCTCTGTAAACCAAGAACATGAGAACTCAATGGAGAAAGGATAGAAACTATAGATAAAACATAAAACAGGAACTGACCATGAACATGTCTCAAATTCTTACTTGAAATAGTCCCTAAAATCCATTATTCTGATAGAGAACAGTGTTTCCCAACAAGTAGACCCTGGAACACTAGTCCTAAGAAGGATGATCTGTGAGGCAAGCGTCTGATAGTAAACTAGTAACTGGGTTTGAGGAATATTGCTTACACTATCCTCTCCATTGGAGATTCAGAGTTTACAGCCCATGACAGTCTAAATAGTCCATCAGTTAACTAATCTATTTAACTTGGTTTAATCCAGTATTTTTGAAATATGTTTGACCACCAAACCCTTTCTTCCTTAATGTCACATTAATAGAATACACCTCAAAAAATAGTGATACAGAAGTCAGCTAAACAGTTTTTTCAAAGGTTTTCAACACTGTACTTTCCTTTAACACAAAGAATAAATTATATTAGTTTGGTTAAGTCTATTTATCTCTTCACAGTATATACGTCAAAGCTGTTAATCCAAAACCTGTTTTCCCAATGCCAACTTCATTACACTATAAATCTCTTTAACATAACACAACTTGCTTGAAAGCACGCTGGAAAATTCTAGCTAATTTTCCTAAAAGGATATTTAAGCCATATATTTCAAAAATCTCAAAAGTTGAAGCTCCCTTGCTCTGAAAAAAATTAAGATCTCAATTCATAGACCAGAGAGTTTGGCAAACTC
This sequence comes from Camelus ferus, assembly GCF_009834535.1. NCBI lineage: Eukaryota > Metazoa > Chordata > Mammalia > Artiodactyla > Camelidae > Camelus > Camelus ferus. The sequence continues at coordinate 10,806,503 of NC_045722.1, read as the reverse complement.
CAAAGTACATTTCATAAGCAGGCCATTGCTGGTGCTCAATATTTAAGATACTATGCAAGTATCATTTGGGGGTGGGGGGAAGCAGGATCTCTACACCACTCCTAACACCAAAATAAATTTCAAATGGATCAAAGGGTTACATGTTAAAATTCTTTATATCCTAAAAATACCAGAAGAAAGCCTGGGGGAATAATGTGTTTGTGTAATCTCAGTATAGATAAGGACACTCTAAAAACTACATAAAGCCCGAAAGCTAAAAATAAAAGATTAATGAAAAAAAATTGTTTTAAAACTCTAAATTATTTTAAATACCCTAAAATAAAAAGTTAAAAGACAAGCTGGGATAATTATTTACTATACATATGGCATCCAAAGAATCAACATTAATAAAATAAGCAAAGGGTTCTGCCAAAACAATTGACAGAAAAAGAAATATAAATGGCTTTTAAACATATGGAAAGATGCTTAGTTTCACTCAGAATAAGATAATCTAGAAATGGAACTACAAGTGAAATACCATTTTCATCTGTGAAATTCACAAATATGAAAAAAATTATGATACTCTAGGGTAGTGAAATTACAGAGAAAGCAGCCCTCTCATATATTATTGATGGACTTATAAATTGGTACAACCTCCAGAGAGAGCAAATTGACAATATTTATCAAAACTAAATGTACATATTCCCACATCTAGAAATTTATTCCACAAGAATAGTCACAATTGCAAGATGGTATACATACAAAGTGGCTAATACAACACTATTTATAATAGTAAAAGCTGGGGAGAAAGTGTCCATTGACAGGTTAAACCCATATACTGAAAAACTACACCACTGTGATGGGAAAAAATGAAACACTATAATGTATTCATGTGGAATATGTTAATAGATGCAAAGCAGAATGTATAGTGCTATCACTTTTAAACAAGGAAACAAAAGTGATTTGTATTTATATGCATAGACTCTGGAAGGATACACAATTGTAACAGTGGTTCCAACTGGGGAAATTTGGGTGGCTGGGAAACAGGACTAAGGGGACAGAGTTTTTTTTTAACTGCATATCCTAGCAGAGCCTCTGAATTAAATATCATATCTGTAATACTACCTATTTATTTTAAATAATTAAGAAAAAATATTTAATTTAAAAATTAAGACCAAATCTGCCTAAAAAATATTATTGTGGGTATTCTTGAGTTTTTAAAGGAAAACCTCTGAAGCTGAGCCACTGTTGAGCACTACCCTTTCAAACTATCAGTGATTAAGAAGCACTGTCCAAAGTAATATGTCTTCAAGGCAGAAAAACATTTTGTTATAATAGTCATGTAAGTGGTAAGTAATTTTTGTTTTGTTTCAGCTGTTTTAAAGGTTATCTGAGATGTATGGTATTTGTAACAAAGTGATGTGCTATATCATGAGATGTATTCTATTTAAGTTTTTTTTAATATCATTTCCTATCCTTAATGGTGGTAGGTTTTTTCCTCTTTTCAATTCTTCCTTTTCTAATTTTGCCCCATTCTCTCTTTCTACACGTTAGTTCCTCTGCTTCAATTTTTAGAACAATAATCCTATTCAAGAAAATATTTTTTAGTTTTTTATGCTGCTGATTAATGATTGCTAGCAACAGGCTGATAAACATCTACCATGGTAATAGTGTTTTCTTCTACTACAAAAGTCTCACAATTTTTCTTAAAGCCAGAGTTCTCTCAGTCCCCAAACATCTGCCCCAACAGAAGCCAAGCCCTGGGCTGGCAGCTGCTTCTCCAATGATCCTTCTGCTTTTTGTTATGATTTCCAATGAGTCAACAGGAAGGTATTCGGAGTAAAGAAGAAATAAGGGCCTTTAGACAGGCCTTTCCTCCACCCACAACACCAAAAAATACAATTCTTGCCAAACAATCCAAGGCAATTTCCAATCCAATTTGCCACTCCTGTCTGCATGAGGTCACTATTTAAAAAGTAAGCAATTGGGAAGAAGGAATGCCTTTCTAAGCTGAATCAAAAATATATCCCAGGTTGTGAAGAAGAAAACCAACCAGGCACTCTCCAGTCTCGCCAGATCACTGTATGTAACCATATAACCTCTGATGAATCCATTTCCAGTTCTAGGAGACCATCTTAGTGAGCAGGTGTTAGGTCAAAAAGTTAGATATATACACATTTATCACAGACCAGTTTTGATTCTAGATACCTGTAAAAAATCAGTTAACTTAGATTTTATGTTTATTGTATTTCTTTTAAGCATTCATGCACAAAATTTTCACCAATCAACAAACATTTAACATATATGCCTGTCACTATCTTAGCTCTGCAGTGAATAAGAAGTATAAGACAGAGTTCAACAATTTGTTAGACACAAAAATACATAAGACAAATCAGAGAATTGCCCTCATACAATCAGAAAGGCAGGTAAGAGACTGCAGTAAGAAGCAGGGAATAGCTCACACTCCCTCACACATCTGACAGCTAGACGATTGTTTAATATCTCTGGGAGCTAACTGACTTAATGTTGGACTTAGATGTTGCCCCTTCAGTGCCTGTAGAGGCTGACAACAGTAGTGCTGGTGTCACTCAGACCTAGGTTTGAATTCCCCAGATAGCTGCATGACTTTGAAACAAGTGATACTACCTCATCTTTTCCCTCTTTCAAAAGAAAATAATGCCTATCTCACAGTAATGTTGTAGGTAAAGTATATCACCATTCTGCTTAATTACTCGTAGTTACTGTTGCCATCAATTTTATTTTTAGAAGCAGAAGTAGTACTGCGGTGACAGACTGATCTGGGGAAGAGCAAGGGCTATGGAGTCCTTGCCAAGCCTAAAATAAAATCTGGATCTACCACTTACTAGATGGGTGAGTCAATCTCTCTGAGCTTTGCTTTCTTTTCTGTTAAATGTAGATAAGAATAAGCACCTCATGGGACTTCAAAAATAGCTAATTAGACAATGCATATGAAGTGCTCAGCACAGTACCTAGCACATGACAAGGGCTCAGTAAATGTTACTGATGATAATGATGATGAAGAAGAGGGAGATATTGTATATCATGATATCCTTGCAAACTGCAGGGCTGATTTTTGGTTTGGGGTTTTTTGTTTTATTTTGCTTCTTCTTAGCTGTTGTAAAGGTATTTGAGGTATTGGGGTTTCTATAACAAAATGCCTTATTATTGAAAAATAAATTAATTCTTCCCAACATACAATTACAAAAAAAAAAAAATTGTTAAACAACATTCAAACTTAAGCAAGTAAACTTTCTCTTCAAAATAAACCACTAACCAGATCTTTCGTTTATATGTTTAAAGTTTTTTGATTCACACACTGCCAAAGCACAGGGATCAATTAGATTACCAGAAGCTCTTCCAGAACAACCAAAGAGCAGAGTCCTGATTTGATCAGGTAGGCAATGGGACCTCTGCATTCAAGTGGCACTTCACTCAGCTTGCTCAAAGATGTTGTCTCTAGGCAACCAAGTCCCTGAGCTAAACAAACAACCCCAGTCATATGAATCACTTCCGGACGGTCTCACTTTGCCTACCAGCACTTTCTTACAAAAAATATTTCCTGTGAAGGGGCTTATTTAGCAACACCAGTTGGAAACAACTGGAGTCCATCATATACCACATCGCTTAAAAATGTTCAAAACAGGTCCTGGTATCAACAGGTATCCCCAAATTGCTAAACTGTGAAAACAGAAAGAATTATGCAGAAATCAGAGACAGGTCATTATGCAAAGCTATAAAATTACATTCTTAGAAATGCCAATTTAGGCTCTCAAATATATTTTTACTGTGTTTTCAACTGGGAACATCAAAATATATAAACACAATTGTTGCTCTGACATCTGAGACCAGAAGAAATATATGCCAGATTAGGTCAAACCAATGGTCTACTTAGCCCAACCAGACTTTCCTAACCTTGACAGGTAGACAACCCAGTTAACACTGATTTCCTGTGGTCACACCAAAAATAAGGGGAACTGGTAAACTAACAAATTCTCTTGGCTACAATCTCCTTTTTTCCACCTAAAAAGGACCCTACATGTGTTACATTATTCTTCATGAACTAATCAGAGACTGTTTAATCTATTAATAAGAGCAGAGAGGGAAAAAGAATTAATTGTCCAAAATGAAAATTGCACTATGATAGGGGGAGGGTATAGCTCAAGTGGTATGAGTGCATGCTTAGCATGCACGAGGTCCTGGGTTCAATCCCCAGTACCACCTCTAAGAATATATTAAAAACCTAATTACCTCCCTCCCCTCACCAAAAAATCCAAACAAACAAAAAAAAGTCACAATATGATAAAGCAACTACCATTAACAGAACCAAGGGGAAAAATAAATCAAGATGGTAGAAAATCAAGTTAGTGAAACAGAAGACATATATGTAAGATACATATCTAGAATGCTGACTTAAACAAAATGAAGATCCACCATAAAACACTGTGCAGATACAACCTGCCAACAGGCACCCCTACCACAGAACTAATGAATTAGAACTAATCATTAAAGGTATAACAATTTCTGGGATCTAAAATAAACACACAAAAAACATATTATTACAGGCAAAGTTACTAAGTCAGTATCAATTCTAATATGTAACTTGGGGAAACTTCAAGAAACAAGAATTTTACAAGTTTCAAATCATGAAAAAGCATTTTAAAAATGTTACTTGTCATGGAGCTAAAAATCAAACTAGCTTCAGATGTTGTTTCTCAATAGTAAGTACAAGAAAGTGAAGTCACACAGTTTTTCAAGAAAAATGAAACATAATTCACCATAATAAAATAAAAAGTCTAGAAATAGAATTATATATAATTTAATATTTGAAATAGTAGATATCGACTGCTAATAGGTAGTAGAAAGATTATTTTTAAATAATATCAGAGTAATTGAGAAACACCATGAAATTTAAAGACTTAGATGCTTAAAAAGCACATGACTAAATCATAGAAAAGCAACAGAATATAAAACTTCAAATCTTAGCAAGGCTTTAGAGAAGTTAAACTATCTAGGCTTTGAATTGATAGAAGAAATTATAAAGAGAAAGATTAACACTTAACTGCATAAAATTTAAAACTTCTGTATAGTGAAAGAACAAATAAAATGGAAAATCAGGAGAAAATGTTTGTAGCAATATGACAGGTTGACACCCATATTATAAGAGAGCTGGAAAAAATCAACATCATGACCCTAGAAGACCAACAAACATCATTGACAATTTGCATAATAAAATTAAAATGGTAAACAAAAAAATGGGAAAATGTTTACTCTTTCCAGCAATGAAAGCAATGTAACTTTTGGAATAAGCCTAAATAAATTATGGACATTATGTACCCATTGAAAATAGTAATTAAGATGACAACACAGTAATCAAACAAATCTAAATTTGTGATTACAACTATCTAAAAATTACATACTTGGACAGTTTTTCCTTTTTCTTAATCCATTCCTTTTTTTATTATAAATTCATGATTATTGTAAAAAGTATTTTATTTTATTTATTTTGTAAAGTTTTTTTTTTTCAGGGGGGGGAGGTAATTAGGTTTATTTATTTATTTTTAGAGGAGGTACTGGGGATTAAACCCAGGACCTCTTGCATGCTAAGCACGCACTCTAACACTTGAGCTATACCCTCTCCATAAAAATCACTTTAAATATACAGAAAATATTAAGTAAAAAGGAAGAGTCTTCCCTCGACCCTCTAGAGGTATCCTCTGTTTCTGGTGTTTCCTTTCAGACAACAGCTTAAGTCTGAAATGAAAAAAAACTAGAACTACCAATCTTCAGCACCTTGAAAGTGTCCAGAAACTTCCCCAGAAAAGTTTATGAACGTCTCATCATCTTCATATTAAACCTGCTTTTGCCGCAAGGACCAGGATAAAGAATACATTTATTGAGTGCCTACTGTATTTCAGACAGTGTAAGGCACTTAACCCTCACATCAACTCCCTAAAATGCACAGTATCGCCAATCTGCAAAGTACAAATTTAGTCTCACTCCCTAAAGTTAAACAACTTGCAAAACAAGAATCAGAACTCACACCTGCCAAAACTGAAAGTCCTCTCATTCTTTTCGCTTCGCGTATCTCAACAGTCAAGATTTTCAGAAACCTTTTATTCAGATTTTTAAAAATTTATCTTACTTAATTACAAGTATTATGAGATTATAGTTGTACGACTTTTCTTAATAATCCTGATAGCTACTAACTAGTTGACTGCCTAATTTATACCAGATTACTCTCCACGTTTCCCAAATGTAAACTTTGCTAAGTGTTTCAGCTACACTGTAGGGTAGCTTTTCCTGGCCTCTGCTAGGAACTACTCCTCCCCTTTGTAACATTATTACAATGTGATAAGCTCTCTTAGTTTGAATCACTTTTCAGACGCAACCCACTTCTTACCATGGAGTCTGTCCAAGGCAGTTGAACTAACGTAAATTTCAGAAAAAAAAGAGATTTTCATCTGTCACCATTTTAAGACTTAAGAACAGCATGACTGGGACATTGTGCTGTACACCAGAAATTGACACATTGTAACTGACTGTACTTATATTAAAAAAAAAAAAAGAATAAATACCACCCCGTGCTTCTTGATAATCATAAATACATGAATGCATGCAGCTTGCAGTCCCAAAGTACCATTAAGTAGCTACATATACTGTGGCCCCTTAATCACACTGGGTCTCATGAAACGATTAAATTAGTTTTTTCATCTGTAAAAGGAGAGTTTGGGTCAAACTGAAAGAATCCTCCTCAGTCTTTAGGTGATATTCTTCCATCTGAGAATTCTAGAAGCTGGTGCGCAAGCTGTTCTTCCTACTCACCTCACCTATCCATTCTTATTTGGTAGCCTCTTAAATGTCTTTAACTACTCTTTTTATGATCACTGTGTGCCAACCTGGATATATGCAGATGTTACTGGAATTCTGATCCCACTTAGAGGAGAGATCTCAAGAGCCTATCCTGAAAAATGTTCAGTGCTAAAAACAAGGACACAGGCACAAAAGAGAATTTGTTCTCAAGAACTGATTTCTTTCCAAGATATTTTTTCAATTCCCCTAAATTACAGAAGGTAAAGTGCCTCTATTTAGTGCTAAGCGCTTGTTAACATCACGTGGTTCCTGTCTCCAACCAGCCACAGCCCTCACTTTCCCTTCTACAAGGGGAAGGGTGTCCTGCCCCTGGAGCTGGGGTAGGGACACTAAGCAGGAGGAAGGTGGCCCTTGACAGGCTTCAAAGGGCATACCAGCAAGCATCTGAAAGAAGGAATCCTAAATTGTCAAACTCGAGGAGTGCTGGAATTAACTAACCCTCCTCTGTGACCTCTAACCGAACTGAATTTTCTCCCATTTTCAGTTCTACTCATACATGCTCCTCATCTGCTGACTGCCCTGTTCTGCTCTGCCTGATATGTTCTCTTCTTGGGTCTTTTCACCTGAACCTTTTGATTTTCCTATTACTTCCTCCTGTACAAGACCTGAGCACCTACCACACCTCACATATTTAAACCTCATCTCCTTCAGTGGAGTGAAAATGCTGCTCATCTCTACGAACAACTGCTCCTTAGGCAAAACAAATGTAAAGCCCAATCAGAAAAGGCAAAAGGATAAAAAAAATTAACCACATTTAAGCATAAATCTGTAATTTAAGATGTCTTTTATAAAGTCCTTGGTCTGCTCTGCAGCCCACAGCATAAAACCCTGAATCCTTAGATACTTCATTAGAACAATAACAATTTCCATATTGACGATACTCTCCAAACAACAGAGAAAAGCAAAATCTCTATACTTTTTATTTCCCAACCACTCCCAGTGCATACTTTTATGGAATCACTCCTAAATTTTCCCACTTAACCTTTTGGGGAAACACAAACTTACACCCACAACACACTGATTTCTCTACACATACTCTTACTCCATGTCTATGCACATTTATATGCTCTGTCTCTACACACTCTCCTCTCTTCCCACAAAAGAGCTGTTACAGGTACAGGAGAAAATAAGAGTATCCTGGGATACACAATGGGGCCACTGTGCTATAAGGTGGAGCTTTTAGTGGGAGGAGTAGCAGCATTATAAATAGAACTGAAGAGGGAAACCTTTTCTCCCTTGGATCTCTCTGATCTTTCTCCCTGGCCTTGAAGCGGGTATAAATTCCAGACCTTGGGACTCCTCCAACTTGGAAGGGGTGGAGGTATGAGGGAAACAGGATGGGGTCAGTCCAAAAAGGCAAAATGGACTTGTGCTAGAGGGGAAAGTGGGACCTCAGGAGCACACAAGGTACAACCCAGCTCATGAGGGTAGGAGACACAACTGGGAGCTGAAGCCCCAGCTTATTAGGAAGAGCATGTGATTTGTCTGTGGTGCACCTCAAACAATTTTTAGTGGAGGGAGCAGCCACATTAGGTGGCCAGGAGGGATCCCAATCTTCTTTTCTCAGCATGACAATCCTGGGCTTTTTTTCATAATCCTCTCTAGTTGTAAAATCTAAATAGGTGCTTCCAAAGTTGATCTTCTAATCAAAAAAAATCTAAAAAACTTAAAAAAAATTTTTGCAACTGCCTCTTCTTCACTGAAATGATAGATATATAAAACTACAGTATCTATTACCTAATCAAAGCTTTAAGCAAAAAAAACAAAAACAAAAACAAAACAAACAACAACAACAAAAAAACATTGCATCCAGATTGTATATGATTGCCTCCATAAAATAAACCAAGCACATTTCCTCGATGCCAGGTCAAAGCGTAGAGTGTACCCGGACAATATGCCACTGTTATGCTCTCCCTTATAACCCAAAGCATAAAAAATAAAGACTATCACAAATGTCTCAGTGCCTTAGTCACTTCCTAAGTATGCAAAAGCACCCAACTAAAAAACATCCCAGGGGATCATGGCCCACTGGATAGATTTTAAAGGAAATGGGCTCCTTTCCTACTATGGGGGAAAAAACACCTGACAGAGTGCTCTACAGTAGATAGAAGTGAAGCGCCTTGCTAGTGCAGCACTTGAAGAAGGAAACGTGATGAAGTGCATCATCTTATCCAGGCTATCATAATCCAGCAGAAGATAGAGTTCTAGAAATGTTTAAAATATTGTTTCTCTACTGGGGGAGGGAGGACCATCAGAACCACTAAAAGCATTTAAAATATATAGCTATCTGGACCTTCCAGCCCAGATCTACTGAACCAGAATCTGTGTCATAAGACCTAGATATGTATTTTTTAAAAAGTTCCCCAGGTGACTCTAATATACACACCTGGTTAAGAACCACTGTATAAAATGATGAAAACTATTCTTCAGTTAAGAAAATGACAAGTAGACCATGAAAGCTCAGGCCTCAGTCTCCTCACTGAAATGAGGTGGCTGCACCAGGTTAGTAGTACAACTAGAATAGTGGTAGCAAGGGAGTGTTAGCCAAGATACCCTCTGTAAAAAAAAAAAGGGAATTTTACCATGGAAACCCAATAAAAGAAGAAACGCAATAGCCAGGGGAAGAAAGGCAAGGTGGGGCCCTTCTCTCTCATCCCCAGGTCACCTTAACAAAGACACCAAGACTTCACAGAGCACAAGATGGTCTCTCATACCAGCTGCAGCTTTCAAATTCTATACCTTCCAAAACTAGATTTGGTCTACAATTTAAGTAGCAAAGGATTTAATTTTTTTTTCATGGGGCCCTTACAAACTTTGTATGAGAAACGTCTTCTAGTAACATATTCACCTCCTGTGGTCTAATCTTCCATTTAGAAAAACAAGTGTTATTATCATCCTCTCCACCTAAATCATCACTAATCTCCCCACAATTCTCCCCCAGTCTAATGAAAGGGCTTAAAGCTCAGAAAAGAAGCCCAGATTCAAGAAGATGCACCAAACACATGTTAGTGGTGGCCCCAGGAATGGAAAGAAGGAGAATGGGACCAGGGAGGGACACAAAGGGGACTCCAACTGTGCCTTTTGAGAGAAAAGGGAAAAATCTGAAGAGCTAACATTTGCTAGTTCTGAAATACGTAGATGTTTGTTGTATCGTTCTCTGGACTTTTCTGTAGCATTTTAAAATTTTCAGAATTAAAAAGACAAAACAAGACAAAAACACTCTTGTTTATTAGCACCATTTGAAACACCCTCGATTTTCATTAGACTTTAACCACAAAACCCTTTTTTTATCCCTTTTTATTACCCACCAATGCTTACTTATAGGACACATGATCTGTAATTACATCTGTCTACCCTGGGACCTTGCAAAGGAACACAGGCACCAGAACAAAAGAAAGGAACCACTGATAGCAAATCGACACTCTAAGAATAAGACCACAAGGTCTTGGAATATCTGAAAAAGGAAAACAGCAGTTGTACATTCACTTCACAAAGAATGCAGAGGACGCTGGCTTTAGTAAACAGTCTTTGCACATTGCCAAATGGATGGACCTACACCCAGAGCACTTCCAAGTGGAGAATGGACCCAATTTGTATAGAAATCAAAACTAATGAAGAACCAGTGAAATATTAAGGTCAAGAACTTCAAACCTTAAAAATGGTATTTCTCCCCCACAGCTGGGTGGTAGTGCCCCAAACATGCACCATAAGCATAAAACTGAACGACACAAATCTGGAAGTTTCTCAGTATACATATTTTGCCCACTGAAGTGTTTCATGATAAACTGCCATCAAGGCTACTTGCTCCCATGAAAAACACCCTATGTGGACTTACTCCTTTAAACTACCAGCCTCCCACAGTCATACCTACAACATACTCAAAGAGATCTTTATCTCTGTCCACACCAGATCAGCTCCCTTCTCCCAATCTTCTCTCCAGTCAGCCCTTCTTTACCTCTTTGCTTCTTCCAAATGACACAGGTACTCATAAGCCACATTCTGACGTCGCCTTTCATCCATCTCCTCCGCAGTAAGTCTCTCATTATCCAGGACAGCTAAAACATGAAAGAAAGAATGTAAGTACAAGGATCTGTAACCTTCCTGAGTGATAAAATTCCTGCTAATCTCCTAGAGAATCAGGGTAATGTGTGGCAGCCAGGTATACCACAATAACTTTCCTAAAACAGGAACCATGGGGCTTCAACTATATTCATCCTGGGGGGGGTCAGAGGCAGAGTGTGTGCTTGGAATGTATGAGGTCCTGGGTTCAATCCCCAGTGCCTCCGTTAAGAGAAAAAAATAAACTATGTTCATCCTACCCTTTGTTAAAAATACAATTATATGAACATGTACTAAATTTCAGTGTGACTTGAAAACTACTGATGAGATTTTGGTCTAAATTTGTGCTGGTCTATCTGCCAGACTCTGTACATTCCGGAGTAATGTTTTTCCCTCTTTTATTACTAACTAAAGCCAGCAGTCATTGAGAACTAAGTGGCAGTAATCGTGCTATGCATTTTACATGCATTCGCTCTTTGAAGCCCCACAACAATCCTGTGATTATCACTCTCATTTCACAAATGAGGAAATTAAGGCTGATGATCTTAGTCTCACAGCCAATAAATGATGGGGCCTGGATTCAAACCCAGGCAGTACATCTCAAAAGCCTATGAGCTTAACTTCAAAGTAATCCATTTCCTTTATGGGCACCCAGGATGTGGAATAAATTCCTAACTCCTGGGGATGGCATTCAATGCCTTTCCCAATTTAGCCCCAACTACTTGTGGAAACTCTTCTCCCTCTCCCTAGCCTCCCTCCCAGCACTGGGCACTCTGCACCACTCAGTTTCCAACACACATAGTGCTCTCCTATTCTTCAATTCCTTAATCCAAGCTCTTACTATTCATGTCAAGTCCCTTACCCCTGTCAAACTACACAGCATCCTGCAAGGCTCTCTGTTCAAATGCCCTACCTGTGTTCTTACTGCCTTCCCCAAGCCTCTCCTCCTCGCCCACATTACTGTTTATGCCTAGTTAGTTCATGGGCACCTTTATCTTTATTATCACTAGATTGTACACCTGCCTCTCTGATTAAACGTTCTTTGAAGGCAGGGCCTGGTCTTATCCATCTTTAATGTCACAAATGTGACACAACACCTGACGTATAACTGTTGAGTGAAATTAACTTAAAAACAGAACATTATTCGCAGAATATAAAATAAAATCTAAAACCTCAAGATCTCAAAAAACTTTTTTGGCCAGGGGTAACGATCTCGCCTGCAGTTCAGTAATGTCCCAGGGATAGTTACAAAATAAAAGATTCGGGAAAATGAGGAAGTCAAAGGTTTGGGTTTGGTTTTGCTTCTTTTTTTTCTCACTTTTGAAATCCTGACGAGGGAACTAAGCTCAGAAAGCTGAAGTGACCTGCCCAGGGCCGCACCTCTCAGCTAGCCTGGGGCCCGGGCAAATCTGGACCCTGGGTACACCTCGCAGGCGGCTCTAGGGCAGCACCTTCCCATGAAGCCGGAGCAGAGCCCGCGTCTCCGGTCTCCGGTCCCCGGGACACGCCCTGCACCGTCCTCCTGCCACCTCACCCTAGGCCATCTCCCCAATTTCGGTCAAGCCTCCCGGAGACGGGAGGCGCTGGGTGGGGCCCTCCGACTGCAGCGCCCGGCATTAGGCGGAGAGGCCGCCTGGGTCCTCCCGGCTGCCTCAGGGACCGAAGGGGCGCGGGCCGGGAGCCTCGTCGCCCGCCACCTCGCCGGACCGGCTCTTCCGGGTCCTCGCGGCCCACAGCCGCCCTGCCCCACCCGCCCCGCGAGCCCCCGGGAAAACGGCGCCTCGGAAGCAGCGAGCCTGGCCCCGAGACCCCCGCGCCGCGGAGCCCACACTCACAGCCATAGTGTGGCCGAGCCACGCCCAGTCCGTCAACCTCGTCCGTGGCGGACATGGCGGCCGAGCCCGGGTCTCTGCTCAGGAAGCGGCGAGACCTTGGAGGCGCGGGCGGTGGCGGCTGCAACTCCTGCAGAGTGCGCGGGCTGCCTTGGTCCCTGGGGCCCCGCCCCACGCCGCCGGCCCCACCCGCAGGCCCCGCCCCAGCGGCCCCGCCCTGCCGCGCCGACAGGAGCTGGCGAAAGGAGGCGGGGCCTGAGCCTCCCGACCACGCCCTGGCCCCGCCCTGTGCCCGCAACGCCCTCTGGAGGCGGAAGGAAGAAGGCGGAGCCTGCCCGCCAGCCTTACTCGCTGTCACCGCGGCTCGACGGAAAAGGCCCTCCCCTGCTCTGGAGCCTCGCCCTTCCCGGCCGCCGCCCCATCTACATCTCGGACAAAAAGGCCGACAGTGTCGATAGCTTGAAATAAAAAACGTGGGCACCTTTCCTTCCCCTGGCTGCCTAGCTAAACTCTTCTGCACCAAAGAACTCGAGAAAGGCCTCCTTTGAAGTGACCCAGTTGATCTTGTGGACACAAGCGGGACCCAAATTGCCGAAAGGGACCAAACAGTCTGGCAGTCTGGCATTCTGGCCTCAGTCCTCTCCCAGACTCGCCAGAAGTCGCCAGATTTGAACTGCTTAACCGCACCCCACCCTCTAGTATTTGAGAAGTGGATGCTAAAGCAGGAGAATTGTGTTTGTCCAAACTTCCTTCCCTTAGACTCCCTGCCAGTACTCTTTGCAAGTTCTTCTTTAGGGGACTCTACCCCTTTTAGGGATGCCTCTTCCCCCTGCAGCCTGTAGCCTACCCTTAAAACATTGGTATTCAACGAAATTCTGTTCCCAGTCCTCTTTCATTTTTTCTTTGCTCACTCTTTCTGAATAACTTTCTCAACGTTCACCTTAAACTACTGAACAGCCCTAAATGTATATCCCAGAACAGACTTTCTAGAAGCCCCAACTCATTATTTTCAGCTATGTAATGGACAGTTTAACCTATGAATTCCACAGATACTTTAAACTTAACGTGTCCAACAATGACCCTGATCCTATTATATTTTCTATTAATGGAAGTGCTCAGTTCGCAGGTGGGACACACCACATTCCTTGCCTTATGCCCTACATGCAATCGGTATCATTTATGGTTTCTTGCTTTAGTCCCTGTCTTCACTGTGATTACACTGTTTGGATTGCCATCATCTCTATTCTCCCTTCTGTTAACTAACTACCTACAGTCACCTGCATATTTTTTCTAAAATGCAAGTGCGGTTGTGTTTCTCCCTTTTATAATTTTTTCCTAATACTCCCTTCAGGATGTGGCCCAATTTCCTTAGCATGCCAAATAAGCCCCTTCACAACCTGACTCTAGGCTTTTTGCTCTAGCAATTTTCAGCTTATCCACTCCAACTTCAAAATATTAAAGTGAGATATTTGAAAATCTATTTTAAAAAAAACCACTCCCATTTAAAAATTCTCTTAAACATTGCAAGTGTATAAAATGTAAAATATGCACATATTTCTTCTAAACCTCAACATATTAATCCCATAGTTTTTACCCTGTTAAGCCTTTCTGTGCTTAATTCTGAAGCTTCTCTGAGTTGAAAGACACAGAGCTGCTAAGAAAGACAGTTTCCAACCTAGTTAATTAAGATTACTTTTGATCAGAGGTTTCTACCAAACATAAGTCCTGGAGCTGCAGACTTTCAGAGCCATTCTCCTCACTGTGCCAACTGTCATTAGGGGTTCCTTTTTAAATTATGTCATATATTAGTTACCTCATTACCTCATCCCCTGACTACTCTTAGAAATCTGCAGTGTATCTTTTGGTTTTATTTTATATTTCTTGGCTTTTAAGATATGTATATATGTTTTTATTTTAATTCTAAAATAAATTGTACTGGATGAAGTTCGCATATATAAATGTATTTTCTCTCTAATCATAAAGGTTATGAACCTAATGGGCTCTTGCATTCTATCTTATTCCTAGGACCATACAATTCTAAAAAGTATTTAAGTTAATATCCCATTGAGTTTCAGATATCTCACATAGCTTTATCTGGTGGTCACAAATTAAGTTATTCTTCATAACTATAATAACTGAAATGTACTGAGGCTTTACTGGACTCAATATTTTGTATTTATTTTCTCATCTGAGCCTTATGATAATCCTACAAAGAACTATTATTATCTCCAATTTACAGATGAAAGAATGGAGAACTAAGTAATTCACCTGAAGCCACAGAGCAAGAGGCAGAGCTGCAACTCAAACCTAGGTCCATCTAATGACATAACCCACATGCCTGGTCATTCAACACAAGATTTAGAGAAATGCACATTAAGGTCATAACTGGCATCAGAGTAGCAATGTTTTGTTTTGTTTTGTTTTATTTTGTTTTGTTTTCTAATTGATACTATTGGCAGAAGGGTGGAAAAGCAACCATTCCCATGACTGGTTGGGTTGTAAATTGATACAATCTTTCTGAAGTCCAATTTTGCATTATGCAGCTATCCTTCAAGCAAGGAATTTCACTTCTTATAATATATCATAACAAAGTTTTTTTTAATGTGCAGAAATTAGTGATAAAGATGCTCATTGGAAATGTCTTAAATGCTTGTCATTTGGTTTTTTTGTTTTGTTTTTTGTTGTTATTGTTGTTGTCGTTATTTTAATAGGTGATGGCACCACCACATAATGGAATGCTATACAGCCATAACAGTGATGATTTGTGGTTCTGGTCAGGCTTGACTGGCTACAAGGAATTGAGACCCACTTTTTTTTCCCCCTAGAGGAAAAAAGACTGGAAGGGAGGCACTTACAATAAAGATATATATGGATTGGAACTGGAGCAAGAAAAAACAGGACTAACAGAAGCTTGAAGGCATGGCTCTGTCCCTCCAGGCATCTCTGCTCCTCCACAGGTCTGCTATACCCTCCTCTCTTTGACAATCCTCCGTTCCTCCATTCTAATTTTTTCTGCTCCCTCACAACTCTGGCTTCTGTTTGATGCAAGGCCATTGCATCTTTACACCATCAGCTCCCTTGAGGATAATATCAGTTGCTCAATCCCATAATCCAGTGGCATCTGATTGGCCCAGCTCATGTTTCACCCCATGAGTCAGTCTCTGATTGCCTACAGGTGGGCTGTCCTTGGATCAGATACCAATCTTTTAAATCAGTTAGCTGGGATCAGGAGGTCAGCCAATTAAGAACAGAAAACTGTGAGCTGGCATTATTTCCTTCAACAGGAGGCTGGGTAGGCAAATAATGATCAGTATTTTTAATATGATAGTTAAATGAAATAACATCATGAATGAATAAATATATTGTGATACTACTTTTGCTTTAAAAGTATAGGTAGATAGATATAGATGTACATATGAATAGAAAAAAGGCTTGAAGCATGTACATCAATATATTAACAGTGGTTTCTCCAAATGTGGAATTACAGTGGATTTGTGTAGGATTTATTTGCCTCTTCGTTTTTACCAAGTTTTCTACAATGAGCTACTCAAAATACTATCTTATCAGAACTATAAATATGAATAAAGTTAGTAAATATGAAATAAATAATTAAATAAATAAATAATAAAATGGGAAACTAATGAGCTAAAGTGTTATTTTGGAGATAGAATTGGTTCATAACCTCAAGGAATTTACAGACTCATGAGAGTGGAGAAATATTCACAAAATAGCTTCAGATAAGCACAATAATAGAGGTTTCTCTTGGCCTGGGATAACTTTTCGCCTCTTATCTGCCTGGGAAACTTCTACTTAACTCTCCAGATTCAACTTAAATGTCACCTCCTCCCTAAGCAAAATTAATTACTTCCTCATTTACTTCCCATAGCACTTATAAACCATATGTCTTCAAAGTAAGTCCCAAGTTTTTTTTCACATTTCAATACTTCTGAAATCAGGATAGCCTTACCATCAGTATTTAAAGACACTAGCCAGCTACCAGGTAGAGAATTAGATGGGAAAGTAACATAACTGTCATTGCTTGCCAATGTGTGAATTTAACTAATTTCTCAGAAAAGGTCAGAAAACTTTCAGAGCTAGAATGCTTAGCATGCACGAGGTCCTGGGTTCAATCCCCAGTACCTCCAAAAATAATAATAATAATAAATTCAGAGGGAAAAAAAGTAGAGTTTCTTTAGCTGGTAGCAGAAGAAGTCAAAGAGACTCAAAGCACAGGAGGGATTCAGTGGGCCAATGTCAGATTTAAAGATGGAGGGGGCCTCATGGAAAGGACCTAAGAGCAGCCTTGAGGAGCAGAGTGACCCCCAACTAACAGCCAGCAAGGAAACAGGGACCTCAGATCTACAGATGCGAGAAAACTTGATTTTATTAACAACCTAAAGAAGCTTGGAAGCAGATTCTTCCCCAGATCCTCAAGATAAGAGCCTAGCTCAGTGGACATTTTTACTTTGGCCTGGTAAGACCTTAAGCAAAGAATCCAGTCAAGCTTGCTAAGACTTAATAGAAAACTAATACACATTCACAGACATAGAAAACAAACTTATGGTTACCAGGGGGTAAGGAGGGATAAATTGGGAGTTTGGGATTTGTAGATACTAACAACTATGTATAAACATAAATGAATAAGGTCCTGCTGTATAGAACAGGGAACTATATTCAATAACTTGTAATGGCCTATAAGGAAAAAGAATATGTATATGTATAAATGAATCACTATGCTGTACACCAGAAATTAACACAACATTGTAAATCAACTCTACTTCAATTTTAAATGAATAAATAAATCTGCCTGATTGAAAAAAAAAAAATAGAAACCAATACATATGCCCTAGGACATTTGAGTGTGTGGGGAGGTGCATAAGGAGGTTCACAGGTAATGTCACCAAATGATGATAAGATTTTGCATTAAAAAACACTATGAGCTAGCTGGGCTCCCAGCTCCTTTCTGACAGGACTGTCTTCATATATTCAACGAGTCTTTTGAGCAGATGTAGCCAGTAATGAAGTAAGCACTCTATTTGATCTATGCAATCTTGGATCTTATTTCTCTGTCTTCCTGCAGACTAAACAAAGTAAACTAAAAGGCTAGATCTAGAACAAAAGAGACAACACACAGCAAATTACAGGATACCATGAAGTGAGTCTGTTAAGAGCCAGTTTTCATCTTTATTAAACTTTAAGTGTTTAACTGTTTAACTCTCCTTTACCTCTTCATTTGAAGAAAACCTATTTTGTCTTGCACTTCAGGTATTCATATGTTCTGGACCTTGTGTCTGAGCATAGCTCCTGCCAGGTATTCTAAATTTTGATACTTCTTCAACCTCATGGTTGTTCAGAAAGAAGACAAATTTTTAAACTATCTGTTCATAATTGCAGCCATTTACCAATTGTTTACCATGTTCCAGAACATGCTAGGTGCTTTATACTTATTGTCTCATTTAATCTTCATAATAAACCTGTGAGGAAAATACTATTATTCTCATTTTATAAATGAGGAAACAGGCACAAAAAGGTCAGGTATTTTGCTCAAGGTCATAAGATTCAGAATTAAGAATCAAGCCTAGGTCCTTCAGATTCTAAAATTTCTGGTATATCACCATTCAACACCAGCTCACAGTTTATAGACAGCTTATCAGTGAAAAGATGTTCATTCACTTCTTGAACATGTCTAATTGCCTCTGGGAACTGTTCAACAAACATTTCTCAACACTCATGTCCTGATCTAGGGACAGCTGACAACAGAGACTCAGAAGTTGCAGGAGGAAGCCAGAAAGTCAGCCCAGAATAGAGTGGGGCATTGGTTTCCAAGGGCTGGGGTTAGAATAAACCACAAGGCATTAGCAGTCTGAAGGCTACAGGCAAAGGACAATATAAGGGCCCATTAGGTGACACACATGAGCTCAGGAGGTAGCCAGATCAAAGTATGAAGAAAAGCGAAGTAAATGGCAATGAACGCCAGACTGCTTCCCGGGCCTGGATCCTGAGACAAGCCTGCACAGGCAGGGTTCCCTCGCGGCATGCCTCTTACATATCTACAAGGATGACAGTGGGTTACTAGCAGCGATGGCTAACTTGTAATGAGTGTCCTCCAGATCCAGTTTTAAATGTTTGATATGTATTACCTTTTTGATCTTCCCAACAGGTTGTTAAGGCAGGATGTACAGCTGACCCTTGAACAATATGGGTTTGAACTGCATGGGTCCACTTATATGTGGATATTTTTCAATAGCAAATACCACAGATCTACATGGTCGGTGGTTGGTTGAATCCACAGATGCCGAGAAACCACGGATCCTGAGGGCCAACTATAAATCACATGAAGATTAACCTGAGAATTTTTCTAGGGTCAATTGCACTAGAACTCTTCAATTTAAGGATGAGGAAACTGAGACTCCAAAAGATTAACTTTTCCAAAGATTACATACCTAATGAGTGACATAGCTAGGATTCAAATTGCATTGGACCCAAAGCCCATGTATGTGAACACTACTGTATGCTGACGTGCCAATCCTTGTCCATGGTAGTGAGCTGAGTTGAAAGATTTATGAGGCCTCATCTGCCAAAGAACATGATGCACAGTCATAACGAAGCACCCCCACGGAGCTTTCAGACATCAAGACAGAGATCAGGGAGCACAGAATAGAGAACAGTTGATTTTTACTGGAAGATATAAGATTTCCTAGAAAAGGTGTTATTTAAGCAAGGCTTCTAGGGAAGACCAGTGGAAAGGGTGAGAAAGAGCACAAGTTGGGGAAACTGTAAACGAAGTCAGGAAATTGTGAAAATGTATGGTGTGTGGTCTTGTGCATGTGTGTATTTGCCCTTCTTACTTCCTAGCTCGCTTCACTCCAGCCTTCTCAGACAGCAAAAGCCACACAAAGCTTCAGAAAGTCCAAGTAGAACCTCTTTGGAAAGACGCCCCATTCTTGCAGAGGATGTGCCCTCCTCTTTCCTCTGGTACCTGGGTTGCTGGTTGGGGAATGGGCAGACACTTTTGCTGTGAGGGATTTTTAAATGCCCTCTTCCTTTGTCATCCCTCATTCTCTGTAAGATTGGTATTCAGATGGCAGAATGCTCACATCATTTGTGCAATGCCACTTTCCTATGGGCTCCTCCAGAAGTAGAGTGTGGAAATCTTCCAGGGCCTCTCGGGAGATCACAGGCAAACTGGGGAATTTCTAGTACCATCTGTTTGCCAGAACAGGGTTATGTAGATTACTGTGAGATTTCAAAGCTATGTAAACTATCACAGAAAAAAAAAATGGGACAGACACACACGTATGTAGCCCTGTTCCTCCCTAAGACACCAGTCAGTTAGCTAACTCATGTCCAGTCTGGTAGGAAAATGGCCAAATTCTAACCACCTCCTCACAATACAGAGATGGGTTGTCTAAACTGTAAGTAAGTACCAATCATGTTGTTCAGTTCAGTGGAATCACTGGCAGCACCCCATGTATCAGAGTGTCTTATGTGGCAGAATTCACATGTGAAGCTTAAAGAAAGCTTAATTTCAAGCTCATGCCCTGTATTCATCTACTCATTCATACACCAACTCCCCTGAGTGACATCTCCTCCAGGAAGTCTTCCTTGATTCTCAAGATAGCCCTTCTGTGGCTCCCATATTCTTCTTTGTATTGAAACTATGTATGTCTCCCTCAACTACTCTATGTGCTCATTGAGAAAATTGTGTTTATACCTGTATCCCTGGCACCTTGGAATGGGCCTAGATGTAATAGGTATATAATAAGTGTTTACTGAATTAAATTGAATCATTTGGGGAGATACAATGTGGGGTTGGGCATGTATTTACAGACTGTGATATGCCTCTGACTCTGAAGAGGTAGGACAGGCTGTGTCCAGGTCTAGACTCCATGCTAAGGTGTTGAAATTAAGTGCTTTGGGATTCCTTCAGCTGAATCCAAGTCACCTGGGTTAAGAAATGTATGTACTCTAAGTACATAAATGACAGATTCATGGCAAATTCCCTGCTTAGTAGTAAAAACAAGCTTATCACTTCAGGATCCCAAGATTTTCTCTTAAATAATCTGATGGGTGGCTAAAACAGGTGGGATCAACCTGCCATCCTGACTGCAAGGAAAGAAGCCAAACATCTGAGTACTGGGACCTCACTGAGAACAAAGAATCTAGTATCTGGGGCAGAAGGCAGGGTCAGACCAGGAGAAGGAAAATTGATGCCAGAGACCATGTAAGGGTCTTAAATTCTACACTACGGAGATTCAACTCTCTCCTGTAGACAATAGGAAACTACTTCAGATTATATAAGCAGGGAAGGAGTATGATTTGACTCAATAAAGATTTATGAAATATTTACTTTGTACTAGGTACTACTAACAAGGTCATAAAGTTGAGTTAAACATAGTTCCTGCCCTTTAGACAAGTACACAAACGACAGTATAAGATGAAATAAAAAATGAATGAAACCCAGGATACAGAAAGGATTATAGAGACCCAAAGGAGATCCCACCTGCCTGATGGAGGAGGCCTGGAAATATTTCCTGGAGAAGGAGTGTTTTAAAGGGGTTTTAAAGGATAGGTACTTTATGAACATAGAATTCACTAAAGAGGCAACACAACCAACAAACTTGTGAAAGTTGTTCAGCCTCCCTACTAATCAGGGAAATGCAGATTAAAGCCACAACAAGATGTTATTTCACACCCAACAGATAGGAATTTTTTTTTAATCTGAGAAAACTAAAGGTTGATGGGAAAGAATAGTAAAGGGAATATTTATACACTTCTGATGAGAATGGGAATTAGTACAACCACTCTGGAGAATAATTTGGCAATATCTAGCTAACGATTCACTCTGTGACTTGAGAATTCCACTTCTAGTTTCGTATGCCCGGAGAAACTCCTACACGTGTACACAAGGAGACGTACCAAAATGTTCATCACAGAAATACCTGTGACAGAAAACCCAGAAATGATCTAAATGGCTATCATCAGGAAAACAGATGCATTGTGGTATAATTATATACTGAATATTAAAGCAAGGAAATTAATTAAGTACAGGTACCAACATGGATGAATCTCACAAACATAATATTGGAAGGAGGGGAGTACAGAATACTTACATTGATATCCATTCATTTGCAATTTAAACAAGTTTATACAAACCAATACTATACATTGCTTAGGGATGTATATCAATATTGCCATATAAATATATATAAAGAAAGAAAGAGCATACATAAATAAATACAAAGGCATAGGAGTGAGAAATGCCAAATTCAGGAGAGTGGAATATGGGTTGGAGAGGGGCTATAACTGGGGAGGGGTTCACAGGAAACTTTAAGTGTATTGGTAAAATCTATTTTTTTTTTTGAGAATTTTATTTCTTAAGCTGTGTAGATATGTGGTTGTTCTTTGCATTACCCTACACATTTTGTATATCTTACATATTGAATATTTTAAAACTATAGTGGATATTGATTTAGTTGGAAGAATTGAGGCAGAAAGTCATTCTAGAAAGAAGAATGTACTGGAGAGGGCAGGCTACATTCAGGGAACAAAGTGTCATCATTCTGTTTGGCAGAGTAAAGGGTATTTTATGTCATAAAAACCAACTTGCATTTATATAACATCCTGTACTTTATAAATCACTTTCACATACACCAGCTCATTTAATTAACTTGAGAGACATGTATTCCCATTTTATAAATGATGAAACAGGCTCAGAAAGGTTAGATGATATGTTTGTAAATATTTTTGTTGGAGAAAAAAAGCTTAAAAGGATATACAATGAACAGTAGTGGTTATCTCTGGAAGGTAGGTTAATAGGTGATTTTGCTTTTCTTGTTTGCTTAATTATATTTTCTGATGTTTCTAAAATGAACATGTATAACTCATGAAGTAAAAAAGTAATATTGCAAGGAGGGGAAGGGAAGTGAGCAGGAAAAAACTGACTTCCTCTAAGTCAAATAGTCAAGTTCTTTGATTGTGATCTTATCCCTTATGTACAAAAATGACAAACAACAGAAGAAATAAAGAAGCTAACATATGAAGAAGTGTTCAACTTCACTGATAATCAAAGAAATGCAAATTAAAACAATATGTAGGAATCATGTTTATTAAATTAGCAAAACAGTTTTTCGAGGATGAGGGTGTGGTGAAACTGGTAGTCATTTATTGCTGGTAGCATTGTAAATTGATACAGTTCTCTTGGAAAATGATTTGGCAGCAAGCAACAAGAGCTGTAAAACTGTTCACACCCTGTGGAAATATTTTCCCTGAGACAAAAAAAAAAAAGGATGTTCTCAAAAGCATTATTAATGTGGCAGGGCATCCTCCCTTCAGACAGGGGTCCTCGTTTGGCTGTTTTAGGAGGGTGGGCCTGTAATCTTCCAGACATCTATCTGCACTAACTGATAAAGGGAGGGTTTATTTTTTAATGGAAGGAAAAATGAGTAAGTGTGAGCTGTGATTAAGAAAGAATAGAGGGGATTGGCCTGGTGTCTGTTCAGACCCAGGCATTTGGATTGGTTTTTTGTTGTTGTTGTTGTTTGTTTTTTCCTTTCTTTTTTTCTTAGTATAACTCAATTCTATGAGATTTAAGTGGAAAAGGGCAGTCTCTGGAAGAGTATTCTGTTTTCCTATTTGCTTTTTTTTCCCTTGTGAAGTATCTTGTAAGTAAAAAGTATCTAAATAATGCATATTAATTTAAAGAATTGTAATAAAAAGAAAACCTGTGGGCTCAGCACCCAGCTTAAGAAATAGAAACTCAGCATCCTCTTCCCCATTCCAGTTAACCTCTACCCTGAATTATATGCTGATAAATCCTGTGCTTTTCATTGCCGTTTTGTGTGTATCCTTACTGCTTAAGCAATACAGTATTTGGCTTTGCATGTTTTAATCTTTACTGTATTTTGGCCCTAGCTATAAGTATTTTCTGTGTCTTATTTTTTGTGCTCAGTATTGAGTTTGTGAGGCTTATCTGTGTTAATGCACATAACTGTAGTTTGTTCATTTTTCCTGATGTGTTCAATGGTTCCACTGTGTGAATTTATCAATTTGGCCTGGGGTGGGCACCAAGTCTGCGTTTTAAACAAGCACCCCAGATAGAACTAATGCAGGTGGTCCCTGGCTCACACTTTGAGAAATATTCTTAGAGGATGAGAACCAGCTCTTCTCTTTCAGTCTCCCAAATCTCTACCTCTAACTTTTAATTTCAATTAAACTGCTCATCTCCTCTTTTCCAAAAAATATTTTCCCATTTTTTTCTTCACCTAGATAATTCCTATTCTTTCAAGTCTCTCCATTAAATTATAAACTCCTCCAACGCAAGCTTATCATCATTATCATTGTTGTCATTGACATTTATAGAGCAGATACAATGTACCAGTTACTATGCAGTTTTCTATGTGTCATCTCATTAATCCTCACCCAACCTCATGAAGAAGGTACTGAGCTTAACCTCATTTTACAGATAAGGAAATAAGGGTCAGAGAGAGTAAGTAACTTGCCCAAAGTTCAACAGCTCTTAAATGGGGACCTCTTTCACTGTTTTGTCTTTATACCTCCATGGTCTAATGTAGGACTCCATGTGTATATAGGAAGCACTCAGTAAATGTCTGTTGAGCTGAACTAAAGGAAAAAGTCAAAGAGAACAGATGGAAAATCATCCCTTTCGTTCAGATGATGGCAGTGGGGATGGAAAAGAGGAGCTAGAAATGAGATTTGGCACGCTGGGCTATTACAGAGCTGGTATCTGGGAAGTGAGGTTGGGGGAGGCAGTGAGGAAGAGACAAGGTATTTCCATTTTTTCACTTTGGGCACTTCTGTATTTTCTGGAGAATTTTACAGAAAGCATGTGGTGCTTTTACAATTAAAAAGAGAGATAGTGTGGAGGCAGAAGCTATGTGACTTGGCACCAACAAAATACAGGAAACAAGGGGCAGAGAGGAACCTAGGCTAGAGGCAGACTGGTGGTAGGAAGCCCGATTAAAAGGGCCTAGATGTGATAGCTCTGAGAATAACTACATATTAATGGAAGTGTGACAAAAGGGGTAGGGGAAGGAATGTGACAATAGGATCTAGGAAGAATTATTGTGAAGTAGACAGAAAGTTTAATGATATTGCCTTTTTGTTCTGTATCCCCCAGTGCCTGCCATGGTACTTGGTGATGACAATCACTTATTGGAGGCTTACTATGGGCCAGACACTGTTACATCAATGCCTTCGGTTTTTTTCTCTGGAATATGACTTAACACAGCTGCCAAATCAAACTTCCTCAAATGCTGATCATGCCTCTCCTCTACTGGAAAACCAGCAGTGACACTCTATTCCCCAGAGAATAACATTCGAACTCCTCAGTTTGGCAACTAACCTTCTTGGTGTGACTCTCACTCACCTGTCCAGCTTTGTCTCACACTGCTGCTTTTCCAGCATGAGTTCCTTGCCTGTGAGTATGCATTCATTAATTCATCCAATGAGCATTTACTGAGCACCTACTACATGCCAGGCACTGTTTTAGGTACCAGGAAATGAATGGGAAATAGGAGAAGTGGCTCCCTCCTATCATGGAGTTGACCAAAATAAATAAGTAAACAAGAAAATATCAGACAGGTGTAAGGACTTCGATGAAAATAAAAGAGGATAATGTGATAGAGAGTGACTGTTGGGGAGGAGGATTAATTTGGATGGGATAGGCAGGGAAGGTCTCTGTTAGGAGGTGAGAGTTAGGCTGAAACCTGGTTGACAAATCGGAGTCTAAGCAAAGATCTGGATGAGGAACATTCTGGGCAGAGGGCACAGTTAGTACCAAGGCTCTGAGGTGTGCATGACCTTGGTGTGATCAAGGAACAGAGAAAGCAAGTGGGCTGAAGCACAGTGAGTGAGGGGCAAGGTGATACCAGAAGAGACTGGAGGATGGGTCAAACCAAGGCAGGCCTTATAGGTCTCGTTAAAGATTTCAGTCTTTATCCTAAAGCAATGGGAAGCTACTGGCTTTAAGTATGTAAGTAGATTCAGGATTTTAGAAGATCACTTTTGCTTCAGTGAGAAGAAATTAGAGTAAAAATAAAATCTAGATCAGTTAGGAGTCCACTGCAGAAATCCAGACAAGAGATGGTGGTCTTCTGGGATGAGAGAGCGGCGGTGGAGATGGAGAGGTTGACAGATGGGGTTGAGAGGAATCTGAGAGGCAAAGGTGATAGGGCTTGGTGATGATGTGGATTTTGAAGTGAGAGAGAGAAGCAGTATAGAGCATGTAAAAGAAGCTAATGGCCCAGTCACAGGGTAGAAACAAGGGAACATGGAAAGTCAGTTACCTTGACTCTCACCAATACCATTTAAGTGCTCCCTGCTCATGGCTGCAGAGCTTGGTGGGGAGCAGGTGGCAGAGCCACAAAGCAAGTCACACATCGTCCCTTAAGAGTTCACAGCTTATAAGATAGGCACACCGGTACAATATGAGAAACAAGGTGATAGAAAAAGACTCAGTTTATGTTATAAGCCAGCAACCCGTGTCTGTTAAATGCTGTTGGGAAGTCGGGAGAGGAGGGGCCGGAGCCTGGGGAGGTCTTTAGTTTGGAGACACCATGCTAACTCCGCAGGCAGCTGTGAGGTTTCCCCTCTCCTACAAGAAGCTGGAGAGGGCTGCAGAGTGGGAGGGAGAGGGACCCAGGCTGTGGGCCACCTGCTTCATCCTCGCAGAGCAGGAAGGTGCACATGTGGAACAGCCTGCTCACGACATGGACAGTACTGGGGTCCGTGAGAGCCCCAAATTCATAAAGCAGTTAGAGACAAAGATTTTGTTTCTGACTTCACAGATAGACTGAAGCCTAGAGTGATCAACTGACCTGTCCAAAGACAGTCGGCTGGTAAATAACCACACCAAAACTAGAGGCTGGCTCTTCTGATTCCTGATTCTGTGATGCTTCCACACCCTGCCTCCAAGATCTAGGGTCGCTCACAAACAAGGAGCCCACGTCGCATTCCTAGTCCAGTTTAGGGTTATGCCTGCTTGTGCTAATAATGCAACTTTTGTGTCCCTCCATGTCCTCTAACTGGCTCCTTCTTGTGGAACACTCTTCTAAGACATTTCACATTAATCCAGTATGAAATTCTCAGAGTGTCACTTCTGAGGAAGATCATACTCAACGCTGAACTTTCTCATTCCACATCGTTGCCCCTGGCCATCCAAAACACTTCCACCCCTGGGAGATGGTACCCCTGGATCGCACATGAATTACCTCTTACCTCTGCCTGCCAGGCTTTTTCCTTACCGTCTCATCTGATTTTTATAAATTATTGCTGTCATTTAACATACTGATCATATTTGATTTAGAACAATCCTTGGGTAGATAAGATAAAGGAAGGTATACTCTCATATGACCATAAAAGTGATGTAAAACCATTCCTAGCTAATAGGAATGTAGTTTCCTCTCCTGTTTTCAGGCCTGGATCATATCAGGAAATATTAACTGACAACTGAGCAAGTTCACTCCTGATGAAGGACTCACTCAAGTACTTACTGAGCTCTTTAGCCCACTGCTTTCTGGGGAACCCAGACAAACTGGAGGGGAGTAGGCAGGAGAAGAATGATAGGGGATATTAATAAAGTTAACCTGAGATTCATGCATTTATACACGTCCTGTCAGAGCAGAGTACCTCATTGGAAGAGGGTTAGAAATCTAAGGCATGGAGGCCAAAATTTATATAGTGATATTAAAAAAATCAAAAGAGTTCTAATCAAGTAGCTACTGTGCTATTATGCAGATCTGTACTATACAAATTGTGCCTCAGGGAAACCAAATTGTTGATTAGGGGAGTTCTCTCTATAGAAGCTTTCCAGCTAATAAAAGAAGAAATGACAGCTGTATCACCACCTGTCACACCCAAGTGAAGTAAGGGCCTATGAAAGGCTGCTAACATCATAAGTAAAGAGACAAAACAACAACAAAACCACCAGGTACCTCTTGATACAAGTACATAAGAACACTATGGCGTATTCGTGCTCCCCCTCAATCTGAATCTGATCTTATTTACAGATCCAACTACCAATATTAGGACATTAGAGGATAGAGGAGTATGTTAAAGGACCCTATAGGGTACAGACCTGTGGGAGACACTTAAAGAGTAAGGTTTTTTTTCCCAACAAATGAGGTAAGAAAAGGAGAGAGAAGAGGGAGGACTTTAGATCAAGACTTGCAAGGAACATATCAACCAATCAAATGTAAAGACCTTATTTGGATTTTGGCTCAAACAAACTGAAAAACAAAAGGAGGGGGGAAAGGCGGGGGAGAGTAGAGTGCATGCTTAGTATGCACAAGGCCCTGGATTCAATTCCCAGTAACTCCTCTAGAAATAAATAAATAAACCTAAATCCACCCCCCCCCAAAAGTATAACTAGGGAAACGTGAATGTTAACTGGAGTATTTGATATTTTTTATCAAATACCTTTTAGGAGTAATAATCATATCATGGCCACGTTAGTAGAAGAGATACCTTTGAAAGCAGTGATTCTCAGACTTGAGCATGCATTAGAACCACCTGGAGGGCTTATTAAACTACATGTTGCTAAGCCCCACCTCTAGAGTTTCCAGTTCAGTAACTCTGGGGTGGGGACTCTTTCTAACAGGTTCCCAGGTGATGAAAATGCTACTGGTCAGGGCTCCCATTTTAAGAATTTACTGTGCTGCTGTAACCAGATTTTTTTTTTCTGATCAATTATCTAAAGAAAGGGTTTAGTTATCAGCTGAGTTCTATTCCCCATTAGCTACAGTACTCAGCATTCTACGTAATGGAAGAGAACTCGTGTTCCAAGGCTGATGTATTAATTTAGTCTGTATTGACATAGGAAGGCTGAAATAAAAAACCCTCAGTTTACCACTTTTCTCTGTAGAGTGTTAAATGCCCAGCTCCCTCCTCAACCACTTACATCTGCTGTTAGTACCCCACCTTACTCCATGAGGATCAAGGACCCCAGCACAGGATCCTGTAAAGCTGTTGGGAACTTTGGGTACATCCCTCCATCATTTCCAAATTCAGAGTGGTCTAGTGGATGTAATATGGGCCCTCCAGTCCTGCGGTGTCTCAGACACTCTAACATATCCTAGAGCTGGTCTGTTCTATGCTGCTGAAGAAGAGACCAGCAGACAAATTCTGGCTCTTCTATTAACTGTGTGACTCATAATGAGTCAATTAGCATTTTAAGGCCCTAGGTTTTCAATAGGTAAAAAAATAAGTCCCTCAATATGAGAGAAAACGGGACACCTGGAGAAATACTAGCCAGAGTTCCTCAGAAAAAAGACATTAGCAACAAAACTGTAACATTAAACTTTAGAGATGTTACACTTTATAGTTTAACAACAAAGTGCTTGAGTGTGTGCATGCATGTGTGCGTGTGCAGGTGTGTATTAGATCCTCACAACAACCTTGTGAGGTAGGTAAGGTAGGGCCTGAGAGAAGGTGAAAGTCAGGCCAATTAAGTGTCAGAGCCAGGACTCAAACACCTCTTCTCATGAAGTCAGTGTCCCTTCCAACACACTGCCTTCCCTCAATTTTTTCAATTAAATATAGGACTATATTTCAATTAAATATAGTGCATAAAATGAGTGACCCTAAAAGGATCAGAGTTGCACTAACTTAAAACTTAAGGGCCAATGACCCAGCTAATTAGAAATCAAGAGTTATTTCCTTCAGCTAAAGGCCAGAAAGAATCCCTGCAGTACCGTTTAACGTTCTCAGCAATTTTGCTTCCACAATTTTACTGTCCTCTTCTGGGGCCCTGAGGCTTGTCCATCACAGGATACTTTCTATGCCTCAGATGGCAGCAAACTTTCAGTGACAGTACCTCATAGACTGCTGTACAAGGAGCTTCGGAAATTCTTTCAGCCTCTGAGTCACAAGACCGCAGACATCCTCTACGGTAATTCTGCCTTGTCATGGCAATGAGACATCTGGTGACTACTGCCTGCATAGCACTGGAATAAGAGAGTGTTTTCTGTTTCATTACATTTATGTGTTCACACCCCAAATCTTCTACTTCCAATCTTATTTCTTGCAAGTTCTGGGCTTGTGGGGTTGCACTAATAAATTTCTTGGTAATAAAACTGATAAAAGCAACCAACCTTGGACTGAGTGTCTTTTAAGGGCCCAGTATTACATTAAGGGCTCTGTATTAAGATCTCAAATGTTAACCATTAATAATGATCATGTGACTACATTTATCTCATTTCACTTTTAGTAACCAGGCATCAATCATTAAACACATTTTTCTGTCTCAGAGTCAGTCAAAACTACTAAAAAAGGAATACCCTTTGTATTCAGAACATTATTTGGACCCTATAGGCTTATCCTCGCCAGTAAAAGCATGGAAAAAGAGGGAACAGATCGGGGCCCAACATGAGCCGCTGATGCCCAGGTTCGGGTTTTCTCTATTTGGAGAACTTAAAAGTAATAGCTGTAGAAATTTAGAAGGGAGCAGCAGACCCACTAAAGATCACTTCTTAGATCAAATGGGTGTTTTGATGGCATAAAAGATGTGCTTTCTGACGGAAGCTCTTGTCACATTTACTACAGTGAAAAGGTTTTTCTCCTGTATGTGTTCTCTGGTGTGTGAGAAAGTGGGAACGCTGATTGAAGGTTCTGCCACACTCAGGGCAGCAATAGGGTCTGTCTCCTAGGTGGATTCGTTGGTGGGTGATGAAGTGGGAGCTCTGATTGAAGCTCTTCCCACACTCGCCACATTTATAGGGCCTTTCTCCTGTGTGGATCCGCTGGTGCTTAACGAGGGCCGAGCTGTCGGCAAATCCTTTCCCACAGCTGTCGCACTTAAAAGGCCTCTCACCTGTGTGTGTCCTCTGGTGCGTGACCAGATGTGAGCTCTGACTGAAGCTTTTGTGGCAGTAAGGACAAGTGAACGGCCTTTCTCCTGAGTGAGTGCCCATGTGAGCTACAAAGTGAGAACTATCTCTAAAGCCCTTCCCGCACTCCGGGCATTTAAAGGGCCGTTCTCCTGTGTGGGTTCGCTGGTGCTTAATCAAATCCGAGCTCTGGCTGAAACTCTCCCCACAGTCTTGACACCTGTAAGGCTTCACTCCTGTGTGGGTCCTCTGGTGGGTGATGAAATTGGAGCTACGACTAAAGCTTTTATGACATTCGAGGCAAGTGTAGGGCTTCTCTCCTGTGTGGGTTCTTTGGTGCATTATGAGGTGTGGCTTCCGTCCAAAAGTCTTCCCGCACTCCGGGCACTCATAGGGTCTCTCACCCGTGTGGGTTCTCTGATGTTTGATGAGTGTTGAGCTGTCGCTGAATTTTTTCTCACACCCATTACATTGGTAGGGTTTCTCTCCTGTGTGCGTTCTTCGGTGGGTGACAAGGTCTGAACTCTGCTTGAAGCCTTTCCCACACTCGATGCATTTGTAAGGCCTCTCACCAGTATGAGTTCTTAGGTGTCTTATGAGATAGGAACTCTGGTTAAAGCTTTTTCCACATTCTGTACACACAGGCTTCTTTCCTATATATCCTTCCAGGAGCTTGTTTAATTCCTTCTCCTGTGAAAAGGGCTCCTGCCGGCCCTCTCCTGGGAGGGTTCCATGCTCCCCTTCTAATTCAAGACCCCCCTCCCAGTTGTCTCCCCAACTAGGAGTATGAGAAATATCTTTATTGGCCCTTTCTGAGGATGTTCCACATGGTTCTGTTGTTTCAGGAATGTCCTGATCAAGTTTTACCACCTGATTCTTAAAGTCTGAAAAATAAACAGAAGTCACAGAGAATAAAGTTATCAGTTATCAGGAAAGATCATCAGAAAGCAGCAAGAAAGATTAAATTTAGTGTTTTTGCAACAGACCACATTTAATTTGATTTTGTGAAAAGTTTACTGAAGATCATTGAGGTAACAGAAAACATGAATTCCAAACCCTTTTTATTTTTAGACGCTCAGATGAATCTTGAGGTGACCTCGATGTCCTTCAAGAGTGTACTACATAGTGTCAAAATTAGGCAACACCTCTCAAAGATGTCAGAGTTTAGACAAAAGTGGAATGTTTACTTAAAATGAGGACTTTCTTTGGTCAACTACTGAGTGCCCAAGAAGTCAAATTTAAACTTCTAATAGTAATAACGAAAGTCTAGGGCAGGATTCCAAATTCCTCATCTAAACAAGGGCTGAAATACTGGATTTCTGCCCACTGGGTAACACATCTCACCTGTGTGACTTTCCCTTAGGATCTTCCTCGCTTCAAAATTTTGGAGTGGCAGGACCCATGGCTCTTCTTTCTGCTCCAGCTGGGAGATTACACTTGGTCTAGAAATCCTATAAGGAAAGTGAACACAGTATGTTAATTTGAGCCAACCACACAAGCCCAGAGCAAAATGCAAGCCCTCCTCTTTCCCTAGACAGAGGAGAACACCCAGGGAAAATCTAATGTGTGTTTGGTCTCATTAAATGGGCAGCCATGATGAAGTGATTAAAACAGGGTGATCTCCCCACAAGGCTGAGAAAAAGCCCTTTCCCTCCCATTGAAAAAAAAAAATCAGACGGGTGATTGAAACTCTAGAATAAGCACAATAACTCATCTCTGAAGGCACAAGGCTAAACCCATGTGGAGAGATAATTTTATCAGAAAGCAAGCTACCATGACCTCACCCTTAGAAAGAATCAAGGAAGTTAACTATAACTGTAATATTTGGCTTTTAAATTTTCCCAGAAGGGCAGCAGTCAATACAGCCATGGGAAAAAGACAAACACTTATAAGAAAAAAAATTTTTTAAAAGGACATGAATAGGCAACTCACAAAAGAAAAATACACAAGCAGTGTATAAATATATGAAAAACTTTTAACCTCACCATTAAGAAAAGAAATTCAAATTAAAACAATGATACACTTAGGCGATCAAGGCAATTTAGTGGAGAGGTAGAGTGCAAACTCAAGAGTTATATTGCCTGGGTTTGAATCCCAACCCTGCCTTACTAGCCATGTGACCTCAGAAAAGTTACTTAAACCGTGTCTCAGTGTATTCATCTATAAAATAGGGACAATGATAGGACCTACCTTACAAAGTTGTCATGAGGAGGAAGAGATAAGTCCTCAATAAATGTTAGCCATCGCTATTACTTTACCTGGACTCTTACATTATAATACCTGCTGTGATAGAATATGAAGAAATGGACACTTTCATATAATGCTCACAGGAATAAATACATTGATTCAATCTTTTCAGAAGGCATTTGGCAAAAATACCAAATACCTTAGCAATGTAACTATTGTCTGTATTGTCTGGCCCAGCAATTCTAATTCTGGGAATTCTAAGGAAATGAAAAAAAGTAAAAAAAAAAAAAAAGTTATGCAGAAGACATACTAATTATTAACTAATTACTCTTCAATAAATAAGACTTTTAAAAAGGCAGTTAGCGGGGAAAGGGTATAGCTCATTGGTAGAGTGTGTGCCTAGCATGCACAAAGTCCTGGGTTCAATTCCCTGTACCTCCACTAAAGATAAAATAAATAAAAACCTAATTCCCTCCCTCCTCCTAAAAAGGCAATTAGCTAAGAGATATTCATCACAATACTGATGAAAATTTGAAATGACCTAAAAATCCCTCAACAAGGAAATAATTACATTTAATTGAGCCATATGAAATTGCCACTTTATAGGTAAAAAGTGGTCAAAATATGGTCACATAAGTGGTTTAATGTAAATGACTGTATTTCATACAACAAAATACAAAGTGGTTATTTTAAGTAATGTACAGAAAGATACTTATTGTCGTCAAAATATTCACAATACAACATATAAGAAAGTAAGACATACAACTGAATATGCAGTGTGATCCCAATTTTTTTCTTTTTTTAATTGTATATATACTTAAGAAAATGGCTGGAAAGATCATAACTTCAGTAGTGGGATAGATGACTTTTATTTTCATTTTGCTTATCTTTTTCTTCAATGAGTATATATTCGTTGTGTAATGGATATGAAGTTAAAGCAAAGAGAAGGGGTAGCCATTGGATTTTAGAAAGAGCACTGGAGGTTTTTTTTTTTAAGTGACAGAAAAAAAAAAAAAAAAACTATGGGGAGACCTCTCCCTTTTCCACAAAGACCTGGTTGGACTCTCACCTCTGCCACTTAACTTTGAGTCTCAGGGTCCTGAGATGGAAAAGAGGGATGAAAAATACATACATCAAAGGGTTACGGTGAGATAGCAAAGAAATCTGCAAACCACAAATTGCCATAAAAATGGAAGTCATTCTTTTTCTGCCAGGGAGGCAACTACTCCCACAGACATCTGGAGCTCTAACAGACCACCATCCCTAGAGAGTATTCAGACCTGGGCCTTCTCAAAATATCTGCCTTAAATCTAAAGGAGAATAGCATCCTTACCCTTTGAGAGCCCACTCTTCTAACCGTGCCGGGTGGTATCCTTGAAGAGGACTCTCAAAGCAGTGTCCAGGTAACTCACTCTTCCCTGAAGTCCCCAGCCACATCATTGAGGGTCATCAGTTCCTAAAGCAAGAGATCGCAGTATACATCAGTAGCTCTCTTGATATTCTCACCATTACCTCAAAACAAAAAGACAGCCACTACGACCACTAGGATACCCAAACAAAACCCACTTGACCTGAAGAGCTCTGAAGTAAATGCTGTCAACCACAGAAGGGTTGCTTTTCTTATTCTATTTTTACATAATTTTTCCCTGGGCTAACTTTCTCAACACAAAGCAAGGCCTGGACCTCCCAGATACATCTACAGAACCCTCAGTCTTTTGGAGACATTAACTTTTTGAGGAACAAATTGTCTATGATGGACAAGATAAACAGAGCAGAGAGTGTGCAGGTATAACTCGATTTTTGGAAAGCTTTGGATTCTCTCCACCTACATCTTTCTTAGCTATAGGAAACTACTTCCTTAGTTATACACATATTAGTTATGAGAACAGCTGACTTTTCCTGGCTTGTAGATTTGGTGTCAACCTCAAGGGACATACTATGCAGAAGCCCTAAGGGACCTGCCCCAGTACCATTCTATTTCAAGGTTTAATGCAGTCAGAAATGGAACTTAAAAAGAGAAGGTTTTTAGAAAACAACACGGATAAGCTGTAAAATTAAGTGAAATTCAATGCGGATAAGCACAAAAAAATTTCCTGGGTGTTGAAAACAATCATTAACACATTAATAAAATTGACATCAGTCTCATGAAAAAATTATTTGGGGGGAAAGGGTCAGGTTACTGGATGAATCAGTAATTTATTCAGCAATCAATATGTTCTAAGGCACTAGGAGTCACAAAGAAATATAAGATAATGTTTGTTTGTTTTCCCACTTTAAGAGTTTCCAATAGAAACCAACCCAAGTCAGCCAGCTGAACCTGCTACAAAGAATTCTGCATTTCAATGGAGGATGGACCAGATTGTGGTGAGGAAATTTTACTTTCATATCTTTTGTCTCACCCATCAAAGCACCTGGGTACTACTAGAATACACACACTTTTCATGGAAACATTGATGTATTTACAGACATTGCTATGGGTCACTTATAAAGTACTGAGTTTTCAAGAACTTAAAAAGCGTAGGAATACATTTCATCTCTGGCTTAAAATCTTAACGAACAAAGATAATGTTAGGAAGTGAAACCTGTAACGAGTTTTGAGCATACATTTTATTTCTACATTCATTATAAAACACAAGAGCAGGGCCCACCTTCAGGAGATTGCGGGATGCGGGATGCGGGGCAGGGTAGGGGTTGAGGGGATAGTTCTTAGCCAGGGTTAGAGAAGCCCGGTTTCCCACCGTCTCTTGTCCCCGTACAGGTGACCTCAAAGGCCCTAGAGAGCTGAGGTGCTGTGACTAAGTGCCATTGTGGGAAGCACCAGTTTGTTCACTGGGTTTATTAATAGGAACATGACCGCAGAGGTAGGGCCGACAGGCCCTAATCTGGGTGCAGCGGTCAGAGGGTCGCCGGGGACCACCATCCAAGAGCAAAAAAAAGAAAAAAAACAAAAAAAACAAAAAACCCACAAAACATTGATTAAGAGGATGAGCTATCCCGACGCTGGCAGAGAAAACTGCAGCTACCTCTCCTCACTCGTCAGCAAGACTCGCGGGTTCCGAAAGGCGAGCGCGGGGACCAGGCAGAGACGACTTCGGGGCGGCGGGCGAGCCCCATCCATTCCCCTCAGCAGCGACCCGGCTGCAGCCGCAGTCTCCCTCCCCGGATCACTCACCTCCCCGGGCCCAGCCGGAGATGGAGCACGAAGTGAGTCCTCCACCGCCGGGCCGCACCGGGCCCGCAACGCCTTGGCGGTCCCTCCCAGAACCCGGCCGGGATTCGTGACAGGGCTGTGGGGACACAGGTGGGACTCTGGGCTCGACAGCCAGCCGCCGGAAAACACCGCCCCCGTCCTCTTTCCATTGGCTTTTCAGTGTCTATGACGAGACATCTTCCCCGTCCATAGGCTAATAGAGCCTTCAATCACCGCGGAGCCTTTTGGGAAATGTAGTCCTGAGCAAGACCTCAAAGGATTGGGAACCCGCCCACCGCGCCCCCCCCCCCCCCCCCCCAGTTCCCAGCGATGACAAGTGCTAAACCCAGTTGCCAAGCTACCTGACCACTGGAACCGCCTCTTCGGAGCTAAGAAGGAGATCCAGAGACAGTACACCCAGAGAGGGATCTGCAGATGCGAACCTCCGGGCCTCACCTGATTAGCGCGGAGCAGCCTTGTACAAACCACGGTATCTCCCGCGCTTTGGCACCTAGCGGTTCCAGAGCGCGCAGCATCTCGTAGCGCTGACCCTGCTGTCCAGCCTCCTTCGCCCGGTCCTTGGCCCTACCCCACGGCGGCCAGAGCCTGAATGGTGTCTGCAGCCGGCCAAGTTCCAGGCCAACTCAGACTGGGCATAACAAACCCCAGTCAGGAGACTTTAGTGGAAAACAGACGTTCTGCTTCCTTCTTTTAGCAGCACAAAGGCATATCCCCTTTCCAATGATTAACAAATCTGTTAATAATAGCCAGAGGAGGCCTGCAAGGGCATCAAGTACTCTAGGAAAAGTGGTACTGGAGTCCAAACTGTGGAAACTCCTGGATCTTATGTGAGAGCTAGGGTTCACTTTGGGAGTGAGGGGGTCTGGTTGTGGGGATGCCCTACCTAAAAAAAATAATAGAAGCCTTTTCTTACAAAGAAAAAAATGCATGTGTACTGTGTTGATTTACTGCAATTTAAAAACAAAAAGGGAAGTACATGTTGTGATGGACTGTAAAAACCTCAGAATTACAAGCCAATGAGCTAATGTGGAAGACTCCTTCAACCATTCCTTAAGCAAATATGTATGGTGCATCTTCTAGCAAATATTCACTGGAAATGTTCTGTACCCAAGACTGTTATGGGACTGTGGTTACCCACAGGAATCACACATGATCCTTGTTTTCATGAAACTCACAGCCCAATAGGGAAGATAAACCATAAAAGACACAAAAATACAAAGTAATGTTTTGTCTTTTCTTCATAGAACCAGGGGCATCTTCATTAGTATTTGCTATGTAATTGTAGTCATCTGCAAAATAACCACAATAGCAGTTTGGGGAATTCTGTCCACTAAAACAAATGTCTAGTTTTACTTAGCAGGAACAGCAAGGAACAATCTCTAGTTTTAGGACATTTTCTTAGAGATTTCTGGAACCCTTCATGCTACATAGCAACAAGAAAGTCTTGGGCACTCCCTCTGACCCTCCTTCTGCTCAGTTCATCTGTGGCTGCCCTTGCCACCCTGCTGTGACTCCCTCAAGTTGACATAGGGATGCTCTATGGGTCAGTCTCCTATAACAGTTCAAAAAATAAATAGGCTGCAATTTCCTTTATTTCAGCTTTTCTTTCAACCTCTCTGGGGTTTTTACCATGACTCCCCACCTGCCTCCTTGATGATACATTTCCTGGTCTACTTTTAATGGCTGCCTGGAAGAACATCTATAAGGAACCTCACTTGGCCGTATGTGAGAGGAACCCAACCAACTGTGGTTTAGCCAAATCAGCGGCTATTTTTCTCATGCATCAAGAGATCAAGAGTGTGCAATATAGGACTCATACAGGAACTCTGGGATGACCTCAAGGATCCAGGTGTCCTCTGTATGTATGTATGTATGTCTGTATGTAGTGAATATTTGTCATTTGTCTGCCAGCAAATACCCTTCTATGGGAAACAGCAGCTGAGCTGACATTATAAAACAGCACCAGGGGTTCAGATGGGACCTGCCATCTCATTACATGACCTTCCCTCCATCACAGGGTTCAGATTAGAGGTGGCAATGACCAGCACTGAGGCAGTCACAGAACCAGGCCACCTTGCCCATGACGATTTATCAAGGAGCATGCAGGTAACTGAAGCTCCGCCTGTCAGGGACTTTCCCTGGGACTTTTTGAGCTGGAACTAAAGGAAAAAGACCTTTTCCTGTCTGGAGGTGAACATGGGAAGATGTGAAGCTGCAGGCTTCTGGCAGCCAAGTTTCCCAGCAGCCGAGCTGCAGTCTGAGAGAATGAAGTGCAGGCAGAGACGGGGGCGGGAGCACAGGCCAGGAGGCAGTCCTGAGAATATTTGAATCTTTGGTCACTAAGGCCAGAAATAACCCTGACTTTTCTTAGGTTTGTTTTATGAGTCAATAAATATTCTTTTCTTGACTAAGCTAGTTTGAGTGGTAAAGTTCAGGCACTTGAAATTTTAAAATTTCCCCTAATGCATCATTTCTATTTTTAAAAAAATATCCAAGAATGTCTATACACACACACACACACATACACACACGTATATACACATAAACATAGAAATAGTTTTTACTCATCTGTATTTTAAATATTCCCCAATAAACATATTAATTTTTATGCCATATTTTAGAATGACCCATTTAAACTTACTCAGTGAAAAAAGTTCAGATAACTCACATAGAAGGGAATAAAATTAGAAACAAAATGAGCAACTTTCATCCTAGTTAATAATTTTAAAAATAGCAAAATTATTTTAAGCCCTTTTAAGCCATATCACTACCAGGATAATTAACCAATTCAGCTCCTTGGTAGAGTCAAAACAAAGCATCCAATGCCTAGATCTACGTGATAAAAAAGGAGGAGGCAGGGATTATTGCCAATTGGTATAGTAATGAGGAAGTTTTCTTAAGAAGTCCCTCTTTATAGAAGATTGAGTTTGGCATGTCCTTGTTTGGAGGGAGGCCTGAGATTTCTAGAGGCCCTCACCACCACCTCCTGCCAAGATCTGGGAACCAACTTCATTTCCTGTCTCTGGTAACTCGACATCCCTAATAAAAGACTTTTCTGTGTACTGTGAACCGTATGAGGAAGGCTTTGTGACCCTCAGAGGCTAATTTTTGCAAGACAGAAATTCTCTATTTAAAAATGCATGTGGAAATCACATATTCCATCACCATGGGGGAATTTCCTATTTCCTCTAACAGAACACTCCTTATTTACTTTTATGAGTATACAAGTAATATGCATTCACTCATTTTTGAAAAACTAGAAATGTAGATAAGTAAAAAGAAGAGAGAAATCCTATCATTCACTAAAAAAACACTGTTAATATTTTACTGCATGTCTGTGTGTGGATGTGTGCGATAGAAAATTTTGGCAGAAGCTAGAGTTCACATTATCTCTGGGGAGGAGGGGAGACTCCTTCCTTTCTTTCCCTACTCCATTTCTTCTCTAGTGTATGGGCACCTGGTATCTTTTCCTTTTTTATTCCAAGGAGGAGAGAGATTTTGTTTGTTTGTATGTTTGTTTGCTTGTTTGGAGGGGAAGGTAATTAGGTCTACTTATATATTTGTTTAATGGAGGTACTGGGGATTGAACCCAGGACCTTGCGCATGCTAAGCACATGATTTACCACTGAGCTATACCCTCTCCTCCCCCACAAATTTTTTTTTTTTTTTTTTAAGAGAGAGTAGATTTTTGATGCAGAGGGGCCTGGGGAGGAGAAGAGAAAGACAATTTGGGGAACAGTCTGGCATCTGGCTTATTTCGTCTGCTACCCTACGACAGTAGACTGAGAAACGGAGAACAGCGGCTGACGGAGACCTTGGTCACTGGCAGTCCTCTTTGGTGGAGCAGCTCTGACTCAGGTCTGCTGCAGATGGGCCAGGGGCGAGGAGGAGGATGGGGGACATGGGATGAGCAAAACAATGATGCCACGTCTGGGGATTCCAAGAAAAAAAAAAAGGAAAGATTTTCCAGATGAGGGTGGGGAGGGACACTGAGGGCTTGGAGTCAAGGAGGTGGGATTTAGAGAACGGCTCTCAAACATGAACGTGCATATGAATCACCCGGGGAGTGAGCTTTTTTTTTTTCTCCGAATTTTCACTTTTAAACACCTTTTATTATTTTGATCACTTTTCCTTCAATGATGTTAACGACAGCGCTATATTTACAGGGGAGCTTTTACTTTACATTCACTTACATGGATGATCCAAAATAAATCCAACAGATTTTTAAACTGTACTACTTGGGGAACAATAAATAACAGATGGCATTTCTTTCCAACATAATGATTTAAGCAGTATTTTCTTTTCCTATCCTGTGGGAACAAAAGGAAACAATATATGAACTTTTTAAAGGTTGCAAGCAATGAGCTATATTTGGCTTCATTTAAAAACCTTTTTGGAGATAAAGTTCATGTAACATAATATTCAAAAAATGTAAATGTACAGCTCAGTGGTTTTTAGTATATTCACAATCTTGGGCAACCATCTCCACTACCAGATTCCAGAACATTTCTATCACCTCATAAAGAAACCCCTTACTCCCAAGGCCATCCTTCTCCCATTCTCTAAGCAAACACTAATCTGCTTTCTGTCTTATGGATTTGCCTACCATGGACATTTCATATGAATGGAGTTATACAATATGTGGCCTTTTGTGCCTGGCTTCTTTCACCTGACATAATGTTTTCAAGGCTTGTCCACATCCCAGCATGTATCAGTACTTCATTCCTTTCCATGGCTGCATAATATTCTGTTGTGTGGATATACCATATTTTGTTTATTCACTCAGCAGTTGGTGCGGGAGCTTGCATTTTAAATACACATTCTGATTCAGCAGGTCCAGAGTGGGACCTGGGATTCTGCATTTCTAGGAATTTCCCAGGTGTTGTCTGACACTGCTGGTTCAAGGTTAGCACTTTGAGAAGTGAGGATGTAGACTCTAAAGACTGCACTTTAGAGCATCACAATTTAGGATATTAATATAAACACACACCTTGAACATACTGGCTAAACACACTCAATACATATATACACTTAAAACAAAAAATGAGAAAAAAGAGTGGAATCATGTTGTTACACTTCTCTTGTCGAGGCTAATGAGGTATCTATTAATCTTTAGCAAGGAGTTCTGCCTTTGTTAAAGCCTTTAACCATGATCCCATGAAAGAACTTCTGTTTCACAGCCTGGACTGGACCTCAGCAAACATTTTCAGACACTGATCCCTATAAGTAACAAATGGTCATGTTAATCATAAGGAATGCTTATTACTGACAATGGAAATATGAGATCCCCTGATTTATGAATTTGCTAACTGCTCTTCCTTTCATGGGTCTTTCCCACAGGAGATGGGAGTGCTCTCTTTGTGAGAACATTTCTGGGCTCATGATATCAAGGGACATGTCAATACACATCAGCCTAAACAAATTAACATGTTTCATCTAACATGCCACTTAAGTATCAGCAAGAAAGGGAATGAAACTCCCAGTTAAAGTCTGACATGCTGTCAATTGTAAGGTGCATCCTGATTTCAGTGATGCTAAAAGGTAATAACGTGCATGTCAGGGTCAGTGAAATATGGCAACGTTGCCATCTGTACCAGACTCCCTTTATGCGCCATTACATTTGCCTTGCTTTCTGGCCAGAATGTTAGCAGTGACTCACTCTGTGGTGGCTGCTCCAGGTTCCTCATGTAACATGAGGACATGAAACAACAGTGCCTGGCCTCATACCAGCATCTGTGCTTCCATCCTCTGCCAGGTGGGTTCCCTATTGCTGCTGATGTGAGAGACTCAGTGGACCACCTCACAATCCACAGCTGCACGTTGACTCGCCCAGCAGGCCGGCATTTGGCCACAGAGGCTGCCACTGCTGTCTTGGGTTCCAAGCTTTCTCTGTGGCTGCCAGGTAGGGCTGCTCAACTCATAAGAGAGGAAGAGTTGACACAATGAGGGGCAAACTTTGTCAAGGGGAAGAAGGGCGCCTATAGATAAGTGTATCTCTCCTCCTTGCCCCTTCCCCACACAGTGGGCCCCTGCCACAGAGTGCTCAGAGATGCAGAGGCTTTACCTGGCTTCTCAAAGATGTCCTGTGATTCCCAGGAAGCAATTGTGTTGCAAAAGCATTGGCCAGCACAGTAATGCCTGCTCTTATATTGGCTCCTCCTCTTTCATTTACTCTCCTTTTCCACTCACTCCTGCCTCGCTGGGAATATACACTCCCCCGTAAAATGCTGGTGTATAAACTTTGCCTCAGGTCCTGTTTTCTAAGGAACCCAGACTGAAGCGCCGTCTCAACGTCAGCTGAGGGATGGATTTGGGGAATTTTGTGGGAATAGAGCCATGTACCAATGTGAACAGGGAAAGAAGGAGGGTGTGAAAGAAGAGGAGAGGTAGCAGAAGCATTCTAGAATTTTCCAAGACATCAGTATCAAGACATAATGATGTTTTACTCACAAAAGATGTTAGGTATAGATGTCTTTTTTTTTAAATTTTTTGAGGGAGGTAATTAGGTTTATTTGTGCAGTATATTGTGTACGTGTATTTACATGCAATAT
The DNA here is from genome assembly GCF_009834535.1 of Camelus ferus. NCBI lineage: Eukaryota > Metazoa > Chordata > Mammalia > Artiodactyla > Camelidae > Camelus > Camelus ferus. Next base: position 10,763,947 of record NC_045722.1, on the reverse strand, counting down.
ATTGTATATGTGCAGTCAAATTGTAATGATTCTACCTAATAAAAATGAAAAATGAAAAAAAAACTGATGTAGGTAATTAAGTTTATTTATTTATTTGATGGAGGTACTGGGGATTGAACCCAGGACCTCGTACGTGCTAAGCACACACTCTATCAATTGAGCTATACCCTCTCCCCTAGAGATAAATCTCTTTATGCTTAGGTAAACAGCTCCTATCTGCCCTTAGGAGAGAAGAGTGGGCCCAATATCTGACTTGTTAGAGATTAACAATAGCAATAATAATAATTAATAATAATAATAGTTCCTTTGACCCAGCATTTCCATGTCGGTAGAAATTTATCCTACAGACACACCTGTGAAAATGCACAAAGTTGTATATACAAGATAATATTATATCATTTGTCATAATGTTTATGTTAACAAAAGACTAGAAACAACCCCATCAATAGGAGACCAGCTAAATGGATTATAATATCCCCATGTCAGGAAATACTATGCAATCATTAAAAATGAGGCAGATCTAATGTTCTGATGTGGAATGCTTTCCAGGATATATTACATGGGGAAAAAAAAGCTATGAGCAAACATAATGTGTAGTCTACTAACATTTATATTAAAAATAGGATCCGTATCCATATTCCTATAATTCACAGACTACCTCTGGAAGGCTACACAAGAAACTGCTAAGAGTGGTTACTTGTGGGAAGGAGAACTGGGGGCCTGTGTCCTGAGGGATGGAAGTGGGAGTGAGACTTAATTTTCACTGTTCATTTTATTTCTATTTTTTAACCATGTGTATTAGTACCCAATTGCCTAATTTTTTGAGTGCTAAGTGCTTATCTCACTCTATGAAGTGGTAACAATTATTATCCTCATTTTACAAGGAGGAAACTGAGGTGTAAGAGATAAGAGATAAAGTGACTTGCCCAAGGTCGCACAGCTAAAGCTGCTGAGCCAGGATTCAAAACCAAATCTAACTCCAAAATCTAGGAGGCACAACTCATCCTGACTTGCCTGGAATTTTCCCAGTTTTAGCAGAGAATATCCCACATCCTGGAAAACCCTGTAAAACTATCCTGGTTTTAAAACTGAAAGCCCAGATCTTGGAAACTCCCTCAGACCTGGACAAACTGGGATAGTTTGTCACACACCAAAACCCCAGATCTTGGCTACTTGGCTCTGCTACCTCCCTGATGAACTAACATGTTCCATCAGATCCAGCACTTACAGGGCCTATAAACTTGTAGTTACACCTGTGGACGCCCTTTAAGGCCACTCCCCCTCAAGGCCACGCCCTCCTTCTCTGAGAAATCCCCTCCCTGCTAGACTGGGTCCCACGAGTCAGTTTTGCACCACACAATCGCCCTTTTCACTTGACAGGTTGTTGAATGGGAGAGGAGATTTGGTCTAGCTCAAAAACTCAGTGGCCACAGTCGAATTCTCTCTACCAGAAATACAAACCCTACCCAAAGGTGCGAGACCTGTGAGAATTTTTAAACTTCTTGGAATTAGTTGCCATCATTTTAAATTGGGATATTTCATGAATATCTTGAAAACTTAGGAGATAAGGTATCACTGGGCTGACACTGGCCTTGACTAGCACTGAGCAGTGGGCTGCCCCCCGCAGATGGGATGAACCCTCCTCTTCTCCAGTCCTCACTCTTCCCAGATGTCTTCCCCTGGCCCCCCTCACCATTTCATGTTACTGCATGGCTCTTATGAGCATTTGCTTTTTTCACCTTTATACATGTTGTTCTGTAACTCTCTTTTTTCACTTAAAAACATAACACAGCATCCTGCTATGCAAATCTGTACTGATCTACCTTATCCTTTTTCATAGGTACAGTCCATCTTCATTCCATATTTGCAAATTTGCCTACTCTCGAACATTTATTTGTAACCCCCAAATCAATATTCATGGCACTTTCAGGGTCATTGTGGACAGGGGCAGAGCTGCAAAAAACTTGAGTCACTTGACTAGCATGTTTCCAGCTGAGGTTGAACAAGGCCATGCTCTGCCTTCCTGCTTCAGCTCTCGTACTGCAAATGAGTGTCCTTTGTTGGGTCAATTCAATGCCACGTTTTTTGTGTTTTTTTGTTATTGATTTCACTTTTTAAATGACCCCCAAGCGTAGTGCTGATGTGCTATCTAATGTTCCTAGGATCCAGAAGACTGTGACATAACTTATGGAGAAAATATGTGTTAGATAAGCTTCCTTTGGGCACGAGTCATAGTGTCCCTGGCTGTGACTTCTTTGTTAGTGAATCAGCAATACCTTATACTTAGCAAGAGGAAATTGGCCAATCTGTACGTAAGGCTGCTCCAGAAAGTACTAAAGACATCTAAAACTCATGATGAAGCTATAGAGGAGATAGAAAAGTGGATAAATTTGTAGATTCATGAGATGACAGGCAGTAAAACAGCAGAGCTGACAGCACTGTTGTGAGGCTTGAAAGAAAGAAATTTACAGTCACACTGAGTCAGGAAAATGTTACATACTTTCAGTGAGTTCTAGCTGGCTCAAACATTTCAAAAGGCAATAAGGGCATGAAAAATGTTAAATTTGCAGGCAAGCCTGATTCCGCAGATCAGGAGGCTATGGAAAAAAATTTTAAATACCTGCCAAATGTTATACAGGAAAAAGGTCGTGTGGAAGAGCAGGTTTACATTACTGATGAGACCAACTTGTTTTACAAGGACATTGGCAAGCGAACCCCATATACTGCAAATAGCCTCCAAAGTCCCACCTTTAAAATCTTTGAAAGACCCCACAATCAATCATTTGTAAGAAATATGTATTAAATAAGGTGTCTTAATCCAAAGTAGGTCTTTTTTTTAAAATGGAGGTGCTGGGGATTGAACCCGCGTCTTGTACATGCTAAGCATGCATTCCACCACTGCAAATTGTTAGTGTTATCTTTTTAGGGGGGAGAGGCAATTAGATTTATTTGTTTATCTTTATTTTAACGGAGGTACTAGGGATAGAGCCCAGGACCTCATACATGCTAAGTACACACTCTACCACTGAGCTATACCCTCCCCCCAAATAAGGATTTTTTAAATAGAAACACACACAAAACAAGGTTATATGTTGATTGGTGACAAAAATGTTGTGACTAGAGGCTCCCAGGAATCTAACCCTGTATTTCCTCTCTGAGCAATGGTTCTGTATTTGCTAATTCAGTGCTTGCAGAGACTTTATAGAACATAACGACTGTCGTTAAGAAACAAAATTCAACTGAGTAAATGTAAAGTTCAAAGTGGTTTTTTTCAACGATTTATAAATCAAGCAGCATCTTATCTAGCAAGTAGAAATGAGTCCCAAAGAGCAGCAGAAAAAGAGGTTTTTGTAGACAAAGGAGGCAGGTACCAGGGACGAAGTAGATGACCTTATCTTTCTTTAGGGGGTGGAAGGGGTCGATCAGACAGATTACCTCAATACTGTTGACCAGGAAATTTCAGGAATTATTTAAGTTCTTCAGACTGACCACTTAAGATGACATTCCTGCAAGAGATTAAAATTGCAATTAGGTTAACTATTAAATTTTGGTTTGATGATGTGGGCATAGCACAAATGACTCCATTTGGGCCCTGTTATCTCTTTTTTAACACTGTAAACAATGAGAAACTTAGAATTAAACAATATGGCCTTACCATAGGCAACCTAATCACTCCATCATTGAGCAATATTTAGGTTGATTTTATTTTTTAAAATATTACATCCAGTGTGTACATGCCTCTATATGCATGGATATTTTTCTAAGATAGATACTCAGAAGTTCAAAGGAGATTCGAAGAGTATGCCTATTTGAAATATTAATAGATTCTGCTAAATCATATACCAAAGGCTTCCTCAATTTGCATTCCTACCAACAGTCTGTGAAAGTTGTCATTTTTCTGGATCTTCATCAGACTGTGTATTACCAGCATTCTAAAAAAATTTTTGCCAATTTGGTTGTCATATAATGATATCTCGTTTTTGTGTGTGTATTTGGATTATTGGTGAGTTTGCAAATCCTTTCATATGTTTAGTGAACAATTCATAAGGTTTTAATTGAAAAATACAATAGTTGGATTATCATGTAATGTACTAATGTACAGACTATATAGTCAACCCACATATTCATTGCACTACACATACCAAGTTACCCAGAGCTGATACAGTCTTGCGGCAGCTCCAGGTTCAGCACCATCAGTAGCTTTCTGATGTCATCAAAGACCTAGGTTCTTTCTCTCTTTCTGCTCTGCCATCTCAAGCTGGCTCCCTATCTTACCACAACATGGCTGCAACAGTTTCAGACATCACATCAGCTATGGAAAATCCATAGACAGAATGAAACCATCTCTTCAGAGTATGGGAACTGTTCCCAGGAGCCCCCATGAAGGTTACCTTTCTCATCTCCTAGGTCAGAATCGTGTCACTGTTCACCCTTCACACCAGTCACTAGCAAGGAAAATAGGGCCACCATGATTAGCTTAGTGTCTTCAAATAGGCCGGACAGTCCTACCTCAGGGCCCTTGCACTTCCTGGAATGCTCTTCCCTCAGACATCAGCAAGGCATGGCCCCTTTTCTTCTTTCAGTCTTTTCCTACTTCTCACCTTATCAGCAAGGCCTTTCTTGTTCACAATTACACCTCCAGCACTCTCCACTTCTCTTCTCTACTTTAGTTTATTCTAACATACCATGTACTTCACTTATTATTTAAATTTATTGTCCATCTCTTTCAGCCAGAGTGTAAGCTGGATGAGGGTAGGGATTTTGCTATTTTGCTCACTGCCGAATCATTAGCATGTCTTGGCACATATAAAGAACACTCAATAAATATTTGTTGAATGAGGGAGTAAACCATCTGACTGAATTCCACCTGAATCCATCTATCAATTAATTATAAACTCAGGTGAGGGAAAGAGAGGAGGTGTTTACTGACCTCCCCCAAACTCCAGCAATGCTTACACATCAGCAGAGCAGCCTCACGGCCTCTCCACTGTCACCTACCAATCTTTGCTCCCCACACAGCACTGCCATCCAGACTTGGGGTTGCAGCTGCTCCATGGAAGGTGGCACAACTCAGTGGAAGCACAGTTCCCTGATGCTGGTTGTGGTCATTCGTCTCACATGACCACACCACCTGATGGAGCCACACGGTAGCTGAGAACCTCTGCTCCAGGACGCTCTGCAGCCTTAGGTGATGGCTTTGGACATGGCTGCCAGGCTCCTCTCATCCCAATGTCCTGCCCTCACCCTCAGTGACTTCAGGATACATGCTGATTCCACCTTCACCACCTGCGCTCATGGTCCTTTCACCTCCTCTGCTCCAGTGACTTACACCTCCAGCTGCTCAACCTCCCAAGACCTGGCCACATGGGAGCCTGCTTCCACTTCAAGAGCCAGAGGGGCCTGTCCAGCCAGTACAGCTCCCACCCCAGTCCCACTGCCATTCTCTCCCCTCCTGTTGTCCTGGTTTCTGCCATCTGACTGGCCTGGGGAGTGGGAAAAAGATAGGGAGACGAAGGAGGGACATAAACACTGGGCCTCAGTGCCCTGGGCTGCCCAGCTTGGGGAGAGTCTCCTCCCTCCTGTTGCTCTTTGAGGCCTGAGGGATTCCCTTACATACGTATAAAAACTTTCACATCACTAGGGAAATTGCTTAATTTCACTAATGTTTTAAGTCAACTGGGAACTCATTACTGGACGTGAATGACAAGAGTGCTTGCCCTCCAGGAACTCCCCAACAGCTTACTGGTCCTCAAGTTTTAAGACCTTGAGAAGAAACTGAGGTGGAAAAACAAAACAGAAACAAACAAACAAACAAACAAAACAGAAAGACTACAGTGTATGGACTCCACCTTGTTTTATTGGAAATTTGAGAATGTTCATGAATACATTTCTTTCTGTTTTCAGAGCACAAGAAGTATTTCTAACTTTTCTGGATAATTCATAGTTATGAACTGTTGGGTCTTGTCCTGGACTTTTTAAATAAGTTCAGTGTGACCTTGAAAATAAACTGTCTCCAGGCTATAATCTATTAACCCATGCCTTGAAAATGGGTGATGTTCAAAGATAAATTTTTAAAGAGGACATAATTATGACTCTCTTCAGGTATAAAATGAACATGTGTCAAAGATTTTATTTAACTCATTAATTAATCAGGGAACCAATAACATGTTACAATAGTTCACAACAAAAGCTCACAAGAGAATTCAAAGAACTACATGTACACTTATGTAGGCAGAAAAGGAATGCTTAAATGAATTTATAAATACGTGCAAATGTATCTGCCCACAGGTTATACGCAATTATCTGCAATAACCATTGCCTTTTATCAGACACAACTAATTTGTGATTCTATGGACAAGAATAATAGATCAAAGGCCAGAAAAGACAAAGATGTCACAGAAGGGTACCCTTAGAAAGAAAGTAATTTGGGGGAGGAGGGGTCCATTTCAGTCTTTCACTTTTTTCTCACAGCGACCACTGGAGATCAAGAAATTGAATAAATTAAAAATTTAAATGTATACATAATGGTGTATATATTTGTTGAAACGCTGATATGTGTACTTAAGATTTATGCATTTCATTGTATAAATTTTACCTCAGTTAAAAAAATTTCAAATTGAGAAAACTTGTGGACATTAAAAATATTATTAATAAAATTAGAAACTAAGCAATACACAGAGACTGGCAGGGCCTGAAAGGGTCGGGCACTAAGAATGAGACATTAGAAACTGGCAAAAGACTCTTGGTGCTGAGGGGGTGGAGTCACCTAACAGGCCTATGTCTGAAGGATGCGTGCACAGTGTCACCTTGGTGAAAACGTGCTGGGGTGACAGAGTGACACCTTGTGGTGGTGCGGAGCAATTGCAGAAACAGCCACTGTCAGAGATTGAGTGGTTTGGGGTTTTCTCCCACTGGTCTGAGTGTCCACAGGACTCCTTTGTGGGTTATGTAAACCCCAGGGTCCTGACAAGTACAAGAGAATGGGGAGCTCCAAGAAGGAAGTAATTGGCTAACTCAGCAGTTAGAGGCTAGAGCTAGTTTTTTGGGGGTTTTTTGGTTGTTTTGTTTTGTTTTTTTAGAGCTAGTTTTTTCATTTACTTCGGAAAAATGTTTAAAGGCATCTTGACTGTTGTGGTACAGTTCATATTGGCCACATTCATATGTGTAGAAACAAGAATGAAAGGAAATCCACCACAATGGTAGCAGGTTATATTTGGGTTAAGATTACACATGATTTTTACTACTGTTTTTTTTTTAAAGGTTTCTGTATGTTCCAAAACTTCAACAATACACATATATCACTTTGCTTTTATTTTGTTTTGTTCTGACAGAAATATTAATTTTTCTCATAAAGAGTGTACAATAATATGCTACTGTGGTTCTTAAATTTTTTATTATTTTTTGAAGACAATTTTTTGGAGCAGTTTTAAGTTCACAGCAAAATTAAAGGGAAGGTACAGAGATTTCCTGTGTATCCCCTGCCTCCCCACATGCACAGCCTCCCCCATTATCAACATCCCCACCAAAGTGGTACATTTTGTACCAAGTGGTACATTGGACCTACACTGACACATTACAATCACCCAAAGTCCATAATTTACTTTACAGTTCACTCATGGTGTTGTACATCCTATGAGTTTGGACAAATAAATGTTCAATGACGTGTGTCCATCACTATAGTACCATACAGAATATTTTCACAGCCCTAAAAATTTTCTGGGCTCCATCTATTCATCCCTCCTTGCCCTCCTGACCCAACTCTTGGCAACTACTGATCTTTTTACTGTCTCCATAGTTTTGACTTTTCCAGCGTGTCATACAGTTGGAATAATACAGAATGTGTCCTTTTCAGATTGGCTTCTTTCACTTAGTAATATGCATTTAAGTTTCTATCATGTCTTTTCATAACTTGATAGCTCATTTTCAGTGCTAAATAGTACTCCAATGTCTAGAGGTACCACAGTTTATTTATCCATTCATCTTCTGAAGGACATCTTGGTTGCTCCCAAGTTTGAGCAGTTATGAAGAAAGTTGCTACAAACATCTGTTTGCAGGTTTTTATGCGGCCATAAAGTTTCACCTCCTTTGTGTAAATACCAAAAAGTGTGATTGCTGGATCATGTGGTAAGACTATATTTAATTTTGTAAGAAACCACCAAACTGTCTTCCAAAGTAGCTGTACTATTTTGTATTCCCACCAGCAATGAATGAGAGTTCCTGTTGCTCCACATCTTTACCAGTGTTTTTTTTTTAATACATAAAGTTTTAAGAGGAAAAAACACAAAATTCCTCAACTCCATTATTATTATTAAAGAAGTAAATAAATGCACACATGGTAAAATTTTTTTACTTTTGATTTTATAGTTTCCTAAAATATAAAATCAAAAGTAAAAAAACTCCCTTTTGTTTTCTAGTACCTCTTGATAAAGTTAATCACCATTCACACTTTCTTGTGTATTCTATGCAGCAAGAAAAATTTATTAGGTAATCTGTCAGCACATGTATTAAATGTTTCTTTCCTTTACATTTTTTCACAAACTGTGTCATACTATACGCACACCGTTTTGCACCTTGCTTTTTTCGCCCACTAGGAACTCTTTCTCTATTAGCATACAGAGATCAACCTCATTTTTTAAAAGACAGCTGAATTCTAAGGAAAGAGATTCCAAACATTATCTAGGCCTCTATCCATAAACATTTAAATTATTTCAAATTTTTGCTATAAATATTGCAGTAATAAACATTACTGTATGTATCTGGACATATTTTTATGATTCTATCTACAGGTCATATTCCTAGCAATAGAATTGCTGGTTCTCCTTCCAAAATCTCTGCACCAGTTTATACCACCACTAATAGTATAAGAGTGAATTATTTTTTTCTTCACTGTCAACACTCCTGTGTATTATCACACTTAAAATATTTTGCCAACACCATAGGAGAAAATGGCATCTATATTCGTTTTGATTTGCATTTTAAAAATTATTGGTGGGTTTGAGCTTTCTCTGTCTCTGTCTCTCTCCCTCCCTCTCTCCCTGTGACCTGCTTATTCTTATCCTTTACTCATTTTCCTATTAAGTTCTTGGTCTTTTTCATGATCACATCTATAAACTCGTAGTAAATTAGAAATCAACCCTTAGTTTGTCACATGTTACAAATATTTCCCCCACTTTGTCATTTCTTTTTGACTTCATTTATAGTCTATGATGCTTTTTGGATGTTTTTAATTTTGTGTGTTCAAATTTATCTTTATTTTTCTTCCTGATTTCTGAGTGCATCAGTTTATAATTCAAAAAAATTCAAGTTGCTCGTGTGTGCGTGTGTGTAAATTATATCAAACATACAATAGTAAAAGCTCACTAGGGGGAAAGAATATGGCACCAAACCATTCCCTGGGGAGATCTCTACCTCCCAGGCCATGTGGCTCAGTAAATCTCATAGTCACTGGCTTCATTAATTTTGTAAAGGAGTATATTAGGAGCAGCAAAATGATTTGATGAGCCAGTTAGGGATCTTGTCTTAAAGCCTCTTTTGCACACCCAAGTGTATTGGAAGCTTTTACTAAAGGTTTCCAAAAATTTGCTTTTCTTTCCAGTGGTCAACTATTCTCATTATACTATTCTTCCTATGCAGTAAGCAGCCTAAGAATTATGTGTATGTGTGTGTAATGTGTGTGTGCACATGAACATTCCTGTATTTCAATTTTTTTCCCTTTTTTCTTCCTATTTTTATAATTCGTCTTTACTTGTGATACCTGGGAGATCCTGAAGATTATGGAGCTAGATCTCTTCTAAAATACCCCTCTCGAGCTACCCCAGGCAGCTCCCGTGCCTCTGTGTCTTGGCAAGCACCACCCCACTTTGGGGCTTCCTCCTGAGTCATTCTGTCCAGCCCAGAGCACCCTTGTGTCTTCCCAGAAATATCCCTGAATAGAGCAGTTCAGAATAGGGCGTGGGAATGGGCCGGAGGTTGTAAATCCATTTTCCTCCTTGGCACGAAGAGGTCAGAGGAGCCCGGGCCAGGCAGCTGAGAAAGAGAAGAGCTGGCGTGCCCCGAGGAACAACCTAAGGCCTTTTGGGCCCAAAGGGCCTCCCTCTGCCACACTAAATGCAAACCATTCAAAAAACAAAACAAAACAAAAACCAGGAAAAGATACTGGTCTTGTGGAATTAAAAAAAAAAATGCATTCTAAACAAAAAAAAAAAAATCCTGCTCTAGCTCTCCTTTTCACATGGCATGTGTTGTGTCATACTTAAGTTCGCAGTTGTTCGGTGACACATCCTTGGACTGAAGCTCATACTTCCGTTTGTAAAATAAACGTTTCCCCGATCCTATGCTCTAGTTCCTCTTCCCGTCTGGGCATTCCCGGGACCAGCCCCTCTTTAGTCCTTTCCTTCTCTTTAGGCCAGTTGTACAGCATCCTACAACACTGTCCCTTTAAATGACCTCTTCCCAGTCACATTTTGTGGCCCATCGCTGTGGCACAACTAGCAACAATGAGACACACCTTTCATACAACCAGAGGAGTCTCCTTTCATACTCCGGCATCGTCATTGAGGAAGTAGGTGTGATTAAGCAATGATGGGGGTCTTGGTTAGGGGGAGTTACTTCCTGCGTCCTCAAGGTCCAAAGGCCCCTCCTGCCTCAATGCCTGGGCCTCATCTGCTCAGGTGTCATCAGCCCTGATTGTGACCAGGTGTCATGGAGAGTGCCCATACCCCTCCTCATCTTTATCATCTCCATCAACTCGAGATGAGCTGGGAGCTCCCAAAAGGCCTTAGACTGAGCATTCCTTGGGTGAGTTTCCTTCTTGCTCAGCATCTAAAGACAAGTAGTGACACATGTACTTTCTGCCTGTCCAGTTTTTCCTAACAGGTCTTCACCAAATCAGAAAGCTCACCTTTGTGTGTGGTATTAGTAAGGAAATCTAGGAGCCAGATCCAATCCCCTCTCACCCTGGTGGGTCCAGGGAGTGGGCATGTGATTTAGACTCAATTAGCCACACGCTCGTTCCCTGGTCTTGGAATCTTGAGAGAAAGGCAGGCAAACAGAGATGGTGTAACATCCCCAGGACTCATGGGGTGGGCAGACTAGACTGTTTCTGCTAATTGATTGTTGCTGTGGTTCTTAGGACTTGTTCTCAAGCCTGATCCCTCAACTCCCATTTACTCTGTGAGTTCCTTGATATTCTTTCAGTAAGTCCCATTAGAGTTAGCCAGAGTAGTCCCCTGAAGTTTTTAACCAAGAGCGCTCACTGGTAGAACAGAGCTTCTGTCATCCCTGTAGTTTGGTGGATGGAGAAAGGAATTGCTTGGAGGAGCAACCCTACTCACTGAACTATGCTGTGTTTTTTAATTTGTTTGCTGTCTCAGGCTGGTCTCAGGGCACTGGCTTGGGTTCCAGGACCACAATGCCAGGAAATGGTCTTAAATGTGACTTGCTCTCTATCTAAATGTGGGATGAGTTGACATTGGCCAGGACCAACTTCTCAGAGAATCAGGCACAGGACAGAAATGGTTGGATCCAGGATTCTCCTGTGACAAGTTTCTTGTGGTCATGGGTTGTCTTGGGATAGGAGAAGAGGAAAATGAACTCAGGCTGCTGGGAAGTTTCAAATGTATCCCACCCCTCAATCTCTAAACCCAACCACACAAATAATTTCCCATTTGTGTAAATTTCCATTCCCGGTGAGGATGGAAAAGTGGAGATACAAATTTTTGTTAATACACAAGATCATCTCACGAATGATCATCCTCAATCATTTTGGAGATCTTGCTCTCTAGGAATGCTGACCACTGGAGAGGTGGTGGCTAGGAATTCTGCATCCAGGCACTTACTGCACATTTCCCAGGCTAGCCTGGAGGTGGTGCTGTTTGCATGTGGTCACTTGGGCCCAATAATTTAAGATGCTACCGTGCCAGGGATGTAGCATTCAATAGCTGAACCTCACTTTGCATCCTTAAAAAAAAATTTTTTAATGGAGCATACTGGGGATTGAACCCAGGATCTCATGCACTCTACTACTGAGCTATACACCACTCCCCCCCACTTTGCATCTTTATATTTAAAGAGGTTAATTAGTGGGAAATGAATGAAATTCAAATATCTTTGGAGTGGTGCAGAGAACTTTCTAAGAATGACACAAAACTCAGAAGCTATAAATAGACAAGATCAACAAATTTGACGGCATAAACATGTCAAGTTTCTATATGGAAAAAAACAAAAAGCAAAAAGCAAACTGAGAAGGATAGTAGCGACTTCTGTGACAAAGGAATCATTTTCTTAATATACTAAGAGCTCTTATGAGTAAATCCAATTTAAAAAGTGGGAAGAAGATACGCACAATCAGTTCATGGAAACGAGATTAAAATCACCAGCAAACACGAAACATTTCTCAAACGCTCATAAAGTGAAAACGAAACTTAAATGAAAATTAAAACAAATGTCATTTGATTGTGCGTGCCCCCAATAATTGCTCCGTATAAAAATACACGAATGTTCCATCACAGATCATTAAGAGTGTCTTTCTCTCCATTCTATTTCTTTCTGGGGTTTCCAGGCAGTTTCTCACCTGTTGTCATATGGTGATGGGGCAGCCATTTCTTCAAGGGCGCCAACCGTGGGAACACTACGATAGAGGCCAATCTCCCACTCTCACCTCCTAGTGCTAAGACTGACAATAAGTAACATTGGGATAAGTACTAAAATGGAGACGTTGAAGAGGTATGCTAGGCGCGGGAGGTGATGATGGAGCGGGCTCCACACAAGAGGGGATGGACGAAAGCATGGTAATTCTGTGGTAGAAAAGGCAGGACAGGGCTTTCCTCCAGACGCAGGAACACCACGTGCGAAAACAAAGGGGTGTCGTAAGACAGGTGTGTGTGGATCTGCAAATTGAGGGAGGGGAGCCGGGCTCGGACCAGAAAGGACTTCTTCGGTGCAGATTCCTTTCCTGCCCCCGGTGTGCTTTCAGACGTCGAGGGGCCTAATAATATTACTTGCCACATAGTTCACAGCTTCCATCCAGATTTCCCTTTTTACAGAGGGAAGGACTTATGGAAGACTTAAAGAAGTGAAACGATCTGCTCTGGCCCATACTAGGGACTTGACGGCCAGTCGGCGCACTTTCCTACCTCTGGCCCTCCGGCACCCCGTAGGTTATCAACCCAAAGCTCCGCTCCCTGGCCCGAGGTCTCGGTCGGCTCGGCGGACTACATCTCCCACAATGTCTTCGGCCCAGCCTCCCTCCCGCCTCCCGCTGAGTCTGTCCCCGCCAGTAGGAAAGCAAAGTTTCCAGGGGCCGTTCTCGGCAGCCAATGAGCGCGGCGGGGGGCGGGCCTCTCCCGTCCATTGTTCTCGGTGCCCCTCGGGCTTGAGCCTCCGTGACTCCGGAGGGGCCGGGCCGTGCCTGGGGGCACTTTTGTGCGCGGAGAGGCCGCCCGAGCGGGATCTGGTTTCTGGAGAGGTGAGCCCGGAGAGACAGAGGTAGAGCCGCGCGGGCCAGGGGAGTAGCTCGAGGCGAGGGGATAACGGGCCTGGAGCCAGTGCGGGCAGCCCTGCTGGGGGAGGGGCATCGGGGGCGCTGTCCGCATCCCGCGCTGCGCCGCTGTGCGGGTTTAGGCTCCCGGTCCGCTCAGCCGCCGGACCCTGACTCTTCTCCCTAGCGGTGAGCACCTTGTACATCCAACCAGAGGCGCACGGTTTGGACTGGAAAGCACATTGGACGACATCCCGCTTAGCTCCTCATTTTACAGATGGGGAAACTGAGCTTTAGAGGGGGTGTGTCTTGTCTCAGGTCAGACAGCGAATTAGTTGACTAGGAGCAGTTTTCCTGGGCTTCCAAGTAAGAGCTGTGTTATACCTGTTTCTTCTAGCCATTTGGTAAATACACATTGAGAACTTAAGTGTCCCCACTAGCTTTTCTTTTTCCCTCTTTTAAAAAAGTTTTTCCTTCCCTATTTTGGAGGGAGGGGTGTTATCTGAGTCTTTATAATGCAGTAATGATATTTTAAAATAACTTTTCATTGCGTTTTAGTCTTTATTTTAAATAATTTGTAGTATCACTGCTCACAACATTTTGTAAAATTTCCATTCAGGTTTTTTTTTCTTGTGTATGTGTTCATTTTCTTTTTTTTTTTTAAAGGAATTGGGGTCATACTGTGTCTATGGTTTTTCTGCCTCGCTTGTTTTGTTTTTATCCATTGATTTTCACATTATCAGCGTTACCTTAAATCATTAATAATTAATAATCCTTGTCAGCATAATTTTTTAAATATTTAAAATTCCATACCGCAGAGTGCACGAATCTTAAATTTCATATGCATGCTCTTATGCAACCATTGTCAAACCAAGATATACAACATTTCCAGCTTCTTTGAGCCCCTTCTCAGTCAATAACCCCCACCCTCAAAGGTAGCCATTTTACGTCAGAATAGTTTTTAATATATTTTACTATATTTATATTTAATATGGATGTGCCATAATTAACTATTTTGCTGCTGGATTTTTAATGTGTCAGATTTTTTTTTTTTTTGCAATTAGAAACAATGCTATGGTTGTGTGTCTTTGCAAATAAATTTCTCATAGCAAAGATGGTTATTTTTATGGATAAATTCCTTAGGGGGTAAGCTAGATCTAAGAGTATGAACATTTTTAAAACTTCATATTTTAAAATATGGTAATAATGCAGTTGAGATATTACCTTCCTTCTAGTGAGGCTCAAAGTGCTTTGACATCTGATCCTTTGCTAATCTTTAAGTTGTCCCCTTCAGATAAGTAGGATGGGTGTGATTATCTCTACTTACTAGGCGATCAGTGAGGTTAAGTGACTGGGTTGTATATTAGGTCAAGGTCACTCACTCTGCCGTAAGTCTGAACTGACTCAGGGCAGGATAACTCAGTCCTGGGTTCTTGCGAGGGCTTTGAATTTCTGATACTCATACTTTGGTCTCTTAGGAAAGAAAAATACTGTATTTTTTATACTTGTGATTCTTCTTTTCTTGCCATAGAGATGTTTTCAAGAATAAGCCATTTTTCCTTTAAGAAGGGCAGGAAACTTCTGTTGATTTGTGGATGTAAGAATCACTTGGTGGCCTGACCTGGGCTGCTGTGAGTTTTAGGACAGTTTACTTATTGATTCTGGTTCTTTCTTGTTCTTAGGCAGACTGCTTGTTGAAATTTGAGGAGGGAGCTGCCTTCTCGGAGAGCCTGGCTGGAAAAGACTAAAGTTCAAGGTTAAAAGCCCCAAGACTGCGGATGATGGCCTCAGAGGTGCCGAGAGTAACCACTCCTCTGAGCCCCTTAGTCCAGATGCCTCAAGAGGAGGATGAGCAAGGAGGAGGAGGTGGCCACCATGATCCTGGAGGACGACTCCTGGGTGCAGGAAGCTGTGCTGCAGGAGGATGGCCCTGAGGCTGAGCCCTTTCCTGAGAGTGCTGGCAAGGGCAGCCCCCACGAGGAGGCAGCTGGGGGGCCACAGGGTGCACTTGGCCGCCTTCGAGAGCTCTGTCGGCGCTGGCTGAGGCCAGAGGTGCACACCAAGGAGCAAATGTTGACAGTGCTGCCAAGGGAAATTCAGGCCTGGCTGCAGGAGCATCGGCCCGAAAACAGCGAGGAGGCAGCGGCCCTGGTGGAAGACTTGACCCAGACCCTTCGGGACAGTGGTAAGATGCAGACCCTTATAAGGTGAGGGCGGGAGCACCCCTCTGAGGTGGAGGGGTGTGGGTTTGCAGAGGAGGAGAAGGTGGTATCCAGGACTGAGTCTGGGTCGGTGTCATCCTTCTACTCTGTCTGCAGGCAGTCAGCCCATTGTCATGCTTTTTAACGCCCTGGTTGTGTACAGTGACAGTTCCAGAATTTCAGTGTAAGAGGGGCTTAGAGGACTATTCTTGGGGCTACATTTACAGAGTTAGCACAGTTTTTACTTCTATGTTTATTCGGAGTGGTTGGGAAGCTGATGGAGGTTATGGGGGGCAGGGGCTGGGAGACCCTGTAAACCACCCTTTGGCACTTTCACCTGGTTGTACAGTAAACACCCAAATATTTAAGTTCCAACAGTCAGAAAAACCAAATCCTATTTTTTAAAAGTGATTATTTTTGTGAAATCAAGGTAAATGACTAGTAAACCAGCTAATAATTAGGGACTTATCTGTGGTATAAAGCCATCCTGGGGTCTTAAAAGAGTAATTCCAAACTTGAGCTTTGTGCAACAGTTAGTATATTTGTCTGTTGTGTTATTCATACGTTGTGGGATCCAGATGTGCCGTTTAACAACTCTAGCTCCATTCTGGTCTTCAGTTGTAAACTGGACTCCCTTGATTACCAGGTATTTACTCAGATCTACCTGTCAGGACCCGTGGGAAATGATGGCTGGCTGCCTCTGTGCTGATAAGTGTAGAAGTTCAGGAAAAGGAGTGGGGAGAGGAAAGGTCAGAGAAGGTGTCACAGAGGATGTGAAACTTGAGCAGGAATTGCAGCTGGAGTGGGGTTTGGAAAGGCGTGGGGCAGGAGGAAGGCATGGCATCCCAGAGGAGCTGTGCTCAGTAGAGGCTGGGAGGGTGGACCCGCCTGGGAGAGTTCAGGTGACAATAAGGAAGGCTGGCTGATTGGAGTGAAAAGTGTGTTTTTAAGAAGTGGTGGGAAGTAGAGTCCAGGGGAAGAGTGGGTGGAGGCTTGGACTGAATGTCTTTGGCCTCAGCAGGTTCTAAACTAGGGCCCGAGGGCCGTGGGAGGAAGCTGAGTCGAGCAACAGGATGCAGGTTTGATTAGAGCAGGGGGAGGCTGGAGGTAGGAGAGCAGCTAGGAAGCCGCCTAGACACTGGGTGTGCAGGGATAGGGGTTGGGCTGAGGTGGGGACAGCAGGGGACAAGGAAGAGATTGGACACGTGTGGGAAAGAACTAATAGTAACACTGGCCAGCATTGATCTATCCTTTTGGGGGCCAGGCAGTATGCCTAGCATCTCATATGCAAAACGCATGTAAACTTCACCACCTTGGTAGAAATGTAGGATTATTATCATCAGAGAAGATAAGTGACTCCCTTAAGGTCCTACAGCTAGTACAAGGCTGAATCAGGATTCCAGCTTGTGGGTCTGAGGACATGGCTCATGTTCTTAAGCATTTTGTCACATCTGTGATGCAGAAATGATAGTTCCCAGTAGGGTGTTGGAAAGAGGGGATGCAAATGAGGACTAAGACAACAGTGACTAAATCAGAGGCATTTCACCTAGAGGATTCAGGAGACTGGAAAGGGAAGGTGGTTTGGGGGCAGAGTTGTAACAGTGCCCAGGGCCTTGGGAGATGTGAGCAGAGCTGTCCTTTGGAGAAAAGGGTGGTCAGGGAGGGCCTGCTGTGAGCCCCGCCCTGCACTGAGCACCATACATGTCTGTGTCCATGTCACTGACAGTCTCGGGAGGTAGGTGGGACTGTCACTTTATAGACGAGGGAATGGAAGTTCAGCAAGGTCAAGCTCTTCCTTGAGGTCATACAGCTGGTTAGTAGTGGAGCCAGGATTCAAACTCCAGTCTCTTTGCCTCCACGTGTGTTTGGTAGATCCCACGCTGTATTTGAAGCAAAGGCCCTGAAAAAACGCTTTGAATTTTATTCTTCCTACTTAAAAAAATGAAAAACCTCTCACTCGCTTTAAAAACTTTACTTGTCTCCTGATAGATGTGGCACGTTTGTAATGAACCTCAGGATCTTCAGTTAGATGCCATGGAGAGGCCAGAGGGGTGGAGGGCTGAGGACAGTCCTCTGGGGTTATTGTTCACTTGGGGAAGTCACAAGGCAGGGGGTCAGGTCTCGTCTGGTGTCTCTGAGGCAATGACAGTCTCGCACTGTGACAGCCCTGCCCACCTGGCTTACTGGAGGGGCTTTGTGCTTGTCATCTTTCCTGGGACATCCCAGATTGAGTCCCAGATTGAGTGAGTTTGTCAGTGCTCTGATTTCTGCCTTTGAGACCATCTTTGTTGGATTTTATTTGTTTTATGCATGCTCCCACCTTCCTCCTGATGCTCAGAGGAACCTCTGCAATTATCTCCATCTCTTCTCAAACATTTACTCAACATAAGACCACTTGATCTCTAGTCTGTTTGTCCAGCTTGGGACCTTTGGTCACATTTACCTAGCACAGGACATTTCAAGGCCTGGTTAGACAGTGGTTGTTCAATATTTGACTGGCAGTCACCTCGAAGGTGCTCACAATGAAAGTATCTTGTACTTCTAGTTGAGATTGGACCTATATTAATAGTTGAAGTGGTAAAGCTCATCTCTTTCTGAGTGTCTCCCCGGGACATTTTAATCCCCACACGCAGCCCTAATTCAGGTCCTTGGTATTTCACCCGAACTCTTGCC
Source organism: Camelus ferus (assembly GCF_009834535.1). Taxonomy (NCBI): domain Eukaryota; kingdom Metazoa; phylum Chordata; class Mammalia; order Artiodactyla; family Camelidae; genus Camelus; species Camelus ferus. The sequence goes on along the minus strand of NC_045722.1, from coordinate 10,745,596 downwards.
TCCAAAGGGAACCTGCCGTCAGCCTCCTTCCCCTACATTGCAGCTGCTCCACTCCCACCCAAGTAATCGGATGCTTTCCTGCTTCAGAATCTTCTTCAGTTTCCCAGTGTCTCTAAATCAAGCATGACTTCTTTGTTCTGCTTGCAACATGTGGCCTTGAGTGACCTGGCTCAGATGGCTCCTGGCCGGTCCTCCCCTCATCCCCTTGCCACAGCCCTGGCTCCATTCAGACTAGATCTTGCTGTTTCTTGAACGTAGCCTGTGCTTTCTAGCATTCACCTGTGCTCCTGAATGTTGACTTGGAATGGTCTTGTCCGTTCCCATGTGATAAAATCCTGGTTGTTCGTTGAGTGCATCGCTTTGGAGACCTGCCCCATAAAGCTGTCCTTACTTCTGGCCCCTCTTCCCCGTCCCCAGTTCCACCCAGCCGGGAGCCTCTGATCACCTCTGCTAGAAGTCATCTCCCCCAGAACATTTGGATTCTCCTTCTCTTTCGGCTTTTTATCATATCCCGTTGTGTTTTCTACTTATATAAATACTCATCTTATTTCTTCTAGGAACCTATAAAATTCCAAAAGTCAGGAGGAGGGTATCGCTCAAGTGGTAGAGTGCATGCTTAGCATACACAAGGTCCTGAGTTCAATCCCCAGTACCTCCTCCAAAAATAAATAAATAAGTAAACCTAATTACCCCCCCCCCCAAAAAAAGATAAATTAAAAACAAGTTTTTGGGTTTTTTTTTAATTCCAAAAGTCAAGGAACTTGGCCTTTTTTAATTTTTCACTCTCACCGCACCACACCAGGCACAATGCCCTACACATAGTGGGAACTTGTTAGGATAGTAAATGAAGCCTTCCTGCCTCCCTGCAGGTGGGAGCGGCTCACCTGCTGGGTCCCTGAAGGAGACGGACAGACAGCTACTTCATTCCAGGCTTATCTCCTTTTCCTTGAGAAAGCCAAGCTAAACTTTTGTTTTAAAACAAAATGGGGTCAAGGCCAAATGTGGCAGAACATAGCCAGGGATACTTCCAAATCTGAAAGGAAGCGTAGATAAGACTGTAGCTTAGACCTGGCGAATACTCAGGCCAGTAGGCAAGTCAGGCAGCTCAGTCCAGCAAAAGAGCACCTACTCTTAGGTTCTCGTTCTCGGAAGCTCCACATTAATCCTTGGTTTATATTCAGCAAACTCGGTGAATACTGTCGCATTTATGCTGTTATTCAAGATATTTTTAAACATGGAGAACGTGTTTCTGGGTTCAGAGGTGTGCACTATTCCTCCTCCTCAAGTTCCAAAGGCTCGAGGATAGAAGCCGGGAGGTGGCCTTTTCCACCTGCTGTTATCCAGCCAGACTGGTAGGGATAGTACATGGAACTGGCAGCATTTACTTGAATGGACAAGCTTTGGACTGGGAAACCTAAGGTGTGGTGAGTCCATAGCCCAAGAGGGACATTTGCCTGAAGGTGTCTTGCAATGGGGAGCTGGTCTTGGATGTGGCCACCAGTACACAAATGACAGAGAAAATGAAACTGCGGAGGTCTGGACTTGCTAGCCTCAGTAGGGCAGTACCCTTCCTGTAGCGACCATCTGTCCAGAGATGCGGTCTTTCCGTTTAGATGAGATTGGTTCATGCCTGGAGCTGTGTTTTCAGCCTGTGTCTCACAGGCCTGTTGAAAGACTGTTTATGAAAAGTACTAATTATCTCTGTTGTTTGTTACAAATTACTGTTGTAAAAACCAATACACTTCTGGTTTTTTTCCCCTAGTGATTTGGGGAATAACAACCCAAATTTTTCAAGGCAGTCTTGAATATAAAATCTTTGTACTTGTAAATCATCAAAATGTCACCAATTCCAATATCTGGCAGCCAAACCATACCTCTCAGACTGTCTCATTTCCCTCTGTAAGAGGCCTGGGCCCTGGGGCCAGAAGTCATTTCTTAAATTGTGTGGCCCAATTTTTGGTCCAGAAAGTATAGTCACTAGAGCTGAGACAGCTTGTCCCGGACTGTTCTCTAATTGCTCTGCCCACATTCATCTAACTTTCTGTGTGAAGCTAGCAGAAAAATACCTTTAGAGCCCAGAGACCAGTGGACTCATGCCACAGCGGCCTCCACCAGATAACCCCAGACCAGTGTGGTTGCAACATCAGGGTGAAAGGGGAAATGCTCCTCTCCTAACAGATTCATTTTATCTCATACAAGCACCGTCACTCAAGAAAGAAACTGCTGACATCAGAGGGGAGCAAAGGGGAAATGATAGGGCTCAAAATTGACAAACGCCTGACATATAAATCCTCTAAACGTTAAGGCAGTGTGGGGTCCCTGCACCAGCGTCATCAGCTCCACCTGGAAATGTGTTAAAATGTGTTCCTGGGCCCCACTTCAGACCTACTGAACCAGAAACCCTGGGGGTGGGGGTCTGGCACTCAGGTTTAACAAGCCCTCCAGGTGATCCTGCTTCAGTCTCCTGTTTGAGAACCACTGCACTAGACCTCTGGTTCTCAAACTTGGCATCACATGGGAATCACTGAAGTCCTGGAGCCCACTTCCAGGCATTCTGATTTTCTAATTTAGTTGGCATGGGGTGTGGCCCAGGCCAGGGAGTTTTGAAAGCCCCCCTGGTGGTTTAAAGATGCAGCAAAATTTAAAAATCACTGCTCCAGAGCCTTGTTACTCAGGGTTTGGTCCATGCCCCCAGAACATTGGGGTCACCTGGGAGCTTGTTAGAACCGCACACTCTTGGTCTCCGCCCAGCCCCACTGAAGCATAATTTGCATTTAACAAGATCTCCAGGTGATTTGTATGCCCTTTGAAGTTTGAGAGGCACTCTAGACTAGAGAGAATGGAGGTTATCAACTTCAAACCTACTCTTATCCAGCAGTTGAGTGGAAGAGTCACAGCGACCTGTCCAGCTGTCCTCAGCATCTCACCTGGCTTTTGGTGGGCACCGGCAACAGCTCACCTATTTTGAACTTGCTATCCCAGCAAAATGCTCCCTCAGTGGTAGCAAATGAACAAATACATTCATTTTTCTTAAGAAGAAGGAGAGTGGAGAGTGTTGCAGGGTTGTAAAGGTCTATGTCTTTTTTTTTTTTTTTGCTTTTTACTTTTTGCTTTTTTTGTGGGGGGCAGGGAATTCGGTTTATTTATTTACTTACTTTTGGAGGAAGTACTGGGGATTGAACCCAGGACCTTGTGCATGCTAAGTATGCACCCTAACGTTTGAGCTGTACCCACCCCACCCTGTAAATGTCTATTTTAAAAATTTTTTTTATTTTTATTTTTTGTAAATGTCTTTTTAAAGCTATAATTGTTAGGTTCAAAATGAAATTACTTGTAATTCACTTAAATATTTGAAATGTATACCATGTAGAACTCAGAGAGAGATGTGGCATTGTAACTGTAAAATGTTTGGCAGTCGTTCATTTAAACTGATAACAGCGCCTTGCTGTTTTTATCGGCAGTTGGTCTTCCAAGCAGCGTTCAGGAGGAACAACGGTCTCAGTCACCCAGGCATGATTAAGGTTCCTGCCAGCCTTGCCAGGGCAGCGCCCTGATGGGGAGAGCCCCACTTGGGCATCAGCTGTATCAGAATTACAGAATCACTTCTGTATTTTAGACCAATGGCTCTGACCATGGTGTTGAGACACAGCAGTATGTCACAATCAGGTGGGAGGGAACTTACAGGAATTCTGAGCCTAACACACATTAAAGCACCGAAGTTTGTGACCAGTTATCTCGTTGATATAAATAAATTACAGCAAATTCAGACTTATACCCTTTCTAGCTTGGGAAAGAAAGATGAGGCCTCTGACCAGGCAGGGGACACGCTTGGGCACTGTGAATTCCATGAGAGTGTACTATGCATGTGAGTCTAGAGCCATTGGTTTAGACTGAGGTTCATTTGTTTACTAACCAATAAGGGACCTGTGGCAATTCAGGAACCATTGAGTGGATGGTATTTGGACAGTGGTCTAACCATTTTTTAAAAATTAAAATTGGAGGCAGGAGCTCACAGCGAAAAAAAAAATGTGACAATGAATATATGTATGTTCATGTATAACTGAAAAATTGTGCTCTACACTGGAATTTGACACAATATTGTAAAATGATTATAAATCAATAAAAAATGTTAAAAAAAAATTGGAGGTGGGAGGGTATAGCTCAGTGGTAGAGCAGGTGCTTAGTTTAGCCTACATGAGGTCCTGGGTTCAATTCCCAGTTACCTCCATTTAAAAAAATAATAAATAAATAAACTTAATTATCTCCCCCTCAAATAAAATTTAAAAATTTAAAAAATTTAAAACCCGATCCCTATTTCATAACTTAAAATAGATCTCTGCCTCACGAGTTATACAGAAATGAATTCCAGATGAGTTATAGATCTATACTGTAAAAAATTTGGCATCACCTATAGAATATTTTTGTAATCTTACTGTGGGGTAGGACTTCTTAACCTTAAGCAAGACAGAAATCTTCAAAGCTAGATTGGACTCATGAAAACAGAAAAAAAAGCCTTTATATAAAAAAGGTACTATGAACAAAGTTCAAAGACAGTGCACAGACTAGGAGGAAATATTTTCCACAAAGTCTGCAGTGTAGCAGATAAGGGTAAAAATCGCAATCTGTAAGAGCATCTAAAATTCATAAGAAAAGTCAACCCAGTGGAATCAAAGGTAAAAGATATGACCAGACAATTTAGAAATGAAGGAAAACAAATTATAACCATATGAAAAGATGTTCAACCTAACAAATCATCAGGGAAATACCCATTAAAACAAGATACTATTCTTTTGCCTATTAGACCATCAAAAATAGAATAGTATTTCTAAGAATTCTCTGCCCTTCTGAGCATTTATTTATTTATTTTTATAAAGCTATTTCTTTTTTTCTTTTAATTTTGTTCCTTTTTTGGGGGGGTGTAATTAGGTTTATTTATTTATTAATGTTTCTTTTAATGGCGGTACTGGGGATTGAACCCAGGACCTTGTGCATGCTAAATATGCAGTCTACCACTGAGCTATATCCTCCCCTCTCTGAGCATTTATTTAATCCTTTAAAATTAATTTCAAAAATTTTCTAGTAATGATCAACTATTTTACATTTGATAGAGTACATAAAATGATTTGTAAGAGCCATAAATTCTTTTTTCTTGTTGTTGTGGTAAAATATATATAACATAAAATCGTCATTTTAACCATTTCTAGGTATACAGTTCAGTGGCGTTAAGTACATTCACATTGTTTTGCAACCATCACCACCATCCAACTCCAGAACTTCTTCCTCTTCCCAAACTGAAACTCTGTACCCATTAAACACTAACTTCCTATTTCTCTCTCCCCATGACCTCTGGCAGCCACCATTCATTTTTCTGTCTTTATGAATTTGCTCTGGGTACTGTATGGAAGAGGAATCATACAATATTTGTGCTTTCGTGACTGGCTAATTTCACGTAACATAATGTCCTCCGGGTTCATCCATGTTGAAGCATGGGTCAGACTTCCATTCCTTTTTAAGGCTGAATAATATTCATTGTGTGTATAGACCACATTTTGTTTATCCATTTGTCTGTGGGTAGTCACTTGGGTTGTTTTCAACTTTTGATTATCATGAGCCATGCATGCACAAGGATATTTGATATCCCTGCTTTCAGTTCTTTTAGATACATACCCAGAAGTGGAATTGTTGGGTCATATGGTAATTCTGTGTTTAATTTTTTGAGGAATTGCCAGACCATCTGCCACAGTGGCCGCACTATTTTACATTCCCACCAGCAGTGCACGAGGGGAGAACATAACTTCTTTGAAGTCTGTCTCAGGTGCAGGTTTTTGACAACCTGTGTATACTTTCCAAAACCTGTAGTCACAAACAAGTATCACAAACAAGCTCCCTCTGTGAGTAAGCGGGTAATTAAGTGTTATATTCAAGAAGAACAGGCTTGTTAGCTGTGGTTACAGTGAAGCAGATGAATAAATAAAATGGATCAGTTTTGTATAGATAACTATGAAGATCAGTTAGAACCGCATTCCTAATTTCGCCAGATGTCACCTTCTCAGAGGGGCCCTCCTTGTCTCCGGAATCTGAAGGTGCCCTCCAGTTATATTTATACTACCTGAAAATAGACCAAGGAATCCAAATAAAGTCTGTACGTTATGTGAGGTCCTTCAACTTTTAAACTACACAGCACAGTCCAAAACCCTTGTTTTAAAGTCCTTGCATAGGTAAGGGGACTTCTTCCCTACCTCAGTAGTTTGTGGGCAGAACAAAATATTTAGAAAGGGAGACCCCTTCTTTCCTTTTTCCTTAGTGCCTGACTCATCTCTGAGTTTTCCCTGCTGGAGAGCTGGCCGTCCAGCTGCTTGCTCACAAGCCTGCTTCCCCAGAAGCCTGCCTCCCTGCATCAGTCACATCCACAAAATATGCTCATCTTGAAATAGCAAACACTGTTTCTACTAGTGAAGTTCTTTTTAAAGAAAATTCTCTGCTCTGACCACCTCATCTCATCTCCACTTGTAACATGTTGGTGAAGATACGCCCCTTGCATCTGACCAGACCAGCTTCTGAGTTTTCACTTTAATTGGCCACTAACAAGAAAAGGAGGGAACTGCCTGCAGTTTAATGTGCTCTCTCCTCTTGTTTTCACCAGGGCCAGCCTTTCTCGAGGAGAAGATCGGAGGGAGCAGGATCCCTCATCCTTCGCAGCTCAGTGATCTTCCTCCCTCATTTGGAGGCCCTTTTTCAGACAGATCACCTGAAGGGCACTCTTTTCTGTCCTTTAGAATGGCTTCACCTGTGCCTCTGTGTTGTCAGAGATCAACCTTAAGAGACCTCTCAACCTCCCTTTGGCCTTCTCTGGAGTATAACAGTTCTTGCATCTTTGCGTAGTAAAGGATAGGACTGGTCCTTAAGCAGCGGACAGTGAGGGGGTTATTGGGTCTGGGTTCTGCTCAGAAGGGCCTCTGCAGTGAGGTGGTAGAGAAAGATAATCACACAAATTAAGTATCACGTTTAAAGGCTCCCAGATTATAAAGGACTTCTCTCATACTTTTGTCTAATAGTTCAGTACTAATTTTTTTTCCTTCAAATCTTTGATCTCTTTGGGATTTGTCCGAGTATAGGTCCAACTGAAATTTTTCCATTTGCCCTAACTAGTTGTTCCACCATCATTTATTGAATGTGGTGTCTTCATAAATTTCGGAGGCTACCTTTATCATATGTTAAATTCCCATAGTCATAGAGATGATTTTTTCTGTTCCACTGGTCTTTTTTTTTTTTCTTCTTCTTTCCTTTCAGTTTAAAAATTTTTTGTAATTTTTTGTCTTTCTCATTTTTAAAAAAATTCTTATTTGGGTTTTTTTTTTCTCTTTTTTCTTTTTCTTTTTTTTTTTTTTTTCCTACTGGTCTGTCTATTCATGTGCCACCTTGTTAAATTCTGAATTCACATGTCTGTTGAGTCTTTCTGGAGTTTTGGTTTTGTTTCATTAGTCTGATTGTCTACTAATGTTTTAATTATTGAGATCTTATAGTATGTTTTAACATCTGACAGAGATAGTTGCTTTCCTCCCCACTCCCTGATTTCAGTCAGTAATTGTCTAATAATGTTTATTTTTGTCCTATTAAAGACTCTTCTACTTCAGCTACATGATTTGCCAATTTTAAATGATATCCTTTGAACCCCTAGGTATACAGATGAGGCAATCGACAGACATCCTGTATTCCACCGTCTTCCTCGCAACCCCAGTTTTGGTTAGAGTGTCATTTCTACATCACTGAATAACATTTACATTCTCTTGTATCACCCCAACCAGCAGAGCCGTTTGTAGATGTTCTGAACTTAAATGTATCAGGTGTTCAGCCCCAACCCTTTTCCTCTGGAATTCCCTTTATCTTGTTGTGGCTGAAATTCGTCTCCTAACAGTTTCCTTAAGAAGGGCCAGAGGAACAATTTCTGTGAATTTGTGTATATTCGAAGCTTGGCCTATAAACTTTATACTTGAAGGACAGTTCTGCTGAACACAAAACCCTGGGCACATGCCTTCTCTTCTTGCATGTCTTGTAGCTACTGCTACACTCTGCGGGGATTGGAGGTTCCTGTAGAGAAATCTGAGGCCGGTTGATTTTCTTTCCCCATCTAAGTGATTCGATCTTTTTGCCTTGTCCCCTATCTCATTATTAACTACCTTGGGTTGATTTTCCTTGGCACACAGTGCACCTTTCAAGGGTTCTTCTGTCTTTATGGATTATATTTGCAGGCTTTGTTCTGTTCCTTTGGTTTAGTTTCCTTTTTTGAGAACTCTAGTTATATGTTTATGGATTCTTCTTTTGTCTCACTTGGATTTCTATCATTCTCTTTAATCCTTTTAACTTCTTTTGGTGGGGGGCAGGGAGGGAGGTAATCAGGTTTATTTATTTATATTTTAATAGAGGTGCTGAGGATTGAACCCAGGACCTGGCGCATGCTCAGCATGCGCTCTCCCACTGAGCTATACCCTCTCCCCTTTAACTTCTTTCTTTGTTTCCATTTCCTGTCGTTGCTTTTCTTAAGTCGGTTCTCCTTTCTCTTCTGCGCTTTCCAGGGTGCCTGTTTCCCTTTGTGTTCCTCCCCGTTTTGTCTTCATGTCTCAGGATTTTACCCCTTCTTCCCAGCTCACATTTCCTCTTGTCCTGTTGTCTGTTCCTCAACTTCTGCTTTGTGGTCTTCCTTCATAGAGGTGGTGGCTTCACTTAACATTTTGGAGGGATGAAAAATGGTCCCTTTTCTCAATAACTAATTCCTATGATTAATGAGTGAGAGTCCAAGTCTCCCTCCTCCTCTGCATCACAGAAACAGAAAGCTTCCTGCCTGCTTGGTTCATCTGAGTGATTCTAATTGTAGCCTCACCTGCTTTGCTTCTCTGAACCAAAGAAGACAGCCCATCTTACCCCAGTTCCCAAACACACTGATGCACTTGAGGGTGAGTCTCTTATCCTCAGGAAGTGATTTTTCTGCCTGAGTTTGAGAAACTGCCCCTGAGCAGGGCCCCTCTCCTGCTTTCCACGCTTGATCTCTTTGCTTCCTCCTTCATTGGCTTCTGCCTAGTCTCTGCCGGTTTTGGAAGCCCTTACATGTATTTTGTTGTCTGCAAGTTAATCTCCCTCCTAAACTGACTGAAAATGAAGTTTGAGTTTTTGTTTTCCCTGTTGCCTCTGAGCTTAGCCAGGAACATACCAGTTCTTCTGATTTTAGAGCAGTGAAAAATCTTATTAACTATCATCCCTGTTCAGAAGAGAACAGCTACTTAAGTCATCACAAAAGGGTTTGGATTACATTAACTTGAAGAAAATGAATCAGGGCCTCAGCCTGGAGGTCCTCATTAGAAAAGAGATGCTAACAGGGCTCTGTGCGAGAAACTTGCAAGAAAATTGTCTTGCAGGGCATTAAGGAAGCACAGAATCCTTGGCCCTAGCCAAGTGGGAGCGTGCATGGAAACTCTTGTGCCTACATCCATCCCCTGGAGATCTCAGGGAGGGGGCCAGAGGGCAATTATAGGAGTCTACAGTTTACCAGTAGCATATATGTTAGTGTGAGCATGAAATGTAATTATATGCTTATTTGCAAGTGTAAATACGATCTTGAGGCATGAGTGTGAGTGGAACCTAGGTTCTGTCTCAGAGATGCATGCCACATTTTATCATGCGCATGTATGGAAATTTACGTTAACTTATAGAAACTAGTAAGCACTGAATGAGCATCTAACCTTAAACGGTTCATCAGCATTCATAATGGAAGTGTCACTAGGGCTTTGTGTAATTATTTTACTAATTGTCTTCCTTGCTGTGAATGGAACTACTTTCTCAGGAGGCCTGACGTCTGGTGTCAGTAATAATCAGGCTGTCATCTTTATCAGTAAAAGCACTGGTTTATTTCTGTATACGCTACAGAATTCAGAAAAAGGGTTGAGGACATCTTACAGAAATAGAGCACAAAGAAAGTATAGTAAAGAAGAAAATATTGAGAGGAAAAAATGGAGTGAAAGAACACAAATTGCATGTTGTAAAAACATCCAGTATTCCTCCTCTGAGCTTTTGGCTCTAAGCTTCCACACGGGCTAGGCAGAGAGGGAGCCACAGTCAGGGGCATGAGGCAGACACAAATCATTCAGGAGAGCAGTTCCTTTTGGTATTTCCATCAGAGGGAAATTTCCTCCCCTGGCCGAGGAAGAGGATATTGTGTGGTATAAACAATGTCATCAGCAACTTCCTGGCAGCACTAAGGCTCCTGACAGCCATGAATTTCTAGTGACATTTAGAGTGTTTATCAGTGTTAGCCAGGACCATTAAACCAACATGCAGTTCAGTGAACATAGTCCTACCAGTGTCAAAACCCTGTGATGCAGGCTCACAGCTCTCTGCTGTTCTCGCTAAATCCTGGGGTAGATTTTAGAGTCTCTGATGTAAGGAAAGGAATACATATTCTTCCAGCAATCTTCTCTCATGATTTGTTTCTCCCAGATGTTTGCTAAGTATTGGGCAGTCAAGACTTTGACAAGTTTCTGGAAGGTGGATGCTTTGTATCACCCGTGGGAGATCTATATGTAGGCTCTCACTGCAGAGAAATTTGAGGACTCTTCAAAATGCCCATGTGTTTCCAGTCATCTGTATAGACACCTGGAGTCCTTGATGCAGGTGCCCTGTCATCTTGTCTGTGTCTTATTTAAATGTCAGCTAATAAGATTATAAACTCCAGTCATATTTTAATGCACAAAATTATTATATAAGTGCCATTTGAAAGGAGACTGAGCTTTAGGGAAATTTCTATGGCACCAATAAGTATCTCATTCATTAGTCATCAAATTTAATTGAGCAGCTACTAAGCATTAGGCACCATGGTGAATGTTGGAGTCTTTGTACTCTATTGCTTTCCTTTGATTTGGATTTTCAGATTCCCACCTGACCTCATTTCCCAGTGGAAAAACAGGTAGAGACTTGGAACCCACATCTTTTTTTTTCCATCTTGTTTGTTTTTGGTTATTTTTTATTTTTTTCATTGGACTATCGTCGGTTTACAGTGTAATGTTAATTTCTGGTGTATAGCATAGTGATTCAGATATATATAGATACGCGTGTGCATACACACACACACACACACACATATTCCTTTTCATATTCTTTTTCATTACAGGCTGTTGCAAGGTATTGAATTTAGTTCCCTGGGCTATGTGATAGGACCTTGTTGTTTAGCTATTTTATGTATAGCAGAGAACCCACATCTTTAACACTTAGAATTTCTGGGTGATCACCACAAAGACACAAGGCCTGGCCACTAGATAACCAGGTAGAAGGAAATAAACCTGGATTTTTAAAGTTTAGAGGGTTCTCCTCTTTACTTTCACTAGAAGTTTATTTTTTTTTTTTAAACAGGTCCCCTTTGGCTTTCTTTTCTCATAATTACGGAAACTGAGTACAAATTGTACGTTTTTCTTCATTGTTTCAGATTTTGAGATCCAGAGTGAGAATGGGGAGAACTCTAACCAAGACATATTTGAGGACGTTGAATCACGTGAGATGTTCTCAGAAATGCCCGACGGGGAAGGCATTCAGCAATCCGATTGGGAAAGTGACTCTGAGAGAGACTGCGGCTCTCGGGGGCCCCGGGGAAGCGCCTCCGGTGAGGACCCTGCGGAGGTGCCATCCCAGGGCAGGGAAGTGGGACAGCTCATAGGCCTTCAGGGCACCTACCTGGGTGAGAAGCCCTATGAATGTCCCCAGTGTGGGAAGACCTTCAGCCGGAAATCCCACCTGATCACGCACGAGCGGACGCACACGGGAGAGAAGTACTACAAATGCGACGAATGCGGGAAAAGCTTCAGCGACGGTTCAAACTTCAGCAGACACCAAACTACGCACACCGGGGAGAAACCGTATAAATGCAGGGACTGTGGGAAAAGCTTCAGCCGGAGCGCCAACCTCATCACCCACCAGAGGATCCACACAGGGGAGAAACCCTTTCAGTGCGCCGAGTGTGGCAAGAGCTTCAGCAGGAGCCCCAACCTCATCGCCCACCAGCGGACGCACACGGGAGAGAAACCCTACTCCTGCCCCGAGTGCGGGAAGAGCTTCGGCAACCGGTCCAGCCTGAACACGCATCAGGGAATCCACACGGGAGAAAAGCCCTACGAATGTAAAGAATGCGGCGAGAGCTTTAGTTACAACTCCAACCTCATCAGACACCAGAGGATCCACACGGGAGAGAAGCCGTACAAGTGTCCGGACTGCGGGCAGCGGTTCAGTCAGAGCTCGGCCCTCATCACCCACCGCAGGACTCACACGGGGGAGAAGCCCTACCAGTGCGGCGAGTGCGGGAAGAGCTTCAGCCGCAGCTCCAACCTGGCCACGCACCGGCGGACCCACATGGTGGAGAAGCCCTACAAGTGCGGGGAGTGCGGGAAGAGCTTCAGCCAGAGCTCCAGCCTGATCGCCCACCAGGGGATGCACACCGGCGAGAAGCCCTACGAGTGCCTGACGTGCGGGGAGAGCTTCAGCTGGAGCTCCAACCTCATCAAGCACCAGAGGATCCACACGGGTGAGAAGCCCTACAAGTGCAGCGACTGTGGGAAGGGCTTCAGCCAGCGCTCGCAGCTGGTGGTGCACCAGAGGACCCACACGGGCGAGAAGCCCTACAAATGCCTCATGTGCGGCAAAAGCTTCAGCCGCGGCTCCATCCTAGTCATGCACCAGCGAGCCCACTTGGGAGACAAGCCGTATAGATGTCCTGAATGCGGGAAAGGCTTCAGCTGGAATTCAGTTCTCATCATACACCAGCGAATCCATACAGGGGAGAAGCCCTACAAATGCCCCGAGTGTGGCAAAGGCTTCAGCAATAGCTCCAATTTTATCACCCATCAGAGAACTCACATGAAGGAGAAGCTTTACTGAAGGGGCAGAGAGGGAAGGTGCGGGGGCTGGCCCAGGAGAGGGACTTCCTATGCTGCCCCCAAATAGGGATGTTTATCTTTAGAAGAACCATTCTTCCTAAATGCTTGTTGGGGGGGTTGCCAGAATCTTACCCCTGCTCACCGTCGTCTCTAGGACCCCATCAGCTTAGTGGTCAGAGTCCAGCCCCGAGAACAGAGCATAGGAATGGACAGTCAGAACACTGAGTCTTTTTCTGTTACATTTCTCCACTTGATTGGCTCCTCTCCTGATCCTCTGTGCCTCAGTTTCCTCTCTGGTAGAACAGGGGGAAATAGATATTTCTCCGTGTGAGACAGGAAGACAGTGTGGCCCTTGTTTCAGAGAAGTCCCGGAAGTCTGGCGGTGTGGTCCGGTTGTTCTGCTGCCTCTTGTTGGGCTGAGGGGCCTCCACCCGAGCTGCTAGCACCCCAGGCCCCCTGCATGGCAGACCCGGCTTTTCCTACCTTTGGGTCCTGGGCTTTCATTTTGGGCCCAGGTTGGGGGGCTTTTCCAATCCTGAGTCATCGCCTGAAGGTAAAGCCCTTTTCTAGTTCTAGAAAGTGTTAGGAACACCGAAACACGAGGGAGTCTGGCCTGGAACCAGTGTCCCGGCAGGGACTTTTCCATCAGTAGGGGCTGCACACGGCCTGCCAGCAAAGGCATAAACCGAGATGTATGTCTTTGCTCTCATCTCTGCTCACTGTTCCGGGCTACGTCGGCCATGGAGGGAATGCACTTATTCTTGCAAGGTTTCGTTTTTTGAGTGTGAGGTGAAGTCAGAGCCCCCCAGCTGCCTCCCCCCGTCCAGGTGGATGGTACCTCTGTCTTATCACGGGTGAAACAGTCCTGCATGCTGCAGGGTGGGCTTGTGTCTTTACCCGCAGGTACCTGGCCCCATAGTCATCACTCTGTGCACTTGTCATTTCCTTGTTCTTAGATTTTTATCTTATATGTGCAGGTCTAGAATTCTGTCTGGTAGCTTTTGTATATGAAGAACATTATTTTTAAGGAAGTGTTGATTTTGAGGACACATCATCTGTCCCCTGGAGAGATTTGGGCTTGAATCAAGAGTTGGCTTAGAGATGTCATCCTTGATCTTGGGTCATTGAGCCATGAAACAGTTAAGACAGGGGATGATAGCAGGTGAAGGGGTTTGTTATGAGGGAAGAGGGAGGTAAATAAGGTTTTTCTCTCCTACCCATGAGGCCTCCACTCAGAATGCACCTTGGTTCTTACAGGGCAGACCCTCCACATTGCCTAATAAAGTAGGGTCTTGTTCTTTTCCTGAGTCTATCTTTGCACATTGTGTTGAAAACTCAAACTTAACTGTGAGCAAACCCACATCTTACTTCTGTACCCCACACACCCACCTCCTTCCCCAGGCCAGAAGAGGCTTAAGACCTTTAGGGAGCAAAAATCTCTTGCTTCAAAGAGCATACCTTTGGGTGAACCTAGTCTTGCTTGACCAGTGCGCACACCTCTCCACCGCCCTTTGCTAAATCTGCATCCAATCTGTCAGCCAAGACTTGGAGCAGCAGCTTTGACTAAGGAGCCAGATGGCCTTCCAGGGAGGCCACTGGGAATCATCTCCAACCAGACTCAACTAAGTTAGACACAAGAAAGTTCTAGGCAGTGACGGTTGTTACACCAAACCACGTAGGCTGTGAAGTCCCTGTCACTTGACTCCACCCCTTCATTTACGGAGCAAGGACTCATGTGCCATCACTGTGGAGAGCCTGGTGAAGAGGAAAGGCTGGTGGTTAATTCTCTTTGGTTTTTCCAGCCAGTCACTGGTGCAGCTGAGCTCACGTGTCTGGCATCAGTACAGGCTGTGGCTCCAGGGCCTACTCGCCTCTTCCCAGTGTCCCAACTCTGAGAATTTCCCATCGGCTCACAAGCCCAGGCAGCTGTGGAAGAATGGCTTTTGGGAGGAAGAGGGTCTGGTTCTAAGGAACCCCGCCCAGGCCTCTCACAGCTCTCAGTCCTTGGTAGGCACGATGTGTCTGCTGTTTGTTTACACTGTCGGTGTAGAGGCAGGAGGCCTGCCAGGATGCCTCAGGCCTCGAGATCCAGCCCCCAAGTTTTCTGGTGCAGACACCTTGAGATGACCAGACCCTGGGTGGGAGGCGCCTGTAAACTAAATTTCCAGGAGACCAACAGAATCCAGAACCCCAATTATTATTCATTCACAGTGGGGGCCTTCTGTCCCAAGCCACTTTCAGAGCATCCCTTGTTCCTGGTCCCCAGTGACTGAAATGGTGGCTTTGTGGTCAGACAGTGTCTGGTGAGCACAGAGTAAAATGCAGGGGTCACGTAGTGTTGATGGTGAAAGTGATGTGAGTTGTGTTTGGGGCTACCCTTTCCAGGCTTGATTTTTGCTTCCAGTGAAAGTTCCATTGGTTCAGGAGATCCCCAAGTTAAAGGAATAGGGCATGGACTTGGCATTAGTCATTTTCAATTTTCTTTTTTTAACAGTGGAACCACTTTTTCAAGTGAAATCTTACAACAATAGAAAACATGTGAAAGCAGAACTGCTTTTGGATGCTGAGAACCAAAGCCCTCTCCTGAGCTGGGTCTGCCCCACTTAGCCAGTCCCTGAAGCAGCTCTGAAACTTGAAAGCTAGATGTGTGTGCATGCAGAAAGTGCTGACCTGTTTTCTACATTAGTTCTTTTGGAAGAAATCTCCACAGCCCAGACTTGCAACTGGATTTAGGACTCTTTAGAGAGCCCCTCTTATGGTCCTGTCCTTCCCTCACCCCAACACATGCTGCCCCTCCTGAGAGGGGAAATCACAACTTCACCCACCTTCCATTGAATTTTAGACCTTTTATCTGTTAAATAGGGAGTGAGACTACTATGCAAAACTTTTCATAACCAAACCAGATAAAATATGCAAAGGTAAAGTTTCCTGTCCCCTTTCCCTAAGGGTGCATCTTCCTTCCTCCTGGACTCTCCGAGCTGCTCTCTAGTATTTCCTTCCAGTCATTTACTTTGAAAGCACTTCCATTTAGCACTTACCACGCTGCACTGGAGTGGCTGCTCCACAATTGATCGTTAAATGAATAAGCCTCAGTGATACTCATCTTGAAACACCCAGGACTAGGCACACAGGAAATGAGGAAGCCTGTGTGTGTTGGGCAAGGGGGAACTTAATTCTCAGCACCACCCTGAGACAGTTGGCATCCAAGCTGCCTGAATTTATTCACCTGGATAAATAAGGATTAACAGGCATAAACACTTACTTTCAGCTGTAAGGCAAAACTCTGGAAAGGGCCTTCTCTCTCAGTGGTATCCTGGCCACGTAGGGTGAGAGGCCGCCACTTCCCCTAATTCCCCCAGGGTGGGAGAAGCGAGGCAGGACCATCGCACTCCAGCTGGGTAGATTTTAGTTGTGGCTCCGCCCACCAAATCCCACTTGTAGAGAAGTCCTACCAGCCGTCAGTGATTCGTCTGAAACAAAGAGGCGCCCAAGCCATCCCCATACATTATTGGTTAATGCTGCTGTCAGTCTGGAGGCACTGGCGGAGACCTATGGGAAAAGTAGTCCAGCCAAGCCCGAGTACTTCTGGGGCTCGCATTTCCGCTTCCGGTGTTCAGTGGCTGTCCGAATGCCCGGACTCGGCGTCTGGGCTCCGGTTGGGAGTGTCCTGTAGGGACGTTGCGTGGCCACAGAGAAGGTGCTGCAGAGTCGGGCCTCCAGTGGCCGCAGGGCCTTGGTGGGCGGGAGCGGTTCTCACCTTGGGCTTGGGTCTCCCGCGTCGGGTAGGAGTGACCAGGCAGAGACCTAGGGTCCGATCACTTCCGGACTGGGCCCTGCGTTCCCTCAAGCGGACCCTGGGGCCGGATGCGCCCCTTGTGCTGGAGGCACCCTCTTTGCTGCCCACCGGGCCCGGCGGGGACGAACTTGGCCCCGTAGCCGCCGAGGCGACCCCGTCCCCACGGTCCGCGTTTACCCCATGATGCTTCTGAGAAGGTCGCCCGCGGAGCAGAGTAGCCTTCCAGGGTAAGTCACGCTCTACGGGCCAGTCACCCAGTCCACCGTCACCAGGCTGAGCCACTGCCCAATTCCTGCCAGCCTGTGACCTTGGGCAAGGTCTTGGGGTTCTCTGAACCATGTTTGCCTCAGCTTTGAGGGAGCTGAAGCCTCAGTACCTCTTACTTAGCTTTCCTTCCAGCTGTAATGTCCTGTGAGTCTGTTGCTTTATTATCCTTCCTCTTAAATCTTGTAACCTTAACCAGGGTAAATCTCCCTGTTTGGGAGAGAGTTATGGTGCCAGGGCTGAGGAATCCTGAGAGGGCTCGCCCAAAGCTGAGAACCCAGCCAGAGGCGAGGACAGTTGAGCGATGGGAGCAATTGTTTCTCTGAAGTTTCGAGCGGGCTCCACCCAGGCGCTGCTCTCCAAGGTGCTGCGACCTTGAGCGCTGGCTCGTTCTTGTACTGCATGTACTTTGCAACACTCTGAGGACCAGTGGTTTGGAAGACTGGATGGTTTATTGTCCTCATTACCTCCATTAGCCCATCCTCATTCTTCAGTATGGATAATTGGCATTTTCTCAGCGTTAAGTAAATCGCTATGCAAACACAGCTTCAAGCTCCACTACTTTCTAACCAGCTCACCAGTCCTTGTCCCCTCTTGTCAAACTTCTGGAGCTGTATGCCCCCCATCTTACACCCCCACCCCCAGTGACAGGTGGCCAGACTCCGTGGGTATTGGGACATGGGAAGGGGGAACAGGAAGGCACTTTTCTTCACTTCAGTACAGGTGGGGTGCCCCTTGTGATTTTCACTGGAGTTCACTCTGTAATGTCTGCCTCTGGCTCTAGAATTTCAAATTCTACTTAGACTCCTATCTGAAGGTGGTTTCCCAGTGAGGTAAAGGAAGAGGTTTGAACTTAAGAGCACAGCTGCAGGGTTCTTCTCTGATATGAACAATGGCTGTAGCTGTGGACCAACGAATCCAGATTCCTCAAGTACAAGAAGAGCTTCAAATAATGAAGCTAGAAGAAAATTCCCACTGGGAGCAAGACATTTTCCCTCAAGGGACTGTCCCTGGACCAGGGACCTCCTGCCAGCACTTTTGGCATTTCCACTATCAAGAAGCATCAGAACCCCAGGAGGCCCTCATCCAACTCTGGAAGCTCTGTCATCAGTGGCTGAGACCAGAGAAGTGTATGAAAGAACAGATCCTGGAGTTGCTAGTCCTGGAACAGTTCCTGCCTGTCCCTTCCCCAGGAGATCCAGATCTGGGTTAGACAAAAGCACCTGGAGAGTGGAGAGGAGGCAGTGGCCCTGGTGGAAGATTTGCAGACAGAACCTGGAATACAGGAGCTGCCTGTAATATATGAGAACTTAGTTCCAAGTAGTTAAAGCAGACGAATGAATGTGAGGGACAGAGCCACCTTGGGTGTCAGCAGTATGGGTGAGGTGTAGACTTTGCTGTTGGTGTCAAAATGGAATCTGATTATTTTCTGGGCCTGGTAGCTGCATCTTTCCTTCCATTTTCAGACTGACTCTTCAGAGAATGCATAACATTGGTTGTTCTGAGTGTTGGTCACCGCCATTAAATAAGAGAATTGCTTAAAATAGCTTGAGCACCACTCTGACCCCAGAGGAGCACATACACAGTTTTCTCTTTGGAGAACGGCTCTCATTCAACAGCAGCCAGCCTGAAGCAAGGGGTTCGCTGGTCTTTACTGACATTATTGAACCTTTGGGTCCTATTGCAAAATAGCTGCTTGTTGGTTGCTCTCTGTGTAGTTAGTTTTGCCTAGGGGTTGACAGAAGCAGCCCCACGAGAGCTAGGTGGACAGGTTGCAGTGGGCTGGGGGTCCAGACCTTATCTCTATGGAGTCTTCCACACATCCACACTCCTTACTGCCCCAGCAGTGATTTGCATAAGACTGGGCTCCCCCTTTGCTTCTTTGTGCCTTGGGATGATTAAGTTTTAGTGCCTACAGAATTCTGACCATTTCCAGTCTTTGAACAGGGGCAGGAGGTGCTGTCAGAGGAGAAGGAACCCTCAGGATTGGTACTGGGTTCCCTAAACTTCCATCTGAAGCAAGCACAGACAGAATCCATGTATCAATTCTCGGCAATGGTGAAGAACTCACAGCCAGAACCAGAAGACCAAATGAACCACAGCCCCAAAGTAGAACTCGGATCCTTCCACAAGAGCAGTAAGCAGCAGCAGTGAGGGGAGGGCCTGAAAGCCCCTCTGAGTGCAGGGAGTGGGGTGGAGGGCAAAGCTCCTTCCCCTGGGAAGACATGGCATAGGAGCTGAGGCTGACCACACGAACCTGTGGGATCCGTAACAGGCACCTCCGAAGGGAAGAAGGACCTTGGTTGGCATGTTTTATAAAACTGCACAGCAGAGCCTGTGGCACCTGTCCTTACATGAGTGAGGCGTTACTGGTCCCTCTAGGTAAGATGTGGGCACCAATATTAGGCCTTGTCAAGGCACAAGGTAGGGGTAACTAGAGTTCATTCATCCTCAAAAGAAGTATGTGTCCCCAATTCAGATGACTCACATGTATTATAAAAACTGAAGAACAAAATCATAAAACGCTGAAAGTCAGTACCTGGATGGATGTAGAAGGGAAAAACCTGGAACTTTCCTTTTAGAAATGTGTCATTTTGTTATTTCGCCAGCCCTTCTTTGATAGGACGAAGCAGACGCTAAAAGAAAGAGGAAGGCTCTTCTGTTTCTGAACTCAGGTGGGCTGCTCTCTGGGAGGGTCGAGAAGCTTGGTCCTCTGATGGCTCCTTCCTCTGCCAGCAAGCCTGCCTGACCCTCTGGCTCTGGCTCTTTCTGTGGAGAACAGTGGTGACCAGAGGACCACAAGCAGCTCCCAGGTGGGCCAGACTTTTCACTTACTCAGATCACCTTTTACTACTGAGTGGGGCCCTCTGCAATCAATTCTCTTGTCAGTCAGAAATTCCAAAGGAATTTTTCCCAGCATGTAGGCACAGCAACTTTACAGATTAGGCTCCAAAATTTCATCAGCCTGCAAAATGTTGCCGAAATCTCCTGCCTTTAGTAAAGCCGCACCGCAGCTGAGGTAGCGAGGGGTTGTATTAAAGTCATTCTTCCCCCTGACCCTAGGAGTGCTTGTTTGTCTTAAAAGTAACAGTTACTTCCTTTTTTCTGTATCTGTATCTTGCCCTCATGGTATGCAGGGTTGCGTAGTGGGAGGAACAACAAAAACTTCAGATTCAGACAGTCCTGAGTTCAAATCCCAGCTCTGCCACCTACTAACTGTAACTTTGAGCAAGTGTAAAGTTTCCAGCACAGAGCCCAGCTGTCCGGTAAATGTTAGTTCATTTCTTCCTTTGCTTTCTCTCCCCCGACCCCTGCCATATTGCATTTCAAAGCCAAAGGAAACTCACTTTTTAGCTTCTTCTAAGTGTGCTTTTTCACCTGCCCTCCGCATAGGGCAGTACAGAGGCATTTTGTCTTAAGGCATTGTGTTTTGAGTACGGTGTCATGTTTTCTCAGGAGTTGGTGACATTTGGCGACGTGGTTGTGTATGTCTCCCAGGAGACACGGAGGCAACCAGAACCTGGACAGAGGAACCACCTGGAAAGCTGGGGGAAATCTGCAAATGGGACCTCACTAGGTGAGAATGGCTTTTTCCTTTTACAATCAAAGCTAGCTGTGGGGTTTCTGTAGTATTCACTACTCTAGAGCTTTTTAGGTTGAATTTTTCAAATCTATTTCTTACTTCAATCCTGACTGAAAATTGAATACCATGATCAGTGCTATCAAGGATAAGTTTCTGGAGTCCAGAAAGGATACTGTATTAAAGCTCATCTAAAGAAGACGGTCAGTAAAGGCTTTGGCAGGTGCCTGAATTTCACTCGTTGCAGGATAGATGAACTTGGATAGAGAGTTATAGATTTGGGCCTGAATTTTTTCATATTGTTTCCTCACTGTCCTTAATATTACTTTCACTGAGCCTTCCCAAGAATTCCCTTTGACTTTTCTTGAAAATTAGCCATCTCCCCTCCCTGGCATATAAAGTTGTTGGGATTAGATTCACCCAACCGTAATGTCTTCTTCCTATCTCCCTGCAGATTTCCCAGCCCATAGACCCGATGTGAGCTCCCACGTGGAAGAGGAGGAAAGCCCAGATCTCCAACGCTCCCCAGAGAAGGAGAGTGTGAGAGACTCCGCAGTGGATGGGGGGGAGAGTCAAGTCCAGCCAGGTGCCCATCTTGAGAAAAGTCAAGTCCTGGGATGAGCTGGAGTGGCAGGGCCTGGAGGATGAGAGGGTGGCAGGGGTGCACTGGGGCTATGAGGAAACCAGGATTTTTCTGGGAATTCTCAGTGAGTCTTGGATTCATGAAAAACTCCACACGTGCCATCAGAACCACCAGGTGTACTGGATGATGGCTAAGTGGCTGCCAGAGTGGGGCTTCCTGCGGACCCTGGAGCAGTGTCGCTAGTGGTTCAAAAACCTCCAGACCAATTACTGCAAAGCCAGGAGCACCCACACGCCAGGCACCTGCCCCTTCTATGATGAGATGGATGCCCCAATGAGCCACTGGACCTTTGCCAACACCTTTGATGCCTTCGAGGTGGCAGGAGGCATGCTGCAGAATAGAGGGGACTCCAAAGAGAACCAGCAGGTGGTGACTGGGGATGGTCATGAAATGACAGAGGCGCTCAGGAGCCATGGCCCCCAGGCTTTGAAGGGAAGTCCCAGTGGTAAGCTGTCCTCCCCACACCTCAGGACAGGGGAGACAGGAATGTGGGAAAAGTTCCAGTAACCTCTCAAACCTCATTACCCACCGGTGAATTCACACTGGCGAGAGGCCCTAGTAAGTGCAGGGAGTGTGGAAAAACCTTCAGTCAGAGCTCAAGTCTTGTTATACACCAGAGAATCCACACAGGAGAGAAACGCTATGAATGTGCTGAACGTGGGAGGCGAGTCAACAACTGTTCCCATTTTAGCGCACATCCGAGAACCCACGGAGGGCGGAAAGACTCCAGGTGTAGGAGACATACCTGTAAAGCAAGGAGTCTGAAAACACTACAGAATCTACCCAAAAGGGGGTTTGTATGGCCCTTGATTCTATCCCATGACACCCACAGGAGACAGACAGAGAATTCAGATGCTAGTCCAGCAGCTGTATTTTGTTTCACTAAATACACACCTGGCTTTCGAAATACTACTCAGGGCTTTCTTGTTCATGCTGATAAAATGGAAGCTAATTTCCAGAGAATTCAGAGACTAGTTCTGAGCTTGACTATGTGGCTGTCTCAGCGTGTCTTCACTGTGATTCTGTGCCTTACTTTTCACAGCTTGGTAATATGAGGGTGAGGTCCTCACCCTCCATCAAGGATGGAGGAGGCTCCGCACCCCCGTGCTGGTGGCGTTACTGATGGCTGGGTCAGCTGGAGAACCAGCAACGGCCGAGCTGTTTCCTTTCCGCACTGGGCAGCTAGACAAGGGTTTATTATTAATGCCTTTGTAAAGGTCTCCCCCTGTTCTCCCTGTGGGAGGATTGGAGCCCAGGAACTGTCTGCATTTCCCCACCGCCCCTGCCTTAGGATTTACATGGGGTTACTTGAGAGGAAAGCATTCTGTTATATTACTTGGAGGAGGAAAGATCAATGCTAGAGGCTGACTTTCTAAACCAGAACCTACTCTTCCTCTCAGTACATTAGGTGGGGCCATGTGTGATTGCCATTTTGGGTCTACAAAATTAGCAATTTCATGATTCAACCTAAGTAGAATTTCTGTGTGGCTGAATTACTCCAAATTGCCGCAGGGCTACTGTGGCGCCTTAAAGCTCATGCTGTATCCCCAAAATGTGAGCCTGGGTCTAGAAGATCATGAACCAGGATAATGAAGTGGGGAAAGACTTTTCTGTTTGTAAATGTATCCAGAGCAATAACTGAGAACCATAACATTGATTAAGAAGACTCCTAGGGGGAGGCTATAGCTCAAGTGGTAGAATGCCTGCTTAGCATGCAGGAGGTCCTGGGTTCAATTCCCAGTACCTCCTCTAAAAATAAATAGAACCTAACTACCTCCCCACCTCGCCAAAATAAAATAAATAATACAGTAAGTAAATATTTTTTTTAAAAAGGATGTGCCTCTCTGTCACCTGCCTCTGACAAATCCACTAGTCCCCGCCTTTCTCAAGTGTCCAGGTCCTAAGGGGGAGGCTGTGTGCAGGTCACCACGTTCCGGAGACTTGGGCATCTCTGCGGGAGCAGGGAAGAGTCTCTGACTTGGACATACAGAGCAGACGGTGCTTGGAAATAAATGGAACAGTTTCTTCCTCTTAAAATAATTTTCTTTGTGTGTTTGATTTTAAAATATTTTCCCACATTCCAGAAACCCATCAATTATAAAACAAAGCAAAATCTACACATTTTATCTAATTAGATTTTACAATTATAATTTTATCTAATTAGATTTATAAAATAGATTATGAAGTAATGTCTTTAAAAAAAAATAAAAGAACTTATCTAAATAAATGTCTGTCAAAAGTAGTCATTTTGATGGGCTGTAGACTTTCTATGTGGTTGCCATATTAGAGACATACTTTGAGGTTTTCCTTTGAGAACTGTCTTCAAGCCACATTAGAAAGCCTCACATTCCTGTATCTCCAGCACACAGAACAGTGCCTTGCATAGGGGGAAGGCTTGATAAACGCTGACAGAGAAGACAGCTTGCTTATTATCTCCCCTGATCACCTCCCTTATCCATAAGCCATGGCTCAGCCCATCTCTGCTTTCCAAAAACAGAATCCCTTCAAAGGATGTCAATTTGCTGCCATTGAGGAGACTCTTTATAGAGCCTATTTTTGGAGATAGTTTTCAAATAAGTATCCCAGAAATTGAGTTTAGAGGTTTTTTTTCCATAGCCAGGAAATAAATTTGACATGGATTGTTCTCAGTCATTTCATTGTTTTCAATGAGAAAGTCCTTCCTTAAGTAGAAATTCATCATTACTAAAACCTAATGTAGCTCTGCATTATAAAAAGACTTTGGAAATAACCAGATCCCTTTTAGAAAATTTGCCATTATACGTCTTTGGAATGGAACTGGAAGATTCAAATATAATATCCATACAGTTTCATCTCATGTGTATTTTTCTCCTTGGCAAAGTAATGGGAAAATCGAGCTGGAGGTTGCAGACATTTCATACGTATTTTACAACCCTTAGAGCAACGTGATGTGTCAGTTGCTTTAAGTAACGTTTGCTGTTGGTACTCCTGCATGGAGTGCTTGCAACAGTGAGTTAAATGTGGGTTAGTAGTCACATGGAGATGTTTTCCAGCGAACCAAATGTAATATGAGGATTTTTATAATGTCCTAATTTTTTATTTGAAATTCTAGTTATCCATTTGCTCAAAAGTGTTTTGATTTACCTTTTTGTCTACCACTGTACTCGGCATAAGCAAGGCTCTTATTTTTAACTCATAATTACAGCTTCCAAGTTGTCTGAAACAGACAAGCAGGGTGGAAGCAGTTTACCTGGAAATCCCCCAAGAAAAAATAATAATGAAAGTTGTAACTGGGAATGCATGAAATTCACTCACTATGAAAGTTGCAATAGATGACACAAAACTCCACATTGCAAAAAAAGGTTTTTTTTTTTAAGAAACTCAGCAAAAATACTGGTTCTTATGCTCATTTATAGAGAGCAAGAAACACCAGAGTTGGGTTTCAGGGCACTGGTTGCCGGGGCCAGCCGGCGAGTCAACAGGTCCTGATGGCGTGGCTGAGAGACTGAGAAAGAAAGAGACAAGACAAAGAGTGGGGTCAAGAGGGACGCACTTCAAGCCTGCAAGACGCTAGGCTAAAAGTTGCCGCCCACTTTATTTTTCAAGCTACTTATATACTATTTCTACTTTTATTGATTTACTACATGTCCAGTTGTAAAAGACAAATGTCTCAATCTTTAAGGTTTACAATTTCTAGCAAAACATTTTAACTATAGCTTTTAAGATCCTTATCACTCTGGCCATAAACTAGATTCTATTTACCTAAATTCCTTAACCTCTCTGAAGCAGAACATCTTAAAGAAAAACATCTGGTGGCTATATATCTTTATTAACTCTCGGGGTGGCGGGACAGGGAATGTCTCTTTGATCATTCCCAGAGCCTTGCTTCCAGCACTTTAGGGTTTTTAGGCCTTTTGTCTTTGCTTTCAGCCCTCAGGTTATGAGGTGGCTCCCCGCAGCTCCCCCTTTTTTATTTTAGGACTAATAAGCTACGGAGAGGTCAAGGAAAAGGTGTTATTCTAATAATTTTTTTTAAAAAGTGATTTGGGTAAACATCAGCATTCGTTGAGTTATAAAATCAGATAGACATTGAACCATACAAGGTCCGCAACACAAAATGATCAATATTACAACAACAATCACAAAAGCATGTTTTCATCAATCAGTCTTAAACCATCCTATAAATTGATTAAAAAAGGGGTGATTTAGGATGATCCATCGCCTTAACTTGTCTTTGTATGTCTTCAACAGCTCGGGATACATTCTCAGGTAAATCAGGTATGAACACACAACATTCCACTTTTATAATGGCACACGTTCCTCCTTGTGCAGCAGTAGTAATATCCAAAGCCATCCTGTTTTGTATAACAGCTTTTCTCATTTGTTTTTGCTCCTCATTTAAATCCTCAATAGCCCATCTTACATCTAACAGGGCCTTTTGGGTAAAATTGGTCAGCGCATCAACTTTAGTCATTATATCTATATTACCCAATGGAGGTATAAATATAGATGCCAAATAATCATACCAATCAAATACAGATCTTCCCCAGCGAGCATGCAAATTGGGTAAGTTAGCTGGGACACTATCAACAGTTTTCACAATCCTTCCCGGAGCCATGACAAAACCAAGTGTACAACGACCAACCCATCCCACAGGTAACCAAGGCCAAACATTTTTTCCACACAACCATCTAGTGCCATTAGGTGCAGACCATCGTAAACCAGGGTTATTCCAATCAGAACCGGGCCAACTAAAAGGCTTATTACAATCAAAAGTAACATCCACAATTTGTTTACATAATCTTGGTGCAATTTTTCCCATATACCTCCAGTCCTTGTTGGATAAGTTCATATGATTGTAGCCACATCTTTGTTCCTTTTGTTCCCAGCAAATGTCGGCTGAATTTATCAATTGTCCAGTTTCAGGTGTCATCCACATAAATTGGTCCCATATTTGATAAAATTTATCTTGAAATCGAACAGTTCTGTTGCGTCCTCCTTTTCCATTCTTTTTAGTAAAATTTAGTTCATGAAGGTAAATGTCCATAGCTTCCATATTAGTTACATTAACATCAAATATAACCTCACTGTTACAATCAGACTGTGAACACCATGCAAGAGCCGAAACATTTTGGGATTTTAGCATGGAATATATTTCTTTTTGTTGCCTTAAAAAATCACAAACTGCTGAAAAATCTTTTGTTTGTAAGGGGGCTACCCACCATGGGAGGCTTCCCACTGACAGCGGCATAGCACTACATACCCAACAATCAGATGAATTATAAAATTCAGCATAGGACTGTGCCCAAGATAAAAAGACGTTCCCTCTTGCTCCCGGGACTGGTGTAACAGCGATGGAGCAAGCCAGGCCAACTACTAAGAACATTAATGATGTTTGTGGATGATCTGTAGTATTAGCAATGTGATTAGCATGTTGGATCAATTGTTGGACTTGTTGTGTCGTCGGTAGAGGTGTCTTGTCCTGAAGCTGCATCTGTTTCATGCCTTTTATCACTGATTTCCTCCGTCGCGCGTACCAGCCTTTCCGGGAGCCAGCGTGGCGCCTCGGCATCCTGTGGAAAAACACAAACATGGCCTCTCCCCCATATCAAAACCGGATCAGGGCCAGCCCATACATTAGTAAAAGGATCCTTCCATTTTACCATAGGGCGTCGAGCAGGAACCGCTCCCCACAGTCATTGTGCCGCAGATTTCCCTTGAATATCGAGAGTTAAAAAATTTAAAACAAACAAAGCATGATTTAGCTGGTTTTGTGGAGAGGAGGGATATAATTCCCCCTTTTTTATTTTAAGTAATTGATGTTTTAGTGTTTGGTGGCTGCGTTCGACAATGCCTTGTCCCTGAGGATTATAAGGAATACCAGTTTTGTGACAAATTTGTAGTCTTGCACAAAAGGTTTGAAACATTTTGCCAGTATAACCTGGACCATTATCAGTTTTAATAATTTTTGGTTGGCCCATAATAGCAAGGCACTTAAGAACATGGGCAATACAATGCTTACTGGCTTCACCCGTTTGTAAAGTGGCATGAAGAAACCCGGAAAATGTATCAATGGTAACATGAACATAAGGGGTATTGCGAAATTCTTTTATATGGGTTACATCCATTTGCCATAGATGATTAGGAAGGAGCCCTCGAGGATTTACGCCATAATGAGGAACAGAAGTAAATTGAGGGCAACGTAGGCAAGATTTCACAATTTGGCGAGCAGCTTCACGAGGAATTTTAAATTGTAGACGCAGACTATGACTATGACTATTTTGATGATGCAGGGCATGTGACTGTTGAGCCAATTGATAAGCTGTAAGAGAATAAATTTGAGTAGCATCGTCAACTTGAGCATTACCAGAGGCTAAAGGGCCCGGAAGGTTCGTATGAGCTCGAAGATGCCCAAAATAACAAGGATGTTGACGAGATCGCAGGAGCTGCTGTATATCGAAAAACAACTGATTAACGTAAGTATTAACGGTGCCTATAAAAGGGACAGTTTCTAAAATTTGAAGAGCATGAACGATGTATTGACCGTCAGAAAACAAGTTACAAGGTAAATTTCGAACTGCTAACAATGCAGCTTGCACAGCCAGAAGCTCAACCACCTGTGCTGAAGATTGAGAAGTATTCCAGGATATAATTTCATCATCAATTTTATAGGCAGCAATGCCATTAGAGGAACCATCTGTAAAAACATTTACAGCCGACGGAAGAGGAGTAAGAGCTGTACATTTTGGAAAAAGAAAAGGATGCATTTTTGCAAATTGAATAAGTTTGTCAGCAGGGTAATGAGTAGTAAGTTTTCCTGGAAAATGAGTCAAAGCAATAGCCCAAGAGTCATTAAATTGTTTTAACCATGTCTGTTGCTCAGTAGTGTATGGTAGACAAATATATGCAGGTTCACGTCCTAGATAAAGAACAGAGGTACGACGTCCTTTCGCTATAAGAGAACAAATTAAGTCAGGATATGGAGCCAAAGCCTTAGAAGGAGAAGTATGCATATGTATCCAAAACATTGGTGCACTTTTGATATAAGACCCCCGTAGGCATATGGGCTGTAGGTAAGATAAGTAACCCCCATTCTTTAGTATAGTCACAATAGGAAATTTGTTGTTGTTCAATAGCATCTTCAACCAAATGTAATGCTTCACGAGCTTCCTCTGTAAGTTGTCGAGGGGATTGTGGGTCAGAATCACCTTTTAATATATCAAACAAAGGTTTCAACATTCCAGTAGTTAATTTTAAATAAGAACGTATCCAATTTATATCTCCCAATAATTTTTGAAAATCATTAAGTGTGAGCAATGAATCCATCTGTAATTGAATTTTTTGAGTCTGAAATGTATGTTTATGTAAACGAAACCCCAGGTAAGCATAGGGACAATAACGTTGAATTTTTTCGTCTGCTATCTGTAAACCACATTTTTTCAAAGATTGAAGCATTTGATCAAACACGGTTAAAAGAAATCTTTCATTTTGATGTGCAATTAAAATATCACCCATATAATGTATTATATAAACATCAGGATATCGTTTTCGAGTGGAATTAAGAGCAGTAGCAACAAATTTTTGACATAAGGTAGGACTGTTAGCCATACCCTGTGGTAAAACAAGCCAATGATATCGTCGCATGGGTTTCTTAAAATTATTAGAAGGGACGCTGAAGGCAAAATGTTTACAATCATCAGGATGTAAAGGAATCGTATAGAAACAATCTTTCAGGTTTATAATAATTTTATAAGTCCCATCGGGTATAGCCATAGGGCTAGGGAGTCCAGGTTGTAATGCTCCCATTAGCTCCATGGTTTCATTCACTTTTCTTAAGTCCTGCAGTAATCTCCATTTTCCTGATTTTTTCTTGATGACAAAAATAGGAGAATTCCAAGGTGAATTAGAAGGAGCTATATGTCCGCTATCTAATTGTTCCTGCACCAATTGTTCTGCGGCAAAAATTTTTTCTTGAGTGAGGGGCCATTGATCAACCCAAACTGACTCGTCAGTTTTCCAAATAATTGGGTCAGCATGGGTTGCAGGACAGTCAAAGGCCCCCGCTAAAAATACCCTGATCCTTTTCTATTGTTCTTAATTTGTACTTCTATCGGACGCTTAATGCCTTGATTGTTTTTTCCTAGGCCTTCATGGGGAAGCAAACCCTGAGCGAACAACTGATTAGCCACAATATTATTAGGACTATAGAGAAAAATGCCCATGTGTGACATAACATCTCTGCCCCATAAATTTACTGGCAGACCGGGCAGAATATATGGTTGAAAAGTTCCTGAGTGCCCTTCAGCATCTTTCCAGGTTAAAATTGCAGAACTCTGCTCCAGATTATGAGTTTGTCCTATACCTTGTAAAGTAGAGATGGCCACCTGTTTGGGCCACGTTCGTGGCCAATTATGTGTAGCTATAACTGATATGTCGGCCCCCGTATCTAAAACCCCTTTAAACTTTTTACCTTGCACCTCAAGACATAACTCTGGGCGCTGACTTCCGATTTGTTGAACCCAATATAAATCTGAGGACCCAAATCCTGATGTACCTCTTTTTTTATAAGACTTAATTTTTCCCATAGGTAAAGTGGGTAATAGAATTAATTGAGCAATTCTCTGACCTGATGGAATAGCAGTTATGGTTTTTGGCGAATGAGCCATCACCTTAATTTCTCCCTCATAATCAGCATCAATAACTCCGGGGGCCACTAGTAGCCCTTTTATAGTAGTACTGCTCCGCCCTAACAAGAGACCCATAGTGCCAGAAGGTAAAGGGCCGTAAATCCCTGTAGGTAAAGCTTGCATTCCCATTTCAGGAGTTAATACTGTATAGGAGGTGGCACAGAGGTCCAATCCTGCACTTCCTTCGGTAGCTCTGAAGAGGTCTGTAATAGTTGCCCTGGAAGAAATGGGTTGTGACTGACTCCTGGAGGAGTCTGAATGGCCCCATAACATTGTTTCGGGGCCTGGGGCTGGCCCCTCACCCAGTTTCCCGAATTAATAGGCTGACCGTTAATATCAGTTTTAGATCTACAATCTTTAGCCCAGTGTTTCCCTTTTTTACATTTTGGGCATGTCCCAGGAGCTGTAATTAATGTAGATTGTCCAACAGGCTGCTGGCCTCTTCTCGGGCATTGATTCGCCTTATGGCCCATCTGTCCACAAGCATAACAACTACCAGGTGGGCCGGCAACTCGAGAGGTTCCTTGGAACCCCTTTTTTGTTTTATTTTGCTGAAACAAAATTTCTTTCATAGTTTTTCCTTGCAAGGCGGCGGCAATGGCCACCCCTTGTACATATGAGGGTCCAATGTCAGCACAAATGCGAATATAATCAGCTAAACCCACTTTTTTTTTATAAGGCCTTAAAGCAGCTTGACAAGCGGAATTGGCATTCTCATATGCCAGCTGTTTTGCTAATACCATACCAGCCTGTTCATCTCCTATAATTTTCCCAATTGTTTCCATTAGTCGAGCAACAAAGTCCTGATAAGGCTCATCAGGACCCTGTCGCACTTTTGACAAATCCTCAGTCTTATTTTCTGAATTTGGTAATTTTTTCCATGCCTTCAAGGCAGCTTCATTTATTTGAGGATAAGCTCCGGGAAGATAAGTAAGTTGAGAATTAGTATCCTTATATTGTCCCTCTCCTGTCATCATTTTAAGAGAAATTTGAATATTGTGCTGATGGTTAAGAGCAGCAGTAGCAGCACAATTCTCATAAAACTCAGATTTTCAGAGCAAATAATTACCTCCTGAAAGGCATGCTCGAGCTACTTGCTTCCAATCATTAGGAGGCAAAAACTGATTTCCTAAACATTCTATTATAGCCTGTGTGAAAGGAGCTGTAGGCCCATATTGGGCACAGGCTATCTTTAGTTCTTTCAGCTGTTTAAAAGGTATGGGTTCATAATAGCGTTGCTGTTGAGCATTCTCAAAAACTGGGTACATTGTTTGAAAACCGGGGAGAACCTCTCCCTCTTTATTAGCCTGCCGTAAAGCCTTTTGTAGAGGACTCAAAATTTCCATTGTTGCCTTTTCTCCTGAAGACGTTGTTAAAATATTATTTACTGGAAGTGGATCTAAGCCGGCAATAATAGAAGGAGAATAACTGGGAGGTGGAGGCAAAGGAGGGGGAAGTAAAGAATTAACATTAGACTTTTCTTCCATTTTATTTTGTCGTTATGCAATCAGTAATTAAATCCTTAAGTTTAGAAAAGTCAAATTTATTTTGTTCTACATTAAGAAAAATTCCCCAAGGATCATCATGATGATAACGAGCAGCTTGCTCTTCTAATTTTGCTTGATCTGCAGGATCTAACTCAGAGTCATACGGGTCAGCGGGTGGCAAACCCTGAGAAACAGACAATTTATCATTTTTTACCTCCTCATCAAGAGGCTCTGGAGGTGCAGATGGAGTACACTCTATTTCTTTTTCTTCTCTTTTAATATTTCTCATTTTTTCTCCTTCAGGTGCAGGATCTAAACAATCTCTAATCAATTGCCAAAGAGGAAAAGCATCGGCTGGAACTTTATTGGGGCCATGGGCTGTATAAAAATCATGTAACTTTACCCCAACCTTTTTCCATGTTTCCAAATTTACAGTCCCTTGTTCTGGAAACCAAGGGCAGACCTCTTCTACGAACATTAAAAATTGCTACAGTCTTTGTTTAGTAACCTGAATTCCCCTTTCTCGTAGCATCATTTTTAACATTTGTACAAATAAACCCCTACTACTACTTTGCCCCATTTTACTCTCGATATACTCTCCCCGCCGACAACAGTTTCTCTGTTAATTTGAATTTCTTAATACGAAGACTCCGGAGTACTCACCTCTCTTTTTCGGCGGCGGTCGTCACAGCCCACAACGCCAATTCAGGTCCCTGTTTGGGCGCCACTTGCCGGGGCCAGCTGGCGAGTCAACAGGTCCTGATGGCGTGGCTGAGAGACTGAGAAAGAGACAAGACAAAGAGTGGGGTCGAGAGGGATGCACTTCAAGCCTGCAAGACGCTAGGCTAAAAGTCGCCGCCTGCTTTATTTTTCAAGCTACTTATATACTATTTCTACTTTTATTGATTTACTACATGTCCAGTTGTAAAAGACAAATGTCTCAATCTTTAAGGTTTACAATTTCTAGCAAAACATTTTATCTATAGCTTTTAAGATCCTTATCACTCCGGCCATAAACTAGATCCTATTTACCTAAATTCCTTAACCTCTCTGAAGCAGAACATCTTAAAGAAAAACATCTGGTGGCTATATATCTTTATTAACTCTCGGAGTGGCGGGACAGGGAATGTCTCTTTGATCATTCCCAGAGCCTTGCTTCCAGCACTTTAGGGTTTTTAGGCCTTTTGTCTTTGCTTTCAGCCCTTAGGTTATGAGGTGGCTCCCTGCAACTGGTCCTGCTCAGCCAAAGCTGATGCAACATATTAACCCATTAAATAAATGAATTCTAAGTGAATCCTGTGAGTGGAATGGTCAAAGGGAGAGACACTTCTATCCAATTTATCATTAGACTCTAAGCCCCAGGGTGGAGGCTGATGTCTGCAGAGTGAAACAGGCCGTGTGGGACTTGCAAACACCACTGCCTGGTGAGCGTGACCCAGGCCTCCCAGCGGAGTCAGCCCAAAATGGGGGGCTCCCACTCACCTGCTTGGATAACTTTGCTCCACCCTCAGAGGACACGACCTTCTCCCTTCACTTCTCTTCAACACAGCCATAATCAGTTCTCCAAGAACGCAGAGTGAGAAGAGTTACAGCCACATTCACTGAATACCCACGTGTGCCAGGCCCAGTGCTAACCCCTTTATTGCAGGGTCTCATTTAACCATCTCAGCAGCTTCGTGAAGCGGTACTATGACGAGGCCCATCTTACACAGGGGAGACTGTAACACCGAGCTGGGACTTGGGCCCTGATCTGACTCCAACATGGGGGTCTTCTTCCCTGTTATATCAGCCTCCCAACTGTGCAAACTGTTGAGCTACAGCTTCTGTGGGGTTGGGCTGTAGAGTCAGTACAGAAAGGAATGGTTGTGTACGGTCACCATGACTCTGGGACCCCTTCCACAGCCCATGACGTGAGGACAGCCTCTCTCTCAGGCCTGTGAGAGGCTTACGTGCTGAAAGCCCACAGGAGAAGGCACAGCCAGGGGAGGGTGGGGTGGGGCCAGCCCTCTAGATCACAGAGCCCTGGCATCCACCTTTAAAAAACTGTGATAAAATATACATAACATAAAATTTACCATTTTCACCATTTTTAAGTGTACAATTCAGGGGCTTTAAGTACGTTTGCACATTTGTGCAACCATCACCACTATCCAACTCCAGAACTTTATCATCCAAAACTGAAACTCTGTGCCCATTAAACAGTAACTTCCCAAACTCACCTCCCCCAGCCCCTCACAACCACTGTTCTGTTTTCTCTCTCCATAAGTTGGCCTATTTTAGGTTCCCCATATAAATGGAATCATATATTTGTCCTTTTGTGTCCGGCTTACTTCTTAGCATCTATTTTGCCCAAGTCAAAGGGTAGTACTGAGCAGAGAAAATCTAAATCACTCATTGACTGGTTACACTGAAATGTATCTGGAACAGTGGATCAGGTGCCCTTGCTCCTCCTGCCTCGAGAAGCCCTGTATCCCTCATCCAGACCATCCCAACGGCCATGCACTTTCTCTGTCCTCATGGCCCCATCACTCCGAATCCTTCAGGGACTTCCAGCTCACCCCTCTGGCACTGCACACAAGGCCATTACTGATTGGTTACAGCCCTTTTTCTCAATTGTATTTCCAACTTCCTTTGCTCTCCAGGCTAGAGCTGTGCCTTTCCCCACTTCTGCCTTTCCTTACACTGTTCCCTCTGCCTGGAACACTCTGCCCTCTGCCTGGAACACTCACCCTGAAGGAAGGATACAACCCAAACATCACCTTGCCTGATCACACCTGGTCTCTAGCCAAGCAGAGGCAGATCCTCAGCCCTCCGTGCTCCCAGAACACATGACTCTCTACAAGTATTCCCCCAAACCGCCTACTAGCTGGGCCATATTTTTACATCTCAGCACCCAGCATGGTGCTCGGTGCACAGCCACGCCCAGGAAATATGCTTGGGAGAATCAGGACCTATAGCATCACCTCCTTCTCCCACAGCTGTGGGAACACCTGCTTCCCTCGCCAACCTCCAGTGACTGGACCCATTCATAATCACGTCACAGAGATCACACATGGGAAGGCCGGTTCACGTTTCCTTCATTCAATTCAACCTGGGCTGTGCTGTCTCCCTGTCCTTTGCCCTCTCTGTCCGTCTACCTCAGCCTGTCCGTTTCTTCCCTCTGCTTTTCTCCACGTGCTCCCATCTCCAGGGCATGGCTCCTTTCACAGACCTTGTTCCTGCCTCAACCACAGGGAGCTGTCCTTGGCACTGACCCCACTCTCCCTTTTGGACTGTAGTTCTGTTCTGTGTCATTCAGATTCTCTGAGAGAAGTTCAGATGGGCTCATCCTAGGGAAGGGATTTGGGTCCCTGGGTCACACGTCCATCCCTGGGCTGACCCGCTGTGGCTGGGGAGTGGGGAGTGGCTGACTCACCCTTTGGGAGGACCTAGAAGAGTGGGAGGCAGTTCAGGGGGAGGGGCGTGGGCTGAGCCCCTAAAGACACAGACTTTGAGGGTGTCCCCTACTCCCTTGGACATGCCTCAACATGCCATCTCCCCTGGCCTGGTGACACAGTCTTACCTTGACATATTCTGCTCTGGAATACATCCTCCTGAGTTCACACACGTGCAAGAGCTGCGCCAAACTGACTCACCCTCTCTGCATCGCTGTTTGCTAGGTTTCTTGCTTCCTCCTCTCTCATCCTCTCCAAATAGCCACTTAGTCTTTCTCTTATACTTGAATCTTTGTGAGGCCAAAACAGTTCCTGAACTTTCTGTGTTCCATGCTTCCGAGTCTCCTCTCTCCCCACTCACAGCTGGACTGGAGAGGATCCTGTGCTGACGTCAAGGTGAATAGCTGATTTTCTTTTTGGTCCCTTTGGGGTTCTCTGGGGCAACTTCCTGGAACTGCTGAGAGACCCCCACTTTCCACATGCCTGTGGAATGTGACTGTTCTCAAAGAAGCACTTTGGAAATTGGAGGTGAGGATTTGTGGTTGTCACTAAATCTGCAGCACACAGATGAAGTGCAGTGGCCGAGGCGGTCCTGCCGGGCGCGCATGTAGGGCAGTGATTCTCAGCACGGTCCACAGACTTGCAGCATGAGCATCACCTGGGAGCTTGACCGAAATGCGAATTCTCAAGCCCCACCCTCAAGCTTGAGGTGGCCTTTTAATGTGGTGACTTGGCAAGGTGGAACCACATTCCCCAGAAGTCATTCCTCTGTGTGTTTGCAGGTAGAAGGGGCCACGAGAGACATTTCTGAGTGAGCCTCGGAGGGTGGGAGGGAAGCCGCAGCCCTTGTGGTTTCCTGCTGGGTGACGGGGCAGGTGCGTCTGTGACTCACGCGGGTGGTTGCTTATCTGCCTGCGGCTACTCCATCTTCCCCAGATCTTCCTTAAGCTTATTCCACCCCTAGGCCAGGGGCGTGTTTAGCTCCGTGGTGAATGGGACCGGCTTTTCTCACAGGTGACCTGCATCAAGACTGGAGACCACAGGAATTGACAGGTTCCAGCTGGTCCTTGCTCGCCCCTTCCCTCCCAGCTGCCAAGCTCCAGCAGAGGATGGGAAGACAGCAGCCTTGCAGAGACTGCTGGCCCAGCTCCCACAAGTAATCCCCTCTGGTCAAGTGTGTGTGTAGTAACTCCTACTGGTCTGCTTCTCGCACTAAACCCTGGCTAACACTCAGTTACTGATCAGAAACTGGGAGTGGAGCCCAGCAATCTGTGTTTTAACCAGTCCTCCAGGTGATTCTGATGCCCATTAAAGTTTGAGAACCCCTGATGTAGGGGGAAACCTGTTTATAATTATGTGAGCCTAGAACCTAACTTTACATGTACAGGAGGAAAGTTTTGCACAGGTTTAATATACTTGAATTTCCCAGAAACACAACTACTGTATAAAGCTGAAGAAAACAGTACATTCTTATATTTAGAACTTTCCAAAGAGTTGTTCACCAGTTGAGAAAAATCATGTCACTGACTCTTTGGTGTGTGGCTCATGACTACAGCACACCTGTATGGGTCTATGCCCTGCTCTTGACTTTACTACATACAGTGCAAGCATCTGATTACCTCGTTATGCAAAAGAATGAACATTAATATACTGAAATGCATAAACTTTTGTATTTTATTTCCTTGTATTTTATAGTGATTTTGATATTAGGTTTTCAAATAGTGAATGTTTCCTGTGAAATTCTATTTCCGGTTAGTAAAGGGGGTGTTCAAAATATTGGTTATAAAAGGAATGGTGGGCTGATAGTCTTGAGGGCCATGGTCTAGTATGAATACCCAAGCCTGAGAGACTGTGTGAGTGAGTGAGCACACAGTTTCTTGGCCAAGTTTTGGTATTTTAATTATAGTACCTTCATAAAGTGATTTTCTAGATTTTTAAATATGAAATAGTCTCTACAGCATAGGAATTTTCTGTTCTTTAAAAATTTGAAAAAAATGTATTTACATAATTGTCCCACCCCCAATATCCTTTCTGGTGTTACTCCTTGAACAGTTTCTCTTTCTTTTTGGATAATTCAGGATTTCCTACTAAAAAAAGTTTATCTGAATCAATGCATATGTATTTTCAAAATTAACTATATGTTGAGACCCACCCGAGAGGAGGGCGGCCAGTCTCTGCCTGAACTCCCGGGGCCTCAGGTAGTACTGAGGAGAATGCCTGGCTCCCGACCCCGACTGTTATCACCTTGAAACATAGTTGCTCCCAAACTTTTAAATAAAGGAAGAGTCTCAACTTCTCACATAAGAGAAATGCAGACTAAAAGGTACAAATTATGATTTTTCATTTATCAGACCGGCAAAGGTCAAAAAGCCACTAAGAAGACTGCTGGAGAGAGGAGAGAAACAGGCCTGCCATCACTGTCGCTATCACAAAGGGGCACGATCTCTACGGAGGCACTTGGACAGTACTTATAAAGCCTAAAACCGCGCACAGTTTCTGCCTTAGCAATCTTAGTTTTAGAAATGTATCCTACAGACATATTGTTCATGGATATAAATCTGCTCACACTACTTGTGACTGCAGAAAATTAGAAAATTCTAATTGCCATTTGACAGGAACCTGGACATGTAACCATGGTTCAGCTGAACACTGGTACAGCATGCAGCTGGGACGAAGAGCCAAGCTGCTCTGAACTGTGTGCCATGTAACCTCTCTCAGCTGCTCAAAGCAAGTGTATTGAAATTTGGCAGTTTAGTAGGCAGAAATGGTATCATCTTGTTTTAATTGCTATTTCCTTCACTGCTACTGGGATTAACTTTTTTTTCATGTTTATTTGCCCTTATACATTTTTCATTCTGTAAAAAAGTTCACAAAACCTGTTTACATTCAACATCTCTCTAGAGTGTCACTGTGACACTGTGAATGCGGACAGAGTCAGACACTGCCGTCTGACACCGAGGGGGAAGTGTGGCTCCCAGATGTAACAGCAGCTACCAAATACTGACTGTGCCTTGTAGCCCATCAGTTACCCTTTAATACATTACTTCCAGCTTTCCTAACAACCCTGCGAGGCAGTTATTACCATTCTCATTTTACAAATAAAGAAACTGGGGCAGAGAGGCTGGTTGACTTGCCCATGGCCACTCAGCTGGTAACAGGGCCCTGTGGTCAGCTGAATCCTAAATCAGCATCCTTGCTGTACAGCAGCCCTTCCTCTTCCTCAGGCCTGGGCTGAAAGATGCTGGTGTCAGCAGGAAGCACGGAGGTCTACCCAGTCCCACACGTGCAGAGAGGCATCACTCGCTGCCGATAACAGGGTCCTTGGTTTGTCCGGGTGCCAGGTATGGGTGGTGACTAGTGGAGCAGTGTCTACTCCATTGTCATCTAGGAAGATATGACCTCTGTGAGTGAAGAGAGGATCTACTCGGCCCCACATTCCATCCCAAGATGTGACGTCATAGACCTGGACTGTCCCATCAAAACCTGAGGAAGAACAAAAACAAAAGAGAGCACTGACACAATCTCTGAAATAATTCTTATCATTTGCTCTCTGGTACCCAAACAGGCTACAGGACGAGCACTCAAACAGTAACAAGACACTTAAAGGTCAGCTGAAGGGCACGTAACATCTGCTCTCAATGTCAGCAGTTGATGCCCCCGCGGAGCACATAGCGACGAGCAGCTGTTGTCCGTCTACATGTGCCAGGCCTGAGCTGACCTTGCATTCTCTCCTTTAATGCTCACAACTGTATGAAGTAGGTACTGTTATTTTTGCCAGGAAACTGAAGAGATTTTTCAAACCTTTTCCACTTGCCCCAAATTCGAGTTCTTCCACACCTGAGTCCCCCTCAGCAGATGGTCGTGTCTCCTACTTGATGGGGAAACAGAAGCCTTTAAAGGGAATACCCACTGGTTCTCCTCTTCCGCTCCTTCTGGATCCGGCCATCACCAGTGATCCCTCGCTGCCCTCTCTCCTCTTCTTTCAACCTCTCCCCTTCTCAGTGGATCCTTCCCATTAGCTTTTAGACACTCTCATTAAATACCCTCATTCACCTAGACACTGCCAGACCCGAGCAGGAGGGCTGGCTTGCTAGATTCAAAACATTAGCAGACTAAGAAGCACCCCATCACCCCAGCCCATGGCGTCCTAGTGTCCAGCTACCTGCAGGCCTCTCAGCCAGTCTCAGAACTGAATCCCTGCCAGGACAGGAAAAGGCCTGCTGCCAATGTGTGGAAGTTTGGTAGCCAGGAGGGGGAAGGGCCGCCACTGAAGACCCTGGAGAGTTCACCTGGAGCTTTTCTGTGAGCAACTTTAACTGCTGGGGCCAGACTGATTACGAGGCTACAGGCTCCTTCCTGAGCACCCTGGAGTCCCCTGAAAGAGAGATCAAATGACAAAGTCCTGCTCAGCAGTACCTGAAATGGCCAAGCAGAGGTCCAGGCCTGGAGCCCAAGTCACTTGCAGCAGCTCTGGGTCCGGGCTAGGCGTGGACACTGGGCACTGGACTGAGCTCACAGGATGGCAGAGATCCCGGGGGTCCAGAAGGCAGAGCTGCCCATCTGAGCCAAGGCTGGCAATGCTGGGCCCAGGGCCCCGGCCCCCAGCTGCTGCACACCACCTCCCTCCCGCGGACCCGGGGCTGGGGCCGAGGTACTCTGCCGGTGCCCACTTCTGGCGGGTGTCGACGAGCCCTAGGCGGCCCGAGGTGCAGCAGAAGGCAAAGGTGTCTGCGTCCAGGACCTGCAGGCTACTCAGCAACTCGCTGTCACCGACACCTGGAAAACGGGGCGAAAGAGAAAAGCTGCTGCAGTCAGATGGGTCTGGCAGCTTGGTGGGGCCTGCTGGTCACAAGCCCCTCCTCTGGGAAGCTTCCCACCAGCCCCAGGCAGACTGGACCGCTCGTCTCGCCACAGTCCACTCAGCGGGCTGGGTGCTGGTCCCAGGAAGGCCCCCCGTCACCCCCAGTCCAGAACAGGAGCCTCCTGAGGCCAGGCCTTGCCTCTCATTCACCCTGGTACTCCAGCAGCTGGCACACAGGGATGAATTCCGTTCCCAGCATGGCTGAGTAGGGCTGGGAGGCGGGTGTTGGCAGGGCAGCCGGCAATGGCGATGGCTGCAGTACCTGAGGTGTACGTGGTCTTCTGTGACTCCAGGTCCACCACCTTCAGACTGCTGAGCCTCACACCGTGCAGGACTCCGGGCGCCGCTGATGAGAAGATGGCCACCCTGGACCAGAGGCTCCCCTCAGTCTCATGCACGTCAATGGTGCTAACAGCTTTAATGACATCTGGGGGGGAAGGTGGAAGAGGCTAAAGTCCAGAACGTTAATGCAGGTTTGAAACATCACGTGGTGAAGGCCAGCCAGGTCAGGGGGGAAACGCTCACAGCTGGCTAGAGAGGATGTGGAGACATACATACTCAGTATTATGTTTACTTTTTTTTTTGCAGGGGGGTAGATAATTAGGTTTATTTATTTATTTATTTGATTTTTCAAATGGAGATACTGGGATTGAACCCAGGACCTCGTGCATGCTAAGCATGTCCTTCACCACTTGAGCTATACCCTCCCCATCTATGTTTACACTTTTGAAACTGTCAGAAGCACTTTAATACCTCTATAGTTTGTCTTATGAACTGTTTCACAAAATGAGAGAGAATGAATCACAGCAGCCATCTCAAAACCCCCAAAGCAGTTTTGGCTTTTTATAGTTTTGCAAAGAACAAATAAAGGTATAAAAAGGGAAAGAACACACTATGACGTCATTCACACCTTAAGTGGAAATAATAGGTACAGAGTTCATAAACTAATATTATTTCTTCAAAAACATGATCCATGACCTCAAGCAATTTGTTAAAGCCTAACAGGTAAAGGTTACAACGCAGATGTCTTCATCTTCAAACATGAACTGGGCAAGAAAGTCCACATCTCTTTCACATTGAATGTTAAAAAGACATACTTGACCTCAAGTTGAATCAATTTTTAGCTTTGTCTGCCTCAGCCTGCTCAGATAGCAGGCAGGCTCTGGTCTCTGCATTCTACACTTATAACTTAGTTCAGAATAAGTAATTCACTGTACAAACAACTTAAAGGGAGATGTATATTTTCCATTTTATATTTTCTTGCTTTGAGAGAGGGCTCACCATTTGGTTTCTACGTTCTCTGGAGACAATGGTGATCTATGTATTTTTAAACTCCAAAGGAGAGGTAAGAATCAGAATGAAGAAGGGATGGATGAGAGAAGGAACACTAACACAGTGTTTCAAGCAAGCACATGGCAGCGGGTTTCCTCAAGACAGTTCACATGCAAGGAGTCACAGAGGGACGTGTCTGGTCTTGGTCAGGATGCAGAGGCCCCTTGAGTACAGCTCCCAGAGCCCATGGACTCTCAGTGCACTTAATCCAGACCTGCTAAATTTAATGGCTCTACCCCAGGAGCCACAGAGGGTGGAGCAGATACAACACCTGAGTCTCAGGACCACTTAGTCTCCGAGGAGTGCCAGCGAGGCTGCAATTCAACCCAGCCCAGCAGAGCTTGCCTTACTCTCCAGGGCCTCACTTCTGCGGCTCCCTCTTCCCTTTCCAGAGACTCCAAGGAGCCTAGAACAGATTCCCTAGGACCCTCTGCTCTGAGCCAGGGGTGGATCTCAGATGAGATTTGTCCCCTGACGGGGGGAAGGAGGAGGCCAAAGAAAAGCTTTCAAAGACCTATTTCAAAGATGCAGTGGAAAACAAAGGCTTCAGCGCTCCTGACTAGAGTCCTCCACAGTTACTTTTTTTTGGACATAGGCTTTTTTATTAGTATAGATATCTTAGACAATAGTGTAATTGTCTAAAAATCAGAGGAGTTCCACATTATTACATCAATAGTGTGAATTTCTGACAGAGGCAAAAAC
This sequence comes from Camelus ferus, assembly GCF_009834535.1. NCBI lineage: Eukaryota > Metazoa > Chordata > Mammalia > Artiodactyla > Camelidae > Camelus > Camelus ferus. The sequence goes on along the minus strand of NC_045722.1, from coordinate 10,703,920 downwards.
TGAGCACCATAGTATATCAACAGAAAGACCATGCTTGACTGAGAACAAGAAAAAATGCAGGTTCCCCGCTTCCTCTCTCTCATCAGTGGTAAAATGCCCCCTCTAGGAAACCCACACTACCTTTCCCAAACCAGCCCCATCTGAAAAGAAAAACTACTAGGAAATCAAAGCAAAAGACAGTGAGGCACCTCCAAGAACTGGGCAATGAAAGACAGAAGGATTAAACAAACACAGGTCAGAGCAGGGGCAGGCACACTCCTTGAGGAGCCAGAGTGGCTCTAGCCCCGCGACACTGAGCGATGTCTTACCGCGTCTGAAGGAAAGTGGTGGCCATGAGAGGGGGCTGTTCAGCCACAAAGGCAAGGGAACACTGGGGCCGGTCCAGAGCAGAAGCGCCACTCCAGACTAAGGTTTAACTTCAAAGTGGAAGCCCCACAGGTAACATTCAGCGGAGACCTTTAGATACGTCCTCTTCCAACTCAGAGGCTTCATCAGCCCCAGAGCCAAGAGGAGAGGCCACAGACCCTGCCCCTGGGGCTTGGACAGCACAGAGGCCTGGACAGTCATACCTTCACAAGTTTTATACCCTCTGCCTAGGACAGCTCATGAAAACACAGTTTGGAAACCTCTGAGCTGATTCCTCTTGTCATGGTTATGTTCATCATGCAGGCTTTGATTAGGTTAGACCTGTCTATTCACAAAGAACAAGGATCTGGAATACTCTACTCGTAAGTGGAATATTTTCATTATAAACTAATAGAACTCCATTGTGGTTTATCCGCAGTCCTGTGAGTCTGGTGAGTGCGTCTGCCCCTATAAACAGATAAGATTTGTTCTGGGTGTGCTGACTAAATCCGGTTTCTGAGACACCAAAGCTGTGGGTCAAAATCTGGCCCTTGGAAAATTCACCAAGATAATGCTATGCTTTTAGGCTTCTAAGAGCTGGCCAGCCTTCCCCAGACTCTGGAATATTCTGCACTAATATCTAGGGGAAGATAACTATCTGATTTCCTACTCATTTGAGTGTCAGAGCAAGCCCCCATGGGCCATTAGCTCCCCTAGGCCTGGGGCCACAGGTTCTATGTGACACCTGGTAACACCAGGTACTGTCAGGACAAAAGGCAGCTCCAAGGCACCCTCTCATCTAAACCATTGCTGCCCCATGTAGCCTAATTTTAGGGAAAGATAAAAAACAACTATGTTAATGGCATAAGGGTACATATAGATCACAGAAACAGAGCTGAGAGTCCAGAAATAAATCCTTAAATTCATGGTCAACTGATTTTTCAACAAGGCACCAAAGCTGATCAATAGAGAAAGTTTAGGCTTTCTGACAAATGGTGCTGGGACAACCAGATATTAACATGCAAAAAGATGAACTGAGATCCTTCCCTCATACCATACACAAAAGTTAACTCTGAAGAGACCACAGACTTAAATGTTGGAGCTAAAACAATACAACTTTGGGGGGAAAAATAGGGGAAAATCTATGGGTTAAGTAAAGATTTCTTAGCTCTGACACCAAAAGCACAGTTTCTAAGAGAAATAATAAAATGAACCTCATCAAAATTTAAAACTTTTGTGTTTCAAAGGACACTATTAAGAAAATAAAAAGACAAGTAAAAGACTGGAGGTAATATTAGCAAAACACATACCTGATAAACAGTTTGTATCCAGAATGTACAAAGAATTCTAACAACTCAATAAAGACAAAATTGCCTAATCAAAAAATGGGCAAAATATTTGATAAAATATAAGCACCCAGAAAGCAAGGAACATCTATGTGTCTGTTTGCTGTTATAGCCCCAGAACCCTGCGCAATGCTTGACACATCAGAAGCGCACAATGAATATTTGTTGTTTGAATGATGAAATGTTAGCTACTGCAGCAAATAACAGTAATAATAATAATAATTTATTATTATTATTATGTGCCCCTTCATTAGATCTATTTCCAGGAACTAGCTCTAAGCAAAAAGGTGGCAGAGACCATGCTGCCAGTCAGTAAACACCCCACCACCTTTTCTTCAGAGCCCCTACCTACGATACTGAGATCAATTATTATTATCTGACTAAAGTTACCACTAGGCACGGTTACAAGCAGATTCTGAAGTCAGACTAGAAGACTTAAGTCTTGGTTCTGCTACCATCTTTTCGACTTTGAACAAAGTAGCCTCTCTGGGACAGAGTTTGTTCTCAGACTCATGAGAATTTAATGAAATCACACATAGAAAGTGATTAGTATAGTGACTGGAATATAATATAGTGACTGGAATATAATATACACTATGAATATAACTGTTACATCTTATAGATTGCTGATTAAGCTGAACAAGAATCTATTAAAATGTACAGTTAAATTAGAATATAAAAGGACCTGTGACAGCATGTTATCTCAGCTTGCTAAGGGAAAAAAAACAAACAAAATGCTCTCATGAGAGGCTAATAATCACATAAAAAGATGCTCAACATTATTAGTCATTAAGAAACTGCAAATGAAAGCCCCATGATACACAATTTCACATCAATCAGGATGACTTTAATAAAAAGATAGTCAATAGCAAATGTCGGTGAAGACATGGAGAAATAGGAACCCCACTGGTGGGAATGTAAATGATGAAGCCATTTTGGAAAACAGATTGGAAGTTTCTTAAAAAAAAATCAAACATAAATTTACTATATGGTCCAGAAATTTCATTCCTAGTGTTCATCCAAGAGGAATGAAAACATGTCCACACAGAGACTTGTACATGAATGTCCTTAGGAGCATTATTCATAATAATCAAAATTCAGTCCATCAACTGGTGAATAGATAGACAAATGTGGTACATCACATGATGGAATATTATTCAGCCATAAAAAAAGAACAAACAGCAGATACTGTTTGACATGGTGGACCTCAAAAGCATTATGCTCAGTGAAAGAAGCCAGATACAAGAGCCCACAGATTGTATGATTTCACTGATATGAAATATCCAGAAAAGGCAAATCTATTAAGAGACAGAAAGTAGATTAGTGGTTGCCTGGGGCAGGGGGTGGGCATGGGATTCATAGTAATTGGCATGCTAGATATCACTGGGGTCATGAAAATGCTCTAAAACTGGTGTATAGTGATGGTTGAACAACTTGTTAAATTTATTTTAAAAATCATTGAACTGTATACTTAAAATGGGTGAACTTCAACAAAATTATGAAAAATGATCATAAATACAAGTAAGTATACATAAACATCTGGAAGTTATAGCATAAGACAAGTGACAAGAAAGAAATAACAAAGGAAAGCCCACAGGGGCAGTAACCTCAAAAACCAAACTAGGACAAGAACAGCCTTTCTGTAGCAGTGAAGCTTGGGGAGATGCCAACGCCTGCTAGTTTCTGGGAAACATCCAAGTGAGGCTGTGCGGGGACTGGGCAAAGGATCACTCAGGCCAAGGGGCAGTTCCAAGAGCAGCTGCCTGTGCCTGTGTGGCCCACTTCCACGCTGGCCAACAATGCTCTAACTGGAGGAGGGGTGGAAGGGGTGGATCAGGGTGGCATGCTCTGGTGCCTGCCTGACAGGGGAACTGCAAACCCACCCGGAGTGATGCTATGAAGGAATTCCCCTCCACTCCCAGAGGGAACAGGATTAACACTTCCTGCTCCTTTCCTGTTCCTCTGCTGGGGAGCAGAGTGACTTCTCTGAGCGGGAGACTCAGCCCAGCTGCTTGCTCACTCACTGCTCTCCTTCCCTGAGACCAGTGTGCCCGCAGAGAGGTGACCTCCCTGCTGCCTCCTTCTCCTCCTCTGAGAAGTGAGCTCACCTGAGCTGCCCTCACTCTGCCCTGGCCTCTGTCCCTGCCTAGGGGAGAGGCCTGCGGTTCACAAAATGCTCTGCCTAAGACTGGGTTGGAAAACTCAATTCCTGAAGCAAGTTTTGAGAAGCGCCATTTGGAGCCTGTGTGCCCTGCTGTGGTTGCTAATTCATCTCTGCTGCATTAAAGTAGGTACTTCACTGAATTCCCACCTGGCTCTGAGTCTGCTTTGTAACTGGCTGGGATGATGGGCTGGGGGTGTGGGAGTATCAGGCTTTCCTACAACCCCAACCTCCACCAAGTCAAAGTCACTCACCAGTGTCCTCTGCGACCTGCCACACCTGCAGGTAACAACCGGGAAGGCCACTGGTCACCAGCAACCTATTCAAGATGGATAAGAAATCTCAGGCCAGACAGTGGAGAACCCCCTACATACCCCTCATCCTCTCCCCTCTCCAGCCCACTCAGCCTGGGATTCCTGCATTCCCCATAGCAGGAACACTTACTGTAGGGAGGGATCAAGACCAGTTACCCTCATGTAACAGACAAGGAGCAGGTTCACTCCCCTTCAGAAACAGGCCCACAGTTCACTGGGATCTGTGGGACTGAGCCCCAGCTTCCATGTGGCGTGATGTGTCCTCAAGGACACCACAGGGAGCCTGAACACATAACCCTGATCCAGAGGCTCTTGGCCTCTGCCAACTGAGCTATTAGCCCCAACTACCCACTCTCAGCTCTGAGAGACTAAGGGCATCCCTTCTACTCTGTAGCTATTCCCTGGAGCAATTCCAGCGATCTGTGGGTTACAACAGTCAAAAGGTCTGTGAGGGACCATGATGCTATGGAGCAATGGTTTCTTTGTATTCCAGATCTCTGGGCGTGCGCGCCCCTCTGTGTGCCCATGTGCCACAGGGGTAGGGGTGAAGTGATGAGAAAGAGACATGATACTCCTGACATTTCCTGCCATTCCATCCTGAATGGAAAGTCTGGGTCACGAAGTTCACCATACCTGGTGTCTGGCACGTGCTTCAGAGCAAAGACAGATCTGTCTGAAAATCCTCCATGGCGTACCTTGAAATCTCTTTCTGGAAATAAGCCCTAAAATACAAAGAGGCGGCCAATCAGATAGGGGCTACTCTCCAAAGAAACATTTCAGATGAGCTCTAGGTAAGGAGCCATGCACCACCCTGGCAGGAAGCCATGGGAGCTGCTCGGGTGGCAATCATGCTTCTCCCTGTAGGGCCTCAGGGTGCTATTTGCAAATGTTGGTCTTAGCTGCCTACATAGGCAGCTTCCGTTCCTTCCTGCACATCCAAAACCTTTCTCCTAATCTTTCACCAGCCCTTTTCACTATAGCACGAGTGTTACACTCCAAACCTCGTTAGAGGAGTCACAGAGGCTTAGAGAAAGCAGGAAAGTATCAGCCAACTAACACATCCCCATTCCTCCCCCCACCTCCCACTGGAAGTCAGGTGGGTTCTTCTAACAATAAAAATATAACAACTGCCAATTACCCAGTGTTCACTATGTCAGCCACTCTGTGTAGTGCTTTATTTTATGACATTGAACTTTTACAATCATCCTGTGATGTAGAAACTATAATTAGCCCTATTCAAAAATGACAAAGCTCAGGCACAGGGAGCTTAAGCAACTCTAAGATCACAAGGGGATTATGTTATAAATCTGAACCCAAAGTCCATGCTCTTAGCCACTAGACTCTACTATCTCCACGTGAGGAACCAGAGGCAGGGGAAAAGGAGGTCACAAGAGAAAATACGAAAAGCCAGGGGCGAGGTGGGAGGTAAACCAGGTCTCTCATCAAGGCTCAATTTGGGCGAGCTCCTGGCTCAAGCCTGAGTGGTGGTGACAAGGGAGCTCAAGAGCACTGGGCCAGACTGACCTATCTGATGAGTCTGAGTGATTTCATAGTAACAGCAGGCAGCTACTAGCTCTTTTCTTCTTGACACATTCTTTCCTCCTGGCTTCTGAAACACTGGCCTTTCCTGAGACTCTCCTACTTCAAAGACTATTCCTTCTTAGTATTCCTTGCAGGTTCATCTTCCTCTACTCATTCTTTAAACATAGTCTCTGCGGTTCTCTCTTGAGCCATCTTCTCCTCTTATTCCTTACACACTACACATCCATCCTACATGATATTAACCGTTCTAAGTTTTCAAACCCCCTCTATACTTTAATGGCTCTCTAAATCTATTTTTGATTAAGTAGAACTGACTTCCTGCTCTAGAACCCCTCTGTAAATCACAGGACATTCTGTAGCACTTACCTCTGTGCATATTTGCCTCCATCTATTAGACTATAAGAGCAGGCCCAGGGCTTATCGTTTCTCTCCTTCTAGTTTCCAGGACAATATTTAGCAGACAATAGAAGCTCCATAAAGGTTTAATAAGTGAGTAGAATTAGACACATATACTCAGCATATATATTTCAAGTTACCTGGTTTTCTTTTACAGAAAGTCTAAGAGGTAATATCAGATGAAGAATCTCATTTTTTTTCAGGCTTTCATAGCCAGCAACCAAGATTCCTAGAAAAAAAGCAGAAGTAGCTGTAATATACTGCTAGAAAGATTCTGGACCATGGCTGGGTCTAGAAACTGCCAAATTCTCCAAAGCAAAAATTAAGTCCTTTGCCATTGGTATAGCCTTGTATTGGGGGACAGAAGAGACCTAGATCTTAGTAAGAGTACTGTAAGTGCTGATGGGGCATGAAATTGTTACAAGTAACCAAGAGGCCCTCAAGCTCCCAGAAGAGTGAGTTGGGTCCCTCTGGGCTGAGCTCCTGAGACCTAGTTTGAGGAGCGGGATTCCATCTCCTTCAGGGCATATCACCTTTGTCGCCCATCCATTCAAGGACTCGAGTGGCTCCCGAGAGGTCGAATGCATGGAAATCCTGGTACCTGCATGAGAGGGACACAATGATACACAGTGCATGTTACTTTACAGCTGTTAAAGAACTCTGTTAAAGAGACAGTAGCATGGTTCGGAGGTTGGGGGCCCAGGCTCTGGAATCAGGCAGACCTGGAATCAAGTTTTGTTACACATTTTAGCCCCTGTGTGACTGGTACCAGGCTAGTCACAATTTTCCCGACCCTCGTCCTTATCTGTAAAATGGAACTCCCAGAGTACCCAGACTTCTCAAAGTTGATGTGACGATTCAACGAGCTAATCTGTATTTAAGGTTTAAGTCAGAGACTGGCACAAAATAAATGGTCACTTGTGTTATCCTCCACAAGCACTGCTCCTACTAGTACCTCACAACATACACAGGAAGGTGCCATTTCCCGGATGCGGGTCACCTTCCCGCCCCTCACCAGGATTCCCCTGCATGCTCCACCCCACTCCTGTCCTCCCCTAGGCCAGCTCCGGGCCCGAATTCTACATCCCAGGCCCACACAACTTACAAGCGCAAGGATTCCACCAGCCAGTCCTCCGCGGACTCCATGGCAACTGTCGCTTCCGGTACTCCACTTCCGCTTCTGAGCCTTCCTGGGATTGCGCGGCTCTCTCGCGAGGAGTGGGCGCGGCCTGCTCTGACCCGGAGGGTGGGTCTCACACCAAGGGGCGGGGCCTAGAGGACGAATGCGGCGTGCCCTCGCCAGGCTAAGTCCGGGATTTTCCCGGTAAAGGCACTGGGAAAAATGACGTAAAGTCAGGGATTCCCAGGACGTCAGTTCCGGGCGGGGACCAAATGCCCGCCCGTTTGGTGACCAGGTATTTGCAGATCAAAGGCAAAGGCCAGGTAAAATACAGGAAGCTCGGTCAAATTCGAATTTTAGGTAAACAACGAATAATTTTTCTGTTTAAGTGTGTCCATGCGATATTTAGGATACTTTATACGAAAAAATTACTCATTGTTCATCTGAAATTCGAGTATAACTGGGTGTTCTGTATTTTTATTTGCTAACTAGCAACCCCACAATGCCAGAGAATAGATAAGGGGACATCAGGGTCTGGATTCCAGCTCAGCTCTCTTCTTTGCGCTGGGCGCTTTCCTCAAAGCTTGGCGTGAGGTAAGCAAAGCCCTGCTGTGCAGTGTAAACAGCTCCCTTTTACAGGTGGAAAACTTGAGAGACTTGCCTCTGCCGGTAGGTGGCAGAGGCGATAGTAGAACGCAGTGTTTAGCACAAGACCTGGCATACAGTACCTGATTGTTGAATGAGCAAATGAGTAGGAGCCCCGAGTCAGTGCCAGCCTGGTGCCATGGAGTGTCCTGGGCTCTTGGGGCCAGCCCCGTGTTCCAGCCCCCTCTCCCTCCTATTTCCTCAAACATGGCAGAAGGAGAGGACCAGACAGTCTATGTAAAGAGCAGGGTTTTATTCGTAAATTTAAACAGGGAGGCAAGAAATACAGCAAGGACATTTGTGTCTGCATTGGCAATATTCCTGGCAATCCAACCAGAAATCACAGTAATGGAGTAACAGAGTTTTCAGCCCATGATTTACAACCAGATGGGGCCACGACCTTGGTCCCATTCAGCACCTTCCCAGGGTGGGCGTCATTGTATCTTCCTGATTAATGGCATCACTTCTGCAGCATTTGCACCAGCAGCCTCCTGTACTGAAGGGGAACACACAGGAACTAACCTGGGCAGAGGGGACTATGATGGGGCATCCTGCCATTCCTAAGTGCTGGGCATCTACAGAAGTGGGCAGCGGCAGGGGCAGGGCAGGGGCAGGGCAGGCTCTCATGCCCTGTACCTTTCTCCCTGAAGAAGAGCTGGGGAAGGGTCAAGGCAGTGGTTTTCTCAGCTCCAACCTCACCGAGTCGTCATGACAATCAAAGGAGATCATAGAAGTAAAGTCCAAGTACTGAACCTGGCCCTGGGTCAGTCTCAGTGTTTCACTCCCCCACCCCCAGCTGTGCCTGAGACCTCACTTCTGATGTCCCACCCCACCCCCTAAGGCTAGGTACTGCTTCCTCTGACATTCTCTAGTTGGTCTTCGTGTTTTAGGCCTTCAAGACCAACAGCCCCAGAGGTGACATCATCTCCCTTCAGACTCAGCCAGCCCAAGCTCCTGGCCGTTACATCTAAGGTTCCCCAGAGGCTAACAGTTCTGTGCATTAGGAGGGTCAAAGAGATTGACTGCGGCTGAGAATGGACCTTCTCTAGGGAATACCCCTCTCTTCTTTCAAAATATACATACTAGAGGGAGACTGTATAGCTCAGTGGTAGAGTGCCTGCTTAGCATGCATGAGGCCCTGGGTTCAATCCCCAGTACATCCAATAAAAAATAATAATAATAAAAATAAATAAATAAACCTAATTATGCCCCCCCCGCCAAATATATACACACTATATACTAGGCACAGTGGGTGATACAAAGGTAAGTCAGCAACAGGTGCTGCCAGGGAGCTCACAGATTGGCAACGTCTCCTGTTTACTAAGTGCTTTCTATGCATCAGGCATCATGCTAACATGACATAAATGGTCTCATTTAATGGGAGGTGGGCACTATTGTCCCCATTTTATGGATGGGGAAGATGAGGCTTAGAGAGTTTAAATGACATTTCTAAGGTCACAGAGCTACTAAATAGCTAGATTATGAGCCTAGCATGCTCTCACCACAGCCCACCTTCTATCACATCACACTGCCTTCTTCATGTAGCAACAAAGTACCAGGAAAGGTGGTGTGTGATGGCATCAGCACCAGCAGCAGAGAATGGAGGAGCTGCCCCTCCTACATGCTGGAGGCTAAGGCTGGCTTGGCTCCAGCTTTGAGGCCTTGAAACCCACAGGTCAATGATTTATACCCAGCTGTGATTTTGGCTCCCTCCCCTGTCCTCTCACCAAAGGACCTCTGGCAATGTAAAGGCATTTTTGGTTGTCATAATTGTTGGGGGAGTGGGACGATGCTCTAGTGGACAGAGACCAGCTACAGTGCATAGGACAGCCCCCACAACACAGAACTATCCAGCCCAGAATGTCAGAAGTGCTGAGGTTGAGACACCCTGCCATTGATCACTGAGGCAGATGAGAGACTGGGTTAGCACGGGGCAAGGTGAACAAAGTCTAGACTCTGTCTTGCCCGCTGACTAACTCCCTTCTTCCCTTCTCTGGGCCTCAGGGTCCCAACTCTAACCGCAAGCACACACAGGCCATAGCAAAGGAGGACAGCTGGGGTGGGGCAAGTCTGTGTGGACTGGGGAAGGCAAGGGAAGGTCCTGCTGGAGGAAGCTGGATAATCCCCGGCTGTGATTTGAGACTGGGCAAGGGGGAAAGTCTTCCCCTACTTTTTGTTCCTCCAGGTTTGCTGGGAAGGTCAGCTTCCTTTCTTTGGAATCCTCTCCCCTTTGAGCTCTGGGTCACAGGGAGAGCCTGGAATCCCTGGCTTTCTGGGGCCTATCACACCCTGGCTGGGCAATCACACCCTCAACCCAATGCTGGATGAGGGAGAGCCCTGGCCGAGCCTCTCCTGGGCCTGAGGTGGGGGCCTGGCTTACCTGGGTGTGAGGTGCTGGGCCGCTGAGGCTCATGCCCAGAGCTTTCTTTTGCAGGAGGATTCTGAGCAGATCATGACTCAGCTGCAGTCTCTGATCCCTCAGGGAGATGTTGGGAGCTGTCCCCAGCAGGGATGAGCTGGGGGGCTCCAGACTCTTCTTGCCCATGAAGTGACCTAGAAAGGAGTTGCCGAGGCCCAAGGAAGTCAGGGAGCAAGGATCCTATCCCAGTGGGAAAGTTCCCCATCTCTCTGACCTTTCAGTTCCCATGGCAGGAAGATAAACAACCGTCCTCCTCCTTGTCACCAAGGAGCCAAAGACCCTGGTGGTGGTAAAGCCTGTACCTCAGCTTTTCTTGAACAGGTGGAGTGGGTGGAGGGGTTGGCACAGCTGGAAGGAGGGTGAGATGGCCCAGGGAGAAACTCTGCTAGTTGTGCTGCCTGCTTAGAAGAGGGAGGAGGAAACGGCAGGGAAGGAAGTGGAGAACAAGAGGTGTCTGGAAGACAGAGGTACAGAAGGGACACACCAGAGGTTAGAAGATTCAGTTGTGTAAAGGAAGGGACACGGGCTGGCAGGAAATCCAGGATCCAGACCCAGCTTTGCTTTAAACAGGCTGAGTGAGTGCTCTTCGCCAATTCACTGACCTATCTGGGTCTTAAGCTCCCCATCTGATAAACTAGATGAGTTCCAGGGTCCCCACTAGCCTGGACACTAGTGTCCGTGGCTGAAGAGAGGCCAGAGAAGGAAAATGGGGTCAGAGCAGGGGGTGGAGAGTGCTTGCCCGGGCCCTGAAGACTTACCGGTGGCCCAGAGGTTGCCCCGGGGGTGCACTCGGATCTTGCTGGCCCGGCTGCGGGGCTCTGGGAGATCCCAGCTGAGCGGGACGGCGCCGGCTGCGAACAGATTGAAGAGCAGAAGGCCGCCGAGCAGCCGAGCGCCCCTCGCCTGCAGGGTCATGGCTGGGCCCCGGCCGCGCCTCTGCTCCAGCGCACTTGGCAGCGGCTCCAGTCCCCCGCGCGCGCCTTCCCTCCTTTTAAACCCGTGCTCCTGGGGGCGGAGCCTGCCCCCGAGGAGCCCGCCCTCTGCGCGCTCACTGCCGCCCCTGCCCCGCCCTCCCTGGACCCTCCGGTCCCTCCAGTCCTGGGGCCGGGGTGTTGTCAGGGGTCCCTTTAGAGCCCGCACTCCCGCCTCCACGTGAGCCCTGCTTCCTCAGGGGGTTCGAGCCCAAGCCCACCACCTTCAAGCTGAATATCCAGGCAAAGCCGCTCCTATGGCTCTCTCTCGCGCCTCTCCCAACGGCTTTCGGACAAGGAGCGGTTACTTCACTTCTAAGCCTCTCTTTCTAAGGGTCGACGCCTCCTCCTCAGTGCCCAGCAAAGTGCCAGACCCCAGAGAAGCTCCATAAAATGCCTGCTGGCCTCTCCCTCCTGGGGAATCTGACCCGTGTTCACCCAGATCTCTGCCCTCTCACGCCCAGCGCTCACCAGGTAATCCGGAAATCACAGCAGGTGCTCCGCATAAGACTGGAGAACGATGGATGGTGAAGCCCTCCCCACCTCCACTCCCACCCCGATATGGCAGCCCAGCTGGGAGAGCCTGGCTTATCAGTTAGTGAGGAGGCAGACCTCTGGATCAAAGGAGTGAAAAGAGCACTGAGCCAGGAGTTCATATACAAGCTGTGTGACCTCTTTGACCCTCACCTTTACCTGTAAAGTGGAAATAACCACACTGCCCTATTTTTTAATAATTTTACATTTTTCAGCCCAATTATTTTGTGGCAGGAAGCCAACAGTCCTATAGGACTTCCTCTCACACTTAGCACTCTCCTCCTCCCAAGGAGGAGGATAGCCCAGACTTGTCTTGGAAAGAACTTTTAGGTCAATGGTGATACTTAATGAACAGAAGATGCTGTGCTCCAGAATAATACATTTATTTTTGCTTAAATGTTCACTAAACATCAATGTTCAGAACACTACGCTAGGCATAGGAGGAGGGGAGACAAAAGATAATGCCCTGCTCCCACAGGAGTCTACCATCTTACTGGAGAGTACAAAAGGAGTGAATGATGGAGGAGCAGGGTATGGACCAACTCCCGGGCTCTGGATTCTTCTCAGAAACACTGCACAGTGTGGCTGTGACAGGACCTACTCCCCAGTCTGGCTCAATAATGGTGCTTACTATTAGAACTCCTGTACATCTAGCTCAGCAAGGCCTGCTACCTCTATGGATCCCCATCTTAAAAGGGGAAGCATGTTTGAGAAGCTGGTTGTTATGCTGAGCTCGCAGAAGCATGACACACAGGACAAGGACACTCCATTTCCAGCCCCGGCTTTCTTCCCAATTTCCTTGCTTCTCGTCCCCCATCCTGGCATTTACACCTCTCTGTATTCTTGTCACTGCTTAGACATAGTGTACAGATATAGCTCTTATCACCTTCCCATAATAATCATTCCCTTTTCACCCCGCTCCCTCTCCTCTGCATCAATCACACACCCATCCTATCTTCTCTGGTCCTCAGTCACAGAAATTAGTAAGAACACATACGAGGTGGTATTGAGTACTGCATCACTTAAATGCATGAAGGAACCTTATTTGGTAGGCTTATCGCTCTTCATTTTATAGCTGGAAACAGGCTTAGAAGCTGAGTCACTTGCCCAGACATCACAGTAGTATCAGACTTCAGGTCTGTTCAGACCACTCCATCAGGCCCCCAAATCATATGGGACAGATGTCACTTTCCTGCAACCACACCCACTCCTGTTTTACCATCCTTTTTAAAGGTCAAGTTGGTTTAGATTTCTCAGCGGGGAGAGGGAGCAGGTACTAATTTAGTTTCACCTCTCTTCTGCAGGTAACCGTGGGACCTTGAGTTCTGCTCTGATAGGTTCATTTATACTGAAGCAAGCCTCCCCTGACACAGCCTGGGCTCACAGCTCCAACCACAGCTGTGAAACTAACCCCGGATGCCCCTGGGATCATTCTATCTGTCAGCCTAGCACAGGAAAAAAGGGGCCTGAGAGCACCCTGGAGAAAGAAGCAGGGAAGCAGCTCCACAGCCTGCTATACAATAGTCCCAGGAATGCGAAGCATTAGGCACAGCCGAGAGAGGGGCTTGCCAAAGACAGCGCTTCCCAGTAGGTTCCCCAGGGAGTGCTGGGCTCTGAGTTTAGAATGGGGACCTCAACTGCAGACTGCCTGTTCCCCAAGTCCTCCCTCCCACTGGGAAGACTGACAGTGAATCATATGGGGTGTGTGTGGAAGTTCTTCAGAGCTCACTCTTGACTCTTTCAGGTTTCCACAACATTCAAGGACATTCACAGAAAATGTAGAGAAGATTCAAAGGACAAGCTAAAAGGCGATCAAGGGATGAAAGATACATGGCAAATCCTGTTACAACCAACACCAACAAAGCATTTAAACTGCACCATGTTTTTAATCAAAGATTGCTTGAAATAAAGGACATATATTATTGTTTGCTATTTTTCATTAAATTGGAATCAATTACAAATAACACCTTTTCACAGCTGAATCTTTTTTGTTATTGTTTTCTAAAAGCATTTACACACATGCTCCTGACTTGATGTAGTAAAGATTAGTCTTATGCCCATTTAATAGAGGAGTTAACTCAAATACAAAGCAAGTTAGTTGCAGAGAAAGTAAACAAATGGAGAAAACCAGAGTGTGAACTTCACACACATGAAAGGTACAGAGAACAACAGAGAAAGCAAAAAGCAGAAATTTTAATTAGACATAAATGAGCCTAGAGAAAAGGAATGATGACAAACAGAGCTGCTCAGAACAGGATGATGTAAAATCACTCTCCTGGCAAACGTCGGAGCACAGATCTCCATCTGTGGGCTGGGGAGAGGAAGAGACACATCCTGGGGTATCTCAGGTCCTGCTCTGTAGTTTCAGAATGGGGAAGGGCTGTAGAATCAGGAGAAGAGCAGAATCTTTAAGAGAAGAAGAAAGGAGAATCAAGGATATTTGATATAATTTCCTAAAGTCAGAGGGAACTCATAGGGGTTAGCTAAAAAATCAGAACATTGACTATAAATAAGGAAATATTTCAAAAACTCAAACTGACAAAATACAAAATGGTTTTTTTTAAAGCAATATTCAAAAAAAGAGAAGATGTATCTAATGAAAAAGTGAAGATGATCCCAACAGTGGCTAAGAAAGCTAAGCAGCGGCTGCTGAGCTAAATGGCACAGATGCTCAGGGAAGTTATGAAAACCTAACAAAGTAAGAAGCCCCAGGCCCAGCATTCATAATTACTTGGATGTAATAGTCATGTATTTCAGGGGGCATTTCAGTAACTGAAATAAATATTCTTTAAGCTCCAAAGAGGTTTAAATGCTTACAAATCTGCCTGAGAATCTATTTCTAGGAAATTTACTAATCTGAGTAAATCCATGGAAGAACAACTTAGGGCTTCTAAAGAAGAATTCCCAAGGGCCTTGCAATGGTGAGGTTTATTCCAAATGAAAGAGTCAAATTAGATTTTATAAAGGCGGTTATAAACTGGGTTATGACACCAGCATTGTGATGTGATAAAAGCAACAGATGTCAAGTTCTGGTTCTGCCATCCATCCATTGACCAGAAGACCTCTTAACTTCTGATTTCTCTTTTTTGTAAAATGGAGTTTGTTTTGAGGACTAAAGGAGAAAAATAAAACTGTTATAAATTCAAAAGCACTTAGCAGAGCACATGGCAAATTCTAAGTACTCAATATTATTAGCTGGATTCTGAACCTGCTTTAAATCTGTAGCCCACTACAGGGGAAAAAAGGTTCCCTGGATAGCAGCTAAGGCCGTGATGCTGATGCAACAGTCAACAAAATGCCTATTACACCGTGACTTGTTTGACAAACTAAAATGCTAGCATATCTACCTCAAGTTTGATCAATTCCAAGAAATGTGTTCTGTACAGCATTTTCTCTTATTCTTGCTTAAATAAGTTGTCAGGCTCACAACTTTGATCAAAGCTTCATGCTAGCTGTTTTTTTTACTTGTCTGATCTAAGTCCTGAGTACAAATTATTTTAACTAGATTCCTTAACTTAAGCTGGGATCCAGCTTACCAATCTAAATAAACTGGCCAATTAAAGTAAGAGTTCTACACATATGATCCTTGATTGAGAGTAGGTGGCACACCAGAAACTTCTAAGATTAGTAGAACAAGAATCTATAATTTGAATGTCATATTTAATATAATAATATAACTGTATATGAGATGAGTAGTTATTGTTTTTATAATACAAACTTAAAAAAAAGCAAGATATAATATTCTTGGTTGGTAAGGACAAGAGGTTGGATATAATGG
Source organism: Camelus ferus (assembly GCF_009834535.1). Taxonomy (NCBI): domain Eukaryota; kingdom Metazoa; phylum Chordata; class Mammalia; order Artiodactyla; family Camelidae; genus Camelus; species Camelus ferus. The sequence goes on along the minus strand of NC_045722.1, from coordinate 10,688,349 downwards.
ATCTGAGGTGAGGTCTATCAGAATGGAGAAGATGTATGAAATTTTTGTTTCTTAAAAAAGACCATGAATTTTTAAAGATTAAGGAATACCATTCTATAGGAAAACTAACTGAAGGTTCCTGGCTGATTAGATAGGTAGCTGATCTTTGGTGAGGCAGCTCTCTGCAGAAATTGCCGAACTATACCTATACTGAAGGAACATTCTCTGAAACAGTTCTATGAAAACCATTAGACTAATTAATATAAGGATTATTGCCTAACATTACACAGTGCCCTTGTAGTGAGGTCCCAGAAGAGAAATTTTTTGATCTTGAAGTATGATCAGAAATTTTTTAAGATTTCCATTTTATGCCCATTCCATGAAGCATAGAAATAATTATTTCCCTCTTTACATTAGTCCCAGCTGACGTTACAGATCTCCTCCATGAGAAAACAGAATCTTTTGAGGTGTCTTGTAGGTATTAACCTCACCTCTAACTTTGTCCTTTTCTCCCATACTTATTTCAACCCCAAATTCTTCAACTGTTCTATATCTTATAACATAGTACTAGATGTCTCTTTATGAGCCACTCAAAATCCTTTTTGGAACAAAACAGGGTATAAATAAATCTAAACTGTGCAAAGCATTGTGATGGGAACTAGGGGACATACAAGGATGAATCACAGGCTAGTTTTGTCTTAATGCCTTCAAGGAGCTAACTGGGAGGCAGGGCACACATAAGACGAGCCACCCTGAGGGTGACAAACAAAGGACTGAGAAGGCAGCACCGAGAAGGAAGCACTATACACTCAAGAGCTTACTCGAGAATTAGAAAACACTCTTTTGAGCTCCCTGTGCATCTTATGATCCTACGTGGAAAGATTTGTTTACACATTGCCCCTGTTAAGGCACTGAGTTCCTGGTGGAAAAGGGACCTTATCTGATTCATATTTGTATCCCCAGGGCCTAGCCCGAAATCTGGCACAGAGTAGATGCTCAATAAAAGTCTCCCGAATGAGAAAGCCTTTAGCAAGTAGAGAAGTGAGCAGGCACTCCAGGCAGAGACCAGCATAAGCAAAGAATGGATGTCTATATAGTGAGGCCAGTGTCAAGGGTATGAGAAAGTGGGGTGTGCTAAGAGCTGACAATGGAAAAAGCCCTGAGGGCCTAGAAAGCTCCATGACTTGGAAGGCAATGTTCTCATTATTTTTTTTTGATAACCTCTGCATATTTTAGTCTCTAACACTTCTTGGTTACACAGAATTCCTTCTACACTTAGACTCACCATAATTAAGTGTGAAAGGTCGTATTTGCTGTTTTATTTCTAAAACCTCTCTGCTATTACTTACCATTCTAGCAGGGGAGAATAGTGACAAAGATATACTTGGCCAGAAAAAAGCATGAATAGACCATCTCAACTGAAGGAGCATCTTGAGAAAGCTGGACAATCCATTTAGCCAACTAGAATTTCTTAAGGTGAACAGAGTGATGAATGTCATAAGAAGGGTACCCTCAGAACCTGGGGAAGCTCCCACACACAATGCGTTATTAGGACAGGGGTTATCTGGACTTGGTAACACACTTATGCAAATGACCAAGAAACGCACTCAAGGATAACAGAGCCTTTATTCCAAGCCTATGCTCTCTGAGAAGACTGTGACTCCCTGAGAAAAATGACAAATGCCAATACTCCTCCCAACGAGAAAGAGAACACAGGAAGAGACCAAGGATACACACAAAAAAGAAGAAAACAAGATTAACATAAAAAATTCTAGAAAGGGAACATGCTGTTTTAAATGGAACCATAGGGAGTTTTTAGATTCAAATTTGGCAAGACCAAGACAATGTACTTACTAAATAACAGGCAAGTACAAATCACTTTAGTGATTCATATGCTTTGCCCCAGAATAAAAGCACAACAATAATGCTACCCTTAGTTACTGCCTCTGATTCCAATGTATGAGTATGCGGAAAATATAGTATATGCTGCTAGATGAGACTGGGAAAACAGAGTACAGTGTCTATAAAATGAGACTCCTGCCGTGGAAGATGGAGGAACTTGAGCCCATATCCACAAACTTACACAAATAGTATAAGGCTGTAGATGCTGAGTGAAAGAGGAAGAAAATAACTTTGTAAAGAAAGTGAGACTCAGACAAGCAGAAATGAGAGTATGAGAGAATATAAGTGAAAACACAGCAGTAAAGCACAAGGCTGCTTCATGTCAGCTGAACTCAAAGTCTGACTTTACACGTAGCTAATATGTACGGTTACCACAAAACTTACAGCCTCAAAGAGATACTTCTTAAAAGTAAAAGGGGTACTAAAATGAACTACCAGGTGGAAATGATCTAAAATAGGCTGGCACGTTACAGAGAAACTAGGACATAAAGTCACCCAAGCAACAGGGAGCCCCTGAGCATGTTTCTGGATTCAGGGGATGGCAATGAGAATGGAATGACAGGGGGAAATGTTGGCTTTTAAGTGACTAAATATTGTGTGAAAATGAAAAATCTAGATGAATACTCCTTTAAAGAAAAGTTGAAATTCAGAGGGGAAGTTTGCAGGAATTGCTATTAACTTAAGTTTAAAGATGGGACAATCAACTGGAAGTGTCCAGTGGGAACAGAGAGACACGGGACTAGAACTAAGGACAGGCATTTGGAAATAACTTGTAGAGACTAAAGAGAGTGAATGAATAACAGCCAACAGATAACCCCATTATCATAGTCGCATTTGAAGTTTTATCAATTCTCATCCTCTTCAATTTCCTTCACTCACAACTGGTTAAACCCTCTTAACTTTTCACTTGACCTGCCAAATCTCAAAGAGCTTATAATTTCATTAAAACACCAAATTAAACATCTCTGGCATTTCTTACATTTGCAAAGAGCTTTTAAAATACATTGTATTTACTAATAAAATCTACCAGTTTTAAGTCTTACGTGTTAGCACTAAATTAGAAAATATGAAAACTGAGAACATAGCACTTCTCTCCACAAATAATCTTTTCATTTTTGGCTGTTAGAGTGAGTCAAATATTTTAAATGATCTAAATATTTTTAAATGATTTTTTCAGAGGAATTGAGCTGTTGCTTCAAACTAGAGCATCCAGCAAAGGAGTAAAAACAATAATTTCACAAAACTGAGTTTGAAAATATGCCAGTGAGGAAAATATTGACACTTTCCTTCCCCTAAGTATATAAGGAGGAGAAATCTGGATAGCTGAGACTACAAGTACAAGTACAAGGATGTTTACACTCAGGCAAGCTGGGACCACAAGGAACTTTGGGATCCCACCCTTTGGCAGCAGAGCACACTACTTCTCCCCTGGAGTGGTCTAGAAAGGCTGGTACAAAAACAGAGTCAGGGCACTAAACAGGCCGAGCAGTTAACCCTATCCTCTGCAGGTGACTGGGAGGAAAAAGTACTACATGAGTCTTAAAGACAAGTTCAAAGAAGTACTTGTTAGCAGTAAGTTGCCAAGTTTCATACTCTGTTGATAGCATTAAGAGCCCACATCCTAGATAATGGATTGAGGATGGCACTGTTCTCTACAGGGGAAGGCTTCAGAAGATTAATTGTCCCTCTTCTCATTCCATTAGCATTAAAGTATGGACTGATTTCCACCTCAGTTGAACAAATCATAGAAACCATTCATTGAGCCCAACATAGAAAACTTGCTTACTTTGAGATTTCACAGTAATACAAAAAGAGAACAGAAAGGATTAAGAGTATTTTGTGCTTAAAACGCATAAACTGACCCCCCCCCAACTCCCTATTTCCCTAACTGCCTCAATATTAAAAGGAGAAAAACACAACTGGGCTTTGCCTTTACTACTTTGAACCTTTCCTTCTTTAAGTCTGCATTAGAGAAAAGCAAAGCCAGGCACTTACAAGAACAGGTTAGGCAAATTAGAGTTAAAAGAAAACAAGCAGCATGCTTGCCCTCCAGCACCTTTCTCATGCCTCCCCCAGATGCTAAAATTCACTGACATCTTGTAGAAAGGGCTGAGAATGTCTCAGGTGTAGAAAAGGTTATGAGTCTAAGCAAAGTGAGATTTTCTGAACCTCTCAGCAACTAGCTGGGTTTATGTGTATCTGAGTCATACCCTAGTGAAGAATCAATTTTAAAACAAAGAGATTTCCTACGAACATCAATCGCTATGTTTGCTTCACAAAAACAAAAACAAGACAAACAAACAAATGCCAGTTGTTAGTATTAGGACAAACTTCTTGGCTGAAGAACTGTTCACATCAAAGCCTTTACCTTCCCAAGGGGTACTAAGAACCAGCACAGGGAAGCAAATTTCAGCTTTCCCGACAAACACAAGTCAGGGATAAGGGGTTCAATATGCAAAGTCTTTTATTTAAAATTTTGAAAAGTTAAGACTATGACCACCTCAGGATATGCCATTCCCATTATAAGGAGGAATGGCAGTTTCAAACTCGTGCAGAGCTGCATTTTCATTTACAGAACTCTGTAGGCACTTTAGAAGTGAAGCTTGGCTTCAAAATACAAACACTGGGGGCTTTGGCTCAACCTTTTAATATAAAAAATTCACTGATGTACAAAAATGCGAAAGTGTGACAATGACAACATATGAAATTCTGTGACTGAAAGTCCCCTCGAGTGCACGCTGTGGTGCACATGCACCCGCCCACACGTACTCTGGCGTGGAAACATAAACTAATGCAAACCAGTGCTACCAAGAAGCGCCAACATGTGTGTTCGCCATCCACCAACCACAGATCGTTATCTACTCCAAATATTCAGTAACAAAAAGTACAGCATCTTCCAGGAACAGCAAGGTAGACTTCTTACTCACGATGGACCAGCACAAATAAACCCAGCAAAAAGAGTACTCCATACTAGAAAATAAACACAGTACCCCAAGTTAGAGAAGCTTTTAAAAATTCACAAATCCTCAGAGTTAATTAACAAACTGGCCTTTGTAACTGATAAGTCACTAAACTAGACAATTTAGTCTTCCATCATTTAACTGTAACCCATTTAATAGTTTCCAAAATTAATGAAACATATAGTACAGGATCTTACCTTAAATTTAGGATAGTCATTCATGAGGATCGTCACAATCCCAATATAAGGAACAAATCTAAACAAACAAACAAACAAACTGATCATCACAGAACTTCCTAAGAGGCTGTTATCATTTAATGAACACTCTCAATGTTTTCCATAGAACACTAATTTTCAGCTTACAAAGTCTATTTGCATATACTATCTTTTTAGATCCTTTCAACAGCCCATGTGATAGGGAAGTTAAGGATATCACCATTTTATAGATGAGGAAACAACTGCTCATGCCCAAGGTACGTGGCTTCTGTGTGGCGGAACCAGTACCAGATCCAAGGTCTCAGGTCTCTAGTTGGTGACTCTTAACACTACGTGCGGATTTGGGGCTAAGGCCTGGGTTTGTTGTCATAAATTCTGGGAGCTGTTGATCTAGTTGGGGAGACAAGGCAAACACAGCCAGAACATTACAAGGTACTTCATGTTAAGTATCCAAAAAGTGAGTGTAATAGCTCTATTATAGTACTTAAGATTTCACCACCCTCTTATTTTTTAACCACCTGTAATCTGGCTTTGGCTCTCTCGGACTGCTCTGGAACAGTTTAAATCACTGTATGCAGATGAGTCTCAGCTATCTTCCTTTTCATCTCTGCAGCATTTGACTTCCATGACCAGAAACTTGCCCATGAAATCTTTCTCCGTGGTTTCTGTAACACACCACAAGTCTCTTTCTCCATCTACCTCTTGGCTGCTATACTTTTGTTTGTTTTCACTAGCTCTTGCTTTCCTCTTGTCCCTAAAGTCTGTCCCCTCAAACTAGGTAAAAATCACTTGTTAAATAATCTCATAGCACCTGATATATTTCCTTTGAAGTCTTTACCTGGAGTTTAATTACATAATTAATTGCTTAACTAGCTGTATAGTGTCTGTCTCCCCTACTAGACCCTAAGGGCAGAAACCATGTCAGTTCTGTTCCCTATTGTACCTTCAGGACCAAATATAACATTTGGCACACAGCAGGCATCCAGTAAATACTGCCTGCTTGAATGCTGGAATGTTCAGGCCTCGTCTTTTTCCTTTGGGACTCTCATTTTCTCCCAGGACTTCAATTCTCCCTCAAAGCAAGACTCTTCAACCATATAATAATGCAGGGGAGAAAGAGATGTGAGAAGAAACAGCAGTTAAAATTGTATAACTTTTCTTTTCTTCCTCTTCCACTGCTGGACTTCAGACTGGACTAGGTGGTACTGTGCTAGAGCCTGTCCTAGAGGAGGGAGATTGGGCTGAAATGGAGACTGAACTTTGCATACTTTAAAACAGCCCAGATACTTTTTTTTTCAGAGCATCCACAACCTTGGCACACACCAAAGGCACACAAACAGAAATTACCTCCTATGTAACACCTCTACCATCAAAGCTTTAGGCACTCTTGAAAAAAGAGAAAAACAGAAATTTTATCTTTGGTGGATTTCACTTCTTTTTAAGAACTCCTCGTACTTCCTGTCTCCTGTCCTCACCCCATCCTGCTCCTCTCCCTTCTGGCAGCCTTACCTAGACCCATCTCTCTCTTTCCCCGTACCCAAACTCCCATTCTCATAAGTTTATATTTCTTAAAATCTACACCTCCATTGTGAGAATCACTTGGGCATCTTGCTAAAAATGAAGATTGCTCTATCTTCCCAGACTTACTGAGTCAGAGCACCTCTCAAAGGTGGGACCCAAATGATGCTTCTGCACACTAACATACAAGAAGCACAGTTCTAGCAAGTGAGGTGTAGTGACAAATAATATCCCCTCTGGGGGCCCATATTTCAGTTTCAACCCCTGGGACCCTTAAGAGATAAAAAGCAACAGTCACTACAGAACAGCATAGCTAAGCTCTGGGAGAGAGGATAGAGGTTTTCCATATTTTCAGTGCACATATTTTTTCTTTTTCATGCAATAACTATTTTTTTCATTTATAACATCTTCATAAAAGCAGTGAAGGAATATCATCTAACTTAAGAATGTAAAGGCAAATGCCACACAGTAAAACGCAGATTAAAAGTTTTTAAAGCATCTGTGACTTCTATTAAAACAACATGAAGCTGCTAATTCTGGACTGGTGGTCAATCAGCAGCTATTCTCATGGGTAAAGACTTTCACTGTGACCTCCATGCAATAATATTTATGCTCAAAAAACTACAGTGATCTTACAGTCTTATGGGTTATCCACAGAAACATTTTTTCCCCTAAGGTGGCTTTTCCTTGCCCACCATAGTGAAATAGAAGCAACTAGATCTTTGGGAGTAATATAAGCAAAACATTAAGTTTGCCAGAATATGACCGGCAGTGCAAAGTCAAACAAAAGATTTAATCATCTGTACCACTGCTTCCCTCCACGGACAGAGAGCCAAGAGCTGCTAATCAAGTGCCTAACGCTGCTGTCGTCAGTCACCTTTTTTTTTTCCGTCAGTCGTCTTAAATTCAAATCAGCTGCACTTTTTTCCTATGCTGCTCAGATAAACTCTGTTAAAGCAGAGTTGATAATAAGCAGAGGTTTAAAATAAGTAAAACAAATGCCATCCACAAAGCCAACTTCAACACCAGCCTGTGCTGAGTATGGATAAGTACATGTCCCTTGGAGCTCTTGGGATCAAAGATGTTGCTAAGGAAGGAGCCTCAGAAGGAAGAACTATCTGCCGATGTTTGGGGAGAAAATAACTTTGTCAGTTGTCACAAGGAGTCTACGTGTAGGAAGTGTGGACCCCAGTAGTTGATTTAAAAAGGATCACTGTTTCCAGCCGAGAACGACCTGTTACAAGTTAAGTAAAAAGTATGTTTTAAAAGCCTCCTCCAAAAAAAAAATAAAAACGCCTCCTCCATAAAACTGACTTCAGTCAATAGAGCTTAATTACTCTGCCCCCTTCATTTTTATTCCTCTTTTCATTATCAGTATTTCTCTATTCCCTGATCTCTTGCTAGGCTTTTGTCGTTTTCTCCTGTTGCTTTCAACTCTTCTTTGACTAACAGTTTCTCTTGTGTTTTTCAACTTCCTGAATTTAGAATCACCCCTGTTATATACTTAGTCGGCTCAGTATTAGTTTCATTTTCTGAAATTGTTTTTATTACATGCAACAACATGAATGAACCTTGAAAATATTATTTAGGTGAAAGAAGCCAGATACAAAAGAACACATATTGTAAGATTCTGTTTATATAAAATGTCCAGAACAGGCAATCCACAGAGACAGAAAGTAGATTAGTGGTTGCCAGGAGCCGCAGAAAGAAGGGGATGGAGAGTGACTGCAAATGAGTACACAGTTTTCTTTCTGGGATGTGGAAATATTCTGGAATTAAATAGTGGTGACAGTTTTACAACCTTGTGAATGTAATAAAACCCACTATACCGTACACTTCAAAACAGTAAATTTTATATCCCAATATATGTGAATTATATCTCAATAAAAATTTTTTAAACTCGTTTTTATTTAGGGCCTTAGGCCTCAGTGTAAAATTTTTCAGTGTGCAGCTGTTTGAAAACAAAAAAAAAATTTTTAATGCATAAAGACACCCATACCACAGTCATAGACTGGTCTACAAAAAATCCCTACCCTGAAATATAGTTTAGCATTTTATAAATACAATTTCCACAAAAGGAGGTGATGTGCCCCATTATGTGTCAAGGGTAGGTGATGATATAATCAACAAAGTGTGCATTTGTACAGTTAAGATTCTGTGTTCCTGCTGTTCATGTCTCAGATGTTTATACTTCATGGAAAGTTACTTAATTCAGAGAGTACCAGGCTATAACATTTGTTTTGTTAAATGAAAGCCTGAAAAAGGCCTATACTTTTAATGTTGGGATTTTAGAAATAACACTGCATACAGTCTGGGATTTTTCAAAAATTCTTCATAAAGTCAAGTTACCTGAGTAGAAGAAAGCCTCTACCCTTTCATAGGATGATACATTTTTTACCCAAATGGGGCTAGAGTTAGCAGACAGAACTGCATTAAACACCTGCAAATCAAGATCCAGATAAAGGGACACTCTATCATACTTGTAGGAGTATAAATGAAACTGTATGGCAAAATTTGTCAAAAGCCTTAAAATATGCTTATGTTTTACCTGGTAATTCTACTTCTAAGAATTTACTATGAAGAAATGATTAGGCAGAGGCATTAAGATAAGTTTAATAGGAATGCTCACCATAACACTGTTCACAATAAAAAAAAATCAAGGCATCCAATAATAGGAGACTGGCTAAATAAATATGGTCTTTTCACACAGTAGAATACCATACAGCTTTGAAAATAATGACATGGAAATAAAGCTTCTGATTTGTAAAGATATTGATAACTTTGGGGAATGAAAAAGAGGTTATAAGTAATGTGACCATTCTCTCCCCATACACAGAATGTGTTTACGTACTATGTATACACACATGTATATTAAGATCTGCATATTTATATATAAACATTAAAAGAACATAAACCAAAAAATTAAAATATTTATGGAGGGGGAGGAGATGGAGAGAGGTGACTGTTTTTTGATGACTGTTATTTCCTTATGTTTCTACAGGAATCTGTACATTTGTACACAGATTAAAGGAAGAAAAGACTCAAAGAGATGATATTAGCAACACCTTGGGAACTGAGGGAAAGGGGGACTATGACTTCCGAGAAGCACTGAAGATCTAATTTGAATTATAAAAGTATAGTTAGCTCCATCATAGGAAAAGAAATTCCCTTGAATTGGAGGCATGCACAAAAAACCAGCTCTGCAGAAGACAAAACACATGGGTGCTTCTTCTGATCCGATCTCTCTGGCCCCAAACTTAACATCTCTTATGCTGTAACTGAGACAGCTTTCACTTAATAACTTGAACTTATTTCTTTATGGGAACATAGTTCCTCAGTGTGGTGGCATGTCTGCTAGTGGAATCATTGAATCCACAGTGACTATTCTAGGTCAGAAGGAGCAGATGTTCTGACAGTGGTTAAGAGTGCCATGAGGCATCTAAATAGTGAGAACAAGCAGTTACCCATCTCAGAAATGTTACGCCAGTAATTCTGGTGTGATGGTTAAGAGAGTGCACTCTGGAGTCAGCCAGCCACTTACCATCACCAGTGTGACCTTAGATAAGCAACCTAACATGTGTTTCCTCATCTGTAGAATGGAAATATTAGGGTTGTTCTGAGGTTAAAATGAGGTAATACTTATAAAGCACTTAAAATGAGTTTCTGACACATAGCCCTAGTAAATGCGAGTTATTGTTAATACTATTAATAACATGAAGGTAGTAATAATCCCATACTTCCTCATACCAATAACTTACAATTCCTGTCCTCCACTGATCTGTTCTCCTGATAAAATCTGAAATAAACAGGCTTAATATAACTTTAAAATTTCACTTAACCCCAGTAATTTCAAATCTAGAAATAAAGCAGTATGGAATAAATTAACATGATAAAATTAATCTAGATGAACACTTTGTAAGTTGCTGACTCAGTAAATACTTAAGAAATGTAAGTTTCAAGAAGCAGAATTAATACTGCTCTTTGTGGGAGGGTATAGCTCAGTGGCAGAGTGCATGCCTAGCCTGCACAAGGTCCTGGGTTCAATCGCCAGTACCTCCGTTAAAAATACATAAGCAAATAAACCTAACTACCTCCCCCTAACCCCCAAAAAGAAAAAAAAATACTGCTCTGGATTCCCAGAGCCTAGCACAGTATAGACATTAGAAGACATGGAAGATGCCCAATAACATTTCTTAAATGAATTAAATAAACAAATGAGTTTTTAAATAATCACTCCAATTCATCCTTATTGCTAATATCCTATTCTTTTACAGCACCCCATATCCTCCCCTCTGGAGCACTAAACCTTTAGTTTTAGATGCATTTTAAGAAGCGTACTTTTTCAAAGGACACAGGTAACTTGGTAGAACCAGGACCACGCTATTATATTCATATGTATATGATCAGACAATACGATCAAGAAAGTCATTTTCAAGTGACACGAAAAGCTCCTTAAATGCTCCCCTCTATACTTACCCCCTCGCTCTCCCCACAACATCCTTTTTCTCTAGCCAGTGTTGTCCTTGTTTATAGAGGCCTCGGTCATCAACCGCATTGTTATCTCCTTTGGTCAAAAACTTGATATGTCCATTTTGCCTTAAAAGAGTAAGGGAAACCCAAGATATCAAATACTGTCATGCCACCTGAAAGCACAAAATTTGTTCTTGTTAACTGAAAATATCTGTGGAACTGTGGAATTTTATCATCATTCCCAATAGCAAAATAATTCTTTAGCTAAAAGGATGTTCACAGCTATACTGTTTATACTAGGGAAAAACTGGAAACAAGTGAAAAGTCTAACAGGAGTTGAAATACTATGCAAACATTAAGGATGATGATATAGAAGAATATCTAGTGACATCCAAAAATCATACAAATTTTATTAAGTGAAAAAATATTACAAAATAGCACATACAGTATAATTTCATTTTTATATTAAAATAAACACAATCAATCTTCTGGAAATACAAAGAACAAAGAAACACATTAAAGCACCCCATAGGATATAATTGGCGAAACGAAGACTACAGAACTACAGGATGATCCAGCTTCTTCAACCAGTAAGTTGCAAGGAATAAAGAAAGAGAAATAATTTACAGATTAAGTAAGATATTAAAAAGCCATATTAACCAGTTGCAACTGAGGATCTTATTTGATTCTAGATCCAAATAAACTGTTAAAAAAAAAAGTTGATATAATTGGGAATTTGAACAAAGATTGGAAACTTGGGGGGCAGGGTATAAGCTCAGTGGAAGAGCACATGCTTAGCATGCATGAGGTCCTGGATTCAAACCCCAGTACCTCCATTAAGACAAACAAACAAACAAACCTAATTATTACCCCCACAAAAAAATTTTTTTTTAAAAGATTGGAAACCTAATGTCAAAAAGGAATGACTGGTCATTTTTTTAAGGTGTAAGCATGCTAACTGTAGTTATATTTTATTTAAAGGCTCATTGGTTATGTTTTCTAGATATTTACTGAAATATTTACATATGATATCACATGATATCTAGGATTTGACTCAAAATAGTACAAGTAGGAGAATGAGAAGAGGTGGTAGTGTAGGTGGGGCAGAATTGACCATATATTAATAATTATTGGGACTGGGTGATTGGTACATGGAAATTCATTATACTGTTTTGTCTACTTTTGTGCATGTTATAAATTCCCCATATTTAAAAAATAAAAGCAAAAAAGAAAGACATTAAACAAGGTCTAAAATGATAGACTAAGGTGTAAATAGCAGCTACCTATGGCTTTCTTTTAGCTTACCTTTAGCTTCTAATTTTTTCTCCAACAAATATACATTACTTTTACCTGCCAGGATTTATGGAAACAGTATCTTACTTGATCAGATAACTATTAGTTTAATTCTACTAAAGAACCACGAGGCTTCTAGTAATTTCAAAATTTAACTGAAAGCAAAAATTACAGTTGATAAAGACTATCTTAAAATTAATTCAAGTGAGTTTGGGTTAACCACTATACTAGAAAGAAGAAAAATAGCTTCAACTCCTATTGAATAATATCTACTTAGATTCTAAGCCAGAAACTAGCTCACTAGACACTAAATCATCTGCAGATAAAACTAAATTGGGAGGTGTTGCAAACACTAAAAACAGTCAAGTGCAACAGTCTCATTAAAAATGAGATTCCAATTAGAAAAAATGCAAATGTACACAGAGAAATAATCTGCAGCTGACAACTCAGCAAATGAAAGAATGTCTGAAAAATCCTGGAGGGTAAAAGAGGGCAGGTGCCAAGAGGGGGGCTAGCTCCAAGAGTGAAAGTCGGGAGCAGCAGGAAGGAAGAGTCAATTCAACCATGAAGTAACAGCAACCCCACAGAGGCAGAGAAATAAAATCAAGTATGAGGAGAGAAAAACTGGAAAATGGGAATCTCCCCATGAAAGGAAAGGGATGCTACAAGAGATCTGGGCTATTTCCAAAGACATGGTTTGCCAACAAAACAAACAAACAAACCCAATTTCCCCGCTCTGGGATGTAATCAGAAGAGACCACCACAACTGTTCGAAAAACATAGCTTTCTTTCATTTACTTAATAGTGCAAGAAATAGTCTCTTGTGGCAGCCAGCTCCTATTAAGCCTGCTATAAAGACCTAATCCAGCACTTCACAACCCATAGGCCCCAAATCCTGACTGGCAACATTTATATGGGACTTTTCCCTTGCTAGCACAGGGACCAAATATTTAATATTATCAATCTCCAAGGAGCTCAAAGCACTTACAGTTTACTTCAAGCATCATAATACTGTGATGTCAGGAGGGAAGAAATAATTGCTTAGATAAGATAACAAAGACCCCCAAGAGCCAAACGGGTACAAAATGATGTATCTATCTGTACAGAAAAGAGCAAAGCTAAGGACTAGGTCACCCAATGGTGAAATTTCTCCTTCCAAATACTTGATCATATGCCACTATTCAATTTCATCCAATTATAATACTTCCTATAGGCTGCACTTACTAAATACATATTAGAGTAGGCTACACAGTAAGATAAAGTAAGAGTTTATACGTGGCAAAAAAGTAAGTATTAAGAATGGCTGACTAACAGGTTAATATGACGAGCTATCCAAGAGAATTAAGTCAACTGATAACACTGAATAGCTAGCTCACCTTTTAAATTAAAAAACAAACTTCACTATTTTCTAGCTCTTTCCTAACTCATCTCTTTTGGAAGAAAACGGAAAATAAGAAACAGGTGAGGGGAGAACAAAGACATTTTTTGCTGTTTGCCATAGTACATATAAACTTGCCTGCATACATAGCCCTCATGTAGGAGTGAGGAATAATAATTTTCCTTTTTTAAAAAACTTAATTAAAAATATATTAGTAACTACAATAATTGCAGGACATAGTTAAGCCTTTTTAAAAAACAATGCCAGCCACTTTCTCACTATTTACTATTGTCCCCAAATACTGGAAGTTTCTTAATGTTTCTGATAAGAGAATTTTGCCTGAGCTCAGTAGTGCACTAGAGAGAAGCCCTAGATTACATGCCTTTTTCCACTGCCTAGTCATATAGATCAGTACACATAATTAGTCTCAACTGGAGAACAGGCAGGACTAGGCACAAAGAACAGATTCAAATTCATGGACCCAGTACCCTCATATTAAGCAGCACTTGGCAAGCTGATCTTTAGTTCAGGGGTTCTTTGCATATGTGGTAATATCAGGTATATTCTACCATATGCTCATTAGGTAATCATGTTACAAAATAGTATTGAGTAGATCCTAGTATTACATGGCGGCGGGGTATATGTTTATAAGACAAAGAGAAATACTTCCAATTTTAATATTTTATCTCTGGATTCTAGAATTATATGTGATTTTGTTTTCTATATTTTCCAATTTTATACAGCATCATGTATAAGAATATACATGTAATAAGAATGTTCATAAGATGGAGATTCAAACTATTTCAAAAAGATACTTGCACCCCAGTGTTCACAGTAGCATTATTTATAACAGCTAATACATGGAAACAACTTAAATGTCCAGACAGATGATTGGATAAAGAAGTTTTGGTGTATACACCCCCCGCCCCCAGAATACGACTCAGCCATAACAAAGAACAAAATAATGCCATTTGTAGCAACATGGATGGGCCTATAAATTATCATACTAAGTGAAGTAAGCCAGAAAGAGAAAGAAAAATACCATGTGTTATCACTTATATGTGTAATCTTTAATAAAAAATGATAAATGAATTTATTTACAAAGCAGAAACAGACTCATAGACATAGAAAATAAACTTATGGTTACAGGTAGTGAGGGAAGAAAGTAAGGAGGGATAAAATGGGAGTTGGGAATCAGCAGATACAAACTACTACATATTTGGGATTCACAGATATTACTATATATAAAATAAACAACAAGGTCCTACTGTATAGCACAGGGAACTATATTCAATAGCTTATAATAGCCTATGATAAAAAAATAGGAAAGGAAATATATATATTCATATTTATATGTAAAACTGAGTCACTACGTTGTACACCAGAAACACAACATTGTAAATCAACTATACTTCAATTTAAAAAAGAAAAGAAAAAGAAAAATGTAAAAATAGAAAAAAGAAGTAAATTTAAAAAAAAGCAAAAACAAACAAGATGGAAATTCAACATATGAAAAAAGAGCTTTATACTGTATTTACAAATTTACGAAGTTACACAGAAACAGATGGAGAAGGAAAGGAGGAATGAGACAAGAAAGAAGTCAGCTGGATAATTCCCACCTCTATTCTTCTTAAAGCTCAGGATTTTATTTATTAAAACAAGGTTCAGATAAAAAAAATGAATGAATAGTGCAAAAACAAGGTTGAAAATGTTCAAGACACATTTATTACAAAAACTTAATCCATTTTGGTTGTCATTTGGTCTCATATTTAAGAACAATGTTAATACTATTAAATCAAATGATTATTACAACCAGCTATTTTAGTCTCCTCAAAAGAAAAAAGGAAACTGGAAACTTTGGAAGATTAATAGGATCTGTTATCTAAACAGCCTGCAAACTGAAGGCACCTCAAGTGTCTAAAGTAAATGACCAATAACCTCAGATTACAAATAACCATACACGTTAAAGTATTTGGAATTCTGTTAAAAATTATTCTCAAAATTTAAGGTATCTGTAAATTGAGACAGTATCTGTCAAAGAACCTGCCCTGAAACAAGATAACTATTTCAAAATAAAAACTCAATTTCAAAGGATCACCTGTAAAAATGAACAACTTCTGCTCTACCCAAAATAGGACTTGGGTTTAATTTGACTTTCTCTGATAAATAAGGGGAAAATTGGTTCTGCTTTGTTCACAATAGGCAGTGCTGAGAACAAACAATACAAATCCACTTTAAGAATCTGGCAAACACTACCTGTACTGAATAAACCTTCACAATCCTAAAAAGAACTAAGTTATTCCTTATTAGTCAACAATAGAATGTTATTTAAAAATTACAATCTTTCAATATACTGAAGTCTGGGGGGAAAAAAAGAGCAGTCAGATCTTTCTTTTATCAATGAAGAAAGCTAAGCTAGAATGTTTACAGGGACTTTCAAAAAGCAACAGTTGACAGTTCCCTCTTCTGTAAGTGGAAAAAATAGACTACTTGAGAGGGTGGTAAGTATGAGCATTTATTTAGGGCTTCCGCATACTCAAGAACTGACATCAATCCCATTGTCTCACTTCCCTGTGTGTCCTTCAGGACATACCCTTGTCCTTCATTTCTTTCTTTCCTTCCCTTCTGAAAGTTCTCCTTAATTAGAAATATTATAGATTTGGAAGAGTAGGGTGAGGAATATGTAGTTGCACAGGGGAAGCACAGGCTTAGAACCAAGAGATCTTATAATTCATCTTCCTAAACCTCTTTCCATTACAGACAGGGAAACTGAGACCCAGAGATGTGAAATCTTTTGCTCATTGTTATGCACACCTCTACCATAGCAGATTCTAAAGACTTTCCGTATGTCCTTTTCAATTATAAAATGCAAGAGTCTGTATTTATAAGAATAACTAAGATTCAATGAATTTTCTTTGGAATTAGAAAAAGTTGATATATTGATTCTTATTTGAAATGTCTGTGAGATTGCCTTAAAGGGTTGGGGTTTTTTTGTTTTTGTTTTTTTAAAGATTAGGGCTACCTCATCAATTCTATGAGAAGACTCTACTGTGGTCAATCTTTACGTCATGTTTTTTCTGGGGTTATATACAAGGTTACTGATCTGGTTAAGAAGTAGAAAGGAACCAAGAAACACCTTCAGGGAAATAAATGAATTAATAAATAAGTATTTAATTTTCCAAATGTTCACCAAACTTTCAGACATTGATAAAAATAGATCAGAAGAAGGACCTAGGAGTTCTCCACTCTTTCTTAATTTTTAGGCTATCAAAATTAAATACTGTAAACACCTAAAACTGAAAAATATTTTAAAATAGAGAAGATATAGTTTGCACATACTTTTCATGAATCTTCAAGACTCGGTGAACTATAGGAATCTCTCTTCCTTCTATCCTAAAAACAACAATTTCTCCCACTCGTATGGGATCTTCAACTCGATTTGTTAGAAAGAGAAGATCTCCTCTATGAAATGCAGGTTCCATGCTGCCACTGGGAGGGAAAGAATATAACAGTAAAAGAAAGTCTGAGATTAAATTTACTTTCAAAGTTAGATATTCAACAAAACAATTCAAAGTATCACCTTTGGAATATACTTAACACCTTAACAAACATATCAACATCATCAAGTACAAAAATGTGTACTGTCCTCCATATATGGTTTCCTTAGACTAATTAGTTATACTAAAGATTTCCTTTAGTTAACAGCCTTCATTAACTAGTTCCATTTCAAGCATTACTATTCAAAGGAGCTTAAATTTTGAAAAGGGCAAGGTTAGTAATTCCTTAACCTTTTAAAATTTCAAATGACAAACAGAATATAAAAGAATGAACTTTATAATCACTGCCCTTCTTCTCACTTTATTTGAAAACACTAAAGCTATTTAAATATTCAAATAACAACTGGATCATCTTCTGCCATTTATAAAGATACAGACCAAGATGACCTTATGGTTTCAACCCAACAAGAAGGAAAAACAACTTATCAAGTCAAAGAACAGTCAGCTACAGAGATAATGCTTGTGTCCTCAATTTATTTATTTAAAAAAGAGAAACAAGAAAGAAAACCAAAGGCAAAAGCAGAGATTTTTGCCTAAGAATTTCAGAAGCAAGGAAAGAATTCAATTCCATGGTAATTAGTGATGACAAACTTCTAGGTGTCTTCTCACCTTCACGTGTTCTTCCCTATACCAAGTTCTTCAAAAATCCTAAGATATATGCACTAATGAAACTTGTCTTTCTAAGGAGTAGCCCATTTGTACTATTTTCAGAAACTCAAGCTCCAGTTTTTAATAACAACAAATTTAGTAAGAAAAGAAATGGATAAACAAAGAATAAAATTCAATACAGGAACAAGGACAAAGTCCAAACACTTCTGCTTGAAGACTCTGGTCCCTCTACATACATAAGGGAATATATAGCAGTGGTACCCAAACTTGGCTGCACAGAAGAATCACCTAGGAAACTTAAAAATCTCTGTGCCCAGGTCATATCTCAAACCACTTAAATCAGAATGTTTGGAGATGGGAAGCAGGCAACAGTATTTTGTAAAAATCCCAGGTGATTCTAATATATAGCAAAATCTGGGAACCACTAGAAATATGGATTTTCAGTACATGTTTATTCTTAAAACTTTTGTTAAGGTTCCCCATCGGGCAATGAGTTCTCTTCCTCAGAAGCTGTTCAGAAGACAGAACGTGTTTGTTGAAAATATTATACAAGGCATTATAGACATGAAATTTTCAAGTTTTTATTTTGGTTGATTTTTTTAAATCAGTGACATCCTTTGCTCAAATAAAACCTTGCTTGAAAATTATATAAATAAAATAGATAAAAGCTGAATTGTTCTAGTTGATGACGCATCTTTATTGAGCACTTATTATATGCAAAGTGCTAATTCTACGTGTTTTTTTTAAACAATCTTTAGAACAACTCTATAATGTAGATATTATTATTACCCCAACTTTATAGACAAAGAGACTGAGGCTTAGAAAGGCCTAGAGTCATAAATCAAAAAAATGATAAAGGTGCTATCTGAACCAAGGGAGTCCACTCTCACTGTGTTAAACTGCCTCTGAGACACTCCAGAATTTTAAGCAGGGAGCATCATCATCATATTTACATTTAGAAGATATCACTTCGGAAGCTATAGAGTACATAGAAGACATTCAAATATTTATTGAATTGATGAGTAAAGTGGAAAAAAGTGAGAAGGCAGACTGGAAACCAGCTGTCCAGGCTATTACTTTATAAATGAATACTTAGCAACTATTAAAAGTATTATGGGGAGGTGGGTATAGCTCAGTAGTAGAGCACATGCTTAGCATACATGAAAACCTGGGTTCAATCCCAGTACTTCCATTAAAAAAAAATGTTATTAAAAACATGGGAACAGGACAATAAGAGGAAAAGATAGAGAAAAGAACACACAGAACTACCTCAATTATGTAAGAATATACATGAAAAAAAAGACCAAAATGTTAACAGTGAATATTCCAGAACTATGGGTGAATTTGTTTCAACTAGTTTTTTTGTTTTCAACATTTCATAGAATGAAAATATATTAACTTTTTTCCACTTATGAAAGAATTTTTTTTTTAAGGTCGCTACAACAGCCAAGGCAGGAAATAATGAAGACTTGAAACAGAACAACAGTAGGGAGGACAGTAATAAAAGGGTGGAACAGAAAGAGGGAAAATAAAGAATTTGATGGCCAATTGGATACGACACACGGGAGGATCAAGAATGACTCTGAGGTTTTTAACATTGGCAACTGAACAGATGGCCGTGACAGTCACAGAAATACAAGGAAGAAGAACAGGTCTGTGGGAAAAGGAGATGAATTTCACTTTTATCAGGAGGAGTTTCAAGTGCCTGGTCAACATCCAGATACAGATGTTAGCGCAGGATGAAAACAAGAGCGTGGATTCAGGGAATAAAGTCAGATGAGAAAAAAAAAAGATTTAAGAATTCAGGTATGCTGGGATTTCAAAATGTAGAATAGATAAACAAGATTATACTGTATAAACAGGGAAATATATACAAGATCTTGTGGTAGCTCACAGCAAAAAAAAAAAAAAATGACATTGAATATATGTATGTTCATGTATAACTGAAAAATTGTGCTCTACACCAGAATTTGACACAACATTGTAAAATGACTATTACTCAATAAAAGAATGTTAAAAAAAAAACGAATTCAGATATGGATGGCAATTAAAAAACAGATAAAAGCATGTGGTAAGAGGATCATTAGAGAAAAAAGTAGGGGCAACTTGTTAAAAATTAAATAAATTACTAGTAAACTTATTACTATTATCTGATTAAGCTATACTTTTAAATTTAACACATCAATCATTCTCAATTTTATAAGAAGTTATATATAAATTAAACCGACTTCAGCTTTATAAAGGGGACAAAACTAGTTCTGAATGTTCCCTGAAACTTCAGTTAATAAAATAATAAGAACGTATTTGTCTTTTCCCCTAGTGGCTTCACAAAAGTACCAAAAGTGGATTCCTAGTTGGCCTGAGTCCTCTGGGGCATATTTGGTTCCAGGTTTGAACCTGGAAGTTTCAAGGTTGAAGTTTCATAAAAATCACATATATATTACCCAATCACATAAATTACTTTCTCTAATGACTGTTCCTTCCAGTCTTGACCAGATTCTTTTCTAATATGATCTGTTCTCTTTTCATTTCTTTTCTTTATTCCACTTTGGCAATCAGAAAAGTTCAGTATACAAATAACCTAGCTACTTAGTAACCTAGTTACTACGTAACTTATCCGAACACACCTTTTTAGTCCCAACTGATATTTTCAGGACCACCAAAGTGCTAAGCAGGTCCTTGGTCTCATCCTCTACTCACTCCACCATTCCCAGTTTAAAGGTCACTAGACTGTCCATAAACATAACCACTGAAGGGAGCTCAATCTGAAATAATCCCAGAAAAATCTCCAAAAGAAGCCTCCCTGGGCCTCCTCTCTACACCCTTTCACCACAGTGCCAATTACTGTGGCTTCTCCTTCTGTTAGTGTTGAACACATCGCAAACTGAAGCTCTCCACTGAATTCAAGACTGTCTGGGAACTTAGGGCCACATCACTGTAGAACTGGAAAGATACCTGATATCATCTACGTCTAGCCTTTCTTTTGCAGATGAGGAAACTATGATTCAGTGAATAAGTGACTTGCCCAAAGTGGCAGTTAGACAATGAAAGAGCTAGAGACCCAAGTCTATATACTACCATAGTAGTACAATAAATGCTTTCCCAGCTAATAAAATCCAGACATTTCACTGGATCTCTAAAATTACAGATGCATCTGATTACTAATAAAGGCCAGCCTAAGATACGAGTAAGAGTCTGAGTAGGGCAGGAGTAAGACCCTGGAGACCCAGTGCTTCCAACCACTTGTTGCTGGAAGTGCATCCTAGTATGACAAGAAAGAGTCAAATTCATCTTGTTAAGGTACTACTATCTAGGCTCTAGATAATGCTAATGATTCAATTTATTTTATATTTATACTCCACTATCTCCAGCAAAGACTTGAGATAGATTACATAATTAAGCCCCAAATAAGATAGATCTATAATGATTCAATTAAATAACCAAGTGGTAATTCTCCAAAAATGAGCTGCTAAAGTAGGTTTTTTCATGACTAAGAGTATGAATATAAGTACAGAGAAGGAAGACAGTAGAGAAAAAGTCAGTACCATTTGTCACTTTAAGAGACAGCATTAATATATTCAAAATTCCTGACGTCTACTTGAAGTGATATTTAAAGGTCAGCAGGAAACATGGAAATAATTAGTGATGCTTCTGTACTGACACTGAGAACACGCTGGAGAAAAACTCTTAGTTTGTGGAGATGATACATAAGCTAGTAAATTAACAACTAAATATCAGCCCTGATAAATCAAAGTAAAGAATGTAGAAGACAGAAGAATTACAGGAAAATAAAGTCACTGAAACACTTAAAGAGATGTGCCAAAAACAAAGCTCATACAGCAAACATTTCATAGAAAGGCCATGTGCCCTTTGGGGTCTGAATGAAAAGCACCTAACAAGATTGAGAATTTCTCACAACTGAGAAATAGTAACTAATTTCCTTCCAGGCCCTCTTTTGGGAAAGAGTAGTTTCTAAAGAAATGATATATCAGTTATTCAATATCTCAATTTCTCCTAAGTAATGCCATGCATTCCATGACTTGAAAAGAAAAATTAGTTGTTACCTGAGCACCACTACAATTGGACTTTCACTTCCAGTTATGACCATTAACCCCTTCCAGATCATCAGTGCCGAGGAAACAATCATTCCAAAATTTAGGACTTGATAATAGAGCTGTAACAACAAGAGAAGAGATCAGATCCATAATTATCCCCACCCTGGAAAGCAACTGACAGTAGTATCCTCTTAAAAGTTTCAAGTAGGACTATTAAGGCAGCTTTAAACATTCTTTAAAATACTGTAATAATTATACCATCAGTATCCCAGAACAGTCCCCCTTCTCTCATCCAAAGTACTATGCTCTGTTTTGTTTGCTAAAACACACTACACTTATATAATAATATTATTTTCAGAATTTTTCACATAAATTATTTCATTTGGCTTCACAACCATTCAGCTTAAATTCAGTCACATCCACGATATATGTAATCTATCTCCGCTAACAGTAATATACCTCTGCTTCTCAACTCCTCTAGTTCTTACTTTTCTACAATACTTATCCCTTGATAGTCATGGGTATTCAAAGACATTTAACTCCTCCTCTCATTTTAAACTTGAGGAAATAGTCTCAAAGAGAGGAAATGGCTTCACCAAAGTCACACAGCTTTTCAGTCACATAGTTAGGACTTGATGGCCAGCCTCTGTCTTACTAAATTTCCACTGCTTTTACGATTAATCATAAAATTCTATAATTTGAATTCTATAATTTGAATAATCGTAAAATTCTATAATTTGAATTATAATTTCTATAATACCAGAAAGGTATTTCATATTTCTGCAGCAAAACTAAAAATTCACACTGAAATAAATAAAAACTAAAAATTGCTACTGTTAACCAGTTCAAACCTGTTTTGCTGAGAAAAATCTTTCCATTTTCAGAAGGGCACAGATGTAGCATTGTCAGAACAGGTATGGGATAGCTAATGAAATAACTGTTCTTTAAAAGAAAAATAAAAGACTTAAAAATTCTGATTTTCTTCTTTTCTGTGTCTCTGCAACAAGGTCACCATAATTACCCTTCTCTTTTTCTTCAGACATGTAATACTACTTTTCACTATTGAATCATTGTTGTGAAATATATCTAATCACCAAGATCATCTTCATCATTCTTACTAGAGAAAGAGGTTACAAGTCCCTCACTGTATATAACTGGTATGTTCCTTAAGAGGTGCCTGTTTGCATACTGCTAATTCAGTCTCTGCGAGCCAAAACCTACACAGAAGCACACTATTTGCTGAAACAAATACTCTAGCTGAGTAAATCTGAAAATGTCATATTCCTCTTTTTCTCCCCTTTTTCTGCCAAAATCTTTATTCAAAAGACAAACATATTGCCTCCCTAGCCCCTGCTTTCTTCACTACTATATCTGAATATTAATGAACGTACAGAAAAAAGTGCTTTTTCTGGTACTGGCAAAAATAAGGTGGCAGCTATCTAACCTCATAGCATTTGACCACATCAAGCTACTTATTAATAAGACATCATGACATATGTGGAGTAGCAACCACAGAACTGAATAGCCTCATTATTTTTTCTAAGAAGGGACTAGAGCATTATGTTCCTCAGTGCTCTACAATTGCTCCAACTTACAGACTAGAGAGTTTCCAGGCCACAGGGCTAAAGGGAAATGATGCCAGACCCTAGAAGTCTCTGTGACTTGAGGATAAAGATCTGGGAGTTTGGGGAGGTGAAAGCAGTTTAGAGTATAGGGCAGTACAGAAATGAGAACTATACAAAGATCTACAGACAGTATCTCCACAAGTCTTCAGCTGAGTGATGGTCAGCAATGATCAGTACATTCATTTGAAGGAAGTATAAAGAATGGAAAAAAATACCTAAAAGGAGCAGATGGAATAATTCTCAAAGCTCATATGGGGCAAGAGTAATTTGTTTTGACCAGCCAGAGTGGAAATCCTCAAAACACACAGGCTTTGGATAGAGTACTCAAAAGTTACTGTTTAGCTGTGGTGCAAATTTAGCCTTAGACTGAAGGCTGCACTGGACTTAACAAAGCCTTTTTAAAGAGCCTTGAAAGGATTAAATTGTTTCTAAGTAACACGACTGTATCCCAGAATAAAGTTCAAGAATACTTACGCAAATACAAAAATATCCAGCACCTAAAAAGGTAATACAAAATTTGGCAACAAATAAAAAATTACCACATATACCAAAAAGCAAAAAACTATGCCCCAAAATGAGGAGAAAACCCAGTACATAGAAACAGACCAGAAATGACAGAGATGATAGGATGAGTAGACAAAGACACTAAAACAGTATGTTAAAGATGTTAGGGAAAGATTGAGCACATTAAATAGAGACTTAGATGACAGAAAATATATCCAAGACCTAAATCAAACCTCTAGAGATGAAAAATAAAATGTCTGAAATGAAAACCACACAGGATGGAATAATAGCAGATTAGACACCACAGAAGAAAAGACTAGTGTACCTAAAGTCACAGAAAAAAAAAAAACTACTTCAATGAAAAAGTAATTTTAAAAAAGGACTAAGTAAAAGGGAATGGAGCAACAGTGAGCTGAAGAACATCATCAAACAGCCTAACATACATGTAATTGGATTCAAGAGGAAGGGAAAGACAAAAAAACTTGAAAGAAAAAATAATGGCCAAAAATTTTTCAAATCTGATGAAAACTATAAACCTATGTATCTAAGAAGTATAACAAACTTTAAGCAGAAGAAACTTGAAGAAATTACCCCAAAATATAATCATCAAACTGCTTAAAATCAACAATAAAGATAAGAGAAAATTGTAAAAGCAGCCAGATAAAAAAAGACATTATGTAAAAAGGAACAAATACACTAGCAGACTTCTCTTTGAAAACACAAGCCAGAAGACACTGGAGTAACATTTTGAAAGTACTAAAAGAAAAACTATCAACCTAAAATTCTACACCCCGAGAAATTTTTTCAAAAATGAAGGCAAAATAAAACCTTTTCAAACACACAAAAACAACATAATTCATCATGAGCAGACTTACACTACAAAAAAAAAAAAAAAAAAAGCTTTAAAAAAGTCCTTCAGGCAAAAGGAAAATATCAAATAAAATCTGGACCTACACCAAAGAATGAAGACCACTGGAAATAGTATGTGTCAGTAAATATAAAATATATTTTCTCTTATTAAGAAGTTTTAAAGATAATTGACTAAAGCAAGAATAACAATAAGGTATTGTGGTAACATGCTTAGAAGTACTATGCTTAAATCGTAGATACTGTCCAATTGGATTTTAAAAATACCCAGTTACACGTTGTCTACAAAAAATGCACTTTAAATATAGACACAAATATTATAATAGTAAAAAGATAGAAAAACACATCATGCTAACAGTAATCAAAAGAAAATTGAAGATAAAAAAAGAAAGAAGGAAAGAAAGAGTGGCTACATTAATATTACACAAAGTAGATTTCACAGAAATAATATTCAAGGAGATGAGAGTCATTTCATAATGGTAAAGAGGTGAGTTCATTATGAGGAGATAATACTAAATGTTTATGCAACTAATAACTTCAAAATATAGGAAGCAAATACTGACAGAAATGCAAGGAGGAACAGACAAATCCACAGTTATAGTCAGAAATTTCAATACCTCTCTCTCAATAACAGATACAGCAAGACCAAAAAAAAAAAAAGGGCAAAGCAAAGATCTAAACGTTACCAATCTGACCTTACTGATATTTACAGAACATGCTGCCCAACAACAGCATTTACACATTCCTTTTAAGCACACACAGAACGTTTATCAAATAGACTATATTCAAGAACACAAGTCTCAATAGAAAAGAATTTGAATTATGCAAAGTGTATTCTCCAAACACAATGGAATGAAAACATAAATCAGTAACAGAAAGATACCTGAAAAATCCCCCAAATGTTTGGAAATCAAGTAATACACTTCAAAATTACCAATGGTAAAAGAAGAAATCAAAAGAGAATGAAAACAACATATCAAAATTTGTAGGATGTACCTAAAGTAGTACATAGAGGGAATTTTATAGTAGTAAAGAAAGGCCTGTATTAAGAAAAACAGAAAGATCTCAAATTATGTGTTGTTCCTGTTTATACTCAGTTCAAAATATTTTGTAATTTCCCTTGTGATTCTCCTTTGACCCATGGGTCATTTCCAAATATTTGTGGATTTCCCAAATTAAGCTTCCACCTTTAATCCTAGGAAAATCAAACGAAACTTGAAGTAACTCCCAGAAAAGAAATATTAAAAATAGGATCAGAAATAAATGAAACAGAAGACAAGAAACAAAAAAAGAAATACAATCAAACCAAAAGTTGATTCTTGAGAAGATCTATTAGCTAGACTAATCTGGAAAAAAGAAAGAATATATGAATTACTGATATCAGGAAAGCACGAGAGACGTGACATCACTAGAGTAATACATATTAATTTGTATTAATATATGAATATCAAAAGGATAATAAGCAAGTACTGTGAACACCTTTACACCAATATATTACCAATTCCTTGAAATACACAGGCTACAGAAGCTCACTGAAAAAGAAACAGATAACCTGAACAGACCAATATCTATTAAAGAAACCGAATTTATGGTTTAAAAACCTCCCCACAAAGAAAAACTACAGACTCAGACGGTAATCACTGATGAATTCTATTAAGCATTTAAGGAAAAAATCATAAGAATTCTATGCCAACTCTTCCAGAAGACTGCAGGAAAGGGAATATGCCCCAGCTCACTCTTTGAGGCCAGCATTTCTGATACCCAAACCAGACAGAGATGTTACAAGAAAACCACAAAATGGAATCAAGGACATAGATCTAAAAATCATTTGCAACATTTTAGCAAACAATCAGACCCAACAATATATACATTATGACCAAGCAGGATTTACCTCAGGACAAAAAGTTAGACTTCAATATCATCTCAATAGTGGATAGAATGAAACAGAAAATCAGCAAGGATATAAAAAACTTGAATACTGCAACCAACTAAACGTCTATAATATCTATAGAACACTCCGTTCAACACAGCAGAACACACATTCTCTTCAAACACACGAGACATTCTCCATCTGGTTCCTGCTACCACTAAGAAACTTAAAGCCTAGTGGTCCTCCTTGGATTTTGGAGGCAATATATACCACATTTGAGTGTACTACTCCAACCTATTTACCTAGCAAACCAATCCTGATCCAGTTTTTAGTAGGGCTCCACTAAAAGTCCAAGCTCCCATGCAAGCTCTTCTATCGCTTGGGCCCTAAGACCCAGAAGATCTCATGGTAACTGAAATATCTGTGACAGACAGAGAGCTTCTGGCAGTCCTCTACAGGTGAACGACAGCACAGATCTCCAGATCTGGGGGTAAAGTTATGCTGTACTTTGGAGAACTATTCTCTTTTTCAGTAACAGTTTCTAGCTTGCTGCTGAATTCTAGTACAGACTAAACACTTGACCATGATCACCAAGTTACCATATAACCTGAACGTCCCAGCATGAACTGGATGCTGCCAGATCCACCAAGCCATAAAGCTAGACATTCACAGCAGTACTCCATCAAGTGGAAGTGGTATATACAAGACTGGGCTTAAGCAGGTCCTGAATACACAAGAAAGTTGTACGAGAAAGAGACTCAGATACTCATGGTTCCTTCTCATGCTACATTGCTTCTTCTCTCTCAGCTTATACCTCTCGCCTCACAGGGAGTTCCCTATGACCAGACGACTAAGGAAGACGTTAGACCTGGTGTTTAGATGATGGTTCTACATGAACTATCTAGTACCAACTGAAAGTAGACAGTTATGACATTACATCCCCATTCAGGGCTGACCATAAAGGATTATGGTGAAGGGAAATCCTCCCAATGGGCAGAATTTTGAGTGATAGAATGATCGCTTTTCCTGGAAGAGGAGATAGCCACAGGTGTGAATTTACACTAATTCAAGACTGACTTGCAATTTGGCTAGATGGCCAGGGACTCAAAAGGGACATCACTGGAAAGTTAGAGACAAGAGGTCTGGGGAAGAGGTATGTGGATTGAGCTTTCCAAGTAGGTGCACAGAATGTGAAGATATTTGTGTCCCACCAAAAAATTACCTCAACAGAAGAGTATCTTTAATAATCAGGTGGATAAAATTACCTGTTTTGTGGATGTCAGGCAGCCTCTTTCCCCAGTCACCCCTGTTTTACCCAATGGACTCATGATCAAAGTGGCTGTAGCAGTGAAGATGAAGGTTAGCAACATGGCCTTTCACTCACCAAGGTTGGTTCTAGCCAATGATGAGTGCCTAGACTGCCAACTGCAAAGAACAACAATGCCACGATTTCTGATTCTGGCTCACTTCCACCATGGAAGGGGCAGCTAGACTCTGGATGTGGATCTGTCTTCCTTGTCCTCAGTATTTCTGACAAAACCGCCATCCATAAACTTACAGAATGTCTTATTCCTCAACATGGTATTCTATAACTAACACTGCTTCTGACCAGGGAACTTATTTTATGGGTAATTAAAGCACAGCAGTGGGCACATGGTCGTGCAACTCATTGGTCTTACTGTGCCCCCCATCATCTTAAGTGGCTGGCCTGAAAGAATAGTGGAACAGTAAGCCATTTATCAATTCCTTGTCTCTCAGCTCCAAATCCATCTTCTTTGTGCTACTAGGTTAAGCCCTATAAGCAAATTATCCTTTTCCAACTGGCTCAATGATGTTAGGCTTTATTAATAAATGCACTGAAGGACTACTGCAAGGTGACAAGAGGGAAGAAATGGCTTCTCTTCCCACGGAGTGTTTTTATTTCACATGGCAGCTAGTGGATCCATGTATAGGAGATCTGGTATGCACACCTCACAGACCATCACTGACTGGCTCCCGCCCACACACACTGGCAAATTTCTCAGCCTCCCAGCAGGCCATTTCCATGAACCAGCTCCAGCTCTCTGCTATGGCGAATGTCACTGCCATGACAGGATGCATGTCCCTGTGGCAGCCACACCCTCCCCAAAGAGGTCTGAATCAAGGTGTTTTGGTAGTTCTTTCCCTGTTCACTCCCTTATCCAATAGGGTAATAACTGTTTTCTGCATGTGCTACTTCTGAATCCCTTAAGAGTCCTCTTTAACTTGTTTTAGTAGTTAAGCATTTTTTAACAGTTAAAAATTCTTTGTATTTAATTTTTCCCTGTTCAATTACTGGTGTGGTTTCTATATTCTGAGTAATACAAATGGTCTTCTGAGGACAGCTATAGTACCAGCTAGTCACCAGGAACACTTTGCTGGGCTAGGATAACATCTAATGTTCTCCAGTGTATGATGTATGCTCCGAACCAGAACCAAATTCTTCTGTAAGTAGGATTCACTAGCCCAGAATTAAATGGTGGGAATGGGAGTGACTCTTCTATTATCCCTAATAGCCTGCTAGTGAAATTTCTGCTTCCTAGCCTCACAACTTTGGGTTCTGCTGGTTTAGAGGTTTTTATTCCCAAAGGAGATATCCTTCCACCAGGGGACACAATGGTTCCATTAATCTGTAAGTTGAGTCTGCCACCTGGCCACTTTGGGCTACTCATGCCAATGAACCAAAATGCAAAGAATGAGGGCTATCTGCTGGCAAAGGGGATTGCCCCTGACCACCAGAGGAAAATAGAAGTTTGTTACTATGTAATGAGGGAAGTGAGTATGACAGGAATATAGAGAATCCTCTGAGGCCTTTCTTAGTACTCCCGCCTCCTACGATAAAAGTTAGTGAAAACTACAACAATCCAGTTCAGACAGGACTCCTCATGACATTAACCCTTTAGTAATGAAGGTTTGGGTCACTCCACAAGGCAAGAAACTATGACCAACTTATGTTCTTGCTGAGAGCAAAAGGAATATGGAATGGTTAAGAAGAAAGAATACAGCTAAGCCCATGTGACCAATTACAGAAACAAAGGATAGCTGCATATTAGACAGAAGTATAATTTTGTTTTTATCTTTATTCAAAAAGTTAAATATGATTAAGAGGTGTGAATAAATGCCAAACTGACAGAGTAGACTACAATAGTATTGAAAATTACAGAAGTTTTGCCAAATTGGGGAAGCTAGAACTAGGTTTCCCCAAATCTCCCTCCCTGTATGGTTCTGGATTAGATTTGGCAAAAGAGAGAAATCTGTCCAAGACCTAGAAGGTGAAAGAGAAGCAGCTGCTATTATGCTGAAGGTCACTGTGGTTAGAGATGGTAAGAAACAGACATTAAAGGCCTGGAAGAATCCAATTTGTCCTTGCTCTTCCCTGCTCCACAATCAGAAACTAGCTGCAGAGGCAACAGCCTTCCACAGACTTCATCTACTCTCCTTTGATGTGGTCTCACTCCATCAGCCAGATGTGGAATCTAGCCCCCAATTCCACAGATTTGTCTATACACAGATCTGGTGGGCAATATTTCTCTGATTCTTCATCTCTTAGCTTTAGACTTTTACTTATTCAGCTTCTTCTACAATTGTATAAAATTTCATTCCTATAATAAATCCCTTAATTCCATAATATTCATAGTGGTTCTGCCTCCCAGACTAAACTCTAAGCAATAAACCATATTCTTCAGACAAAACATTCTGTCCCTTTAAACATCTGTGTTTGGATACTCTATCTCATCTCCTTCCTTGAAGTCAGAAAAGACAACTCTTTGAAGAAGACTTACGGTCATAATTTCTGGCTATATCTCAGTAGGGTTTGCCTTTATTGTTGGAGGCTTGTGCCATCTGGCATGGGAATAAATAATCATGCTTGTCTGTATGTCCATGGAGAGAATATTACGGGGGAAAAAACATGAAGTATATAGGAACCATTGCAAGTAAATGCCTAATCCTTACTATGGCACTGTATTCTAGATTCGTTCAGTGTTACAAAGGATAAAGAATGATTTCTGGAAGCTCAAGAACATACCCATGGATAGTAAGTGCAGTTGATGATATAATTTTACTTGCTAACTCCTTCCGTATATAATGGAGATTGATGCTCCTACATTGAAACTTAGCAATTCACTACTGAACATTGATTCCCTGCCAGTGATAAAGATTTTCCTGATCCTAAACAGGAGCAGATTAGTTTTCAATAATCAAAAAAAGTAATGGATCTATGCTCTGTGTCGTACACACCTCTTATTCACCGCACACTTACTCACATTAGGCTCAAGTCTAAGAAAAATCTCCCAGGTTTCCGTGTGCTTCACTAGAGGACCAATTCATTTAAAAAAAAAAAAAAGTTACCAAAGATATCCAGAATTCAATAAATATCACTAGAATAGCCATTAGGAGTTAAGTGATCCTAAGAGACAGGAAGATGTAAAATGAATGAAGGAATGTGCCAAGTCCTAAGGTCTTCAGGTTTAGGCAGGATGATACATAGTTGATTAAAATCCAAAGAAATGCAAAATTCAATCAAGCAATGCAAGAAGCCTAACAAGGAGGTAATAAGCAAGTTCTGTGAAAGTCAGATTAGTCCCATCAGGGCTCAAACATGGATCTAGTCACACGCTGGCCAATATCCTCTGGTCATAAGAATTCTGAGCAAGCAGAGAATTATATGCAAAAAATAATACAAAAATTATATAACTTGACATACTTATTTAGTGAGTGAGTATCTTTTGACCCCAGGAAAATTTATAATTTAGAACAGAAATACTTAAAGGGAATTATGTTTAGTGTTAATATTTTTATGTTAAGGACTCCATGCATATTTGGTCTTTTAAGTTTTGTAAAATGTAAGAGAATTCGGCTTATTAAAGTAACAGGTCAGGTTTGTAATTCCAATTTTAACTGTATAATAAATTGTTGTAGATTTATTATTTTAATCAGAAAGCTTACTATTTCATTATATTCAAATGTTGAAACATTTGAGAGAAGCTAAGCTCCAGACTTACAAAAATAATATAAGCATGTAGTGATGTTTACTGAATAATATACATTCTTAAAAAGGAAATTATTTAAATTTATAAATTAAAGTTAATGTTTTTAAGATGCCTGTTTGTTATTTAGCCTAAATATCCAAAGGACCATAAAAGTGATTGTTAAAATTTGCTAGACTTTAAATAGGATTAAGATTTGTAAACTGATTCTAAAAATTTTTTAAATTTTAGCTTTTACAAATTAAAAAAAGTTTTAATATAAGATAATTCAAATAGACTTTTTTGCATACAAAGGCCACCTCAATGGGCATCAAGAAATTAACCTACAACCAGAGGTGTGCTGGAGCTAATTTGCTGAATTTTTAGGAATCTTGCAAGCCAGATGATAAACAGTATTATTAAAAATTAATACAATTAAGTTTTATTAAAAACAAAGGTAATATGTATACTAAATTCATCAGTTCTTAATTATTTTACTACATTTTACTATTATCTGTATTCTTGAGATTATTTTAAAAATTTTATCTATAAGGTGGACGTTACAGTTGCATGCTACCACATTTCTTCCCAATTCCATATTCAGTGATATCATGGTAGTAGCTTGAAATCAGCCATGTTGGAACTATTCACACCATAGAAATAGGCAAACTACAAATCAGGGCTTCATGGATTAAGATAAGCCTCAGGAAAACTGTGATCTGATACTCCAGTAAAAGAGCCACTCTCCAAAGGGGAGAAGACAAATAAAATGGTATATAACAGCTAAAAGGACTTTAGAGATCACCTAATAGTCTAGGGCAGTCCACAAAGAATATAAGGCAAGATCTGAAGACAGTTAAGTGCACAGTTTGAATAGAACAATGTTCATACACACAGTGACATGAAATAGGCAGGAAAAGTAAACTGGGACAAGACTGAAACAGTGAGAAATGGCAAACTGTAAAATGACTGGGACTTACTGCAAATGCTATTCTAAGGGGTTTGGGCTTTAACCTATGGGAACTACAGAAGGTTTGAGGGCAGGAGAGAAGACATTAATTTGGCAACAGTGTATTGGATGCTGTGAAGGTAGTGAAACATTTTAACTTTGAAAATTGTGAAGTAGACCAAAAAAATTACATATAATAAACAAAAGTCTTGAATAAGGTGTTAAAAATCAATTAAATCTCAAAGCTCAAAAGAATACACGCTCTGTGATTCCATTTGTAGAAAATGCAACTCCCCCCACCAAAAAAAGTACGCAAACCCATCTATACTGACAAAAAAGCAAATCAGTGGTTGCCAAGCGCTAGAGAGATGAACTACAGAGGTACACAAGGGATCTCGTGGGTGATAGGAATGCTCTGTATCTTGATTGTAATGTGCATATATAACTGTAGAAACTTATCAAATGATACACTTTAAATGGATGGAATTTATTGTACCAAAGTATTCCTCTATGAACCTGATAAGAAAAAAAAATTACAACTCAAACAAATGGATCAGATGTTTGATGATATATATTTAAGCATAAATGGAAAAGTTACCCAAATGACAGCAATTTTAGAGGAATAAAATCAAACTTCCAGTTTCCCTCTTTTCATCTGATTTCACACAGTCACTATCAATTTTTTTCCCCAGATATTATGTGCAGGTAAAACCTTATTTCATAACTTACTCTCACCCCATCCCCATGCTATCCAATCCTTCCCATCCTCTCCTAACAACCCCTGGGAGGTTGCTCGTTTTCTTCATCTGTATAATGGGCATAACATTATCTACCTCACAGGTATATAAAGCAATTCACACATAACAAAAGCTCAAAAGAGCTCTTAGTACTTTTCTACACATTTATGCTCCTTGAAGGCAGAGTCTGTCTTATTTATCTCTGCATCTCTCTCATTGTACCTACCACCGGGTACAATAAATACTAGGCCCAAAATAAGAATTTCTTCAGAGAAATGTCTGTGGCACCTAGAAATTCAGATATGGATGAAAATAACACTATACAAGTGAGAACCTGAAATGTTATAAAGACATAAAAGGTTTGTGCAACTTGAAAAGAATGATCAATTCTGACTGAAAGAATTAGGAAACATGTCTAAGAAGAGGTGACAATGAGCTAACTAAGGTCTGAAGTAAGGTAAGAGGAGGCTGCATATCTTTTCCCCTAAGTGGTATTCATAAACAGTGCAAAATACAAGTCCAAGAGAAATCTTTAACAGTGACATCAGGATAATTCTTAACAGCGAAACACTGTAAAAAGGTCTGAGGCAAGCAAAACTAGGTGAGAAGACAAAAAGGAGCAATTTTTTCCAATCACTAAATAATTACAATATTCCCAGTACCATTCGGACTATGATCTATAAGTTCAAGACAGAGTAAGGTTTAAGGACAAAAATCAGGAGATCTAAATTTCAAGATCCCTGTACCACTAATATTGGGGGATATACCCGAGGATTCTGAGGGCTGCCACCAATTAATGCTGAGTGGACTCAAGGGTAAGAGGAGTAACTGTTACAACTCTGAACTCAGGGGTGGTTCAAGAAAGTCAGTGCAGCCCGCTAGGGCCCAGCTGTACTAGAAGGGTTGCAACGGGCTGAAAGCAGGAAAACGGCTTTTGTGGGGCCGACAACAGCCTTCCCGAGCATCCCAGAAGCCGGAGTAGAAGTGAACTGCTAAACCTAGTGGCCGGAATCCACTGGAAGTCGCCGCGACTGGAGAAACCGTGAGTACGCTGCCTAATCAAATCTAAAACAATAAGCAACCCCAACTCCCACTTAGAAAGCGCCCTACGTTTTCCACTTGCTCCCCAGCGTCGTTGGAGGAAATGGAACGTGAGGACTAGGCTTCCCGCTCCGCCCCCAGAAGGCCCGGTAACAGCTAGGGGCTAAAAATAGGAGGTGGATAAAGCTATCTCTGGCCACAGACTCCACAAAGAGATGAACTAATCCAGGCGCCAGAACCGCTCCGGCCCTCGCACTGGGGCCCAAAGGTCCGCGGGGCACCGCAGTGGCAGCGTCGAAGGGACAAGGGGGAACAGTGGGCGGCCAACCTCACCTGCCGCTTGTTCATCCGCCGCACATCGTCCAAAAAATCTAGAGACAGCATGGCGGGCTCGGCGAGGAGTCACGGGCAGAAGAGACGGCGCGATGTGACCCGCCAGAGGAACGGCTGCCGCACGGGCCGAGCTCACACTGGACAGGACCCCGCGGCGCCCGCACTTCCGCTTCCGGGGCGGAACCGGCGCGGCCCCGCCCCTTCCCTGCGGAGAGCAGACAAAAGGCCTCGGGACCGTCCTAGTCCAGCCGCTTGGCCTGGCCTCGCTGTAAGAGGGCTCTTGTACCCCAAACTTTGTTTGCTGAGAACCGACCTGAGCCCACCTCCTGCGCTCAGCCCCGCGGCCCCACACGGAGGCGGCCCCTCAGGGTAAGGTAGGAGGCCGCCCTCTACCCTCCAGAAGGCAGGCCCTGGTGCACACCTGGCCAATAGGAAGCCGAGTCTCCAGGTCTGAGGGCAGAAGCGGCCCCTGAGTGGCCGGCGTGTTCAAGTCCGGCCGCGGTTCTGGGTGTGGCACTGTATGTGTCGCCCGGCCTTGCCTCCTCTGGTGGGGCGTGTCTTCTTAGCTACGGGAAATGTGGTTGAGGAGTTTCAGTAAGTGCTGTTGGGTAAGGGCGGAGGATGTGAGAGACTTTCAAAGCACTGCCTGAACCTTTCACGAGTTTAAGAAAGTCTTGGTTGGAGAGAAAACAACCCACTAGGATTAGAAAACAACCAAACCATGCAGCAGTGTGATGAGACCACCAGTGGTGCGGTTTGTCAGGTAGTCCCCTCCTTCCCGAATTTGACCTCGGTAACAGGATCTGACTGTCTCCTTGACAAAAACCTGATTTTATCTCCGGCACCACAATGTGACCCTATTATCGCTGACTTCTGTCTCTATACAGACTTACCTCCTTGACTTACCTCCCCAAAACCCCTCATAATTTGAAAATACCGTAAGTCACAAATGCATTCAATACATTTAACCTACTGAGCATTATAGCTTGGTGTAGCCTACCTTAATTAAATGTGCTCAGTATTTGATTGTCCTTTATGATTGGATTACTGCATTCTGTTGATTCTTATTTTGTGGTTGGCTTTATCCCTTTGTTAACTAAGTTTAAAAAGCTAAAGCTCTAAACTGTTTTTAGAAACAATGAACAGTACATATATGTAAATTTTAAAAAATATGTGCAGTATATTGTGTATATGTATTTACATGCAATTTATTGTATATGTGCAGTCAAATTGTAATAATTCTACCTAATAAAACTGAAAAATTAGTGAAAAAAGTGCTCAGAACACTTACAAAGCGTATTTTATTTTAAAAAACAGTGCTGAATAGCTCATGTGACTTATTAACTACTATACTGAAAGTGAAAAACAATGGTTGTGTGGGTACAGAATGGTTTTAAGTATGCCGGTTATTTACCATCGTGATCATGTGACTGACTGGGAGCTGTGGCTTGCTGCACTGCCCAGCATCAGAAGAGAGTATCATACTGCATATCACTAGGTTGGGAAAAGAAGTACAGTTCCTACTGAATGAATATCAGTTTCACACCATGGTAAAAGTCCAAAAATTCTAAGTCAAACCATTTGAAGTCAGAATGTCTGCATATAAAGCCTTTGCTTTGACTGGCCAAAGCTACTAATATATACCTAGGACAAGAAAGACCAGAGCTGGTCTCTTGCTATTATTTCTATCTTTCTCAAAATATTGGTTATCTAACGTTGAGGGGAGCTGAGTGAAGGATATAGAATTGGAACTCTGTACTATCTTTGCAATTCTTTAAATTGAAAGTAATTTCCAAATAAAAATTTAAATATATTTGACAGTTTTTACAATGATAAAATAGATAGTTTTTATTATAACGAGTTTGGAGAAGGATGGAACACCACTGGTGGGTATGTAAAATGGTGCAGCCACTTTGGAAAATAGAGCAGTTCCTCAAAAGGTTAAATATGTTAACTATATTTCTATAGTTACTATCTTAACCATATTAACCAGCAATTCCACTCCAAGATATATGCCTAAGAGAACTGAAAACATTTGTCCACACAGAAATTGGTACATGAATTCATGGCAGCATAATGCATAATAACCAAAAAGTGCAAATAACCCAAATATTCATCAATTGATGAAGGGTTAAACAAAGTGTGGTATATCCATACAATGGAATATTATTTGGCAACAAAAAGAAAATCTACAACACAGATGAAACTTTAAAACATTCAGTTCTTAAAACATTTCTTCTTAATGAAGACCTGTAATAATCTAAACTAATGTATTATTTTGTAATATGTGTTATTGTTTATATGTTAAATTTGAGATTTCATTGTGTTACATTTTATTTTCAACTCACAAAAATGGATCAATAACTCACATCAGTTAGTTGAAAGTTAATTAAATCAGGATGCTGAATACTTTTAAACACAGAAAAAAAGTTGTAAGTTAAACATTGCCCAGGAATCCAGTGCGTATAAATATAGGGTGATCCACAAGTGCAATGAATTATGATGAGCACCTGAAAAAGAAAAGTACTAATAAGACATACCACGAGACTCTAAGACTTATGTTTTATTAAACTGGTAGTCTGTTTGCCCCTGGTTCCCAGTACATTATATATGTTTCATTACACACGTTATGAAACTTGATCAAATAGTGGCATAAAGACAATGAAGCTTTAGTGCCATTTTTCAAAAAAGCTCAGTGGCCAATCTGATAAAAAGAATTTTTCTAAAGG
Source organism: Camelus ferus (assembly GCF_009834535.1). Classification (NCBI taxonomy): domain Eukaryota; kingdom Metazoa; phylum Chordata; class Mammalia; order Artiodactyla; family Camelidae; genus Camelus; species Camelus ferus. The sequence continues at coordinate 10,650,773 of NC_045722.1, read as the reverse complement.
AAGGAAAAAACCTAGAGAACAGTGGTTCCTAATACAACATTGATAAAATTTCTCCCTAAAGATAAGAGACATGATCAAAACTATAAAGCTATCCTTTATCCGCTTTTATAGCCAAAGCAGTGGCAGGACACATTTTTGCCAAAAAGCTTTTAAAGTCAGTCATAGTGTTAATGATAAATATGGTCAGTAAGAAAGCTAAATAAGATACTGGCAAAATTCCTTTATCAAACTATATTGTTGGGGGAAAAAAGATACTGTTGGACACTGCATAATATGAATGGCATGCAAAGTGGACAAGCACATTGTCTGGCATTGTCTAGGGCTGCTGGAGAAAGTCATCCAACCATGCTAGGCCCTGGAAACCTATCACACCACTTCCCCCTCATCTTCATTGATCTGATGAATTAGTTATCTATTTCTGTGTAACAAATTACCCCAAAATTTTGAAACCTGAAACAACAAACATTATCTTACAGTTTCTGTGGATCAGAAACTGGGTGGTTCAGGGTCAAGTTATCTTATAAAGTTATAAGCTGTCCAGAGGGGCTACAGTCTCATCTGAAGGCTTAACTGAGGGAGGATCTGCTTTCAAGATCACTCATGTAGTTGTTGGTAGGTCTCAGTTATTCCTGGGCTATTGGGTTGAAGGCTCAATTCCTACTTGGCTGTTGCCCGTAGGTCTCCTTCAGTTTCTTGCCAAGTGGGCCTCTCTTTAGAGCAGCTTACAACATGGCAGCTAACTTCTATCAGAGTGAATGAGCAAAGAGAGAAAAGAATAAGCTCAAGACTAGGATGACCAACTCATCCTGATTGTCCCAGAACTATCCTGATTTTTGCACTGAGATTTCTGCATCCCAGAAAATCCCTCAGTTCCAGGTAAATCAGGATGATTTGTTACCCTATCAAGACAAACATGGCAGTCCTAATCTCTGAAATAACATATCATCATTTCTTTCATAGTCCATTCGTTAGAAATTAGTCCAGTGTAGACTCAAATGAGAGGAAAATTAAGTTCCACCTTTTTCAGGGAGGAATGTCAAAGGATCTGTAGACATATTTCTAAAACCACAACATTTGGTGCCCAGTTTCAAGGGAAAAGAAGTATTACAGAGAAACTCAACTTTCTACCTTATCCCCTACCCAACTTACCTGCTTCCATAAACATCCCTTCCTCCTCATTCCTTCCTGTCAGTGAAAGAGGAATCCCTCCTGTCTAAAGCTAATCTTTCCACCTGCCCAAACCTTATCTCTTCCACCTCAGAACTTTTCCCCCTTCCTTCTTTCTTCTCTCCCTTAATTTCTTCCCCTCAATTTTCTCTTTTCCCAGCATATGATCATGTTCAACTATTTCTTACAAAATGTTTATGCTGAGTGCTTTATTGAGGCATAATTTACATACAGTAAAAATGCATAAATGATATGTATACAGCTGGATGAATTTCAGCAAATATGCATATCCATTGAACTTTAACATCTACATCTTTCTTCAATTCACTGAAAACTGGTTCCTGCCCCCCATCATGTGGCTGAAAGTCATAAAACAGCTGCTTGAAACCTCAAGGTCCATTAGGTCTCCTTTTCCAACATTGCTTCCTATCTCTCTGGCTTGTCAGTCTCCATCAAGGAATCTTCAGCTTATTCCTTAGATGGTGGAATCCTGCCTGCACCATCTTCTCACCCTACACTGCCTCTGGGTGATCTTATCTGTTCTCATGACTTCAGTTATCTTCTATATGCACTGAACTAACTCTCCAATATCTACAGCTCTGATCACCTCCTGGGTATCAGACCTTTATATCAACTGCCTCTAGATATCTCCACCTGGATGTCCAACAGACACCTCAAGCTTACCATGTCCAAAAGTCACCTCTCCCCATCCTCACTACTCCCCATAAAATACCTGTTCTTCCTTTTATGTTGCAAATCTCCACAGAGGCACCACTCCATCACAAAAGTAAGAAATCTGATTGTGATTCTTGATTCTTCTTTCTCCCTCACTTCCCAAATCCAATTAGTCACCAAGTCTTGTTATTCTACTTTCTTTTCTCTTTTTTTTTAATGGAGGTACTGAGGATTGAACCCATGACCTTGTGCATGCTAAGCATGTACTCTACCACTGAGCTATACCCACCTCCCCCCATTCTACTTTCTTAATATGTCTCTTATTCATCTACTCTCTCCATTCCCACTGTCACTACCTTGGCTCATGCTACTGTCACTTATCCTGATTCTTGCAGTGAACTCCTAATCAGTCTTCCAGCCCCTGCAGTCTTCCTCCCATGTCTTGCCTCACTCCAATGTATTCTCCACACTGCAGCCAGAATACTTTAACCACACCATTAATTTGATGATGTTACTTCCTTACATAAAATCTTTCAGTAGAGGCTCCTGACTTGCAGGATAAGATCAAATTCCTTAGCGTGCTACAAAGGGCACTTTGTGATCTGGCCCCTGCCTACTTCTCTGACTAGTCTCACTCTTCTCACATTTGAGAGTGTGTAGTTCTCTGAATGCTGCATACTCTCACTTTGGTGTAAGCTGCTTCCTCTGCCTGAAAAGACCTCCACCTCACCCCAGCACTTTTTATTCCTCCTTGCCTTTCAAATTCAGCTCATTCCCACCTTCTCTGGGGAGACTTCACAGTACTTCTCGTATCTGCATATTCATCATCTAATTGTATATCTGTTTCTCTCATCAGACTCTGAGTTTTCTGGGGGCAAGGGCCTTATTATTTATCTATGTACCCCCAACATCTCACACGAAACAAACGCTCAAGAAAAGTTGTCAAATGACGGGGAAGGTATAGATCAGTGGTAGAGTGCATGCCTAGCATGCATGAGCTCCTGGGTTCAATCCGCAGTATCGCTATTAAAATAAGTAAATAAATCTAATTACCTCCTCATCTCAAAAAAAAAAAAAAAAAAAAAGGTTGTCAAATGAATGAATGGAGGCCTTAAAGCCCAGGAGGCCCAGCCCTCCCAGAGACTGAAGGATCAAGAATGACACTCAGGATAGGATTATCCTCACTCAGATTTACAGGGATGGTGGCCCACTGTGTGTCTGTGTGTGTGTGTGTGTGTGTGTGTGTTTAAGGCTGAAAGTGGATTATCAAAGTAAAAAGCAGAAGATACAGAGCTTTCAGCAAGATTTGCAGCAGGAAAAAAAAAAGGCATCTTTATGAAAGGAAACAAGTTCAGGTATAACTGCTAGCCTACACATGCTACAGAAACTAGAGAAGAAAAGAATCTTTCAGGCATGGCCTAAGTCAAAGGAGACTTGTGAGGGAAGCCACAGCTGGGTCAGCTTTGCATTGTAACAGAGGAATGTCAAGCACAGATTAGAAATGGGGTTAGGTGTGGGTTGATGGCTAATACCCAGACTTCATTCCTGGGAGCTTACAGTTTTGAAGAAAAGATAGGCTGAGCAAGAAATAATGGGATGAAAAGAATCCATTAGGAAGGAATGGGACATGGAGAGATTAATATAAACTGGGCAGATCTGGAAAGGCTTAATGAGGTTTCCCTGCAGTGCTGGGGTGGAAACAGTGTCTCTCATGAAAATAATTCAGATATTTAGGACAGGTGATCCCAGACTAGATAAAGATGTAAAGCCTAAGGAATTAACTTTTCCAAATGTGGGGCTCTGACATGCTATTTTCTCCGCTCACTGGGCTGTCAATCTTCCCAACACGTAGTCTTTTGGACCCCATCAATCACAATGGCATGCCTGGTATTTTCCTTTATATATAGCCTGCTGGACTGCCTGAAGGAAGTACCTTATTAGAGAGTAACTCAGGCCAAATTGATTTGGAATCATGGATCAGCCATTCACTAGCTGCATGATCTTGGGCCAATCAATTAACTGTTTTTTATCTTCAGTTTTCTGGTGTGTAAAATGGGAATAGAAAATCATTTTCATAATTTGAAGGTTAAACAAGATAGTACATGTTAATAAAGCTGTTAGCACAATGGATGACAAATGGTAAATGGACAATAAGTGTTAATAATTATTAAAAACAAGAAGTGGGTTCAAACTGATGTACAAATGCTTAGGCCTCAGAAAGTCTGTCATTCTATAATTGCACCCTGGTTAATCACTTCTGTATAAATCAAGGATGGATACCAGCAGAAGCAAAGTCAACTTCATTTTTTAAAAACTTATTCAAAAAAACTCTGATCTCACCAGTTTCTCTTTGACCTTCCCAATGAAAGAAGTGATAAGTGGAAGGAGAAGGTCTCCCTATGATCCTGCCAGGAAAGGAAGTGGCCTGGGCATATCAGGGCAGGTCAGCACACAGGCCACATCGGAAGCCTAGCTCTTTCCTGGAGCCACATCCCAAAAGGACCTACCTGGGTTTTCCAGGAGGGCCTATCCACAAGCCTCCCCAAGGTCAGATTAGGGGCTAAAGAAATGGGAATTTCTGCCCACCAACCCAGTGACTGTGGACATCAGAGATACAGGTTTTAAAAGATACAGTAGCTTGGGTAACATGGGGTGTCAAGAAGAAGTATCATTTCCCCCAAATCAAAGGTGTCTTCTGTGCAGAGAGATTATTAGAGTCACTCAAGTCTCCCTGGAATATTTTTGGAGAGCTGTCTTTAAAAGGTCCTGGACAGCTGCAAGGGCAGCTGGGAGAAGGAAGTATTGGCCTTCAGGGTTGGTATGTGTGTATATGTGGGGGGAGGGGGAGCATCAGTTTCCTGTTTGGCCATTCTTCTTTGGCTAAAAGAAGAAAGAGGCCTTGCTGTTTGTCTTTTAGTTCTTAGGAGAGAGCTGTATTGTGAATGTGGAGGTCCTGTGGGTGAAGGGCCAAGAGTGGGGGCAACCGTAACCTCTCTCCTCTAATTGGGGCTTATGCCTCCTCTGTCACTGATGAGTTGCCTTTTGAGCTTTTACATCCTATTGCTAATGACAGGGAATTGGCTTCTCTTGGTAGCTTAAGGGATCCGGTGGGAAACTGTTGAGACAATGAATCACCACTAGAAATGTGGTTTGTGTAAATCTGGATTTGAATGGAGCTTGTTAACCCATTTGAGTCTCTAACTAGTAAACCTCAACTGAACTGGTGAAGGAATATGTCTGGGGTGGAGTACTTCCTGTGCTGGGGCTGCCTATTCCAGATTTGTCAACATCCTGCCTTCCAACTCCTACTGTTAACAAGGTTGCCCAGAGGAAAATGCATGATACCAGCCTTACCTCCTCCCCTGGGGGCCCCAACCACAGTGGACTTCTTTCAGTTCCACAAAGGCTTCTGGTCCTTCCCTACCTCTGCTCTTTCTGCCTCAAGCATTTTCTAGCCTTCTCTTCGCCCTTTTCTTAGCCCACACTTTAGGCAATCTTCATTCCCTCCCCCATGCCAAAGACCTCTTATCTCTCCAAGAATGGGTTAAATTATTCTCCTAGATAGCCACTCAGCCTCTCATATTTCCCCTATCACAACATTTAATTTTAATTATTTGTCTGGCGTTCCTGCTAAATTGTAGGTTTCACAAGCCAGGGAAGATGCCTGTAAAACTAGCCCTAGGCACAAATGATCCATGGTTGATGTTTAGTAACTTTTGTTATGAGAGAAAAAATGAACAAACAAGTGAACAAAAGGAATGAACATTTGGTTGCACCTGTTTCCCACTCCCTCCTTGCCTTTTTAGCTTCCCAAGGGATTCTGTGCACTGTGGGGCTAAAAAACAAAAACAAAAACAAAAGCAAATACAAAAACAGACAAACAAACAAAATAGCCATCTCTTGGGGGTAGAAAGAAAATTAACTGGGAGAGTTATACTTGGAACATTTAAAATTTCAAATTTGAAACTCTCAGAATATGAGAGTTTTTACTCACTTCCTTTATAATCCAGCCCTACTCAATTCAACAAGTTCTGAAAGAAAGAAAGAAAAAAGAAAAGAAAAATATATAGACAAAACACTTGAACGTCAAAATGTGAAGGATGGTTTTCTCTAAGCCTGGGCTGTCCGACACAAAAGCCCCTGGCCACATGGGCCCCTGAGCACTTGAATTAGGGCTAGTCTGAACTGAGATGCGCTGCAAGTAAAATATACGCCCCAAATCTGGAAGACTTAGTATGAAAAAGGGAAGGAAAACTATTGGTCATATTGATTACAAGTTGAAATGACAATACTTTTGATATACTGAGTTAAATAAAATACATTAAATGTAATTTCCCCTGTTTCCTTTCACTCTTTTGAATGTGGGTACTAGATTATTTAAAGTTGCATTTGTAGGCACGTAGAGGTTAATGTGCAGGCTGGATCAGGTGACTATCTCTTTTCTGCTCAGATCTCCTTTTTTCAGTCTTTCCTGGTCTACTAGATGCCCTTGAACCCTGGCATGTTCTCCATGGCCTTTGGTGTGACCTCTGGGGCTGGAACTTTGGTGTGGCAACAGGGTCTGCCCCCGTGTCCTGATCTTGGGTCCTGTTTGCCCAGTTCTCTCACCAAAGCTCTCAGTTTCTGTTTCTGGTCATAGCCTGTGACCTGACTATTACACTATGCAGTTCCCTTTGGCCGTGGTTTGGTTTACTCGGTGTTTACTGCATGTGGGAGTTTGGCAAAAAGAAATGAGGTCTGTTCTTTAGGCAGGTATTTTGAAGTCATCTATCAGAAAATATCAATAGATGAGAAATGCACTACAAAATGCCTCAAGTTGCTAATTGTAATAAATACTTGGTCGATATGCAAAAACTCTTTCCCCCTCCATTCCCTCGAATTAAGAGAACATTGATTCTCCCATGAAGCAACCATTTGGGTAGAAATTTGGGTGAATGAACTGGCCATGCAAGTGTCCTGAGTCTTCAGCTGTAACTTTTTTTGTCTGTGTCCAACGAATTCTCTCCCTGCAGAAAGGTGAGTGCCGTTCTCTGCCCTGAATTTTCTTCTACGTAAAGTGAGACTTTCTCAATCATGCCAAATTAAAAAACCCATACACTTTTATTCCTCCTCCTCAGAAGTGCCAACTTTTCTGCTTGTGGTAGGGGTAGGGGTAGGCAAGCTCTGATGCTTTACAGCCATAGGACCTGGATTCAAATCCTGACTCTGCCACATAATAGCAGTGTGACTTGGGGCAAGAGACTTCACTTCTCTGAGCCTGTTTCCTCCTCTATAAATTGGGGAAAACCTAGTCTTATGGAAAACACCTGGCTCAGAGGAGCTGCTTATTAACCACATTATGCTTGCATCCTGCCCCTCCTGACTTTAGGGGCCTCTGTTCCTGCCAGCATGTACAAGTGCTGCCTTTACCTTATTTAAAAAAAAATTTACATATGTAGCTTTCCTGACCTTTAGAAAGAAAAATACACCTCACTGACTTACTTACTCTCTTTGGTTAAGGTCTTACTTTGCCCTTTCACTTCGCAGTCAGTGTTCTTGGTGTGCATGTGGTTTACTGTTTGCCATTCTTTCTCTCCTTCCTCCTCTGCCATATGTCATCTGCTCTGACACTATAGTGACTCTCAAGACACGACTTCAGAAATGACCAATCAGTTGGCAAGTCCAGCAGCCCCTATCCGTCTGCATCCTCCACAACTTCACTACCATGACATTTGGCTCTCAGCACCACTTCTTTTGATGCTTTCCTCCTCTTATAGCTCCCGGGACCACCAGAAGTTACCCAACCAGACAGTATCTTTACAAATTTCCTGGCTCCTGACAGTCTTGTCTCCTTCCTCTAGTCACTGACCATCCCACTTTAAATGGTATGTCACAATTTTTCCTCTCTCCACAGACCTCCCACCAGCCGCCACTCCTCACCCCTCCCCCGTTGGTGACATTCCTTCTCACTTGCCTGGGGTTACTTCAGAGCCAGCACCTGCAGCCACACTGGCACCACCCCTCCAGCTCACAAGCGGAAGTGGCTTCCTAGCTGTCACCAGGCCTTCTACCTTTGCCAGAGAGCCCTTGCCATCCTGCCATCTGGGTACCCTTAGAGGGAAAGAACAGATCAGCAGTGATGTTCTGCAGCCTCTCCCCCTCTGCTACATTCTCCCTGTCAGCATTGAGGATTTCTTTCAGATTAAAAAAAAAAAAATTCTTCCTTGCCTTTACTTCCCCCTCTAGTCTTCTTTCTCCTCTTCTGTTTTAGCCAAAGTTCTTGAAATCAAACCCGTGCTCTCTGCTTCCTCCTCTTGCTCTCCACTCTGGTTTCTGCCTTACAGCTCTGCTGAGGGCTCTCTGCATGCCAAGAATTCTAACTGTTTTATGGAGATGTAGGATTCCCTTAATCACGAGGGTGGTGATATTACTGTCTCTGTCAAACATCTGTGGAGTGCAGATGGATTCAGTAAATTAGCCAAGATTCCAAACACCTGGCAGGAGTTTGAAACCAGACAGTTGGGTTCAGAGTCTGTGCTCTTGGCCACCATGCCATACAGTACCCCACGCCTCAAACTGGACAGTGTCTGTTCTCAGCGCTCAGCACAGTGCCTTGCATGTAGCAGGAGATGGATAAACATGTTTAAATGAATGAACACACCCTGCCTCTGTGGTTTAGATTCTTATTCTCTCACTCTTAGAATAATCAACACAAATCAAAGGGTTCCTTAAAAGTGCATGGGCTTGAGTTTATGTCTATTTTTGTGAAATAAACAGTTTTCATGGGAGTCTGTGCCCCCCTAAATTAATTACTTCTTGATTCATTCATTTTTCTGTCTTCAGTTTCATTTTCCCCAAACTCCTCCCCCTTACATCCTGTACATTGCCATTAGATGATTGGATTGTCAGTTTTTTGTTCTAATTCTGTCACTGGTAAAAACATAAGAACAAATAGCCTCCCTCCACCTGAAAAGTCTTGAATGCTTTCCTGGCTGGCTGCCTCCAAGATAAAAATTAAACACTGTGGCCCAACGGCCAAGGCTTTTGGTAATCTAGCCCCAGCACATTTCACCAGTGCTATCTCCCACTTTTCTTTCACTTGAGTCCTCTGTTCCCAAGTGAAGTCTTCTGGTAACTTCAAAATTTCTGTTGTAGCCCAGCTTTCAGCGGTTCACTCAACAATAATGTACTCCATTTGTGGTCTAAGCCAGGCACTCGGCCTGGGCCTGGGAACACAAAGATGAATACGATAGTCCTTACCCTTGAGATATTATCAATCTAATCTGAGAGATAGTTGTGACAATAAAATCCCCAAAATATGGGGTGGCGAATTATTCATGGAAATTATTCCTGCTTGGAGGTGGGGTAAAGCCACTAGTAATGAAAACTAAGTTAAACATATTTATATTTTTTACATGTTTCTTTTACAACAAGCATGCATTAATTTGAAGGGATTTTTTTTAATTTTGGATTTTATTTTTGGTTTTGGGGGGTGAGATGAAGGTAATCAGGTTTGTTTGTTTGCTTGTTTGTTTGTTTACTTGTTTATTTGATATTACTTTTCAACAGAGGTACTGGGATTGAACCCAGGACTTCATGTATGCTAAGCACACACTCTACTACTGAGCTATAATCCTCCCCTCAAGCATGCATTAATTTTGTAAATAGGAAAATAATGTCATATTCAGTGAAGATTATGGTTAACTTTATTTTGAGCACCTGAGTTCTAAAGGAGAATCACCATATGTGTCAAAAAATTGGTAAAATTAATGAGGAAAGGACAGTCATCTAAAGGGAGAATGGGAAAAAGCTTTGAAGAGATATTTCCCAGAAGGTGAAATATTTATGATCAATAAATAAATGAATATATGTTCAGCTCCATTACTCATCAAGAAGTACAAACTAGGAGAGGGTACAGCTCAAGTGGTAGGACCCATGAGGTCCTAGGTTCAATCTTAGTAGCACTTTTGTAACAGCAAAAACCTACAACAATCCAAGTGCTCATTATCAGGAAATTGGTTGCATTAGTTTGAGGTCCCCTAAAGCAGAGACAAGGACTTGGGTGCAGGTTGTTTATTGGGGAAGTGATTTCAGGCAGCAAGAGTGAAGGAAAGAGGGACAGTGAGGCAAAGTAGCAGGAAAAGCCAATGTAAGGAGTGTGATTCCAGGGAGACATCTGAGAAATATACAAGATGCCTCCTAGAATCGTCCATCTGAAGAAAGAGAGACAGGACATTTATCTCTTGGCTCACATCCCCCACTGCCTTGAGGGTTAACTCTCTTTACTTTCAGTCTGTGCCTGGGAGAGGGCTGTAAAGGCTCTGCAGCATTCAAGAAGGTCCTAGGGGGAGGGCTTAGCTCTAGAGGTAGAGAGCAAGCCTAGCGAGCACGAGGTCCTGGGTTCAAAATAAATTAATTAAATAAACCTAACTACCCCCCCAAAAAAGAAGGGGCCTAAAGCAGAATTGGAGAGGCCCAAGGCCTCTGGCAGTGGACATTGTTAGTAAATGGGAGGTCCCACAAAACTGGCCACCACACATTTGGCTGAAATCAGATGTGGGCCAAAGGGAAGAACACAGTGTACCAACAGCCTCTGCTGCTGCCAGGGATAAAGTAACATTAGCATATTCACATACTTAAATAGTCTATAGCAGCCACAATAAATAAACTCAACTACATGCAACAAGCCTGAGATGAGTCTTAGTAACATAACATGAAAAGTGAAAAAGAAGTCCCAGGATATTATGTAGGGAATAGTACCATTTTAATTAAGAAAACAACTATTAACAATATATATATACCCCCCACAACAATAAAAAATTAAAAAGTAAAATAAATTTTAAAAGTATGTTTTAGAAATATGTATGCATATTCTTACGCACACATAAATATATACCTATATAGACATACAAATATTTGAAAATTTTTAAAAAGTTTAGTGTACTTGATTTCTAAGAAAAGAAAAACTGCAAAGAACATATAAAGAAAAAATATAAAGAAATCTTGAAAATTAATGAGAAAAGGATAAATAACCAATAGAAAAGTAGGCAAAAAGATACAAAAAGATATTTCGCAAGAGAAAATACATATAGCTTATAACATATATAAACACATTCAACTGCAACTTTCTTAAAATGCAAGACTTTTTAACTTTAAATGTTTATAAAGCTAGGACAATTAAAATTTTTTTAAATAAAATATTTTTAGGTAAAATATTTTTAAGAGCAAGAAAATGATAAACAGATTAAGTAATGAGATGGTGATCATTTTGTAATGTGTAGAAATATTGAATCACTATGTTGTATGCCAGGAACTAACGTAGTGTTACAGGTCAATTATGTTAAAAACAACAACAACAACAAACCCCAAAGAAACAAGCAGACAAACTCACAGAAAAAGAGATCAGATGTATGGTTGCCAGAGGCATGTAGGTGGGTGGGAGAGTGGGGTGAGGGGGTCTGGGAACTGGATGAAGGTAGTCAAAAGGTACAATCTTCCAGTTATAAGATATAAGTACTAGGAATGCAATGTACAACATGAGTAATATAATGAACACTGGTGTATGTTAAGAAAGTTGCTAACAGAGTAAATCCTAAGAGCTCTTATCACAAGGAAAACATTTTTTTCTTTTTCTTTTTCTTTTATTTTGAATCTACATGAGACGATGAATGTTCACTAAACTTATTGTGGTAATCATTTCATGATGTAATTCAAATCATTATGCTATACACTGTAAACTTACACAGTACTGTGTATCAATTATATCTCAACAAAACTGGAAGAAAAAAAGATTAAACACTGGGGGGGGGGAAATATATGTAAGCTGTCAATTCTAGTTTTTAGGGTGGATAAGTAACAAAAGAGGGTCACACATGAACCAATATATAGAGTCCCTGACCCATGGGTCATGTTTAACCCAATCCTGTACACCTGAGCTCTAGGACATAGGATTATATGGTATGGTAAATATACTGAGAGGTATCTATAACATATACTGATAACACAAAGGCAGGGACTGGAAGATACTCCCTCACACCAGGGGAGATCTGGAAAGTTTGACCAAAGAGGTGACAGTTAATGGATTTAAAAGAATAAGGAGAGGATTGCCAAATTTGGGAGGAAGCGGGGAGGTTTTGGAGAGCATTCCAAATGGAAGGAGCAGCACAAAGGGACAGGAAGGAGAGAAAGGGCAACATGCCCAATAGACTAGAGATAATTAGTGTTGGTAGAAAAGGAGAATGAGAGAGGTACATGCAAGTGAGGGATCCAGAAGGTAAGGTCCATGATGATGAGGTTAGGCACGATTCCACATGATAAGCAAATCAGAACATCGCGGGGTACTTTTCAAAGCAGGGTACTAGCAAGATTCATTTCAGAAAGATTCTCACAGCAGAGTGGAGGACTGGTTGGAGTGTGTTGGAGGCAGGAAGATCAATTAGGATAGTCTGGTCTTAGTCCAGGTGAGAGATACAAAAGTCCAGATTTACTCAGGAGCTCTGGTGTGTGTGGGCATGTATGGCCTAAATCAAGAGTTTTCTACAAGGCAGGATGGGCAGAAATTTATTTCCCTGATCTCCTGTGCTTTTGTTCTAGCACTTTACTTGTCTGTTGTTCAACTCCTCCCACCAAGATGTAAACTCCAAGTGAGCAAGGATGTTACCTGTGTTCCCTCCTCAATCCCCAGGGCCTAACAGTTTCTGGCACATAATAAGTACTAAACAATTATTTGTTGAAGGCATGAAATTTAGTTGGGAAAGAGAAATACAGGGTAATAGATGATAGGGAAAGAATTTCTCATACTCTAGTCTAATTTAGCTCTGTATCTCCTACTAATATCTTCCAGAGCTCAGAATTTGACCAAATGATAAATTGTTCCCATGCTGGGCTCTCATCCTTGTCTCAGCCTGAGTTAACAATCTTTCCTGCCATCTCTACCTAGCCTACCCATTCTCCAACTATCTCCACTTTTTATCTAGAAAGACTGCTTTTCCAGGTTCCCTTGGCCTTTGGCCATATGCTTAGACAGTTCTCACACTGTTATATGATTACATACCTGCTGGGTATTCTGCCTTCAGATCCACTCTCTATCCTTCTCCAGAGGCTAACCTTGAAGGAGAGTGTCATCTGGACTCCCTTGCCCTTAGGCTTCCTCTTGGGTTCAGCCAGTAGGAGGTACTGCAGGAGATTAGAAAAAGAGAGACAGAAAGAGTGAGCTATATTCCTCTAAGTTCCCGCTGGCCCTCCCTCTCCTTCAGCTGTTGGCTGTCAACTGAGCACTGGTTCCATCTCTTTGCCCCTTCAGGCCTGTGGTTGATAATGGCTTCTGAGCAGGTAATAGCCCTGGGGTGCTTTATTATCCTTTGTTGGTTTCCCTCATCTTTGTCCTCTGTCCCTTCATTAACTTTCTTTCTTCAGTTACATATTTGAGGGGCCCATCTGTTTCCTGCTGATTTTGGCTGATACAAAAGCAAAAATACAGAATTGTTTCTTTTTTAAAAAAATGGATATGATTCACAAGGTTCACCCTTTTAAAGTATATAATTCAGTGGTTCTTAGTATAATTGAGCAAACTGTATCTTTTTTCATTTAATATGTAATCAAATGTTTTCTCTTACCCCATCGTGTGTGTACTCAATAATAATTTATACAGTGTTGCATACCATAAGTTACTTAATCATTCATATGTCTCAAACTTTCAAAAATAAGGTTATAGTAAATACTGTGCATGTGGCCATTCTCTTTTGGGGAGGATTAATTCTTGAGGAAAAATTTCTAGGAGTGGTATTGATGAGTCAAAAAAGCATCACATCTCTATTAAGGCTTTTCAGAAGTATTGTCAAATTGCTTTTGAAGAGGATTATACCAATTCCCTCTCCCACAGCTTTCTCTGAATGTACCATCTCATCAATGCATCATCTTATTAGCATTGGAAAGTACTTAAGATATATGCATATATATAAAGCTAATGTAGTGTAGGTGGTGTTACCATTTGGACTTCTGTGATAACCATACCAATCCCAAGCCATTTAAAGCTATATTTTGGCTAAATGGGAATAAGGGACAGTGCTTTTGAGGGGATGGAGTGGAGAGAAGGTAAAGGGATTTGCTCCTGAACATTCGTTCTCCACTCTGCCTCTTCATCTTGTTTACATACTAGTTTCTTCCTCATCAGTGAGCTGTGCTTCCTCAGGATCTAGCATAGTGCCTGGCACTGTCCTGAATAGCAATAAACATTTATAAAATGGATAAATGATGGAAGAAGAATGTTTAGCTATATGCACCCAGAGTTGGTTATATTTGTTTATGAGCATTAACTGGCCTTCTTTTAATGGACTCTCTGTAATCAACCCTTTCCCTTCCCTCCAAATAAACATACTGACTACTGCCCATGCCTGCTGAATGTTTTGGACTAGTTAGTCCATCTCTGGAATACCTACACACTTCTTCCTACTAGCTGAATTAGATGTCTAAAAAGAGTCTGTTGTGTTTGGTCCCAAAACTGCTTATGACAGCTGTTTGCCAGAGTATAATTAATTTAATTAAAATCACATAAACTGATGAGACATAAACATGAAAAAGAGCTGTTTCTATGAAATATCAGTTGAATGCTTTGGAAATATAAATTAAAGACTAGTTGAAAATTACTGTCAAACTAGATCTGGGTGAGACAATTACAGAGGATTTTTTCTTTTTTAAAGGGGCCTCTGGTAATATTGCTTTGCAAGAAGTTTTAAGTCCTCAGTTAACTTTAAAGAAATAAATTGGAAAGCACAGAAAATATATCATGGATATGAATTATGTAGGAAAGACAACTCAAGAACTCTAATCACCACTTTTGCTCAAAGAAAAGGTTTGGCTTCACATCAAAAGATTGGCAAGTGGGTGTTCCTTAAAGGTGTGAAGTAAAAATAAAATGTTAAGGTGTATATTTACCACTTTTTATAATTCACTGCTGTAATATACTTTTCTAATTAACTGACCAACTACTGGGCCAGATCCAATTTGTTTGTGTAAGGATAAATCCTTATTCCCTAATCTTTTTCCCCCATAGGAGGGCAGGTAGGAAAGAATTTGTCCTGGTTCTTCCAGGAGGAGTGACTTACCTAATGGGTGATTTTGGGTCTGCCTGCTCTTAGAGAGAGTGCAGTCTTCTTTAATCAGACATGGTTCAAGTTGCTAGGTCTCTACAAAATGAAGGCTGGAGTTTTGGGGGAGATTATTTTAATTCAAAGAATGGTCAAAAGCCTATTGGTCGTCATCCAAGACATTCCTCAGCTCAGCTTTATTGGTAATAAAGTTGATATTTTCATTTTTTCACTAGTTCAAACTTCTAGGACAGGGGTAGCACTTACTGTCCCTGGAATACTCCAACCGTGTTGGATATGATGGCTTCTATTTTCCCCAATCAAGATACATTAGTTTCCCTTTCATTTTAGTCCGTGATTCTGTTCATTCAAATGAAACATTGTCTCTGATAGTCTGGTAGTAGTCTAGCTTTGTTTGAGGTTCGGCCTGTGTCTCAAGCTAGACAAAGGAGAAAACATTTATAGCTCTTGAGAAATGTTGATATCAGGAAATATTTACGGAGAAGGGAAGAGAAATCCAAACATGGCTTCTGCCAATCCTCCTATCCCCTCCCCCACCACATCCTGAAAGAGTCTTGTCTGTCCTGCTGATTTCTGGGGCATGTAAACATGGCAAATTTAAGGTCATTGTCTGAATGGCTGTTTGAGAAATGCAAATGTAACAGGGAATAATAGTCTAGTCTTTTTTCCATGTTTCTTAAGGCATTTTGTAGCCCTATAATAGATTACAAGATCAATGTAGTAGGCCCAGTATTTAAAAAGAAATAAAAAATAATAAAGTTGAAAATATCAGCATGCATTGCATGAAATAATGGTAATATTTAATGAAACTTTTTGTTTCAGAGGTGTGTGTGTCTGTGTACACATGTGTGTATATTCTGGGTTGAGATGTGGAATATATTTCTTACGGAGTGTCATGGTCAGAAAAGAGTGCAAAGAATATTATTCAGTCATGAAAAAGAAGGAAATCATGCCACTTTTGACAACATGGATAGATCTTGAGGACATTATGCTAAGTGAAATAAATCAGACAGAGAAAGACAAATACTGTATGATTTCACTTACTCATGAAATCTAAAAAAAGCCAACCTCATGAAAAGCTGTAAAAAAAAAAAAAAAAAGAGTTTTTGCAAAGCATTGATTTAAAGTGCACATTTCTCCTTTCTTTCATTTTCTCTCTTTACTAATTTGCTCTGTAAAATTGCCTTGTGAATAAAAATTGTAGTAAAGAGTAACCAGAGAAGCAAGGACCACTTCTCATTCTATAAACAACTGGAATGAAAAAACTGCTGCCCCTGCCTCTTCACTCTGAGTCAATCAAATATCCAAATATCATCAGGACAGGGTTAAGATCTAGAACCTCATAAAGGAACATTTACTTTAAAATTTATCACCTGTACAGTTCAAGCCCCAGAGTCTCCCAACCTACAAATTACAAAGTGTTAAACTTGGCATTCAAGGCCGTAGCCTGCCTTACCTTTCCAGACTGATTCACCTATACTTCTCCCACATGAATCCTTTGCTCCAAGCTGACCTCTTGGTGTTTGCTGAACTTATTCCATGTCTTTGATTAGTGATACTGTTCCTTCTGCACAGGGCAGCCTCCTCAACTAGTCCATCTCTGCTTGCTAAAGTCCCATCTTTTTGGGGGGAGAGGGTAATTAGGTTATTTATGTATTTAATTTTAATGGAGGTACTGGGGATTGAACTCAGTACCTCATGCATGCTAGGCACACATTCTACCACTGAGCTATACCCTCCCCCTATCCATCTTTCAAAGATCCATTTCCAATTTCCTTTCCTGATTCTTAATATCTTTATTTTGAACTCCATAAATACCTTAAAAAAAAACCTCTTAAAAATTCTTTTAAAATGTATTTAAAAATATCATTTTTCCTGATTTCAAGGTACACGTTAATGTACTACCATAAAAATAAGAAAATATAAAAGTCACAGAAGAAAATGAAAGTCCCGTTTTAAAATCTATGTGTGATACACATTTATGTATGTTTATATATTGCAAGCTGGTATCATATCATCTTATGATGTGCTTTCTAATTACAAGTATTTCCTATGTCATTAATCTTTTTCTTCAGCATGATTTTTAATGGTTACAAATGAACTATAATTTAACAATCATATAACACTGGGCATTTTGCTTGTTTTCACATATGGTGCCATATTTTGGGGGAATATAAATGGAGTGGTACCCAGGGTATAGTGATAAATTTCCTCAAAGAGCACAATGGAGTTTTGTTTTGTTTTGTTTTTGGAAATAGAAAATTGGGGCCAGTGATAATTTGGATGAATGTAAGTTCCTTCATGAATCTTTTTGAAATATTGGCAGATACGCTGAGTTTCCCTCTCTAAGTGAAATAGGGGTTTGAGCCAATTGCACTTAAGTTTTAAAGGGCAGTGAGCCCAGCAGGACTATGGTTGACTGATCAGTTGATCATGGAAACATGCAAGGCTGAGTATACATGCCTCCCTACCTCAAAATATTTACAGCAATGTCATGCATACCTCCCCACCTCAAAATATTTCTGTCTTTACGTATCCTTTAAATCTAGAAAGAGGTGTGCCTCTTCTCTGATTTCTTCCTCCCCCTCCCCAAGCCGTATCTCCTTTTCCTCTTCTGAGATCATGCACTATTAGTTATCCTATTTCTTATCTTTTATGCTCCCCCCTCTTAGCTCCTTTGCTCCTCCTCAAATTGAAAAAAGAAAAAACACCTCTCCCCTTTACTCTTACTACCGCCGGAGCTATAGGCCTACTTTTCTCTCCCTCTCCTTGCCAAACTTCTGGAAAGAATCATCACCTTTTACCGCCTTCATTTCTTCACCTCATACTCCCCACTCAAGTGCTCAACTCAGCTTAGAGCCTGGCCACAGCAGGCCCTGGCTGAAAGTTAGTTCCTCCCCTTTTGCAAATTGGCGTCTCTTTCCTGGTTCTTCAAAAGGCATTTCTCCATGGTTGGCAGTGGGCGCTCACCAGGGCCTCATCCCGTGCTGTCACACTCTCACCTAGCTGCTACCTTCACACCGCCGTTTCCAGGTACGCTGGTTCTCGGAAGGTCCTGCCGGTCACCTTCCTGGCCATTTGCCCGCCTCTCTGAGTTCTCACCTGGCACAGTCATAGCTTCCCTAGGCACTCAGGGTCTCGCAGTCTAGCCCTGGGAGGCACCCATTGTCAGGCTTCCAACTCTGTTCACCGCGAGTGTCACGGTGACCCCAGAGGCAACATGTCACAGTGCCCCGCACCTCCAGGCTTGTGTGCAAGTCCCTCGATCCAGCAATGTCCAAACATTTGGGGCGCACCTACTAAGTGCTAGGCTCCAGCCACCTCACTTCCTTTCGTTTGGCAGCCTACTAGGCCCCACTACGTGCCAGATTTGAGGGAAGAGGACGCCGTCCCGGCTCCAGAGGCGCTCGCCGTCCCCTGGGGCGAGACAGCCGCGTAGGCAGATCGTGGCCCTCTAGTGGGAGACCTCGGCCCGGACCTAAGGCCCCTGCCCGGGAGGCGCGTCAGAGGACGAGAGGCCCAGGTCGCAGGGAGCGGGCGCCGGGCCGGAACCGCGCCGAGTGCTCCGCGGGGCAGGCGGGGCCGGCGGGGCAGGCGAGGCCAGGGGCCGGGCCCGGGTCCGCGAGGTCTAGGGTCCAGCCCTGCCCGGCGCCGCCCGCGCCCTGCCCGCCACCGCCGTCGGGTCGGTGCCGCGCGGTCCGGTTGGGGCAGGAGGCGAGAAGCGAGAGGCCGGGCCCAGGCCGGGGCAGCCCCTCCGCCGCACCGCCCTGGGCGGGTGCCCAGGTCCGAGTCGCCTTCCGCCTGCCCCCCCACCCCCGCCCGCGGCCCCAGCCAGGTCCCGCCGCCAGGCCGGCTCCCGCCCCCGCTCCGCCCCCGGAGCCGCAGCCCCGCCCGCCACCGCCGTCGCCATGTTGTGGCTCCCGCAGCCGGCGCTGGGGACGCGCGCGGCCGAGCCCGGGGCCTGCAGCCGCCGCCGCCGCCAGGTAAGCGCCCCCCGCGGGCCGGGCCGGGCGGGGCCTGTGGGCTGGGGCCGCCGCCTAGGCCGCCCCGGCCCGAGTCGGGGCTGAGCGGAGCCGGGGCCGAGCCTGCGCCCGCGCCGCGGCCCGGCCCTGCAGCCAGGCGGACCCTGCTCGCCGCCCGAGGCGGCAGCCACTTCCCCCGACCGCCGCCTGGCGGGCCCGGGCCGCCACCCCACCCCGCCCCCGGCGGACGGGCCGCCTGCCCCTTCCGCCGCCGCGACCCGCCGCTACCCCGCCGGGCGGGCGGGCACGATGCTGTGCTCCCTGCGCGGGACGGGCGGCCGCCCTCGGCGTCGGCCCGCGGACCCCCGCCCGGGCACGCATAACGGTGCCACTTTCCCCCGCCGGGGCTCCCTGTCAGTCGGACCGTCCCGGCCGCCCGAAGAGCTGGCGCCGTCACGGGGCAGACACTTGGGGGATCGACCTTTTTTTGGCGCC
This sequence comes from Camelus ferus, assembly GCF_009834535.1. NCBI lineage: Eukaryota > Metazoa > Chordata > Mammalia > Artiodactyla > Camelidae > Camelus > Camelus ferus. Next base: position 10,631,389 of record NC_045722.1, on the reverse strand, counting down.
CCTCAGTCCCTCCCCCTACCTCGGCCCAAGTTCTGACCCTGGGGGAGATTTCTTCGGGAGCAGACAGGTATTCCTGCTCCAGAGTTGGGGGTCCTGGGGGTGACCAGGCCTGTCGATCAGGGTGGAAATTGTCTCTCTGCAGGGGGCTCTTCCTGCCAACCTGGGCGGGGGGAGGTGGTGAGGCTCAATGTGACCCGAGGGAGGACGGAGAGCGTCTGCTGGACAGATGGCCTCCTGGCCTTGGATCAGGGCGTGTGAGGGGGAGGGGTCCTTATGACCTTAGGTATGCCTGCCTCGGAGCACCCCAGGATTACTGAAGCTGCTCAGGGATTTTTTTTTTTTTAACTTTTTTTTTTTCTTTCAGTAAGCCAGAGGTGGCATTAAAAATCCTGGATTGAAATAAATCCATAATCCCACCCGGGGAAGCATGTCTGGCACCCAGGACTAGCCTGGAATAGGACTGGCAGTAGGAGAATGGGACTTGGGGATAAGATGGTATTTGGCCTAAGGCTGGCCCACTTGCCTTCAGCTCTGTTGGTGGAGGGCCTGTAGGGTGCGTCTGTTGCTGTGTACAGTGTGGCTGAGCATACAGGATGTGGACAGACAGATGCCTGGTCTGCTGGGTGCTTGGTGGGATTTGAGGGGTCTGTTTCCTCAAACTCGCAGGTACATTACACAGTGAAAGAGAAGAGGAAGCAAGGTGCTAGCCCACATATTTTTGACCATTTTCCAATTTTTCTGCTGGTCATGGCTTTAATTCATTCAGTAAAATTTTACTGAGCACTTACTATGTGCCAGGCACTGGACTAGGTGTTGGGAGTACAGTAGTAAATCAGATAGACATGATTTAGCTTGAACTCATAGACTAGTGTGGAGACCCAATAATAAATAATCTTGAAATTTCATTCAACAACAAATATTTGGCAACCAATATGTGCCAGGCATTGTTTTAGATGCTGTAAAGAAAGCAAGCAAAAATAACTGCCCTTATGAAGCTTTCATTCTGCTGGGGTGGGGGGTGTTGAAGGGGAAGACAATAAAATAAAATATAGTCTGTTAATAAGTGCTAAAGAGAAAAAGAAAATAGAGAAGGAGGATATGAGTTATTGGGTGGGGATTGAACTTACATCTGAGTGGCCTGGAAAGGCCTCCTAAGAAGGTGTCTTTTGAATGAAACTTTGAAGGAAGAGGTAAACCAATCATTTCAAACTGTGATGAGTACAAGGAAAGAAAGGTGAAGAGAGTGGTGAGAGATAGGGGCCTTGATTTGGGTTGAGGGGGGTCAGGGAAGGCTTCCTGGAGGAAGTGACATTTAGGCTGAGACTACCTGAGGGAGAGTTAAGAGTTAACCATGTGTGGAGCAGTACAGAGCTTGGCAAGTTGGAGGAAGTGAAAGAGGCCTGTGTGTCTCAAGGAGGAAAAGGAGAGGGGAGGTAAGTCTATGGAGAGGTGTGCCTGATCACTGGGAGCCTTGGGGACCGAATGCCTTCCCTCCTTAGTTTGGATTGTATCCCCAGTGTAATTAGGAACCTTTGAAGGGTTTTAAGTGAGTGACTTGATATTTACAGTTTAAAAGTTCTCTGGTATGGACAGAGATAAGCAGGTAAGGCAAGGCTTTCTGTGTCCCGAGTGGCCTAACCACTGGATCAGCTTCGAAAAGCCTCCAGCAGGCTGGGGAGGATCCTCTTCCTCAGAGAGACCATTTTGCCCAGCTTTTAGGAAGAGAAGGGAAAATAGTTAACATTTATGGAGTGCCTGTTATGTGGGAGAATCAATTTTAGAGACTTTTGCAAACAGTATCATATTTAATTTAATCTTCTCTGTGCTCTAAGAGAAAGGGGTTGTCCTGCCCCCTTTACGTATACAAACTCGGAGGAGGTAGATGACTTATCCAAAGCCACATTTGTAACTTAATCTGGATTCAAACCCAGATCTTCCTGATTCCAGACCCACTGGCTCTGGAACCAGACTACTGAATTTGCATTTTGCTTTTGCCACTTGCTAACTGAACGATTCTGAGTTATTTAATCTTTCTTATGCCTCAGTTTTCTGGTTGGAAAAGCCTCAAGCTTTTTCCAGCTTAAATGCGGATAAAAGTACTTGCCTCCTAAGAGTGTTGTGCTGATCAAATTAACTTAGCTCAAATGTTAGTTGCTACAATGACTTAATTTTTTGAAACATCCATGCTGCCTGTCTCTCAGCCTTGTCATTTTGGATGAGATTAAATATACAGATAAAATTTAATTCTTGAATATTGTGAAGCTTCTTTTCCCTCCCTTTTCCTCTAAATAATGTCAATGTTCCATGTGATCAATCATTCAACATTGATCTCCCATTTCAGTCTTGACACTGCTAGGGCTTATGGATACAATGTGAGTTACTTCCCTCAAGAAGCTAAGAGTATCCAGAGGAGGTCAGATATTTAAAGGAATGAGCTACAATGTACTTAACAAGTTCTCTAAAGCTCCTGTACTTCGAGAGCTTTTGGAAGAGTAAGAACGAGATGCCTGGGGCAGTAGGGGAGGCTTCAAGGCCAAGGTGACTTTTGAACTGGGCTTTGGAGGAAGAGTAAGAGTTTTATAGGCACATAAACTGGACAAAAGACATTCTATGTAGTGAGAGTCATGTGTGAAAGCATGGAGCCTGCATGAGAGGCTTGATTTGTCAAGGGATGAGGCTGGGAAGCTGAGTTAGAGCTGTGAAAGGCAGGTTAAGTTTGGATTTAATTCTGTAAGCCACAAGGACCTGTTCGAGAGTATTAGATACATCTAATACATACCTTGATGGGTGTTGCAGTTAGAGAGTGGAGACAGATATCATCCTGGGGGGTGACGTTGTTTAGGTGGGTTCTGGTTCTCAGTTTCATAAGCCTGAAATTCAGTTTTGTAGGGCACTCAGAGCTGATTAGGTCCAGGGAGACTGACTAACCAAACTTGGAAGAGACTGATGCATAAACTCAGGGCATTAACTAGCCACGGGGAAGGAAACTGCAGAATGACAGATGTTTTGTCCTTTGGCCATGGCCTTTCCCCCCTAGGTCCCCACCCCCACTTCTGGCAAGGGCTGGGACATACTAACAAACTCTTGCTCTTCAATTCCCCTTTGTTTTTCTCAGGCTCCATGAAAACTAACCCTTTCTGTTAACAGAATCTTTCTTCAAGCTTTGTACAGTGTAGTTAACAATGATTATTAATCGATAGAGTGAATGTTTCTGTATCATTTGGGTGAGATCCTGTGTTTGTGAAACTTAAGGAAAAGGAGGAATAACTTTTTAAGAAATAAAATATTGGAAAGGGGTATTCCCTAGAATTGGGTTATTGGAGAAGGTATGCATATTCCAAGTGGTATGGATAATTTTGTGGTCTGGGAGGTAGTTGTGGACAGATAGGTTGGAAATTGTTCTGGGTGCAGAGGTCTGTGAACTCTCAAAAGAGGTGGGAGGCTTTTGGTTGCACTTGAAGAAGCGGTTGGTTTAGAATTTTTATCTTCCCTACACACTGGAGACAGAAGAGAAGGTAATAATTCCTACCCTCTACTCAACCTGGTCATGGTGAACTTTCCTATTGGATTGGAATCTTCATGAGGTTTGAGCTACATCTTAACACTTCCTTTTGCTTCCATGAAACTGGAAAGAGTGGTGGACCCTCTAGAATTTTGAATCTATTTTTCCCTACAGCAAAGAATAAAACCCAAATAGACCAACCTAGATTGTGGATTAATTATTTTTCTTTTAAAACTCTACTAAAGAATATTCATGTGGAAAATTTAGACAATACAGATAGGTATACAAATGAAATAAAACTAACCGATAAATCCTATAACCTAGAGCTACTGTTAACATTTTAATATTTAGTGTTTGTATTAGGCCTTTATCTCAAGGTCTATCTTTATATGTGACTTTTAACTTTTTCTTTTCCTGCAAAAATAGGAATATCCTTAATGGGAGAGAGTTCTGAGTGTTGATGTCTGTGAACAATCTGTGCATGTTTCCATTTGTGGGCATCTGGTCCATTGTTCTCCCCCTTTATGTCCTAGGAGTGTAGGATGTGATATCCAATAGTTTATTAATTTTGAGAAACGTTTTTAGGGATCAAAGTGCTATTTCAGCCAACTATTCGCTTTTATTTGACAGTGAGAAGTGTTTATGTGTGTGCTGAAATGACAGGTCGGATCCTTTTTATGACTGAAAGAAAAGTTGATGAACACGTTTTGAGTTTGGTGTCACCACAGAGTCATTCCTCAAACCCATCAGCACTTAGAGAACAGCTGTCCTCTGTTCACTGTGTGACTTTGGGTAAGTCCTTTGCTTTCTCCATGTCAGATTCAGGTGTTGTATCAAGAGGAAGTGGTGTCCCCCTTCCTCTCATTCACATGCTCCAGGAGATGAAAAGGATGATGATGTGTATTTGTGTGACTGACTGTGGAAAGACTGCCACAATGTTGCGTGAAGAAAAGGAGTATGTCTACTGAACTCCTGGCCTCAAATTAGTCTGTGTGTGAGGCAGGGCGTCTGTATAACTTTGTTATGTCTCTTTGTGAGCTCCAGAATTATTGGAGCCCCTTGAAATTTTTTTTTGAGTGGGTCAAGGGGAGCATTAAGGGTCTTCTGCAAAACTAAATCCACAAGCTTATCCAGAGATGCAAGAGCAACCACTCTAGGTTTCACTCAGAATAGGTTTGCTTCCTCTGCAGGACAGAGTTTACTGTACGATCTGCTTATCTCTGAGTGGTGGGATTGGGTGGTTTTTACTTTTTTCTTTATATTCTTGCCTATCACTTGAATTTTCTTTTTTTTAAACATTTTTTTAATTGAGTTATAGTCATTTTACAATGTTGTGTGAAATTCCAGTGTAGAGCACAATTTTTCAGTTATACGTGAACATACATATATTTATTGTCACATCTTTTTTTTGCTATGAGCTGCCACAAGATCTTGTATATATTTCCCTGTGCTATACAGTGTAATCTTGTTTGTCTATTCTACATATGCCTGTCAGTATCTACAAATTTTGAACTCCCAGTCTATCCCTCCCCCCGGCCCCTTTGGCAACCACAAGTTTGTATTCTATGTCTATGAGTCTGTTTCTGTTTTGTATTTATGCTTTGTTTTTTGTTTTTTTGTTTTTTTGTTTTTTGTTTTTGTTTTGTTGTTGTTGTTGTTGTTGTTGTTGTTGTTTTGGTTTTTTTTTTTAGATTCCACATATGAGTGATCTCATATGGTATTTTTCTTTCTCTTTCTGGCTTACTTCGCTTAGAATGACATTCTCCAGGGACATCCATGTTGCTGCAAATGGTGTTATGTTGTTGATTTTAATGGCTGAGTAGTATTCCATTGTATAAATTTACCACATCTTCTTTATCCAGTCATCCGTTGATGGACATTTAGGCTGTCTCCATGTCTTGGCTATTGTAAATAGTGCTGCTATGAACATTGGGGTGCAGGTGTCATTTTGAAGTAGGGTTCCTTCTGGAAATATGCCCAGGAGTGGGATTCCTGGGTCATACGGTAAGTCTATTCCTAGTCTTTTGAGAAATCTCCATATTGTTTTCCACAGTGGCTGCACCAAACTGCATTCTCACCAGCAGTGTAGGAGGGTTTCCCTTTCTCCACAGCCTCTCCAGCATCTGTCATTTGTGGATTTTTGAATGATGGCCATTCTGACTGGTGTGAGGTGATACCTCATTGTAGTTTTGATTTGCATTTCTCTGATAATTAGTGATATTGAGTATTTTTTCATGTGCCTATTGATCCTTGGAGAATTGCTTGTTTAGGACTTTTACCCATTTTTGGATGGGGTTGTTTGGTTGTTTCTTATTAAGTCGTATGAGCTGCTTATATATTCTGGAGATCAAGCCTTTGTCGGTTTCATTTGCAAAAATTTTCTCCCATTCCGTAGATTGTTGTTTTGTTTTACTTATGGTTTCCTTTGCTGTGCAGAAGCTTGTAAGTTTAATTAGGTCCCATTTGTTTATTCTTGCTTTTATTTCTATTGCTTGGGTAGACTGCCCTAGGAGAACATTTTTGAGATGTATGTCAGATAATGTTTTGCCTCTATTTTCTTCTAGGAGGTTTATCGTATCTTATCTTATGTTTAAGTCTTTGACCCATTTTGAGTTGATTTTTGTGTATGGTGTAAGGGAGAGTTCTAGCTTCACTGACTTACATACTGCTGTCCAGTTTTCCCAACACCATTTGCTGAAGAGACTTGTCTTTATTCCATTGTATATTCTTGCCTCCTTTGTTGAAGATTAGTTGACCAAAAGTTTATGGGTTCATTTCTGGGCTCTCTATTCTGTTCCATTGGTCCATATGTCTGTTTTTGTACCAATACCGTGCTGTTTTGATTACTGTAGCTCTATAGTATTGTCTGAAGTCTGGGAGAGATATTCTTCCAGCCTCTTTCTTTTTCTTCAGTAATATTGTGGCAATTCTAGGTCTTTTGTGGTTCCATATAAATTTTATTATGATTTGTTCTAGTTCTGTGAAATATGTCCTGGGGGGACATATTGATAGGGATTGCATTAAATCTGTAGATTGCCTTGGATGGTATGACCATTTTAACAATATTGATTCTTCCAATCCAGGAGCATGGGATATCTTTACATTTTTTAAATTCTTCTTTAATTTCCTTAATCAGTGTTTTACAGTTTTCTGTGTATAAGTCTTTCACCTTCTTGGTTAGATTTATTCCTAGGCATTTTATTACTTTGGGTGCTATTTTAAAGGGGATTGTTTCTTTACTTTCTTTTTCTGTTGATTCATCATTATTGTAAAGAAATGCAACTGATTTTTGAACGTTAATCTTGTAACCTGCAACCTTGCTGAATTCTTTGATTATTTCTAGTAGTTTTTGTGTGGGCCTTTTAGGGTTTTCTATATATAGTATCATGTCATCTGCATATAGTGACACTTTTACCTCTTCTTTTCCAGTTTGGATCCCTTTTATTTCTCTCTCTTGCCTGATTGCTGTGGCTAGGACTTCCAAGACTATGTTGAATAGGAGTGGTGATAGTGGGCATCCTTGTCTTGTCCCAGATTTTAGTGGGAAGCTTTTGAGTTTTTCACCATTGAGTCCTATGCAGGCTGTAGGTTTCATTTGAATTTTCTATAGGCTTATATATTGTCTTTACAAAAATAGACAAATGGTAAATGTGTTTTTAATTTTATTGAATGCCCTCAAGCAAAAACTCAAACTGCCCAGAAATACATCCCTGTAGAAGAGGTATGACGTTGGAACTAACCACCCCTCCTTGGTCACTGACTTTGTTAGGTGTGCAGTAAAGACAGCTCTCCCAGGCAGATAAAATTAGGCCAGGACCTCTGATTGAGATAGTCCCCAAATTTAGGGAGCCAAGGCTGCACCCATCTGGGAAGGATTGATGAGAAAAGTGCGAATTGACTTCTAGTTTCATTTGTTGGGTGTTTTTTGCAGGGGAGTGCTTCTAACAAATCCGTTCCTTTTGGACATGGTCCTGGGCCCCCTCCCATGGACCTTAGAGCTCAGTCTCCCACACATTGACATGGGGATGCTAACAAGAGGGGTTCCTGTGTGTAAGCCTCGCATACATTCCTGGAATTTCCCTCATTCTGGAGGTTCAGCCTATCCTGGTGGTGAGGCAGGGAGCTATTTCTTCTTCATTTCCATCCAGTCTTTAGGCATAGGAACAGTTTACCCACACTGCCCTTGGCAAGCTGGAGCTGAACGTGTGCCAATGGAGTGGGCTCTGGCTCCGCTCTTACTGCCGTGGTTTGCTGCAGTTTACAGCAGGCTACTCCTATCTGCCAGTTCAGTTCCTGAAGTTGACACTGTTCTCTAGCAAGCCAAAGGGCAGAGTGAGACCAGAAAGAGAGGGCTTGAAGGGAGGCGTCCATTGTATCTGCAAGCCTCTGAGGGCTATTCCAGGGCCTGAAAACACATCTGAGGCAGAGCTTTGGCATTTTCAAAGGAGAAGGGAGTCCAGGGGTGGGCAGTGAGCAGCTGTTGAGATCCGTCTGGGGCTTGGCCCAGCTGAGGCTCTGGTGTGTGTGGGCATGGGCTGCTCTCTGCCTTTGCCTTGTTAGACAGACTCCCCAAACCTGAACTGTACTGGCTGAGGTTGTAAAACTGCTTCACTGTCTGAGACTTCATTAAGGCTATAAATCTTCAGGCCCTTAAAAATATTAGGTGTGTGATTAACACTACTGTTATTCTTAGAATGTTTATGTGTATTTAAAATCCTTTGGAGGAAGGGGAGTATAGCTCAGTGGTAGAGTGCATGCTTAGCATGCATGAGATCCTAGGTTCAATCCCCAGTACTTCTCTTAAAAAAATAAATTTAAAGAAAAAAAAAAAAACCAACGTAATTATCCATCCCTCAAACAAGACAAACAAAACAAAAACCCATAAAATCCTTTGGAGCCTTTTTGCAATTGGGCCATCATTGATCAGTTATCTGCAGTTGCTTATGAAAGGCCCACCCGGAGCCCAACCCAGAGCTGGATGCTCTGTGGAGCATAAAAGAATCAAGTGAGATGAACTTTGCCTTCGAGGAGTTCTCCCACTGAAAGCAATTAGAGAACAATTTGCTTCCAGACCAGAAGTATCTTAGGGGGGCTTTTCTTTCTGAGGGTGGTGGTTACTTTCACACAGGTCACCCCTCTGAGATGACTGGGGTTACCTCTGGGGAACATTCTCTGGTATCCAAAATGGATTAAATTGCTGTTTGGGAAGAGGGAGGCGGTGCTGTAATTTCATCTTTCATTACTTTGTTTCCCTTTGACACTGCTTTTCTAAGCACCTGTACCCTTTAGGAGAAAGAGTAGCCACCTGCCCACAAAATATGAATCCCCGTGCCTATCATTCCATGATTATAGCTCCATTCCTCTGAGTCTTAAGGTGCTTGCATTTCCACTTAGAGTCCCCTTTTAAAATATTTACAACCCATGGGAGAGGTCAGTCTCTTAGCAGTTCATCACCAAACAGTAGCTTTAATTACCAGAAATTAATTAAGTCAACTGAGAGAAAGACTGGGACCCAGGCAGGCACTTGGGGGAAAGAGTGTCCGAAGGGACGTGCTCCTACATGACAGGAGAGAAGTGAGGGAAGCAAAAGAAACTTGCATGAACAGTACTTGCTGCAGGCAGGTATTGATAACTCTGGGGCCACTCTGGTGGTCCTCCTGGCTGGGGCTTGGGTACAACATGGCCTAGCCCTGGAACAGGGGGCTTTGAGGCAGAGGTGGAATTTGGGCTCAGTCTTAAAGGGTTGGGAAGACTGTATTCTCTTCATTGAAAAAATAATATACACTTAGTTTAGAAAATTTGGGAAGATTCAAGAAGAAAACAAGTCCCTCCTGATTTTAGTACTCGATGATAGACAGCTGAAGTGTACAGGCTGAGGGGAGTGATCTTTTGCAGTGTAAGTCACAGCACGTCACTCCTCCACGGCAGGTCTTCCTGCAACCTTCCATCTACGAGAGGAAATCAGTCCTTGCGGTGACCTTCCACGATCTGCTTCCCAGCCCTTCCCCTGTGTCTTCCTCTGCTCTGGTCTGGGTTCCCTGAATGCACCAAGTACTTGCCTTCTTCAGGGCTTTCCTGCTTGCTCTTCCTCTGCCTAAAACCTCTTCTCTGTCATGTTTACATGGCTTGTTCTCTCGCTTGCTTTAGAATTGAGAATGTAGACACTCCAACTTCTGATTTTAGTTGAGCTGCTGTTGAGAAAGGCTATATGACTACCTGACATGTGAATTTGCTTGGTAATGTCTGTCTCTTTCTAGTGGAATGTCAGCACTGTGTGGGGAGGGACTTAGCCTGTTCTGTTCCCATGGTATCCACAGTGACTAAAACAAGGCCTGACACATAGTAGGTGCTCAATTAATATTATTGAATGAATGTGCATACATGCATGTGTGGAGTGTGTGTGCATTGTGGAAATTGAGTGGGAAAGGGCAGTGTGGCCAGAAGCTGGGGTGGGAGGAGACATACAGGATGACTGTGGGGAGCGACCAGAGGTGGTGAGGAAAGAGGTAACAAGGACAAAGATGGAGACGTGACCTGGAACAGATGACATCAGTGAGACTTGGTAATTGCAGAATTCTCCCCAATTGCTGTGTGGCCTTGACAAAAGCTTCCGGCACTCCTGACTTGGTAGAGCTTAAAATGTTGTCTGTGGTTTCAAATGAGTTTTGAAAGCAGGTGGTGGTAAGTAGGAGCAAGAAAAGAGGAGGGTCCTCCCCAGATTCATTAGGTTGATGGGTCTGGTGGGAAGCATGTACTGGGCCTGTATCTCACCTCCTATAACCTAGGATTGGAGCCCGTCTGTTCTCCCTGGTGTGAGGGAAACTTCCCTGTCCAGAAGCAGTTGTGAGTGCTCTCAGGTTTTCTCCAAACCTACACGTATACCAGCACAGTATCTGAAATCCATTTGTTCATTTACCTTCTTTCAACTTCATTTTCTGTCTTCATAGTTTTATCTATTCCTCAGAACAAATTGTCTTTGACTCACAAATCCATTTACATTGGATTAATTTGACTGGAAATACTTATTTCTAAATGGTTTCTGTTTCATTAGGCTTCTAGTCTGTTTTTAAAATGGCTTCTGCCAAGATGAGATCAGTAGAGAAGTGATTTTGGTATAATGAGCTTCTTTATGATCCTTTGGTACAAGTTAAGTTTTGAGCTTGGTGTTTCTGATGTATTCCTAGAAAAAATGTTGAGTGCCTGCTCTGTGCCAGGTACTGTAGGCATTGGGACTATAAGAGGGGACAAAATAAACAAAAATCTTACCTTCATGGAGCTCATAGTCTAGTGTGTGGGGGCTTATAGGTAGTAAACAAGTAAAACATAAAGTATGAGAGACGGTGAAAAGTATTATGGAGAAAAAACAAAGCAGGGATAGAGGATAGGGAGCTTTGGTGGGCAGGCAGCTTTTCTAATTTAAATAGGGAAGTCTCACTGATAAAAGATATTTGAGCAGAGATCTGAAAGAGTGAGAGAGGCAGCTGCACATTTATCTGAGGGAAGAGCAACCAGGGTGGCCGGAAAAGCAGAGAAAAAGCCCTTGAGGCCAGAGGGCTGGAGTGAGGAGGAGGGAGGTACGGGAGACTGGTGGTCCCACTGGGCTTGTACCTCCTAGTGGGGGCCTGAGCCCCAGCTCTGGGTGAGATGCGAAGCCCGTGGCGGCTGTGTGGAGCCACGATGGATTCCTCCTTTTTTTTTGGGTGACTGGCTTCTGGTGACTGAAGCAGTGGAGCTCCTTCCGTGGCTCTTAGCTCTGCATGGGCAAAAGAGTTTGACTCATCCGGGAGCCTTTCCCAGGCCAGCTGCTCGGGCCATCTCGGAGTCCAGGGTCAGCTGGAGCACACATGTGGCTGCTAGGGCTCACTCAGTGCCAGTGCTGTTGTTCTCTAACCACTGGGTGACTGTCACAACTTCAGATTTCTGGGGCCCACTCCACTCCTTCTGAGTCAGGCTCCAGGTAGGCCCAGAAGTCAGCATTGTTAACAAGGTTTTGGGGTGATTTTTGAGGCCAGTGATCCCTGGACCACATTTTGATTTAAAAATAGTGATTCTCAACCCCAGACAACATCAATCACATGGGCTTTTTTTTTTTTTTTTTTTAAATGCTTGGCTCCATCCCCTAGAGATTCTGATTTAATTGGTCTGAGGTGGGGTTAGGGATTAGCATTGCTCCCCAGGTGTTTCTAATGTGCTCCCAGAGCTAGAATCACTAGTCTGAGGCTTACTGGCCTTCGACTCAGTGTTTGATGGAGAGATTTGAATGGGTAACTGGGAGTAAGAGACGTCAGGCCCTCTGGGAAGGCTAAGGCAGGGCCCATCATCTTGCCAGGAATAACAGAAATCTTTCACAGTAATAAAAACTCTTCAGTTTATATACTTTATCTCATTTGATTACCTCGCTTCTCTGAGCCTACATTTCCTTGCTTGTAGAGTTAGCGGCTTACATTTAATGGTTTCCTCACTCTGACAGTTGTTAATCTTTCTGGCGTTGGAAGAACCTCTAATCTAGAACAGTGTTCCATGCGTTGTTTTCTCATCTCGGTCTTTCAACACCCTACGGTGTGTCATAATTATGGCAAAGGTTATAGTGAATGTCTCATTACCACACTGAAGGAAAATGTGTGCTGTATACAGTAGCACCTTGGGAAGAAGAGGATGTTGGGAATTCTGAAATGTGAAATCAGACCTCCTGGATCAGAGTTCCTGAGTGGAAGGGCAGCTCGGTCCTTGGAGGCAAGTGGGAGCTTGAGCATTAGGCTTGGTTCTGCCACTCACTGGTGAGTTCCCTGTGAAGTGGGAGTAGTGTTTTATAAACTGTAAAGCTCCTATAAATCCAAGTTTGTAAATGTGGTAGGGTAACCTGGGAAGAGCAGCCAGCCTGGGTCAGTGAAGCCTGGTGCTCAGGTTTGCCAACCCTTCTCTATAGCCGCGCTGTGTTACTGGACACAGAGGCGGTGTGAATAACACAACAGAATCCAGTGTCTGCAGGAACTGAGGTTACCCTGGAATCAATAATGAGGCACACTAGAACTAACTTACGTTGAACATCAGATTGAAGACAGCCCCCTACCTGTTCCCCTGATCTCTATCTTTATTCTCATTTGGACAGCATGGTGTCTGCTGGTTAGTTTATGTTTTGAAATGTGGAGGTCCAAAATGAGAAAAGGAAAAACAGCAGAGAAAAAAAATTTTTTTTTCTCTATTTCCCTTCTGTAGAATTGGGATAATGAGTTTCCTTCTCGTCCCTTCTAAATTTTTTCCTTAATGTTGTCTATATCTCTCTATGTAGAATCCAAACTAAATGCTGACCTGTCAAAGTTAAGACAAAAATGAAGTCAAGTGAGGGGATGCAGAATTGGAGTGAGAATGAGTAGAATTAGAAGAGAGTTTTTATTCTGTCATTTGTGGGTACTTGTACCTGATGGACTGTTAATCAGTTTCTCCACACTGGCCTGTTAAATTGGAATCTTAGGAGGTTGTGGCCAAGCATTAGTAGTTTCCAAAGTTCCCGAGGTGATTCTGATGTTCAACAGGACCACCCAGTTTTAATATCATCTTTTATATCTAATGGTTTGTGTGTCCTTTCACTGCTTATTGTGGATACAGATGATTTCACTACTTTTGTCTTTTAACTTCCCTATTAGTTTGTGTGTGGATGGTTTCCCACCTTAACTTCATGTTTGCCTTTGTTGGAGAGCTTTTCCCTTTCATAATTTTCTTATTTCTAGTTGTGGCCTTTTCTCTCTTTTAGCAAGAACCACCTAGATTTTAAGAAGTGGATTCTGTCAGCATTTCCTGTGTTTTCTCTCATTCTTATCCCCCGTTTGGTGCTTGTCCCTTCCCTGCCTCTCCCCTACCTGTGACTTTCTCCCAGCCTACCTGCCCCGCTGTCCCCTTGCCCACTTCCTGACCTCTGCTTCCTCTGCATCAGCAGCCCTCCTGAGCACTGGAGGATGAGTTGTGAGGAGGAGTATCTGGCCCTCACTTACCCAGTGTCTGTCCCCCGTGCATGCTTCCAATCAGCCTGATGTTTAGGGAAGCAGTAGTCTGCAGGGGCACTCTGAAAGATGATGAGCTAAAGGTTGCTGGCCACTGAGCTTGGTGGCATAATACTTAAACACATGTGTTTGCTATGTTTAAGGCAGTGTTGTAAGAGCTTTGCAAGTATTAACTCATTTAATTCCTATAACAGTCCCATTTTACATAGGGGGAAACTGAGACACAGAAGTGAAGAAACCCACAAGGTCACATGGCTAGTAAGTGGTAGGACTGGGATTTGAACCTAGGTAGAGTCTGGGCTCTGGACCACCACACTACAATAGGGGAAGGGGACAGGATCTGGGACTGGGAAAAGTTTTATCTTTGACTACATTTGAGGCCTGCTTTGAATTTATGTTTGGAGATTTTTCTCAGGGTCTGACCCCCCACTTTTGTTATTATTGTTAACTCACTCTAACCTTCAGGCCTATTAAAAAACATTTTATTTTTCTTCTTTCCTTAGGTGGTGTTTGGAAACTAGACCATGTGCCTAGGTAGAAGTTATTCCTTTCTCCACAGCTCTGCACCCCCAGCAACACTCACCACACCCTTGTTTTGAGAGCCTCACTGAGGTATGATGTCTAGGCTGACCTGAGCTGGCCTTGAAGAGCTGAGAGTTTGAACACAAGTGATTTTTTAAAAATATTCCTTGGTAGTTACTAATATTTTTAAAAATTGTGGTAAAACATATATAACAAAGTTTACCGTTTTAACCATTTTTAAGCATACTGTTCAGTGGCATTAAGTATATTCATGTAACTATCACCACCATCCATCTCTGGAACCTTTTTGTCATCCCAAACTAAACCGTGTACCCATTAAGTAATAACTCCCTATTCTCTTGCCCCTTATCCCCTGGTAACCGCTGTTCTACTTTTTGTCTCTATGAATTTGCCTACTCTAGGTACCTCATGTAAGTGGAATCACACGATATTTGTCCTTTTGTATCTGGTTTATTTCATTTAGTATAATGTGTTAAGTTTCACATATGTTTTAGCATATGTCAAAACTTCATTCCTTTTTAAAGCAGAGTAATATTCCTTTGTATATTTATATCATGTTTTGTTTATCCATTCATCCATTGATGGATACTTGGATTATTTTTACCTTTTGGGTATTGTAAATAATATTGCTATAAACATATACAAATACCTCTTTGAGACCCTGTTTTCAGTTCTTTTGGATATATACCTAGGATTGGAATTGTTATATCATGTGGTAATTCTACATGTAATTTTTTTTTTTTAAGAAACTGCATATTGTTTTCTATAGTGGCCATATTGCAGTCCTGCCAGCAATGCACCAGTATTCCAGTTTCTCCACATTCTCAGCCACACTTGTTATTTTCTGGGATTGTCTTGTTTTGTTTTGTTTGGATAATAGCTATCCTAATGGGTGTGACCTTGGTGGTTATGCAGTTGGATCCATAGAGTCCACTATCCGAGATACTGGTCCCTAGTGTGCGGAGATGTGCAAATGTAGAGAAAATAATATGATAACCCCCCCACGTGCTCCTCACCCAGATCCAACAGTTATCAATTCATGGCCAATCTTACTTCACTTATATATATATATATATGCCCTCCCTGCTCGCTTCCTCCTGCCCTGTGCTATTTTGAGGCAAATCCCAGATATCACATCATTTTATCTGTAAACATTTCACAGGTGATATCTTAAAAAGATAAGCACTTTTAATATTCCATTTTGTCTGATGGTAGAAGGGCACACAGGGATGTTCCTTTGGATCATGATTCCCTGTCATTCCCTTGGGTCACCAGGGACATAGACAGTGGGCACACATGTGAATACCTGGATGTTGGGTACATTGCCATGCCGGATTGTTGGTAAAAACAAAAAACAAAACAAAACAAAACAAAACAAAAGCTTGCCTTGGCTGGTGCCCTGCTTTCCTGCAGGAGGCTGACTGCCCTTAGGTCTGAGCAGCCATGGTCAAAGAGCCCAGCCAGATCTCTTTTGAGAGGGAAGGGAGAGAAGAGGGAGGAAGAAGGGGCTAAAGAAGAACATGCGTGTGAGAGAGTGGAGGAGGCCGTGGAGAAAAGGACAGAGGGCTGGAGAGGGGCGTGGAGGAAGGAGTAGGAGGGTAGAGGGATGGGAAGGAGAAGAGTATGTATATATGTGTGTGTGGAGGTTCAAGAAAAAGAAAAATGGAGTGAAAACAGAACACCTGGGGAGGAACCCTCTACCAGGCCCTTGACTCACCAGCTCCTAAACTCCTCGGTGACCTAAGGGAACTGCAGAGATACCCCAAGACTAATAACATGTTTCCCCACCCCACCATTCCCGCTTTTAATTTTGGGATCTTTGGGACTGTAGTTTGCCTGTGATAGATGAGGTTGATGCACTCAGAGCCACCAAACACAAGGGGACCAGAGACAGGGAAATAGTGATTCTGTGGAATGGCTACCTTTTCTTGTTTGGGGTCCTTTTGTTCAGGGAGTGGAGACTTGGTTCCCAGCAGGACTGAGACTACTGACTTCTTGCTTAAATTTGGGGGTCCCTACCACCAAGAAATGATGCTTTTACAAAGCTCAGTGGGAGGGACTCCTCAAGGATAGCCTGTGAACAAGAGGAGTCCTGTTCCCGTCTTTTCTGTCTCTGGGTCTTGTTCCCTTTTAACACAGTGCAGTGCCCAGTTAGCGCTGAGATCTGTTTGCACATAGTGAAAGGTAAAGGGAGTACAGGTTACCAAGTGTCGGTTTTTATCTCAGTTCTTAGCTCTGCTTGAACTTTGTTGCCTGTGCCTCGATTCCATTTGTATCATCTCAGTCAGCTGTACAGTCTCGTACGATCCCAATTTCTTTCAGTCCTATCCCCTCTTCTCCTTTTATCTTTTCTAAAAATATGGCAGCTTTATTGAGATATAATTCACATGACATACAATTCACTCATTTAAAGTGCATGATTCGATGGTTTTTACTATATTCAAAGAGTTGCAGCCTCTTAAGACTCAATACCACCCTGTGCCCTCTTCTTCCCTGTGGTTCTCATGGCCAGCCTTCTCTCTCCACCAGCGTCACACTGATCCCATCCTCAAGACAGATGACCTTATTGTGGGGACATTAGCCAGTAGGCACTTTCCACCAATAAAATATTTAACTTAAACAGCCCTGCAGGAGCCCAAGATTCATAGACAAGTGCTCCTTCAGATAGACCCTTTCCCACTGGCAAGGTCTCATCACCACTCAAGATCTCTCTATGTATAAAAAGTTTTAAAAAGCAAAACACAAATAACATTGCAGGTTAGCCAGCTGCTTGACTGGTAATAAGCCTGCTTAGGAATCTGTGACTACCCTTCAACAATTTTACCTCTGGACAGATGAGAACTTTCTAATGGTGGATTACCTTCTAATAAGCATCCTGGAGCTTATAAACAGACAATAAATGAGCTATTGTATTATGTGTCAGGTGGTATAAGGGCTGTGAAGAAAAACAAAGCAGACTAAAGGGACAGAGTTTGATGGTGAGGTGGTGAGGGTGGGGATTGGTATCTTATGCGCAATGGTCATAGAAGGCTCCTGACAAAGTGATGTTTGAAAAATACCTGAAGGAAGTGAGGCGTGAGCCCGCAGAGGTCTGAGGGGGAAGAACATTCCAAGCAGAGGGAATGCAGACTCTGAGCAGGAGCATGCCCTGCAGGCTTGAGGAGCAGTAAGGAGCCTGGAGCAGACTGGGCAACAGAGAGAGGTCGAGGAGACAGAAGATCATCCTGGCCTGTAGGCTGGGGTGAAGACTGGATTTTACTCTGTGTGAGGTGGGATGATGTTGAAGGGTTTTGAAGAGAGGAGGAACATGATGTAGTGGATGTTTTAAAAGCAGCGCTCTGGCTGCTGTGTTGAGAGGGAGTAGTGGAGGTGAGGATAGAAGCAAGAACAGGAAGGCAGCTTTTGTGGGAATTGAAAAGGAGGTAGTTGGAGGAGATGAGAGATGTTTGGATTTGGATATATTTTGAAGGCAGGGTTGACAGGATTTGCTTATGGATTGGGTGAAGGGTTTGAGGGAGAGGACTCAGGGATGCCAGGGTTCAGCCCAAGCAACTGGAAAGATGGAGTTGTTGTTTACTGAAATGAGAAAGGCTGTGGGAGGAAATCAAGAGTTAGATTTTGGACATGCTGGATTTGAGATGCCTATCCAAGTGGACATCCAAGTCTGGAGTGGAGGGGATACCAACTAGTTAATAATTTAGTGTATGTCTATTGAAACAGCAGAAGAGGGAATGTTTTACTGAAATATCTACAGTAAAGGTAGAAAATTACACCATGAGGAGGAATAAGTGAAACAAAAGGGAGTACAAGGGAGGGTGAGGTGGCTTCTGACAAGGGCAGCCAGAGAAAGTCCTCCCTTCCCTGCCTGTAGGAAGCCCGTGTCCCCTTGATGAGCCTCCAGTGGCCCCCACAGGTGTGTGGCTGTTGGGCGTTTTCAGTGGGTTGCATGGGGGGCACTCAGGAACAGAGTCTGTGTGTGCCTTCCCTTTGTGTCCCCAGTGCCGGGCATACATCTTGGCATTTGGTAAATGTTTGATGGTTGAACTTCCCCTTTCTGAGCCTCAGTTCTTCATGTATAAAATGAAGAGGTTCGACTAGACCAGTGCGCTGGAATCAACTGGGAAGCTTTTTTCAAAATGCAGGGATCCACCCCAGAACTACTGAATCAGAATTTCCACAGTGGAGCGTGGGGTTCTGCATTTTAAAGTCACTCCCCCATGTTATTCTTTTGCAGTCAGTCCAGCAGCAGTCTGCAGACGGGTGTTTGGAAACCACTGGACCAGGTCATTTCTGAGGTCCCCTTCAGCTCTAACATTCTGTGAGTCTTGTTAGAATGCTTGCAATGTAATTCTCTTCTTGGGAAATGGAATTTTTGGTTGGGGTGGAAGGGCCTGGAGGGGGAGAAGAAAAGCTGCCTCTGGGTGAGGGGCACCTGGAGCAGGGCAGGCAGGGGCAGGGGCATCAATCAGAGGTTTGGAGGGGCCTCTCAGAATGGTTCTGGGAGGGGTGCGGGCAGTGACAGCCCACAGGCCACCAGGTGCCAGGTGTGTTAGGTCCTGAAAATATAGGTAAGGACATGACCCCACTTTTGGAGAGGCTCACAGACTGATAAGAAAACTCAGGATCCCAGCCCGCTGTGGGAAGTGCTACCACAGACGACGGGAGGAGAAGAAGGCATCCAGGAGGAGGGGCCCTGGGGCAGGAGCTTGGGGATGAGAAGGAGTTCTCAGGCCACTTTGTGTTTGGGGCCAGTCAGGAGGAACAGCTTGGACTCTGACATAGAGGCATGAGAAAGTCTGAGAGAACCACCAGTGACCAAAAGGTACCCTGAGAAGTGGCTAGAGAAGTGGGCACAGACCAGGTGGGGATGGATTCTGCATGCTAGGAGGAGTTTGAGCTCTATCCTGAAGGTGATGGGGATTTTGAGCAGGGACATCTCTGTGATCAGATAAGTGTTTTACAGCAGCCATTCTGGCAAAGTGTGCATTGGAGAGGCCAAGACTAGATAGAGGAAGACAAGTGGAATGCCTTATTGTTTTGCCTGAGTCCATTGAGGTACCTGTTTTCTTGTATCCTGCTGAGAATCTCTTTATGCTAGTTTTTGCTAATGATTAGAATACCAGGTGCCTCATGAAATGAAGCATTGAATTGATTCAGAATACCTATGACTTGGGGTCAGACCTACAAGCAGGCCTAAGATGTGTATTCAGGAGGGCAGTGGTATGTATATGGCAGTCTGCTTGTCCACTTTAGGAGTTAAGTTTTATCCAATAGAAATCTAATAATTCTAGATTAATTTGCCCAGCTGTTGTAGCCTAGCCTGCTCAAGGACTCAGAGATCTTTCAAGTTAGTTTAATTTTATGTATTAAACCAAGACCTGCCCAAGATCCTCACACAGGTAATCAGTGACAGCACAAGGGTGAAAACTAGTTTTCTATGGTTCATAATTTCTTTTTCTTTTAGCTCTACTATTCCCAGTCTGGGGCTTCATTCTGGGTCCAGGAACATGGAACTCTTTTTTTCCATTTCCTTTGATCCAGCTAAGGTTTCACTGAGCAACATTTTCTACCAACCATGGAAGCAGTGTCTCTTTCTGATCAGTGTTCCAGCCAGAGTCTGGACGAAACCTCCTGCAGGTCATGGAGCAGCAGCTTACTCTGGTGCTTCCTTCCCCCTTGCCCTCTTCCATTCCTGGTACAGAAATTCTCCCACCTAGGAACCAGCTCAGGTACTTTCTTAGTGTCTCCCAAGTGATCTCTCTCTCTCCCTTTCTCTTTCTCTCTCTCTGTTTCATACAGCCTGAGTTATTTTTTGCTCTGTTGTCCCCGGGAATGCTGCTTCTAAAATAGAAAGCTGAGGATAACTTTTATTTATCCATTTTTAAACTCTTAACTGTTATAACAATAATTGAACACAGATTATGTCAATATCCAAGCCATATTCAATCATGTGGGGGAGCAGGGTAAAGAGCTCACTTACATGTTGTAAAACATACATGTATACATCCTTTCTTTCTAGTCCTCATCCAACAAGCAATGGCAAATTCAAGGAAACTTAATTTTGTTGTCTTACAGCACAGTGTTCCTTAAGGCATGCAGTCTTTTATTTTCACTATCTAAATCCGTGACATACTATTTGCTTCCATGTCTCATTAAACAGAATATACTGAATAGAGATCAGATTTTTCTTGAATTTAGAGTGCCTTTGCCTCCTTGGTGTCCTGTTAGGGAACTTTTATTAATCTGTCTCACTGAACTTCATATTGATAAGAAACGCAGATAACCAAGTTTAACGTCATTTGAAATTCAGAGGCTTCAATGCTGAGAGAAAGAAAACTCATGGGTTTAGTGACAATACCTTGTTCTTAGTTCCTTAGCCTTTAACATTTTTTTCTAGATTTCAATAAGCATGGACGTTACTATATTTTTACATTTAAGTGGTAACAATTTCAGTATATTTTCTGACCAATGGATAAAGTAATTTTTTTTTTTTTTGGTCTAAAACTTTTATTTCAAACTTTAAAAATACTGCCCTCTCCTCTCTAGTGTTTTGAGGTTTGATGAACAAATCTTTACTTCATTTATACCCCCTACCCTTTTCCCCTAAATCTGTATCTCTTCAGGATAAAATAGAGTTCTCATTAGAAAGCTCTCCCATCTACTCAGTCTCATTTCTCAGGACCTCTTCCAACGCTGGTATGTGTTTATTAAGGTGTGGTGAACCAAAACTGTGTAGCACATCTCACTCTGGACACTGAGTGGTGGGTTTTTTTTTAAGCAGCTTTTTTTCTGAGGGGGGAGATAATTAGGTTTGTTTATTTGTTTGTTTGTTTATTTATGGAGGTACTGGGGATTGAACCCAGGACCTTATGTATACTAAGCATGCACTCTACCACTGAGCTACACCCTCCCTGCCAAGTGGTTTTGAATAAGGGCAGGATCACAAGTTTTATTTTGTTTCCAATATCCTTTCTGAAAATGCTCAGTATTTTCTGAGCCTTTTGTAATGAAACATGCAATGTGGTGTCTTAAGGGAACAGTCTAAGCTGATACCTCTTTATTGAACAGTTTAGCTTAGAATCCATTATTCTAAATGTATAATTGAAATTGCTTTTCCCTAAATGTTCCTTCACATTTGCCTTCACTGATGCACCGTTGCCATAATTTCTCCTATTCATATGGCCTCGTGAGAACTTGTCTTTTAATTTCCAGTTTTGATTTCTGGAACAGCTTTAAGGCCATTTGCAGTCTTGAAGGTTTTATTTTATTGCTTCAACAAATATTTATTGAGTACCTAATGGAGAATGCAGTGATGAATGAGACAGATAAGCTTCTTTCCTCATGAATCCTACAGCCTAATGTTTTTCTGCTAGATTATTGGTTCCCAAAGCATTTTGAGTATAAGACCTCCTTTTCAAATTAAGTTTTTCAGGGACTCTCATTCAGTAGTGATGTTTTTAATGGCTGCTCATTGGAAACACATTTGTGGTTATGAAATTGGGACCCCTATGGGTGGGGAATTACCATTCTAGACAGTTTATGAAAACATTAAGCTCCAGCCCAGAACTGTTCAGTGGGTTAAAAAATGTCACTGTTCATAGTTCCCCATAAAGGACAGTCACATAAGGACACATGCACTCACCCTGCACAGCAACAACATGGAATTCAGTTTGTTGTTTTCTGGTGGAATTTTGACATTTAAAGTCTATAGAAATTCTGTCTACTGTTCTGCCATAATCATATTGTTTGTATCCCCTCAAAGAATTCTAATAGGTTAATTAGGCCTGATGAAGCCCTTTCACAATTACAGTGTTCCCTCCCTCTCACCCAGTTGATTCTCTTTCTTAAGTGTTTGGTAAAATTTCCTGGGCAACTAGTAGACCCTATAATAAAAATAATGGGAATTTATATTTACTTTTTTTTTTTTTTTAAGTTTCCAGATATTCCCTGAATAGAAACTTATCCTGAGAGAGCACATAGTGTCAATCTGTCAGTCCTGGAGTTGTTCTTTACCCACAAGGGGGGTTGCACATATTGTGGCATGGTTCCACCTTTGAGTGAAATTTGCTCTCAGCTTAGTCCCCAGAGAACTGGTGAGCCTGCCTTCCCTGTTGACTAGGCCACTCCAGACCACTTGGTAAGCTCACCATGCCTGGATCTGCTTGATTAGGTGCTTCAGGGTGAGCCCTGCTGAGTGCTCCGGAGGGTGGGCCATGATGTTCCTGGACATGGGGCAGGGGCCATCGCCAGGCTCTGGGTCCTGGGTACTGCCCCCAGGCAAGACAGGCAGCTGTCTGTGGTTTGCTGTTTTCAACTTTGGCTGCCTGCAACAGTTGCAGACACTGGCGTATGCTGAAGCTTATTATTTTGACTACACCTTTAATTTTAGTTAAGGTGCTTCACTGATCGTCTAGCAGGCAGTCCCTTGCTGAGTCATGCCAGACGTGCTTTAAGAGTTGTATAGTAATGATTTTTAGGTTCCTCTGTAAGAAACTTCTCAAATTTTCTGGCCTGCCTAATTTTTTCTTCTTTTTGAATGTTAAAAATATAATTTAATAAAATTACATAAACAGTACAATTTGAAAGAAGTAGTTTGAATAATTTGAAAATGCAGATAAACAAAAAAAAATCTCATCATCTGTTGAGATACTTTTGACATTTTACAGTATTCCTCCAGCCTTTCTCATGAAAACTATATTTAACATTTTTTGTTTTACATGGAGATGGTACTATGTATACATTTCAGTATCCTTTTCCCTTCATTTTATATTAAGAGCATTTCTCATAGCCTTAAATATTGAACTGTAATGCTGCCTAGAATTTAATTGTGTAAATATACCATAATTTATAGAACTAGTTTCCTACTGTTGGAACTTCAGGTTGTGTCTCATTTTTTATTATAAAATAATTGTGTTATAAATAATTCTATAATGATTATCTTTATCACATACATCTCTATTTCCTTAGGATAAATATCTGAAAGTGGAATTATTGGGCCTTATGTACACATAGCTAAATTCCTCTTTAAACACCTTATGTTAATTTCTGATACTTTCAAAATGCTCAGTTTGCCACATCTGTGCCAGCACTGGGGATTATTATTTTTTGAAAATCTTGGTCAGTTTAATAAGTCAAAGATGTTTCTCATTTTAATTTGTATTTCTCTAATTTCTTGTGAGGTTGCAACTTTTGTTATGTATTAATTGTCTGTTTGTGGTTGTTCTTTTTTTAATTGCCTGCTCATCACTTTTTCTCATTTTTCTAATATGTTGCTTATCTTTTACTAACTAGTTTTAAAGGACCTTTTATATATTAATAAAGATATTAATGATAGTAACTATCATAAGTTGCAAATATTCCTTTTGGTTGTTTGTCTTTTAACTATGTGCTGGCAAGTTTTTGATGAATAGAACTTTTTATTCATAGTCTTTTTCTTTACAGTTTCTCTTTTGCTTTTTTAACAGGTTACATTTTGATTAATTTCTGTTTTCTTCTTATAAACAGTGTGATACTTTAGAGCAAAGTTTAAAGAAATACAAACACTTAGGTTCCCTGTGAGTCCTTTATTCACAGGTATCGATTGCTGCTGTTTTAGTTTTCCTTACTAAGGCTAACCAGAAAACAAGGCTTGATCTTTGGCTTTTAAAAGTGTCAACTTTGGTATTTAAAATTCAAAGGTTATAAAAGTTTTTCCTGCTGCTGATGTTGAGTTGCCATACCATTTATTAGCTCTGGTTTTCCTAGTAAAAGATACCTTTTCCTCTGACCATTCTCAGTCAGTCCCTGAGATTTCTCTGTGTGGAAAACATTACTTTCTTCAGATGTGACATCTTGCTTCAAGTCCCTGTGACTTTGAGTTAGACAATAGTTGCCTCCTCGCTAATCCTTGTGCACACCCCCAACTACTCCTCCTCCTCCCCCACCTGCTTTTCCCAGCTCCTTAAGACAACCTAGCTATCCACCCTTCTCCCTCAATCTTTTTTTCCTAGACAGTAAAAAATAATAATAATAAAGAAAAGGCGGTGGGGGAGAGAAGCTTATGAAGCAAATATCACACAGGTGTTCCCTTACAGTTGCGATCATCCCGCATAGCAGTTCTTCCGGTATTGCGAGGCTGATTTCTTCCACTTATTTCCAATATATTCCCCTCCAACACTTCCTATTCTACAAGACAATCATTTGTTGTCCAGTAACTTTATATCTCATTTCAGTGAGATAGTCTGCCAGCCCATATTTAGTTAAGATAACTGGTATTTCAGGGGGGAGGGTATAACTCAGTAGGTAGAGTACATGCCTAACATGCATGAGGTGCTGGGTTCAATTCCCAATGCCTCCATTAAATAAATAAGTAAAAAATAAACCTAATTACCTCCCCCTATTAAAAAGAAAAAAAAGTAAAGAAAAAAAAAGAAAAAAGATAATTAGTATTTCACTTCATTGTTATCTCTACCATAATTAGATTCTTACCAATGGAGAGTCTATTTCATTTTCTGTGGGAACTCTTAAGCAGGCAGATAGATGTGTTTTACTGGGGCTTGGTGGGGTGGGACAAGAAACCAAACCTACAAGCCTGTGTTGATCCCATGGGGTGGTAACAGATATACTTCTGCCATGCCAAATGCTCCCCTGTGGTTCTAAGTGGTTTTTTTTTTTTTTCTTTATTTTCCCTTTTTAAACTTATAAAAATAATCTATCAGCACAAAAAAAAAGTTATGAAAAAATAATCCGCCAGTAATTCTACCACTCTGCATAATTAATTTTCTCTTTTAATCTTGGCTCAAATGTATACTTAGTTTTACATTGCTACAGCCTGACAACATTTTTGTATTTTTTTTAAACTTAACACTGTAAGTAATTTTCCATGTTGCAATGTAGATTTCATAATTGGTATTTTTAATAACTACATAATAGTCTATTAATTATTTAACCATTCCCTGTTCTAAGACATTTAGATTCTCTCTGTGTGTGTGTGTCTGTCCTTTTTTTGTTGTTTTAATAATGCTGTACACTTCAAAAAAAAAAGTCAAGGTTGTATAGATTTTTTTTTTAATGGAGATATGGAGATTGAACCCAGGACTTCATGCATGCTAGTCATGTGCTCTACCACTGAGCTACCCCGTGCACCGTTCCCCAGTGCTGTACACTTGCATATAGCTTTTGGGAAATTTTGTTCTTAGGATAAATTTCTGGCAGTGGGATTCCTGGACCCAAGGATTTGCTCCTTTTCTGGTTCTGTGCAGCTACTGTACTGCTTTCTATAAGAGTTGTATCAGTCTATATCCGTAAAGGTTTCAGTATGAACACGTAGGAAATATGGGAGTAAGGAAGGCTCTGGGATGCTGAAGTGATGCAGGATATGGGCAGAACAAGGGAGATAGTGGGATTTTTCTTCCTCTTTCCTGCAGGTTTGAGCCAGCCAGCATCATGTTTCATCTAAGTGTGAGTGTTTTAGTAATTTCCTAATGGAAGGCCTCTTTCCTAAGGTTAGTAATTTCCTACTGGAAGACCTCTTTCCTAGGGCCTTGGATTTCCATTGCTGCAGTAGTTTTGTAGCTCTACTTCTCCAGATCATGAAGGAAATGGGTGGATATTCTTTTCTTTGTGTATTAAGTTAAAATAAAATTTAGGGCTTCTCTAGAACTGTTGTCTAGCCAGATTGATAACTGTGTGCTTCTTTGAGAGTCACCCTGTCCCTCAGGTTTAGTGGTCCATTCACCAACCAATAACAGATTTGGGGTGAAAATTAAGGAATCAAGCAGATACTGATTAGAGAAAAAAAATACCTAGGGGCTGATATAATTTGCTAGAGTTTGCTTATGAGACAGCTTAAATTCTGGCAGTAGTAAATCATTTTGGATCTGAGTGAATTCATGTGGCAAAAAGCCAAGTTATACAAAGTTAAGGATTACTTACTAACGGTAAATTATCAGAAGTTATAGCCAAGACTCATATGAATCAGAAGTTTTCTAAAGAAAGAAGGTGCTGAGCCATGCTTTTTTTTCTTCTTCTTCTTCTTCTTTTTGAAGGGCTGAGTGGTTGGTTTTTTGCTGGTGCTTATAATCATGAGCAGTGATATTCCCTGAGAAATTGAGGGAGTATGAGGGTGTGGTATGAGTGTACCCTCTTTTTGGCTGTGCAACCAACCAGAAATTTCCAGGTATTGGTGTTTAGGGCCTGCCAGACAGGCTTGTCACTACATATTAACTTTTCTTTCCACTCCTCCCCCAATGTCCCCAGCATTTTGGAAACCTGTTGGGGTAAAACTCAGGTGTGTGACTTGCCATAGTGCAGGGGTTTATGCAGGGGTTTGTGCATGGGCGTGCTGGCTGCGTGTGTGTGAGCGTGATGGGTATGCGATGGAAGATGTTGCTGGATGGAGCCCAGTGGGGTTCTGGTGATCACTGATTCTGTTCTCTGTTTCCGTTATAGCCCTTGCCAGCGTCCAGCCATGGGGGATATGAAAACTCCAGATTTTGATGACCTTCTGGCTGCCTTTGATATCCCAGACCCCACCAGCCTTGATGCCAAGGAGGCCATCCAGACCCCCAGTGAGGAGAATGAGAGTCCCCTCAAACCTCCAGGCATGTGTATGGATGAGAGTGTGTCCTTGTCTCACTCAGGATCAGCCTCAGATGTGCCGGCCGTGAGTGTCATTGTCAAGAACACCAGCCGCCAGGAGTCATTTGAAGCGGAGAAGGATCACATTGCTCCCAGCCTGCTACACAATGGATTCCGGGGCTCGGACCTGCCTCCAGATCCCCACAACCTGGGCCACAACTGTGGGAAGTTTGATTCCACTTTCATGAATGGAGATAGTACCAGGAGTTTCCCTGGCAAGCTGGAACCTTCCAAGTCAGAGCCGTTACCAACTTTTAACCAGTTCAGCCCAATCTCCAGCCCAGAACCCGAGGATACCATCAAAGATAATGGGTTCGGGATAAAGCCCAAGCACTCTGACAGTTATTTCTCACCCCCTCCTGGGTGTGGGCCTGTGGGGGGCCCTGTCCTGGAGGCTCTGACTAAGTTTCCAGTCCCAGAGCTGCATATGTTTGATCACTTTTGTAAGAAAGAACCCAAGCCGGAGCCCCTGCCCTTGGGGAGTCAGCAGGAACACGAGCGAGGTGGGCAGAAGGCAGTGGAACCTCACAAGGAGCTGGATGCCAGTCGATTCTTTGGGGACGCTTTGGAGTTCAACAGCCACCCCGGCAACAGTATCGGAGAGCCTAAGGGGCTTGCCGCGGAGCTCGGTACCTGCTCGTCAGTCCCCCCGAGGCAGCGTCTGAAGCCAGCTCATTCCAAGCTGTCCTCTTGTGTTGCAGCCTTGGTGGCCCTGCAGGCCAAACGAGTAGCCAGTGTCACAAAGGAGGATCAGCCCAGCCACACAAAGGATCCCTCAGGGCCCACTAAAGAGGGCTCCAAAGGCAGCCCCAAAATGCCCAAGTCACCAAAGAGTCCCCGGAGCCCTCTGGAGGCCACTAGAAAAAGTATCAAGCCATCAGACAGCCCTCGGAGCATCTGCAGTGACAGTAGCAGCAAAGGCTCCCCTTCTGTGGCTGCCAGCTCCCCACCAGCAATACCCAAAGTCAGAATCAAAACCATTAAGACATCATCAGGGGAAATCAAACGGACTGTCACAAGGATCCTGCCAGACCCTGACGATCCCTGTAAGTCCCCTGTCGGGTCACCTCTAGGAAGTACCATCACTGAGGCTCCAAGCGAGGTGCCAGAGGACGAGGTCACTGCCGTGCCTGTGGCGGAGCACTTTCCTGAGGTGGGCGCAAATTCAGGGAGCCCCCAGGGTGACAGAAAAGGGGATGAGAGCGTGACGAAAGCCAGTGAATCTTCGTCTTCCTGCTGCAGCTCTGGGTCCCGTGGCCCAAAGGGGGCTGCCTCAGGCTCACAGATGGGCAAGAAGCAGCAGCAGAGCACAGCACTGCAGACATCCACTCTGGCCCCTGCCAACCTCCTGCCCAAAGCTGTGCACCTGGCCAACCTGAATCTGGTCCCCCACAGCGTCGCCGCCTCAGTGACGGCCAAGTCCTCAGCGCAGCGGCGGAGCCAGCCACAGCTCACACAGATGTCGGTGCCCCTGGTCCACCAGGTGAAAAAGGCCGCCCCCCTGGTTGTGGAGGTCTTCAACAAGGTCCTCCACAGCTCCAACCCCGTGCCCCTCTACGCGCCAAATCTCAGCCCGCCTGCTGACAGCAGGATCCACGTGCCGGCCAGTGGGTACTGTTGCCTGGAGTGCGGGGATGCGTTTGCCTTAGAGAAGAGCCTCAGCCAGCACTACGGCCGGCGGAGCGTCCACATCGAGGTGCTGTGCACACTGTGCTCCCAGACGCTGCTCTTCTTCAACAAGTGCAGCCTGCTCCGGCACGCCCGTGACCACAAGAGCAAGGGGCTCGTCATGCAGTGCTCCCAGCTGCTCGTGAAGCCCATCTCTGCGGACCAAATGTTTGTGTCGGCCCCTGTGAACTCCCCGGCACCAGCAGCCCCGGCCCCACCCTCCTCCCCCAAACATGGCCTTGCTTTGAGCAGTGCCAGCCCTCCCCTTCCAGCTTTGCCACTCTACCCAGACCCTGTGAGGCTCATCCGGCACAGTGTCAAGTGTCTCGAATGTCACAAGCAGATGCGTGACTACATGGCTATGGCTGCACATTTCCAGAGGATGACGGAGGAAACCGAGGGGCTGGTAAGCAGACCCTCCCTGTGATAGGTGTCAGGCCCCTGGTTCACACAGGGTTCCATGACTGGGCATGGAGAGAAGAGCTCATTGATATGGGGGCAGTGGTGGCATCTTAAGAGTCTTAGAAGAGGAATCTGGCTTGATGGTTAGCGACCCGCCTGGATGTATAGTGTTTGGTGTTGATGAAAGCATCCTGCCCACAACTGAGGGGAGACCCTGAAGATCTAACGAGTGTATATGGACACTCTGCGCCCACTCCAGTGGGCTGTCAGGACCCATTGTCGGGCCTGGGCTAGGTCTCTGCTGGACATCCTCTGGTCCTTGGCAGCTGTCAGCACAGTCCATGCATGTGCCCAGAGGACTTGGGGGCAGAGGTAGGTGCATCGCTGCCCTGCGTTTCAGCCTCTGCTTCTAAGAACCCTGTCTTTACCAAGTTGTTGTGCTCCAGAGTGGACACAGCTGTTTTTGCAGGGGAACTGTAACAGGGCGGGCGGCAGGGCTGATGTGGAAGGAAGGAGACTACAAGGACGTGTCAGCCCCGAGGCAAAGGCTTTGGGGCCTCTTCAGAAAACAACTGCGCTTATGTCTTGTTCAGATTCTTGGTTATGCTTGTTGAGGGTGTGTGTGTGTGTGTGAGGGCATATACCCTTTGGCACCCTCTGTGTCAGTGATTGAAGAAGCAGGCCTCCAGAAGGCTCTTTGCCTCCTTCTCCAGGTGGCTCTCTTCACGACTTAGCCAAGCCCACCCCCCTCACTGAGCCTCCCTAAGCTAGGGCCACAGAGGCCTGGAAGGAAAGCAAAACAGCTCTTTTAACTTCAGTTCACAGCGGCCCGCTTACCTGTTGGTGTCTTGATGAGCTCTGCACACATGTTCCGAGTGCCCAGTGTGGGCATGGAGGCTGTGTCAAGTGCAGGGATGCCCTAGGAGGGAGTCGCACCATTCTTCCAGGAGCTCATGATGGTTTGGTGTGGGCAGGGCTTCCCACCCGGGCAGCTACAGTGTGTGGCAGGCTAAGACTGGGGCTAAAACAGCCTTGTAAACAAGGTTGTGTAGAATTCTTCAGAGGGACTAATTCATCGTGGTTCCAGGCATAGGGAAGGTGCTGTGTGGACGTGACATTTGAGTTGAAACTGCAAGGTCGAGGGATAAGGGTTGTTCCAGGTATAGGGAGCAAAGTTATGGGAAAGTGCAAGGTAGTTTGAGGACCAGGAAGTTGTTTGGAGTGTTAGGGTAGAGACAGAAGGTGGAATTTGGTGGGCAGCCCCCAGAAAGGGCCAGCATGGTGCTGTAAGTCGCTGTTGCCTCTCATTTTCACCTTCTCTGTTTGGTTTGCATTTTCTTTCTGATGAGTCAGGTACAGTGTGGCCCCAGGCCCTTTCCTCAGGGGCTTCAGGTATTCTTGCTGTACCAGCATCGTTGCCTTGGGCAGGATCACTTCTTCTGGGTCATGTGATCAGAACCACTGCCAGTGGAGGTGTGGTACCTGCACCACTCTGTTCTTCACCCTCTTTTTTAAAAACCGAGCAGGCTGAGGTCTAGGTGTAGGATCCCAGACCAGCACCTTCTTATCCTGCATATTCTCAGTTTCATTCTCCTCTAGTGGGAGCTGGACAAGAGGACCCTCCAGAGAGAAAGAGAGGGAGTACCCAGGAAGGCTGTCAGGGTCCTCTCAGTCCAGCTCAATTCCCTCAAAAATCTGCCAATAAATTTGGCCTCAGAGTCTCAGGGAAAGGATAAGGCTTGACTTCTGGGATCAAAATCTAGCCTTGATGGCTGTTGGCTTTGGATTTCCCGAGATGGTACCCAGGCTTCAAGCCCTCTTAGGGCAGGCAGTGGACAGATGGGGTGAGATTGGGCTCCACCCTAGGGGAGGGACTGCAGGATGGCACATCAGGGCCTTTGACTTCTTCCTGGGAGTCTGAACAGGATATGCCTCCCTCTGCAGTGGCTGGAGGGGTCCTTCCCCTCGCATTCCAAGCCACTTTCTTGGGCAGATGTCAGCAGACAGAGACTATTTCTTCTTGTTCTTAAGCTTTTATTTAACTGTAACGTCATTATTACACCTAACAAAATTAATAACAATTCCTTAATATTATCTAATTTAAGTCCATATTCAAAATTTCCCTTCATGTCAAAATTGTCTCTTTATAGTTGAGCTTGTTTTGAATCCGGATCCAAACATGGACCACATGTTGTGTTTGCTTGTTATAGCTTTTAAATTTCTCAGTCTAGAATTGTACCTCTTCCTACTTCACCGATCCTTTTCCCCCACGTCACTGATTTGTTGAAGAAACTAGGTCATATGTCCTTAGAATTTTTCAAGACAATTCTGGATTTGACTGCTTCCGGAGAATCTCAGGATAATTTTGGGTTTGACTGATTGCTTCCTCCTGTAATCAGTTTGCTCTTCTATACCCCATATTTTGTCTGAAGACTAGAAATTAGCAATAAAGACTTGATTAGATTCAGATTCAATCTTGATGAATGGGAATACTGTGTTCTTCATAATTCATGACTTCAGGGAGGCACAAAGTGCTTGATTGTCTCGGTTTTAATGATGCTAAACTTGATCAGTGAGTTTATATTGGTGATGTTCTGATCCCTTCCTTATAAAGTTTCCTAGCTTTTACCTGATGATTTTAGTATCCACTAGTAATTGCTGCTTGTAATTTTATTAGGAGTTGCAGGAGGGTGTTTTAAATTTTATTATATCTTTCTCACTTATTAGCTGGAATTCTGTATAAAATATCTTTCCCTTTTCCATGGGGGCTATTAGGTTACCCTGAAATACAGTTTAATGTTGGAAAATGGGATAAATTTGTTTCCCTTAGTTTACAGTTTTCAGAGTAGTAAGTTAATGCCCTAACAATCTTTTTTTTTTTCTTTTCTGTAAAGTGAAAGCAAGTGTATTTAGAGAGATACACACTCCATAGACAGAGTGCGGTCTATCTCACTCAGAAGGGAGAACGGCTTAGAGGATACACATTCCATAGGGAGAATGCGGGCCATCTCAGAAAGGCAAGAGGGAGAGACCGAGAAGTGTGTGTTTAGTTTAAAGTAAAAGTAGATACACACTCCAGAGATAGAGTGCAGGCCATCTCGGAAGGCAAAAGAGCCAATGCCCTAACAATCTTAAATAGTGTTTTGAGCATACCTCCTCTATTATTTTTTAAAACTGTGGTAAAATACTCATAACATAAAGTTTACCATCTTAACCATTTTTTAAGTGTACAGTTTAATAGCATTAAGTACATTCATATTGTTGTGCAATCAATTTCCAGAACTCTTTTCATCTTGCAAAACTGAAACTCTAAACCCATTAAATAATAACTCCCTATTCTTCCCTCCCCCTTTCCCTGGCAACCACCACTCTAGTTTCTGTTTCTATGAATTTAACTATTCTAGGTACCTCACATAAATGGAATGATACAGTAGTTTTCTCTTCTTGACTGGCTCATTTCATTTAGTATAATGTTCTCAAGGTTCATGTATATCTCAGCCTTTGACAGAATTTCTTTTCTTTTTAAGGCTGAATAATATTCTATTATTGTATACACTACATTTTGTTTATCCATTCATTCATTGATGGACACTTGGGTTGCTTCCAGTTGTATTATGAGTAATGCTGCTATGAACATGGTGTACAAATATCTTTTCAAGACCCTGCTTTCAATTCTTTGTGTGATCAAATATTTTATTTTATTAAATATGGTTGCTGTACAATATTATGTAATATTAGTTACAGGTGCACAATATAGTGATTCACAATTTTTAACAGGTTAAACTCCATTTATATGTATTGTAAAATATTGGCTATATTCCCCATGTTGTACAATATCAATTCTTTTGGGTATGTACCTAGAAGTAGAATTGCTGGATCATACAGTAATTCTATTTTTAATTTTTTGAGGAACCCCCATACTGTTTTCCACACCAGCTATTCTATTTTACATTCCCATCAATAGTTCACAGGGGTTCCAATTTCTCTACCTTCTCACCAACATTTGTTATTTTCTGTAGCCATCCCTAATGGGTATGAGGGGACTTCCTCTGTTATTTTTAGTGTTGGTGTTATAATTGGTTTCTATATATTCAGTATGTTTATGTATTCAGTCATTCTTTTTGATGCTCAAATTATCCCATCTTTGGTCAGTGGGAGCCCCCTCAAGCTGGCTCCTATGTCTTTTTGACATGAACTTATTAAGCCTTGAGAAATTACTTTGAGCCCCAACAAGATATCCTGGGTACATTTCTTGTGAGGAATGATATTTAGAGAGAACATTCTGGCACCAGACATACTTATTCTACTGGATATATCTGTTTCTAGGCCTTTTCAGTCACCAGAGCTAAGAAATACAAATTTTTAACAAGAGGAATGGAAGATCATGTGTTTATAGTGGTGTTCAAATACAAGATTATAGTTTTAATGTGACTGATTTTGTGCTGAAAATCTTGATTCCTAAGATTTTCCTACTACGCACACACACACACACACACCCCCCCCATAGACACACATTTCAAAATATCAAAACCAATATTACTTGAAACATTAGGACAACTTCATAAAGTTGAGGGTTTACTTGCTGTTCTTCTTGTCCTTAGAATATATCATATTAAGGATGTATAAGTCAAAATACTGTGTTTTAAAAGTCACTGGGAATCATTTTTTCTCCATATAGTTATGTCACCAACTTGATACATAGGTTGTTTCTGTTTTTTTCATTTTCAGGGAATGCTTTTGTTTATTTAGCTTAATTTTATATACATATTTTAAATTATGTAAAACACTTACGTGATTCCAAAGTTAAAATTATATAACAAGGTACATTTAGAAAAGTCTTGCTTCCATCCCTGTCCTTTTCACCCTGTTCACCTTTTCACCCTCCTCCTCCCCCATAGGTAACCATTTTTATTTACTTTGGTTTATTTCTCCATTGCTCCTTTTTGGCAAGTGTAAGCAAGTGTGTGTGTGTGTGTGTGTGTGTGTGTGTGTGTGTGTGATTATTCCCTCCTTTATTACAAAAAGGTGGTGTACTTATCTACTGTTCTGCACCTACAGCAAGACTAAAAGCCACAACAACAAAACTTTTTATTATGGAATGTCCCAAAGATATATAAAAGTGAAAGAACAGTATATTGAACTCTCTTTTAACAGTTACCAACTCAGTGGCCCATCTTGTTTCGTCTATTTTCTTACCCATCTGTCCCTTAGTAGATTATTTTTAAACAAATCCCAGCACTATAGTGTCTGTTATATTTCAGTATGCTTATCTGAAAGATGAACTTTTTTCCTCCAAAAACACAGACATAATATCATTTCATCTCAAAATGAATAATAACTCCTCGTCAAGTCTTAATATCAAGTGTCAGCTGTTTCAATCTTGTCATCATTAAGTTAGTGTTCAAATACCTGATTGTCTCATTTCTTTTTACACTTGGCTTGCTTGAATCAGGATATAAATAAGGGCTATACATTGCAATTATTGAAAATTTCTTTTAAATGTCTTTAATCTGTGAATTCCTCTTCCCTCTTTATCTTTTTTTTTTTCCCCTTGTAAGTTTTTTGTTGAAAAAAACTGGATTGTTTGTCCTGTAGAGGCCCCACATTCTGGATATTGCTGATTAAAGCAGAGGTCTTTTCCTGTCCTTCCTAACACCTTATCCCTCTGAGCACTCCTCTGACCCCAGGTCACTGGCCTCTCAGTGAGTAGTCCAGTTGTCCCTTTTTACTAAGAAGGGCCTCCCCAGGCGCATACACCAGCTCAGTCTCTGGCCTCCCCCTCTGGGCCGTCTGGACTCCCGCCGTTAGAGCGCTTCGGCGAGTCAGCCTGTAGGACTTGTTATCCTCTGCTTCTCTTCTGGGGCTGAGAACAAAGGAGCTGCTGCCTCTTCTACCCTTTTCTGTGGGTGTGTGTGTTCACTTGTGGATCTGGGCGTCCCCCAGAATGGGCAAACAGGGCTGAGGGTATGGAAACTCAGTCAGGCTGCCTTGGAGCTTCGGAGTATTAACCAGGGTAGGCTCCCGTCTGCTTTGGAAGTCCCTGAGCCATCTGACTAAAGGTATTGAGTAGGACTCTGCTGGGCTAGGGGAGAGGCCCTGGTGAGTCTGGCAGTGTAGTGAAGCCTTAGGATTCAGTAAGTGCCTTGGGCCTCTGGAAAGGAAAGCTTGCTCCTCTGCTAAGCCAGAGGAAAGAAGCACTCACAGTCCTAGGTGCAGGGCTAATCTTTGGGAAAACAGTCAGATCTGTCTCTGATTAATAAAGTGAGAAGCAAGGCTAGCTTGGGTGTCAGTGTCAACACTTACTGAGGCCTGGGGGTGTCCCAAGTATCACAGGAGAGTTGGAAGAGAGGATGGTTGGGGGAGGAGGTTGTTCTGACCTATGTCCTAGGAAAGCCAGATGGCTCCAGCTGCAGAGCTGCAGGCCTGCAGCTCCTGCGTGAACTGCTTTCTTGGTGTTCTTTCCTAGACTTGCCAAGTGTGCCAGATGCTGCTGCCCAACCAGTGCAGTTTCTGTGCCCACCAGCGGATCCACGCCCACAAGTCCCCCTACTGTTGTCCGGAGTGTGGAGCCCTCTGTCGCTCTGCCTACTTCCAGACCCACGTAAAGGAGAATTGCCTGCACTATGCCCGCAAAGTGGGCTACAGGTGGGTGCTGCCTGACTGGCTGTCCTGAGCTTGCCTAGTGGCTGCTGCTTTTTCTGGGCCAGAACTCATTTATAAAACTGAGTTTTGGTCTTAAGCGGTCTGGGCTCCAGCCTAATAAGACAAGAATGTTGATTGATATGTGTTCAGACATTTTTTACTTTGTAGGGAACAAGAGTAAGGGGAAGAAGAATAAGGAGTTAAACAATTAAACATTAAAAAAAATAGCTTTAAAGGGGAAAGTTTGGGGGAGATTAGTATATACATGACATTCACTGTCTTTTTTTAAAGTATATAAATTTGCTCACAAGGTTATTATGTTTGGCATACTAATTTTAAAGTACTGTTTCAATAATAAATTTGCAAATTTCAGTACTTCCAAGTGTTCTCAATTTTTATTAACAAGTGGAGCTGCAAGATGCCCAATTGAAAGGACTCTAGTGTCTTTGTGTTGATTAGCTTTTGTCAGTTTGTGAGAAGGAAGTAAAACCTGAGAACGGAAAAAATGATCAGCTTCATAATAAAACCAAGAAAACTCTATTTTAAACTGAATCTTCTCCACTGTGTCAAACAAATATAAGTAAGAAGTCATTTTCAGGAAAAAGATCAAAATGAGGGCAAACACTCCCTCCAAAACCCATTGGTCTGCAGTTTCACGTGGACCCAATCAGGCGGTCTTCCCTGGTTTACTTGCTTGGGAGTTTCTGCATCTTCTGATGTTTTACTTGATCACTTTCACTTCCGAAGATTAATTTTGCGCAAATTTACTCAAGTTTTCTTCTTTTTGGTATTTAAAAAAAATATTGATTTAGTTCATTTAGTAAACTTTTTTTGAGTACTTACTATTGTCTTTAGCATTGTGCCAGACACTCAGGATACAAAGATGATTAAGAACCAGCTCCTGCCTTCAAGGGGGATTCGGTCTGATAAGTTAAAAACATATGCACACAAGTAATTATGATTCAGAGTGGTAAGTCCCTTAGATGAGGAATGGTCAGGAAAGCTTCACAGAGGAGATATTAGGAGATTTTTAGTAGAAGAAAGGGGGAGAGTATACCTGGCAAGGCTATAGGCCAGGGATACCAGCACACACAAAGGGATTGCCAGAATGATAAGCACTTCCATAGATGTAGGTCAGGATGAATGGGGCAGGGGGGTGGGGGGTGGGGTGGCGGGGAGGGTGAGAAATGAGACTAAGGGAGTTGGTAGAGGCCAGGCCACGCAGGATCTTGTATTTCTTGGCAGACATTTGGACTTTGTCCAGTGGACAGTGGGGAGCTACAGAAAGATTTGCAGCAGGAGAGTGATCCAGCTAGATCTGTGTTTTAGAAAGATCATCCTGGGAAGCTGCCATTATATTAGAGAGGAGGGAGACTAGACACTGGTTGAGTGGCACATGTGATAGTTCAGATGAGACACTGAGGGATTAAGCTGTGGCATAGCTATGGGGTGGAGAGAAGAGAAATTAATTAAATTCGAGAGAGATTTAGGAAGTAGCAGCGTTACGTCTTGAATGATAGCTTGTATACGGGGGTGAGGGTGGGGGCGGTTAGTGATCACTCCCAGGTTTCTATCTTGGTATAAGCATTTCCAAATGTAGACTATTTTCTTTGCACATTATGAAGAATGGAGAAGCAAAAGTGTGTAGGAAACAAAACAGTCCAGAGCTAGGGTTATACAAAGCTCTTGCCACAGTGTTGCAGAAGAGCAGTGTTTGGCAGCATCGCTGGCTACCTTTTTAAACCAAACACCTGAACATGTGTTTTTGCAGTATCTTGTAACATTTGAAAACACCTTTCTAACTTTGACTTAAGCATATGCTGCTTGTTTCAAGATCAAATCCAATAGCAATGTAGTTAACACTTTAATTTTTATATTTGAATCTTAAATCCAAGAAATTTTTAATAACAGATAAATTAATAGCATTTTGTGTCTTTTAATTAAACGTTTTACTTTCTTCTGCAAGAGGAAAAAGAAACCTAATGTCTGAAAAAGAATTTAGTTTATCAAGCCTTTTTGTAAGAAAGTTCAGACAAAAAAGTATTATGATTCAGCTAGAGGGATTACTGAAGATGTTAACATTAAAATCTTCAATAATCAATGGTTGAATTCAGAAGATATGCACACTAATACAGTGTCCATTATACTTAAAATTTTAACTAATAATACATGTATTTTTATAACAGCTTTATTCATATGTAATTCAAGTACCATACTATTAACCCATTTAAAGTGTCATAAAAACCCATTGAGTTTTACTATATTCACAGAGTTGTACAGTCAGTTACCACAATCAATTTTAGAGTATTTTCATCACCCAAAAAGAAGCCCTGTGTTTACAGCCCTCCCAGCACCCAGCCCTAAGCAACTACCAATTTACTTTCTATCTCATAGATTTGACTCTTTCGAACATATCATATAAATGGAATCATATTCTATGATCTGAGCATAGTGTTTTCAAGATTCATCCATGTGGTAGCATGTATTAGTATTTCATTCCTTTTTATGGCTGAATGATATTCTGTTGTATGGATGTACCATATTTTGTTTATCCATTCATCAGTTGATTGACGTTTGGGTGTTTTTACCCTTTGGCTGTTATGAATAATGTTGCTAATGAATATTCATGTACAAGTTATTGTGTGACATATGTTTTCAGTTCTTTTAAATATATACTTAGGAGGAAATAAGCTGAGTCAAATTGAGGAACTGTTTTCCAAAATGGCTATGCTGTATTTATATTCCTACCAGTAGTGTGTGAGAGTTTTGATTTCTTTACATCCTTGCCAAAATTTGTTTTTGTCTGACTTTTGATTATAGACATCGCAGTGGGTGTAAAGTGATATCTCATTATGGTTTTGATTTGCATTTCCCCGATAGATAATAATGTCAAGCATATCTTCCTGTGCTTATTGGCCATTTGTGTGTGTATATATATATATATTTTTTTTTTTTTTGAGAAATATCTGTTGAGAACTTTTACCCATTTAAAAATTGTGTTACTTGTCATTTTTTGTTGAGTTGTAAAAGTTATTTATATATTCTGGATACAAATCCTCTGTTAGATATATGATTTGCAAATATTTTCTCCCATTCTGTGGGTATTAATATTTTAAAATAAATTTTCAGAAGGTACCTATGTTCCATTTCATTGTACTCTACTATGGAGTTCTACAATATTATATTTTTAGAATTTTATATTCTGCTCTTTGGAGAGTGACAAATGATGACATAAGGGAGCAAATTTAGACTGTTTTTAATAATATGTTATTTTCTTATAATTTGTGATTATTGGCAAAGCTAAATATTTTACTGCTCTTTATCTTTTTTAAAACTTTATATACTTTACGGCTTATGGTTCTTTGATTTCTCTTTTTCTCTTAAGTAGTTGGTAAAGAATTTTGTCATAGGGTTGGATTTCTCTTCTGACATTTTTTCATCAGTTTGTAAACCCTGCTTGATTCAGTCTTTCACTGAGGCTACTTGGCATGTGTTCTTTTACCCCTTTGTGTTCTTACTTTCCATGAGGTTTCTTCCAAGAATGTCTACTGGGTAAATAGAATGGATTTCCAGTCGCATTTATATTGGTCCTGTAGGAATTTGGTCAAACTGCACAAATAAATCCACTTAAGAGATTCTTTCCACACATCAGGTATACTTGGCCACTTTGGATGAATTCGGAAACATGTGGATTTTTTTTTTTTCCTCATAATACCCTATGGTATGGAAGTACTTCATATGCTAGAAGTTGGTGTCTATTTTGTTTAGCAGGAGAGAAAAGAAAATATAATTAAATGTAAGTAGTTTGTATAGAAACTTTAACACACGTACACACATTCGGTAATGAATGCTCATTGGCATTAGTTGCAAACAGCTTTCTGGTTCTGTGGACTTCTCATTGCTAACTGAGTTTGCACAAGATGGTTCTTACCACCCCACCCCCAACACACATAAAAAGCAGTAAACCAAAAAGGGTTGGTCAAGATTCTGTGATGATTTATATGGGTTGTGAAAAATGGGTTAATATATTGAAATGAAGGGTTATATTTGGGAGTCAAAGAATTCTTAAGTGAAGGGATGTCCTTTCTTTCATTAAAGAAATAGCCTCTCTTCTGGTGCCTACTGGGATGTCAAGGTTATAGGAGCAAGCAGTACTACAACAAAAGGAAGATAAATGTTACCTCAAGAGGAATAGCTGGGAGCAGGGAAGGTGTTTTCTCACCTGGGGAGACCTGTGTGTGTTTATAGGCAGGGGGAAAGACTAAACACATGAGGGTCTAGGAACCTGGATGAATGCAGGCTGGCCTGGAAAAAGGTCACATTATTCTCTGATACTGAAGAAAGGAAATGCAATATTTATAGAGATATTTCAAAGTTGAAAGAAGAGCCCAACATGGCCTCAATTTTGGAAAAATGATTTAAGACAGTTCATACATTATAAAAATGATATGTTCAGTAAACAAAACTCAGAAAATACAAATTGGTAGGGAAAAAGGAAATTAAAAAGTTATCCATAGTCCCACCAAGGAGACACTAGAATACTTATGAGCTACACATTCCAGAATGGTATCAGGCACATGTGGCTGTTGAGCACTTGAACTGTAGCCAGCGTAACTGGCCATTTTATTTTATTAATTTAAATTTAAATAGTCACATGGACAGTACAGTATACAACATTTCCATCATCACGGCAAGTTCCATTGGACAGTGCTGCTCTAGACATTTCTTCCTGGGCTTTTAGGGCTGTTTTTTTTTTTTTTTTAATTGTAGTTTATGACGAGCATAGCATTTTTTAACTGTACATTTTATTAAGTGGCAGTCCCTGCCTATTCAGTACCAGCTTGTGTGAAGGCACAGGCTTTCTATAATCTCCTTCTGAAATTCCTCTCGGACACCTGCAGTTTTATCACACTTAACTAGATACCGTTTATGTCATTTTTGAACCATTTCCCTCCCTCTCCCACTCCTATCAACTTCTCTTGGCTAGGCTCAGGTTTTTGGTTTGCAGAATATTCTCCAACCAGTGAGAGGAGAGGAAGCTTTCGCTCCACTTTTCTACCAGATGTGGTCTTAGGCTTGGGGAACCCCCATGACTGCATTGTGCCACATGGCAGCAAGTAGGTTCTTGGGTTGTAGGTGTGGAGAATGGAAGACTGAGAGGAAGAGGAAGATGGCTCTGTTCCTGTCTTCCATCTCTTCTTTTCCAACACTACTTTTGGGTCTGACATGCATACTTCCTCCCTGCACCCCCCGCCCCACCTCTGTCATCCAGGTGCATCCATTGCGGGGTCGTCCACTTGACCTTGGCCTTGCTGAAAAGCCACATCCAAGAGCGACACTGCCAGGTTTTCCACAAATGTGCATTCTGCCCCATGGCCTTCAAGACTGCCAGTAGCACTGCGGACCACAGCGCCACCCAGCATCCCACTCAGCCCCACCGACCCTCCCAGTGAGTGCAGCTCCATGGCCAGCAGGCCTGTGGGGTGTAGCTGATTAGCCTGGGTGCTGTATGGGGAGCATTGGG
Organism: Camelus ferus; assembly: GCF_009834535.1. Lineage (NCBI taxonomy): Eukaryota > Metazoa > Chordata > Mammalia > Artiodactyla > Camelidae > Camelus > Camelus ferus. The sequence goes on along the minus strand of NC_045722.1, from coordinate 10,590,492 downwards.
ATGGGCTGGGGAGCCTGGGCTAGTGGCAGAGATGCCTGGAGTCCACTGAAGAGTATCCACCTTGGCTCAGAGTAGTGCTTTCCTGAGCCTGACCCTGGTTCAGAGTGATCAGAGATAGGATGGAGGAGCCATGTGGTTCTGCCAACAGAGCCTTGGTTACCTCACACCTTGGGGCTTATCTCATCAGGCTCATTTATAAGTGCTCCTGTGAAATGGTCTTCAACAAGAAGAGGCATATTCAGCAGCATTTTTACCAGAATGCCAGCAAGACACAAGTGGGCGTCTTCAAGTGCCCTGAGTGCCCGCTCTTGTTCCTGCAGAAGCCAGAGTTGATGCAACATGTCAAGGTGGGACGCCGTGGGGAAGGAGGCTGGGGAGAAGGGCATATGCCTCAGGCCGGGGGTCTGACTTTGTGCATCTTTCCCCTTGCCCAGTCAGTAATCGCTCTCCCCATCCCCAGAGCACCCACGGTGTTCCGCGAAATGTGGACGAGCTATCAAGTCTCCAGTCTTCAGTGGACACGTCCTCAAGTCGCCCAGGTTCTCGAGTTCCCACTGAGCCCCCAGCCACTAGTGTGGCTGCTCGGGGCAGCTCCCTGCCCTCTAGCCGATGGGGCAGGCCTGAGGCCCATCGCAGGGGTGAGGCCAGGCCCCGGCTGAGGAACACTGGCTGGACCTGCCAGGAGTGCCAGGAGTGGGTTCCTGATCGGGAGAGCTACGTGTCCCACATGAAAAAGAGTCATGGTCGGGTAAGTGTAGTCACCTGGACACAGTGCAGCCCCAGATTCTCTGGACTTCTGTGCTGTGGGGTCAGAGCCGTCTTTTGTGGACAACCCCCTAGGGTTCCTGGTGCTTTGGACAGGGTGGATGTCGCAAATCTTAATGTTTTAGGGCATCCTCCTTTCTGCCTATGTCATCTAAGAAGAAAGATGCACCCAAAACTATCGTATGGTTCTGACACTTTGCATCCTGTCATCTCCCATAGACATTGAAGAGGTATCCGTGTCGGCAGTGTGAACAGTCCTTCCACACCCCCAACAGCCTCCGCAAACACATCCGCAACAACCATGACACAGTGAAGAAAGTCTACACTTGTGGGTGAGTCCCTAGAGGTGGGAGCCAGAAAGCCTGAAATTTAATAAGACTTTCCCATGGTACCACTGGGGCTTTTCTCTGCTGTGAGATCAGGGCTCACAGGCAAGAGATAAGCAAATTTCTAATGGAAACAGAGCATGCCAGAAATGAGCTTCTGGATGGCTCTTGCGCCCTCCCCTTCCCAACTCCCTAACTCCGGGCTGCACTGCCAGTGAGCAGTGGAGGGCCCTGAGGTTTGAGAGGTGTGGTGGTGATATGAGCCTGTGCCCTCTGACCGAGAAGCCTCAACACCATCCGTGTGAGCTACTGGACAGGACAGGCCACTCTTTCAGGCTGACCACTAGCCCAGCACTTGGCTCTCTGGATGGTGATATCAGGGAGTGGGGAGTAAAACCATAGCTTAAGGCCAGTATCAATATTCTGACTTCTGTTGTCTGCTACCTTGGCTGGCTTGCCGGCTAGATTTCTCTAGGGGCACCCAGCACTGCCCAGCCAACCTGAGGACCACCCTGCTGGCTCATACTCTCTCCCCTAGAGCCGGCTCATACTCTCTCCCCTTCCGTCTGCCTGCCTGGCCTGCGTGGCCCTGCTGGGCCCTGAGGCCTGTCATCTTATACGACCTCCTTTGGCTGTACTTTTGCAGGTATTGCACAGAGGACAGCCCCAGCTTTCCTCGGCCCTCCCTCCTGGAGAGCCACATCAGCCTTATGCATGGTATCAGAAACCCTGATTTGAGCCAGACGTCCAAAGTCAGACCTTCGGGTGGACATTCCCCTCAGGTGAGTGTGGGGCCCCTGCCCACTGGCACAGCTTGCTCAGTGAGGCCTGGGGCTGCAGGGGCACTGGGAAGGCTACAGGAAGCCCATCTGTCATTGTGGCCATGGAGCATCCCTCTAGCTCTGTGTGACCTGCCTAGGAACTGCACACATTTAAAGGACAGGGCCAAAGAGCCATGAGGCAGCCCATCAACCTCTTTTTCCTGCTGTTTCCTGTCACTGTGACCCCTTCCTGGGTGTTCGTATTTCTAATAAGTTTCTGGAGCAGCCTGGTGTCCCTCCTCACTGTAGGCTCTTCCCACTCCATTGTTGAGGGGCTGCCCCTCAGAGGGCCAGGCATGTCTGGGAAACTCTGAGAACGGCCTGGAGTTTCAGGGTGTTCTTCATTATTCAGAGAAGGGCGCTGGTCTGCAAAGGTCCTTTCACACATAGCAGGTGGGGTGTCGACTGACATTTTGGCAACATCTGTCTGTGATTAAAATACACACCCTCTCTTCCCCACCAAATGCATACACCCTTTGATCTAGCAATTCCACTTATAAGATTTATCTGTCAGATATCTTTGGCCTTGGGCATAAAGAGATGTGTTTAAGGATGTTCACTGCAGCACTGTGTGCAGTAACAAAGAAGGAACTCCACTGAATGTCTGCCAGGGGACCGTTCATCCCCATGTTGGGTTACTGTGCTGCCCTTAGGAGAAAAGCCTCTGGATATGCTCTCATGGAGACAAGTGCCAGTGTGTTAAGTGAAAAAAGCAGAGTGAAGAAAACTGTGCGTGTAATGCTATCATTTTGTAAAAGACAATAGTTTAAGTTTTGTATATGCATAGAATATCTCTTGAGGGAGCCACAGAACCCAGGTAATACGGTGTTCACTGGAGAGCAGGGCTGGGGAGGGGGGTAAGAGGGACTTAATCTTTTCTATATCCTTCCCATATCTTTGGAATGTTATGCCACAGGTGTATGTTACATTAAAAAAATAAAATAAAAAGGCAAAGAAACAAACCAAACCTAAGCCAGCATTCAGGGCTGGGGTGACCCTGGCCTCGGTAGTGATTCTACGAGTCCTTGGGCTGCACTGATCATGACTGAGGGCTCATGTCTAGGGCTCAGGCTTGGCCTGGACTCTGCTCACACTGTTTCCCTTTCAGGTGAACCATCTGAAAAGACCAGTCAGCGGAGCGGGGGACGCTCCAGGCACCAGCAATGGCGCGACTGTCTCTTCCACCAAAAGGCACAAGTCCCTTTTCCAGTGTGCAAAATGTAGCTTTGCCACAGACTCGGGGCTCGAGTTTCAGAGCCACATACCTCAGCATCAAAAGGACAGCTCCACAGCCCAGTGTCTCCTCTGTGGCTTGTGCTACACCTCTGCCAGCTCCCTCAGCCGCCACCTCTTCATCGTCCACAAGGTGAGAGACCAGGAGGAGGAAGAGGTGGAGGCGGCAGAGCCAGAGGAGGGCTCCGGGGAGGAGGTGCCCATGGAGACTAGGGAGAACGGACTGGAGGAATGTGCCGGGGAGCCTCTGTTGGGCGACCCAGAGGCGAGGAGATCCCTGGGCCTGGATCCTGATGAAGACGGTGCCCAGGATGCTCAGAGTCAACCACAGGCCCCTCAGGACCAGGACAGCCACACACCGTCCCCGCAGGTGTGACCGGAGGCTTTGCGGTGTGCTCAGTTGGGGTGGTGCCGCGGTGTACTCCGCCTGCCTTGTGGACAGTGGGAAGGAGAAGGCTCCGCCCCGGTGAGAGTGTGGCCCGCTGTGCCCTGGAGCAGTGTCTGCCCTGAGCTGCGGGGGGCTGGGAATCCCCAGCCCCAGGAGATGCGGGGTCGCCCAGGACCCTCACAGCTCTGAATTTGCTTCTGTTATTTATGGCTTTGTGCTGGCTGCTTCTTGGTACCCCAATCTTGTCTGTGTCCTTCCAACCCCAGGCTGCTTAAGTGGCCCAACGCCGATGCTGTCCACTTGGCTCGAAACCCCTCAGCGGCTGTGCTCTTCTGAGAGGTTCCCCGCTCGCTGCCTTCAGCCAGGGGCCTCCTTGGCCTATAGACAGCAGCTCTCCTTCTTGCCATCCGAGCCTGAGAAGGGGGATGAGGGTGCCAGCGCAGCCCCTCTTGGAGAGCTCGCCCAGCCTGGCTTGCAGAGGGCCCTTGGTCACCTTGCCCTTTCCTGTCTTCTCTGATTCTTTCCCCCCAAATAGTCCGGAGATTTGTCACACTGGCTCATCCTGTCTGTGTGGGTGGGAGAAACTTGTGCAGCACACCTCTGTTTGGAACCCGGGAGAGCAGGAAACGCTGCCAAGGCAGGCAGGCACCGAGAGGCAGGCCCTGCAGAAGGAGCTGTGCGTCCTTGTTCTGCCGCTGCTCTGCCTTTCCTGACAAGCGGGGTTTGGGGCCCACAGACTTTGGAATATTTGTACTCTTGCTCCTGTGCCATTAGAGAGGCTGCTGCCCCAGGCAGGCCAGCCCCTCCTCTTCTTGGCTACACTCATGTTGCTCAGACTATATTTCAAATAAAAAGAATCTTCTTACCACAGCAGGTAGGCTCTTGTATTCCTCTTCAGGTGAGCCTGGCCCTACCCTGATCCATTCAAGGGTCTCTCCCAGACTTCCCTCACTGTCCCACCTCTGAGGGAGAACAGTGTTCCCTGCTGTCCCAGAAGGTCCTCTCTAGATTTTGGAGCTGTGGTTAGGAAACCAGGAGCTCAGTACTTCTAGGTTCCCTAGGGACCTGAAAGGGTGAGGGGAGGGTCTTAATGCCCGTCAAGAGTCATCTCCAAGGTCTCCCTTGGTTTTTAGGGCCTACTGAAATTTTTCTGGGTACCTCCATCTTTCCTACAAATGGTTTTCCAAACTAAGAGAACCCTTTACTGGTGGGGAGGGGGGGATTCTGCAATTGCTCTGTTCAGGAGGCCTTGGTGTTGCTACTGCCACAGGGAACTCAGGTGTGGCAGCACTGGGATTAGACATGGGAGGCTGGGCTGCCGTTTCACTGATGACAGAGTTAGGACCTGACCAAGCACAAGGAGCCGGCTGTGTGGAGGTGTCCTCTGACCTCTGCCCCAAGCGGCTGCTGCAGCCCTGCATGGAGGGGATGTGAGTCTGGGCCTGGCAGGATCTAGTGCAGCAAAGGGAAGTGGGTGCTGACTGATTTCTTAGATGTGCTTTCAAGGAAGGCATTGAATATCAATTATAAATTATTAAGTCAAATAAATATGCCTGACCTTTTCACAATTGAAAAAAATACATTTTCTTCCTCTCAAGTGCCACATTTGTAGTGGAAATGCTAATGGCAATGGAAAAGGTTAGTGCTTGTTTCCGTTTCAGAGAGAAAATGCTTTTTAATGCATGCCATACCTGGCAAGGCCACTATGTCCCTGCTTCCTGAGCAGCAGCAAGGACAAACCTAATTCTGGCTCCCTCCAGAGCCAGAGCTAGCCCCAGCTTAGCTGTCATCCCTTCCTAATTACAGTTGCAGGGTGCCCACCCTGCACCTGGGGCCATTTGCAGGCACAGATAGATTATAGAAGAGGCTGGTAGCTGGTACTAGGGGAGAGGAGGTGGTGAAGTCACAGATTTGACCTGTCCTGACTCCAAAGCCCTCTCCTTCCTGGGAATGGCGTGGAGTGGAAAGACAGGATGCTGAGCCACTCACCAAGAAACCTGGGTCATAGCCTGAGTTCTGCCCTCAACCAGCTCTTAACAAGCCCCCTAACTTCACTGGCCCCTTCCCTTCAAGATAGACCTAGTAATTCCCACCCAACTTGCTTCAGAGGCTTTTGTGAGATGATGAGTGTGGAAGCATTTTCTAATTTATGAAACAGTATCAATGTGAGGGATTCTTGACTTCAGACATGGAAGGTGGAGCACACCTCACCCTCTGTTCAGGCTTGGATGCTGATGGTCAGTTATGGCTGGTCTGGGGCACCTCTCCACTATTAGTAATAGTGACAACAACACTTGAAGCCCTGCTCTTGGGCCCAGCATCTTGCTAAAAATGCTTTCCAGTGATTCTCGTTTTGTCCTTACAGTGATCTCACAGTTATCTTCCATTTTACAGAAAAGAAAACCAAGGCTCAGAGAGGTTAAACAGCTTGCTCGATGACCTGTAAGTCAAGCCTATCTGGTTCTGAAGTCCATGATGTCAACCACTGTGTTGCCTTAATGTCCCGGCTGCTGTGGCTGGCTGCCAGCTTGTCGGAGGTTTGCAGCCATCCAGACATCTGCTTTCCTACCTCCCCTGTGGTTGGGGTGCCCCACTGAGTGCCAGGTTCTCTTTGGAGTCAGTCTGTGCCTTGTCACCCCAAGGAGGGCCCTGTGCATCACAGTCACTTGCGCCATTCCGAAGCACATGCAGTGTCTCTATGACCTTTCATTCTCATTGGGATTTATCTTGCCATTTGAAGACCATTTGGGGGGCTATTCTAGAAAAGATGGACCAACCCTCACAGGGAACATGGTTCCCTCAGGGTCTAATGTCTTCTGATTTTTTTAAAAGATATTTTTAAATAGTTGTGTTATCATCAGAAAATGCTTGCTGTAACAAGCACTTACCTGCTGGAGTGAATGCTCTACTGATCAACTTAAACAGATAAGATTCCCCACCCTTGTAGAAACTACAACTTAATACACTCTAAGGCTTGACAAATGACTAATATTTATTTTCCAACTGCTTTATCTCTGTAAAATGATATGCCGAGTTACTATAAGCTAATTGGTGTAGAATGAACTCTTCCCTTAACTTATGTAAACAGTCTGGTTTTTTAAAAACTTTAACAGCTGTGGCTCAGCAAGTTCAACACACTTTGCCTTCCCCCAGACTGGGGAACCTCCCTGCCTGTTCTGGCCACCACTGTAAATTCAGCTCTGGGCATACTTTCTTTTACTTGTTTAAGACAAAAAATTTTTTAAATGAATATACACGATAAGAGATCCAAACAATACAAAAGAGAATACAATGAAAAATAAGCTTCCCAGTGGGGGTCAGCCTTCAGTTCCCCAGTCCCCCTCTCCAGAATTAATCACTGTTACTTATACCTTATGTATCCTTTCTGAGCAATTCTATGCATTTGCAAGTTTATAAATATGTATATTTATATATCTATTTTTAATACAAATGGTAGCATTCTATACACAGTGTTCTGAAGCTTGCTTTTTTCACATATAATGGAGATCGTTCCCAATTCATCCAGAGGGTCAGTCCAATTCTTTAAAAGCTCCTAGCACAGTTCCTTGTATACAGTAGTGGTTCAAAGGGTGTTTGGATGAGTGAATTAATACATGCATGCGTGAGTGAAAGAATCTGATTCAAGTGGTAGCTATAAAGTTCTCTCAGGGTCAGATCTGAGACAGAATCTTCTAGATTCTGGAACATTTCTCCCTGTATTTTCCAAGGGATTCAGGCTGTTGTCCACAACCTGACTTTTTCCGCTACCAGTTGCCACAGCAGTCTTAGGAACTGTGAAACTTAGGTCCTTCTGGAGAAAAGAGCAGATTAAGACTCAAGTCCCAGTATGGGTTTGTTTTGAGGTCCCTATTTAAAAATGCCTTTTTTCTTATTGGAAAATGATACAGCATTATTAGAGAAAATAAAAAACCATGCATAATTATAATCCTGTCTTACCTTTGCAATTTTCATCTTTGCACATCATTTTCTAATCTTTGTTCAGTTCATAGTTGAATTTATAGTATAATTACGATAATAACAGTGGTTAACATCAAACATTTCTATGTGACAGACATTACTCTCACATTCATTCCCCTATTTAGCCTCATAACAATCCTATGAGATAAATACCACTATTCTTTTGGAGATTAGGAGTGGTTGACCCTAAGGTCATGGAACTAGTAAGGGGCAGAGCAGAGATTCACTCAAGTGTGACTAGCACTACACTGCCTCTGATTTTGTACTCTACTTTTTTCTGCTTAACATGATGTCTGGACATTTTCCATGTTTCTACATAGCCTTAGATAAACTTACTGGCAGTGTGATAGAATGAAGAAAGCCAGTGACTAGACATCAAGAGCCCTAGATTCCAGTCTGGGCTCTGCAGCTAGTCGTTTGATCTCTCTTGGCCTCAGTTCTTGCATCTATCAAATGGTGGGGGTGGGGGAGTGAAGGTTGGTTTAAATCTCTGGAGAACTTGATTGAGCCTGGCTAGATTTTATCTTCTTGTTTCTGTATATTTTTATGTAAAAATAGAAGAGACCTTCCCAAAGGCAAGAACGCTTATTGAATTTCTTTTGGGGGGAAGGGTATAGCTCAAATGGTAGAGTGCATGCTTAGCATGTACAAGGTCCTGGGTTTGATCCTCAGTACCTCTGCCGGAAAAAAAAAACTAAGAGTTTCTTCTTTTGTTTGTTTTATTTGTTTATTGACTTTTGGCCTAGATACATACAGAAGATATATGTAAAAGACCCCTCCCACTGACCTCACTCCACCAAGGCAATATCACTTTTTTTTGCATTTATTTATGTTTCAATTTGCATCAGATTTCTGCTTTTTCAATTGAGTTCTAGCCCTTTTATGAGCACCTGTTTCTTTAGGCTTTTGTCAAGCCTTTCCAAGTTTGAACTGTTTCCTTGATAATTCCAAAGCACCTTCAAATCCTTCTGTTACCCCAGCACCTGTTCATTAGGGACCTAGGTCCAGATACCTTCTTGAGTTAGTTCATTGTGTCACGTATTGCCGTTTTAAAATGCTCTTTTTTTTTTTTATAATATTTATTATTACTTGCAAATTAAAATTGAGTTATTAGTGCACAAATACTAAAAAAATTAACAAATGTGTAATAGATTGTATGGAAAATGTGGCAAAAGGATATGATAAAACCATTTGAGTCAACTCTAACTGGGAAGAGCCCCCATTGTAGTGAGGGCTCAAGTGACAGTGGATCAGTAGCACCATCTCATTTCATGGGTGGGCATGGCATTATTTACAGATAGACATAGACTACAATCTCTTAGATGTTACTTCTAAAACTTAACCCCATAGTCTTTGCCTCTAATTTCTGTGAAAATGGGGAAAGTTGATTATGCCTTTGATGCTTGAAGTGAGAAATTAAGCTGCTCTTTAATATTTTAAACTGGGAAGATCTACTGCTTCTAGGCATCCCTTTCAGTTATAGCCCAGGGCACACTGTGTACAATTCCTATTTTCCTTTGTATTTTCTAGTCCTTAGACCAACTTGCTTGGAATTTTCCCCTAAGACCCACTGAGCATAGATAGGGCTCCATAATTTTGGTATCTGAGGAGGAAGGTAAATTCTCCTTTCTAAGAAGCTCTTTGCCTAAGTAGGGGGCTTCCCATTTCTACCCTAGACTGGTTTTGAGTAGGGCTTTGAATGTGATTTTAGAATGGGGAAAAGGAGAAGATGAGGTGAGGGAAGGGGAGAGGTGATGGTAAGGAAAGGCACAGAAAGCAGTGGAGGAGCAGGCCGGGGAGTTTGAACAGGTAGAGTTTAGAATCTGGGAACAACACGATTTTAAGATGGTGGTGGTGGGGTGAGAAAGTAGGAGTGGCTGATTGGACTGGCAAACTCAAAAATGGAGCTAGTAACTTGATTTGTCAGTGGCATCCCTTGAGTTGAGCAGTAACTGCAGCAGCTATTGCTTGGAGATAATTAAATTTTTTTTAAAGAATGAGAAGATGTAGTTGTTGTGGAAAAGGAGTGCTGGCTGAGATACAAAAGGTTCCTTAGAAAAAGACTTGAAGGGGAGGAAAGGGACCAGTTCACTCCGCAAGAAGACCAGGAAAGGCCTGGGCTGGGCTGGGGCCTTTCTAAGGATGGGGAGTTTGTGTCCTGGGCCTGACCAATTAATTACTGGCCCCTGACCACAGAGTCAGCCTCCTATGTAGTGATAACTTTATTCTAGAAAGGACCTACATTTGTGGCAGAAGTTCCTGGCCTTTCTAATTGGATGTTGCATCAGAATAGGCGGGTTGGGGAAGGCAACTGGCTAGGGTAGCTCTACACTCGAGTCCCTAGTTCCCCTTCCAATCAAACAAGAATCAGGAGTAGTTTCTTGTTGCCAATAATCCTTTAATTGGTGTCCACCTACCTCAGCACAGCTGTGACCACATCGCCGGTCCCAGGAGTGCCAGAGTGACCAACTGATCCCAGAGCGGCAGGATCTGGAGTTTCCACCCTCCAGGATTAGGGACTTGGCTGCCTTGAGCTGGGAGCAGTGGGAGGTCTTAGAGGTCAGACAAGCAGTCCAGAGCACTGCAGACTGGCTTGCAGCTGAAGGCAGAAGTTTCCCATAGGAGAGCATGATCGGCAGAAATCTAGGGCTTTGTTGAGCTCAGGGCGAGATCTTTAAAATAAGTGGAATCATGAGAAGGAAAAATAGAAAGAGGAAACTGAGGAGATGGACATGTGTTTAATTAACTTACCGTACTACTACTAACTTGCATTGAGATTGGCCACAAGTCTGGGGAGCTTTGAAAACTGGGGTGGAAGCTTATGATGCTTCACAAGGAAGGTGTCACTGACCTCTGAACTCAATTCCTGTGCCATTGCTTGTGGAAAAGGCTACTTCAGCCTGAGTCCACATAAGTGCCGGAAACGCAGAAGAAGATCTTAAAAGTCTACTGACCAGAGTGAGGTTGATGATAGTCGTACTTTTCCACGAGGAGCTCACGTGTGAAGTGTGACATTCATGGCATAGTAGCTTAAAGTGGACACTGGCAAAGTGGATATGTTCAGAGGGGACCATCCAGCATGGTGTGGAGCTCTCAGGGCCATTTCACTCAAGGAGCTATTGAAGGAACTTGATGTTTCATCAGGGAAAGAGATGTTTCATGATCACTTTTTTTTCACACCTTTGCAGGGCTATTATATCACCAAGGAGTCTAGATTTCCTCTGTGTGGCCTCAGAAGGCAGAACAGAATTAGATTCCATAGAAGGAAGGTTCTCCTAAAAATGAAATGGACCACCTGGAGTAGCGTATTCCCAGTCCCCGGAGATGTCCAGACACAGGCTGAAGGGACCTCACCCAGAGGGTTCTAGAGAGTGCTGAGGCCTCACAGTGGCAGGACGAGGCTAGAGGTACATGCCAAGTTCCTTTCCTGCCAATGCTGAGTGGTCCCTACCCTCTGTTGCCTCCCCACCTCACAGCTGGGGCCATGTGTTCTTTCCGTCCCAGGCCAGGGACCATCTTTGATCCTGAGGAGCAATGCTGTAGCATTCAGGGGCTGGCATCTGGCCACTCTTGTCAGGCAGACCTCTGCTTCAGCTCTGGTCATTGGGATGCTTCTGCTTTGTTCAGGAAGCCAAAGCTTGCACTTTATCACCCAATTCTGGTTACCCATTACTGCTTGATAACATGCCTGGTTTCCTTTGAGCTCTTTTGAGAAGTAAAGGTAGTGAAGGGAAGAGAAAGATAAGGTAAATATTTCAGGGAAAAGTAAACATTGATCATCCTCCTAGGCTGTGAGGAAGGAGGCCAGGCAGGGGAGGACAGGGAGAGCTGATGGAGCAGAAGTTTGAGGGCCTTGGAAAGGAATGATATACATTTTGAAGCAGAGGGTAGGCGACTCAGGGATGATATAGTAGCCTGTCCTCCTCCAAAGTGGAAGTCCTTGCCCAGTGGTCTCACTTTTCCCTGTATTTTAAGGGACAGTTGACTATTGCCAGTGAAGAAGGCGAGGGGAGGTTGGAATCTTGTTTAGAACAGTTGCTGTAGGGAAAGGAAAAGGTCAGCTTGGGGAAACGTAAAAGGATTGCCAAACTGCCTGGGACCGGACTCAGGTTGGAAACCAGAAATGTTGGCCAGCCTCAGAGCAAGAAGCCCACAGCCAGACTCCAGGTTAGGAAGCAGCAAGGCAAACTTAGCAGAAGGTCAAGGGGCAAGTGAAATGAGATCCCAGAGGAAAGTCTAGTGGTAGTTGGAGTTACTGTCCATGTCTATGTGTAGATGTGTAGATGGGGATGGGATGGGGGTGATAAAGAAGCCAGGAAGGAACTCATGAGTGGAGAAGTTAGAAGAGAGTTGGAGTCTGGAGTTGCCCTAAAGCTGAGGGCAAGCTTGGTAGATGGGAAGGATAACAGATGGCATTTTGGAGGTGGAGAAATTCCTCTGACAAGGTTCAAGTGGTGGACATTTGATTGGGTTGCTCAAGGGAGTTGGGGTGAAGGTCTTTGAGAGGATGAGATCAATGCTGACTCAGTTATCAGAGGAGGGTGGGCTGATGACAGGGAACCAGAGCCTGGTGCACAGTGGCACTCAGTGTGAGGTGGCCTGAATTGAATAAGTTCAGGTGGGAGATGATGAGAAATGTGGAATGTTATCCTGATAGCTAATAAATATTAGGTAATGTGTGCCCTTGGCCAGTGCTTCAAAGGAGGGCAGACTTTTCCCTTGGAATTTTGTTTGCATTGGAGGAGAGAGAGCTGAGTAGGAAGGGAAAAGATGGAACAAAGTCAAAATAAAAGTCATGTTCAAACTCATCCAGACCTTGATGAGAGGGGCTGATGTAGCTGAGCTGGAATGTCCTGGGAGACCCTGTCATACTCTTGAGAGTAGCTTCTCTTGTTATGCTGAGCTAAGGATGTTAATTAACAGTAGCCCAAGATTTTCCTACCACAGGCACCCAGTTTACTCTGGAAGTTCAAAACAATCGGGAGAGGGGATCCTGGCACCAGTAACAAGTTCCTACAACACTTCATCAGTACTCGTATTTAATAGCAAACACTGACTGCCTTGTATTTTGGTTATTTCCAAACACAGAATCACAGCATGTGCTCCTCTGTGCTCTTTCAGGACCATGTGCAAACCTCTGTTAGAGGATTGATGGTGATTCTGGTTTAATTTTCTATTTTTCTTTCAGGCTTGAGAGGTTCTTGAGGGTAGAGACCATAACATTCATTTCTATACCATCGGTACCTGGCATAATGCCTGGCTTATAGTATTCAGTAGTGACTTAATAAATACTTGCTGAATCAACATCTGTCATCTTCAGGATGATAAAGGATCATGACCTTACTCCTTTTAACAAAAGAGAAGTCTAAAGTAAAGCTCAGGGATGGTGAGCCACTTGCCCAAGGTCACACAGTGGCTCAGTGGAAGAGCAGGGTTAGAACCTGAGTCTCCAGACTCCTAGCCTAGTTCTTGCTAAACACCACCTTACATATCCTCTCTCTTCTGCTAGACTGTAAATTCAGGAGAGATTGTGCCTTTTTGACCTCTCCATCCTTGAATGCCTTGATACTCCTTACTCAACTGTGCCCCCACCATCATGAAAGTCTGCTTGTTAAATTGGCAGATAGCAAGAACCCGGAAGGGCAGATTATACAATGGATGACAGGAGCAGAATTCAAAAAGATTCAGATGAGAAGGAAAGGGAGTGTGAGATGAACAAAATGAGATTTAACTTAAAAAAAAAAAAAGGTAAAAGTTTGCAGTTAAGATAAAAAAGACTTTACAAGTAGGAGTGGGAAAGACTTAGAAACAGTGGTTCATGTTGAAAACATACAGGCTTAGGGTCAATGAAATAATTTGGCTGCCAAAAAAATTGATGCTAATTTTGTGAAGCCCAGCCCCAGAGAGGTGCTAATTCAGTTGTAGGCTGCTCTAATTTGACACTTGTGGTGGTGGTGGTGGTGGGGTGTGTGTGTCACATTTTCAAAAGGAAATTGATAAATTGGAATAACTACTAGGTAACTAGTGGCATCATATCCATTGTCATATAAGAAATGGCCTAAAGGGAAATCTAGGTTCCTCCTTGTACCAGGCAAGACCTCTGGGATCTGGACCCTGCCTAACTCGCTTGCCTCTCTACTTACCCAAATCCAATATACTTGAATGAATACCAGGCTGTTTCATACCTCCATATCCTTGTGCATGCTATTCCCTCCATCTGGAATATTCTGTCCACCCTGCCCTCTGCCCAATTTTTAAAATCCTTTTCAAGCTTTACTTGGATTCTTCCTTCCTAACCAAATCCCTAGGCAGAACTAACCAATCTTCTATACTTTATGCTCTTCTAGACATAGCTTTATAATTGCACATTTCACCTTGAATTGTATTTTGCTTTTATGCTTGTCTCTCCTTTTAGACCATGAGATTCTTGAAGGTGCAGATTCTGTGACCCTTGCCTGCAACACATGTGCTCAAGCCTGATACATGGATAGTCACTTAAACAAATGAACCAAAGCTTCAAGCAGGCTTTCAAATATGTGAAGGTCTGTCCTGTAGACAACTGAAGAGATTTTAATAAGCACACCTCCAGAGAGCCAAGAAAAAGAATGATGGGGCCGTGTGGTCAGGAGACAAATCCGAGCTCATTAGGAGAAAATGCTTCAGGATTGGTCAAGGCTCTTAGATTCTACTAATTTGAAGCAGTTTGAGCAAAGGAAGGACTTTCTGGGTACAGATTCCAAGAAATGGCTGAACTGCCAATCTGCAGGTAGGCCATGGACAAAGCTGAGTATCAGGAACACTTACAACAAGGCACCTGAAAACCATCAGGACTCTCTGCCCCTTGCCTTCACTTCTCTGTTTGGCTTCCTTCTTCCTCACTGCATATTGGCCTTCTCCACACAGCAGAAAATATGGCTGCTGAAAGCTTAGACCTCACAGCTCAGTTTTCCACCACAGAAGGACTGGTTTTCTTCCCTGATTCCAGTTAAAAACGTTTTGGTGAAGAACTTTGACACACCTTGGGACTGATGTGGTCAGGGAGATGGGTACCATGAATAGCCTGGCTTGAGTCAGATGAGAGAGTGGAGGTAGTGGGGGCGTGGGCACATGTGGGAACAAGGCAGTTGCCATTGGAACCACACTGAGAGTGGGGGAAGAGCCGTTTGCAAAAGGAGTGGGGATCTGAGTGTAGCTTCTAGAACAGAGGGGTTGCACTCTTTTGCTCCAACTTTCTAATGATTATAACCACCCAGCTCCAGGGACTTTCTGGATACTCTCAAGGATACAGGAGATAAAAAGATGGATAAACAAACTGTGGTCACTCCCAATGTTTAGAACCAGGCTTAGACAGTGCTTAGAATTTTACTGTCAGAAATTTTTGAATGATTATATTGTTTTTCTGGGCATTAGAACTCAGCCCATTTCCCCCTCGGGTGCTAGGAAATAGAGGCCGAACAGGGAGGAGAAGGAGGTTCTAGAAGTGTTTACTGAACCCCTAATGTGTGCTAGGTAATGAAGGGAAATACAAGACATTTTCAGAGGAGTTCTGGCCTCCTAGGGACTGAGGTCACTTATGGAAGTATGTGGGTTTGGGTTTGTCTAAGTGCTGGACTAGCCGCCACTGGCAAGGCCAGGGTCAGTCAGGGCTGCTGCCAGAAAGACTGGCGGGTCTTTGGCTCCTAGTGGATCGAGCCCAAGCTCCAAGCAGCTTCTCGCCCCTCGGCGCCTTCCCCTGGCCTCGCCGGTCTCGGGGCTTCCCTCGCAACCCCCGCGCAGCATCTTGGGTACTTCTACACCTTCCGCTTGGCAAAGGCCGCAGAACCCGAGCTTCCACGCCTGCAAAACGGGACGCGAGCGGGGAAGGCAGGCTGACAGGACGCCGGGGTCCTCGGTGAGGGGGCTCCCCCTTCACCCCCTCGCTCCGAGAGGCCTCCCCGGGCCCCGGGCCCCGACGCGGGGCAGCTGCGGGCGCGGAGGGGGCGCTCCACACACGTCGGGCCGTCGACTGAGGGAAGGAACCCATGGACCGGAGTCGTCCCCCTCAGGCGGGGCCTGGCGGGGGCCCCCGCGGCCCGGCGCCCCCCGGCGCCTCGGAGGCCGCGCTGGCCCGGCCGGACCGGGGGAGGGACAGCAGCAGGTGACGACGACGGCTGGGCCCGGGACTATAAATAGGGGCGCGCGTCAGCGGCGGGCGGGAGCGGCCGCCAGCGGCGCGGGGGCCTGGCGGGCAGGGGCCTGGAGAGCGGGCAGGGGCCTGGAGAGCGGGCAGGGGCCGGCGGCGGGCGCGAGCCGGCAGCAGCATGGGGTCGCGGAGGGCCCCCAGCCGCGGCTGGGGCTCGGGCGGACGGTCCGGGGCGGGGGACGACGGCGAGGACGACGGGCCAGTGTGGATTCCCAGCCCCACCAGCCGCAGCTACCTGCTCAGCGTGCGGCCCGAGACCAGGTGAGTCGCGCCCTGGGGGCCGGGGTGGCGCGTCGGGCGGGCGGAGGCCAAGTGCGAGGCCCTCGGATGGGCCCCCGGCGCGCCGCCCGAGGCCTGGGGACACGGCCAGGCCGGCCCGGCCCTCACGGCCCCTCACGGCTCCTCTTGACCTCTCATGGCCCGTGGGCCTCAGGCCTCTGGCAATATGAGGCTCAGGGGAAGAGAAAGGACCTACTTTGGGGTGATTTCACAGGGGCCTGAAGGCTCTCCTTATCTGCGTACCTCAGTCCCGCCCCTCCGCACCCTCACCCCAGGCGCAGCTACTCCCTGGCCTTGGATTCCACCGTTCGAGATAAGGAGAGCTGGAGAGGCCGAAATTCCTCCCGACTGGAAGGGAGGGGGAAAGCATTCATGGGGGGTGGGCTGATAGCGGGAGGAGCGAAGCGCGGACTGCCCTGAGTGGGGCTGCTTAGCTCACGATTCACCAGGAAGAAATAAACCCATGCAAAGAGGGTTCTTCCTCTGGACCGAGGACTTTGGTTTTCCCCGGGATCTTTATGGGGGCTAATGAGGTGAAGGGGTGGCAGGAGGTGCTGGTTGGCCCTGCCTGAAGATTCAGAGCTTGTGGCTCTGAGGAGGCCAATTGCCCTGCCCAGTTTGAGGAAATGGGATGCCAAGGGAGGGGACTGAACTGATGAGCCCTTTGCTCCTCTTCCAAGAGTTAAAGAGGTGTGGATGCTTTGTTCTAGGAGCTAGGCTATCCACAGGTATAAAGACACGTAGACAATAGAGAAGCATCTGCACTCAGAGGCACACAGACACACAGGAACGGTGTATTACCATGGAGACGGACACTTCCTGTCCCCTATGGCAGCTCAGTTTCCCTCCAACTCTGGAGCCTATTCCAAAGGTAATTGTGATGGTTGGCTATTGGGACAGTGGTTGTGTCACAGCCCCAGAAGTTGGCTTGCTGCAGGTTATGCAGAAAACAGCCACTCCTCTGAGAAGCTGTCTGGAGACCTCTTGTCCTCTGTTCTTAAAACAGCAGAAAAACAGACATCAAGGACATTCAGGAAAAGTTCCAAGCACTTCCTCGTGGATTGGCTGAGTTCTGTTGACCTTGGAGTTGGAAAAGTTCAAATGTAACCGGAACCGGTTTCTGCATAAAACTCGTCAAATGGTGTCACATGTCTGGGGCAGGGCTGAGGGCTGGTGTTGGTGACTGAGTCAAACTCAACAAGGCCCCTGGTTGCCAGGAAAGAATGCCCCTTCCTCCCAACCACTGGCTCTATGGAAAAACTGGAATGAAATTTGTATGTTTATTCCAGTACGTGGTGAAGCTTACTGCCTTGTAGGAGCCTCACACGTGTCTCACAGTTGTCACAGTGATTTGTCTGGGCTTTGCCTCCCGTGTCTGGCCTTTGGCAATACCAGCGGAACAAGTAGAAGAGGGAAGCAGGGCCCTTCTTGGAGACAGCAGCAGGATGGCTTGAAAACCAGGCAGAATTGGGAGGGTAGGGGATCTGGGCTGTTAGGAAAAAGGAAAAGAGTGCACACTTCCTAAAGCTGCCTGCCTGACAGTTGTATGTTAGATAAATTTTAACTGCACATCAAATGAGAACAAAGCACTGTGTCAGCCTGAGAACTACGGGTAGATTAGTGTCTGGCTTAAGTCTCTTTGGACCTAAGTGAGTATGTTCTTAAAAGGAGACTCTTTACGAGTGTTTGTAGGGGCAGAGTTGGGGCAGTGGGAGAGGGGGTTTTATGACCCAATACTATGGGCTGTATTTTGCCTCAGCCAACTGGCCACTGACCCCCACAAGTCCTGAGGGACAAGGAGGGCCAGATTTCTCTCACCTATGGAAAAGCCTCTCGCCAAAGAGACAAGGAGAAAGAGGGTCCCTTGAGAACTTTGCCAGCTGTCCCTGGCTCCAGTCCAGATGAGCCCTGACTATCCCAGCGTCCTCAGAGACAAGTTCTGTCCCACTCAGTACTGACTTCAACATTTTCTGGGTCCACCTCTATGCAGATCTTTCATAGAGCTTGTGAGTCATCATTTTCGGGGGCCCTTGGGAGGGTGGGCTGCTCCTGGGAGCTGATGGACAGTTAGGCTGGGGGCCAAGCTGCCAGAAGCTTTGGCCCAGGTCTAGAACCTATCTTCCTGTGTGTACCTTCCCTTCCCCACAAGCCTGGAGCGGTTTCGAGTCCATAGTCAGCTCAAGGATATTTCTAATACCTACTGGGGTCAGAGGTCCAACATGCATATAGTCCCACCAAACTTTAGGCCCTACCTCCTGGGGTATCCAGTGTCTACAGGAAGGTGGGGCATGGATAGACTAGAGTTGGTTAAGGAACCACAGCTGGGTGGATGCAATTATAACTAAGTAGCTTCTGAGGGAGTTAGAAATTCCAGAAATCCCTGCCTCATCATGTCTTGGAGGCCCTGGTCCATGTGGGCTCAGAGGAGCAGCAGAACTCATGATATTTGCTACAGCTTTGTAACACCTCTTCCATTTTGCTTGAGTCAGGCAGGTTATCTAGAACTTTCAGGGAAACTGGGGCATCAGGCCAGGACTTTCTGAGGGCGTTTTATGTCCCAGAATATATGAAAACCAGGAAAAAATGGGTGGCTGCAGCTTCCATGGCCAGTCCTCGTCCCTCCTGCCCTTTTCTCCTTTATGAAGAGACCTTTCCTTCCTAGACCCTGAATTCCCATTCTATAGAACGAATAGGTCTTTTAGGCCTTTCTGCTCCAACATTTGACGTCTCTGATTCTGACCCCCTCATAATCAGTAAATGAGGAGTTCCCTTCTCACCTGAGGGTGAGAGCCCTGAGCCTACCTTTGGCCCAGTCAGCAGGGTACACAAAGATCTCCCACCTTCTGAAGACAAGTTTCCTCCATCACTCAGGACTCCTGACATGGCTAACTATTTAAGGGTGAAGCCTAGAGAAAGCAGGACCCTGGAGCCAGAGGGCAGAGCATTACAGCCAGTCCTAGAGAGAGCCAGGGAGGGGTCACCATCACCACCTGCAGGCAGAAACTGTGGATCCTGTCACTTTCTGTCTGAATTAGAGAGCTGATGCTCTCCTTCTCCCAGGGAGGAGATCCAGACTCAGCAAAGGAGAAATCTCTCCATTTTGAGAAGAAAGGCAAACGAAGTTCATGGTCAGGAAAGGATGCAGTTGGCCAGTGCCTTGAAACCATGGGAAGTTCTACCCTCACAGCCTCTGAGGGATTTTTAAAGCTCTGAGCAAAGGCAGCTTCATTCTGGAGCAGGAGCTCCCTCTTGGGGGTGGGACCCTTTGGGTTTGAAAAATGCACTTCCCTTCCCTCCCTCCCTCCTGTCCCTCTTTCTCTCTCTTCCTTCCATGAAACAGCTATTGAAGACCCACTGTATGCCTAGCACTGTGCTAGGAACTATAGAAGCTACGAAAAGATCTAGGTTTGAAGCCTGGGTGGGCAGGATTTAGATGAGCAGAAGGAAAGTGGGAGGGCTTTCCAAGCAGGGAGGACAAAACTGAAGTCTCAGAGGCCAGGAGTGGCCGTGTCCATGCTAGTGAAGGGCAGGTCTGGTTACAGTGGAACCTGAGTGTTGGAAAGTAGAGAACTATGATTGTAGTAGGAGTGTGAGTAGGTGATAGAGGGGTTTAAGTGCCCAGTCAAGGAGTGTAGACAATGTAATATACAGTGGGGGGGTTGTAGCTTTTTTTTTTTTTTTTTTTCAGAGAGATGGTGTGATATGAGGGGTAAAGGAACAGGGGTTGAGGTGGTCATTAAATATGGAACTATAAGGGTCTAGATCAGAACACAGCAGAAGGAGTAGAGAGAAGAGATTATTGACTGACTGGGCTTGGGAGGACAAAGAGTAGACCAAAATGGCAGATTTACAGCTTTGGAGTTTGGGAGAGTGCTGGCGGTATACACAAACACAGGAGCACTAGAGTGGAAGCCGTGTTTTTGGGTAGAGGATGAGTTTGGATATTTTGGTTATAAAGATACAGGCTGTCAGTAGTTAGATATGTAGACTGAAACTTCCATGGAGCAGGCTGGGTTGCTGATAACAAAGGAAAAGCTATTCTCATGGTGGGGACAGCTGAAGGAATGTGTGTGGATAGAGTGGCCCTGGGATCTCTCAGAGAGCTGTGGGAGATAGCAGCCCCAGACTCCACTGGAGATATCTATGTTAGGAAAAGCGGAGGCAGAGGTAAAAGCTGGCTCATATCAAGTGGGCTGGATATCCATTAAGGGGAGGCCCTGTGTAGGTCCTCAACGCCTCCACCCTCGTGGCTTACACAGTCCCTAGCTGGTGTCTGCTTTCAGCTGCCCCAGGGCAGAAGGGATCAATGATCAGGGCCTCTAAGCATAACGGACCTTGTGCTAGTCTGACCAAATTGGGTGCCTCCTGGCTCCTGCTGAATTAACCGCTTTGTTTTTCTCCTCTTTTTTACTCTCCCAGCTGGTTTGCCTTGCGTGGCCTCTTTAACCATACTTAAACATATTAATGGGTGTTCTCCAAGCCACCTATCTCCTTTCCAGCCTGTGAGGGGATTTCCAGGAATGGGAGCTCTTCTCCCCCAAAAGATCAAGGGTTGAAGCAGGAGCTGGTGTGCTGCGGGCTGGGGAAACATGCCAGGCACCTATAAGTGACTCAAGTACACAGGACACACCTTTCTCAAAGTGCAGCCCCGAGGGGCTTCCTTCCTGCCTAACCACGTCCCTGGACTCTGCTGCATTTAACGAGCTCTTGGTTTCAGATACGTTGGTGTCAGGTGGTGAGGCCACTTGCTAGCTGGAGCAGGCCAACTGAGACAGCTGGTCCCTTTTAATAGAAAGGCCCTTAGGCCCCAGATGGTGGCCGATTAATACTTTGCCGACTGTTGTTGATTTCGCCTCCTCCTCTCCTTGCTTTTTTGGCCTAATGATTCCATTTGCTGTTTTTGCTTAGCTTATCAAGCAACCGGTTGTCTCACCCCAGCTCTGGAAGGTAAACGCACCATTGCATTACTTTTCTCTGACTGCTTTTTTTCTTGGGTCTGGGCATTGAGGGGCCTCTGGGTGATTGCTTGTGCACTAACCAGGCTGCATGTGGTGAAGGGAGGGCTGGAGGGTGGTTGGGGAGGGTGTGAAAGGGCACTCATGTGAGCATGGGTCTCACAGGGGCCAGAGTTAATGCTTGCATGGACCATTTGAAAGGGGTGCAGTGACCCAGAAATAGGCAAGGGTTCCCAAGACGCCTGCAACTATATCTCTGTGCCCCTGGGAGAAGCACTATGGGACCAGAACAGAGAGCCACCAGTCATGTGACCCATTTCTCCCCCATCCTAGGTTTTCATGGTTTTTGTAACCACATATCTAGGTTTGATACCTTATTGTCTATCTTCTAACCCTGGCTACTACCTTAAAAAAAATTTTTTTTCTGTTCTTGAAGTTCTCCTTCTATCATCTCTTTCTCTGAATTTCCCTTTCCTTTGGCTCCTCTCCACCCCTGCAGACTGTGAACTCTGTAAGGTCAGGGAATACCATGTTAGCATATTCCTGCATTAGCTTGTTCTCTGAATCTGCTTCAGAGCCAGGGCAGTGCCTGAGTAGGGCCCATGGTCAAGGCTTGCCTGTTGAATGACTGTCCTCATGCCTCCTGAGCTGGGGACAGCTCTCTGCCCCTGGCTGAACTGACAGTTATGATCGAAGTGGGAAGGTTTCCCACCACTTGGGCCTCATCCCAGACTCTGGTCGATTTGGGAAAAGATGACTACAGTTTCTTTACACCAAGAAAGATTTCTGAGTAGCTAACTGGTTTCTGAACAGCTGATAATGTCTACAGACATAGTTAGTATCTACCATGTACAATTCCTTTGATAGGGGAGAATACTGAGGGACATTTGTTCCGAGTGGCTCATGGTCTGAAAGGGTGGAAGAGAGGGTATCACAACTAATTCAAAGCGGAGCATGGTAAGTGCTGAAAGAGAGGATCTTGGAAGTTTATTTAAAGCAAGGTGAATAACCAAACCTAAGGGTAGGGTTAGGTTCCTTTGAACGTGTTGAAAACCAGTGATTCTGGCATTCTGTAGAGGCACATGATTAGGCTCTGATATCCTTATGAAGTCACAGAATTGGAAGGACTTGGAGGTGTCAGGGTGGGACCAGACCATTTCCAGATGTGAAGATTTCTTGGCTTTCCAAGGGACTGGAATCAGCACACTCAGAGTCCATCCCACATCTACGTGGTTTGGAAAGTGGGGTCAGAAAGCGGTGACATGCAATAAAATATGATGGTGTATGCAGTGACTCTCCCTGTCCCCCTCAAATGCACCCCAGATCCGCTCCCCTAGAAGGCCTTCTTCTAGTTATCCTTTTCAGCAGTTACTTATGATTTCCCAATGTAAACATTTTTTATAATATAGCTTAGGACCTAGTGTGGAAAGTTTGGGAAGATAAGCATTCTTTCTCACTCAAAAAAAGATAATGAAATAACATAAATACCTGTTGTTGAATATCTAGCATGAGCACTTGTCTCTGCAAATTTTCTTTTCTTTTTTTTAATTTGGTGGGGAGGTAATTAAGTGCACTTAATTTTTTTAATGGAGGTACTGGGGATTGAACCCAGGACCTCATACATGCTAAGCATCTGCTCGACCGCTGAGCTACACCCTACCCCCGTCTGCAAATTTTCTTGAAGCATAATTTCCCTGTTTTTCTCTTACCCAGTAGCTTATTTTCTTAGACTTCATGTCCAAGTGGCTTCATCCCTAAGAGCCTAAGCTAAATACTAGATCCAGGCTCATGTTCAAGAGTAGGGTAGGATTCAAATTATGTAGGGAGGACATAATTATGGATGTTTTGAATTAGCTGCAAAATTGTAGAACTCTGATTACTTTTGGCATGGCAATTTTCTCCAGAAACTGTTGGTTGGGATTTGATATTCCCCAAAGTCAGAAATTACTGTTAGTATGAGAGCAGCAAGAAATGTTTTCAGATGTTGTAATTCCTGAGTTCCAGAGAGTTGATAGTTTAGATCCTAAAGGATCCACTACTTCTGAGTGGATTAAAAGGGAAAGGAAAAGACAGTTCCTAGTTCTAATAAGTTACTTATTAGACAGTAAGTTCTAGGCAAGAGTGTTGTAGAGAGTGTTATGGAAGTCTTAAATGCAGTCCCAACTCAAGTGTTCAGGCACATGAGAAGTTGGGATCCCCTTTCTAGGTAGTCTTTGTGGGGGAGGACTCCTGTCAACTTTCCGAAGGCCCAGGCATCTGCATTCCTGTCCAGGAAGCACAGCTGGACCCCAATCAGTGCAGAAGTCTTCCTTGATTCTAGACACTGTTCCTGGGATGCAGCCTTTCTCCTCAAACTCAAGTCCAGAATGACACCCACAGAAATGATAAATTGAATGTGGATGCCCTCCCCACAAAGTAGGGTGGCAGCTCCTGTTTGCTTGTGTTCCCAGACTCTCACCTGCCCTGATGGACAGGTCGTGGGTGACACACACTGCCCGCGGGCGACCACCCCTCCTCTGAGGCACAGAGAAGGGCAGCTTTGAATGATTTGTCTTTCCCACCACAGTTCCTCCTGCTCCTCTTCACATTACCCTCACAGTCCTCCCTGCTGCTCACAATAGGGTGTGTGAGTTGGGAGGGGGAGGAGGGCTGGGCACGACTTGTGCACCATACAATCTGGCTATGTGGTTACACTTCACGCCTAGGGATGCACTGTCTCTGCTGGCCCATGAAAGGACTTGGCATGGTGGTTTGCTTCGTGTGCACAGGCAGGAGAGGGCTGTCAATGCTGAGCAGTGCTGGTGAGTCTGTACTGGACTCAGTGAGCCCACAAATGCCCCTGAATCCTGCGAGATGGACTATCACAAGGGAACTAAAAGCCCTGGCTTTTGCAGGAGCAGATCTGTTTGGATGTGGCAGTCCTGCTGGTTGGTCCTCGAGCTGCCAGCCATGTATTCGCTTGAGCATGTGGTATCCAAGGGTGGAACAAGGGAGCCATGGCTGGCTTTCCATTGTAGGTCTGTAGCCCTGTTTAGGGTCAGAATTCATTTAAATCTTTCTTTTCTGATACTCCTAGGAGCTACAGTCCACCATTGGGTCTAGACCCCTGGCATCGGCCAGCTTATTCTTTTCTACTATGGGCCTATGCTTACAAATGCAGGGGCTTTTCTTCTGAGCTGAAGCTTTAGGAGAGGCCCCTGAGCTCCTAGGCCTATGGATCCTTGGGATTAGCCATCTTTTCCCTCTTTGGCATGAATGGAGGCTCTGCTGTGCTGAGGTCTCCATCTCTGAGGCTGGGCCTATCCATGTGTGTGTCTCCTCTGTGCACGAGCTTCCCTGGAGATGAAAGGTGGAGTGTGAAGCCAGGCCCCCCCGAGTAAGGATGGGATGGGGATGCCAGGACTGGTGGTCTGGCATGCTCAGGAGCCTGGTCCATGGTCAGAAGCCTGCCTGTTGTAATGAGTCTGAGTCAGGATTCCATTCAGCCCCTTGGTAACATCCCTGCTCCTGACCTGGCCAAGAGACCTAGTCTCTTTTGAAGAAAGACTTGCCCAGGTGCTAGAGCCATGGCCACGAGATGACGGACGGACATGGTAAGATTTAAGCTGCCTTGGACAACACCAGGCTGTGGTATACTGTGGTGGGAATGGGGGAAGACTGCTCTGAGTAGTTTTTTGCCTTTCCTAGGAGCACCTTCTGCTCCATCATTGCTCAGCTAACAGAGGAGACCCAGCCACTATTTGAGACCACGCTCAAGTCCCGGGCTGTGTCTGAGGACAGCGACGTCAGATTCACCTGCATCGTCACAGGTAACGAGGCCATCTGTATGATCCATGCCAGGACTGCTGCACAGATCAGGGCCCAAGGGGGCTGTGGGGACAGGCATGGAACGGGGTTGGCTATGTGCACAAAAATGTGCAAGCTGACAGTTGTCTTCTTAGCTTTCTCTCCAGTTTGATCTCCCTATGTGGCTTGGGGTCCCTTTCTCCTCCCATTCTGGAGCCACACATACACCCTGCTCTTCTTCAAACTTGTCTTCCCTAAAAGTTCCTCACCCTCAGGCATATATATATGCATGACTGATGAATCTTATTCCAAGGAAAGAAGCTCTCCAATTGAAAAAAGTTTTTGAGGCCTTTCCCTCAAATATCCCCATTTTATAGTTGAGCAGTTTGAGTCTTGGGAGTTTCAAGCCTGAGAGACAGTGATGTATAGTGTTTCTGACTGCAGACCCTGGAGACAGACTGCCTGGCTTGGAATGCTGGCTCGTCCCCTTTCCAATTATGTGATACTGAGTAGGTTATATGGCCTCTCAGCACCTCATCTGCAAAGTGGGGATGAGAATAGTAGGAACTTCATTGTGAGACTGAGTGCATTAATTCATGCAAAGCATTTGCAACAGTACCTGGCACACAGTAAGTATCATATAAGTGTTAGAAATTAAGACTGTCATTATGTGCATGTCACTGAATTCCATGGTGGAATTTGAAGCAATAAGTTGGTAGAATGGGAAACAGAGTGACACTCCTTGGAGGGTGGGGGAAAGAGCTGAGAGTACTGGGAAGCTGGCCCTGGGCATTGCCCCTCCCCCAGACCTCCCAGCAGCTTCTCCCACTGTGTTAACTCCACCTGCTTCACAGCCTGCAGGACTCCCCAGCAGGTGCTTTACCTCTCCCAGCTCTGCAGCCAGTAGGTCAGGGTTCTCTCCAAGAGCCCATTGTTTTAGTAAATCATGGCATTGGTGGTTTCCAGCTGTGATATGCTCTGATTCTGGGGACCTCATCTGCCCCAGGCAGCTGAACAGCTTCCCTGGGATTGGGCTCCCCTAGGCAGTTTTCTGCCTTGCCCGGAACCCTCCAAGCTCGAAGCCGAGAACACTTCCGCAGGACAGAGATGTGCCTGCCTTCCTTACCTTTGTATAGCGTAACATGCTTGCAAAAATTCATCTGTTTCCATCTGCCATTGAATTCTTTCAAAACTCTATGAAGGCAGTGCTGTTATTAGTCAGATCTTACAGAGGAAAGAAACTAGAACAGTTTAGGTGACCACAAGGCCCACAAAGCTGGTGAAGAGGAGATACTGCTTTTGCTCTGCAGCATCTGAAGCTGCTTGCTTATGCCTGCACCTGTTACATTCCTGGGCACTAACAGTTTTCTAGAAAAACTCGGCTTGTTCACAACTCTGCTTTTTCATATGCTATCTTCCCTATATAGAATGTCTTTAATCCTTCTTTTTAAAGACAATTAATTTTTATTTTATCAAATTAATACATGCAAAAGCTTAAGGCTTCAGATTGTGCTAAAATGCATATATCAAAAAATATCTAAGTTCACTCCTCCTGTTCACCCAACGTTTCCCAGAAACAACTGTTTTCAGCCTTTAACTCTTTCTTCTGGTGTATATACATTTCTATAATGCTGAGTAATATGTGAATACTGCTAACTTCTGAGTCTTCAGGTTTAGATGCTGTCTAGTCTTCCTGTTACGGTAGAGAGGGAATTTGCTCTCTTCACCATTATTTTCTCAGCTTCCCCTCACTTATCTTCTCAATAGAGCTATATCATAATTTTTGCTTAAATCAGTATTTCTGTTTACCTTGTTACACCTGTGCAGTATTA
Source organism: Camelus ferus (assembly GCF_009834535.1). Classification (NCBI taxonomy): domain Eukaryota; kingdom Metazoa; phylum Chordata; class Mammalia; order Artiodactyla; family Camelidae; genus Camelus; species Camelus ferus. The sequence goes on along the minus strand of NC_045722.1, from coordinate 10,563,947 downwards.
TTCATAACCAAACATTGTAGTATGCTATGATTGTATTTCTTTCTTCTGTTTTTCCTAAAGTTAGTACTTTCTTTAATTTTTCAGTTAGTTAGCTTTTTGGTGTCTATGACTAGTTTTTCTTATAGCTTCTAATAGCCTTTAAAGCGACTTTTCACAAGGTCAGTGCCATCAGTACTGTCGGTTACTTCCCTCGGAGACGTCCCTATTTTTCCATCTGAACTGGTGGCCTTTTAGGCCTAATACACAGCTGTTATCCTAGGCCTTCCCTTTGCCTTTCTCCTGGGTTTTATTCAGTCTCCTGGACCTCATGTCTTCCCTTTCTTTGGTTTACTCTCTGGCTTTATTGAGCTACATCCTCCAGTGGTTTCATCGGGTCCCAAAGATGGTACAACATCAGGAGGCAATGTGATGACAACTCTCAACCTCTGTACTCTTTGAGTCATTCTGCTCCAGTGAGATTTAATTGCTATCTGTATCTGGTGCACAGTTGTCATCCTAGGCTCTCCCTTCACCTCTCCTGTGGTAGATTTCCTGTTTTGTTTTGTTTTTTTGTATTCCACATCTGTCTCTTTCTCCTTTATTAGACAATTCGTGTCTGAAAATGTCTTTTTTTCCCCTACTTTATTCTTCATGGAGAGTTTGGCTAGGTATAGAATTCTAAGTTGAAAAGAATTCTTCAGAATTCTGAAGACATTACTGCATTGCCTTCCAGCGTCCAATGTTACTGTTTAGAACAGGAAGACGGTTTGATTCCTGATTCTTTGCATGAGACTGGTTTTTCTCTCTGGGAGTTTTTAAGAGTGCTCTGATATTTCATAATGATGTATCTTGATATGGGTGTCTTTTCATCCTGGAGCGTGCTTGGACGCTTTCTGTCTGGAAACTGATGGCCTTTAGTTCTGGGAAATTTGAGATTGTTTTGCTGTTGATTTCTTCCTCTTGTTTTCTCTGTTCTTTCTTTCTGGAACTCTTATTACATGCATGTCTGCTGCCCTGGACTCATTCTCTTATTTTCTTATCTTTTCTTCCCTTTCATCTATTTGTCTTTTTGTTCTTTCTGAGAGATTCCCTTAGTGTTATCTTTCAACTCTTCTATTCAACTCTTCTGAATACCCACAGTGTCATCATGGGAATTTAATTTCTAAGAGTTCTTTTTAAATCCTTTTTCATAGCATCTGTTCTTTTTATAAATATAATATCTTCTTTTAGCTTTGTGGGATGAGTAGTGATAGTTTTCTAAAAGTTTCCTTCTCCCTGCATAGTTTGTGTTTCTTCCAATTTGCTTTTTTCTGTTTAATTGTTTTGGTCCTTAATCTTCTATTTATAGGCTTTCCTCAGATATCTAGGAATCTTTGGCTGTTAAATAATGATTAATAGATGGGGACTAAAAAGCTGATTGGAAGTTCTGAGCAAGTAGAAGGGGCTTGAAAACAGGTTTTCTCTGTAGGGTGATCTGGCGGCCACTGTTGGGAACTGACAAAGTAAGTTTCTTTAGTGTTTTGCCCTAGTTTTCCGGGAGCTATGCTGATTAGAGGGTTGGGTGGGTCTCAGCTTAAAGCATTTATTTTATATATATGGCTATTAAATTTTTCAGTTTTCAAGCCCTTAATTGTGCTGGCTTACCCTTAGGGCAAAGTTTTACCTTTCCAGATAATAAACCTCATCTTTGGCCAAGGTGGGGAAGGAGCAGTTACAGTGGTATGGAGTGGGTGAGGGGATCCAGAGATCTGATTGTTTTTTCACACATCCTTTAACCTCTCCTTCCCCTTGACCCTCAGTTCCAGAAGTATCTGGTTGCCAGTTCCTATGCCCTTTTGGACTTTTCCAGTGTTCAAAGGATAGTTCTCAGTTTTCCCCACTGCTAGCTTAGAATTAAGCTGTCTTGGGTCGGCTAAGTCAGTTTCTACTTGTCCATCTGCTTTCCAACTTCCAAAATGTTGTTCCTGTTCCTCTCCTTGCTTGTTCTCACCTTCTTTGTGGCTTTATTTATTTGTTTTTAATAAAAAACCTCACTAGTGTAGCTTAGTGGGTTTGGGGGGAGAGTGGAAACAGAAGGTGTGCTTATGCTACCTTTTTACCTCGAAGCCCACTTGTTCTTTGCCTCCTCTTCTCATCTTTTAAGGCCAGCTCAAACAGCTCATCCTCCAGGAGGCCACCTCCAGCATTTGCACAGAGAGCTCTTGCTTTGTCTTTATAGTACAGTTTCTTTGTTCGTACATCTCTCTCCGGAACAAGATCGTGAGGTCTGCAGGGATAGAGCACCCAGCAGACACATTGTGCCTCTGCAGCAGCACGAAGGTGCTCAGCGCACATTTGCCAACATGACCACGGTGAACCTGGCTGTGCTGATGACAAAATCAGTGTCTTTGCCACTGTCCACATTGCCTGTTCGTTCAGCTGCACCTTCAGTGACTTGACAACAGCAGCTGCTGCGGGGGCCTCCCATCTCTCCTTCTTCCATTCTGTCCTTTGTAGCCATGGACTCTGAGAACATCGTGAAGCTGACATGACTCTGACTTACAGAATCTTGGGGTGTTTTATTGAATACCCACAGTCTCATCATGGGAGTAAGCTTATCCCCGTCTCAAGCCCAACTCAAATTAACAAAATGTATCCTCTCAATTGCCATAATGCCCATGTCTCATGATGGCCAGTCAGGTCCGTGGTCTTCTGCTCAGAAGCACCTGCCTGCTGAGATCTACAGCACTACCAGTTGAGCCTATCAGAGTTCCAGGGCTCTAGCTATCTCGAGCATCCATACCTTAGTCCGTGGTTGTGCCTAGTTCCCTCCTTCTGCCTGCCCCCCACCCCACGTCTATCAAAAGTCTTCAGTTACCTGAGTTTTATTTGGCAGATTAGGAAAGAAGTCTCTACGATCACCACAGTACACACACGGTAAACAAGCCTTTCTTAATTAGCAAGGAGAACATGTAGATTGTAGGTGAGAGGTGGTGCAGAAAGATCAGAGAACAAAGGAAAGAGCGTTAGAAATTGGATCTCCCCCATCTAGAATAGAGGATGGTGAATGGATGTATGGCTGAGACTGGCCTCCGTGTGAGACTGGTATGGTGATCCTGGCTTGTCCCATGGAAACTGAGTGACCACACCTGCTGCCCTTCCTCCCTCCTTGCTGGTAGCATTCCCTAAATGAGGTTGGGGTGAATCAGCCTAACCAAGGCCCTGCCAGGAGTAGGTGATTCTTTTTCAGTGGGTCAGAACCTATTCCAGGTGAGGAAGAAGAGTCTGTGCCAGTGCCCTGGCTGGCTGAGCTCTGGGGGAAGCCCTTGGGGACCTGGAGAAGTGGCCTTGAGTGAGGTTCTTCCCTCTCACAGTATCCTTGACTGGGCCTTCTGGCTCCTGTCTCCCCCAGGGAGCCCTCTGGCCAGAATGCCACTGTCCTCCTTGAGGCTGCCCATCTCTATCCAGCATGGTGGCCCCCTTCCCCTACTCTCCTCAACTCTGTTGTAGATTCTGAGTTAGTGTGTGTGTGTGTGTGTGTGTGTGTGTGTGTGTGTGTGTGTGTGTGTGTGTTGGGGCAGGAGAAGGAAGCATCAGTAGCAGGCTGGCTGGACAGAGGGACTCAGCCTTCAGACAGAACTAAGTTCCTGAAAATACTCATTTTAAAGAAATAAGTCTAAGATAATGACTGCTGGGGGCAGAAACTTACATACTGGTCCCAGAATCACCAGTGGAAAGAGCAGTGGAATAAGGAAAAGGAAACCAAGGGCTTTGTCATGTGCCAGCTGTGTGCCCTTGAGTAAGTTACTTGGTTTCTCTGAGTCTCATCTTCCTTTTGTGTAAAATAGAGATTCAAACACCCTGCCTGTTTTGTAGAAGAGAGAGATTTGAATTCTGCCTCTTCTGCATATGAGTTGGATGACTGGGCAGAAGCCTTAATTTCCTCTTGGGGAAATTGGGGATTAGTAAAAGTACATTCTTCATAGGACTTTCGTGAGGATTAAATGAGGATTACATGAAAAATGTTCATCTCAGTATCTGGCACATAGTAAGTCTTCAATAAATAAATGTTCACAATTCTTTTCACAGGATTGTTATGAGGGCCAAATGAACTTTTATATTTGAAACTTTTTGAAAACTCTAAATTTACATTCATCATTATTCTTCTCCTGAATCTGAGCTTCTCCAAACTAGGAATAGTTGGGATGAGGCTGATAGTCTTGGAGCTGAGCTCCGGACTCAGGCACGCTGGCCATGAAGCGGAGGTGTCAGGGTGTGAATGGGAGGAGAGAAGGCCACCGCTGTGGGCTCTCCTGGCCAGGGCTGAGTGTGTGCGTATGCACACCTACCTCTGGGCACAAACATGGGCTTACATGTGTGTGCAGCTGGGAGTGAAGGACCTCCCTTGCTTTTGTGTGTTTTAGAGTACAGTTCACATTATCCAGGGGACAAGGAAATGTTTCCTCCCTAAATAAAGTTGTTTCCAGAACCCACTGTTGTCATCAAACCCTAAGCTAACAGGTTGGCCTCCACTTTGTGAAAAGGCACCAAAGGTGACATGGGGGCTGAGGCCCCAGGCTTATGGCTGTGGGGTCCATTCAGCGTTTCCTTCCTTGCCCCGTCCCTGCCCCCTTGCTCCAGCCTGACTGGACTCAGATGCCCTGGAGGCTGAGGCCCAACTGGGCAGATCATGGGTCAAGGAGGCTCTGAGCCGGGCCCTTGTAGGGATGAGATCATCCCACAGGATGGTGAGGACACACACAGTGATGTAACCAGGGGCTTTAGCTCACAGTGGAAACATGGGGCTCGCTTTACAGTCAGGGCTGCCCAGAGTTTGTTCCTGGCCGACCCAGCTGCAGCCTCGCCTCCCTTGCTCCCTGCTCCTGTATGCAGTTCCCCAACATGCCCTCTGCTTTCCACCCTACACTCTACTGTTGTGGTTCATCTGTCAGGCATGCCCTTCCCACTCACCTCTTGTCTGTTTGCTCACTCATGCCCTTCCTTATTTACTCACTCATCCAACAGATTTTTATTAATTAACTACTATGTTCCATGCAATGTCTGAGATGGTGGGGTTATAGAAGTGAAGAAGAGATGATTCTGACTCACGCAGGACATAAGTCTAGGAGGGGAGACAGACAAGGAAATAGTTACAATATCGTGACTGGTGCTATGAAAGGGAAGCAGAGGCACTGAACCCACATTTTCTGAAATTCTACCCGCCCTTCGCAGCCATTTCAAATGCCACTCATGCCATAAAGCCTTCCCTGATTCCCCAGCCAGAGGTGCTTGTTCCCTTCTCTGTACCCTGAGCCCTTAGTGCGTTGCTTCATTCATTCATCTATAAATATTTAATGAGTGTTGATTCCATACCAGGCACTATTCTAGGAACTGGGGACATAGCAGCGAATAACACGGACAAGTCACGGAGCTGTTCTTTCCCCCGGGGGTTGGAGAAGAGGCATGTAAACTAACAAATTCATAAGGGTATAATCTGTCAGGTAGCAATGCATTCTGTGGAGAAAAAGAAACGTGAGAGCGATAAGAAGGCCAGGGAGAGAGAGTCGCTGTTTCACACAGGGTGGTAGGGAAGACCTCCCTGAGGAGGTCACACGCGAACAGGGGCAGAAGGAATCAGCTGTGATGCTCACATGGTGTTCGAGGCCTTGGGCTGTGTGGCTGGCCTGCGGCAGCAAGGCAGTGAGTGAGAGGAGGTGAGGCCAGTGTTGTAGGGGCCAAGATCATGAGGGCCTTAATCAGATGGGGGCTGTCAGGGTGTTTTGAGCAGAGGAGTGCTAGGACCTGATTTTATTTTAAAAGGCTCTGGATGCTGTGCTGAGAATGGGCTGAAGAGAGGCCAGGATGGATGTAGTGAGATCAGCAAGGAGGTTGTTGCAGAAATTGAGGTGTGAGATGGACCAGGTTGATGGTGGGGAGTGGCAAGAAGTGACCAGATTCTGGATATATTCTTAAGGGAGGGCCATTAGGATGGTCTGATGGAGTGGGTGTGAGAAAAAGGAAAGAATAAACGATTTCCTCCAGGGTTTTGGCCTGAGCCGAATCAGAACAATGAAGTTGCCATTTACCAAGATATGTGGGACCTGGCTTGGAAAGAGGAATGAGGATCTTGGCTTGGAACTTACTAAGTCTGATACTGATTAGATCTCCAAGTGGGGATAGGTACACAGTCAGAAATAAGAACTGAGAGTTCAAGGAAGAGGTCTGAGCTAGAGATACAAATTTGGGAGTCATGAGGATATAGATATTTAAAGGCCGCAGGGCAGGATTAGATCCCCTAGGTTATATGGATAGAGAATGGAAAACGGTTCTGAGGCTTGAGCCCTGGCGCATCTAACATTTATAGGCCTAGGTGGTGAAGAGGGGCAGGTGAAAGAGATTAGGAAAAGTGGCCAGTGAAGTAGGGAGAGTACTCAGAAGGAGTGGCATCCAGAAGCAAGTGAGGAAAGGTTTCAGGAAGGGAGGGTCACTGCTGATAGATGAGGCAGACGAGGCTTCAGAACGGCCAGGGGATTTGGCAATGTGCAAGTCATGGGTGACCTTGACAGGAGCATTCTGGTGCAGTGGTGTGTACAACAGCCTGACTGGAGGAGAGGGAGTGAGGACAGTGAGTACAGAAAACTCTTTCAAAGAATTTCTCTGTAAAGGAGGGAACAGAGAAATGGGGGCAGGGGCTGGAGGAGGATGTGGGCTCAAATGAAGTTCTTCTAAAAGGAGGGAGACAGTACAGCAGCTTCTATGTGGTAAGAATGACATAAGAGAGGAAAAGTTTGATGATACAGTAGAGAGGAGGAATAATTGTTAAGGAGATGTCCTTGATGAGACATCTCATCAAGAGGAGATGGGATCCAGTGAGGGTGGCTTTAGACAGGCATGTGGGCAGTGTATCTATAGACAGCAGGGATGGCAGAGCCTGCGTGCACAGATGCATGTGCACCCCTGCCTTTTGTGGAGGCCTGTCCTATCTTCTCTGTTGTATAATAGGTTCCCTGAGAGCACAGAGCTGTCTGTCAAGCTTCTGTAGCTTCATAACCTTGCTTGGCAGTCAGCACACACCTAATATATATATTTGAGGGAATATGTTTTAGGAGTCTTTGATTTCTAATAATCATTGCAAACTACTTGGAGTCAGCTTAAGAAATGAAGCAGATGTCATTCCACTGGGTTCGGATACTGGCTTAGTAGCCAGAAGTCTCCCATTTATGACCTATGCCATCCATATGTGGTGAAGCAGAATAGCAACTTTTCTTCCTAATACTCTAGAACCCCCAGCTCCCGGAAACCTCTCTAAACCAGTACTTTGTTGTTGAAATGTTGTGAACTGTTAGTGTCTGGAATTTTTTTTTCTAAGAAAAAAGATTAAAGTACTTCCTAGTAGGGAAAAAAAAAAAAGAAAGAAAGAAATGAAGCAGAATTCACTGATAAGGCTTAGATGGGTTTCTTGTGGAATTGACAAGTAGGAGTGTAGCTGTGCCCAGACAGGGAATGGAGCTAGTATTTGGAAGGATGTTGGGACTCTTGTCTCATTTTTCTTATTGTATCCTGAACGTCAGCTTCACTTTCCATCTCGCTGTAGACCAACTTTGTCTGCTTCTCAGTCCGTGTGGCAGAACACAGCTGTACCCTTTCAAAGTTATTACTAGACACTAGGGTAGACTGTCTCTAGGTTCTTATTCCCAAATACTAGGTCAAAGAATTGGATTAGACTATCTGATACACAATCTGATACACATTACTGGACCAGTCAGTTATGTGGCCGTGGAGGCAGGGACAAGTGATTCTCACAGTTGGAAGCTCTCTTTGTATATAGGGCTGGAAGTCCAGAGAGGAGAGGCTGGGAAAACACCTCAGTCAGTTTCACAACAGTGAAAGGGTGGGAAGGTAGGTGTGGATGGGTGGATAGATGGATGATGACTGGTTGGATGGCTGGATGTTTTAGCTGTGTCATCAAGGAATACTAACAGTTCAGGAACCTGGAATGGGAGACAGAGGGCTCTTGGCAGTGGTGTTGATGTTGGGTGTTGGGGAAAGACCTCTGAGGGTAGAGCTGTTATTACAGTTAAGGATGTGAAACAGGCCACTGAGGAAAGGGAGCTTATTACTACCAGCCAAAGCTTTATGGAAATGCCCTGCTTCCCTTCTTACCAGAAGTTAGGAAGTTTGTCCTCTATACTTGCCTTCCAGCTGCTGAAGGGGAACAGTTTTCATGTTTGACAGGGCCTAGCTTCTAAAAATAAGCTGAGCCATATGATAGACCTCCTCTTCCTGCAAGCCTGGGGCAGGTGGTCTGGGGAAACCAGTCCTTCAGGTGGTCTGGGGAAGCCATGGCCTTCTGTTCTCTCCTCCCACAATTTTGGAACTGGTTTTCCTGCAACAAAATCTCCCGCTTTCTTCTTAGGATACCCAGAGCCAGAGGTGACCTGGTACAAGGATGATACAGAGCTGGACCGCTACTGTGGCTTGCCAAAATACGAGATCACTCATCAGGGCAACCGCCACACACTGCAGCTCTACAGGTGAGGGAGAGGGGCCTGTTCTGCTCTCTCCGCCCTCCCTAGGGTCCTATGGTCCAAGCCTGCCCTCAGAAATGGAGTCAGCTGGATGAAGATGTCCAGGCAGGATCAAGGGTTCTGCAGCTGAGTTGAACCACCTGGTGAATTGTGTCTGCCTGCCAGTGTCTGGGATCTCCTAAGGCCAGGGTGGGAGTATTTCTGACAGCCAGAGAGCTGAGCGCAACCAGTGGAGGTCCTGACCCACAGAAACATTTTCCATGAGGTCAGCTGCCAAAAAAAGCTCCTGTGTCATCCTTACTTCACGAGGGGCTGTGTGGGTCACCTGCTTTTGATGGGAGCTCTCCTGGGCCCCAAGTCTAATCCCTCCTGGAACAGCATGACCTTGGTCAGCTCCCACCCTCTTGCCAGCCTCAGTTTCCTCAGCTGTAATGGAGAGTGTTGGATGTGGTGACATCTGAGGCAGGGCGTGGCACTCAGGGCAGGATGGGCAGTGGGTGGGGCAGCACACCCAACTCAGGGAGGCCCTGGCTGCGGGGCGTGGGGGCTCTCACCTCCCTCTCATGCTCCTCCCTCTAGGTGTCGAGAAGAAGATGCTGCCATCTACCAGGCCTCTGCCCGGAATGCCAAAGGCATTGTGTCCTGCTCAGGGGTCTTGGAGGTGGGCACCATGACTGAGTACAAGATCCACCAGCGCTGGTTTGCCAAGCTGAAGCGCAAGGCTGCAGCAAAGCTGCGGGAGATTGAGCAGAGCTGGAAGCATGGGAAGGAGGTGGTGGGAGAGGCCGACACCCTGCGCAAGCTCAGCCCTGACCGCTTCCAGCGAAAGCGGCGGCTGAGTGGGGCCAAGGTGCCAGCCCCCTCAGCCCCAACCCGGGAGGCCGAGGATGGGACTCGCGTGGTTTGGCAGGAAGGAGAGACTGAGCCTGATCGACACGCAGGTTTGGGCCTGATCAACAGTTTTGCTTCAGGAGAGGTGACCACCAATGGGGAGGCTGCCCCTGAGAATGGGGAGGATGGGGAGCATGGCCTGTTAACATACATCTGTGAGGCCATGGAGCTGGGGCCTCAGAGAGTCCCCAGAAAGGAGTCTGGGGCCAAGAAGAAAAAGAAAGATGAAGAACCTAAGCAAGGTCTACAGAAGCCAGAGTTAGAGAAGGCAGCTCGAAGCCACCGTTTCTCTGAAAATTATGTCCCCAGTTCAGACAAGCCTGACTCCCGTGGGACACAGGGGCCCATGGGTACGGAGAAGGTTCAGACCCGGCCCAGAGGCAGGGCCGCACGAGGGCCTGGGTCCTCTGAAGTGGATGGCACCAGGAAGCCTGCTTCTGCTGCAGGCACTCAAGACCAGGCCCAGAATGTCCCTGCCGCAGCCCCTGTCCCAGGCCCAGACCAGGAAGTGTATTTCTCCCTGAAGGACATGTATCTAGAGAGCACCTGGGCAGTCAGGCCTCAGGGGAGGAAGGAGTCCCAGACCCCCAGCGGCAGGGCCCCTGGAGAGATGCCCTCAGGGAAGGCACCCAGCAAGGCTGGAGGTGAGAGGGGGCCTGGAGCCCCTGGCCAGCCCATGTCCTCAGCCCCTCAGCAGACTAAGCTGTTCAACAGGAAGAGATTTGCCCCTCCGAAGCCCAAAGGGGAGCCCACCACCAGCAGCAAGCCAGATTCTTCCCTGAGTCAAGATCCAGAACCTGGGGCCCAGGACCAAGGGAAGGCCACGCCTCAGGCCTCTGCCCAAGTGCCCACACCCCCCGCCCGGCGGAGACACAGCACCCGGGATAGCCCACTGCAGGGGCGAGCAGCCCACAGGACTCCAGGAAAGGTAAGCATGGGTGTTGGGTGCCTGGAGGCCACTCAGGGAAGCTGACCTCATGGAAACTCTTGCTACAACAGCTCGGCAGCCAGTGAGCAGCGGGATATTTATAGAAGCGGGTGAGGTGGGGATGGAGTGCCAGCCAGGAGCAGGGGACCACAGGTCTGGCCCTCTCTCCAGGCAGTCCCCAGATGCCAGGCATGTGGGCAGCACAGCCTGACGGTGACCCTTTTCTCTGACAGCATGGGAGTTCACTGCCAGGGGACTGTACCCCAGAGGGAAGTGGAGGAAGACAGTGTTCTTTGGGGAGGAAAAGGGAGGGAGAGAGTGATGAGTGTCTGTAGTGTGCAGTGGATCTTGACCTGGATGCTTATTAGAATATTTAAAAAATATCCAATATCCAGAAAATTCTGGCTTAACCCAGGTTTTTATCTAAGATTTTGGATCTGGTAACCTATATGCAAATCTGACTACCCTTAAAATTGTGTGATCTTGGGCAAGCCATAAAACCATAATAGTAGTAATGCCTACTTCGTAGGGCTGTTGTGAGAACCAGAGTGCTTGGCACAAGGCCTGGTGCATGTTAAGAATGAAATAAATGGCGGTAAGTTTAAGGTATTAGCTGGGAACAGAAGTGCTGTCATTTTCTGGCTATCAGGTAGTGAACAGAGGAAAGAAGTTTTGTGTGGAGATGGGTGTATCTACTCTTCAAAGAAAGAGGCAGATGGGTGACATTAAGTATTAAGGAGTTTGATGGGGGGAAAGAGGGAAGGGAGGAACGGGATTGAGAGGATTGACAGAAGAGAAACAGTTTGTCCCATTTGGTCAGTGTTTCATGTTTCAGGGGGCAAACGGCAGGCAGTTATTTCACAGGAGTTTAGGGAGACGGAGTGACTTATAGTGGGGCAGAAAGAAGACAGTATTTCTTATGAGTGGCAGAAAGAAAAAGCATTTCAGGAGTGGGAGTGGGGTGGATAAAGTAGATAGGATATAGTTATACTGAGAAATTAGTGGTGGTTTGTCTGAAATTCAAATTTAAGTGGGTGTCCTGTGTTTCTCTTTGCTAAATCTGGCAACCCTAAGTGGAGACAGCATTTTGGCGGGAACTAAGATGACATTGTTTCTTGGGATGGAGGAAACAGGAGCGTGGGTCCCAGGCAACAGAAGGAGCAGCTGCAAGCAGTGTGTCATAGGAGTCAGGGCAGAGGACAGATGGCTTCTTAGAACAGTGAAGGGAAACACATGAGGGACAAGCCCCGCAGTATCTCCTGGAGGGCAATGGGAAAGGGATGCTTGGTGGGGAACGGGGTGGGGCGGGGGCTGCCTTTCCCATGGAGAGAACTCTCACAGGGCAGGAGGGAGAGACCAGTTTTAAGGGTGGTCAGGGGAAATGGTTTTATTTCAGTGGGTGCTGAGGTTAGTCTGTGGGGACAGTAGTTCAGAGGTCTTTGGAGTGGGGTGAACCTCAAACCAAACTCTCTGGACTCTGTTCATGACTCTCACCCCTGCATGCGTGGTCTCAGGAGATTTCAGGAGCTGGAGAGGTGAGTTCCTAGTGGCCCAGGTGGGGCCCCTTCATGTGGCTGACAGCCCACAGGCTGGACAGCAGGGCCTACTGTAGGGATGGCCCTCATGGACCCCTCCTGGGGAGCACATTTGGAAAGAGACCAGGCTGGTGGCCAAGGCTGTGAGTGACTCTGGCTTTTCCACCCACAGCAGTGGCAAATATCACAGCCAGGACGGCAAGACCCTCTTTGCCTCCCAAACGTGGGAAGAATGGGCTGGGGCAGTGCAGGTACAGGAGAAGCTGTCTGCAGAGGTTCTGCTGTTCCTGCAAAGAGCTTTTGTGACTTTTATTTTACTTTTTTATGCTTAAAAAATGTAAATATATCATACATGTGAAAAAGGCATTTAAAATTTATGTAAATGTTGAAGCTGTTGCTTTTTAGTGGCTGAATTTGACTGGTTTTTAATGTTCTCATTCTACTAAATATATATATACATATTTTTTTAATCTATTTTTCTGGTTGTGAAAGAAACACATGGCCATAGTAAAAAATATGGGGGGAAATTCTAAAAATTCAGAAGAAAAAGTAAAAATTCGCTATAATTCTACCACCTAGAGACATCTTGGTATATCTACCAATCTTTTTATAATGCATTTTATTATTTTTTAAATTTAATTTACATTGTTATTCAGTTTTACATCTTGCTTTCTTTATTCCTGATTATTTCATAAACATTTTCTCATGGTTCCTAAAATTATCTGAAAAACATCATTTTTAGTGGTTATGTAGATGCCACAATATGCCTATTTTTATCATTTCTTCCAAAGTGTTTATGTTTTCCTTCCTTATTCCAAGGTTAGTTAAATATAAATCTATATTTTTATGATTTTTGTTGTCTGAATTCCTTCATTTGACGTTTAAATTAACCTGGAATTTATTGGGGAGTATAGCATAGCATCAGTCTCTAGCTCAGTTTTTGGTTAATAAGTAGGTAATTTCCCCCAATATCAATCTTTGTGGAATAGTCAACCTTTTCCTATTAGTTTGTGATTCTTTCTTTATATACTAATTTTTATATCCACTAAAGACTTTTTGTTCCCATATATAAATCTATCATAATTCATTAATCTGTTTATTGACTTTTATAACAGAATGATCTCATTTTTATTGTAGCTTTAATTTCTGGCAGAGCAACCCTCTTATACTTCTTTTAAACATTTTTTGAGCTAATCTCTCTTATTTATGCCTCTTGTTTAGAATCATTGTTTGAATTTTTCCTAACTCCCAGATACCATTGATTTTTACCCTGTATCTTTATATTCACCATTTTTAAAAACCACATTTAAAAAAAAAGTGATTAATTATTTTTAATAAGATCAAAAGCCTATTAAATCCTTTCATGGAAGACTAGTCAGATTTGAATTTTGAATGGTCTTTTAGTAGAATTTGCTGATATATATTTTTAAACAGCTTTATTGAGGTATAATTTATATACCAATAACATTCACCTGTTTAAAGTGTCCAATTCAATATATACAATTCAGAGTTGTGCAGCCATCATCACAATCCAGTTTTAAAACATTTCCATCCCCTTAAAAATATCCTTGTTCATTTATGCAGTTAATTCTTGTTCCAACCCCAGACCCAGGCAACCACTAATCAGCTTTCTGTCTCTATACCGTTGGTACTTTGAGATTGCATTAAGTAGAAGAATTAATTTGGAAAAATCATTATCTTAACATTAGCTTTCTTTCTTTCTTTACTTCCATTATTCAGGCCTTCTTTCTTATTTCTTTTTAAGTTCTGTTATTTTCTTCATATGGGTCCAGCATATATCTTGTTAGCATTAGATATTTTAAGGGTCTCTGTGTCTGGGATATAATACTGCTGCTCCCCTACTCTGTCCTGATTTCCTTTCCTGGAAATAAGGGTTATCTCTGGCAGCTCAAGTTAGGCTTCCATTTTGGTTATAAATGAGGAGCAGGTGATAAAACTGAGTCCTCTTGGGTTGTGAAGAATGCCCAGAGACCCTCTCCTTGAGCCCAGCCATGCTATTCAGGGAGCACTTTCCCTGGGCAGAAGCAGACTTGCCTAAAGGCACTTGGTGAATGGGAACTGGCCTTCAATGCCCTCAAAGCTTGCTTTTTGTACCCTAATTTGAGATCTTCTCTGAGACTGGTTCAGATCTCTGGACCTGAGGTGCAGGGGCTTGGGGATGTGGTGAAACACCCCATCTGCTCAGATCCTCCTAGTGGACAGTATAGGCATGAGAGAGCATGGCTGAATGCCTTAAGCCCTCAGAATGTCTCTTCTTGAGAAATCCTGTAAGTCCTGAGGATGATCATCTCAAGATGTGGGAACACCCCTCTTATAATTAGGGCTCTTTGATTTTCAGGAAATACATGAATATAAGTGTTTTCTGGCAGCTGTTGAGGGGGAGGGCTTGAAGAGAGAGATGATCTTTGCCTTAAGGAATTACCTAATGAATCAAGGGGATTAGACTTAACACCAAATCATAAGTTCAAAGAGGCTGTGGTGAAAGTTAATGCAGGAGGTGTTCAGGGAGGGAGGGTTGGGTGATCTGCCTTCATGAGGGGAGGCATTAGTATGAACAGAGAGAGCTCTAGGAGAAGCCCTTTAGATCAGGCTTGAGAGATAGGAAAGCGGTCTCCTGGTAGTGACAGTAGTGGTAGCAGAAGCCACGGAGATCTAAAACTTTGACAGAGGAGAATCCGCCCCCCTTCCCCCTTCAGAGGAGCTGGGATCAATCCTGTTGCTTTTTCTCTCTCCTGGGTATTCTTCTGTGGCCAAGACACCAGCTCATGTGTGAAAGTATGTGACAGAGGGGTAAATGAAGCCCCATCCATCTGGCCAGAGGACTGACTGGAAAAGTGAATCCTAGGGACCCAGAAAGTAAAGGGTAGATCATGGGGAGGAAGAAGTTTAGGAAAGTGACTTCATAAGCTGTTTATAAATTCCTGGGCTTATTCCCAAGCTGTGTGTGGATCTGGTTCTGAACATCGTATTAAGAACTTTGAGAAAAGAACTGAGACCATCATTCAAGTCCCAGACTGGCCACCGGGTGGCACACATATAGGACAGATCTGATAGCACTGCAAAGATTTTGAAAATGGAACTGACATTGAAACTACAACCTCAGAAGGTTGAACAGAACTTGCAGCCTGAACACAACCAGGTAGATTGCTAAGTCAAAAATATTAATGCTCTTTATAGGATTTATACAGGAGAACAGATCTCATAATATTCAAAATGTCCAGGATATAGTAAGTATTACTTAGCATATGAGAAAATCAGGAAAATTTCAACTTGCATGTGAAAAGGCAGTTAATGTCAAGATGGCAGAGATGTTGGAATTATCTGACTTTAAAGCAGCTACTACAAAAATGTGACAAAAAGTAAGGGTGAACACTCTGGAAATAAATGGAAAGATAGAAAGTCTTGGCAAAGAAATACAAGACATAAAGGATCAAGTGTTAATTTTAGAACTGAAGAATACAATAATTGAAATAAGAAGATTTGCTGGTTGGCAAGATGCAGAATGAAGACGACAGAGGAAAGTCAGTGCACTTGACTTTTAATTTTAATAATCAGAAGTATTCAATTTGAATAATAGAAAAAGAAATGATCAGAACCTCAGGGAATCTGTGGTGGAATATAAAAATGTCTAACATTCATGTCACTGGGTACCCAGAAGAAGAGGAGAGAGGGAATGTGGTACAGAAAAAAATATGTAAAGAAATAATGTCTGAAAACTTCCCAAATTTGGCAAAAAACACAAACTTACAGATCAAGAAGTTCAGCAGATAGGAAACACCCATGGAATTCCATGCCAAGAAACATTATAGTCAAATTGCTAAGAACTAAAGACAACAATAACAACAAAATCTTGCAAATAGAGAAAAAATAATGCACTATTTATAGGGGTACAACTCAAATGACTGCAGGTTTCTCATCAGAAACAATGGAGGTTAAAAAAGAAGTAAAATAGGAAGTGAAACTATAATACATTAAAATTTTGGATGCTGCCAAATCAGTGTCTTAAGGGAAATTTATAGCATTAAATATTAAAAAAGAAGAAAGATCTCAAATCAATAATCTAAACTCTCATATTGAGAAACTAGAAAAGGAAGAACAAAATAAACCTAAAGCAAGCAGAAGGAAGGAAGCAATAAAGAAAAGAACAGAAAACAATGAAATTGAAAACAGAAAAACTAGGAAAAAAATAAACTAAGCCAAAATCTTGTTATTTGAAAAGATCAATAATATTGATAAACCTCTAGCAAGACTCAAAAAAAAAAAAAAAAAGAAAAAGAAAAGAAAGAAGACAGAAATTACTTGCACTCAGAATGGAAGAGGAGCTTGATTGTGATCATTTCACAGTATATACCAAAACATCAAGTTGTACACTTTAAGTGCATACTATTTTATTTGTCAATTACATCTCAAAGTTTTTTTTAAAAAAATGAATGAAAGGGAATATCACTAGAGACCCTGCAAACATTAAAAGAATAATAGAAGACTACTATGAAGAAAAAAAAAAAACACTCAAGTTCAACAATTAACATTAAATAAAACAATTTAAAAAACACAAACTTCTAAAACTCTTGCAAAAATTAAAGAAGATAATTTGAATAAGCCTATAACTGTTAAAGAAATTGAATTTGTCTTTTAAAATCTTCCCCCTAAAATCTTTAGGGCCAGATGGTTTCACCGGGAAATTATACCACACATTTAAAGATGACGAAGCCTCAGTTTGAGCCCTGGAAGTAAATTCCAGGTCTTGACACTGCCCGGCTTCATCCCTATTAAGCCCCTGGTTTTGTCTCCTGCCCCGCTAAACCAGCACTCTAGGGCCATGCCCTCTTAGAGGGTTATAAGCCATAGTACTTGTCATTAAGTGGTTTATTCCTGTGAACCTCCTATGTGCCTCAGAACCTAACAATGTTCTTTGTAATGAAAAAATCTCACAGAGAACCAGGAGGTTCACCCCAGCTCACACAATTTTTATTTTTAAGAAATACGCGACATTTCTCCTTATCTCTTTACATAGTTCCAGATGCAGACACACACCCAACAGTGTTTAGAGGGATCAGCCTTTGTAGAAGTGTTCAGAAAGTATTCAACCAATCATTCACCACTATGTACCAAGTCTAACCCTGAGCCTGTGCTGGGCCCTTTTGGGAGGGGAAGAGTTCACAGGTTAGCAGGTGACACGTGCATGAAACAAATAACTGCCACACAGAATGAGGGTATAATGATGGAATTAGGTACATTTGTCATGAGTACCTAGGATAGGAAGCCGCTTACATTTTGGGAAGTGGAGGAGGGAATTCAGAAGTCTTCAAAGAAGAGAAGAAATTTGAGTGAAGCCTTAGGAAAGAGAAGGAGTCCTCCAGGTGATCAATGAGAAGGCTGAGAATGTCCAGCAGAGAAAAAACAAACTGGTTACAAAATAGCACAGTAGTCAGTATGGTAAGTTAGTGTTGTTGGATGGAGGGACCCAGGAGATAAACCTGGAGAGACAGACCTGAGACCCTTGCTGAAGGATGGGCCTCACTGATCTCACAAGGGTCTATTTACTTATTTATTTTCATTCTTCATTGAATTTTGTTGAATATGTGTCATAGGCGCATGCTATAAAATTCAAAAAGTATGAAAAACATTTACAGAATATTAAAATTTTCCCTCTTTCTCTACAACCACCACCCCATTCCTCTTCCTAAATTCAGTTGCTGTTACTGGTGTCTTGAGGATTCTTCCAGAGCTATTTTCTGTGCATTTACAATTATGTGTGTGTGTCTGTATTTTCCACACAGAGGTGGCATATGATACTTTCTATCCTGTACCTTACCTTTTTATTTGGATATTTATTTTATTTGGGATGTGGATATACCGTAATTCACTGGATCAGTCTTATATTGATATAGTTCAGGTAATTTCTAGTCTTTTCCTATTATAAACTATGCTGCAGTGAATATCCTTTTATATATATCCTTGTACATGAAAACACATCTATAGGATAAATTCCTAGGAATGGAATTGTTGGGTCAAAGAGTGTAAGCATTTTTAATTCTACTAGATAATGCCAAATTCCTGTCCATAGGGGCTTTGCAGATGCCTGTTTCCCCATACCCTGGCCAGCAGACAGTGTTCTTAAATTTTTTGCTCTTTTAGGCTGGGGCTTTTAGGCTTTATCTTGTAAGTGATGATAAGCCACTGAGAGGCTTTTAAGCAGGGTAGTGTC
The DNA here is from genome assembly GCF_009834535.1 of Camelus ferus. Taxonomy (NCBI): domain Eukaryota; kingdom Metazoa; phylum Chordata; class Mammalia; order Artiodactyla; family Camelidae; genus Camelus; species Camelus ferus. Next base: position 10,545,878 of record NC_045722.1, on the reverse strand, counting down.
ACAATCAGATTTATATTTTGGAAAGATCACTTGAGCGGCATTGAGGATACGGTTTTAGTAGAGGCAAGATGAGAGTCATGGATACCAATTAGGAGGCTTTACTGTAGTCCAAGCAAGACAGAATTGTCGGCAGCTTAGATTAGGCTGTTGGCAATGGAGACAGAGAGAAGGGAATGGATATTGAGATTCTGAAGAAGTAGATTCAGTAGGATTCAGGGACTGCTTAGTCTTGGGGTGAGGGGGAATGAAGATAGCTTTTATCAAAAGTTCTGTTCACATGAGTCTTGTGAGCAAAGTCAGCATTTTCTTTGTAAATTTACAGCTTTCACGTCCATATTAATATTTCCTAATCCTAGAATATAAGAAGTTAATGGAAGGTGCTATTATATTACTAAGTGCTGTTTACTGGCTCCAAGGCATTTTTGTCTGTTCATATCTTACTGGCTGTCAGAGAAGTTGGAGGAGCGTTTTTATTAACATACTTCAGTCAGTCAGACTTACATTTGATGGCTCCTGATATTCACCAAGCTCTTCTATTTTTCTTATATTTATACCATTCATTCAAAATTCCATATTCAGTAAAATAACTTTAAATTCTATACTTAATTTAAATATAATTTAATTATATATTAGTCTTTCATTATATGATCTGTTTACTTTGGTTTTGTGTGTGGTTCTTCTTATACTTAGAAATATTTGTGTGTAGTAATTTATAATTTAAATTTTATAAAATATCAGTTATTTTATGTGTTGTGTCAGTGTCTTTTAATTTTTTATGATGAGCAATGTTAAAGTGTTTCCACCACCTCCCTACCTTTTTTCCCTTTCATTTTCTGTCTCCTATTAGCCCAAAGTTTTATTTCTAAGGGACTGTCTGTATAGTTAAATATCCTGTCTTTCTGTTACCTGGGTTTTCAGCTTTGAGTCATCCTTTGATTGCAGGCTTGTATAAGTGATACAATCTAGGCACTTAACTCCACTTGTTACCTCCCTCCCCTTCCCATTCTGTGCTACTTATATCATTTCTGCATTGTCAGGACACAAACACTGACGTTCTGATCTACCACTCTAAACTTTTTTGATTTTAGTCTTGGTTCTATGGTTAAGTATTTAATGCTTACCATCAGTTCTTTTGCCTTGATTTCCCTGACCATCTTTTGGTTGACCCAAGTTTATTCTCCAGTAGTTTTTCCCTCCAGGGCCCCAGGAATAACATTCCTTAAGTCCTGTATGTTTAAAAACAATTTTCTTAACAATTTTCAGGAAGTTTCTTCAGGAGTGTATTTTTGCTGTTTTTTGAGATCTGTCTCTGGCAGGCTGTTCTACTTTTCTTCCCCTGACTCCATTGGACACCTCTCTTATGTGTCTGCTGTTTGACTTCCACCCAGTGCTCCATGATCCTACAGCTCTTGCAATCTCCCAGAGTTTCATCTGTCTGCTTTTGGCAGCTCTTAGCCATTTTTTTTTCCCTAGAGACTGTGGGTTTTATTTGCCTCCAGGTTCACTAACAATGGAATTTGCTCTGTTTTTTCTTATTTTTTTGTTGGTTTTGATTATATCCAAGAGGAAAAGAGGCAAATTACTGTTTTATGCCAGTATGTTTAGACAGAAAGTCCTTTAATTATATTTAAATGCATGATGTTATAGTATAACAGCAAAGGACATGGGATTTGAAGCTAGACACACCTGGCTTCTAAGCTAAACTCTACCACCTTACCATCTGATAATGGGCAAATAACATTCCTTCTTTGACCACTGGTGTTCTCATCTCTAAAATAGAGATAATTCTCATATTGTTGTGAGGAGTAAGTGAGGTTTATATATAAAATAAATAGAGGCCTAGCATAGTATTTTGCAAATAGTGGGTGTTCAGAGGGGTAATGTTACAATGTTTCATTGATGTCCTGGCATAGATGTCATTCATAATTCCTTTAACCCTCTCACTTTGGATGGCATTGTGTAATTACCATTCACTCAATGTGAATGGTGGATGCTGTCACTGATGCTGTCAAGGAGACCCTTTGGCATTCTCCCACTTCACCCGTAATTCTGTGCAGGGCAATTAGTGCCACAAGAAGGGGACAGATTAATACTCAGAAGCCTTAGGGAGAGACACTGTCCTCCAAGTGGCAGGGGTGAGGTGTGGGATAGAACTGGAGCAGGGTCTTTCAGGAAAGGCAGGATTCCTTGAGGTAGAGGTGGGAAGGGGCAGAGCTAGATCTGGATTTCGGATATTCCCTGGTCTAGATCCTGGGATCAGGGATTGGGGTGGGTGGGCTTGGGATTTTGTTACCCCTAGCAGGCCTGAGAAACCACGTGGCAGGATTCCAGTCATGGCAGTTCTGGATGAGGTCAGAGGAGGCTGGGATGCTGGATTGGAAGGAGATCCTAAGGCACATGTAGTTAAGTTTTTGCTTTTGTCCATATGTTTTCAGGTCCAGGAGTCCCAGGCAACCATGGCTCCTGCCGTATCATCCAGCAACAGCTCTGATACAGTCCCTGCTGGGTGCAGCACCTCCAGAAGTCAGGGCATCATTGAGCCCATGGATACAGAATCCCAGGAGGATAGGAGAACATCTGCTGATCAGAAAACTGGAGGCAAGAAGATTACAGAGGTGGATAGGAAGATGCAGGTGCATGGGAGGACACAGGGAGACAGAACACAAACAACCCAGAGGACACAGGCAGATAGGAAGATGCAGGTGGATGTTGTGACACAAGAAAGTGAGAGGCCAGAGTCAGACAGGAATTCCCAGAAGGATGTGGTGGCACAAGAAAGGGTGGGGACACAGACAGATGGGAGGACACAGGCAGACAGGAAGACACAGGCAGATGAGATGACGCAGGAACACAGACGAGTGCAGGAAGACAAGAGGACACAGTCAGCGGGGAGCACTCCCACAGCCGTGAAAGGTCAGTCAGAGAAGGAATCGCCGACCAATCTCAGCCCGCGGTCCAGAGCCCTGGAACACCCACCTTCAGAGGATCCTGGGTCTCCTCAGACTATTGAATGTTTTGAACAGACCCCAGAAGAATTATCTATCCCAGACAAACCTGGTTTTCTGCTCAGATCTGACAAGGCAGCAAGAACAGCCCCGGAGAACCATGAGAAAGCTATGCTGGGTCCCCTGGCAGGGGGCCTCCCACTCCGGGCACAGCTGCCTCCTGAGGGTAGTTTGGAGCAGATGGGAGAAGAGAGATGTGGAGGGCCGAAGTGGTCAGGTCCAGAGAAGGACAAGCCAGAAGAGGGCCTGTTCCAGGGCCCCAAGGAGGAGCAACGGGAAGAAGTGCTGTCTGTGGACTGGGGTGGCTGTCCTCCAGCTGGCCTGAGCCCGCAGGTGCCCCCTCCACCCTCCGTTCCCAGGACTAGCCTGACTGATCATTCACAGCAGGGGCTGCCTGGCACCCCAACTTCTCCCCAAGTGAGTGCAACTGCCTTCCTGCCCTCAGGGAACCAGGCCTTGCCGAGTTCTGCCCCTGGACTGCACCTGGGGCCAGGGACCCCCACCCAGAGTCACCCAGCAGAAACCATGGCAGCAAACACTGAGGGGGCCTGTGCCAAGGTGCCAGATGTGGAAGGGAGGACTTCAGGTCCCAGGACCTGTGACCCGGGCCTCATAGATTCCCTGAAGAACTACTTGCTCCTGCTGCTAAAGCTATCCAGCTCAGAGATGAGTGGAGGGGGCACAGAGTCCCAGGGGGAAGCTGCCATTGGTGGTCTGGTGCCCTCGCCTACACTGATCCCTACTGTGGAAGTGGCCGGTCTGAGTCCACAGACATCGAGGCGCATCCTGGAGCGTGTGGAGAACAACCATCTGGTGCAGAGTGCGCAGACCCTGCTCCTGAGCCCCTGTACTTCCCGCCGCCTCACCGGCCTCCTGGACCGCGAGGTGCAGGCCGGCCGTCAGGCCCTGGCTGCTGCCCGGCGCCCTGGCCCCAGCCCCCTCTCCGTCCCTGCCATTGTGGTAGGTGAAGAGGAAGGCCCTGGGCTGGCCTCAGAAGGATCCAGTGAGGGTGAGGGAGAGGTTTCCCTTGAGAGGCCTGGCCTCCTGGGGACCTCCCAGGAGAGTAGCATGGGTGGGCCACTGAGGGAGGTGGGTGGGCAGGCAGCCCCTGGGCAGGGAGTGCTGTCAGCAGAGAGCAGAGCCCAGGAGGCCTTTCAAGAGAAGGAGGCCCCAGGGGAAGCTCTGACAGGTCTCCCCGCAGCTACACCTGAGGAACTGGCTTTGGGGGCCCGGAGGAAGAGATTCCTCCCTAAGGTCAGAGCAGCAGGAGACGGGGAGGCAACTAAGCCTGAAGAAAGGGAAAGCCCCTCGGTTTCCCCCCGGGGGCACAGGAAGGGCCTTGCACCTGGGTCCCCAGGGACTCCAGGGCGGGAGAAACGCTCCCCTACTCAGGGCAGAAAGGCAGGCATGCTGGAGGTGCCACGGGCAGAGGAGGACTCAGCAGCAGGAGACCTAAGCTCCAGCCCCAACAAGGCCAGCAGTCCAGATGCAGAGCTGGCCCAGGATGAAGGCAAGCAAGATACTCTGGCCAAGCCGAGGAAAGCCAAAGACCTGCTGAAAGGTGAGCAGTGGAAGGGATGGGTACCGCTTCATGGAAGTGGGCTGCCCAGAAGAGGACACTGCTGGGGTGACACGTGCCCGCTAGGGGTTTACAGTGTGCCTTCATAAAGGTATCCTTGTGTAATAATCCCACAGGCTTTGGAATCAGAAAGGCCCAGTTCTTGTCCTGGCTCTGCCTCTTGAGCTGGTAATGGTACCAACTTGGTAACACTGTGAGGGTTAGATGGGAGAGAATAAATCAAGTATTTAGCACAGGGCCTGGCTTCCATAGCGTTCTGTCTCTGTCATCATCACCACCACTGTAGTCCCCTCTCTGCAGACTTGTCCCAGTACAGAGTGGTACAGACAGGATTCAAGTGCAGCTTCCTAGAGTCAGGAGCCTAGACTGCAAATTGAAGTTCCTCCCTTGACTGCTGTCTGTGTCCTCAGCTGTGAGGTTCTGCCTGGCCTGGAGTCGGGGTACAGTAGTGGGTTCTTTCTAGATAAGATGTGTGTTTTGAAGTCAGGGCAGAAGCCTCAGAGATACAGGCGGGGCTGTGAAGTAATGGGCTTGTGTGGAGACTTGAATCCTATTTTCTCTCCGCCTGTGCCACCAAGGACACACAGGGAAGCAGGGTAGGAGCAGAGAGGGCATGAGATGGAGGGAAAGTAGCTTGTCCCTCTTAACTGTACCCCTGCTCCCAGCCCCACAGGTGATCCGGAAGATTCGGGTAGAGCAGTTTCCTGATACCTCGGGCAGCCTGAAGCTCTGGTGCCAGTTTTTCAACATTCTTAGTGACTCAGTCTTGACCTGGGCCAAGGATCAGCGCCCAGTGGGCGAGGTGAGCAGGAGGTAAGCCATCTGGATACCACCTCCACCTGACCTGGCTCCCTAATTAATTACCGTAATAAGAATATTGGGGGCATTGTCCTAGCCCTTTGGATCTGTCACCTCATTTCTCCCTCACAATAACCCCCTGAAGGAGATTCTGATATTCCCATGGTAGAGAGGAGAAAACTGAGACTCAGAGGTAGTGAGTCACTTGCCCAAAGTCACACAGCAGGTGAGTGTCAGGATTGCAAACCTGACCGGGATCAGCTCTTGACCCCAGTACCTCACGCCACCTGCCCAGAGCTCTCAGAGCCGGGGTTCACAGCAGCCTCTGAGAGCAGAGCCTGAGGAGCCTCAGGACCACAGTCTGGTCCTGGGCTATGCCCTGGTGATGGCCTCACGGGAAGGGTTTCCACTCTGCAGTGCAGGGGATGAGGGGCCAGCGGCCTTGGCCATCGTGCAGGCGTCCCCTGTAGACTGTGGCGTGTATCGATGCACCATCCACAATGAGCACGGCTCAGCCTCCACTGACTTCTGCCTCAGCCCTGAGGGTGAGTGTGACCCCCATGCCCTCCTCCCCCATCCCCCGGGGCTCTGCCCAGCCTGGCTGCTGAGTGGAGGGTGGAAACAGTCACCTTTGCAGCAATGGAGCTCTCTCTGGGCAGACCAACCTGAGGGCAGTTGCTTTCTCTTCTTTTTCTCTCCATAGTGCTGTCAGGATTCATCTCCAGAGAAGAAGGTCAAGGTATGGTGCCCCTCAGGGGGAAGAATGGGTGGGCTTTTGTCTCTACCCCTGCTATCTGCAGGGAGTTCTCTAAAGACTGGGAATCTGTTCCAAATGGCATGTTTGTCTCCACATACAGCTACATTTGCCCCTAGTTAAGATAAGACTTACGGAGGAGGAAGGAGGAAGACTGCTGTTTCAGAAGATTGTGGGGAAGAAGTGGCTAAGGGGCCATCCCACAGGAGCTAATTCAGCCTGTGCCCTTTGCCCATGTCAGAGCCCTTGGTCAAGGGCAGGACTGGCCACTGGGTACTTCCTGACCTGCCAGCTCCCTTCCTGGAGTTCCTCACAGTGGCCTGTGGACTCTTGCATTCGATTCACATAGGGAGGCTGCTAAAAATGCAATATCTTGAGCCCTACTGCAGATACTTGTAATCACAATCTCTGGAGAAGGATCTAACACAGTTGCATTTTCCGTAGACTCCCTGGTGATTGTGATATGCCCCAAAGCATTTTAAAGGCTCAAAAATTAGAGAAATTATCTAATATTTGTTCAGTTATCAAATCAAATTTAATCAATATCAAATATAACCTCACACCTAAAAAACTTAGTAATAATACTTTATTATCATCAGATTTCCAATCAGATTTCCCCAACTATCTTGTAAGTGTTGGTTTATTTGAATTAGGAACCACTCATCGCTTTTGGCTGACATACCTCTTAAATCTATCAAATGTTGCTCCTTCTCCATTTGTTTTCCTTCCTTGCCATTTATTTGTTGAAGGCACTTGATTTTCTTACATTTGGGGTTTTGTTGATTTTATCACCATTTAACATGTTCATTAATGTGCTTCCTCTAAATTGGTAATTAGCTTGAGGGGCTTTCTCTGATTCAGGTGCAAATTTTGGGGGGCAAGAACACTTCACAGGTGTGCTGTGTATTTCCTTTTACATCCTATCTGGAGGCACATGGTATCTGATTGTTTTAGTAATGTTAAGATTGATCAGATGTTTTCTGCCTGATCCATCCCTTTTAAATTTAAAAAAATTGTACCTGATACAACCTCTCTCCTTATCTAGGGATTGTAGCAGTCACTGATTATCACCTAAATCCAGTATTTCATTAAGGTTTGCAACATGGAGTGTTTTAATTCTGTCATTACTTCTTTATTCATTAGCTGAAGTTTTTCAATAAAGAAGAAATGGTTATTTGGCAACACTTATTATATATAGGTCCAACAGAAGATGAGGGATAAATACTTTCTTTTCTTCCTTGCTAGATTTCAGAATAGTGAGTTGGTGCCCTAGAATCTTCCAGAGGTCACCAATGAGGGTTTTTTTAGGTGAGGGTAAGGGTTTTTTTTTTTTTACTTACAATTATGAAAGTATGAATTTTTAACAAAACATTGCAGTGTTTTGTTGTTGTTGTTAAAATTATCTCTCTCTCTCTTTTTTTTTTTTTTTTTTTTTTGGCCAATGGAAGCCCCTTCAGGTTGGCTCCTGTGTCGTTTTGATAAGCCTCCAATCATTTTTGGTAGCTTTCCTGCTTTCTGGTCCAGCAAGATGTTTCAGGTCAATCCAAGACACTTCCTGCCCTAGAACTGGAATCAACCATCTCTTTAGGGAATTCTGGTTCCTTTTAGTGGAAAATGGTATTTAGTGATCACAATTTGAGCACTGGGAGTGCTCACTGCTACTGGATTGATCATGTAAACTTTTTGTTTCAGTCAAACATGTTGGTTGAGAAGGAGGCATTTATTCATTTGATCAAAACAACAGATTAAAAAACAAAGTAATTCTGATATTCTGTATTGATTGTTACTTCGTCAGAAAACCCCTGTCTTCCACAGACACTGGCTGAGCACTTACTGTGTGATAGGCACACACGAGCAGTGTTGAATGACAGGGGTTGTATCAGATACACTTTCTGCCCTCAGGAGCTCACAGTCCAGTGAGGGTGCACACCCAAAGAGCAGTAATGGACAGAGACTGAGTGTCCCAGAGTAGTTGAGTGGGAGACTGTTTCAGCCTTTTCCTGCCTTGCGTACCCACATCAGTCAGGTGGGAGCTTCTAGTTTTCCACATTTCTCCTGTTTCCCTTCAGTTGGAGAAGAGATTGAGATGACCCCCATGGTGTTTGCTAAGGGTCTGGCTGACTCTGGCTGCTGGGGGGACAAGCTCTTTGGGCGCCTGGTGAGTGAGGAGCTGCGAGAGGGTGGACATGGGTATGGCCTTCGGAAGGCCTCCCAGGCCAAGGTCATCTACGGGCTGGAACCTATCTTCGAGTCAGGCCGCACCTGCATCATCAAGGTGTCCAGCCTGCTCGTGTTTGGGTCCAGCAGTGAGACTTCTCTCCTCGGCAGAAACTATGACGTCACCATCCAGGTACTATGTCCATCCCCCTGCCCCATCCTTCCACTCTCTTATCCCTCTCCTTTCCCAGCCTGCGTGCTACTGAGAAGCCCAATATGGAGGCAGAAGCCATCTGAATCTCAGCTTTATGAGGCCCCTGGGATAGGCCCTGAGGAGAGCCTGAGATGTAGCGTAGGCTACACCTTTGGGGCCATAGTTTTAAAACTATAGTTTTGCAGCAGAAAGCTTTCCCACTGCGCTCAAATATGTCTTGCACAGAAGCCTTATATGTGAGATAAAAGACGAGTGACTGTGAGTGGGGTGGGTGTCTTGCTTTCCACAGCATGGCCCCTGGGGCACAGCACCTCTCACTTGGGCTCCAGGAAATATACTTTGGAAACCACTTTGAGAACAAGTCCAAATCCTCTTGTTTTGCAAATGAGAAAAATGAGGCGCAGAATAGGGTGGAGGGAAGGAGTGAACCCCGCCTCTCCCAGGGCTGGAATCCTCCTTGAAGCCTCTAGCAGATGGCCCTCCCATTTAGAGCGAGGCATGATAGAGAACAGGGCAGCTTCCTTGCTGAGCAGAGTCGGTTCTCTTTAATCCACAGGGGTGCAAGATCCAGAACATGAGTCGGGAGTACTGCAAAATCTTTGCAGCTGAAGCCCGGGCGGCGCCTGGCTTTGGGGAGGTGCCTGAGTAAGTGCACAGGGACGGGGGACATGCAGTGCGCAGACCTGTTGACTTCAGCTTCTGTAAAGAGCTGTGATTTTACAGCCTCCCCGGGGCATCCTGACTTACAGCCATGTGCAAACGGGCCCCCAGCTAACCCCGTGCTCAGTTCGATGGTTCCACAAAGTCTAGGAATAGAGACCTCAGGATTCACTGCCCACTTTAGGAAAGCCTCTGCTCTGGTCTTCAGTCTCTTCTCACCCACCCTAATTCCCCATCCCCTTGCCCAGTTTTTGCTGATTGCAGAGGTTGGGCACAGCAGGTTCTGGGCCTCTCTGGAGGTGATGGGGTGGGCTAAAGCTTCTGGGCAAACTGGTCAGGACTCTAATGTGGTAGGTGGGCAGAGTCAGTGTGGATTTTTGCAGGAGTCAGCTATAAATGGTAATTGTTTCCATTTTGAGACTTGAACTTCAACTCTTGAGTGTTAGGGTCTAGCTGACATTGAGCACACTCTTGCTCAATCTTCTCTAGATCTATTCCTTTCTGTTTGACACATACTGACCTCAGTCCCTCACCCAAGCACAGAGGCCTCCTGGGGCCATAGCAAGGTTTAGTTCTAATGCCCCTGACCTCAGAGAACAGACAGGACTCTGAAGCCAGTGACCTCCCTTTTCTTTACTGAACTCAGGGTAGAAGCCCCCTCCCTTGCTGTCCTTCAGGCTCAGAGCTGAGAGTTCTGTTCTTGGAAGGGCCTTCCTGTTGGATCCAAGAGTATAGAATTGAGGTGGAGGGAGGAGCTCTCTGGGGCCATGCTTCCAGCTCACTGCAGGGTGACACTGTGTTTAGGATCATCCCACTGTATCTGATCTACCGGCCTGCGAACAATATCCCATATGCTACTCTGGAGGAGGACCTGGGGAAGCCTCTGGAGTCTTTCTGCTCCCGGGAATGGGGCTGTGCTGTGGCTCCAGCAGCACCTAGCAGCTCTGAGGCCATGCAGAAATGTCAGACCTTCCAGCACTGGCTGTATCTGTGGACAAACGGCAGCTTCCTTGTCACAGATCTGGCAGGTACGAGGGTGTGAGGGTGTGCACGTACATGTGTAGGGGAGCACGTGGAGGGGCAGCGCCACAGTGCCCGTTGGCTAGGCTGCAACACACTTCCGCACGTATTCTCTCTGGCTTTCACAGTAACCTTGTAAAGTGGGTTGGACAGGAACCACTTTGTATGCAACCTTATTACAGACCAGGGCCTCATGTAACCCAGTCTAACTGCAGTTGTGTTTGAAGGAGTGCACTCAAGGCTCCACTTACAATCAAAAAGGAATTTATTTCAAAGAACATTACATGGAATCTAATTCAATCATCACAACCATCTGTTCAAACTCTCCCTTCTCCTCCTCCCCACAGCTCTGCTCTGAACTTTCTTACCCTTCATACTCACCAAACTCTCTCTTCCATCTTCACACACATAGCTTTACTGTCTCCTCCTTCCCCACTCCCCACTCCATCTTTGGTAGCTTTTTATTATGGAAACAAATGTAGTTTCTCTTGCTTCTTTTTATTTACTTCTATTTCTCCCATTACGCAGATTCTCCCCAACAAAGGAAGGCCAGCAAGCATGAATTCACCTTCCTTCTTTGACCAGTCCCAGAACTGGGCAGGGGAGAGGAAAAGATAAAATTCCCTCTGCAGTGGGAGGAATAGAATGCTGGGAATATCACACATTATTATGTCTTGTCCCTGATATAAATAAGTGAGAAAACTAAGGACCAGAGCTAGGATACTGGCTCAAATGTGCTTTTCATTAGGGTGAAACTGTACAATGAATATTGGATATATAACTCTATATATTGCAGGGAGAGGGTAGCTAGTAACACATTAAACCATTATCACTCACTGTTTGTTAACGCATAAAATTTTCCTTCCTTTTTTCCTTTCTTCCTTCCATCCTTCCATCTATCCATCCATCTAACATTACTAAATATTGGGAAAATAAAAAGGTGAAGTAAGACTAGCTGTTGTCCTCGAGAAGCTATGATAAGTATACCAATTTCTAAAATGAGATGGTAACACAATATAGCAGAAAGTTTTGGGGGTCAAAGAAATTCAGGTCTAGGTCTCATTGTTTTCTAGCTGGGTCTCTATTTTAGAGAAGAAAACTAGCTCAGACAGGTTAGGTCACTTAATCTCTCTGCACTTCCATTTCCTTTTCCTCTGTAGGAATAATAATATCTTCCCTGCCTATCTCTCAGACTTGTTATGAAGATTAAATGAGGCTGTGTTTGTGAAAGCCTTCTGCAAACCAAAATTCTGTGCAAATGTAAGGGATCAGAATGACTATAATGCAAAATGGGATGTGATAAATGCTGAAAAAGAAATGACAAAGAAATTCATGTTTCTTGCAAAACTACTGTGTTTCAGACACTAAGGTAGAGTCCTACACATATTGTGATTGTTTCAATACCCCTGCAAGATGGGCAGTATTATCCCTACTCTTACAGTAAAGGATTAGAGATAGTAAGTGGACCGGCCAAGTACACACAGCTCCATAATGACAGAGCTGAAATGTAAATCCAGGTCTGCCTGTTCTCAAGCCCACATTTGTGCCCCTCTATCATCCACTGGTACTCAGCCCCGTTAGTGAGAGGTAGGCCCCTGGAGGAACACAACTGGACAGCGTGCCAGTGAGGAAAGAGAGTCACAGGCCTAATGCATGAAGGCTAAGATGCTGGGGAAGACTGGCTGGGGTGGGAAACATTTCCTCCATCACCATTTGCCTGGCTCTATTCTTCCAGTGCTGTCTTGACCTAGGAGCCCGTCTGGGCTTCTGGGAGTGCTTGCTTGCTGCCTTTAGGAGTATATGGAAGCCAGTCTTACCCAGTGTTACATTTCTGCTGGCCCAGCCCTGATGTACCTTCACTTTCTCTTTTTTGCCCAGATAGGGCTAATGTAAGAGGAAGGAGAAAGTTTTAGCTCAAAGCCAGAGGCCAGCCCAGTTTGTGACCTACTCTCGTTCAGTCAAGGCAGGATTGCAAAGCTGGAAGTGTTTTGGATCTAGGAGTAAGAAAATTGAACTTTGTTTCACAGCGGCCATTGCACAGTCAATGCTCAATCATTTTTTAAAATTTTTTAAACATTTTTTAATTGAGTTATAGTCATTTTACAATGTTATGTCAATTTCCAGTGTAGAGTACAATTTTTCAGTTATACATGAACATTCATATATTCATTGTTGCATTTTTTTCGCTGTGAGCAATTATTAAATTAATAAATAAATGTGACTTTGCTCCAGTTGCTTAACTTTGAGTCTATCTACTCACATGTGAAAATGGGAATATTGTTATTACCAATAATACAGAGATACCCACATTTACCATGAGACAGACCAGTGGTGACGCCCAGTGAAAGGGTACCTGAAGATGTGCCCTGAAATCTGGCACCTTCCCGTCTAAAGTGATATCCATCTTGGACACGTGGGGTCCCTAAAACTGGCCCAGGCTGCCATCAATTCCCAACTCTCTCTCTTTTCAGGGGTTGACTGGAAGATGACTGATGTGCAGATTGCTACCAAACTGCGAGGGTGAGTGCTTTTGGGGGACAGAGTGCCCTCTGAGAATCTGCTCAGGGCTGTAAAAGCTCAAAGTTCTTCTGGTTCTCCATCCCTGAGATGCTGGGCCTGTGGCTAAATGGTCCCAGTTGCACTGTGGCCATGTAGTGACTTCACAGGGCCCACTGATCCCCACCCACTGTGCCCTGGACCCCAGGTGTGGACCAGCAGCTCTTGACACCCACACGCAGGGCCCCCTGCAGTCCTGGGCTCTCAGTGTACCTGCTCCTCTTCCTTCTCACTGTGAAAGCTCATCATGATGCAGAGGAGCAGGGGCCCTATGAGTAGAGTGGTGACCGGGAATCTGCTCTACTTTATATTAATAAGGCAGAGCATCCTTATGCCAAATAATGTCCCACATGATAAATTTCATGGGCGGGTGTAATGAGACCTCAATTTAGAATTGAGGTTTTGGATGCTGCCACCTCAGGTGGCACCAAGGTGGACTCCCCAGCACCCCCAGGTACAGTCAGATGTACCTTGGGCATGATACCCTGGCTATGGCCTATCCCTACAGTTGGCCCCCCAAGGACTCTCTCTCTGGGTGGAGCTCCCACTCAGCTCTTACTGTTTGGCTGCAGATACCAAGGCCTCAAGGAGAGCTGTTTCCCTGCCCTGCTGGACCAGTTTGCCTCCTCCCACCAGTGCAACACCTTCTGTGAAATGCTGGGACTAAAACCCCTCAAGGGCCCTGAGGCTGCCCACCCTCAAGCCAAGGCCAAAGGCTCCAAGAGTCCATCTGCTGGAAGAAAGGGACCCCAACTGAGTCCTCAGCCCCAGAAGAAAGGCCCCCCCAGTCCCCAGGGCACCCGGAAGAGTGCCCCAAGCTCCAAGGCCACCCCTCAGGCCTCAGAGGCAGTCACCACCCAGTTACTGGGACAGCCTCCCATCCAAGAGGGTGGCTCTAAGGCCCAGGGCATGCGGTAGCCCCTACAGGAGGCTGGGGGCCTCCACCCAGCAGCAGACCAACAAGGAAGCAGCTCAGACCGATGGAGACTTTCCCAATATGGAACTAACCGGAGAAGGTGCACTGAGGAGGCACCAATCAGGGGCCTCTCTGAGCAGCCTCTCCTCATCAGACAGCTTGGTACAAGGCGCACAGCCTGGTGGCCTCTCCTGGTGCCATCATCCCCCAGGGCTCCCAGGCCCCACCTCCAAGTGCCTGGCGGCCTAGGCCCTCCTTGAAGTTTACACTGGCCACTGCTGGAGGCTCCCTGAGTCCTCTGCATGAGTTCTGCATCCAACCCCTTGCCCCAGACCCTGCTGTGAATGATGTATTCTGCAGGCATGCAGGGCAGCATTTACCCTTTTCCCTTCACTTGGCCCTGACCTCTCCCTGTTCTCAGGGCTCCAGACTTCCTCTGTTGTGTCTGGCCTGGTGACTCTCAGGGTATCTTCTCCTTCCAGCCATTTTGCTTCATTCATCCCAGCTTATCCTGCAACTAACCTGTCCTTGATCCTGGATAGGGCTCAGGGCCCTTCCAGAGCCTGTCATATCCCTGTGCGGTGGTCTTTGGTGATGCGTGTTCATGCTCTTCCTTCCCCCATCACTCAGGCACTCACTCACCTGCTTCCCATGCTCCCTTGCACATGGTCCCCCATCCCTGGCTTTGAGCCCAGTTATAGGCTGTTGCCTGCCTTTCACTGACTTCTGCTTGTCCCTCTGCCCAAGGGCTCCCTAGCCTGACCCTGCTCCGTACCTACCATACCCAGATGAGGAGCAGATCCTCTGGCCTCTCAGCCCACCCCAGTACACTCCTCCCCTACTTCTCCCAGGCCCTCTGCTCAGTAGGTGAGAGCTGGCACACAGGTTGCATCAGCAACTGCGGCCAGAGGGAAGGTATTGACTTTGATGGACCTTGTGTCCCATCCTGAAAGGAGATGGGGTCACATCCTGTCTTGACCAGGGATAGAGGGCTGGGACTCATCTCTAGAGGGAGTGCACATGGGAGTTCTAGGAAGAATGCAGTCCATCCATGTGCGGTATGGAGGGGTGTCTCTGTGCCTGGGAATTAGGACCCTTGCCTGCAACTATTAGCTCTTGATCCTGGGGCTCTAGCTCTGGGCCTCATATATAGGCTCCCAGGGAATTGCAGTGCTCAGCCCAGCACCCTGGGTCCTTTCTGAAAGCCCTTCTTTGAGACCTAGGATAGGGTAGGTCTGGAGCTAGCCTGCTCCTCTTGGAATGCAATAAATGCAGCAACCTGTATCCTGCTCGCCCTCATCTGGTGTGGTTGTAGGTGTATGGGGTCAGGGTCCCCTCTCCCCAGGCAGGTTCTCTGAAGGTGTCCTGTATTCCTTGGACCCACTGGAAAAATTAATCCATGATTTGGCTCCTGGATTGACATTCAGTCTCAGCCTTCTGTGGCCACAGCTAGACAGTCTGTGCTTCTTGTACAACTGGGATGATGGCTTGTGCCCCTTAGCACAAGGGTACCTAGACCTTTGGGATTGCTCCTTCATTTGGAAGAAGAATGCAAAGGAAGGAACCCAGGAAGGAAGAGCAGAGCTGGGGCTCTGGGGAAATGCCCAGTGTCTCTGGCTGCCTCGACTGTAGCAAGACCAGCCCAGGGGATAGCCAGTGCCTGCCTCTCAGCTGCTCACTGACTGTTTCCTGCTTCCCAAGCTGCAGAGGTTTCTCATTCCCAAACCCACCACCCAGTCTTTTCTTTACCTAATATCTACCTGCCTCCATTTTGACATTTCTGACTTCTCTACCTCCTTTTGTGCTCAGGTGACTCTCCCCACTTTTTCCTTTTGCCCCAGTGTGCCCTCAGCTCTCCCAGCCTGTGTATCCAGATGGCCTTGGTGAACTGAAAGCTGGAATATTGTTGATTTGTTTATTCATTTATCCATTCATTCAGCAGACATACTGAGCAGACTTACTTTATGCCAGACCCTGAGCTGACGGCTGTTGGGAGGCAAAGATGTATGAGGTGGTCTCAGAAGAGATTCTTTCCATTAGGTTTCTTGGGTTTTGAGCAACAGAAATGGACTTGGACCAACTTAAGCAGGGGAGAAGGGTTCATAGAAAGGGTGTTGGGAGTAGTTCACAGAACCAAAGGAATAGCTGAATAGTTGGCTTTTAGAAAGGCAGGAGCACCAGAGCTTGCCTCCCAGGTGCCACTTCTGTTGGCTCCAGGGGATCTCCCTCCACTCAACATTCAAATTCCTGTCCTGGAGCTCAGGGCATTGCGGAGGGGAGAGAGGAAGTTTCCAAAGCACAGGGATTCTTAACAGAAGAATGGTGGAAACTGGGAGGATAGAAAGGGCTTGGTAGGCAACCACAGACGACACCCTAACACACATAAACCCTTCTTCCCATCTGATGTATTATGACTCCCACATACACCCAAAAGCCATTCAAGGTCATATCCAGTGACTAAGTCCAGGGGTAATGACCAGCTCTACAATTCTCCAAAGTCCAGTGTCACTAATGATACTCTTCCCTCTTTTATCACAATCTCATTTTGAAATTCTGCAACCCATGGAAATGATATAACCCAGCAAAAAGGGAAGTATGAGTAAAGGCTACAGTCCACTTCTGTAAGTGGTCATGAGAACAAATGTGTTTATGACTAGGGATTTTTTGCCTGTTGGATTGACCCAAATCTTCAGTTCTCAAGTCCAGCTCCTTAATGGTCCTGCTTGTGTGTCAGGCATTAGCCACTGGACATGGCAGTACCAGGAAGCACTTTAGGAACCCCCCACACCCATCCGTACCCTTGCCCCTTTTTACGTAGCAGCAATCATATTTTCCCTTGATTGATATGGTTAATCATCCTAGCTACTCCCATAACCTCTTGTTATGTGTCACTCAGAGGTATGAGCAACCTGAAATGGCCAGGTGCCTAGGCTTCTAATTCACTTGAATTATTACTATGAATCTTTGAGGACATGTTTCCTTGGGGACTAAAACTTCTACACCAGTCTGGTCCTAAACCTCAGAGACGAGAAAAGCATTCGAGATGTAGTGATAACATGCCCCTCTCCGCCCTTTTTCCTAGCCTGTTTGAGAAATAGCACCACGAAGTGGTTGCCAGTTCAGAGCTTATGCTACATCTCGCAGGCCTGACTCAACCTTGCAAGGTATTGTTTCTCAGCTGGTGCCATAGCTGAGTTTTCAACAAACCGTTTCACCAAACTATCAGGCTAACCCCACAGGCTTCTAGACTGTGGGGATCTTGACAAAATGAGCAAATGCAATAGGCATCTACTTTACTTTGGTCTAAAGTGTGTTCTTCGGTTGAATGCAATATGTGGGGGATACCGCAACGATGTTTACAGCATTTGATAATTCCATGGATTTTGATGGCAAAGAGGCAGGATGGGTAAGGAAAGCAAATCCAAATCCAGAAGAAGGGCTCATAATGATCAAGACAAATTCCTGCCTGTTAAAGCCATAGCATAGGTGTAGATTGAGGCCAGCTCAACTGCAGGGCAGGAAGAGGCATCATGGGACAGTGAGTGAGTGTCCTACACACACGGCTTGCCTGTGTCTCCAGAGCTCTGTCCTGCAGCACCCACCTAAAGATGGAGTACTTCTGGTCACATCTGACTATGGCTGGATGAATCCAACAACCCCTGTTCATGAGGGCCAACGTGGCCACCTGGTATGCTGTAGCCAAGCAGTTAGGCTCCCCCAGAGCCCAGTGGCAAGCCATGGCCATGTCTCAAAAGGATAATAATTACTTGTTGGCCAGATTATCACTTGGTTCCAAAACCTGGATTCCCCTGCCATATTTTTTCAATCAAGTCTTGCCACAAGCTCCATACATCACTCTGCTCTGCCACAGGCTCCATGTGGCTCCCAAAATGCCACAGAGAGAAACCTCAGGCACTACTGGATCTGCCAGGTCACATGGCCTGGTGGCAAAACCATTTGTGCTAAAGGCTTTCCCTGCTGGAGTGCCTTCACTTGCTCAGGGCCCAGCCCAAAGCTGGTAGCCTCTGGGTCAGTCAGTAAATGTGTTGGATCAACGTGCCCCCAAGGGACATTTTTGCCTGGAATTGGGCCTTAGTGGTAGCAGATTCCAAACATAGGGATTTGGTGTACATTAATGGAGGAACAATTCTGCCCTCAAAGGACCCCTTGATTCCCAGGAACTCTATCAAGGGAGCAGACATTTGCATTTTCACGTGACTTATCTCCTACCTCTGACTCATTCATGTCTGACCAAGGCATCTAGGGAAATGGCTGGTCTCCAGGCCCTATCAGCATGATGCCATCAGTGTGATGGAACACTGTAGTGGTGAGGGCAAGGTCCCTGTGAGCCAGGTTGTGGCACAGGAGCAGGACAGCTAAGGTAATATGTATCTTTAAGCAGGACAGCAATGGAGTTCTACTGCCCTGCCAAGTGAAGACTGAATTGCTTCTGATGTTCTCTGTTCATCAAAATCAAGGAAAAAATGAATTTTCTAGATCAAAGTGTTCATATCAAATGCCAAGAGCTGGATGAATTTGCTTTAGCAAGAAGGCCATTTCTGGAACAGCACCTGCAATTGGAGTCATCATTTTTTAAAGTTTACAACAATCCAAAGACCTCCTGGTGTTTTGCATGGGTCAAGCTGAACTGTGGTAGGAATCACTATGGCTTCACTCTCAAAGCTGATAGTAACACTAATTTCTATAATTCCCTGATGAATACAGTATCACTTTTGACTTACCATCTTTGTGGGGGGGGGGATTCTAATGGCTTGTGCTTACTCTGTCCCACAATAGTCACTCTTACCCCACTAATCAGAGCCTTTGTGGGGGTTATACCTGTTTCAAAATATATCCATTTCAACTGTACACTCTAACCCCTGATTGACTTTGAGATTCCACTGGGTCTACTATGGCACAGAATTTGGTCTATTAAACATCTCTCTGGATTGGCAGACCACAGGCTTTTCTATTGTCCCCAGAAATCGGACTTAGCTTGGAGCCAGTGTCCTATAGAAACTCTCTCCTCAAGTTTGAGTATTTTCCCTTCCCTTCTGTAGTTCCCAGATAAGTGAACACAGATCCCTTTGGGAAAGGCTGCAAGGAAGGTTCACAATATGCCTCTAAGTGTTAAAATAAAGTTTTCCTTCAAAGATGCTTGACTTCCTCTCCATTGAAGGTCTGGAAATTAAGTGGGAGATTTTGACTCTACCTTGGCAGCTTGAGACAGACCTCTTTGCCCACCCGGAAGTCTTTAGTTATGGTAAAAAACTAGGTGATATCTTAGGCACTGTCTGGTCTTTTCATTCCTGGGGCCCAATGACTGATTGACCACAGCTAGGGGTCTGGTTTCTATGCCCATGTCTATTACGATGACTCCTCCTACTGTGTCCCTTCTATCTCTCTCTGCTGCTGAGATCAAAGAGTTTATTTTCATAGCAGCTCTTCCAACCTGCATTCCAGGCCTGGAGAGGAAAGCCAGCAGAGCCTCACCAGCTTCTCAAGGCAAGGAGTGAGACCATCTTCTGGGTCCTGGCAGAGGACAGTGAAAGGGTAGATGGGCTGGATGCATGCCAGGGACCCAATAAAGCATTCTCGTCTCCTGAGATCTGTGAGTTCCTGCCTTTATTGGATTTTTGGTCTTTTGTTATAATTTAGCATCAGTCAACATTTGATCCAGATTTGTACTGTTGACCTCCCCACCCCACCACCCCATGCCCAAATGGTAAGAAATGTTAACTGGCTGTTTGAGCTTCTATAGAATCTCTGGTGAGTGAACATATCAATAAACAAAATTTGAATCAAAATTATGTTCTTCTATCTTGGTCAAACAGCCTTAAAAAGTTTCCATAAATTTCCCCTATATTTTTTGGCAATGTCTACTAGCTAGCTCGTAGAATTTCTTCTGGGAGTAACTCTTCTTTTTCCTGGTCTGATTCTCCCTCTCATCCCCTGGGTTACGTTGAGCATAGACACCAGTTACTGGCAGATCAACAGTGTTGTGTGGGGCAGGGTCAGGGTCTCAAATCTGTAACTTGATGCTGTCAGTACCCCTGAGCTGCTCACACTCAGGGAGGCTGTCTCATTCATTAGACATACAAAGAAATGGAATTTGCACACTAAAAATGCATCTTGCTAACTTTTTATGAGAAATGTAACCATCCAGAAGACTGGACACTTGTCTTTACCTGACAAGTGAATTACTCCCTTCTTCTGAAAGGAAAACTTCAAGAGAAGCCAAATTATCAGATAGTTGTTTGGTGAGCTTAGGAAAAGTCAGACAAACATCAGTTCAAATCCAGCTCTACTGGTCATGTGAACTTGGACTTGTTGCTTACCCTCTCTGATCTGAGATTCCTTATCTTTTTTAAAAATAATTTTA
This sequence comes from Camelus ferus, assembly GCF_009834535.1. Taxonomy (NCBI): domain Eukaryota; kingdom Metazoa; phylum Chordata; class Mammalia; order Artiodactyla; family Camelidae; genus Camelus; species Camelus ferus. Next base: position 10,525,837 of record NC_045722.1, on the reverse strand, counting down.
CTGATACTTACAGACTGCTTATCATATGTGATAATTATATACCCTGGGTACGTAATAGTGACCAAAACAGACATAGATCCCTCCCTCATGGCGTTTGCAGTCTAGTCAGGGAGACAAACATTGAACAAACACACCAATAAATGCATAATGGTGAGTATGTAAGTACTAAGTAGTGCTACGAAGCAGAAGAATGGGAGAGAATACCAGGGTGTGGGGCCCAAATTAGACTGAGGGCTGTAGAAGGCAATCCGAGGGTGTGAGACCTGAGCTGAGATCTGAAGGATTTTAGTCTGAGGAAGGGAAAGCAGGAGAGAGTACCAGGCAGAGGAGATGACTAGTGCAAGGATTCTGAGTCATGTTGTATTAGAAGGACAGAATGGAAGCTTGTGTGGATAGTGGACTGTAGTATTGCAAAATGAGGTTCAGAGAGGGGCAAGGCCATGCCATGGAAGGACATTTCCATTTAGCCCTAGGATCCATTAAGATCAGCTACATTTGGCAATAATAGAGAAGCACTCTAATGACAGTGGTCTTAAGCAAGACAAAGTTATTTCTTCATCAGGAAGAAGTTTGTAGGCAGTAGGAGATCTGGATGTGGTCGATCTAGGGCTGGCGTGGCAGCTCTGGGATGTTGCTGAAACACGCTCCTCTAGCTGCCTGCTCTGCCCTGCCAGCCCAAGCAGGAGTAGTCATTGATCCCAACTGCAATGTCATGAGTAGAAGAACCAAAATAGTAATACAACTGCCAAACAGCCAAACATCAGAGCGCTAAATCTTCATTATATATAGTAGAGTCAATAGATAATGTCTAAAGTTGAAAATAAAAAATAGTACCTATATTTTATTTATCTACCTGTCCATCCATCCATCATTCATCTATTTTATTTATACAGGTTACTACCAGAAGTGAAAAAACAAGAACAGCTTGTTTGTAATTGTCTGGAGTGGGGGGTTGGGGGTGGGGCGGGGCTGCTCTCTGGTTTTCCCAGCTCTCGCCTCCCTGAGACAGCTTAGTGCTGAGCTTCCTTTAAGTTTCCTTTGCCAGTCACTTATTTGGACTAGAAAGATCTACAGAAGGTCCCCAGCTCCTTCTGCTTCAGGAACTGCCTATCAGAAATTGGATCATATCCCATTCAACCAGGCAAATTTGAACTCTAATGTTAAATTGCAATGGAGAATGTGAGACTGATGGCCAGACAGGCATACCTATCTTCAGGTGGCTGTAGTTGCATGATTGGAGCTAGCTCTGGGTAGGAATGTTAAGAAAAGTCAGCTGAGTAAATGTGAAGGTCTGATTGGCTTTATTCAACAAGTCATAAATTGAACAGTATTTCACCTAGCAAGTAGAATGGAGCTCTGAGGAGGTGTACAAAGTGGAAGGTTTTTAAAGGCAGGAAGTGGGTGGGACAAGGAAGTCATAAATGAAAGGAAGGATTATTTCAGGCAAGGTCACCTTTCCTTGGGGGAAGTGGGGAATCTATCATGAAGATTATCTCACTGTGTTGATCAGGTAATTACAGATTGATGGGTTAAAGGCCACATTCCTGGGAGTGGCTGGAAGTCTAGTTAAGTCTTGATTTGCAATTCTAGGAACAAGTGACTCCATTTTGGGTGTGTTGTCCTTTTTTAAAAACAAAACAAAACAAACAAACAAAAAAAAAAACGGGCATCCGCTACTGACACCCAGAGGTCCTGGAACCCACGAGGTACTGGTGGAGGCCACTGGTGCCCAGCTCAAATCCCCTTTACTGTGGGCCTAGCTCCCAGGGGCTGTGAGTTAGCTCACATCTACCTCCTGTCTGAAGAACTGCCATGAGTCAAATGGAAACCATCTCACCTGGGAGGCAATGCCCCCCTCCCAAACCCTTCCCCAGTTCTTGACCCATGACTGACTGGCTGGGCCTTGCCTCAAGGTGGGACTAACCTAGGGGACAGTTTGTATTCCAAAATTTCCCTGTGGGATCAGACAAAAGCCAGACTCTAGCTAAGACCACACTCTCACTTTTTACCTTTGCCCTGTTCTGCCTGCCTTACCCCACTTCTGCCCAGAGCACAATCCCCATCACCACCCCAGGTAAATGGTCTGAAAAAGAATCCCCACCTCAGGTGAATAAACCTGCCTAAGACACATCAGGCCTCCTGCTCTGTAGACTGTCACTGATTTGGATCTCACTAGAAGCAGAGAAATTTCACTAGGGCTCTGCTTTTCTAACAGGGCAAAATCTGTGTTCTCGGAGCAATTGGGTTTATGTGGTTATTCAGGTTATGTGGCTGAGTGTCCAGTAAATCAGCCTCTGCAGAATCTGTGCTGGGTCTTACTTAGGAAATTGCTCAGAGACACTCTATCCCTGATTTCATGGAGTCTGACTAGAGAATACAATTCACAGCCATTACAGGGAGCGGTGCGTAGAGTGCGTGCTGAGCATGCACAAGGTCCTGGGTTCAATCCCCAGTGCCTCCATTAAAATAACTAAATAAATAAACTTAATTACCACACCCCCTCAAAAAAACCAAAACAATTCACAGCCATTAGGCCTAAGTGTGGGCCCAGAATCCATTCTGCCTGCCAAGCAGCAGTTGAAGGTGAAAACATGGTGGACACCTGAAACGCCAGCTCAGAGCTCCCAAATACAAACATGTAGCATAGTGGCCCATGGTTCCACCTCAGGCTGTTCAACTTCTCAATAGTTGCTCCATTTAAGGTCCTGACTCCTCCATCACACACCTCCGTGCCGGACAGGTGAAGGGAAATGGTGACCAGCACCTAATTCATTGGGTTATTGTGAAGGTTAACTGAGATCATGCAGTAAAGCTCTTAGCACATACCAAGCTCTCAAGCTCTCATACATAAGATTCTCAGCTGGTGCCACTGTTGTCACCTTCTCTAGGAACTACAGGATCCCTCTCAGGGCCACTCACATGCTGCTCTTCTCCTCCAAGCTGTGAGACCCTGGTGTTTCTCCCAACCTACAAGGTGGGGTGGCTGACAAAGATCTCTACCCGCACCCCTGAAAACTGTCTTTCCAGGTCTCATCCCATAGGGAACAATCGGCACTGCCTCCTGACTCACGAGCTGGCCAACGTTTAGCTCCTGTGCTGGGTCAGGTTCTCCACAGACTCCCACGGTCATGGAACTGAAGGGAATTGGACACAACATCTGGAATAGGAAGCCTGCTTCTACAGGCATAGTGAAACGGAAAGCAGTGTTTCAAAGTGAGTCATGATCATACTTGGCAGGCCCACCCAGGAATAACAGTTGGTACTAACCAGAGGAAAGTCAGGGAGAAGGAGGCTGTGCCTTGCGCTCTATGGCATGATATTACTGGCTGAATTCCATCTGGGTCCTGGGAGGCAAGATATGCCTGGAAAGTTTCCATGTCTAGATGTGACACTCAGAGGTGTCCATTTTTGTTCTTCCTAACAATTGTACTTAATTTGTGATGCCACCACTTGTCGGCGCCTTCGCTACAACACTGCAGATCTGTGGCAGATTCATTTACTGGCTCCTCGCAGGAGGCCTGAAGTCCTCTTCAGGGAAACTTCTGTAAAAATATCTGATTTCTTTCTAAGGCTCAGTGGGTGTCACATCAGACCACTTCCCTGACATGGGGAGAAGATGGAACAACCAAGGAACTATTTTTGTCTATATAAGTAACCAGCTTATCGACTTCAACTCAGTGTCAGGCTCTGGGCCAACAAGGCAATGGAGACCCAAGTTAATAACCCCCACAGCCCCTGCCAATGAATGGCTGGAGAAGGAAAATGGTGCACCTTCAAGAGGAAGAAATAGCCTTTGTTACAAAGCCCACAAAAGCCAGGGATCTCATCCTTGAGTCCGACAAGATGATGTGAATTAAGACCTGCCTTGGTTTGTGGAACATCTTAACCTGGTTTGAACTGAAAAAGGAAACATGTCAGTCTCTCATTATATACAAAACTAGTATGAGGTGGAATGGCAAGAGGGATAGAAGGTAAAGCAGCAGCAACAACCAGGGAAACACACTTCACAAAGCGGCAGCCAGTTAAATATTTGGAAAGACCGATCTCTTAGCTGCTTGGGGAAAATCCCCCTGCCTGGTGGCCGTGGGCCCTCATGGGCATGGGACCAGGCATCCTTACCTTACTAGCTCTTTACTGTTGCTAAGACAGATGAGCCCCAGACCCATTCTTTCATTTTGTATTGGATAATGGCCATTTGTGCCCATCTGTTCCCAATGAACAGAAAGGGTCAAGGGAGGGACCATATCAGGAGATGCTTGGCTAGTGATTACGAGTAAGCTGGGGCAGGGAGCTTTGGCCTTTGGGATACCGGGAGTGTTTCCTTTCCCTGTGAACACTTGGGTTTGCTGTATACTTGCTAGAAGAGCACTCTGCTCTAAGTCTTGGGTGGGCCCATTCCTATGGAAAATGTGTCAGGGTTTCAAGTAGGAGTTGATGTTTTCAACTGTCTAAGCTATGTCTTCAGCTTTTATTTTGCTCTGTGTCATCAGAATTTGTAAATGCTTTCTACTTTTAAATATTTCTACTATGACTATAAAAAGCCCATCTTTCAATGCTCCAAATGAGAAAGGAGACATTGTATTGGATATCCTTTCTGCCAACGGCCCAGGTTTAAGAGAGAAAAGCAAGTTTAGGAAAAAGGAATGACAAGGCCGTGTTCATGGAACTTGACCAGGGAGGAGCCGCTCTTTTTGGCTACTGTTTGAACACATGAATCAGTGTGATGAAAGAGACCTCATCTGCGAAGAGCAGAGAAATGAGTGTGGGCAACACCGTGAGAAGAAAATAAGGGGACTGTTGAACACCCCTTCTGATGAGGTCCGCCTCTTACTGTTCCGAATGTCTCACTCGCCACTTACAAAAATATCCTGTTATATCAGAGCCTGGCAAGGAGATTTTTCTTCTTCTCTGACCAAGGATTCCTCTGAAACAGGAGTGGCTGCAGAGAACTTCAGCCAGAGACAGGTAAGGGGTTGCCTCTGAGGAATGGGACGGGGATGGGAGAGGTGGAGCAGCCTCCTCATTATAAATCCTTCCAAGTGCTGTTTTGTTATGATTGGAAGGGGAATTATATATATATATATATATATATATATATAGTCCTTGCCTACCTCTGCCCTGGACCCAGAACCCCAGGCCCCGGCTTGGTCTCAGGCCTCACTCTACCACCCCAGTGAGATCATCCCCTCAGGAAGCAGCCACAAGCATCAAGAGACATGCTGAGGTCACACAGCTGGATGGGGCAGACCCCAGCGTCCAGAGGTCCTCCAGCTCTCGTTCTTTCCCTGGGGCTCATCCCAACTACCCAGCCTGTGACTCTTAGCCAAATTCCACCCAAAAAGAGCATCTGACTTCCTCCCAGAATCTCTCTCCAGAATTACTGTTGGCTGTCCCTCCTTGAGGGCAGGAGCAGTGGAGCCACACTGGGCCTCCTGTCCTGGAGGAGGAGAGCAGTGTGTCAGGACAGCCCCGAGATGGGACCGGTGACAGTGATGACACCTGCCAGGTTGGCAGTGCCAGCCTTTCTGTTAAGCACCTCACCTGCATTAGCTCATTTAGTCCCCATCAATATATATTTATGAGGTGGGTACTATTATCCACCCCCACTGCTTTACAGATGAGGAAAACAAGTTAACTTTCAGAGTCAGGACTGAATCTGGACCTTTGGGCTCTAAGCTCAAGGTTCGTTCCAACCCTGTCATTCTAAGATACAGCGCCTATTACATCCTTGTTTTAGAGATCAGGGCACACGAAGCTGTCAAGGCTCTAAGGTCCAGTGTAGGGAACATTTCGAAACAAGTTTGGCTGCTACTGAAAGTTTTGTGCCTCCTGGCTTCTCTCTGAGCCCCAAGAGAAATCAAGAGAGGAAGGGAAAGGAGAGGAGGGAGGAGGAAGGGGGGAAGGGGAGGGGAGAAGGGAAAGAGGGGAGGGGCGAGGCTAGAAGAGGGCAGAGGCAGAGAAACAGATACAGTCACATCTGCCCTTCACTGGGAATTCATGAGGTCCCTGCCAGGGCAGCTCCAAGCCCATCCCTGTGGAGGCTACCCATGGCGACAGGTGTCCTGCTCAGGATAAACCAGATGACACCACAGACATTTAGTTTATAATCAAGGCAGCACTTGGGTCCCCAACAGAGTGAGTGGAGCATGGTGTGGATCACCACCCATAAAAGCAAATTGTTGGTATAGTATGAGCCCCCTTTGTATAAAATGAATAACATAAAAGAGTATTCATTTATAAAAAAAAAGTCTGGAGAAAAATTCCACCAGCTCAGTGGTAGTCATCTCTGGAGGGCTCTGATTAGAGGGATTTTTAACTTCCTGTGTTCTATATATTTCCATAATGTTTAAATGTTTAATGATGCATGTGTAATGCTTTGATGATCTGAATGACAGACAAAAAATGTTTTTAAAGAAAGGGAGTTCCCCCACCCTTCATCCATCACGGTCCCTACACTTCCAAAACAACCAGCATGTGTCGATGACTCTGCCTCTGTGTACCAGGAAGTGTTTGTGCATCATAAACGGGTTTTGTACTGAGTGTGTTTGATTAATTATTAAAGAAATGTTGTCAATCCCACCAGATAAGTTTAATGTTTAGTTTGAGGACTGAAACATTAAAGAGTTTGTTCCTTGACTTTGCACATTGTTGCTTAAGTGTCAGTTAAAAAAAAAAAAAGGAACAAGGGCAAACAATGTGATTTTGTTTTGTTTTCAAGACTGCTTAGACTTGAAACACTTTCACTACTTGTGGTGCTTCACTGCTTTCCTTATCTTCACTCTCAGGAAAATATGTTGCTGTTGTAACTACGATCTAGTGAGAAAAGGGAGACTGGGTAAGATGCCAAATGAGAGATAAAATGCATGATCTAAAAAACTGAGTAGCACTGATGGCAGGTGGAAAAGGAGACCCCAGGAGGGGATGTGGGGAAGATAAGAATAATAAAGGCAGCCTTCCTGGAAGAGGTGGGCCTGTTTGGAAGCAGGGCAGAGTAGAGAGGAGGGCGTCCCAGATGAGGAAGGCAGATTCAGTGATTAGGCAGGAGCTCCGTGGGCCAGGCCTAGAGTGGGCCCACTTGCTCTGGTTTCTCTTTTTCCTGAGAGAGGCTGGGGTCCCCACCCTGGCCGTGGCCCTGGGCTCTAGAGAAGGTGCTAGCAGAGCTGGGTGGAAAGCCCAACCTACTCCAACTCTGGACTCTGCCCAGGGATTTCCACTGAAATGAGAAGACGGGCCAAAGCGTAAGCGGGTTGGATCCAGCCTGTCCCTGTGGGAACACGCGCTTCCGTCTGTCCCTGAGAGGGACTTGCTGACCACAAATATGTGAGTAGGATGAGGAGGCTGCCCCTCTCGGTGCAGCTGTGTGTGTTTGCGTGTGTGCCCACAGGCTCTACCCTCCCTCACATGTCCCCACTCATGTGTGCACCCGTGTGTGCCCCTGGGTATGTGAGCTGAGCCAGGCTGGCATTTGGATATGGTAGGGTGTTCCAGAAGGGGAAGAGAAAGACAGGAAACAGGAGTGTGGAGAAATGGGGTCTTAGAGCTCTTATTTACAGATAAGTTTAGGCGTATGAACTGAGCTTCAGCAAAACAAACAAACAAACAAACAAAAACTATATTGGCTCTTGTCATTGAAAAGTCCAGGGGTAGGATTGGTTTCAGGAATAGTTGGATCCAGGTACTAGAATGATGTCTTCAGGATATTGTTTTTCCATCTTTCAGAGATGGGAGAGTATAATACAATGGAAGTATCACTTAATGGCAATCATTTAACCTGTTGTGGGGAGTGAGGAAAGTGAGGGCCTCTCTTCAGAAAAATGCTTATATCGGGTATATGCATATGCTCTGTGTAATTCCTTCCTTTCCTTCCCTGTGAAGTGGGTGGAACTTGCCCTGTTTCTACCTGGCCTTCCTGATTTACAAGGAAGGACTTGCCTCTCACAGGTTCAGAAGTGAATGCAGGAAAGGGGGCCTTCCTCTCTCACTGGGGCCCCTGGCACATCACCTGAGTTCTGGGATGGTAGAGGCTGTGCCAGGCTGCTGCTCCCTTCTCCCAGCCCCCTTCCTCCCCCCACCTCCTCCCACCGCCCCTCCCCTCCCCTGGGTCCTCCCTGGCCTCCCCTTTCAGCTTTGGGCCCTTACTTTGTCTTTTAGCTGGAAGTTCTGGCACATGGAGCAACACACACCAAGACGAAGACAGTCCAACTCTCTCACATCCGTGGCCAGTGGTTTGGAGAACATGGGCGTTGAGCTGTCGGAAAGCCTGGTCTGTCCCCTCCCCCATCCCAGTGTAGCCCTTGTTGGGAGGGGCCTTTGTCCACCATCTTCCTCCCGCTCCCACCTCCTCCTCACGTCTTTGCTTGAACACTTAGGAACCCCAAGCGTGTTGACCTCCTCCGCACAGAGAAGCCCCCTTATTTCACTCATTAAACATTTGCTGTTTACCTACCATGTGCCTGTATAGCCTGCCCTTGTCTGAAAGGTCAGGGAAGGTCTCAACAAGGAAGTGATATTTGAGCTGTGATCTAAAGGATGAGAAGGAGAAACCTCATGGTGAGGACAGGAGATCTCTGGGGACGCCTCAGCCTCTGAGGAGCTGGCAATCTTGGCCTTGCTCTAGAATGACCAGAACACTGGGGCCCTAGGTGACACCCTTTCCCTCCCAACCTCCCCTGAAGCATGAGCGTCCCTCCCTCATGCAGACCATGAGCTCCCCGAGGGCAGGATGTGTCTGGTACAGAGCCCAGCACAGAGTAGGCATTTAATGCATGCTTTTTGGGATTTAGTTAAGTTGCCCTCTGGTTACTTCCTGTGTCCTCCCCCCACCCCAGCCCACTCCTGAGGTGGCTGTGGGCACACTGGTAGCAGTCTGGATCTCTCCCAGCTCCAGGCCCCCAGCTAGTGTTCTCACTTGAGGTGGGAGACACACTCTGGTCACTCTCTGGTGGCTTTAGGAGGAGGACCAGGCCCCTGGCAGTGACCCAAACCCCACAGAAGTTGGAGACAGCGGGAGCAAGACTGGCCTGGAGCCCTCCTCAGGATGGTAGGTGGTCTCTGGAGAGATGTGGGTGAACCTGGGGAGGAGGCCCTCGTGGGGAGCACAGATGGGGATCTGGTCTCTTGTTGGGGAGGGGGCTCCCTGAACCTTTGTTGAAGAAATGGGTAAACATGTTTTAGCCAACAAACAAGTTCTGCTGGCCTCTGCCTCCAACGTGAGCCAGGCAGGAGGTTTCTAAATTGTATTGAAGCAGCCGGAATAAAATCCCATTGGGAATCCTGATTTATACTGTGGGACTGCTCTGGTTGAAGTTGGACAGCACCCCTGAACCAGCCTGGTCCCCTCTGTCCCCGCATCTTCCTTCTACCCCATTCTGGGGCACCTCAGGGAACCCTGAGGCTTAGTTTGAAAACCCCTATACTGGGCCAGGCCCCTCATTTCACATGGGGAGGCTGAAGCCCGGAGAGGGAGAGGGATGGGCCCAAGTGACACAGGCAAGTTCAAGCCTAGAGCTCAGCCTCCTGACACCCAGGCCTACTGGGGGGTCCCTCCCTGGCCAGTTCCTGAGCTGAAGAGAGCATGAAGGGAGCTGGGGAGGATTCCATCTATCTGCCTTGGGGGGAGATTGGGGAAGAATTCCTCATGCGGGAGGTGGGAGTTAGGGACAGAGAGAGGGGAGAAAGTTTCCTTAAAACAGTGGCTGGTGGCTGAATGAACATGAGTGAGCATCTTTTACAAAATCAGCCTGGGGACCCCAGGGGCTATTCAGGTACCAGCCTTTCCTCCAGGGACAGACAAGCAACCAAATGACCAGGCAGGAATTGGCATTTGCACTGCACCGGGAAGGCAGGGGGCATACATGATGGCTGCCAGTGGGCTGTTCACACTTTCTCTTGCTGGGAGGAGCTACTGACTCAGAGGATAAGTGTCTGGGGTCCCAAGGGAGTAGATGCAGGGCTGGGAGTCTCCCCACCTCACCCCAGGGACAGGTGGAACTGGGACAGGCCGGGGAGGCAGCCATCCTGGTTGTGCATTTCTTTCTCCTTGTCTCAGTTCATTCCTTTCCGAGCCTGAGACGGGATTATCCCTGGGGTAGTGGTGCTGCTCCAGGCCCAGGCAAAGCTGGTACAGACAGAGGCCAGAAGGAGTGGATGGCCTGAGCTGTTCCTTAGTTTGCTCTGGACTAGGGTTGCCCTTCAGTCCTGTGGGATGTCCCATGTTGCCGTTTTACAGGGGATGTACCTGCGTGGCTTCTACCTGGAGGTGTTGAGGATCCCCACAGGGTGGGAGTCTGGGGGAACCACTTGTGGACCCTGCTGGTCTTCTCCCCAGGAGGAGCCTGCAGCCAGCCCTGAAAGTGAGACGCTTCTACAGGGAGCACACACAGCTGTTTCGGTGGATCTGCAAAGGCCTGCTCTGTACTGGTGAGCTTGGGGCCCAGCCCTACTTGGGACAGCCACCCCCGTCCTAGCCCCCAAGTCCCCACCACTCTGGTTTCAGCCACCTCCATCCTAGCCACCCATGTCCCTGGGCAGGGTCATTGACTTACCCAATAACTCAACAAAGGTTGGTTGAGCACCAGCTCAGGGCCAGCTCTTGTTCCAGAGGCTGGAGCATCAGATTTAAACCAGACCAGATCTTGTTTGCAAGGTACTCTCTGATCAGTAATAGAAAGAGGAACAAGTATTTCCACATAATGCAGAGAGCCATTTGGGAGCATGAAGGAAGGATGTGGGGGTGATCATAGAAGACTTCCAGGAGGAGGTGATATTCAAGTGTCACAGGTTGGGCAGGAGTTAGCCAGGTAGAGGAGAAGCACAATAAGAGTGAGGAGGCATTCCATGCGGAGGAACCACAGGAGCAAAGGTGAAAACCTGCGGGACATGGGCAGGAAGCTGATGAACAATCTAGTGTGGCTAGAGGGTAAAGTTCTAGACCAGGTGTGCCAGAGGATGAGGTTGGAGGGATGTGAAGGGGCCTGGTTTGGGGAGGGGGTTGGGAGCCTTGAATTTTACCCTTAAGGCCAAAGAAAGCCATGGAAAGATTTAAACTGTAAAGTGTCAAGGTCAAATTCACACTGTGGAAACCCGGAAGAGGCAGGCTGGAAAGACGGGGAGGAGATGTTGAGGATGACAGCACATGAGTGAGAAGACAAAGTGGTAAAAGATGGAAGGGGGTGGATCTGAGAAATCCCCGGAAGCAGCGCCAGTCAGCCTTGGGAGCTGATCACCTGTGCGGGATGAAGGAGGCCCTGGAATTCAGGATGCCTCAGGGTACTGCCTGGGCCACGGTGTGGGTGCTGCTGCCCTCCAGAGTAGGGAACAGGGGTGGAGGAGGGGGTCTCGGCAGGGAGAGGGATGACAAGTCATCTTGGACAGTGTGTTGTAGGTACTGCTGCCATGCCCTCCAGGAGGAGAGGAGGTTGGTTTCCCAGGAGTGTTTGGAGAATGAATTGAGAGGTGGTTCAAGGACAGAAACCTGGGGACCAGCCACACAGGAGCTGGAGAGGAAGAGGGCCCTGAAACAGCCTGAGAGGAGTGGAGACAGGGGTGGCCACAGGAGACCAGGAGCAGAGTTGGCACCGGAGCCCAGAGAGCCAAGGCTTTCAGGCAGGAGGGAAGATCCGCAGCATCTCTGCAGCTGGGAGCCCAGCGGGACAGGGACTGAGCAGCGTCCGTGGGATTTAGGACCAAGGAGGTCATGATGACTTGGGGCAGAGGTGCGAAAGCTAGACTGGAGAACAGGAGGTGAGGCAGTGTAGACAGTAAGTCTAGACAGCTCTTCCGAGACATTTTTTATGAGAACTGGGCGGGAATATTCATGGAAGGGTGTGGCAGTGTCAAGGAAGAAGGTGCATTTGTGAAGGGAGACCCTTTGATTGTGTTTCTGAGCTGAGGCAGCGAGTTTGTGGGAAGAAGGTGACACGCTAGGAGGCAGAGATGACCGGTGGAGCAAGGTCCCCCTGGGCACGGAGAAGGAGGGCTCCTGGCCCAGGCATAAGGGCGGGTCTTCCTGGTTGGAGGCTGGCCAAGGCTTGTCAGGTGGGAGGTAGTGCAGGGAGGTGGGTGTGGCCGCACGGACCTTCACAGGGGGTCCCGCAGGGGAGAGGACATGGAGACATGGCAGTGGTGGCCCCAATCTTCGTGATGAAATCAAAAGCAGGGTCATCTGCTGAGATGGGGCTGGTTCACAGCTCCCCCCAAGAGATGTCTGACATAGAGAAGCCTTCCTTCGGCAGGATCTGATCAGGGCCTTTCTGTTTCCCTGGCTTCCACCTCCACTCAGACTCAGATTTATTTCTCTTGAAGAAATGAATGACTTCCTTCTAGCAGATAATGGGAATTACCTCCCATATCCTACCTACTTCCACTTTTCTCTTGGCCTTCAGGAACTCAGTCTCCATCCTTAAATCATCCCTTACTTTCTCCATGTTTAGTGATTTTGATTTCCTCCGATTCTGATATTTTTATGGAGTCACGTATTCTATGGTGAGGAGGCCCTTCCTGTACTTCCTGAAAGTAGGCATGGCAGAGAAATGAAGCTAATGTCCTCAGCACTTCGTCGGAGCTGTAGCAATGGCTTCCTCACCTTAGACAGGCTTTCTCCTTGGACACAAAGACAGCACTAGTAGCCAGCTGACATAGAGGGCTTCAGTGTCCCCAATCTCAGAAGAGTGTGCCTCTCTTGCCCATATTTCTGGCCAAGTCCCTGGAGGTCTCTGATGTGCCTAGCTCGGGTCATGTGCCCACCCCTGGGCCTGGGGGATGCTGTGGTCTCCCACCCCTGAAGCATATCAGGCACCACCGGACCACGTGGGCTAGGAATGGGGAGGGGAGCCCCAAAGGAACAGAAAGTCCTGTCACCAGAGTGGTGAATTGATCCTAGAAGGTTAAAAATACTCCCTGAGACATGTTATTCCTGTGTGCTGCCTGGAGGACTTGTCCAAACAGCCTCCTCTCTTGTACGACGTGCCTGAGTCCCCGCTGGCCACAGACAGACCTGGGTTGGAATCCTCCCTGTGTGAGTCACTTCCTTTCTTGTGTCTATATGGGCATCACCATAGTACCCGTGAGACGGTTGTGGCGAGCAATCCTGCCAGTGCTGTAAAGTACTGAGTTCGGCGCCTCTCTCCTGCCAGCTCCCCTGCCAGCTCCCCCTCCCTTGTCCACCCACAGTCCTGTGCCTGCGTCCCGGGCACTGACTGGCAGAGCCTCACCTGTGTGCCTCTAAATGACACCCATACAGGTAGCAATTCCAGCCCACAAGCTTTTATGTGAGAGAAAAGTAACTTTATTTTCCACAACTCAACTTATTTCCCACTTCGATTTCGTCATTTCCACTGAATGATAGGAACTGGATGTCTGGTCAGTTTGGAACATCCCTCTACCCCTTTCCTTAGAAAGAGGCTTATCTGCTACCAATCCTCAGGTGTCTGCCAACCTGTCCATTTCTCCAGTTGGTCCTAGGTTCTCTGCCCCTGCTGGTAGCCATGGAGATACCCCATCTCCATCGTGGGCCTGTTCTAGTTTCCTCTCTGAGCCCCTCACGGAGATCGCTTCTGCTGCTTTCTGCCTGCTGAGGTGTGCAGAATCTCAGGAGATTTCTATGGCTCTGCCTACCCACACACTCCATGGGTGTTCCTCTCCCTGAAATTCTTCTGCCTCCCTAGGGCAGGGCTTCTCTGCTTGCAATGCCACAAACACATCTGGGCTTTTGCCACCTCCCCAGACTCCGAGCCCTTTCCCTTGGGACCCACTGATCTCCTCTAACTAGTGTCCTCCAACTAGTTTGGCTGCAGAACAAGTAAGGGTAGGGATTACGCTTGCTCATAATCTTTCATCCCTCGTTTTTTATCCAAAGGAAAGCCTGTAAGTCCTTTCCATTCTTCAAGGGCCAGGGAGAGCTATTTCCCCTCTGCTAGCCACGGTCATATTCCTTTCTGGAGATACAGCACAGACTGGCTTAGCTGCTTGAAGGGGAGAAGGGCAAAGGGGGAAAAGGAAATTCCAGGAAGAAAAATGGTCATTGATTAATACTTCAGAATGGGATGCTGGCTCACACAAGCAACCACTTTCCTGGAGTAACTGACTTATCCATCTTTGTCCTCCACAGTACTTAGCATGGCTCTGGAACATAGTAGGTGCTCCATTGATGCTCAGAGATTCATGCTGTCTTTTCTTGTCCTTACACATCTCCCTCACATTTGGTCAGCACGTTGCAGTTTGAAAAGTCCTCTCACACACATTCTGTCAATTAATTCCATAACAACCCTCTGACATGGTAGAGATGACTTATTTCCAAATGAGGAAACAAGCTCAGAGAGGTTGGGTAACACTTCTCTCTCTGCACTCTGGCTGGAGTAAGGTGGAGCCGGAGGGCAGGACTGCAGGGTCCGGGAGAGGCCAGTGTCGTTATTGATGACCCCTTCTCTGTTTCATCCCCCTCCGACTCCCAGCTTTCGCTGCCTTCCTGCTGATTGCCTGCCTCCTGGATTTCCAGAGGGCCCTGGCACTGTTTGTCCTCACCTGTGTGGTCCTCGTCTTCCTGGCCTACAGCCTGCTGAAGAGGCTGCTGGGGCCAAAGCTGCAGAGATGTGTCAAGCCTCTGGGGCATCCTCGCCTGAACCTCTGGTTTAAGAGGTAAGTGAGCCCCCCAGGTGGGGCATGGGGTTGGGGGCAGGGGGCGGGCACATTGGCTGAGGGCCTCTGAGTCAGCTCCAGGGCTGGGTGAGGAGGGCCTCAGTCCTCGTCCCACCAGAGGGCTCCTGGGCCATGGGGAGCACACCATACTTGCTTGCCTCCTGGGAGCCCCAGGGCAGGTGTTGCTGGGTGGGTGGCTTCAAAAGGCAACTTTGTAGCATCTTTATGGTGTTTTGCCAATTCCTGTCTGGTTACAACAGGTGACTATGACATTTGAGAGCAGGACTCAACAGTTTCCTAAATTCAGAGATCCCAGCCCATTCAAGCAGGGAGGGCCCATATCAGTGCCTCCTATCAGATCACCCGGGGCGTGTGTGAGACATACAGTTGCACAGGGCCACCCCTGGAGTCTGATTCAGCAGTCTGGACTGGGGTCCAGGTGTCAATCATTTTAGCCACCAGGGGATGCTAATGTAGCCAGCCACGTTCAGGATTCCCTGACTTTCAAGCTGAGTTCCACACAGCTCTAGAAACCCTGGAGATGCCATAGGGCAGGTGAGGGAAATTGGAGAGGGGAACATCAGACACCCCGCCTCCCAATCTCCATTTCAAGAAGGCAGCTCTATTTTATCTGTTTTGTAAGCAAGTTTTCAACAAAAAAAAAGTTTCTATGGCTTAAAAAAAGTCTGAAGGCCTCCAATCTATTCCAGTATTCTTTTTTTGTTGTTGATGAAGAAACTGGTGCCCAAAGATATCCAATGACTAAGCCAGGCAGGTTCAGGGCACAATGGTGTTTCCCAAAGTAAGATCCACATACCACAGCATGATTTGAGCCAGCCTAAAATTTTTCACTTTATTTCTAAGTAGATTTGTCTTTACATTAGACTTTTCTTTATTAAATTGATTTATAAAAGGATTTATTTTTATAATTATCTTCTATTTATGACAAATCATTGATACTGGTTTTCCATTTGAGGTATTGATGTAAAGTTTCCTTTAAAAAATACATGCAGATAAACTAGACTGTATAAAAACTAAAACTTTTTGATTCAGAGGACACCAACAACAAAGTGAAAAGACAACCAACAGAATGGGAAAAAATTTGCAAATTGTGTAAATGATAAGGGACTTGTATATAGAATTACAGCTCAACAATAAAAAGACAACCAAATTGAAAAATGGAGAAAGGATCTGAATAGACATTTCTCCAAAGATACTCAAATAACCATGAAAAAAGCTCAATATTATAACCATCATGAAAATGCATATCAAAACCGCAATGAGATACCACTTCCCATCCACTAGGATGACTGTCACAAAAAAAGATAGATGACAGCAAGTGTTGGTGAAGACGTGGAAAAATCTGAAACCCTCATACACTGCTGGTAGAAATGTAAGATGGTGCAGATGCTTTAGAAAACAATTAGTCAGTTCCTCAAAACATTATACTTAGAGTTAACTTACAGTAACTAGAGTTACCATATCCAATAATTCCACTCCTAGATATATACCTAAGAGAAATGAAAACATATATCTGTATAAAAACTTACATGCAAATGTTCAAAGTATCATTATTCACAATAGCCAAAGTGGAAATAACCCAAAAGCCTATCAACCATTAAATGGATAAATAAAATCATATATCCATATAATGGAATGTGATTTGGCCATGAAAGGAATGTAGTATTCATAAATGCTACAATAATGATGAAGCTTGAAAACATTAGTTTTAATTTTTTACTGTTCCACTATTTTCTCATTTGTATTGTTTGCTATACTAAGTAAAAGAAGCCAGTCCCGAAAGAACCATATATTGTATGATTCCACTTATATGAAAAGTCCAGAATAGGCAAATCTGTAGAGACAGAGAGTGGATTAGTGATTACCTAGGGCTGGAGGGGGATGGGAAGACTGAGGGGTGATGGTAGAGGTACGAGGTTTTTCTTTGGGCTGATGAAAATGTTGACTGTGCTGATGGTTGCAGAACTCTGTGAATATAATAAAAACCATTGAACCATACACTTTAAATGGGCAAATTGTATGGTATGTGAATTTTGTCTCAATAAAACTGTTTTTAAAATACATGCATATGATTTCGGCATCCAAAGTCAGGTCAAGATGGAGTAACAGAGACCAGGTTTATCCTCCCATTTGAAATAACTAAAAAACCAGAACAGATATATGAAACAAACTCTTAAGACACTGGGCATCAGGCAACAAAGGACAGTGATCCTTGAGAAAGAGGAAACAAATGAGATGAGCCCTGTGATTGCCCCAACTTACTGCATTAAGAGAGTTTCCAGGCCACAGTGCAGGGAAGGGGTACCAAGGTGAGGCCTGCAGATTTCCTGAGTTGAGCAGACTGAGCTTGGCATTCAGGGAAGCCAAAGCAGCTAGAGTTCACAGTGCAGAGTACCAGAAAGGAGAGAGCTGTGCAGAGAGAAAACTCCAGCCATCTTCAGAGGGTCTTCCCTCAGTACGCAACTGAGTTCTGATCAGTGAATGTATGTGAGGGAAATATCCAAGACCTAGAAAAGAACCTCCCAAAAGGCTTAGAGGCAACAGTGCCCAGAAATCACACAGGGCCAGGAACAGTGTTTGTTCTCAACAGTCAGAGTGGAAAACCTCGTAATTCACAGGGCATTGTTTAGAATACCAAGAAAGATCTTGGGTCAGTAATAGGGAAAAATTAACCGAAGAATAAACCCTGCTCAGGTTCTGCCTAACAGATCTTGAAAACAAAACATGAAAGAGTCAAACAGAGCATCAGTTAACCACGGAACAACATTAAGTGGACAAACAGATGGGTAACTGAATTTTCCAAAGAAGAAGGAGAGAAAATAATACTCAAAGAAATCATGTCTAAAAAATTCCAAATTTGATGCAAATTATAAACCCAAAGATCCAAGAGCCTCCACAAACCCACAGCACAAGAAACATAAAGAAAATTACACCAAGCCATATCATTTAAAAATTGCTTTTTTAAGCAATAAAGAGAAAATCTTAAAAACAGCTAGAGAAAAAAAGGTACGTTCAGAAGAACAAAGAACAGCAGAGTTCTTCTCAGAAACAATACAAATGAGAAAACAGTGGAACAGTAAAAAATGAAAAGCTAAACAAAAATATGTCAATCTAAAACTCTTTACCAGTGAAATATCCTACAAAAAAAAAAAGGAAAAATTGGAATTTTTCAGACATACAAAAGCTGAAGGAAATCTTCAGACACACGAGAAACAGAGAGGCACTGCAAGAAATGTTAAAGGACATTCTTCAAACAAGGAAAGTGGTACTAGACGGAAACCTAGATCCACACAAAGGAATGAAGATCATTGGAAGGGTAACTGCATGGATAAATAAAATGACTGATTTAGTTATTATTTAAATCTCTTTCAAGTGTAATCAGCTTGTAAGGCAAGAATAATAACAAAGTATTGTGGAGTTTATGTTATATGTAGAAGTAAACAACCATAGCACAAAAGCTGGGAGGGAGGAAATGAAATCATAGTGCTTTTAGATTTTTATACTGCATGTGAAGTGGTATAATATCACTTCAGGGTGGACTGGGATAGGGTAAATATGTTTACGATAAATGCTAAAGCAACCACTAACGTAACACAGCAAAGAGTTATAGCTAACAAGTTAAAAAAAAAAAAAAGGAGAATAATTTAAAAAGTAGTCAATCAGAGAGAAGGTAGAAAAATAAGAAAAGAGGAACAAAAATGGGGCAAATGGAAAATAAATAGCAAGATGGTAGATTTAACCCCTCCCCCATACCAATAATCACATTAAATGTATAGATCAATAACCCTTATGAACAAAGATGCAAAAATTACAAACAAAATTTTAGAAAACCAAATGCAGCAACATATAAAGGGATAATATATCATGATCAAGAAGGGTTTATCCCAGGAATCCAAATTTGGGTTAACATTAAAAAAATCAACCAACATTACACATCATATTAACAGACCAAAAAGAAAAACTATATGATCATGCCTATAGACTCAGAGAAAGCATCTGACAAAATTCAACATCCATTTCTGATCAAAATTCTAAGCAAACTAGGAATAGACTGGAACTTTCTCAATCTGACAAAGGCCAGCTACTAAAAATTTATAGCTAACCTCATCCTTAATTGTGAAAGACTGAGTACTTTTCCATTGAAATCAAGAACAATATAAGAATGTCCATTCTCACCACTTTTATTCAACATTGTCCTGGAGGTAAAAGAAATAAAAGACATGTAGATTAGAAAGGAGGACTTAAAGCTGTCTTTATTCACAGACAACATGATTATCTATATAGAAAATCCTACGGAATCTACATAAAGCTAGTAGAACTAATAAATGAGTTCAGCAAGGTTGAAGGATACAAGATCAACATAAAAAACAATAGTGTTTCAATATACTAACAACAAGCAATCATAAATTAAAATTTAAAAATGTAATTTAGAACAGCATAAAACATGAAATACTGAAGGATAAGTCTGACAAAAGTTCTGCAAACCTATACATTGAAAACTACAAAACACTGCTGAGAGAAATTAAAGAAGACCTAAATAAATGGAGCAATATTCAAAATTCAAGTTCATGGATTGAAAGAAGCAGTGTTGATAATATATCAATTCCCCTCAAATTAATCTATAGATTCTAATAGCATCTCAGTCAAAATTATAGCAGACTTTTTGGGTAGAAATTAATAAGATGATTTAGAATTCATATAGAAATGCTAAGAACCCCCCTCCACAACATTGTAAACTGACTATAACTCAGTAAAATAAAATTTTTAAAAAATGCTAAAAACCTAGGATAGCTAAGACAACTTTGAAAAAGATGAACAAAGTTTATGAATTTACACTACCTGTCTTTAAGACTTATTATGAAGCTACTGTAATCAAGACAATGTGGTATGGGCATCAGAACAAATGGATCAGTGGAACAGAATAGGGGGTACAGAAATAGATCTACATATATATAACCAATGGATTTTTGACAAGGGTGCTAAGGCAATTCAGTGAGGGACTAATAATCATCTCAACAAATTCTCCCAGAACAATGGGATATCCATATGCCGAAGAAGAAAGAGGGGGAGGAGGAGAGATAAACAAAGGAACTTTGATCCAGGAGTCACATTACATAAAAAATTAACTGAAAATGGATCATAAACCTAAATGTAAAGCCTGAAACTATAAAATTACTATAAGAAAACATTACTATAAGAAAATATTTGTGACCTTGAGTTAAGTAAATCTCTTAGATGCAAAACCCAAATCACAATCCATTTTAAAAAATGATAAATTGAACTTCATCAGAATTAGGAACTTCCACTCTTCAAAAAACTTAAGAGAATAAAAAGACAGGCCATGATTAGAGGAAAAATTTTGAAAATCATCTATCTGACAAAGAACTTGTATCCAGAATCACTTATTAAGAACTCTCAAAACTCAGTGATAAGAAAAACAACCCAATTTAAAGGTGGGCTCAAGATTTGAACAGACATTTAATTAAAGAAGATATGTAGGTGGCAAATAAGCACATGGAAAGATGCTCAACATCATTAGTCATCAAGGAAATGCATATTAATACCGTGGGGAGATACTGCTATATGCCTGTTAGAATGGCTAGATTTCTGAAGGTTGACCATACCAAGTGTTGGCAAAGGTGTGGAGGAACTGGAGCTTTTATACACTGCTGATGGGCATGTGAAAATACACAATCACTTTGGAAGACAATTTGACAGGCTCCTAAAAAGTTAGGCCTTACCATATGATTCACCCATTCCACTTACCGTGTTTACCCAAGAGAAATGGAAGCATGCAGCCACACAAAGACTTGCACATGAATGTCTGGGCTGAGCTGAGTACACACATCCTCTGATTTAGTCCTCTTAGCAACCTTGAGAAATAGACTGTCTTTGGCTTCCATTTCCTGGTAAGGAAACTGGACTCGGAGTGGCTAGGTGATCTGCCAAGGTCACACAGCACTCTCTCTCCTCCCACGAGCCCTGAGTAGCTTTTCCCTGGGGCCCTGGGTGCTATTGTGCGGGCGGTGGGGGTGATGCTGACAGTAATGGCTTCCTACCCTTCCCCTGCAGGGGTCTAGCACTTGTCGCTTTCCTGGGCCTCATCCTGTGGCTGGCTCTGGACACTTCTCAGCGGCCTGAGCAGCTAGTGTCCTTTGCAGGAGTCTGCGTGTTCATCGGCCTTCTTTTTGCTGTCTCAAAGCATCACTGCGCAGTGAGTGCTTAATTGTCAGGCCCAGAGTGGGCCACAACCCCTTCTCTTTCTGATGTCAGGACCTCTTTTTGTTTCACAGTGTGGTTAAAACCTTCTTCCAAGCTCCAGTGAAGCCTCCAGACATCCTGATGCACACCTGAGTTTAGGGATCACGTCTAAGGAATCATTAAATGCTGGGAGGTAGTAGTGGCCCTTAGCAGTCCAGCTGCCTTCTGCTGAGGGGGCCATGTAGGGATTGGAGTCAGGGTGCCTGGGAGCCCTGACTATGTAGGAGGGATGGGGAAGCATCCAGGCACAGGTTACACTGAAGCCAGACTCTGAGGCCACATCTCCAGCTCCATCTACCCAGCAATGACCCAGCACCAAGTGCCATGGCATGCTCAGGGCTGGTCCTTGGTTAGACCTTGCCCCACCCTTGCCCACTGCCCAGGCCCACTGCTGCCAAGAGCATGGCCTATTCTGAACTCCATAGGGGATGTAACCATTGGCAACAGGCCCAGAAGTCTACGTGGGTCCAGCCTTCATCCTACAGACTGTCCAAAGCTCCAAGGCCCTTCAGCAGTACCGTGCCCTCTGCCCTCACCCACCCTTTTCCCTGTGGATCTCTTGAATTGCTGAGCTCACCAGGACCTTTCTATCGGGTGGCAGGTGTCCTGGCGGGCTGTGTCCTGGGGTCTTGGAATACAGTTTGTACTCGGACTCTTCGTCATCAGAACAGAACCAGGATTTGTTGCATTTCAGTGGCTGGGTGACCAGATCCAGGTGTGTACATCATCTTGGGTTGCCTGGGGATGGAGGAGGAGCCTCTCTGCTGGAGGGAGGTGGGCAGTGAGGCCACAGAAAGGGACTGGGACCAGGATGGTGGGTGTGTACTGGGACCCCAGACCAGGTGGACAGCTGGGGGCTGGGCAGTGCAGCTGCTACTTCCCTCAGGCCTGGTACCACTTGCCCAGATAGAACTAGTTCTTTCAGAGGCTGGGTCTGATGTGGAAAAGAATCTCAAAAAAGGCAGGTTCCTGGGGTACACAGGCACCAAGGCACGTGGCTCTCAGTAGTCATCAGTGAAGTTGAAATTATGATAGTTAAAAGTGCTTTAAAAATTGCAAATGATTTACTTTGTGTATGTGTGTATTTAAAAATAGTGTTCAGTTTGTTGAAGTTATACTTTTTTAATTCCATTTTTAAAATTGTGCTATATATATATTGACATAACAGAAAAATTACCATTTTAACCATTTTTTAAAACAATATAACAATTCTTTTTTGTGTGTTTTTTGTTTGTTTTGGGAGAGAGATAATTAGGTTTATTTGTTTATTTATTTATTTTTAATGGTGGTACTGGGGGTTGAACCCAGGACCTGTGCATGCTATGCATGCAGCCTACCACTGATATACCCTCCCCTCTATTTTAACACTTTTTGAGTGTCATTAAGTTCATTCATATTGTTGGGCAACCATAATGATTTACTTTTTAAAATATAAATCATTGAGGACACAAGGTTAATCCTATACTCATCCCCACTCACCATCTCGAATTTCCACGTGCTGTCTACAGGGAGAGCGCGGGGTGGAGCAGGGAAATGCCACGCATCTTGACTCTGCATGCCTGTTGACCACCCCAACAGTATCCTGTGGGCGTTGTGCAGGAAAGACACTTGCTGCTCTGAGCACACCCCCATTTCATAGATGGGAGTCCTGAGGCCTGGACAAGAGAAGTGACTTGTCCCTGCAATCACAATGCAAGATCTGGTTCTAAATACAGGACTCTTGCAGCAAACGTGTAGCCAGATTGGGACACCAAGGCCAAGAGCCTCGAATGGGACAGGACGGGGCTGTGCCATCCTGGGTCAGGAGGGGAAGGGAGAGGACAGGCTCAGAGAGCACCACCTTTGACAGCCTTCTCTGTGTGTCTCCCTGTTTGCTTCCTCCACTGTCTCGTCTCTATTTTGATTGTCCTAACAGCTCTCATCTCAGAGTATTTCTTTAAAGTTTATTGAAAAGGTGTCTCTTCTGGAGGACATGTTCAGAAGGAGCAAGCACCCATGAGTGTGGTTTTCACCATGCACATGGTGCTCCTGCCCCTGTAAGGCCCAGGGCCTGGTGGACTTGTCCTCAGATCAACCTGCCTGGGGCCGGGATGCCTGCAGCCTCTGTGTCCTTCTCCCCCTCAGGCTGCTGGGAAGGCACAAGGAGCAGGCGAGGCCCTGGTTTATGTTTTGTTTGTTTTCTCCTTTCAGATCTTCCTGAGCTACACCGAGGCCGGCTCCAGCTTCGTGTTTGGGGAGACTCTGATTAAGGATGTCTTCGCCTTTCAGGTCAGCTTGACTTTTGGCCCACATAGCCTTTAGCCCCCTCTGCCCAGCGCCTCCAGCTAGTGGGGAGTCTGAGCCAAGCCCAGGCGGAGTGGGAGGCCTCCTGCGGGCAGAGTCTGGGTACCAGAAGCTAATGAAGTTGAGCCTCGGGGTCCTGAGAGGGGCCCTGGCAATGTGTTTGCCTGAGGGTGTGTTTTCAGTGTATTTTGTAAAACTTGTGAAAGTAAGGTAAATCTGAATTCTTTTTCTTAAAAAATGAATCCCCAAGTCATAGAATTGCTAGGAGGCTGAGGACAAGAAGAGAGGGTAGGAGACCTGGGGATGGGACCTGCTGTGACCTTCACCCCTGATGTGCTCAGGGGCCCTAGAACTGTAAGGGATGGTTTCCAGGAACCCTTAGGCTCAAAAGATCCTTTCAGGGTGTTCCTCCTTCAGGGCCCCTCATGGGCCACCTCTGCCAGGAAGCCTGCCTGTATTAGTCCTGTTGCAAGCTGTAACTCTCTCCTCTGGACTCTCCTAGACCCACAGTTCCTCCCACCCTCCCTCCCTCCTTCCCTCTTTCCAACAAAAATGTATTGTGTGCCTACTTCAGGACAAAATGCTATCGAGGAAACTGGGATAAAGACTCAAAGACTTATTGTGCGATGGTGGAGCCCCCACCCTCACTTAGAACAGGGCAACCTCTGCTGAGTATGCGATGGTGTGACTGCTTCACTGTTCAGGTGGACTGTGGTTGTACTTCTTTCTCCAATTGACTTCCCAAGCACCCAAATGCCTCCTTTAATAAGAACTCTAAGAAGAGCTCGTGTACCTACCTCACACCCAAATTGTCTCAGGACCCTGAGGCCCACTCCAGGCTTAAGTTCCACTTCCAAATGCCAGGTAGGGAGAGAGTCCTGGGGCCGCATTACCCATTAGCTGGCCCCAATTTTCTGCCACTGTTGCCATGGCACTGCAGATGGGGACTGGTGCCGTCCACTCAGTATGTCCTGGACCACTGTCACCATGGGGCTGCAGTGCAGGATCCCATATGTAGCTTCCAGAATTTCTGCTTTTCATCATTACTCAGCCATTGTTCCCAGAGCATCCCCACTCTGCTGGTGGTGTTGAGCCCCAGAGGCTTCTACCCCAAGCCATGGGCTTGGCCATGAACCCCTGGGCTGGTGTCAAGCCAGGTCACGGGTCCAGACACCTCCTCCAGAGCACCCCTGTCCTGACTCGTGATGAGGTCCTCTGGGAGCCTCAGTGTCTGTTTGTGCCGGCAACTTTCTGGGAAATGTCCACTCCATCCAAGGGGTTCTAATAGTGTCAGCCCTAGGAGGAAAGGGGGAGGGACCAGGTTCCTGTCCTCTCAGGACAAATTTGTCCATCATGTTTCTCTGAGACCAGTTCTAGGTGGGGGGAAGATCAGGAGGGAAGCTTCTGTCAGCCCCTCCAAAGGTCCCCTCACCCTATTCCCGTAGGGCAGGGAAAAGGGGGGACACAGCTCCCTTCATATTTGCATTTCCAAGTAGAGGCCAGCCAAGGTTTCAGGGAATATCAGTATAGTCCTGCTCCAGGGTGACTCCTGTGTCCACCAGACAGAGAGCTAGCAGCTCACACTTTGCAAGGCAAACAGACAGCACTCTGCAACTCCACCTTCCCAAGCAGCCTGTTCAAGTGTAACTGGCACAAAGGAAAGTGCCTGGGGAGTTCCTTTAGGGAGAGATTGTTTAAACTCGGGACAGTGAGGATGCCTCCTTGAGGAGGTGGCATTTGATGTGGAGCTTCAGGACAGGAGAAAATTGGGCACAGGGAGATAGGTAGGAAGAAGAGACACCTGGGCAGAAGCATGGAGGTGAGAAAGCGCTGGGCCGTCTAAGGCACAGGGCATAGTTCAGCCTGACAGGCATGTAAGCTATTTGAAGGAAGGGATGGCTTAGCAGATAAACTGCAGGTGGGGTGGGGCAGTATCTTCAAGGGTCTTCAATGCCAGGCTGAGACACCTGGATTTTGTTCCCAGGAAATAAGGGGACCTTAAAGGTTTTTGAACAAGGAGGAACTTGATTGGAGCTTTGGGATGGTTATTATGTCAATAGAAGGTAGAAGCGATTGTTGCCAGGATGTTTGGAACAGGGGACCAGTGAGGAGGCTGCCTCACACCCAGGTGATGATGCAGGGACCACCAGCCTGCCACAGTCCCAAAGAGAGGTCGCTCTGGGGAATGAAGGTGGGGGGTGGGGGTAGAGAGACTAGCTGTATAAAGCTCATCACTTAGCTCCATGTTGCAGCTGTGTTTGTGTTTAGCTATTGGAAGACCAAGCCTTGGGTCTTACTCATCCTTGTGTCCTTTAACTGACCCCAAGCCCTGCAAAGCCCTGCCTGGTGCCTAGTACATTGCTTCTTGTTGAGTGAGTGAAGTGAATGAATGGCTGTTCTTCTGTGCATGTAGGAAGTCCCTCTGTGCCTGCTGAGAACGTCTGGCTCTGTGAGCCCCTGGCTGGGGGTTGGGCTTCCACACGACCAGCCTCTCCCCAGCTGGACGACCATTCCCAGGACTGTGTGATCCTGAGCAGCTTTCCCTTTGGCCCAAGACCAGGGCTGAGCTCTTCTTTCTCTAAACCTCCCCAGCAGAGGCCCGAGCTTCCCAATCCTCTAGAGCCAACAGCTATACACAGGTTTTGCAGCAAGATCCAGGGTCCTGAGAAACAGTTTTGTCCCCCTCTGACCTGAGATCCTGGTGGAACAGAGAAGAAAAGCTTAGGGAGAAGGAAGTCATAACAGCAGCTGCTGGGTATGGAGCCAGGACCGTGTGCCAGGCACTCACTTCACCTTCACAACAACCCTTGTAGGGAGGATACTGTCATTATCTCCTTTTTACAGATGAGGACACTGAGGCTCAGAGTGGTTGTTGC
This sequence comes from Camelus ferus, assembly GCF_009834535.1. Taxonomy (NCBI): domain Eukaryota; kingdom Metazoa; phylum Chordata; class Mammalia; order Artiodactyla; family Camelidae; genus Camelus; species Camelus ferus. The sequence continues at coordinate 10,499,762 of NC_045722.1, read as the reverse complement.
TTGTGCAGGGTCCCAAAGCTAGTGAGTCTTGGACTCAAGATTGGAATCAGGTCCAGTGCTCTTATTAGCTTCTTGCCTTGATATCAGGGCCCTTTCCTTGGTAGGCAGTGGTAACTTAGAACTTAGATCTTTGTTTTCCCCTTGGTTTAGCAGAAAACAGTATTCTTTAGGACTATTTGGTTGCCAGTGACAGAAACCCATTTGAAACTTGCTTTAAAAGGAAGAGAGAGGGAGGACTGTTTCTTGGCTCACAAACTGGAGGAAGGCAAGGTAGGGCTGGTGCCGGCTGGAACCAGGCCCCAGAGCTGCCAGGCTCACGGCCCTCAGCCTTGTGTCTCTGCTTATCCCAGAGTGTCAGCTTCATTCTTTCATACCACATCTTCCCCCGGCCCCCAGCAACACCAGATGCTCATTCTTAAAGCATGTCCACCAGAATGGGGGAACTCTTCTCTGCCAGCTCAAATTAAAAAATCCCAGGGTGGGCTTTGGTTTGGTCTGCTTTATGACCATTCTTGGACCAACCATGAAGACCAGGGCATGGGATACTGCAGTTGGAGTGATTGGAGTCTCCTGCTCCCACCCAAAACCAGGGAGTTGGGTCTCTGATTGAGTGGAAGCTACTTCCAAAATGCATCATTTGAAGGATTATTGCCTAGGACAGGCAGGTACTATTAATGCCCCATTATAGAAAACAAGGCAGACAGCTTCCTGTAGGACCTCCATTAGCTCCATTTTCAGGGTGCCCTTGTGTTCCAAGTGAGTGTTTGTGGTCTAGTATAGGAGCAGGGCACAGGTGACTCGCTAGCATACCTGCCTGGGAGCGACAGCAATGGCATGGACCCTTTGATCTATAGCCCCTCCCAGCCATATGTGGGGCCACATTTGGGAGTCTAGGCTGTACTTCCTGACTAGGGTGCTTAGCTCCTGAGTTCATCAGTTGTAAATGACAGAAACACAACTCAAATTGACTTAAGCAAAAAAACAAAACAAAACAAAACAAAATAACAAAAACAAGATTGATTCAATAACTAAAAAATCAAAAGGCTTCAGGTCTTGCTAGATCCAGGTCCTCAACATCACTGGGGATTTGCTTTGCTTATTTCCTGGTTCTGTGTTCTCAGTATTGGCTTTGGTCTTAATCTTGGGTAGGCTCTCTTAAGACAATGGCAAAGAGGTACCAGGCTTACATCCAACCAACTTGGCAACCTTAGTGGAGGGAGAGAAAGAGAGAGACCCTGTTTTCCACTAGCTCCAGCAGGAAATCCAGGAGTAGTCTCCTTCTAGCCTAGCTTGCAGTATATGTCATCTTTGAACTGTAGCCAGGGAGGATACATGGCTTTGGTCAGCCAAACCTGGAGCCTCTGGGCTGAGAGTGGAGGAAGGGTGGTTTCCCAAAGGAAATTAAAGCTTTGTTTCCAAAAGAAGTGACTGAAGGGGCACTGGGCAGTCCAGGCAGCTGCTTTACACCGCAGCCCCTGTCTGGCTTCTCTCCCATTCCAGCACTGGAAGTATCACCTGGCTTGCTGCCACATCCATCCTCTGGCCAGTGTTAGTTTTGTGTCCTCCTGTCTTTCTTCCCTTTGTAGAAGAATGTGCACACACCTGCTACTTGCATCTCTCCCCAAATCACCCTTTAGAACCATGGATTCATAGACCATTGGGCTAGGAGGGAGCTCATTGATCTTTGGGCCTCCTCTTTATATTGCAGAGGGTCAAGCCACGCCCCAGAGAGGAGCAGTGACCTGGGCACAATTGCCCAGTGAGGTAAGGCAGAATCAGGGCTAGAACCAGGTTGTTGGACTTCCAGGCAAGTGATGTTTTCTTCTTCATACTCCGGGTAGAAGTCAATGGCATCACATCTCCCTTCCAAATACAAAAAGCATCCCTAATAACAATAATGGTAAATTTAAAACCTATTAATGGTTGCAAAAGACTTCGAGATTGGATGCTTAATCGAGAGAGAAAAACAAGGGAGGTGGGTTTATCATTAACCAGCCTCAGCAGTTCCTAGTCAAACGCTAACTGTTTCCTGGCCCCCAGGAGGCCCTGTCTTCTGGACAAACTCCTGGTCAGTGTATTAGCCAGTGGCCTCCTTAGAAAAGGCAGGCCAGAGTGAGGGAGGACGCAAGACAAATGCTCCATGGCCACAGAATTCCCTTTGTCAATAAGATTCAGTAATTCATCATGCCTCCCTGCATCATGCACACACACGCTCACGCACTTGCAGAGCTCGGGACTTGTCCTCAGGCTGTGGGTAGCTTTAGTTTTGTTACTGCTGAGTCGAATAGAAGGCTCAAGAGCTTTCCTTCCATTCTTTCCATGAATCATGTGGACCTAGTCCAAGGCCTTTGGCCCGTGTCAGCCTCGGGAAGTCTCGGAGCTCATGCAGATTTTCAGAATCCAAGCTGCTTCCTGCTGGGCCACAGTCCAGCTCGTTGCTTCTCCAGGAAGCCGAGTCTCTGCCTGGGACCCCTCAGCCCTCCATCTCCCCTGGCCCAGGCAACGTGGCAGCCACCTCCTGGCTGTATCGCCTTGATTAGTCATTCCACCTTGGCCCCATCTCCCTTCTAGTAACTTTCCAGCCACATGATTGCCTCCGCCGGCTCCCTCACCCTTCCTGGGTCTGGCCTCAGGAACACATACCCACCCTCTAAGCTCAGCAGTGCTGCTTAAATGTTCTCCCTACATTTAACCCCTAGGGAGAAAGAAAGTGTTTTCATCTCCCAAAGGTGTCAGGGTGTCTGCCTGATGCAGCTTCTGCAATCCCCAAGGGTCCTCAGTGCCAAATTTAGCCAAAAAAAAAAAAAAAAGGTAAGATCAGATAAGATAAGGACTGAAAGGTGCCACTGGATTTAGCAATTAAGGGCTCACTGGTAATCATAGTGAGCACAATTCTCAGAGAAGGGAATGGAAAGTGAGTGGAGATGGGGTGGGTGCTGCAAGGAGGGAGACAGGACAACGGAAGATCTGATGAGAATGCGGCATCTGTGAAGGCCTCCGAGGGAGACATCAACACGCAGAGACAGGCAGGAGGGGCCGAGTGGTGTGGTCGTTCTGGGTGAAAGGACAGCATGACCAGGAAACCAGGAGTCATGCCCAGCCTATCTGGCCTCGGAGTAGGTCCCTTCTGTAATGTTGGGGGGTGGGCATTGCAGCAGTCCCCGCTGAGGAATCTTCCAGCTTTGGGCTTTTTGTGGTTCATTGTGGCCTGGCTCTGGTGATAGGGCTCTGTCTGCAGGGCTTAGGCCTTGGGGCCTGGGGTGTAGGGGCTGCCAGGACAGCCTCAGAAAGGCATCAGAAGCCCAGGCTCAGCTCCCTCCAGGGAGAGGAAGCAGCAGGGCCAGGTCCTTAAAGGGTTTAGTCTCCTTCCAGAGCCTGTTTCCTGGGAAGGAGATGGTGTCTGCCAGAGGGTCTGGTGTAGACTCCAGAGCAATGGTTCTTGGAGTGTGGTGTCCAGACTGGCAGTGCCAGCAGCAGCTGGAAAAGCCAAACTCTCCAGTCCACCCCAGACCTCCTGAATCTGGAACTCTGGGAGTGGGGCTCAAAAGTGTATTTCTAACAAATTTTCGGGTGATGCTGATGGTCCGGGGGCCACCCTTTGAGAAGCACTGGCTTAGAGGCACTCAAAGTTCCTTTTCCCTTGAGTAAGGGTGAGCACTGGTACTAGCAGGGCCAGCCTGCTCTGAGTGCCCACCAAGCAGTGGTCAGGACTTACTTGGGGCTGCTACATCCTGGGCTAAGCTCTGCCTTGGAGGATGCTTCTCCTGAAGACAGAGAAATGAGGCTCCAGGACTGGCATCAGGGCAAACCTCCTCAGGGACATAGTGTGACCTTGGCAACCTGCTTTGTGGCCAGGAGGTACTCTGTCTCTTTTCAGTGTGTAACCTTGGGCAGGTAACCAGTACCTCGCAGCCTCAGTGTCCCCACTGTGAAGTGGATTTTCATCCACCTCAGTTGCTTTGAGGATCCAAGTCACCACACATTGGGTACCGGGATCACAGCAGGACTACATAGTAGACACATACTTAATGGCACTTTCCTCCCCCTCTCCATGGCCGCACTGTCCAGCTGCCCGCCCTGTCTTCTGCCATCTCACAGACCTCAGGTCCCAAGGGTATTTCCCAAGCGGGAAGATCATATTGACCTCGGGGACCTTATTAGCATTAAATGTCCCACCTGAGAAATCACCTCTCTTCTTTTTCATTCCTCTTCCCTCCCTAGACAGTCACAGCTCCCCTTCCACCAAAGATCCCCATCTCACAGATAGAAAATGTCTCCTGGTTGTTACCAGGAGAAAGTCTCAATTCTGCAGTCAGGTCCTGCTGCCCCAGGCACTCTCCCTCCTGGCCCAGGCCCCCTCTGCAGCCCTGCCAGGCTGCCTAGCTGCCCCTCGCATGATAAATTGGAGAGGCAGTCTAGACAGTGCGTGATCCTCTCTGCGTTCTCCTCCAAGGGAGAGCCAGATGCTGTCACCACCCCTTGTGTTGGGAGGTGTGTCCAGCACCAGGCGGCCAGGGGGAGTCACAGGACAGGAAAAGGATTTCTCCACCCGGTGCCTGTGTTCCCTGTCAGGTGACATCGCCCATGCAGGGAGGCTGGTGACAGAGACGGAGAGTGGAGCAGATCCAGATAAATCCCACAGCACTGGCCTGGGAGGGGAAAGGGAGAACCACGGCAGCAGGGCTTGCTTCCTCCGGGGGAGCCGCCTGCGCCGTCTCTGTTCTCCTCAACGACCACTCCGTAGTCCTGGTTCACTCCAAACGGGCGCCTGACTTCGATTGTCCAAGACTCTCCCTTCTTAAAAATGAAAACAACTCTTCCTCCACCCTCACCCCTCTCTGCAGCCCTTCTTCCCTCCTGCACAGCTGAGCTCCTCGAAAGAGCTGCCTATCCTGCTGTCTCGACTTCCTCACGGTGCGCCAACTCCCAGCCTCTGTCCCCATCCCTCCTGACACTGCTCTCACCTAGGTCATCAGAGGCCCCTGAATGGCTGGGTGCCAAGGGTCTGTCTCAGTCCTTACTCTTCCAGAGTTCTCTGATGCGTCTGGCACAGCTGACCGACCGTCCCTTCTAGAAAAGCTGTCCTTAGTTTCCATCGCACCCCTCTCCTGGATGTCCTCCAACCTCTCTGTTTCTTCTCCATCTCCTCCTAGCACCCCTCCTTCCTCTCTCCCCTTTCAGCGACGCTGACCCCAGGGCTGTGTCCTCAGTCACTTTTCTTCTCACTTAGGGCAATTTCCTCAGTGAATTGCGTCTGCCCCACAGCCTCAGCCTGCACTTCTGTGCAGATGAGTCCCAAACAGAGGCCCGGCCCAGACCTCTCCTCTCCTCTGAGCTCTTGGACCCTTCACCCAACTGCCTGGCCCACTCCACATTCCACTTGGATGTTCCACAGGCATCCCAAACTCAGCAAGTCCAAAACCAAGCTGATGAGCTGCCCCCAGGGCTCTCCTCTGCCCAGGCTCCCCTCCCTTGAGAAGTGTCCACCTCTTATAGAAAATTATAGGAGCAGCTGAGAAATTGGAAATGAAGAAAGAAGAAAACAAAATTTCTACAGTCCCAGCACACAGCAGCGACTACTTTGACTATATGCCTCCTTCTTTCTATGCTTTTAATATTCCAGTTTCCCCACGTAACATTTTAGCATAAGAATGCTCCCATGTTATTACCAGTTCTGCATACTTTATTATTTTAAATCTGTTTGGAACAGATAGGACATTCCAGAGGTACAACAGGGGATATGGTAAAAAGTAAGTCTTCCTCCCACCCCTGACCCCCAAGTTCCCCAGTCCCCTCCCCCAGGCAGCTCCCCTTCCCATTATTTGCATATCCCCCTAATGATGGGGGGGTGCCCACACCAGAGCAGGTGCCATGCCCCCACCTTCCTTACCCAGAAAGTAGCACAGCTGGCACCCAGTTCTACACCTTCCCTTTTTTTCCTTTAACAACCTGTCTTGAAAATCATCCCCAAACTGCTCATAGAGAGTGTCCTCATTCTTGTTTCCTGACTTTGAGTGCACCAGGTTATCCGAGGAGTCCTCCACTGGGAGACATTTCAGTTGTTGCCAGTCCTTGCTATTATAAGTCAGCCTGCAGTGAGGAGGCAAGGAGGGGACGGGGCCATGGCCCCTGGGGTGGAAAGAATGGACCTGAGGAAGTTTGGAGGGAAGACTTGAAGAGGCTCAGAGTAAGTGAAGAGTGGTGATAAGCCTGGTAACAGGAGATGGGGTGACAGGGGGCAATACTGGTTGCTGGTCCAAGTGAGTGGCATTCGGCGCTCGCTGTCATGAGTGGAAGTAGAACACTAGGAAGATGGGGGGCCCCTGATGCAGGCCCAGAGCACAGGAGTGAGGTTAAGGCCAGAGTCTTGGGCCAGGGGTTGAGCTCAGGGTGGAAGATGGACATTGCGCAAGGTGGTAGGCCAGCTCCTTAAATACTCTGGACAGCCTGAGAGGGAGTCATTTCCTCCTCATTTCAAAGATAAAGAAGCAAATGATCAAAAGCAATTCTCCACCACAGCCCAGCCCTCATCCATGGTGAGGGGAGGAGGAGGGACGGCTGGGTGGATGGTTAATGTTTAGAGGGGAACGGTGAGGACACTGTCTCCAGAGAGGTCCCACGTGTGATTTTATGTACCAATTTAGACCTTCTCCCCGACCCTGTCAGGCCTCTTCAGGGAGAGGCCTTGGATGAAGCGGGCTATCTGGGGGCCCCGAGGCCCTGCGTGGTACCCTGCCACCCATCTGCCTCTCACCCGGGGGCCTGTGCTCTTTCCTGGCAGGTTTTGCCCGTCATTGTTTTCTTCAGCTGCGCCATGTCAGTTCTCTACTACGTGGGCCTCATGCAGTGGGTGATCCTGAAGGTGAGCTCCCAATGTCCTGGCCGGGGCCCCCATCTCGAGTCACGGTCTCATGGGGATGCACTCTCCCAGAATGCCATGCTCCCAGGGCCCAAACCCTCCCCCCCAACCCCCTGCTCCGAGAGCCTGGACCTTCCCGGAACCGCCTGCTCCCAGGGCCAACAGCCTCTCAGAATCTACTGCTAACCAAACATCCTTTCAGAGTCTCTTGTCATGATACTAAGGAGAAATGGCACCAAGACCCAATGTGGTCTTGGTGGAAGTGAAGTTAACAGAACTGAAGCTGCATTAAGGAGAAGTGTTAGGGGAAAAGATAATTTATACCAAAAAGATCTTGAGAGGAATGAGCCATATTGGCCATACTTTGCTGACATAAATGTCAAATCCTGTGCTTATGTTCATAAAATCTGCTGCATAAAACCAGGATGCAGGGGACAGCAGTTGGATAGTACTGGGCATGGCAAGAGATTCTGAGGTTTTAGCTGACTGAGCTCAGAACAAACCAGTACCACCAGGTAATTGCCAGAAGTGCAAAAACCGCCTGTGGTTATGTTAATAGTGCACAGTGCATGGCATGAGGGAGGCCATTATCCCCTAATTTGGAGAATGTGTTTGACCAAGGGGTTGTGATAAACTGAACCATCAGCAGGAGAGTGAAAGGGCCTGAAACCATACCTTCCATAGAATGGCTGAAGGAAGTAGGGATGAAGGACCTGGAAAAAAAAGGCAGGATGAAGAGGGTTTGGTGTAGGATTCCAAACACTTGTAGAAGAAAGATTAGGGAACAGGCAGCCTGAAAGTCACCTGCAGTGGAGAGAAATTCCAGGGAAGCAGATTCACACTGATTGAAAGGAAGAAGTTTCCCGAAGCCTTTTCACAAAACTCTAGTTTCTTAACAGGTTAAAAAATGCTACTAGGCAAAGGGATCCTATGGGCAAATAATTTTGTGAAGCTAGGCTAGACACCAGGCCAAACAAATTCAAACAATTTTTCATGCAGGACTTCTCAGAGCCTTTACTAAGCTAAGAAGTGTTGGTCATCTCCAAGGTGTAGGTGTATAGCAATTCTCAATGGGTGGTAAGCCCCCATCAATGGAAGTTTGGAAGGAGATGAATGGACTTTGGTGGAAAATGTAGGTGAGGGGGGTCCTACCTGGGTTGGGAGTTGGAAGGAAGGCTTCTAAGGTTCTTCCACCCCTGACTCTCTCTTCCCCTGGGCTTGCTGATGCCAGCCCACAAAAAGCACCCTGCTTCCTTCTAGATCTCCTGGCTGATGCAGGTCACCATGGGCACCACGGCCACAGAGACCCTGAGTGTGGCTGGAAATATCTTTGTAAGCCAGGTGGGTACCGCAGCCTCCTGCCCTCAGGTGCCCTGGCTCCCTAGAGCTGTGATTCAGTCATCAGAAGAGCCAGTCAAACCTCCCAGGGTCACCAAAGGCTGCTGCCCTAGGATGCTCTGTTTGAGGATGCACTCCCTGCCTGGGTCATGCCAGGGAGGATGGCACCTGCCTGGCACCTCCAACCACCCTAGGCCTAGGCTTTCTTCATCAGCTTAGAGACTCACAAATCCTACAGATGGAGTCCAGTGTTCTTCTTTCATATATGCAGAAGCTAAGACTCAGGAGTGGGGATGATTTTTCCAAGATCCCACAACATAAACCAAGACTTAGAATCTACCTCTTCTCCTTCCTGGCCAGGGTTCTTTCTGCAACATCAGGTTGCCTTCTTTCTCTCCCTCTTTCTGAGAAGTCTCTCCTAGGGGCGAGACTCTGGTGACTTGTCCAGGATCCTGGCCCATCTGCCTAACACTTGAGTCACAAAACAACATACTTGCCAAAGTATGCTATATTTCACTGGATAGTTTAGGAAAGTTTGGAGAATATTTGCATCTTCTTTGCTATGATGCAAGTCTGTTGATCTTAAAGGTTTTTTCCCAAGCCAATTAAGACAGATGTGCTCTCAGATAAATTGTCCAAAATCCCTTCATGTTCAAAATGAGGCAAAAGAGAAAAGGATACTGAAATACAAAAGCACTTATTTTACATGAAATGCTGCAAAGTGATCAATGGTTTTTGTTGAGAAAATACAAATCTTAGGTGAATGTCACCTTGGGTGATGTGAAGAGCTCTGAAGTTGAATTAACTTTGGTGTCAAGGTGGGGGGCAGGTCACACCAGCCCCATGGCTTAAACACTTCCTCTCCCCTAAACTTCAGTCTGACATATCCAACTTGACCCTCCACTTGGATATCTAAGGGGTATCTCAAATTTACTAGGCTAAGTCCAAACAAGCAGAACCCTTGATTTCCTCCCTCAACATACCTGCACGTCTCCAAGTCTTTCCCTTCTTGGTAAATGGCAACATCTTGCACAATGTTGTCTAGACAAAAACCGAGGAGTCATACTTTCTTCCTATACTTCCCTTGCTCCTAGCTGTATCCAATCCATCAGCAAGTCCTGCCAGCTCTGCCCCTACATCTCATCTCAGTCTTGCCCTGTTGCCTTTCTTCTCCTTTGCTACGAGTCTCTCACCTGGCACTGTTATCACCTCCTCCCAGCCCTCCCTACGTTCTTGCCCCTACTATCCTTCCTTCACACACTTGCTGGAGTGACCCTTTAAAAGCACAAGTCAGATCATGTGACACCCTATTCAAACCCACTCCTTACCCTGGCTTGCCCACCTGCCTTCCGTCTCCCCCAGCTGTATCCCCATATCATGTAACAGTCTGGAACATAGTAGGTGCTGTAATTATTTATTGAATGAATAAATGGCTCAGGCTTCCCAAGGTGCCCTGAAGTAAATATGCCAGCTAACGCGCCAGCTCCTTTCTTCTTGGCAACCCGCATGGCTTCATTAAAAGCTCAGGCCTGGAGTTACATCTGCTTCTGGCTATCTGCATGAATAGAGGTAATTCTTTGATCTCTGCTCTCCTGGAAAATAAGATGACCATTTCTTTCTCAGAAGGTTGTAAGTAGTGAGTGTGAAGTGCTTAATGGGGTCCCTGGAGGCACTTAACCCAGAGGCAGCATAATCAGGCCAAAAGAAAGGGCTGGGGGTCCTTCTAACCAAGCCAGGGTGACACTGAGGTTCAGAGAGGCTCAGCCAAGTACAGACCATGGTCTTCACCCCACCCCACTCTTCCCCTGGGGTCCCCAGCACTCACTGTGACCTGCCCACTCCCAGGGGGAAGAGGAACACCCCAGGTGCCAGTGCTTGCCTGGCCAGCACTGCTTGCCTGACATCTTTCCCATTTGCAGAATGAGGCCCCTCTACTGATCCGGCCCTACTTGGCAGACATGACACTCTCTGAAATCCACGTTGTCATGACCGGAGGCTACGCCACGATTGCCGGCAGCTTGCTGGGCGCCTACATCTCCTTTGGGGTATGTAGAGCCCTCCTTCTGCTTGCTGAAAACTGAGAACCTGAAATTCACCTTTGTAGGAGCCCCACACAACTCCTGGCCAGAGCAACCAGGGGTCCTCTCCTGTGGGCTGCTGTGATGGTGGGAGGAGAGGCTTCACCTGAGTGAAGTGGGCCAAGTGGGCTGAACTATTTGGGCTTCTCACATGGCCAGTGGGAGCAAAGACTTCCAGTGTTCAGCTTACTGGTATATCGACTATGCACCAGGCAGAGTGCTCGGGCTTTTAATATCCCCATTTTACAGATGAGGAAATTGAGGCACAGAGAACAAGTGAGATGAGATGCCCAAAGCCAGGACTTGAGCCCAGATCTGCCTGGCTCTGAAACTCATACACACAGTCCCTCATCTAGACCATCCCTGGAGATTTATCCTACTCTTCCTGCACCCCCTCTTCCCACCTCCTCTTCTAGACACCCTTTCTGGGCACAAGTCCTTCCTCTACTCCTAAATTTTAACTTGTGCAGCTTTCTGAGCACAATACATTCTAGGTCAAGTTCCAATGATATGATTCGGGCCCTTAAACCAATCACCATACTATTGCATGGCAAGCAGAGATGGATCTTCAGTGTGTCCCCAGCAAAGTGCCTGGTAATAATGTTTGCATTTGTGTGTACTTTCACACGCAAATCTTTAAAGATCTTAAATTTTTTCCTTCACTATAAAAGATTCTTGCTTCTTACAGAAGTTAATAAAGTAAAAAAACCAACTTTATTCCCACAGATAACTGCTTTTCCTAGATTAGAACTGTAGTTCTCAAATTGTTGTCCATCGACCAGACCAGCAGCTCCAGCCTCACCTGGGAACTTGTTAGAAATACAAATTATTTTTTCAATTAATGTATTTTAAATTAATGCTGCTTTCTTGAGGCCATTTTATTTTGTATTGAGGAGGAGTGTGGGTAATTAGGTTTGTTTATTTATTTATTAATGGAGGTACTGGGGATTGAACCCAGGACCTTGTGCATGCTAAGCACACACTCTACCACTGAGCTATACCCTCCCCACATAGAGAAACAAATTCTTGGGTCCCTCCCCAAACCTGCTGAATCAGAACCACGAGGGATGAGGCCCAAGATCCTGTATTGTAACATGCTTCCAGATGATTCTGATACTCACTCGATTTGAGAACTACTGACTTAAAATATGTCATTCCAGATATTTCTGTGTAAATAGTCATTTAAGTATATACCAGAAAGCACACACACTTGCTTTCTTTTCTTTTTCTGGTGGGTGTGGGGTAATTACGTTTGTTTGTTGGTTTGTTTTTGGAGGAGGTACTGGGAATTGAACCCAGAACCTCATGCATGCTAAGCATGTGCTCTACTGCTTGAGCTATACTCTCCCCTCTCTTTTTTTTTATTAAAGATGAGGTAATTCTATCCATACTTTTCTGCAACTTGCCTTTTTCTTGTAAAATTCTGTGTATGAAATGAAATCCAGAAGTGTAAAGGAAAAAGCTAACAGAACTGACTGATAAAAATGAAAAACCTCTGAATGGTGAGAAAAGTCACAATTTTTTAAAAGTTTAATGATTGATCAGGAGAAAATAGTTCCTACATTATAAGCAGATACTCAAGTTCACTGATAGTCAAAGAAATAAAACAATAATAACATGTGTCTTCTAAAAGATATGCAACATTGTACATGCCTCTAAACAGCAAGGCTGTGAGGTATTCATATTCTATTTTTTTCTAATTCTTTTTTTTTTCAACTGAAGTATAGTCAGTTACAATGTGTCAATTTCTGGTGTACAGCATAATGTCCCAGTCATGAATATATACACATATATTCATTTTCATTAAAGGTATTGAATATATTTCCCTGTGCTATAAAGAAGAAATTTATTTTTAATCTATTTTTATATATAGTGGTCAACATTTGCAAATCTCATACTCTCAAATTTATCCCTTCCCATCCACTTTCCCCCGGTAACTATAAGATTGTTTACTATGTCTGCGAGTCTGCTTCTGTTTTGTAGATGAGTTCATTAATGTCCTCCTTTTTCTTTCTTTCTTTTTTTTTTTTTAAGATTCCACATATGAGTGATATCACATGGTATTTTTCTTTCTCTTTCTGGCTTACTTCACTTAGAATGATGATCTCCAGATCCATCTATGTTGCTGCAAATGGCATTATTTTATTATTTTTTATCACTGAGTAGTATTCCAATGTATAAATATACAACTTCTTTACCCAGTCATCTGTCGATGGACATTTAGGTTGCTTCCATGTCTTGGCTATTATATATAGTGCTGCTGTGAACATTGGGGTGCATGTATCTTTTCAAATTAGAGTTCCCTCCAGATATATACCCAGGAATGGGATTGCTGGATCAAATGGTGAGTCTATTTTTAGTTTTTTGAGGAGCCTCCATACCATTTTCCATAATTGCTGCACCAAACTACCTTCCCACCAGCAGTTTAGGAGGGCTCCCTTTTCTCCAAACCCTCTCCAGCATTTATCATTTGTGGACTTTTGAATGATGGCCATTCTGAGTGGCGTGAGGTGATACCGCATTGTATTTATTTTATTTCTCTGATAATTAGCAATATTTTCATGTGCCTATTGGCCATTTGTATTTCTTCATTGGGAAATTGCTTGTTTAAGTCTTCTGCTTATTTTTGAATTGGGTTTTTTTTGTTGTTATTAAGTATGAGTGTTTATATATTCTGGAAATTAAACTTTTTTCAGTCACATCATTTGCAAAAATTCGTATGTTCTTGATGGGAGTACAATTTGCTCTAAACTTTTTGAAGAACACCTATCAGTCAACTTAAGACTACTCCTTCCCTTTGATCCAGTTTAGGAATATTATGATACAGAAATATTTTCTTAAGTGGTCAAAAGATGCAAAATTCCAACATTATTTGTGATATTAAAAAAAAACACAAAACAATGTAAATGTAAAGCTGTAAGCTCATCCATGCAATGCACTGTAACTCAGTGCGGATTTGGAGGAAAGCAGCCTGCCTTCACTGCACCTAGTCTCCCCTGACGCTGTGCATGATGCTGCGGATGACAGAGTGACCCACACTGTCCCCTTCTCAGGACCCAAATTCCACCTGTCTTTCTCATCTCTGTCCCTGGGGCTGGCCTAGGGGATGAGCAAATCTGCCTCTCAGTCCCTTCTTCCCTCAGGACACCTGGCCACACCAGGAGGCTCAGTTCCACGTGCTCACAGAGCTGTCTGGGCAGAGCAGCTGCTGCGTGACTTTTCAGAAAGTCCCCTTGTGCTCCAGGGCTTTGTCTTCTTGGCCTGGCACACTCACATCTAGAATTTTAGAGATTATCTAGGTTCATATCTTGTCTCACCAAGGCCTAGGAAGGGCCCATCAGAACCCCCCAACAAAGACACCTCACCACCAATTGATTTGGGAAGGAATTTGATGTTTCAAAAATGGGAACTCTGAACTTTGTTCCTGAAATTTTTTTCATGGCGGTGTACTGGGGGAGATGTTGCCCTACTATTTGAGGGGTTGGGGGCAGATTTAGGGTTTTTAAATGTCTTAACTTTGCTCTGCATCCCACAGCCAGTTGGAAGAATGGTATTCTTTCTACTGCATGTGCGTTGCTGCCATTACTTAAGACTAAAATACTGGAAGAACTCTCCCTTTTTCACAGGCTGCCTTACAATTCAGACTCCTTTCCTTCCCTTTCCCAGGCCAGCGTCCAGGCCCAGCCCCAGGCAGTCAGGCCTCCCCCCGAAGGGGCCGGGGTACCCACTGCCCTTTAGCTCTATAGAATGTGCCGCCAGCATCGGCCACGTGGCTGTGGGTCTCCATCCATAGCCTCTGGCACGGAAGCCCCAGGCTACCACCATAGCTAGCCAAAAGTGAAGGGCACCCAGCCTACCATTCTTCCTTCCCGCCTCTGGATGGGCCCCCAGTCCTGTAACAGAAAAGCCCTCTTCTGCCCCCACCTGGCTCTTGGCTGCCACTGCAGCAGACCCAGGGCTTCCTCCCACTCTCTCCTCCTCGAAGCAATCCCTCGCTGTGTCCTTGGCTCTGCCCTTAAGCCCTGAATTCCAGAGAGATCCCCCTTACTCTCTACTCCTTTCTCTTTGTTGCTCAACTTTTGGCTCCCTCTGCCCTGTGCCCCTCCTTCTGCTAAAATATGGATGTTTCTAGACCTGAGCTGTTTGACCCAGTAGCCACTGGCTATTTGAGCACTTGGAGTACGGCCAGTCTGAAATGAGAGCTGCTGTGAGACAGTATGAAAAGACAATTACTATATTTTATTCATAAGTTTTATATTGATTACATGGGTAGAAGGATAATATTTTGGATATATGGGGTTAAATAAAACACATTATCAAAATTAATTTCATGTTTCTTTTTATGTTTTAATTAGCTGCTAGACAATTTAAATCACAGGTTATTTTATATGTGTCAGACAACACTGGTCTAGACCTTCTCCCTGGTCTGAAGTCCCAAGGGTCACTTGACTGAATACTTTCACTGAGACCTCCACATACATGTCCCTTTTCAGCATTTCCCCCAAAAGCTCTACGGCAGGCACTAACTCTCTCTGCTCACCCCGGACACTGGCCTCTCTACCCAGCCCTTTGGTTCAGGACCACTGTGAAAGGGGATCCAGATGTGTGCCTTGGGCTGTGAACACAGGCTGGGTTGACAGGTGGCCACAATCAATTGTGCAAGACTGGGAGCCCCTGGGACAGTCTGTGAAGTCCCAGGCAGGGCCACGTGAGAGTCAACTACATGCTTAGTTTCCACATCTATAAAATGGGTAGAATTGCTGCCCACCTTGCAGCAGTTTAAGAATTGAATGCAATAATAGACAGAAAACACCTAAGACATGGTCATTGTTCTTCTGACATATTAAGGAAATCCATCTTTCTGAAACTAGCCCATTTTATGCTTTGTAATTGTCTGATTTATTTCCTTTCTCAGTAAAGATCATTTTGAAAATTGAAGTGGAGAGCTCATACCCTCTATCCCTCTTTTTTTAATTTAATTTAATTTAATTTCTTTATTTATTGAAGTAGAGTAAGTTAACAATGTGTCAGTTTCTGGTGTACAGCATAATGTTTCAATCATATATGTACATACATATATTCGTTTTCATACTCTTTTTCATTATAGTTTACTACAAGATGTTGAATATAGTTCCCTGTGCTATACAGAAGAAACTTGTTGTTTATCTGTTTTATATATAGTAGTTAATATCTGCAAGTTTTGAACTCCCAATTTATCCCTTCCCACCTCCTTTCCCCCCTGGTAACCGTAAGTTTGTTTTCTGTGTCTCCCTCTATCCCTCTTCACATAGGACACCTTTGAGTAGAGAGAGGAGGGTCTTGGGCAGGAGTGGGCCCTGAGAGGCTGGGACAGAAGGCATTCCTGACCCAGTGCCTGGAGGAAGGGCTGGGGGATGTCCCGGCACTGAGAGTAGCTAGCAGCAGGGAAGCCGCGTGTGGGCTGACCCTGTGTCCCAGGGAGCCCTGCCTGTGCAGGACTCAGCCCTGTCCAAGATGAGCGGGAGATGACCACCTGGGGCATCTGAAGCGGTGGCCACGAATGGCCCACTCAATGGGCAGTGTCCAGAGATGTGACAACCGCAGGGTGTATTCCCCACTGGAAGCTGACTTGACAAACCAGATGTAACCTTCAAGCTGGAGGAAAGGGGAGAGTCCTGGCTGGTGAAGGGAAAACCCCAGATTCCAGGTATGGCATCATGCCCACTGGAACTTGGCACCTGAGAAGGAGGCCAGTGACGTCCCGAAGCCCAGCCCGGAAAGCCCAGAGAGGACACCTGCATGAGGCTGGCCATCCCCTCAAGGAGCAGAGCCTGTGCACCCAGTGCCAGTGATGGGGGTGTGCGGGAGGTGGGTGCTGATGCTGTACACGTCTTAAGGGGTTTCGCCTTCCATTGAAAGGAAACAAAAGGGCTTTAAAAGAAGAAGAAGAAGGATATTACCTGGGTTTCAGAGGGTCTCCCAGGTCTGGTTCCTCATCAGCAGTTCCTGGTACTTCCGTGGGCTTCTTTGGCCCTCTGCTTTTATAAGCCTGAACATGTAGCTTAAACTCCCCTCCTGACCTTTTTTCCTTTTTATCTAAAATTTAAGAACTGCAGTTGATTTATTATAAATTTTAAGAAGAATAAGTCTATTTTACTTTTCTGTTTATGAAAGCAATATATATCACTGTGGACATTTAGAAATAGACAAAAAGGCCAAAAGAACAGAAAATCACTCTGGCCCTGGCAGCCAGGAACAGACAATTGGTTGCCATTCTGGTGTGTTTCTTTCTGATCTTCTTTTTATGCATAGTTGTGGGGTTTGTTTTTTCTCCACCATTGTGGTTACGCTCTGTGTGCAAGTTTGTGGGCATTTCTCCACGTTATTGTGAAGCCTTGGTAACCATCATTTTTGATGGCAGCTTGACAATGCTTAGCCATCCCCCATTGTTAGATGTTTGGGTTGGACCTAATTTTCCCATTTGGTAAATAACACAGTGGTGAAGAGTGTCCCATCTCTATGAAGAGAACAGGGAAGCAAAGGGTTTGGGATCACAGCGAGGATACAAATTCAGGAAGGGAGATTCCCAGGGGGCTCTGGTTGCTTCATCTTGTTGGGAAGGGCTCCTACCGCGTGGCTCCAGAAGACAGACTCAGGGCCAAAAGCTGGCTGTTGAAGGAGGCAGGTTTCCTTAGAAACAGCTCTCTGACCATGGGAGTGGATGATGGGCTTCCTTGAAGTGGTGAGTTCCCTCTCACAGTAAGGATTCAAGGAGGGATCTTATAGAGGTAGGACATTCCTTCACTCCCAGGTCAAATTAGCTCACATCTTGAATCTGTCCCAACTCTCAGATTCTGTGAGCTTTGTCTGAAACCATCACAAAGCCTTCGGCCAATGATGAATCAGCCCTCAGATTAGTAGTCAGCCTAGAAGAGAAGGAAGAACCTTGAACTTGGAGCCCAAAGACATGATAAGTCTAACTGCTTCTCTTCTGTTATTTTGGGCAAGTCATTCTTAACCCTTTGGAACCTCAGTTTCCTTGTCTGTCAAATGGGTTAATAATCCTTGCCCTGCCTGATTTACAGAAGTGCTGGGGGTAAAATATGAGGTTCTGTGCATACAGCCTGTGACCCTCTACACATAAAAGGTATTATTATTATCAATAGTGATGCTGGAAGTACCAACAATGATGACGTACCAGTGGGGTAGAGTACCATGTTCTCCTGCTGCCCTGAGCTGCACCTCTTGGCCTCCACATTTCCTGACTTGTCTCTCTATAACCCTCTTTCTCATTCTTGCAGATCGATGCTGCCTCCTTAATTGCTGCCTCCGTGATGGCTGCTCCTTGTGCTTTAGCCCTCTCCAAGCTGGTCTACCCAGAGGTGGAGGAGTCCAAGTTTAGGAGTGAGGAAGGAGTGAAACTGACCTATGGGTGAGCAGCAGGAGGGCCTGCAGAGCGGGGAGTGGGGTGGGGGTGGGGACTGGAGCAGAGCAGGGGCAACAGCAGGTCCTGTTTTCTCTGCCCATCGCTGTCTTCCACCAAGCCCAGCCCACCTCTCTTTGCTCACTGCCCTGGTTGAGGCTTCCCTTGAGAAAATGTAGGCTCCAGTTCTCACATCTTATTTCCCAGTCTCTGACCAGCAGGAAACATGGACTAGTCAAGGCATGGGAGAGTGGCCTGGTTCTTGGGGATATGCCTGGTGTGTGTGTGTGTGTGTGTGTGTGTGTGTGTGTGTGTGTGTGTGTGTGTGTGTTTTGAGGAGGGTCGTGAAAAGGCTCCATGCCACCTTCTCTACATGCCTTGAGCTCTACCCCCCCCCCAGTGTCAATCACACATTAATACAGTGAGTGCCTCCCTTGATTTCACTCACTTCCTAGCATCTCTTCGTCATAGAGTGAGCAACCTTTGTGTAACATTTAATCCTTAAAAAATGTCAAAAGACACCACTTTTGACAAATGTGCTTGGGGATAGAATAGCAGCCCTAACCTCACAACTTCCTGAAAGTCCAGAGCAGCACTGCCCTAGAGAAATATAATGAGTCACATCTATAATTTAAAATTTTCTAGTAACCGTCTTAAAAAAGTACAGAGAAACAGGTGATTTTAAGAAAATGTTTCATTTATCTCAATATATCCAAAATATTGTCATTTTAACATGTAATCAATGTAAAAAAACATTAATAAGATATTTCACATTCTTTTTTTTTTTTTGTACTAAATCTCTGAAATCTGGTGTGTATATTTGCAACATTTCTCAATTCTGATCAGCCTTCTTTCAAGTGCTCAAAAGTCACATGTGGCTAATGGTTTCCATCTTGGACAGCGTATATTCCCGAAGTCTGGGCCTTATCCTAGTGGTAGGACCAGCCCCTTTCTCTCTCCCTTCTCAGAGGAAAAACAAGGACCAGTGGTTCTGAAATGCTTTGTCCAAGTTTCCTCTTTGAGTCTGTTTGGGGAGCCCTGCTGTTTGTGGGTAAAGGCCAGTAACGATGGCTCTTGATCCCATCAACAGAGATGCTCAAAACCTTTTAGAAGCAGCTAGCAATGGGGCCGCCCTGTCTGTGAAGGTCGTGACCAACATCATAGCCAACCTGATCGCCTTCCTGGCTGTGCTGGCCTTCATCAACGCTGCCCTCTCCTGGCTGGGAGAAATGGTGGACGTCCAAGGTCTCAGCTTCCAGGTGCAGTTCTGGCTGCCCACTCAGCCTGTGGAGGGGGTGGCCCTGGTCAGTGGGTGACAGTGGGTGGATGCCCACAGAGTCCAGGCTGACCGTGGTCCCAGCAATTCCTCTTGCCTTGTGCCTCAGCTCATCTGCTCCTACATCCTGCGGCCTGTGGCTTTCTTGATGGGCGTGGCCTGGGAGGACTGCTCCGTGGTGGCTGAGCTGCTGGGGGTGAAGCTGTTTCTAAATGAGTTTGTGGCCTATCAGGAGCTCTCTGAGTACAAGCAGCGCCGCCTCGCGGGGGCCGAGGAGTGGGTCGGCTCCAGGAAGCAATGGATCTCTGTGAGTGTCCCGTCCCTGTCCCCTCCCTGGGGCAGGGAGTAATGCGGCTGCTCCCGAGAGCCCTGGGGCTGGGCTAAGACACAATGAGGTGGCGCTTGGCCTCCCACATCCTACTGCCCTGGGCCACACAATGGCTCAGGTTTCACTGCCATCTTTCTCAAGGCCTTTAGGAGGCTGAGGTGCGGGGACCTGCCTGTTGGAGGTAGCTGAGCTCTACCTGTAGATGGGCCACCATCCCATGTGCCCTTGTCCAGCCGCTGCACCTTCCTCTTCTGTTGGAAAACCAGTGTGACACCTGCCCGCAAAGAAACGGATGTGAGCATCCAGTGAGCTTAGTAAGAGAGGGAAACAGGGAGACCTCACCACCACATTCACCATCAGCATATTAGATTCAGCTTAGGGATTGGTTCATTCTGTTAAGATTTATTTTTAATAACTATAAAACTTTCTAAAATGAAACTTTCTCAAAGAATATCAGCTGTATATAACATGATTAAGAATGAAAAAAATCACCCTTTATCTCACTATCCCAAAATAACATCTATTATAATATATAATTAATTATAACTAATTATATTATAATAAATATAATTATATAATATGTAATTCCATTATTTGGCTATCATACACAATGCTGAAGTGAATAGCTTTTTGTGTGTCTGTGTGTGAATAACATTTTGCACAGAAACTTTTCCCTCCTCGGATCATTTCCTCCGGAGCTTTCCCAGATGTGGGATGACTGAATCACATGGCACGAATCCCCGAGCGGTTGCTGCCAGTAACTTTCCCAAAGGGTCTTAGCAACTGAAACTGCCCCAGCTGTGCCTGTGAGCATTGATTTTATCATACACTGAACAGGGCTGAGTAGCCTTTTTAAAAAATAAAAAAGTTTTGCTACTTTAATGGGCAAATAATAGCTCATTGTTTTAATTTTTGTTTCCTGGGTTACTAGGAATTTTGAACTGAATTTGTGTTTCCTGGGTTGCTAGAAACTTTGAACATGAAATATTTTTTCTTGCCTTTTTTTTTTAATGGCGGTACTGGGGATTGAACCTGGGACCTCATGCATGCTAAGCATGCACCCTACCACAGAGCTATATCCACCCTCCTTTTCTTGCTTTTTAAATTATTTTTTTAATTGTAAAGGAAAGTGCTCTTTAGTTTAAAAAAAAAGTTGGTATGGAGTAAAAAGCCCAGGTTTCCCCTCACTCCTCATCCTCAGCTCCACTCTCCACTCCTCTAGAGATAACGGGTGATATGCTCCTCCAGGATCTTTTTACACGAACTTCATTCCTTCAGCAAGTATTTCTTGAGACCTCTGAGGTGCCAGGCACTCTGCTAGGCACCAGGGATAAAAAGGAGAACTAGACAGACATCGTCCCTAGTATCATAGAACTTACATCTAGTGAAAGACACAAGAAAAGCATAAGAAAGCAAAGGAATAAAAAATTTTAAAACACAATTTGTGGTAAGTTCTACAATGGAAAGAAGAGGAAACAGGGAGGGGTCTTCCTTGACTGGGCTGGTCAGACAAGTCCTCCCTGAGGGGTGGTAAAAGGGGCCAGGAGAAGTTGGAAAGAGCATTCCAAGCCAAGAAAGAGACACAGGCAAAGGCCCTGAGATTGAAAAGCACTTGTTTGGAGAACTGAGAGAAATGAGGTTAGAACAGGTGGTAATTGTAGGAGAGTGGCACAGGCCACGGAGCAGTAGGAAGTTACTGAAGATTTGACAGTCTACATTCTAAGATTACTTGAGCTACTGTCTTGAGGGTGATTATAGACGAGCAAGCAGAATGCAGGTACCTTAATATTTTTCCATCAATTTGTAAAAGCTCTGTATGTTATAAAGAAATTAACCCTTTTCTGTTATATTTTCTATATATATTTTTCCTAGTCTTTTTCCCTTTTGTTCTGTATTTAGGGGTTTTTCTTTTAAGACAAAATTTACACCAAATCTTTGCCTTTGTGATTTCTTCTATTATTTCTTATCTTAGAAAGTTATCTCCATTCCAAAAACCTGGTAAGTGTTAAATTCCTGAAACAATATGGTAGCTAAAAGTATGAGCTTTGGAGCCAGATAAAACTGAATTCAAATTCTGACACAGCTGCCTTTTTGCTGTGTGAACTTTCTCAGTTACTTAACCTCTTTGAGCCTCAGTTTGCTCCTCTCGAAAATAAAGGTAATACTATTACTTTGTAACTATGATAATTACTGTCCTATATTTTCTGTTATTTGATGTTTATTTGTTTCAATAATCCAGATTTAATTTTATATGATGTGAGATCTGGGTCTAAGCCATTCCCCCCCCCCCCAAATTGTTTCATTTTGGCTCTTAACCCTTATTTCTGAGAAGTTAAACAACTGTTCAGAGCAAAAGGGAAGGAAAATTACCTTGCTTAAGTACGCTCTCTATGCCTGGTACCTCCTATACATTATATGACCTTTATGGCAGTCCTTTCAGGCAGGTACTATTATTTCCACATTCCGGATGCAGAAACTAAAACTTAGGAGACTATGGACTTGCTCCACCTGAAAATAGGCTGTAACAAGCCCAGGTTGATTGGGCTCCGAATCCCACACTTCCTTCACTGGGCCGCAGTCCCTCTCTGGGCATGATAGCACCCTCCGAGGGCCTCAGCCTGAGTGCATTCGCAGTGAGCAGAAGCCCAGGACAGCAGCATTCAGGGAAGGGCCCTTCACCCACGTGCCCCCAGGTACAGAGCTTAGGAGGGCCCAACTGAGGATTGAGCCAGCCTGAATCATACCCAGAAGGCTGGTCATTAAGATAAGATGATTCATGGGTGGATGGGAAGGGGGCTATGTTTGTGAGGGGGTGCAGCTTGAGTTGACTTAGAGATGGGTGTGCAAGGCCTGGAAAGGGGGCGGCATCGAGCGCATCAAAGGTCAGAGACACAAAGGAGTTGAGGGAAATTTAAGGCCAGGGAGCCGGGTGGTGAGGGGGTGCTCCTGGTACCTCTGAGGGAAGCCCCTCCCCACTCATCTTCTGTATTCTCAGGTCAGAGCAGAAACCCTCACAACGTTTGCCCTCTGTGGATTTGCCAACTTCAGCTCCATTGGGATCATGCTGGGAGGCCTGAGTGAGTCCAGTGGGTCCCTGGTATCCTGGAGGGTCAGGGATGGATTCCAGTCTTGGCTCTGAGACAACTTCCTGAGGGTCTGCAGGCCTCAGCTCTCCCATTAGTCTAAGACAGGGCCTGAACAAGATGACCATAGAGCTTCCCCACCTCAACCTAGCCCTAGAATTTCATGATTTCTCTGCTGCTGGTGTGGCCCAGGAGGTCTTCACCTTGGCCTTGAGGGCCAAGCCTGGCTTAGGGCTCTGGAGAGGGATGGGAGATGTGGTGGTGGCCTGTCTCCTGAGGCTTTGGTCTCCAGTGCTCACACCCACAATGGACAGGCAGGCCCAGTGGGGCCTAGGGAAGAAGGCTCTGCACAGCTCTCAGCTCTTTTCAAGAAACATTTCCACCCCTTAGAGTCCCCTGCAGCGGGGGGACTCTATTTATTCTATTTTACAGAGAAAGAAACTGTGTCTTGGAAAAGCGAAGTGATGTCCCAAGTCATTCAGCTAATAAGTGGCTGAACCTGTGTTTAATCCCAGGCCAGCCTGACTCTAAACTCACAGTTTTTTCCTACACCTGCCACTGATGGTGCGTGGGGAGGTGTGGAGTGCTACCTAGGGGCCCAAGTCAGGCCAAGGAGGACTCCCAAAGTCAACAACCATCAGGGGGACAAGGTCTGCCCCTCTGGCACCAGAAGAGGAAGGGGGTCAGCAGATGCAGCCCAAGCTCAGTGTGTAGGCAGCCTGGCCCTGAGCACTCCTGTCCTCTTGCAGCCTCTATGGCCCCCCAGCGGAAGAGCGACTTCTCCCAGATCGTGCTCCGGGCACTCTGCACAGGGGCGATTGTGTCCATAGTGAACGCCTGTGTGGCAGGTGAGTGTGGCCTGGCGGGCTCAGGACTCAGAGCCCTGATTCTCTAGCTGGCCCTGGTGCAGGGCCAGGCAGTTGGGCGGAGTTGAGGGGTAGGAGGGCGTGGGCCCTGCCCACCAGCTGTTTTCCCTGCACAGGGATCCTCTACGTGCCCAGGGGGGCTGAGGTCGACTGCCTGTCCCTCCTGAACACAACCCTCAGCAGCAGCAGCTTTGAGGTGTACCAGTGCTGCCGTCAGGTCTTCCAGAGGTGAGGGCCTGGGCCAGGGGGCAGGGGCACTGACGGTGAGGAGGAGCAGAAGGCCTGAGTACCAGGGGATGCCTTTAGCACCAGAGCAAGGGGTAGAAATGTTCTGGCTATGGTTGATGTGACCACAGGAGGGGGAAGTGGGGCTTGAGGACCAAACTTGGAGAGGAAGTTTGAACCAGAGACATGGAGCAATTTTCCCAAAGTTGCACAGCCTTTAGTGGCCAGCAGAGCCAGGCCTGGAACTCAGACTGCAGCCTTTGCTTCTTTTCAGCACCAGCCCGGATTTCAGCCTAACGGCCCTGGAAAACTGCTGTCGATTTTACAATCACACGATCTGTGCATAGTGGGGATAGAACATCTTTGTGCCTTCTGGGGGCTATTCTTAGCCAGGAAGCAGCTGTCCTCATCTTTCCCTCTCCAGCCCCTGGCTTGGGGAAACCACAGGGCTTGGACCCACCCGAGTCACAGAGGTGGGAAGGGTGACTGGGCAGAGTGATTCTGTAAGTAAATGAGGGATAATCCTCCCTCCTCACCCCTTCTGCTCTCCCATCTCCTCCCTCCCACAATGTAAATTCTCAGGGTTGCTGCTGCCTCCTCTCTCCCCTCTGCGTCCAAATAGCACCCTGCTCATCTCCATCCCCCCTGACTTGGGGCCCTCAGATTTGCCCTTCCCTTCTGCTCTTGGGCCCTCAGCCCTGGCATTCCAGGTGCCCCCTTCCCTCCTGCTCTCTGGGCACTGGGGTCTTGCTGTGGCTTCACCCCTCCCAGACAGCATCTCCTGGAGACCCTTCCTCTACTTTCAGAGACTCCCCTCACTGCCTTCACCCATAGCACTTCCCAAACTGGTGTCCTGTGGAACACTGTCCCACGAGGTGTGCAGAGGTTTCCAGGATCCGCTAGGTTTGGAAAACGCTGGGCTAAATAAAGCTAGGGTTTGTTGTGGTGGTGGTTGTATGTTTTTTTGCTGTGGACTCGTCAGGGTTTAATGCGGATATGCTAGCAGATGTTTTCGAGATTTGGCTGTAAGAACCTTTTTGGTGGAAGCATCACCTAGTTGAGGCTTCCGTGGGAAATAATTTGGGAAATGTTGGTTAATAATTCAAACTGCTTTAGCCTACACAGCTGCGCTACTTGCAGATGCGTACAGGGCACTCTGTCAGTGCCCTGCTCTCAGTGCTTCATACTTTCTAACTCAATCCGTGCAACAACCCTGTGAGCCAGGTGCTGTTATTATCCCTAGTTGAGGAATCAGAGTCCCAGAGAGGTTAAGTCGCCCAACGTAGCACAGCTGGGAAGAGGAAGAGGCAGGACTTGAACGCCTGCCATCCAGTTCCACAAGCTGTGTTGTGTGGAATCTCTCTGCTGGGCCCTGCACGTGCCTAATCACCAGCAAAAGAAATTGAACAGTCTTTACTCATGGAAAAGCCTGGATGCCCAGATCCTGGCGAGAGCACACCTCCCCCAGGCAGGGTGGCTCTGGCTGCCCATGGAGCTGACCACAGACAGGCTCAGAGCAGCCGGAGAGTGCTGGCCCTGGGTGCACGGCGGTGGAGGCTGTCCTGCCTGGGTGTGTGTGTGTAGGGGTGGTGAGAACAGTATGCCCTGCAGGGAAGGTCATGGCCCTGAGCTCAGCAAGATGAGGCCCAGACAGCAGCCTACTGGTGGCCCAGGCTGCCCTCTCATTTTGGGGAGCAAGGGGCATGTGCCGTGTGGGTGAGGGGAGGGGGCAGCCTGGAACCCCAGGGCCTCTGTGAGGCTACACACAGAGGGGTCCACTTTCTGTGCCTCTCCCACTCTCTGACCATTTCCCTCCAATCTGTCCTGGACCAGTACTTGTATAAAAGACAATACAGGTGAATTATGAGGAAAATAATTAATAATAATAATGATGATGATGGCATATAACATACAAGCTCTAATTCCTTGTTGTTAGATTCAACAAACATAAGATTACTCTGTGAAACCGCTATGCAGTTTCTGAATGTCACTTTCAACATCTATACTTACGTTACTACAGACCTATAAGCAGACATGGACCACACCAGTTCATGCTGTGAATAGCTCTGTCCTATAGTATTTTCTGTTAATGAAAACTCATCAATGACTTTTTCTCCTCAGATGGTTGTCCTGAATTTCAGATTCTCTAAGAGGAATGGGGTAAAGGCCGTAGAACTCTGGTTGGAATCCATGAAACCTGCCTTTCCTAGGAGAGAATGCATGCAAAATTGCAAGGACAATAGAAGGATTCCAAATAATTTATGCAAACGCTCCCCACTCAAGGAGTGGAGCCTAACTCCCCACCTCTTAAGTGTGGGCTATGCTTAGTGACTTGCTTCCAAAGAGTACAAGTGCGGACATGGGAGAACAGAAAAGGAATTTTGCAGTAGAGAAACCTGGTAAACACTTCCTTAGCCAGGTGGTCATGGTTAACCTCATCAGTGGTAAGTCCAGTTAATAGCATATACCCTTGATATCTTGTGTTGAGAAGGGCACCTCACCTCAGTGTTCTTCCTCCCCAAAGCCCATAACCCCAGTCTCACCATGAGAAAAACATCAGACAAATTTAAATTGAGAGACAGTCTACAAAATATTGACCAGTCATCAGAAGCAAGGAAAGTCTGAGAAACTGTCACAACCCCAAGAAGCCTAAGGCGACATGATGACTAAATGTCATGTGTGTTGTAGTGGGTTGAGTTGTGTCCCCCAAAAGAAATGTCCATGTGCCAACCCCCAGTATGTGTGAATGTGACCTTAGCTGAAAATAGGATTTTACAGATGTAATTAGGTTAAGGATCTCAAGATGAGATTATCCCAGATTTAGTATGAGCCCTAAATTCAATGACTGGTGTCTATAATAGAAAGGAGAAAGAAATTTGAGGCACACAAGCACAGAGATGCACAAAGAAGGCCATGTAAAGATGGAGGCAGAGATTGGCATTATTCACTCCAAGATAGCACCCACCCCATGGTGACAGGCCAAGGAACACCCAGGGCCACCAGAAGCCGGAAGAGGCGGGAAGGATTCTCCCTTAGAACCTTCAGAGGGAGTGTGCCTACAGACTTAGAACTTCAAGCCTCCAGAACTCCAGAGAGAATACATGTCTATTGTTTTAAGCCACCAAATTTGTGGTAATTTGTTACAGTAGCCCTGAGAAATTAATACAGGCATCTTGGATGGGATCCTGGAATGGAAAAATGACGTTAAAGAAAAACTAATGAAATCCAAGAATAGTATGGAGTGTAGTTAAAAACATATTAATATCAGTCCATTCGTTGTGATAATATAACATAGTCACGTAAGACGTCAACAACAGGGGAAACTGGGTGAGGAGTCTGTGAGATGATTGGAACTCTGTATTATTGGTTCAGCCTTTCAGTAAATCTAAAATGATTCTAAAATTTTAAAGTTTAGTTTAAAAACTGCATGGGAAAAAAACCCCTGTATTGATGCAGGTGCTTTGTAACTTGTAATTCAGCCTGTGGGTGGCTCTGTCCTAGACAATGCGTGTCCTAGGAGGCAACCCACCAAGGTCTGTGTGTTGATCAATAGGTCACATTTACTCCTTTTCCACCACTTCTTCCCATGGTCCTGCAGTCCCCTCGCTTTAATTCCAGCGTCTGCCTTCAGCTGAGGATGACTTAGTCCTGACCTTCTCACAACCACATGAAGAACGTCATCTGCTTGAGATTACTTTTGACTCAGAATTAGTGAGCTCTGAGTTTGGACAGGACTCTCTGTGTCATTTTGAGGGTGTCTGCCCCTCCCAACTTTTCTGAGTTTTACACCCACTGCACAGATGGATGGCCTCTGTCATCACACTTTAGTCTGAATCATGAGACTCCACCCCCATGACCATCACTGATTGAACCAGGACTGAACACCTAACTCAAAAGAAGCAAAGCCACCAATCTTGCCAATGGTCTTGCAGATTCTTGGGGAAGAATTCAAATAAAAAAAAAAAAAAACCCAAAACAGAACTGAGAGCTGAGTCACCACAGTGGGACTGACTTGGAGCTGATCTCATTCCCACCCTTCCTGCAGCCTTGTTGCTCAGCTTTTCCTGGGATTCAATGAGAGCTGAATTCTTTCCAAAATCCCTCCTAACCTGAGCTAATGAGAGAAGGTTCCTTTTACTCTGTAATCAAGAGGATACTGCCCAGGATAGCCCCTTTGTTGAACTCCCCATTCTGCTTGGAATCATCATCATCATTTGCTTGAATATCACCCAAACAAGAATCTCACTGCCTCTTTGTGCAGCCTGTTGCATATCGAATGGCTCTACTTCTTAGAAGGTTCTTTTTGATTTTGCATCCAAAAGGGTTCCCTTTTGATCCAGTTTTGCCATTCTGGGCAGCTCAGAACAAGTCCAATCTCATGTGTGTCTTTATTGTTCCTTTTTTTTTTTTAAGCAAAGTAATACTTGGTCATTAGTTTTAAGAAGTTAAATCTTATAGAAATATCATGGAAATGTTCTGCTCTCTTTCCCACATGACAGCTCTTCAACTGTTTGAAGATGGTAGCCATCCAGTCTTCCTTTCTCTGAGCTGGGAACCCTTAGTTCTTTCAGTTGTTTTTCACATAGCACGTAATAGTCTCAAAATTTGGCCCAGACCTGATTCGTAGTTGTTCTGCACTCATGTGCAGACAGTTCATGAGTCATGAACTGCCCAAGATTGAAGCCAGAACACAGGGTGGTAAATGTGAAATCATGGGTGTAACCAAGATGATGTGTCTGGACTAAAGAGCGGATACAGCCTTGGGAGGATGTTTAAAAGAGGCAGACCTGTTAGAAAGGGTGAGTGTTAAGAAGCTACATGCCTGCTTCAGAAATCCTCATAGCTGAGGGCTTACATGTTCAGAGTGTAATACTAGAAGAAGCTGTCATTGAGAGAGAGAATGGGAGAAAGTCCTGGCCCAGATGACAAAAGGGACCAGAGATAGGATAAGAATGGGGGTAGAGGACCTTATCTATTGGGACATTAACTAGGACTCCTACATACCCACCATCAAGGGTACAACAAGTTCCTGACTTGCTTGCGGGATGATTTCCATCCCAGAGGTGAAGGGGACTTGCTGCTTTGGGCCGAGTTCTGAGAAAGATGTGGAACTGTGCAGTGGGAATAACCATGCCAACAGAGACTTTGTGACTGGAAGCGAAGTGGGGGCTGGCCCAGCCAGGCACTTACTCCACACTGGAAGATAAACACATTCAGGAAGATTCTGAGTGGAAAGCCAGCTCTTGAACAGAACTCAGTTTCTGCTGTAGTAAAATCTCCCAGTGAGGCAGGGAAGGCAGAGATGACAAAAGAAATCAGTTATGAATAAACATCAGGAAACTGGCTTATAAGAATTTTTAAGTAACAGGCATCAAAATCTGGCCGGAGGACACATGACCCAGCATAGGAAAGATAGCTGGTTGTCCTCCAACAGTTATTCTTCCCTTTTCCTTTTAGTAATAACTAAGGGTCTAGCTGGGCCAATGGTTGCCCACCTTAAAGACTACATTTCCCAACATTCCCTGCAGTTAGGCATGGCCATGTGACGAAGATCAAATCAATGGAGTGTGAGCAGAAGTCAAGGAGGCAGTCTCTAGATCATGCCCTTAGAGAAGGGGTCAGCAAACTTTTTCTTAAAGGGCCAGGTAATTAATATTTTAGAAATTTTGGCCCATATTATCTCTGTTGCAACTACTCACTTCTGCCCTTGTAGTTTGAAAGCAGCCATTAGACAATAGTTAAACAAATGAAAGGGGCTATGTTCCAATAAAACTGGGTTTACAGAAACAGGTGGCCCGCCCACAGTCTGTAGTTGGCTGACCTCTGCCTTAGATTAAGGGGCTCATCCTCCATGTCCCTCGTACACTGCACCATTGGCCCCATGCCAGATGGAACACAGATGTGCAGGTGAGCCTCCTTAGGTAATGGAAACAAAAGCAACACCCTAGGGATGGGGCAGCCACAAGTCAGAAGGAGCACAAGGCTGCCGTGACAGCGCAGACTTTGTGGGAGAGAAGAGCATCTGTCTTGTACATGTCAGTGTTTGGGATCTCTGTTGCAGACACCCTGCCAGTGGACAAGAAGAGCAAGACAGGCAGGAAGAAAGAGCAGTTATGCCTCTTCCGTGGGAGGTTCTTGATGAACAAGTGGGAAACAAGATACTACTAATGAGGTGCCCATCACCCCAGTCTGGTTCTCTGGCAGCGTGGGGCTGGTGCAGTCCCCTAGAGCCCAAAAAATGACCACGCCCTCAAACAAAGTCCAAATCTGAAATATACCACCCACTTAGGAAAGAGAAGAATCCAAATATATGTGTGAGAGGAAGTGGAGAGAGAGCCACTCAGCCAAACTGCAAAATTTTCCAATTCAGCTTCGTAACAGGAGAGCACCGGAGAGAGAAAGAAAGGTCGAGGCAGGGTCATACCAACTTTGCACCTCAGGCTCACAGAAGCAGGCAGGAGAAAAGAGGCTGATGTGCTGTGCATAACCCGTGAATGAGCAGTGACCTGGCCCATGGGTAAATGTGGCCCAATCCACAATATTAGATCTGCATTCCCTCCTCTTGGAGAACAGCAAGATTGAGCTAGCAGAAGGGCATTCCTCCCTACTCCCCAACCAGTGCCCCTCCGGCCCACCACGCCCACCAAGCCTTGCAAAGTGTACATAGAGCTTCCAAGGACCATTTGGAACTGACTTCTCTCCCAACAGTCAACTTTCATATCTTTTCAAGACAGTAAGGACGGCAATAACCGACAGCTGACGACTGGCACTCAGAATGCCAGAGCTCTCCCAGATGTCAGTATGTACTTTGCATCCAGTGACTGCATGTGCTTAAACCAATGAGAGTGAGTCTGGTGAGGCCTGGGAAGCTACCACGTGGGCTGCTTTCATCATTCAGCTCCAACTGATGAAGGACCCCTCCCCACTCCCCCTCCTCCCAAGAGAAAATTTTCTCTTTTCTTTCCAAGGAAAAAAGATAAGTCATTTAGGGATGGGATCAGAAACTCTTGTAGACTAAAGATGGCTTTTATCTCCTGAAACTTGGCTTCTCAGTAAGAGTCTTTTTTACTTTTAGAGGCATCAACTTGTTTATATTCTAACTGAACTATTTGTTTTCAAAGCCAAAGCCTCAATTAGAAGAGAAATAAACTGTATCAAAGTGTACAGCTTTCAAGGGATCATTTCTTCTGCAGTGCCCCAAGAGCAAATATCTCTAATCTCCTCTAATCGCCTTTGTTGGGGTCTGGGGCAAGCTGTTTTTGTGGTGTCAGCTGCTCTGAGCCAGAGTGTGGCCAAATGCTGGGGGCTGGGACCAGGGTCATCTTGTTAAGAACAGAAGCCAAAGGTGAGAAAGTCTGGTGGCTGGCATGGCCATTGAGTACTGAAAAATTCCATCATTTTCAGCTACTTAAGCTGGAATGAATTCCAGGAAGCTCAAGTCTGCAGCTTTTAACACACTGTGGGTTTTATCACTTGTGAGGTGTGTCACATTTATTGGTTTCCTTATAACAGTGAAAGTACAGGAGTTTATGAACAATTTTCCTTTTTAATAAAAAATATGCAAATCAGAGTGGTATTTTACTCAGAATTCTTTTGGTTGCAAATGACAGAAAAGAAGTAATTTATAAGAAAAGGAATGGATGGGCTCTGTCACCAGGAAGTTGCAAGGGGACCACTCTAGGTCATGGTCACAAGACCCAGGGACTTCATGGCTCCAGGACTCTCTCTATACCTCTCAGCCCCTGCTTTTCATTGTGTTTGTGTCTTTGTGTGTGCATGGTGGCGTCCTGCTGTTGAACTGGCTTTTTCCATAAGGCTGGGATCCTGGTCATCAGAAAATCGTGGATTCACATGGGAGCTCACTTCCCTGAGAGCTAGTTGGGAATAAAAGGGCAAATCTTCAAGAGTGTAATTGATTCTCCAGGGTCACGTGTGTTCCTCCAGACAACCATTAAGGCCTAGGAGGTGAGATGTGATGATTAGTCCAGTCTGGCTCTTTTGTCCACTCCCAGATCCATTGCTGTGACCTGGGAGGCAGAAGATGGTGGCTCCTGTTTGGACAGCCTGCTTGGAGGCAGGGGGCTGAGCAATTCCCCAAAAGAATGGGGGTGCTATCCCCTGAAGAAAGGCAGGCTATTCTTTCCATATATCTATAAAGATTTGCAATTATAGCCATCTTAGAGTCTGAGATAACAGAAATAACAGAAATTCAGCTTTTGAAATAACTTAGAAAAAAGAGACTAACATTTTATAAATACTTCCTGTGGGACAAGTTCTTTGCATAGGCTATCCTGTGTAATCCTAAAAAAAGAAAAAAAACCTACGAAGTAGGTATTACTATCCCCATCTTAACTGTGGTGTAGAGGAGTGAGGTGGCTTACTCCAGGACACACAGCTCAGTGGCTGAGCCAGGTTTGGACCCAGTTCTCCTTGACTTTAATCTCAGACTCTTAGCCATCAAAATATATTGGCTTCCTCATTAATCTACCCAATGAACAGATATATGTGTAAATACTTTAAATTATTCTTGTTCTGATGAACGGTATTGAACATCTGTGGTGGTTTTACAAGATGACTGCAAATTCTGTAACCCTCTTCCCATTGAGGCCAGTCTAGGCCTCCTCTCCTTTCATCTGGGCAGGCTCGTGCCCACTTCAAACAGTAATTTCTGAGGGAAACGATGTTATGGAACTTCTGAGGCTGGGTGTCTTAGTCAGCTTGAGCTTCTGTAACAAAAGACCATAGACTGGGTGGCTTAAACAACAGTCTTTTAATTCTCATAGTTCTGGAGGCTAAGAAGTCCAAAATCAAGATGCTGGCAGATTCAGTGTCTGGTGAGAACCCTTTTCCTGGTTTGCAGATGGCCACCTTCTGGCTGGGTCTCTCTTTGTCTTTTTGTAAAGGGCTCTAAACTCATCACAGGGACTCTACTCTCATGACCTCATCTAAACCTAATTACTTCCTGAAGGCCTCACCTCCAAAAACCATCACATTGGGGCTTAGGCCTTCAACGTATGAACTTTGAGGGGACACACACATTCAGTCCATGGCACTGGGCTATAAAAGGCCGGGCAGCTTTGGCCTTGTTCACTGGAATATTCACTCTGGAACCCTGATGCACCAGGTAGGAGATCTCGCTACTCTGAAACTACCATGCTTTGAGGAAGCCCTAGCCACACGGTGGGGTCAGAGGGAGGCATGAGTCAGCAGTCCCAGCTGAGACCAGTCCTTCAGGTCATCCAGCTGAAATGCTAGACATGAGGGAAGGCGCCTCCAGGCAGTTCCAGCCCTCAGCCATTTGGGTCTTCCTAGCTGAGGCCTCTACATCAGGGAACAGATACAATGCATCCCTAGGGTGCCCCCATCCAAACTCCTGATCCGCTGACTCCAAGAGCATAATAGGTAGTGGTTGTTTGATGTGACCAGGTTCGGGAGGGTTTATTACACAGCAGTGGACAACTGGAGCAGCTCCAGAGTAGGAATCAAAGATGTCTGGTCATGGAGCCTAAGATGAAGTATGACATAAGAGAAAGATGAAATTGAGGATTATCTTGCAACAGTAAAGTAGCTAAGTAGTGATTCTTCCCAGTAGGGAAGCTGTTGCAAAAATCCTGACAGCTCGGGGCTGCATTCTCCCTTCCTCCACCAGGTGGAGTGGATGCATCGGCTCTCTGTCCTCTGCAGTTCCCCAGGCACGGGGAGAGAACTGTCCTGCTCTGCCAGACTGTGGATGACCCCACCCCAGTCTGGATCCCTGGCTCGCAGGCTGTAGAGAGCCGAGCCCCAGGAGGGCCTGGGTGAGGCTGCTGCTGGGATCTGCCTCCTTCTTTTGAGGAAGTCAGAGCCTCTAAAGGAGAGTAGGACCTGAAAACAAAATTCTCCTGCAGGATCTGCCATCCCACTACAGGAGGATTCAGTCTCTCCATTAACAGGGCCCCCTCAGAATTGTTCATTGCCCCTTCCCATCGACCTTCATGAAGCTCCTGATCAAGGGCTGGGATCCACAGAGAATCCCCGATTTATTGCCTCCTTCCCTCACTTCCTTTCTTCCTTCCATTCAAACCGTAGTACTCCATATACATGATTGTGAAAGTCAAACAGTACCATAAGGTTTATAACAACAACAAGAACAGGAAAAAAATTCCAGTGATTCCCTACCCCACCTCCCCATCCCTGAATTCTTCCTTTCAGACTCCTTCAGTTGCTTCTTCTGGTATTTACCTACATATTTTTAAATAATGTACTCACACTGCTATTTTTTTGGAATTATTGATTTTAGATATTGTCTTTTTACTCCCCATTATGGAAGAGGAAGCGTTGACTCTTTTATACCAGCCATGCCCTACTTCTCCTTTCATCCTCCCAATACTGTAATATCACAGTTTTTGGTAAAAGCCGTATTCCATTAATGCTTGTTTACCTCATTATGGCTGTGTGTCTTGTCTGTTCATGAACTACATAGCATACCATAATTATATTTCCTTCCTTACACTTCTTTTTATCCTTCTGGAGATATAACTATAATTCTCCTAATCTAATATTGTAAGATGCCAAGAAAGTATGCACCCGTAAAATTGGTGCAGCCACTATGGAGAACGGTATGGAGATTCCTTAAAAAACTAAAAATAGAGTAAGCATATGACCCAGCAATCCCACTTCTGGGCATGTATCTGGAGAAAACGCTAATTTGAAAATATACATGCATCCCAATATTCACAGCAGCACTGTTTACAATAGCCAAGACATGGAAGTAACCTCAGTGTCCATCAACAGATGAATGGATAAAGAAGATGTGATGTATATATACAGTGGAATACCACTCAGACATAAAAAAGAATGAAATGATGTCATTTGCAGCAGCATGGATGGACCCAGAGACTATCATACTAAAGTGAAGTAAGTCAGATATCATATGATATCACAAATATGTGGAATCTAAAAAAAAGAGATACAAATGAATTTATTTACAAGCCAGAAATAGACTCACAGACGTAGAAAACAAACTGTTTACCAAAGGGGAAAGGGTGGGGTGAGAGATAAATTAGGAGCTTAAGATTAACATATACACACTGCTACATATAAAATAGATAACCAACGAAGACCTACTATATAGCACAATGGACTATATTCAGTATCTTATAATAACCTGTAATGGAAAAAATCTGAAATATATGTGTGTGTGTGTGTGTATATATATATAACTGAATCACTTTGCTGTATACCTGAAACTAATACAACATTGTAAATCAACTCTAATTTTTTTAAAAAATTTTTTAAAGAATGCAGGTTAAAGTTAAAAAAAAAAGCATGCTCCCAACTAAACTGTGACATGTCATCGTTTGCAGGATGCATCTCAAT
The DNA here is from genome assembly GCF_009834535.1 of Camelus ferus. Classification (NCBI taxonomy): domain Eukaryota; kingdom Metazoa; phylum Chordata; class Mammalia; order Artiodactyla; family Camelidae; genus Camelus; species Camelus ferus. The sequence continues at coordinate 10,464,949 of NC_045722.1, read as the reverse complement.
AACAGAAATGTTAGAATACGAAATACGTGTACCTTTTCAAGCTCATATAATACTATGTTTGCCTCCTTTTTATTGCTCAGTTTTCTTTGTTTCTATCATGAATTCTTCCCAAATTTTTAAAGAAAGTTATTTTTTTCTTTAAAGCCAAAGACCTTGAGACCTAGTTTCCGTAGGTCAAACACACCAGACGCTATATCTGATTAGCTTTTTTCCTGGAGATGTCCCTCGGGGAGCCCCCCACCCTCTGACTCCAGCGTGCTGCACAGCTGTCTCCTGGGACTCTCCTACACCTCCCTCCTGTGTGGATCGACTGTTTTTGGATTCCTTGTCTTTCTCTTTCTTGGTTTACTCCCTCATTTTGGTGGAGAATGCATACACAGGAGATAATATTTTCTGAAGCGTTGCATATCTGAAAATGTCTCTATCAGTATGCTCCGTTACTAGGTTGGCAGGGAATAGAACTTAAGTTTGGAAATCATTTTCTCTGACAGTTTTGAAGACTATCCACCTGCATTCTGGCTCCCAATGTTGAGGCTGAGAAATCTGATGCCGTCTATTCTGATTCTCGATCACTTGTATGTGAATGGGTTTTTCCTTTCTGCAAGCTTTTAGTATCTTTTTTTTTTTTTAATCCTTGGTGTTCTAACATCATAATGAATCTTTTTCCAGTCATCGTGCTGGGAATTAGGCGCGTCTTGCAATATGCAAATCCAAGTCTTTGAGTTCTGGGAAGCTTGATCTCATTCCTTGATACTTTCCTTTCCCTTCCTCTTTCTCTCTTTCTGAAACTATTGTTTTGAATGTTGGACCCTCCTGATTTATCTTCTACTTTTTTTAACCTTTCTTCTATTGTCTCTTTCTTTATGATTTTATTTACTTTCTGGAAATCGTCCTTAAGCTTATCTTCCAACTTCTCTCTCAACTTTTCTCCTGCTACCATAATTTTAATTTACAAGAGCTTTTTGAAAAATTCATACTTAACAGTGAGGCCCCAGATTGTTGTTTGGGTACTGGGAGCTGTGAGAGATAAAACTTATCAACTGTTGGGACTCACTGTGGCGTAATAGGGCCAGGAGCAGACATTTCACTGGAGGAACTCCCAAATGTCAGTACTACAGATCTCTTTTTTGGGGTCATTGTGTTTCTCTAGAGAAGAATGTTCCAGCATCCTGCCTGAGGGGTATGCATCAGGCAGAGAGAAATCTGGGAGTGGAGAGGCACAAAGGAGGAGAAGGTGGTGCCCAACATTCACTTTATAAATTCTCACTTCATCTCTCCTTTAAAGTACAGGGCCTCCTCCCCTCCACTATGCCTGGTTCCCTGATTCCACCTCTTCTCAGAACAAAACTCCAGTTTCCTCAGTGTGTGTGTGTGTTTGTGTGTGTGTCTGTATGTGTGTGTCTGTGTGTTGGGGGCGGGGGTGGAAAGTCACCCGCCTGTACCAGGTGGGTGAGTAGGCTGGGTTCTCTGTTCCAGCCTGGCCCCTGTCTTCATCGCCTTCTGCAGTAACAGGTGCCTCTGACTCCTTAGGGTTCTGCCTTCTCAGCTCTACCACCTCCTCCTTCTACTTCTCATCTTCTGAAATTTAACATGTCTCACCTCTATCGTTGCTACTCTTGTTCTTTGCCCTTGTTTTATATTTTGTTTCTCTCCTGTCTTTTTAGTGGGATTTTGAGAGAAAACAGCTGAACGCATGTGCTCCATCTATCACATTCAGCTGGCAGATTGGAGACTATGCCGCAGGGGTGGAAGGGAGAGGGTGGTAGTGTGTGGGCTCTGGAGCCAGACACATCCGTGGTTGAGTTCCAGCTCCACTTCTTCACATCCCTGTGTGACCTTGGCGAGATAATCAACCTCTGTGAGCCTCAGATTTCTCATCAGTCAAATGAGACTAATGCCACCTAACTCACAGAGGCATTGTGAACATTAACTCTGAGAAGGCAGGGATTTTCACCCAGGCCTATTTGAGTGCAAGGCAGTGCTCTGAGCCACCGAAACAGCCTGCCTCCCTAGAGAACAGCATGTGTCAGAGACGGGCTTCTTGTTCAGCCTGGGCCCAGGATGAAGAGGACACATGGAACAGGCAGCCCCCAAGCTGACTTATGCTGTGAGTGTGAGAGAAATCTTCAAAAAAAATTTTTTTTTAAATTTTTTTAATGGAGGTACTGGGGATTGAACCCAGGACCTCATGCATGCTAAACACGTGCCCTACCACTGAGCTACAACCACCCCACCCAACCCCCCTGGAGAAATCTTAAAGGCTGTAAACCACTAAGATTCCAAGTTTGCCTCTAACTTCTGCACAATGTCATGAAGAATGACTAATCCGACAGCACCCAAGGGGGTCCAAGTACTCCAGGACGATGTTGGGTAAGGGAAGCTCCAGCCACAGGAAGTCACCAGGTAAGGGCAGTGCGTGAGAGAGGCAGGAAGTGCTTGGCAACAGCTGAACCCGTGACAGTAAGAGACATGCCCTCCTTCTGGCAGGAGAGGAAGATGATTTATTGACATATTAACTTTGTGTTTCTCCCTCCCTTGGCTCTTTCAAGCAGGGAGCCAGTCCCTTGGTACTTCCTTGTCTTGGGTATTTCTGGTAGTCAGAGTGCAGAAGCTTCCAGAAGTCAGTGGCTGTGCTTTTTGTAATAACCTTTACTCTGTGGAGATTCTGTAACATGTCTTGGAAGAGGAAGAAAGAGTGAGCCTTTAAGAGCTGAAAGGAGGGAGAGAGATTTCTACCCGAGAAGGGAAAGGGGTGGAGTGTGACTAGGGCGGGAAGGGTGGGGAGAGGTCCCACACCCTGATTCCAGGCAGTGTGAGGTGATGACAGGGCCGCCCTGCCTAGGAATGGATGCCCACCCATGTGTGTCCCCAGGCAGGGGCCCCCAATCCTCCATCTTGAGGTCCTGCTGGAATGGGCTATCAGAATATTTCCTGACCAGAGGGAGGTGGGGCAGCAGGGCCCAAGTCTGGAGTTGGACAAGGAGATATGATACCTAATAGCAGACATGTGGCACAGGGTGGGACATCTGTCACCCCACAGCGCTGCAGTGGGCAGGGCTGGCTCATCTTCAACTCTGGCCTGACCAGGCAAGAGGCCTTCCTGGGGGTCCGGCTGCACGCTCATCTTCTTCTATCAGCCCCTGCACACCAGGCCAGTTCATGAAGGGACTGACCCAGGACAAGCACTGGACAGCAGCTGAGCGGTACAAGGGCAACTGGGTGGTTAAGAGGCAGATGGCCCAGTGGGTGCTTTCAGGCAAAGTGCCAACTCCTCATCATGGCGCATAAGGATAACTGTGGTCCCACCCCTGATGACCCCCCTCATTTCACCTCTAGCCACTTCCCAGCACAGCCCCTCCCTTCCCTGAGCTCCCGCCTCACTGAACTGCTCCAGTCCCTTGAAGGGGCTGCATTCTCTCCTGCCTTGTGGCTCTTCTACAGGCTGCTGTACATACTCAAACGCTTCCTTCTGCCACTTGGCTCATTCTACTCATCCCTCAGGACCCAAATCCTATTTATCCTTAGGACCAAATTTGGTCTTCTGCTCTAGGAAGCCCTCTGAACTCCCAAATCTAGATTGGAAATCTGTTCTAGGCCCCCCATAGCACTCTGATTTTCTGTCTTGGTCCTTGTCATGCCCGTTGTAATGGATTGTTTCTTTGTCCCATACGCTAATCTGTAAGCTCACAGTATCTTTAGTACCTGATGTGTGATGAGGAGGAAGGAAAGAGAAAGGGAAGGAAGAGGAAGAGAAGGAGAAGGCGGGGAGGGGAGGAAAGGGAAGGTTGGTGTCACCCACTTTGCCTTGCCCATGAGTCTTGAGATCTCCTTGCCTGTGAAGCTCTTCAGTAAGGAAGCCCAGTCCCCAGGCCTGGATGGCAGTTTGGTTGGGGTGGTTAGGGAGCCTGTGTCTCCTGTCTGGATTTAGGACAGGTTGGGGTGAGAACACCCAGGACAGCTGAAAGCCACATTGCTGAAGGGAAAGTTTAACTGCAACCAAGCAGAAAAATAAAGGTCACTGCCCAGAGGAAAGCCTGCATCTGGGTGAAGTGCAGCAGAAGCACGAAATGCTCAGCAGGTCGGAGCAGGCTGGGATGAGGGAGGGAAACCAGCAGAGACTTCTTGTTGATCCCAATATCTGTTTCCCCTTCTTTTCTTTTAAAATTTTGTTAATTTTTTTTGGCGGGGGGTAGGTAATTAGGTTTATTTGTTTATTTATCTTAATGGCAGTACCGGGGATTGAACCCAGGACCTCATGCATGCTAGACATGTACTCTACCACTGAGTTATATCGCCCCCCACAGCCCCCTCTTTTATTAAATATTCAACTGAACATATGGCCGTAGAATTAAATTTACATTTCCCGGCCTCCCTTGCAGCTAAATGGGGCCACGTGACTAAGTTTTGGCCAATGAAATAAAGTATGTGGTATGACTTCCAAAGTGTGTCCTTCAGGGAGGGTCCATGCCTTTCATATAGGGTGACTGACTTGTCCCAGTTTGCATGAGACTTTCCTGGTTTTAGCACGGAAAGTGCCGTGTCATGGTGATCCCTCTGTCCAGGGCAATCAGGGAGAGCTGGTCACCTCGTGTTCTTCATCTCTCCCTCCTTCCTTCTGACTAGTACGGGGGTGTGAGTGAAGCCAGCCTGGAGCCAGGAGGTGGAGCCACGTGCTGAGGATGGCATAAGGCTGGGCCGCCAGAACGGTGCCTGCATAGTGAGTTCAGGCCACTCAGGTTGTCCTGAATCTGGATCACCTGAGCCTGCGTCTATGGGCTTTATTTACCAGAGAGAAAAATCAGCATCCATGTAGTCTAAGCTTCTGTTATTCCGGGTTTTCTGACACATGCAGCTGCACAGAAACAGGACTAAAGCCTTGACAGATGCTAGTCTGTTATGCCGGGGGTTGGGCGTGTGGGGGCGGGGGCGGTCGTGAAAGTGCTCACTGTTTTAGGCAGCGCTGCCTCTGGGGCTGCCCCTGGGAGGGAGGGGCTGACATTAAGGTGAAGTTTCTACCCACATCTCGCCGAAGGCTTCTGTGCTTCCTGCTCTCATTTCTTTTAACAAAATGGTTCCCTTCCTAAAAAGCAATTTGAAAGCCACTGGTTCTCAAAAGAATGGTGACAGCCAGACCCACTGTCCCACTCTCACCACCCCCCCGCTACTTAGTTACTCTTGCCCACTCACGTAGGAGTTGCACAAAATTCATTCAGACCCAGACATGTCAATGAACCTAGAGACCAAAAAGAAAAAGGAAATGAAATCCTAGAAAAAGTTGCATAAGCCTAAACCCCCAGGAGAGACCTGACAGCAGACAGTGTTGCTGGTAGCAGCCCTGTATGGGACTTGCTGCTGCAGGGACCTCTCCAGGGGCCACTTTGGGGTGGAATCTTCTCCCTGGGGTGTTGCATCATGCCCCAGGTGGCCTTGTTTCTAACAAGGCATCGCTGTTCCTGGACATCCAGCCTCCAGGTTCACCTGCGCAACCCAGGAACTGTCTGGGTTTGTGGATAAGGCTGAGGGTGAGCTGTCAGCTTGGGGATGAGGGCACAAGGCAGGGTTATGCACAAAGACCTAGTGAACCTGGAAGGAAGGATTTCCCTTCTGGCTCCACCAGAAGGTTGGGTGGTTTGGAAGGTACTAGCAGAGCCCTGTACTGCCCTGTACTGGAGAGATACTAGGGGCCAAGACACCCAGGGCAAGTGGCCTAGCACAGGGTGTCCCAGAGGGGTAAAGATAAGCAGAGATGGGACAACTCTTCCAGCCCAACCCTTGAAGAGAGGGCTCTGCTGCATCCCATCTCAGCCACTTCCTGCTTGTGCCCTGTTTCCTCTTTTGTGGTGCAGGGAGTGATAAAACCTCCTGCATGGATGTTGTCAGGGTAGCATGCAAAAACTCAGTCCAAGGCCTGCTTAGTGTGGCTAAGTTTGTGGTTCTGGGCTGAGTTCTCTCATGAGGTTGAGGTCAAACTGTTGGTCATGACTGCAGTCCTTCGAAGGCCTGATGGGGGCTGGAGGATCCACTCCCAAGATGGCTCGTTCACAAGGCCGTTGGCAAGAGGCCTCAGTTCCTCTCTCCATGGGCCTCTCCTAGAGCTGCTTGAGTGTCTTCACCCCCTGGAGGCTGGCTTCCTCCAGAGCAAGTGATCCAAGGGACAGAATGAGGTGGGAGCTACATGCCTTTTACCATGTAGTCTCGAAGTCGCACACTGTCATTTCTGCAGTAGCCACACGGGCCAGCCCTCTTGAATGCCCTCCACAGGGGCATGAGCTTCAGGAGGTTGGGGGTCGTTGGACCATGTTGGTGGCTGGTACCACATGACGTCACTGAGCCACTGAGCCAATCCTGGAGCACCTGCTGCCTGACTTCTTGTTACATGACATAAGAAATCTTCTTGTCATTGTGCTGCTTATAGCCCAAAGCACCCTGATATCCCTTCTTCAAAATTCCTTTTTTGCTTAAGGCAGCCAGAGTTGGACTCTGTGACTTATAGCCACAACCCTTGGTTGATGCCTGGGGGTCAGCCTAGACTGCCAGCCTTGTGTAGGGAGAGGGGGAGGTGGGCTCCTGGGCTGCAGGCACCCTCTGTGACTCTCACTCCAAATCTCACAAATCTGACCAGCTCGTCCAGGGTCCAAGAACAGGCACTGTGACGGTAAAGAAAGCCCGGCTTTCACATACCTACATAGACATCTATAAGTAAAAATACAAAAGAAAAACACTCGCTGTAATGAAATGACTCAGTTCTGCCTGCTTCTCTGGACACCTCTGCAGCTGAGTCTCCATAAGAGGGGTAGAATCCTTCTCCTTCTTTCTCTCCTGTCTAAGATTCCCTGCTTAACTTTGGGATGGGGCTAATTCCAGTAGAGGCCCAGTTTCTGTCCCTTGAATGGCCAGTAACCAAGAGAATCTCAGAAATTGACATTGTGGGCCAGGAGAACACAAAATTTCCACATGTCGGGTCTCCTACCAAAGGTAGGCCAGGAAGCAGGATTCCCTGAGTGCTCTGTGGCCATCCACGTGGGCCCTGGCACATGCTCACATCTCAGAAGGAGGAGGAGCCTTTTTGAACTCACCCCCTCTGAAACTCAGGATTAGCCGCAGCTGGGCACCCATGGAAGCTGGCAGCACCATCACTGCCAGGCACGTTAATCATGTGCTGGGAAGAAGAGTCTTGTCCCAGCCTGGACTTCTGAACTCTGCTGGGTCCCAAGGGCACACATGCAGAGGGGCAGGCTGCAGGGTGGGAGATGACCTAGGGTCATCTTTATCCCAGCTCATACTCCCCTTCAGCTCAGAGAGGTTGTGAGTGACACAATGAAATGAACTACAAGAACTGTTTCACACTGATATCCATCATTGTGTGAAGAGGTCAGGCAAAGGGGTGCACTGGGAAAGAGTGCAGCAGACTGGGGGTCCCAGCTCTGCCACCCGTGTGCTGTGGCCTTGGGCAAGTCCCCTCTTGCCAAGCCTGTTTCTTTCTTTGAAAAGAGAAGTTAAATCACAAAATGCTATCTCTAAAGAGGACAAGGAAGTTCGTCTGGGGGCCTCATGTAAGGTAGAAGGCTTTGGGCTGCAGATAAAAGAAGACCCAACTGAAAAGAGCTTACACAACAAAAATGTTTTACACCCCATAACAAGTTCAGATGTTGGGCGGTTCCAGAGGTGGTTCATCCAGCAGTTCTGTAATTGCACTCGGGACAGCGATGACACAGGCTCTGTCCATCTTTCCACTCTGCCATCCTCACCTCAGGGGTTGGCAGCTCCCCCTCACGGTGGCCAGGTGGCTCAAACAGCTCCGGGCATCACTTTCTCACCGAGCCACTCCAGAGGCAGAAAGCAGTCAAATGTCTCTCTTGTGTCTCTTTTTCAGAGCGAGGAAAACTTTCCTAGAAACCCCCTGCACTCTGTCCCCCGGACCACCCCATACAGCCCACTGACCAGGGGTGTGTCACTTGCCCATGACTGATCCAATCCCTGATGCGGGGAAAGGAGTGACCGTGATTGGCTGAAACCAGTCAAGCATCACCCCACGGGCTGGGAAGAGCCCAGGAAGCACACGCAGAGAGGAGGGAAGAAGGTGTCGGGTAGGAAACAAACAGCTCTGCTCCTCCTCTTACAGACGAGGACCTGAGCGGAGAGGGACTTTCTCAAGTCAAGTCACACAGGAGTTGGTGGCAGTCAGAGGTGAGTGCAGTTCTGACTCCTGGACAAGCTATTTCATCACCACCTTTTGGTTCTGGCCTAGGTGATCTCGAGTCTGGAATAAAAATCTGATTCTCAGTGAAAACCTTTCCTTCTAGAGTCACTTTAAGCCCATGGCTGGCCCGGGCGGGACATAATTCTCCAGAGCTAACTCAAGCTCTTCAAGTTTGTCTGCCTCCAGCCTCAGAAGAACCTTAATGAGTAGTTGCTGTAGTGCAGTGGCTAAGAGATCTCAGGGCAGACAGAAGCCAGATCAGACCCCATCACTGCCTTATCTGCTATTTGTTGATCCCAGTGGACTATCCCGGCAGCAGCTGGAAGTGACACCTTCTGCCAATGAGAGCAGCAATTCGCAATAGTCACCCCATCATGATTATATCAATCAGCAGCCAGCTAGGAAAATACTAACCACGAGTTATTTCAGGCAAAGCAATTTTAATGAAGGGAATTGGTTAAAGGTGTTGGAAGGGCTAGAGAAACACAAGCATGACAAATGTGTTTCCCAGGGATCAGAGGGCTGCTACGTCCCAGGAGGCCACACACCTCACTGCTGGAGGAGCCACCCCCTATGCCCACCCCTTACCTCCAACCCAGCTGCAGCCACCACCACGATGCTGCCAGAGCCAGGCTGGCTTTTCCCTTCCTCTCGCCTTCTAACCTCTTCTGTGCCTCCGCTGGCTGAACCCAACTAGAAACCAGCTGGTCAGAGGAGTGGGATGAAAGGGAAGGGATGGAGGTCCCCATAGATCATACATGGGATAGAAACATGTAAGATGAAGATCATTCGCCTAGATCTAAGGGTCAGAGAGGCCTAGGTTTGTGTCCTTATTCCGTGACCTTGAGCAAGTCACCTCCCTTTTGTAAGCTTTAGTTTACTCATCTGTGAAATAGGAGTGATAATGCCATCTCAGAGTTGTTGTGAAGGCTCAAAAGAAAATGATCATAAAGAGCTTAGCACAGTAGTTTAGAAGGGGCTCAGTTCCTGAACATACCCTCTCACTTCAGGGCTTTTGTACTCTGTACTTCCTATTACCTCTGCCTGGAATGTTCTTTCCTATATATATTTTTTAATGCTATTATTTTCTGACTCATCTTCCTAGTCCAAATAGGACATTTTTAGTTGCAAGAGACCAAAAATTAGACCCAAAAGAGGCTTAATCAAAAGCAGAAGTTGTTAAAGCTGAGAAGTCCAAGTATAGTTCTGACTTCAGGTATGGCTTGATCAGAGGCTCAGCCAATAACATCAACATTCATTAACTCTGGATTGGCTCATGTGCCCACCTCTAAATCGATTTCTGGGGCCAGGGATACAGGACACACTAAACATTCCACTCAAATAATTTGAGCTGATCCTAGGGGTGGTTGTGGTTTCCCAGAGGAAAATTAGATATAGTTATAAGAAAGGATGAATGAGTGCCTGAAGTGAGCATGAAAAACAGCTCTCCACTCATGTTTGAGCTTGGAGGACTTCCTGGGGCTCACTCTCCCCTGTCCAAAGTTAAGTCATTTCCTACTGTGATGCACACTCAGCTCCTTATACGTCACAGCCCTCATCAGCTTATAATTACACTCTCATGAAGTTGAATGATGGCTGCCTCTCACCCTGGATTATGAGCTTGGAGAAGGCAGAGGCTATTTTGTCATCATGATATCCTCAGTGTCCCGCCCAGTGGGACACATGCTAGATACCCAGTAGAGTCTTTACATGACGGGGTGAACCTGGGACTCTGGTTATGATGAGGCCCTACCTGTTACCTTGACTTTTGCTAGCTGCACTGCCTCTTAAGCCAGAGTCTTCCCCTCCGAAATCTTCTCTCCCCTGCAAGCAGCCCTGGGGACACTTGCACAGGACACACTTCCCCAGAGAAGAGAATGACAATTTTCCCATGGGACCTGGGAGGCCTGAGACCCAGAACTCTGGGTGGGTGATTCAGATCAGCAGAAGCAACTTGATGAATCAGGAGAGGAGCCAGCGGAAAAAGGAGGGTTACTTTGGATTAAGAGCTTTAAGAGGAGTGATTCATGATCATTGCGGCTGACATTTAAAAAGCCCCAAATACTTTTGGTAAATAGTGTGCCGCTTTGCATTTTGCCTCCCATTTATCCTGGGAATGAAGCAGTTGCTCTGGGATATATCATATTTCACTTTCTGCTTCTCAAGCATCAGTGATGTTTGGCTCCTCAGTTTCTCGTGTGTAACTTATCACCAAAGCCTATTTTCATGGAAGCGCTTGCCTGGTAGAGTCAGACTGGGCTCTGGTGTCAGATGGGGCATGGTCTGCAGCCCGGTTCTGCCATCTGCTCTCTGTGTGACCTAGGACAAGTTACTTAACCTCCCTGAGCCTCCATTTTCTCTCCAATAAAGTAAGGATAATAACATCAGCCTCGCAGGGCTTTGGGGAGATTTAGATGGGGATGTCTTTGGTATTGCGATCTTCAGGTTTAGCCAAAGCTGTGGCGGGTTGGCGGAAGGGCTGGGAAGGTGCATGTGTATCATGTGAGGGAGGAGATGGGGAAGCCACAGGGCTCTGGGATCTCACTGCTCTACCCAGGGCTGGGTGCGAGTCTAGGTCCCCAAGAGAAAGTCTGTGGACAGAATTCAGAAGGGCTCTTTGCCCAGATATGAACTCTGCAAGACGCAGGGCAGTGTGGCTTCAGGGCCTAGGAGACAATGTGAGACACTGGGGACAGTGTGTGTGTGTGTGTGTGTTTGTAGGAAGTGTAGGGTGACCAACCAGCCTGGTTGGTCTGGGACAGAGGGTTTCCCAGGATACAGGACTTTCTCTGTTAAAACCAGGAGAGTCTTAGGCAAAGTGAGACATGGTGGGTGACCCTGGAAGTAGGCCTTTCCCCCAACTTGTGCTGGAGCCCAGCAGGGCATGAGCATCCTGACGCCAGGGCCCCAGCTTTCATGGCACCAGGAGTCAGCGCAAGGGGCCCAGCCATTAACATGGTCACGGGTGCCAGGGACAGAGAAAATGGGGGGTGAGCACACCACCTCACCTCAGACCCACCCTCAGGCACTCCCAGAAGTCACTGGGTGACGTGTTGCAGGAGGCTGGAGGCCTGCATTAGTAGAGGGGGAAAGAGCCACCAAAATGTGGGTTATGACTACCACGGTGGTCCAATGAGGCCTGGGGAAACTTGGGTTCCATGTAAAGGCCAGCCCAGAACCTGGCACTTAGTGTGATTTTTGTCATCGTATTTTCTAATTGGTCATTGACAGTCCAGAGTGCTACTTTTTAACTTTGAATCTGGTCACTTTAGAGAAATCTTTCATCTTAATAACTCTGGAGTTGATTTCTAAGTATCTGGGATACAAAGCTATATCACCTGCCCTTAATGATACATTTGTCTCCAGCTCCAACATCTGTGCTCTGATTTCTAAACCACGTCCCACAGCACTTCTCAGACCATCTAGACAACATTGGATGATAGCAGCGATGGTTGTTGCCCATTGTTTTATTTCTGTATCCACTAATTATGCTCTAGTCAAGTGCTTCTTGGTCTTGGGATACTCTTTGAAGTAGACCTGCTGAGTCCCAGTCCTGGGAAGTGTTCTAGTGCTTCACTATTAAACGTCTGGAAAGCCCTTAGCTGGAAAGAAATACACTTCATTGTATTAAAGAAGCATCCTTCTGTTTTTAAGAGCCTTTATGAAGGATGGACATTGGGTTTTCATTAGACCTGCATCAGCCCTGCTTCTGAAAAACCTCAGTGTCTTTGTAAAATGGGGGCAGGGGTAGGGGAGTGGGAGGGGAAACAGTAACCACTTCATGGGGCTATTATGAGGAATAAGTGAGCTTACACCCATGAAGGGCTTAGTGGAGGGCCTAATATAGTCAAGCTGGCAGGTGTCATCGCTGACACAGGTCCCATCTTGGGGCCGTCCTGACACACTGCTCTCCTCCTCCAGGCCAGGAGACCCTGTGTGGCTCCCCTGCTCCTGCCCTCAAGGAAGGACAGCCAACAGTGATCCAGGCCCCCAGAAGCCAAATGCTCTTTTCAGGTGGAATTTGGCTGAGAGCCACAGGCTGAACGTATGGGAGGCAGGGTGGGTTGGGATGAGCCCCAGGGTAAGCACAAGAGCTGGAGGACCTTGGAGGGCCTGGCTCTGTCCCATCCAGCTGTGTGACCTCAGAGTGTCGCTTGACTCCCTGTGGCTGCTTCCTGAGGAGATCTGAGGCCGGTCCCACTCACCAGGGCGGTAGAGTGAGGCCCGGGACTGAGCCAGGGGAGGGGCGCTGGGTCCGGGGCAGATGGAGGAAGGACTGTGGTTACTAAATAACAACATGACAGGCAGGACAGCAGACCCTGTGAATTTCTCCCAAATTCCTCCCCCCAACCCCTGACCCTGCTCTCCTCTGCACACACCTGAGTGCGCTTTTCAAAGGAGGTAGGCAGAGCCAGCTCCAGAATTTGTGGGGCCCGGTGCAAAATGAAAATATGCCTTGCTCAGCACTTATTAAGAATTTCAAGATGGTCACAGCCAAGCATTAAACCAAGAGTGGGGCCTTTCTAAGCAGGGGCCCTTCTGTGACGGGGCCCTGGGAGTAGGGATACTCCAAATCAGGGACTTGGGACAAGGAACTCCCCCGAGGTAGAAACCAACAGTGTAGTCGTGGGGCTATGAGGTGGAGCCTGGGGCTCCCGAAGGCCATGGTTTCAGCATCACAGCAAACCTTGTCTGGAGAGTCAAAGTGTCAGGATGGCAAGACAGTCCGAGTGAGCCCTCGTCCATCTGGGTCCCTGATGCTGAGCCCTGCTTCCCTCTCCTGTATTCTGGGGAAATGAAGCAATAAGTACCCACCCTGGCTAAACTAGTAGAGTGGGGCTTCTGACATTTAAAACCAAATATAGCACTGGTAAGAATTGGGGCCTTTCTCCAGTAGAGCAATGCAGGCGCACACCTGAATTCTGGAGTTAGAGCACAGTACCCTGGGGGCCTTCCCTCCACTGTTCTCCCCTATAGGAAGTGCAGCTCCCTCCTTACAGTTCTGGCCTAGGGGCGGGCCACTCAGTCCCTCCCTTATCTGAGAAAGCCTGGAACATTCAAACACTTGACTAAAGGCTTGGGAGTACCAAGAGAAATCAAGATAAGAAGGTGTGGAGAGGGTGATCAACAGGGGCCTTGCATCTGGGGGTGGCTGGATCCTCCTTATCCAGGAGCAGAGAGGGTGTCCAAAGAGTTCCCCTTCTCAGTCCCTCAGCCTCAGCTGGGCTCTGTTTTCATTTCCTCTCATCCCTTCTGGAGCTGGGCTGAGCAAGTGGGTACATACCTTTCCACCAAGCAACTCAACTTTTTAGAGTCCATCTTACAGAAAAAGATACATTCAAGGATGTTCGCTGCAGTCCTGTTTGTGATATTCTAATAGCTGTGAGTGAATGAGTATGTGTGTGTGTGTGTGTGTGTGTGTGTGTGTGTGTGTGTAATATATTTAACATAGAAACAGGTCTGGAAGCATATAGTCCAAACTGTTAACAATAGTTACCTCTACGGAAGGAAGGGAGTGGGGAAGGAAGAGAGACTTTCCTTTGCCTCTGCACACTTTATACACTTCTGCTTAGTTTGATTTTTAAAAAATTATTTTCTCCAGCACATATTCATGTGTAAATTATAGAATGTTTAATTGAAAAACAATTTTTAAAAAATCATGTTGTGCAAAATTTTGAAAGTTAGAGAAATGAACCTGGTAAAGTGTGATGCTGCAGATTTGTCAGAGTATTGATCCTCATAGTGATTTCATTTCCTCCAGCAGTTTTCAGCAGTCTCTGGGCAGGCATGGAGAAGAGTGGTGTTGAAAGCACCCAGGAGAATGTACTGAGCTCAGATGCAGGCACCCAGTAATTATTCTAGGCATTTGACATCACTTAGCCTGTTTAATCCCTGTGAGGTAGATATCTTTAATCCTAGATTTCAGTGGAGGAAAGCAGCTTGGAGAGGGGACATATGGCAGGGCTGGGATTCAGACCTCAGGGTGCAAGAACTCTCCCACTTGTGGCTGCTTCTAGCGTAGTTCAATGGGGAAGGCAGGGAGAGGAGTAGAAAGCCGAGCCAACAGCAGTCTTTGAATGCTGGCCCCCAGGTGGAGGAGGAAGTAAAGGCAGAGGGAGCATCTATTGTATCAAGGATCAGCTTAGGTGTAAGAGGTGTGGAAACAGAGTCGGTTTGGGTTTTAGATGAATAAAGCTGTGTGGGGCCCAGCATCTTCTTGTCTCTAATGAACTGGAAAGGGGGTTTATGAGGACTGAGGAGTCTCCTGGAAATGGCCCGTGTTAGTGCGGGACTGCGCCCAAGCTGGCGTCTGTTCCTTGGCTGACTCCTTTCCAGCCCCACTGACTTCATGCCGGAGTCCTAGGAGTAAGAACTGAAGTCGACATTTAACTACAACCCTGAGCCCAGTGGGGGTCAGGCAGCTCTGCTTGGGGGTCCCTGCACCCAGGGGAATGGATTGGGGGTGGTAGGGGAGTGAGTTCTACTGCATGTCACAGAACTTCAAGATGCCCATATGGCTCAGGGGGTGCCCCTCCTGTAACAGGAGTGGGATTGTTCATGAGCTCCCAACACACCTCCACATGATTGGGTTCTTCTTGGGACTCAGGAGTCCTGGGTGAGCCAGTGGGTAGCACGCCAGTGAGGTTTGGGTTACTTCTGTCATTGTGATCCCTTTTGTGCCCCTGTCACTGAGGTCTGGGGAAACAGGGTAGAGAAGTGTTCAGGGACCTCAAGTTGCAGGTTATGATCAGGAAAGGAGGGTGGGGTGGAACTAATGTTAGGTAGTTGAAGCTGAGATGGGGGAGGGGCTGCAACTTCCTGGGGTGTCCCAAGCTGAGCTCCAGAGTATAGACAAAAGCAAGTTGAGGGAGTTGCTCTTTGTGACCCCAGAAGCAGGCAGAGGACTCCTACCTTTCCTATCTGCTTTTGCTGTGTTCTTAGACTTAGGTCTCTAAGTCTAGGGTCCCCAAATTGCAGAGCTGGAAATCAGTCAACGCTGCAATCCAGCAGTTCTCTGGGAACAGAGAAGTAAGGCACCAGCTCAGGATGACACTAGGCAGTGCCATGAGGCCAGCGAGGCGCGGGGAAGGGGGTGGAGGGCGGCGGAGGGGGGGGGGGATCAGGATCCTCACTCCTAATTAGAGCAGGGCTCAAGGATTTCCAAGGAGAAGCCAGGACACCGAGGTCCTGACTGCGAAGGTGGGGTGCCAAGAGGGCAGCCTGGAGCCCCAGAAGAAGGCAAGGTCACTGCTAGGGAATCATCAAGGCCGACTTCTCAGTGAGCGGAGAGGGGAGGACAGAGCGCGTGAGATAGACTTTCAAGCACTCCGATGGTTCAGAGTATTTTCTTCATGAATTACTCTTCATTTAGAAGGGTCCAGATTCTGCCTGGAAAAATTACCTTCTAAAACCTGCAGAACAAATGCAGAAAACACTAAAATTTAGATAGAATAACGGGTGATAGTTAAAATCTTTCAAGACATCGTCATTGAACTGTTGGTACTTTTATAAGGCAGCGGGGCATAAATATGATTATTGTTAAATGTGCTTAAACTTGATCATGTAAATCACGTGCCAGTGGTTTGGGCCAGGTCGGCTAGTAAAGAGGGCCAATAGCACAAAGCTGCTCTAGGGTTACCTGGGCTTTCTGCTCCGCCGCCCTTGGGAAACTGCCCGGTGCGCACCCGGGGTACACATCGCGGCTCAAGGGGCGCTTGGGCTGTGGATCTTAGGTTCCTCGGTGCCTTGAAGCCCGAGTCGCCGCAGGGAACCCGGAGCCTGAGCCTGTGCGGCAGTTCCAGCGCCACAGTAGGGACTCCAGCCCGGAGCATGCCTCCGGGTCTTTATAGTAGCCGGGCCCGAGTGGGGAGCGGCGGCATCTAAGGGTCGCTCCAGGGCCGCGCTAGGAAAGGTGTGGACGGCGGGAGAGGAAAGGGACCCGCCGCACCGGTGTCTCGGCGGACAGGGAGCCGCAGGGAGGGCAGGAGTGCGGGCGGGTCCGAGGTGGGCCGCTCCAGGGTACGTGATGGACACCCAGGGGCGCCACCCTCCAGCTGACGAGGGGAGGAGATCCAGGTACAGAGAGGCTAAGTGATTCGTCCAAGGTCACACAGCGGGCTGGCGGCGGTGTGTGTGTGTGTGCGGGGTGCAGTTCTGACAGCACGTCTGGGGGTAATCACAGGCCTCGCCCTGCACGGCAGACGCCTGGTTCAGCCCCCGCAAGCAAGCAGCCTTTGGGGTCTTGGGAGCCCCGTCCTTTGGTCAAGATGAGAGTAGGACGGCGCCCCCAACCTGTTACGAAATGTAGCTTTTCAGTATCCCAGCATCGCAGCCTCCCAGTCGCCAGTGCAGGCGGGCGTGGTGCTCCGGGTCTTGGCGCACGAGGGAGCGCACAGGACTGTGACCCCGGACAATAACGCCCAGCCTCCACCTGCCTGGGGTCCAGAGTGTGGGCGCCTCATTGCCCTGTCACCACCGCCCCAAACGAAGGCCCTTCCACCGGCCTCTTTAATAAATGAGAGAGCTCTAAGGCTTAGAGATAGGGAGCTGACAGAACTAATGCAGCTGCTAAGTTATGGAGTCAGGATTCGAACCCAGTGGTCTGTATTTTGGTAGCCCAAACCCCGAGATCAGAGCCCACCGGCCCAGAGTGGCTGTGTGTGCCCTTGGGTAAGTCGCTTTTCTCAGGCAGGCAGCCGGGCCAAGAGCCCCTCCCGTCGTGGCCGCGCATGCTCAGTAGCTGGCGGCGCCGGGAGGAGGCGGCGGGCGCCCCAGCTGCTTTGCATTGACGCCAGCACCCACTGGAGGTCACCGCTGGGGGCTGGGCGCGGCGTGCTGCCGGCAAGACCGGGCCGGGAACGTGGAGCCGGAGCCGGAGCCGGAGCCGCAGCCGTAGCCGCAGCCGCGCTACCCGCGCAGCTCCCGGGTGAGCGCCGCCGCTTCAGCGCTTCTCGACGGCGCGGCCCCAAGTCCGGCTGAGGCCGACGCGGCCTCGCTGCCCCGACGGGCTTGCTCCAGACCCCACCCCTCAACGGCTAGAGAGTCTAGGCTAGCTTTCTGCGCCACCGGCGCTCGGACCAGGGGCGTTTATTCGCCGGGCGGCAGACGGAGCGGCGTGGGTGCCCGGGCCTGGGGAGGCGGCGGCAGCGCGGCGGAGCTGGAGCGAGCGCGGCGGGGAGCTCACCTCCCCCGGGGGGCGCACCGCCCCACGGCGAGGGCGGCGTCGCTCGCGCGGCGCGGACTCGCCCGCTCTCGGGTCGGGAGAGTGCAAATCTCCTCCCCTGAAATTCCCCGGAAGCGCGGCGCGGCCGAGGCGAGCGCGGCGATGTGAGGGAGGCGGCCGGCGGCTCCCGCCTCAGGAAGGGCATGTTCGGAGGGGCGGCCGTGGCGCGCCGCCCGCCCCAGCGCCCCCTCCCCACCACCGCCGCCGCCGCGCCCGCACCGCGATAAAAGGGGCGGCCGCACTTCCTGACGCGAGACCCGCGCTCGCCGCCGCCCGCCCAGGCGGCGATGACACGGCGCCCGCGGCGGCCCCGAGGCGCCGGGCGGGCCGTTTGCTGACCGGATCGCGGCTGCCCGCCAGCGTGTCCGCGGCGCCGCCGCCAGCATGGGCTGCGCCCCGAGCATCCACATTTCCGAAAGCCGGGCGGTGTACCACGGCGGCAAGGAGGCCGAGGACGCGCCGGGCCCCGCGGCGCCGCCGCTGCCGCCCGGCGGGCCGCGCCTCCCACCCGGCCAGAAGACGGCCGCCGCGGCCGGGTCCCGCGGCGCCAGCCTCGCGGAGTCTGAGCCTCGCGGCTGCAGCGGCAGTAAGGTAAGGGGCGCCGGGCGGGGGCTTCGGGGCTGCGGTCCGCGGTGACAGGCGGGGCTCCCTCTCGGGCCTCGGTGCCCTCTCGCCCGGTTTTGGCTGACTTTGACGGACGCCAGCAGACCGTCTTGCCGGGGCAGCGACCGGTGGAGGACCGACCCGGGTCCTGGGGACTCTGCGTAGTCGAGTTGTGGTTAGGACTCTTTCCGAACCTTGGTGTCGGTTCCTGGGACGCATCCGACGTCTCGAGCACTAGGGACCGCTGTGAACTTGACTGAGGCGCTTGAATCAATTCCCCACCAAACAGCGGGTACTGGGTAACCCGCAGGATATTCTGGCGCGCCTCTGAACGTGAAATCAGTGCGAACTTTGTTCTTTTGGTTCTCGTGGTGGAAAGGGAAGGGCGGCTGGCTCTGTGAAGCCGGGGTACTGGACCCTATCACCCTGTCGTGTTTTCCCTCTTTCAGGTTTGCACAAGCATGCAGTTGCAGTTTTCTGTTTTCTTCGGGACTATTAAAACATAATCTGGAACATCAGCTTTGCTTCATTGCACACGTATTTGAGGTTCACGTTTATTAGCATACATGTACTTAAAGCGTATGTAATTAGAAAATACTATCAGAGCAACGCGGTCTTTGAAGCATTCAGCAGAACAAAGTTAATTTTTCATTAAGCAATCTTACTGAGACAATTTATTTTTTTAATCGCGTGTCTTCTCCAGCGCCCGTTCCTTTGGCTGTGTTTTGTCAAAGTTGCTGCTCTTAGTCTTTGCTAAAGTTTTCTAAAGGAAAAATACTTTAAAAAAAAAAAAAAAAAGATTCATGAAGACAAACTGCAGTAGCTCTCCGGCTCTCTGATTTGAAATTTTAGAGCTGGAATTCATGCTTTTGTTTAAGTGTTATTACACTAGGGGGAAAAAATTTCTGTCAACATGGCCACATATTGAAGATCATCCCTTTCACTGTTGCTGTGTTTTGAAAGAGTCATTTGCAAAATTGTCTTGATTTTGCTTACTGAGGACTGCTAAATCTCCCAAATTTGAGAGAAATTGGTTTACTCTGTCTTAAATTCCTTAAGTCATTATATCTTTTCTATGTGAAATTTGAAAAGTCTTTTTCAGTGTTGCGTAACATAGTGAAGTGATTTCTCCCCCTCTCATACCCTGTCTGAAAATTCAACTTCATTCTGATTATCAGGATTTGGATTCCTTCTCCTACAGTCTTTGAAAAAACCTGTGGTAGTTTTAAACTATTAACCCAAGCTGATCTTAATATCCTTGTAATGCTTGTATAGTAAGCTACCTAATTGGCTTTTTAAAAAAGTGTTACGCAGGTAAAGTTGAATATGGAAGCTTTAACAGCTTTCAGGTTTTTGACCCCAATCTAATATTGGTTATCTTGCATTAATTTTAGTATTCAACTTTTGGTTCACTGAAGGAGCTCTTTCAGAAAGAGGCCCTTGTGTCTTATTGGCCTTTTTGTGGCAGCGTGGGTGTCCTAAATTCCCCCAGGTAAGCATTCCCAGTGCCCCAACTTGGTCTTCTGCTATCCACACTGCCTGTGGGTCCCCTGAGTTTCTAAGTCTCCTGTATTCTGTCCCATTGTCTTGAGCTGGGGCCCAGAAAAATACATTCAGCATTTACAGTGCTTAATCCAGTGGCATGCGTACAGTAGGTACTAAATAAATGTTTGTTGAGTTTGATTTTTGTTAACGGAACGATAAAACTTTTTCAGTCACTGGAATTTGATGCCTTATAACCTTGAATATAGGCTTTAAGGTTACTTTCTCAGGAGGAGGAGTCAAAATATAAGTAACACCACAGTCACAGAAACAATAGCCCCATGCTTGTTATGCACGAGCTATACATGTTGGTACCACATCTCAGTTACAGATATTTGTAATTAGACATATCAGGTAATAGGCAGAGGTAAATACCAGCATTTTTTTTAGTTCAATATTTTTTCTTTAAGGGAATGAAGCTTTTGAAATTAAGATATTTAATATACTCCGGAAATTTAAAAATCCATGTTTAGAGAAGATAAGCTTTCAGCAATTTAGCAAAATCAAATTATTATATAATGAATTTGAGCTCCTTTATATTAACATGGCAAGATCCAATTTTAGTTCATTAAAAAATGTTTCTTCTTAAAAATATAGTAAGTTAGCTTATCAAAGTGAATTCCAATCAGGAATCCGTTGGGGAAATTTTTGTATCTATAGCACAGAGTAAACACCAGTTCATCAGAATGCTTGGGAGGTTGGCGATGAATTGTATTTTCTGATTAATTAAGCAGTACACCCCCTACACTGTAGTGTATCCCATGTGTGTTCCATGAAGCAATTTGTGGACTGTTAACGGGTATTAAATGAAAAAGGGGTCCATGGTCAAATTAGTTTGGGAAATACTGGCTCAGACTAAGTTTGGCAGATCTCTTTCATATAGAATTTGTCAGAAAATTTAATTTCCTAAAATACACTGTGAATCTCCAAGGGGTGGTTGGAGTGTGCAACATTCCCAAAACTTGTTTGATTATGGAGTCCGTTTACTGAAGTATATCTTAGGCAGGCCACATGTTAAGACATGATTCCTAACGTGAGATACCAATATTCAAAGTACAAGAAATATACTTAACAATAAAACTCAATAAACGTAATTTGCTGCTTAATGATTCCAAAGGTACTTTAGGGTTTTGTACTACATTAGGCTGGGTCATCTTTATGAACTTATTTAAGTACTACTAAAAATACTCTGACTGTTTATTCATTTCAGGAGTTATGGTCTATGTGGTTACAGATAATGAATGCTGTGTTCGGTTTGAACACTTACAGTTTTGTTTTGTTTTTAATCAGGGTGTACTTTAACTGTAACATTTAATATTTTCTTGTCAGTCTTTAGATTTACTCCGTTTTCCCTTTCCTTAGCTAGGACTTGAGTTGCCCTTGAAAGATTTGAGTGTGGGGGCAGGAGTGTCAGAGGAGACCCTGTGCTCACCTCCCTCCCTTTCTGCAAACGCCCAGTGGCTGCAGTGATGGACGCCCTCCCCACCATGTGTCACTAATCAGCTCTGTGAGAGGGCAGTCAGGTCTGTTTTGTTCACAGCTGTGTCCCCCCACAAAGTAGGCCTTCCATAGACATTGGCTGAATTGGAGAATTGTGTGAGCCAGGCTGTAGAAGTGGAAAATCCAGCCGGCCCAGATAAAGGAGAAATAGAAACCAGTTTAAACTAGAGTGGAGACTGTAGAATTTAGATTGGATTTTTTGGAAGTCTCTGATATTGCTCTTTCAGAGCAATTTTATTTCAGAGCATTTGCATATGTTTCCACCCTGGTGAGCAGAGTAGATTTCCCTATAAAGATTTAAGGATTAGTGCAGCTGGGTGGGCCGCACACAACAGGTGACAGATATTAGCGTGGCCACATACTAACCTTTAACCTGGGGCTACTGCCTTCAGGGCTCGAAATTCTCTCAGGCCAACTCTCCGTTAGTTCCTTTGCTTCTGTCACCTTCTCTTCCTCCACCCAGTTTCTCTTACTTTCCACCACCTTTCCCTTCTTCCTAGTCTTCCTCCCTCCTTTTTCCTACCAGCCCACCATCTTCTACAAAACTGGTGAAGTTAACCACCCTAGTCATCCAAAGTTTAGTGACTTCTTAGTGTTTCCTAATTATGGAATAAACTTTTTTTTTTTTTGCCTGGTTTTAATGTACAGAGTGCATTAACCAAATTTTTATATTTCCCTAAACAGAAGCAAATTTCTCTTTGTGTGTGACCTGACTGATTCCCCTCTCCCTCCCCATACCCTTGGTGGGTTATGTGGAATTACTGAAAGTTTCCCTCCAAAAGTGTAGTTAAGACCCAACTTTCTGTTCCTGAAATAAGTGACTATAATTTATCTCTGGAGCTCAATGGGCTGTGAGTTCTCTTATCTTTCTGTTCCTATGCTTTTTGGTGTGTAAAATCTCATCATCTTGCCAGGTCTAGCTATAAAGATACTGCTTTATATCTTTTTCCCATTCCTATTATACGCATAAATTACTTTGTATTATATGTTTTTTAGCACTTAATATCATTACCACCACAACTTGTGATTCTTAAGAGGGGTGTTGTGAATGTCACAAACCTGCCCTGGGCTGGCCTTGACCCACTCCTCGCTGAAGTGAGTGTTGGGTTGGGGCCTGTGGTAACTTGGGGCACAAATGTTCCTTGTGAAGTGGTTTATGACACTGGTTTTCCCTTGGACGGCTTGCCCGTTTGGATTGGGTTCTTCAGTAGGGGAAGGTTCATGATGTGAGGCCTCAGGGTGAGGCAGACATCTCAGAATAACCTAAAATGCCTTAGAGAACAGAATATTTTTAAAAATTAAAATAAAAAATCAAAGAACAGAGGGAGAAGTTGCTTAGGAAATGAGTAAGCTCCTGGTCTTGTCCAAAGTCAGTGGCTGTAGCCTGGTTTCTCACTCCAGCAAGGCAGTAGAAAGCTATGGTCTCTGAAGCTCTTAGAGTGCAGACTGTTTGTACTAGTAATAGCCCCCGTTCCTTGAATGCCTTCTATGCTGAAGGCACTGTGCTGGGTGCCTTACAGATGTTATCTCATTTCAACCCTGTGAGGTGGCTACTGTCATTTCCCTTTTGCAGATAAGGCACCAGAGGTTAGAAACTCACATGAGTGCATACAATTAAACTGGGATTCAAACCCATTGTTCCTGGTGCTCATCCCCCAGGTTGTTGCTCTCTTAACCCCGTCTCTATTCTCTAGCTTTTGGCTAGGATATGAATGTCGCAGGTCCACCTGGGTTTTAAGCAGGCATCCAAAATCTATGTTACTAAGATTTTGTTAAGTCTTGACTTACTGGGGAACCTGATTCCAGCCCTACCTTGGGCTTCCATGTTTGTGGACGTCGCAGCCGTATGTGGCCCTGTCCCAGTTATTTCCTGAAGTCAGGCATCTTGTGGGGCCCTCAAATCTGTCCTCTTTTTTCTCTGAAGGAGTACTTTCTCCTCCTTCCTCAGGGTGCAGGTATCCTGGCTGGGCCAGGAGCTCCCTAGGAGCCAGTTCTTCCCTTCAGCCTTCACCCAAGTGCAACACCCCTGTCCCCTTCTGCCCCCCAGTTCTGCACACACATCCTCCCAGGGTTGGGTCCAGATATCTTTCTTGAGCCCCTGGCTGTACTTGCACTCTCTCTTCCCTGCTCTTGGGACCTTCCCCTGCAGCCCTTGTGGGCTGGGATTTCTGTCTCAAGCCTCCTGCCAGATTATAGGCCACTGCCAGACTGGGTCCTAGTTTCATTACAGTTCCCAAAGTGGTTGGCACACTAAGTAAGTGTTTGGATAAATATACCAGTCTCTAAGGCTGAAAGGGCTTTCTTTTATTCATATTTCATGGATCTATCTCTCCTGTTTAAGTTTAACAAAAATTATTGGGGTATGCTGTATGAGTTTTAACAAAAAGGCAGAATACCCTGAAGCCAGTGATTAATCTGTAGGGTAATTAGTAAAGCTTTTGCCTCTCATTTTGGCCATGTTAGGGTTGAGCAATGTTCCTGGGTCCCCTCCTCCTGTTCTACTTTTGTTCTGCTCTGTGAGAAGAGCTGCAGAGTATCTTGTCAGAGAGCTGTTTTGATAAGTTATATATTGCAGTTTCTTAGCTGCCGGCCTCATACACAGTGTGCCCATCTACACAGGCAGGAAGGATGTCACAGATTTCCCCGAACTTGAGGATGGCCTCAGAGAACTCAGTGAGGGCGACTTGCCACTGCTTTTATTCTGTGTGGGCTGGAACACACCTTCAGTCTGTTGAATTCATGCTCATTTGCTGTCTGTGAGTCTCCCTTCCATGTCCTGCTAGTGAGTCGGGCAGCCGCTTCAGCAGCTCACTCTGCTCGTGGGACAGCCAGAGGGCTGGTGGCCCCTCAGCACTATCCCTGTGGTCTTCAAATGTTTGCAGTTGACAGCAGCTGCCCAGTGAGGTGTGTTTGAAAGAATATAGGAGGAGAGCCAGAGGTGGTCATTTTAAGTTCAGCACCAC
Source organism: Camelus ferus (assembly GCF_009834535.1). Taxonomy (NCBI): domain Eukaryota; kingdom Metazoa; phylum Chordata; class Mammalia; order Artiodactyla; family Camelidae; genus Camelus; species Camelus ferus. Next base: position 10,440,918 of record NC_045722.1, on the reverse strand, counting down.
GAGGTACTGCCTGTGTGATATTTGGCAAGTTTTGATCCTACGTTTCCTCAAGCATAAAATGAGACTCAAATACCTGGGTTTTACTGAGGATCACTTAAGCTAATCTGTGTGAAAGAATTTTGTGAACTCCAGAGTGCTAGCACATGTAAGGATTGTTCTTCTTCTTTTGATTACCTTTTTCAAAGGCAAACGTTGCTCAAATCTGCTTATTTTTTTTTTTAAAACAAATCTCTTCCTTTTTAAAATGTGTTTTTGTCTTTTCTCTAATACTTTATTGTGAAAAGTTTCAAACATACAGCAAAGTTAAAAGAATTATCACATGCATACCTACCATCTAGATTCTCCAGTTAACGTTTTCCTGTATTGGCTTTACCTCATGTCTCCATCACTTTATCCACCCAGAAGTCCGTTTTATTTTTGGATTAATTTCAAAGTAGGTTCTACACCTCAGTATATTTAACTCCTAAACATTTCAGTATGCATATCACTTACTAGAGTTCAAGATTTGTTTCCTTTTTTGAGGGGGCAGGGACAAATCTGTATACCCATGTAATACAAATCTTTGTCAGGATACAGAATATTACCATCACCCCAGAAGGTTCTCTGTGCTCCTTCTCCATTCCTAACCCCACCTGCCTGACAACCATGGTTCTGTTTTTTTTCCCCATTATAAATTTATTTTTGCCTATTTGAGGCTTCCTATAAATAGAATTTTAAAGAGTGTATTCTTTTGTGTAAGGCTTTCACTCAGCACAGTATTTTTGAGATTCATCTATGTTGCACGAATCAGTAGGTTGTTTTTTTTTTTCTTCTGAGTTGTATCCTGTTGTGTGACTAGATCACAATTCACTTATTCATTCTGTTGTTGATGGAGAGTAGGGCTGCTTCTGATTTTGGACTATTAAGAATATGCTATGAATATTCTAGTATAAATTATTTTGTGCACATATGCTTTTATTTCTCTTGGGTAAATACCAAGAAGTGGAGTTGTTGGGTCATAGGATAGCTATTATGTTTAGCTTTTTAAGAAACTGACCTTTTCCCAAGGTTACACAGTTCCACATTCCTGCCAACAGTGTACAATAAAAGTTCGGTTGGTCCATATCCTTGCCACAGTTTGGTGTTATCAGTCATTCTGGTGGATGTGTAGTGGTATCTCCCTGTGGTTTTGATTTACATTTCCTTGATGGCTAATAATTTTGAGTATGTTTTCATGTTTCTATTGGTCATTTATATAACTTCCTTTTTGAAGTTTTTAACACTTTTTTATGAAAAGGAAATATAAATATTGTCATGATCTCTGGGTAGGGAAGGACTTATGAAACAAGTTATACAAAGCATTTACCATAAAGGAAAGAGTTGATAAATTCAACCAAGTTAAAATAAGGAACTTCTCATCAAAAGAAAAGAAAGGAAACCATAAACTGAAAGAAGATATTTGCAACATATAATACCAATAAAGAACTAGTACTCAGAACAGATATAGAACTCCGACCAGTCAGTAAGAAAAAGACAGTCCAGTTGAAAAATAGGCAAAGACTTGGACAGACAGGTCATTAAAGAGGAAACCAAATGGCCAATAAATGTATGAAAAGATGTCATTCTCACTGAGGAAATACAAAATAAAACCACAGTGAAATAACATAATAAAACCACAGTGAAATAACTTTATATCCACCAAATTGGCAAGTGTTTAAAAGCCTAACAATGCTTTGAGGAACTCTTCAACACTGTAAGTAAAAGTGCAAATTGGTTCAACTACTTGGACAACCATTGTCATTACCAAGTAGAGTTAGACATGTGACCCAGTGACCTGATAGTTTCAATCCTAGAAACACATGTGTATTGAAAACATGTGCAAGAATGTTCATAGGAGCATTGCTTTTAATAGCAATTTTTTGATAAAACTCAAATATTCCTTAGCAACATAATGGATGAATAAGTGTGACAAGCAGAAGAATGCTTTTCAGCTTTGAAACTGAATGGTTTATAGCTATAAATATCAATATTGATCAGTCTCAAAAACAATGTTGAGAGAAAGAAGTTATAGAAGAATCCATAACATGTAATTTTTTAAACTTAAGGTTTAATAGCTAAACAACAAACTTGTGGGAATATATGTAATCTACACATACACATAGATATTAAAACTATAAACAAAACCAAAGAAATAATCACTATAAAATTCAGTTGGACAGAGAAGATTTATTTTACAGACTGAAATGATTAGCAAGCTAATGTTGAGTGCCTAGTACAGAGGATATAGGAGCAATAGGAGCAGGCCCTGCCCTCAAGGCACAAATAGTCCTCTCTGGAAAGGTGGGGCCGGCCTCTGACCTGGACCTGAATGAGAGGCTAATGCCTGAGGGATGGTGTGGGTGTTCAGAGAATAGGCAGGAGCTTGGTCTGGATTGATTGTAAGGTGCAGAGAGAGGAAGGGAGGGAGGGGTTTGGCCTGGGCTAAGATGAGGAGGCCTAGAGAGGTAGAGAATGGGGGATGTATGTGGGGCGGGGGTACTGGCTTGTTCCGCAGACTGTGAGCAAGTTGACCAGGGATAGGAGGCAAGGCCTGAAAGCCAGGTTGAGGAGTTTGAAGTCCGTCCTGTAAACCTCAGAGAACTTTCATTTTCAGCAGGGTAGTTACAGGATAAACATATTTTATGAAAATTAAGTTTTAGGAGGAAATTGCAGTGGGTGGGGTGAGGAAAAGTTAGAGGTGGGGCACTACCTAGGGGGCTATTGTGGTTCAGGCACCAGGTATGACCAGGTATAATAACTACTTAGTGCAGTGGTTTGGGAGAGGAGGGAATGAGCAAAGGAAAAGCTGACAGGCTAGGGAACAGAGTGGATTTGGGGAGTGAGGGATGAGGGAAGTGGAGGATGACTCAGAGGTTGGGGTTTACCAGCTTAGAAGGACTGTGATAACATGCCACAATTTGTAGAGTGCTTTAGAGTTGACCAACTGCTATTTTTATACATCATCTCATTTGATGTTCCCCAAACTGCTGTGAGGTAGGAAGGATTTTATTTTCCCTGTTGAAGACCTAAATGAAGCAGACATTTAAAGAGATCAAATGACTTGCCCAAGTGTATGGTGACCACTTTCAGAAGCAGGTTCAGTATAATAGCATAGGATAGAAGCCAGAGGAAAGAGAGGTTAGGGAGTTTTTTTTTAAAAAAAGCCTTTCTCTTGGTTCTGGATTTATTTTGTAAAAACAAACTTTTATTACTTTTTCCTCATTACAAAAGTAATGTTCATTTTAGAAAACTTGAAAAATACAGAAAAGGACAAGGATCACTTAAATTGCACAATCAGGAGATAGTGTCTCAAAATAATGGTATGTTTCCTTCCATCCATGTAGATTACTTTAAATAGCTGTTATTAAAAACTATTTTTAAAATAGTTTTATTCTTTTAGTTCTAGGAAACATTTAGGTGTTATTTCTTCAAATGTTGTCCCCGCTTCCATTTCCTCACTTCCCTTCTGCAGCTTTTTCCAAGTGATAGGATTTAGGTACATCTTGATCTGTCCTCTGTATCTCTTCACTTTTCTTTTACTTCCCAGAGATTGTGTTTCTTTTATTTTCCAGAGATTGTGCTATCTCTGTCTGGGAGGGTTCTTTAATCTATACTCTTAGCTCACTGATTCATTCCTCAGGGTCTACTTAGCTGTCTAGCCCATTGAGTTTTAAAACTGGATGGTTTCTGTGTTCAAGATTTATGATGTGTTCTCTTTGTAACTTGCTTATTCATGGTTTTTTTGTTTGGTGTAGCATACTTCCTTACCTTTTTGAGGATATTAATCATATGCACTTTAAAGTCCTATTCTGATTGCTGTTTATTTAAAACTTTTTTTTGAGGTATAAATACAGTTAGAAAAGTATATGTAATCTTAATGTTTACAGCTTGATAAAATTTTACCCATATTTGCTGCATATAACGACCACCCATATCAAGACAGAATACTTCCTAGCACTCCAGAAGACTGCCTTGTGGCTGTTGACTTTTTTTTTTAAGTATTTTTAACCTTTTATTGTGAAAAATCTTAAATATACAGCATTCTTTTTAAAAATTGCCAATTTATGGGGTTTTTAAAAAATATTTTATTGCATTATTTAATTACTTTATTTTGGCAGGGTTGGGGAGGTAATTAGGTTTATTTATTTTTAGAGGAGGTATTGGGGATTGAACCCAGGACCTTGTGCATGCTAAGCATGCACTCTACCATTTGAGCTACATCCCACCCCTCTATACAGCATTCTTGAAGGAATTTTGCAGTGAACCCTTGTACACCCAAACTCTTGTATTTTATAGTAGCATTTTACCGTACTTGCTTTATCACATACAGTCAGCCCTCTGTATCCAAGGATTCTACATCCGGGGATTCAACCAATGGGGGTGGGGGAGGGATCCAGAAAGTTCCAAAAAGCAAACCTTGAATTTGCAATGTGATCGCATATATTTACATGGCATTTACATTGTATTTACAGCAATTTACATAACATTTACATTGTATTAGGTACTATAAGTAATCTAGAGATGATTTGAAGTATACAGGAGGATGTGCTTAGGTTATATGCAAATGATATGCCATTTTATATAAGTAACTTGAGCATCCTCGGATTTTGGTATCTGAGGGAGTCTTGGAACCAAAGCCCTGCAGATACCAAGGGACAACTGTATATCTGTCTATTGTTCTGGCCATCTCCTTTTTCTTTTCATTTTAAAGTAATTGCAGACATCAGCACACTTCACCTAAAATATTGCAGCATGCATATCACTAGAGTTCAATATTTAGTTTTTTTTTTTTTGAGGTAGAATTTACATGCAATGAAATGCACAAATATTTATTGTACAAAGGCTGAATTTTGACAAATACACAATTTACCTGTATAATCCAAACCTCTATCAAGGTATAGAACATTATCAGCATTCCAGAAAGTTCCCTTATGCTCCTTCCCAGGTATCCCAGCAACTATCTTCTAATTTTTTCCCATCATAGATTTGCTTTGTCTGTTTTAGAACTTCATGAAAGTGGAATTATACACTATATACTCTTTTATTTATTTATTTTGGGGTTTTTTGGGGGGGGGATGGTAATTAGGTTTTACTTATTTATTCATTGGAGGTACTAGGGACTGAACTCAGGACCTCCTGCATGCTAAGCACGCACTCTACCACTGAGCTATACCCTCCCCTTGTATATACTCTTTTATGTAACACTTTTTGCACTCACTATTAAGTTTTTGAGATTCATCTATGTTTCATATATGAGTAGTTCCTAGTATGATGACTGTTAACTTTTAAAAGCTCATGATGTGTCTTGTTAAATTGCCTTCCAGAAAGATGTGGTCAAATTTTAAGATTACAGGAGCGTATGAAAGTGCTTGTTATGCTTCTGACAATCTGATTGTGAAAGTCGTGTTTTATTGGTCTATTAATTATAATTTATTTTCATTTTTGTTGCCTTTTTCTTTTCCAAATGTGTTTTGGAAACTTGAACTTTCTCTTCAGTGATTATTGCTTATGTATATTGCCTATTTCTCTGTTTGGGTTTTAGAGTTAAATTTCATTTATAAGAGCTTTTTAATATGTTCGGGAATTAAGTTTTGATATCTCAATTTATTGCAAATCTTCTCTCTAGTCTCTTTTTTTAATTGGATGTAAAAAATAATAATTGGATGTATTTTTAAATTGTAGACATTTTATATTTTATGAAATCCAATCTAGCACTCTTCCTTTTTTTATTTATTGATCGACACTTGGGTTGCTTCTACCTCTGGGTTATTGTGAATAATGCTACATACAACATGGGTGTACATACCTCTTTGAACCCCTGCTTTCAGTCCTTTTGGATATATATACACCCAGAAGTGGAATCAGTGGATCACATGGTAATTCTGTTGTCAATTTTTTGAGGAACCACCCATAAGTACATAGTGTTTTGCAATGGGCTTTTTTTAGCCAATAATCTACACATTTCCATTTCAGTGATTTGTTTTATCTTCTCTAATACCTGTATCATACCATACCAATATCCCGTGATCCTAGAAATGACCCCTACATTGCATCCGCTTGTTACAGACCCTTGCCTTGCTTTTAACCTAGTACATCCCCTCTCCTTTTTTTAAATTACACTGACTTGTTTAAGAGACCTGACCACATATTTTGTCCCAATTTCTGACTTCATCTTACTGCTTCCTTGGGGTGTCATTTAGCTTTCCCTCTATCTGCTGTATTTCCTATAAACTAAAAGTTGTATCCAAAATAGATTGAAGTTAAATGTTTTGGTTTAGAAAACATCATTGGTGATTCACGAATCAAATCAGAAGACACACGATATCTGATTGACCCAGCATTACAGATGCTCAGATTGACCACTAGGCTGGGATGATGAGAGTCTGATCCTTCCACTAGAACCATTAGGTTCTCCTCATGACTGGAAAGGACCCTGTGGCACTTTGGGCCCTATACAGATGTTTAATTCACCATAGGCTGTTCATCTAAGGCTTTCTCTTTCTCTTTCTTTTTTTTTTTTCTTTCTCTCTCTCTCTTTTTTTTAGAACCAATTGATAATTATTATCTAAAGTGATAGTTTTGATTAAAGTTAATGAATGATGTTTCCTAATTCAGTTTACTTTTCTACATGCAATAGTTTGCATTCTTCTGTACAGTGGAAGTTTCCTTCATCATTTGGGCCTAGAGCTTTTTGATTACTATGAAATATAGTTCCTACTGGAAAGGCAGTTATAAGTGATTAATTTCCCCCTTTAGCAGTTTTTATGCTAAGGAGTTGTTGCCTCAAATGGTAATGAATGTGTTGGGTTTCTTAATATCACTTTTTAAACTGTAATCGTGGATATATGGGTCTTCATTGGTTACATGTGTTTGGATCTGTTATAGTCTTTTTCTTCCTTCCTTTCTTTCTTGACTGAAATTATAATACCTTTGGCCAGTGGGGACTCCTACAAAGTGTGACTCCTGTATCCTTTTGACATGATTCTTTTAATCTTTGAAAGAACAACCAGTTGTCCCAGGCTCAGCTTGTACCTTCCTTGTCCCAGACCAGCAATAAGCCTTTTCTCCAAGGCGTGCTGGTCCTCTTAGTGGGAAATGGTGTTGGAAACTATAACCTAGGTTCTAGGAGTACTCATTATTCCAGGAATTACATTGTTTTGGAGCCCTTTTGATGGATAGACCTAGAAAATGTATACATTAAAAAACCCCAAACTTTGCAATTCAGATGTATTTTTAACTTAGATTTAGTAATTCAGTGTTTTAATTTGTTTCTTATAATTGTATCCTTCTTCTCTAACAGTGATAATTTTTATTTTTCTTCCTGTATTTTAAGCTTATGTCCTATCCATCTAGATATATAATAAAGTATTCATTCATATGTTTTTGAATTTTTTGTTTTGTTTATTTAATTTCAACATCTGGCTTTTAAAATTTGGTATTTATTTTGGTTATATGGTGTGAGGTAAAGATCTTACTCTCCAAAGCTAGTTATTATTCCATCTTTTAGGTGAATAATTCTTTTTATTTCCTACTGGTTTATACTTTCACCTTTATCATATCTTTGTGTTGTCTATTTTAGGTTATCTATTCTTGCTTGTACTGTTACTACACTGATTTCATTTTTACAGCTTTCTATGTTTTCATAGTGTCTGATAAGGTTAATCTTTTTCCTCATTATGCCCCATTAAAAAAAAAAAAAACTTCCTGAACCCATTCTTGTCTATTCTTCTATGTCAGTTTTAGAATTATTCTTTCCTACCTTCAGATTTTGGGGACATTTTGATTGTATTGAAGTTAAATCCCCTGTTATTTGGAAGAAGTGATAGCTTTATAGGATTCTTCCATCCATGAATGTGAGTTTATTCTTCATATATTTTATTTTATATGTTTTTCATATGGGTCTCTTTTCTTTTCAGTATAATTCTCTTGTAGCCAGAATCTTTTTTGTTGTTGTTAAATCTTTTAACTAATTATTTCAATTAGACAAAATATGTTGATGTTACTGAATTCAATAAACATTGTTATAGTTTCTCAGTTCATTGTCTTTTCATTATTGTGAAATAGATAAATCTTAAATGTGTAATGTCTTGTATTTTTGAGAGAAATGTTTTCATTATTAGCTGAGTGATGGTTTTGAGTTTTCCTTTCCAAAAGTAATACGTTTAATCTCTGTTTTCTTATTGAATTGCTTTGGAGTTTGAGAACATTGTTAAATAATAATAGTGTTAGTGTGCATCTTTGTTTTATCCTGATTTTAATAGTAATGTGTTCAGTTCTTCACCCTGAAGTGTGTTACTGGCTGTTGGTTTTAAGACAATGTCCTTTGAAGGGGAAGAGCATAGCTCAGAGGTGGAGTGCGGGGTTAAGCATGTAAGGTCCTGGGTTTAATCCCCATTACCTCTGTTAAAAAAAAAACAAACAAACAAAAAACACACACAAACCTAATTAACCCCTCCACAAAAACCAAAACCAAAAAAAAAAGACAGTATGCTTTGATATGCTTTATTATATTAAGGAAATAGCTTTCTAGGTTCCTGTTTTCTGTGTGTCTTTTGAAATCTCAAATGTCAGATTTTATTACACCCCACTCTTTTGGAAACATCTAATGAGATAATCACATGCTTTTTCTTGGAATTATTGATGTGACATGGACTAGTTTGATTTTTGATATTTAAAAAAGTTTCCATTTCTAAAATAAGTTCTGCTTGCTTGATAGGATTTAAAAAAAAATTTTTAAATATACTATTGAATTCAGTTTATAATAATTTGAAATACAGTTTTCTTTTCTATATTCATGAGTTGAGAGCAAAATCATCTACAGTTTCATACCCTAGCCATAAACTTTTAATATTTTATATTAATTTGTATATAATATAATTAGTAATTGTTTGCATTCTTTTTTCTTATGCATGTGTAGGAAATTTTAAGTAAAAAATTTTAAATGTAAATTTTAAACAGATACTTTGTATAGTTTTATATCCTGACTTTTAAATTTAATAATAGATTGCAACTAGAGTCCTTCCTTGGTATCCATGGGAAATTGGTTCCAGGAACCCCAGCGAACACCAAAATCTGTGGATGCTCCAGTCCTTTACATAAAATGCTGTAGTACGGTGGGCCCTCCATATGTGTGGGTTCTGCATCCGGGGATACAGAGAGCCAACTGTATTTTCCAATGTCCTTAAACTTTCTTCAAAACATAATTTATATGACAGTACTAATGCTGTCATGTACATCTTCTTACCTAAGCCTTTATGCATAGCTGTGATCATTTTCATAGAATTTATTCTTAGAAAGAATCTATTTTTAAGGCTTGTTTTACAAACAATTCTGTTAGGACAAGTTTTCTAACATTTTGGGCAGTCTATAATGAAAAGCATTATATTTTATTTAAACTTTATTTATGAACTTGGCTTAGATAAGTTACATTTACTTACTGAAATATTTCATTTTCTTAGAATTTTATTCCTTAATGGGACCTTTAACTTTACCATATCCAACTTCCTCATTTTACAGAGGAGAAAATTGCAAAGTATACTCTTGTCTAGCGGTTTTATTGTATCAGAAGCAATAAAGAAATTGAACACTTGGAATTTGAGATATCACTTAGGTATCAGAATTTGGATATCATTAGTGGGGTTGCTTGGTTACTGCTAAATGGTTCTGTTTTCATTTTAAAGCCATGTACAGATACCTGTTTTTTTCTTCTCAGTTTGTGTAACCCATACATTTAGAGTTGGAGTTGGCATTCAGTGAACCTTTATTATTTATGTAGTCATTCACTAAATATTTGACCAGCTTCCTTAGCTGCCCTAACATTTTTAGATAAAAGCAGGAAGTCCTGTTGCTTTTTCCTCCCCAAGCCTTTATTCCATGTCTTTTGTTATTCTAGTGTTAAGCAGGGTCTTGAAAAGCCAGACTCCCAAGTGAGGTGAGCTGCAGTGAAGCTTCACCTGGGATGAAGCACGAGGTCTGCCTGGCACTGCAGTCCAGCAAAGGCTCAGAACACCCTCGTGGGGATAACTGATAGTTGACAATACGAGCAGACATACGCTTGGTTTTAATACTGACGAAAATCGGTACTTCTATTAGATCCTAATCTCTACAGTGAGATTAGTTTTCAGAGACTGTGTTGGAAAGGGTTTTAGAGCCCTTCTAGTCTCACTTCGCCCCCATTGTAGGAATTCCCTCGTCAACTTCTATCTACACACAGGACTCTGGTTTGGTAAGATTGTGTGATAGAGAGGTCAGTGATTCTTTTTTAATGGAGGTACTGGGCATCAAACCCAGAACTTCGTGCATGCTAAGCACGCACTCTACCGCTCAGCTGTACCCGCCCCCACTTATTCTTTACTGGACAACGAAATATTGGATCACAGCTGCACTAGGCATTTGCAGGTAATGTGAGATGAGTAAGAGGTAGCCTCCCCTTGTAGATGATACATTCACTAGGGAATAGGCTTGCCTCTAATTGTATGTGTCTCCCTGACCCTTAGTCTCCAGTGCTTGTTCAGAAGTCTGAGCATGCCGTTGCTGTGATGTAGTCAAAGAGGGCAGGGGAATTGGAATCAGACTTGGGGTTGAATTCTGGCTGTGGTACTTACTTAATTGTGAGCCACAGTTCCTTGTATGTAAATTGAGCAAATGAGAGAAGCCGTGGAACGATACCTGTCATGCACCATAGACGTGACAGACTTTTCTTGTTTCTCTTTGCTTATTGATCAGAATTGTGTTTTCTCACCAGTGGGTTAGGAGAGAAGGAAGCTCTATTACAATCCTTTCCTTGCTGCTGAATATACTGATAATGGAAAAATAAACAGGGGTTCAGTGGTTTTCTGGCCTGTAAACTAAAAACAGTGTTCAGTGCCAAAAGCTGTGTTTGTCTTGAGAGGCCAAGAATATTTCTGCAATGTAGGACAGCTTCAGATCCCACATGGATCTCTTGGGTAATCACACAATTTTGGTTTAGGTTCACTTGTTTGTAAGGCTAGCTTTGCTACCATGTCAAGTTTGTGTACTGTGCTCAGTTTCTGCTGGAGTAAAATAATGTAGGCCGACTGGAGGTGGGCTCTGGCCAGGGCTGGTGGGAACTGAACTCGTTCTTCCAGTGAGCAGGCACTGGCCAGCTGGAGCGGCGTGCCTGCCCCGTCGCCAGGCTCTGGAAGGCCCTGTGAACGCGGCATCACGCAGGGCCCTGGCTCTGCCCCGCCGGGCTGCTTTGGAGTCAGCAGCTTTCTCACTGGTGGCCTGAGGGCTTTGCCCCTCTCCCAGTGTGCTCAGCCTTCTCTGCTACTGTAGAGTCAGGTTACTAAAATTATCTGCCTTCTTATTACTTCTACCTCACAAGGAGAAACATTGTCTTCAGACCTTATTTCTCTAGTTCCCAGATAAGCAGAACCCACGTGCAGACGTCCAGGAGATCTGCTGCCTTACAAACAGAGGTTCAGAGGAGGCTCAGAGTGATCAAATGCAGACCTGATTACACCATTCCCTGCTTCAAACACTCTGTGGCTCCCCATTGCCAGGTTCAGACTCCTTTCCATGGCCTCACAGCCCAGCCTGATGCGGCTCCTGCCCCCTTCTCTGTCTTCACCTCTTGCCTTACACACCAAATGCTTCAGGTACTTCTACTGCCAGTACCTTAAAGACCTCTGGGCTTTTGCCTCTGCAGTTTCCATGCAAGCACTCTGCTGAGAATTTCTTCCCAACTTCAGCAGAAATAGCAAAAGAACTTTGGTGAAGGTAGATCTGTAAGAATGAAGTAGGTAATTGCTAGAGGAAGTATCTTACGTCTGGAACAAATCCCCTCAGATTTTTGTTTGTGAAATTCCATTACCAAAAAAAAAAAAAAAAAAAAGAAAAGAAAAAAAGGAGGCAAGACTAAGCTAGGATGAAGGGTTCAAACTGTCAAGATCATACCTGCTCAGAAGATGGAGAGATCCTTATAGGCTGCTCTGGGACGTGTGTACCCTCCTGGCTGTTTCGCTGTGGCCCTGAGGACCCAAGGAGTTGAAGGAGGTTGGAGAGAATAGATATCCTAGGGACCAAAGGAGCATGCTTGTGGCTGATACAGCTTCTCCTTGCTCACCCCCCGAAGGGGTCTGAGGCTGCTGAAGTGGTCTCTCCTTGGTGGGCACCTGAATAAGTCGTCCCTTCGTTACAAATGAAAGAGCATCTGGGTTTGATGGTGCCCTGCTGAGCGTCAGGTTGTGTGGGACAAACATGCTTTTCTGTGGTCATCTTGGCACCAGTTTCACCTGGCTTGTTCCACCTTGACTTGCTGAAACCTGGACATCAACTAAGATTAACAAAATGTAACAATAAAACCATCATGTAATGAATGTTTACATACCAGGCACTGGTCAAAGTACTTTACATGTATTTACTAATTATTCCTTAAGAAAACCCAGTGGGCTTGGTGTTACCCTAAAGGCTCACCTTTAAGAGTAAGAAAACTGAGGCAAGTGGGAGGTTTACCAACTTCCCCAAGATTTCCAAGTGAGCAACCAGCAGCCTTTGGATTCAAACCCAGTACCCTGGTTTCTGAGTCCATACTGGACTTTCCTACTTCTGTATTTTTCATTTTACTTTTGGAGATTTATGAGATGTTACTAGTTTTTTCATTTGTCTTTTTTGGGACAGTTTTCCTGATTATATTGGTCAGGATTCTTTTGATTACAAGTGACAATCTAAACCAATCTAAACTAGCTGGGGCCAAAAGTGAAATTTGTGGGCCACTATAGCCTGGTTTACAGAACCAGACCATGGGAAGGACAAGGATATGCCAGCCTCTGGGCCAAATGAAACCAGGACTCTTCTCCATCTTTCCCTCTCACATGGTGTCATCTCCATTTTCTTGGGCTGCTTTTTTCTGCTCAGCAAGAAACAGTGCCCACCATGTCTCCTGGTCTCACATTTCATAGCTTCATCATTGGAGAGGGACTATCCTGTTCCTTTAATTCCAACTCAAAAGTCCTTGGGAAGGACTAAGACGGGCCTGGCTTGGAACACCTGCCTACCTGGTGGCCGGTGGTGGCTTCTGTGACGAGCAACAACCATCACAGAAGAGGGCAGTTGGATGGGGAGGAGCAGCTTTCAGAGGAAGGGAGGGTGTTGGTCAGACAGAACAATAGCTGCCCCTGCACTGGGGTTCACCCCTAGCCCCCAAGTGTTTCTCAGCTTAAGAATTAATACCACTTTTATTGTAATGAGGATTATTGTTCCTAATTCTGACTCTGAGGCAGTTTGCGTTCTCAGTTATCAGAGAAACTTTCCAATAATCCTTTTTGCTAGGAAAGTGGATAATAGCTTGTGGGAAGGGCTTCCCAGTTGACGTTTTTCCTTACTTGTGCATCCTGCCTAAAAGATGCTTAGTGACACTATATTGCTCATTACTTCTCTTTTTTTATCCAGTGCTTTCACAGTTATTACTTGCTTTCAATTCTGTTTTTTCATTCCAGTGGTAAGATCTTTGCATCCTATGTTTTTCGTGTTTCTGTTTGGTCAGCTAACTGTATCTTTGACAAGTCATCCAACCTTGTGTGCCTTAATTTCTTCACCTGTTAGGATGGGCCGACTATTGTAACAAACCCCAAAATACACAAAATTATCAACCTTGGTAGAAGTTGCTCAGTCATGTAAAGTTTAAATAGGTGTTCTCGATCCATGGAGGACTCTTCTCTAAGTGGTGGTGCAGGGACCAAGGCTCCTTCCATCTTGTGGCTCTGCCATCTTCAACATGTGGTTCCCAAAGTCACCTTGCATGTCTATACAGACAAGCTTGCAGAAGGGGAAAGAGCATGAAGGTGAGAGGTTTTTAGGGACCAGACCTGGACATAGTCCATGTCAGTTTGTTCCATTGGCCACTTGGGCACCCGTAGCTTCACTGGAGGCTGGGAAGTATGATCTGCCTATACCTGTTCATGCCCAGGAGGGAGAAGAACTGGGTTTGAGCAGCCAGCCAGTCTCTGCGATACCTCTTTGGTAACTTTGTAAGTCTTCCTTTTTCCCCTCTCCCATGCATAGCAGTTGTGCAGTTTGGGTGGGATTGAGCCCACCCCTGGCTCCAGGGTGGTCCCTCATGTCTTTATTGCCATACTTAAGCATTCAGTAGTAGCTACATAACCCAGGCCTAAGTCAGGCAGGACATAAAGTCCCCTGGTCCCAATGACCAGTTCAGAGGCACACATGTGATATAAACTGTCTCAGTTAGACTGTGAAATGGTTGGGGGTAGATGTGTGCCCCCACCCCAAACCCCCAGTGAAGACAAAGCCCGCTCCTGGGCGAGAACAAGCTCAGAGAATTGCAGAGTCATGGAGCCGGAGTCCTACTGAGCTTCTCCTGAAGCTCAAAACATCTCACCCTGGACTTCGCATTTGCATGAGTTGATAAATTCATTTTCTCACACAATAATTTGAGGTTAATTTTCCTTGCAGCCAGAAGCATCCTGACTGTGATAGAACTTAGGAAATGGAAGGGGAGCAGAAGAAGAGAAAGGATAGAGCCTGGATCTCTAAGTTCTGCTTTGGTTTGTTGATACCATGTCTGTGATGTTTCTTCAGAAACCTGAACACTCAAGCAGGGTCTGAATAGATAGTACCCTTGTTTGACTTCCCAGTTTCCTGGAATTACAGCTGAGATAACTAAGTCTTTTCACATTCTTCTTTTTTCTAGCTTGAGACAGTGGTTTCTTTCTGGATTGAATGTTTCATTGAAGAATAAATTAGGACGTTTTGTTTGTCTTCTACCAAAGTGAGTGGACATAGTTCATATCCTTTCTTTTCCCATGCTTCATTTTAGCAACTTCTCTGAAGTTTGCCTTTCCATCAAGAAAGTATACAGAATAAATATATCATACAAATTGCAGGATACATTTGGTTTATAGCTGGATATTATCTCTATATTACACAGGCTTCCTTTATTTCTTGAGTTGGAATGTTCCAAACCCTTTTGGAATTTGAACAGTTTGTCAAATTTACTGATTTTTTTAATAGCACCTCCATCTTGGGAAAAAAAATGCCACATGGTGTTCCTGAAGGAACGTTTGAGAGAATTATGTGGTATTCAGTAAAGCAATTGGAAATAACCTTTAAGTATTTAGGAATACTAAATACTTAAAGTTCAAGAAACTAATTTGCACAGCCAGAAGCTGTTAGCTCAGCACACAGACACCTCATGCTGCTGTGGTGACAAATGTAAACCCTGAAGGCCCACCCTGACTCATTCCTCTCAGAGTGTGGGGAACAGTGGAGGGCGGACAACCTCATCAGTAGAACTGCCCTCCATTGCTTGTTTCAAAAAAGATTTGAGGTGAAAAATACTTACTGTAGGATTAAAAAAGCGAACAGATAAGAGAATTGGGCCCACAGGAACACAGGGGTAGACTCATCACTTGAGTCAGGTGTCAGGTCATATGTGATAATGCTTGCCACAGGGACTTGCATGGTTGCCAGGGAGCTGGGTCACACATTTGGCTCTGAGCTTCCACAGCGTCCACAAATAGGAAAATAGTTCCAGAATTCCTGAGATTTAACAGAAGCTAATGACTCAGTAGAAGTGTAGCTTCTGAGCCCAGGCCTAAAGAAATCAGTCTCCTGGGCACTTCTAAAGGAACAAGGCTCTCAACAATGTTCCCACAGTAAATGTGGTGGTGAGTGTCCCTTAGTGCAAGCTGAGGTCACAGTGCTGGATGTGGAATCCAAGTCAGGCCAAAGTAAGTGGGCCCAGGCACCCTGATAATTTGATTTAGGAGTTAAAATTTAGTCTGGGAGAATGATACATTACCAGTTTTAAATCTTGGCTAATTTTATTTACATTTATTTGATTAGAAGTGAAGACCAATCTTTTTCCAAATTCTTATCAACCATTTGTAATTTCTCTTTCGTATATTGTTTGTTACTTTGACCATTTCCTATTAGAGAACTGGAGGGGTTTTTTTATTTGTATGGAATTTAAAAAAATTAAGAATGTTGTTAGTCCATTTGTCATTTATGGTAAATAACTTTTTGACCCTAATTTGCCTTTTAAATTGCTTATGATAAACCTTTCTGGATTGCTTATTGGAACGGGACAAGCGATTATGCTGGGAGTGGGAGCATGGGGTTAGGGAAGCTGGCTTGAGGAGGGGACCATCTGGAATAGTCCCTACCAGGAAGGGAGAAGGAGTGGTCATGGAAAGCGCCCTGGGCAGCACTTGGCACCCCGCTGCTGTTTGATGACATGCGTTTATCTGCCACTCTGCAAGGTTGTGTGACTCTGCAGCAGTGTTAGGCTGCTCTTGTGTGTGTGGGCATGAGCTGGACAGTTGGGCTGATCTGGAATTGAAGTTTTGCTTTTCTCAGAATGTCCCCTAGCTATTGACAAGGCAGACAAGGGAGCAAGAGTTTGGGTTTGACAGAAGTAGCAGACACAAGAAGAGGCCTTGGAGTCTAGGAGGACAGCTGAGATAAGGCCTGGTAGTCTCAGGTAAAGGTACAAGAGGTTAGTCCTGAGCACAGCATCTGAGGTGTAGAACTGCTCAGCACCATTAACTGTCACAGCAGCGGGCGGTGGCAGTGGCAGTGGCAGTAAGGACTGCAGAAGAAGCAGGCCACACAAGCACAAAGACAAGTAAAACTAATTCTGCTGCTGGAAGTCACAGTGGTGCCGGAAGGGCAGACTGAGGGGCCTCTAGTGCGCTGGTGGTGTTGCTTCTTGATCCAGGTGCTGGTTATACAGGTGTGTTCAGGTTGTGAAAATTCATCTTAGTACGCTTATGATATAGGCACTTTTCTCTGTGTTCAATAAAATGTAAAGAAGTGAAAGAGAGAGAGTGCACACTTTGGTGCCAGATCACCTGTTTTCAAACCTGCCACTTTATAGCTGTGGGACCTTGGGAAAATTATTTAACCTCTCTGTGTCTCAGATTTCAAGTCATGTAGAATGAGAATAATAATAGCACTTACTCTAGGAGTGCTGTGAGGATTAAGTGATCCATCCATGTCAAGCACTCTGAATAGTGCCTGGCACATAGTAAACATTCCCTATTAGTTATTGTTAATAATGGTTATTATTATAAAGGGAAGAGGTGTGAGCGAGAACTGATGAACTGGGCAGTTGTGGTCAGAGGAAGCTGGTGGAAATTCTGTCAAATGACGTCCTGGGTGTGACCGTGCAGTTGTGCCTGGGGTGGGGTGGGGTGGACTGTGGGTCACAGTCAGAATTCAGTGGAGGGAACTGGGGTGTGATGGTGTCACCATATGAACCCTGATGTTGCCTAGGGCTTGAGGTGGAGAAGACTGATCTCGAGTCGTCAAAGCCCTTAATGAATGAACGTGGGTGGCCCATGGCATCGCACGGCGATGTGAGGCTCAGAGCGGGAGGGCTGTCTGGGAATGCCTGGGCAGGGGCCAGGAGCAGCCTCCTTCTGGTAGAGTGGTCTGGAGGAGGGCAGCTGTGGCCTTTGTGGAGTCTTATTCCAGGGCGTTCCCAGGAGTCTCTGTGTTGCACAGTTGGTGGCCCAGGGGGGTGTCAGGAGCCAGGTGACATTTGCTGTGTTGTGACAGTGAAATATAGGTTAATTACATCTGTCTCAGTGTATTTTCAGAATTCTGCTCTCAGTCTCCTGATACCTGTACTGGTCTGCCTGGCTCTCTGTCACTGCCTTTCAACTCGAGCCTTGGCTAGATTGGTTTTTGCCCCATCAGACTTTTCCTCCTCACTGTGTAGCTCACCCCCACCCCCCACCCCCAGTTCAGTTGGAGGAAACTAAAGTCATTCTAGTTCCACACTCTGGGACTCAGTCCCATTTCTAGTAACTGGCCCTTGTTGCTGCAGACGCACTCTAATCTCAGATTCCGCTGCCAGGTGTGGGCCTTGCTCTTGTATTCTATCTTGGCTCACTGCTGGTGCCCTGGCTTCCTCACAGCTGAGGCTACCTTTGCATTTGGCCATCCCCCTTTTCTGACGTCAGGCTCCAAGGATGAGGTCCTACCCCGAACCTCGCTGCCTGTCTGCCTGAAGCCTTTACTCCCACCTTCTCCCACCCACCCATCCTGCCCTGCTTGCTGAGCGAGCCATCCACCTTTCGCTGATTCTCTAAAGCAGTGTCTGCCAGCATTGTTTGCTGGGGATACAGTGCTCTTCCTGACCGAGGGAAGCCTCCCTCTCCCGCTGTCTGAGTAGCCAGGCACCTACTCCACCTTAGTGTGTCTGTGAGGCTGCCCAGCTGCCTCCTCCCAGGCCAGCCTGTCCTTTGTCTTTGGGGCTCCCGTTCTGACAATGGGCACATGGGAGGGACAGGTTTTGAGTCCTGAAAAAAGAAAAAGGAAGGAAGTGTCCTTCACACAACTTCTGCCCACTTTTCCTCATTCTTCCTGGGGTGCAGTGTGTGTGTGTGATGTTTTGTTGTTTGGGGGCAGGGATATTCAAAGTGGAGAAGGGTGGGAGAGTTGAAGAGTAACTTCTACTTTGTGAGTAGGCAAAGGAAGTCTTTTAAAAAGTCAACCTGGAGAGGCGTGGTAGGGTATAGCTCAGTGGTAGAGCACCTGCTTAGCATGCATGAGGTCCTGGGTTCAATCCCCAGTACCTCCATCAAAAATAAACAAATCTAATTAACTCCCCAACCCAAAAACAAAAAACAGACCAAAAAATCAACCTGGAAACGTTCTGTCTCTCTTCTCTCTACCTTTATTCTGTCTCTCTTCTCTCTACCTTTTGATATAATACTGGGAAACTATTTGGCAGTGTTTACTAAAGATGAACATATGCACAGTCCCTCACTCATCAGTTCTACTCCTAAATATGAACTCCACAGAGATGTTACGTATGTTCACCAGAAGTCATATACTAGAATGTTCGTGGCATTATTCATAATAGCTAAAAACTAGAAATAATCCCAAAGTCCATCAAAAGGAGAATAAATTGTGGTGTAAGCATATAAGGAAATACTCTGTCACAATGGAAATTAAAGAACTGTGTTCCATTTAACAGCATGGATGAATTTCATAAGCAAAGTGTTGAGTGAAAGCATCCAGACAAAAAAGATTGCACACTGTATGATTTGACTTCTGCAAAGTTCACAGTCAGTCTGAGTTCTGGTGTTGGGAGTCAAGATAGTGCTGACCTTTTGGGGAAGAGGGAGAGGTAGTGACTTGGAAAAGGACAGGAAGGCTTCTGAGTGTTGTAATGTTCTGTTTCTTTGCCTGGATGGTAGTTCTAAGGATGAGTTCATTTTGTGATAATTTAGCAAGCTGCACACTTAGGATTTATATTATTTTCAGTAAATATGTTAACCTTCAGTAAAAATTTGTATTAAAAAACCTCAGTATTATACTTAATTCAGAGTTTTCATGAATGTATATGTCCCTTCTGGTCTCTAGGACTTGCCTGGCATGTGCTTTTGCCTCAATCTAAACTAGTCTTTTACTCCTTCTTCACTCGATTTTGTTTTCTTCCTTTGAATCTTCCTGATAAGCTGTCTTCTTCTCTTCCCCAAACACACAGGCTCCAGTTTTCCTATTGTATGCTCTGTCGGCACCGTGTCCTGAAGCCTAGCTCTGATTCTGCGTCTCTGTGGGTATTTGCTCGCCTCTCCTCCTGATCTGTAAGCTCCAGGAGGGCAGAGGCTGGGCCTATCTGTGCCAGCCATTGTCTCCAGGGCTGCCCCAGTGCCCACATCCATTGGTAGTTGTCAAATGAATGAACAGAATGGACTGACTTCAAAGGCAGCAGCCTTTCTTCTCTCCACCCTTTTCAACTTTTAGTTAGGGGAAGTGCGAGCTTGAAGGAGCCACAGGATTAAAGTCCCTGTGAAGTTGCGTGGAACATTTTGAGATTACGGTGACTTTAATAACCTTATAGTGTGACCTGTAGGAAGACTTCTCAGCTGAAAGAATAAAGCTGTGTTGGCTAATCAATCAGTGTCCCTTAACCCAGTTCTGTATTCTGTGCCCACTAGTCATCTTCTTGAGAACAAACAGTTTATATATGATGACTTCATTTGTTCTGGCTTTTCTCATGACAATCCTAAGGTCAAGCCTATTTTAAGCCTGAGAAATATGTCCTGGAAGTTAGTTCCAGAGTCCCTATTTCCTTTTTCTTTCCTTAGTATCGAAATCTTGGCTGTCCTCCCTATCCCCTCCCTCCTGAACTGTTCTCAGAAACAACTCTGAAAGCAACGTAAATATCTTCTATGTTGATTTGTTGTGAGCTTCAGTTCTTTTTCAACTAGACGTGGGAAAATGGCATGTTCTCCTTTACCAGTTCTAACCCACAGAATTAAGCCAGAGGCTGTGTTCAGATTGACCCAGAAAGAAAAGGGTTTAAGACAGTACATTTACATTTAGGCTTCATTTGTTGGATGATTTTTGTAGGTTTTTTCCCTTCTGGTGTAAAGTGGTCAGAAGATGGGTGTTGGAGCCAGATGATGCCAGTCGTCCAAATCCTAGCCCTGCCACTCCCTGCCTGTTGACCTCTGGCAGGCCACATAGCCTCCCTGGGCCCAAGCTTTCTCCGTGTTAAGTGGGGATAGTCATCAAGATTTGATTACATGGTGAATATAAAACAGTCTGTTCACTGCCTAAAACTTATAAACACTCAATAGACAGTAGTTACCTAAAATGGAAGATTCAACTTTGTTGTTAGAAAAAGAATGGTTTTAATATATAGTATCTATTAGATGCTAAAAAGTAGATGTGGGCTTTCTTTTTAAGAATGTATTTGTAAATTAATTTTGATGACTTCTAAATGATTACATGATACTTAATTATACAATTTACCCTTGGGAATAAGGAAGGAAATACAGCATCATTATATTGGTTTGTATAATATCCACCCCCACCCCTCATTCTTAACTTGGAAAACAAAAGAGTAATAGAGAATTTTGCAGAGTCTGATCTACTGTCAACTCTAATAATCATTTCCTGAAAAATAGTCCTACCAGAGTTGCACAGAAATCTGGGATGTGAATTAGAACTTTGAGCTCTTGTCATTTTTTCCCTTCATTCAGCAATTTCTGGCTGCTTAGGGTTAAGGGCTACACTAAATGACGCTGCATTTGCTGTTGAGGATAAGGGAGGCAGAGAGATGTTTTTCAAGGGATAGAGATGGTATTTACACATCAAATTTATAGGTTTGGACCTTAGAAACTTTGGTCCTAAAGGGCTGGATGAGAAATTGTAAGGTCAGAGGGCTTCGAGATGTGGTAGAAAGAACAGGCTTTCTGTATCCTGCCTGTCCTGCTGTGCAACTTGAACAAGTCAATTTTCTTGCTTTTTATTTGCAAAAAAGGAATAATAAATTCTACCTTATAGAATTTTTTGAGGAAATTCACCAAGATAACATATGGTAATCTTTTCCTAAGAGACAGTGAGAAGTGTGTGAAGGAGTGAGGTTTTATTAGCTCTTTCTTCCTCTCCTTTAATTTAATCTGTTGTCTACTCTGGCAAGCATAAAGGAATTTTGTTTAGAGGATTCTCTGTAATTAGCTGACTTTTAACTTCGAAATATTTTATTGTGGAGAATTTACAGAAGTAGAGAGAATAGTGTTAAATTTGTTGCATAACAAACTACCCTGAAATTCTGTGAGCCAGGAATTTGAGAGCAGCCTGGCTTGGTAGTTCTGGTTCACAGTCTCTTGTGAGGTTGCAGCCAGGTGATGGCTGGGGCAGCAGTCATCCAAGGGCTTGACTAGGCCAGAGGATTTGCTTCCAAGGTGATTCACACACAAGGCCGACCAAGTTAGTGCTGGATATGTTGGGATGGGGGCTCATTTCCTCTCCATGTGGGCAGTCTTCACTGGGCTGCTCAAGTATCCTCAGGACATGGTGTCTAGCTTCCCAAGAAAGCAATCTAATAGGCCAAGACAGAAGCTACAGTGCTTTATGACCAAGTCTGGGAACTTGTATGTGATCAGTTCTGCCATATTTTATTGGTTACCTAGATCAGCTCTGATTCACTGAAGGAGGAGACCACACAAAATCTTGCGATGATCATCACATCTTTAATTTATTAATGGTTGCAAATGGTAATATTTTAATCTTATCATTCTCTTTTCATTTAATACTGAAATACTCCTTAGAGAAATTTCCTCTCATTAGCTATGTGATAAAGGTTGAACAGCACAGGTAGGATAGATGCTTGTCTCTTGCCCTCCTTTTATCAGTTTTCAGAATAATAACTTGATTCCTTTAGCACCCTTCCAAGGGGACCAGTTAAATTTTATTTAATTTTTTTTGAGAATCATTATGAACTCAAGGATCTTAATATATTTGATATGTTTCAATCTTTTGTACTTGTTATCTATTTTGTGGTCCACATATTACATCCCTTTTAGGTAAATGGTAGCACATATACATGCTATTCTTTTTTTAATTAAAAATATTTATACAATTTTTAAAGGTTACTTTCCATTTATAGTTATTACAAAATAATGGCTTTATTTCCAGTGTTGTACAATACATCCTTGAGCCTCTCTTATACCCAGTAGTTTGTATCTCCCACTGCCTCACCCCTTTACCATACATACTACTCTTTATTTTACTTTTTTCACTTACCATATTCTTAAGATCACCCCATAGTTATATGTGGAGGAGTTCATTTTTTCTTTGAAAACTGAGGTATAATTTGTACACTCACCCTTTTAAAGTGTACAATTAAGTGGGCTTTTTAGAGTATATTCACAAAGTTGTGCATCCATTACTACAATCTAATTCTAGAATGTTATGATTGAAGAAACCCTGTACCCATTAATAGTCACTCCCTGTTCCCTCTTGTCTCTTCATCACTCCCACTGGAACCTCCCAAGCCCCTGGCAAACACTAATCTACTTTGTCTCTTTGGATTTACCCATTCTAGACGTTTTATTTTAATGGAATCAATACTTTCTGGCCTTTGCTGTGTCTAGCTTCTTTCACTAGCATAATGTTTTCAAGGTTCATCCATGTTGAATTTGAATCAGTTTCTCATTTTTTTTAGTGGCATACTACTCCACTGGCTTGATCTACCGTACCTTAGTCAACCAGACTGTACTGTTGAACATTTGGGTTGTTTCTAGATTTGTTATAAAATGACCTTGTGTATTGTCTTTTTTTTTTTTTTTTTTTTGCCACTGTATCTTTGGGATAGATTCCAATTTGTAGGATTGCTGGGTTAAAGGATAAATGCATATGTAATTTTGCTAGGTATTGCTGAATTCCCCTCTATAAGGGTTGTACCATTTTGCCTTTTCTCCAGCAGTGTATCAGAAAGTATCTTTCCCTACTGCTTTGCCCCAGAGTAGAATTTTGTGATAGTTCACTATAGTCTTAATTGACATTTTACTTACATTTCTCATAGAATGATTGAAATTCATTGAAGATCTGTCTTTTCATATGTTTAAAGGCCATTTGCATTCCCTTTAATGTGAATTATCTGTTCCTATCTCTCTAGACCATTTTGCCAAAGGGTTTATCTTTTTCTCCATTTTGGATGCCTTTTCTGCATTGCAGATTTTTCTTTTTCCCATTTCTTCATTCCCCTTTTTACCTTGCTTAAGGTGACTTGTCATGCAAATTGTAAAAGTTTTATGCCATTAATTTTAACAGTATTTTTCCTTATTGCTTCTGGAGTTTGAGTGATAGTGGGAATGTTTCCCTCACTCCAAGATTATAAAATATTTACCCATGTACATAATCCTGGTTTATTGTGTGAAGAATTGATCCAATTTTATCTTTTTTCCCCATATAGCTATCAAATTATTCCCAGCATCATTTATTAATGTAATAAGTCTGTTTTCCCCCACTGACTTGAGAGACTACCATTGTGATAAATTAAATTCCATCCACAATATGTTTATTGTATAACCTCTTGATTTTCTGATTTATAATATTTTTCCATCAATTCTTTTGAGTTTTCCAGATCCCATTTCTGGATTTTCTAGTCTCTTCCATTAGTTTGTATTTCTAATTGTGTGCCATTACTAGACTCTTTTAATTATAAAGGTTATAATTTTTTTTAATTAAAGTATAGTTGATTTACAATATTATGTTAGTTTCAGATATACAGCATAGTGATTCGGTTATTTTTTCTGATTGTATTCCATTATAGGTTACTATGATGTGTTGTAATATCTGGTAAGAATGGCTGTCCCTCATTTCTTCCTTTTCAGGGGTCTCTTGGTTATTCTTGCTTATTTGTTTTTATTGATGAACTTTATAATCAGCTTTTCTACCCCTGGAAAAAAAACTTGAAGGTATTTTTATTGGTGCTGTGTTAAATTTATAAATTAGTACAGGAAGAACTGACATCTTTATGATACTTGTATTTTCTGTCCAAGAACATGGTATGTCTTTCCACTTGTTGAAGTCTTGTGTTTTTCAGGGGTGCTTTTATACTTCTCCTCATAGAGGTCCTCCTTATTAAGCTTATGTTTAGGTATTTGGGGTTTTTTTTTTTTTTTTTTTTTTTTTTTGCTTTTCTAAGTAGCGTTGTCTCTTTAATTATATTTTATAACTGAATTTCCCTTGTTATAAATGAAGCCTATTGGTTTTGGATATGTTTATTGTATAACCTGCTTAATTTTCTGATCTGTAGTATTTTTTCCATCAATTCTTTTGAGTTTTCCAGATACACCATTATATTATTTGTAAATACTGTTTTATCTCTTTTTCCCCCTGAATTCTTAGATTACTGATTGCAGTCTCTTATCTAACTGCGTTAGATAGTATCTCCAGTACAGTGTTTAAAAAGTGGAGAAGATAGTGTTTTGCTTTCAACATAAAATAGTGTTGTATTTCTAGTGTGTCAGGAAATTTCTAATTTTTCTCCTTTTTCTCCATTAAGATTTAGCAGACTTTTATGTTGAGTAAAGGTGCAGTGGAAGGAAATTACATGGAGAGAGTGGGGGGGGGTGTTTTGTTTTTTTTTGCTTCTTTTCAAAGTGTGGGTGAGATATACTCAAGGATGGTGGTAGTAAATATGATCATCTCTGCTCTCAACTTTATAGTATAATATCTTAATCATTTTCTCAATAGTTGATAAAATTTCAGTGGTTATTTTCAACTATTTGATGACAAGGAAAATATTTAATATATAAGTGATTTAAAAGTAGTAGAAAACTGTTACTATATAATTCTAATTTTGAAAACAATCGCATTAAAAAAAAAAAAGATGAATGAGTGTTTAAAAAATGAAACCCCAGAGGCTTTACCATCTTACGTCATTACCCTCTCAACCCCTAGTTTCAGGTTTTGTTATGGTAGGTGCAAAAGGCATTGGAGGCCTTCCACACCATCGAGTAAATGCTCCACTGACACATGTCACTTCAGCTTACAGTCTTCTGGGTAGAACTAGTCTCATGGCTTAACTGCAAGGGGTGGGAAGGGCAATCCTCCTGTGTGCCAAGAAAGAGAACCAGATATGGGTAAGCATTATAAATCCCTGCCACAGTCTAGAACCTTTTTTGGTGCTAATTCTTTAATGTTTTCTGTTTCTCCTATGGTATTGAACTGTTCTGATTTTATCTACTTTTATAAATTTCAGTTTGTTTCTAGAAAATTGTTGATTTTATCAAGATTTTAAAATATATTTGCAACATATATTATCTTAAGCATGGTTTGCTGGGTGTTTCAAAATGATTATTTTGATTATATCTCAGTAAAGCTAGGGGAAAAGCTCCAATCACTTTGGCTGCTGGGTGGGAAATGAATTATAGGGGCACAACAGTAGTGGTGGGCTAACTAAGCAGAGGACTTCTGCAGCTATCCAGTCAAAGAGGTAGTTTGGGTTTGGTGGCAGCAGTAGATGTAGAGGGATGTGGGCAAACGTGATATATTATTTGGGGAGGTAGAATCTGTAGTGGGGTTATTCAATAGTCAGGTAGGCAGACTGTTTCCAACAGTTTCAGGGCAAGGTAAGGAGTTTGTTCCAGGTGTAAATCAACACACTAATTTCTTCATCGAGAATATCTTGCTGTTAAATTTTTTGTGGTTGAGTCATTCTGGCTTAAAGTCTTTATTTCACTGTGGGCTAGTACAAGTGGATCCATGGACCACACTTTGAGCAGCACCAATCTCTAGCATTTTTTTCTTAATGCCACAATTTACCTAACCAGTCTCTTACTGTTGGACATTTAGATGGTTTAGCACCTCTCCTCCACATCTTTTTTACTTATTAGAAATAAGTAACAGTGCTTTAAATTCTTGTTTATATAATTAGGTATTTATTTCTTATGATTTCTTTAGCATAATTCCTGGAAATAGAATAAGGGTTTTGAAATATGTTGACAAATTTTTCTCCGGAAAGGTTGTACCCACTTACAGAGCCATGTTTTTGCCATCACTGAGTTTTTTCAAGAAATTTTTGCTAATTAGATGACACATAGCAAGTCATTATTTGAATACGTATTCGTTTGATTACTAGTAAGACTGAATGTTTTCCATGTTTTTTTGGTGATTGATATTTCCTTCTCTGCTAATAATTTATGTTCTTTGATCATTTTTATTTTGGGATATAAATACCCTTTATGTTACGGATGTTTGCTCTTTGACCCTATAATGAAAATATTTTTCTCCATTTTAGAAAGAGACTTTCATTTTTTGTGTCCTAGAGAGAGGTTCTATTTAACAGTGTCAGCAGCATGGTTACTTGAGTGGAGTGTGGTCAAGGCTCTCTGAGTCCTTGTCTAAGGAGGCTGCCCTCTGAGGCAGCAAAATCACTGCTGATCCACCATGTTGGGGTGAAGGCTTTGGTGTGAGGAATTTGGGAGTTAAAAGTTCCTGTGTCTGGGAAATGTGAATGGGTGATAGATATTAAGAGATCATTTTTAATTTTGTTAGATGTAATAATGGAATTGTTTTGGGTATAAACACACACACAAGCACACACAAGTGTTCAGGGGTGAAAAATGTCAGAGATTTGCTTTAAAACACATAGCAGAAAAGGGATAGATGTAGCAAGTATGTCCAAATTATGATAATTAATGAATCTGAGTGGTGGGCATATGGAAGTTCACTATACCATTCTTTATTTTTGTGTATGTTTGAAAATTTTCATAAGGAAAAATTTTCAAAAGGCACTTCTTGGGTCTTTGCAAGCCTTTTGGGAATTTTTCTTTGGAGTGTCTAGGATTCTGTTTTTAACCCCTTTCTCCCCGCACTCTGTAGGTGATGTGTAGATCCATACCACAAGTGGACTCTCCATTTAAGTCAGCAATGAATCAAAGAAGGAGGCTCATTATTGCCTTTTATTTAAATGTCTGCATGTCTCTGTTTATTTTGTAAGTGCCTAATCTGCCAAATGAGAGTGAAGTCCTTCACTGAAGTTGTGGTTTTGGCCAATTTCTCCTTGTATTTCTCACAATTCTGGGCTTTTAAAAAAACTGATTTTTAAAATTTTGGTTTATTTCAGACTAACAAAAAGGTTGTAAAAATATATATTTTACAAAGAATTCCTGCGTACTCTTCACCCAGATTCCCCAAATGTTAACATTTTAGTGTGTGCCTTTATCATTTATTCCCTTTATCCATTATTATTATTATTTCCAGAACCACTTGAAAGTAAGTTGTAGATGCCTTTTTACTCCTAAATACTTTAGTGTGTATTTCCTAAAAACAAGGACATTTTCTATCATCAGTAGTTAGTGAAATCCTGAAATTAACATTGGTACAGTACTGTTATCCAATCCATAGACGTTATTCAAATTTCATCAGTTGCCTCACTAATTTCCTTTATAGCCAAAGAAAAAGTTGTTGTTATATTTTCTGATCTAGGATCCAACCCATGATCACACATTTAGTTATCTTGTCTCTTTAGTTTTCAATCTGAGATAGTTCCTTGGTATTTGTCTGTTGGGATCTAGACTTTTTTGAAGAGTACAGTAAATTATCTTGTAGAGTCTTCCTTATTTTAGGTTTGTCTGATGTTTTCTTACGATAGATGCAGGTTATGCATTTTTGGCAGGAATACCACAAAAGTGGTATTTGTGGTATTCTGACTGCATCATATCAGAAGGCACATTATGTCCCTTTGTTCCATTACTGGTACTATTCACTGTGATTCCTTGATTCAGATGTTATCTGCTGGGTTCCCTGATTTTCCCTTTGAATATCTTGTGGGCAGATATTTTGAAACTATGTAAATATCCTTTTTTTTTAAATTAAACTTTCACCATCTAGTTTTATTATCCATTAATGATTTTTGCCTGAAACATTTATTACCATGATAGTTACCAAATGGTAAGTGTAAATGCTGGGTACCATGTTTTGACCTTTTGTTTTTCAGCCACTTGAGGTCTGTCTCAGCTCTTTTTAGTTGAGATTAGAGCTCAGCAGTGGTCCAGGCACATGGGAATGGCAGTTCTGTTATACCTCCTTAGAGAGGACTGGTTGGGTCCGGTTCTTAGCCCTGCTGCATGGTTGGGCACCAAGCTGCCTATGCCTGTCTGCTGTCCTCTTAGCTCCAGTACCAGTCCACGGTCAGGGCAGCTATGTCTGGATACTGGGAGCTGTGTCTGGTTGATATGATTTGTGACACAGACATGACACGGATTTTATCAACTAGAATAAACTAGCAGAGGGTGCTTTTTTTCAGAAGACTGTATGGCATGGTAGCACGTCATGGATTTATGTCTGGTGGGGTCAAGGGAAGATGTGTTCATTTTGTTAAAATGGAAGCTATATGAGCATGTTAACATGCTAAAGGGGATGAGTCAGTAGAGGAGAGATTAATGATTAGGACAGAGGGGACTATTATTGGGATCCTTGAAGAGGGAGGCCTAGGGTGGTAGAATTAGGTCTGGGCAAGAGGATGGACACTTCTTTTAGGAAGGCTTTGGAAGGAAGGACGTGAGCATGGAAGTGAACACCATTGTTTTTGTAGGTTAGGAGTAGGCACAAATATTAAGGAGTTATTGCCTGATTGCCTCATTTTTCTTTATGAAATAGGAGTCAGGTCATATTTGGAGAGTGAAGAGGTCCTATCCTAAGAGTCAGAGGGTTTAGACCTTGAGGACATCACAGAATAGGGAGAGAGTTGTGAGGAATAAGAGCTACCTGGGTTCATAGAAAGACTTCCAAGCAGCTGGTGGTAGAGACCATGAATTTTGGGTACCCTCAATTTGTAAGGCTGTGTGATGATCTCCAACAGCACACAGCAGCCCAGGTATAGAAATACAGGAAATGAACAGTTGCATTGATTGGAGCATGTGGCTTTGCCACTGATTGTGTTAGAAAGGCAAGAGGAGGTAGGAGAGTGGAAGGTAGGATGGGAGGGTAGAACTTCGGAGAGGTAGTTTAAGTAACGGATCGTGTGGTCTGTATAGGATGGGATTGGTGGTGAATTGGGAAGAAAGAAGAGTGAGAGGATTGGAAGTCAGAGAATTAGAAGAGGAGGAATACGGGTTCTAGAGAGCTGGCAGTTTAGGCGTATTGGTCAGAGAGGTAGGATATTGGAGTTTAGCATTTCCAATGTGGGACAGTTCTGGCTGTTGACGGGCTGGCATAGAGCAGGGTGGAGGTAAAGAACATGGGGTCATAAGGGAACTTGTTGAAGTTGCCGGATGGGTTATTTACATGGATGTTGACACTTCCAAGTAATGCATGACAATGGTGGAGGTAGGGAGGGTGACTCTGTTCCAGGTGTTCAGGGAAGGAGGGAGAGCTGAGCAGGAATGAAGCATGATAGTAGAATAGCGTCGACAACCTTAAGGGAAGGTGGGATTTTGTCTGCCAAGGGATCAGAGATGGTTGGATCTGAAGGTATGCTGGGACTAGCTTCTGCAGGCCTCTAAAGATGCATTTCCAAAAGTTGGTCACTGAATCTTTGCTTATATTATTTCTTCTTCCTGTAGACCCCTTCCCTACCTGGCTAACTCCTGCTTGCCCTTGATGAATGAGGTTTGAGATCACATCTTTCAAGAATCTTTGTTGAACCCTCTGGTCCATGCTTAGTTCTAACTTAGCAGGTGGCGCACTGTATGGTCTGTTGTTCTTTCCTCTATAGACTGTATCTCCGTGATGGAGGGAGGGCCTGTGTCTTTGTATCCCTGGTGCAGTGCCTGGCATGTGTTCAGTTGAATGTTTGAAATGGCTGTTTAGTAAGTGAATTTAGTCCAGTTTATTTCTCTCCCTAATGGGTCACTTTTCTTTGTCAGCTCATTTTGAATCTTTTTTGAAGTCACATGACCCTTTCTTAGTTTGGCCTTAGCCAAGTTCCATGCAGATGAATGGGCTGTTTCTTAGTGACCAACTAATTTCTGAGAGGGCCACAGTCCATCTCTTCATCCTGCTTAGGCTTTTGTTTTTGTTTCATTAACCTCACTTTTGCTCTCCTCTACTTATTATAGTAGAAGAGACAAAAAGAAACTAATTAATACTTACACTTCCCCAGTTACCCCAAATTTCCCAACCTGTTTTTTTCTATGCATTCATTTTCCCATTGATTCTCACTGAGTACCTACATGCCAAGGAGAAATCAGGACTTTTTCTGTATTTCCTATGAGTCTTATGCTGGTGCTCACTGGCTTAAATGTGTCAGTAGGCCTGCTGCCACTGTCAAATGGTGGTGAGTTGCCCTTTTGAATGTGGCTTTAGTTTACCAGTTGCCCCAGACACAGTTTTTCAGATACCTAATGACCTGTGTGCATTACACGTTAAAGAATGCATCGAACCGCAGTACATCTAGATTAAAAACAAACAGAAAACTCAAACCAAATTTATCTGAGGTAGCAGTACAGTATTTTCTATTATAGAATAGGGGAAGACATGTGTAAATCAGTTAAGTTAGTTAGGCTTTTTCAGTGCTTTCCAGTTCTCCTTTCTGGTTGGTCTTTTACTGACTGTCTCAAGCTCAGAGGTGTTTGTCCTTGCTTTCGTGGTCACCAACAATGTACTGCAGACATGCTCTTCATATCCCAAGGCCACCGGTAAGTCCTGGATCAGACCTGTTCTCCTTGAAGTCACCTGAACTCTGACTTGAGGGTTCCCCCGCCCCTACTTCCACCCTCTCTGATCTGGACCTTTCCTTTCAAGGGGCACTTCTTTGAGGCCAGTTCTGAGAGAGGACCCACTTCCACCAGGAGGGAGCACTTATAGAACTTCCCTCCCCTTGGGGGGTTTCCTCAGAGCTCCCATTCCCAGGCTGTCCTTCCTGGGAGTCCTATCCTAGTCATGAATTTCCTGTTTTTTTCCTCAAGGCCAGTATTACAACATTAGTATAACTAGTGATATTTAAGAAAGAAAAGCTGGATTAACCAATTACAGTTAAATTCTCTGGCCCCAGACCTGCTGGACACTCTCCATTCACCAGAAATGCTTCTTACTCCCCCCTCCCTTTTTTTTTCTTTAAAGAATCTGCTAATCCTTAACAGATTAATCTGAGTTTATATTTAGATGAAAGTTATCCATTAACAGAAAAGTCTGAAACTATAGATAGGGCTGAAAGCACTGAAAGTGGATAGAAGTAAGTAGGGAGCTTTTAGACCAGAAGGTTTTTGTGGAGACCTTAAGTATCTGTTTTGGCAGATGGTTATGCAGGGACGTTGGACCATCTTTCGGAAGCTAGGAACACCTTTAGACTCTGGCCAGAACAACGTTATCCACCTTTGCGCTTCAGAGCTTGGCCCCAGTCTTAATTAAGCCTTTTTGATGCTGACACATCTATATGGGGCCAAACACCCTACTGTCTCCCTTACCCCATCCCACCCATTCCATCCATTCCCAGTGACAACAGTTTGAACCTGTCTGGGTGTGCAGAGACTCAGCGGGAACTTGGTAGGTTTGAATGCCAGGCTTCAGATACTGAATCAGTGTCCTCTGAACCAGTGTCTGTCGAACTGCCCTAATGGATCATGACATCAGTTTTGCAGATTATGCTGAGGACTGCTGTTCTAGTTATTATTGCTGTGCAACCAACCACCCCAAACTTAGTGGCGTTAAACTGCAACCGTTTTATTATGCTCATGGATTCTGGACCAGGAATTTGGATGGGGCATGGTAGGGAGTGACTTGTCTCTGTTCCAGGATGCCTGGGGCCTCAGATGGCAGGGAGTGTTTCCAGTGGCTGGGGGTGAGAGAACCATTTGGAGGCTCCTTCACAACTAGTGTCTGGTCCCTGGGCTGGGATGCCTTGAAGGCGGTGGGATAAGCTGGGGCTGTTGACCAGAGCACCTATATGTAGCCTCTCTGTGTGGTTTGGACTTCTCACAGCATAGTGGATGGTTTTCCAAGAAAGTGGGTTCCTAAAAGAAGTATCTAGAGGGCAAGTGTTCTCTATTGGCTGAAGCAGTCTTGAGCCTGCCCATATTCAAGGGGAGCAGACAGGGTGAAAACATGTGCGGCTATCTTAAAAACTACTAGAGATTATTTTAAATTGACCTGGAATATAGAATAAAGTGCCTCATGTAGCAAGAAGTACTGTTGTGAAACCTGTGCTTTGGTTATGTGTGTCTGTATGCCTGGTTCATGATGTAACGTTTTTCTTACTGTGGGCTACATTTTTTTTTTAAAACACTGCGTGACTGTAATAATATCTAATTTGGTTTATGAACACCGCATTTTATCTCTTAATACCTCAGTTAAGAGGTTACTACGATGTAGTTCTTAGTCACTCATAAAGATGAAACCCTGAGGAATTGATTGTCATTTGCCTGTAAGGCCTTTCCTTTTTGGATCCATTGTTATCACCCACCAGGAGACCCTTGAGACCCCATTAGAGAGTCACCACACTTCCCAATGGGCTGTGGTCTGGACTGGCAGCTAGAACTTCCCTAGAATTTTAATCTAAGCTTTGCCAGTCAGGTTCCTAAAAAGAGTTGCAAACAGATGTGAAATGAAGAGTGCATACTTCTCTTTGTAGATGATTAAAAAATATTTAAGGGTCTGGAGGCTGAAGAATGACCCATAAAATAGAGAGAAAGCTACCCTCTCTGAGGAAGGTGGTGTTTGAAGTAAAATGGTTTCAGGAGACATGTCCCATCATCAGTGTTCAGACCACAAGGAAACAGAGATCGGGGTCTGTTGAAACAATCTGCTTTCCTCTCCCTCCTCCCTGTAGGTACTTCTATCCTTTCAAGGAAATGCATAAATTGACTGAGCAGTGACATTCACTGTCATCTTACAAAACATGGTATCGTACTGTATGTGTGGAATAGTGCCATAAAAGGACTAAATATTACCCATATATCTTAGAAAATTTACATAATCCTATGTTTTTATTTCTCAATGTGTAAATGATACATGTTTACTTTAGCAAATGAGAAAACACAAATAAGCAAAAATAAAAATCATCTGTTATTTTATGTCTGAGAGAAAATCACTGATGTTTTTTGTTGTTGCATACCTTTCCTGTCATTTTTCTGTGGAGATACATATATATATATATATGTATGTATATACATACATATATATATATATATACACACACACACACACACATATAAAATAAATGATGGGCTCTTGCAGTACCTTGTTCTGAAACCTGCTTTTAAAACTTACATTAACACGTTCTATGTCAATTAATATACTTCTGTTATTATAAACACTTTATACCATTACATTGTATAGAGGTAGTATTTAACCACATTTCTGGCTGACAACATTTGGCTCTAATAAACAATGTTATGGTGAACCTCCATATAATTAAATCTTTTTTCCCCACACTATAATTAGGCTTAATTTTTTTTGAGCAAATAATATATGCACATGGTATAAAATACCATGATTTCTCTTTAGGAGGTGTGTGTGTGTGTATATATACACACACACACACACACACACACATACATATATATATATAAAACTTGAACTGCTAAATTATAGAGTGGTGAACATTTAAAACACTTTGTACTGTTAAACTGTCTTTTACAAATGTACCAGTTTACTCCTACCTACCAAAAGTGTTATCTGTTCGAGCATTTGACAGTTGGGGGGAAAAACTCATTTCTTGCCTGCTTAATTGTGTGATTTATTTGGGTTGTAGCCTCCTCTTTGCCCTTTTTGCCTCTCAAAATCCTGCCTGTCCTTCAAGGCTCATCTCAGATCCCACCTCCTGCCTGACCCCTCCCGGCACAGCTAAGACTTTCCTTCTGATCTGTCTAATGGATTTGTCTTGTCCTTTCCAGTCAACTGTAGTTTTCTTGAGAGCATTAGGCACTGTCTTCCTTATTTTTTAAATCTTGCATGCAGCACTTTTCAATGTGGATGTTTAGAATAAACACTGAGTTAAATTGGAGTCTACCAAAAAGGATTGATGACAGCAGAAAGTAGCCTCTCAGGAGAGAGAGGTAAGGACTCAAGTGTTCATCAAACCTAAGACTATGCGGAGCTCTCTGGAGAGGATGTAATTCTGATGTTTCATTTAGGCAGCCAGCCTTGAAATGCTTTGTTAATAACTGACATATTTTGTCAGGTGTCTTATCTTAACCTTAGGTAGTAGGATCCTCTCTTGCCAGGATTTTTTTTTTAATAACCCAACTTTCCATTGAAAGTTATTTTCTCAATAAATCAGTGTTGGCTACAGGTAGAAACTTACACTTCTTTCTTATTTTTGCTGCTTTTCCTTTTCCTCCACACCTTGTATTTGCTTCAAACTCCTTCAACTCTATTCTGTCCTCATGGGTCTTTTTCTTTTTTAAACTTTAAACTTTGGAGCATCATTCACAAATTTGCAGAGACAATTTTTTTTTTAAACCAGGGCTCTTTACTTATAACATCCATTACCTTTGCCTTCTTCTATTCTTCATCTTCTTCCCAGATACACAGCATTTTATATCATGTATTCCTTTTTTCCGTACTGAAATTTTTTTTGGTGAGGCTGAATAAAATCATGAGAAGGTACAGTGGTAAAACAGTCTGTCAAACCTTGGGATAGAAACATTTTCTGGTACCTGACTCTGCTTTACAGTATTCTGCGAAGCCTTTGTCAGGACCTTTCTTTGAAGCTGCACATTCAGTCTTTGTTCACCTCTGAGCCTTGACCTGTATCAGCTGCAGCTAACAGCATTCACAGCTTAAAAGCTACTTACTTTTTTTGCATAACAAGAAGTCTGGCAGAGAGGTTCTGAAATGGCTAATTCAGTAGCCCTAGGCAGCTTGTCTGCCTTGACGTGCAAGGGAGCAGCTCTGTCTACAGCATCACGTACTCACACGACCTGGTCTTAGGCAGGAAGAGACACTCTTTTCACCGGAAGGAAGAAGTTTTCTGTAAGACACCCCCCCACCCCCCGCCATCAGCAGGCTGCCCCTCAGGTCTCATTGGCCAGGGGCTCTACTGGCCCTTGCTCTGCTTCAGAAAAGGCTGCAGCCGTGAGCATCTTGTGGTCTCTGCTGGTGCTGCCAGGGGAAAGGGCGAGAAGGGAGATGCTGTTGAGAATGCATCCTACAGAGGCTGTTAACAGGTGTGGTCCTCTCTTACCTGAGCTCAAACCTCTTGTTTCTCCTGGGCCAGTGCTACTCCCTGGAGCCCCCACAACTGTTTTAGTTCTTCTTTCCTCACGTGAAGTCCTCGAGATGTTTAACAGTGGCCGTTACGACTCTTCCTGAGTTTTCGTCTCCTGTTTGTGGAACATCTTCAGTTCCTTAAACCTCAGTAGCCTCCACTGAACCCGCCCCAGTTTGGCTTGATCTTCCAGCCACTGCCTCCCTAGTCCCCCAGCCACACTGATTTTCTTCTCCTGTGCACTTAGTCACCCCACTTCTGGCTGTGATCAGAGTGGGAGATGTGGGAGCAGCTCTAACCTGCTAGCTGCTGGGGTTTGGAGTCCGTTTTATTGTTCTTACCTGGTATTTGTGCCGGGCACTTGTTTACTCGCCGGACTGCAGCATTGTTAATTGTGGAGACCTGCCAGTGAGCTAGGCTCTCTGTCATCTGACCCAGCCCCTTCTTCAGCCTCATCTACTGTGGAATCTTCCATCTCAACCGCTTTAGCTCTTTGATATTCCTGAACATGCTATGTGGGTTTACACCTGCGTTTGCACATAGTATTTTCTCTTTCTGGAATGCTCTTTTCCCCCTTCTTGCCTAGCTCAGCCCTACATTTTCTTCAAGATTTACCTTGCGGGCATCACTCTTCTGAAAACTTTCGTGATTTTTGCCCTCCCTACCTGCGCCCTCCCCCCCACCCCCACCCTGGACAGAGTTAATCAGTCACTTCGCAGTCACACTCTGTACAAGCTTTTGTTGTTAAACATTCACAAAGTGTTGTAATTATTTGTTTATATTATTCTACCCTTCTATATTTGGCTTTTGGATGATAAGATCCATATTTTTATAACTTTAGCACTCAGTAAGATTTAGTGCATAAAAAGTGCTCTATAAATATTTGTTGAAGTGAATGAATGACAATTTCACATCCAAACCTGATTGAATGGCTATTTCATATCCTTACAATAGGAAGTCTATTTCTAAAAAGATTATAAAATACAAAATACATGAGATATTGTTATGTTACCTAAACCAGAACTTGATAGCCCATTACATTTCTTATCTGGCAGACTAGGCTGAGGCCCAGAGTGGTAAGTGACTAACCTAAGGCCACATAATGATGAGAGGCAGAGCTGGGACTAGCTTCTATCTTTGTCTCTCACATATCTTGTCTTCCAGTGTCTAGAACAGCATCTTACCCGATAGATGGGGGACAAGGAGGTGGTACTTAGTTAGCATCATCCACCTGGCTGTCAAAAACTCCGCCTCTGCTTTCCTTTCCTGTGTGCTTTTCCTTACATGGACTTTGACCTTTCTCTGCCTCTCTGTCTGCCTTTCCAGGCCCAGCCTGATTGCTGTCTCTTCTGCCTGCCTTGATCAAAACCACTTACCCCTCTTCTGAGTTCCCATCACTGTTAAGTGCATGAAGCTGTATAGTGCAGTGACAGGTGTGGGCCTTGGGGGTCACACAGCCCTGGGTCCAGGTTCCACATCCCCACTTACTAGCTGTATGACTGGCAAGTAGATTAACCTTGTTGCGTCTCTGCTTCCAATTGGTAATTAGAAGTAATAATAACAGTTCCTACTTTATCAGGTTGATGTGAGGGTTAAATTAGGAACTCCTTGGTACATAGTAAACACCCAAATGTTACAGGCTATTATTGTTGGTGGTGACTTGATTATAGTAAATCACTGAGGCTGGTTACTGGACTTCTCTAGCTGCAATTCTTGGGCCTGACTTTACTGCTGAATCAAGGATTACCCAGTTTCATAAGCGGCATATCCTAACCTACAGTCTACACTCAAGCACTTACTGGAGTAGTTTTGTGAATAACACTCACTTAGAATTGTTGTTCCTTGGCTCATGCCAGTGCTTTGCCATCTGGAGGTTTGCTCATTTGTGTAGGGGATGTTTCAGTGAAAAAAAAATTGCCTCTGTGGTCTGCTGAGAGAAAGAACAGAATGTTTTCTCTCTTTACTTCACAGCCATAGCTCTGAGGTTCGGTGTTTATGTAGCTCTAAGTCTCTAATAATTAAGGAAATGGATTAGAAAAGACAGTTTAATGAAAACTCACAGACTGCAGGCAATTTGCACACATTCCCTTGTTTGACACCATAGTACAAGCTCACCTCGAGTTGTAAAAGGAGCAGCTTGTAATTCTCTTGACACTCTTCTTGATTAATAACCTGTAGAGATTATCTGTTGTTGGTATAACACTTGGATAATTTTGTTCGGAGTTTCTCCCTCTTGTAAATGAGAAACCAGGAAAATACAGTGTATTCATTATACAGGGAACAAAGGTCGTGGAAACAGTAACTTGTAAAACGAACCCTTAGTTACCTAGCATAGGCCTGCTTGTTTTATTTCTAAAAGCCTGTGGAATAAACCCCTCATTTTCTCTCATTTACAAGCAAACTGAAATGTGGAAAATTTGATCTTTAAGAGGCATGACTTCTGGTTTTATGGGATTGTTTACTTTAAAGTTTAAACATTTCAGTGTCTCAAGATACTCTTAGTTAAAGGAAAGTTCTTGTGAATATCATGTAGCTATTAAAAGTTATAATTTAAATCTGTATTTGCAAGAAAATGCTCAATTTTCAGTGGAAAAAAAAGCATGGGAAAAGGTCAGTTCATGTGCATCAGGATATGTGCTCATTTGTTAACAGGGATTACTACTTTAGGTTAATGATATAGATTTCAGATGATAGCTTTTTACTTTTTCCCTCTGCATCCTTTCTATATTGTCTGGGTTTTGGAGTAACTTTAGATTCAAAGAAATCATAAAAGCATTTTCTTTTTGGAGGAAAAAAGTAAAACTTAAAAGATTTGAATGTGGTAAAGTTAGCCTTTCTTCATCCTTCCCTGGAGAATTATCCCAAGCAACTAAGAGGGAATAAAACAACAATAAAAAAACAAATGAAAACTCTATCTTTGAAGAAATTAGGAGATGTCTGAAACCCCAAACCACAAAATAAGTGGAAAAGGATTTTGAAAGATTGGACCAGGAGTATGAGAGAAAGTAGACAGAAGACACTTGCAGCTGCAGACCTCAGGAAAAGAAAAATCAACTAGCAAGCAACACTTTCCAAGGTGAGGGATACACCCTGGGGTTCAAAAGCAAAATGCTTGGTTTGAAATAGTGGAAATGAGTGCACAGGCTGGTGGCAGGAGCTTCACTGGATCCAGTCTGATTCCAAGATGCAGAGGAGGCTGGACTGAACGCGGACTCACATCGGTAACAGTTGTAGGGAGCAGGAGCGGTGGCGGCAGGAGGGAGAGGACTCTGCACTGGCAGCAGCACTCCCAGCTGCCTGCCTCTCTGGATGGAGAGCGAGAAGCTGAAGAACCTTCCCCCGCATGTGTGTACACTTGCACGGGCCTGCCGGCAACAGGAAGAGCATTCTCTGCTCCCCTCAGCATGGCTCTGGCTCTCCTCCCAGAAAACTGGTCCAGGAAAAACTGCCTTCAAAAATGAGTAATCAAAAAATGGACCAGTTCGGGATCTAGTCAAACATAATTACTAAAAAATGATGAAGAAACATGAAAAAACAAAACGATAAAGAGAAACACTCGAAAAAATGCTGACACAGAACAAATGAAAATTTTAACCAAGTATTTCACATATTAAAGAAAAAGCCCACCTCTATAAAGAGCTGGAGCACAAATCAGAAATACAGGAGTTCAGGCAAGTCAATAGGCAAAGAAACCTAAGTTCAAGAAAGTGAAGGGAAAAATGAAAACCATCCAAAAAAAAAATGAAGGCAAAGTTAAAAGTGACACAAGATAATGTATAAAAAATAGGAATGAAATAAGTGAGCAAAGTGAAATAGAAATAGTTAAAAAAGATTAGAGATGTGAATGAAAAGTACAAAAATTCCCTGAAGAAGGGAAAATAATAGAATAAAAATTTAAAGATCTAAATCAAGAAAACTTTACAGAAAGGAGAGCTTGAATCTACAGTTTGAAATGATGCATTGTACCCAGGAAAAATTAACATAAAATGGCCAGCCTTGCAGTGTAATCCCAGTAAAGTTATTGGACTTCAACTGTAAAGAATTATTTGGACCAACAGCCACGCCAGAAGATCACCTCACATATAAAAGGGGAAATTTTCACTGCACCTTATTACTCAACATTGAAAAACACTGACAAAATCCTTAAGAAGAGTGTTTGACCCAAGGATTTTATATTCATTGAAATTGTTTTTATTTTTAGTATAAGAAAATTGAGGCAGAATATTCCCATGAACTCTTCTTAAGGAATCTAGTCAAAGACATACTTCAGTCTACCAAGAAATAAGTGGAAAAATTCCAGCAAAAGAACTGTTTTGAGCATTGAGTCTGTTTAACTGTAGGTTAAAACAAATTTGGAGATTAGTGCAATAGAACAGAATGTAAAGGTTATATGACCTGACAATATGAAATTATGTAACTAACCAAATTTGAGAGGAAAAGGGGAACAAAGATGGTGGTAAATTCAGAATATTTTCCCCCTGTGTTTAATAGGTAGGGTTCAAAGGATATCATTTAAAGCTTACAGTCAAACTAATAGAAGTGTAGGTATGTTTAAGAGCACAAAGTTAGACAGGATATAGTATGATGGACTCAAATAAGATAATGGAGAAATGGTGCAGGAGAAGAAAATATCTTAATTTCATTATTTCTCATAGAGAATTAAGTAGATACTGTCTAAAGAAATAAAGGTTTTCAGATATTAATCACAGTGACCACTAGATAAAAAATAAACCATCTTAAATACCAGAATACATAGAAAGGAAAACGGTCTCTATGAAGGAAAACAAAGATGACTGATAAGGCCACTGTCCGTCATATCAGTAAGTATAGATGGGAGTTGGAGGTCACCAGCTGGGTCACAGGAAGTCAGATCACATCCTCCACTAATACGGTTCCCTGACAGCAGAGGCACTGCCCTTCTGTGGGTGGGACACAGGAGACTCCCCAGAGAAACCACAGAGATGCTCCCTCCGTAAGAGAAAAAGCTCTAAGAGTGAGAAATCGTCTGGTAGTGCTCCTCCAGTGAGACCACCTCTCTGGGCCTTGCTCCCTGCCTCAGAAGCAGCAGCTAGCAGTTGGAGGGGGACGTGAGGGGAGGATGTGAGGGAGAGAGAAGCGGCACCCCCTTTCCTGAAGGTAGTGCTGCCCTGCAACTGGCCCTGATGGTGGAGAGAGAATCTTCTTCAAATGAAAACTGAAGCCTGTTAAGATATTGGACTGATGGTTTTCTTTTTAAAGTGCCTAAACTCTTTTTTGAAAGTTAATGCAGTTAATGCGTAACTCATAAGTGTACAACTTGATTAATTTTCGTAAATGTATCAGCACCCAGATCAAAACTAGAACATTCCAGGAACCTATAAGGCTCCCTGGTATTCTCTCTCAGTCACCCACTACCCCTACAAAATATACTATAGATTAGTTTTGCCTGATTTGAACTTTATGTAAATGACATGGACGGACCATTTTTAATTACTGAATTGGGGCTGTATTTGTGATATAATGAGTATACTCATTGAATAGTGTCCTCTCAAAATTAATGTCCACTGGAACCTCAGAATGTGACCCATTTGGAAGTAGTCTTTGCAGGGGTAATTAGTTAAGATAAGGTCATCCTGAATTAGGGTGGGCCCTAAATTCAAGGGCTGTTGTCCTTCTAAGAGGTCTGTGCCGCGGCAGAGGCAGAGATTGGAATGACACAGCTACAACCAAGGAAAGCCAGGGATTCCCAGCAGCCACCAGAAGCTAGGAGAGAGGCGTGGAATAGCTTCTTCCTCAGATTCTGTGGAAGGAACCAACCCTGCCTACACCTTGATTTTGGACTTCAGGTCTCCTGTCCTGTAAGAGAATAAATTTCAGTTGTTTTGAGCCACCTATTTTGTGGTAATTTGTTACAACAGCCCTAGGAGACTAATAAAATGCAACTCTAGGACTTAATATTACGAAAGAGAGGGCAGAAACTTTGTGAGCCTTGTCCCAGTTTTAGGAGTGGAGGAAGCGCTATTTCCATTAAACAGGTTTAAAGTGGGAAGATGACTTACGATCACTTTTGGTGACCCTGCAAGAGCCCTGTATATTCAGTGTACCAATTTCAGAAGCAAACTGTATGCTCACTGGGTTGTCAGCCTCTCAGATGTTCGTTCACCTGCCAGAAGGGCAGTGGAGATAAAACCATCTCCAGATTTATTTCATGCATTTCGTTCACTACCGAGCTCTTTTTTTGAGTCACGTGTCCTCAAGCACAGTCACCTCTGCAGGTGGGATCTGTGAGAGGCTCTTCAGTGGTTCCTCGTGGAGCCCTGTCCAGTAGGCCCACTGCAGTTCAGGTGTCCCCAGGTGATTGCTCTGCTTGCAGTGTGTACAGTCAATCACAGTTAAAAGGTCATAAAAACAAAACCACGTATTCAAACTTCCTCTCTCCTGTTAACAGTCTTTCTTCAGACCACCTCTGGGATGGTGGATGAAGCCAGCCCTGTGGACTTGCCCCACAGTGTCATTCTCCTCAGAAGTCTTCAGTGTGCTAAGAATCTGTGTTTCCCCAGGCCCTTCAGCCACCTGTTTACTGAAAATTGTTTAGGAAAAATTGATCTATAGTAAGTGAAACCAGCTACTTACAGAAGTGGTTTGGCCTAATTTCACTTTCTGAGGGTAATTATAACTTCATGTTTCAGATTTATTCCTTGTCATTGCTATGTATGTTTGCTACTTTGCTACTTTTTCTGATAACTTTTTATTGGAAAAATTTTCACACACCATTAAATCACATGATAAAATTCAAGTTTCATTTAGCTTGATACGTAAAGATATTTTGAGTATATCTAGAGATATACAATAAAAATTTATTGTTGCAGCAGTATTTACAATAGCCAAGACATGGAAACAGCCTAAATGTCCATCAACAGATGACTGGTAAAAGAAGATGTGGTATATTTATACAGTGAAATACTACTCAGCCATTAAAACTGACAACATAACGCCATTTGGAACAACATGGATGCTCCTGGAGAAAGTCATTCTAAGTGAAGAAAGCCAGGAAGAGGAAGAAAAATACCGTAT
The DNA here is from genome assembly GCF_009834535.1 of Camelus ferus. Classification (NCBI taxonomy): domain Eukaryota; kingdom Metazoa; phylum Chordata; class Mammalia; order Artiodactyla; family Camelidae; genus Camelus; species Camelus ferus. The sequence goes on along the minus strand of NC_045722.1, from coordinate 10,398,458 downwards.
GAGATCGCTCATATGTGGAATCTAAAAAACAAACAAACGAACGAACAAAGCATAAGTACAAAACAGAAATAGACTCATAGACATAGAATACAAACTTGTGGTTGCCAAGGGAGTGGAGGGTGGGAAGGGATAGACTGGGATTTCAAAATTGTAGAATAGATAAACAAGATTATACTGTATAGCACAGGGAAATATATACAAGATCTTATGGTAGCTCACAGAAAAAAATGTGACAATGAATATATATATATATGTTCATGTATAACTGAAAAATTGTGCTCTACACTGGAATTTGACACAACATTGTAAAATGATTATAAATCAATAAAAAATGTTAAAAAAATTATTGTTAATTTCCAAAATATTTTTGCTTTTGTTATTGGTCTTATGAGTAATTTTTTCTATAGTCACATGGTCATATCCTAGTATTTCTATATGAAAATTGTGTCTTTGATTGAATCAGAGAAGGCTCACTTCCTGTTTTTTATATAATGCTTTCTTTTGAGATTCAGTTAAGTGTGCTCAGAACCAATGCTGTTTTTTACTTAAATATAGTTTAATAGAAAACAATTTTCAAAGGGAGGTCAGGTACTTTCTATGATATCTAAACAAAACATAGTTGACAGTAGCAATTTACCTGGGGTGCCAGAATGCCCAGAGTAGCAACAAGATAAAAATCTAATCATACAGAACTTTGAATATTTGGCTAATTGAGAATATACTGAACTGTAACCAAATTAAAGATTGGATCATTTCTTTGGAGACCTTTGAGAGATAGAATATCCATTCAGCTGGAAAGATTTCACAGTGAAATTAGAAAAATAAGAGAATCATTAAGCCTATCAGGAAACCTGGCCTGCCTTGATTTTACTCTAACAACTGGGATTGTTTATCCCTTTTTTTTTTCCTTAGATATTTCCTTTAGGAGCATTTATTATGAAAACATGGGGAAATGTTGGGGATTTCAGTTATTTAGTAATTGAATTCAGAATTTAGTAATTTATTCAGCAGTTACTGAGCACTGTATTTTTTTTAGCTTCCAGTTTTATAAAGGTGGATAGAACTCAGAGGCTCGGTCTGGTAGGGGAAAAAAAGTGAGTATAATCTCACTGTGATGAATATAAACCCAGGGTTCCTTGGGAACACAGTGTGGCACTTCATGCAGATGGAGGTCGGGGCCAGAAGCCTAGGTCGAGTTTCCCCTGACTGAGTCTAGAAAGATGAGATAGAGTTAGTGGGGAAGAGGAAGAAAGCAGGAGTGTGCCATGCTGAGTGAGCCATGTGGCCACGGCAAGAGACATGAGCTTTCAAGGAGTTCTAAGTGGGTGGGGCAGTTGAAGCTTAAGCTTCAAGCACTACGGGGGCCTTAAATGCCCTGTCAGAGTCCAGGCTTTATCTCGGGCAATGTGGAGCCCCTGAAGGGTTTCATACTTACTGTGTTTGCGGATCATATATATCACTGATTTTGAAACTTAACATTCTGGTGTTTTTGTGCTTTGGATTAATATGCATTCCCACCCCCAGCCCCCCTGCAGTGCAGTGTACAGCTCATCTGTTGAGTTCCGATAGCGATGACAGAAGGAAGGTAGAGCTAACTTTTTTTGTCTTGCTGTTCACACAGTTAGTACAAGAGAATGTTTAAGTGTCATAGATGTGAAATGAATGAGCAGAAAGATATTTTGAGATATTTTATGTTCTCTATGTATTTTTGTACATCCTGTAGAAATATGTCATTCCCTATGTATTTTCAGGCACTTATGAAATTTGGGGGATATGAATTCCTTTTTAGGACTTGTGTGGATGTATTCTCATTATTAATTATTGAAGTAAGGAGGAAATGATATCAGCAGATGTGCGGAGCTCTTATTCGCACTGAATACACTATTCATTTAGACAAAAAGATCATTTCTCAATTCAAATCGGAATATTCTAATTTAAGGCCTAAATCAGTTGTGTCATAATCTCTATGGAAACAAAGCTTTCTACTGTGTAGTAATTACATAAGTAACTCATTTCCCCTTGTAGATACACAAATTCTAGATGCAGATGCTGTTTTTTCTCTCAAGAACTCTCTTAAAATAGAAGAGACTTTAGCCAGTGGCATTTGTTTATATGTTTTATAAAGTTTAAAATATCTTTTCAGATTTCCTGCTTACATACATTCTTATAAAATTGTTAAAACTTAAAAATTGTTGATGAGCTCACTTTCTTTTCCCGGTTGAAATTCCGATGCAGAGGATTGAATTATCCTTCTCAATTCTTAACATATTAACATCATCTATCCGTGCAAGTCTCTCGCAAGTTGGGTTGTCTAGTTTTGTCTCACTGATTTTCAGGCATCTTTATATATTATGGGTATGAGTGTTTTTTGTTTTCTGGGGTTATGTGTTCTTTGTTGGTTATATGTTTTGCAAATACCTTCTCCCATTCTGTGACTTACCTCTTCAGTGTCTAACTAGAGTCTTTTGATGAACAAAAGTTCTTAATTTTAAAATCTTTTTTTAAATCAATTCTTAACTTTATGGTTAATGCTTTCTGTGCAAATAAATAAATAAATAAATAAATAAATAAATAAATAAATAAATAAATAAAAATCCTTGCCTATGTCCCAAGATTCCTCTCTTTTTTCATTGTTTGGTTGATTTTTATCTGATTCTCCACTCCCTCACTACCTACCACAGGTAACCATTCTAATGTGTTTAATGTATGTCATTTTGTTTTTATGTGTTCTTATAAAGTATTTATTGTTATGTACTTATGTATTTTAATTTACATAAATGGTATTGTATTACAGATCTTATTCTAATTTTTTTTTCACTTAGCATATACTTTCAAGATCTACCATATTATAGTCCTCAGTTAGATATATCCATATTGTTTGCAGCTCCCTGCTGCTACACATAACCCTGGACAAAGATCTTTGTGAATAGACTCAGAATTCTCACTTCTGAGTCGTATAGTATGCAAGTATAGGCAGTTTTGGTTTAACCTTAGCAATTGGTTCCCAACCAGTGCCTGGGTAGGAAAACCTGAACTGTGACTGATGAATTGCTGGCAGACAACTCAGAGTTAAAATCTCCAGAGAAACTGTTGCATTGGTATCAGGGAGGAGAGAAGGGATGGCACAACATTGTGAGATTTAACTTCAGGAGCTTGACCAAAATCCCACAGTAAATAGCAGGGGAAAAAAATGTCTACAACAAATCTACTTTAAGTATAAAGACACATATACATTAAAATTAAAATGGATAGAGAAAGATCTAAAATCAGCATCTAAGTTTTCAATTTAGGAAACTTGAAGAAAAAATTAAATCCAAAGTAAGCAGAAGAAATGAAATAATAATTAGAGCAGAAATCAATGAAATTGACAATAGGAAATCAGTAAGGAAAGTCCATGAAGCCAAAAGCTAGTTCTTTGAAAAGATTAATAGACTCTAGACACCTCTATGGAAGACTAACTAAAAAAGAGAGAAGACACAAATTACTAATATCAGAAATTAAAGAGGAGACATCACTGCAGATCCCATGGAAATCAAAAGAATACTGTGAACAGCTCTATGCCCACAAATCTGATAACATAGATGGAAAGGACCAATTCCTTGAAAGACAGTATCTGCCAAAACTCTCATGAGAAGAAATAGATGATCTGAATAGGCCTATATCTATTGAAGAAATTGAGTCAGTAATTCATAACCATCCAAAACAGAAAGCACCCATGTGGTTTCACTGGTGAATTCTACTAAACATTTACAGAAGAAATTATACCAATCCTCTACAATCTCTTCCAGAAGATAACTCATTCTCTGAAGCCAGCATCTCCTTAATGCCAAAACCAGACAAAGACATTACAAGAAAACTATAGACCAATATCTCTCATGAACAGAGATGCAAAAATGTTCAACAAAATATTAGCAATTCAAATATAAAAGGTGTAAAAACCCAGGTAAGCAAGGCTAATTCTATATCAGAAAATCAATTATTGTAATCCATCACATCAACAGATTAAAAAAGAAAAATTAATGATCATATCAGTAGATGGAGAAAAAACATTTGACAAAATCCAAAACCCAAAACCCATTCATGATAAAAATGCTTAGTAAACTAGGAATAGAGGAAAACTTCCTCAACTTGATAAAGAGTATTTACAGAAGACCTACAGCTAACATCACACTTAATGGTGAGAAACTTGAAGCTTTCCTATTAAGATCAGGTACAGGGTAATGATGTCCCCTCTTACCATTCCTTTTCAGCATCATACTGGAAGTCCTTGCTAATTCAGGAAGGCAAGAAAAGGAAATAAAAGTTATATAGTTTGGTCAGGAAAACTTAAAACAGTCTTTGTTCACAGATGACATGATTGTCTATGTAGAAAATCCAAAACATTAGACAGGAAAACTCCTGGAACTAATAAGTGATTATAGCAAGGTTGCAGGATACAAAGTTATTATACAAAAGTCAATTTCTTTCCTATATACTAACAATGAACAAGTGAAATTTGAAATTAAAAACACAGTACCATTTACATTAGCACCCCCCCGAAAAAAACAAATGAAAACTTAGATATAAATCTCACGAAATATATACAAGATTTATATGAGGAAAACTACAAAACTCTGAACAAAATCAAAGAACCACCAAGTAAATGGAGAGAGATTCCGTGTTTATGGGTAGGAAGGCTCAATATTGTCAAGAAGTCAGTTTTTCCCAACTTGACCTATAGATTCAATGCAATCCCAATTAAAATCCCAGCAAGTTTCTAACATTTACATAGAGAGCCAAAAAACCCCAGAATAGCTAACCAATATTAAAGAACAAAGTTGGAAGCCCAGAAATAGACATCCACAAATAGTCAACTGATCTTTGACAGAGGAGCAAAGGCAATACAATGGAGCAAAGATAGTCTCTTCAACAAATGGTGCTGGAACAACTGGACATCCACATGCAGAATAATGAATTTAGATACAGATGTCACACCAAAATTAACTCATGGTAGATCAGAGGGCCTCAAAGAAAATGCAAAACTGTAAAACTCCTAGAAGATAACACAGGAGAAGACCTAGATGACCTTGGTTATAATGATGCTTTTTTATTTTATTTTATTTTATTTAATTTTATTTTTAATACCTTTATTGTGGTATGATTCCTGTACAGTAAACTACACATATATCAAATGTACAATTTGTTGAATTTTGACAGATGTATGTACACCAATGAAACCACAACCACAGTCAAGGTAGCTAACATTTCAGAAGTGGTAGTGTGGACAAGCGATCTAAGGTGCTGGATTAAGATAGCTAACATTTCCATGTGATTCTTTTTTAGATACAACACCAAAGATGTAATCCATGAAAGAAATAATTGATAAGCTGGACTTCATTAAAATTAAAAACTTCTGCTCTGTGAAAGACACTATCAAAAGAATTAGAAGACACACCATAGACTAGGAGAAAATATTTGCGAAAGACACATCCTATAAATAACTGTTGTCCAAAATATATAAAGAACTCTTAAAAACTCAACAATTAGAAAACAATCTGATTTAAAAATGGACCAAAGACCTTAACAGACACCTCACCAAAGAAGACATACAGATGGCAGAAAAGCATATGAAAATATGCTCCATACCATATATCATCAGGGACATGCAAATTAGAATAACAGTAAGTTTCTACTTCACACCTATTTAAATGACAAAAATCTGGAACACTGACACCACCAAATGCTGGAAAGGATGTGGAGCAACAGGGGGATATGCAAACAATGGCAGGGGACATGTAGAGTGGCATAGCCACTTTGAGGACAGTTTGGCAGTTTCTTACTAAACTACACATACTCTTACCATATGATCTAGCAATTGGTCTCCTTGGCATTTACCCAAAGGAGTTGCAAACTTATATCCACACAAAAACCTGCACAAGGATGTTTATAGCATCTTCATAAGTGTCAAAACTTAGAAGCAACCAAGATGTCCCTCAGTAGGTGAATGGATAAATTATGGTACATCTAGACAATGGAATATTATTCAGCACTAAAAAGAAATGAGATATGCCACAAAAAAGACATGGAGGAGCCTCAGATGCATATTACTAAGTGAAAGAAGGCAATCTGAAAAGGCTACATACATGTGTGATTCCAACTATATGACAGTCTAGAAAAGGTAAAACTGTGACAGCAATAAAACGATAAATAGTTGCCAGTGGTGGGAGTGGGGAGAGATGAATAGGCAGAGTACAGAGGATTTGTAGAGCAATGAAAATACTCTATATGATATTATAATGACGGGTATACATCACTATACATTTGTCCAGACTCATAGAATGTATAACACCAAGAGTGAATTGTAAAATAAAATACTAATTTGGGGTGATTATGATGTGTCATTTGGTAAAAAATGTACTATTCTGGTGAGTGATGTTAATGACGGGGAGGCTGTGCATGTGTGGGGCGTGGGGTTATAAGGGAAATCTCTGTACCTCCCTCCCAATTTTGTTGTAAACCTAAAACTATTCTGAAAAAAAAAGTCGTAAAATGTATTTAGTTTGGAAGTCATAAATGTACATTTTTTTTTCTCTGTAAATATCAGACAGCGTCTGGTCAAGATTTTACCTCGAAACCCTTAGGAAAAAGCGGTCCTGGGAGAAGACAGTCTCCCTGGGAAAGAAACTTGTGGCCTGGGCTGTTGCTGCTATTTGTAATAAAGGGGAAGCAGGGTAGCAGTATCCAGCTGCAGCGTCCGAGGCTTGGGGCCAGGGCTCCAGCCATTCTCCCTTCTGTCCCCTCATCCCTAACCCCCCGATCCTTGACCTAAGGCCTTCATCTGCCCCAGGGGTTCTTCACACTCTGTTGATGTTGTTACTTCCATCCCTTCCCTGTGGTTTCTCCTCTGAAACCTTAAGTTTTCTTTGGGACACAAGAAAATGACTTCCTCCTTGATTTTTCTGAGCTGGTTATTTGAAGTTTAGACTTAGACATTGTTAGTAGTGAAAAAATATTCCAAAGAGAAACTTTAAAGAAACCAGCATTACTTATTTAAAAAGCAGTGTAGTCCAATTACTGAGAATCCTTGCGTAGCCCTCTTAAGAGAGGACTGAGAGATGGTTTAAACAGTAGCACATCAGGTTGAGGACTGCATTTGGAAGGTCTGATGGTTTAACACAGAAAGGAGGTTGGAATGAGTAGTTTGACTTTTTGTGGCTGACTTTTTGAAATAGCTTTCAGAATGGAAACCCACTTTCTGCCAAACCTACGTGTCTAGCTCCCACACCTAGTTAGGATTTCTTCGTTGCTCTAGAACCAAACCAGGGGCATTGTGAACACTTATGTGTCGCCTTTCACTTGTGGTAATGGCTAGACTTGATTTGTGTGCCAGGCACCATGCAAAGAGCTGCATATCTGTTACTCATTACTCAGGTTTTTAGGGGAAAGGGGTCATAATTCAAACCTCTATTTATCTGTCCCATCTCAGGAATACTGGTTGTAGGACGTTTGCTCTGGGAAGACCAGGGGAAGGAGCTTTGCCTCGGGGTAGATCTTGGTGCCATCTTGTGGGTAGATCTGGAAAGGACCAAGCAGACCCACATCAGCTTCTATCAGGATGCCTTGCAGAACCCCAAATTTCCACACAACACTGATATGAAACTGCAGGTCAGACATCAGAACTCTGGTCTTGGAATCAGTGAATTTGATTGTGCCCTATACATCAGCAAGTCCTGATCACTCTATCTCCAAAGCACACACCCAGATTTATCTACTCATCTCCATGGCAACTGCTAGGCCAAGCTACCATCCCCTCCCACTTGGACTACTACAGAAGCTTCCTTACTGCCTCGGCCTCCACGCTCACCCCTCCACTATCTATTCTCCACAGGTAGCCAAAGGGATCTTTCTAAAAAATAAAAAAACAGATCTTACCATTCTCTTGTGTAGAACTCTCTAGTGGCTTTTCATGAAATTTAGAATAAAACCCAAGTTTCTTGTCCTGGCTCAGAAAGCTCTGCATCTTACAGCTCCTGCCTAGCCATGAGCTCATCTCTACACTCTTCCCCTTCCTTTCCTTAAGTTTTCCCCTGTTCCCACCCTGGGTCCTGGGCACCAGCCTTCCTTCTGCTTCCTCCTCCATTCCTGGCATGGCTGGCTCCTTGTCATTCGGATCTTGCCTTCTGAAATGCAACCTTGGAGGGGCCTTTCTTGACTCTGATTCAGAATAGCAACCCAGGTTACTCGCCACCAAATCCTTCCCTGTTATGTCGAGATATTTTCTTTCTTGTTCTCATGAATGCTCAGTACCTAGGAAACCATTTAACACATAGTGGGTGTTCAACAAAGATTTGTCAAATGGATGAATGAGGCTTTCAGGTTCTTGGTCTTATTTCAGCTAGCTACAGGTTAGGGTCAGGTGATTTTAGGCCTTTCCCAATGTAGCATGAAAAGACCATGGGAATTAAGTTCCCATGAATTGAGTCCAGCTCCCACCTTTGCCACTTACCAGCTGTTTAACCATCCTGCTCTGAGCTTCAGTTTGGTCATCAAAAAATGGGGTTAATGAACTTACCTTATTCATAAGGTAAGGACTAAATTGGATTTAAATAGGATTGGAAGCAAAGTATTTAGTACATAGTAGACACCTTCTTTCTCTATTATAACTGAACCATGTTGTCATCATTTATATCTTCCCCTTCTACTACTCAAGGACAGGGTAGGCAATTGGTCTTTGCGCTCCTAGTACCTAGCTCTGTGCTTGGCTTATAGCATAGTAAGTAGGTGGTCCACAAATGTCCGGATTAATTTTGACTCTTCCCACCTAAGAACTGGTGTCTCCTGACTCTTGTCACTCTTTTTCCAGAGAGACAAGATGGCCACTGGCTGTGCAGGGGAAGCCTGGAGGGGTGGTGTGGACAAAATCTGATTTATGTCCTTACTATAGTTCCTAGGTTTGTAAACAATTAATATAAAATGATCCCAGCATAACTTTATGTTTCTAATAAAGGGGATGTGGGAAAGAGAGCTAGATCACATGATTCTTTTGTGGTTCCTGAGGCTTCGGCTTTTCCTAAGATTCCTTCCTTCTTTTGTGTTCCTTTATAAAATAAAATATATATGAAAATACTCTGAAAACAAAGTGCTGTATTACATGCACATGAATATGTACAAGTTGGTATGAGTATGATTTCTAGGTAAATGATTGGTTCAGAAAGGTTAGCTGTTGAGTAAACATTCATTCAGAAAGATTTTTTGAATGTCTAGCCATGTGCCAGGCACAGTTGTATTGGAAATACAAGAGTGAATAGAGCAGATAAATCCCTGTCTTCATAGAACATTCTTGTGGGAGAGACACTCCTTAATTAATAAAATAAATAATAAAATAAGTCATGTGGCAATGATGACTAAAGCTACAGAAAAAAAAGCAGGTAAGGGATAGAGGGATGTTCAGGAGAGTAGAATTTTTAGACAGGTTATTTATCTCTTTCCTCTTCTACCTCCACCGGTGATCAAGATTTATGGCATAGTAACTTTGCCCTCTAGTGTCATGATGTTTGTCAGTTAGGCAAACGAGAGAAATCTGATAGGTGGTTCATCCAAGTGTCAAATAATAATTTATTTCATATTTCTACCAGCCATATTTATAAAAATACTTTAAAATATTAAAATACAAACAGAGATCATCCTTATCTGATATCCCAATTTAACAATCTTTTTTTAACAGTAAGTCTTAATAAATATGTAAATATTTAAAAAACCAAAAGACTCAACAACTTGTATAGTTACTACCATCAGCTCAAAAATATACTGTTGTTTCTATATTACCTAGAAATATCTATTGCTTTTGAAGCTGAAAGCTGTGTTACTAAAATTGATTTGAAAATGACTATTCCTTTCTTAAATATTAATGTGAAAAATAAATAATTATCAAAACGGCTATGGCCTGAAGCATTAGATCAGCTTGATTCTGATTTTCACACACACAAAAAGGGCGAATATAAGAATTCTAGAAGTTCCGATGCCCTTATCCAGAGCAGTTGGGAAGTTGTTTACTCTTTGAGGGCCCACTGCTGACGTCTGCTCACTGAGTAATGTCATCAGATTTCCTGGTGGTGGTTATTTTGGGGGGGCAGTGGTAAGTAGTTGTCCGGCTCTGCTGGGACACTGCTCGACAGAGGTCCTGAGAGCCGGATATACCCCGTAGACAGGATGTAAGGTTAAAATGCAATCTAGTTAAGTAAATAAAGTAGGTGTTCAGTGGTAAAATAGAATTGCTGAAACATTAGGGTTTTTATATGATAGTGCTAAAATTATATTGAGGCAAAATCCATGATCTTTAAAAAAATTAATCTATAGCTTCTTTTATTTCTTAAAATCAATGTAGTGGTGAATTATTTTTATAAGTTGAGATCATAAAAAGTTATGCTGTCCTTTGTAAAAGTTACTTCACCCACCTTTGGTGTGCAACATGTGCTCGGTCTTGTTTTCCCCAGAGGGATGAGACTCCTGCCCTTAGCTGCCCATGCCTTCATCTTGTCCCTCAGCTTATGACCAACACTATGAATACATAAATGTATTTTTAAAAATCAAGCCAGTTATTAACATTTTAAAATTTTATTAATTATTACCTTTAACTTATTTTTCTTCTCCTGGTTTCCTTAAGTTTGTACTGTTTACTTTCGCAAATTTAGGGATTTGAAAGCTTAATCTGTTTACTTAATTCTTCTTTCACGACAAAAAAGATTTAAGACTGAATTTTACCCCTGAGTAAAATTTACTAGTATCCTGCAGGGTTTATTACATTTTCTCATTTCTATTATTTTCCAAGTAATCTGTAGGTGTAGTTTACATTTCCCTCTCTGATTCAGAAATTACATGAGTTAATATTTTAAAATTTTCCGGGTAAGGGAGTATTTGTTAACGCATGTTCTAAATTTTGGTTTGATTGCATTACGGTTGAAAATGAAAACTGTCCAAGTCTTATTTGTAGGAATATGTTTTAAGGTTTTCTCTGTGACCTAGTATATCGTATGTTTTTATGCTATTTGTGAATATTTTCTTTCTCTCTTTTCAGACTTTATTTTTTTATGTTCTAACTGATCCTTTGTAGCAAATTTCATGAGCGCCCTCTGAGAGGCTGCAGATCCCGGTTCACACAGAGGACCGCTGTCTATACCACTTTATCCTGAGCAGCGGCACATCCCTCCTGTTGATGGGTTTTTGCTTTCTCTTATGAAAGCACCCCCCCTACCCCCAGTACTCTAGAAAATCAGCAAAATAATTTTCCTTCTTTTTCTTTTTCCTGTCATTTTCTTCCTTTTCTTTCTTTTTTCTGAGTAGTTCTGACTTCTCCAGGCAGTAGGCCTATATCGTTTCTTGTTCTTTTATTCATTCATTTCTTTAAACTTTGTTCATAAAAACCAACAAAAAACTCATTGTTCAGATTGGTCTCTCTCGGTGCCTCTTGCTTGCCTTCTCTCTGAGCTGTGGGGGGTGATTATATAGAGCAGATCTTTCTCTTTTAAGACTCTCCTGGCCCTCCTGGATCATCTTCTCTCAGAAATTCCGGCTTTGGCATCCAGCTGTGCCTATTGACATGAGGCTGGCCTGCAGCTACCAGGTCAGGAGGCTGGATGGTGCCGTGGGGTGTCTGTCTACCCACCCCGCCGCCCCGCCACAGAGTCCTCCTCCCCAGTCTTAGGTCTAGAGTGGTAGCGACCCTCATTCTTACACCTTTGGAGAGATGAAATTACTACAAAGCAAATCAGAAACTGAGCCGGTGTCCCATTATTAGTGGACATCAGTTTAGCAGTTAAAAATATACCTGGACTTCCTCCATCTCTAAGCGGGTTTTGTTACATGTATTTACTGTAGGAGAGAGCACTGCTTGAGGGAGAGATGGGAGGTGGGCAGCCAGGAGGTATCTTATGGGTTCTGCTGCTGCTGTGTCCGAGGTATGGACTCATACCATCACCCAGAGGCCTGGAGTAGGGGAGGGGTCCCTTCATACAGTGTTTCTGGAAAATTTGCAAAAAACGTGTCTTTTCTTCGGGATAGCAACCCAGGGCCAGGGTTCACGGCTGGATTTCAGCCCTACCTTCTCCCTCCCTTGTGCTCCTTTGTGCAGTGCACAGACTGCCCAAATCTTCCAGTGGCCCTGGGTTTGCAGCACAGGTTATAGAACTAAACAGACAGGTCGGTGGAATCCCAGCTGCCGCTTGCTGCTGTGTGGCCTTAACGTACTTGGAACCTCAGGTTTCCAACTGTAAACTCTCACGCTGTTGTGAAGATTCAGTGAGATTACGTATGTTCAGCCCAGTATATGCTAAGCTCTCCATTGGTGCTATGATGCTTATTACTCATTGGGGTTTGGTTATGACAATGTATTTATCTTTGTGTCTTGGTGTTACGTTCTCAAATAGATGAGCATTTTTGAATAAGCACTGTGCTCCTCTATAAAATGAAAGTGTCAACTGTTTCTCAGTAAGGTTTCTTTGGCTCTGACATCCCATGATTCTGATTGCTGGATTTCATTATTTATGTGCATTTTAGATGTAAGATTTCATTGTCCGTCAGGGGAAAGATGGGAGTAAATGTGGAAGGAACCAATGTTCATTCAGTGTCTAATCTTTGGAGGGTCTTTATTATTGTAATTTCATTTGATCTTTGTAACAAATGAGAAATTGAGGCTGAGAGAAGTTGAGTAATTCACTTAAAGTCACACACAACTAGGAAAAGAAAAGCTGGGATCAGACTAATTTTATTTTTCCTTCCCTGCTCTCCACCTTTCTTGGGGTTTATAAGGGGATGCCTGGGATTCCTCTGTCTACTAAGTGTTTGTCATTTTTCTCTGAAGTAGAAATTTTACTTTCATCTGTGGCACTGAGTAGAGAGAGAAAAATCTAGGCAAGTTTATCTCTTTTTTTTTCTTATTTTTAAGCAGATCTTTTTCTTACAGGTATCAGTAGCTGGCGTGCAATTTGGCCCCATGAGATTTCATCCAGATCAACTCCAGGTAATATACCATGCTGTAATTTTCATGTTGGTTTTCTTGAAAGAGAGGAAGGGAGAATCTCTAAAGTTACACACTGAAAATAATCTTTTAGGTAGAATATTGGATCAATGTTCAATTTCCTGAGCTTGATAACAGTACTATAGTTATGAGAGAATATGCTTCTCTTAGAAATACACATTGAGATAGTTAAAGATGAAGAAATGTCTGCAACCTACTTCAAAAGGTTCAGCATTAAGATAACATGTATAATTTGTGTGTGTGTGTGTGTGTGTGTGTGTGTGTGTGTGTGTGTGTGTAGAAAGAGAAAGCAAAGGTGGCAAAATGTTAACAATTAATGAAACCAGCAGAGTATACTAGCGTTCATTCACATTCACAACTTTTCTGTAGGTTTGAAATTTTCAATATAAAAAGTAAAAGCGCTGTATGTTACTGAATCAGCTCTAGCAGAGAGAAAATATCTATGAATCGTGTAATCCAAAATATTAGACAAAGTAACCAATTGAAATTTAGCTCCAAAGTTATTTGATGCTTCCTTTACACAAACGCACGCTGGCTATTACATTTTAAAAAGTGTGAAGAGGACTGGCAGAAATGCGTTCTCTTAGATTTTTGCATTTGTGTTGTCCGTGCCCCTGGGTAAGCTTAAAGGAACTGAGTCTTGGAGAAATGGTTTCCGTCAGCTTTGTAGTCTCCCACCTGGACAGTACCACTGTTGCCCCTGTTAGTCAGTCTGGGTCTGAAGGGATGGAGCGGGTGCACTCCTGAACCAGATTAGGTGTGGGGGGCCTGGCTGGGAGGGGAGAGGCGGCAGATTCGGGACCCACTTTATCGGGGCCAGGCACTTAACGGGCAGGTTTTGAAGAGTAACATTTTGGTGTACTTTAAATCTCTCTTGTGGGAGTGTGTAGCTCAAGTGGTAGAGTGCGTGCTTGGCATACACAAGGTCCTGGGTTCAATCCCCAGTACCCCTTTCAAAACCAAATATGCAAACTTAATTACCTCCCCCCCAAGAAAATAAATAAAACAACTTAAAAAATAAATCTCTTATAATCAAAGTAATTTTTTTTAACTTGGAGGAATTACGTAAAGTCTTGAGTCAGAACATTTAAATGCATTATTTAAAGTATTCAGTATTATAGGAGTTTGATTGGAATATTAGTGTTTGCCATCTTAGGAAGTACCTAGTTAACTTACTGCTAACTAAGATAAATATTTGTATGTTTTAAATGATTTAGTTTTAAGATAAAATCCTTAGTCAAGTCTCTGGTGAGTTATTTAAGTGGGCTTATTGAAGTAAATATATGATCCATGCACTTTGACTCCCACATGAAGAATAGATAAAATAGCACTTCAGGGAGCTGAGTGCTAACGGCCCTGAGTTATGTGTGGGAAAAGGATTTATTCAGCAGATTGTAATGTTCACATCTGTGTACGTGCCTGGAAAACACTTGGGAGTTTTCTTGTTAAGAAATAATTCTAACAACATCTTTTTTTTTTTAAAAAGTGTTCGTGCTTTTTTCATTCAGGTACTTTTAGTGTTTACCAAAGAAGATAACCAGTGTAATGGATTCTGTAGGGCATGTGAAAAAGCAGGGTTTAAGTGTACAGTTACCAAGGAGGCTCAGACTGTCCTTGGCTGTTTCCTGGACAAACATCATGACATCATTATCATAGACCACAGAAATCCCCGGCAGCTGGATGCAGAGGCGCTATGCAGGTAAGCCTGAGACTCAGGCCTCAACAGTCCCATGGGCATTTATGACATAAATGCAGCCCAGATATACATTAAGTCAAGTTCAGAGTCTTAAGTTGCTTTCCATGCATGTAAAATAAGCAAGACATTTAGAATATCATTATTTCAAGGAGTGTTTCTTATCTCTTCTGTTTTGTTTGCTTTGCTTAAAACAGTAAGAAAATATGAATGAAGACCATTATTAAGGATGAAACCCAATATGTAATTAAATACACTATCACTGTATATTACTGCAACAAGAATTATTGTAATTTCCCAGATGTTTTTAAAGTTATAAAAAGTTTTAAAATTGTCTTCTAATGTTAGGTGAATATTCCTTGTTTGTAATACTTGAAGGCTATCAATATTGTGAGAGAATTCTGGGTAGCAGACATAAATCTAAGAAAAGTATTTTTTAAAGAAAATCATTTGCTGCTGATGGAAGCAAGGCAAAATGAAACAGTAACTATATCTAGTAGAAAACTTTTGGAAAAGACAAATCATAATTTTAATATAAAATCTTATAATGTATTAATTTTAGGGACATTTAAATCTTGATTTTTAGGAGATAGAAAAGATTAAAAACCAAACAAGGGTTATAAACTGAGCTGACAGGAACATGACATCCTGTCAAGAGGTTGTTTGCAGGTGCATGGTTACTTCCATGCGCTTGTTTCCTTGGCAGTGAGAGTTCCCCTTTCAGGCAGTCAAACGAGGTAGCTTTCATGCGGGTGTGAGCCACCTTCAGTGGAGCTTCCCCCGGCCTTAAGCTAGCACCTCCCATGCTGCGTGTGTTCCTCTCCTATACCTGTCTGGTTAGTGGTAGTTAGCCATTGTCACTGCAGCCCGGATGTGTTTGACGTGTTATCTGACAGCACGTCCATGAGGGATCATGGCCCAAGAGATGTGGAGAGAGCTCTGACCCAGGTGGAGAGAGGAGCCTCAGCTGCTTGCCTTTGGGTAACTCTGCTTTCTCTGAGGATGTGTTCTCTCAGCTGTAAATTTGGAACACTTGGTTTCCAAGATCCTTTCTATCTCTCACATCTGATGGATAGCACTCAGAGGAAGGGAAGAAAATATCTTAGTTATGTGGTGCTTGTAGTCTTGGTTCGCTGTTGCGAGGCAGGAGACGTGTCTAAGGAGCGCCAAAGAGAGTGCAGATAGAAAAGGTGAAGTGAGGGTGAAATGCTGTGCTGGGGAAAACTTGGCTTCTTGTCCAGGTACAAACCTAGCCACAGGTATGTGCTGGACAATGGAAATCAATTCTTATAGAGCTGATGCTGCTAGATCACCCTGTGTTATAAAAGAAAGGTTAAGTTATGGTAGTTATGCTCTACTTTTTGTGTGTGTGGTAAAATACACATAACATACAATTATGCTCCACTTTTTGAGGGAGGAAAATGTACTATTGTTACACATTTTGGGAATATTCTAAACAAATAGGGTTAATTCATTCAGCCAAATTTTATTGATACGTCAATTAAAAATTTATACAACTGTAAAATAGGGAATGTGACCTGAGTTGCTTAATATGTAGTTTTAGAGAAGCATATACTGTCACGTATGCATGTCCTCTTCCCCACCGCCTTCCGTCCAGCCTCTGCTGGGGGTTAGGGTTTCCCAGGGGAAAGCTCTGAGTTTCAGAAGTTCTTCATGTTGAGCCCAACCTTGTTGTATTTGGCCCACAGGTCGCTAGAACGTTCTTATCCCCTCCCCCGGGTTTCTAAAGTTGAGGACAGGAGTGGTCTTTTCAGGATGGAGCACATCCTCACTGCTGTCGGTGGCTCCTCACAAAGTGTGGTGTCATATTCCAGCCCATCGAGGGGGCTGCTCTAAGTGCCTTCTTTCATTCAGGAGCTCTTGTAAGCATAAGTTTGGTGGACGAGTGAGGAGTGAGCAGAGCAGTCATCTCCCCTGTGCCAGCCAAAAGCAGATCTCTATAACCACAACTCCCCACCATCCTCCTTTCCTGATGGCTGTGTCCCAGTCCTGGCCAAGAATCTGAAGTCTTTCTCACTAGCTGTGTTCTACCACATTATCTTAGTCAGCTGAGGATTTGGGGGGATTGGGAGGTCCTTGTGCCATTTGTGGCGAGTTATCTAGAGGCAAGAGAGGACCCTAATTTATTTTCCCTACATCAGTTTCAACTTGATTCTCACCCTTACCTGGTTTATCTCCCTTAAAAGCATCCCTTTACAGGTGCCTGCCCACTCTGGACTGTCCTTTTAAGGAATCTTTCCAGGCTCTTCCTCCTGAGCCTGCTCTCCACTTAGCTCACGAGACCTTAGCCCTGGCAGAGCTCTGTCCCTTCATCTTCCTTTTGGAATACCTTCACAGGGCAAGCAAACGATTTCAGTCCAGTGTCATAAATGCCGACAGAGGAGATACATACAAAGCACTGCCGGTGCCCATGTCAAGGAGGGCTTCACAGGGGATATTTAAGTTGAGCCCCAAAGGAGGAGTGGGAGTTTTGAAAGGAAGGAAGGTGGAGAAAACATTCCGAGTAGAGGAAGCAGCATGTGTAGCAACAGGCAGGTGTCCTCTGCCTGGTGGTCAGTGGCTTGCTGGATCAGGCAGGTATGGGCCATGACTCAGGGTGGGGCTGGAGCAGCCGACGTGAGCCTGATCATAAAAGCATTGTGTGCTGAGCCAAAGGCTTCGGATTTTGCCCAGTAGGCATTTGAGACCTTGGTGTATTCTATGCAGGGGAGCATCCAGAGCGTAATGGGAGATCCCTCTGGCTGCCAGCCGGAGAGTGGAGCAGAAGACAGAAGTACTCAAGCAAGTCAGCCAGCTGTGAGGTTGTTGTGGGCCATCTTGTGCGGTACCTGGTATCAGTGCCTCCTCCCAACTTCCTATCAAACAACCCATGAAGGTTATAAAAGAGACAAAAACTGACCACAGCAATTAACAAACCAAAGATAAGATGGTAGATACGTCAGAAGCTGGGAGACCGAAAAGGACAGGAATACCCACTGTACCTCTTGTGCTGTGGGGACTTACAAAGAAGCCTGTTCCTGGGACGTCCTCTGCATACTTCAGCCTCTGAAGCTGAAATACCAGCAGCCCTGAAGGAAGGAAGTAGGAAGAGGCTTTGTTTCACTCCCACTGTGTCCTGCTGAGCCGAGTTTGCTGGAGCTGCACTGACCAGACCCCAGCACCAGCACTTCTGTGCACTGGCCAGGGGCCTGCCTCCAGCCCGTGCTGTCCCTGCTGCCCCTTCTCTTACTTCCTACATCTACCAGGAAACCCAAGACAGGGAGCAGACGGAGATGGACGAAGATGTGCTTTTCCTACCGTGTTGTAAGAAGAGGCAGAGGCATAGGAGCCTGAGAATAGTCCTTCACATAATTGCAATTTCAAAACAGCAGACAGGACCAGTTCTCAGGTTTAGCTAGAGAATGGGAGAGAGCAGACCAGGAATCTGCTCTGTGAAGCAGACCTGTGCATGCCTGCTGGCAGTGCTCTCTGAGCATGAACTTGCACCTGTTGACCTGACCTGCAAGCCCAGACCTGAGAGGAGGACGGCTGCTAATGCCGACCATCTAGCAAAAGGGTGCAAGGGAGACTCCCTGGACGCTCTCTGCTGAGGACTCTTTGCCAGGTTGACGTCACTGCCGTTGAAGGATGGGCAAACAGCATAGAGATGGAGACGTGTAAAAAGCTGCCAAATTATGGGAGGAGGGAAAAACAGCCTTACGGATGAAGAAAATTATTCTCTATAGGAAACTGAAGACCCTTTTAGAAGACATGTGCTTAGTGTACTCAGAAGAAATGAAGATGTATTTCTCTGTGCAACAGGAGCAGAGCTCTGGAATGAAAGGAAACGTTTTGTAAAGGGAGATGGAGGAAACAAAGCACTTCACAGAAACCCAAAATGCATTAACAGGATTAAAATCTATATTGAATGCAGAAGCAAGATTGAACTCAGAGTGCCGGATGCTTTCATACAATATCTGAATTTACCTTGGTCTGCAGATCCTTTTTACTGTTGCAAATTCCATTCTTTTCAGCCTGAAACTTATCCCACATGGCAGAGGGAACAGTGGCAAAGTACAAGTAATGGAGTTGCGCTCTTGTAAAATTTAACTCATTTTTTTAAATGAAATTTTAAATTGAAGTACTGTTGGTTTACAGTGTTGTGTTAATTTCTTTGTAGTGGAGAGGTAATTAGGTTCTTTTTTTTTTTAATGGAGGTACTGGGGATTGAACCCAGGACCTCGTGCACGCTAAACACACACTCTACCACTGACCTATACCCTCCCCTGTAAAATTTAACTCATTAAAGGGCTTTATTATGTTCTTGTAAGAACAAGTAAGCCTCCATAATGTGGCCTTTTTTCCAGTTGTAGGTGAAGACCATCAGAATTATTTGTAGTTGCCTAGTGTATCTTGAGACTGGTAGTTGCCCCCTAATACCTATTTCTACTCTTTTTTCTAACAATAGAATTCCTGGTGTTTAGCTACAAATACCACCACCTAGAAAATATACTGCATTCCCTAGCTTTTCTTGCAACTGGCCGATGGAAGTGACATGTGCGTCTTCTGGAAAGTGTCCTTGAAGGGAGAGTGCATACCCCTCTTCTTGCTGTCTGGAATGTGGATATTATGGCTAGAGCTCAGCACCTATCTTGGACCATGAGGAAGAAACCACGTACAGACCATAATAGAGAACCATAGGATGGAAGGAGCCAGGCTCTGATGCTGTGGAGTGCCCTTGCAGCCTTGGGCTGCCTGCCTCTGCACCTCTTTTATGTGGGTGACAAGTCCTATTTAAGCCACTATTCTGTGGAGTTTTCTGTTATGCATAATCAGGTCAAATCCAAATATTACCCCACGTAGCATGGTTCTGAGAGCTTCCCAGCATGCTTGTGCAGCCTTTCAGAACCTCATGCTGTGGCTCATGCCCCATCTTGTTTTCTGACTTCTTGGAATCTTCCTTCCTACTGTCTGGGTATGCATTTTGATGATGATGTATCACTTCTTTCTTAGTTTTCATGAATTCTAAAGTAAAGAGTGTTATTTTTCAACCCAGACTCCTGACTTTACTATTTCCTAGCCAGTTCTGCCTTCTTGCAGATCGGAAAAAGTTAAGAATACACCTCTGCCTTTTCATATAGCATTAGACCTCCTTTGCAGGGATCAGCTTGTCTCCAGGAAATCTGGTCTTTCCTTCCAAACTTTGTCCTTAGCCCAGTGCCCCCATCCCTGTATCCAAAACTATTACTGAGATCATCTGCTGATTTCTCACTTGCTATTATTCCACTTAGATCTCTATTTTTCTTGTAAACAGATGAGAGCTGGTTTGAGATGGTTGGCTGCACACTTAAATTGCCTTTTCTCCCTCTAAACCTTGGTGATATGATAGAAATATAAACATAAGAACAAATACAGTGTCCTGAGAAGTCGTGGGAATAACCATTTGTGAGTCCACGCCTTTCCTTCCTTAGCTAAGATTAGTGCTAGGGTGAGTACTAACCAACAGGTTTGGAAAGTGAACTGGCCTTGTCTGTGTGAGTGTCTGCCATGTCAGTCACCCTACCGAGCTTAAACAGCCCTTCCTGTGTGGCTCCTCCTCCAGGAAGGTGAGCATGGCTACTCTTCAGGCAGGGAGACTGTGGTTGGACAAGGGATTGGTACATGGTCAGCAAGCCCTGCAGCGGCCTGTCGAGAGGGCTCCTCCAGTACAGCCATGCAGAGTGCCCTTCAGGTTGGCTCCCTCTGGAGAAGCAGATGGAAGCTGGAGGAGTAGAGTGGACACTGGGAGAGGTGGATATGTTGGGGGAGAGAGAGGTGGGAGCCGCTTGTCCCATGAGACTGGTTGGTCCCGAGGGCTACTTTTCCATCCCTGAGCTACTTCCCTACCCCAGATCTAGTCTACCTTTGGACTCTAAGCCTTTCTCAAGCTGAGTTCCATGAGAAAATTAGGCCCCAGTGCCCTAAGGCAGGGGTAGGCAAAGGGGAACACAGTCAGGCCCATTCATTTATGTATTGTCTCTGGCTGCTTTCAGGCCACAGTGGCAGAATTGAGTAGTTGTGACAGAGTCTGTATGGCCTGAAGAGCCTGAAATATTTACTGTCTGGCCCTTTACAGAGCAATTTTGCCAAAGCTGACGCATCCATTGTAGATGATGAATTGACTTCTCTCTTATGCATCTGAAACAGTTATGTTATGCACCATCCTTGGGAGAATTGAGAAATAGTCACTCAAATCATTTTCTGTGTTCTGTGATTCAGAAGTGACACAAGTGATTCTTGAACTAACAGAACTGAAGTCATGCAGTCAGTCTCAGCTCTTCTCTGTCCCATCCTGGACACGGTCTCCAGGAGGCCAGCGTGCTTCTGACTTGGCTGGGGCAGCCTGGGCCTGGTCCACTCCATTCTCCTCCTTCTGAAGTCACCCTCCCATGTGAGTCCTCTTCCTTTCAGTCCAGGGGCCAAGTTCCTCCCTCTTCCTGCGGCCTGGTCCTCCTTCTCCGCAGGTCCTGCTTTCTTCCCCAGAGCAGGACGGGTCGAAGCCGTTGCATATCTCCAGTGGAGTAGTTCCTTTTCTTTCCACTCCTGTCACATTTATCTCTGATCTCTTGGCTGGATTTTCATTCCGCATGGCTTCCTGGGAAGCTGCTTCTCCGGGAGGATTGAATTCATTCCCTGTGGGGAGCCCTGTAGTCCTTGGGTAATTTCAGTGGAGCAATGTCTTCTACTCTTCTCCACCTGTCTTTCATTCTTCATTTTTCCTGTCAGGCATTGATCCTCCTCTTCCTAACTGATAAGATTATCTTGCGTTTCCTAGCTTGAATATTTATTGTAACTGTTTTTATGTGCATTCTACCTAGAAACTCTTCTTTGTGCTGCTTAGAATGCAATGGAGAGCTGACCCTTGGGCTTATTCACTCCCACCATAATGGCAGCCATAGCTTGTGTAATACACGTAAACTTGCATTGTCCTTTGGTGGGACGGGATAAATAACCCCTCTCACATAAACCCCAGGTAGGGAAAATTCTCCACCTGAAACAGCTTAGGTTAACAAAGGCCAGAGCCATGGGAAGACACATCACCTGGGCTAGCTGTTGTCTTCGCACCCCGTAGTTGTTAGGGTTACCAAGGATGCTGGTTAGGAGTTTGTCCCCCAAAGAGAGAAACATCACGTAGCCAAGAGGGTGACTCCAGAGTATGAAGGGATCTTTTGCACCCCCTTCTACCCCTCCCCCACCTTTAATTGTTCTACGAAAATTTTTTGTGTATTTATTTTTTTTAAGAATTGCTTTAAATTTATTTTAAAAACTCTTTTTTAAAGGTCTATCAGATCATCAAAACTCTCAGAAAACACAGTTATTATTGGTGTAGTTCGCAGGTAAGATTTCTTCTTCTTTCTTTCTTCTTCCTCTTCTTTTTTTATGTTGAGATTCAAGTGTCAGTGTAATTCTTGCTCTTAACAAGCCTGAATAACAGCTTGCAGGCTGTGACAGGCATCACCCTTTTTATTTAGTTTGGCTTTTCTTTTTTCCTTTAAGCTTTCATTTCTTTTCTTATTTTCTTTTACTTTGCCAGTTAAATTCATGGCAGGAGTTTCTACTCTCATACTAGGTTTTATGATTTTGGACTGACTTTCACTTTAGAAATAGGCAGACTACGAGAGAATTTCGTTCCTAAAGGATGATTATTTTTCAGGCATATTTCTTAGGGACTTCTAACTTCAAATATCTGTGAGGATTTGAATTAAACATAATTAGGGGAAACTTACATTTCATTTTAAAATTGGAGGTAAGGAAAGAATAAAAATAATTTAGTTTAAATTAAAATTTTTACACCTCAAATAGGTATATTGTCACTACTACATTCTGACTGTTGGTGTAATCTCTGTATTTCAAGCATTAATATATACTACCAAAAAGCCAAATATGAAACTAAAGCAGAAAACTATTTTCAACTTTATACTTTTGATTTGTATATTAATCTAACTCATCTAAAAGTACTCAATTGTATGACAAATGATATTATGTAAATTAGTGAATAGTTAAAGAGGTGAGATGTAATTGATAAAAACTTATTCTAACCATTCATCGTGTTCTTTTGAAGGGCTGATAGAGAAGAATCATCCGTAATGTCCCTCCTTGCTGCTGGCTTTACAAGGGTATGTACCCACATCTTTGTTATGCAAGTATAATTCAGTGTGAGAAATGACCTTATCTTAGTTTAGAGCCCAATAGTTGCTTTGAATTAATTTGAAGGGAAAAATTGTTGTCCTCGTGCTGTGTTATAGTTTGGCTTAACTTTGTAATCTGGTAATCTAATAATCCACAATACTTTTGCTTTCTTAGTCTCTCAAAACTATGCCTACCTAAAGTCATCTAAATGTAGTAAAATCTCCTTTAATGGCTTACTCATTAAAAGTTATACCATAGTAGGATGTGTTGTCATAATGCTTATATGTATACATGCATCTTAAAGCCAGTTCAAGGATTCTGGAAATAAGGCCAGCCTGAGATGGCTCCCTTTCTCTCCACCCCTGGTTCCAATCCGTTGGTTTCTCTTAAGCCAAAGGGCTCCTGAAGGCTTTGGTCAGCTGGTTACCAGTGAGCCTTGGGAATCATGATAGAAAGAGCTTACATGCGGCAGATTGTTGGGCAGATTTATAGCCCAAATTAGTATCAATGAGGTAGACCAGAAACCTCAAGCCTTGAGTTTAGTTTACGGCAGTTCTGGATGGTAGCACTCCCAGGTATCTGACGGAAGCAAATACAAATTCTCGCCAGAGGAAGACACTTTCTTTGGCCTCAGAGAAACTCTGCAAATAATCTTTCAAGGGCAGCAGGTAGCACTCAGTCAGCATTAACCAATCCATAGGAGGCAAGGCTTTGCAACTAAGAACTGGCAGGAGGGGAAGAAGACAGCAGAAACAGACTCACACACCCCTCAGAAATTAGAATTTTCAGGTCTGAGTTATAAAACAAATACACTTATTACATGTCAAGAAATAAAAGACAAGGCAAGCTTGGAAATATCTGCAAGGAATAGAAAACTATAAAAAGTGACACAGCAAATTTTAAGCAGAACATAATTAAATTTTGAGAAATACACATATAATAACTGAAAATTTAAAAACTTAGTAGATCAGAAGAAATTATCAAAGATACAAGGATACAAAAATAGAAAATAGAGAGGTTTAGAAATGTGGAGGATACAGTGTGTAGGGTTAGCATTTATGTAACTGGAGTTTCAGAAGGACAGGAGAGAGAAAAAGGCAGTATATTTGAAGAGAATTTTCCAGAACTGAAGAAAGACTATAGTCCACAGATTCCAAAATACCAAACTAGAGTAAATACAAAGAGGACACATCATAGTGGAAAAACAAAACAAAGAGAAGACCTTAAACTCAGAGAAAAAAATTATTTTCAGAAGAATGGCAGACTAACAGCTGGCTTCTCAGCAGCAATAAATGGAAAATAGAAAACAGTGAAATAATATTTTCAGTGTGTTAAAATAACCTTAACTGTTATACCTAGCATAAATACTTTAAAAAATGAGGGTGTATGTCCATACCCAGGTGTGCATACGTGCATATAATGTAGAATACTTATCTTCGTATATACTTATATAACATTATATAACATCCAGTGACAGCTCAGTGTTTAAATTCTAGACTGAGCAAACCCCAGGTGTCTTCAAGGTTTATGGGGAGGAAGACCCAAGGAATAGGAAATAACAGTGTGAAATC
Organism: Camelus ferus; assembly: GCF_009834535.1. Lineage (NCBI taxonomy): Eukaryota > Metazoa > Chordata > Mammalia > Artiodactyla > Camelidae > Camelus > Camelus ferus. Next base: position 10,374,013 of record NC_045722.1, on the reverse strand, counting down.
CGTCATAAACACTAAGATAGGAGTAAAATCAAGGGCATGGGAATGGGCTGAATTCTCCCATTAAAAGGATAAGCCATTTAGATTGGGTTACAGAAGTTCAGTTATATGACTTTGTAAGACAGTGATAAAACAAGGCTAATGATAAAGGAACAAAAAAATAATAATAAATAAAGGAACAAAGAGGTAGCCAGTACATGCAGACGAAAGGAACACAGAAATTCCAATATCAACATTAGATAAAGTGGATTAGGATTTTGTTTTATACACACGTAATTTTATATAAAAGCACACATTAGATTTTTATTATTACATATAGCTTTGTGGGTCTCCTTTTCCGGCGCCCCCCACAACATACACACGTATCAGCTCCTGTCCCCATTCCTTGACCTCCAGTCATCCATGTTAACTTGCGTGGGAACAACCAAGTCAGCCGGCATGGAGGTGAGCATTCCTTTAAGAATCCCAGGTTGGAAACTGTAGATCACCTATTCCCAGTGGATCTTTAGATCATCCCTCCCTAAGCTGTTGGGGAAAGCATCCTCATGAGGAAAAAAACTTCCCCAGGTAACTTGGAGGATCGTTATATTATTACTCTTAGGCTGCAAAACTGTCTGTTCTTTTTAACAAGGGCTTTAGATGCTTCTACTTTCTAGTGAAACTAATGAAGCTTGGGGCCTAGATTATTCATCTTGCCTTGTGTTGTTTGCTTACTTACAGCCCTTGGAAGTCATTAAGCTTTTTATTTGTAGGGGTTTGTAGACGTAGTGTTGGAAATTTGTGTGTTTGAAATTCTGCACAAAAAATTCCATCAGCAAGCTGCAAGGACTGGAAAGCGTATCCTGGTAGAAAGTCTAGTTAACCATGGCCCTTGTATTTTCTTAGTATAATTGAGTTATCAGGAAGCTAACTTGAAAATTGAAAAATAACCATCACACACACACTCCCACCCCTCTCAACTGTACCACTTAATCAAGATGTCCCCTGAAGCCTTTGCTGGAACTGTGTTTCGGTACATTTTCCTGTGGAGCACAGAAGCTTTAAAATTTTAGAGGTCCATGACTTAGGGAATACGGAGGTAGCAGCAGGCTCACCACTTTGTATGTGGGTGACCAGTCCTCAGAGACCATGCGTGCTAACTGATCTTCTCATGCAGAGTCCCACACCTTCATGTTACAGAAGGATACTGAGTTGACAGAGGGCATAGTGACAGAGCAGAGCATCCTGACCTAGGGGGAAGGTGATTCTCCCCAGTCTCATGGCTGATAGACAGTGGCGCCCAGGCTTGAGCCCAGCCCTCGAGCTGAAAGCCATCACTGCAGGGAGATCTTTGGGATTCAGGGAGCAGTCCGCTATTTTATGGATTGGCCATTGCCCAGGTTTTCAGAGTGGATGGAGACCTGCTTGCCTCTTTGGCACTGGAGCATCTGCCAACTAAAATCTCAAAGGTTCAGGTTTAGTATCTCTCAATACTGGTTGTGCATTAGAGCCCCCTGTAAAGCTTTGGTGGAGATCCTGTTTCATTTGGTGTGGGGAGGGGCCTGCACCACTGGTATTATTTTTTAAGGTTGCAGAGAATTCTAATATGCAGCCAAGGGTTAAGAACCACTAGGTGGGGCCCAGCAAGGTCGGTGGGTGTAATGTGCTGTGGATAAAGTGAGGTTGAGTCAGCTCAGGAGTGTGCAGAATTTGTGGCCCCAACCCCTTGTGTGGGATGGGTTGATAGGTTGGAGAGAGGAGACCAGCTGCTGTTTAAGCAGAGGGAATGGCAGCCTGATTCCTGAAGATCTCTGGACTTGTGAAATCCTTGGGACATGAGTGAAAGTTGGAGAAGGGCAGGAAAGATAGGATATTTAGACGTAAGAACAAAGCAGAGGTAGTGACGGGGAGGGGTAGACAGCAGGAGCAAGATGCTGTACTTGTAGTCACATGTGCTCATTTTAACCTTGATGTCCACCTTTGGGATAAAAAAGTTTGAATATGTACATTCACACCCAGTGAAAACTGGTTGCATGTGTGGGAGCCATTATACATAATGCATGTCTTCGTGTCCCAAGATCTTGCCTGCAGAGCACGTTAGTCCAAGCAAGCCCTTGGACACTGGGGACCCGTCTATCTCAAGTCCCTCACCCCTTGTCTGCTGGCAGTGGGCACACACTGCCCAGAAACCTCTTCTCCCTATTCCTGCCGGGTCAGCAGGGGGCGCCCGGGCAGATGGGCAGTGTTCTTGGGTGTTCCTGTGGGGTCACAGCTGACTGAGGAGTGAATGGCAGGGAGCACTCTCCTCCCCTCCATTGATGGGAACTAGTAGGCATGTCACCTCTCAGACTTCTGTGGGTGAGAAGGACTGTGCTTTGCCCTGCAGGGGCCCATCGTGCCCATGGCCAGCAGGCCTTGCCTTTCCTCTAGGGGACGGCAGTTGCCGTGCTTTATGTCTGTGCAGCAGTTTGTAGTTAGAGTTGCAATGGTCATCTAAGGTGGGTGGGTGGGAGCAGTATTGTCTTGTTTTGCAGGTGAGGAAGCAGGCTCGGGAAGGTTAAGGGCCTCGATGAGAATTATGTAGCTTTTAAGGCATAAACCCGGAGCTAGCTTTTCAGGTTGCTTGACACACAGACAAGACCCTGATCACTGTTCAGACAGGGGGATAGCTTCACTGGTGACAGAAGGAGCTCCACAAGGGCCCCATGCCCCATGTCCCAGATTGGCCTAGCTTTGGCTTGTAGTAGTGGCCTGCAGAGGTCTTGTCTTTTTTACATCTGAATGGAACTATATGACAGAGCACAGTGACTTCTAAGATGTCTTTGTGAAATATATAATTTGGTGGTAGAATGGGTTCAGGCTTCTCATAATATGTTATTTGCTTTGTTGGGATGTTTCCATTATGTAAAGGTTATTCCACAGCAATAAGACAGACTGGGCAAAGCCATGGCTCCGCCAAGACCTCTGCTGTGGAGGGTAATCCTCTGTCAGCTTAGTTGAGCTGCCCTTTGAAGTTAATATAGGAAAATGTTGCCTGAGTGGGAGTTACCTCTGGGAGATGCAGCTGCGCAGATATGTATAAGCGTATTTTTGCTTACTGTGAGCTTGCACAACTTGAAAGAGGACATATGCTATCCTTGAATAAGTGAATAAATTCTGAAAGTTAATATAAATAGAACTTTAGTTATTAAATTTCTTCCTTCTGCTTGTTCTAGCCTCTGCCAGTGACACACAGACACCAAAAAATCCTCTTCAAGGCACTAAAAGAAAAGTATTCTTAAGCCCTATTTTTTTTCTAATTCCATTTATTTACTACTTTATTGAGATACCATTCACATACCATGCAATTCAGCTATTTATTTTAAACTTGATGTAATATTACTTTTATAAAAGATATATATAAAATAATTATAATACAGTTCTCCATTTCTACTTCATTTCATGTGACAATATATCTCATACATCATTCAATGTAAGTACATATTCACATTCTTTTTAACAGCTGTGTGCTGTTCCATTAAATGGTTATTCTATAGTTTTTAAATTAATTTTTTAATTTAATTTTTTTCTCTTTCCAGCAAATGCCTTGCCTGTTTTTCTTTCTGTCTGTCTGTCTTGTCTCTTTTTTTCTTTATTGAGGTATAGTTGATCAAATCAGCCATTTAAAGTGTGCAACTCAGTGGTTTTTTAAATATATTCTCAGATCTGTGCAAGTGCTGTTTTTTAAAAGCAAATTTGATACTAGTATGTTTTCATCTCTCATTTCCGGTTCATCACTAAAGATAAATTATTTTTTAGATTTCAGCTACCAAGTTGGAGAAGTCTGTTGAAAAGAATGATTTATATATATATTATAATAATTTAAAGGTGCACATTTGTTTATCCACAAAATCCCCTTTCTGTTTGTAGAGGTATGTAGAAAACCCCAGCCCCATGGCCTGTTACAATGAACTGCTCCAGCTGGAGTTTGGAGAGGTGCGATCACAGCTAAAACTCAGGTAATTCTGCTGCTTCTGGGAAGCCCATCACATCACACAGGGCACCACTGCAGGAGAGGACTTCGGCTGTGGGCAGCTACATTTTGGCTGTAACTGACCTCCTACTGAAATGGGATGGGGTGGTGGGAAGGCATCTCTCCTCACACAGACTTCTGGAGTCTGCCTGAATGCCTAACAGGTGGTCACGTTAGTGATTGGAGACTCAGAGTTAAAGATGGAGCTCCAAATAAATAGCAAATGAAAAAGCAGGATGCAGAAGTATATATACTGAATTAATCTGTTTTTTGATTAAAAAAATTACTTAAACGTACATATACACCCAGCCCGTTAGCATTCTCTCTGGTGGGTGACATGTTTTCTTCTCTACAATAAGCATTTTGTAATTTGCTCTTGCTAAACATTTTTTTTAAGTGAAATGAGTGGAAACCTAGTTCTTTGCAGAGTGAAAAAAGCAGAAAAATTAGCAAAATTATGAAGTCGACAGAAGTGAAGGGAAAAAAGGCCAATAGCTCTGTCATCCTAGGTCTCTTCCTTGGATGGTCTGCTGCTCTTTAACATTTCCTTTACCAGGATCAAAATCATTCAGTTTGCATGTGTCCAGGGCTGAGAGAAGGGGACCAGAATTTGGAGTATTGAGATTAGTGGGGACCAGCACAGGGTTCCACATGCAGGGAAGGAAATACTTCGTAGCCCAAGTGAAATGAAGTGTGAGGAGGCAGAGAAGTGCTGCTGAGCAGAGGTGTTTCTGGGCAAGGTCTACAGAAGAGCTCCTTTCTGTTGCCAAACTGCAGGGAAACTTGAGATGGGTGGTTGCCCTCGGGCCTGCCTTGTCCTCTCTCCGGAGTCTTCTGCAGCCTGGCTGTGGCACTCCCACAGCAAACTGGGCTACCGCCCTCTCTCAGAGGAGAGCGGAGTTAGGTGCATGTTAGAGGGAGCAGGAGGTGATGTTAGTGCTTATTTTGTTGAATCATGATGCAGAAACAGACCAGGGAGGTTAACTGACTTATATCCAAGATCTCACAAACAGCAAATGGCAACGTAGTCCTTTAGGTTGTAACCCACATTTTAAAAACCATAATCATTGTCTGTCCTCATGTTCTGCTTTGTTCTCTGTGTGCCAGGAGGTATCCGCTCTAAAGGGAGATAAGCAAACATGAAGGGAAGGGGGAAGTGTGGGGCTAGAGAATTGGGAGCAATAGAGAGAAACTTGTTCTGCCAGATATTAAAATGCACTAAAAACTATAACAAGCAACTTTGTGTTGCTGCCAGATCAGTGAACTAGAGTGTAAAGTCTAGAAAGAAACATAAGTATATTTAAGAATTAAGAACATAGCATATGTGTTCAACGTGGCAATTTAAATCCACACAGAAAAGAATGGACTTTTCAGTGAATAGAATTGTGACAACTTGTTAACTACTTGGAAAGAAAATTAAGTTATATTTCAATCTCACACCCAGTCCCAAAATAAACTCCCAGTGAATAATGTTAAAAAGTAGGGCCACATAAGTACTGAAAATATAATTGAACATATGTAATTGAATGATGAAGTCTTTTTAAACTCAGCATAATGTAAAAGCCAGACTTCATAAAGGAAGAGAGTCAGATTACGCAACATAAAAATGTTAAACTTGTCTCAGTAAAAGTGCCTTAAATAATGTTAAAATTTAGACAAATAACAAACTGGGAAAAATACATTCATAACACACAGGACAGACAAGTTAATATCCTAAATATGTAAAGAGCTTTGATGAAACAGTTTAAAAATGGAAGCAGTAGAAAAAATTAAAAAAGATGTGTTGTAAACAGGCAGTTTATAGGAGAGATTAACAGCCAGTAAACATGAAAAGATGTTTAGCTTCACTGGTAAAGAAATGAAAATGATATACCATTTTTTATTTACCAGATCTGCAAAAATTTTAAAAGAGTGAGAAAACGCAGTAGGGCTTCTCACAGATCCATCTAAGCTTGTTATATCAGAGGTGGGAACTTACTTCTCATTGTTTTTTGATTCTTGCTTTTTTTTTTTTTTAAATAACAACCTTATTGAGGTATAATTCACATACTATCTCTTGATTTTTGTATGCCAAGAAATAAGCTTATTGGCTAAGCTGCTTTGTCTTATTAGCTAGACAGTTCGGTAATACCAGGAATAATGTGAAAGCATTGTAATTGTTAGTTTTCTTAATGTAATCTCCGTACTTCATGAACAAGTAGGTAGTTGCTTTCTTTTTTTCATCTTCTGAAGCATATGCAAGGAAAAAAACTGTAAGCAACCTAAATGTCTAGTCACGGGGAGTTTGCTGAATAAATTATGGCATAACTTTATAATAGAATGTTATATCGTTATTAAAATGATCATAAGGAACTAATTACTGACATGGAAAGATATTAATGTATATTGTTCGGGACAAGCAGATTATGAAACTGGAGAGTGTGATCTTATAAATATATATATTACATGTGTATTTACACAAGTAATTGCCTACAGCACCAACTGATACGTGTAGATGTTGGAATTTCAGATGATTTGATCTCATTTCTTTTAAAACAGATTTGTTGAGATAAAATTCACATGCTATACAATTCACCTTTTTAAAGTGCACAGGTCAGTGGCTTTAAGTGTATTCACAGAGTTGTGCAGCCATTGCCACAATTTTAGAATGTTTTCATTACCCTCAGCCCTAGATAACCACTAACCTAATTTCTCTCTCTATAGATTTGCCTGTTCTGGACATTGCATATAAAATAGAATCATACAATATGTGGTCCTTTGTGACTGGCTTCTTCTAAGTTAGCATAATGTTTTCCAAGGTTTATCCATATTATGGCATGTATCAGGACTTTCTTTTATGTCTGCATAATATCCCTTTGTATGGATATACCACATTTTATCCATCTGTCAGTTGATGGGACGTTTGGGTTGTTTCCACTTTTTGGCTATAAATGTTTGCATGGACGTATGTTTTCATTTCTGTTGGATGTCTACCTAGAAGTAAAATTGCTGGGTCATATGGCAACTCTCCGTTTAACAGCTTGAGGAACTGCCAGACTGTTTTCCAAAGAAGCTGCACCATCTTACACTCCCACTAGCAGAGTATGAGGGTTTCTCACCAACACTTGTTTTTATCTGTCTTTTTGATTATAGCTATCCTAGTGCGTATGATGTAGTATCTCATTTATTTTTATTTTCTAATTTTAAAAAATAGTTACCTGTGCAATTAAAAAGTGTTTTCAAACACTGAGAACATGGGACAGTGCTCAGAATACAAGGCTAAGTGGAAGCAGGGAACAAAGATAGTGATCTCGATGATCCCAATTTTATGGAAAGAATTTGTTGAAAACGATAGCTGCAGACGGTTGGCTGCCTCCTTTCTCCCAGGCTTTGTGTGGAGTTCTTGACTCCATTTTCTCACAATTCCTCATGAGGACCCTTCAGATGGTGAGAAGGGAGAACCAAGGAGGTTCAGTCACGTCCCACAGCCAGTGAAGGGCTGTGATTTGAACCCTGGCATGTGTTGCACCTGATCAGCTTGTCCTTAGATTGGCAGGAAAGGCACCAAATTGTGCATAGTCATGATTCCAAGTAGTGGCTTTGCAGGAGGTGTGTGCTTCTTGCTTTATGGTATTTCGCCTCTTCTTTTTATTAAATTAGCATTTGTTACCCTTATAATCAAATAACACATTTAAATAAATTAATGTAATATCCCAAGACTGTATTATATTCTGAAGTACTTACATTAATCAGTTCTTTTTCTTTCCAAACCCTAAAGGGCTTGTAACTCAATATTCACTGCATTAGAGAAAAGTCAAGAAGCAATTGAAATTACAAGTGAAGACCACATTATACAGGTTTGTTATTTTGGAAGTTTGTACGTCTGGATTTCTGGTTATATTTGTTTGCATTTTTAGGCTTGAACTCCTCTAATATGTTGTTTTCTTTTCCTGAAGTTCAAGGGACTAATTTTTTCCTTAGAAGATTGTCAGAATAAAATCTATAAAATACGCAATTTAAAATAAATTCCCTATGGGTACGAAAAGATTCTAATAATTACTCAATATACTAGAAAATAGTCTGTAGAAATAATGGCATTTGCAATTATTGTTATTATTTTTTTTGCTTGTTTATTTATTTAGCAAGGAGGGACTTTTGTCCAGAGGGTTATTTCTAGGGTGGGGTGGGGGAGGGACTATTTCAACAAGGAGAGGCTCTGACCATAAGGATTACACACGCTCACCTTTCCCCGTTTCTGAAGAGAGTTTACACCTACAGAAATTTGTAAGAAACTACTCAGAATTTAAAAAATAAACTAGTAATTACTGAACAGATTACGCATTATTAGTGAAGTGGGTTCGTGTAAGTGACTTGAGATAACATGGCTTGTACTTTTAGATAACAGGGAGGGAGTTGTGCCAGAGAAATGTTCCTTTTGTTTGAGAACTAGCTCCACTTTGATTTTAACTCTGAGCACTCCAGTTCTTCACTTTGCTCTAACTAGTAATTTCTAAGACCTGATGATGCGGACATTCAGGAGTTGTGCCCTGAGATGTACCGTGGGCCGGTGGTTGAGGGCACGGGCTTGGTGTCAGGTCAGGCCTGGGTTCCAATCAGCCTCGGCCCCTTTCTAGCTGAGTGCCTTCAGGCAGTTTACTTAATCTATCTGAATCTGCTCTCTCATCTGTACCAATGGGAATAATATTAACACTATCAACAGCCTGCATTTTATAAGGCTGTTCTGAGGACTAAATGAGTTTGCTTACTGTAGTGCCTGGCAAGGAAAACAGGCCCTAAACAGTATGATTATTGTTATATCATCATCATTATTTGTTATCAGCACACACACAGCTTTCTCATCCATTTTCTTCTAGCCTTACAGTCCTATTTGAAATTTAACCTTACATTTGCAAACACTTCCTAGTTCATAGCCTGCTTTCCAAAAACATTATTCATTTGCATCATATGAAAGAGACAAAATAAATGATTCATTCCCATTAAACAGATATGTAGACTGAGACTTGGAGGGGTTAAGTGACTAGTGGGAGTAGAGCCTGGGCATTTCAGACTCCCAGTCTGGTGCTTTATTCCACTGTATCATAATCTAAACAGCCCTTTTGTAGCAGCCCAGGGTCTGTCTCCATGCGGCTTCTCTTTGCCAGTGTCACCCTCCCTGGAGCCTCAGGAGAACACGGCAGCGAGCCGAGCCTGGTGTCGCCAGAGCAAAGCCTTCTCCAGACACCAGGGTTTTTCTGGGCTTGTGCCCTTGTGGCTTTAGAACCATCATAGTGAGTGTCAGGCTTCTGAGCTTTCTGAGGAAAAATATGATGGTTTAGGTTAAACACCACTCTTCAAAATTTTTTTAAATTCACTTGACTTTTTTTCTTTTGTCTCTCCCCAGTATGCAAACCCGGCATTTGAAACAACAATGGGCTATCAGTCAGGTGAATTAATAGGGAAGGAGTTAGCAGAAGTGCCTATAAATGAAAAAAAGGCTGATTTGCTCGATACTATAAATTCATGCATCAGGATAGGCAAGGTAAGTAAGAGGTCAGTACCCTTGTTACGTTCACATAACAGAGAGGGAAGGAAGCCGATTTAGCACTAAGCATTGCTCGGGCAGGTAATCTCAGGCTCACTCTTCCCAGAAGCTTGGGGAAGTGTACACCTGTTATGCCCATTTTTCAGATGAGGAAACTGAGGCCAAGAAAGTATATAACCTAATCAGCCAATAAGCAGAGTAACTTTGACACTGAAAATCATTGTTTTCACTTTAGTAATAAGTAAGTTGATCTTTCTAATCATCGATCTTCTAAGTGGTAATAGATGTTGGCAAGTAGTCCTGGGTAAAGGATTGCTAGTGAGCTGACACTTTCTCTGAACACACCTGAGCCCATCATTCTCTAAGCCTCGTTCATTCATTCAGCATGTTTTGAATGCCAGGCACTGTGCTAGATCCTGGTATAGAAAGAAGAGCACAATAAAGATTTCTTGGAGCACTCCTATTCCTGGTGCAAAACAGATAAAAGAGTCATTCCACAGTCGTGTGAGAAGTCACATAATCATGGTGCTGAAGGAGTAGACAAAGGCAGGCTCAGTCTGAAAGGTCATTTCTCTCTCTGAACAGTGGCTTCTGACAGCACCTCATAAGGTTTTAAAATATGATGAGGAGGAAGAGGCTACTGCTTTTCTTAGTTATTCTTAGGCTTTTCTGCTGGGCTCTATTTAACTTTTGGAAGTTGGGTTGTGACTGTTAATCTGATTATTCAGAACATTTGAAAAATTGGTGACCTGCTGTCCTGCCCACTGTCCGGAGGCCCCAGTGGAAGTGATGCCCTTCCCTTGTGGCATTTGGCCTGTTCCTGTCCTGTAGCACGAAAAGGCAGCCTGCATAGAGGGCAGAGGGGGCTCTACAAAGCATTTACTCCCACTTGGCTTGGGCCCCTTGAAAACACCGTGAATGGGCCTGTGTCCTTTGCTTTGCCATGGCTCTGAGCACACAAGATGGCCTTACAGTGAGAACAGGGAAAGAGCAGGCCAGCTGTGAGGGCCCAGTAGTGCCCTCAGGGTGGTAACAAAAAATGGGCACTGCTCGAATCCTATTTTGCCTTCAGCTTTTCTGTTGAGAATGATGATTTTCTTACTAGAGACAGAGGCAGGTCCTCTGGAAAGAGAGATGAAGGCTGAGATGGATGAAGAGACCCACAGAATCTCAGGCACACTGCGCAGGTTAGGCCCAGTTCCCTCCCTTGGCCAGGAGAGGGGCCCTCACACGTGGCAGCCAGAACAGCAGCCATCCCAGACCCCAGCAGCCTTTGAAGGGATTTGCCAGGGCCTCCCCTGTCTGGCGGTTAGGCCCCATGTCTCTGGGTCAGCCAGGGGTTTCGTTGGGAGGTTCCGTGGGGTGGGAGCCAGGGATGATGGCTCTCGTGCTCCTTGACCTGGCAACAGCATTTACAGAGAAGCGGCCCATCTCCCTCACTGGGGAGAGCAAGTCGAGATGGAGCTGAATTAGCTGTCGGCCCTGGCATCTACCCAGATCCAGGTGAACAGTGTCTTGCCTCATGAGTTATGCTGTCGGGCTCCAGGTACAAAGGGCCTCAAATTCAAACAGCAGGAAACCTGTTCTCTAAAATCTATCTATGCTATGAGCAGAGAATTTGAAAGATGACCGCATTATCTGCCTCCATACTGCTTTATTTCAAAAAGGGACCTGGTCATTTGTTTTGCATGTTCCCAAGTTCTGGGGGAGAATGTAAGAGCTGCCGTTTGTCCTTTGTTAGTAACCAGCTGGTTCGCTGGCAACACTGAAGCAGGACAGACTGCTTAGCTGGGCAGTTTTTTGAAGTGAAAGAATATATGGCTTTTCTAATTGGGTCTTCCTGGGCAGAAGGTGTTGCTGAGAATCAGCTGGCCCCGGGCGAACAGTGGTACCATGGTCAGTGGAGAGAGTCCAGATTGCACTGGGAACCAAAGTGGAGACTCAGAATTGGGCAGATAAGGGGGGCAGGGGCTTTGGAGTGTCAGATTCTTGGTATCCAATCAACTGGAATTTTTTAGGGGCAGTGGAGAAATTCTGATGATGTTCAGACGGAGAATAATGCCAATATGCCTCTCCATAAACCTCGTCTGCCTGTTGTTTCTCAGCCTTTCTCAGAAGGTTGAGAGAGAATTGTCAGATTATCCAAAATTGCATTTGGGGTTGGGATGATTTTTTTTTATCCTAATTGCTTTAGTAGCAATGGTAAATGAATTGGAACTTGAGGTGAAAAATGTTCTTGGGTTTAGCTTTGGAACGCAGTGTATAATGAAGCTTACATTCCATTTATAGGAGTGGCAAGGAATTTACTATGCCAAAAAGAAAAATGGAGATAATATACAACAAAATGTGAAGATAATACCTGTCACTGGACAGGGAGGGTAAGTGGAAAAAACAAGTACTCGAGTCAACATACCATGTTTGGCTTATTGCAAAATTTGCTTTAAATGCTTAAGTAAAAAACTGCATGCAGAAATTTATAAGAAAGACTTGTAACAAGGTCAGGTATTATCAAACAGCAGCCTTCCAGGGTAGTTCCTTGTGGTTACAGCCTGACCCTCCAGCTGGCAACCCAGAGCCACCAGACTTAACTTGAGTAGGAGACTAAAGTATCTAGATCTGAGTGTCACTCTTCTAAGCTGTGTGCTAAGAACACTAACGGGTGGACTCCCTGTATGTAAACGATTTCCATCTGACTCGATAGCCTGTGTTATTTCTGCACAGAACTATCAAATTAGATAAAAGTATTTTAAATATTATCACTTATGGAAACTCATATAAAGCAGATGTGACCACAGATTGGAAGGCAGTGTATATCAGGAGCCTAAAAATTTCATATGGTCTGTCTCAGAATCTACCTTAAATAATATGAACAGTGGAAAATTATGAATATGAATTGTAGAACACCCAGCAATCAAATATGCAACCATTAGAAATTATCAGAAAATTAAATTACGAGGAAAAATGTTTGATAATTGCAAAAGTCAAAATATAAAATCATACCTGGTGTATGATCTCAGTCATGAAAATGAAAAAAGGAAAAAAAGAAGAGGAGGAGGTGAGGCAGTGGTGGTTCTAACAGCTGCCCTTCCCCCTGGGTTGGGCTCTCAGTGCCTGGTAGACGTCCCTTCATTTAACCCTGACTGCAGCCCTGTGATGTCAGCCCTGTGATCATCTCCATTCCACAGATGAGGAAGCTGAGGCTTGGAGAGGCGAGGCTTCCGGCCCAGGTCCGTGGCCCGGCCGCAGGGCTCTGCGCTGACTGCACAGCTCACGTGCTTGGTCACCAGGCTTTGCTCCCAGCTGGCGATGGCCTCGGGGAGACGGGTCTGTGTGGGCTCTCTGTTCTGATTCTTTGCCTTTTTATGTCCTTTTCAAATAATTTTGGGAGAAGTATGTAGGGATTTGATTGCCAAGGAGAAAAACTGAAACAAACCAAAGGGGCAATAAATAATTATGTGAGAAGAGTCAGCAGCTTCTGAGCTGAGCCCCAGTCGCTTTGTGTTAAGACTCGCAGCTAAACGAGTTAAATGTGAACGCCCCCCAGTGTGGCCTTCGGCTGTTTCCATGAACGGCTGGGAGCAGGCTGCCTGTTGGAACTTGAAGAAGAGCATCAATATAAATGGTTGTGAAAATGAAAACGTGTCAGGGAATTAAAGGCTTTTGGTTGGTTAACATGAGTACATTTTTTAAAACATAGGTATTTTTTTATTGTATGTTGTGAAGACTTGGAAGGATTTTGTTGTCTTAACTCGAGTCAGCCTCTTTTCTACACAGACACCAGAGGGTGTTTGTAGACTCTTGTTCGTTTATTGATGGCCTTGGCCACAAACAATAGAAATGCTCTCTTCAAAGCATTGTATGTATTGTGAAAGAGAGAGCTCTTTTCATAATGAAAAGATGGCTACATATCCATCAGAATAGGGAGCCAGGAGAGAAATAATGCCTTGTTTTCTACTTGCAGAAAAATTAGACACTATGTGTCCATTATCAGAGTGTGCAATGGCAGCAATAAGGTATGTAAGGAGAGCCCGCGGCCCGGCAAGATTTCCCCCACTGCACAGCTAGGCTCAGAACTAATGGCTTCTAAAATTCATTTTTAGGCTGAGAAAATAACTGAATGTGTTCAGTCTGACACCCATACAGGTATGATGCCCCCTATTCATTCCTAGGGTTCACTGAGCTTTTGAAAAAAATCATACCCGACCCTCCCTCTCACAAGGTTGCCTGGTGCGTAGGTGGGACTGTGTTTTCCTGGCCCCGTGGCAGCATCTCTCTCCCTGATTCCCAGGCTGGTTTATGAGTCAAAGGACCTGAGCACTGGTGGGAGTTCTGACAGGTGTCCTGGGACGGGTCTCAGCCTGTGGGGAGAGAACTGGTCACTTCAAATGCATGGACTTCTGTGAAGATGTGTTGAGTGGAGTGTGCTTTGTTGGCCTGATCTGTGCTTTAAGAGGCAGCAGTGCTGGCTGTCACTACAGAGCTTCAGCAGGGACACTCCCGCCACCAGACTTCAGGGCGGTAGGTGGACCCTGTCAGACTTGCCTCACCTCATGTCTGGCTCGTGAGGACCTGTGCCTTGGACAAGATCCGGTCCTCCCAGATCTGTGATACTGGGAGTGTTTTCCCCTGGCCTGAAGTCACCTGTTTCCTTCTAGCAGAAGTCATGGTTTCAGCAGGCCGCCTTCCTGCTCTGGCCCTCACGGACGAGGGGCCAGGCTGGGACAGGTGCAGCTCCACGCCAGCTCCACACCAGAGGTTCTCCTGCAAGCCCGTGTGGACGCGGTGCAGCGCCCTGCCCTGCCCAGGCCGTGCTCTGGTTGCCCGAGGAGGAGACTGTCTGCATCCCTTCAGCTGCTGGTGATGTGCCTTCAGCAGGGCCGGAGCAGCTCGTTCATTCATTCTGGGCATGTTTCCTGTGTGGTTTTCTGAGCGTTGACTGTGTACAAGGCACAGTGCTGAGTGCTTAACTTAGAGGGCATTTAACTGAAGCCTGGTAATAACCCAATGGGGTAGACCCTTTATAGATGAAGTTCCCTTTTTACAGATAAGAGAACTGAAAGACTTCATGGTTTGCCAAGGATGTCCATCTAGGATGTGGTAGAGCTGGCCTTCTAATCCAAATGGTCAACTCCAGAGGCTTTGAAGCACGCGTTGGGACAGTTCTTGTGGGCGTGCCAAGAGCAATCAGGCTTTGATGTGAAAACAAGAAAGACATTGCTACCAGGGGACACATAGCAGGTGACAAGAAGTGGTCAGTAATGGGTGAGGAAGGATTCATGGTGCCGTGGTGACTCAGAAGAAGAAGGAAAAGTTCTCGACAGGGGAGAAGCGAATGTGAGTAAGAAGAGGGCTGTGGGAGGAAAAGCATTCCAGAAATAAAAACAGGCACCAGAGAAGGAAAGTACAGAGTGTGTTCCAGAAAGAGCAGGATTAAATTCTGACTGGTATAAAAGGTCAGTGTGGAAAGGAGTTGGGATCATGAAGGATCCTTAGATGCTAGGTAGGAAATTAGGGTTTTCATCTGAAGGCAGTGGGAATTTTCGAGCAGGGAGTAACGTATTGACATCTGAGCTTGAAGAAGCTTTTTGGAGCCTGTATGTAGGAGACTACATGGAAGCAGGGACCAGAGACAAGAATACCAAGATTGCCGTCGTGTAGAGGAGAAAAAACAGGCCAGGGCAGAATTCAACCAAAACTCATTGCACAGGCCTCAGGTGCCAGGCCAGGTGAATGTCTCTGCTTGTGAAAACCTGCTTTCTGCGTTTCCTCTCAGGGTGGGGGTGGGGGTGCAGGGGACAAGGAGATGGTCAGGAAAGGCCTTGCCAGTAACATGACAAGGTGCTATGGAGAAGAGGCTTCAGCATATTTTGCAGGTTTCTCATGTGCCGCCGGGGTTGGGGCCACTGATAGCAGCCTCACAGACCTAAAAGGAGTGTTGCTCTGCATCTGGAGAAAGGGCGCTTTCTCAGGAGGAGGAGGCAGTTACCATTGTGAGACTGACGCGAGCCCAGGGCTGACAAGCGCTGCAGACTTGGCAGTTTGGTGGTCGGTGGGTGAGACCCTGAGAAGGTCTCGTCCCGGTGCAGAGGAGGCACTCCATAAGCCCTTGAATGGTTGAGAATCTCTGAGAAAGCTCTCTGAAAGACTGCTCCCAGCAGAGTGACTTTTGGGCAAGTCACATAAGAAGCCTGGTTCTCAGCTTCCTGGCACCCCAGGTGGAGCCGGTCCTGGCGGACCACAGCGTTAGTGTCGGGATGGAGGCGGCTGTTCATGAGCACGGCTGCATGGCTTTGCTCTCAGGGCTTCTCTAGGGCTTCCTGGACTTACCCCACAGGCCAAGGAAATGTTGCTGACTTCCCTCTACTAAAAAGATGGGCAGTGTGGAGGGGTCAAATTTTACAGAACAGGAGGCCAAGAGCAGAGACATGAAGTTGCAGGCAGTGCTGAACAAGCCCAGGTCTGCGCAGGCCTCTTTAGCATCCTCCCGCCCGTCGGTGGTTGTGCAGCACTCCCGAGGCAGGAGGGCCTGAGCGAGCTGCTGCCTCAGGGCCTGCGGCCTGTGAGACGTCCGGCTCCCCCTCCGGCACGCCCCCTCGGCCATCCCGAGTCCCTGCCAAGAGCTGGGCACTCCCTGCAGGAGCAGGAGAAAGTTGTTTAAGAACAAAGTGCTATAGGGACTTGGGGCATAGCCTTCTTGTCAGGGCTGTCGGGAGCAAGAAGAGCTCGTATTTACAAAGAGGGAAAGTCACTGTAAAATGTGGAGTAGAAATGAAGGCTTGCTTCGTCTCCCTCCACACTGGCCGCAGCCCCGGCCTCGGTACACGCGCCGCTCCTCGCTCTTCGGCCACACTCTGCTCTATCGGACAAGCAGTTGCCTCCTCCTGGGGGTGCCTTCCTCCTCTTCTGGGTTATATCTGCAGAGCATCGCTCAGCTCCTCTCTCAGAGGAGACTCCGCTGCTTCCTCCTCGGGGCTCCTTCTGCGCTTGGAAATCATTACTGTCATTCTTACTTCACCCGCCTCTGTTCCCCTCTGGACCACCCTCTTCGAGGATGGGAACCGTACCTTACTCACTGTCCCGTCCCTAACGCCTGACTTAGAGCCTGCCACACGGTAGGTGCCCAGTGTATGTTTGTTGAGTGGCGAAAAGGGAGAAGGGTGAAGGAACAAGAAGTTCGCAGTGCAGTCTTATCAGCCAGCTGTGTGGACACTGCCCTCCACGAAGCTCAGAGGAAGGAGACACACTGGGGTCTGCCTGTGGGTGAGAGGAGGTGTGACTGGAAGGATGGGCGTTTGGGGAGGGCACAGTGCCATGTGTCGGAGGCAGATGCAGCAGATGTCAAGGCTGTTGCTGAGACAGTGGGGAGCAGCTGTGCTGACACAGCCCACGCGTGGTCAGGGAAGCGAGAGATGACAGGCAGGCTGTTGCAAGCGGACTGTTCCTGTCCTTGACCGCCAGCAAGTTCCTCTTTATCTCTGAGGTGCTGAAGGGTTTCGAGTAAGGGAGCCATGCACTCAGTGGTTGTATTAGTGGTACTTTGATTTGTGCACAGGCATATGCAGGTGTTTGGAGAGGCAGAAATGTCTGTTGAGGATCTGCTACGTGCTGGCTGTGCCGGTCACCTAGGAAAGGGAGATGGAGATTATTTCTGCCCTCACATCATTCCCAGCTGGTGAGGAAGACTGACAGTAAAGCCGGCGGTTACTCAGTGTTGGGATGGGGTGGAGAGGCATTAGGGGCAGATTTCCCAAAAGTGATGATACCTGAACTGCATCTTAACTGCATCTTCAAAGAGGATCGAGAGTTAACCAGGTAAAGGTGGCGGCACGGAGAGGTGCGTTGCTCAGTGGAGGTAAGCAGTTTGTACCAAGGCGTAGAGGTTTGGGAGGTGAACCAGCACCTCATAAATAGGTACCTGGGAGAGAGGAGGCCCAGGTACCACAGGACTCTGGGTGCCACACTGGAGAATTTAAGTCTTATCCCCAAAACAATAATGAACCATTAAAATGTTTGACTCGGGGGAGTGATCTGGTCAGATTTTGGTTCTGGAAGGGTCACGTGGTTGCCTTTAGAGTATGGATTGAAGGGGGCAAGGTTGGGGCCTGTGGGACCAATGAGGGAGGCTGTTGTTATAATCCAGAGATGACAAGTGTCTGAGCCAGGATGGGGACAGAGCAGGGACAGATTAAAGAGGTATTTAGGAGACTGAATCTGGAGATTTATCTGACCGTTTTAGGGAGAGAACCGGGGATGGGGTGGGAGTCATAGACGACTTGTCTCCAACTTCAGCAAAAAGGTAGATGCTGTTCAGTGACCTGGGATAAAGAGTGGATTTGGGGAGTGGCTTTGGTGAAGATAATGAGTTCATTTGAAGTGCCTGAGGGGTGGCCAGTTCAGATCTAAGTCGAGCTCAGGAGACAGGCCTGGGATAAGACGTGACACAGAAATTAGCTACAGCTGTGGGGAGGAATGTGTTGTCTGAGGAGAGAAGGAAGGCTAAGGACTGAACCTTTGGGAAACCAGGGGTGCTGAGGAAGGGGGAATCATGACAGAAACTAGGAAGGAATAGTAAGAAATGCAAGGAAAGCCAACATGGACTTGTGCAAACCAGGAGTTTCCAGAAAGAGTGATCAGTTGTCTAGAACCACAGGTCAGTCAAGTCAGGTAAGAACTGAATTGTGTCCTTCAGATGTAGCAGCGAGAGGCCATCAGTAACCTTGACGAGGTCACTGCCTGTGCCCACACAAAGGAGGATGTAGCAAGTAGAGAAGCTTCTCAATGGTGGGGAGGAATACCAAGGGCCTGCATCTGGGTCCTGGTTGTGAGCAGGATTCCAGGTGAGGAGGCAGAGAAGACAGAGCTGTGGTGGGGAGACCTGAGCCGAGCGCTGGCTGTGTGATCACTCGTCTGTGCAGCGGCTCCCAGTTTCCTCGTCTGTGAAATGGGGACAGGGTGGTGAGGCTACCAGCAGGTGCAGAGGCGGGTACAGGGAGGAGGGTCAGCTTTGCCTTGTCCTTGATTGGTGTGGAGTCAGGGGGAGAGAGGAGTCAAAGACAAGCCCTGCTTGGAGCCTCGAGGAGCAGTGGTGCCATCCCCGGGATGTGGGGTCAGAGAAACCAGTGTTCCCTGTACCACCCTCGAAAAGAGGGGCACACTCTTCCCTGGGACGTTTTGAAACTTGCATAAAAAGATTTTTTATCCTTTGAGGGAAGGATGGATGGGGATAAAAAATTCCCCACCTTCGTGTTCAGTTGTATAGAAGTATAATAGGGGAGAGTCTCCTATTCTGCTAGTTTTTGCATCATGGGGCTCTGTAATTATGTAAGCTGGAGACTGTAAAGCACTTGGTTATGACTGAACCAGGTGGGACACTTTGAGAAAGTCAGCTTCCCTTAAAACCTAATTGTTCGTAGTCTTCATTTCTGTGCACTGTGTTGATTTTTGTGGCATCCTAAATGGTATTTTGATTCTTAAATTTTGTTTTTTAAAACTTTTAGATTGGTAATTTTCCTAATATGTTAAAAAAAAAATCCCTTTGCAGAGGTAATTTATCATTTAATTGTTTCCACAGATAATCAGTCGGGCAAACATAAAGACAGGAGAAAAAGCTCCCTAGATGTCAGAACTGTTGGCTCTCGAGCAAGCGAAGGTGGGTCACAGAGACAAGGAGAAAACGTTCTCCTGTCCGTGTTGAACACATGAGGATGTCTGACGCTCCTTCCCGTCTTCTCCCCGGGTCACTGCCCGGACCTAGTTCAGCAAGGAGGGGACCCTCTAGCAGTCTGTGTCCACGTCTTCCTCCCCTGACTCCTTGGCTAGTGGATTCCATTCTGATCCTTTTGTTGGAGTCGGGGAATAAAGAAAAAGATACATTTTACCACCAATTCTATAGTTCATTTTCTAAACTGTAACAGCAGATGTCAGTTTATCTGCTGTAATCCTACGAGTAATGCATTTGGAGATTCTTACCATTATGGGCTGCAGTTTGCTGTGGAAGCTTACCTTTTGGTGGGGAAGTGACCTGCATTTTGGAATGTGAAAGACTTTTATTAAGCAGATAATTTTTAAAGGTTAGGTAGATATGTGGCATGAATGATCTCGTAGTTTTAAAAATGTAATGAAAATTATTTATGGTATGGAGGCAAATATTACTGCTAGCTGTGTATGTTCTTTGACTCAGAGGTGAATTGGGAAGCATATGCAGTTGGTAGTTACTAGATAAAAAGCCAGAACTTTGAAGGTTTTACAGCGGAGATCCAGTGCCTGCCCTCACGTCTTGTGCATTTGTTGTGAGGACCGGAAGACGTCCTTGCACTGGAAAGACGGTTCAGATCCCACCTGTGCTGCAAGGGCAGGGAAGCAGAGTGCTGTCGCAGGGATGAGAGTGGCCCATGGCCTCAGAATGACCTTGATTCAAGCCCCAGCTTCATCTGCTTTCTGGGCAACTGTGGGGGTAGACTTCTGAGCTTCCATTTCCTCGTCCTAAAATGGGGATAATTTTGCATCCACAGAGGATTATGTGGGGATTACACGAGTATGTGGCTGGGCGCTCATCCTCACTGTGGCGCTCACTGGTACAGCCCTGGGGCAGAGCCGAGCAGAGCAGGGGCCCATGCTCGCCTTCACCACTACACTTACTTCTGTTCATCGTTTAGATTACTCTGTCCATTTCTGGATTTTTAAGAGTTGAACATTTTTCTTTTAATGTTTTTGGTTTTTAATCAGTTCTTTTCAATTGACTTACAATAAGATTCAGATATTAAGTGTTCAGTTCAATACATTTTGACACTTCTGTACATCGAACTGTAGAAACTGTAACCACGCAAAATAGATACAGAAAATGCGTACACACGGGCACCCGCTCGTGCTCCTGTTCCACCACACAGGGACAACCATTGATCGCCTGCACCGTAGGGGAGTTTGGCCTCTTGTGCTTCATAGAAATGGCATCGGACAGGATCCACTCTGTGTGTCTGGCTTCTTTCACTCCTTTTAGTGTTTCTGAGATTCTTCCATGTTGTTAGGTGAATGTGTCGTACTCTTTTTTACTGTGTGATAGTACTCCATTGTATGCATATGCCGCAGTTCTTTTATCCGTTCTCTTATTAACAGCCCTTAGTGTTCATCTTTCCACTTTGTGGCAGTAAAGAAGGCTGCTGTGAATATTTTTATACAAGTCTTTTGTTGTGGACATATGTGTTCTTCTCCTACCTAGGAGTGGAATTGCTGGGCCTTGGGCAGCTGCAAACAGCTCTCCCGCGTGGGTTGTACTATGTTAACTCCATCACTAATCTGCAAGGGTTCTATTTGCTCATGTCCTCCCCACACTTGCTTATGCCAGTGTTTTAAACTTTAGCCATTCTGCTGGATGTGGTTTTGATTTTAATTTTCCTGATGACTAATGAGGTTGAGCACCTCTTTTGTATGCTTACTGGCTATTTGAATATCATTTTTTGTGAAGTGCTGTTCAAATATCTTGCCCATTTTTATCATTGGGTCTTATCATTTATCTTTTTCTCGTTGGTTTGTAGTAATTTTTTTTTAATATTCTAGATGTAGATACAGGTATTCCAAATATATTTTTCTTAGTCTGTGGCTTGCCTTTTCACTCTTCTAATGGTCTTTTAATGAACAGAGGTTCTTAATTTTAATGAAGTTCATTTTGTTGTGTTTTCTATCATAGCAAGTGCTTTTTTACGTCCTGTTTAAGAAATCTTTCTCTACCCCAGGGTCATGAAGAATGTTCTCCCGTGTTTTCTTCTAGAAGCTTTATTGGTTTACACTTTCAGTCTGTGATACATTTCAGATTAATTTTTATATCCAGTGAGAGTAGGGATCAAGGATGGATTGTCCCCCTGCAGGGGAAGCCCAGTTGGCCCATCACCGTATTGAAAAGCCATTTTTGGCAGTAGCACCGTTACTGTAATCCAGGTGGCTATATAGATGGTCTGTTTCTGGACTCTATTCTATTTAACTGTTCTTTTAGTCCATGCTTGCACCATTACCCATCGAACGCTACAGGCATATGGTACGTCTTGATACCGAGTAGTGTGAAGTTCTTCTTCAGGAGTACCTTGGCTATTCTGGGTCCTTTGCATTTCCATATAACGTTTAGAAACAGCTTGTTAGTTTACACACACATGTGCAGCCTCCTGGAATTCTTAGTTGGGAGTGTCTTAAATCTATAGCTCAATTTGGAGAACATTGAAATCTCAGTAACACTGAGTTTTTCAAAACATGAGTGTGCTCTTTGTCTTTATTTAGGTTGTCTTTATTTTTTCTCAGCAGTTTTTCACATTTTCAGTGTATAAATCTTGTACATCTTCCCATTAGAGTTATTCCTAAATAATGATTTTTGATGCTATCGTAATTCTATTTTTTATTTCAATTTCCAATTGTTAGTTGCTAGTATACAGACATACAGTTGACTTTTGTGTATTGGCCTTATACCCAGTAACCTTGATAAACTTACTCCTTGATTGTAAGGGTAGTGTTTGTAGATTCTTTCAGACTTTACACACACACGGTCGTGACAATTTCTGTACCTTTTATTTCTTTTTTCTTAATTTACTGCATTTACAGTGTTGCTTGGTTTTTATAAGTATCTGTCACTTTCATTACATTTTTAAATGAGAACAAGTCCTTTTATGACATAGTGATAGAATAGTGGTTTTTATTTTTGGTCTAATTACCTTGTTGGGTAAAATGGAAAGTTGGCAACCATGTGCTGGTCACTAAAATTAGATTTAAGGAGTTTTGTTGGTCTCTGAAATTTAAAGCATTTGAGAGCCTCTGAGTTGGTTAATCTTGCACCGTGTTTCTCCTTGGGCCTCAGTTTGGTAAAATAAGATCTGACGCATCAGGCTGTGGAACAGTCTGTGGTCCTCAAAGGTCTTTGGTAAACAGCACTTGTCCTGACAGTGGGGCTTTCAGGGCGACACAGAGAACACTGTGCGTGTTTTCTGCCTGCCTGAACACTGCCCAGGCTTCTCCCCACCCCAAAGAAACTGGATCTTGACAGGAACAACAAAAACTTAACAGACTTTAAAACCTAAGATTTGTTGCCCACCTCACTTAAGGTTTTTACCTAATCAATCTAGATTAACCATAGCAGTAGAAGCACCAAAAGATGCCTTGAAAAACTGAACAGGAAATTCCTGTATTTCAGTTAATGGTGAGTTGTGTTTACTGCTGCTGCTGTACATGAAACAAAGAGCCTGTGTGGCATTGTCTTCAGGACGTTTTTACTCCTGGATCCAGCAAACTGAATAGTTATAAAGCCTTATTGTTATCAACACAAAAAGAGGCTAACTGTTTGGCCTTGACTTGCTAGATTGTTTCCTCTGTTTTCTCTCCGACCTGTGACCTCAGAGGTTCAGTCTGTGGGGACACGTGCGTCCTAGTGCCTAGAACTGAAGGAAGCAGTTGGTTAAGCCAGAATCCCAGGCTTGTGAGGATGGGAAGGAAGCTCACTGACCGTGTGTATCTGTAGTTCTTCATAATGCAGCTGAACACATGGGGCCTGGGGGAAGGAGGGAGCGGGACAGGTGCCCGAGGCTGTGCATGCTCTGATTTCTGCGTCACGTGATCTTTCCACAGTTTCCAGCCAGAGACGACACTCCTCCATGGCTCGGATACATTCCATGACGATCGAGGCGCCCATCACCAAGGTGAAAGTTTGTGGTCTGTCTCCACTGGGCGCGGAAGTCCCTTGTTCTCCCTGTTGACTATTTTCAGCAAGAAGAAACAGGGGCCCCCAACAACACTACTACTCCCCTAGTTATATGGAGCTGCCTCCTGAGGAGAGGATGTGTGACATGAACATTTTAACTAGCCCTTTAACTAGGTAGCAGTGAGCACTGTCGCCAGCCTGACTCTGGATGGCTTATGAAACTCAGGTCTTTTCTTTCCGTTCTGTAGGTGATCAATATTATCAATGCTGCACAGGAGAGCAGTCCCATGCCTGTGACAGAAGCCTTAGACCGTGTGCTGGAAATTCTAAGAACCACTGAATTATATTCGCCGCAATTCGGTGCTAAGGATGATGATCCTCATGCCAACGACCTCGTTGGGGGCTTAGTGTCTGTAAGTATACTTGACCAGGCTGCTGGCTTGATCCTGCTGTTGTTTGCTTTCTCAGAGGTGATCTGTTTATGGGCTGGCCTGCACAGAGCTCTTTGTGCATGGGGCTCAGTAATCTGAAGGGTAGAGCGGTTCCCAGGGATGAAAATGTCTAGCTGTGGTCTTGCCTATTTGAGACAGAGGCTCCTGCAGCCGGTAGGCAAAGGGAGAATGAGGGACGGGCTAGGGCCATGCCCCAGGGGTGAGGGGAGAGGAAAGATGAGATGGGGAGAGGGGCCCAGAGGGACTGGGGCAGTGGTCTGGGAGCAGCTCTCACCCTGAGAGGCAGCAGGGCGGAGTGGGGGTGCTTAGAGATCAAGGAGGACTCTGGTTTTCTAGAAGCCTAGTGTCCATGAGTGTGAGGAGGGTGGCAAGGCAATGGTGGGAAAGGCTTGAGAGCAGAGGGGCGTTGTCCCTAAGGAAGCAAACTGGTCTGAGCGCCAGCAGGAACGCTGGGCTTTGGGGCGTCTCTCAAGCCCGCCTCCCTGATGCTGCCCCCACCCCTGAGTTTTGCTCTCCTTCCCAGCGGCAGGCTGTGTGCTCTGGGGTGAATGGCCAAGTGCACGATTGACCACAGTGATGATCATAGGGGAGCCTTGGGGTGCGCTGGAGATGGTTGCCCTTAGCTGTCCTCTGGGACCCGCTGATCTGGGGTTTTCAAGACATAAAGAATAGTTGTGAAAAAGAAAAAAAGAGAGAGAGAGAGAAAATAGTTGTGACTTCCCTTTCTCTTGTTCCTTTGATTTTTATCAGGATGGTTTGCGAAGACTATCCGGGAATGAGTATGTTCTTTCAACAAAAAGTAAGTTTTTCCTTTTAAATTTTTTGGATCACTATGAATATTATAGCCAAACTTAAATGATGAAAATAAATTTTCCAGATAAAAGTTTTCAGATAATTTTTCTCATCAGTAAGAAGTTGTTACATCATGAAACCTGAGAAACAAAGCAACTGTCCCCTGAAGCAGCACTGTTCTCCCTACGGACCAGTCAATGCCAGAAAGCCTGTTAATTCTGTTCTCCAAATTACATCACTTTGCAGACCTTCAACAGATGTCCAGCACTATAATCACCCCCATCTCCCTTCATGACATCCCACCGCGGATAACTCGGGCCATGGAAAATGAGGAATACTGGGACTTTGATATTTTTGAGTTGGAGGCTGCCACTCATAAAAGGTGAGTTCAGGGGGCACTCAGCAGACAGAGAGCTTGATTCCAAAGGCTGATGTGGAGAAAGCCACCCAAGGAGTATGGATTCTGCCCAGAGCCACTCCTTGGTCAGGCTCAGGAAGGAGCAGCCAGGGCCTAGGCCTCAAGGAGGGGATCAGTGAGAAGCCAAAGGGAGTCCACCTGGTCACGATTTCCATGGAGAGAGCAAGCATGAAATTGAGCAAATGTCTCAACCTCTCCAGATAGCAGAGTTTTTTTTCCTATAAAATACGGGTATTAATTTCTCCTATAGATGATGGTATGTTGAGATAGTGACAGAGAGCCCCATTTAGAGCCTAGAACAAAAAATGAGAAAAAAACATTTTGTGGGAGGAGGGTATAGCTCAGTGGTAGAGTGCATGCTTAGCATGCATGAGGTCTTGGGTTCAATCCCTAGTACCTCCATTTAAAAAATAAATAAATAAAGCTAATCCCCCCCACGAAAGAAATAAACACATTTGATAAGAGCTGTCCCCAGATCTGAGTCTCTGTGTTGGTGACAGGCATGGGGACATCCCAAACTCCCATCATCCTGATCTGGGTGTCGTCACAGGTGGGATTGGGGTTTTAACTTCCGCTCTGTACTGTGCTGGAAAAGAGCAGTCAACCAAAGGGGTGTGGCTGGCTTGGCGCACAGGAAAGGGTGTCCAGACCTGATGTGAGCCAGTGCTGCCCTGCAGGAGGGCGAGATCCAGACCCTGGCAGACAGAAGGCAGCCGCAAGAGAGATATGCTCTGCCAGCCGTGGGATAACTTGTCAGGTCCTATCCCAGTCTGAGTGACAGTCCCCAAGACAGCCCTTGCCCTTTGCTCACGCTCACAGTAAGTCAATCTTTTGAAACATTCTGCATCCATGTACCCTACACGGGCAAGGACAGCAGAAAAGTGTATTCCCATGGTAAACAAATCTTCGGGCCCCTGGTTTACATACTAGTGACATTCATGTGAACTGGCCAAGGCAGGTCAGTTCCAGTCCTGTGAGCCCACCACCTCTGGAGACTGCCTCAGCAGAGACAAGTTTCTTGACCTTCCAAGCGGAGGCCAGATGCTGGGTGAAGATGACTTCTCAAAGAAGGGCCTGATTTGGTGGCCAGCTGGTCACCTCTGGGGAAACCTCCTCATACTGTAACACCCGCCTCCAGATTGTCAGCTCCATCACATGACATGTGACAGCATCTGGCTCACATGTGGTCATCAGGACCTGTTATTTTCTCCTAGGCTGGACATCTGGCCAATGACATAGGTCCAGCAAGTCCAAAGGAGAGGATAGGGCTCAAGGTGGTACAAGTTTAGCCTGGCATCATGTTGATTTGCAGGTGATGGGGGGACACCACCAGTGCAAGCAGGAGTCTGAATCAGGAAGGGCAGCGTGAGCACTCACCCCAGCCAGTGGGGAGTATCACATGAGTGCTCCGAGGTTGGAGCTGGGCTCCACCCAGGGTTGGCACGGGTGACCAGGAGAAAGAGCTGCAGAGCACCACCTGCACAGGTCCCACGGGGCTGCCCTGCACACACTCTGGAGTCTGGCTTGGGTTTGCTTGCTTAATCTGTTCAGATCCAACACTTTGCCTGTTTCTTTGCTTTGTTCTAATGCTGTGGGTGTTTTTCTCTGTAGGCCTTTGATTTATCTTGGTCTCAAAATGTTTTCTCGCTTTGGAGTCTGTGAATTCTTAAACTGCTCCGAGACAACGCTGAGATCGTGGCTACAAATTATCGAAGCCAATTACCACTCTTCTAACCCCTACCACAACTCCACGCATTCTGCCGACGTGCTGCATGCCACTGCCTATTTTCTCTGCAAGGAGAGGATAAAGGTGAGCTGTGTTTGTGCTCCATGCTTAACAGGCAGTGCGACTGCTCAGGAATGTCCCCACGTGTGTGTAGCCTGGCCCAGGAAGGGCGTGGCCACATGAGAAGTGGGGCAGGGGCTGTGCCGTGGCTCTGGGGGGTTGGCATGTTAATTCATGACATGACCCCAGCTCTTCAGTGGAAGATTAAGGAGCAGCATTTGGTCCCTGGGATGAAAGCCAGAAAGAACAGGATAGAGCTGTCTTTGGGGGTCTCCTTCTGAACCTACAGACAAGTTCAGTTCAGTCCCTCACTGTTGGATATGCCCCCACCCATCCCTCAAAGTCAGCGGGATTTGAGACCAAGTTCATTATCTTTGCCCAGCACTCTCATCCAGGGTTGCCTTCCCGGTCCAGAGTTCCAGGCAGATACGCAGGTCAGAAACCTGGAGTCATCTTCAGTTCATTCTTCATCTGGAGATCATCTGACCTTGCCTACTGCAACCCCTGAGTGTTCTCAGAATCATCTCCTCTGCATAATGCCCCCGCTGCTGTCCCAGGGAAGGTCCCATCATTTGTCATCTAGATAGTGCCAAACAAGAACCCCTGAGTCCTCTGCCTCCTAGGGAACTCAGTCTGACCATGTTGTTCCCAGGAGCAGCTTCCCATCTCCTACAGGACTTAAACTTGAAACCCCGGAGGATGGCGTGCACAGCTCCCTGCCACACAGGCCATGTTTGGGCCGTGCTAAACCCCTTTAGGGTCTGAAGCTCCTGCCCTTGACATGCTGCTCCCCTTGCTGGCTGGCTTCCCTCACATCCCGCCCTGTCCTTCAGGGAGCCACGTCAGCCGTCCCTGGACTCCCCTCCACCCCCAGTCCTGACTTGGGTGCCCTTCCTCTGTACTCTCACACCCTCCTGGGCATCCTCCTGATTTTGCTGTATTAGAAGGCCTGCTGTCCACTCCACTTGGACAGTATCCCCAGTGCCTGTCCCGCTCCATTGCGTCGTTGCAGCAAAGGAAGGGTGAGGACCACTGGCTCATTGGCTCCCTGAGGCTCCTAGTATCAGGAGCAGTGGCCACTGGCAGCTACAATGGCCAGTCAGAACTGGCTCAGGGTCTACCTGGGGGCCATTTAGCAGCCTTAGCTCCAGCTTTGAGGCCTCAGGAGCAAAGAGATGGGAGTAGGTCACAGTCAGGAGAGCTTCACAGAAGAAAGGGCCCATTCAAGGCATGTTGCTCGCTGCCCACTCCCAAACCAAGCTTCCTAAGAAAGCTTTCCATATTGTAAATTATTTCATTAGGGAAAATTTCAAAGCAGCAACTAGACTTGTACCGATTTGCCAAAACGTTTGTGTTATTTCCTTCAACATCTGTCATAAAATAGCAGAGCGGGTCCAGGGAGCTCTAGGTCACGGCCATTTCACGTTTAGAAGTATATGTGGGAGCAGAAAACCGAACCACTGGGTTTGTATCTAAGAAAACAGGGCCTTGTGAGTAATGAGAGAGACAGCGAGGCATCATTGCCTGATGTCCTGGCATCTGGGGCAGCCACATGGTGGCCAAGCCCAGCCCTGGCAGTCAGGCAGAGCGGGGGGACTGCCTCCCGGTCCCACTTCCCCATCTGTGGCCTGGGATTGGTGTGTGGAGGAGAACGATGTGAAAGGATGTTTCTGGCTCACGGATGCTGGGCGGATGTTGTTCACTCCTCACCCTGAAAGCAGCCTGCTCAGAGCTGGGACTCTCTTGCCCTTTCTCTGCTCCCTCTAGTTTTGTTGTTGTTTGAAGAAAGATCATGACTAAGACTATGGATAGAATAAGGGTCCAGAGAGAGGACTGTTTTTATCAACTATGAAAACAAATGGCAGGGGAAGACATCTGGGTCAATGTGGTTCAGCAGATGAAGACAACCTGATTTCTGCTGTAATTTACTTGCTTTTGAACTACTCTATAGATAACATACAAATACATATTCAGAAAGCTATCTTAATTTTTAATAGCATTTATTGAGATAAAATTCACCCAAAGTTAAAACTACTGAATTTCAGTTTAAATATAAGACTGATTTATAAGATATACACCTTCTTTTCAAGTGTCTGCAAAGTATTTCCAAAAATGATCTTATACTAGGACATAATGAATGTCTTGATAAACTTCAGAATTTCAAAATTTTCTAACTACAACAAAAGCTAGAATAACTAAAGGTTAAATTTAAAATGTCAGCTGCTACAAATAAGAAAATATTTTGAAAAATTTGGGTATAAACAAGGAAATAAACCCCCAAGTAACAGACTATTTAGAAAACAAAATGAGAAATCTATATAACAAAACCTATAGAATGAGACGAGCAAAAATCCCAGATGGTTCTTTGGCTAGAATTTAATTTTCTTGGTTATTTCAAACTAATCAAGAAGTACAGAAATACACACATGTGAAATGGAGAATGACAGAAGAAAGTACCGTACACTTCAGTACTAACTTAGAAGCCTTAAAATGATGGTTCCTTAGAAAAAGGGAAGGAAGGAAGGAAGAAAAAGCTTTAAATCAAAGTAATGCTAGAGGTAGAAAACCAAAAGAGGTCAATACCATGGAAGGAGTTTTTAAACTATCAACTAATTTCTTCAAAACTTGGCTCCTGACCCAGATGGACAGGTGAGTTCTTTAGCCCTTTAAGGAATTTTTCCATGTTACATAAACCTTTTCAAAGCCTTGAAAAAGGTGGCAAACTTCCAGATCATTTTACCAAACTCAAAACCCTGACATCAACAGATAGCACCGGAAGGGGACAGAAAACTAGAGACCAATCCCCAGTTAATGTAAGTGATGCACACCTTAAACAATTATTTCTCTTTTATTTAATAATTCTAGTTTATGTTGGTCTAAGTCAGTATTTCAGACTAAGGACCTTTTTTTGTGATGGGTCTAGAGACAGACTGGCTGAGGAGGTGACTCCTGTCTGTTGAGGACCCCCTGTATCGTGGTAAGTCCTTACCTTGTGTGAGACTGAGAACCAGATAATGTTTCCTAATAAATGTGCATAAAGATGTCACTGTTTCTGAGTGGAGACAGGACAACTAGATTTGCTCAACAATATGCTTTTCTCAGAAATCCTAAATATTCTTACCTTAATAGTAGGGCAGAAAGAAAACTATACAAGAGGCTTCCTTGCTTTCAATGCCATGCCCCAGTTTTTTTAAAAATCTCTGGTTTTCAGCAAACTTTAGATCCACTTGATGAGGCCGCTGCCCTCATTGCAGCCACCATTCACGACGTGGACCACCCTGGGAGAACCAACTCCTTCCTGTGTAATGCTGGCAGCGAGCTGGCCATCCTGTACAACGACACTGCGGTGCTGGAGAGCCACCACGCGGCCTTGGCCTTCCAGCTGACCAATGGAGATGACAAATGCAATATCTTTAAAAACATGGAGAGGTAAGAACAACGACAAGGAAAGTATGTTTCCTCTCTCTCTCTTTAAAACAATTTTATTAAGATATAATTCATACTATACATTTCACCCAGTTAACATGTACAGTGGTTTTCACTATATTCAGAGGTGTGCAACCATCACCTCCCACAGAAGAACCTCCAACTCAATGGCAGTCCCTCCCCACTCCCCTACCAGCTCTAGGCAGGCAGTCACGGATCTACTTCCTGTAGATTTGCCAGTTCTGGGCATTTTGTATAAATGGAAGCATCCCCAGTATGTGGTGTTTTGTGACTGGCTTCTTTCACTTAGCGTGTTTTCAAGGTTCAGCTCCTTTGTGTCTTGACGTTTCCAGACAGCGAAGTGTCAGACTGACACCGTGAGCCCTTAGAGATTCAGGGGAGACGTCATCTTACGTCTCTGCCTGCAAGACTCCACGGTGCCCAGCAGACTTCTCATCGCTAATTATTCAGTCCCAAGTTCTTTCACAGCACTTACCACATTTTAAACTAATCACTTCCACCATTTGTCTAATGTCTGGCTCGATTCTTAAGCTCTGTAAGATCAGTGCCGTGTGTGTTTTGTTCACCACTGTGCCCTTGGTGTCTAGTGTGGTTCCAGGCTCATGGCAGGGACTTAACAAGTATTAGATGGCAGAGTTCTGTCATGAGGAATACTGACGGGGAATTTTAAGGAAAGTTTTAAACTCCTTTGCCATGTTTCAGAATATTATAGGCGGAGTTAAAGTAGGCTTTGTTCTTAGTTGCTTGTATATACACCAGTTATCTCTGGAAAAATCCACAGGACCCTGGTAACTCTGGTTGTCTCCAGGGAAAAGAATAGGGTAGCTGGAGCCAAATAGAGAGTTCAGTTTGTACTCTCTGTACTTTTTTAATTTGGGGGTTTGCATCCTCAAAAAATCAAAATTTTATAATAATGCAGTAAAAACAAAGGCTGGAGGAAGAGGTATCTCAGCTTTCAGAAGGTCTGCCCTCTGTTGTCTGGGCACTAAAATTGTTGGATCTCAGGGACCCTCTGGGTGGAGTAGGTAATTCATAACCACAGGTCTGTCTTCATTAAGAGCTGGCTTTGTTCACCCCTCCTGTGTCCCGTCTTATTTTATCTAAGAACTCTGTGCCTTATGCTACAGAATGACAGCCACATGAACACTGTCTCTGTGCAGTCTTGCCCATAACCTTCTGGTTTTAACTTTTGTTTGGGTTCTGCTTGCTAAAGGCGATCGAGGCAGTAGCCTACAACTTCCACGTTCTTTTAAAGCTTGCCCTGCTGCTGACTACCGGTGCGTCAGAATTTTAGCCGCAGTGGACACGTATCCTAGGTTAACAGCTTGTTTTCAGGAGCACGTCTCCGGTCTGGATCAGTCACCTGCAGCAGCCTCTCGTTTGTCCTCTGAAACAGGAATGACTACCGGACCCTGCGCCAGGGTATTATCGACATGGTCTTAGCCACAGAAATGACAAAGCACTTCGAGCACGTCAACAAATTTGTCAACAGCATCAACAAGCCCTTGGCAGCATTAGAGGAAAACAGGGTAAGGGAACTGATTGCAAAGGGAGCCTATGTTTGGGGCCCTTATCCCTTTGTGTTGTGGGAAAACATGGGCTTAGGGTATCCTGAGTGTGGAAGGGTTCCCCGCATCGGGCTCACTGAATTTAATTTCCACTGGTTAAAACAATTATTTAAAGTACAAAAACTTGGCAAAGAAATATAGGACATACAAAAATAGATATGAAAACTCTGAAGAGAGGGTCAAGTTTTAGATAAACTAACTTTGGATGGGTGGACCATTCCTTTAGTCCTTTCTCAACAGTTGTCCCCTTCCCCTCTTCTGGAGCATTCTGGGGTCAGCTGGAGCCTGAGACAGCTCTCATCAGCCGCTCCCACTGTGCACATTCTGCGGTAGCAGCAGCTGTCCTGTTGGTCTGTGTCACAGGAGGGTGGGGGTGGGGAAGGATTCTGTATTTTCGACCACAGGGATGATATTACTGTCGCCCCGCATTTCTGGACTTGAAGCGTGAGTCAGAACAACTTCCTGGCAAGGAGAACATTAAGCCTCTCGGCAGGCAGGAGCCCACAGCTGAGGAAGCAGACCGATCTGAGTTCCCTCCCTACTTCTCCTTTCCCTTTCCTTGTAGAGTGAGCGTAACAGAGCTCAAGGCCCAGGACTGAAGGGCAGGGCGCGAGGCAGGCATGTCATCAGGGATGCTTAGATCCAGGTTCGCTGTGAGAGCAGCACGTAGAGAGCATGCTTTTTCATGAACCCTTGTCCTTTGAGGCCCACACGTCTGCCCTACCACCTACGGGGTTGCGCTGAACATCCCGGCTTCAGCTCTCAGCCTTTTCCACATTCCTCCTCCCCTACTCCTGTCACCACGTTGTGAGTCTTTGCCATGCACAGGGGTGACTTACCCATTCAGACTAGGATCACAATTCCTTGAATTCTAACTCTGCTTTACTTCTGCAACTCACTTGTTTGGCCCTGGCCTTTGTCTGCCCCTGGCTTTCAAGCTTATTACCCCTTCACACTTGTTCCTGTTTAACCTGATCTGAAACCTGTTGAGAACCTCTGCTCCCTTCACCCTTTCCTCTTCTCCAGTTTTGCAGCCTGCCTTTCACTTCACTTCCTTTCCAAGGACTTTCAGTGCAGAGGCACCCACACCAGCCTCTCCATCCTGGAGAGGGCAGGTTACTGCCTGGGCCACTGCTCCTGGCTGACCCTACGCCCAACAGAAAGACACCACATACCTCATAGACTTGGTTTCCTCCATCTAGTCTGGGCAGTTCCGAGACTCAGCTGAGTCCTCTGTTCCACTTCATCTCTTGTCAGTTCTTGGGATTACCTGAGAGACGAATCAATATCCAGTGGGTCAGAGCAGGGACAAAGTATCATGAAAGAAAATCATTTCCAGCTGGCAGCACTGAACTGTAGTCACACATCTGAAGAGAGACAGGTCAGCTCAAAGCTGGTTGGCGTAGGAAACAAGGAGAAGTAGTGAGGACACTCCCCTTGTCCATTCTGGCACGCTGCAGGGACTGGGCAGCCTCCATTCAGGCTGCCACCTACCCATCTTGATGGTAGATCTGTCCCCACTGACATGGGACCATCAGGCCTTCTTAGACCACTGTGACTACTCATTGAAATCACATGACTGACTCCTTTGGAAAGTTGCTTGATGGGCAGAAAATCAGAATGAGGAGAGGCTTGCTTGTGTCTTTGCCCCAGTACTCTCTTCCAACCTGAATTTGCTTCAGAGGGTCCATTACACCATGGATTGAGAATCCACATCTGGAGGGGTTCCTTGTAAGTCAGACAGCATGTGGTACCGTGAGTGGACAGAATTCAAAACAAAAGGTAGAACTTGGGTTCTTATCCTGGCTCAGCTGGGTAGCTTTGGACCAGTCTTTTCACTTCTTGGAGGCCCAGTGTCCTCATCAGTAAAATGTAATAGTAAATAATACTATTTTTTATGTTTACCACAAGACCTTCTTGTGAGTGCAGATCAAAAGAGAATGACTAAATCCTCTGTACCCCATAAAATGTTAGGGCAGTGTGTGGGAGGTATCACGGTATCAGACACAGTCTTGGCATCCTGACAGCTCATCCTCAAGATCATACCTGGGACAGGGCTGGGCTGGGGATTGGGTTGTGAGAACAGAGCCCTTGCTGGACCATGAGACTCTTTTTGTCATGAGGGTAGAGAAAACTTATTTTTTCAGTGAATATTGAGTTGTTACCAAGGAAGAGCGATAGAAATGACAGAACAGAAAGGAAAGGCAACTGTGAGAAATAAATAGAGTGAGACAAAGAGCCAAGAAGAGGGGGGAGGGCAGATCTTCCAGCCTCCAGTGCTACCCTCTGCTCCTGGGTCCTGCGGGAGTCCCCCTGGGCCTTGGTTTTCTGCTTTGTAAAGTGAGGGACCGAGCTCAAAGCTCAGGGTATCCTCAGCACTGTTTTGTAAGACACTGAATTTGTAAATCCTGGACAGTGCCTTACTGTGGGTACAGGGGGACACATTTTGATTGCTTTGAATTCCACTTATGTTTTAGGAAACTGATAAAGATCAAGAAGCCATAAACACTATGCTTAGGACTCCAGAGAACCGAACTCTGATCAAACGAATGCTGATTAAGTGTGCTGATGTGTCCAACCCCTGCCGACCCCTGGAGCAGTGCATTGAGTGGGCCGCACGGATCTCAGAAGAGTATTTTTCTCAGGTAAGATGCAGCCTCCTAAGTTTCCTAAGTAAGAGAGAGAAACACCCTAAGAAGTAATTAAAACTAGGAAGCAGAGTTCTAAATGGAATTCTGTCCTTGCAGAACACTGCTTGTATTACAGGCTTACTGAGTAATGAGTTCTGTTAGTTCCCCCTCATCTGAAAATGTGTTCTGTTTTGCCTTCATTTCTTGCAAGATATTTTCACTGGATGTTTGACATTTTCACCTAACAGCACCTTAAAGGTATGATTATACTGTTGTCTCCCCTTCATATTCTCTCTGGGTAGGAAAAAATCCTTGTGAGATAGAAAAAATTAGAAAATATAATGGCTAAGTAGAAGATATATATACACATATAGATTTAGGACACCCAGCAACTCCTAACCCATACCGAGGCACGTCATAGGCAAGCAGCTATAAGATAAAAATTTTTGAAATCACAGAGAACAGTTACTCTCATCTTTTATGCCTTCATGTCAGAAACTATGAAGGCCAGAAGACACTGGAACAACATTTTTAAAATGCTGTCACCCTAGAATTTTATATCCAATGAAAATATCCTTAAAGAATGAAGGCAAAAGAAATGCTAAAGGAAGTTCTTAAGGCTGAAAGGGAATGACACTAGATACAAAGTTGGATCTTTAGGAAGGAATGAAAAGCACCAATAATGGTAAGTAATAAAAACCACAGTGAGATATCACCTCACACCTGTTAGAACGGCTCTTACCAAAACGATTAAGAAGTAAGTGTTGTCGAGAATGTGGGGAAAAGAGAGCCATTGTGCACTCTTGTTGGGAATGTAAATTAGTGCAGCCATGATGGAAAACAGTATGGAGATTCTTCAAAAAAATTAAAAATGGAAGGGGCCGTGTAGTAGCCCAGTGGTAGGCTGAGTTGAGCAGGCATGAGGTCCTGGGTTCTATCCCCAGTTCCCTCCATTAAAGGAAAAAAAGGAACTACCATATGATTCAGCAATTCTACACTAACCCAAAAAGAGATACGCACTCCCACGTTCATTGCAGCATTACTTACAATAGCCAAGATACCGAAACAACCTACACATCTGTTGGCAGGTGAGTGGGTAAGATGATGTGGGTGTGGGGAGGTCTGTGTATACACACACAGTGGAATATTATTTTTAAGAAGGAATGAACTCTTGCCATTTTTAAAGGCTTTATGTTAAGCAAAATAAGTCAGGGAAAGACAAATACCGTATGATGTTACTTATATGTGGAATCTTAGAGAACAGATTTGTGGTTGTCAGATGAGTGGGTGAGGGTGCAGAATTGATGAAGGGAGTCAAAAGGTACAAATTTCCAGTTATAAAATAAGTCCTGGGGAGGTAATGTACAACTTGGTGATTCTAGTTAATAATACTATACTGCATATTTGAAGGTTGCTAAGAGAGTAGATGTTAAAAGTTATAATTGTAAGAAGAGAAATTCTGTAACTATGTTTGGTGACAGATGATTGTGGTGATCATTTCAGCATATGCAAATATTGAATCATTATGTTGTATACCTGAAACTAAAAATGATAGAAAGCTGGGTAACTATAAAAGATTTTTTCCTTGTAATTTCTCTAAATACGTAGGACTATTTTAAGCATGAGTTATAGCATGCATTGTAGAAGATACAGTTGCCCTATCTTATGGCTACATATATTATAACATAAAGGATGAGGGAAAGTAAAATGGACCTACACAAATCCAAGATTCCTACATTTTTTACCTGAAGTGTTGGTTATATCCTTCACTTTTCATTCTACTGAGCTAATAATACATTTAGTAATCCCTAGAGCAGTGTAGCTTAAAAGCTAATAGATATAACACAATTCTAAAATTTATTAAATTATACAAAGGCAACAGGAAAGGAGAAATAGAGGAACAAAGAGAGGAATAAACTGAAAAAAGTAAAATGGTAGTTCTATAACTCTAATCATATCAATACTTCTACATTAAATGTTAGTGGACTAAACACTCCAATTAAAAGATCATCAGGCTGGATTTTGAAAAAATAATACCAACTGCATGCAGTCTACAAAAGACACTTAAAATATAAAGGGTAGGTGCAAAGTAAATGGATGGAAAAAGATATAGCATGCAAATTCTTAATATGAAAAGCCTGGGATGGATAGATCTTAGACAAAATAGTCAAGACACAAAATAATACCAGAGATAAAGTGGGACATTTCAAAATGATTTAAAGTTCTATATAGGCAGACATACTAATCATAAATGTCTATGCATTTATTTAATAACAGAACTTCTTGACAGAAGCACAGGGACAAGTGGAATCATAGATTTTAATACTCATTTTCAGCAATGCTAGAACAACTGGATTAAAATATCAGTAAACAGATAATCCAAACAACACTATCAGTCACCTTACCTTAGTTAATGTATATTCTGCAGCAGACTTACAGTGTAGTGTTTTAGAAGTATTAAGTGCACGATATGTTCACCAACATACCATATGCTGGAGCCAAAGAAAAGATTCAGTAAATTTAAAATAACTGAAATCATATGGAATATATTCTCTAGCCACAGTGGTGTTAAATCAGTAACAATAAGGTACCTATGTAAACACCAGACATTTGGAAATTGACAGCACATTTCTAAATAAACCATGGGTCAGATAACAAAGGAGATTAGAAAATATATAGAAATTAAATGAAAATATATTAAAATTGAGATGCAACTAAGAGTGATTAGAGAGACATTTATAATTAGAGAAAGCACTAAAGTTAATGACTTAGATTTCACCTAAACTAGAAAAAGACAATGTAAACACAAAGTAGGAAAGAAAGAATAAATAAAAGCAAAAAACAAAGAAATAGAAAAGAAACAGTAAAAAAAAAAAATTACAAAGCCAAAAGTTGATTCTTTGCCAGAATTAACAAAATCTGTGAATACCTAGCTGGAATAATCAAGAAAAAGAGAACACAGATTACCAATATCAAGAATGAAAGTATTGTTGCAATAACTGACAAATGAAATGGTCAAATTCCTTGAAAACTACAATTTACCAAAACTGACAAGATTAAACAATAACCTTAGAAGCCCCATATTAAAGACATTTGTCAAAATGTTTCATTGAAAGGCTTTTAACAAAGAAAACTCCAAATGATTTCATTGAGGAATTCTATGAAACGTTTAAGAAATAATGCTAGTCTTACACATTATACCAGAAAATAGAGGGGAGAACACTTTGCAAATCATTTATGAAGCCCTTATTAATTACCCTGCTATGTAACTTGACAAAGAGAACATCAGGAGAAATTACAGTCCATCATCCGTATGAACACAGATTGCAGAGCCAAAGCGAAGAAACAGAGCATGAGGGCTTTCACTGACCTTCAACAAGTCAGCTGATTCCATGTGGATGGGGAGGGCAGGCCTGCCGTAGAAAAGCCTCTGGAGCCACGAATGACCACTGAGCCGAGCCTCTGCTCCCCCTCGGGAGGGGGAGTGTCAGGAGGGCACCTGCCTGGGGCCCTGCTCTCTGAGCCAGACAGGCCAGCGGGCGGTGAACCCGAGGCTCTTCCTGCACCCTCCCTCGCTCCCCGCCCATGGCAGAGACCCATGTGGAGCTAACCCTGCAGTTTTCTGAGACAGCAATGGGGACGGGGCTGCCAGCCTGTGGCCTGCCAGCAGAAGCCAAGACTTGTCAGTGTTCCCTGCTGCTTCTCTTCCCAGAGCACCCTGATCCTACCTCCCACACCTCCTGGAGTCTGCTCCTGGCCCAGCAACAGGTGTAGAGGGTCTCTGTCCTGGCCTGTCCCATAGTCTAGCACAGGCCTCTTTCTTGGCACCTGCCCCAGCACTGTCAGCACCCAGCCAGTATAAGTGCATCTCTGCAGGACGCTTGGTACAGTCCCTCCCAGGAAACCTCCAAAGGTTACCTGCTACCCTCAAGTAGAGATCGCATGTTGAGAGCTGTGGTGAGTCACTGTCACTACCAGGGAAAGTCATCTGCCTTTAGCTGTGGAGCCCAGTTCTTCCAGTGACTTGGCAAGCAGCTCCTGGACAGTTGTCAAGAACAGTACTGGGGGTGTGGGTGGACCGGGAGGCACCGGCCCTAGTTAGCTCTGTGGAAACAGTTCCAGGGGTAAGAATTGGGAGGGACAGGCCCCCAGCCCCAAGAGGACGTTTTCTTTTGGTCCTGCTGAACACCAGAATTCTTGTCCCAGTGTTGGCCACTCAAGAAATGTACTCCACTCTCAGAACAGCACTTCTACAGCCCCATGTGGCCCCCAGAGCCGGGCAGAGGCCGAGTGCACTGCACACCTTCCGTCCTCAGCCCTTGCGTCACTGACAGGCCCTGCAGAGAAGTCCGTGCTAGGTCAGAAAGTTCTCTCGTCCCTGACTCTCTACCTCTGCTGAACGCCCTATGGCACCACCCGCACCCACACTGGGTTTCCTGAAGTTACTAACTCTACTGCCTGTCTTCTGTGTAGAGCTGCCCCTTTGGCCATCTCCCTACCGCAGCCGGTCCACCAGGGGCTGTCTGCCCTGACAATCAGGAATAGGGATCCGGGGAGCCCCTGAGGACAGCTGTGCCTTCCGGAGCCAGAGGATGGCTCTGCCCCTTCTAGCCAGGCACGCCCCATCTCCTTTAATGCTGGTCCCACACTCAGCACCCCCATCATCCTGCCCCTTGCGTGACTGTCCAACTTCACTCTCAGCCCTGGCTCCGGCAGGGACCTCTCCGTGA
This sequence comes from Camelus ferus, assembly GCF_009834535.1. Taxonomy (NCBI): domain Eukaryota; kingdom Metazoa; phylum Chordata; class Mammalia; order Artiodactyla; family Camelidae; genus Camelus; species Camelus ferus. The sequence continues at coordinate 10,335,009 of NC_045722.1, read as the reverse complement.
TTCTAATCACCTGCGCAAACCCTCTGAGTTCCCACCTCGTTCCAGGAAGCCCCTCTGCCTCATCGTCCCCCTCTGGGTGCCCCTCATCCTTTTCTCCAGGCCCCTTTGATGAAAGTGAGACTTCATTAAAAAAAAAAAAAGAACAAGAAACTCCCTTTTATGTTTTAAGACAAATTTGCCTTTTCCTCCAGGATCTTAATTATATATATATATTTTTTTCATTTCATTTCAAATATATCTTATATATATATATATTTTTTTAAACAAACCCCTCTGGAATCCTAAAGATGTTCTGGGAGAATCTGACTAAAGCACATGAAACTCTTCACAGAGCTTCTTTATCTCAAGGATCTCAAGGACATTCAGAACGTTTTCAAATAAAAATCTGGTCTGAGATGAGAGGCAGCCACTAGTCCCTCCTCTGGGAGGGGGGCTGTTCCTCGCTCCCCCTTCAGCTCTTGGGTCAGGCCCTTGAAACACCTGATAGGAGAGAGGGCTGGGCTGGGAGCAGCAAGGAGGTGGCTAACAACGGTTCATGCACCACAGATACCATTTGGGATCTTACCTGAGGAGCTTCAGCAAGAGGCTTCTGGGTGTTGAAAATGTGGGTTGGGCTGGGTTGGGGTGTCCTCAGGCCCCCTGGCACAGAGCAGTCCTCACTCTGGGGACAACTTGGTATGCAGCGGCAGGTCTGCTTTGTCGGCTCGGGCTGGCATCCCCACATGCTCCCTGGGAGGCCAGGAGAGTCTCCAGTGGACCCGGATCCTGGAGTCTTGTAATTCCAGCATTTTCTGCTTTGCAGACAGATGAAGAGAAGCAACAAGACTTGCCTGTGGTGATGCCAGTTTTCGACAGAAATACCTGCAGCATCCCCAAATCCCAAATCTCTTTCATTGACTACTTCATCACAGACATGTTCGACGCTTGGGACGGTGAGAACGCTTAGAGCATATCTCCCTAAATAGCGGGGAACTGCCTGTTAGGTAGCAAATAGCGTCGTTTTTGACTTTAGAACATGTTAGGGGGCTCAGACTTTCACGAAGGTCTGAGGAGAAGCAATGAGCTGTCACCAGGGAACCTGAGGGCGGGGTGGGCGCCTCCTCCTCACTGGCCGGCCCCCAGGGCTGGCCGGGGTACTGCCCGTTTTGTAGATGACAGAAGTGAACTTGGGGCTGCACAGCCAGTGGTAGAGAACCTAGGATTCAAAACCACTATGTCAACTCCAGTTCCCACACTGTTCCTGCGGGAACCCTCCTGCCATCTGCTCCCCCAGCTTCTCCCACCTGGCTCTGCAGTAGACCCGGGGCGGGCTGGTCTCTGGCGGAGACCCATGCCCCTCTTTAACCTTCAGCACAGGCAGAGGGGCCTGTCAGGTAGAGGATTCTCAGGGCTGAGGCCCCACGGATACTCCCTGGGCAGCTGCGCTGTGACAGACACACATCCAGACCTGGTCAGCAGGAGCCAGGCCTCCTCTCTGGGTGCTCGGAGGCCAGGCTGTGGCCCCAGGGCCAGGTGGTCGGCTCCCAGCTTAGTGCTTCTGGGACTGAGAGCAGAAGCGTGGCCTCTCTAGGCCCCCGTTCTCTTGTGTAAATGACTTGCTCCCCCACTCCTGCCCTCAGGGATGTGCTGCAGATGGGAGGGGCTGTCCCCCCACCCTGCAGGAGGACATGCAGGAGAGCCAGTCAGCACCTGGCACTGGTGTAAGGTCAGGGGCTCCATACACTTTGTCCCTGACACCCCAGGCTGATTAAATGGTGACTAAGCAGGCCAGCACTCTGCTGCTTCACCTACCAGAGCTCAGTGCAGCTGTGGTCACGGACGAGCTGCTGGCGCTGAGTACAGGGCTTGATTCAGTCGTCAGACCATGTGTTTGCCGTGTTCGTGAGCATTAGGCGCCCGTCTCCCCCTTCCGTGCCTCCTCCTCACATGCGCTCTCCTTAGAAAGCCTAGGCTGAGGCTGTGAACGGACGTCACATTCCCATCTTTCTCTCCAGCCTTTGTAGACCTGCCTGAGTTAATGCAGCATCTTGACAACAACTTTAAGTACTGGAAAGGACTGGACGAACTGAAGCTGCGGACCCTGCGCCCACCCCCGCATCGTGCGCAGCCCTGCCCGGGGCCCTGACGCTCCGCCCCTCGGTCGCTTGTAATTCCTGAGGGCTGCCAGGGTTCCTTGGTCCTTTCAGTGTTAGGCAAAGCCGTCCCCAGGTCTGCAGAGCCTGTAAGGACACGTGGGGACACCAGTGACCTTCTGTAGCCATCATCTGATGCCACTGCCATGAAGGGAGACACAGTCCTCTGCACCTGGGCCTGCTGCGGGGCTCGTCGGACAGTCCCGTGAGAACCACAGTTGGCAGTAGCTTTGGTTAGAACACGAGCTCGGGACCGCCCCTGCAAAGGCTACTGACGGACTTCCTGCCAGTGACAGAGAATGTCTTGTTGCAATTTCTCTCAGTTATGCTGAGCACTTAAGAACAGCTAATGGCAATCAGATCTTTTCCTCACATCACAGAAGGTGCACGCGCTCACCCTGGGACACTACTGAAAGTGACTTCTAAAATTGAACAGCAAAGGACAAAGAAATTTTGAAGTTGATTATTAATATCAATTATTAAAATGTGTTATTTATTTTATTAGAAGTTCAATATTTTCTATGAATTTAAAAATACTTCAAAGCCAAAGCCAACTTTAAATGCTATGACCAAATTTACATGATTCATATTCATTATGTATCGCTTAGTGTACAGACTTATTTTCATAATGCAAATTTAAAATACAAAATGACACATTTTCACTGCACTATAGAAATATTTGTGTATGTTAAACTTTTCTGACTGATGCTAATTGGGAAAAGCTGTTTTGTCGGTGGGTCTGATTCTAGGAGAGCCGAGTGAGAAGGGCTCCTGTGGGGAGGCCAGTGCTCGGACCTGCTCACGTGGCCTCAGCTCTGCAGGCAACTCCCCAAAGTGAAAAGAAACTAGGACTTCACACTTTTTTCCTAAAATTTTATAATTGAGTTTCCAAAAATCTGCCTTATTTTATACAGTATTTCTATAAAATATTCCCGATAAAAACAAAGCAAAAACGGAGTATTTAGTGAATTGACATTTTATAACCAATCTGTTTTCATCTGTATTGGGAATCTTTGATTCTAGGAATTTATAAAGGTTCTGTATCTTCACATTTTGAACTAGTACCACAAAAAATGACACATGATGACATGTCAAAGCTCTTGTTTCATTTTAAACTCGTATGTTTTCCAGATAAAAATGAAATTGAACTATTTGTTTTTAAGAAATCCTGTGTCACCTTTTCTTTGAAATTTTATTCTTAAAATGCTTTACCTTTCTTTCCCTCTAAATAAAGAAGATGCGTAGTTAAATGTCTTTTTCAGGGTCACAAAGGGCCAGATGAAGATGTGGGAAAATTCTCAGAACTACCTTTAATTCACCACTTGGCACCCATTCAGAGATATCAGGGCGCTCTGGAGGGTCCGACAAGGCCAGCCCTTCAGGGGTCTCTGTCTAAAGAAACAAAGGCCCCCCTTTCCTGTGTGAAGACACGTAGCCTTGACATTGTGGACTAACATGGGAAGGAAGCCCTCTCCCCTTCTCTAGGTGCCAGGAAAGAAATGACCCCCACAAGGAACTCAGCCATCATAAGGTAGAGAAGGAATAATCAGAGACTTTAAGATGAGTGTGCCTAACATGTCTGAAGCGGTAAGAAGCAACAGAAACCATAGGGTAAGCCAAGGTAGTTTGGGGGGGAAAAATAGAATTTAAAAAGAACCAAGGACATTCTAGATATGAAGAATATAATCATCAAAACAAATGGAAAACTTCTGTACAGGTTTAACATGACCAGACATAAAGAGAGAATTACTAAATTGGAAGACGTAAGGAAATGCCTCAGCGTGCAGCACAGAGGTTAAAAATAGAAAATATGAAAGCAAGGTTAAAATACGGAGGGTAGAATGAAATGCTTCAAAATGCGTCTAAAGAGGTGGTCCAGAAAGGAGAATGGGGAGAAGCACTAGCCAGAGAAAGCCCGAGAGTCCCTCAGGATTTGACAGAACCAAGTCCTCGTATTTACAGGGCACAGAAATCCCAAGGAGGATGCACACTATACACAACACAGTGAAACTGCAGAGCTTTGAGCTCAAAGAGAAGAACCCAGAAGCTGTGAGAAAAGACAGATGGCTTACAGAGGGACTAGTGTTAGGCTGCCTTCAGACTTCTCATTTGCAACAACCAGAAGACAAAGGAATGATGTTTCAAAATATTGAAGGAAATGGTCAGCTGAGAATTACATACAAACTAAACTCTTTCAAGAGTGAAAGTAAAATAAAGATAATTCCAGACATGCACATGTTAATCATAAACAGACCATTGTGGAAAAAAATGCTGAAAGATATGCTTCTTTAACATGAGTTCAGAAAGGAGAGGTGGGAGATGAAAAGCGATGGGAAACACCTGGACAGAACCAAACAGGTGTATCTGAGTGGGGAAACCAGTGACAGTGACATACAATCAGGATTAGGAGAAGCACAGTGTACAAAACAGAATAAGCTACATGTTCAGGACAGAAGAGGTATTTATTTTAGATTAGACCTTCAAGATTATTAAAAGTTAAGGGAATTTGGCAAAGGAATAAAAGGATGTGGAATTTAAAATCACTAAAAGGAGTAGGGAGGGTATATAGCTTAAGCAGTAGAGCGCATGCTTAGCATGCGTGAGGTCCTAGGTTCAATCCCCAGCACCTCTATTAAGAAAATAATTAAATAAACCTAACTACCTCCCCCCCCCGAAAACCCCTAAAATTACTAAAAGGAAAGCTAAGAGAAGAAAATATATACTTAATGCAATCACTAAGAGATAAATGGAAAAAGAAAGTATGAATTGGAAAAGAAAGAAATAAGTACAAATATAAGATCACAACTCATGCAAAATCAATTCTAGATTAAAGATCCATATGTAAAAAGAAATATTTTTGACATTGGAATGGGGGAAACATTCTTAAAATGACACCAAAAGCTTTAGAAAGCATATAAGGAATTATCTACAAAAGTTACAAATTCTACAAAATACATAAACTCTGCTGACAAAATATGCTACAGATTTAGGAATGACCTATAGAAGCAACAAATTACTATCCAGACTATATAGAAGAATGCCTACAAATCAGTAAGAAAAGGACAAAAAGCAAGTTATTTTACACCCTTCAGGTTAACATACGTTTTTTAAAACCTGACAATACCAACTGTTGATGAGGGTATGAGAAAATGTGAACTCTCCAACCTCAATGATAAGGAGGGTAAGATTGGTACCACACTGGAAAGCAATTTGGAAATACCTACTAAAGTTCCTCAATTCAGCAGCTTTACTTCTAGACTAGAGAAATCTGCAAATGTGCTCAAGAAGACACGTTCAAGAATCCTCACACTAGGTTCTGTCATGGTGGGAAAGCAGAAATACTCTAGGTGTCCTCAGGAGGAGGAGGGACACAGACTGCAGCACTATTATCCTCAGAATACGTATGCTGTGGAAGCAGTTTCTAAAGTGGCTCCCAGCGGCTCCTGCCTGTTGGTATTCACAGCATTCTCCGGACCTAATGGCTCACTTCTAACCAACAGAATAAGGCAAAGCAAGATGGATTGCCACTTCCGAGATGCAGCCATGAAAGCTCTTCTTTTAAAAGGACACTAATCATTTAGGGCCCATTCTGAATCAGATAGATTCATCTCACAATTCTTAACTGACTACGTCTGCAAAGACCTTATTTCCAAAATAAGGTCACGTTCTGAGATTCCTGGGGATCTGAATTTTGGGGGTCACTATTCAGCCCGTTACACACGGTGATACTCCATCTTGCACACATCTTTGCATCAATTTTTTGAATACCCAAAACAATACATTATTGTCCATGGAAAAATGAATAGCAGGAGCATTAAAATGTCCAGGAAGTTTACAAATACCGAGAACTGGCTTGTGTGACACCAAGCTCCTGGTGTGCACACTAGAAAACAGAGCTTTCCTGCCAAACACCTCAGCTTCTGCATCTCACTGGGGTTCACCCATCAGGTGTGGAGGAGCAAGGCTCTGATCTGGAGTTGCGTCACAGGTCGGGAGAAGCAGGCAGAGGCATCGATTCAGCGCATCCTCCACCAGCAGCTGCCCTGGCGGCCCAGCCCTGAAGTGTGGCTTAAGGAGACTTTCCAGGAAACTCAGTTCAGAGTCTGTTTCTTCCACTGACAAATCACTTCCGCTTCCATTAGCTAGAGGGGGCTCCCCAGTCTCAAAATTAAGGCCCCTGATCACAACCAGGAGGACACATTCCAACTTCATGAAGGCTGTTACCTCAGGGGCAGGGGAGGGACTGGTACTGGGGAGACATTCAAAGGGAACTACCTGTACATTTTGTTTTCAATGGGAAAGAATTTAAAGAAGATAAAGCAAAATATTAACATTTATTAATTCTGGTGATGGGCATATCAGTTTTTAAAAAATATATCACTAGGTTTTTCTATATGTGAAATGTATCATAATCCTTTTTTTAAAATGTGGAGCTCATGCCTGGTGTAAAGACAGCTAGAAGAATATTTTCTCTTTAAGCAGAGAAGGTCTGACTAGTATACAAAACAGGGAAGCCATATGAAAAAACAATAACGAACTCAACTATAAAAATAAAAATATTCTAAATACCAACTGCAATGAATCAAAAGAAACAGGGAAATGTTTGTAAATCATTTTACAAAAAGCTTACTTCCACAATAACTGATTTTAGGAAACTTCTAATAAAGTATTCAGCTGGGAAAAAATAGGAAAATGATATGAACAGAAAGTTCACAGAAAAAAAGTATAAAAGGTTTTTAAACTAAAGATTATGCTAAATCACACTGATAGTAATTGAAATGCAAATTAGAACCAATTTGAGATAGTTTTCACCTTTAAGATTAGTAAAGAACAAAAAGTTTGGTAACAGTGTTGAAGAAGCTGTGTGGAAACAGGCACTCTCATACCTGGCAGGTGAGTGTAAATCCGTAGAACCTCTACGGAGGGCAACGTTGCCAGATCCATCCGGATCACAAATACGTGTGCAGTGTGGCCTAGCGGTTCTCCTTCCAGAATTCAAGTTCCAGAAATAGCTTACTAAAGATATACTCACACATGTGGGAAATGGTATGTATACAGAATTATTTATGACAGCCCTGCTTGGAACAGTAAAAGACTGGAAACAACTTAAATGTCGATCATTTAAAAGAGTAAGTAAATAAATGATGGCATGCCGCTACAATAGAGTATGATGCTTTTTTAGGAATAAAAAAGAATGAAAAGGTTCTTTGTGTGTTGATATGAAGAGACTGCCAAGATATATTATTAGGTGGGGGGAAAGCATAACACAAAACAACAGACATACATGGTAGCATTTGTTTAAAATCTCTGGATGTACACACAGACATGAGTGACAGAGGTTGCCTGGGTGGCCGGAGATAAGAGCCCAGGAGAGACAATTCACTGTGTGTCCATTTGTACCTTTTGGATTTTGAACAGTGCTCCTGAGGAATACAGAAGAAGTGAATAAATGAAAAGGCAAACCCTATTTTCAGGATGAGTTAATTTTGTAAAAATGTCAATTTCTTCCTAAATTATCCTATGAATTTAGCATGATTCCCAACTGAAAAAAAAAAGACACAACTTTTTAATCTAGTTAAGTCATTCTAATGTTCATGTATTATGTGAAGGAAAGTCAGAAAAATTCTGAAAATGAAGAGTAAAGGGAGAGGACTAGCCCAGGACATGAAAACATGAAGTTGCCATGATTAAAACAGAGACACTGACCCTGTTCAGATGAGTAAATGGAACTGAAGAGAGCGAGAAATACACCAAAACACATACTGCAGTTTAGTAGAATATTAAATATTCTACTAAATATAGAATATTAGATTAGACAAAAAGACCGGAAGGAAATGCACCAGCACGTTTGCAGGGGCCTCTGGAGGCTGGGCTGACAGGGCTTCATTGCCTGCCTTGTGCTTTTCTGGGTTTCCCCAAACTTAATACATGTGATTGATTACATATGCAGTTAGAAGGTCCTAAGGTTTGAAATCTGAATGACTGGGAAGGTGGTGTGGGCCACATCCGTAGGGAATGTGGAGACAGAGGACTCGCAAGGAGACACAGCCCATCCAGACTTGGACGTAACCTGTCTGGGGGCCTGTGGACCCCAACAAGGGAGCCAGCTAGAGGTGGACCCTAGACTCTGTAGAGAAGGCTAAGCCGTGTTTAGCTCCATGGACGTGACACAAGCTGTCAAGGGGGCGGGGAGAGGACAGCTAAGGGCACAGCTATGACACCTGCTCCTGGGGCCTACAGAGCAGGTGTGGACAAGGCCCAGGGCCTCAGGGCCTCCCGAGGCTGGAGGGGAGCAGAGCAGTGACAGCGTTCTGGACTTTTCACCTCCTGCTTGAGCAACCTCACAGAGGACTCTGGCTGCCCGGCTGGGAAGGACAGGGGTGAGAGGGCGCTGGTCATGTGTCCCCGGGAGCGGAGAGGGCCCAGCAGTGAAGCACGAGTTCCTAACCGGGAGAGGACCTAAGTTTGTCCGCCCACCTCATTTGAGCTGAACCTTTCTATAAAGGAGAGGAAAAAAAAAAAAAAAAAGGTCCAAGAAACGTCGGAAGCACTTTTGCTTCCCCATTTTCTTCAAAGAAAAAATTGGATGTGGAAGACCCGGTTTCTGAGTCACAAGGAAACCTTTTCCCCAAGGACTGGGGTCAGAAACAATGGGAAAAGGAATTATTAAAACCATCAGCTCACAACAAGCTCAGGAAGAAGCTGAATAAACTTTGAACAATTTGTCTCATCCTGCTATAAAAAGAGGAAATTTCATAAAGACCCATCACGTGTCCGCTGTTACACGCCCTTTCACTCCACTGACACAGCCTCGCGCCACGAGAGAAAGAGGTACCTCTCCGCCCCTTCCCAAGGCCTGTGCGCAAGGAAGCGGGGCCGCTGCCCCTCACCTCTCCGCGTGGGGTCGGCGCACCCGCAGCGTGGGCGCCGCCCGCAGCGGCTGGACCTTCGGCCCCCGGCCTCGCAGACCTGCTGCCCAGAGCGTGCGCTTGGGCAGGCGCCCTCCCCGCGCCTGCGCACACTGATGTTCAAGAAGCTGGTTGGACAGACGCTCTCACTGCAAAGTGAAGGGCCCTACAATGAGGTGTTTTCACAAGCCCCCCTTCCCATTTCCTCTCACCCCCATTTCACCAACGCTTCAAACTCCAGCTGAAAGGCCCCATTTTTGTCCCATAGACTAGGTCCTGTTTAATCTAGAAAAGGAGGAAACACACTCAGCCGTCAGGAAGCAATAGCATTCACTTAGGGGCCAAAAACAACACTGCAGACTGAGAACAATGCAGGAGGCGGCCGGGGGAGGATCAAGGCAGCTTAGCCTGGTGGTTCTGGTCACTGAGAGAGAAAGGAGGCTCAAGTGCAAATTACACCCAAGGAGGGTGAACTGTGCCATGTTTCTTAAAATAGAAGGAGTGGTTTAAGAATGTATCTGAGCATTTTCAGATATTAAAAGCAAGTTTCCTTCCAGACAGAGAGATTGGCCTCACATGAGGCATCGCTTTCTTACTCCAATTTTCAGCTCAATTTATCCCAGTGATTTGGCCACAGACCTAGTTTAAGGCCACTGCCTGTAGGTGGGGCAGAACTCCCTAAAAGAGAATGACTTCAGAAGGAAAAAAAAAAAAAAAAGATGTACCTTCCAAATGATTTTATGAAGAGTAAAGGCTCAAGTCTCTCGTAAGATTAACTTTTAAAAATTAAAAACTAAAAAATACTATTTTTAATATGCTCCATTCCAAGAACATATACTTTCCAGAATTTCACACAAGATTAAAAATGAAGACAAATCAAGCTGATGAAAGGATAAAACATGCTACAATGTCACTACAAGTAGCAGCCAATTTTGCTTGGAGTTTCCTTGCAACCAAAGTGGAAACAGAACAAGATCAGTTCAAAATTGGTAACAATGAAATAAGCAGGTATCTAGAGGTCTTTTCTTAGCAGAGATTTGAGAAAATTTCTCCTGTGGGACACTCTGTAAGGCAGTTCCAGTACTTTTAACTAAATTCTGTACTTGTGATATCAAGACCTGAGAACAAAGCTCCAAGGTCAGGTTTAATGCTGACCCTCACCGCCTACAGGAAGGCCACCATCTCCGCTTCACTGCCACTGAGGTTGCCTCCCACCAGAAGATTGCCCGGTATCTACCAGTGACTGCTCCAGCCATGAATGGATGGGTAACCCTATTCTGCCCAATAAGCCACAAAGAGAAGTCTGCGAGGATGATTCAGAATCAAGTTCTCACTCCCACGAAAGAGCCATGGGAAGAGACAGTCTCTCTCTCTAGGTGGGTTGGGTCCAGATGTGACTCCTGGGACTGCTGCAGCCATAGTGCTACCAGCCAAAGGATGAAGCCACCTCCAACAGTGGCAGTGCTGAAGGATGGATGGAAGAAACCTGGGTGTTCAGTGTTATCACCAGCCTCGGAACCCTCAGAACTCTGGCCTTTCTGTTTGGTGAGATAATAGCCTATCCTTATGGTTTCCACTAGATTCATTCAGGGTTTACATGTCTATGGAAACAAAATGTAATTGCCCAATTTTTAGAGGGAAAATACAAAATTAGAAATGGGAGTTTTCTACACACAGGAGAAATACTACATAAATCAAGATTATTCATCCCAGCAGAAGACTAGAAGGGGGAGGGTATAGCTCAAGCAGTAGAATGCATGCTTAGCATGCATGAGGCCCTGGGTTCAATCCCTGGTACCTCCTCTAAAAATAAATAAATAAAAACAAACCTAATTGCCCCCCCCACAAAAAGAAAAGACTGTATACAATCTTAATATACCAATTATATATATATATACACACACACACAATAATTTTTTTATTTAAAAAATTAATTTAATTTAAAAATTTAAAAAATCTTAATATACATCACTAAGTGAGGGGAGACACATAACCATCGTCAGCTATTGGTCAAATGCATGCACAGTGGAATTCTCATCCATAAAAAAGGAATGGGAAAGAAACCAATATTCACTAAGTGAAAAAAGTGTAGAGCACTGTGTATACTGTGCTTTAATATATATTTAAAAGGAAAGAAATACGCGTATTTTTTGCAACTGGTATTAGTACCAGTTAGTTGCTACATAAATTACTCAAATACTTAGCAACTTACAAGAGCAAACTTTATCATCTCAGTTTCTGTGGGTCAGGAGTTTGGGAGTGGCTTACTGGGGTGGTTCTGGTTTAGTGTCTCTCATGGGGCTATAGTTAAGATGTTGGTCAAAGAGTGACATCAGTGAAAACAGAGTAAGATCCTCCAAAATTTCCAGCCGCCATAAAGACAATAAGAAAACTGACAAAAACTGTCAGAACCAAAAGATTGAAGCAATCTGGGGAGCTTTAATCAAGAAAAACGGCTAAGTCTCAATGTGAACAGTGAGCTTTGTGGCAATTTAACTTATCCGATTTCCATCCCCCTCTCTCCAGCTCTGTGATAGCCTTGAAAATAAACAGCCCAAATCACAGTGAAAAATAGCAGCCTGGCAGACAATAGGAGGTAAATCAGGGTCAGAGCTTCTGAAAAGCCTCATTCCCATAAAATTGTCATTATATGAGTTGCCTGGTAGCTCCTGAAAGACTCTACTTGCAAGGCTGTCTTTATTGACTAGACCTGGAGCTTGTCCGGTGTGAAAAGTCTTTTCCCTGGGGGTGTTGGTAAAAACATTTTGATGTAATTGTTTGACTTTGTGGCTCCTATAGGCAGTGGGTGACAACTGGGGCAAACAATAGGCTACCCAAGAAGCTTAAAAGTAAAATCTAGGAAAGGAGATGTCCCTAAGGGCTTTGAAAATCCCATATTTTCACATATTCCTCAGAATCTAGAAGGCTAAGGGGTGTGTAGGATTGTGTGCATGCTCAGAAAAGAGGTGATAAGGCCCTCTCACCTCCAGCTGACACTGAGGCTCTTTACAAGCAGAAAGTGAAGTCCAAGGCAGAGCTGTCAAGTGTCTGGCTGAGTGCTGAAGGCATGCCACAATAAGCATACAGAACCACTTGGCAATGACTGGGTGATTTACTGGTTCCAGGCATTAAGGCAATCTTTGACCAATCATTAGCTGACCACTAATCTAACCAAGCAAAGACTTCAGTGTAAGACAGACCTTACAAAAATAGTTCACGAAAGTCACTGAACAACCCCAGCAACTACAAAAGCCTTTAAGGATGAAGGAAGAGTCTGATTTCCAGAGTTGCCACATTATATTAATTTAAATGTCCAGTTTTCAGTTTTCAATTATAAATTATTATAAGATATGCAAAGAAATAAAAATGTGTGATCCATATACAGGGGGTGGGTGGGGAAGCTATCACTAGAAATGGTTCCTGAGGAAGACAAGACCAAACGCTTTAAATCAGCTATTTAAAATATGTTCAAAGAACTAAAGGAAATAATATCTGAACAACTAAAGGGAAGTATGAAAATAATGAGAAAATCTCAAAGAGAAAATCTCAATAAAGAAATAGAAATGATAAAGAAGAACCATACAAAAATTCTAGAGTTGGAAAGTATAATGACTAAAATGAAAAATTCACTAGAGGTGTTCAACAGCAGATTTCAGCAGGTAGAAAAGGAATCAGTTATCTTGAAGATAGGTAAACTGGGCTTACCAGTCTTGAGGAAAAGAAAAAAGAATGAAGAAAACTGAACAAAGCCTCAGAGACCTCTGGGACAGCAACAAGTGTACTAACACATGCATATGGGAATCCCAGAAGGAGAGGAGAAAGAGAAATGGCAAAAAGAATATTCGACAGAATAATCGCAGAAAATTCCCCAAATTTGATGAAAAACATTTGTCTACACACCCAAGAAGCTCAATGAACTCCAAGGATAAACTCAAAGAGAGGCACATCATAAACTGCTGAAAGCCAGAGACAAAAAGAGAACCTTAAAGGCCACATGAGAGAAGTGACTTATCACATATCATGTACAAGGCATCCTTAATAATATTAGCAGCTGATTTCTCATCATTAAGGCCAGAAAGCAGTGACAGAACATGGCAGTGGGATGTAGATGGGCATTCATATATAAAGGTTTAATGTGGATGATAACAACACAAAGGAAGGGAGAAACAGAGCTACACAGGAACAAAATTTTGTATATTATTGAAATAAAGCTGGCATTAATCTCAACTAGATTATTATAAATTAAGATATCCAGAACAGCCACTAAGAAAATAACTCAAAAGATATGTAATAAAAGAAATAACAAGGTAATTAAAATGCTCCACTAGAGAATATCTATTTAACACAAAGAAGGCAGTCATGGAGCAACAGAGGAACAAAAGACATTAAGACATATAGGAAACAAGTAGCCAAAAGGAAGGCGTAAATTCTACATTATCAGAAAGTACACTCAAAGTAAGTGAATTAAACACTACAATTAAAGCTGGAGATTGTCATATGGGATTTTTAAAAAAACAATCAAACTATACACTATCTACAAGAGACACACTTTAAGTTCAGATACAAATAGGTTGAAACTAAAAGGACAGAAAACAATATACCATTCAGACAATAACTGAAAGAGAACTGAAATGGCTATACTAATATCAGACAAAAATACACTTTAAAAGAAAAATTGTTACTATGGAGAAAGAAGGACATTTTATCATGATAAAAAGGACAATCTATCAAGAAGATACAGTAATTATAAACATATGTACCTGATAACAGAGCACCAAAATACATGAAGCAAAAACTGACAGAACTGAAGTGAGAGTTAGACAATTTAACAATAATTGTTAGAGTCTTCAAAATCCCACTTTTAATTATGGATAAAGTAAGTAGACAGAAGATCAACAAGGAAATAGAAGATCTGAACAATACTATAAGGCAACCACTTATAAGGCATCTATAGAACATTATATCCAACATCAATGTATACAAAAAAATTCCTATTATACATGGAACATTCTCCAGGATAGACTATATCACAGGCCATGATACAAGTCTCAATATGTTTAAAAGAACAGAACTCATACAAAGTATATTTTCTGACCAAAATGGAACAAGAAATAATAGGAAAAATTTGGAAATTCACAAATATGTGGAAATTTAACAACATAATCCTAAATTACCAATAAATCAATGAATAAGTAGAGAAAAGAAAGAGAAATTAGAAAATACTTTCAAATGAATGAAAATAAAAACATGAGGCCAAAATTTGTGGAATGGAGGGAAACCAGTGCTTACAGAAAAATTTATAGCTGTAAATTATATATTAAAAAGAACACAACTCAAATTAGTAACTTCCTACCTTAATAAGTTAATGAAAGAAGTGTAAACTAAACCAAAGCAAACATTAGGAAAGAAATGATAAAAATTATAGCAGAAGTAAATGCAATAAATATAGGAAAACTATAGAGTAAAATTGATGAGACCAGAAGTTGATTCTTTGAAAGATGAACAAATTGTAAAACTTTGGGCTAGACTGACAAATTTTACAAAAAGACTTAAAGTGCTAAAATCATGAATGAAGGATGGAGGTACATCACTAGCAACCTTCCAGAAATAAAAAGAGTTATAATAGAATACTATGAATAACTATATAACACATTAGATAACTAGGTGAAATGTATAAATTCCTAGAAAGACACAAATTAATGAAACTGACTCAGTAAGAAATAAAAAACTTGAATAAGACCTACAACAAACAGGGATAGAATTATTAACCAAAAAATTTTCCACAAAGAAAAAAACCCAGGAACAGATGGCTTCACCAGTGAATTCTACCAAACATCTACAAAAGAATTAACATCAATCCTTCCTAAACTCTTTCTAGAAACAAAAGGAAGGAGCAATTTCAACTCATTTTGTGAGGTCAGTATTACCCTGATACCAAAATCAAAGATATCACAAGAAAGCTATAAACCAGTACCATTTATGAATACAGATGCAAAAATCCTCCACAAAATACTAGCAAACTCAATGCAGCAATATATAAAAAGATGGATTTATCCCAGGAATGCAAGATTGGTCCGATGTAGGAAAATCACTGTAACATTTTATTGACAGAATAAAATTATATGATTATCTCAATTAAGCACAGAAAAAGCATTTGACAAAATTCAACACTCTCTTGTTAAAAACACTAATAAACTAGGAATAGAAGGGAACTTCCTCAGAATGAAAAAGGGCATCACAAAAAATCCACAGCTGACATCATGCTTAATGGTGGATGGACTGGAAACTTAGTTCTAAGATCAGAAGCAAGACAAAGATATCTGCTCTTACTACTTCTATTCAACACTGTACTGAGGCAATGTGCTAGAGGTACTCACCAGGACAATGAAGGAAGGAAGGAAGGGAGGGAGGGAGGGAGGGAGGGAAAGAAAGAAAGAAAGAAAGAAGAAAGGGAGGGAAAGATGGGAAGGAAGGGAGGAAGAAAAAAAGCATCCAAGAAGAAAGAGAAAGAAAGAAAGAGCCTCCAGATTGGAAAGGAAAAATTTTAATTATGTCTATTTGCAGGTAATATGATCTTGTATACAGAAAGTCCTAAGGAACACACACACACACAAAAACCCATTGGAGCTAGTGTTGGGGCTCAGAGCAGGCTGTCCCAAGATATGCCACAATGGCATATTGATGATTTTGAAGTAAAGTTACTTGAGAAGTGGCTAGTGGGAAAAAAATGATATTAAAAATACTCTGACCTTCCTATTTCCACTGAAAGGAAATAAATCTCCCATGTATAAGTGCCCTCCTTATATCAGGAAGATAGAAAGCACCCCTATCACCAGAGTTAGGGAATTCAAGGCTAAGAAAGCTGTCTAAACAAATTTTGCTTCTTTATTAGTCTGAAACCCAAAACACAAGCTCCTTTGTTAAATTTTCACAAATAATAGTTTGTTTAAAAATGATATATAAACAGCCTGCTTTGGTCACTTTGGAGGAGTCCCATTTCTAGCAGACCTCCGTGTATAAAAAAATAATTTTTTTTTCCTCCTGTTAATCTGTTTTGTGTCAATTTAATTATTAGACCAGCCAAAAGAACTCAAGATGGGTAGGGGGGAAATGTCTTCCTCCTCAACAGTAGCAAGGTTACAGGATATAATTTCAATATATAAAAATTAAGTCTATTGCCATACACTACTAACGATCAACCAAAAAATGAAATTGGGAAAATAACTCCATTTATAATAGCATCAAAAAGAATAAAAATAGTTAGGAATAATTAAGTACAGGGCTTGTGCACTGAAAACTGCATTGAAAACATCACTGAAAGAAATTAAACAACCTGAAAAATATCCCATGTTCATGCACTGGAAGACTTCACATTGTTAGGTAGACAACAGTCCTTGTTAAGGGTTGAACTGTGTCCTCCCAAAAAAGATATGTTGAAGTCTTAACCCTAGCACCTCAGAATGTGTCCTTATTTGGAATAGGGTCATGTAATTAGTTAAGATGAAGTCATCCTGCAATAGGACAGGCCCCCTCAACTCAATATGATTGATGTCCTTATGAAAAGATGCCATGTGACGACAGGTTTGGAGTGATGCATCTACAAGCCAATGAACACCAAAGATTGCTGGAAAACCACCAGAAGCTGGGAAGAGGCAAGGAAGGATTCACCTACAGGTTTCAAAGGAAGCATGGCCCTGAAGACACCTTGATTTCAGACTTCTAACCTCCAGAACCATGAGACAACACATTTCTATTGTTTTAAGCCACTCAGTTTGTGGTTCCTTACTCTGGCAGCCCTAGGAAACTATTTAATAAAGTCCACAAATTGATCTATGGATACAGTGCAATCCCTATAGAGGCCCAACTACCTTTTTTGCATTAATTGACAAGCTGATCCTAAAAATTCATATGGGAATATTATGGGCCCTGAATAGCCAAAACAATTTTGGGAAAAAAAAAAAAAAAAAAAACCCAGCAAAGTTGAAAGACTCACACTTCCTGGTTTTAAAACTTTCTATAAAGACACAGAAATCAAGACTGTGACACTGTCATAAGGATAGGCATATAGGTTAATGGAATAGAATTGAGTCCAGAAATAAACCCTTACATTTATGATTAACTGATTTCCTACATGATGCCAAGACCTTTCAATGGGGAACAGTCGTTTCAACAAGTGGGGCTGGGATAACTGGATATCCACATGCAAAAGAATGAAGTTTGATCCCTACCTCACATCACATACAAAAATTAACACAAATCAGATCAAGGACCTAAATGTGAGAGTGAAAACTACAAAACTTTTAGATGAAAACATAGGCGCAAATCATAGTGACCTTGGGTTAGCCAATAATTTATTAGATATGACACTTAAAGCACAAGCAACCAAAGAAAAAAAATACAAAAACTGGATTTCACCAAAACTTAGAACTCTGTGCTTCAAAGGACACTATCAGGAATGTGAAAAGAAAATTGACAGAATGGGAGAAAATATTTTCAAATTATTGATGGGGTTCTAGTAATCAGAATATATAAAGAACACTTACAACTCAACAATAAAAAAATAAATAATCCAATTTTAAAATGAGCAAGGATTTGAATAGACATTTCCTCAAAGAATATATACAAATGGTCAACAAGCACATGAATAATATCATTAATCATCAGGGAAATGCAAAGTAAAACCACAATAAGATACCAGTTCACACACACTAGTAAGGTGTCATCAAGAAACGCAGTTACAAACAAGTTTTGGTGAGGACGTGAAGGAACTGGAACCTCCATACGTTACTGGTCAGAATGTAAAATAGTGCAGCCACTTTGGAAAACATTCCAAAAGAAAAAACTGAAATCCCTCTTTGGGCTCTGAAAGTTGTTTTTTTTATATATTCTTATGTATATATTGTGACCCTTTATGCTTTAGTTTCAAGGTTTGTGAAAGCTTGTCATAGAGAATTACAAAAATACCAAAAACTCTGGCAAGCATGAAAATGAAGGTGAGATCACAAATAGTATCACTGAGTGAACAGATTCAGTAGTAGGCTCCTTGGTTTCCCTTGTTGGACCTGATGTTTTCCACAGCTATAAAAAGCTCCTTCTAACACCTGGGGGAGAATATACTTTCACTGTAACTGTTCACTGACAATATCTGTCAACTGGATTCCTGTTACCTAAATGCAATGCAAAACACTGTGCCTATTACCACCAAACAAACAAAAACAAAAATAATTAAGAGAATTCTATGAACACCTGTACACCAAAAACTGGATAGCCTAGATGAAATGGACAAATTTCTAAAAATACACAAATGACTTAAATTGACTCAAGAAACAAAAAATCTCACTAGACCTATAACAAGTAAAAACATTGAATCAGTAATCAAAAACTTCTCCAAAAAGAAGTTTAGGACCACATGGATTCATTGGTGAATTCTACCAAAAATTTAAAGAAAAATTAACACCAATCCTTCTTAGACTCTTCAAGGAAATAAAATAGAAGAGAACACTTTCCACTTCACTCTGAGTTCAGCATTTCCTGACACCAAAGCCATAGTAAGACCACCACAAAAAAGAAAAATATAAATCAGTATCCCTTATGAATATCAATGCAGAGATCCTCAGCAAAATACTAGCAAACCAAATTCAGCACATTAAAAGGAGTATACACCATGACAAAGTGGAATTTATAACATAAATGTAAGGTTCAACATAAGAAAAAAAATCAGTGTACTACATCACAGGAGTAGAAGAAATGGGGGGAAACCATACTATCATCTCAACTGATACAAAAAAAGCATTTACAAAAGCCAACACTCTTTCATGATTAAAGAAAACTCACAGAAAACTAGGAATAGAGGGAAGATTCCTCAACATGATAAAGGGCATTTATGAAAAACCCACAGCTAACATTATGCCCCACGATGAAAGATTGAAAGCTTTACTTGTAATTTCACAAATGGGACAACAACGCCTACTTTCACCTTGCTATTTAACACTGTACTAGAAATTCTATCCAGAACAATTAGACAAGAACAAGAAATAAGTCATCGAAATTGGAATGAAGAAGTAAAACTCTATTAATTTGCAGGTGACATTATCCAATACATAGAAAATCCCAAGGAATGTACAAGAAAGTTATTAGAGCTAATCAACAAATTCAGCAAAATTGCAAATATCAGTTGCATTTCTACACCAGTAATGAATAATTAGAAAAGGAAATTTGAGAAACCAATTCCATTTACAATAACATCTATGTGTGGGTTTTCCACATCAAGCAATTCTCCAATTCTCTTTAGACATCAACTAGGTATCCTTCAATTTAATTCAGTTTTGACACTCATCAGCCAGAGTTAGCACAGACCCCACAGATTAAAATCTCAGTCCCACAAGACTGCCCCCTAGTTCAGATATCAGTCACAAGTAGTGAGTCGCGAGGTTATCAGCATTTGTCTGATTTAGCTACAAACTGTGGACTCCCATGACCCTGTCTCAGGTTCAGTAATTTGCTGTAACAGTTCACAGAACTCAGGGTAAAACTTTACTATTAATAGTTTGTTATAAAGGATATAAATGAACAGCCAGATGAAGAGATACATAGGGTGAGGTCTGGAAGGATCTTGAGCATAGGATTTTCTGTCCCCAAGGAGTTTAAGATCTGTCACCCTCCCAGCACACATTCACCAATCTGGAAGCTCTCCAAACCCCATCACTAGAGCTTTAAATGGAAGTTAAATTATGTAGACATGTTGGATTAAATCATTGGCTATTGGTGATTAACTCAATCTCCAGCCCTTTTCCCCTCCACAGAGGTCAGGGGGTGGGGCTAGATGTTCTGATCTCTAATCACATGGCTGGTTCCTCTAGCAACCAGCCCACATCCTGAATTTAACTATAGCCCACTAAGAGTCACCTCATTAGCATAAACTCAAGTATGGTTGAAAGGGGCTTATTATGAATAACAAAAGATGGTCCTTTCATCCCTAACACTCAGGAAATTCTAAGGATTTTAGAAGATTGTGCCAAGAACTGGGGAGAAAAACCAAATATATATTTCTTATTATATCACGACACCATAATCTAAAAGAATAAAATGCCTGGGAATAAACTTAAGCAAGGATTGAAAGACTTGTTCCCTGAAAATTACAAAACATTCCTCTAAGAAATTAAAGAAGACCTAAATAAGTAAAAACGCATTCCATACTCATGGATTGGATGACTTAATATTGTCAAGACATCAATACTACCCAAAGTCATCTAGAAAATTCAGTGCAACGCCTGTTAAAATTCCAATGGCCTTTTTTGCAGAAATGGAAAAGCTCATCCTCAAATTCACTGCAGGAGTCCATGTTATAGGTAGAATTGTGTTCTCCAAAATTCCTATGTGGAAGCCTTAACCCCCAGTACCTCAGAATGTGACTGTATTTGGAGACAGGGCCTTTAAAGAGGTGATTATGTTACAGTGACTCCATTAGGGTGGACCCTAGTCTAATCTGACTGGTGTCTTTATAAGAAGAAATTTGGACACACGGAGAGAGATTAGGGATGCAGGTGCACAGAGAAAAGACCATGTGAGGACACAGCGAGAAGACAGGAATCTGCAAGCTAAGAAGACAGGCCTCAGGAGAAACCAAACCTGCTTACATCTTGATGTTGGACTTCTAGCCTTCAGAACTGTAAGAAAATAAATCTCTGTTTAAGACACCCAGTCTGTGGTATTTTGTTATGGCAGCCTAGCAAATTTAAACAGTCCAAGTAAAAAACAAAAAAAACAAACAAAAAACCCCAACTACTCCACCCAAAAAAGACCAAAAACCTTGAAAAATAATTTGGAAGACTCGCATTTCATAGCTCACTACAAAGCTGCAGTAATCAAAACACTGTGCTACTGACATAAGGACAGACATATAGACCAATGGAATAGAACTGAGAGTTCAGAAATAAACCCATACATTTATGGCTAATTTATTTTTGTCAAGGGTTCCAAGTGCATTCAATGGAAAAAGAATAGTCTCTTTAGCAAATTATGCCAGGACAATTGCACTTCCATATGCAAAAGAATGAAGTTCGACCCCTACTTCAAATCACATACAAAAATAAACACAAAATGTATCAGACTTAAATATAAGAGCTAAAGCCATAAAACTCTTGAGAGAAAATAGGGATTTGGCCATGGATTTGGCAAAGGATTCTTAGATATGACACCAAAAGCATAGGCAATACAAGGAAAAAAAATGACTGAACTTCATCAAAATTTAAAACTTTGGTGGATCAAAGGACATTATCAACAGAGAGAAAAGACAACCCACAGTATGCGAGAAAATATTTGCAAATCATGTATGATAAAAGATTAATATCCAGAATATACAAAGAACTCTGACAATTCAGTAACAACAAAAAAACCAATTTGAAAATGGGCAAAGAACCTTAATAGACATTTCTCTAAAGAAGATATACAAATGGCCAATAAACACATAAAAAGATGTTCAACATCACTAATTGTTAGGGAAATGCAAATCAAAACTACAATGAGACACCATTAGAACTTCACACTCATCAGAACGGCTATTATTAATAAATAAATAACAACCAAAAACAAACAAACCCAGAAGGTAACAAGTGTTGCCAAAGATTTGGAGAAATTGGAACTCTTGTTCATTGCTGACAGGAATCTAAAACAGTGCAGCTGCTGTGGAAAATAGTATGGCATTTCCTCAAAAAATTAAACAGATTTACCATATGATCTATCAATTTCACTTCTTGGTATTACTCAAAATAACTGAAAGCAGGAATAGATAGTTGTATACCCATGTTCATAGCAGCATTATTCACAACAACCAAAAAGTGGAAGCAACCAAAATGTTAACCAAAAAAAGAATAAACACAATGTGGTATGTATCAATGTCTGTATGTATGTATATGTATGTGTGTGTGCATATATATAAATGTTATAGAATATTATTTAGCCATAAGAAGGAAAATAGTTTGATATATGCCACAACATGGATGGACCTTGAAAATATCATGCTTATTAGTGAAATAAGCCAGTCGCAAAAAGGACAAATGCTATATAATTCCACTTACATGAGGCACCTAGGATAAGCAAATTCATAAAGATAGAAGGCAAAACAGAGGTTACAAGGTGTTGGGGGGAGAAGGGGAAATGAGGAGTTATTGTCTAATGAGTACAGAGTTTTTGTTGTGGGTGATGAAAAAATTTGGCTGTAGTGACAATGGTTACCATAACACTGTAAACATACTTAATGCTTCTGATTTTTACACTTATGAATGGTTAAAATAATAAATATTATGCTATGTTACTGCAGTTGAAAAAACTATATCAAAATTCACGGAGGTGATATGGTTAAGTCTACAGAGAGTTAAATTCACTGTTAACAGTACTGGTTCAATAAATGACAGATCTAAATATTTTCTATAGAATACCCACCAATGAGTAACATAATAGCATAGATTTTAAACACTTTACATTTTTGCAAGCTTTGAAACATGTCCAAACATTGAGCCCTTTCTGCTCCGCACGTATTTCTATCACCACCAGCTGTAACATTAGCTCAGCCAATTCCCATTTCAGGTTATATTGAATCAGTGGTTTCTCATCTTTAAAAATATTCTCACCTGTAGTTGTTCTATGCAGATTTTTCTAGAGGTTAATTCTTTGCTCTCTCGAAACTTGGCACTGACTCTTGCATAAACAACTGAGCAGTATTGGTAACGTTTTTGACTCATCAAGAGCCAAGGAAAACCATTCAAAACCATTTGCCTTGTTTTTAACTGATTGCTGATATTTCTCCCAATGTTCTCAACTCTTCAAGCAACCATTCTCACCCAAAGGCTAACAGCCTTAGAAATTAACTCACCATTGGTTATTAACAGCTTCCCTTGCCTAGCTAACGAATGAGCTACTTATACCTTAAAAACACAACATCCAAAGCTCAGTTTTCTTTTTTTTCACATTAAGTTTGCACTAATAATTTTTAAATAGTCATTATATAGTAATGGATATGGCCTGCAAAACACTACTGAGTTATAAATGTGTAACTTCAACCCATAGTGTGAAGTGATGACAGTGCCACGTACTGTCTCTGTGGCAACTATTTAATTCAGCCATTATATGAGGAAAACAACCTCCTACAGTATATAAACAAATGAACATGGCTGCCACCCAATAAAACTCTATATATAGACACTGATTTGATTTTCGTATACTTTTCATAGGCCACATTATTCTCCTCTTTTTGTTGCTGTTGTTTTAAAACATTTAGAAATGTGAAAACCATCATTAGTTCATGGTTTATCCACAAACAGGCAGCTGGCCATAGTTTGCTGACCCCTGCAGTTGAAAAAGAGAAAAATGAGCTTTATTCACATTTCTCACAATTGAATCCACTTGTTTTGCTTTTTTCAGTATCTAATGAGGAAAAGCAGCAACCTCAAGTAAAGTAGAAAGGGTAAAAACTCCAAGTGCTGGTTCTTTGAAACTATTAATAAAAAAAATCTGACAAATTTAATTTAGAAAACAAACATAATATTTAAAATGACACACAGTAACAGGGAGTTTTCCTAATTATGAGAAAAACTGTAAGTATACTAATAAACTTGAAAGTCTTAATGACATAGGCAATAGGGAAAATACAAAGTTACATACAGATGGGAATATTTGTGCTTCAATTGTTAAGAATAACCTGGGTTTTGATTTCGATTCTACAAGGCTCTGCACCTTTCACTGCTCTGGAGCTATTTTACAACTGTGTAAGTTGTGGATACCTGATAATGCAAACAATTCTTATCTACATACAAACGCAAATAAATATTCTGTTGGGCAGAGGTTCAGCTGACTTCCCTCCTGTGGAAGAAGTCAGTTTTGCGTCCATTTATAAATTTATTTCAACATTCCTTTAACTCCAAATTTGTCGTCCTCCTTTGAACTGACTCAACATCTCAGTTCTCTCATTGAGCTTTAAAAAAACGCTTAACACGTCTTCATTTCGTATCTATCTGTATGAGAGTCACTTCACTTCGTTGAAAATTATACTTTAACACAACTAAGGACGATACAAAAAAAAAAAAAAAAAAAAGGAAAAAATTACCTCCAAAACTTCCTGGGGCGTTCTCAAATCTTTAAGGAGCAGAGTCTCTGACACAGAAGGCAGAAGAATATCCAGTCTATTTTATGCCAAGAGCATAATCCGGGCCAAACAAGGGAGACGCAGCACCAAGGACCAGCCAAGTCCGGCGGTTTTCTGGGCAGCGCAACTTGCTGCCGCGGCGCACGTGGAACACCTGCGCCGGCCCCGCCCACCTCCTCAAGCACAAATCACAGCCCCCGGGGGCAGGGCCTGGTCATCGGCTCTTAACAAGCTCCACGTGAAGTTCTAAAGGGCACAGGTGTTATTTTACAGGTGAAAGCGCTGAGGCCTATAGAAGTTCCTCAAAAGAATAAAACAGCTTCTTCACGCCACGCAAGGTGTGCTCCCTCCACCTCCCTTCACCCTTCCCACCCCTTATCTAAGTTACCTAGAGCACGGGGCCTTAGAGGTGGACCAGCCGGGCAGCTGTAAAATACCAACGACACTGCCTCCTAGTGGGGGAGTGTGGCAACCATCACAGCAAACAGCCTCGTAGCTGGTTTCCTATTTTGTTAATTTCATTACCCATTGGTAATTTTAACCCAGCTCTAATTCCTCCCCCCCTACAGAAATCCCAACACTTTCCTCACCACCAACACCAAAATCCAAAAAAAGGGGAGGCTTCTTTATACAGAGCTATATTTAGAAGGCAAGAGTATTCGCTGAAAATGCCTGACCCCACACCAAAAAACGTAAAGTTTGTGGTAAATAAGAGAAAACTTCCTTATTGTACAATAGTAATAAATATAAAGGTAATAATGGAGTTAAAATGTCATCTAGATGCTAAAACCAGTGAGTGAAAAGTTGATGAAGAATATTTAACTTTCAAATATCTCTTTACAACTTAGAGTGGAGAAATTTGACAGATGCACCTTAATCCCAAGTGCTCAAACATCACTAAAAATGTGACAAACTGATAGTTCTGTGCCTCTCAATATGATGCATCAAGCACACAGTATATCACTTCTGCACTACAGATCTTCCTTCACTTATGATGGGGTTATGTTGCAATAAACCCATCGTAAATTGAAAATACCCTAAGTCAAAAACTGCATTTAATAGACTTGACCTACTGAACACCATAGCTTAGCCTAGGCTTAAATGTCCTCACACATTGGCCTACAGTTGGGTAAAATCATAAAACACAAAGCCCGTTTTATAATAAAGTGTTAAGTATCTCGTAAGTATGCTGAACATGTACATAAAGTGAAACAGTGATTATATGGATATTGAATAGATGTTAAGTGTTGGTTGTTTACTTTGGATCCACACTGCTGACTGGAGTCTATGGCTCACTGCCATTGCCCAGCAGCATGTTATACCATACTAGACAGGAAAAGATCAAAATTCAAAATATAGTTTCTACTGAATGCATATCACCTTCACACCACCCTGAAGTCGAAAAATCTTAAACTGAACCATTTCAAGTCAGAAACAATTTGTATCCCTACAGAAACGGCTGTTAACTCCAATTGTGAGGCAATATCAAACCAACCCAAATTAAAAGACATTTTACAAAAAATCAGCCAATACTTTTAAAAAATACCATGAAAGACATATAAAGGAGGCTAAAGGACAAGAAAACTAGATGCAGCAATTCTGGGTTGGATCCTGGACCAGGGAGGAAAAACTAGTAAAGACATTATTGGGAAAACTTAAAAAAATCTGATAATGGATTAGGTAACAGTATTTTATCAATTATATTTCCTGATTTTGGTAATCCATCTATGGTTAAAGAATGTCTTTGTTCTTAGAAAATAGACATTAAAATATTTGAAACAAAAGGGCACATCTCTGATTTAATCTCAATGGAACAGAAAAAAACATATAGAGACAGCGGGGCAAAACGTGAACTGGTAGATCTGGGTGAAGTATTTATAAGTTCTTCGTACTGTATCTTGCAACTTTTCAAGTTTGAAATTAGATTAAAAAATTGTTACAATTTTATGTAGTTACATTTCTAGAATGTTTGCTCTATGTCTGCCTGACAGGATCAATGGAGAGCCAGACTGACCTAAGACCCTGATACTACCTTAGAGAGATCTTGACTTGCACATGCCCAGCTTAGTCCCAGCCTGAAAAAGAAAAATTGGTGCTGCAACTTAACAGCTGCTCCTCCCGACTAATAGACACCAGCCCTATCTAGCCCTCTTCCCACTGGACCCACAGCCTCAGATCCCTGAGCTCAGGTCTACTGGGGATCCACCCAGTGAGCTTTGCCTCCCTTAAACTGACACACCCCGTTGTTTCTTTGATCCTCCCACACACATGCATTCATTCACTCTTCAATCTCCTATGCTCCCGGTACTGGGCTCCACAATAGGTAAGACACAAAGACCACCACCACTCAGCCCATCTCCCACTCACAGAAAACCCAACAGTCATACTTGTGAGAAATGTTACACTTTCAAGATAGGCAGGTTCATTAACCCAAATTGCGTGTACCCAGGAAAGGCTGAGGTGCAAACACCAGACATGTAGAGTGAGAAAGGAAAGGTATCTCCTGACTTTTGCTGAAGCCAGAGTTGAGTGCTCAGGGCCTGCCAGGATCAGGCAGTGTGGAGCTGGCAAGTGAAGCAGTGATGCATTTTTTCAGGCTCAGGCCTCTGAACACACCCATTATCTGTATGGGCACTGCCCAGAGGTCACTTACAGGTGCTCACACTGCAGACCACTCTTCTTCAGGACACTTCTCCCTTGAGAAAGAATCCCTGCCCTCAGCTCCACCAGTACCCAACCCCACAGATGACACAGGCAAGGTTGTTGTCCGAGGTTTATTGAAAATATTAAAGCACAGCAGAAAGTTTCAAACAGCTCCACGTGGTGTTTTGAAATTCATCCCAACTGTAGGCTGAGTGACCTGCAGGTTGGACAGACTGCCAAAGTCCTGGAACAACAAAAATGAACTTAGTGTGTCTGCACTGGTGAGATCTGTAGTCAGAGCCCCAGCACCACCATTAGGCCATGGTTTTGTCAGCCTCCACCAGCTGGGGGTCAGGTTGGTGGGATCCTGCAGAAACCAAGAGTGCCTTTGAAACCCCACCCCTGAGCAATAAACTCACAAGATGCTCTACAAGTTCTGAAGGAACCTACACTCCAACAGCCAGCCCTTAGGAAGCTGTCCTGTGCATTGCAGGATGTTAACAGCATCTCTGGCCTCTATCCACTAATGTCTGCTAGTGTCCCCTAGCTGTGACAACCAAGAATGTGTCCAGATATTACCAAATACCCCCTGGGGGCAACGAGTACAAAATATGTCCCTTTGAGAACCACTGCTTTAAGGCATATACAACACTTCATTTCCAGGACCTCAGGTAGGAGGCATCACTTAATGCAATCAACATTTGGGAAGGGGTCAGGAACACTAGTGGTAGGAAAAGGTCAGGCAGGGCTTGCCGTTAAACTCAAAGTGAATGGCGCAGAGAACCCAAGGGTCCACACATACCCAGAACTTAATTTCCCATTTTATCCCCCCAAACCAATTTTACAGTGGAAACTAAAAAATTCCATTCAGGATAGTGGTTATTTCAGGAGACAATGATCAATAGCAGGCTTTAGCTGTACTCGTAATGCTTTTCTGAAGCTAGGTGGTAGATACATGGGAGTTCATTCTATGAATTATCTTTTTGAGTATCTTCAACATTTCCTGATCATACAAAGGGAAAAATGAAGCAGCTCTAAATCACGAACTGGCACATGGACTTTGAAGCTCACGCTACTTTCACCAAACTGCAAAATACTAAGAAAAGCCACAGAAGAGACACGTATCAAATTGTATTGAAGATAGCTGAACATCCAAGTAGCGCCTCGTAAGCAACTGGCAATGAGACCACAGCTCATCTGAGTGGTTAGCATACAGGCACAGAAGGAAAGCAGACAGAATGAAAAGAGAACTAGGGCAGCAACCAAGGGGGCAAATCTGAGGAGCCAGCTGCAGAATCCAGAACAGAAGGAACTGAGAGAAGGGGTGTCCTGGAAGTCCTTGGAGAACAGCCACTGAATTTGGGAGTTACCTTCTTGTGGCGCGCAAACTCAACCTTCAATAACCAGCTAAACCCATTTAGGAGACAGTCTAGTTTAGTAGTTAAAAGTGTGGATGGAATTCCCATTCCTGCACCTACTAATCTTGGAGTTACCATTTCTTCATGTATCAAAGTAACAGGATGGGATACAGTGAGGAAAAGGAAAACAATGCAAAGAAAATGTTAAGAACAGCTGATAGGTTTTAAGGACTCAGTGTTACCCAGTAGTAATACAGAGAGCAGAATGCTACTGTTGATGTCCAGGGAAGCTCTACTTTAGGAATTCAGCAAACACTTACCAAGAGCTTCAGCATTTCCTTAGTGTCAGGATCTACTTCAATGATTTCCTGATCCAGGGCTGAGACCTAGAAGGAACAAGGCAGGCCCCAAATAGGAATGAGTTACTTCACCTTCCCTCCTTGTTCTCCAAGATTTTTAAATGAGGGAGAAAGAAAAGGGTGGATGGGGGTGGGGTGGCACAGAGGGGACAGAACAGGATTCCACAGGCTCAGTATTTAGACTGGGTTATAAACCTTAAGACTGGGTTTATACCTCTGGAATATTATGCTAGGGCATATAATCAAACCAGAAGACATGATAAATCACCAAACAAACATCATTAAAGGGCTCTCATGTGTAAAACAGAATGGACTCACATGGTCCCAACAAGGCAGGACAGAAGCTAATATATAGGCAGGTAATTATGGGCCATAACCTACAGCTGGTTCAGGGGTACAAGATAAAGGACCCAGACTCAGCTGAGGTCCCTTTGAAAACCAGATACATGAAATGGTTCTCAGGAACCTGCTGTATCTTTCAGGGTGAACCAGAGGCCCAGAAAAAGACCCAGAAAGTTTACCTCAGGCACGTAATTGTCTCTCCTTTCTCTCTCCTCCTCCTGCAGCTTGATGGAGATGCCTCTCACTGGGCCTCTCTGAATCCGCTTCATCAGATGTGTGACATAGCTACGAGGTACAAATGCCCAACACCACTGAAACACACGCTGGCTCCCAACAGGTACACAGAACATCTGGATGAATACGTAGTTTTTGTCCTTATTCCAGTGAGAAGGGAGAGGGTTCACCATTTTAGAAGCCCTGACTCTGAACCTCCTACCTACACAGAACCGCTACAAGCAGCTCCGCTTGCCAAGCAAGCCCGTCCCGCTGGTGTCTCACATCCTCTCTATTCAAACGCGCTGTCAAAGCTATCAGATCCTCCTCTCAAACTTTCACGATTCCTCCCGGCCTTCATTTTATTTTCTCCGAGTTCCAATTTACGTAACTTAGCATTTAATCACGCTGGCTTGTACTGTACTTAATGTAAGTCTTCCCGAGTTCGACTGTGGCTAACCTCGTCCAAGTGCCCCCGCCAATCAAACCGCCAAGTATAACGCGAACGCAAGACACGGGGAACAAGAATGCCTGCAAACGCACACCTGCAGCGCTCTCCGCGGCGCAGCCTCGTCCGGGTCCCACCACCGCGGACCCCATAACCGACCGCGGGCCACGGCGCTCCACCTCCCAGCGGAACCCCGGAGGCCGAGCGCAGACTCACTCACCCTGCTATCTTGTTGCGGAGCTTCTTGCTGGGAATAATGGCGATCTCCTCGCACACGCGCTTGTTGGTGTGGAAGTCGTTGCCGAGGCGTGTGTAGTACTTCTCAATGATGACCCGGGCCGCCTTCTTCACGGTTTTGGTGCGAACGCGGCCCTGCGGGTGGAGAAGACAGGGTCACTCGCGAGCCAGGACACCCCTCCCGGCAACGACGCGGCGTAAAGCCCGGCTGGAGAGGGGTTTGTGGGCTGGGGCTGAGCCCAGGAGAGGGGAGGGCCAGCCGGGCAGTGCTGGAGCTCGAGGTCATCGTGGAAGCAAGCGGTCCGCGGAGGCTTCGGCCTCACAGGGCCTTGCACCCCTCCTTGAGAGCTAGGGGCCGGGGAGAGCGGCGGATGGAGGACGATTGTAGGGGATAGCAGCTTCGAGCCATAACACCTACCATGTTGGCTGGTTCTTCGTAAAAGAGGAAACAGGAAGCACAAGAGAGGCCTATAAAGTGCGGGCCAGAAAGTCGCTTCCGCCTAGCCTGGGATGCGCTGAGCCGACTCCAGCGCACCACAGCGACCCCTGGCCGGGAGGGACGGAACGGAAGTGTATGGTCGGCCGCCATCCAGAGGGCGGAGCGAGTGCTTGGCCCGCCCCGCAATGGGCCGGCCTAGGTCCCGACCCGCCCCAACCCAGCTCCACCTAGGGTTGTCTTAGGCCTGCGTTTTAAGCCCCTTTTTTGTCAGTGATTAGTTTGCCCGTTTGAAGTGCTCTTGACTAGAGGGGCGCATCTCTTTCACACTTAAGAGCCCTTGGGAAGGCGGGAGAGCGGAATAGTGAGGAAGTAGGGCATGGTGCCCCCGCAGGACCCCCACCCAGTCCGTGGGTCAGAGACTTGTCTAGCCTGGTGGAGACACAGGTACAACTCGGAGAGGATTCTCTCACAAAGGAGCATCGCTATCCTTTTAAAAGTGCTCTAGTATTTCTTAGCACATGTCATAGTGACTTGTCTTAGTTTCTCGGCTAGGGGTGATTTCCCTTATCGTTTTGCCTTGAACAGTGCCCAGCACAAAGCAAGCTCTCAAATATTTAACTGAAGGGGCCAGTTCACCTGTTGTGCTCCCAACGGAGGCACCTTCTCCAACCACTGCCTTCAGGCTGTTTCTGACATATCCATTCCAAACCAGGCCCTTCTGAAGCCCACAGCACAGGCTACACCTGGTAGCCCCATTAACCCGGGGAGTACCCTGCTCCCTCTTTCCAATTTTGTTGAATAGGTCTTAGGCCCCTAGCTGACTTAAGGGAAGAATGGGCTGCCCAGGTTGGATGAGTTATGGGACACCGGGCTGTGCCTCATCCCTCATCTCCTGGTCACCCTGGACAGTCCAGTCAGACTGAACTGACTGGGAATTGAACGCTGAAAGACAGGAAGCCCTTGCCCTGAATGTTGCTCCTAGACAAGGACAAAAGGGGAGAAGAGATGACACGGGTAGTGTGGGGTAGGGTACCAAAAGGGAGGGTCAGACTCTCCTCCAAGAAGAGTTGCATGAGTTTACCAACAAACTTCAAATTCAGCTGCGTCCAGCCAGGCCTCAAGTGAAAGATGAGGCCTCTCATTCTTGGCTGAGGGACTCCCCACTCCCCATGATAGTGCTTGAAGCTCTCACAGAACAGATACTCCAGGTTGCAGGGCTCCCTACTCCTCAGACTAAAATGGAATCCTCCCAAGGGTCACTCCAGCAGCTGAAACCAGGCACAACCTGCCTGAACAAACCATCAGTAGCTCCTCTCACAAATCCTGGGAGCCTGTGAGAAAGAGTCCAGATGCTAGGGCTCTCTGAAGAACAGCAAAACTTCTCTCTCTCAGGAAGGAAATGGGTCAGCACAGGTGACTGCAAGAGACAGGAAGCCTCCCAAGAAGAATCAGCTCTGAAGCTTAGAGAAGCTGAGAAAAGTGGTTCATGCCAACCCCTGAGGAGCTGTGCCTCCAGTTTCTCCAAGCTAGGTCTGGGATTATGAGAAGAGGAGCCCCAAGAAATTTAATTGTGAGGGCTTTATCCACAGTTGGACTAGAGGTATCCGCCCACCAGAGAAGGTACATTTGACCACGGAAGTGACCAAGAAAGACTTACAGGGGCAAGTCTCCCACATGGCCTCACCATCAACCTGGCCTGGAATCCCATCATAGAAAATCCAAGGAAACCACAGGTTTTAACTCTGGAATCTTATTACCCCACTGCCCGCTTGTTCCCATACCTCAGACACAGAGACAAAACCAGAACTCTGCTGCAACGTGTTTATTATGTGCCAAAAAAAACTACACCACAGCTTACTCCACACATCTGTAGGAGAGTGCAGTCTTGCCTGCATATACTACAATGAGGTAGAGACTTCACACACAGCTTCACAAAACCCACAGAGTAGCTGGGATATGCAACAATGCAACGTCAGCTCAGCGGGGGGGGGGGGGGGGTTATGACACTGGTTCTTTGGCACACAGCTTCCCAAAGAGGGGCAAGTAGTTTTGTTTTGTTTTTTTAAAAAAAAGAAAAAAAGAAAGAAAGAAAGAAAGGAAAAGTCAAGTTTTCAAATTCCAGTAGCATCTTTGTCAACTGAAACTGAAACTGAAACTGTTGCTTCACACATTTCTCAAATGAAAGAATTAAGGGAAGGGTACTTGTCCCCTCTGAGAGAAAGGGCTCCTGTGAGCCTTCATCTGCCCCCACCAAAAAGCAGCCCTTTTTAGCTCAGTTACAAAAGAAAAAAGTCCTGTGACTTTGTGATTAAAAACTTCTATCAACCCTCCCCCCCACATAAGTGCAACTTAAGAAGGTGCAATAAACCATTTAAAACTATATACAGCAGCCGTTCAAACATCGTTTATCCGGTCCAGTTTCAAATCCAAAAAAATTTTTTTTCTTGTTTGCAAATGCCTTGATTTGCAACTGTGAGAAACAGTGACCAGCAGTCCCCCAGACACAAATTTGCTATAATGTTAAAAGCTGCCAGGAAAGAAAAAAAAAAAAATCTCTTGTTCCAAACGACTTAAAAACTGTTTTAAGGAGTGTAAAAAGGAACCGGTAAAAACCCTCGAGCGTAAAATATGAAATATGATTTTGGTTTAAATGAAGAGCAAAGTCTCCTTGTTGTTTACAGTAAAAAACACCAGCTGAACACTCAGTTTATGCCGTTCAGGTGGGGGTTAAATAAATGGAAAGGCACTGTATGGCAACTGCAAGAATGAAACCAATGAGACCTGCGCATCATCACCATCAGTATTGCAAGGAATGTAAAAAAGCGCTTTTAATAAATAAACCTAGATGTAGGCATCGTGTCATTACCTTCTGGACACGTATTTCTTTTTTGCTTTTCATCGGCAAAATGAGAAACTAAAATCTGGGAAAACTACAGAGTCGCTTGGAGGGTGAGCCAGAGGGTCCTTGCCCTGGCGCACCCCCTGAAAACAAAACCCGACAAAACTCATTGTGCATTAATTAGTGCAGAAACAAAGACAGATTCAGCAAGTGCAAAGGTGACTACGATTTTCCCTTGTCCTCGGGAAGCCAGCTCCCTGGTCGCCAGCGGCAGGATGGTACAGGCTGCTGCCTGACCTGCCTGCCTTCGGCGTCACAGGCCACTGGGCAAGGCCAGCTCCTCTAGCTGGAATCTCGGTTCTTCTGGTTCCGCATCAGGGGGCTGTGGTGGCGCAGGCCCTCCATGCTGTGCCGCCAGTGCCAGCAGCTCCGGCAGAAGTACTTGAAGCACACCTGGGTCGAGGGTAGAAAAAGGGAAAGAAGCCAGGCCTGTGTCAGTACCAGCCAGAGGGGCAGCTGCGTGAGTGTCCTGCTCTGCTCAAGAGGGGGTGGGGGATTCCTGATGGCCTTTGTGGGGTTAGAAGAGATGGTCCTGGGGATCCCCCTCATCTGCAACACACAGAGGCCTGACCAACCATGGTAAATCCACTGTCTGTTTCTACGGGTGCCTGGACTTAAACATGCTGGGCTCCTATTGTGCATGGCGACTGCACTGGCTTCCCCGCCTCCTCCTGGCACCACTGCTGCTCTTCCAGTCCCCTGCCCTTCCCACCTCCCATGGAGCAGGGGTATCACATGGCTGCTAGTATGGGAGAACATTAAAAGACAGTGACTCCATATCCTAACGCCAGGCAACAGGACTTCCTCTTCACACTAAGTGAGCAGAGGTGACATGTCAGTCTCAGCCCCACACACTTGCTGGCTGTGTAACCTTGGGCAAGCCACTAACCTCGGAGCAGTTATCTGAAAACGGGGGTCATCTGAGAAAGATACTGACACACAAAAGCCTACAAGGAGAGGCTGTCAGAGATACTTGTTCTCAGGCTTTATCCAGCAACCCAAACTTACTTCACACCCTCATTTTGGAGCCTCAGTTTACTATCTACCCAGAGACTCCAAACCTAAGTGATACAGCACCATTGCCAAAAAAAAAAAAGTGGATACACTGCTAGTGTCTGAACAGACCCCAAATTTCTCCAAACACTTGTCAAAGTATGACACAGATCAGCAACACTGGTACCGCTTGGAAACTTGTCAGAAACAGAGAATCTCAGGCCGTATTCCAAACCCACTGAATCAGAATCTGCATCTATACAAGATCCACAGGTGATAAGTATATATACATTAGAGCATGAGAAGCACTGCCCAAATACATTCAGATCTGTGTTCCACCACTCAGAAACATTCAACAAAAACTGTTGTGCTGCTTTCTGCCTGCTTCTGACAACTGTGGGTACAAACCAGGTACAAATATCAAAACAGTCCAGAGCTTCAGAATCAAATAAAGAAGGCTTCCTTGCATAGGGGAAAATCAATCTAGAAGGCATTAGAGTTAGAAAAACTGTGCAGGCTCATAGGTACTGCTGACCTCACCCACCCAGGATCCTGTCATCCCCCAAACCACCATTGAGTGATAGTGCCAACTGCACAGCAACATCCCAGGCAAGGAGAAGGCCAAAGTATCAAGACTCAACTCAACAAGCTTTCCCAACAGTTTTGGGTCAAGTGTGTCTCTGGTCTGACCATCAGCAAACATACTACTGCCTCCTCTATGCTTTTAGACCATCACAAGGTACTTAAGAACTCCAACATTCCACATGACAAACGTGACAGGACAATCTCTAATTGAGGGCAGGGACTTCATAGATACCCAAGGGCCCAGGGGACTTACCTGATCTCGGCAGAAGAAAGGACCAGGCTGAGAACTGCAGATATGACACAGAGAGTCTTCCAGGTAAGGGTCAATCTGAACCTGTAAAAAGGAGAATAGGATAGCGAAGTGGCTTCTTCTCACCAGAGGGCCGAATGGACCAGAAGAGAAGGGCATGTTATGGGCTATCCACATGAATAAAGGGCGTTCCCTGTTTTAAAGAGGGCCTAGAGAGAATCACAGGCAGAGAGACTGAGATCCTAGACAGCAGATGGGCAGACTGCAGAGGCTGCTGGCCTGGCTCCGCAAGGTGTGTGCAACCAGACACACTGCTGCCTGGTCTTCTCAGCAAACTGGACTCTGGCACTGTATCACCAGCAATAGGTAAACAATCGGAGGACGCAGGTCAGGATGGAAAATGGGAAGTCAGGCTATGCTGAAATGCTGGCCAAACACCAAAGCGAGGGAAGACATCCCACATGCCGAGGAAGCTCAGTCCTCCTGAGTCAACCATCCTCCCATCCTCCTGAGTCAGTCAAGACCAGGCCCACTCCCAAACCCAAACCTCAAGCAGCTTGGCTCGCTCCTCAGAGCAGATGCTGCACAGGGACAGCTTCTGTCTCAGGCCTGCCCTGGGAAGTAGTTGGCCCAGATCCCTCTCAGGTGGCCCACAGTGAGGGCAAAGAGCAGCCCACTCACTCACCTTCTTGGTGAACTTGGTGGTTTTTATCTCCACAAAAGCAGCACTGACTGCTTTCAGGTAGCTACGTTGGTTATTGAAAGTCACACGACCAGACCCTAGGAAAAAACAGAAAAGCTTACCTTCTAGCCATGTTCTCTCCAATGCCACCTGTCAACACTCAGGAAACCCTGTTCCTAGATTAGTGCTGTGTAGCCCAACAGAAATATAATGTGGGCCACTTATGTAATTCTAAGTTCTCTAGTAGCCACATTTAAGTTAAATGAATAAAGTGGAATTAATTTTAGTAGTATATTTTCTTTAACCCAATACATCCAAAATACTATCATTTCAACATGTGGCACTAGGCACATTTCAAGCACTCAGAGTCACATTTAGCTGGTGGCATTGTATTCATGTAGACCACGATGGCACAACCCACTCAGGAACGGGAAAAGGACTGGCTGACCACAAGGGAGAGGGAAGAGACTCCTCTGTGTAGGAGGATGCACAAGTATGTTTAAAAGGGTTCAGAGCGGACAACAAGATACAGACAGAATACATCTCTGAAGGCAGGCCCAGCAGTACTCCAGAGACCTAGCGGGGGAGCTGGAAGCAGCCTTATCCTGCCACGTGTTGTGTCTGCCCCTGCAGCCCCTGAAGCCCCTGTTCCCAGTCTGTGGTGCGGCACTGATGAGCACACGGTGCTCCTTCCTGACCAGATTCAGTGTGGGTG
Source organism: Camelus ferus (assembly GCF_009834535.1). Classification (NCBI taxonomy): domain Eukaryota; kingdom Metazoa; phylum Chordata; class Mammalia; order Artiodactyla; family Camelidae; genus Camelus; species Camelus ferus. Next base: position 10,298,667 of record NC_045722.1, on the reverse strand, counting down.
GGTAGACTAAGTGTCGGGGAGGTGGGTTAGCCATGTGTTGATCAGGAAGTTCAGGCTCTGCTCCACCTCCAAACCCCACCACTGAGATTACTCTGCCACGATGGGCCATCCTTTCCCAGCGAGGCTGACCAAAAACCCAGTGGTTAAGGCCCCCAGACTCCCCTACACTAGGACAGCTAAGGCCATGACCAGACTCCGTTGCACAAGTCACCCAGAGTCCTCCTTCAGCCTGACCTGGTCTCTGACCCTTGACAAGGCCACTTTTCAAGAACGCTTAATAAAGGAAGCCAGGCAAGTTTAGGAAAGTCCTGGCCTTTTAATGAAATATTCATTACCTGTTGTCTGTCCCAGACTGGTCTGGCTGTGAACTCTGAGCGTCCAACCAGAGTTCCTGTTTCATTTTTCACCTCCTATCACCCACTATGGTGCTCCTATCAATCTTTTCCCCTTCAAGGGAGGTGAGGGGAGAGGGGTGGGTGCAGAGGGGTCAGTACTGGTGGCTTATCTAGAAAAAGATGTTATGCTGCTGGTATATGCTGATCTGCAGACCTGGGTCAGGCCTGCCCCTCCACTCCCATGGGGAATGTCACAATCTTGGTCTACACCCCAGAGGCCACCAAGCTTTCTCACACAGAAGTGGGACACTTACCAATGGGATACTTGTGCTTATCTGTGTCAATCCCAGCATACACCACGCCACCAAATAGGTCGTTCAGAATGGCTGCCAGGGCCTCAGCATTGAGCATCCCATGCAGAGCACCAACAAACACCGTCCTACTGGGATCAAGTCTCTGAGATGGGCTCCGAACAAAGTTGCTGTCGGCCAAGACCCAGGGGATCACTTGTACCTGAAAACCACCCAGAGGTATATAAGCCCTGGCAGGGAGCCAGAGGGAGAGAGCTCTCATACGGGGAGGCACGTGCTCTGGAGATGCTAGGCTGGGGCTGCTGAGACCCACACAGTGGGTGAAAAGGTGTTCTCACCCAGGCCCAGGCACACAGGCACTCAGCAAGCCACCCTTACCCCAGCACAACTAGAGTTAAATTCTACTGAGCCCATGTGTTCAAAATGGGGGAAAGAAAATGTAGAACTGCAGTCACTCATCCTGGAGAGTAAGCAAAATAGTACCAAACTGTCATACCCAGGAACCTAGATCCCTCATCCTACAGATTTTAATAGACTTTACTGTCTAGAGCAGCTTTAGGTTCACAGCAAAACAGAGCTGAAAACGTAGAGTTGCTATATACCTCCTCCCCTCCACCACCCCCTGCCTCCCCTACTCTCAACATTCCTCACTGAGTAGTACATTTGTTACAATCAGGGAACCTACACTGACACATCACTATCATCCAAAGTTAGGGTTCACCTTCGGTGTCTGTTATACCATTGCAGCTCTGTGGGTTTTTAACAAATGTATAATGCCATGTATCCAACATTATAATTTCATAGAGTATCTTCACCACCCTCAAGATCTCTGTGCTCTGCTTATTGATCCCTCCCCCTATAACTCCTGGCAACTGTTCATCTTTTTACTAAAACACGCATCTCAATTTCCCATTTTCTAGATGAAGAAAAGAAGTTTCAGAGATATTAACTATCTAATCCAATATCACAAAAGTACTGTGCTCTGGAACCAGATTTTTAAAAACAACGCTGATTCTTGAGGTCAAAACTTCCTCTGACAAGTAGTTCTCAAACACCATCCATCCAGCTGGACCACTTAAGGAACCTGGGTAACGTGGAGATTCTTAAACTCCACCCAGACTTAGAGAGTCTGACAAAGGTCCAAGAATATGTAGTGAGGTTCCCCAGTAGGATGACTCTATGCTAGAGACTCACAATGCTAAGGGCACACAAGGCTGGTAACAGAAAAAGCATAAGGGAAGCGAATCACATGGAGAAAACTACACACTAATAAATCCCTGAATGGGAGTGAAGACATGATCCACGGATGGGCGTGAGCTAAATAGGATTTACCCACCAGAGACTGGGAAGTCAGAAGGTACAAAAGGCAAGAGAAACAACTGTACATTATTAGTTAGGTCCAAGGAGAGAAAGCTTCTATCTTCAGCTTCGTTTCTAAGACAAGAGGTTTGGGACAGAAGTGTTGGCTAGAATTAAGAAGAGGAGGATAAGAGCTGGAGATAAGTTTGATCTCTACAGGCAGGAGGAGCACACACACCACATTAAGGCCCAAAGGTGGCAGTGGTGGCTGTTTAATGTAATTGAGAGTTTTGTTGTATTTACTGTGGGGTGGGAAGAGCAGCCCTCTTGCCTCAGCAGGAATATTCACCTGCAGCCTGCGCACCACCCACCCCATGAAATCCACTGCCTCATGTGCCAATTACCTGATCCAGAAGGACGCTGTGCCAACTCACCTCCTTGCAGCGCATCCTCCGGCTGGACATCTTGAAGTAATATTCACTCAGGCCATCTGGGCTCAGTGGGTCATGGGAGCAAGCCTGAAGCAAGGCCCGGACAGACTTCTCTAGTTCGAAGACCAGATATACATACCCTATTCCCAATGGAAAGAGAAACTGCATTAACACCCATCAGGTGGCTACTCTTCAGCCTTGGTTTTGCAGTAGGGAGTTTCTTCCGAGAAAGATGGCTTGTGTGTAAGATACATTCTTGTCCTACTCCTTGTAAGTCTTGTTGAATGGGAGCACTTTCCATGCTGGAGACCCAGGCCAAGGGAGGGAGAAGCACAGCATCTCCCACCCTGTAAGGGAAGGGACTGGCAAGGTAGGACAGGGGGTCCCAACTTTACCACACAGCTCTTCATCCCACCACACAGAGCATGTTCAGGCCAGCAAGCCTGGCTTTCCTGGGGGCAAGAGCAATGACAGGCTGTGGCCAGTGGCTGGAGGTATTCCTTTAAAAGTCTACTTAGACCACTGGTTCAGTTCATTGGAACATTTTGGTGAAGATGGGGCAGCGTGAAAATAGCACCTGCTCCTTTCTACAGGGAAGGGATCTCATTTCAGACCAGTGAGGAATCAGATGCTTGGTCCTCATTCTTGCTAACTCCAAAGGGATCTCAGAATTAGGTCAGGCAACAATGTAACTGGGCAGGAAAGGCAGGTAAAGGAAAGCTTTTCAAACACCTCATTTTGAGAGGAAAGGAACTGCTGGGGTTCAGGTTTGGAGGAAGTGCACAAGACAGTTTCATAAGCAGCTCCAACCGCAGTGAGAGTTTGGACAGATAGAGCATTAGCTCAGAAGAAACAGGGATGTGCCTGGTTGAAGAAGAGTGCTGACAGCTGAAAGTTCTGTGCTCTGGAGTGCCCAAACCATGTTACCAGCATGCAGCTGTGACATCCCAGCATCCCTCAGTGCAATCACGTACTAGCGAGGGGTAAAAAAAGTTCCTACCATGTCTTTATTACCTTTAGGCATATTACCTTTGGGAGGACACCGGGGGTGCTTGCCATCCTTACCAGGCCACTCCACACTCAAAGAGCCAAAAACACGGAAGGTGTTAACCAATCCAGCTGCAAAGAGATAGAAAAGAACGGCAGAAACTGAGGCACCATCCTCCCCAGGAAGGCACAAGCACAGGGCCACCAGTGTTCTCCCAGGCTCGTCCTCCCTGACAAACAGCTCAGAAGTGACCTTTGGTCTCAGGTGACAAGTGTAAGCACCAGACACAGAAGCACTGTAGGAGTCTATGCAATGCACCTCTCCCTTCATAGTTGCTCCTGTAATGCCCTGTGCTCAGGCAGAGGTTCAGTCCCTGGCCTCAAAAGTCCAAGTTTCATGCTCCTGAAAGAGATGCCCCACCTCCTATACTTGAAGCAGGAGGTCTCAGAGCTCACCTTCCGTAATATCCCAAGGAACACCTCCTAGGAACACCTTGCAAGAGTAGATGGGGTTCTTGTAGTTCCGGGGAGGAAGCTGGCCACTCCAGGTACAGGTGGCTTCATTCACAGCTTTGGTAGAAGACAGAGAAACGGGGGTCAGAAAAATCAACACAGTCACTGCCTTTCAGTGGGGTGAACTTGTCAGGGAAGGAGACAGGCCACAGACCTAGTCCAGCTGCCTGGGAGAACAATCATGACTATTCTGAAAGGCAAGAAACCTTACACCTCACCAAACCAGTCAGCCCAGAATGATAACTAATCCTAATTCGCTAGTTCTGTCTCCACTAAAACTGAGAAGAACAGCAAACCAGATGTGTAGGGTAAAAATGATCACAACCCAAACTATTTTCAAACATATAACTGATAATGCTAACCAGAAGGCAGTTTCACATACTCATTGCTTACAACACTAGTTAATTTAAATTTATAATTACAGGCATACCTCAGAGATATTTCAGAGTTCCATTCCAAAGCACCACAATAAACTGAGTATTCCAATAAAGCTAGTCACACAAAGTTTCTGATTTCCAGTGCATATAAAAGTTACATTTACACTATACTGTAGTCTGTTAAGCATTCAACAGCATTATCTCTAAAAAAAAAAAAAAACTACCTTAGTTAAAAAATACTTTATTGCTAAAAAAAATGCTAGCCATCATTTGACAACACAAGGCTGCCACAAACCTTCAATTTGTTAAAAAAAAAAATGTGTGGTAGCTGTGAAGTATAGGAAAGTGAAGCTCAGTATATCAAGGTAGGCTTATACTTGAAAGTAAACAGAAAAGTTTTGTATACAACATCCTAAAGGCTTCCTGCTCCAACTGTACCTTCTCCCCAAATGTTCAAATAAGGAACATTCTACTCCGTTTCCCTCTTTGCCCTGAACTCATCACTCATGGAAGTTAGGACACTGCCAATAAAATCCACCACTAGCAACCCCACAAGAGTGTCACAACTGTTCCAAGTCAGAACCATGCCCCATCATTTCCAGAGCTATCTTTATGATACCTAAACAGACACTGGGCCTTCCCTGATGCCAACACTGGAAGATAATGGATTTTCTCCCAACTCCTCAGCTTCCTGTTTATACCAAACAGAAGTCTGTCCAAACCCACTGTGAAGTTTCTCTGACTCTGACTCAGACACCTTGTTAAGAAACCCCTGCTGCTGTACAGAGTGGAAACTATCTTCTTTTTGGCCTGCCTTGACTTCTACGGGCCTCACTGTTCTTGGTGACCAATCCAGCCTTCTATCACATCAGTCTTTAATCCTGTCCCCACTCAGTCTGTCCCTTTCAGATCAGAAACTGACCTTAGTGGGGACTGGCTAGTCCTTGCCTATTTACTCTCCTCCTTCAGCTCTAGAGCAGACAGCCAATGAAATGAACCATCATTTTCATTCAGGACAATGACATGGAAGGCCATTCTCTAAAAGGCATGGATCCAATGTGTTGCTACAGCAAGAAATTAGGCATCATCAGCAATATTTTGCAAACAAAAAAAGAAGTCGATATAATGGCCTCATCCAAAAGCATGGTAATGTCATTTTATAGGAAAACAATGGCACTAGAGAAAGTACAAAGACAGGTTGCCAAAGCCATTAAGTGAACAGGACAGCAACACTACTAGGGGACACTGAGATCTGGTCTAGTTCTGTGAGTAGGAAGACAGACATACTGAAGCCTGTGGAAACAAATGCAATGGATAACCTGAACATTCATTCAGTCATCAACTCTAGAACTTCAGAATAGTGGTCAGTGAGCACCTCCCTGAAGCACTAGTAAACAGTGACTTACATAGCTCATCTGCTTCCAAGTACTGGTATAAGATGAAGAGTAGATTTAACATGTAGTTAAGATAATTTAAATGACAGAACCTAAGGATTCCTGAGAGACCAGTAGAGTTGGGACACCTGTACCTTGGATGCTGACAATAGACCCCCAATGCACCCTGTGTACACCAATCAGAAAGCCCTGGGGTTGTGCTTGATGTGTCTTTGAATTAGAAAAGGGAGGAGGGAGACAAAATTCTAGGTACAGTTTCCAAGGCTTCTCTTTAAGACCTCCACCGTGAAAAGAATCAAAAGCAACAACAGTGCACAATCTCCATGAAAGAGCACAAGTGAGAGATGGTTCCAGCCCCTACTGGGCATGACCCTGGGTACCAGATTATCTCCTTCTCCTCTCTGCTCAGCCTCACAAGTTCCCGAGTTTGTCCCCATTAGCGCTCACTCCTCAGAGCACACCATTCTTTGCAGATGCAGAGACTTCACCATGCAATCAAGTCCTCTTCTGGACAGTCCACCTTCTGTGAACTGAGGTCACTTACTCTCTGTCCGGAGAATGAGGCCTCAGGCCCCCCACATGCCCGTAGCCACACTCACCTGCAGCTTGCCTGTGCAGCCTGGCTTCTCTCTCTATGCTGAAGGGGTCTTTAGGAGCTTCGAGGAGGTCCCAGGATGGCCACACAGAAGCTCCTGGCCATCTCTTTGATGCACTGGTTGGGGAGGGAGTGACTGCAGCCAGAGCAGCTTGCTCTTGGTCCATCCGGGAGCCAACTCCCATCTTTAAAGGGTCTCTGGGACCACCCCCAGTCAGAGACAAAAAGGGCAGGGGAGGGGAAATGCGGAGGCTTGACTAGGGAAGGAAAAAGGAAGATACAGGTTTTTAAAGGACAGTTTTGTTATAAAAGTAATAATCACACTATACAACTAAGAAAAATACCATTTAGCATTTGATATATTTTCTTTCAGACTTTCTTCCTATTTATTTTTAAGATTAGTTGTTCTTACACCATAATTTAAACAAATTCTTCTCTTTCCAATTCAGTTTTTTCCCCCTACATTGCCAGTCTTTATAATCATTTTTAATTAACTTGTGATACTCTATTTAGGGAACAAGCTACACTTCCAGATCTATTCCCCTATTGTTATTTAAACATTTAGATACTTTCCAAGTTTTCAGGATTATACATAAAAACTTTAAGGTGTAGCTTCTTCATATTTTGTGTGTTCTCTGGTCAGATTCCTAGACGCAGGATGCCAAAATGCTTTCTATGAGGATTGTGTTCTATCAGAAATGTATGTGAACACGAGTTTCACTACAAGCTTGTGTCAAGGCTTTAAATTCTACTAATCTGAGTAAAAATGATACTACTTCATCAAAAAATAAACTAAAATAATTACTCAATAGAATATTTCCTAAGTTCAAATACTGCTTCTATTTCCTTTTCTGTGAGTTGTTGGTCCATATCCCCTTCATCAATTAACTTTGGGGTGGGGTATCTGAGACAGTTCTTTTAATGAAATTCAAAAATATTAAAGCTGGTTATGAGGTAAATTTCCAAGACTGAGTCCCATCTAAAGTAACATAAACAGAATTAGAAGCACCTCATCTAACCCCATTTAACAGGGGAATAAACTGCAGCCCAGAGAATCAAAGGGACCTACTTGTGGTTACCCTCTTGGAAACACAGCCTGAAGTCTGAACACAAAACCAGTGCGTAGTGGGGACACCAATGCCAGCTTTCATATTTCAGGACAGGTTGAGGGGACGCAAGGTGAGTCCTAAGAGGTCATGCTATGAATGGGACATGGCAACAACCAATGTTGCCAGTCTTGGACGTGGAAGAGAAGAGGGCAGGAAAATAAGCCATTCTACTCACTCAACAGTCAGCTCAGGCTCAGAAGCCATCTGAAACTGTATTTTAGTTTAGGATTATTCTCACTGCCATCCCTATGTATTTCCTCCTACTACCCCCATTCCTCATCTATTCTAATCCATTTGCCAACTGCATTTAGCATAAGTGCCACACACATCACGCATGGCTGTAGATACGGAGAAACAGATGCATAAATTAACTCTGAGGCAGTATTTTATAGATTCATCATGGTCTCAGAGCTGGTATGGGTCAGTGAAAAGAATGTAGGAGCTAAATAGAGTCAGTCAGATCTGGATTAAAATCCTAGCCCTGCTGATTACTAACATGTGATTTATAAAATCATCACTTAGAAATTTTGAGATATCACATGTAAAGGTACATAAATGGTATTGTTTAAAGGCTAAAGAAAACACCCCTGTAAGTCAAGAAACAGAACACTGCCAGGACTTGCATTTACTTTTGAAATTAACTGGTTCCCAGCAGCTCTTGGAGTAACCCGTAAAGAGTCCTCAGCTCAGGTCCTGAAATGTACTGCTGAACGGGTATACAAGGCATCCTCTACTCTGTTGAGGATGGAAAGTTCTATACGTGTCCACAATGTCCTCCACCCCTCCCATCATTCCACCCCCTGTCAGCATTCTAGTGGATATGCATCCCACCTCAAGCTCGCTTGCCCTCCCCACCCCCCATTCCTCAATAAGTCACATACAATCAAATCTGAGAGATGATCTGATCCAGAGCTGAAGCCACTGGTGTCTGAGTCAGAGGGGCTGCTAGAACGGGAGTCCAAGATGGGCCGGGTGTCCAGGCGGGATCCTCTAACTGAGGGTGCTGGAAACTTGTCCACCAAGTCAGATCCAAGGGGGTCCAGAGGCAGGAAGCTCAAGGGAGGCTTCCCCAGGACATTGCCCAGTGGGTTGTGGAGCATGCTCAGTACTAGGAAGAGGGGGGAAAAAAGCAAGTCTCATGACCTCTTGGTTTTCTTTCCAGCCAAGAGCCCTTCCCTTTTTGCCCAAAGCCACCCAACAAAATACACCAAAGCATGACCACTGAAAGCATGACAGAACCACAGTTAAAAGTATAATAAGCAGGTATACATCCAGTACTGATACTGACCACCCAGAGCCCATTAGAAGCAGGTACAGGATGGCTTTCTGAAGACCAGAGTTCTACCAGTGGCAGCAAAACTCCTGCTCTCTGCTACCCAGGCTTAAGGGTCAGTGCATTTGGGAAACTCTGCCACCCTGGTCACAGCTACTATTAATGTCTGAAAACACGTGCCCATGTTGCCATAGGAGATGTCTTCAGCACAATTAGGAAGCCCAAACTTACTCCCTCTTACTGACTGTCAACTGCTTTGTTGGAACTCCCACCTTTCTAGCACTAGGTAGCTAAAATACAGAATCTCACGCCACCCCTAGAAGTCTATAAGTCAAGCAAATTCAGATTCTTTTCTTTGCATCCCTGGACTTTAGGGTCCTAACATTTAGGATGGAAGCAGAATGACATTGTGGTTAAACCTGCTCTGGCTTAAGACAAACTTGGGATGAAACCCTGGGTCTGACACCACCTTTACATGGCTGTGTGCTCAGGGAAGCTTTCTTCAGTCTCCATTTTCTCACGGCATCTTGAATGGATTACCAACTACTTCATAACACGGTCAGGAGGGTTCAGTAACTAAGACAGCAGAAAGAAAGTGCTCAGCATAGCACTGCCCAGCACACAATAAATATTTAAATATTAAACATCAAAAAAGAGTGAAGCAGAGGCCAGGAAAGATAAGGGAGGTAAAGTGGACAGCAGAAAAGAGCAGCATTTTACCACACTGGCCTTGGGAAAATAAGGAATTCAAAGCAAAGCAAAACACGCTTTTATCCATGAGGAAGCGGTGTAAGAGGGCTTTGGCCACGGAGCTACGGTAGCACCAAGGCTAGGTAAGAAGCCTTATTAATCTGATTTTTTTTTCCATCTGCAGAAAGGGGAAAACACCCACCTCAAAAGGGCTGAGAGATGAAACCAAAATAATGTGTTCATGTGTGAAAGTGTTCAATAAACGGTGGCTGTGACTGGCTACACATCACAATTACTCACTAGTAACTGAGTGGAACATAGGTCACCAGAGCTGGTTTCCTCTCAGGGTCCAAGTCAGTCTGCATGTCTGCCTAGGGCTGTGGTGAGTCTCAGGAGACAGGAATAAACCTCTCCAAGAATGAAATCAAAGTGAAAGCCTGTTTTCAGGTGTGCCATTCATGACACGGCTTACGTGCAAGATCAGACCAGCCCGCTCTCCTTTGGCCAATGACGTCCCTCTCAGATCAAGATAAGGTAGGGGTGCTCTGAACTCTTTTTTTCTTTTTTTGAAAGCAGGGGATGGTGTGGATGTGATTATTTATTTTACTGTGTTTATTTGTCCTTAATTTTTAAAGAAACTATCCTGTTCTCCCAAGTAGATGTACCATTTTATATTCCCACCAGCACTGATGAGTTTCAGTTCCTCCACGTGTGCTGGCCAATACTCAATATAGCAGATCTTTTAAATTCTAGCCAGTCTAATGAGTATGTGTGTTGAGGAGGTGGATGTTGTACCATATTCAGCAAGTTTTATTACTTAGTTTTTTACTTTATTTTTTAAGGAAACATTCTTTTAACTAGGTCTTTCAAAGCAGTTTCCCTAAGCACAAGCACTTAACTTATGCCAAAACTGTCTCTCAATGCTTGAATTCTGACACCCGTAGGAAATAATCCCTGAAAAATTTCTCAGATATTCCTGACAAACCCCTGCCTCAATGAGACACAAAGTCAAAGCCCCTGGAACTCACGCCCTGAGAGAGCAGGAGGTGTGAAGATTTATTCCAGGCTCCTCCTCCAGGTGCTGCAAAATGTGGCAAAAAAAAGCACTGTGAAAACTAACAGATCATATGTATTAGTCTTAAAAGTGGTACCACTGCCCTAGAGGGCCTCATTTTTCTTCACATTTTACACAAAAATGTTTAGGGTGGTGAATGATGAAGTAACAACCAAATCATAAAGACCTCTGAAAACCAAGTCAGGGTGTTTAAATTTTATCGTGAAGGTAAGTGGGAGACACTGGACAGCTGTTGTGGGGCCAGCCAAGGAGGCTGACCGGGGAAACAAGGGAAGACTGCACTGGTACCCAGAGCCCAGCTGAGAGACAGTATTCTCAGACTTGGGTGACTCTCTTCAGCAGTGTCAGGAACCAGGATAGACACTGGATCCATACAGGGCTGTGGGTTTTTTCCAAAGAGGGTGCGAAGAAGGAAATAAGTCAACAGAGTTGATGGTACCAGCGAAAGAGGAGATGAAAACAGGTCATGTATTAAAGTGAAAGACAGAAGGGAGTCAATAGACTCGAAGTGAGTGGAAGATCAGCAGTGGCCATGTGCTGACAGCTACCAGAGGACTGAAGGGGCAGACAGGACGGAGGAGGAGGGCGGACAGTGCGTGCGAGGACTGCATGGTCCAGGGTGTGCACCCAGAGGTGACTGAGGTGGACTGTGTACAGTCTACAATACCAGACAGGTCATCCATATGGACATTCAAGGTACCCACAGTGACAAGTGGGCCTTGGGTTAAAACAAACAAAACACAGATATTGAAATCCTCAGAAAAGGGAAAAGACTTGAAAATTGTTAAGGAAGAACAAAAGAATGACCCTGAGGTAGATGAGGCTTGGGAGAACATGCAGCCTCCATCTGACAAAATAGCATCCTGAAGAAAAACCCTTCAGTGGAGGCAGAAGTTGGAGGGGGCACTCACCAGGGACAAATAAGATAAAGGACGTTTGTTGATCCTAGAAAAGGGCAGCACAGTAGAGCGCTCCAAGAGTTATCAAGGGAAACAGCATAAAGCAGGATGCAGGAAAATGCTCAAGCTGTATGACAGCTGGCCCAAGGGGCTCCTGTCTGGGGGCATCAAGGATGATAAATCCTAACTATGTCCTCACCCAAGGTTAAAAAAAAATGTATTTGAAGGAGTCAAATACAGGAGGGTGCCCGTGTAGATCACTCTTCTCATTCACCTCAATCTATGTTCACTACTGTGTTGATACATCTGTTCCAACAGCCACAAATCCATCTACCTCAACTAAACCTACAATCTTTTTTTTGCCATGCCCACAAAGATATCTTGAGGCTTTGTCAAATTCCTGTGTCTGTCTGTAACACTGAAATTCTGTCTGTAACACTCCTCTACTCTGATAATAAACCTGTCTAAAAAGAAAGTGGCATGACAACCCACAATAGCCACCAACAAAATCCACTTCCTTAAGTGCTCAGAGTTCACAGCTAATCATCTGTTCTACAATCTGGACCAGGTTCAGTCAGACTCCTACCACTCACTAACAGCAGCTTCCATTTACTGCACATCTAGTGTATGCCAGATACTGTTAGGCACACTTTAGGTAAACTTCAATGAATCTTAAGAAGTGGGTATTATTACCCCGTCCTAACAAAAGGAAACCAAGGCTCAAAGGGCAAGCGTTTGTAGTGTGTTTATCAGCTAGTGAGGGATAGAGTAGAACCCAATTCTTTCTGATTCCAAGCTTTATCTTCTTTTTTTTCTCTTCCTTTTTAAAAACTAAACTATAGTGAGTTACAGTGTGTCAGTTTCTGGTGTACAGAACAATGTCCCAGTCATGCATATATATACATATATTCGTTTTCATATTCTTTTCCATTAAAGGTTGCTTTATCTTCTGTAATGCAACATTCATTAGTCACTTTTTTTTTCAATGAGGACTTTACATCTTCTTGTCTTCATATTCTTGACACCTCTCTTATTCTCAAATTCTTTTAAGACCACCAAGTACTCAAGCTAGCTCAGATTCCAGAATCAGTACCTTAGGATCTTAATCACCCAGGTCTTAAAGTTTCTCTAGGACCTTGCCACTGCAGGAATTCATTAAAAATGTATCTTGGGCCTGACTCCAGACCTACTGAATCAGAACCTGCATTTTAACAAGATCCCCAGGAGATGTGCGTGCACATTAAAGTTTGAGAAGCACTAATCTAGAAAAACCTGAGGCTTGCTACTTCAAGCTTCTAATCAGTTCCCCTTACCACATCTAAAAAACCTTTCATATGTAATTATTTCCCTTGACTTAAAAAAAAAACTGTAGGTTATTTAAATATAGGTCTTACAGCACAATGGCAGCTAATACCCAGGAGGAAAAAAGAAGCAAGGTAGCTATATAGGACATTTCCCAAAGAATTTGATCTCTAAAAAACCCCCCGTGGTAGGGAGGGGGTGTTGGGGGAAAGGAAAGAGGGAAAGAGACCTAACCAGGAACAAATAAAGAATATATAAAAAAAGATTGGCTTGGATTGTGATAAGTTTCAGGAAAACTGATGGCCAGAAACAAGCTGAACACCCACCGAAAAACACTCAGGACAAGAACTCTGGAAGCTCATTACTGAACAAAAACAAAGAGAGCTCAAGTGTACTGCTTGGGGCAGATACATGCTAAGAAACAAGGAAGAGAAAATGCTGTTAAGAACACTACTGAGTCGCTGGACAAAACTGGACTATGAACAGTAGTTTAACGAGAATATTATTTCAATTTTAAGTTAACTGAAGTTTATAACTTTTGCTGTATATGGATGTATGTAAGAACACTCTATTCTTACTGGTTCAGAAATTATATATACATGCATATATAGAGAGAGAATGGGCAAATGATAAAGCAAATGAGGTAAAGGTCAAACAACAGGAGAATCTGGAGAAAGGGAATACAAACATTCTTTGTATAATTTTTATTTTATATTTATAACTTCTGTAAATCTGAAATTATTTACAAAATTTTTTTAATGACCGAAAGGAAAACTAGTCAATTCCCATTTGACTTCCTTCGCCTTTTTCAAGGCAACTGATCTGATCAGAAAACGGGAAATCAAGCACAACTAATAAAGACTAGAATCCCCAGGGGAAAAGACGGTAACTGAGTACCTTTGGAATCTCTGCTTATAAGAGAAATAATCTTTTAAAGAAGTTTTTTTTATTATGTTTTAACGTGATGTGGTTTTTATTTTCGTTTCTTTTGTGGGGGAGGAGGTAATTAACTTTATTTATTTATTTATTTATTTATTTATTATTTTTAATGGAGGTACTGAGAATTGAACCTAGGACCCTGCGCATGTTAAGCACACACTCTACCACTGAGCTATACCCTCCCTCCACTTAAATAAGCTTTTAAAAGCCTCAAAAACATTTGGATAGATATTTGCAGGCACACATGTATACAAAGTTCTGCCTTCTCAATCATGCACACCAACCATTCTTACCACCCCACTCCAGGAGTAATTAGTTCAACACCTGGAGGAAAGCAGGTGATCAATGCTTGCTGAACAGTACTGAAAGAAAGGGACTATCATATCCTTAGGAGTCAGTATGCTCGTTGGGGCTATACCCTTTCTATCACGGTTATTCAATTTAAGAACACAATGCTGCTCAGATGCAATTCAGAATTACAAGAAAAAACACCTTAGTTCACCCTGACCCAGCTTATCACCAAAACAGAAGTTGAAAGTACAGTTACTTCACATCAAATTTGTGGCAATACCCCTTCTACTAGTTTCAAATACTTTCTTCAAAGACAACTAAATATATATAGATACAAGGTGAAGAGAGTCATCTTCCCCTGACCAATCCTCCCCAGAATCTGTTGGGCTCCTCGTAACCATTGAAATACACGTCTACACTGAAGTACACGGAGCAGGGAAGAGCACCAACTGAACACTATACCAACCACGTAGGAAAACAGGGGAAACAGCTTGGACTGACGGCCCAGAAAGGGGCAATGGCATCAGGCAAAGATGTTAAGATCGGGCTGTACCAGAATTAACAGACCTGAGTCACGTCAGCATCTCTATGCATCAGTTTCCTGCAAATATCAAATTGAAAGGAGCCAAGAATACAAGCGTTTGATAGAAGATACAGGGAAGACAAGAAAATAATTATCAAGAAGCTTACAGTTTTTTGAGTGGTTTGATATTTTCCTTAACTCACAGAAGGAGCCAAGTTTCTGGAAATGGTCACTCAGATGGTCAGATGCCCTACAGTGACCTAACTGTCCCTCTATAACCCAACGTCGCCAAGGACCTGGCCGGGTAGTTCTTTGAGTACCTACAAATCAAAGTGAGGAAAGCAGCACAGACACTGGGCTTCCAGGGAAGGTGGGACCTCATTTTAAGACATGGAACCTGTCTTGCTCCTAGCTCAGTCCATGAGACTATAATTCCCCCATTGCAAGGTTGCTGAGTAAACAGCATTGATTCCCACCAGCTGGGAATCAGGACGGAAGGAGCAATCCCTTCTTCCTAACTTGAAGTAGGAAGTATATCTATTTGGAAAGGCATTTTCTTCAAGCCATATAACCTGAAGTTCAGTGGAAGTGAAGGGTCCCTTATGTGACTGATCTCAAACTCCATGCCACATCATACAGCACAAAACTTCATCACGGTCAGATGTCAGGAATTAACCTAGATGGCCTACGGGGCTGGGCAGTGTGGGACAGAAGCCTCACAGTCACTTTTCAGTGGTGGCCAAGGCCCTGACCTCTGCTCTGCTTGTATCCTGATAGATCCTCTACAACTCAGGGATCATAGAAAGCCTGAGGATTTAGAGGGTGCAGCCCTGGTGGCCAAATGTATAGTAAATCCTTATCTTCCAAGAGTCACTAAGAAAAACAGTGTGCTCTTCCTGGAGCAGAGGCACCCATTCCCACTCACATGCTGGCAAGAATCCGCATCAGCTACCAACAGCTCTAAGGGAAGTCACGGGGAGGAGAGGACCTGGCAGAGGGTTCCAGCTCATTAGCGCTACCTCAGAGGGTACAAGAGACCAAATCAGCAATAATATTTTTAGACGGATTGTTAACTTTCTCCACTTTCACCCTTCTGTGCCAGCTCCTGTGGGTTTTACAGCTGAGTCACTGTTCGAATTTTCTGAAGCCTTCCCCAAGAGTACAAAGGCAGCCCGGGTCTGATGGCGGCGGCAGCAATGGCAGCTGGAGCTTGGCACTGGATGCCTGCACTGCAAGACACTGAGCTTGAGCTCAGCTCAGGGGGAGACCAGGCCCAAAACATCATAGCCAGATGCCGGCTGTCTAACAGGAGTGGTCGTGGGAAAAACCCAGACCAGGAGCCATTATTTTTAGCCTGAGATACAAGGCTGCACACCTGGAACCCATCTTCCCTATTCCCAACCCTTGGTTCTAGGTTGCCTGCTCAAAATCTATCTGCAGGCATAGAAGGAGGAAGGGGGAGGGCAGCACTCATTCCAGGTATGAACAGAATGCTTTCCCTAAGACTTCAACTCTGCAACTCTACACCACACCCCAACTCAGGTGGTGATCTTGTGAGTCTGAACTCCCTCTACCAACTCTGCATCCCACAGGTCCAAGGTGGTACCCAACACAGCCTTTCTCCCCAGTCTCGATTTTTGGACAAGTTTCATTACCTGAAGAAACGACATACCCAAGTTCCATGTAAGGTCAGCACACACTCTGCCTCTGCACCCAACCACCTCAACTTCTTTCTCACCTACAAGGTACCCCATTGTCACACTGCTTCACAGGACCTCCCTCCTCCCTACACTAAAAGCTATTCCTCAGTAGACTACCTGACTCCATGACAGAATTCACGCTCCAGTGTATGACAAAAACTTTCAGTAAAGGCATCATCATGCCCTAAAAGCTGTGGGGGCTCAGCAATACTGATCTTAAGAATCTGTCCGTCCAGACCATCAGCGCAAGTAGGAGACAGAAAGGTGGGAGAGACCTTATCTGAACTGTACAGTTCAAAATTACCTGGAATTAACTCAACAGTTATCATTCATCCAATAAACACTTATTTAAAAAGAAAAAAAAACAGGAGCCAGGAACTGTGCTACACACTGGGAATACATTAGTGCAGAGCTGGACAATCAAGGCAGATTTGCAGAAGAACTTGGCTAGGCCCAGGAAGTTCATGTTCTACAGAGGAGGAACTCACCCCTATTCTGAATGCTGCCTCAAAAAGGCTGTTTGGAAGCAGAGCAGCAGCAGGAGCAAAATGCTGAAGACCCTCCTCTCTCATTCCAGGCTGATTCAGCCTGCAGACCTGTGGGGAGCCTGCAAGTGCAAGGCACAGGGAGCGTGCCATTCACTGGTCAGTAGTTAGTGCAGAAACCAGAGAGGGTGAACAGGTTAATCCCAAAGGGACTTCTAAAGGAGAGTGGGAGGAAACAGGACATGTCCTCTGGCATCCTTAGACTAAGCATTTGGTCTGCCCACTGGGCTTCTGTACAAGGTATTCATTAGGAGTCCTTGTTTCCAGGTCTCCCAAAGTAGATTCTCAGTTACCCTACTTCCTGCTGAGTAATGCTGCATGCAGAAGAGTCACCAGGGGGAAGCCAGGAAGACAAACCCGTCGGATGGCACGGATGATGAGCTGAGACTCAGGGTGAAGAGGGAGTCGGAACTGTCCGTCCAGTGCCCTGGCCTTGGGGGACCTCAGCAAGATCACTCTCTGGCTGAACAGCCCTGGAGTTGTATCAGAGATACCTTAACATAAATACTCCTGCCCAGAATGTTAGGGTTCTGCCCACAGGAACACAAAGGTAACAGAAAGCAGAAGAGATTTGGAACCAAAGAGATCTGGGTTCAAATTCTGGTAGTCGTGTCACTTTTGGCACTTGACGACCCCCGTGAGCATTATTCCCTCGTCTTTCAGATAGGAACAATAGTAATATCCATTTCACAGGACTGTGCAGGCATTAAAATCATATGACATACTTAGCACAGGAAGTAGTTGCTAAATGGTGATTATTAGTAACCTTCTCCCTCATCCCAGGATATTGAGGATGGCTTTCATAGCCCTCTTGTTCCATTACAGGACTTGGGACACTGCAAGGACAACAAAGATAACCCTGGACATATGCCATCATGGTCACTTCTAACATTCAGCTTGCCCTTATGGGAAGGAAGACTTCCTTCCTAGCATGAGGTGAAGCCTCAGGGGCAGGCACAGTCTAGAAGGGAGGGACCCCAGAGTACTACATCCACACCAAAGCCAGCCTTACAGGAACAACTCTCAGAAACAGGGTCTTCCTGCAGGCCTCCAAGGCCAATGAAATCCCCACAGCAGAAGGACCCTTTCCACTGGAGAAAGGTCCCTACGTACCAGTCTCACGCTGAGAATCCAATGAAAAGGTTGCCCCAGTGCAAAAAATCCTTAGGGGAGAAAATGGAAGGCCCCAATCACAGCAACTATCCTGCTGCATTTGGTATACCTTCTTATCTGTTTTGCCTTGATAGTCAAGGGGATTTTTAAGGGCAACAATTTTATTTGTCAATGTACTTTCAGTGCCTAACACAGTGCTCAATGTTTGCTGAATGAAGCTAGTCAACACTTTTCAGGCAAGAGCCCTGCTATCTCCAATCTTGCCTCCTCCCCATCCCCATGTTGCTCAAAACTTAAAAGTTGTAGGAAATGGTTAGACATGAACCCACAGGCACATGGGGCAATATATCACCAACCAGAGCCCAAGGAAGAAGCTTGCACCATGTGCTCCATGCGCTCCATGCAGACACAGCAAGGTAACAGGCTGTCTGCCAGGATGACTTCTCAGACTGTCCAGAGCTGTTAAACACCTCCTCCCTCCCTAAAGAAACTGAACTAGCTGGTCTTCAGATGGGAAGGCAGTGTAGGCACTGGAATGTGGGCTGCATGTTCCCGCATTGCTGGCAAGGGTGCAGCTGGCTGGTGGGAAGGCTGCATCCTACTCCAGGAGGCGGTACCCTCATGTGGGCTTTCCACGAAGGCTCAGAGAAAGAGAGATGACAATCACCACAGCTCCAAAATCCGAGGGTATCACAGGGATTAGGGATGGGTGTGTCCTCTGTCCTCGGAAAGGAAGACATACCCACACTAGCCCTGCCCATGGCCAAATCATATCACTGGGGCAACTCTCTGGGTCCCTATGAACACTAGGACCACAGACTGCAGGCCCTCCCTGATCCACAGGATCATGTAATATTTATCACTAAAGTGCTTGAGATGGAAGGTGGAGAAGTAAATCCATTTTTACTTAGGAGACAAACAGCTACAAGCACAGGACTCTCAGATGATGGGGAAGCAAAGGAAATTATGGCTCGACCCAAGCTAATTTTCACAGCCTAATTTCAGAATGACTTTCAGGCCAACCTCTCCAAGTCCCAAGGTGGACTCCCCTGCATTTCTATGTGTTATAATATATTTCGGAAGGACCCCTGTAGCTAAGAGAAACCAGAGCCAAAGAAGGGCCACACCCAACATGGTATCAGTGAATGACAGTGGATCAACAATGACTACCACAGACGGGTGCCCGTCTCCTGTGTGAGCTCCTCTGTCTTTTGCTCAGATAAAGCAGTGAGGGGAAGGACAAGGTCAGCTTCACAGGCCCCAGGTAAGCTTCAGGGTACCACATAAAAGACACTGCCACGGCCCCCAAGTCAAGATCTCCAGGCACAGGACACCAAACAGTGACACCACACTTCCTTGCCCAGGGGAACAAGACAGTAATCAACCTTTCTGGAAAAACCTGAGTCAGCTGAAGACCAGTACTCCAAAGAAATTCTACCTTAACCCAGACATAGTTACTTAGGGTGAAGCTCTTTCCCACCCGCAACCAAATTTAAAAAATCCACCTTCTGCCCTCAATCAAATGGGATTTACCAAAACAATTGGGCATTAAAATGCCAACAGACACAACAGCCCCAGTCTCCGCAAAGCATTCTAAAAAAAGACCTGCGCCAAATAGGGTGGAGGCCAGAGAAATCAACAAGACAGTACCTTGCTGCCATGACTGCCAGTTTCTGGAGCAGGGGAGGCAAGGGAAGGGTGGCAGGCTCAGTGAATCCCACTGTCAGCACCAACAGCAAATGGCTGCCCCCACCCCTGACTTTCCATCTTTTTAAAGTATCTGTTGCCAATATTCTTTTTATTAAGGTACAATTTACATAAGGCAAAATACGTAGATTTTTAAGTATAGCCATAGTATTTCTTAAGTTCACATTTCTTCCTGAATACTTCAAGATGTGTATCTGGCCAACCCTCCTCCTTGAACCACAAGAGGGAAATAAATGGTCAATGGGAAGGTATGAGGAGAAACATCTCAAGGGGTTGCCTAGAAGCCCCTTCAATTTGTCCCCATCGAATCCTTCCAGGATGACAAGGGATCCTAAAGGGGAGTGGCTCTTCCTTCATCCACTTAGTTACCCTTGACACAAAGAAAAAAAAAGCCTCCACGGCTGAGAGTTACTCCACCCGCTTACCCTGCCTACCCCTTTTCAGGATCAATGCTCTTAACCTTATGTTAAGCCAATTCCAATATCCCAGTATTACCCAGCCTCACTTATGGTTAAAATTCTTCCCTTGCCATGATTCAGGGGCCACCCATTCGTCACACATAGCTCCCGAGTTTTAAAAGCCACTGAGAAATAGAATCTGGACATCCAGTAATCAGCCCCTTAAGTCCCCTCCCCCGCCTAAAAGTGTTTTGCTTCATCATCTCCAAGACAGGCCTGGGCACTAGGGGGTTAGCTGGATCTTTTCTGCATAAAACTGTCACCTTGGGGACCCTTTTCAGGGCCACCTCAGGTGCAGACTAACAACTCCAGGGAATTTATCAGGGTAAGTGGAAAAGCCATGTCTGCCTTTACGAGCAACCATCTGTCCTGCCACACTCACAGCCAGCATTTCCATCTTTTGCAAAACAGCTCCATGTTGTATGGGGAGGGGGGAGATGCAAAGGGGAACAGAACAACTGTTGCTGTGGCTATCTTCCCTCACCACCCCATGCACACCCTCCCCCAGCCAACTCATCTTCTGGCACTCACCCGAGTGTGTGCTGCTCTGGGCTGAGGAATCTGAGTCCTGGGTGCTCCAGGGTCGGTCCCAGCCTGTGAGACTGAGGGACTGCAGGCCAAGGCACAAGTCATTTGCATCTGGGAGGCCACGGGAAGAATCTTGCGCAGAGGTGGGGAAAAGCATCCTGCTTGTAACTGTTTCTTCAGAGTCCTGGAAGTCTGTTTTGGACAGGAGGACAGCAGAAACCCCAGAGTTAAGGGCTGTTTTCCCCAGTATTATCGACAATAAATATTATTAATAATAGTTTCCTCAGGCTCAAGGACCAGACATCCAAGCTGGCTGGATACTGCAGCCGCTGCTTCTGCACTTTTGGGGGTGTTAGAGCAAGAGCAGTTGCCATCCAGCCCCCCTCCCCACATACACACCCCTATCCCGTCTGCATTACAGACTGGGCCAGCATGTGATCAGGCTGCTGATGCTTCCCGCTGCCAGTGACATCAGCCGGCTGAGCCGTGCAATAGAGAGCGGCATCATCCCTCACAGAACGGGGGAGGAGCAGGAGGGGACGACAGGGAGGAGACTTGCCTCCCAGGGAAAAGATAGCACAACAGCTACTTGGAACAGTCCGGGTGCAGTGCCGGTAAGTCAGGGTTGCGAGGCAGCGCCCTCCAGTCTCCAGCAATGGTGGCCAAGCGGCCCTCAGGCACGACTGAAGTCCTCTCTGCTGACAGCAAAGCCAAAGCAGCAGACTGCCTGCTTGTGTAGCTCTGCCCTCCTGCCCCTCCCTTTCCCTCCCTCTGCTCTCCACCCCCAAACCCAAAAACACTCTAGTCCTGGACTCTCTCCAGCCGCTTGCTCAAGCCCTGGTTTTGCAGCCCAATGCAAAGCTTCACAATTCTGCTAGCAAAAATCTATGTGCTCCAAGTGGCCCCTGAGCAGCACCCTGACACAGCAGTGTTTACCACTGAGGATGGGACAACCTTCAGAAAAACACTGTACACTTGGACCCTGGGGAACACCACCTGGTGCTCCAGGCTTGTCAGGAGCAGCTTATCACAGAGAAAGGCGGTCAGCTTTGGCGGGGGTGGGGGGAGATCGCTGGGCTACTCTAGGCATAACCTACAATCCACACGCTAGAGTAGGATCTGTCCTGACTAGGCTACTCCCTGCTCCCAAGTTCCCTCACCCCAAAAGGACGAGCATTAATAATGAGCAGATATATCAGGACCAGATCCAGCCTCCTGCAACTGTAGGCACAGACTGAGGAAACACTCCCAAAACAGTGTGTGACAGACCAAAACAAGACAGTCTCAGAAGCAGTATCACACCCTACCAGAAACCCCGTGTCAAGAGCACCCATCACCTGGCTCTGTCGATACTGTTTCTCTTGCCCTTCCAGGAGCACTGAGAGGATGCTGGCCAGCTGTGAGGATCACGAATGGCTCTGGCTGCCCGGGTCCTCTCTCAGGGGTGCTGCCCAGGACCAAGGCCCTATTTCTATAACCACTCACAGGTCCAGCAACAAAGTCCAGCTCCGCCCAGAGCTTCTGGAACCTCTGCTTTCCTGTTCACCAATGTGCTCTTCTGCATGTCCTTTTCCACCATGACCTCCAGCTACAGGGCTTCTTCTTCAGAAAAGAGGGTAAAGCAAAGGTCCCAGCCTCAGCAGGCAGGCTGCTCACACCTAGACCAGGCTAGCAGCACTCTGCCCTACTTGTTCTTCCACATTATAAGAAGTAACCAGATACGGGAAGCATGCCCACCTGGGACTGCCCAGGGCAGGGTCCAAGGTGGAGAGTAGGGGATAATGCTGTTAGCCACAGGGACAGCTGGCCAGAGCCTCCTGAGTATACCCTTCTGTCCACAGGCACTCAGGCATAGCCTAGAGGGGGAAAACGGCCAGTCTGTGGGAGGGACTCCTCCCCTTGGAGTTTTTTTTTCTTTTAAAGAGCTTTGCTGCTGTGTCATCCATCCACGTTATTCTTGTCTGGCTGTAGATGCTCTGCTTGCTCCCTGTGTTTGCTGAAGTCTTGTTCACCACGCAAAGGCTGAGCAAGAACTCACCCCTGCTGGTGTTGCTCCCACCCCAGACCACTCTCTCCTGCTTCTATGTTCACCCTCCCCTAAGCTAAGGATACACTTTACAAAAGTAATCCATATGTATTAATTATAAAAACACAATGCTTCCTTTAAAAAAAAAAACGTATTTAAGTACCCATTCTCCCCTAAACTTACGTAGCCCCTTCCACCCATATGTGAGGGCATTTAGAATTAATCGTTCCTCCTCTTTCCCTCTAGAGTCAGCGCCTTTGTGTATATGGCTCCCCCCATGCCCCAGGCAGAGAGAATCTAATCATCAGCTATACTCTTGCTGCCCAAAGTACAGTGTGGCCGAACAAGCCAGTATCAGCACCACCAGGAGCTTGTCATAAACACAGAATCTCAGGCTTCCATAGGTCCACAGACCTATGGAAGTGATCTACATTTTAACAAGATTCCCAGTTGATACTGATGCACATAAAATTTTGAGTAGGACTGATCTATGCACTACCACAAACTTCCCAACCCAAGCTGAAAGACCCTAGGCCTGAGCAGCAGGTTCATTTAAGGACATTTAGCAACAAATGGCTACAAGCATCTAAGAGCTTGGAGATCTAAATATAGCACAACCCTCCCTTTACCCCCAGCAACTCCACTAAGAGATCACCTTTATCCTTGTTCAGACATTCTCCATTCCACTGATTCCTCCAGTTAAACGTTTTCACTACCATTGTAGGATTCCTTCACTAGATCACCCGTTAAACCCTTATTGTGGCAGGCTGGGAAAAATGAAGCAGCTTTAAAAGTCTGATAGCTCTTGCTTTTACTCACCAGGTCTGCAACAATATGACCTCAGTCAAGTTACTAAGCCTTTCTGAGCATCTTTTCATCCGTAAAGTTGCAACAGAAGCTACCTTTCAGGTGTTTGTGAGGATTATATAAAGCATTTGGCACAGTGTCTAGCACAAAGTATTTCACCAATATTTTGTTTTTAGTAGGGTCTAGACCATATAATTTATCATCCAAACCAAGGCACTTTTGAGAGAGGAAGGGGGCAAATATGAGTATCACATCAGGGCAGAAAGCTTAAACAAAGACTATCCCAGATGAACTGGTGGCATGATCACTCTTATCTGCAGCCATCTTGTGTTCAGAAACATTTCCCTCAAAAAAGCCTCTTCTAATAAAGGCTTCCTGCTCCCAAACTCACCCATTCTGTTCTCGCTCTTCAATATATATTAACATAAAGTCTGAGACACAGGCTAACATGCAGTAAGTTGAAAGGTCTGAAAAGCAAAGGTTGATTTTTTTGAGTAAAAGTTCACCTTTGCTTCTCAAACTTGCATCTGATGCTGGACAGGAACCTTGACTCTTTTTACTGGAGAAGGTTCCTTATAATCTTTAGCTGCAGCAACTAGGCACTCTTAAGATTCTAAAAGCTGGTAACCAGCACATGATGAAGTGAGAATCCTCACTCTAAGGCAATCTATCTGAACATCTCAACTTAAATTCCTTCAGCTACAAGTTTCTTTTATCAATAGTAATACCTACACAATGTTTCCAATATAAGTTTCTTAATTTGGTTTGAAATTTTTAAATCATCTCCCTTCAAAAATAGCAGTTAACCTTCTTTATAGTTAATATCCCAAATTTCCTAGCAACTAAACTCAGGGAAGTAAACTGACCCAAGGTTCAAATTTCGCCACAGTCTAAAACAGAGTATCCCTGGCAAACTCAAAATGCAGAGGTGTCCCAGGGGCCTTGGCCCTAGGACTCAGAGCAGTATAGCCTCAATTCTAATCTCTCCATCCTCAGTATAAGAACCTGTCTGCCCTCTGATGACTCCTCTGCCAACAAAACTCAGCACAAAATTGTTCAGGGTCCTCTGTAACGATCATTCTTGAGCATCTGGCAGGTAGGGAAGTGAAACAAAAGGACAGTGCTTTTAGGCCCCCATTTGTGAAACCATTAAGGCAGGTTCCATTGTATAAATGCCAATGGGGACTGTAAGAAGTCAGTCGAGGCCCCAGGGAGACCTGAGTCGACTTCACAGAGCAGACGCATCACAAGCTGATCCTAGAAAAAAAAGGGACCTAGTTCTAAGGAGGTAACAGGGGAGAAGGTAAACAAGGTGTGTTTGGGCAAGCCACACCAGAAAGAACAGAAGCTGGAATACTCCTGATGCTCAGGCGTGCAGGGGGAAATCTCTTTACACTCTTAAACGGGAAATAATGTGGTAGAGGGCCCAAGATGAACCAGAGATCAGAGCTAGGGAGGTCAGTCAGGGAGGTAAGGGATTAAAGGGAGGAAGAGGCAGAATAATAGTTGGATAAGGAAGGAAAAGGAGCTGGGGAGCAGGGAAAATATATGTCAAATGACATAAGCAGACTACAACATTGCATCTATATCATGATTATAACTATGAAAATTTTGTATGTTGATAGACGATGTTGGTAAAGGAACACAGAAAAATACAAGCAGCTAACGTCTGAGGGTAGCAGGCTGCTACTGAATTTGTTTTCCTTCAGTTATTGCACAAACATTATAACAAAAGATGTCCTTTCCTTTCTTTTTCCTCTTTAGACTTTAACAAGTACACTATTACAGCTTGTACAGCAACCACACTTGAACTCTTTACAAAATCTCAACTTCATCCCTAAATTCCAGTCCCGGGAATAGCAGAGATAGGACATCGAGTCACTTGTCCCCATTAGATTTCTTTCAAATGACTAACTTTACAGTCAGTTGAGGCTACTTAAATCAGTGATTTATGGTTCTTCAAGTTTTAACAAGCCCCAAAATAGCATTTCTAAGAATGTATTTCTAACAAGACTGTTTAAAAGACTATTTTCTCCCCTCAAATCAAGAAAACAAAAATGATGATTTTGAAAATCCATTTTGGCAACCTAAAGAGAAAGAGCCAACATGCAAGAAGTGAGACACCTGTCAAGATTGCATCAACCACTCTGCACTGTGGTCCTTCACCACTCACCCAGGGAGGCCACACGTTTCCCCACAGTAGTATTTCTCAGAATTTCATGGGCACAAGTATGACTTGGGAATCCTAAAACATGGAATGACTCCGTGCGTGTGGGTCAGGTCTCAGAATCCGCATTCTTAACCTCCTCCCAAGTGACGTCCACACTACTGGTTTGCTGACCACACCTTGAATAGTAAGAGTTTAAAATGGTTTTTCTGCCCCAGACTCTTTCTTCCAGGTAATTCATCTCATTATTACTCAACACTCCCTCCTCATGGTGTTCATTCTCCTAAACAAGTGCCTTGCACAGTTCTCTGCGGCCTCTCAAAACAACGCCAATCTTCAAGCCCTGGCCTACTTATTAACTTTCCCTCACGTTATTCATCAAACTTTAAAGGCTAAACCCGAGTCAATCACAACTTCCTTAAAGCTCACACTCTAGAGAACAATGTACTGTTAATCTTTATGTTAATAAGTGCAACAGTAGTTCAGGAGAGAGAGAAGGCATGATGCTGAGGATGTTCAAGGAAAGCTTCCTTACAATTTCAGCTATGTGTTAAATCACATTACAGATTAAGGTATGAGAGAATATTAGTACTTCCCATCATAAAAATATGGTCATTGGCTTATTTTAGTTTTGAACATTTTGATAATCTTCAAATGAATTCTGTAAATTATTTCAAAGTGATTTCTGTAATATTTCTGAAAACAATGTTTAGATTTTAAAATGGCATATACCAAGTTCACACACTGGAAATTTAAATATTATTAAAAAGTTAATTTCCACCAAAGTGATCAATGCAACCCCAATAATATATATGCTGTCAAGCAATTCAGTGAGAGAGACTTTATAACAAATGGTGCTGAAACAACCAAATATCTATACGGGAAAAAAAAAAATGAACCTTGACCGTCTACCTCACACCATATACAAACATTAATTTAATAAGGATCAGAGATACCCCAAAGTAAAAGTTTTAACTCTAAAAAGCTTCTCTAAGAAAACACAAGACTGTCTTTGTGACTTGGAGTAGGGGAATGCACAGAAAGGTTTCTTATGGAAAACAAAGAAAATAATGATTATTACAGAAAGTTTTGCTAAACTGGACTTATCAAAATTAAAAGCTTCTGCTCATTAAGACATCATTGAGAAAATAAAGCAAGCTACAAAATGGTAGACAATATCTGCAACCATATCTGACAAATGGCTTGTATCTAGAGTATAAAAGAAATATTAACAACTCAAGGCGGGGAGGGTACAGCTCAGTGGTAGAGCGCATGCTTAGCATGCATAAGGTCCTGGGTTCAATCCTCCGTAACTTCATTAAAAAATAAAACCTAATTACCCTTCCTAAATAAATAAATAAATAAATAAATAAATAAATAAATAAAATTGTACAAAAAATAAAATAAATGCTCTTTAAAAGAATATTAACAACTCAAAAGTAAAAGAAAAAACAATTTTTGAAAGGGCACAAAATCTTCAAAAGGCATTTTACACAAAGATATATAACTGGACAATAAGTACTTGAAAAGGTGCTCAATATCATTAGTCAAATGAATGCAAATCAAACCACAATGAGACACACTACATACCCAACAGATGGCTAAAATAAAAAAGACTGCTCCAGTTTGCCAACATTTGGTGTTCCAATCATAATTTCCATACATTATTGTATGATGGTACAATCACTTTGAAAAAGGTATGCTAATTTCTTACACAATTAAACATATACTATCCCATGACTCAGCAATTCTACCCCTAAGTACTCATCTAAGAGCAATGAAAGTGTACGTCTACAAAAAGACCTGTACATGAGTGGCGATAGCAGCTTTATTCATAATCACGAAAACCTGGACAGAGTCCAAGGGGCCATTAACAGGAGAATAAAATGTAGTATATACACATAGTGGAATATTACTCAGCAATAAAAAGGAACAAAGTATTGATACATGCAACAACGCGGCTGAATCTCAATTACACTGAAAGAAACCTTACATGAGAGTACAGATATACATGATTCCATTTATTTGAGGTTCTAGAACAGGTAAGGCTAATACATGGTAAAAAGAAATCAGGCGGTTGCCTCCAGGGGGCAGTGGTGGGAGCTGAATTTTGTGGGAAGTTAGGTATATGCATTTGTTAGAATGCATCTGATACACATAGGATTTGTGCACTTCACCATGTATTAATTTTACCTCCAAAAACTGTAAACAAATACTGACCACTAGCTAATGATACACCTGCTAGAGTATTTAGGAATGAATTACAACCATCTCTGCAAATACTCTGAAATAAATGCGTCATAAAAATAAGATGAATTGATAAATGGCTAGGGAGATATAAGTGGATATGTGATAAACCAAATAAGAAAAAATGCTGATTGCAGAATGAATCTAGGTGGTAGCTATTATGGGTATTCACCTTTTAACTCATTCAGCTATTCTGAATACTTAAAAATGTTTGTAATAAATGTTGGAGGAAAATGAAGTTAGTAGACTTTTTCTGACAAAAAGCAAGTCTGACTGAACTAATTGGTTTGAAATAAGAACCATCTTCATTAAATTAGAATTTATGGTTGACAATTTTCATAAGCAGAGCAAGTTAAAATCTACAGACACAAGGTTTTAACACAACATAATTAAAGTGATTGGATAAAACGCATTTAAAATATTATATTTGTAAAGGCATACTTAAATATTAAGTATGCCTTTATTTTAATTTTAATTTTCTCAATTCTGTAGGTAAATTGAGTTAAACAAGGTCTCTAAGTAAAAGAATAACAGACATATTTAGTCATCTGATCTCCATAAACCATTCTTGGTATACTTCCATAAAACAGAGAAATTCAATGATTGACGCCTTTAGGTAACAAATCTTTTCACATATTAGATGGTTTCCAATTCTTTCTTTTCTACAAATATGAGGGAGTGAATGGAACTGCTGGCAAGTAAATGACTAAAAATAATGACAGATGACTGACTTTTTGCACAGAACTCAAGGAGTTCAGACAATTGAGCGGCACTGCTCTAACAATGCCTTTATTTCCCATCTACTTATTTATGTGAACAAGTTTACTCAGTAAAAGCACAGATCTATAAAAACAGAAAATAGGAATGTATCTGGTGTTGAAAATCCTGAGTCATTCTAGCAATAAATGAGTCATCCAAAATTACATGAGTTATAAAAACGCCTCATTTATCTTGTGAAGAAAATAATTATTAAATAAAGAATAAAATTTTATGAAAAATTTTAACTTTTAGATTGTCTTAATCAATTGTCCTAGCAGTCAATGTTCACAACAACCCAGAACTCTTCAGCGTTTTAGTTACAGGAAATAATTTAAAATTTCAATTTATATACTGTTTTTGTTGCAGAGAAATATAACATGATCAACAAATGACTAAAGTGTAAAATATTACATTAATATAAAATTCTACTTTTTAGTAAACTAGAAGTAAACTAGAAATACAAGTAAAGAAGAAAAGGAATAATGAAAAATTTCCCACCGTGAAAGAGCTGGATTTATATATTTTTAAATAGATAATAGGTATCAAATCTCTATTTTGATTCCACTGTATTCATTTTCCAGGTATACTAAAATTTAGATAAGAAGTTAAATGAGAAAGGACATTGTATTTTTTTAAAATTTTTTTTACTGTGGTAAGACATACATAACACAAAAAATTTACCATTTAACCATTTTAAGTGTACAATTCAGAGGCATTAAATTCACCAACATTTTTGTGCACTATCACCACCACCACTATCCACTGCAAGAACTTTTTCATCTCAAATTGAAACTCTATACCCATTAAACACTAACTCCTCACTAGCCCCTCCCCTAGGCCCTGGTAACCCATCTTCTGTCTCAATGAACTCAACCATTCTAGGTACCTCCTAGAAGTGGAGTCATACAACTGTTGTCCTTTGTGTCTGCTTATTTCACTTGGCATAACATCTTCAAGGTACATACATGTGGCAGCATAGGTCAGAAGTTCTGTCCTTTTTCAGGCTGAATAATATTCCATTGGATGTACATACCACATTTTGTTTATCCATTCATCTGTCCATGGACATCTGGATTATTTCCACCTTTTGGCCATTATGAATAGCACTGCTACAAACATCAGTGCACAAACGTGTTCCCATCCCTGCATTCAGTTCTTTTTCATACATACTTAGAAACAGAATTGCTAAATCATTTATGTTTAATTTTTTTTAACATAAATTGTTTACCATATTGTTTACCAGAGCAGCTGTACCATCTTACATTCTGCAATGTGCAAGTGTTTTAATTTCTCTACATCCTCATCAATACTTAGTATTTTCTGTTTTGGTTTTTTTATGGACAATGACCATCCCAATGGGTGTGAACTGGTATGTCACTGTGGGGTACATGGTTTTTAAAAACTGGGATGTATACAAACATATGTTTAAAGATTGCTGCTGCCTAATCCATGAATCCCCAAGATCATGTTTTTTAAAATCTCCCCACACTAGGTTTTTGTTTAACTGTGTTTTTCTTCCTATACTATGCAAGTGGTTCTAAAGGCAAATGCTATCTTCTTGCCGGATTCTGCCTCACTGACTACAGTGATGGTCCGTAGGTGGGCATCTGGCCCAACATGGGCCAGAATAACCCATCTCTATGACTAAAGAGGCCAGTTCAAGTATGAGCTCAACTCAAAACAAGGTAATTGGGACTCCTTCCTTGATATTTTTCCAACTGGATATAGAGGAGAAAGAATCATTTCCTGCCTTTGTGATGCCAGAGGATGTAAACGTAGCCCCTTCTTCAGATAACAGGCAATTGTGCAAAAGGAGAAAATGAAACTCACATTGGGAGAGAGGCAGCAAAGAGACAAGAATTTTGACAAAATTGGAGGCCCTGGATTCAGCGTCCTTAGTTTTTCAGCAATTTCTTCCTCATCTGTGCACTATATACCAACAGCCTTACAACACATCCCACATTTTGCTAAAGTTCTAATTAGCTGTTTGATCATTTGCAAATAAGACTGTTCTGTGTAGTTCAGGCCCTTTAGCAAGGATCGACCTAACAAGTAATTAGGCAGGATGAGAATCTCTGGGACAAAAGCCCCTCGTGCCCCGGCACCAGATAAGAGTCAGACCACCTGGTTAAACCTTTTTTTCTTTTCTTTTTTTAAACTAGAGAGCACAAAAGGCCCAGAGAGGGCCAAAGTGACACAGCCACTCAGTGGCAGAGGTGGGATCTAAAGCCAGATCTCTTGGTCCCCAAACCAGGGGTCAACCTGCTCTCCTGCCTCTCCTCTACTCTGGGGCACTTTCTCAGGCCCAGGTGTATATATATATATATATGTATGTGTGTATGTGTGTATGTGTGTGTGTGTCTCTCTCTCTCTCCCTCCCATCTCAGACTTGTTTTTATCAGTAAATTATTAATGGATCCTCATTTCCATTAGGCCCCCATGGAGCTTTGTTCTAAACCCATCCCAGGCTACCAGGAGTTCAATTCTTAGTACTAGCTCCTCCCCTCAATCTCCCACTTACTCAGTAAAACGTCAACTTCCACATTCTGGTGCGTCCAAGATGCTACCTCCACGTGCATTTATTATTTTTGAAGAGGACAATTTAATTTCTTCCTCATGGAGGACAAAAAAGACTGCTGATTCAAGTCAGTTCCACCTGATCTATGGCTGGTATAGGAGTTTCTGAAGCAGGTTTTGAAGACTCCAGTCCAGAGTCCTGGAATATGTGCTGTCCAGGTGGTGTCCCCAAGTTGTATAAGAAACTAGTATAACCTAAACACAATGAAGTGCTACTTTATCTGATGCCATACTGTTCAAACTTGGGGTTTTCAGAAGTTTCTTAAACACTACACCAAATTGGAGACACCCAACGTGCCAAATGATGACAGACCTAGAGAATACAACAGCTAGTGATTTTAAAAGACTGGGTGCTTTCATATACTAGACAGTAAACTGCTACAACGTATTTCCAGAGAATAATCTGACATGTGCACTAAATGCTTTTAGAGATTTATCCTGTGTCCAAATAATCACAGATATAGGCAAAAGTTTAACTTCAAGTACTTCTACTAGTGTTTAAAATAGACACCTATTTAAAATAGACACCTATTTAAGCAAACTATCTCCAATAATTTGAAATTCTTAACTTTTTGTACCATGAACCATCCGGCAATATGCTAAAGCCTATGGATGAATACTTTCTAAGGATAATGTTAAATATATAAAATAGTGATCATAATTTTGTAGTGATAAATATAACCATTTCAAGGTTTGTGCAATGGCTGTAAAGGAATCAGACAGGAAATGTCTGATCATCCTACTGATGACTATTATTACTGTCAAAGTACTAGGTCCTGCTAATATTATTGTGATTTGCTGTAAACATTTACAATCAAAGAAATGCTACATTTCAGTTAAACATTGCTAAAAATAAAGATCTAACTTTTCATCTGCCCAAGACATTAGACTAGCTGAATTCTACCATGGACCCCATTAATAATCCCATAATACATCTATCTACATAGTAAAATGCTATGTAACCTTGAAAAAGACATAGAAAATTAAGGACAGAAAGATAAAAGGAAGAGAAAGGCCAACTACTAGTGTGTTCAGAAAAGCTTTCACTTAATAAATATGTATGTTAGACAAAGACTGGAGAGATACACTAAAATGTTAACAGTAGTTATCTCTGAGTAGTGGAATTACATATGATTTTTTTCTTCTAATGTATCTGTTTTCTTAAAAAAAAATTTTTTTTACAGTGAACACATTATTGTAATATGAAAAGAATAATATTCTTAAGAAGGGTAAGGTAACTCAGATTTAACATCCCCCAAATAAATTTGAAAAATTAAAACTTTTACAAAGTCCATATTAAAAGATTTTAAATCTGACATTAGTTCAATGACAATATAAAATTAGCGTAATTCAATACATCACAGAACACTAACAATAGAAGAGACTTTGACGTCTACTTAGTCGAACCCCTCATTTCACACCAGAAACACCCTCTCTTGTACTGATTCCAGAAGCCTTAACCCTTGGCCTCTGCACATTTCCCTCTTCCCCCATTAACTGTAGCCATTTCTTCTTCAGTCAATAAGATGTAAAACATCCACATTCAGAAACTGAAATGCAAACACTAAAGTGGGAGGAATCCTACCTGTGACGACGACACAATGAGCCTTAGCTTTCAGTGGCAAAGCCCTGACATTCCAGCAGATGGGGATGGTACCATGCAGACCAAGACTTTCAGAAATAAAACATCACATTCCCTACTTCATAAAGCGAGAAAAAGAGCAGGGTCTATGGAAAGGCTCCAGAGCAACCTTACAAGATGTGTTTCTTTTCACAGACTGGAGTTTCAAAGTTGGCCCCCCAAGGCCCCTTTTCCACCACAGCTCTTCTACCTACACTTGTACTCCTCTCCACTCAAGTCCAAGTGCTGTTCTGCCCACTCTCTACACATGATCGTACCTGGAACTGGGCTGAGAGTGTAAAAGAGCATCAGGTCGGTAGTGCTCAACACAGTGTGGGACAAACACCGAGACGCTGGCAGGTTCCAGCCTGTGCTCGTTCTCCACTCCACAACCAACTCTTCTTCCTATAACAAGCCCTGAACACAAAAACAAGCCCAGGCCCACCCCTAGGAGCAGCAGCAACACCATTCTACAGATTCTCCATCAGCTCCCCTTCACATCTAGCGGCCAGATGTTCATGACTTTCCAGAGTGCCCTGTGAGCCCCAACTGTCCATCTATGCCAATGCTTCCAAAGGGCTGGTCAGTAAAGCTTCCCTGATCTTTCAAGCCCCTGACTCCTCCCTCAACTGTGTAATGACTAAGTCCTATAATTAAATCCCTTAGTCCATAATGCTCATCATGGGTCTGCTTCCCGATCAACCCTGATGGACACTGTATGGTGCAATGGAAGTCATCCCCACAACACGCCCACAGTAAATATGGTAGCTGGGAATTTTTCTCAGCCGAAGACATGAGCAAACCCCGATGGAAGAGGCCTAGGTGAACAGAAGAGGATCGATGCCACTCCCTGTCCTGCCAATCCAACATGTCCAATTCAGAGCCCACCAGCCACATAGGCCACAGAGTACTTGAAAAGTACTTGTTACAAGTGGGGAAATTAAATTTTTAATTTTACCTGATTAAAATTTAAATTAAAACACTGGCAATTCAAGTCTGTTCCTGGAAAACTTAAGTATGGTTTAGAACAACTTGAATATGTGAATCTACATTTTAACTTTATGACATCTAAATACGTATCAACTCTGATGAAAATGTATAGTTCAAATTGAGATGGGCTGTGAGTATAAAATATAATGCATGCTATTAAAATAATTGCATATCATTTCACAATAAACATATCAAACCACTGTTATATACCTAAAACTAATACAATGTTATATGTCAATTATATCTCAATAAATTTTTTTTAAATTTCTAAACTTTGAAGACTTAGTATAAGAAAATCACAAATACCTCAATAATCTTTCATATAAACCACATGTTTAAATAATATTTTGGATTAAATAAAATATATTATTAAAATTAAAAAAACACCATATGGAGAAGGCATTAAGTCCATTTTACAAGTACTGACACCAGGATCAAAGGAGGTAGAGCAAGGTAACCAAGGTGACACAGCTAGCACTCTGTAGACTCACACTGCATGTGCTTAAAAAAGGTAAAAAAACTGGGGGAAGGGCACTGCTCAGTGGCAGAGCGCATGCTTAGCATACAAGAGGTCCTGGGTTCAATCACCAGTAGCTCCATTCAGTCAATCAATCAACCTAATCACCTCCCACCCCTAAAACAAACAAAATAAGGTAAACATCTCAAGACAATACATAAATACAGAGTAAAAAAGATCACTTCCACATTCTTTCAACACTCCTCCATCCTCAATCCTACAGTCTCCTCCAAATGAAAGAGTTTTATATTCCTTTTACACTATTTTTGATGCATGTGTGAACAACTTTACCAATACTAATATTATCCAACTTTAAGTTCTGCCCATGTAATAGTTTTTTTTAAAGTACCTATTACATGAGATTCTCATGTGTCAGGCACTAGCTAGGCAACAGGAATATGGTAAGCGAGGAAAAACAGCTATAGCTCTTGCCTTTATGGATTTACAATCTAGTAGTGGAGATAATCCAAATAATCACACAAGTGATAAGCTAGAATGTGAGTGAAGTGCCAGGAAGGAAAGAGACATGATGATATAAAGTATGTAAGGGGGTTCCTGGCCTAACAGGGGAATGCTGGTTAATATTTCCTTAAGTATGCTTTTCAAATATCTTGCTAATCTAAGTTACATCTGATTATTAGACAGTTGAAGCATTTTTTTCCCCAAACAGAAGAAATAGAGAACAGCAAGAAACTATCAATTTTCAGTTCTTTCGCCCTCTTTTCTTTGAGGGTAAGTCTTACCCTATGCCTTTACCTTTACATTAGCAAGCTGGTATTATTGTCCTCTGCAAGGTTAAAAAAAAAAAAAAAAAAAAAAAAAAGGGAAAAGTCTAAAGATAATTTGACTATATTTTTCTAAGTACTTGGTAAGATTTAAAGTACTTTAAACTATGGCACTTTTTTGCAGAGGCCTCTAATTTTAAATATTATTTTCCTTTTTTTTTTTAAGGGGCACATTAAACAAATTTGATCTCTCCCTCTCCAGGTGTTAGAACAAAGTTACTCAAGATACACTTTGTCTAGGATAGCCAGATTGCTGGTAAAAACTAAAACTCAACTCATCTGCATAAGAATGAATAGTGCCACTTACAACTTAGTTTATACTTTCCTGTTTATCAGCAAAGGATCTAAGGATATAGGTTCAAGCTGGGGGTTCACAGCTATTCTACATCTGGATTCTCATCTGTACACACACCGTTATACACAGGGGTTTAGAACCACATAGGGGTGTGAATTCAAGATGATTACTATTCCTAGCCATCATTAACATTTCAAAGAGTTAAAGTTGCCTGTAAGGAATACTTGCCAGTCTAAACCTATTTTAAAGCATTTCCCTATGGGATTTTTTCATAGAAACTAGATAAGAAAGAATTAAAAAGCTACATATCTTCTTTTAACTTCCTAACAAAGGAAGGAATCACAACTGTCTTTAAGATAGTTTGATTTTTCAGTGCCTGGTGGAGTTTCCACCCCAATAGAGGGAAAAAAAAAAAAGGTGAGCAGGAAGTTCAATAGGGAAAAGATAAAAGACTAATACTGTTTTGTTTTTTTTTTAAACTATTCCACTTTAAAAGAAATGGGAATTAAAATAAGAATGCTGGTTACCAACCTGGAAACATTAAAGATGTAATATTCAATGGTATTCAGTCATTTTGGTAATTTTCTTCTCTACACATGTGGTGAGAAAAGCACTCTCAAACTGCTGGAGAGGCCATAAAAAAGGGATAGCATTTCCATAAATCATCAAGAGTTTAAAAATTATTTAAATAGTTCAACCTAGCAATTTTATTGCAAAAAAAACCCCACCTTTCCTAAGTAAATACTCATAAATGCAGAGAAATATCTACCTATAAAGATTGTTGTCACAAAGCTATTAATGGTGAGAAACTATTTCTTTCATAATGGAATAGGAACTCAGCCATTAAAATTCCTTTATCAGCACATGATAAAGGAGAATGCTTAAGTGTCAGAGAGGGAGAATAAACCATAGAAATCATGATTATAGCTACACGAAAATATCCAGAAGTATGCAGAAAGAGACTACCAGTAATCTAAGCAAATGAAGCAGACTGCAGTCAGCACAATATATAAATTTGTACTAAATTTTCCAAATTGTCTATAGCAAATATATATTACAAGAACTCAGAAAATGGCTTTAAGAATTTAAAATCTGAATATAGGCTCTCTAACAAAGGAACTCATAATTTTAAAAACACAGTACATTTAAATAAAAATGAACTGTCTTCTTTTAAGAAAAAGAACTTGGTATTAAAACTTCTGGGATATTCTTTGGTCATTAGTATTAGAGTCTCTTTATGTTTATATCCAATACAAATGTTAGTAGTCTAGTACTTCTAGGATTCTGTTAGGAAAGTAAGATACAGTCAACGACTTTCTTACAGGGAAGTTCACTGCCATATTAAAAGTTAATTAACATAGCATGTACAACTTCAGATAAGAAAGGAAAATACAAAGTGAGAATTATCTCCTTTCTCAAATTCCCCAGCCCAAGAGGTGTCTTTCAAAGATTCTTTCATACACACAAGGATATAAATGCACAGTTTTTTTTTAAAAATGTACACAAATTTACTACTTCACTTTTTTTCAGATATATTTTGGAGATCCTTCCATATGTGCACATACAGATCAACTTCCTTCTTTTGTGACAACATAGTCCATTTTATGAACATAACATATTTAACTATTTCTCAACTGATGGACATTCGGTTTATTCCTAGTAGTTGTATTTCTAGTTCTACAAATAAGGCAATAAACATCCCTCCACTTTATTTTGTCTTTCTCAGGCAAATATACTTGTTAAGTGCACAGACTTCATGATCCAGCAGCTTTAAACTGACAGATGCTGGCCAAAATTGCCCCAGGAGTCACAGAAGTTTAAATTCCTAACTATACAAGGACTATTTCTCCACACTCTTCCCAAATCTTACTTTTTATGAATCTGACAGGTAAAAAATAGAATCCCATTGTTTTAGTTTCTGATAAGATTCTGAGACTGAATGACAAGGGTCTGTCATATCTCCTTAACGTACTTTTTTAAGATTCAGCATTCTTTCATTTGTCTGTCCCCCTTTTCCTCCTAATAGTTCCCATCTCAGAAAATGGATCCACCTGTTTGCTAGACAAAATTTGATTCTATTCCCCTTCATGCCCCATTATCAGCAGGTCTTGTTAAACCTACTTCTGAAATGTGTATTAAATCTATCCACTTACCTTGCCGCCATTAGTATCATACTAGCCCAAGCTAACACACACTCCTCACCTGGACTACTGCAGCAGCCTCCTGATCACTCTCTGCTTTACCACTTAACACACTTCCTACCCCCCATCCCCCAAAGCCTTGCCACTCCTTAAGTATACCAGCTTCAGGTCCATCCACCCACCCCAAGGCCCTCCTGTTTCCTCTGCTTACAACAATTTTATCCTGGTTTCTCTGCATGGCTGGCTCTTCATCATTCAGGTCTTCAGCCTGCCTGTCGCTTCCTCAGAGAGAAGCCTTCCCTCAACAGCACGTGGGGAAACAATTTATGTAACCGCTAAGCCCCAACCCGAGTCATTCCCTACCATGACCCCTTGTTTTATTCTTTCCTACCACTTCGTGTAAACTGACATACTGTTTGTTCCTATTCCCCACCATACTTCTGCTGTAACAGTTCATAGCTCTTTTATGGGTGCACATCTGTTCACATCTGTATTCACAGCACCTAAAACAGTTTATAATATGTTGACTGAAAGAACTGCCTCTTCATATATGTTTTAACCATTTTTACGGGGTTGTTAGTTTCATTAATTCATAAGAATACTCTGTAATTTAAGAAAGTTAACCTTCTGTTGTGTATTGCAAGTATCTTTTCTCCTTGGTCACTTATCCACCCATTAAAAGCATACAATTCAATGGTTTTTAGTACTTCCACAGAGTTGTGCAATTATCACAATTAAATTTAGAACATTCCATCACCTCAAAAAAGAAACCCATTCCCTTCGGCTGTCACCTCCACTCCCTCCTACCTCTCTCAGCCCTAAGCAACCCACTAATCTACTTTCTGTACCTACAGACTTGCCTATTCTGGGCATCTCATATAAGTGGAATGATGTAATATGCTGTCCTTAACTAGCTTTTTTCACTTTAGCATATTGTTTATAGTTTTAACGTGTTTTAGCATGAAACAGGTCTTCATTCCTTTTTACTGCCAACTATTCCACTGTATGGCTATAGCACATTTTGTTTATCTACTTATCAACTGACAGACATCTGAACTGTTTCCACATTTTGGGTACTATGAAAAAATGTGGTTATAAACATTCATGCACAAGTCTTGCGTGGACACTGCTTTCATTTCTCTTAGGTGTACTCCTAGGAACAAATCTGTGGGTCATACAGTAACTCTACATTTAACCTTCTGAGTAGCTGCCAAACTGTTTTTCAAAGCAGCTGTATTTTACATTAGCAATGTGTAAGAGTTCTGGTTTTTCAACAACTGTTACTGCCTGTTTTTTTTCCCTCACATCCATCCTACTGGGTGTGAAGAGGCTCAACTGTTCGAAGATCAGACAACGTGAACAGAAGAGGATGACTGCAATGGATCAAGACACATCAAACACACTAAACCCATGAATCCACACTGACACTGAAAAACAATTTACTGGTCAGCTCTGAAGAATTCTGGAGAATAAGCTCAACACTATGAAAGAAAATACAGAAAAATAATCATGCATTTATCTGCCTTTACTAAGTGTTCTATTCTTCAGGTTAACCGAATAGCTGATGAAAGTAAGTTTACTTTTGTAAAAGTGTATCCATTAATACACGAACGCTTGAGAATTAGAGAACTGCTATTTGGCAATCCCTAATAAATTAATGCATCTAGGTAGTGATCATCAATAGCTGCTAAGATCACTCTATAGAAGTATCCAATATGACCTACAAAGTATTCTCATTCTGAAGTCAGGCTGGAGTAAACTTATTTAGTATCTGCACACAAGCTTTCAGGCAATCTCAAATACAAAGGTCACTTAAAAATACAAATTACAACCAGTATTAACCAAGTATTTTCAGAAAACCAACAGATTCAATGACGCAGCAGTCTTAGCATAAAATCTTGAGGGAATAAAGGATAA
Source organism: Camelus ferus (assembly GCF_009834535.1). Taxonomy (NCBI): domain Eukaryota; kingdom Metazoa; phylum Chordata; class Mammalia; order Artiodactyla; family Camelidae; genus Camelus; species Camelus ferus. Next base: position 10,259,424 of record NC_045722.1, on the reverse strand, counting down.
TAAAGCCAAGAACAAGATTTTAAAATAAATACTGTATGCCTAGGAAGATAACAGACTATCAACTGGGGACACTGAAAGTTAAAATTTGATTATGTAAGTAAAACCAATATGTGGTCTGAATGGTAGAAAAGAAAGAGCTAGAAAACATCATATTGAGGTGAAAAGACAAAGTAGTTTTTTCAGAATTATACTAAGCAGGAGGACAAAATATGTTGAAAAATGAAGTAAAATTGAAAAAACTACTCACTACCACTCAACTGGACACTTCCTAAGCTCTTCACATGTACTATCTCACTTCTCTTCACAATAGGTACTAGCCTAGAGGAGAATTAAAATAAGGGTTAAATAAAATTTTAAGTCATTTAAGCTTCATTTCCAGTAATGGCTGACAAGGTGATTCAGATTAACCTGCTTCCCCCAAAATAAAAAATCTTCAATTAATAAAAAAGAGAGACATCATCTTAGATCTCAGAAGACAAGAAAGACCTACCAGTCTGATTCTGACAAAAAGCAAACACCCAGAAGAGAAAGCAAAATACCAGAGTACCAAAGTCACGGACCTTATGAAAGTATCTGCCAGTCAGCAATCTGGGGTTTTGGTTCTAAAGCCTGAAGAGGCAAAGGGAGGGAAGTCGAGATTCAAAGCATGCACAGCAGGGGGTCTAACAGGCCACTGCATCTACTGACCTACAACCCCTGTGGTACCTCAGGGTGAAAATGAACCAGAATGAAACCAGGGCTCCAAACCTCTGCCAAGATATTGGAAATTAAAATCTCAAAGGTGGAGTTTAGCATCAAATGAGGCAGAGTACAGGAAAAGAAGTAAACTAGAATATAGGATAAAAATATCCCACATGAAGGGGAGAAAACAACAACAAAAGGAAAATACCAAACAGAGAATGAGAGAAGGACAGAATGAGACAGTAGAATAAATGTTTAAATAGACTCACTGAATAAGAAGAGATAAAAATGAAGCAGAGGAAATACATGAAGAGATAATGGCTGTAAACTGAGTACTAACAGATACAAATCGATGCATATAAGAATCCCAAGAACTCGCAAGCAAGAACAACAAAGATATCATGTGTAGACTAAGAGTGAAACAGCAGAAAAGACTAATATACTAATAGGGAAAATTAAAACAAAGAGTAAGAGACAGACAAGAAATTTCAAAAAAGAGACTGATTTGTCAACAAAACCTCGAGACCCTGAAGATAAACAATATATAGAGTGGAATGATAAATGCCAAGCAAGAATTCTGTAACCAGCAAGTACATTCTAAGAAATAAAGGTGAAATAAAAACATCTTCAGGGAAAATTAAAGAATTCATTACCACTACATTCACACTAAAGAAAACACTAAAAATGTTCCTCAGGCAGAAGGAAAATGAACTCACATGGAAGCATAGAAATTCAGCAAAGAAGAGCAACAAAAAGAGGATACCTGTGAGCAAGACTAAGTAAATAATGTTTATATAAAATAATTCCTCCTGGGATTTAAAAATATACAGTTAAAATGCCAAGTATGAAAGCTGTGGAGACAGAGTAACTGGAGTTCTGTAAGGTCCTTGCATTTTCCAGAAGTGATAAAAGCACTAATTTGTGGTAGTAAGTCTAAGATATATGTTGTAATTTCTAGGATAGCCACAAAAAGAACAGTAAAAGGATGTTTAACCGAACAATAGGAGTAACTTTGAATAAAGAGTACTTGATTTATCCAAAAGGACACAGAACATGAAGGACTAAGAGAAGACCTAATAAAGATGATAGATTTAAGCATAAGTATGTTAATAGTTCAACTACATGCTTTAAAAAAAAAACTGCAATTAAGACACATACTGGCAGAATGAGTTAAAATCAAAATCTTAACTATATGCTGATTACCAAAGTCATGTCTTAAAAATACAAGGTTGCTGACAGGTTGAAAAATACAAGAAAAGATACACCATGCCAAAAATAATTAAGGAAAGCTGGTGTAACTATACAAATATCAAAATAACGTTAAGGCAAAAACATGAGATAAACAAGAGCATTTCGTAAGTACAAAGGGACCAATTCACAAGAGGACATAATCTTAAAATTTAACAGTCTACAAAAATCTATAAAGAAAAAAAAATCAGCACATCTAAAAGGAGAGATAGACAAGACTGTAACAAAAGCGAGTGGTTTTAACACATTTCTCTCTCGGTTAACTGACAGACTAAAAAAAATAAAATAAAAATAAAAAGGATCTGAAACATAAAATTAACAAACTTGACCTAACTGACATAAACAGAATACTCCATCCAACATGTGCTCAACACACCTTCTTCAGAAGTATACACAGAACATTTGACAAAGTAGGGCATAAAGAAAGTCTCAACAACTTTCAAAGACTAAAATCACATGGAAGATATTCTATGATCATAGGAGAATTTAGATAAAATTCCACTATAAAAAGATGAAAAAAAGTTCTAAATGTTTTAAAGTTAAACCACCTATTTCTTCAGGGGTCAACACAGCATCCAATGGAAATTAGAAAATATTTTTAACTGAATGATAATTAAAAATTTATCACAAATCATAGAATGCACTTAAACCCATGCTAAGAAGGAAACATGTAGACTTTGATGCAAGTATTAGAAAGACTGAAAGTTTATGATCAGGATGGTATCAGTGAAACAGCAGAATAAGGACCTGTGAAAATTCTTTCCTCCATAAAACCAGGGAGAACACTGGCAAAATGTGTCAGAACAGATTTTTCTGGGCCTCTGGAAATTAAACAAAGGCTTGCAGTAATCAGGAACATTTATTTAAAACACAAAGACAAAACAGCAGAATCCTGGCAAAAAAACTATTCTTTGTGGCCTTTATCTTGCACTCTTCCTGTCTCCTCCTCCCTAGCTCTGCAGTAACCTTGAAAACCAACAGCCCACAGTCATAATGAAAATAATCCACCAGTTCAAAATTTAAATAGTTATATAGGGATATTTGCATGTGGATAAACTATATATAGAAAAGCACAGAAAGATAATGGTTAAATCTGGGGAAAGGGAGATGTGATCATTAGGGAAAACATGGGGAACTTTTGGGGTACTGGTAATGTAAGTAGTAGTTACATAGATGTTTACTCCATGACTTACAGTGTACAGTGATTTCAGCAAATTCCTGGACACGTATGCTACACTTAATTTAGAAAAGTCAAGAAAATCAGTTCAAAAATGAAACAAAAATGATAATCTAAAAAACCAATGAAAGTGACTGAAGTCTAAATATGTACACACACATCAAAACTGCAATAAATCATAACCCTAAAGAAAATGAGTGTAAGACCTAAAGAGGCACTTCAGGAAATAGGATATCCAAAGGTCAACAAACATGAAAAGGTGCTCAACTTCCTGAGACATCAGGGAAATGAAAATTAAAACCGCAATAGAGATGCCGTCATACACTCACCAAAATGGCCAAGGTGAAAAAGACAGTACCAATTATTGGTGAGGCTGTAGAACAACCCAAATCATCTGACACTGTCACAAGTATAAACTGGTGCAATCCCTGTGAAAAACTGACAGCATCTATTAATGCTGAAATCACACATACCCTGTAAGCCAATATTCTCTCTGCTAGGAGTACACCCAAGAGAAATAAATTCACCAAAAGACATGTTCATAGCAGCACTACTCATAATGGCCTCAAATGCCTATTAACAGCAGTGAATAAGCTCGGCACATTCATACAACAGAATACTGTACAGCAATGGGAACAAATGATCTACAACCACTGGCTGCAATATGGATGAATCTCATAGCTGAAGAGTACACATTTATGACTCTATTTATAGCAACTCCAAACAGGTAAAAAATTTATGCATTTAAAAATCAGCATGGTGGTGTACCCTTCACTAGTGAAGAGGCTGCAGGGTCACCAGGGGGCTTCTGGTCTATTGCCTTTGTAGTTAAGTGGACATACACAATGTGTTCAGAATGTGAAAATTCATTGAATCTGCATATTTATCACTTACATACTTTCCTGCATGTTACACTTTGATAAAAAGTTAAATTTTTAATCACTTAACTGTTAAAGCCATATATTAAGCTTCCACAAAAATTTATTTTGTGGGAAACAGGACTTCCCAAGAGTAATTTGAACTGTCTCCTGTTAGCTGGGACTGAATATATTAAAGTTTATTTCAGAATAGCTTTTCAGATAATTTAGTGATGATACTGTTTAATGATGCCCCAGAATAAAAAAGGAAACCATCTCGGTCAGAAATTCAATATATCAAGCTACAACTATACAATTCTTTGGTCCTAAATTAAAAGTCAGCAGTTCACCTAGATCTGGGTGCTGGGTGCATGCTTGTGTTCAGTTTGACAAAGTGTGAGCTCTTTACTTACGTTACTTTTCTGTATGTTTATTATACTTAAACAAAAAAATCTGAATCAGCATTTCAGTCCCACATCTTACTTACTTTGAACTACTTTGGCTAATCTATCCCTTTTATAAGCTTTCAAGCTATTTTAAATGGTTACGGAGAAGTCTCATCTCTGAGTTAACATGAAACGTCTCCCTCCAGTCACTGCCCCTAGCCATATTATATACTCAGATCTCTCTACCTATCCCTCCCTTAAGGTCATCTTACCAATTTTCACACTGTACAGACACTTAATAAAAACTCAGTTCATTTATGCTTTAATCACATTTCCATTTACAGCCGATTTCCTTCCTTCCTTCCTCACAGAGTTGAACAGATTATGGCTTAAAGGATTAGGGAGTGTGGAAAGGGCCCTCTAGGTGGCAGGCATCCCTCTCATGAAGACTGTGTACATCCTCTCCACACGGCTGCTTGGGAAAGGGACCTAGCTCTGGCCTAACCTTCCAGCACCATCCCAACACCTACCACCCCACACACAACAAGGGCCTTCTTGGTGGGATACTAGCCCCAAAGCTCAGGCCTTATATGACTTCCCCTGAACCACAGAAAGTCACAACTTCCCTGCATGTCAACCGGTAGGCATTAAGACAGCTTCAGCTACTCTCCTCCTCTTCCTGCCTGGCATCACCTTCCAATTTCTCTTTCATCTCTACTCAGTCAAGGACAGAGAGCAAGTCTGCTGTCTAACAAGGGGCTCAACCTTGCCTTCTTTCTTGGAAGCATCATCAGTCTACACAAATGCTTCTCCTAGAAGACCTTGCCTAGCTTCACAGAGGAAGCAGCATCCCACCCTACTCTCCTACATGCTCCACTGAGTGGGGATGGAATCACGTCAAATGCTACCCTCCAAAAGCAGCCTTCTTATACAGACCAGGGGAAGGCTGAGATCATGTTTGTGGTAGCAAGAACAGCTCTGTGGCCTCTTGATAAGTCCTCAGTGAGCCCTCACTTTTGGGGACTGACATTGTACCACGGTCACTTCACACTTCTTCATTCTCAGGGTTGGACCCCAAAGCCAATTTTAAAGCAACAAGAAAAAAATCTACTCGACCTCCAGTTACACTGAAATAACTTTCTCTTCTTAAAGGCCTATTTCAAATGCTGCTTTATCCAAAAAGTGCTTCCTAGTTCCCTAACCAATACTGCCTCTCCCTCCTTTGACCTTGTCACAGCACTTCTCCAATAACACCTTATTAACTGAGTGTGTAGTTCTGTTACTACTCTTACTGAAAACCATATGCAATGAAATTTTGTCACAGTTAACAAACAGCCTTGCAAGTGACTTGACTCAAACATTTGTTCAAATGGAAAAAATAAGTGGTACGTAACTATTGCAAAGTCAGGTATACCTACATGAAACAAGTTTTGCAATTAAAATTAATTGTCATCTATGCAAAATCCAAACAGCAGTGTGAAACACTGTGCCAAAATACACCATTTTTAACAAGTTCTTATTATAAAACATGGGTTTTGTTTTTGTTTTTTTAAAATAAGAACTAGTGGGGAAAAGTACCCCCCCAAAAAAATCATCTCTAATGCCTTCACTGTTACATTTACATCTTGTTATTCCAGTCTTTCTCTGTGCATTTATACACACCTAAGACCATATACTATTTTGTACTTTGTTTTTTCATTTCGGTTTCTGTGATTGTCTATGTCATTAAGTAGTCTCCTACAAACAGCACATTTAATAACTGCAGAACATCCCACTGTATGGTTACTTAAGCTTTTGTTATCACCAAATTGTCCCTAGTTATGATGCTGCAACAATCTTGTTCTTAAGTTTTCATAATTCTGATTATCTTCTTAGGTAACAAAATTACTTTTGACCAGAAGCTACAAATTCAGGTTATTTCATGGAAAATACATACCCAGGTTTACTTCCTCATTAACCACAAGGTGGGTTTTTTTTTTGCTGGGGAGACCTGGGAAAGCTGCTCTCTGCCGTAGGCCACACAGTGCTCCGTTACCACTTGGGACCAAGAGCCCATAGCCCTGAGCCAGTATTTCAGGTGGGGACAGGGAGACAGCTGACCATACAGTGGGGGCTAGGTATGTGCACAGGGCCCAGAACACCTGCCATCTTGACCAGAACCTCTCCTACAATCCCTTGATGTCCCTTCAAACTTCAGTACTGCTTCCTCATCTGAGCCCCAGGAGAAGAACCTTGAGAGGCATTTGGGGGTATGTACCATTCTGTCCTACAGGTGGAAAAACTACCAACTTTATCAGTACCCAAGGTTAAACTTAGAACCCAGGTCCCCCTATTCCTTCAAGGTACTCTTCCTATTGTACCTTTTGAATGTGTGCCCGAGAAGGCTCTGAAGAAGCCAAGAAGTCTATACCTTGTAGTTTGGCTAGTCACTGACCTGGGCAGAGTGTAATGGTAACACTTTCATAAGAGCCTGGCATCTTACCAGTGAGGCCACTGGGCTCCCTGGCCAACTCTAAACATACACTCCTCAAAGCTCCTCTCTTACTGACCATGGGTCTTTTCCTTTACTCAGGTCAACAACCTAGCATAGCTGAAAAATAAACACCATAAAAGTTTCCAGCATGTCTGAAGCAACCCAGTGAGATTTAAGTCATTGATGCTTGTCATTCTTATTTGAATATAATTCATGCAATTTTCTCAAAAGAGAAAAACAACACATATGTAGAACCAAACAGGTTCTCTGAGTTTTTAGTTCAGCATAAGCTAAAGAAGAATAAAGGTTAGCTCATGGCTTACTCAAATTACCAGAAAATAAATTACATGTATATTTTTTTGGAAGTTAAAAGAGACAAGACCCACCTGCAGCCCCCACCACCACGTTCTCTCATTTTCTCTCTAGCACAATTTAATAAACAAATTAGACAATTCCACAGGTCAGTCTCCCTCCTTCTCTTAAACACTTAGCTACTTTATGTTCACATGTTCCTGCATTTTTGTGGGAATTATTTCCAAGGCCAGGCTAAATAATCAAAGAGTCCATAACTAAAACACAGCGATTACCATTCCTTTTTCTGAGAATCTCTGTTGTTATCAAATATTTTCAAGGTCCATTTAAAAAATTAACAACATGTTCACTTTCATCTAAAATAATGCAAACAAAAAATATCCCATCAACATTCTTAAAATATGGTGTGACTCCCACAAAAAGATTATGAAACACTGTTAGGACATCCAAGCCTCCTTGTGAAGTATCATCCTCAGGAGATGCTGCCTTCTCCCTCCATTCTTCTGCGGACTAGCCTAAATATCATAAAAACCGAATGCTTGTTGACTTACACTCATGTCTAAAAGCAATTAAAATATTCAAGAGTTGCATTATCCAGTACAGTAGCCACTAGTCATGTGGCTACTGAGCACCTGAAACGTAGCTAGTTCAAACTGAGCTGTGCTATAAATGTGAAAGCAGACATTGGATCTTAAAGTCTTACTACTAACAAAAGACTATCTCATTAATATTTTTATACTGATTACACATTGACATAATATTTTGCATATATTGGGTTAGATAAAATATTATACTTTTTAAAACTTTTTAAATGTAGCTAAATGTGACTCTCTTTATAACTGTACGTATAAATAGTCCTGAAACCTTTGACCTATCCTTTTTCATCCAATCTTCCTGTAAATCATTATAAAATAGATCTCTGTATTATAGTCAAAGGCAGTCTTCACCCAGAAGGGGACCCAATCCACAGGCAAACTACAAAAGGGGCAAGTGTTGCCAGAGATTCAAGGTCATTCTTCAGAGGCTTCACGAGGAAGCTGCCTAGAAACAGCTCTGTATATGCATGCCTAGTACATCCAAGTTTTCAAATCTAAATCACCTGGCAAATGGTCATGAATTCCTCGATTTATGGGTGTAGTGCAGACTCTACTGAAATCCAGAGAATTATCCAATATGGCATTTATCCTTCGAAAGATATTGGCATTGCTACATGTGGAGAGCGCAGGTGCTTCCTGGTTGTCCCAGCAATCTTTTATCCTTCCCGCCTCTTCTTCCTAGACACAGAAAAAAGGTATTTAGGTTTTCTACTCTCCTTTATGACAGAGACTTCACACCTTCTTTCTTCTAACCCACCACGATGAGTTAGATAAAGTAACAAGGGCTTGGGTTTCTTGCCTATATATTAAAATACTTTGAGTGCTCACTGTGAACAAGATGCCCTGAGAGAACTGTAAGAGGGAAAAACACCAAATGTAAGGTGCTGCCTCAAGAACCATCTAACGTAGTGGGACGTGTCCAGGAAGAACGGCATGGGAGCAGCAGCATGAGCCTCAGAACCAGACATACCTGATACCCGGTTCAAGTCCTGGGGTTTATCTATACAATAGATTATTTCACAATAAAAAAAGAATGAAGCAGTGATACATATTACAATATGGGTAAACCTTAAAAACACTAAGTGAAAGAAGCCAGTCATAAAAGACCACATATTTTATGAGCCCATTTATATGAAATGTCCAGAATAGGGAAATCTAAAGCAGATTAACTGCCTTCAGCTGGAGAGGTGGGGAGGAGGCTAGAGGCTGGTGTCTAGTGGGTACAAGGTTTCTTTTTGAGATGGTGAAAATATTCTAAAATAAGATTACGGTGATGATTACAAAATTACAAATATGCTAGGAATCAATGATCTGTACACTGAAACGTGAACTTTATGGTTATGTATATCTCAATACAGTTGTTTAAAAAGTTTGATTCTGTCATTTATGAGCAGTTATTAACCTCTATGCCTCTGTGAAATGGGAAAGGAGTACCCACCAACCTTGTGATAAGGTGTATACAGCATTTAGCATGTAGGAGCTGCCAGTTTTTACACCTGAAGATATAATTACAGGAAAAGACTCGGTAAGGACCAAGAGTGGTACAATCACCACCCAAAGGGAACTGTTTAGTTATACAACTCTATGTGGTCATTAAAAGCACACACAATTCGTGTAAAACATTACTGAATGAAAAAAGCACTCCCAGATACATAAACATGAACTGAACCCCCGCTCACACACAACTGATTCTTTTGGTATTCTCCATCTCAGTAAATACAACCACCTTCCTCCAGGCACCCTAGAAAGAAACCTAGGTATCATTCTTCACTCTCCAGTCTCCCTCATCACCACATCCAATGCCTGACATCTAAGCAATGAAACACTGGCTGACAGACTGAATCTTCTAATGGGAGTCTGAATCATCCATTCTGTGATTCCCAATTACCTTGGGGAAAATTAAAAAAGGAGGAAACTAGTACCTAAGATCTCATAGCTGACTACCTCAAAACACAACCCAAAAAAGCCTGGTGTTATTTCGTTTAGACTATTAAAATCTAGGTATAAGCATGAGAATGACCAGAAACATCTATAACTTTGTAGACTCTGCAGGATGGCCTTAAAGGGACAAACTTGAGTCCCATATCATTTTCAAGCTCTTGAAAAGACTGGTATCCTCTGCAAGCTATGAGGATGACCAGAATACAAAGACCTGCAAGGTTGTTTTCCCAAGCTTTCCAGAGAGATGCCACTGACAATGGATAAATCTACTGACACAAGCCCCTTTTCACAACTGTAGATTTCTAAGATGATTCTCAGCTTCAATAAGGCAACTTCACAAAGGCTAAAATACAAGCATTCACAATCAATCTGAAGACCTTAAGGCGACATGCTTCATTCGTTCACTGCCTAATCTGCCTAATAACATTAACCAACTGCCCACTACCTACAGCTGCATTCTAAGGGTAGGCAGATTAGCCAAAAAAAATTTTAAGTCTAGAAAGGGAACTAAACCTGATTATGTCGTGAACAACCACAACACAAGCTACAATGTGCTGTAAACATAACACTGTCCTCTAAGCCGAGGGGACTCAGAGGAATAGAATGTATCTGGAAGTGAGGGTAAGAGGGAGGTCTGAAGAACAGAGAACAGAGCAACATTAACAAAAGTGGTCCAGTGTGGTGGAGCATTAGGTATGGAGAAGAAAGTGGACTGGAAAGAGGACCTCATATGCCAGGTTAAGGAGTTAAAATTATCTTCTACATCAAAAGTCTCCGCACTTTAAAAGTCCCCTCTTAATATATAAAAATTAACCTGATTTTTATTTACTATGATTACCAGATCCTGGCCACACTTAATGGCAAGTAAATGGTAACCATATGTGACTCTTAGAAGGAAACCATGAGCAATTACATGAAAGACAGGAGGCAGGAGAACCAATGAAAGCGTTACCGTAGTCCACAGGAAAGATGCAGATCTGAAGACCTTCGGGGAGAAACGTGCTCCCCACTGCCCCCGGCCCCACCACCACCAGGAGAGCGGAAGGTCTAAGATTCTTACCATCTCAACAGCCTGAAAAAAACATCTAAGAATACTCCTGGCATGGGGAGGGTATAGCTCAAGTGGTAGAGCACATGCTTAGCATGCATGAGGTCATGGGTTCAATCCCCAGTACCTCCTCTAAGAATAAATAAATACTAAATAAACCTAACTGCCTCCCCACCACCAAAACAAAATTTAAAAATAAAGCACACAAGAATATGCCTGGCCAACTCTGCCCCATTCCCAGAAGGAACATACACCAAAACCTCCAAACTTGAGGGAAATGACACATGGAATGCCTCTCTCCATCCCTTTAAGTACACCAAATGAGAGATCTACAAGACTTTATATAATTAATAAAAGTAGAAATATAATTTAAAAAGTAAAAATATAATTTAAAAAAGTAAATACCCCAAATTGCTTAATCAGATCAGTAAGAACCAACAGTTTGCCTCAAGTAGCCAATTTAGAAGGAGAAAAAAAGACCAAAGCCAGCAATGTCTGATGGGGACGAGATCTACCACTTTCCTTATGTGGACAATAGGGATAAAAGTAATACTACTATTTCATAGGGCTTTTTGTGAATGAATACACATCATGTGCTTGCAGAGTACCTGGTACGTAATCATGTACTGAACAAATCAATGTCGGCTATCGGTAGTATTTTTACTATTACACCAAGGGGTCAGAAACCACCACAGGGATCCTTGAAGAAATACAATCTACTTGCTCTTTAAAGGAGAAAAATGAACTAAAAACCTATGCCAACTATTCCTTTGAATACCCCAGGCCCTTCCATGCCTAGTCTTCCTAATCATTTCATTTAAAAAGCTCAATTACAAGACTAAAGACACGATAAAAATCAAACTACCTAAAACCTGAATCTACTCTAGAATATAGTTACCTTTTTAAAAATTCTCCAGTTAGATAAAGGCATAGTTTCTCATTTTTGAAACAGAAACCTTGTATCTACCCCATTACTTTGTATATTCTAACTCCAATCAATTTATAGGCCTGAGTTTTATGAACTCATGTTTCACCATGACAAAAAATAGGTTTTTTTCCTTGGCTATGCTATTATTGCTTATAGCTTTCACTGTTATTTTCTGGCATATCTTGCTATAAAGTGAGATCATGTGCAGCTTTTTTGACCTTTATTTGGTCTTTCACTATGGATAGGAAAGTAGGCTTTAGAGATTAGAGACATATAAGAGAACACAAACCTCAGTACTATTGAAAATCATGGATCAACATGAAGAATTACCTGGCAGTGCTAGAAAAGAAAAACAGTAATTCTTACTATTACTAGCTAAAAACAGCCTCAAGATGAAACCAGTTATACGTATACCTACTTATTATCAGAAAGAATGGTTCACTAGGAATTTCTGTTAATATAGGCTATTTTATAGCAAATCACAATTTTGTGCTTTTTCACAGGCATTGACACCATTATGAAACAGTGGTGTTCTACAGCAATAATCCTTAACTGGAAAGGGCATGGGGGGACTACAATCTGAAAAAAGCATTTCCCTTTTCCACAGGGAAGAATCCTCCCCAAAACTTCATTGTTTTGAAAAGTAAAAAGAAAAGCTTTGGAGTACAAATACCAAGTTTACCACTTAGTATCTTCTCTGAGCCCTGGATGCCTCAGGTACAAAACGGAGTACAGCACCTACTTTGTAGGCTTTGTGGTTATGAGAATTCTATAAAGTGCCTGGATATGCTCAGTACCTTATTACTGACAAATGTCCCCCAATTTCATCACTGTTACTCAGAAGTACATTTTCAACTTAGTTCATTCCAGGCAAGTTCATTATAACTCAAAATCTGAAAAGAAACAAAAACGAATCCCTGCTGTATTAGTGGTCCCCAAGACCACCCCCAGGTTCCATGATTCACTAGGATGACTCACAGAACTCAGCATATAGGTATACTCAGCATATATGGCTAAGATTTATGACAGTCAGAAAATACAGAGCAAAGCCAGCAAAGGTGAAAAGATGCCTAGGGGAAACCAGGTGCAAGTTTCCAAGGGTCCTCCTCCCAGGGGAGTCACACACAACATACTTAATTCCCACAGCAACAAACTGTGACATGTGTGAAATGTTGCCCACAAAGAAAGCTTGGCACCCAGGGATTTTACTGAGGGCTGGTCACACAGGCAGCCTCTGTCTGGAATATACCAAAATTTCAGACTCCAAGAGGAAAGCAAATGTTTAGCATAAACCATACTGTTTGTGCAGTTTAAGTATAGTAAGTCACTCTTACCAGTTCTGGGAATGGTGGGAACTCAAAATCCAAGTTCCCAAACACCAGTCAAAGGACAGCAGTTAGGTTTGCTATGTTAACTCATTTTTTTGCACACCCATAAGCGTAAGTATGGATAAATTGTTCACATCTATAACATCTGTAAGATGGATATTCATATCTCTAATGTAGTACTATACAGAAAAAAAACACCTTCTGTACTACACTACAACTTATAGAAACCTCAGATACTAAATTAAGTGAACAACAGGCCAAATGCAAGAGTACACACTACATGATTCACAAGGAGTTCAAAAATAGGCAAAACCAACCGATGACAACAGATGGCAGAAGAGTAGGTAATTCTGGGGTGGGGGGTGGTGGATACAAAGTGGAAAGGGCACAACAGAACCTTACAGAGTATTGGAAATGTTCTGTATCTTGATCTGCATGATGTATAAAAATAATAAATATGTAAAAATTGATCAAGTTATACACTAATATCTACTGCCTTTTACTGCATGTATGTTATCCCTCAATTTTAAAAAAGTTCAAGGAATAGACCAGCAGGGCTTAAACTTGGCCACTAAGGTCAAGTCAGACCATGATGGGCCTTGAATGCTAACTAAGGGGTCTGGCCTTACTCTGTGGCAGGGGTTCTCAAAGCGAAGGCTGTGGACCTGCCCTTTCAGAGGTCCACAAAGTCAAAACTGTTTTCATAATTCTAAGATATCACTTTCTTTTTTCACTATGTTGACATTTGCACTGATGGTACAAAAACAATGGGAGTGCGTAAAACTGACACCTCAGCGGCAATCAAGGCACTGCCAGTAAACTGCAGCAGCAGTTACTGTATTCTTTACGCTATGAATTCCCAGAAAAAGCCAGACTTACAAGTTTTCTCAGGTAAGCAGTAAAAATTTTATTAAATCTCAGCCTTTGAGTACATGCCTTTAATATTCTGTGAGACAAATGAACATAGTTTACGTGTAAAGCCCATTTGCTTCATACCAAAGTACAATGATGATCTCAATAAAAAGTATTTATGTGCTTGAGTTTCAAGAAGTAGCCTCTTTTTTTATTTTTCAAATGAAACATCTTTTCTACTTGAAAAACCAACTGACATTCTATGATTATCAACTTTGGGTATTTTGCAAACATTATCTTGAAAACAAAGTAAGCGAGTCACTTCAAAAAACAAATAAATATCAGTACTTGTTGCTAATGATAAAAACTTGAGCTTTGCAGAAAAAATATGAATTCTGGAAAAACCATTATCTGCCACCACTTGAACCTGACACCTTCCTCAACACCTTAAAAGACTTTTCTGATAAGACCGGTGATGCTATTAACCAGTGGTCAACATCTGCAATATTGCATAACTCAATGAACTATTTATCAAATGATTAAAATATGTTACAAGATCAGGCATAGGTAGATAACTCATCCAAAGTGCAAGACAGACCAGTGCATTAATACAACAGTGCACGAAGAGTACATGGCTTCACACTTCCTGTTGCAATTAGAGCTGGCCCTCTGTATCCCCAGGTTCCTCATCTGCAGATTCAATCAACCACAGAGTAAAAATGTTAGGGGAAAAATTCCAGAAAGTTCCAAAAATCAAGTTGATTTTGCCATGCACTGGCAACTATTTTAAATGGCACTTGCAGCGTATTTACAACTATTTACATAGTGTAAGTAATCTAGAAATGACAATGTATATGGGAAGATACAGGTTATATGCAAATACGGTGTCATTTTATATAGGGAGCTGGAACATGACTGGATTTTGGTACCCATTGGGGGAGGGGGGGTCCTGAAACCAATCCCCCATGGATACTGAGGGAAAACTTTAACCTTTAGAAAGTTACCACTTGAGTTTTGGTGTAGTACCAAAGAGGAATAGTCACAGTTATCTGAAAAGGCTATTAAAATACTCCTCCTCTCCCTACTACATATCTGTGGGAAACAAAATTTTCCTCACATACATCAACCAAAACAACACATGGCAACAGAGTAAATACAAAAACAGACAACAAAATCCAGTTTTCTTCTAGTAAATCAGCTACTAAAGAGATCAGCAAAAATGTAAAATGCTCACTCTTCTCATTTTTTTGTTTGTTCTGGAAAATATAATTGTATTAATATGTCATGAATTTATTTTTTTAGTAACTAATAAATAAATTTACTCTTTTCAGTTTTAATTTCTAATGGGTAAAAATTGATGGATATGATCCACATGCACAAAAGCTCTTGATGGCCTCAAAATTTTAAGAGTATAAAGAAATCCTGAGATGGAAGTGTTTGAGAACCACCACTTATGGATTAGGTAATCAAATTTGCACTTTTCAAAGATCTTATAGGAACATCCAGGAAAGAATGCAAACATCCTGAAAGGCTCAAGAAACGTCTGTAAGATTTGATTGGGAAAAATGAACTTGGTAAAAAAAGTTCCAGAACAGAAAGTGTGAGAGGGAAGAGGATCTTATGATATCAGATATCAAGGATTTAACAGATGAGGAAAGGGTGAGGCAGTAAAGATAGAGGGGTTACTCTGTACAAAAGCTTGACAGGGAAGCTAAGGAAAGCCAGGGAGGCTGGTTGCTGGAGGGGGTGGTTGTATTAGGAAAGGTCTAAACATGGAAGAGAGGTGATCATGTTTACAGACAGAGGTGAAAGTTGTAGCAGAGATAACTGACCAAGAGGTCCTGAGGGTATGAGAGAAGATGGACTCCAAGACACAAAACTGCTCTTTGAGTAGGGAGGAGGACACTCTTCAACAACTGCAGAAAAGGGATAGTAGTGGAAGCTAAGTCCAACTGGAGAGGGCAAGAATAGGGCCCATATGACCAACTGTCCAAGTTGGTCTGTTCCTCACAAGAATTTATGAGCTTACCTTGTCTCAATATAAAGAAAAAGACATGCTTAGCAAAACTGAAAATCTTTCTCCAAATCAATCAGCTTAATAGAGCACTAGCACTCAAATCAGAATCCCAGATTCCAAACCTATTCTTCCTTCTGCATCAAGGCAGCCTGAGAAACAGGAGAGGAGGGGAGGTGAGACCAGGTCAGGGAACTTCTCTGTGGTGACTGAAGCTGTATGGGGAGTCTCTTACAAGGGCAGGGAAATACCGTTCTTTGTGCTTCACCTGAAACATTTGGAAGCTTTATCATTAAGAGGTCCTCCCGAACCGAGGCAGGGCAATATGACAAGGAAAAGTGGCAGGTGGAGCTGGCATAACCTCCTGACTGGCAGAGGCAAATTCAGCCTCTTCAAGTCCAAAAACCCAAGGGAAGTTTGAGTTTCATTTTAAAACTCCTATATTTAATCAGTAACACCTCACTAGTTACTCCTATGGTGGTGATCTGGGCAGGGGTGTTAGAAAAGATACAGGAAAAGGCCCTCTCTCACCTAGTGCTCACCACTCAGCTTAGAAGATACAATTACCCATTAAGACCCAAGGATCAAAGGTCTGAGGGAATCTGTCTGGGGAGCAGTAAGACCATTAGTATGGCGGAGCTCCACACAGAGACACAGGCGTGAAAAGGCAGGAATAACTAAGAAGGAAGGTGAAACAAGTAGACTGAAAATACTCATCCAAGGCAGACCTGAATTTGTGGTAGCAATGGGAATGGAGAAGGAATGGAAGGATACAGTGGCCAAGGGAGACAAAGAACTAGACAGCATCAAGGTTCTATCGTTACAGAAACTGGGAAGAGGTTTCCAAAGGAAAGCTACAAGTATGTATTTACCTAGCATCCTTCTGTACTGGGGAATTTAGTGGCTAAAAAAATTTTTAAAACAAAAAAATACACCCAAACACAGTTCTTTCCCCCCAAGAGAAAAAAACAGACTAGTAATTGGGTGGAGGGGATAGAATTAGATTAGCCTCAGGAGATGAAGAAAGAAGAAATTGGTTGTTTTGAGATCTGCTGGGTTTAATATGCCTCAGACAGACACATTTATTCAGCAGGCTAATGAGAACTACGGGTCTTGAGAACAACCAGGGCTAAAATGCTCAACCTAAAACTTGACCACATAGAGGGAGAACTGGTGCTAGAGGAATACACAAGCCCTCTGTATAAGGGAACAAGGATGAGCCGACAAAATGAACCAGAGGGAACACGGCACTCAGGGGGAGGAGGAGGAAGCCTGTAAGTGCCAGGACAAGAAAAGATCTATCAGACAGACAAAGAAAAACTAGGAAACCATAGAGTCTTATGAACCACTGGGAAATTTTAAATACAATGAGATAATCAGAGACCAGCATAGCAGAGGGCAAGGTGCAGGAATTCTAGAAATAACACTAGTCCGGAAATAAAAAGACCTGCGTTTCAGTTTGGCTCTATCATCCTCTCACTGTATAAACAACCACTTTTCCTTCTACGCTTAATTCTCCTTGTCTGTGAAAATGGTCAGACACTATAATCTGGGCTTGCTATCAACTCCAAGTTCTATCTGGGAGGCAGACAGGTCTCCAACACCTTTTGAGCTTGAAAACAATTCCAAAATTACAGCTTTAAAAAAGTCTCAGGAGGAAGTGCAGACTCAGGAGACAGATGGTGCCAGAGCCAGAAACCAGGAGCACAAAGCCAGAATGCAAAGAACACAGGTGTTAAGTAGTAAGGATTAAGCGTTCTGTCAAAAGACACAAAAAACTCAATCTGCTCTTCAAGGTAACAGCTTTCCTTCAATAAGAGGAGAGCTACTCCCACGTCTTTATCAAAGAAGACTTCAGGCCAGAGTACTAGACCTGTCAGGATGGTACATGTCAGCATATTGTGCCGGCTGGAATAAAGAAAGCAGTAACACTATTGTAGTCCAGTTACTCCCAGAATCAGCAGCTACATGCAACCATGACCCATTTTTAGCACACAAATCAATCTTTAGACCTGTCCTCTGGGGATTCTCCAATTATCTCAAAGAAAGCCATGACAAAATGTCTTAAATATTAAAACAGAGTGTTAACTCACTATAATCTGAAAGGGTACTCCAGCCATGCAGGAATACTGAAAAGTGAAATAGAATTCAAAGGCTATCCATGCCTAAGAGTTCTTCAGCACCACTGAAAGCAAAGCTCAACCCTATTTAGTTGAATATTAGGAATGTTCCTGCTACATCTGTTCTTTTAAAACATTCACATTATATTAAGAAGGCAAAGTAATCCCTAACAGGAGTCTTTTTAAATCCCTGTAACAAAACTCTGAAAATTATGTCTAGAATGTAAATGCAACACTCTCAAATTTGGAAACTGACTTTTTACGGAAAGTCAGATAACTTTCCTATGAAAATATGAAATATTTACACTTTCAGTTCAATGTTTTCAGTCAATTTACTATACTTGAGAAATGCCTTGTTTCGAGGGTCCTATCTTGAACACAAAAACCTTCAGCATTTGCAATCTGTGCTTATAGACGATGACAAGCTTGCATAAGCAGGTGTAACAAAAATTAGGCTGCAACAATTGGAGGAAAGAAAACAAAATGCATTTCCAAAGCTGCAATGTGTGGGGCAGAAGCCAGGTGGTCAGCAGAATCCAAACACTGAAAGGGTGCAATTGGTGCTTTAGTTTTAATTCAAAGAGAAGCAAAAATTCTTATATAACTTCCTCCACTCCAATCTCTAGCCCAACCCCCTTCCAACCTACCCCTCCCCTACCCCCAGGTTTTCTGGCAAGTTCTCCCCAAAGTCAGTACAGCTTGGATACTGCCTAGGAAAAGCAGATTTGTAGAACAGGATGGGATTAGCACAGCTCTTCCATATGAGAGAAAATAATTTGCTATTTGATCCAGTGATTCTTTTACTGCCTCCACCACTAGCTACTGAAGCAACAGCCTAAACACTAATATCTGGTTCAGTATGCATTCTTATCTCAATCTTCAACCCAGAAGTACTACCCACTAATGAGTTTGGAATTTGTCCTTTAAGCAAACACATATCAATGTTAGAAAACAGTCATTCAGCTGAAAACAATGAACGAGAAACTTTGCATAGATACTACCTAGTATACGAACACTAAAATACCAGCAGAGAGCTTCTTTAGTCATCTCACCCTTCCCCTCCATCTCCAATTCACAAACATCGAACTCACAGCTTAGTGCTTGGCCTGTAAACGTAGTTAAAGAAGCAGCCGGGGACAGGTAACATTTCATAGTTTCCATCTTTCCAAAAACTTCTCAGACAACAGGTTAAAAAAAAAAACTCCACTGGTTTGTATTTGAGTCTGCATTCTCACTAAAAAATCTCTTTGGCAAAGTCTCTGAATATGCTCTTTACTGCTTTATATCCTTTGGGGATAAGATACAGAAATAAAGGTACCTATCACTTTACATCTGCTAGTGTGGCTGTGTACACTGCTAGAATTCTGAGTTTTGCCCAGAATGAAACCCCAACCCCTCATTCATGATGCAGGGCTCTTTTATGCCCCGGGAGCTTACTCCAGATTTTACCATGTATTCCTAAAACCCGTATTTATTCTTCCTGGAAATCTAAGAGACAAAATTATGGGAATTTTAGGCTAAGCCAAGATGGCGGAGTAGAGAGACTCACAGCTTACCCTCCCCCACAAATACACCAAGAATTACATATACAAATCCACTGAATCGCACAGAAAACCTACTGAACTCTGGCAGTGTCTCTCATTTCAAAATACAGGATTCTCACAAAATCCGATAAACAAGTTTATACTGTACAGCACAGGGAACTATATTCAATATCTTGTAGTAACTTATGGTTTAAAAAGAATATGATAATGAATATATGTATGTTACTATATGACTGAAATATTGTGCTGTACACCAGAAATTGATACAACACTGTAAACTGACTGTACTTCAATATAAATATATATAAATAAATTATGAGAATTTTAGTTAAAAGAGAAAAAATGAGGTTTAGTAAGCCCTGTTCTACTTTTACAGGTCTTAAAACAATTATATAATTTCAAATTTGCCTTGTCTCAGAAGAAAAATGTTGCTGAAATTTAACCATCCTGAAAGAGGAAAGTCTTTTGTGCAGAGGATTGGGAGGGTCACCCCCACAGTGGGAGGAGCCTGACTTCTCCAGACCTCTGGCTCTCTCAGGGTCAGCTAACTGCTCTGACACACATCATGGAATGATAGACACAGCACATTCCTCCTGACATCAACACTGCTGCACTAATGCTCAGAAGACCCACACTGACTTCCACAGCAACCTCCAATTCCCTCCAATGCAGCTGAGGCTCAATTTGCCTATAAATGTGACCAGCCGGTAGATCATCGCATTTTCTATACAATTCACATCACCATTAACCCTCTGACCACCCCCGACATACCAGAATACCATAATATCACAGGTTGAGCTATGGCACCAGAAAGACCTAGGTTCACACACCAGTTTTATCACTTAATAGCCTTGTGACTTGATTTCTAAACCCTTTTCATCATCTGCAAAATAGGGGGAATACCAGAAAGGGATGTTTTAAGACAGAGATCCCAAACTAGCCCTCAGGTTAAATCCAATCTCTAGAGACATGTTACTTTGATCCATGTAGTGTTTATAATTTGTTAATTGCTACATTAAAAAAAAAAAGAGATTGGCAGCTTTACTAGGAGAGAAGACAAAGATCAACTAACTCAGGGCCCATGCATCAGCTCTCTAACCTTCTGCCTGCTGTAGAGGCTGGCATAGCTCTCCCCAACCTCACAGGGAGCCTGCGCCAGAGAGATGTCTGCAAGACAACCCTGGGGAGGGAGAAAAGCAAGTGTTTCTACATTACAGACAGGGTTACATAGAGGCTAGTCAACTCCAAAATCCTAGCTCTATAAACTGAGCATGTACTGCCAGGTCAATCCTCAAGTTTAAATTACATCACTGTGACAAACGCCAAACTCTACAGCAACGTGCTCTGTAAATACAGTTCAGCTCGAAGCATGCTCGGTGAGGGTGCTCCAAGACCAGTGGTCAGCCCTAACCCTCCTGTCCTGAGGGGCTCCCGACAGCCCAGACTCCATGGAGCTCCAGAAGCAGCACTTCCTTCCACTCCTCTACCTACGATAAAAACCAACCCGCCAGGAAAACCACCAGCAGCCTGAGGTTTCCAAGGTTTCCTTCTGCCTGTTTGCATTTATTTTTGTTTTTAACCCAGCACGTGTCCCTGGGCTCAAACACAACCAGAGCCTAAGAGTGCAAACTATCCTCAAGAGACACACACTTCCAGCTGGCACATGTCAGCTCTGTCACCTGAGGGGCACACGGGAGGCAAGAGGGCCACCTATGGCTTCCAGAGAACCAGCTCCGACCCATTGGCCCCTCTCTCCCTGCAAATGACGCAGACCAGCGGTTTGCTCAGGTGCTGGAGAGAGCGAGGCGGCAGATCGGTAGCCACGGAGACCAAAGGAGGCAGCTGCCAGCGAAATGCAGCGCTAAGCAGAGCCGAGGCCGCGGGGCGGGGTGGGGGATGGGGGCCATGGCCAGCAACCCCGCCTCTGAGAGCTCTCCTTAAGTGCAACCTGGAGCAGGGCACCATGCAGAGGGGCAAGGCCTGCAAGGCACAAAGTGCCACCAAAAAATAACCCGTGCACACGAGGATGTGCTCCAGAGCCCAGGTGTCCACCTGGTCTTTCTCGGTCTCTTGGGCGGCGCTAGGCCACTTACAAAGAGCCGGGCCTTGCCTGGGCCCTCTGGGAACACAGCAAGAAAGTCAGGGTCGACCTGACGGTAGAGAACACCCACGCAGGGAAAAAGCCGGGGGAATGACGCCAAGTGAGACAACCAAAGGTGAGTGACCTTTTCCTGGTCTGAGACCCCTCTTCCCCCCGGGGCAGGCACAAGCCTAAGAACCAACCAGGCTGTTTCCCAAGCCACTGCTCCACCAAACCTGAGACCAGAGCCGAGCAGGCACCCAACCCCTCACCGGCGTCTGGGCACCTGGTCCAGCCCTGGACTGAGGAGAGAATGACAAAATCATGGCCACACGCACGCTTCTCCACTGGCCAGGCAGCCCGTGGGGGAGAAAACCAAGGCTGGTGCGGCCTAGCTCAGCTCCACGCTTGAGGAACCTCCGCGGCATGCATGACCCCCGCCCATGGCCGCAGGACCCACCTCCGAGCCTCGAGGCTTCCCCAGAGCGAGGCCACGTTGCACGTGCGAGCCACCCACTAGCGCTCAACCCTACCTAGCCAAGCCAGCCCCCAGAATTCCAGCTCCTGCGCCAATCGAACGTGTGAAGCCACGTGACCTCCTGGGCCAAGGAAGTGCGTGCCGACTGCACGAGGGGCCTGATCCCTCCGCCTTAAAGGAGCCGCGCCCGCTGCCGTCGTGGCAATCTCAGGTGTCCGGAGGCCCAACGCGGGGGGGTCTCTGCCACCAGCAGCCCCGCCCCACCCAGGCCGCCCGTCCCCACCGCCCCCTGGGTACGAACGCGACTCGTTGGGGACGCTGCGAGGCGCGTGAGCTCCCAGCGCCGGTGGCTTCGGGTCTCACATGCGACGGCTGCGGGAGAAGGAAGTGTTCTGGACGCGGGTGCACCCTTCCGTCCGGTCAGCTCCCGTCTAGACATACACTCGAGGCCACCGGCAGTCTGCAGCGCCACTCGGAGGCCCCACCGGCCGCCCCCGGAGGGCCGCGGCGCCTTTAAGCCCAAAGGCCCTGAGTCACGAGGAGGCTCCCTACCCCCCCTCGCCACACACCCCTCCACGAGGCCCCACGCCCGCGGGCACGTGACCCGCGCCCCGCCCGGGACTCGCGCACACGGGGGGCGGGGGAGGGTACCGCGGAGCCGGCCGAGGCTGCGCGCGGACCGTTAGCAGTCTCGCTCGGGACCGCGGCCCCGCCCAGCCCCGCCCTGGCGGGCGGCAGGCAACTCTTACCAGCGGGAGCGCCATGGGGCTGGCGTGGCCCTGCGGGAAGGACGGACCGGCCGGCGGGCGGCTGGCCGGCACGGCGAGGGACGCGCAGACACGTGGGCACTATTTTTGCAGCGAGCCGCGCACAGCGCCGCACTCTGGACGGCTTATAAAGCCCCGCGGAGCCGCCCCCCGGCCGGATGCGAGGCACCTGTGTCGGCCCCGCCCGGGGCCCCGCCCCTTCCAGCATGCTGCGCTGAGGGCTCAGTCGCCCACCCGGAGCCAGGCGCCTGGACCCGGGCGGGCTCGGCCGCCGCGGAGGCTGCTGGCCACAGCTGCCCCCTTGAGAGGCCAAGGGCCCAAGTTAAGCACGCCACTCACCTAGTTACCCTGGTCAAGGCACTTACCTCCTCTGGGCCTCAGTTTACCCCTTATGAAATAGGACGCGATTTACAAGCCTCTGCGACGGGGCGGCAATATGCTTTGTCAGTAAAGCCCTCTTTACAGTGTCCACGCTCCGTTCCTTCCAAGGACCTCTCCCGGCGAAAGCCAACCCTACGTACCCCGGTCCGAGCCTTCGCTCCTTGGGCTCCAGGAGGCGCGCTCACTCTAGACTGGCTGCTCCGTGTGTTGGAACTGGTCGGGGGCGGGGGGCGGTGCGCCGGCGTCCGGGGATCCCGGAAAGTTCCAAAAACACCAGGGGGCCTCTTTGGACCGCAGTTCCCTGGGGAAACCGCTTCCGACGTTCTTGCCGGACTGCGACAGGAAACTTCTCCGAATGGGGAGAAGAGACAGGGCGGGGGTCCCGGGGTGAGAGACACCGTGGGTCGGGCTGTCGTCGGGAAAGGCGTCCTGGGGTAGCCGGGGCGGGGCGGACCGGAAGCTCCAGGCAAGCGCAGAGGCGGAGATGGCGTGCCAGGAGGGGGAGATCAAGCAAAGGCTGGGAAGGAGGACTGAACAGAGCGGCTCCATATGACCCGGGCGCAGGATAATGCGAGGGAAGCCTGGGCCCAGTTTGTGAAGGGCCGTTATTTTACAGACAGCGGGGAACTATTAAGAATTGTAAACAGAAGAATGGCAGTATCAGATCTCTTTTAAGATTTTACTGGAAATGTAGCAAAGGTTGGACAGAAAAGGGGAGAAACGAGGGAGTGGGGAGGAAAGGGACCAAGGTTTTTTGAGCATTACTAAGTGTTGAACTTGTGTTACCTCATCATCGTAATACAATTTTATAAAGCACTTACTATGCTTAAGGTTCCTCCTGGCAGTTGGGAAGAAGCAACTCCTGCCTTCCTGGCAGGCTGGTGAGGCTGGCCTGGATCTGATGCTAAGGGGAGGGCGGCAGATACCTGTAGTTTTCTGTCCAGGGCAATGGAAGGAGAGGAAGTCAAGGTCTAGTCTACTGTTGCAGGAGAATTAACTGGGAGAAGGTGAGGGTAAGAACCAGTGCTGGAGTAGAAGTCCACAGGAGGACTCAGAGTGACAGTGAGAGTTGGCCGGTCTCCATCCATAGAATATCCCCATGTGGGAGCTTCTTGGGTTGCTGAGATCATGAGCAGAGAGGGTGTTGGCTGCTAGGGCAGGACAAGAGGGGGCCCGGGCATACCCCTAGCTATAAACTGCTCTACCCTCTCTCTCCTTCAGACTTGCTGCTTAGCCACTTGCCCTCCCTCCTCAAAATGGCCCATTCCAGCTGCCCAGGAATCCACACCTTCTGGTTTAGCTTCACTGGAACCCTCCCACACCAGGACCTACCTGGGGCTCTTCCTTCTCTCAAAGCAGCCCATCCACAAGTCTCACCCTGGCCCACAAACAGCAGAGGACAGCTCATGCAAAGTGGTGTATCTTGCTTGTCCTGTCAAGGGGTGCCACACCCAAATACCTACAGCCCACGAGCCAAGTGAGGATAGGTGAGAGCACCAAGAAGGCCCAAGGCACATCTAAAAAGGCAACTAGCTTATGGATACCATGCAGGTCCCAGCCCAGCCAGATCTTTCAAGACAAGCTGTAAATGCAGTTTTGTTTTGTTTTTTAATGTGAAATCTAATTTTAAATGTGGTCAGTAACTGAAATTTAAAGAGCCACAGCCAGCATGTCCAGGGTCCTCATGCAGCTCATTGGCTGCTAACTTGTGATCCTTTCCATTTCTTCCTCGTCCCTGACCCAAACCTGAGTAAGATAAGAATCTGAAACCTGGAATTGTGCCCAGGGGAACAGGAATCTGGGAGCTCTTTCATATTTTAAAACTCCCAGCCATAGGAAAATGAAAGTATCTTTCAGGTGACTTGGAACAGAAATTTCTGCTGCATAAAATTCCTCTTCCTGAACTCTGTGTTGCAGGTAATAATAACAGCTGACTTTCACTGAGCACTTACTGTGTGCTTGGCACAGTTCTAAGTGTTTTACCTGGGTTAACCCATTTGCAGATGAAGAAACTGAAGCTCAAAGAAGTCAAGGAACTAGCTCAAAGACTCCCAGCTAGAAGTGGAGTGGAGACTCAAACCTAGGCAGTCTTCTAGCTTCAGAGCCTGAAGCCTTAACCAGATAAGAACAAAACATCCAGCACCCTATGTGTACACTACCTACTGACGGACCCAGAGCTTACTGTAGGCAATGAAGGAAGGGGTGGCTGAATCCACAGACGGGCATGTATTTGGTGAATCCTTGCTCCCTGCCTGACTTGGCCAGGGCTGCAGGTTCTACAGGAAGAACAGTACCCCTGACCAGAAGTGCTCCACGATCCACAGGGCAGGGTGTGGAAAGTGGCAGAGGTGGAGATGTTAAATGACTTGGTCAAGTCCCCACAGCTGGTCACTGGCAGAAGTAACAGGAACAAACAGGCAGCATTATCCATTCTCCCAGTCAACAAACAGCCTTTGAGCCCAGCTATGCCTGGCACCATCTCTGCAGTCAAGCCCCAGATTTAGAATACAGGTTTTAAGTGTAACCGTAATTGGCTGGACTTTTAAATGCATGCACTGGGGAGACAGGAGTGACCCTGTAGTCTTTTATATGCTCAGGTGTTCAGTGCCTCCACAGCAGGCAGAGAGCTAAAAGAAGAAAAGAGACTGCAGGGAGAAAATAATTTCCCTGGTTGAAAAAGATCAGAAGAGGAATTCATTTAGGAACTCAAGACCACAAGGTAAAGTGGGCACGTGGTGTCTACTCAACTTCTGCCAGGCTCTGTGCAGAAGAAACCATGTTCTTTGTTTTTTGGTTTTTTTGTGCCCTTTTAAGTGGGACAAAAGAAAGTGAATCAGCCCTACCTTTCATCATCCACAAATGTAAATTTTAAATGGGTTAAAATAGAAATATGTAAAGTATTACTTGAAAAATTTTTAAAAGAAAATATTAGAATATTTTTATTACCGCAGCATGAGGACAAATTTTGTAAATATGGGACAAAAAGCACAGGATATAAAGGGACATTGACCACATCATAACTTAACACCTTGGTTTATCAAAAGATATTTAAAACTTGAAAAAACAAGCCATAGATTGGAAGAAGGCATTTGCAATACTTGATCTATAAAGGACTAGTTTCCAGAATATATAAGAACTTCTAGAATGAGACAAATAGAAAAATGGGTAAAGATGGGGACAGGCAGTTGACAGGAGTGAAAACCCAAATGTCCAATGTTTGTTTGTATCACCAGATGCCTACCCTCACCAATAACCAGGGAGATGCAAATGAAGCAGTGGGATACCATTTCACACCTCCCAGACAAAGTGAACAAGGCTCACTATCCCAACAGCAGGCTCACCGCCAGGAAGGGTGTAAACTGGTTCAACCACTTTGTGACTTTTGTTTTCTGCATGTTTTGAATTAAGAGATAAACCACGTACAGACAGTGCACAGAACGTATAAGCTTAGGTGTACAGCTTGATGATTTTTTACCTGCGTAACCACCACCCATCAAGGCATAGAATCCTTCCAGAACCCCACAGGGTTTCATCACAAGCTCTTCCTAGTTTACCCCTCCTCCTTGAAGTAACTAATATTATTACTACTTTCCTCACAGATTCATTCTGTTTTAAGCATTCACATAAGCTTTTGGCCTTTTTCATTCAACACAGCACCTGTGAGATTCATCCATGTTGTTGCAGGTAGCAGTAGTTCAGTCCTTTTTATTGCTAAGTAGTATTCTGTTATATGGATATACCATAATTTGTTTCTCCATTCTCCTATTGATTGGCAATTTGAACCGGAGGATTATGAATGAAGGTGTAGTGAACGTTCTTGATATGAAGTCCAGCTACTCTGGTGAGCAATTTGGCAATGTTGTTAAGTTGCAGGTGAGTATACTCTAAGACCCAGCAATCCTGCTCGCAGGGAAACATGTTAGAGGAACTTTCCCACGTGTTAAAATGGGCAGGAGTAAAAATGCCAGTAGCTGTGTGATTCAAAATTGCAAAAATAAAATATAAAATACCTTACATCCCCATCAACAGGAGAGTCGATTGACAAATTGTGGTCTAGTCATACAATGGAATACTGTATATAAGCAAAAGTAAATGAAATAAAGCTAATCATATCAACATGGATGACTCAAACAACATTGAGTGAAAAACGCAGGACATAGGAGAACACATATTCTACAACGCCATTTACATAAAATATGAAAATATGCAGTACGTTACTGTCACGAAGTACAATACGATAGATTGTTTAGAAACACGTGTGTAGTAAAGGTACAAAAACATGCATGGTTCTGATAAGCAGAAAATGCAGAATAGTCATTTACTTCAGGTGGGGAGAGACGAGCTCGTGAAACGAGGAGTTGATGAGCGCTTTAGTTCATAAACCAGGTGATCAGTACTCAAGCAGTAATTTTATTCTGTAAACTTAAAATATAATTGTTTAAAGAGATTAAGAGATGGAGATAAGGGCAGGGGTGTGCTGGTAAATGTTTGGCAATTGGCTGCAGGGAGGGGAGTGATTTGTATTCATCTCTTTCTGTGGCATAAATACTCCTACTATGGCCAATTTCAAACTACCAATTTGATGCCAGCCGGTGCTCATGAGCTGGTGCGAGCCAGCTCCAGCACACCACTGACACTGAACGTGGGAGCAAACTGCTCTGAAGCTCAAGGCCTGTGGTCTAGGCCCCCTCTGAGGACTTTTCCAACACCCTGGGAGATGAGTCGACAGCTGGACTGTATTAATCTATGCTGTTAAGTCACCCCAAAACTAAGCAGGTTAAAATAACAAATATTTACTATCTCACACAATTTCTGAGCATTGGGAATCCAAAGTTGACTTAGCTGGGCCGTTCTGGCTCAGGCTCTCCTGAGGGTGCAGTCAAGCTGTCAGGCAGAACCGCAGTCATCTGAAGCTTTGCCTGCAGCTGGAGGATCTGCTTCCAAGCTCAGCCTCAAGCTCACTCAGTTCCCTGTCACATGGACCTCTCCGGAGGGCTGTAGGCTTTCTCCAAAGCAAATGACCAGAGAGACAGGGATGGAGGTACAATGACTATCAAAATCTCATCTCAGAAATGACACACTATTCCTCTGCAACATCCTATTGTTTACACACACCAACCCTGATAAAATGTAGGAGGGGGTGACACAAGGGTGCGAATGCCAGGAAGCAGGGATCACTGGAGGTCGGCTTCCTCACCAATCACAGCTGACGGTGAGTGCCAGTTGTCCTGAGATGCTTGCAACAGGGTTAGAGGCTCCTAGAGTCACACACAGCACAAGGAGAGACATGGGAACCTGAGAGGCTGTCCCCTTCGTTTTGCAGCTAAGGAAACTGAGAAGTTTACAGATTTACTAGAGGGTGCAGCCACTCTTGTCAGGAGCCCAGGGGCTCAGTCCTGCCTTGGTCCTAGTGACAAGGACCACGCTCACCCTCTCCTGGCCTCACCTCTCCCTGCCTTCCCTCTGCAGGTGCAGATGCTGGGGTCCTAGCACATCAAGGCCTAGATCAGAGTCACCTTGCCCAAGCCCTCAAGAGTTCCTTTTTCCTCAGAGCTGTTTCCTCACATTCTCTCTCAGTCAAACCAAGAAGACCACCCCACTTGTTTCCACAAACCCCGCCTCTGCCACAGGGGTTGTTGGTAGCACGTCCCCAGGAGCCCCAGAGTGCAGCATGTACCGCCGTGTTGTCATTGCCAGACACAAGGCTGTGCTGGCCTCCTGGGGTCCCAATGCCATTTGCAGTCGGTGTTGAAACGTCTCAGAGCTCTGCAATCGATCTCTGAGTGAAACAAAACACCGCCCCAAGCCAGAAGGAGGCGGGAGCGAGGCGTGCTGCTGCGCTCTGCTCCTTGGTCTGGATGCTGTTCATGCAGGTTATTCATTCTATGACAGCTCATCAGATTGCACTCTGGTGATCTGTACAATTTTCTGTATGAATATTATACTTCAAAAATTTTATATATTCTCAAAGACAGGGACATATGTGTCTGGGAAGATCCCAGACAGAAGCATTCTTCTGAGCCATTGGCAACCTTTGTTCTCCATCACCACGGGGAAGCCCCATTCAGGTGGACTCTTGGGTGGCAGATCTGAAAAGGGGCTAAAGTTAGAAGGCCCTTGGCACCAAGATAAGAAGTGACATTCAGGGGGTCTGGGCAGCCCCAGCATTGCTCACCCTCCTCAGCACTGTCCCAAGCCTCAGTGACCCCAAAGCATCCTGGGCAGTAGTGGAGGAATAAGGATGGGTGTTCCCAACCGTCAGGATCAAACAGTGCATCCCTCAGAGCTTTCTCTGAGTGGACAGGTCAGGGGGAAGGGGGACAGGGGAGAGACAACGGGGTCAGGCCAGCACCATGAAGCAGAAGAGCCAAGAAGTTACGCACTGCTTTGCCTTTGGATATGCTCCACATTATCCCCTGTTCTCCAAACTCCTTCTTGGGGTTCACCCTTCCAGGCACCAGTTCACTGTTCTTCTTTTGACACTGGGAGACAACACTGACCAGGCCATCAGAGAATGAGGACCCAGCTCACCTCCTTGAGGACCCCGGTCCATGCACACCTTCCCACCGCTCTCCTGCCCCACCCCTGAGCTGGGGCTCTCCCAACCCTGCAAGCTCTGCAGCCAGTTGCAGGCTGGTGGAATGAGACGGGACCTACTGGGCTGAGCAGTCCTTCCATGGTTCACACCCCAGTCCTGCTTGGTCATCAACCTATAGGTCCTTTGCCACCACAGTGCCTAGCTGCTCAGTAAGTGCTTGATGAGGAAGGAGGGACCTAAGGCAGACCTTTCCCCCACCCACCTCATGTGGAGCCATGGTAGAAATGGGAGCCACTGAGAGGGACATGAATGTGGCTGGGGAGGCAGGGAAGAAATTGCTGGTGAGGATCCTGGTTGTCCAGGAGCCAGATTCTGGGGAGTCAGAAGTTTCCTATTTCCCCTTCTTTGCCCAGTCAGGCCAGGGAAAATCCCCTCACACTGACACACAACAACCCATCCCTCTGATCTGTAGGCTGTGCTAGGAGGTGACCCTCAAGATTCCCCGCTGAAGGTGCTAAACGAGCACAGAGGCTTGCCCTGCAGCTGACTGACTAGGGGTTCAGGCATGGGTACAACTAATGCCCCAACTCTGGGGTCCTTGTCGCGGCTTCCTTAGTGTCTTTAGATGGGTCTGTTCCCCAATCATTGCAGCTGGTCAGCTGGAGCAGCCTGGCGGAAGCTGAAGCCGTTCCTCTTACCCACTTGCCAGAGTACCACTTTGAAGCCATGCCGGACTGGACTCTCGTTCCCAGCCCCTCCTTGTGTTCACTGTCCTCTGACCTGTCAAGGCCTGCAGTCAGGCTCAGGCCACACATGGACCTCCTGGGTCCTCACTAATGCTCTACCCAGCACTTGCAGGGAGGGGGCACTTTCTGCCTCTGTGGAAGTCCCTGTGCGTTTCTGGCCCCTCTCCACACCCCTTCCTCTGCACCAGCACAGCCTAAGAGCCCTTCCAAGTCTGCTCTGTAGTCCAGGGCCCTGGCTGCCCCTTCAGTGCTGTTCACGGGACACATGAGATCCAGGAAGCCCATGACCACAGTGGCCAAGACTTGGATCAGTGACAAGATACGGGGTATGATATGGGTTGGAAAGAAGAATGTTCTGGGAAGAAGTGAGGCCTCCACCCCCAGGTCCAGGACCTGTCTGATCTGATCCCAAAATGTGTGCTGGGTAGGCCCTGCCTTATCTCTGCAGAGACTCACTCAAGGATGTTGACATGGCAGAGCTGCGGAGGTTCAGCCATGGACCTAGAGTTTTGGAAGAGATGGGCTGGGCTGGGCTGGGCTGAGGGCTCCCTTCCCCTCTGACTGACGTTTTCTCCCCGCAGCTCATTCCCTAGAACAGAACGGGCCCCCTCCCCTTCCTGGGTTGAAGATCGCCACTCTGCCTGCCTCCGCAGTCCCAGCCTTCCCAGCTGGTCTCCTCCTCCTCCTGACCAGCTGCAGACTCAGACTCTCCCTGCTTACACCTCGCTCTCCTGCTTCCTGCCTCTCCTGAGACAATCTCACGCACAAGAACCATTTTCTTAAGAAGGGCTGTTACTGCTAATCCCACAGCCTGGGACACATTCCAGAGAAACCAACACAGGGCTTTGACCAATGTTCCCATGCTCTGGACTATCAGGGTTGGAGATCCTGGGGCACTTTCCAAGAGGTTCTGGGAGCCTGGTCTGTGAGCTCCTTGGCATGCTTTATATATAAGCTTCTGGTTCCTACCGAATCAACTCTGCAGCAACGTCCAGGTTGGTAAGGAATTCTCTGATGGTCCTTGTTCTAATTCTTAAAAAAATGCCCCCACCTTCTTTCTCCTGCTGCAGGCAGTGCTGATTCAGAGACACGAGTGAGAACGAGTCTACCATTCAAGTGGCCCTTGTCTGGTAGATCAGTCCCATTTGAGAACCTGCAGTGATAAAAACAGTGATTCCAGGAAGACTTTGGGGCCCCAAGGCTCTCAAAGAAGCAGCAGCCCCAGCTGCTCTCCAGTGCCACAGAGCCCAGCAAGTCCCCAGAGCCAGAGGCAGGCTGTCCCCTGGCACTGCCTTTGTTCTTCCCTGAGAAGAGGGCCACACCTGCTTCCCTGTCTCTCCCCAGACAGACTTGCTCAGGGACTCTTCAGTGACAGGGCCCTGGGGAGGGATGATCAAAGAACTAGAATCTTGGTCATGGAGGATCAGGGCTGAGGCACCACATCTCGAACTATCACTGAGTGTGTTTCCTGTAATACAGTCAATCAAGATGTTTTGGGACAAATCATCCCAAGGTCAAAACCAAGTATCGGTAACACTGAGCTCTAGCCCCTCTTGGAAGGAGGGGGTGGGGGATTACAATGTGCATTAACATAGTAAAGGCTCTGAGAAAGCCTGTGGGAAATAAACTTACTGCATTTCAGTCCATGATTTCTAAACATATTTGATTACACTTTTTTTTTTTTCTGGCAGAACACATGCTAATAGAACACCTTTTACACCTTTAGGAACCACTGCCTGCTCAGCCTCTCTCCTCACCAGGAAGGGCACCAGGGAGGGCCCTGGCTCTCACTGCCACCCCTAGAAGGCTTGGCCCAGGTGTGGAGGGCTCTACATCCTCACTACTCAAGTATGTCTGTGGAGCAACTGGGTTGCTGGGATCTTGTTAGAAATGCAGAACCTCAGGCCCCACCCCAGACCTACTGATCTGAATCTGCATGTTAGCAAAACCCCCAGGGGATCTGATAAACGGCAGTTTGAGAAGCACTGTTCTACATCTCCTGTTCTTCCCCCTCCAAGATGGCCAGTTGGGTCATCTCCCCAGCTAGGTGGGGGCCCTAGGCTCCGTATCTGGATGTAGTTGACATAGTCTGAACCTTGTACCTCTGTTTAGGAATTCCCCACATTATGAGTTCTTCTTCCCAAGAGCCCATGAGGGGAACCAAAATGGACTGCCAGACATCGACAAGGCTTCATTTTTGCAGAGGCTCATAAAAAGGACCAGGGAGTTCTTCCGGCTTGGCCTCCCCGTCCCTGATCAGATGCCTCTTCCACAGAAGGACATGGAGACTCAAAGACGGTCATCTTGGGGGTCCAACCAGAGTCACTTCTGAGAGTCAGTCACAGCCTCCCCTAGAAGGTTGGTAGTGATCATTCACAAGGGTCAAACACATTCACTCTTAGAGCTCTCCCCTACCCCTGCCAACCCCCTTAGGCACCCAGAAGAAAGGAAAGGTAAGCCAGAATCTAGGGAGAAGATGTTTTATTGAGATTTTGCTACATAGATAGCTACCAAAAGCTGAGAGGACTAAATGGAGCAGCTGCTGTCTCCCTCTGCACAGGTTACCTAGGAACCCATGGGGAGGGGGAATTGGGGGGAGCCTGACAATGACTACATAGAGAGAGGACCCCTGGATGGTATCTGGAATGAGGAGTCTGATATGAGAGAGGAAGAGAGAGAGGCTAACAGCCTAGGTATCACAAGGGAGGGAAAAGTGAGGGCCAAATAGGTCACAGCACTTGGGATCATTGTGTCAGAGCCTGTACCACGTCCTTCACCAGCATAGTGCCGATCACCATCTTCTCACTGTTGACTGTCAGCTGGGCAGCTCCAGTGGGCTGGGCGTCCAGGGTCAGCAGGACCAGGCTCCCGCTGGTCAGTGTCCTCCCTGCAAACCTGGGGTGGGAGTAGAGGAAGGGGCTCAACCCTGGGGCATGGGGCCCCTCCTTCAAACCAACCCATCTCTTCCCCTCTGCTGGTGGTCAGTACCTATACTCATCAGATGTCCCACAAGGGACACGACCCAGGTTAGCAGTGGCAGTAACTTTCTGTACCACAACGTGGTCACTCCGACAGGTGTCTGGCAGCGTGAGCTTCTCTGTGATCTCATTCATGCCCGTCAGCTTTCCTGGGGACAGAGGTCTTGATGAGGGCAGAGGCCGTGGTGGGTGCACCTGCGTCTGCCCACTTAGCACCCTCACCAGGTTCTACTCAGGCTGGGCAGGTCTGAATCTCCCTCACTGGTCTTGTGGAGGGGTCACGTCCCTCTTGAACCTGGCCCTCCCTCAGGGACCCTCTGTCTCCTCACCCCACCCAGGGCTCTATCCACAGTGCTGACCAAAGACTGAGCTGGCGTTTCCCCACTGTCAGACGTCTGGGCCACCAGCCACTTGGGAGTACCAGTGGACTTGGTGGCCAGTCAGTCCTTCCTAGTTGGCCCTCCAGTCCAAGTTCAGATCTCTCCCAGCTCCTAGAGGTTGAGTCTTCACAAAGAGATCACTGGTGGCTGCTGCTGGTCCCTACCAGACAGGCCAGAGTCCAGTAGTCACATGCAGCCCTCACAGGTGGACCCCTTATTTCACCTGTGGCAATAGCTCCAAACCTGCCCAGGATTCCTGAAGCCCTTGGGCACCCACAGCATCCCTAGAAACCCTCAATCCACTGACCTCTCCTCTATGCTCACACACGCTAGCCAGCATGTGAGCTCCTCCATCTGCCCTCCTCTTCAGCCTCTCTCTCCTCCTCCTGCTGCTTCTCCCATTCTTCTCCTTTTGAGAATGGACGTGCCCCTCCGGTTGCTTTCACCCCCTCCATTCCTTACTAGTGACATTTTCTTGCCCCTGTTCTTTTAGCTTCTCCATGATTAAGTCTCCTGGCTCCTCAGAAGTCCTCTCCAGAAGCCAGATCCCTCATCATGTTAATGCTGTGTCTTCCCCCACCATTCACGGCCAAGGTCCTCCAAAGAGGACTCCATTTCCTCTGTGTCCACTTTTGCAATGACCTGCTCTCTCTGATACTGGCAGCAGCTTCCTATCTGTGGCTCTGAAGGTCTTTGGTCATCCCGGCCTGTACACCCTCTAGGCACTCTTCTACCTTCTCATCTCTCATGGTTCTCCCACCTCTTACTCTGTTCCTTCTCTTATCCTTCCCTCCTTTTTCTCCTGAAAAACACAGGTTTTCCTCAAGGAAGGTCCTTGGCCTTCTTATCTTCCAGCCCATCTCTCTCCCAGGCTGATCTCACTCATATTCACAGCTTCAATTATCACCTCTGTGTTCCTGACTCCGGCATAGGAGTATTTTCTGGGCACAGACCCACATTTTCAGCTGTGTACTAAACACCTCCTCCTGAACTTCCCAAATGTATTTCAAAAGCAGCTTATCCAAAACTAACCAAGATCTTTCCCCCTCCCTTACCATTCTTCTTTCTTCCAGATCAGGAGTTTGGCAAATTACAGCCTCAAGGTCAAATCCAACCCACCACCTGCATGACCCATGATTCTTTTTTATATTTAAGTGTTGGAGAAAAAAATCAAAAGATGGATATTTCATGACACGTGAAAATTATATGAAATTCAAATGTAAGTGTCCACAAATAGAATTTTATTGGAGTACAGCCACATACATTCATTTACATATTACCTGTGGCTCTTTCTGTGTTACAACAGTGAACTGCCACAGAGACCATGACCCAGAAAACCTAAAACATTTGTTTTATGGTCCATTAAAGAAAGAGTTGGCTGACCCCTAGTCTAGATGAACAGCACTGCCATTCTCCATACCATCTAAGCCAGACATTCTAGAGTAAGTTTATATGTCTCCTTCTCCTCCTTCTTAGGGCAAATGCCAATGGCTTCTCTCTCCCCCACTGCAGACTTTCATTCTTTTTGCTATGGCTCTAATCCTGGTCCTCATCATCTCTCATCTGATCTTCTGCAATAGCCTTATAACTAGTCACAGAATTTAGTCCAAGGCCACACACCAAGCAAGTGACAAGTTTAGAACTTAAAGCCAGGATTCATGAAGCCCCATGTTTCTTCCCACTTTCCTCTTGCAGATTCTCTCAATTCCAGTTTTAGCTGTAAATGTTACCAAATTCCTCTTTTTGAAGCAGAGGTCTGCACCTGACCCCCTCATTGCTCAAAAAAACTTCAATGACTCCTCCACTGCTAGGAAAATGAAATCTATAGTCCTTATCTCTCTAACGATGGACTTGGACCTTCTGTGACCCCTTCCAGCTCTGGGATTTTTGGACTGAAACCCTTTAGCATAGCATTAAAGGTTTCCAGAAACTAGACCAAACATATTTTTAGCTTTGTTCTCACTACTCCCCTATGCTAAGAACTTCTATGTCCCAAAGCAAACTGCTCCCTTCCATTCTTCCTCTAAACTTTCACTAACACATACTCATGATGTTTCCTTCAGTAGGAATGCTGGCCTATAATCTTCTGCCTGGCTGAGTCCCAACTCTCTCCCAAGCCTCACTGAAGCGTCCTGGAGCCACAAGTTGTGAGGCTTCCCTCGATCTGCAGGAGCTGGGGCTCCCTCAGCATGACTGTGTGGTGGAGCTGAATGAGCCCCAGTGGGTGGTGCTGAACGCTCTCCCTGCCCACCCCCAGGAGCACTCACCCTGTTCCTTCTTGAACTCGTTCTCACTCATGAACACGGGGGCCATCAGCTCCCCAACAGGTGGCTGAATGGAGACATAGAACTGTCGGGTTTGGGTGCTGGGAAGGGTAGGAAGAGACAGAGGGAGAGGTAGTGAGACCAATATCTCTCCCCTCACCTCCCACTTTGCCTGGAGGCAGGGCTTAGAGGCAGCAGGAGAGGGAGGTAAGACCTGAGGTCTTGGGAGGCCTTCCAGACCCATCAGATCATGGTGTATCCCCACCTACTATCACCCCACCTCTCCCCAGCCACCCTACTACCCCTTTCCATGAGTTGGACACATACCACAGCTGGAAGTTGGCCGCCTGGGTCGAGTCACAGAAATTAATGCCCATGATAGCAGTGGCAGACTCTCCAGGTGCCAGGGACTCTGCAGCAGTATGAGGCAGGGAAAGGGGGAGAAGGAAACACCATCACGACAGGTCTGGAACCCAGGCCCATTATCCCATCCACTGCCAGAGCTGACCACCCCTCTATGGAATCCTGGCTTTCTGGGCCCTTGGAGACTGTTCTTGGTTTTTTCCTAAATTCTGAACACCTTTCCCCATTTAAGTCAGTTCTGGAACAACCAAGCCTCAAGCACCTCTTGCCCTGATATGGACTTGCTCATTTTCTAGTCTGTCTTGTCCACCAGGGCATGGACTGTGTTAGATGCCATCTCCATGCCCCTATAGTTTAGACCCTGGCCTGACACAGAGGGGGCCTCAACAGCCACAGAAAGACCAACTCCACCCAGGAGCCTCTTTCTCCACCACCTTCCTCACCGATTTCAGGAAATTCCTGGATGCTGATGCCAGCAGGCAGTTTGGGGGTGCCCACATGCAGGCCCTTGATGGGGGTATCAGAGCTGTTGGAGAAGTGGATGTGCACAGACACCATGTGGGGGTCCCCGGAGAAAGGTTGGCGGCTGAAGGTGTAGTCCACAGCCAGCCCCTCGCCAGCTACGCGGTGCAGCAGCTCCTGCCTCCCAACACCCAACACTGGACTCAGCAGCTAGAGGAGAGGAGGAGTGGGGGAAGTATAGACATGAGCAAGAAGGAGAGAGCATGTCCCAGCCTTGTCCCCACCTGTGGTCACAGCAATAGGGACTCAAAGCTGTCCCATCCATCACACCCCCTTCACACAAACCCATACCATAGGATGCAGCACAGAAATGTGTCCCTGCCTCAGCCCAGTGCCTCCCCATCCCACTCACTGAGGGCACCAGAGAAGAGTCTGTGAGTGTCAGGCCCTCCAGGTCAGTAGCCAGACTGGTGGACACAACCATGGGAGGAGACACAGGCTGGACACTTGGAGGGGTGACTGTGGGAACATATGAGGAAGACTGATGAGGGAGAGGCAAAGTGGAATTGGCTCAGATCTAGCAGGAACCCAAGGCTCAGGGAGCAGACAGTTCAGCACCATGGACAGCGAGGTACGTGGCAGCCTGGTGCCTCTGCAGGGATACCCACCCTTGACCCCAAGCCCACACCTGGGGAGGTTGTCCTGCTGCCCTTTCAGGGCTGAAGATGTGTTCTGTCTGCTCCCCCAACCCTGAAGCTCTGAGAAACCTAATTCAGAACTCCCATGGACCTTCCAAAGTCACATTACCTAGGCATCCTTCCCCTAAGACTTCTACAACCCAAACTCACAGTCCTCTAGATCAAGCAGGGAGATCTCCTTGGCTGCAGGGGCACTTTTGCTGCTGGGAGGCTGGAAGAGAAATGTGGGATGTGAGTGTGGAAAGGGACTATCCTGGCCTGTTTGGGTTGTGGGGAGATGCCTGGGCCTGGCCCAGAGGATGGGGAGGGCCCTGGTCCAAGAGCCCACCCCCTTTCTGCCCAAGGCTCTCACTGTTCTTTTTCTCCAGGAGGCAGGTTCCACCTGCTCCTCCTCAGTCTCTGATGTCATCTCAGACTCTGATGAGCTGCTGCTGGAATCGCTGCCCTCGTCTGAGGACGAGCCTTCTCCTTGTCCCTCTGACACCTTCTTCCTCTTCTTCATCTTCTTCTTACCTTCCTCCTCACTTTGTTCACTGGAGGAGAGGGGGCAAATGGGGCTCAGGCCCAGCCTGGATGGCTCCTCAATGCCTCACAGAAGAGCAGGAAAAGCCTTGGAAAGCAGGGGTGAGGGTGGGGAGCCTGGGCCAGTGGAGTCCACACCTGAGCTCCTAGGCCTGTGCCAGCTCAGGCCCCCGTCCTGACTGCTCTTCATGCTGCCCCCATAAGGTGCAGGCCTGCCGCAGAGACCTCCCGCGAGCAGACCAGCAGGCCCATCAGCTCATGGGGAGGCTCAGGGGCTCTTAGGAAACTGGCTATTAGCCCTTCTTTTCCTGGGGAGACCCCGGAAGCCCCCCAGTCATCTTACCTCTCACTACTCCTCCCTTTCTCCTCGTCCTCTTCCTGGTCTTCATTGTCAGACTCACTGCTGGACTCCCCAGAGCCACTCTCACTGCTGCTCTTACTGTCCGATTCACTCTCAGACCCGGGGTCTGTGGATAGACCATCTCAGGCTGCTCTCCCTTGTGTGCAGGACTCCTAGGGTTCCCTGGGTGCCCAGCTTCAGACTCAGCACTGAAGCAGTAAGCCTCCCACACCCTCAACCTGCTCCCAGTCCCAGACGCCAACTAGATCACCTGGGACAAAGATGGACCTGTATGGACAGAGACCTGAACAAGCATCTGGGACATGCAATCCCTTAGGTGCATAAACACACGTGCAGGTGCACTCAAGCAGGTGCACACCCTGTTGGACACATGACCATATGAAACATGAGCACACACGTGCTCCAGTCAGCCAGCCACAAGGCACACACATGGGCAGGAGCACAGGGCCCCAGCTCTGCCATCTCCTCACCACTGTCTGCAGACTCTGTGGGGCCTGACTCCCCCTCAGAGTCTGAGTAGAAGGGTTTCTCCTTCTCCTTCCTCTTCTCCCGATTTGAGCACTTGGTCCATTCCGGTACCTGGAGATGGGGGAGGGGGTCATTAAATGATGGGTGGGGAGGGGGAGGGAAAGCATGAGGCCCTCTAATCTGTCACCCTGCCTCTTCTTGGGGCCCCAACTGGTCCTGTCACCAAGAGGGAATAACGGAGGGGAGGGAAGGGGCACTGTCCACAGAGGGAAGGGGATGCTGGTCACAGAGGGGCACTGCCAACAAGGAAGAAACAGGGTATAGGGAAGGCACAGGGCTGCAGCACACAACGGGAAGGGGAGGGGGCAGCACAGGGTGGGAGAGAGCACTGCACACGGAGCAGAGGGCACACAGCACACAGGGGCGGGGGACCTCAGTGTATTCGCCCAACAGGCCCACGTGGGTCTCAACAAGGGAGAGATCTTCTTCCTGTGCATGGGGAGGGTATCAGGAGGGCTGGCTGGCACACCCAGGGCTCCCTGCTGTCTATCCCTCTGCACACACAACTCAACCCTCCACCCCTGCTGACCTCCACCCCTGCTGACCTCCACGTTGCGCACAGATGGATCTGGGGCTTCCTCTGGCCAGTCTGGGAGCTCTTGGTAGCCCGTGGCCTTAGCGTTGAGCAGGTGGGACAGTGAGCCCAGCTGGAAGTGGTCCCGGTCTGGGGACAGGGTAAGAGGTCAAGCCAATGGTGACAGTGAGGAAATTGCCCTGGGACTTGTTTCCTAGGTGAGGCTGGGTGGTGATTCTGGTTGGAAACCCCTAGCTAGACAGAAGAAAGGGGTGGT
The DNA here is from genome assembly GCF_009834535.1 of Camelus ferus. NCBI lineage: Eukaryota > Metazoa > Chordata > Mammalia > Artiodactyla > Camelidae > Camelus > Camelus ferus. The sequence goes on along the minus strand of NC_045722.1, from coordinate 10,219,582 downwards.
GGTGTCCCCTGATGGTACTTCTGCCCTGACTGAAACTTCAGGCCCATATGCTGGAAAAAAGGTTGTATGGCCCAGCTAGAGCAGGGCTGAAGGACAGGAGCAGAGGAGGGCAGGAGGGGACTCAGCTCAGAGCTGCTGCTGGCTTGTCCTCCTAGGTCTCCCTGCTGGGGATGCAGAAATGTGAGTGAGGCTTCTCTTCCAGGGCAGTGGGGACTGTGCTGTTGTAAGTCAAGCTCAGGAAGGAGGCCTACTTGGGACCAGGGTAGCAATTGTGAATAAGAGGTCAAGGGGCAGGGTGGTGTGTCTGGTCAGGCTCCAGACTTCATGGGGAGGGGTGAGCAGTCCGAAAGGGTGTGGGAGGGAGTCAGGGCCGAGGAGGGCAACGCAGAAACTTGTAAGTGGGAATGGTGTTAGAGAGAAGAAAAGGACCATTCCCCTTCCTCCTGGGAGGTTTTCACATCTGCCCCATCCCTCAGAATCTCCCTATTCCTGAGGTCCAGGGAGGAGAAAAAGCAGAACAAAAAGATCTGCAGGAGAACCGAGCTTGGTATAGGAGGCTGCCCTCCTGGGTAGGTTCCTGGGTCCAGAGAGCCAGCTGGAGGACCCTCCCACTCCCCGCCTCTCTCAGAGCCTTTGACATGGGAGACCAGCCCAAGAAAAGAGGCAAGGCTGAGGGCCTGAGGCCCAGGGTTTGGGCTGAACGCCAGTGACAGCCCACCAAGTGCTGGCAACTGTTTTCATGGGATCCTTACAAACCCACACCTCTCCTTTGTATGGTGTTTTACTTCCTGTCTTCCTGGGCCCGTGGTATGCAAGATCTGGATATATAGAGCCTGCTCAGGGAGGTGGCTAGAAAGGGGATCCGGAGAGGAGAGACCCAGGTGAGGTGATGCTGGCGGTGGCTGTGAGTGGGTGAAGGAGCAAGCCCTCGATGCTGCACGCTGGGCAAAGAGCTGGGCCCCAGGGACAGGGCTGGCATGTCTCCAGAAGTCCTGCCCATCAGAGCCTGGCACCAGGCTAAAACAGAGCTCTCAGCAGGGAGGTCTGGGACTGGGGTGCCAGCCAATCTTCCTCTTCCTCCAGGAAGGCTACTCTTGATTTCAGCTCCCACCTTTGAAGGATGACTCCAAGACTGGGGCTGGTTTGGGTGCCAGGAAGAGCTTCTTGGCATGGCGGCTGAGGGCCCCACCCTGCTCCGAAGGGACGATGAGCTGCCGGGTGAAGCGCGCTCGGTCTCGGATATCGTAGTTCTGGTCATATTTGGCCAGACTCAGCACATACTGGGTCAGCAGCTTGGTCTGGGGGACAAGAGGTGGGGCATCAGCCATCACAGAAGGTGGGGACACAAGAGCTCTCTGAGCCAGATTCTTTAAGCCAACAGCTCCAAGCAGTGCCCCCTCCACCCAGTTTTCCCTCCCACCCTGCCACTGTGTCAGACCCTGCATCTTTTCTCACCTCACCGGCCCTGACTCCTGACCCCAGCTTTGATAACTGCCATGAGTCAGCAAAAGAGGCTGCCCTTTTGGAATCCTCCCTCTTGGCCCTGGATGCCATTCTTCCTCAGGTTTGTGGTCCCTGCTGCCCCAGGCCCAGTTCCTACCCCACCTAGTCCAGGCTGGGCCAACCCCTCTACTCTGGGCTGGGGTGCCACAGTGAGTGAAGGTCTGGAAAATTCTGCTGGACCTCACAGCTTCCAGGCTCCATCACCCAGGGGAAATTATACAACAAGAAGAGAAAGGGGGACACAGGAATGCCCTCAGCAAGGCCCCACTGATCCACAGAGCAGATTCTGAGCAGCCCAGGGGTCTCAGAGGCCATAATCCTCCCCTGGAAGATTCTAACGAGATCAGAGCAAACTGCAGCTGCCTGTGGGTTTGCTGAAGTCACATAGGGTTCATAGTCTGGAGTCAAGGCAGCCATATTCCAGGACCCCAAATCTCAACTTCTGCTCTGATCTGACTAGTCTAACCTGTCTTTACAAAATGAGGGTGCTGGCCATCATTTATGGAGTATCCTCTAGTGCCAAGTACTGTGCTAAATGTTTCACTATCTAATGTAATTTCCACAACCCTTCTGAGGGGTGGGTGCTATTGCCCCATCTACACAGAAGCAGACTCATTAAGTCACTTTCCCAGGTTAAGGAGCCAGTCAATGCTGCATCCAGGCCTGGACCCACCAGAGTCTACTCTATCTGCTTCTCCCTACTGCTCACCATCCATGGCTGCCCTCATCCAGGTCTCCATCCCTCAGGATCAAGACAGTCAAAACCCACCAAGTACATACATCCTGTGTCACCACTGCCAGAGTACGTGGGGAGATTCTGAACGATGGGGACCAGCAAACCAACTCCTGAGGTTTATGGTTACATAGTGTTACATCTAGCCTTGAACATGGATGATCTAGGTGATCTGGCAGGGGCATCAGAAAGATGTCCATGAGGCACAGAGCCCCAAGATGCTGAACCAAAATCATCTGTTCCACTCCTACATACAGCATGACCCACGGGGACTTCATGTTCAGCTCAGTCCCTTCCAGCATAGCACCATCTACAACGCTGCTCCATTATAGGTAAGTACTCGGAACCACATACTACCCTAGGATGCCACCATCAAAATGGACTTCATCACAGACCTGCCTCTCCCTTGGCCAGACACCATCTCACCAGCCAAGGCTAATGGGCGCCCTTATCAATGTGGTCCATTATTAAGATGCTGCTGATCTTCCTCCACAGACTTCCCAACTGGCTGATCAGACTTTCTCCCTCCCCCAAAATCCTTGCCTAGTTCTGGAAAGAAGTGTTCAGGACTTGGATCCATCTGTCCATCTGTCAACAACCAACATAAGGAGGGACTGGACCACCCTCCTCCACACTGCAGGATTTGCCTATAGCAAATTCATTACCCTGCTCCCTCCTAAGGACCCATTTCCCAGGGATTATGACAACCAGTCTGCAGCACCCCAGGCCCACCCCTCCACCTCCCACCTCAGCCTAGGAGTGCAGGAATTATAGGCTGCTCAAGAGGGCCTATGAAACATGCTTCATTGCACCAAGAATGGAACAAGTCTCCCACTGACCAGTGGGCTCCAGCTGCCGGGGAGAATTTTAAGTTGGGAACACTGATACTTTTTCAAGAACCTATACTAATGTAACTGCTACCTTGCAAACACCTATTAAATCATCCTGGGGAAACTAGCTATTCAAAAAAATAAAATGAATTAAAAGACATTCTCATCTGACACACTGCATAAAAATTAGCTCCAGATATGAGGCAGACAGATGCCTAGGTCCTCTCCCGCAATCCTTGCCTCCTGATGCTCATGCCTTGATCCCCACCCCTTGAGTGTGGGCAAGACCTGACCAATAGAATATGGCAAAAGTGACCGGGAAGTGAAATGTAATCCTATGATTATGTTTCATTATATAAGACTCCAGCCTTGCTAGCAGCCTGGTTCCAGAGACTTTTTTCCCTGTAGCTTTGAAGAAATAAGCAGCTATGCTGGGAGAACCCATGTGGCAAGGAACTGAGGGTGGTCTCCACCTGCCAACCAGCAAGAAGCAAGGGCCTCAGTCCTGCCACTGCAAGGAACTGAATCCTGCCACCAACCATGTGAAACTGGATGTGAACCCTTGCCCAGCAGAGCCCCCAGCTGAGAATCCCAACTTGACCAGCACCTCAACTGTAGTCTTACATAAGACCCAACTAAACCATATCTAGAAATCTTGACCCATAGAAATAGAAAACAAACTTGTTGTTTTGAGCTACTAAGTTTATGGTAACTTACTACACAGCAACAGAAAATTAATACAGTGGATTAAAAAACATGAAAATAGAAAAAAATCTGGAGGAAATTAATGGATGAAAATTTTAATTCATATGTGAATGGGGAAACAACTTTCTAATACAAGGTATTGGCAGGAAACAGAAATGAAAAGACTAATGTATTGAACAAGACACAAATGTACAACTTCTGCATGACTATATATAGGCATCAATTTTTTTTTTAAAGCTGAGGAAATATAAAATTAATGGTGATCTTTTCTAAGTAGTAGATCTATGGCTAATTTAAACCTTTAATTAATATTTTTCTGGATTTCCCAAATGTTCTATGATGAGCATGCATTAGTTTTATGACATATTAAAAAAAGTTACAAACTTTTTAAAAAGTACTGCCGAACTTATCAGAATCTTCCATCCACTGTAGAGGCCAGATTTCGGTTCCTATCATGCCCTAAGCAGACCCCCCTCCCACATATCTCACCAGGCATACAAAAGCAAACTCACCTGCCAAAAGCATTCCAGACAGTTGTCCCAAGTGGCTGCAAGAACCACCCTCACTATCACTGCCACCCCCAGCACTCTCTCAGTGCATCTATTATTAGAGCCTTTGTGGCCTCTGGCCTAGTATCTGATTATCTGCTAAGGAACAGAAGGGCAGAGCTCCTTGGTCTTCTCCTTGACCACAGCCTGGGCCAGGATCTGGTGTGCAGTGGGGGTCAGTAAGAGAGGGAGATGGCTGGGATTGTTGAAGCCCTGTGGCAGGTCCAGAATGTTACCCATGGTACTGTGATGGGGGAAGTATCTCTGCTTTTTTGCAAAGATAGCCATGCGCACATCCAAACTACCTCCCTCTTAGTATGCCAAGAATTCCCCTTCCTCCACTACTCCCAGAACAGGCTGGGAGGGGAGAAGAGAGAGGAGGGTAGGAGGTTAGAGGAAAGCTCTCTATATTGAGTCAAAGAACCATTCTAAGGGGCCTGTGCCTGGAAGGACCAACCTTCAGGTGAAGGGTGCCTGGAGGTCAGTGTCCACTTGCCTAAACAGCTTACTCCGTGCCCTGATAGGGCTGGGTCCCCTGTGTCCTGCCCAGGAAAGGGGTTCAGCCATATACCCACAGCTCTCTGTGCTAATCCTGACCGCACCCTTTATTGCTCTGCATATGGTGCTGTTTCCTCGACTTGGCTATGAGTGTTTGGGGGCCAGTAAACATGTCTTACTCATTGTCATTATCCCAGGACATAGCTCAGTGCCAGGCATAGTAGGTGCTCAGGAAATGCATGTTAATTAAATCAGTGAATAAATGCACATGCGGCTGACAGTGACAACTCGGGGGAAATGCCACGTGGGCACACCCAGGCTTATGAAAATATGCCCACATCACCATTCTCAGGCTCAGGACTCTGGCTCAGTCCTGAGCCTGTCAGATGCCCACCTACTTGGGCAGCCACCCACTCAGGCTGCTTCATCTATTCAAACGTTCCTCCCACCTGCTTCTTCCTCCCATTTGAATAAAGGAGACACACAAGTATTTGTTCGATGACTGAAGGCTTCCCCGTGGTGCTCCCTCTAACTTTTCTGTCTCCAATCTGCTTCTCCCACGGTAGTGACACCCACAGACCCAGCCCCTCATTGCTTCCAGACAGAGGCTGTCATTTCCACCACCTGACAAGAGTCCCAGCACGTGACAGCCCTGCCTCCCAGCTTGACCCACTCTGGCCACCATGGATCAAAGGAGCCGCTGATGAAGCACTAGTGCCACCATCCAAAGCATCCCATAGAATGACAAAGAGGCCACCTTCAGGCCAGCAGGGATGTCACAGTCTCCAGGGTGTGGCCCAGATGCTTTGCTCCAAGGGTTGGCAAACTCTTTCTATCAAGGGGCCGAGTAACTATTTTAGGCTTTGCAGGCCACGTGGACTCTGCTGCAACTACAACATCCACAGACAATAAACAAATGAATGAACATGGCTGTGTCCTAATAAAATTTTATTTACGAAAACAGTCAGCAGGCCAGATTGGGCCCATGGACGGTAGTTTGCCAACCCTGGTCTTGACAAATTGAGTGGGGCAGTGACTGTGGGAACTGTCATAGTGCTTGGTGTCCCCAGTACCTTGGAAAGCTCTGCACATTATACTTTTTTCTTGGCAGAATCTCCTGGGACCATCTCAGAGGATGTCGGACACTCAAGAGACTTAATATCCTGGTATTTCAGCTCAGTTGAGCCATGTCCTTGGCTACAGTGCCTCTTATAACCTTTCACCTTGGGAATGACAATGGCTGCCAATACCACCCAAGGCTGAGCACAAACTTGCCCTCTTACCCCTGGCACAGACTAGCTAAGCATCACCAAGCTTCCAGAGGAAGTACAGACCACATCTCCTGGGACACAGAGTCTCCCATCAGTGCCTGTCCCTGCCGGCCCCTCCCCTTGGCCACAGTGTTCCAAAGGCAGCAGGTAGGGACACTCCCACTGATAGACTGGAAGTCACAACCCCAAAAGAGAGCCTCTTGCACCACGCCCACCAGGCCCTTGGGTCCCCAGAGGAGCTGTGGACACTGGGAAAACACTGGCTACCTGGGCAGACCAGCCACCTGCCCTGAGCTCCCTCTTCAGAAAGAGGTGCTAGAGTTCATGCCTACCTGGTGAGGGCCCCCCACTTCTGGGGCCCAGAATGTTTGAGGAAGCATCTTGCAATCTTTACCTGCTTAGAGTTGGTCAGGTAGAGCTTGGCTGCCAGGTTGATGACCTGCAGCTTAACAATATCCTCCTCTGCTGTGAAGGACTTGGCCATTTTTCTCAGGACGTCAGGTGCAATCCTGGGGACGTGCTCACAGTATTCACCAATGAGCCACAGGATGCTGGCTCGGGCCATGGGCACCTGTGGGTGTGGGAGAGGAGTTAGGACTGGGGTAAATGTGAGAATGTTGGAGGGCCTGCCAGGGAACCGGCACTCCTCCCATCTGTGCTGACCTATTGTATCATGGGATTCTCTGGAAATGGGGGTGGGAGGTGGTGGGAGAGAGATTATACAGCAAGCATTTCCTGGGCAGCATCCCCTTCATCCCTAGGGTTCGTTAGCATGAGCAGAGCCTTCAAGCCCCCAGTTCAGTCATGGTTTGATATAGAAGATTGATTTTCTGGATCCATTGTACCCTTAATGCTTAACTGCCAAGTTATTCTTCCTGAATCTTCAGGAACTCCTTGTTTGAATGTTTCAACTTGGCAGTCTAACAGAAAAACACATGATTTGTCAATCGGCCACCCTGGGCCAGAGCTTTGGAGAAAACATGAGCGGTGGTCCAGACTGTGGATGGAGTTCAGCAAGGGATTCCCAAAGGGAAGGCGAATCAGGGTCACATGGCTCATCTATCCCCTTCTTCCACCTGAAGACCTTTCAGAGCCAGTATGGAAGATCTGGAAGCTTATTTTTATTAAGGCCAGTGTTTAACTATAGGGTCTTAAAATCATGGGGAGGATATTGGTGTGGGGGAGGGAAATATGGGGTTACTCCCTCACCTGGATGTTGTCTGTGAGCTTTGCCAAGTGTTTGATGATCTCTCCGTGCTGTGCTGGCTGCATCTGCAGCAGCTTCTTAATGACAACCACTGACTCTGCAACCACGAGCTCTGTGGAACAGGAAATGAGCGTGTGGAGAGGAGAGTCAGATGATCACACACAGGTAGGCAGACGCACTTGTGGTGTCCCCAGGCCCTTGACTCTTTTCGTCAACCTCCTGTACTTCTGCGGGTTCCCTCAGAGGTGTAGGAGCACTTACACACCAAGTGAGGCAGACAGACTGGTGAACACACACTGCCTGTACAGACACTGGCCATCAGAGTCAGACATGCAGGCAGACACCCACTAGTCATTAAAGCTGGACACTCAGACACAAACACTGACCATCACGGTTGGATAGCAGCTGCACCAGGCCGTTGAGGCAGGTGTCACGGACTCGGCCTATGTTAGTTGCACAGCGTCCAATGGCCTGGATCGTGGCTGCCACAAAGTCCTTGTCCATGCTGCGAATGTAGGTCTGTGGGACACCACAACAGTGACCCCTCATTCCTCAGGCCTAACTCGGCAGTGACTGCAGGCCTGAGGGTGACCTTCCAGAAAGCTGTTACCCCTCATTCAATGACTCATCATGCCAGAGAATAAACTCCATGAAAAGGAGTGACATCCTCTCCCATTACTCAGTGATTCCCTAACCCAAAGCCAGCAGAAGGCATTGGGAGGGGAGCTAAGATAGCAGTTTCTCCACTTTGGGCCCCTAAGAGGTCTGACCCACCACGACAATTCTCACTGAGCACAAGGAGCTGTAGGGCAACTCTCCCAGGCCCCTCTGGCCGTGAGCTGACCCCTGACCCATACCTGGAATTCCCGTAGGACAGTAGGGATGTTGGTCTCATTGGCCAGGTTGGTCAACACTTCGAGCTGCAGGGAGGCAGAAAATGGGCAGCATGGCTAGTGGGTTTTCTGTGCTTTCACAACCCTTCATTCCAAACACACTTCTTCCAAACACACTTCACAAGAAAACGATCCTCAGGCAGGACAGCCCTGCATCATCCTTAGACTGGTGAGGAAACTGATAAATCATGAAACTTGTCCAAAATGTAGCATGACCAGTTTACATCTTTAATGGACTCCCTGATAGAATGTGCTTATAGTATGATCATGTCACCTCTCTACCTCCAAGAAAAAGGCAAAGCCTCCTATTGCTTTTAGGATAAAGACCAAAGTCCTTACCACAGCCTGTAAGTCCCCAAATGGTCTGACCGCTGTCCACCTCTGATGTCCCACCATTCCCCTCCTTACCCTCCCTGCCCCAGGCAGACAGACTGTCAGTCAGACCTCTCCTGCCTCATGGCCTTTGCAGATGCTGTTTCCTCTGTGTGGAGCACGTCTTCCCATTCCTGTCCCTGCATTTACCTGGAGACTTCCTGTTCATTTCTCAGGTCTCAGCTCAAGCCTCACCTCATGAAGGAAAACTTCCCTGACATGAGACTAGATCAGGCCCTCCTCTTTCTGCTCCTATATAGCTCTCTGCACTTTCCCTTCATATATTTTGCAAGTGGATTTTTACCTATGTTTTGTGATTAGCTGCTCAATGTCTCCTCCTCACCCCAGCCAGACTGTAAGCTCCACAAGGGCGGGGTGCCTGACTAGTTTGCTGTCTGTTGTACCCCTCAGTCTAACCATAAGACACACAGTAGGTGTTCAGAAGGGTTAGGAGGATTAACTGCTGCTGAATGAAGTCACTCAAAAATGAGGAGAGCAGGAATAGAAGGTGAGTATGGGCTCCTGCCACTTTTCCTGTGGGTGTATGTTTGCACAACAGCCTAAGGGGGTAGGCGTGTGGGAGTGATAACACAGTGGGTGGGAGACAGACTATAATGGGAAAGTATGAATTTCGGAGTCAGCAGACCTGAACTTGGCTAGTTACCTCACCTCCCCGAGTCTACATTTTTATAAAGTGGAGAGAATGTACACCTCCTGAGGTTCTCATGAAAGTTAAATTACTTCATATGTGACAAGTGGCAGGTGTACAACAGGTATCAGGCAAAGGGCGGCTCCTTTGGCCCTGTCCCCCTGCTTTCATTCACTTGGCTTCCTGGGCAAACATTTGTGACTGGAACAGCAGTGCCAGAATTAGGCAGGCACCAAGGTGGCCAAGTGGATATTTGAGTGGGTCGGTGGGGGTGGAGGCAGAAAGGCCACATCCACTTCTGTCCATCACTTACCTTTAGGATCTTGATCTGGGTGGGGTCGGTGGACCTGATGTAGAAGCTCTTCAAGTACGGCTCGAACATACCCTGGCACAAGAGAGGCAGCCCCAGGGAGCTCCACCGCAGCCCTAGACCTGCTTCTCCTCCAGGGCACCCCACTCCTCTCCTGCCCCAGGGCCCAGTACCCTTCTGCCCCTAACTGTCCTTCACTCCTCCATTCTTCCCTCCTCCTCACACCTGACCCGGTCTTCCTTCACCGGGCTTTCCTCCCTCAGCGGCCCCAGGATCCACGCTCTGCTTCTCCACTTGCTTTTGGGGTCTCCCCTCCCCATGCTCTGCACAGCCAAAGCACTCTCCCATTCTGCCTCCGCCCACCCCCGTGCCCTCAGCCTCGCAGGAGCCTGCCCCGGGACTGCCAGGGCAGACCTTGGTCACTTGCTCACCCGGCGCTTGATGGACATGGTGGCCACGTTCTGGAGCACCACGTACTGCACCTCACTGTGGAGAGGAGGGGTCAGAGGTACCTGGGCCCCTCGGCTGGGGTGAGGGGCAGCAGGTGGAGAGAAGGGAGGAGAGCCAAATAGGAGGGAGGAGAGGAGCAGTGTGAGGAGGGCACCGGTGGGAGGAGGGCAGGGCTGGGGTCAGCGCGGGAGCTGGTGGGCTAGGGCCCGTGGTGTGATGCGTTTATGGTGCGGGAGAAGAGGGGCAGGCCCGGGCCCAGCCCCCGGGTGTGGGCGGGGCGGGCGCCCACCTGTGGCTGCGCAGCAGGCGCACGAGGGCCTTGGCGATGACGCCCACCTCCGCCTTGGGCGCCAAGTGGAAGTAGAGCTGCGCCACCGCCATGACCACCGCGGCGCTGCGGCTCTGCAGCAGCGGCTTCGTGTTGCGCAGCAGCAGCCGGTGGTCGGGGTCCATGACGTAGGGCTTTCGGGCGGGCAGAGCAGTGGCGGTCGCCTCCTCCGATCCCGGGCCCTTGGCTTCATCCTCCTCGGAGCCGTAGAAGGCCTTCTCAGGGTTCTCCTCCAGCAGAGACTCCTGGAGAGGGAGACAGGTGGGGCACTGGGCACCTCCTCCAGGCGACCCTCCTACCCACACTGCCGGGCGAGGGTGGGGGTCCCGCCCACTCACGTTCTGAGTGGGGCTCAGGAACTGCGTGCGGGCGTAGCGGGTGAGCATGCTGATGATGACCACCTGGCCCCACTCCTCCACGTCGATAAGCAGGTTACAGAGCTTCCGGTAGTTCTTGTGGATCAGGTCAATGCGCTCCGGGCACACCTCCTCGAAGGCCATCACCACACTGCCTGCCACCAGCTGGGGAACCGATAAAGGCAAGAAAGCATGAACGGGGACAGAAAGGCCTCTGCCTGGCACCTTTCCTCCACGCAACCCTGTACGTCTATATACGCACCGTGGTCTTGTCAGCCAGAAGCTTCTCAATAACCTCTATCAGCTGGTCCTTCTGGTCAGAATCCAAACTGAGGGAGAAATTGTTGAGAAGAATTTGCCCCTCCCCCCATCTCCAGCCTTCCCAATATCTGCCCAAGTTGTGTTCACCTCCCTCACCCCAACCCTATTCACAAAGAGGTATGAGCCACTGCCTCCAGTGTCCTCCATCTGTCAGTTCCCCCAAACTATCTCAAACCATCTGAAGAGTTTTTTTTAAGATGGCAGCCTGCAAGACTTGGGAGAGGCCAGGTGAGGGCCGGGGGCTTGGGGTATACCTGTAGAGCTTAGGGATGGCATGGGCAGCTGTTTTCCTCACGTAGGGTGACATATCTGAGGCAGCTTCCTTGATGGCCAGCATCATGATGGGCACTATGATGGGCACACGGATGCTAGAGAGGACGCGGAGGGCACTGGCACGAATCAGCTGGTTGGGATCCTAAGGACAGAGGTGGAGGCAGAGCCATGGGAGGGCAGCAGGTGGCCCGATGGGAGAGGCCACACCTATGGAACTCACTGTTCCTAGTTAACACCAGCTCTTACTTCCCTGACTGCTGTCTTGAGCCTGGATGATGTGCTAGTGCTGGGTACCTGGGGGCACTGCCTGAGGGCACCGACTCTTGGCCTCGCTACAGAAATCCAATACCTGAACTGATGTGGCACTGGGCTGCTTCGCTTTCAGGAAGAGTGACAATATTTCCAAATACCCAAAGTTCTTGAAACACACCTCCTGTTCCTGAGGGGTGTGTGTGAAGGGGGAGGACGTCTTTGTGTTTCCACTGGAGGTGACTGCCAGCAAATGCAAACTGGTCTCCCTTCCAAAGAGTTCATCCTTACAGCCCTCTCTCCCAGCAGCCCCTCAAAAGCTGCCCTTCTTCCTCATTCTCCACAGTATTGAAAAGAGAATAGGTGTGTAGGCCCCGCCTCTTTGCTCCTATTGCTTCCTACAGACACCTGAGAAGAGCCTCAGACAGTGTACTGTAATCATGGGATGGCATAGCAACAGCAGAAGCTGTAAATTACTGTTAATCTTGGAGGATGGTGGACAGTGGGAGAGGTGCTGGAACACTAAAGGATAGAAGCTACCCTGATTTTCTAAAAAGGAGAAAGAGAAGATCCACAAAATTACAAGTGAAAATGATGGTAATCCCTGACAAAATTCTGGAATTGAGTTTTAAGTAGATGGTTTAGAAGCACCTAATTAAAAAGCAGAAGTCTATTTTCTTAAGGTCAAATCATATCACATTCACTGCTAAAACCTATTATCCTCTTTTTTAAAACATTTTCCTTGAAAATAATTATGGACTCACAGGAAGTTAATCCACCCCCAAATCCATTTTCCTTTTTGACAGGGTAATTAGGCTGATAGATATAAACACTATGTACCTTGATTTCAGCAAAAAAAGCATTTGTAAGAGTCTCTCACAGCATTTCCTGGATTGCCATTTTTGATGCCAGTCTTCTGTCTCACTTAACATGTAAGCATTTTAAGAGCAGAATCCACGTCTACTTTATCTCTGAATAACCACAGCCCGTTGCACATGAAAGATACTGAGAAATTATTTTGCTGCTGAATAAGATCTTTCCTAACAAGATAGGATGATGCTGGCTGACTGCACAGTGAGGTGGATCAACAGTTTGGTAAAATGTAGTAACTGGGGTAAGTTTTACTAACAGATCGGTGTCAACCTAGAAACATGATATACGGGACTCATCGTTTGTTGCCTTTGTCTGAATAGCTTATCAACATTTTGGAGGAAGACACAAAATCAGGACAAAATGCAGATTCAGAATCACCCTGGCTTGGATCCTGTGCTAAACCTGTAAAATCAAATATAGCAGAATTTCACAGGGAATTCAAGGGACCAATTGCATAGACAGGATGTAGGAAGACCTGGATTATCTGCTTGCCAACTGGAAGTTTGTCTGAATTGAGCCAACAACATAAGTGGGCTGCTAAGAAAGCAAACATAGCCTCAGCCTAGGCTGATGGAAAAGGCTGGGTCTGAAGTGTAGGAGAGCCCCCCAGACAGTAACAATAACAAAGAGAAAATGAGTTTTAGAGGAATACATATAAGGTACTGTTTACAAAACAATGTTATATATTATTTAGGAATATCTAAATAAATAGTAAAACAATAAAACGTGCATATGAATGAAAAACAGAGGAAGGTACATAGGGGGCTCTGGCTATTCGATAAATCTTTCATTTCCTATGCTGGGTATATATTTCATTACATTATTCTTTATGCCTTTCGCAGGTCTGAAATAAATTTTTAAAAACTACAGCTATGGAAGTTTCAAAATGATATAATTTTTTTTTTTTAAAGTTGTAATCCTCTCACGCCTGTGAGAATGGCTATGGTCAAAAAGATAACAAATAATAATGTTGGAGAGGATGTGGAGAAGAGGGAACTCTCTTGCACTGTTGGTGGGAATGTAAATTGGTGTAGCCACCATGGGAAAGAGTGTGGAGATTCCTCAAAAAATTAAAAACAGAACTTCCATATGACCCAGCAATTCCACTCCTGGACACGTATGCAAAGAAAATGAAAACACTAATTTGAAAAGGAATGTGACCCCAGTGTTCATAGTAGCGTTATTTACAAGATATGGTTATTGCTATCTCAGCATTATTGCTCAGATATGGAAGCAACATAGGTGTTCATCAACAGATGAGTGGATAAAGAAGATGTAATACATACACACACACACACACACACACACACACACACACAATGGAATATTACTCAGTCATAAAAAGAATGAAATTTTACCATTTGCAACAACATGGATGGACCCAGAGGGTATTATGAGAGAAATAAGTCAGAGAAAGACAAATACTATGTTTTCATTATTTGTGGAATCTAAAAAATGAAACAAACAAATTAATAGAGCAGAACAGAAACAGACTCACAGATACAGAGAACTAGTAGTTACCAGTGGGAAGGGGGTAAGGGTAGGAATAAGACAAGGGAAGGGGATTAAGAGGTACAAACTAGTAGGTATAAAATAAATAAGATACAAAGATGTAACGTAAGGCACAGGGAATACAGCCAATATTTTATAATAACTTTAAGGAGCCTAAGCTACTATACAAATATGGGATCACTAGGTTGTACACCTGAGACAAATATAACATTGTAAGTCAACTATACTTCAGTCAAAACAAAAAGAAAAAACAGTTGTAATTTAAGATGGAGTGAGGGCTCTATCGCTGGAGGTGACCTGTCAGAGATCATTTGCTCTAGATGATCCTTTGTTCTAGGGCAAAGGTTGGCACACTACAGTCCTCCGGCCGAATATGTCTTCTGCTTTTTATAAATAAGAATGTATTAGAACCTGGCCATGCCCACTCCTTTATGGCCACTTTCACACTACAAGAGCAAAGGGGAGCAGTTGCAAGGTTGAGACTGGATGGCCTGAACAGTCTAAATTACCATCTCCTGGCAGTATACAGAAAAAGTTTGCTGACCACTGTTCTAGAGAAATCATTGCATTGAGTTGGACTGAATGAGCTCTGGTTTTCTAAAAAGGGAACAAGGGCAGACTATAGGAACTTCAGGTCAGTGTAAAAATCTGTACACAAATACCAGAATGGTTCTTATAAAATGATTTAACCCCGATTCAAATCAATCTGAGACAGATAGATCCTATGGTTTTGACTTTCACAAATAACCTAGCACAATGAGTGGCACAGAGATATCCAAGTATTTGCTGAATTAAAGAACAGCATATGCACGTGCCCATGCTTTCTGCCCCAGCTTGGAGAAGCAGACTTTGTCTTCCCCTCCTGCCAGACACAGCAGACTGAACCAGGCGTGAGCCCTGGGTTTGGGCAGTCAACTCTCAGGCTGCTCAGCAACCTACAGAATCAGCTGAACATGAAAAGATTAGCTGGACCTTTCTGAATCTCTCTCATAAGAATTTGAACTAAATGTGTGGGAAGACTAGGGGGCGTTAATGGCTGTAATCCGCGCTGAAGAGTCTGATTTGGAGAGAGAACAGAGTGGTGGGAATGCTGGCTTCTGTACCCTGGAGATTATCTTATACTAACCAGAAAAGCACCCAGTGGAGGGGGTCATGCATGCATTTAATATACAAAACAAGAGGTGAGAATATTCAGTTTATATAGTGTGGGGGGATTCAGCCTCCACTCCATTCTAGAATACTTGAATCTTTGTTCTAGAATACTGTTTCTTCCCTTAGGTGATGTCAAGTTCTGCCTGCCTCAAAGAGCATTTCACCACAACAAATGTGATCCAGGTCTTTAAAGGCAAATATTTTGCATACATTGGGGCATCTAAGGCAAGTAAACTACTTCTTCTGGTGCTAAACAGAATAATCAATTTGTTCCAATTCTCCAGGAACAATCGGCTGTACTGACCTTCTTGAAAATGGACTGGTTCTATCTTTATGTTCTCTGTGCTGACCCTCAGACCTAACTTCCACATCTAGTGTTGCTCTCCTGCTTGGTAAACTTTGTGATTTTCCTCTCGGTGGAGCTCATTTGTTTTCAGTAAGCCCTTCTGTCCTCCTTGCCAAGTTCCAGGTGAAAAAGTTCCAAAGCCATCGTTCTCCACAGAGACCTAGACTAGGGGACCCTGCCAGTGCCAAGGCTTTGTCACCCAGAGGTGAGGAATCCAGGTTAGCACCTCACAGAACCCTGTCTTAAGCAGGTTGACTGCTGCCTGGCTGTGGGTCACAACGCCTTTACACCAGTGGAGATGAGGGCCAATTACCAGGAGCTCAGGTGGTTCATATCTGAGGCAGCCTCAAAGCACAGGCTCTTCTAACTCTGACTCTCTCAACTTTAGGCAGCTAGGAAAGGGCCTCCAGAGCCTGCCCCCCATGCTCAGACCTCTTCCTGGGCTCACTCCTGCAATACAACATCAACGGGGCCCAGACCCCAGGGAGGCAAGCTGAGCCCTCTGACCTTTAGGCCACGCTGGAAGGTGGAGATGGAGAGCAGGGCTAGGTCTTGCTGCTCCTCAGCGTAGCGCACCAGGTACACGTAGACAAGCTTCTTCACCTGGGGAAGAGCGGGTTTCTCAGAAGGGATTGGTACCCCCACTCGTGAGATGTCATCACCCCAGCTGGCCATGGGGAGAGCATCCTGGGTGAACCCTGGCTCCTTCACTCTAATGCACATCTAGTTCAGGGACATGTAGACCGTGCCTTTTCCTGGACCAAGGACATTTTTGAGCAGATCAGGCCCCCAGGGGCTGGAGGGTTCCCTTCCTCACCCCCAATCAGCTCCAGTTTATTCCTGGTGGAGGTGGGCATGAGAGACCCCTCATTGGGTAGCGCTCACCTCTATGTTCTTACAGGCCACGTTCTTCACCACAGCAGGAAACAGGTCTGAGGCATTCTTTCCCCGGGCGATCATCTGGGTGGTAGGATCAAGGTAGGGGGAGAAGGAAAAGGGAGGAGGCCAGCACTCATTAGGGGAAAGTCCACAAGGAGCCAAGGACATATGTTCTTTGATTCCCAGGCCCCCGCCCCAAGGAAGGACCCCTCCTTCCGCCCTCACCGCCACAATCCTCTTCATGGCCTCCAGCTTGAGGGAATCCTTGTTGGTGTCCAGCATCTCCTTCAGGTCATCATGCCTGGCAGGAGGCACAAGAGATCAGCTGAGGGCACAAGGGTGGTGAGGGCGCTGTCAATCAGTAGGATCCAGCAGAAAGAAGGGACATGGGCATGGAAGGTTCAGGCAGGACCCAACCAGAAGGGGAGGTGGTAAAGGACAGATCAGGGAACTTGGGGTCAGGAGAAACATGTGGGCCAGCCAATGTTATGGGCTGAATTGTATCCCCCTCAAAACAGATGTTGAAGTCCTAACCCTGAGTACCCCAGAATGTGACCTTATTTGGAAATAGAATTGTTTCAGTTGTAATTATTTAGGATGAGGTAACATTAGAGTAAGGTGAGTCCCTGATCCAATATGTCTGGTGTTCTTATAAGAAGATGGCCCATGGTACCAGGTTGAAAATATAAAGTCATGGCCTCAGGGAGAATGCCTTGTGAAGGCAGAGGATTGGAGTGACACATCTACAAGTCAATGAACACCAAAGATTGCCAGGAAACTACCAGAAGCTGGGAAGGGCGAGGCAGGATTCCCCTACAGGGAATCCTGCTAACACCTTGATTTTGGACTTCTAGCTTCCAGAACTGTGAGACAATAAATTTCTGTTGTTCTAAGCCCCCAAGTTTGTGGTTACAGCAGCCCTGGAAAACGAATGTAGCCAGGAGATAAGAGGATGGGTTTGGGGTGGGAAATTTAGGAACCCAGCCTAGGAAATGGCCAGTTGGATAGATGAGAAGGACCCGATGGGTGTCAAAACAAGAGCCAGATACCCGTGCCCTGGCTGAGGGTACTCCCAGGCCCTGACCCCACAGATTGAGCTGATTTCAAGGACTGGACAGGTCCTAGGTGCTCCAGAGTCTATTGAGATGGTCTTATAACAAACACCAGATGTGTCACTCAACATTCAACAGTCATTCAAGGAAGTTATAAAACCCTAATGTGAGAAATAAATGACAATTTGAATAAATAACCCCTTTCACATGGCAGAGGGGAATAAAGGTAGTCCCCAAGGCAACATACAAATTGAATTTCAATGGAGGCCTTTGTCAAACTTCCTGAAGTGACTGCAGATTTCATCTGGAAACAAAAATCAATAGGTAAGAATTCCAAAGAATTTGGGGAGGAGGGAGAGAAGAGAACAACGGAACAGTGACAGACAACTCACCCTACTGGAATTCAAAACACAAAACAACATGACAATTATGAAAGCCCTCTGGTACCAAGTTAAAAATATAAAGTCAAAGGTCATAGGGGGAAATTTCACAAATGGATCTAAGTTGATACATTAGGAACAAAAAACTCACCAATGAGAGAAAGAACCTTTGTGTCCTTCCCTTAAATAAATGCTGTTGGGACAACTGCCATGTAGCAAATAATTTAACTTGTTTACATATCTCACACCAAAATGAAGTCCACATTTATTTAACAGTTATATTATATATATAGTTTTATATATAAAAGGGGAACTTTTAATTTTCAAGGTTATAAAGTCATCAGTAATAAGATGGCTAGGTTTAATGTTAACTTTATTTTTAACTTAAACTAAATTTGGGTGGGGGGAACCCTTTAAAGGCTCCTCAACCTTCACTTAGTCACATTCTGAGATACTAGGGGTTAGGACTTCAACATATGAATTTGAGGGAGACACAGTTCAGCCCATAACAGCAACAGAAAGGAAAATATTTGGGATATAGTGAATAAAAGTTTAATATTCAAAAGAGGTAAAGTATTGATGTAAATTTAGGGTCTAAATTCAATATTCATTGTCAGGGCTGCTTCAAGCCCATCTACCATCCACTTGCCCCTCCAGGCAGACATAGCTCTGAGCTGTTGTTCCCCATTCAGTGATTGCAGCATGGTCTGGTATTCCCTGGCCATGTACCCTTGTGCAGTGAACAACCTGCCCAACCATACCCAGAGGTCCAGGGGCTGGTGGTCAAAGAAGTGAACAGAGAAGTGTGAATAACCCCATGAAAAAATGTGTCTGGACACAGCTGATAGAGCTGTGTGACCACTGATATACTCATATGTTGCCCAGACAACTTCACAATGTGATGAGCAGCTCTGTATGGAGACCTGCACATTCTCTAATCCCCAGATGATATTCGGATAACCCACAGCTTTGACCTAGGGATGAGAACCCAGCCAAGAGAGGTATCACCAATGGTATGAATTAAAAAAGCAGTGTATACAGTTAGTCACAGAAGTGAAACATTTAGAAGCTGTAGAAAATCAGAAATTGGAGGTAGCAATATTAGGAGAGAGAAGAGCATGATAATAGTCACAAAGAGGCAAGTGTGACCAGTGCTGATGCTGCAGGATGAGTAAGTGAGAAATACTAAGAGGAAGAGAAGAATCTAACACACACCTAGTCACAGGGCTGCATTTTATAGAAACCTGTGAATGCTTAAGAGATAAAATCAGAAAAGACAGGAGGAGTGCTAAGAAATTGATGTTCAAGGATTTAAAAAGTGTCTTTCCTGAAGAATTTATTATGGAAAGCAAAATAAAGTTTTGATGCCTTCCAGAACACAGAGGACTTGCTGGTAGTCAGATGAGGGCAGAAGATGTCCAGACCCACTCATGTTGCTCTAAACTTGGGATGTCCCCCAAACCAGAGGACATTTTCTACTCCCTATGGCCATGCCTAGGTCAGAAGATAATCACCTTGTCACTGTTCTAAACACAAACCAGATGGTCAATTCCTAGGAGTGCTGAGCTCAGGACATGTGGCTGTGGACAGAGGTACAGACCACTCAGCTGGACCTGGGCAGCACTGAAGGTGTGGGAAGAATGACAGAGCTGGATGTCACCTTCCCTGGTAAAAAAACGCACACCACTGCACCCCCCCAGGATCTTCCACATATGCCCCAGCCAACTCACCCCCACAGATACCTACACACACCAAGACCCCCGCTGAACGCTGGTGCCACCAATAAACTCCCATATCTCCCCCACAGACATACCTACACCCCCAGACATAACCATACCCCCAAAGCACACCTACATCCCTCCAGACACATATAATCCACTCATAAACCCCCACCACACAAAAAACCTTTCAGACACACCCCCCCAATCCCCACAGAAACACACACAGTCATAGACACATACAGACACTTCCCACAAAAACACTCTCAACACATAAACCCACATACCTGTGGACACACACACCTCACCCACAAATCCCTACAGATACCCATAGACACATACCACCACAAGCCCTCTCCATACCCCCCAAACCCTGAACTAGACATGCACAGCCCACACAATGCACATACCCTACATACAGTCCCTCCATAGATACACACACCACACATACACCACACACACACACGTTTTCGACAAAACTGGGTCACTCCAGTCTTATTCACCAAGATGGCCTGTGGACTCCGATTTGAGATTCTTCATGATAAATATAGGCTTCTAAGATCAAACAAATCTAGTGTCACAGATCCTCTGACTTCCTCTTGAGGAGTCATGTGGGTGTCCTCATTGGTCAGTGTGGGGTGACTTCACTGGGACCAGTCAGAGTTTGTCCAGGCCTCTTTAAAGCTGGCTGTTCCCTAAAGCAGACTTCCTCACACCCGGCTGTCCTAACCACCATGACAGATGCCACGGGCCCATGTCAAATGCCTTCCACATACCCAGGACATATGCTGGGGTACCCAGACTGCCCCCACCCAGCTAACCTAGTGCACACACTCCAGGCTCCTGAAGGCTCCAAGGCCCTGGGCAAAGGGGACTCGAGGGAGGGGAGGGGAGGGGCTGTCACAGCAACAAGCAGAGGCAGGATTGTCAGATGCCCACTAACACAACAGCAGATCCCTCTACCCTGGGTCCCTCATCTTTGCTCCCACCAGTTCATGTTCCCAAGAGGGAGAGGAAGGGAGAGATACACAGCAACACTCTGAGGCCATGAAAGATTCATCTCATGTAGTCAGATCCCCTTACACTGCACTCACTGTGACCTGACCTCTGGCCTGGCCTGGCCTGAGGGGCTCTCCGGGGGTGACTGGAGCCAGCCGGGGATAAACATGGCACATTCACTTCACCTGATAAACACCTTCCTCACTCCTCTCCCCACCCAAGTCCCATTAGATGGGAGAAGGTGGCCAAGTATTTCATCCTGTGTTTATCCTGTGCCCAAACTTCACCCAGAACCCACTTTAGCCAAGATCTGGGGGATGGAAAAGGTCAAATATTTTGCTCCACCCTCGAATATTTTAGTATCCTCTTCCCTTCAGAGGTTACAGGGAGATAAGCTCGTCTCCCCCGACTCAAACTCTCAGTCCCCGCACAGTGCCCCTGACAACCCCCTCCCTCATAGACCTTAAGTGCCGCCCAGTCCTCCTGCTGAGGACTGGGACTTAAAGGGGTCTGGGCTCAGAGTGGCAGCTTCCCATCCCTTGACTTCCCGGCTGTCTGTGTGAGGGTCCCTGGGGGCTCCTCTGTACCGCAGTGGCTGGCTCTGGTTCTGGCCTTGGTCAGTCTCTGGGCAAGATCCTTCCAGGGATGTTTCTGGGCTCGTGTCTTCCTCTGGAGCCTGTAGCCACCGAAGCTCCTCTGGCTGCAGGGCCTGGTACCAGGGTGGCGGCCCACCTTCAGGGGCCAGCACAGGGCTGGCAGCCTCCTGATCAGCCCCACAGGCCCCTCTGCCCCCTGGCCTCACCACGGTCCCCGGGAGCTGCAGGAATCGCTTCATTGGACACCAAGTCTTGCTCCAAAATGGGACTGAGCTGACCAGGGAGCCAGGGATGCCTGTCACTGTCACCAGACAGCCCGCCCCGAAACTCAGAAACCAGACACTGGCGGGGAGGGAGGATCTGGTTTCCTCCTCGCTGCTCAGAGACAGGGACTCACCAGGGGGAGGAGGGCAGGGACTGGGGACAAAGCCAACCCCCAATATCCAGGCAGGGGACTAGGAGGGGTTAGGGAGCTGATCCAGACAGAAGTGAGGCTTCCCTCACCTCCACTCTCATGCCACAACTGGACCTCTGCCTCCCAGAACTGCTCTTCCTCAGAAATCTTATACACCCTGTGCTCCCTCTGACCCTAGCCCTCCTGATCCTCACCTGTCTTTCCAGAGCCAGTTCCTTGATTTTTCCCTTCCTATCAGCACTCTCTTATCCCTATTTCCTTCATACCTGGCCTAGGCCCCCCACGTCAACCCCTCCAACTGATCCCTACCCTGCCAGGAGCTGTTGCCTTTATTGGCTGTATTTCAAACCCACTCCACACTCCTCAAATTCTCACCCCTAGCCTTGTCCTTGCAAGCTTCACTAATTGCTTCTCACAGAAAATAAAGACCTTAGATCAAATCCCCCGCAGCTGCCAAACACCTGCATCTATGCTCTCCTCTCCTCCTGCCCTCCTCCCTCAGAGCAGAGCTGGTCCTCCTCAAAACCATGCCAGTCCTCCGACCCAGCTCTTTAAGCCTTCCCTCCCATCACTCAGGGATCTCTGCCTCCTTCAGTTCCTTTCAGCCTCCCCTACACTATTGGCTCCTTCCCATCAGCAGTTAAACTTGCTCTAGTCTCTCCCATCCTATAATAAACAAAGAAAAATAATAACAAAAATAAAATAAATAAATCTTGAACTGAAGTTCTCCTCTGGCAACTCTCTCCCTCTCTTCCCTCTACAATCACACTTCTTGAAAGAAAAATTCCTATTCCCTGTGTTTATTTTTTTAATTCCTATTCCTATTCACTCCTCTATTCACTTCAATCTGGCTTCATATGCTGATTAGAAATTAGGGCTGAGGGGCCATGTTTGCAACTTACATGGTTCAGGCAAAAATATTTATAGCTAGATGGTTAAACAAAGCAAATATGGCACAATGTAAATGTTTGAATCTAGGTGGAGGGTATACATATATTCATTACATTATGTTTAAAATTGTTCATTGTATTATGTTTAAAATTGTTCATAGTAGAATGTGGGGGGTGGGGGGTGGGGGTGGAATCTAGCTTCTCTTCTAACTTTGCCAGAACTGGTCTCCCAGGGCAGGAGGTGGGGGTTGGAGCAGGGAGGGGTTGCCCTGCACTTTGTCAAACCAGTGGTCACAATTTCTTCCCTTATTTGAGTTGAACTCAACGGGCATTGACACTGCTTATATCTTGCTTCTCCTTGAAACTACATTTTATTTTTCCTCCTATCCTTGGCTTACTTTTTCTCAGTTGCCTTGAGACACTCTCCCTGCTCTCTGGTCACCCTTAATGTCCATGTCTTCAGGGTTCACACCCGTGCCCTGTGAACTTATTTTACTGCAGGCTCTCTAAGTTATCTTCACTTCGTTTTGTGGCTTTGATTGACATGTGTATGTGTATATACATACACACTAATAATCTCTCCTGGAATCCAAATCCTAACACCCTAGGACTAGACTTGAATGTACCTCAGAGTTTACAATCTCGGCATGTCAAAAGCTGGGCTCAACATTATTTCCCACAACTTTGCTTGTAATGACTTTATTTCTAGTTACACTGTATGGTACCACCATGTATCTGCTGCAAGAACTAGTAACTGGAGTATTATCCTTATCTTCTCCTGGCCCCTTCCTCTCACCTCCCCTCCCCTCGCAAGTAATCATCAGGTCTGCGGCTTCTACCACTTCAACAGCCCTCAAACCCTCTTAAACTTAGGCCACCATCATGTCCCCCCTCCTCCAATTTCAACATCCCCTCACTTGTCTCCTGCTCAGTCCAGCACATTCCTTCTCCACAATCCAGCCTGGCATCCTTCTAAAATGCTAATCTGCTATTGCCTGTTTAAAACTCTTCCGTGGCCACAGCCACCTCCAACCTTGGCATCTCCTCACCTATATATCTGGTCACTCCTGGGGGCTTGCTCAGAGATTCTGGCCACATTGTACTAACACCTACAAAACCTGTGACCAGGCTCTCCTTCACCTCTTCCTCTGCCTGAAACATACCTCGCTCTCCCCCTCTCCCTTCTCTCCAGGCCCAGGGAACAACTCCTCATCCCTCTGACTGCCCCCACTACACTGAATCGTCACTGACAGAATCTTCCCTGTGTTCCCCTCTAGACAACTAGAGGACGTTCTCAAGAATTGAATCATGCTCACGGCTGCATTTAGTGACTAGGACAAGGACAAGGCCCTTAAAAATGCTTGATTCAGAACTCACGAATAAACGAATTAACGAACGAATGAGCCAAAGGTAAAAGGGAAGAGTGGTAAGCATAGGGGCAAAGTGGGGAGCAGGAGTGTGGGCGCCAGAGTGTAGATGGGGATGAGAACACGGGGACCAGAATGAGGGAAAATGGACTGTAGGAGGGGCCAGGCCTGGGAGGTTCTGAGTATGTATCCAGGACTGTCCTTCCCGGACAGGCCCGCGGCTCAAGCTCGCCGATTCTGGCCCCTCCCCTACGTTCTTTCAGGGTCAATTCGTCACGCGCGGAAAAAGGCGAGGACCCTGTGATCCAAACCTACAAACAGGAGAAATCCTGGGGTTGGTCCTCCAGAAACGGAGCTGGCTAGCCCATCCCCCACCAGCCTCCAATCCCCTTCCCGGGTTCCAGGCCGGCCCCTCCGAGCAGGGTGCTGGCGTGGGGACGAGGGTTGCCAGGGTCGGTGCCCGCTGCGGGAGGGGGCTTCCGGTCTGCGGCTCCGGGGCGGGGCATGGGCTGGGCCGCAGCGGACGGGCCCAGGCGCTGTCCGTGGTACCGGAGCGCGTCTCCCGCTGCGGCGCCGGGTCTAGCCACCCTCTCGGCGGGCTCCCTCACCGCTTGTAGTCGGAGGAGAAGATGCCGCCGCTCGCCGGGTCGTGGCCGTACTCGGGCTCCCCGGGGCCCGCAGAGCCTCCCTTGTCGTCGCTGTAGGCTGGGGCGGCCGACATGAGGCAGCAGAGGAGAGAGCTTCGCTGGAGAGGAGTTGGCGCGGCCCGGATGCGGCTGGGGTCGAGGAAGGGAACGCAGTCCGGGAAGGCGAGGTCGGCGGCGCGGCCCGCGCTCTGCAGAGGCAGCAATCTACTGTGGTGGAGGCAGCGCGCGGATTTATCAATCAGGGCGGAGGGCGTTGAGGTTCTTAAAGGCACCAGCGCCTGCGGAGCGGAAGGCGTGTCCGTGGGGGGAGCGGGAGGGGAGGTGCAGCAGGGTCTAGCCCCGCCCCAATCCCTCGGAAATCAGCCCCCGCCTCAACCCCGTAAGGAAGGTTCCTGACCCTTTAAAGGTCTGGGGGTAGGTGGAAGTTCCTGGACTGATGATGGGACAGCCTTCCAGGATGCCGAACCCACTCCAGAACACCAGGTCTCAGTGGTATGGCTTCTAGGAAGCTCCGCTCATTCCAGACTCAAGCACGGATACTCACCCACGCAATGAAAGAAAAGGTGGGGTGGGGTGGGGGGTTAAGAGAAAAGCTGTGCCACAAGACTGAGACTGAGGGTCCTACAGCAGGAAGGAGGCACTGCACCCTGAGACTGGGTCAGAGACCAAGGTCGGTCCCTCTCCCCACTCCATTTTCTCCTACAAAATCTGGGCCCCTCTGACAGCGTCCTATTTTCTCACCAGGAAGCCAGGGACTTCCCTGGAGATGATGGTATTTAAGGAAGGCTGAGGAGCTTACATACAGCAGGCTGCTGTAGATGTAGATGCAGATGTGGAGAGATGGGGAGAGAATAGCGGGGGCGGTGAACCCTGAATTCAGCTTTGGAAAATAGTTTAATGACCATTCCCGAAGCCCCCATGCCCACCTTGGCATGCCTGAGGTCATGGCTAGTCCATAGTCAAGTCCACATCCACTGACACCTAGGAAGGAAGGAAAAGGGAAGAGGCTGAGTTAGGGTCTGGTATGATTGCCAAAATTCTTGGATCATGTGAGGCCCCCAGTTCATCTCCCAAAGCCCAAGGCACCCCAAGGAAACACGGCCTGGGTCTAGAGGGAAAGTTGTGAGTGGGCTGGAGAAAGGAGTGTGATCTAGTTGAATTAAGGGCAATAGGTTGAAAAGCTGGGGTCTCTTGGCTGGGCTTGGGGGAGGAGGTGAGGAAGACTGGATTCAGAGAGCAAAAGGATCCACAGGGCTGAGTCTTGATCTCCAGAATCAGAATTGGTGGGCCTGGGTGGAGATGGGTGAGGACTGGAAAGGTGGAGCTTTGGTTCTGTACATGGGTTCCACTGGGGAATGGGAATGAGGGTTGACCAGGACCATGGCAGTGCATGGCTGAAGTAGGCTGAAGTAAATAGATATGCCCAGGACCTGTGAGCTGGGATCTTTCTGCAGTGGCCCCAAAAGGGTTTCAGAGTAGAATCTTAATGAGTTAGCAGGCCTAGTTTGCTTCTGGGGGCTTTGGGTCTACCAGAGTAAAGTAGATCTTGAGTTTGAGGAAGGTGACCTTGGGTGGGGAGGGAGGGTATGAATTTTGCAGCAGCAGATTGGTTAGCTGCATTTGTTAACCGGCTCTGGAGGTGGGGTGAGGTCCTGGGTGGGTAGCTGAGCTGTGCTCACCGGGCTAGTGGGACTCTGGTCTTCTTGTAGGGGGTCCAAGCTGAGCAGATGTAGTGCAAAGTGCACACCGTTGCTCCACATTGGGTGATAGGAAGGTGGGTCAGCATCCATGGCTTTATGTACACAGCGCTCTAGCACAGAGTGGTCAATCCCCCTGCATTTACGCAGCATGTGTCCAAAGCCAGTGGGAGCGCAGCACCGGGCACACAGCACCAGGCGCTGCCTCTGTTTAGATACAATACCTTCACAGTAGCCCAAAAATGTGTGCAGCTTGTGGCCACCAGGATTCTTGCCTATGGGGATCACCAGACAAGTGTGAATCAGAGCTGAGCTTAGGTCATGTGACTCCAGCCCTAAGATCTCACACCCCCATCTCCCAGGAGCCCGTAGCCCTGAGCCACATGCGCTGGGTCCCCAAGCACCTGTCTTCAGAGACCTGTACCATCTGCCCTGACCCACAGTCTTCATCCCATGAAGCCCCACCCATTGATGGAGTGGGGCTTGATGGGAAGCCTCTGTTCCAAGACAAGGGCCCTGTTTCAGCCAGAGACACTCACCCTGGAAGTGGATGATCTCTCCTTGGCCACAATACACGCCCACATGGGCTCCGCACCAGCGTCCAGTGGGGGACATCAGCCTCAACAGGAAGAGGTCTCCAAGCTCAGGTTGGCTGCCCTCCAACTCCACAGCCTCGAAGAGCTGACCCAGGAAAACCTCAGATAGGAAGAACTTAATGGTGCTGACTTCCCCAGTTGGAGCCTGGAAGGAGGAATGGACCAGACCGCTGGGTTTTTGCAGGCCAGGATGAAGGAGAACCCAGTTCCTTTCACTGGTCATTGGGTTAGATGGGCCACCTAGGCCTCAGGGAGTGCTGACTGGGGGTTAAGCCTGAGGTGAATGTCTTCACTATCCCACACCTGCCTCCTTGTGCTGAGGAACTTCAGAGGCCTGGACATCATGGATAAATCCTGCCCTGAGCCACCCTTCAGTTTCTAGCAGTTGGGACCTCCTCATCCAACATTTTCTTCTCATCTCAAATTCCAGCCTCTCCATCCTCTTCCCCTCCCCATCCTCTAGAATCCCCCTTCCCCAGTCTTCTCCCATCTTGCCATTCTCTGGAGGCAACACTGGGGACTGCTTATACCTAAGATTAGCAGAAGTCCTAAAGAAAGAGAGAAACCTGGGTGAGATCTAGATCCAGGACAGGCATCTTTTCCCAAGTCTGAGTGACAGAAGACTCCTCCAACAGCCTCAGCTGCCATCATCTATTGAGCAACTGCTCATTTGATGCTTAATATGATCTGACAAGATGGGTACACTATCCCCATTTTCAGGATAAAGAAACCATGGTTCACAGAAGTTATACACTGCCAGAGTAAACACAGCTTAATCTATGCCTGTGTGACTGTTTCTTGTGCCCTTTGTACTAAACATAAGTCACCTCTCTTATCTCCCTTTCCTCTATAAAGTAATGAGAAATGCATTTAGTTCAGATTTCTTCTATCTTTACTGGGAACAGAGGGCTTTGGAGACTTGGGAGGATGGCCTCCTGGGCTGTGCCTGAGCTTTGGTCTCAGAGAAAGCCTGAGAAAGGGGGTAAAAGTAGGGCCCGTTGAACACTGAGCCATCTTGAGCTGGCAGAGGAGCTGGGAGAAGGAAGTGGCCCATTCACTGCTCACCCCTCTCCAGGTCTCTTATCTATTTTGGAAGGGAGGGGATTGACTCCAGCAGATATGACTTGGTGGGAAGGACCCACATACAAATGAGGAGCAGGGATGCCCAAGCCATACTACAGAGTGCCAACCACTGTGTGTGGCTCTCTGTCCCCTGACCCTCTCCTTCCCTCCTGGCCTCAGTCCATAGTATCCTCTACCTATTACTGGGTGAGTCACATTTTCCCAAACTGGGAGCTGTGAAAGACTCAGGGGACCAACTCATCCCAGTCTTCCTGGGGCCTTCCAGGTTTGTAAAACTGGAAACCTCACATCCCAGGAACCCAGCAAAATTTGGACGGCTGGTCACCTTAGGCTCAGTCCTCCTGTCTCCTATCTCTCTCTTTACCTCAGGAGACCACAGGAGGACCTAGTCATGTGAACAGCCATGTGGACTTTGGTCATGCTTTCCTGCAACCTACCAGTAGCCTCTCTTGCTTCCCACTCTCCACATACCCATTGGGCCAAGCAGTGGTTATAGCTGTGGAAGAGGGTGGACTCTCCTGGCTCCTGTTGGGGCAGAAGGACCCCACCTGGAAAAAGATAAGACAAGTTGAGGGCTGCTCTTAGTTACCTGGGATGTGAAGCTCATCTAAGGAGGAACAAAACAAAACAAAAACCCACAACACAGCTGTTACCCCTTGGCTCCTGAGGCGTGAGGATCCAAGCCACAGCCCCTCTCCCCTCTCCCCGCTCAGTCTGTGCACTCTGCTTGAAGGGCTATCCGTCTTTATGCCCATGAGTTTGTGTTGCAATGCAGGATACAGGACTGGGAGACAGAGTCCTGCCTATGCCACTTCTCTATATGCGACATCAAATAAGCCACTTCCTCCCTCTGGGCCTCAACTTCCGCATCTGTCAACTGGGGACAATAAGCGTGGAAGGCTGGGCATCACAGGACCATTGTGAAGCACTGAGAGCTCTTTGTGAGCAAGACAAGGAGAGAGGGGCAGGATTTGTTATCTTCGGTCTGTGCCTGAGCATGCAGAACTGAGCATCAAAGGAGAATGTGTCTTTCTCAGCTCAAAGGAGAAAAACAATGGACCCTTAGAGACTGGCTGCCTCCCTGTGACCCCTGCCCCAGAGCTCTCAGGAAATCACACAGCTGGAAAGGCCCTGGAGAGCAGGGCCCCACCCCTGACTCTCCCTCTGAAACGTTCCCGAGTGGTGATGGGGGTAATGAGGCACTTTGGCCACCGTCAGCTGGGCCCCTGGACTTTGAGTCACAATCTGGATGAGGAGATGCCCCTTTAGATAGGGGATCTAGACCCACACATGGGGTTCCTCCAAAATAATAGTAACATTTATTGCCAGAAACTGTGCTGAAGCCCCATTTAGCCCTAACAATAATGTCATGAAATAGATACTGTTGTTTTTTTTCCCCCACTTTACAGATGAGGGAACTGAGGTTTGGAGAGGTTGCCAAGGTTACAGACTAGTAAGTGGAGGAACCAGGATTAGGCCCAGATGGTCTGGTTCTAATGCCCATGACCTTAATCTCTGTACAGTACTGTTTCTCATGCTGCTGGCACACGAGCTCCCCCTCCCCCAGACGACCCCCCAGCAGGAATTCCTGACCTTACCCTTGGCTTTCACTGAGCCACGCGGCTATTTTCTTTGTAAGAAAGAAAAAGGAACAAGGTCCTGGAGCTGTGAGCAAGAGCTCAGGGGACAGAGCATCCCACTTTCTGGGCACCTGGCCTGACAGTGCCTGTCCACCCCACTGGGCCTCCTTGCTGGGGACATGAGCTCTCTCCCCTCTCACCCTGACCGAGGCTTTCAGGGGAACAATGGTGAGGGTGGTCCTGCAACTGAGTGTGGGGGTGACAGGCAGTCGCTTTGGAGCCCCAGGCTCTGCTCTTCCCCCAAAGATTCCTGGAAGACCTCAACCCAGTGGGGCCCTATCACTGAGCACAGGGCTTGTGGGGCCATTGTGGGGCCTTGGCTTTGTGGCTGCTGTCTGGCCTGAAATTCCCACCCACTTCTGACTCCCTTCAGTCTAACTCTGGACAAAGAATTCCTCTGTGGGAAGCAAGGTTTTGGGGTCACCGCTCCCAGCCAGCCACCTCCAGCCAGAACAAGGTTTAGGCTCTCCAGTGGGGCAGAGCAGGCCTTTCCTTTGAGCCCCCAGCAAACCTTGGGCTGGCGCTTTCTTCCCTTACAAAGCTTTTGGTCACCATCTCCTCTCTTGGCCCAGAGTGATCCCACCTGAATCCTAGCCCCCAGCCCAAGTAGCTCACCTTGCAATAGTCATGCTCTGTACCTTGCTAGGTTCTCTCCTTCTGTGGCCAGAGCAGGGAGGACTAGCTGTCTGCCCCTCAGACACAGGAGCCAAGCAGGACGCCTTGGGGCCCTGTTCTGAACATCACCTCCTGGGCCAATCTGATGGCAGCAGTCCCTCCCTCTGACAGCTCTGGGGGCAGCCAGAGACTGTAAGGCTCGGGTCTGGGGTGGGTAACTGGTGTCCTCACCCACCTCTCTCCCCTCCTCCTGGTGTTCAGCCCCTACCCCGTCCCTGCTTGTGCTGGCACTGCCACTTGGGCCTGCTCTCTGAACCCACTCTTCTCCCATTACTCCAGGGTACCCAAGTGCCCCATACCCACCCTATTGTGGTCAGAGAACAAATTCTGTATGATTTCAATTCCTTTGTATTTATTGAGACTTGTTTTATCAACTAACATATGTCTATATTGATGAATATACTATGTGCACTTGAAAATGTATATTTTGCACATTTAGGGTGTAGTATTCTATAAATATCAGATCAAGGTGGTTGATAATGTTGGTCAGATCGTCTATATCTTTACTGATTTTTTAAAATGTAGTTTTCCTATCAATTAATAGAGGGACATTAAAACTTGCAACTAGGATTGTGAGGTTGTCCACTTTCTGTCTTTAATTATGACAAACTTTGCTTTGTGGATTTTGAAATTCTATTATTAGATATATAAGGATTTTATTATTGTTATTTTTTTCTGATGAATCGATCTTTTATGGTTATGGATGTCACTCCTTATCTCTGCTAATACTTTTTGCTTTGAAGTCTATTTTATCCGATATTATGCTCACTATTTGCAGGTATATCTTTTACCATCCATCTACTTTTGATCTGTCTGTGTCTTTATATGTAAAGTGCATCTCTTGTAGGCAAAATATAGTGGATTCTTCCTTTTTTTGGCAATCTCTGCCTTTAAATTGGACTGTTTAGTCCATAGATGTTTAATGTAATCATTGATATGGTTGGAGTTTGACCTGCTATTTGTTTTTTCCCTTCTGATTTTTGTTTCTTTGTTCTTCCATTCCTGTCTTCTTTTGGCAATATCAATTTTTTTTTAAGAATTTCATTTTATCTACTGATAGCTCTACCTCTCTGTCATATATTTTAGCAGTTTTTCTAGTATTACAATGTAACTACTTAAGTGTTCACAATCTACTTAGGGATAATATTGTACAACTTCACATAAAATGTAGAAGCCTTGTAACCAAATAGGTCCTTTTACTACCATCCCGGCCCCACCCTTTATGCTATATTTGTTATATGTGTCATATCTACACACATTATAAACTCCACAAGATAATATTTTTGCTTTAAACTATCCTGTATTTTAAAGAAAGTAGGAAGAAAAAAATACTCGTTTATATTTACTCAGATATTTACCATTTCTGATCCTCTTCATTCATTCTTGAAGGCCTAAGTTTTTCCCTGGTATCATTTCCCTTTAGCCTGAAGAATTTCCTTCAGTATTTCTTGTGGTGCAGATCTGCTGGTGATGAGTTCTCTTAGATGAATTATTTTATCTGAAAATAACTTTATTTCATCTTCATCCTATTGGGTGTATAATTTTGTATTAACAGTCTTTCTTTCAGTACTTTAAAGATTTTCCCCCACTATCATCTGACCTTTATAGTTTCCAGTGAAAAGTCAAACTCAAATTATTGTTCTCCAGTATTATTGTTCTCCACTGTTTTTCTTTGCCTGCTATTTAGAGGACTGAAATAGTTAAAATCAGAAATGACAGAGGAGACATTAAAACTGATACTAAAGAAATACAAAGGATCATAAGAGACTACCATGAACAATTATACATCAACAAATTGGACAATCCAGAACAAATGGATACAATCTTAAAAAGCATATAACCTTCCAAGACTTAATCATGAAGCAAAAGAAAATCTGAATGGATTGATTACTAGTAAGGAGATAAGGAGACTGAATCAGTAATCAAAAATCTCCCAACAAACAAAAGTCCAGGACCAGACGGCTTCACAGGTGGATTCTACCATTCAAAGAAGAATACCAATTCTTCTCAAACTCTTCCAAAACATAAAAGAAGGAATGCTTCCAAACTCATTTTATAAAGCCAGCACTACACTGATACCAAAAACAGACAAGGATACCACAAGAAAATAAAATTACAGGCCAATATCCCTGATGAACATTGATGCAAAAATCCTCAACAAAATATTAGCAAACAAAATTCAACAATACATTAAAAAATCATACACCATGATCAAGTGGGATTTATTCCATGGATGCAAGGATGGTTCAACATCCACACGTGACACACCACTTTAACAAACTGAGAATAAAAATCATATGATCATCTTAATAGATGCAGAAAAAGCATTTGACAAAATTCAATATCCATTTATGATAAAAACTCTCAACAAAGTGCATATAGAGGAAATGTACCTTAACATAATAAGTCCATATATGACAATCTCAGAGCTAACATTATACTCAACGATAAAAAGCTGGAAGCATTCTCTCTAAGATCAGGAACAAGACAAGTATATCCTCTCTTGCCACTTTTATTCAACAGAGTATCAGAAGTCTTAGCCAGAGCAACTAGGCAAGAAAAAGAAATACAAGGCATCCAAATTGGAAAGGAAGAAGTAAAACAGTCACTATTTGCAGATGACATTATATATAGAAAACACTAATGACTCCACCAAAAAACTGCTAGAGCTAATAAATGAATTCAGTAAAGTTGTAGGAAATACATATATAAGTTGCATTTCTACAAATTAACAACCAACTATGAGAAAGAGAAATTAAGAAAACAATACTATTTACAATTGCATCAGAAGGAATAAAATATGTAGGAATAAATTTAACCAAGAAGATGAAAGACCTTTACACTGAAAACTATAAGACATTGATGAAAGAATTCGAAGAAGGCAAAATAAATGAAAAGATATACTGTACTCATAGACTGGAAGAATTTATATTGTTAAAGTGTCCAAAGCCACCTACAAATTCAATGCAATCCCTATCAAGATTCCAATGGTATTTTTCATAGAAACAGAACAAACAATACTAAAACGTGTATGGAATCACAAAAGACCCTGAATAGCCAAAGCAATCTTGAGAAAGAAGAACAAAACTGGAGGCATCATGCTCCCTGATTTAAAACTATATTACCAAACTATAGTATTTAAAACAGTATAGTATTGGCATACAAACAGACATTCAATGGAACAGCATAGAGAACCCAGAAGTAAACCTATGGTCAATTAATTTATGGTAAAGGAATGAAAATATACAATCTGGAAAAGATAGTCTCTTCAATAAATAGTGTTGGGAAAACTGGACAACCACATGCAAAAAAATGAAACTAGACTATTTTACAGTATATATAAAAATTAACTCAAAATGGAATAAACACTGAATGTAAGACCTGTAACCATAAAATTCCTAGAAGAAAACAACAGGCAGTAAATCTCCATGATGTTGGTCTTGGTGACAATTTTTTGGATTTGACTACAAAAGCAAAGGCAACAAAAGCAAAACAAATAGGTAGGACTACATCAAACTAAAACACTTCCACACAGCAAAATAAATCATCAACAAAATGAAAAGACAACCTACTGAATGGGAGAAGATATCTGCAAATCATATATCTGATAAAGGGTTAATATCCAAAATATATAAAGAACTCATACAATTCAATAGCAAAAATATCCAATTAAAAACTGAGCAGAGAATCTGAATAGACATTTTTCCAAAGAAGACATACAGATGACCAATAGACACATGAAAAGATGTTCAACATGCCTAATCATCAGGAAAATACAAATCAAAACCACAGTAAGATATCACCTCACTGGAATGGTTATCAAAAAGACAAGAGACAAGTGTTGGCAAGGCTGTGGAGAAAAGGAACACTTTTTAACTTTCAGTAGCATTGTAAATTGCTGCAGCCACTATGAAAAACAGTATGGAGATTCCTCAAAAAATTAAAAATAGAACTACCATATGATCCAGCAATTCCACTTCTGGGTATTTATTTAAAGGAAACAAAAACACTAATTTGAAAAGATACGTACACCCCAATGATGCAATAGCTAAGACATGGAAACAACCTAAATCTTCACAACAGATGAATGGATAAAAAAGATGTGATACATATATATATAGATATAGATATAGATATAGATATAGATATAAACAATGGAATACTATTCAGCCATAAAAAGAATGAAATTTTGCCATTTGCAATAAGATGAATCAACCTTGAGGGTATTATGCCAAGTGAAATAAGTCAGACAGAGAAAGACAAACTCTGTACAATCTCACTTATATATGGAGTCTAAAAAACAAAACAAACAACAACAAAAACTAAGTTAATAGATACAGAGGACAAACTGGTGGTTGCTGGGATTGGCGTGGGGAGCAAAATGGGTGAAGAGGGTCAAAAATTACAAACTTTCAGCTATAAACAAAGCATGGGGATGGAATGGCCAGTCCAACATGGTGACTAGAACTAATGATACTATGTTGCATATCTGAGATTTGCTAAGAGAGTAGTTCTTAAAAATCCTCATCACAAGGAAAAAATTGTAACCATGTATGGTAACGGATGTTGACTAGACTTATTGTGGTGATCATTTCACAGTGTATACAAATATCGTATCATTATGTTGTACAGCTGAAACTAATATAATGTCAATTATACTATAAACAAAAACAAAACCAAACAAAAACCCTGGTGACCATTTCAGGCAGCAGTGGAGATGGTACCTCAAGCGAAGTTTCTGATCAACAGTCTTTGAAACAGGTATGCTTATATGTTGCAGTTTTATGTTCTATGATAAAAATCATTTATCTCCCTGTTTTATAAGTGAATGATCATCTAGTTATGCAAAGTTCCACATAAGTTTTCCTTCCAGAGGAAAATGACTTAATTAGAATAATCAGATATTCTAAATCTCCTCTCCCTTCTATTAACATTCATTTATATTCTAGAAATTTTATGCCTCTCTTGACAAACTGCTAAACTCAAATCAATTTCTCAAAACAAAATCCCCTCTAAATATTATAAACCTTGAGCTTATTGGCCTAAAAATGCTGGAGGCTAAAACTTACACTTTGGTGGACAAACCATCTCCTCTCTTGGGCCCTGGTTTGAGTGGGCAGACTGACATCCATGAGCCACACATATTGTGTATCACCAACTCCCTGCTGGAGATAATGGGGTTCTATAAAGTATTATGTAAATATTATAAGTGGAGAGCAATAATGAAATACAGCTGACCCTTGAACAAAATGGGTTTGAACTGTGGAGGTCCACTCATGCAGATTTTTTTTTCAATAAATAGGAACAATCCACAGTTGGTTGAATCTGTGGATGTGGAACCCCAGATGTGGAGGGCCAACTGTAAGGTTATACATGGAATTTTGACTATGTGGAGGGTCAATGTCACTAACCCCTACGTGTTCAAGCATCAACTGTAGTATTAAATGAATAAATAAGTGTACAAAATTGTTCACATATAGAATGAACAAGTGAACCTTAAAGTAGTCGTTTAATTTAATGAAGTTGTGGGTAGAAAATTTCTAATTCCTATTCTAATATCCTAATGCTAACTTAGTAACAAAAGAGCATTATTTTACACAAAAAGAAAACTCTAGGAAAAAGTGGAGCTTCATAGGAAGATGAGGAAAAAAACCTGTATTATGTTGAGGATAAGGAAGACAAAAGACTTACTGAGAACTCCACTAGAAAAATGAGTTACTTAGAACTCAGCTTCTTCTAAACAGATTCAAATTCCAACTTTCTCATCCAAAGAGACTCCCTACATAGTAAATACCATACAAAGGTAAAGCTGCAGAACACATAGTCCACATTCTGAATTTTATGGTCAGAATGACTCAAAGCCTCATAAATAAGCTTCATTTCATAATCTTCCACAAAATTGTCACTCACATTCAGGTGGGTCAAGTTCTTGTTGCTTGGGAAAACAGTGACCAGATCACAGCAGCTATTCTCCAATGACAGAAAAGCAGCCTCGAGGGTGAAGACAGACACATGAGAAGCATTGGTGTCAGGCACTGTATTCCCTGTACCTTGTGCATACCTAACTTTCTCATGGTCTATCGTCATTACCCCTCCTTTATTTCTCCCCAGGTCTCTTAGGTCTCATGCTGAATGATAATCCAGGTCCTGTATGTCTTAATCAGCTCAGGCTGCTACAACAAAACACTACAGACTAGGTGGCTTAAGTAACAGAAGTTTCTTTCCTGCAGTTCGAGGCTGGAAGCCTGAGATCAGCGTGCCAGCGTGGTGGAGGTCTGCCAGGGCCCTCCTCCTGGCTTTTAGATGAGTGTCTCCTTGCCGTTTCCTAACATTAGGGGGGAGAGAGCAGAAATCTTTGGTTTCTTGTCTTATAAGGGCACTAATCCCATCATGAGGGCCCCACTTTCATGATCCCATCCAAACTCAATCATCTCCCAACATTATCTCCAAATACCATCACAGTGGGGGTTATGGCTTCATATATAAATTGGGGGGGGGGCACAATTCAGCCTATAGCATTGTACCTATTCTGGAGTATCTCTTCTTATAACAGTAGCTGATAGTAGTAATAAGTGTAATTTAAGAGATTTTATGTACCAGCACTGTGTCGTGTGCTTATATGGATAGTTCCACATAGTCCTTATTACATAGATAAGGGAACCGAGTCTAGTTCATTAATGAGACTAAGGTTACAGATGGTAAGCTGTTGCAGAGTTAGGGTTTGAGCTCAGGCAGTCTGACTGTAAGTCCCACATTCCTAATTCCCTCCCTATACTGCCTCAACCAGAGGAAAAATCATTTTGAAATCTGATGAAATGAGTTCAGGAATTTATTGTTTTTGTTGTCACATTTTTACAGACTAGGTAGAGAAGGGCTCCAAATATTAAAGTAGTTCTTTTGATAACTACTCATAAGAAAATTAACCAGACAGACAAAAAAAATGTTGACATAGAAAGAGCTGAAAGCAAAGAAAAACTTTGGAAGGTGTACAAATACCAGTTTGAAAGGGATAACCCCTTGAGTGCAATTCAGATGAGACACGCCTTGTAGAAAGCACCAGAAGTGATGACCTATCAAACTGGCTAACAAGGGAAAAATGAGTGATGACTTACCATTCCTTGGCCCTAGTAAGGGTCTAGGGAAGTAGCACTGTCAAATACTGCTGGTAAATATATAGTGGCACTCTTCCTGGAGAGGAAATTTGGAAATATGGATTTAAAACTTCAAATAATGTACTCTCTTGAACAAATAACTTTGTGAACAAATAATTTAAATATAAGAATTTAGCTTAAGGAAGTCAAGATGTACACAAAATTCTATGTATATAGATAGTCATTATATTACCTCAAAAATAGATTTATATATATTCTAGTTATTAAAAATGTACTAACAGTTAAAAACGTTCAGAAGACACAGAGATGTCTAAAGAAATAAAAACAAAGGACTTTGGATATTACCTCTCAGATTTAACCACTATTGTAACTGGTCTCCCTTCTCCCCTCAGTCATATGTATGCATGTATCTAATTTATAGTTTTATAACTCATTGCTTTGTAACCTGCTTTTTTCCCCATATTCGTCTTGCCTAGTTATTGATGACAAAAATACAGATTCACATCATTTTTAATGAATGCCTAGTATTTCTTGCATGAATAGACCACAGCTTAATCAATTAACTCTTGATTGACATTTAGTTGTTTTTAATGGTGAGAATTGGAAAGCAGTGATATAGAATTGTCTTTTGTTATATTTGGGAGGTAGAAAAAACAGTTGATTTTTTTCATCTCACCCTCTTTAGACCTCGTTAAAATAATACTTAAGAAAAAAAAAGAGACATAAAAATCTAAATAAAAGAATAGGAAAAGAACCATCAGTGGATCAGAGATTTCAAAAAAATTCTGGAAGATAGAAAGTTGATGAAGGAACAATAAATGATGGGTGAAAGATACAGCCAAGCAAGAAACCAATTCACTCTACAGAACACTAGATGGATGCAGAACCAGGAAATACCATGGCCCACTGAGTATAGGAGAGCGATATAGGGCAGGATTCACACATGAAATAGTTGTCCCTCCCTCCTACCAGCATTTAGCATACCTTACAGCTAAGTATCTACCACAGGGTGAGGGTGTGATGGAGAAATGGAGAACACTCAGAACTTCCCAACACGTACATACGCATGAAACACTGAAAAGCTATTCTCTAAATAAATTTGTTGCCCCCACAGAAAATACCCAGCATTCTTCCACTCAGAGTAAAATATCAGTATTCATGTCCCATCATCTTAGCCAAATGACGTCTCACTCAGGTACAGAGAGCACATAGCCACTATCACCTCAATCTTAAATAGGTTCTTGTCTAAGGAAGTCTGGTTAATGCGGGTGCACAACACACACTAAAGGGGAGGGAGGATGCCCAAATAGGCAAAGAAAAATTTTATGTTTAAATTTTTCTCATCTTGCCATAAAATAGAGATTTTATTTCATCACTACAAAGTCCCTTCCCGGGACACTTGAAATATTTAAGGAACATACTCTTTACCAGTGGAAAGTCAAACCCATGATGCCATGCAAAGGGCCTTGTGATTTCTTAGAATAAAATTGCAGCTATAAGCGGAACTGTTTTTATCAAGGTAAACAAATCATAAACATGATGTGAGGGGCTGGCTGTACATTTAAACCTTGGTGTCATGAATCAGTA
The DNA here is from genome assembly GCF_009834535.1 of Camelus ferus. Lineage (NCBI taxonomy): Eukaryota > Metazoa > Chordata > Mammalia > Artiodactyla > Camelidae > Camelus > Camelus ferus. The sequence goes on along the minus strand of NC_045722.1, from coordinate 10,180,870 downwards.
GATGTAATCTTTTTTAAACAAATTTTTTGGGGTTTTGTTTGTTTTTGTTTTCCAGGGTGGAGGTAATTAGGTTTGTTTGCTTGTTTAATGGAGGTACTGGGGATTAAACCTAGGACCTTGTGCATGCTAGGCATGCACTCTACAACTGAGCTATACCCTCCCCCCAGTAGATGTAATCTTAGCAAGGTTATGCAGAAGAGAGAGGTAGAAGACACACATCAAAGTTCAATGAACTTTGAAGGACGTACTTTAGACATAGAAATAGACAGGGAACAAGTGGCTGTGAGGAAATTTATTATCAATAAATTGTCAACTATGGGACAAGACAGCAGGATGAATTCGCGTGGAAATGAAGTCTCCCTTTTCAAACATACTAAAATGTTACCTGTAATACTTTAAGAGAAACCTAAACTCATAGTTGAGCCTGAAAGCAACAGGTTTTAAATTTATTTTAAAAGTATATACATATAATATATATAGCAGATTCTCTCTCTATAAATATATCCTGATTGCTTCTAATATATATATAACCAAACCAAACTTGGGTCCCCTTATCTGCATGCAGTAAAGCCAATCTACTACACTGGACTGTGGTAAAGGATCAGCTCATGGACATTCTTCTGACTGGCTGGTTGGCGGTGAGGTAATTGGGAGTCAACATCAACCTTTTGGTTCCAACCCATCTGGGGTCAACATACTTGTGGACAGCATACAGTTAATTTCTTCCATCTTGTGGGGGTTTCAGTATCTGCAAAACAGCTTGAAGGGTTTGGCTCAGAATATTTTCTATAGCCCTTGAGGGAAAATCCAAAAGTCCTAGACTTTGTTTAATGACTAGACTATTATTATTTTGTCTTTCTTGACTGTTTTCCTTTGCTTCTACATTTTCTCACTGGTCTAATTTCTCTGATTAAATTTATTCTTTGGAACTTGGGAAAGGCATAGGAGGCTAACGTTTTTCTACAAAAAAAAGGCAGGTGGTGTATATTGCAGGGTGGGGGTGGGGGTCTGTCCTGGGAAGGCCCCATAGAACCCTGCTCAGTTACATATATATATATTCGCCTCTATTTTATACATATATATTGAGAGAGAGAGAGAGAATATTCAGGTGTCCTAAATAAAAAGCCTGCAACAATGGGACTTGAAGCCCCATGATCCACAAAGTAACGCAACCAAATACCTGCTGTAGGGACTGGATTTTAATACCTGGGGCACAGGCTTGTGCCAGCAGGAAAGCTGAAACTGAGGCAAGAGCCAGGAAAGGGCAGCCCCTTCCGTGAACTAAAACAATAAAAACTTCAGAAAAGGATTGGCAGATTTAGCAAATAAAAATACAGGACACCCGGTTAAATTTGAATTTCAGATAAATGGCAAATATTTGAGATGTACATACTAAACAACTATGCATTATTTATTTGAAGTTCAAATGTAACTGAGCATCCTGTATTGTATCTGGTAACCCTATCCCAGAATGAAGTGAGGGGTCAAGTCAGGCATATATTTTAGGGGATGATGGTTCCAGAGAGAGTAGCAAATACAAAGGCTGTGAGGTAAGAACACAGTTGACATGTTTGAGGAATAAGAAAGCCAGAGACTGGCTCAAGTGTTGACAGCAAGAGGCATAGTGGTAGGAGATGGACTAGAAAGGCCATCTGGGGCAGAGATCTCATAGGGCCCCACAAGACCATGGTCGGGATTTAGGATTTTCTTTCAAAGTATGATGAAAAGTCATTGAGCACTTTGTCATGGGAGAGTGACTGGTGATTTAAGAGGATTACTCTGGCTTCTGTGTGGAATAGAGGGACAAGGGAAGGAGTCTAGTAAGGATGCTCAGCCAGCAATCCAGGCAAAGATGCTGATGGCTAGGACCGTGTTAGTAATTGTACTGGGGGAAAAAAGTGATCAGATACAGTATATATTTTAAAGGTAGAACTCATTTGCTAATAGGTTGGATAAAGAATATTTTTGAAAAAGAGGCATCAAAGATGACTCCAAGATTTCTGATCTCAGCGACTGGGTGACTGCTGGTACCCTAATAAGATGAGGAATACTATGGGAAGAACAGGTTTGAGGGTGGCAGAAGTCAAGAGCTTAGTTTTAGACATGTTAAGTTTGAGATACATATTATACATCAAATTGGAGATATGAAGTTAATGTTTGGAAGTGTAAGTGTAGAGTTCAGAGGAACTGTCAAGACTAAAGAGACAATTTGTAGCGCATCAAAATAGAGATGATTAAAGTCACTGTACTAGAGGAAACCAACTAGAACATCAGTGTAGACAGGAAAGAGGGTCATATCCTGGAGTTTTCTAACATAAGAGCTTGGGAGGAAAAGGAGAAGACAGCAAAGAAAACTGAGAAAGGGCAGCCAGCAAGGTAGGAGAAAAACCAGGAGAGTGTGCTGTCCTGGAAACAAATGAAGAGAATATCAAGTAGGGAGAGATGAGCTGATTGAAATGCTGTTCGGGGAAGGAATAGGATGAGGCCCATGGACTGTCTGTGGCAGTTTTTCAATATCAAGGGATTCTAGGAGACATAACAAGAATGGTTTGCTGTGGTGGGGATGAAAGTCAGATTGGAGTGGGTTAAAGACAGTAGAAGATGAGAAAATAAAGACAATGAATCTATAATTTCAAGGCGTATTGCTGTAAATGAAAGCAGAGAAATGGAGTAGGGGCTGCAATAGAATATTAGGGAGGGATATTTTCGTAAATGACAGCAGTTATTAAAATCTATCTGTAAACTAAAGGGAATCATCCAGTAGAGGGAAAAATTGGCAATTCAGAAAAGAGACGAAGAATGGCAGGATCATAGTCCTTGAGTGGTTGAGAGGAGATGGAGTCTAGTTCACAGATGGAGGGACTGGGTGTAAATAAGAGCCCAGACTGACCCATGCTAATGGGAGGGAAATTATGTGGGACAGATTCAGGAAGGTGGGCAGATGGGGGCAGGGGGAGGACTGAGAGTGTGGGATTATCTCCTGATTGCTTCTATTTTATCAATAAGAAATTGAGAAGGCCGGGGAGAGTTCTGGAGAAAGAGAGGAAGTGTGAAATGTTCTCCGGGAAAATCAGAGAGTAGTTGCTAGAAAAAAAATATTGCATTATCTTCAAGAGAAATCACATCTTTATAGTACTGAATCCTCATGTTCAAGGTCTTGATGCGCCTTTCCTTCATGTAAGCCTTCCTTTTTGTTTTTCAGAACTTTCAACAAGTTTTCCTCATACAACACTCTGTCCCTTCAAATGTGGAAACAATGCCTGGGTGATGGCTTTTTCAAAGCTAGGTGATATGGAGGGTATGGAGTTAAAAAAAAAAAAGCCAGATTTTTATCTTCAGGGGTCATAGCATCTGTGAGTCTAGGTGTGTCCATCTATATGGACAGTTGGAAAGGAATGGAATGCAAGGGGCTGACTAGTTACTATGGGAGTTAATAGCAGGCAACAGCCAATCAAGAAGAGGAAGAAAAAGATACCAGGTCACTTCATCAGCAGCACCTATGCTCCTGCAGTTCTGCTCACTTCCCTGGCACTGGAGGGCACTCATGTGCAGCTGTTGGAGTCACAGGGAAGTGCTGACTGGTTAGCAATTCCGCTTGTTTCATTTGGCTGTTCCACTTGAGACTTTTCTTGATGTCTCCTTTTCCTTTTAGAGATGTATCTAAAAGGAGCTAGCTGGGTGTTTAGAGCATCAAGCTTACCAAATGAGCCTGATCTTCGTTTTGTTTTGTTTTTTTCCCTTGTGCTATTTTTTTGGTCAGGTTTTGCTATTAGGGGAATGCTAATAGTATAAAATAATTTGAACAACTCTCCTCCCCCAACTCATATCATAGCACAGTTTTCCAAGAAAAAAATTCAACAAGAAAAATTATGCAGCTTGAAAGCAGCATTCCAGGTTTAAGGGACAGACAGCATGAGCAGACACCCCAGGATGAAAAAACACAGGATATGCTCAGAGGTTAGGATTTAAGACTTTTCTTAAGAAAACTGGAATAAGTAACACAAAGTAAGTTTGGCTCAAGTTTCTAATTAATCTTCAAAGCACAACCCCACTGTGAAACACTTCAGTCTACTCATTTTATATAAAGAGCAGACACCAAACTCTTCAGCCTACATTCAAGATCCCTCCTGCTTTAACCTAACTTATTTTACATGTCAACCTGTGCTTCCCGATGTGTGATGTCTGTCTAGCATGCTGTCTATGATGGCACATCTAAATCCTACCCACCTATCAGGGGTATAACCCAAATGTCCATGAAAACTTCTGAGATCCTACTGAACTATGTTTGAATTCACTTGTAGTACAGCCATTCATGGTCAATATTTGGGGGGGAGGGTATAGCTCAGTGGTAGAGGGCCTGCCTTAGCATACATGAGGTCCTGGGTTCAATCTCTAGTACCTCTATTTAGAAAAAAAAAAAAGTGTGTGTGTGTGTAAACTATTCCCCCCCAAAACAAAAAAAGATTTTTTTTAAAAAAAGGTAAACTATTGTCAGTGGTGTTTGGCTTGCCTACTTCTCAAGCTCTTTGATAGCTATCCCGTTGGAGGGTTTCACACACACACACACACACACACACTCATGTCCTTCCCCGACATTAGAATGTGTTTCATCTGTAAATAGTGTCACTGCAGATGTAAGTAGTTAAGATCAGGTCATAATGGAGTAGGGTGGGCCCTTTAAGATGACTGGGATTCTTCCAACAGAAGAGATACAGACAGAACACCCTATGAGAACAGAGTTAAGAGGCTGGCGTGGTGCAGCTACAAGCCAAAAAAGGCCAAGGATCGCTGGGCACCACAGAAACTAGGAAGAGGCAATAAGGGGTTTTACCTAGAGTTTCAGAGGAAGCATGATGCTGCTGACTCCTTTATTTCGGACGTCCAGCCTCCAGAACTGTGAGGGATTAAATATCCGTTGTTTCAAGCCATGCAATTTGTTACTTCGTTATGACAGCCCTAGGACACTAAGACAACAGTAATTTTAATTCTATCTTCCCAGGCCCGAAAGTGCCACATCCACAGTCTAGCTCAAGACTACGTAGGGGCTCAATCGCAACCATGGTAAGGGAAGTACTGAGCTTCCAACAGTCCTAGCAGTCAGCCGCTTATGAGCTACTACTGTGAGACGTACCGCCAATGCTCAGCAAACGGTAACTATTATTACGGCAAGATATGGGACTACACAGGTAAACGACAGACAGTAAGAAACTAAGTACAGAACGGGGCAGGTGGAGCAAAGCAAAAAACAAGGGCAGCTGGCGGTAGGGAGCATTAATTTCCCAGAGGACATCCGTGGGAGAAGGGGGTTGTTGTCTGAGGAGATGGAGTCTCCAAGCCGCCCTCCCAAGACCCGCTGAACGGCTCCGGGGCCTCTGACCGCGGTCGTGGACCCAGAAACGACAACCCCCAGTCCAGGTGTTCCTTCGGCCGACCCCACCGGGCAGTTGGCATCCCTCCACGGAACGGTCGGCCGCCTAACCCTAATCGTGCATACGAGCGGCGCCTCGTCGCGGCCCAGGACCTCACGCTGTTACGTGGGGCGGGACTTCCCCTCGACGCCCCGGAAACCAGAAAGAGCTCTTTTCCGCCGGAAGGAGGAAGGAGTTGCGGCCGAGAACGGACACCGGAGGTCTCGCTGCTTTTGTTGCGTAGAGTAAGGCCGATCTCTGGCCACCGTGCCGGGCAGGTGACTGCAGCGTCCTTGTAGGCAGCCTGGCTGGAGTGTCGGGCTTCAGTGGATGTGGCGGGGAACCGGAGTAGAGGTGAGGGGTCGGTGTATCTGTCCGGGTCAGCGCCACCAGCGACCTAGGTCTTGTTCCTAGTTCATTGTGCTTAGCTTCCTCGACCTCTTCTGAAAAACGAGGCTGGTATCTCACAGAGCTGTCGTGGGGATAGAGGTGGCAGGGAGAAATCTACACTCGGAATAAAGTTTAAGAAAAAAATTCACTAGGTGAAAGGTATGTAACGTGAAGGTCTATACAGACTAGTACTTGTACTAGTGCTTGTACTGTTTAAAAGCACTGTGCATTATCTTTATCATCTTTCTTATATTATTAGATGGAAATGTCTTGTAGGAAAGTGGGCAAGCCTGAGGTCTAGGAAACAACCTGTAATGTCAGATTGTCTGTCAAATTCAGGGCCAAGGGGGTAACTTCCAGAGCATATGAACCGAATTTATATTTCAGAGCATTTCAAATATACATGCTGTAGATCTTTGGGCTCTTTTAAGAATAGTCAATACTATAATATTAAATGTGTCAAAGTCTCTTGAAGTGATGGAGGTGGAGCTTTCTAAACCACATACATCTTACCTACCCCCTAGATTCTTCTAAGCCCCCTCTCATCCTTCCCAGATTAGAAGTCACCAAGGAAAACTATTACTAATGGGATTATGTGTTAGATCCCTCAGGTGCATTGGGACAGAAGGTTGAAAATCACTTGTCTGTTTTTAACTTCCTTGCTCCTGCAAAAACACACAAATTTGAAAGCTGCTTTCTAATAGAGACTTTTCCTTTAATTTGGAAGATAATTTGATGACTCTTTTTTTTCTTTTCAGGTGTATGAGTTCTTTCAAAGCAGAACACTGTTGTTTCCATGTTCTGATCTTTCAGAGATTATGAAGGCACAATTCCTGCCTTTGATTTGCTTAGTCAGGTGGAGTAGACACAGGTCAATGGTGGCAGCCACTTAAATATTCTAAAGGAGGTGAGTGTGTGGCACTTCACTCAGCCTGGGAGAGGAAGGAATTAGGGAATGCTTCTAAGAAGTAGCTTTTAGCTATATAGGCATTACTTAGGTGGACAGGAAGGGGAGGTCCATTCCTGGTGCCCAGGAATCTGGCAGGTTTATGAACTATAATTTGTACAAAGGACACTATCAGGTGTCTTTTCCCGAGCTCTATCCTCATTTTTGGATAATGCTTCTCTTGTTTTCCTTGTCTTTCACTGCCCCCCCCCCCCCATAATTGGATAGGTATTTGGGATATGAAAGGAAGTCAGAAGGGAGAAATCTTTTTGAGTGGCATAATAATACGATGGCTTTCCCAAAAAGTAATGTATATACTCAGTAAATTCATCTGTAAAAACTCATTTCCTGCTTTGTTAAAATGCACAGCTGGGAAAACTCAATTTTGCTGGTTGGATGCTTTCCCAGTGAGTGGATTAAATTCTTGTCTCAATTCAGTCTATTTGAATAGAAGGACATTTCTTAAGCTGCTTTCAATGAAGAGACCCACATTTAGGCTTAGGAATGAGCACGGGAGAGACAGCAAGATTAGAACCCAAGTTCATACCACAAAAACATTTATATTACCTATGTCTGAGTGACTGCACGTTTTAATCAGCTGCAAGCTGTTCAGTTGAATTTGCATAATTCAAATAAATGATAGTTTAATTCCACCAGGATCTGAGTGAGGTGGAAATAGAGTAGAAAAACCGATTCTTTCAAATGTGACAAAAGGAAGAAAAAGCCATCAGTTAGTGAGTTGGGCTTAATTTTTTTTCTGGGATTGCAGGATAGCAGAAAACATGCTGTACAGTAGTGAGACATGAACTAGTACCTGTTCAAATGCTTGGGGTATTTTGCAAACTTGGGGCATTGTTGTGCCCCAGCTCATTGTTATGTTCCTTCCAGGAGACATTCTAACTGACAGAAAAGATTCTGCATGGCTAGAGTCTTCCTTCCAAGTCACAAACTTTTATCTTGCATTTAGATTCATTAACCATTGGTTGCAGTGAAGCAAGCATATGTAAGAGTTCAAATCTCTTAAAGCTCGAAGTTATAAAAGTAATAAATGATCATTCCCTTAATATCTTGGCATGCTAGAGGACAGTGCTTTAAAAGCTGGACTTGGTCATTTTCCTCTGGAGACTTAAGAAAATAGAGTCCTTGAAGTCAAGCTGACTCTGCTTTTAGCCTCCTAAATGAAAAGGTAGATAGAACAGGTCTTGTTTGCAAAATAAATTCAAGACCTACTTATCTACCAACAGCAATTACACCCTTTCCATTGTCATAGGAGTAGTAACTTTATGGATGAGTAAGGGTAGAGAAAGACATAGTGAACTCGTGAGAATCTTATTCTACTAATTGATAAAAATGTGACTAGAAATTGGAGAAGCTGGTTAGGAAAGTGGAGGAGAGGTCATTTCCTGTAGTGCAGTCTTCTTAGGGTCCAAGAAGTTTTCTGGTAGCTAAACCTTGGCTAGGGACCAACATATTCTTATTTACAGAATGCCACATCATGGTGAATTGTGCTGGGGATGGCTGCCAGTGTGTGAGCCATGTAAGATTATGATTTTAACAAATTTTGGAGGGTGAGAAGGGCAAACTGATGACCAAGTACATGCTTCAGAAATATTTGATTGGATGTGTCCAAGTGATTGCATATTGTTGTTTGAACCAGCAGGAAGTCAGTTATTAAACAGTTTTCCAAATAAAAGCAAACTAAATTTTATCAGAAACCAGTGTCACTTCATATCCCAAGTTTGTTTTTTGTTTTTTGTTTTGTGGGGTTGAGGGGGGAGGTAATTAGGTCTATTTCTTTATTTACTTTAATAGCAGGTACCCAGGACCTCATGCATGCTAGGCACATACTCTACCGCTGAGCTGTACATTCCCCCCATTATATCCCAAGTTTTTAACCAACTTTCTAATCTCATCTGATAAGGGTGCCTTAAATTCGGACCATTTGGAATCACTAAACCTGTGTTAGTTTACACCAGGATTCTGTGGTTGTTTTACATCTTCTCTTTCCCCTTTTGTTAAGGTGGGGAAGCCAAAGCTTGTGTTAATAGCTTGCTCAGGAATTCTAAAGTGACACAGGTAAAGCTGAGAAAAGAACAGATTTTGATAACTTTTGTTTTAACTGATCAGTATGAGGGACTATGGCTACAGTGGTCTGATTTTTTTTTTAATCTTTTTCTTTCTATTTTTTTTTTAACAGATTTATCAACAGGTTGCAGGTGAACATGGCCTTCAGGTAAATCCTGCCCCTTGTTGAAATTTAGTTTCAACAGATTGTTCTTGGTGCTTTAAGGAATTAGACTATTTTACAAAAAAAACAAAAGTTTTGTTTTGGTTCTGTTCTAGACTTATTTTTCCTTGTAGAAGATGAGAAACATGTTTAAACAAAGATTCTTTATGCTGAATAATTGTGATGGTTAAAGTTGGTCATCTGCCTTGTTTAAATTAAGTGGGTTTTAAATGTTGAAGCTCATTCTAGACCATTTTTTCTTGATCAAGTAAAATTTTATTGAAACCTTATAGATACCTAGTTTTTATCCATTTTATCCACATTTATATTACGTGTGAAGTAAAGCCTATTAGATCCCTAAATTCAAATTTGCCTTGTCTGTAATGTGCTACTTTCTCCTTGGTAGTATCTTTTTTCAGTATCTAAGAACATTTTTTAAGATATATGTGTGTATTTTAGTTGTTTGTGACTGGAACCACCTCTGTGCTTACGTTGGTTGTACCTTATTTTCGGGTAGTAATCGGGGTTGGCTGGGCAAGGATGTCTAACGAGCTTTAAGATTGTCAAGTTGAGTCATGAGTTCAAGAATCTGAATTTCCATTTAAACCAACAGGCAGAGTTTTGAGATAGGAGATAAGAGGAGTTCCTGTGTCAGACTTCTGAGTGTATAAAGTGAAAGATTGTTCAGTTAACACGAAACCTTAAGTGATGAGATCAGGGGTGTATCTGTTTGGAGAAGCATCCAAGGGGCATGATACTAAATAGTCTCTGAGAATTGCTTCACAAATGGAGTCATTTACTCTGCATCTTGATTCATAAGCTTGAAGTGCTGTGTGTGCAGAGCTTTAAGTGGCAGCTGGAAACAAACTGGAGAACCAGAAATGCAGCTAAGGGGGCTGGGCATCCAGGTCACAAAATGGCATGAAAGCAGTGAGGCAGGAGGCCCCAAAGCCACTGGCTAGAGACCCACCTCTCCTACCAGGGCTTTGCACTTGGTGGACTAATGTTTTCTCGTAAAAGATTGTTGTGCATTTGTTACATGTCATATACTGTTATGCATTCTCATGCTTGTCATTAAATCTCCCATCCAATAAGACGATTATTATTTTTCTCTTTGTTTAAAGGGAGACAGAGCACAGGGAGATAAATTCTGGGGTCATAAGGCAAAATAACAATTGATCCCAGGTATTCTGATTTCCAGTCTGGTTCTCTTTACATTACAGGACAGTTCCTAGAATCAGTTGCAACTAATGTTTTCTTTTTTTCCCCAGATCTGTCCCCCCCGACCAAGCATGCACACAGTGGAAGCACCTTATTATTCTTTGCGTGTGGGCTGCTGGGTGACACCAGGAAGCACGCAGTCATAGGTCGTGTTGCATTTTTCCTAATCTTGCCATCAAGCCACAGATGCCCTCCTGTTCCTTTGTACTCCTCCCCTCCAAGTTTTTCCATCTCCTGGCCATAGGTCTTTTGCTATAGTTTGAAAGAGCCCTGCCACCCCTCACACAGAGAGCAGTGAGAGGCCGAAGAGCAGTGGTGGGATGAGGAAGATGTGCGTTTATTCAACAAACACTTAGTGTGCCCTTGGGGCACGTGTTAGCCCTTGGGGACTGAGTGATGAACAAGACAGACACTGTCCTACCTTCGTGGAATTTGTCAAGGTCATTTCAAAATTAGAGGGAGTAAGTACTGTGAAGGAGAGAACGGGTGGGTAGAAAGAGTGTTCAGTGGGCAAAACCTTACTAGAGTGCCATGACTATTGAGAAAACAGGAGAGGCCACATGACTGCCTGGTGGGTGGCCTCTGGCCTCCTCAGGTCTGTTCTTGGCTGACTAGTGAAATGTCACGAGTGTGCTGGGGTGGCTGGAGCCACTAACACTTACACATCTCCTCCCTCCTTCTTCCCCACGTGCCATAGGCCTTGGAGACTCAGATATGTTGCATATACACAAATAGACCAGTACAATCTGATAGCCTGAAAGACCTTTGAGTTTGTTCAGTCTGAGTCTTCATTTTACAGCCGGGCCTGGAACTGACTGACCCAGCATCACATGGGTGGTAGTTCTCAGGATCCAGGTCAGGTGACCTGAGTGCCAGCACCCCAGCCTGCCAGGTCACAACAGGAGCCATAAATGATACTGCGTGCGTGGGGCTTGAATGCCAGGTTCAGACGGCTGAGGTGTGAGTGGCTGGGTACAGGAGAGTACGGGAAGCTGGGCATCAGAACAGTCTAATAGAAGGTGACATGCTTTGGCATTGAAATGCCGTTGTGTATCTTGAGACACCCAGGCTTTTCCAGAGAAAAACAGGGATGCACAAATTGACGAAGCTGACAACTGAAAGTGTACAGATGCTGAGAAATGTCCACGTTGAAAAATGACAGTTTTGAATTTTCATAGTCTAATAGAATGCCAATCTTCCTCGGGGAAACCGTTATTCTTATATCTGGAGTCGTCTTGTTGTGTAGAAATTCATACTTATGCCTGAAGATTAAATGTTGATATTACAAAGCTTCAGAAATTGTGTAGATGGGCCAGTTACAGAACATTTCAATTTTCAAGTACTCTTACAACTATTTTCTTTTATTAAAAGACGATCAAAGTAACAGGCCATTTCTAAAAGTATTTCTTTTCTAGAATGTGTCGTAAGGAACTTATATTTTAAAAGTTTGTTTCTGAACAACCACTTAACCTAAGAAACTTACATACAGCATCATAAACTCATATTGCATCAAAATTTCCCTAGAAATAACATGTTAAAAAATTTTGATTTCAAGGTTCAGATACATAAATCCCCTGTAATAAAGGCATTTGAAACAGGGCATCTCATGATCTTTCATGTAATAAGATGGCCTTTTGGTATAACCTGGCACAAGGACTCTGAGTCATCCCTTTCCTAAATTCACCAGCTGAGCAGGGCACTGCAGGGCCTGTCACCGCTCAGTGTTGGGTAGCACCAGCACCCTCTCGTGCTGGGGAGGTTTTCACTGGGAAGGGAGGTTGCCTCTGTGTGCTTTGAAAAACGCTTGAAACCAAAGCCAGCCATAGGAGTTTCCTAACTGCTACTTACAGGCGTTTGAAGGGCCCTGTTTGCCAGCGTGCTGGTTCACACGGCTGGGATGAACACTGAGAATATGACCCAAATGTGTCAGAGCAAGCCAGCCTGTCTCCACCCTAATCCACCTTATCTTCTCTTAACTGAGCTGCCAGGAGCTAAACAAGTCCTTCCTTCCTGTTTACCCTCCCACCACCAACAGAGTCTAAGACTGAACCAAAAAACACGAGTCCTCCACTGTTCACACACAGACACACCCCGACACTTGGACATCTTTCCAAGGTGGGGCTGCAGACTTCTGCTCTAGCGTTCAGCTCTCCACCCTTCCTTTTTCACTCTATCTCATGTTCCCACCCCTCTTCTGTCTTCTGGCCTCACCCCTCCTACTCCACACAGACGCCTACTCTTCCTTTATGTTCCCCCAGTTTTTCTCTGCCCCTTGTTCTTAACCTTTCTAGGAGAGGAGACTTGGATTTTTAGTTTTAACTTCAGGTAGAATCTCCAGAAAGAGCATTTGGCTCAGTGCATAGTATTTCTTGCATCCCCCAAACTGGGTCTGAGGTTTAGCAGAGTCCATTACAGACTAAATATCTTACAGGGGGAAAGCTGGTCTTCCCACTTATGCTTGGGCCTGACAACATTCAGCTAACCACAAGGGAGGCTCATGGGCACAGAACATTGGATAAAACATTAAGAGGATTCAGCAAGTTGAGGGTCGGAGGCCCCATAGTACACGCGGTGCAGGGAAAGTGGTGTGGTGAAATTTTTTTGCCATTTTTGAGATGAAGGGAGGTTGTAATCCATGGCCTTCTAAGTCTGAAATGTCTGTTGGTCTGGGCCTCGTGGGACTACCCCTGCTTCATGGAACTGCATTAGCGGACAGGGTGCTTAGCAGCAGCTGCAAACCAGAGTTAGCTGTAACCATCTAGCCTCCGCCCACATCTACTAAGAAAGGTGGAACTGGGGCTTCAAATCACACTGTGTCTTTACTAAAACTGAAGTTGAGCATAAAAACCAATCACTTAGTGGTGAAGAATGCTGTCTTTGGAGCCAGACTGCCTGGGTTTGAATCCAAGCTCTGAATCTGTGTGGGGTGGATTACTGAACTGCTGTAAGGCATAGCTTCCTTATTTTTAAAATGGGATGATACAGCTGTGAGAAGTAAATGATATAGCATGTGTAAGAGGGTAGAACAGTGCTTGGCACATAACATGCTCTCCATGAATTTTAGCTATTTTATCAGAGAAAAGTACCCAGAGCTGCTCTTTCTCTTTCCATCTGGACTTTATGGAAAGGGGCTAAAAAGAAGTCCTGAAATACCTTAACATGTTTTACGAAACATAATGTGGGCCTTAGTTATTACTAGTGAAAGCCTCTGGCTCTATTCTTTCCAAAGCACATTTTAATCTTAAATCCTGGGCGTCCAGATTTCACCTTACCTTGCTGATGCAAATGTGTGCCTCATGCACCAGGAGAGGCGGTTTGCTCCCAGGTCCTCCTGTTTAGGAACATCATCAAAGGCCACACCCACCGTGTAGTCCAAACACTCGTCCACCTCCGCCTCCCAGTAATGGCGCCCTCGGACTGGAATCAGGTTTCCCATGACAGCAACACACCTGGTTTCAGAAAGTGGAGGCACGTGTGATTTGGGGTTACCCAAGCTCACTGTGCAGGTGAGTCACGTCAACTGCTGGGGTCAGTCGGGTTGGTCTGGAAGAGTGGAGGCAGGTGTTGGAGCACCTCATTTGTAAAGCAACACAGCCTTAGCTCCCAAAGCTCACCTGACTGATGCTGAAGATGAGAAGAGGATTATTCACTGCTGGTAATAGGTGAGGAGGAGACAAGCCAATAGAAAAGGCTCTTTTTTTTTTTTTTCCCAGTGATTGGGCTTTTATAGTAGCAAAAAGACCTGGTTCACTTGTTTAATAAAAAGAAAGGGATCGAAACCCGACAGAATGCAGCACAGTCAAGGGAACCATACGCTTGAGGTTCCCGAACCGGCCAGCACTTGCTTATGCTACAGAACAGCACGGAGGGTCCCCGAGGTGATGCCTCTGTTAGAGGTGACCACAGGTGGAAGAGAAGAATTCAGATTTCGGTGGCTGACCCATGAAGAGCAAAATAGCAAATTCCTCACAAATTATCAGTCACTGGGAATAATTACACTGACGAAGGTCAAAGTTACGTTTTGTTCCACAACAATAAAGAACTCTGCAGAGGAAGGTTTTTGTCGGAAATCAGATCACATCATATCTCAAGTGAACAGTCTACCGCCCACAGGAGCCTCCGATGTTAGCCAGACTTCATGCGGCTCCCCAAATCCCTAAGCGGATCTGTCCAGCTGTCGTTAACACATTATCTCCATTCTCAAAACCCCAAGTTGTGAATGCCCAAGCAAAGCTCTGGGACGGAGACTGCACGTTAACTCCTTACCTGTAAAGTGAGGCTAGCTCTGTTCCAAACTCTATTCCAGACCCACATTTCCATCCACCTGTTGTTTCTAATTCAGAATGTCCCAAACTAAAATGAACACGTTCCCACCTCTCCTACCTGCCATGCTTGTGTTTTGGGTGTGGTGGGGAGGTGTATACGCTACTCTTACTTTCCGTTATTAGACTCACTGTCTACCCAGTAACCCAAGGCAGAAAACTAAGACAGGGATAATGCAGTTATAAGCTCAGCTTCTAGTTTAATTCCAACTCCAACCCTTAATGACAGCGTGCCCTTGGGCAAATTACTCAACCTACCTGTGCTTCAGTTTTCCTGTGTGTTAACTGGGAGCTCACAGGATGTTGTGATGATTCAGTGAGTTAATCCACGTAAAGCATCCAGCACTTAATAAGCACTGTAAACCCACAGTGACTCCACAGTCCCCAACTCATCCATCTCCTGTTTCCCCCTTAACCAGTGGCTGCTAGCCTCACTGGTGGTGTGTTCTAGGTATGGTTGAATCCCTCGGCTCCTCATCCACCTACTGCTGAGTTAGTCGAGGCTTAACAGCCTCCTAGCCTCTCCCCATCCCTCCGCAGCTACACTTCTTTTTGCAATGTACTCTGGTCATGTCATTCTCCTACTCTAATCCTCCAGTAATTCCCACCATCCTACAGGATAAAGTCCACACTTCTTTTTTGCACTGGACCTTATCCATCGTTCTTGCCTCATCTTCCACTTCTTCCCATTATGGACCCCACACTGCAGACATGCCAAATTGCTCCTAGTTCTCACAGCATCTGATCTTTCTGGCTTCCATTGTTTGTACATACACAAGGCACTTTTTGCCTTGTTGTCCTGGATAACTCCTCTTTATCCTTCAAGACTTTGTCTCTCCAAGAAACCCTCCTTGGGGCTCTTACAATCCCTTGTCCACACTTACACCTTATCTTCTAGATGTGTGTTTTTACTTATGTGTCTCCCCCACTTGCCAGTCTGAGTCTCGAGTGGTCAGGGACCATATCTTTGTCTCTTTATCCCCAGCACACGGCACAGTGTTTCACAAGGCAACAGATATACTGGTGACAGGATATTAAAATGGGACTGTAATGGGCAGAAGGCCTAAATAAGCAATTCTCCAATGAAGACATACGAATGGCCAACAGGCACATGGAAAAATGCTCAGTATCACTAGTTATCAGAGAAATGCATATCAAAACTACAATGAGGTATCACCTCACCAGTCATAATGGCCATCATTCAAAAGTCTACAAACGATAAATGCTGGAGAGGCTGTGGAGAAAAGGGAACCCTCGTACACTGTTGGTGGGAATGTAGTTTGGTGCAGCCATTATGGAAAACAGTATGGAGATTCCTCAAAAGACTAAAAATCGATGTACTATATGATCCAGCAATCCCACTCCTGGACGTATATCCAGAGGGAAACTTAATTCAAAAAGATACATGCACCCCAATGTTCATAGCAGCACTATTTACAATAGCCAAGACATGGAAACAACCTAAATGTCCATTGACAGATGACTGGATAAAGAAGTTATTTATATATTTATAAATATATAAATAAATATATATATTTAATGGACTACTACTCAGCCATAAAAAATAACAATGCCATTTGCAGCAACATGGATGAACCTGGAGATTGTCATTCTAAGTGAAGTAAGCCAGAAAGAGAGAGGAAAAATACCATTTATGATATCACTCATATGTGGAATCTAAAGACAAATGAACTTATTTACAAAACAGAAATAGATTCACAGACAGAAAACAAACTTATGGTTACCAGGGGGGAAAAGAGTGGGAAGGGATAAACTGGGAGTTCGAGATTTTCATATACTAACTAATATATATAAAATAAATAAACAAGTTTATACTGTGTAGTACAGGGAACTGTATTCAATATCTTGTAGTAACTTATGGTGAAAAAGAATATATGTATGTACATGTGTGACTGAAACAGTATGCTGTACACCAGAAACTGACACAACATTGTGAACTGACTATACTTCAATAGAAATATATATATATATATTTTAGAAAAGTTAAAACGGGAGTCTAACTCAGCTTGGCTGGACCCCCACCCCACGGCTTCATGATCTGATGACTGCAGCTCTGGCGGCCTGGGACTCCACCTCAGAGGCCACAACACATGTCTTCTGCCAGCACCAGCCAGCTCCTCCCCCTTCCCCTCCAGCCCCCTTCCTCTCATTCATTTCTGGAATTTATCTTCCCCTTCAAGGCTGCATCTGTCTTAATCCAACTTCACCCGAATACCAGCACATATTAGGTTGGTTCACAGACTGTTCAGATGAGGGGCTGATAAAGTACCTGCTAAACCGGGTGTCGCTGGGGAGCGGCTCCTTGGTGAGGGCTTTCCTGGCGCTTCGTACAACTGTAAGCCCATCTTCAGAAACGGTCAGCCAGGGATGGCAGGTGTGCTCGTTCAGGGGAAAGTAGCTGCCTGTGAGGGGAGGAAACACATGGAGACCCCCAACCAATCACTCCACAGCTCTCTCAACACTGCGCTCCACGCGGGCCGAGGGTGCACCACACGTGGCCGGCTTAGCTTCCTGTGAGATACACGTGAGCCTGGACCTGGCGTGGCAACAACCTCCACGTTAATAATGATGGCAGTTAACACGTGTTGGGGGTTATTATGTGTCTAGTGCTGAGCTACGCAGCTTAAGGGTCTTATCTCGTTTGATTCTGACAAGTACCCAGGTGTTAGTATTTCCATTTTGTAGAGGTGAAAACTGAGGCACAGGGTGATTAGGAAATCAGCTGGCAGATGCTTGAACTCAAAACTGAACCCAAGCCCCTCTGATTCCAGAGGCGGTGCTTTTAACTGGGAGGCTAAGTACCTGCACGTGGACAGGGATTTCTAACCCACTAGCCAGGGGAAATAGGAACTGAGGGAATTCTTAATGATCAATATGATGAAGGTTAGCAAAATTCAACATTCAACTTTCAATTAGGGCAGCTGGGGGAGAAGGAAGGCGATTGTAACCACCTCCAAATCATGGTTGAAACACAAAGCACATCGAAAAATGGTACAGGATAGATTTCATAAGAAATTGGTTTGTTAAAATCCTTTGTTTAGGAACATAGTTACTCATTCCCCATTATCGTCTCTTAACCAAAGCACTTCTTAAGTTCCAATTCCATCACTTTCAGTGCTTCAAACTCTGGTTCAAGCCTCACCATCAAGCTGTTCACATTTATTTTCACAATTCGATGCCACTGGAAATTTCGGCTGTCTGAGCAGATGGGTGAGGGGGAGGCCGGTTCCCACCTTGCTGCTGACAGGTGTGGCCCTTACTGCCTGCTCCCGAGTCCCAGATAAGGATTGTTTCTGAATGTGTGTGTGTGTGTGTGTGTGTATATATACATATACATTTGAATGTATATATAAAGTCTTTTGCTGATTGATTTTCATTTCAGTTTTTCATAAATATACTCAACAAATTATTTGAACAGACTAATTCAGACATGACAATAGCCAAGAGCTCGCTGTCCTTTTTGCTCTGCTCTTTTCTTGAAACAGCCAGAATTTGATATTTCAAAACACCAAGTCGGCACAGGAAATCAGAAATGCCAGTCAACCAGAGGAAGGTCCCAGCACAACATAAAAGAAAAACCTGAGGCCTAATTCCAGCACCTCCCACCTCTCAGGCAGCCACTTAACGTGTTTTTCCCATCTGTGTAGAAGGAACATAAGTGGGGACTAACCACACTCCTCCTCCTGGCATGAGGAAATGAGGGCAAAATCACACTCTGTCCCTCAGCGAAAGATCCCAGGCAAGGGAATGTTGTCCCCTGGGCCCAGGCTCCCTGCTTCTGCTTCCTGCCTGCACGTCACCCAGCCAGCCAGCCTGAGCTGGACTGAGGTGTGCTCTGTGAGGTGTGGGAAGAGCTGCTTGGCTTCAGTGCATCTTAGGAAAGCTCAGAAGCCAGAGTCACGGCACAGCAGGTGTCTGGAATGCTTCTAGTGACATCTGTGCTGACTCAAGATTTGGAAGTGAGATGTGACAATTCTATGACGTGATGATGGCAAGTGAGAAGGGGAAGGGGCTGGACGTGGAGGTACGGGCACCACCAGGGCCAGACAGGGCCCACAAGGAGGCTGGGCAGCCAGGTCTAGGCTGGGCCTGTGGGCAGGAAGATGTCTGGGCTGATAGCAGGGAGATAAGCCACGGCCAATGGCTCCTGCGAATTTCATTAAGACTCCACCCCAGGGTTGGTGTTCGGTCTGTGTGAAACATGCGGTGTCTGGGCCACCCAGGTCCAGTGTGACAAGCCTCTAGTCCACCTGATGGGCGTGGAGAAAAACCTTGAGTTCTAACACTTGCTCAGCCACCACCTGCTATATGACTTGGGCCTTCAGCCTCTCTGTCTGCAAAATGGGACTACCAGGCTGTGATCACCCCTGAGTCCCTTCCTGGCCTGATTTGCATGTGTTCATATTAATGAACATTTATCGGTTTCCCAATGAAGTCATAGCAGCACTGAGCTTGCCACAAGGTGGCCCCTTTGAGTCCCAGACAGTACTGGCTGGGGCACAGACCTGTGGTGTGGACCGTCGCGGGCTCGCTCCTGGCACTGGGGCCCCCAACGTTGAGGGCTCGCACGGAGATCACGTAGCTCTGCCGGGGCTGCAGCTGCACCAGGCACTCGCAGGTCGGGATGCCCACCACAGACCTGCAAGGAAGCACACCCCAGTCACCGTGGGGCCAGGGTGGCTAAGACCAAGCGCCAGGCTTTCCTTTCAAAGCTGGGACTTTTTCCCTCACCTGTACACCCCTGTCCTCTGCAGCACAGACAGGAGTGTCGACCCCCTCAGTGTTCCTTCCCACTTGGGCCTGCTTTTCTTATTACCTTGAATCCTTCTGTCTGTGGCCATCTCCCCTCCAAGCTCCCCACCCTGTGTCCCAGGCACTTAGCACCATGCTCAGTCTACGTCTAATGCTGCAACGGTGGGGTGTACGTGCAGTTGAATCCAGTGTGTCTCAGTCTGTCTGGTAGGACCATAACCTCTCTGAGGGCAGGAGGGCCAAGTACCACTTACCCATAGCAGGCTCTCAGCCCGAGTTTACGAACAAACGGTCTGACTAGAGTTGAGAGGCTGACAGAAGCCCATGGCTGCTAACCCTTTTGAGGAACTTGCCTACTGAGAATGATCTAACTTATTTAAATTGTACAATGCAGCATTATAAGCCCTTGACTCCTGCTGTCTGTACTCCTGCAGCTGCCAGCCCCATTTCAGTCCAGTGGGAAAGAGAAGCCTTCAGGGTGATACCCATTTACAGATACAACACCCACCCCTGATGAGGCCAGGGTGTCCAGGTCACTCTGACTTGGCATTTCTCAAGCCATCACTGGCAGAAATGTAAGATGGTAACCATGACAAATTGACAATATCCTATAGAAGGTATATCAGAGGGAGAGGTGACTTTTGAGCTGAGCTCTGAAGAATGACAAGGAGATAATTGGATAAAAAGGGAATAGTAGATTCTCCTACATAGCGGAAGCATGTGCAAAGGCCATGTGGCCTGAAGAAGCATGGAAAGCAGGAGGAACTAAAATATGACCAATGTGATTGGAGCCAGAGAGGGAGGGAGAGCTGGTGCGGATAAGCTGGAGAAGCAGAAAGGGGCCAGAGCCTGTGAAGGAAATTTGCCTTTTCCTCAGAGCACTGGGACACCATGAGTAGATTTGTACCAGGAGAGTAAGCACCAGCCCAGATCACCTAGGTCACTGACCAGCCTTCTTATGACCCCCATCATTATGGGCTGGTCCCAGGTATCAGGTGCTCCTATCAGCACAAATTGCAAAGGAAATCCTAACCATTCAGGTGGCCAGACCATTGGACCGTTTGCCCTGCTTCTGAGTATGTCCAGAAGTAAATAACCAAGGTCAGCCCTGATGTGGTTGTAGACGCATGGATTCTACCTGAAATGGATGGGTGAGTGGGATAGATGACCGCTCCCAAGCCTGGCATTTAGCACAGAAGAATCTGCCTTTCTAACAGATGACACCAAACTCTCCTCCTCCATTTCACCAGAGCTCAGTCGGTGCACAGCAGGGCAGACCCTGGGCTCAGCGGCTGGTGCTGGGCTGCCTAGCTCATTCCCCTTCCACAAGCTTCTGGACTGCCCACTTGTAAACCAGAAGTACATCCATGTTTCCTCCGCTGTACACGGCTGTATGCTCATAGGACCTGCAGGCCTTTGTGGTCGGTGAGTCCAGCCCTCTTCTAGCTGTGAACCCCTCCAGATCTCTGCCAACCTGGGAGGAGTGTGAGCCTCCAGACAGCCTTCCACTGTGGACACAATGTTCTTTTTACATTGAACCCTAATCTTTCGTTTCTCCCTCATGCAGGTCTCTCTTCCCCTTAAATGCCAGCCAGGTGGGTTTCTTGGTTTCCCCAGTTCAAATAGCTCACTCCTGCCTAGGGGCCACATGGCTGCCTCTGCCGGGAGTGTCCCTGCATCCAGATTCTCAGTCCTCAGCCCTTCCCCCAATTCAGGTCTCAGTTCAAATGTCCACTCTATCCAAGATCAGCCCCCATCTCCACCATGTGCGCTATTTCATTATGTTTCTTTTCCCTTCATAGCACTGTATTTTATGCATTTGTTTTCTTGGCTTTTGTTTATTTCCCCACTCGACTGTCAGCTCTATAAGGGCAGAAAATTTGTGTCTAGTTCACCAACGTGCAGGCACCACCTACCGTGCTCAATACTTGTTGAATGAGTGATGATAAACCTTGGTTGGGCTAAGAAAGCAAATCTGAGCTCTACCATGTATTTGCTTATCCTCCACTCGTCCATCATTCACTTTCAATCATAGCGTTCCGGCTATTGTCCATGGGAAAACCTAAAATTAAGGCTCCTGTGATGTCACGAATTCTGACCTTCTCTCCAGACTCCACATCTTTCCTAAGCTGTGTCACTGAGTCAGGTATTGAGGCCTCTCATGCCCAGCAAATGCCCCCCTGACTTACTCAGTTACGCCTGAGGCTTCCGGCATTTCTGCTGGGGTCAGCTCCACTGTGTACGAGTCCACAGGATTCAGGTTCCCAGACTCCCAGCAGATCAGTGCAGCCTCTTCGCAGCTCCTTATCTCTTTGCTTTTTATAATGGGGGGAGAAGGCGCTAAATGCAGGGGAAAGGGAGACATGAGTAACCGCTGTGTCTGTATCCAGCCCTGCGGTCCTGAGCAGGGGCAGACATCACAGGCACCCTCTTCCCACAAGAGATTCAGTACAATAAAAAGCAAACCAGGTGCTATAGACTGAGTATTTGTGTCCCCCTCTAATCCATATGTTGAAACCCATTCCCCAGTGTGACGGTATCTGGAGTCTTTGGGAAGTGATTCAGTCATGACAGTCGAAGGGGGTTATTATACAACAAAACCCAAAGAGCTCCCTTACCCCTTTCTGCCCTGTGATGACACAGCAAAAGACAGTTGACTATGGACCAAGAAGGGTTCCCCCCAGACACTGAATCTGTGGGCACCTTCATCTTGGATTTCCCAGCCTTCAGAACCATGAGAAATAAATTTCTGTTGCTTAAAAGCCACCCAATCTGTAGTGTTCTGTTACAGCGGCCCGAACGGACTAAAACGCCAGGTCTTCAGATGTTCCTGGAGTGGAGGGCGGATGGCTGCAAGGTTCAAACGGTACTGTGTCTGGGAGGAGTAGTTTTTAGTATTTTGAGACCAGCTATGAGAGAATGTCCCTGCCATATCAGGCATATAGACTTGGTGTATTAAATGTAAGAAAAAAAATACAGTTATTCTTGCCCTTCCAGGTAAAATCAAGAGCCTGCCTGTCACACCAAGAAAAGCCATGACTCCTACGTCCCCTTCAGTGAAGGTCCTGCTGCAGAACCGAGTGGCTCCGTTACCTGTCATGTATACTGCACACTCACTGGCGGGGCTGAGGCCAGCCCTGTTCTGAGCTGTGACCCAAAATTCATACTGGGTATTTGGCACAAGATTTGTCACTGAGCAATAGGTTTCTTTGACGGTCATTGTAAACTCTGGGGGGAGAAAAAAAGACAACAATTCAACCCTAAAATAGGCCAACTTGCTCCAAGTTCATTGCACTGTAATCTACTTTCCATGTAATAGATTACAGAACTGGCCACCAACTCTTCCCATCCCTGTATCCAGGCGCCTCCACAGTGTGACTTTGCTGATCCTTCCATTAAGAGGTTTGGTCTTTCTCATTATCCCTTGAAGCTGAGCTTAACCATATGACTTGCTTTGGCCAATGAGACCATAGCAAACATGGTGCAAGCAGAAATTTGGGAAGTGCTGGTGCATAGAGGCTTGTCGTCTTCCTGCCAGGAGTGTTTCTATCTCCATGTGAACACACCTGAGCCAGCCTTCTGGAGGATGAGGTCACATGGACAGAGGCCCCAGCCATTGCAGCTGAGGCCCCAGACATATAAGCAAGGCCATCCTAGCCCACTGAGCCCTACCCAAGCTGGCACAGACCAGAAGAACTGTCCAGCCAATGCACAGAATTATAAGAAATAATAAACGGCATTTAAAAAACTGAAGTATAGTTGATTTACAAGATTATGTAATTTCAGGTGTACAAAACAGCACTCCATTTAAAGTTATTATTATAAAATACTGGCTATATTCCCTTGTACAATGTAGTCTTGCAGCTTATTTATTTTATACAGAGTAGTTTGTGCTTCTTAATTCCCTACCGTTATCTTGCCCCTCCCAACAAACAAATGAATATAAATATTTGTCATTTTTTGCCAGTAAGTTCTGTACACGTGCATGTCCGGGGTGTTGTTACACAGCAAAAGCTAACTAATACACCTCCAAACATCCCCAGACTCTTCAAAGGCAGTGACAAGTCATTCATCTACTCTCTGATATCAGTTCTTTTATAACAAAATGGTCCATTGAAAAGATCTTTATCGGTCACCAGGACACAGCCCCAATACAACAGCCTTTTCTGCAGAGAGTGCCAACAGGGTTGATTTGTGGCAAAAACTGATTAATCAGATCTGAATTTTTGGTCCCCAACCTCCTTTCAAATCTCCCCCTTTTCCTTCTATGCCTCTTTAGTTCTTATTCTGACCACCCTTGCCCTCCCTCATCATTGCTTAAACCTACTCTTACTTCTCACAAGAATTTTCCTTCCTTCATAGTCCCTGGGCAGTAAAAGCTCCCTTACCTTGGGCACTCAGAGCCCTCCACCCGCATGACCTGGCACAATGAGAAGAGCTCTGGGCAGGAAGCCTGCAGACTTGATTCTTGTCCTGGTTCTGCTGTAACTCATGGTGTCCCCACCAACAGCTCATTTCTCTCTAGCTCCCAGTTTCCTCATCCATAAAATGGAGATCTCTAAGTCCCTTTCCAGCAACCTCACTCTGACCCCATGTACACAAGACAGTCTGGGCCAGACTGGTCCTGATCCCTGATTCCTTCAGATGCTCAGCTGGGACGTCTCTGCGGTCAGACCCTCCCTTCTCAAAAGGAGAATGGTTTATCCATTATGGGAGGGGGGGATGCGGAGAGGCAGCTACTCCAGCCCTAACCCCACACCAACTGGCTCCATTCCTCTGGGAAGGGGATGGGCCAAGAGCTGCCCACAGCGGAGGCTGGGGACCATTCCCAGCCACTGGCTCCATCTGGGAATGTGGATCAGATCATAAGCAGCCCTTCCAGGCTGCAGATCCCTCATCCCCCATGGGGGTCTGCAGACTAACCCTCCAGTTTCTCCCAACACAGGGTTGCTCTGAGAACAGCCAACCTACCCTCACATGCCAGAACCTGCTAGAATCCAGCCAGTCCAGCTGGGCCTTTTCTAGGAGGGGCATCCTCACCCTTCCTGCACACAGTGTGGCTAGAGACTCATCTCAAGGACAACTCTGACTCAATGGCTGTAGATACACTCCACAAACGTTAGCCTGGCTTCATGGTCCTCCCCAGTCAGACCCCAATGTGCCTCTCCAGCCCTTTCTGCCTGCATCCCAGCCTCTGTAGTTCCTGGATTATGACAGCTCCAAGGAGCTAGGTGTGCAGATTCATCCCGTCTCTACCTTCCCAACTGCCAAGAAGGCAGGGCCCTGGTCTCTAAGGGGCCTTAGCCGTTCTGGAGCATGACTCTGTTCCTGGCGGAGCCTCACCTGCTCGGTCCCTCCCAGGTGAGCTGTCCCGCACTGGCCGGTAGGACAGCTGATAGCTCTCCACGGTGTCATCGGAGTATATGCTCCAGCACACTCGGACCGAGGAACCCGTGGCTGAGTTGGGGGCCTGTGGGTTTATCACTGGAGCAGAAGGAGCTAGAAAAGGAAAATGGAGAAAAGCAAAAGCAAATGAGGAGGTTTAAGTAGGCAAGTTGAATGGAAATGGCCCCTTTTACAGGACTACCGACCCCCCAGTGCATCCATGGGCTTTAGGAATGGAAGGGAAATACCCGGAGTGGGCAGGGATGGGAAGGCCGAACCTCCCAACCACGAGCCTCAAGCAACAACCGGTATGTCCATTCCGGCTTTGGCCTATCCACATGAGCTTGGGGGGGCGGGGTCAGTGACAGCTACCGAGGCCGGGATATGGTTCATGAGTCCTGCCCGAGGTATGGGTCCTCTGACCCTTCCACGCACAGCCAGGACCACAGCACTGCTGCTTGCAGCTCTGGAGTGAATGAAGGAGTGAAAGAAGCCTTCAACAGGGCTCTGCTTTCTCTGGGGGATCCGTCCAACAACCATCTCCTTTACTACAATGAGAGAAGGTTGGGTTTGGCCAAATTGTGCTTTTCAGATCCAGCTTCTTTAGAGTTCATCTACTGAGTTAATTCTTTTCTTCTCTGTAAGTGAATACCTCTGCCTCCCCCATCCCCATACAGACTCACACACAACTGAGAAACATTCCTTGTTTCTCTTCCGTAATTCTTCTCCCACAGCCCATAATTCTTCTCCCATGGCAGCACCTCCCTCCACCCCAGGCTTCGTTTCAAATGCTAAAATCGTTCGGTCCAGGTAAGGCTTAAAGGAATGTACTCAGCCTCTCCTTTCTGGAAGACCCTAACATGACAAAGGTGAGAAGAAGAGAAAGAATCTGCATCCCTAGTGATGGAGTTCAGGATGCACAGAAGATACCCTACTACACCCTGCAAAGAATAGCCCCACCTGGGGATGCAGTAAGAGGAGGGGTAACTCCGGATGCAAGCAGGAGAGCGATGGGCTGCATGGGACCTGAACACAGGAGGGTGAGGAAAAATCTCTATGTTTCTCAAGCACCGACTTGGCTGATACTACTTTTCCTTTCCAAACGACTGGGCCTGATTATGCAGGCAGCACCATCCCAAGGAATCACAGCTCAGTGAAATCTCCCCTTGATCCAGTGAGTCTAAGAATGGCCTCCAAGATTTATGATTAAGGATGTTCACTGAGGTATGGTTTGTAACAGTGAAAAACCTAGAAACAACTAGACATCCAATAGTTGAGGAGTAAGTAAACAAATTAAGGTATACAGCCATGAAAATTATGTAGAAGAATTTATCAGCATGAGAAAATATTTATCACAATTGTTTTGCTAGAAAAAGCAGATTACAAAAAAGAATGATTCCATTTTTATTTTAAAAAATCCGTGTAAAGGAAAAACCTAAAATGATACATACAACATTGTTTATAATGTTGTTGGGTGTTGGTGAGAAAGGGAAGGTGAGCAGTCCAAAAAAGCTGAGTTCTAGCATTATTCTTAGAAATTAGTAATCACAATAAGATTTCTAAGAGCTATATGGCACCATGTGACATACTGTACATACATAATCTCATTTATTTCTCATCATGTCACCATGAGTCATTATTATGTCCATTTTACAGATAAGGAAACCAAGGCTCAGAGAGGTTAGGTAAGCACTCTGGGGTCACACAGCTAGAAGTGGCAGGGCTGGGATTCTCATCAGCTCCATAGGATTCCAAAGCCCATCTCTTAACCACTATGGAACATAAATGCAACACTCAAGGAAATAAAATTCAGGATATTTTCTTGGAGTAAATTAGGCACAGAGCAGGTGGGCGGGTTACCAACAAAATATTTCAAGGCTTCCTGAGGCCAGATGATAGCACCCTGCAGAGAAAGGGTGGGCATTTACCCTGGAAAAGTCAGCCTCCGTTCCAGCCCTTATGAGCCATAAAGATAAAATTATGAAGCTCATGAAGTTAAAGGGGAAAAAAATCTTGTTTCTAAATGTTTATGATTTTTTTTAGCCATCGAAGTCTCTAACTCAAAGCTCAGGGAAAGCAAAACATGTTTGAAGGTTGTGCGGTGGCGAGATACGCACCTGGGATGGTGTTAATGGAGCCCATCAGCTGCTCCACATCAGAGAAGTCCAGGGTCTGGTCTTCAAAGTCAGGCTGTGCCGAGATTTCCACGTCCGTTTCGGTTTTGAGGAATTTTCCGAGTCTGTCGGTGTAAAAAGCACGCTAACAAGAATGGAGGGGTATTCTCCTCAGGGGTCGCTGGTGATTAGTAAAGAGGGCCTCTTGGCTGAACTTTTTTTTTAAATTGAGTTATAGTCAGTTTACAATGTTGTGTCAATTTCTGGTGTACAGCACAATTCTTCAGCAATACATGAGTATACATATATTCATTTTCATATTCTTTTTCACCATGTTGGCTGAAATTTCATTTCCTTATTTTAACACGCAGTGGGCTGCCTTCTGACTTCTGCTTCAGTGACTGACCTACGAGGTCACCAATGCAGATGGGCAGGGTTGCTTTCCAACTTCAAGGAGAGGAGAAGGGGTGGGGCTGTGTAAGAGGGTGGGGGGCGGGGGGAGGTGTGCACCAGCAAGCTCCAGATTCACACCCCTGGAATCCTCAGATGCTGACCTGGAAGCCCCCACCCCATGGCACCCCAGGCACCAAAGACATCCAGCCTCTCTGGGGCTTCCTTCTCCACATGGCCAAGTGCCCTCGAGTCAATGACTGTGCCAGGGACTCTGGGGCTTCTGCACCTGCTCCTGGCAGTCACAGGGTTTATAAGTGGCAGAGGCGGAATTTGAAACCGGGTCTGCCATTGCCAAAACGCATGCTCTCAACCCTTACATTATTAAGCTTCAGTGTTTGTGTTGCTTTGCAAACATTGTCTTATTTTATTGCCACAAAATTATTCCTGTTTGTAGATAAGGAAGATGGGTCCTAGACTGGTTGGACTTGCCCAAGGTCATGGGGGTAGCAAGATTTGAACTCCTGTCTGACTCTATAATGTGCATGCTTTCTGCAGCACACAGTCTGGGTCCTGGCCCAGCTGGGGGATGCTTGGGATGCTCTCGGGATCTCGGTTCCTCCTAGTGAAAGGAGGGGCTCTCGGGAGGACATCTGACCCTGGGCTTGCTGGCTGGGCCTTGTCATACGCTCCCTTTCAGCTCTGAGATTCTGAGATTTGTTACTAGGGGGTCCTTGTGACCCCACACTGTCATTCCAAAGCCAGCCCTACTTACTCTTAGTAAGTACTTACTGGGAGCATATAACCAAGTGGAACTGAGTCTATTTGTATATCTAGAGGTAAAAGGAACAGTAAGAGCAAACACATGTCAGAACAAAACTATTACCTGTCAGCCATAGCCACAGCATCCTAAAAAAGGAGGAGAAAGGGAGAAAATATTATACTGATTTTGGAAATAAATTTGTATTTCAAACTATATATTACTATAGACATATTTAAAAACTTGGAAATTAGGAAAAAGGAAAAAATCAGCCATACCCCACAGCCTAACAAAAGCCACTCTTATGACGTCTGTGCAGTGTTTTCCATGCTACTGCTTTTCCTCAGTAACATTATGTAAGCACTTTCCATGTTACAGATGGTCTTTTGGACCCTCAGTTTGAAAGACTATGTAACAGTTCATTGAATGGAAACTCCATCATTTACTCTATTGTTGGACATTTTGGTTGTTTCCAATTTCTTATCATCATAAATAACATTGAAGACATCTTCACACAATTCACTGCCTCCATATTCTGGATTGTGTCTCTGAGCTACACTGGTATTGTGGAACCACTGGTTCAAAAGGGCTGCATGTTGAGGGCTCTAACAGTGCCTGCCAGCCAGCTGTCCAGCTTGTCATGGCTTCCTCACCCCAAGCGTGGCAGGAAGGAGGTGCTGTTGGACTTTGAGGGACCACTATGGGGCGTGGCCAATACAAAGGCTGTATTTGGCAACTAGGAAGCTCTGGAGGCTTGTGAAGAAAGGAGACTCCAGCTCTGACTGAGACTGAAATTTCTACAGTCCAATGCATGTGGACTTGGGGTCAGACTGAAGTAGATTTCAAGGAAATCAAGAAATGGATTCTTTAATAATTTCCATCGCTAATTATCAGAGAAATCAAATCAAAACTACAGTAAGGTATCACTCCACACTGGTCAGAATGGCCATCATTAAAATGTCTACAAATAAACGCTGGAGAGGGTGTGGAGAAAAGAGAGCCCTCCTATACTGTTGGTGGGAATGTAAATTGGTGCAGCCACTATGGAAAACAGTATGGAGTTCCTTAAAAAACTAAAAACAGAGTTGCCATTTTATCCGGTAATTCTACTCCTGGGCATATATCCAGAGGAAACTCTAATTTGAAAATATGCACACACCCCAATGTTCATAGCAGCACTATTTACAATAGCTAAGACATGGACACAACCTAAATGTCCACTGACGATGAATGGATAAAGAAGATGTGATACACACACACACACACACACACACACACACACACACAGGAATACTACTCAGCCATAAAAAGGAATGGAATAATGCCATTTGCAGTAACATGGATGGACCTAGAGATTATCATACTAAGTGAAGTCAGTCAGAGAAAGACAAATACCATATGATATTACTTATACGTGGAATCTAAAATATGATACAAATGAACTTATTTACAGAACAGAAACAGACTTATAGCCATAGAAAACAAACTTATGGTTACCAAAAGGGAAAAGGGGTGGAGGAGGGTAAATTAGGAATCTGGGGTTAGCAGATACAAACTACTATATATAAAATAGATAAAAAGGGAGGTGGGTGTAGCTCAGTGGTAGTGTGTGCTTAGCATGCAAAAGGTCCTGTGTTCAGAGATAGATAGATAGATAGATAGGTAACTTTGCTGTACACCAGAAACTAACACAACATTGGAAACAACTATGTGTCAATTAAAAAAAATAAGTGGATTTTTTTGCATGTCTGAGTTTATGAAGTAAGATTTATAACAGCTGTACTTGTAACTGGAAAACTGGAGGTGACTTTTTAGTTTGGACAACTTTCTCCCTAGAGCTCCAAGAGGCCATCTGAGATGGCCAGAAACTTCTCAGAGCACTGTTTTTGCCCCACTCCAGGATGAGGAGACAGATCTCTGGGTAACCAGGACAGAGGAATAAAACCTCTGGTGTTACCTGAGCAACGGTGGAGGGAAGAGTCTGCTGTGTGTGAGCCTGCTCGGCCACTCATGGCAAAGCTGTGCAGAGAGATGAGGGATGTGTTGTCATGGTGATACATCCAGTGGAACCAAATGGAGCTTAACCGTAAAAGTCAATTCCAACACCTCCAGGCAGAGGGCGGACAATCTAACCTACTCCAGCCATAACTTGTCATTTCAGTTCAGTAGTTCATTTCACTTCATTACTGACCTTTATGAAATCAACCTTCTCTTCGTGACACATCTCCTCTATTGTTTCCATCAGCTCTTTGCAGGTATCAAGATTTTCTCCACAGGTGACCAGCTGTCCATACAAGGCTTCCAGCTTCTCTTTCTTTTTCTCCCCTAGGGCTTGTATTTTTTCTTCGTATTTTTGAGCAAGTGTTTCCAAGATCTCATTGTAATGTGACTCAAAGTTTTTTTCTTGTCTTCCAAAATTCTCCTGCAAGACAGTTGACCTAAGTCATCATTTCAGTGCATGTATGTTGACTACAGAGTCATGTAGGTCATGAAAATGTATCTACCCAGAGATGTTTTAATCCCTCCCTGTTGTCTTAACATCTCTTGCCAGGATGCTGTGGTGGACGTAGTGGGAGCTAGGAGTAGGCGTCTCCAGCTAGAACCCCAGGTAAAACCTTAACAGAAAGTACTACTTTCTCTCCTGGTAGCATTTTGCAATCTTCCTCCCCATTCCTCTTCCCCACCCCATCCCACCTCCTTCTGTTTTAGCCACCTCCCATCACCATGACAACCAACCAGGAAGATTATCAGTGATGAGTAAGCCTACCACTGGAAGGCTGGACCTTAACATGGAGATCTTTGCCCTGGGAGATTCCCACCTATCTTTCCCTCCTGAGCTCTCAACATCGCATGACACTCACCTCCACTCCCTGCTGCTTGGATTATGCAAACATCAGGATCACACACATTCTCATACCAACTAAGGAAAAGCTTCAGGGGAAGGGGAATAAGGGTTATGGCCAAAAGGTGCTGCCTAATAGAAGAGAAAGGGCAGGAAGGCAGAGGGAGGGTTGTGACAATACTCAATCCTGGAACGCAATGGATAAGAAACATTAAACAAAGCAAATCAACTCCTGGTCCCCCTTAATTAGACTGGAAGGCCAGGAGAGCTCTGCGGGTTCTGACTGATGTCATCCTCAACAGCTAACAGAGATATTTCCAAAGAAGAGGCTCAACCATTCAGGGAGTATATACTGAGCACCTACCATGTGCATAAGACTTCTCAGAATGGTGAAGCAGAGGGAAAAGCAGTAGGTAACCCCCTCCTCAGTTTTGAGGAGGAAGAGCTCAGAGTCCTCACTGAGGGTGAAGACACTTTGACGTGAGTGAGCTGGCAGGACAGGGTGTGGGCAAGCTTTGTCCTGACTGTTACACTCTTACCCCTCCTACCACCCGCCACCTGTGCTTAGAAGTGGAAGAGCCCGACTCTTCTCTGTGCCTTCCACAGGGAATTAGTGCAATAGCTCTCCCCCCTTTTAAGACTGGGGAAGAAAGTCTAGCTTCAAAGGAATGGGGCCCAGGGCTTAGTTAGTTCACATGAGGTGTTCTGTTGATACAACCTGAGGCTGCATTAATAGAAGTAGAGCGTCCACATGAAGAGAGGGGACACAAAGTCCTCTGGGCCTTAGTCCTGGCCCACCTCATCTGGAAGGCTAGACTGAGTGCTGGCACCCCAGCAGTAGACCTCACACCTACTAGGCACACCCAGCGGACCGTGACATGTATGATGACAGGCACAGAAATGTATTAATCTTGTGAGAAACAGGTAACAGTTGAGGAAAAGAACACTTATGAATGATAGGATGGGTGTCTTGCAAAGCCTTATCGAGGCTGGCCCGTGAAAGAGCCCTACCTTGCAGTAGGACTGGGGATATAAAGACATGGAAGACCCAGCCTCCAAATGAGAGCTTAAGTTTCAGTAGGGAATGCTGATGGGGAATCACTTCCACCACGGTATGGGAGGGCAGAGGAAGGGTGAGGGGAGAGGGGCAGTACTGATACCATTACGTTCCAGCGCCAGACACAGGCGCTGACCCAGCCGCTGATGGCAGCAATGCATGTCTCACGGGTCATTAAGCATGCTCTTACCTCCACGGTGATGAAAACTTCCTCCAAGTGACTTGCAAAATTTTCCATCTCAATAATCTGCTTCTCCAGTTTGAACATGTTTTTGTGGATTTCATCCTATCAAATAGAGGAGTGTGAGAAGAAATTAACGCTATATCTGTCCTCTCTCTCTTTTGTAGGAGGCATTTTAGATTCATTTCCTGCCTACGTACTTAAGATACAAATGCAATATCAAGAGAAAGAAGAACGAGGGAGACCTATTTACCTTGGCGCTTTCCAGTGCTTTGTTGAGTGGCGTCACCTCATGTTCCTTGTGTTCATCAAAAGCCTTCTCCAACGTTCTTATGGGGGTTTTGCAAGTGACACAGAAGACGTCAGCAGCTTCCTCTTCGTCCTCCTCCTCTGGGATGACATAGCATTCATATTCCTCGCTGGCACAGGCCATGGGCGTACCTGTAGGCTTCCCGCAAGTCCTGGCACTGGCCTGCTGAGCCCCATCCCCCGAAGCCCAGGTCCTCAGCCTTAGCAGCCTCACCACTAAGTCTCCAGTCTCTCTGCTCCTTGGCAGGTTCTATCCCTGTCATCACGTAAGGAGGATATTCCGAAACCTCTATTCTGGGCATGGTTTCATCAATAAACACATCCCCTAATTCGTGATCATCTTCGAGTCCGTATAAATGGACAAACTCATCCACTTCCTCTTCAAGGTCTCTTTGAGTCTTCCCTTTCACAGCCCCTCTGGGCTCATTGGTCATTTCAGCTTGGACTGCTTCTCTTCCCATCCAAGTGTTTTCTTCTGGGAAGATGGGCAGTCTGTCTTCAGAGTCGTATAGATCCATGTGATAAAAGTGGAAGTCCTTGGGAGCAGCAGATCTGCCCAGTCCTGGTGTCTCCCCCATTTCCTCCTCCATTGAGTTCTGGAGGCTCTGGGCAGCACCCCTGCACAAGACGGGGCCTTCCTGGACAGGTAATAGTGGCTATCCCGGGTCCTAGAACACAGAAACCCATTTCTGAGAAGGTTGTTGACGTACATGGTCATTAGATTGGGCTCAACTTAATTAGAACTAAAAAAAAAATCATCTGAGCAGCTTAGTTGCGGTTTTACTTAAAACAATCTGTAAAAGAGGTTTGTTTTCCACAGGAGGATGGGCTTCCTAAGCTTAAAAGAGACAGGGGAAATTATGAAAAACACAAATTGATTTGACTAACAAACAACTCCTATACATTTAAAAAAAACCCAAAATCTCAAAAGGCAAAATAATGGGAAGTATCTCAGGCAATTATTATTAAATAATAATTATATAAATTAACTGAAAAGAAAAATCTCAATAGATTACTGTGCAGTGATAATTCACAAAATAATTACCTTTGCATACAATAGTACCTGTATAAACATTTGGAAAATAGTACCTGTATAAACAGAGAACGAGTAAGATGCCATTTTGCCTTTTGATACCCAAGGCTGGGGAAGGGTACAGTGAAGTGAGTACTCTCATATGTTGTTGGTTAGAATGTTCATGGCCCCACCTTTCTGGAGAACAAATTTGGAAACATGGATCAAGAGCCTTTAAAATATTCACACTCTTTAACCTACTAATCTTCTTCCAGGACCCTAAGGAAAAAATCTCAAATACAGGGGAAAAATTACTTCTATATATAAATGTCCACCACAAAATTTTTCACAACAGCAGAAAAAAATTGTAAAGCCCTAATGATTAGAAGAATGGTTAAGTAAACTAGGATATGTACACTCTACAGAATATAAAGTAGCCTTTAAAATACTAAGGAGAGCAAATATAACTTGGAAAAAGAGTTACAATATACTAGTAAGTAAAATAAACAGAATACTCATTATATATAGACTATGATGTCCACTATTTCAATGGCGATATGTCAAATCTAGAAAGATATAATAATAGTAGCAGTAAATACAATATTAGTAGCAGCTGCTATATATTGAGGACTTTGTGCTTTTTCTGTGCTAGGCAGTTTATACACATTCTTCTATGTGGTGGGCACTACTGTTATCCTCGTTTTACAGATGAGGAAACAGTGGTTCAGAGAGGATACCTTATGCAAGGTCACATGGCTAGTAACTTGCTGAACTGGGATCTGAACTTTAGTGTGAGTGGCGGCCACGACACGATGCCTCGCAGATATCCAACTACAGGAGGCATAACTGACCAGGCCTTTGGCTGCACTCTGAAGGTCACTGTTGCATTTGCATGAAGGATATGCTTCCCCATGGGCATCTCCCATCCAGTGACAAAGTACACCAGGGACACTAAAGCAGATCCATTTCTGATTGACACAAAACTACTCTCGTGGCAAATTTTGGCTGGAGGACTCCTTGACAGTCTTGCCAAACCTTTCTTAGGGTGCATGGAAGGCTAGGGTGATTCCTCCAAATCTTCATTCCTTCTCTCCTTCACTGTGGGCCAGACTTGTATCACGGTCTGACAGCTCTCTAAGCCTTTCCTATCTTCCTCCGCTCTTTATCTTACACAGGTGTTTCCCCTAATACAATTATTTCATATCTAATCTCATTTGGTGCTCGCTTCTTGGAGGACCTCGATTACCAGTCTTTGGACTACAAAGTCCCTGCTAGCTCACACAGTATTTATCTTTCTCTGTCTGACTTATTTCACTTAGCATAATTCCCTCAATGTCCATCTATGGTGGCAAATGGCAAGACTTCATTCTTTGTTATGGCTGACTAGCATTCCATTATCTATCTATCTAGTCTCACATCTTCTTTATCCACTCATCCATTGATGGACACGTAGGTTTCCATACCTTGGCTATTGTAAAAAATGCTGTAATGAACATGAAGGTGCATAGATCTTTCTGAATGAGCATTTTTGTTTTCTTTGGATAAATAATCAGAAGTGGAACTGCTGGATCATATGACAGTTGTTTTTAATTTTTTCATGAACATCCATACTGTTTTCATTTTCTTACATAAAACCAGGAATTATGTGAGATGTTTATCTTATTCCCTAATAGCTTTAAAAATAACTTTATTGAAATATAATTATACTAAAAATTCACCTGTTCTAAATGCACAATTCAATGACTTTTAGCGAATTCCACCAATTGTGCAACCATCACCAACATCCAGTTCCTAATGCCCTCCTTTTAAGAAAAAGTGGGGTAAACCTAATGCCTTAAAAAAAAAAAAAAAAAACTAGTATTACTAAAATCTTCCAATATAACGCTAATGCAGTAAGGTTTTGAGGAAAATAATAAAGCAAAAATATTTAAAGATACAGTTGAGCATTTCCCCTCTCCCACCAGCCATAACATTAATGATCCAAACAGCTTCCCTTAATTTCCATTTATGGGGTCAAAGCCAGTTGTCTGTCTTACTCCTTGTTCCGCAGTCGCACACAGAAGTCAGGCTTGGTGGCTGCCCCTATCAGCAGTGGGGGACTTTGTGACCTTCGCTAACAGACTGTCCTTTTGATAACCATTCTAAAGCTATATAATAATAATAATAAAGCTGTTCACTTTTCCTTCCACTATTCCCACTTTTGATTGCCCTTTAAATATAACATTTTCTGATGGCCTAATTGTGAAATCTACAGACACCGCCCGTGCTCTCTTATTATCTGCTCTGTGTTATTCGATCCTGTTCACCCTCCCTTCTCCCTGGCCCAGCTGGGAGCTCCTCCCAGGCCACTGACTGCTGGAATCTTCCCTGGGTCCCTCCCCTCCAGTTCCTCTTCTCACTCTCCACCTGCTCCCGGTGATCTCAGCCACTCTCGCAGCCTCCTTGTCCCCCTCTCTGAATGGCTCCAAACCCTTGTCTCCAGCCCTAAGCTCTTCCTGCACAGAGGCAGAGGTCATTAGGAGCAGCTGCCTTCCTGAACAGCCCCAGTCACCTCAAACTCAGCATCCCCAGATGCCATCGCCCCCACATGCTCCTTTCTGCTTTGATGTGTGGTGTGACATCCATCCTGTCTCCCAAGCCACAAGCCGGTGTCCACCTCTACAGATCGCTCTAGAAGATGCATGGAGGCCCACATGGTTTGGCAGGCTTCCAGAGAACCCACGTTCTTCAGCCTCTCTGCACTCTGGCCTTTAGTGTCTGGGGGGTCCTGAACTGACTGTCTGGGTCCCACTCCCCTCCCTGGATATTCATCCTTGTTTCTCAGCCTCTGTCTGCAGAGACCAAGGATCACTCGGCTTCCTACCCGTGCCCTTAGGGACAAGAACTAGGCCCTGCATCCAAGGCTGATCAGAGATGACCTTTTGCCCTCCCGGCCAGACCGCCTTCCTGACTTCCGGAGACAGCCACCCAGGCTCGCCGTGCTTCCTGTCCCCATGCACTCTGAGTTCTGCACTGTGAGCCACAGGGAAAGGCTGACGCGGTGATGAGGACAGCAGAGGACTGACTCAATCCCACATCTGGCCCCATTTTAGGAAGGTTTAACCCAAGAACAGGAGGTTCTGGATCCCAGTGATGGAGACCTGCACCTCCCTTAACCTGGAAGAGTCCCCGGCTGCCTCTCTTCTTCTGGTGCTCTACACCAAATATTCATGCCCCCAACTGAATCATGGCCACGGCCCTCCCTGGGAAGTCCCTCACACATCCCTCGGGGGCTCACCCTGGCTCTCGCTCATGGCAAGACAAAAACACAAGACCAATGGCCTTCTCTGACCATGGCGGGGACAGTGGTGATGTGCCCACACAGACTTGGCCCTGCCGAGCCCCCGGATCCCCTTCCTTCCCTCTCAAGTCCCCACAAGATGCTGTTTTTCCATTTCCTCTGTTAGCACCACACAGGAGGTGGACTTCCAGCAGCCATTAGGGGACAAAGATGCTGCTGTCCTAACCCCATACCATGCCTGCAACCGGTTTCTAGGGTCTGGATCCCCACAAGGAAACTACTCCTGAGGCTCCAGGCCTGGGCACATCGTGCTTGGGAAAAGCTTCAGGCTCGTTCTCCAATGCTCTAAAACTCTTCACATGGAAGAGAGTGGTAAATGTCATTTCAGTCATGTCTGCTGAGGCTGAGTACCACGCCCACACAGCACTGATGCACAGGGTACCAGCTCCACTGTGTCCCGGACCACCAAGAGGGTCACGGCTGGGTGAGGGGAGGGATGAGTGAAGACTGCTCCCAGAGGCAGGATCATAAAGCAGGAGGCCCTGGGGCTAGTGCTTTGCCTCCCCGGCATCCAGGACTTATGAAGATCCTAGACCCTGCTTGTTCTTTCAGGTTATTCATGAGAACCGTGCCCACCATTAGACCCTGGCTGGGTGGCCTTGGCACTGTCCTCACCACCGCAGCCTGCTTTAGGGATGGAGAAGTAGGACACATCTCCTGACAATGGATCTGTATCCCAACAAAACTGGTGCTGAGCAAGATCAAAAAGCCCCTCTATACACACACACACACACACACACACACACACACACACGCCAGACACAAGGACCGCAGTTCTTCCTGGGTAGCATGGGCTACACCTCTACTTTAGCCCAGGTCTCTCTTAAATGGTTCCCATGGCCAAGGGGCTGTCCAACTGTGGAACTTTGCCTTCTCTCCCATCAACAATCCATCCTAGGTTCCCACATCTCTTATTGGTCAACAAAGCAATCAGAGCCTGCTGTCCTCAGGGGCTCTGAACACTGCCTCCGCTCTCCTGTGTGTCTGATTGTGTAACTAATCAGAACTACTCCACTGTGGGAAAGGACGGGCTCTTCAATGAACAGTGCTGGGAAAGCTGGATAATCACATGCTGAAGAATGACATTGGACCCCTATCTTACACTACTCACCAAAATTAACTCAAAATGGATTAAAGACTTAAATGTAATTAAAGACCTGAACCCATAAAAGTCCTAGAAGAAAACATAGCAGAAAAGCTCCTTGACATTGGCAACAATCTTTTGGATATAACACCAAAAGCACAAGCAATAATAGCAAAAATAAACAAGAGGGACCACACTAAAGTAAAAAGGTTTTGCATAGCAAAGAAACAATCAATACAGTGAAAAGGCAACCAATGGAATGGGAAAAAATATTTGCAAACTATCTATATGATAAGGGGTTAATATCCAAAATATGTAAGGAACTCATACAACCCAAACCCAAAAAACTCTAATAATCTGATTTAAAAATGGGCAGAGGACCTGAATAGACATTTTTTTTTTTCCTAAAGAAGAGATACAGATGGCCAACAGATGCTCAACATCACTAATCATTTAGGAAATGCAAATCAAACCCACAATGAGCTGTCATCTCACACCTGTTAGCACAGCTATTACCAAAAAGACAAGAGATAACAAGTGTTGATGAGGATGTGGGGAAAAGGGGAGCTCTTGCTCGCTCTTGGTAGGAAGGTGCATTGGTCTAGTCACTATGGAAAACAGTATGGAGGTTCTTCAAAAAAATTAAAAATAGAATTATCATATGGCCCAGCAATCCCACTTCTGGGCATATATATGAAGGAAAGGAAATCATTATCTTGAACAATTATCTGCACTCTTGAGTTCATTGCAGCTTTATTCACAATAGCCAAGACATGCCCATCAATGGATGAATAAAGAAATACACACACACACACACACACACACACACATATACACAGAGGAATATTATTCAGCCATAAAAAGAAGGAAGTCTTGCCATTTGCAATAGCATGGATGGACTTGGAGGGTATTATGCTAAGTGAGATGAGTCAGAGAAAGACAAACACTGTATGATCTCACTTATATGTGGAATTTTTAAAAAGCTGAACTCATGGAAACAGACAGTAAACTGGAGGTTGCTAGAGACAGCGGGTGGGGAAAATGGGGAGATATTGGTCAAAGGATACAGACTTCCAGTTATAAAATGAGTAAATTCTGGGGATCTAATATACAGCATGATTACTAGTGTTAACTCTACTGTATCATAATCCTTGAAAGTTGCTAAGAGAGTTGACCTTAAATGCTCTCACCTCACACCTAAAACAAAGGTAGTTATGTGAAGTGATAGAGGTTGTAACTAACCTTGTTGTGGTAGTCATTTCACAACATATATGTGCATCAAATCATCATATTGTGCACCTTAACCTTACACAAAGTTATACGCCAGTTATAGCTCAGTAAAGCTGGGGGTGGGGAAGAATAACCCCATCACATAGAAATAACATCTGACCATTCACACTTGCTTTGAGCTCTGGCATGGCATCATGGAGGGGCAGGGGGATGTGGTGGAGGGCAGTTAGATCCGGAAACAGAAGCTGAGAGGATGAGAGGGTTAGGTTTCCAGGGGTCTCCTGAGCTTAGGAGCCGCTCCCCTGTCTTCACTCCACCTGGGCTCCTGGCTGCTGTCTCCACTCCAGGGCCGTTACAGCCCCCACCTAGCTGTGCCGGAGTTTCAGAAGTCCTGATCCAGCACGCAGTGGGGCAACAAGTTGTGACCTGGGATGTCTGCACCCACACAGATCACCTGAGTTCTTCTGTGACTCCAGGTGACCCCACCACGTGCACGGGCTGTGGCACTGGGCATCATTCATTGCACCAGTAGGCACTGACTGTTCATGGGACTGGAGAGGTGTGGACTCAGGCGGATTCGAGAGAACAGGACTGTGCCTGGTGCTGGGAGTACAATGAAGGAGACACAGTTCCCGGTGTAAAGGGGGCCCCAGACAAGTGAATAAGGGACTGCCCCATCTGGGCTGGTGCACAGCTTCTCAGAGACACCACTTCCCTCTGTTCTGGGACCCCAGGATACCTCCGCTTCTTAAAGCACAGGCTCTGGTCACATGGGCCAAAATCATACTATTCCCCCGTGTGGCTCCAGGATCACACCTGAGTGTCACCTGGTGGTCAGGAATCTTCCCCAACACCACCTTACCTCTCCAGTCTCCTGGCGGTGCACCCCATGGCTGTCCTCATGAGTGTCCCTGCACAGTGCAGGCAGAGCACCATGCTGCTGTGCCCCGGAAGAAGTGGTAAGTCTGCATGTCCTGCATTCTGAGGGCTCCAAAGCTGTCCAGTCTCAACTCCCCGGGGCATCAGGGTAGTCATCCCCACCCCATGCTTTAGCTCCACCTCCCCAAACAGCTGGCCTTCTCCGGAGGGCACTGCTGTTCCTTCTGACCACTCTCACTGGCCTCCCACGTAAGTCCCACTGGAGGCCGTGGCTCAGAGAGCGCCCCATCCTCCCACTGCTGTTCCTGAAACCCCCACCCATCCACCATGGCCCATGCCTGTCACAGCCTCATGAGGGTATTAGGGCCTCTGCATTCCTAATTCCATTAATAAGGGCACGACACCCGCTCCAGAGCCCAGGAGCTCTTCCCTGATGTCGCCCAGTCTGATTCGTGCCCAGTGAACGCTAATTCTGGTTCTGCCTGCTCAGTCTCCAGGGAACCTTCCTCCACTCCCTCCCCTCACCCGTCCCTAGGGCCTCTTTGTTCTGGATTCAGGAAGTCCTGTGTTTGTGTCCTGTCTCTGCTACTTCCTAGCAGTGTAGCCTTGGGGAAATCACCTCAGTAGGCCTCACTTTTGTGAGTCCATGAAATGGGTAGCTGATAGTTTCTACCTCATAAAATTGGCATCTTGAGGAAATAACAGAATGTGTGAACAATGCCCTGCATGGTACATGGCTCAGAGTTAGGTCCTCAGTAAATGTCAGCTGCTGCCATTACTGCTGTTACTGTTGTTGTTGTTGTTGTTGTTATTATTATTATTATTACTTGGACCTCAGCTTCTCCCGCCTGGACTCTGTTAGGGGTCTCCCACCTGGTCACTCATGGAGGGGGAGGGCCAGGGTCAGAAAGTGAAAGCCCACAGTGACCACAGCAGTGCGGAATCACCTGTGGCCACTGCGCGATCATCCTGTCCCTTGAAAACTGCTGAAGGATGGGGAAGGCACCAAAGTGGAGCAGCCTCACCTCCAGGCACAGGCCCTGCTATGAGATCAGCCCTCTTTACAGCAAGAGTTTCCAAGGGGCCTAGGCACAGACATGAAATTCTAATGCAGGGTCCCTTGGAAAGCATCTAATCCAATTTCCCGACTTTAGGACGGCAAAACTTGAGTTCCTGAGAGGATAAAAAGCCTTAGTATGGCCCATGTCACTTAACAAGGATTGATCCGGGGCTACTCTGTATCCAGCCGTGCTGAGTCCTGGACACGACTCAGGTAGGTAAAGAGTTGGATCCCACCCAGTTTTCTGCAGACAGAGCAGCAGCCCAGCTAAAAATAACACTTACATTGCCACGTGCTACCAAAAGGGAGAAAACCAGGATTCTATATTATCCATAAATCATTACGAGAAATTCTTTCAACCAGTGGCTGGCGTGTGAAACACTAACTCGAACTCGAATTAAACAAGCAAGAGGACTGGAGAACACTGAGCACAGAAGCTGATAAGAGCAAGTTCACCCTCGCCAGCATTTGCCCTGTGAACACACCAACACAAGCTGGTCTGGGAACTTGGCAGCAAAGGAGGAATTCTGCAACACGCCCCCAGAGCTGACACTCATCTTCCCTCTCAACATGCAGACTCTTTCAGTTTCTGAGCAAAATATTCAGAGTTTGGGGAGAAGAGAACATTAACATTTTGTAAATGGTAAAACTGAGGCTTAGAGAAATATAGTAATAAATCACAGTCTACAAAGAATATATTATTAGATGAATAGCTTCTACTCTGTAACATAGGTCTGCAGTTAAAAAAGGGGGGGGGGGGCTTTTGCTTAAGTCTTCTATGGGAGGTGTGCTCCTATGCTTTAATTAGAAAAGTCCCCGAAAAAAATGTTTTTTAACCCTTTATATGTCATGGGTACTTCTGAGAATCTACTGAAAGCTGTAAATTCTCTTTCCAAAAGTGAGCCCATAAAGACACAAACATAATTTTGCATGTAATTTGAGACGCTCACCCATGTAACCCCCAGGAATTTCCAAGCCACAGACAAAGAAACCTGCCTTAAAGTGTTAGCCGTACAGTTTTGCAAAATGGTTCAAATCAGCACAGTCCAAACCGGAAAACTTTCTCTAGGAGGAGGGGGTATGCACAACAAGTGAAAAAATGGTTATGAAGCTGTTTTTCAGTACTTGAATCAAAGCATAAAATTATGATTT
Source organism: Camelus ferus (assembly GCF_009834535.1). Lineage (NCBI taxonomy): Eukaryota > Metazoa > Chordata > Mammalia > Artiodactyla > Camelidae > Camelus > Camelus ferus. Next base: position 10,138,788 of record NC_045722.1, on the reverse strand, counting down.
GTCAGCATGCACAAGCAGATTAAAATAAAGGGTTTTTATCAACCTGACACCATAGCCAGATGATATCAACATTCAGGGTTCCAAACTGTTCTAACAAATAGGCCATGCACTAAAAATGCCCTAAAGACACTGCAAGAATCATCAGCCTCTCTCTACCTGCATCCAAGGCTTTCACACCCTGTACCAACACCACATTCAGTAAAGGTGAATCCATGCTATAAGAAGGCACAGGAAATGTTCACACTATTTATTGCAATTCACACACCTGTAATTTAAGATGCTATCTTTTCCCATCTGAAGGAAAGATACTGCATTAACATTGTGGCACCAAGTTACTGAGTATCTAATAAGAAGATTTGTATTAGAAGAATATGACCCTCCAAAAACTTGCCTGCTGACTTAAGGATCCATAAGTTCTCCTTTTCCTCTGGGTAAGTGCTGGAAAACCGCAGCTGTGTTCAGCAGGCTTTCCCTCCAGGTGACCTCTGTGTGCCCTGCAGGCTGCCCCTGCCTGTTTTACCCCAGGACTCTACAAGTGGGGCAGCAAAGGCGGTGGTAACACGAGCTGGCTCCGGCTGCAAATAGCAACAGGCCTGCCATGAGTGAAAGGCCAAATATAGACCTGCCCACTGCCTACTGCTCAAGTGTCACCAGGAGAGGTCACATGCTGTTCCCTGAGTTACTCCATTTACTGGGGGGATTTGAGTCCGGTGGCTCTGCGGAGGGACTCAGATGGCTGGTCATGTATAGTGGGCTGGGGGCTGTCACAGCAAGGGGAGAAGGGCCGCTGCAGGCCACGCAGAGGAGGACTTGTGGGATCCTCTGCTGTGCACGGTCCACCCGGCCTGAGGGGCTTTTCCCAAAGTCTTTTGAACAAGCACAACTCTGAGGGTAATCCAATCAACTGAATTTTTTCTCCCACTATTCCTTTACTTAGGGTGGGAATTATTCTCCCCTCTGGATGAAAATCCAGCAGACCTGTGACTTTCTGCTCCCTCTCAAGTAAGACACAGTCCTAAGGGTCACCTGAATGCATAGTCTCCATTCAAGAATTCAGGCAATGGAATACTACTCAGCCATAAAAACTGACAACATAACACCATCTGCAGCAACATGGATACTCCTGGAGAATGTCATTCTAAGTGAAGTAAGCCAGAAAGAGAAAGAAAAATACCATATGAGATCGCTCATATGTGGAATCTAAAAAAAACCCAAACAAACAAACAAAGCATAAATACAAAACAGAAATAGACTCACAGACATAGAATACAAACTTGTGGTTGCCAAGAGGGTGGGGGGTGGGAAGAGATAGACTGGGATTTCAAAATTGTAGAATAGATGGGCAGGATTGTGCTGTATAGCACAGGGAAATGTATACAGGATCTTGTGGTGGCTCACAGGGAAAGGGATGTGACGGTGAGTGTATATATGTTCACGTATGGCTGAGGGATTGTGCTCTACACTGGAATTTGACACAACATTGCAAAATGATTATAAATCAATAAAAAATGTTTAAAAAAAAAGAATTCAGAGTACAGTCCAATACACTAATTCAAAAGTTAAACTCAGTTTATCCAGCATCAAAATCTTCTCCCTGCCCCAGCATACACCTCTGTAACTGGAAGTCTGTCCTGGGAAAGGAAGGATGAAGGTGACCTCTTCTCCCCACACCTCCTCCCTGAGCTGCAGGCTTGTTCACCAGGGGCAGCGGCTGCTAAGGTGATAAGGCAGCCCCTATCTGCGTTGATGCCACAGACGGCTCTAGCTTCTGGCTCTCTGGGGCAGGCAGATGCTTAGAGTGCTCTCTCTCTCTCTCCCTCCCTCTCTGAGCTTTCGTAAATCTCTGGGATTTCCCATTACTCCAGCCCTTTCCCCTGGAGTCCCCATGACCAGGCTGAGAACCACTCTATTTCAGGGGTCCCTTGCATTCCTCCTCCAGGCCTGGGTCAGCCACCTCCCAGATTGCTCAAATGAGGTCGCCTCACCCATGCAGCTGGTCCTCTTAGGCAGGATCTAGGCAACTCCTTGCTGGTTCTGGTTCTTGCTGGCCCACATCTGGGTCTTGGGAAGTGGGCCCCATCCTTGGTCCCAGCAAACTCTGGGACGCATATGATCCCAATGCAGCCACTTCACTGGCGTTGCCCCAAAGCAGCCAGTCTTCTCTCTTCAGGCCACCATTGGTCCACCTGCAGGAAAGACAGCAAGCTCTCTGAAGGGTCCCTTGGAAGACCCCTTCACTGGGCTTAGGGGCAGAGGGTGGGACTCCAACCCTCCCCCAGTCCAAAACAGCTATCTCTGGAAAAATCGTCCCATGAGTCTCCCTCCCAAACATCCTCTTTTCTTCATTTTGATTCCTTTTTATTTTCTTCAATCAGCGGAGAACATGAATTGGGTTCTGGACCATTTCCTTTAAAAGCCTGCATATGATGATTTGATCTCAGAGTATTACATCTATTGCTTTTTGAAGCCTTAACCAAAATTTCATTTTTAAAATACTGTTACTTCCTTGTCTGTACAATAAAAATATTGGAAGTGAAACAAAATATCAAAAGCAAAAAATTTGAAAGAAAAATTATGCAAAGATATATGTACAAGAATGTACACTACAACATTACCTATATTGGTACAAAACTGAAATTAATCTATTTCTACCAATACAGAATCCATTAAATCACAATACTGTCAACTCAGTATTGGCAAGTATTAAAAATAATGATGTAGATGCCTATTTTTTTAATGTGGAAAATGCTCATAATGTACTTGTGAGTAGAAAGAGTATACAAAATATCATTACAGTATAATTACACACACATTTATGCAATGAAAGCAGGGTTTCTCTCTTTTGAGTTATTTTACTTTTATCTTTATATCTTTGATATGTCTACTTTTATAATAATTATATATACCTCTTTTATTAATTTTAAAAAATCTTTAATTTTTATTATAAAATAGTATATAACATTCGGCTTAGAAAAAAGCAAATACTACAAAAAAGCCATAAAGTGAATTTAAACCAGTCATGCATCCTGGTAAGAACAATTATTAGGTTTGGTGGGTATATTTCCATATTTTTTCCTAAGAATGTCAATTTATTCCCCTCTCACACAAAATAGAAATTAATTTTATAATGAGAAACACTGCTAATTTCATTTTGAAAAAGCAAATAATTTAGAAAGACTACTAGAAAGGATAAAGTAGTATAAAAGAAATACAGTAAAAAGACATACTGTAAAGAATATACAAAATAGATATTAAAACATATTTTTAAAGAATTATAAGTAAATCATATTAACCAAAAGGATATACTAAAAATAGTTCGAGGAAAAATAAATCACTTCTGCTAAGAGTGATTTATTTACCTCTTCAATAGGCCTGGGTAGCAGCCAGAGCAGCTGTTCTGAATCCAAGACTCCCCCTCCACACATTCACACTAAAGGGGGGACCTTCAGATAGAGGCGACTTTAAATCTTCAAACTACTTTCCACAGAAGTTCCTAGATGCCTTGGCATCATCTTCAGGGGGAGAGATGCCCCGACCATGGCTTCAGCCTGGCCCTACTTTTGTTTTGTTTTTTTGGTTGTTGTTAGTGTTTTACCTTGGTTATAATAGCCAGTGCAAATCTGATTCTAGGCTTTCCCAGCCCCAAACCTTCAAAACCTCTTTCACTGGTTCCTGAATCAAGCCCTTGCAAACCTTGTTTTGATGATGGGCTCCTTTTCATGCTCCCTGGACGTCTCGCTCCCCGACTGGGTCCTCCACTCCCACTACCCCTCTCAGTGCACTCACAGGAGGGGAACTGACATGTACCGTATTTCTCATTCTACGCTGTACGTTTCCCGGGTAGAGACCACGGCTGTCTTACTCCCCTTTGGCTCTAACCATGTCCAGATCCAACCCATACTCCATCCCCACCTGCAAATTAGATTTCCTGACCTCCTTAAACTGGTCTTCAATAGCCAGGTGGTCTTTTTTAGCCTGAGTGCCTGTGAATCTTAAGAAAAGTTTCTTTTCTGTGTCTCAGTCTCCTTATCGCTAAAACGAAGAGTGAGAACATAGATTGTATTTAAATGTGCTGGGTGGGAGCTGGGATACTTTGAAGACACCTTTTTTGTATGCCTCCTTCCGCGACCCCTTCCTCTTCAAACAGGCACACAGGAGGCATTCCATAAAAGCTTAATGAAACGGTAAGAGTAAATTTGTGGCTTTTGCCCAGTGCTTGACGCTTAGAGGCCCTCAGTAAATAACTATTACGTTTAATTTAATGTTTGATCTTACCATTCTTGAAAGCAGGAACTATGTATTCACTAGGGCCCTGATAATAGAAAACTAAATTAGCTGGGCTCCAGTTCTCAAGAGGTTCACAGTTGAGTGTAGGCGGCTACGACAACTCGTTCATTTAACAAATATTTTTTTCAACATCAGTGCGTACACAGGTGGAAAAGGTGAGGCAAGAGTGGTAATTCCCCAGCTCCAGCCTAGGTTGCGACATTGATTGAATCAGAGGGTCGGGTCGAGGACGACCTTTTCATCTTTTCACTGGTTGTCGTGAACCCGCCCTTCTATTACCCGACCAATCTCGGAAACGTACTGAAAGCGTCCCAGGCCGCAGACAGCCAATCAGAAGTGCGGAGGGTGGAGATGGTAGGGGCACTGACGCCGATTCCAGTTCAGCGAAAAATGACGCGGTCCGAGTCGTACAGTGGCTTGGGGTGCAAAGACGCCGGACCCCGACGAGCCGAGCCCTCCGGGCGCTGACCGCCGGCGGCCATGGAGGACGAGCAGCCCGACAGCTTGGAAGGCTGGGTGCCAGTCCGCGAGGACCTTTTCGCCGAGCCCGAGCGGCACCAGCTGCGCTTCCTTGTAGCCTGGAACGACACGGAGGGCAAGTTCGCCGTGACTTGTCATGACCGCACGGCGCAGCGGCAGCGGCGGCGGCGGCGCGAGGAGAGCCGGCTAGGGCCGGAGCCCGAGCCCGAGCCCGAGCCTGAGCCCGCCGCGTCCCCGCCCAGCTGGGCCGGCCTGCTCTCGGCTGCCGGGCTCCGCGGCGCTCACCGGCAACTGGCGGCGCTGTGGCCGCCGCTGGAGCGCTGCTTCCCGCGGCTGCCGCCGGAGCTGGACGCTGACAGCAGCTGGGCCTGGGGCCTGGGGCTCGGGCTGTGGACGCTGGTGTGGCCGGCGCGCTCCGGCCCCGGCGAGGCGGCGCTGCAGGAGCTGTGCTGGCAGCTGGAGCGCTACCTGGGCCAGGCAGCCGACGGCTGCGGCGGCGCCGCGGTGCGCGACGCGCTCTTTCCGGTGGAGGGCTGCGCGGCGGACTACGAGAGCCCACGCGAGTTCCGGGAGCGGGCCCTGCGCGCGCGGAGGGACGAGGAGGGCGCACGGCTGCGCCAGGTACGCACGCACGCGCGCGGGGCAGGCGCCCAGTCCTCCCGCGTGGTTGTGCCTCAGGCCTTTTCCGAGGGTGTACCGAGCGCGACTGGGGTCCTTCCGCAGACCGATGCTGGGCAGCTGCAGCTTAACCATGCGATGCACACGCAGAACGCGCAGCCTCGCAGGTGCCCTTCACCTGTCCCGGAGCAGCTAGGGGGATTCTGCCGAAGCCGCGTGGGGCCGAGCGAGAGGACTAAGTTACATCAAAGTTTTCTCGCAGTTGCGAGCCAGTGTAGGCCCTTGAACGTTTCCCCTGAAAATACTGGCAGAGCAGGCTGTTGTAACAGGAAATGCCAGAAAATACTGAAAGCAAAACTAGCAATATCCCAACCGTGTAGAAAATTTCAACACGGACTAAATGTAAACAACGCCAGGTTCTGTGTGTGAGGGATGACCAATAACGAAGACAAAATGTTACAGAGAATGAAGGGGCTTCCAGGAGACAGGTTTTTTTGAGTCATAAAGACTCGGTCAAATGGAAAGCCACAGGATGTGAACTGTATCCATTAGTTTGGAATAGCAGCAACAAGAGAGCAACTTTAAGCTTGAAAGAAGCAATTTGAGAGACTGAGCAATTCATTTTCTGAGCGGTAAGCTTACAGAAGTTAAGGGAAGGAAGGTTACAAATTCACACAAGGGTTTAGGAGAAAATATGGCTCATCTATCCACAGCTAGTTGACCTTCCTTAGCCACGATTTAGTGCTCTGTCCTGCACCCCACCCATGCCTCTTGCTTGTCCTTTCCCATCAGAGGCCGTTCGTAAATCTGAATGATTGTCCCATTCGAGGAGGGGAAGCTGTACGAAAAGAATTCAGTACCATTTCAAAATCTTAATCATATCCTCTCAAGCAAAAGTTTTCCTGAAGAAAACTTTGCACCCACTTTTCATGGGTTGTTTTCACTTTATGAGGAAAAACCACAAAGGCAGTTTCAGGCCAGTCGACCTTTGATCTTCAACTTTGTCATTCTGAAAAAGACAGACTTTTATTTTAGACACCTGGTTTCTCACAGAGAGAAGTGTTTTTTTCCCTTAAACTCGCATATATGTTACTATTGGAAAAATTATACATAGAAAAGTCCATTCAGAGATATTATTGCACTAGTATAATTCATACTGTTAAATTAGCTGTTCACACTAGTGTAGTTCACCTGTTTACCTGGAACTTAAAAAGGGAGGGTAGGGGGAGGGCTTAAATACAAAGTATCCTGGCTCCGGGAAAGTGTATATAATTATCTTAAAACTCAGCTCATATTTAGAATAGAAAAGCAGTTAATTCTAGAATTAGACCAGTTGCTAATATTGCTAGTATATATAAAGTGAAGCCAAATGTTTGAATTTTTCTGAACAGTTTAAGAAATAAGACTGAAAAGTATCTATTGTCTTAAGTTTACTTTTTTGTGTGTTTTAATTTTCTTCAGGAAAACTTTTGCTTTAAAAAAAAATACTGCTATTATCACCTGGATAAAACTACAGCTGAACATAGATCACTTTATCCTTAAGTAGAGGGATGGAAATAGAAAAATTTAAGGATGTATTGATTGAAAAAAAAATCTATACTATTACTTGATTTTGTTTCTCTTCTCCTGGAGAGTAAGATAACTTCTTACAAAATGAGTTTATCTAGATTATAAATGCTCACTTTATTTTCTCCCCTGCCTCAGAAGAAGCACTCTGCAGAATGTAGAGCCACATCTGTGACTCTGAAAATGAGTCTACAGTGCTGGTTGGGGGCTCGTGGCAATATTAACCTGGGGAATTAAGAGAGTCAACATGCTGGAGAAATACGTGGAGGCATATCTATTCTTTATGAGCTTTCAAAAAAGGAGTCCAGCCTCACAAAACCTTTATGGTCAAAAAAGTGATGGAAAAATATCCTCAATTTACAACCTAGAGATAATAGTTGTTAATTTTTGACTCTTTCAGGTCCTTTTCTCTGAGTACTTAGAACATAGTTGAGGTAAAATTTTCAACTCCACTTCCCCCCTCACCCCCCTATTTATGATTATACAAGTCCCCAGGTTACTAAACAGTCTTCAAAAAGCACAGTGGTCAATGATTATAGTAATACTATTCTACTGTGGGTATACCATGATTTATTTAACCATTCTTACTGGGCATTTTGGTTGAGGAAAATAGCATTTTCTTATTTAATCAGTATTTTAAGCGTATTGCATTCAAGTTTAGAACATTCAGATTCCTTTAGCTTTGTTTGATATGAACGTGCAAATACTGTCCATACTTGAGCTTTATTTACATTTTGTCTTCTAGGTGCTTCAAGGGCATGAAAAAGCCCACACCATGGTAGCACTGATGGAAGTGTATCAAGAGGAAGATGAAGCATACCAGGAATTCGTTACCGTGGCAACCATGTTCTTCCAGTATTTACTGCAGCCATTCAGGGATATGCGAGAACTTGCAACTTCATGTAAGCTTGCTATTTTGGTACGTTTTCTTTATATTTTTACTCTATCAGATTTACTTTTTATGACATAAGATTTCCTTTGTCACATTGGAGATTCAATCTGTGTTTCCCCTTTGGGTTCACTTTTAGGTTTAGATCATATTGTAGGTAGACCCAATTTATTTTTTTAAATTGATTTTAAATGAAGACATTCTGCACTGGTCCTTTTCTTAATACATTCAGATTTTTGTAGTTTTTTCAAGATTTCTGCAAGATTTTTCTACAGATTTTCTTTGCCAGTGACTTATTTTTGATGTGATGCTTGTTCACTTTGCTTATTTTCAGCTTCTAAGGATACAGGCAAACTTCTGAGAAATAGGATAAAAATTTAAGTAGCAAGGGCCGGGGTTGTAATTCAGTAAATTAAACTTTAGTAAATGCTGTCATCGCTCTTGTTTCATCGAGCTGTGAAACAACCCTATGAGACTACTTAGAATAAGTGTTATCATTCCAGTGTTACAAATGAATCTAGATAGCTAGTTAGCGGAACTGCTTTCTGTGGGTCTCAACCAGCTGGAATCAGAAGACAGCAGAGAGATCTCTGATCTCTGTCCCCTGCGCTGGGCCATCCTTTCGCACAGGCGCTTGTGACCCCTGCTGGGCTACTGTACTGTAAAAATGGTATCATGTTTAGATGAAACATGTCATGCCAGCCTAACCTGTGGAGAAAGTTGTTCTGTTTGTTATTTTGAAAGTATTATCTGGATTGTCTTTACTCTGTGTATATATTTTTCTTTCTTTAAATAACAGCTTTATTGAGATGTAATTCACAGACCATACAATTAATCTGTTTAAAGTGTACAATTCATTGGTTTTTAGTATATTCACAGTTGTGTGGCCACCACCGCTGTCTAATTCCAGAACATCTTCCTCTCCCCAAAAAGAAGCCCCATGAATAGTCACTCCCCATCCCCCCCAACCCTAGGCAACCACCCATCTGCTTTCTGCCTCTAGATCTCCCTATTCTGGACACTTCAGATTGTCTGGAATCATGTGTGTCTGGGTCCTTTCATGGAGCATCACTGTTTTCAAGTTCCATCCATGTTGTAGCATGTATTAGAACTTGATTTTATTCATTGTCAAATAATATTCATTATATGGATATAGTACATTTTACATATACATTTAGCGATGGGTGGGCATTTGGACTTTTCCACTTTTTTGCTATTAGGAATCATTCTGCAGTGAACATTTGCATACAACTTTATATGTGGACACATGTATTCACTTCTCTTGGATATATACTTAGGTGTGGGATCGTTGGATCTTATGGTAACTCTTCAACCTTTTGACAAACGGCCGGACTATTTTCCAAAGCAAATGCACCACTTCACGTTCCCACCAGTAAACGAGGGTTCCAGTTTGTCCACATGATTTTCAAAACTATTATTGTCTGTCTTTTTGATTATAGCCATCCTAGTGGATGTGAAGCAGTGTCTCATTGTGGTCTTGATTTACATTTCCCTGATGGCTAACCCGTATATGTTTCTTATATCACTCAATCATGCTTGGTAGAAGAATAATTGAATACTAGATGACATAGGACATGTCATAATCACACATGTTTTAGGTTACTGTATAACTTTCCAGAAAGTAATACAGTACCTTCAGAAAAGAATCGCGGTATTGAAAAGCTTCCTGCCATGTCCTTAAAAGAAACCATAGTGATAGCTAACACTTGAGTGCCATGTACTAGGCTCTATGCTGAGTGCATAACAACACAGATCTCTTTCAAACTACTGTGTATTATTATTAATAGAGAACCATAACTTGACAGCATTCCCTTCTAACTTCCTACTAAGTTATTCTAGTAATACAAAGTAAAAGTAGGGTTTCTTTTCTTTATGCTCCAGAGTACCCCTTTGTCTCCCAGAGGATGCCCACTTAGAGCTTTATTCATCCTCAGTCAGGAACTGCTGAATGAATATAATTTACCTGACTAAGCCGTAGTAGCAAAAGTAGGTTTAAATAATCCATGTGACCAGTTTCTTTCAATCTCCTAATGGCTCTCCATTACTGTTCTCTCTTACTAATACAGCTTTCCCTTCTTTCTATAGAAGTCCTTGGATGAGGATGATCTGGGTCCTAAAAGGATAGCTGCCCTGCAGAAGGAAGCCCAGGAATGGACCAGACGGGCTGAAGAAGCTGTCGTCTCTATTCAACATATTACAGTCAATTATTTTGAAGAAACAGTAAAGGCATTAGCCGGTAATAATTTAAAATGCTACACTAAGATACATGTAACTTTCATTTTATTAAAAAAATACCATCTGAGTGCTTCTTAAGCACCAGGTACTGTATTTTCTAGGTACTGGGGATTCAACAGAAGGATAAGCATAAGCAGACACTGTACAGTCGGGTGAGGGGAGAGAGATCTTAAGTATGTATTGATTCGAACACACGGAAAATGGCAGTGACAAAAAGCCACCCGAAGAAGAGAAACATGGGGCTCTGAGAGCCTGTGAGAGAGAAATTAGGCTCAATCAGAGTGGTCAGTGGAGGCCTCTGAGAAGTGGCACTTGCCCTTGATATCTGAAGGGTAAACGGAGGTGGAGAGAGCAAAAAAGTGAGGGAAGAATGTTCCAGAGAGGAGTAGCAGTGTTTCCGGAGGCCCTCTGGTTTGCGGCAGCTTGGCCAGCGTGAGGAACTTACAGAAAGCCCAGGGGCTGGAGCACAGTCCCGGGACACCTCGTTTTATTGTGCTGCACTTTACTGCACTTCACAGATAATGTGATTTTTACAAATGGAAGGTTTGTGACAGTCCTGCATTGAGCAAGTCTGTTATAAAACAGCACGTGCCTTTTTCCAACAGCATTTGCTTACTTCGTGTCTCTATGTCACGTTTTGGTAATTCTCCTAATATTTCACATTTCTTTATTAGTATTATATTTTTTATGGTGATCTGTAATTAGTGATATTTGTTATTATTCCAAAAAGATGACGACTCACTGAAGGCTCAGATGATGGTTAGCATTTTTCAATAATAAAGTATTTTTAAATTAAGGTATGTACATTGTGCTTTTAGACTTAATGCTATCGCACATTTAATAGACCACAGTATAGCGTAAACATGACTTCTTTATGTAATACAAAACCAGAACTTTTGTATGACTCACTTTGTTGTGATCTTTGCATTATTGTGGTGGTCTGGAACTAAACCTGAATTGTCTCTGAGGAATGTCTCTACAGGGAATGTGGTGTGAGAGAATGCTGGCAAGACAAGCAGGGATGAGACCATGTGGGTCTTCTGAGCTGCCTGAAGGGCTTTTGTCTTATCTTAAATCATTGTCAATAGTAGTGCCAAATAGAACAACTTATTGTCTGTCAATCAGTTTGTTAAATTATAATACATGCATAAAGAGGAATACCATGTAGCTATTAAGCCTGATACAGTAAGTGAAATAAATAAGATATAAAGCAGAATGATGGTCCTGTGGGGGTTTTTTGTCCAAACTATTATCATCCTGTCTGTCTAGCTAGACACAGAAACAGTCTAGAAGTATATGCATGAAAATGTAAGAAGCAATTGCTACAAGTAAGTGAGATTCACAATTCTTTTCTTCTTCTTTTAACTGAAGTACAGTCAGTTACCATGTGTCAGTTTCTGGTGTACAGCACAATGTCCCAGTCATGCATACACATACATATATTCGTTTTCATATTCTTTTTCATTTCATTTCAAAGGTTATTATAAGATATTGAATATAATGCCCTGTGCTATACAGAAGAAGTTTTTCTTCTTTTTTTTTAAATCAAGTATCTAAAATTTTATACAATGTGTATTATTTTTGTGACAATAAAATCACTAAAATATAACAACCTTTCTTTTAAAAAATGATGTTCTGTAGGTAACATGGGAGGCAATAAACAAAGAATTTGTTCAGGATAAATTTTTCTTTTCAATGAGTTGTAGTTACGTTTTATTTTGTTAATTATAATCCAACAGGAATGCAGAAACAAATGGAACAGGATGAGAAGAGATTTGGCCAGGCTGCCTGGGCCACAGCGACTCCCAGGTTAGAAAAACTCAAGCTGATGTTAGCCCGGGAGACTCTGCAACTCATGAGGGCCAAAGAATTGTGTTTAAATCACAGAAGAGCTGAAATTCAGGGAAAGGTGAGACAGAGAAAAATGAAAGTTTGTTTTAAAAATGTAGTTTTGTTTTAGGTAGCACCTTTCTTTCCAGGCATTGTTAATGAGCTCCTTTCTTCGCTTATTCCACACCATCTTCTAGTGGGTGGGAATTTAGAGACTATGGAGGGTTGGCTATGAAATTCCTCTTTGGTCAGGATATTTTTGAAATGTTACATTGTAGGATTCACTTGATAACATTGAGCTCAGTAGTGAAGTAGGTAACATAACTTGAAAGTCAATCAAGCCATGGTTTCAGCCCAATTTTAGAATAATCAAAGAGGTGCTTCATCCTAGGATCAGTCACTTAGTTTTTTTCCTGTAACATTATGACTTTAAAGCAGAAGACATTGTAAATTCTTCATTGCCATTTATTTTTCTCAAAACCTAAATGTTTTCATATGTGTCAAGGATGAGAGAAAGTATTTGTAATAAACGTTGAAGAAGGCATTTTTATTCCATTAAATGAAATGGAAAAATGTTTCTTTTCTATTTGCTTTTTTAATATTTGATATTGAGCAAGGAATAGAAAATAACTCGAATGCTTATAAGTTTGCCTTTCATGTACTAATTATTTTTACTTACCTTTATTTTTGTTTAATGAAAACCAGATGGAAGATCTTCCAGAACAAGAAAAAAGAATAAATGTTGTAGATGGATTAGAAATACAATACTATGAAGTGCAATTAGAACTATATGAGGTTAAATTTGAGATATTAAAATATGAAGAAATACTGCTTGTTACACAGTTGGACTCTATTAAAAGACTTATAAAAGGTAAAATTTATATTTAAATGTATATGTTAATACTTTTAAGTTACACATTCAAGGAAATATGGACCATATTATCAATTCTTGTATATTGTCTAAAACATCTACTGAAATTTTCTAAACAAAGTTTCCCTTAAGTATTTTTATTATTCAAATAATATATTCATTGGTAAACACACAGCAAAACAAGGGAAAACTATTATTACCCCAGTTCCATCATCTAGACTTAAGCTCTATAGCTTTGTAGCCTTTTTTGTATGCTGATGTTTATAAATAAATATTTATCAGTTTTTTAAACCAAAACTATATATCCTGTTCTGTAACTTCTTTTTCATTTAATACATAACTGTCCTTCCATTTCAAAAAGTAGTAAAAACATCAAAAAATTTTAATGGCTGCATAGTATTCCATTCTATGGACATACCAGGATTTCCAGGTTTTCACTGTTGTGAACAGCAGCATAGTGAGGAACCTTCCTTTATACATGTCTTAGTGTAGAGGACAGACTGTTTCCTTGGAATAAATTTCTAAGGATGGAATCAGGTCAAGGACAATGCACATTTGACATTCTGACACACATCTGTTAAAACAACACTACAACAAGCATTTGATGTACCTCTATTTTCTAATTTCTAAATTTCATTCTACACAGTGGCCCTGTAGATAGGTTGTACAAAATGACACTCCCATTGGTAGATTTTAAAAAATATTTATTTCCTTATACTTATTCATTTAAATTCTTGCCTACTTGATAGGAAAAAAATGGCATCTTCTAATTTTCATTTATTTAATTACAAGTGATGTCGAATGCAATTGTTTGTTTACTGGCCATTTGTATTTCTTTTATTCACTGCCTATTCAAGATCTTTGCCCATTTATCTTTGGAATATTCCCTTGCCATATTAGAGATACTACTCTAGTATCTGTCATATGTTGCAAATAATTTCTCTCTGTTGTTTCCTTTTTCTTGCCTTGTAGAAGTATTTAATTTTTATGAAGTCACTTCTATCAGCCTTTCTGCTTTTGGTGTTAAAACTCCTTATCACCAAATTTATCAGTTTTTACTTATGTTTTCTTTTAATATTTTCATGATTTTGTTTTTTTAAATGTTTAGCTCTTTAATCCAGGTGAATTTTTTTTTTTTTACGTGGGGTAGAAATCTTTTTCCCCCCAAATTGTTAGCAGTACCAATCACTGATTTTAAAAAACACTTTTTCCTCCTGCTTTGACTTGTTAACTATCTCATATACAGAATTATTATATTTATTTTAATCTATTTATGAATTGTTATTTTCTTTCATTGATTTGTGAGTGGCTTCTGATACCAGCACCATGCTGTTCTCATTGTACCTTGGAGGTACATGTTAGTATCTGGTAAAGCAAGTAACTCCCTCTTTACTTTTCCACAAGCTTTCTGACTTTTCTCGCTCCTTTATTCTTCCAGATGAACTTTAGAATCATTCTGGCAAGTTCAAAACAAAAAACCCCCCAAACTCGGAATTTTTATTGGGATTGTGCTTAAAATTAGAGATAAATTTGGGGAGAACTGTCATCTTTTCAGTTTTGAATCTTCCCATCCAAGAACGTGGTATGTCTCTCCATTTACTTAAGTCTTTTTTTCTTCCCTAAAATTCCTCCAAGTTTAATAATTTTCTTCATATAGATCCTATACATACTTAATCCTAGGTATTCAAAAAACTACAGTAGTTTCAGGTTAGAAGCATTTTACATATTTAGGGAAAAAATTCTATTAGAAAAAAGTTAATCTGGAAGGATGCATGCCAAGCTGTTTGTGTTTTCCTCTGGGAATAAGATTCCAAAGGTTTGGTGAAAGTAGAAGGAAAATTTCACTTTATATTTTATGTACTTCTGTAGGGTTTGAATTTGTAATAATTAGCATGTATTTTTTAAAAAATCAATATGTAATCAAGATGAAACATCATTAAGGCACCTTAACGATATCCTGCTGATAGAATGTAAGTTGCCTTTCTGGAGAAGGGTGATTTGACAGTAGTTACCAAGAGCCTTAAATATTCATCTGCTAAGGAAGTAATAAAACTGTACACAAAGATTTACACAGAGATGTTCATCATAGTGAAACTGATTAATAATGGAACATTGGAACATTCTAACAACAGAGAGTGCTTAAATTCGGGAATACTGTGTTGCCATTAAAATTACTTTTCCATCACATGGAAGAGTTTCTCTAAGGCCTCTGTTTATTGACATGTGTAGCTATATACGTGGTGCATGTGTGTGCACATGTATACATATATACATAAGTGTTCATCATGGTTCTTCCTGGGTGGTGGGATTACAAGGATCTTTAACTTTCCTTACATTAAAAAAAGCATGCATTATTTTTCATAATAAAATGTTTTTTTAAAAATCATTAATATGTTTCTAGATAAACAGGATGAGGTTGTCTATTACGATCCGTGTGAAAGTCCAGAGGAACTTAAAGCTGTTGATCATGTCCTGGGGCTGCAGGATGATAAGAGTTTGGAGGTGAAGGAACTCAGCCGGCGGTGCCAGCAGCTGGAGTCTAAGCGGGGCAGGATCTGTGCCAGAAGAGCCTATCTCAGGAACAGAAAGGTAGGAGCGCCCCGGGCAGCCTTCTTCCCTTACCTCTTCCGAGGGATTCTTTTATTAGAGATACAGAGGTACTGAAAATAAGGCTTTTATCAGTGATTACTTTTGTGTATGTTTATGTAGCTATCAGTGGCTACAATTAAAATATATTTAAATTTTTCTTCTTAAAAAGATACTTTTTCCTTTTGGATTTAAGCACTCACTGTAATCTCTAGCTTTTAATGAATTCTTTCAACAACTATTTATTGAATGCCTATTATATATACAGGTATTTTAAAAATCATAGTAGGTAGGAACTTCTAATCAGCTATAATAAATGCTAAAATTAATTTTACTGTAAATTGTTGAGTATAAAATGTCAGAGATAATATTTAGCTTATTTCAGTCTTTATATTCGGTGAGTGATTTTTTTCTTAATTTTGAAAAACTCCATGATTACATAAAAAGGTAACATTCTAAGAATGGTTAAGCATAATTGAGATAGAGTTTTTGATATAATTTTTCAGGTATTGTAGGTTGGATGTACTTACATAGGTATGTTTGGAAATATTATTTAGAACGTTATGGGGAAATGTGTTTGAAACAACTGCATTGTAACAGATTCTTAGGACACATCCCACTTAAGAATGGGGGACTGCCCATATGTCCTCTCACTTCCACTTGGTTGGAGGATTTGCCTTTTCATCTCTCAAAGCATCAAATCACAGCCGTGGCCCTCCTGACCGGAACAAGTGATTCCCGTAAGCAGCCAGTCAGCCCACGACCGTAGAGGAGGCAGTACCACTGAGCTACGCCCTAACTCCTGTTACTAAATGCCCTCTGCTGCATCCCAAGTGCAGTGCTGTTTTTAAACTTCTTATGGTATAGCCCATGGTAATATTAAAAACCACATAGTGTTAAATGTATAACCATGTAAATAAAGGAAAAAACAGAGCTATGAAATTGTATTATTCCACCAGGATCG
Source organism: Camelus ferus (assembly GCF_009834535.1). NCBI lineage: Eukaryota > Metazoa > Chordata > Mammalia > Artiodactyla > Camelidae > Camelus > Camelus ferus. The sequence goes on along the minus strand of NC_045722.1, from coordinate 10,122,441 downwards.
ATGCAAAGAGAATCATCGACTCAGACTGCTACAGGCTGAAGAAAGTATAAAAAATTTTCATCAGCATCATAGTGTTCAGAGGGTGAGTGGTGGAAGGAAAATGTTTTATATTTGCATAATGTGACACACTGGCTTAGGTTCGTCAGCTCTGATCCTGAGGAGGCTGCGGCCTGGCCCTGCAGCCTGGGGGGCAGACGTGGCAGTGTGGGGCTGGTGGGGAAGCGATAACGTCAGGTTATGGTCCCTATCTCTTTCTCTAGACTTCTGAGAAGTTTACACATCTATGTTTGTTTAAATCTAGAAAAGAGACAAGAAAAAAGAGGAGGAGCAAAAGAAAAAAGAATGGATAAACCAAGAACGCCAAAAAACACTCCAACGATTGAGAGCATTTAAAGAGGTGAGTTCTGGAAATAATCGCTTCTCCTACGTTTTTCTGGAGAAACAGATGACGATCACCCATCCTAGGAAAAAAGCGTAAAGTATTAGGAACAGATAACTTGGAACATAAAATGTTCCCCAAATGCCATTATTTGTAGTATTTAAATAAAAAACAAAAATATTAGGAGTAAAATACTCATGCCCAGACGCCACCTCCGGAGATTCTGATCATCTGGGGTAGGGGCCTGGTTGTGAATCGAAGTGGGGAGTGAATTGAAGGGGAGCTACATGAATACCAGATGAACAAGGTGGGCAGTCTCTTGTCGGTCAGCTGTCAGCAGAAGATATTGACCAGTGGGACAGAGTCATTGTACGGGAAGGAATCTGAGGGATGCAAGTCCAGCCCGAACCAGTCAGAGCAGGGACAAACTGTCAAGTGTAGACAGTGTGAAGATGGTGTGCAGATGACAGGATCGGGCTGCCTGTGCTCTCAACAAACTGGAACAGGTTGACCTCAGCTTGGTTTAAATTGCAGTTTTTTTGGCCATGGACTTGTACACCCCTCAAGATTAATTTCTTTGTAGGATTAGGTTTTTCTCTAGCAAACTAATATGTGAGAGATCAGAACTTTCTTAACTCACATTTTAAAATTATAGAATTTATTCTAAACCTAAAAATTAGAGAACCATCCATAATTCCTGTTTTAACTGTCACTTTGAGGTCCACCCTGCTGGTGTTCTTCATAGATCTGTTTTTACATGGTTATACATTTAACACTGCATCATCTGCATTTTTAAAGGATGTTTCATAGACTTTGTACTATTTATGCTTTTTCATGGCTGCCTAATACTTAAACTCAATTCACCATAATTTTTTTCAGCTATTGTTGCTATTTAGAGTTTCTGATTTTTCATACTAAAAATATGAATGTTTTCCTCTGTATCCTTTCACATCTTTACTACAGAGAAAGTGTATACCAAAGGATATACATGCTTATTCCTTAGTATAGGTTGAGTAGCAAGGGTGGCTGCCCAGAGGAGGAGTCACTTTATGAATTAGAACAATCCATGCACAGAGACTCTTCAGTGTTCATTTATTTATAGGAAGTTTCAGCATGTTGATGGGTTTGCGTTTGTGGCAAGTTTCTCACAGCAGTTTTTCATTTTCAGAGATGTCCAGGTCAGTCTGTATTAAAGACCTCTCGCTTACAACCTGTAGCTCCAAAGCTGCCAGGTGGACTTCCCCAGCAGACATCCTCGCCGACGTCTCAGACGACAGCAGCAGTCATTCATCCGTCCTCCAGGAAAACCGGAAATGCTCCCTTATCTGAAGTTAGTAATGGGACAACGCCTGAGCGTGAAGACTGTGCTAGAAACATCCCTGTCCAGACTTTTGTTCCAACTGGTGACCAAACACACCCCAGATCCAGTGAGCAGTTGTCACTGTCACCACCACCACCTCCTCCTCCACCACCACCGCCACCGCCACCGCCACCACCGCCACCCCTCCCTGCTCAGCCCTTTTCTTCTCAATCTGCACGTCATTGGAATTTACACTTCAGGACTTCAGATCAGCCACTTCCTCTAGTGTGTGGATCGCCTCCTGAGAGCCCGCCTGGTTCCTCAGACAGTTTTACCTGCCCAGGTAATCCGCTGAGCTGTGCCTGCTCACCAAGGGTGGTTGAAACGTTCAAGCTTTAGAAGCCATTATCTTCAAATCTTTTTCAGAATTCTCTACAATCTTAAAATATTCCAGTATTTGTTGCCTTAAGTATTTACTCTTTTATTGCAAAGTTACCATAGCCTAAATCTGAGTTTGATAAATGCTAACTCTTCTTGAAGAAACACCTCTGTACATTGAATGGTCACATGACTTGAGATCTCTGAGGCTGTTAAAGAATCAGTGGTGTTTGGTTTCTGCCATTGGAATATGCTTCAGTGTTGCTTTGAATTAAGCGTACTGTTGCATCTCTGAGTCCTTTACAGAGTTAAATTGTTGCATCTCAAGCAGCATATTGGTTGCGAATTGTCTTGGAGGAATGTTAGAGTATGGAAGGCTCTTCTTGCAGACCAACTGGTAGACTGAGAAACCTTGCTGTGGGAAATCTTTCTAAAACTGAGGGGTCCAAAGGTCAGTGGATAGCTTTTTGCATTTTGCAAGTATAGTACGCTGAATATACTTGAATATTTCTTTGTTTAATGAGGGCTATAATTCTAATTATAGCTTAGACATTGACTATGAAGGAGACTGGCTGAAATCTGCCCAGACTCAGAGCCCACTGCTTTGGGGTGTATTTGCATGTGTGATAGATAAATCCAGTCAAAATGCTGTGTACACACTTGTTATAAAGACTATGCTTGAGTACCTCCACCTAGAACATGCAGGGAAGGGTATGTGATAGGTGATGTGAATTGTAGCAATATAACAGTTCCAAACTGTGGTTCTGGTTAATGTGTATTCTGGCTATTCTGAGTTCAAGGTTCCCCTGTACCTAGAACCAGGTACAGATGAACATGTCCACACTATTAAGTGGAAACTAGATAGCTCATTTCCACAGGGTCTGTAGCAACACTGTGTAAGTGAAATTGAGAGCTCATGTGCCTGGGTCTAGACATGGCAGGTCTCTGTGGGGGCGCCGCGTTCCCAGCCTGGTGTAGCGCTCACAGTGTGGGGAGCCCTGTTCAACTCACACACACGGCTCATTTCACTGAAAAGAACAAGAAAGTGTGAATTAGCACCATAAAACACCCTTGATGGTGAAACTCTGTCTTACTCCTAGAAGGGAACTGTAATGACAAGTTACAGGTTAAAATCCAAGGTTAGTTTGTTCGCCGTAGCATGGCCTTTCAGTCCTGAGCTAGAGACGACTATTCATCCCGAAGCCTCAGCTGGAAGATCTCTCAATTGGTGGCCACGGTCACGCCCCTGTCCCCAGCAGGTGGTAAAAGATTTTACTCCCCCTCCTGCAGGCGTCTCGAGGTGCCAGAGTTTAAAAAACAGCTTCTCCTCACCAAGGCCTTGAAACTGATCTAATTTGTGTTTTGACATCCCTTCACACCCTCAAAAATAGAACACGTTAAGTCACCGCAGGGTAACTGAAGGTGGAACTGAACGCACTCTATACAAAGAGGTGTGCCACTGCCACCCCCTCCAGGTTCCCTGAGCCACTGATGAAAGTTTTACCTGAAGCCTTTTCATGTGTGGAAACCCACTCACTTCATTGTCACAGAACGAATCATCACTGACTAACATCCAAGGCAGAAGTTAGAGAAACACAGTGGGGTACATTAAAAAAAAAGTTTAAGTGGGATGGGAAATGGAGGAGATACCATTTCAGAGGCACACTGGGTTGGATTACTTAACACCCCAGATATTCACAGCTCTCTTCAGGGTCACACGAAAAGATAACACCCGTGTCTTGGAGAGCAGTCATGCTCACAAAAGCTGTGCTGACTCCCTGCTGTGCCTGTGAGTTGCTGTGGATTTGAACAGCAGTGGGAATGGAGTGGTCAAGGCGCAATACTAGCAATTAAACTATCCTGGATTCAAACAGGGAGCTGATGGTTGACCTTCCTAGCGGATAATCAGAGCGTTTGTTTATGGAATGATGATCACCTGTTTGTATCACGGCGTTAACTAATGTGACTTACTACATGTAACTTGCACAAAAATGTCTTGGCATCTCGGGGAGAAAGAGTATGATGTCTTGACTCCGGGCTCTGTGTACTCAATTTCAGGATCCATGGATGAAGTGCTGGCCTCCTTACGGCAGAGCAGAGCCCCTCCCCGGAGGGCGCAAGCACCTGCCCTGTCCCCGCCCCGCGCCCCAGTCAACGAGCACATTCTGGCTGCCATAAGGCAGGGGGTCAAACTGAAGAAAGTGCACCCTGACGTTGGCCGGAGCTCCAGCAACAAAGCAACCAGCGACCTGGAGAAGAGCATCAAGGCGGCGCTCCAGAGAATCAAGAGAGTGTCTGCTGACTCGGAGGAGGAGGAAGGAGAGGACGATGGCAACGAGCAGAACCCCGGCGAGTGGGACCACTAGTCTCTTCTCCAGGGCCCCAGGCCCTTCTGGGAAAGCCTATGAAAGGGGTGCTGGTAGACTGGCCACCTTACACCCCAAAAGATCAACAGGGCTCTGTGTGTGACACTGCTGCTGTGTTTAACACTGCAGCTCTTAAAGTCAGGGAAGGAAGCAGAGATGTGGAGACTCTCACACGCCAAACTGGAGCTGGGATCTAAGAAGCCACAGCGAGCGCCACTGGCACAAGAAAGTGGTATTTACTGTCCACCGTGGATAGTCTAGAATCGTTCCCTTATTCTGAAAAACGTTTATACTACTGTGGTGAACAGCACTACTGACCGTTCCTTTCAAGCGTGTGTAGTGGTTTCCTTGGATTTAAAGCTTTGAATGTGAATGTTATTTTAACAATAATCAGAATAAATTGCTTATAAGCAGGAATTATCTTTAATATTTTAAATGGGGGGGGGCTATTTTAAATAGCTCAGTGGTAGAGTGTGTGCACAGGGTCCTGGGTTCAATTCCCAGTACCTCCATTAAAAAAAGATAAAACCTAATTACTTCCCCCCCAAAACAAATAATATTTTAAATGAAATGTATTTTATGTATCAAGCACTATAAAAACTCATAGTAAAGAACCCTTTATAATGCATCAGTGTCACTTGGGAGGAAACAGAATGTAGTATCAACACAGCCGACCCTGCTTTGGGTGGGTTTAAAGTTTTTAATAAGATTTCAGCTAAATATTTATTTAAGCGAATACTAAGGATGGGGGAATAGTGCTGTTCCCCTCAGGAACTGAAGTCTCATGCTGGAACCATTTCTCCTCCTTGCTCTGTGCTAAAATTAGGAAAGGGGGAAAGACCAATACAAGGCCATCTACTCGTTTCTCAAATTGTCCAAAGCATCCCCACGAGCCTCATCACCCTCACTCCAGCCATGGCAATCCTGAGTTTCCACAGAACAAGATGAATGACCCTCCTTTGTTTCCAAAGAAAAGCTGTGATAAACCAAAACCGTTCTTACAGTTTCTTCTTGGCTGATTCTGAGGGGCCTCAGCTGGCAGAGCTGGGAGGGGTCTGGTCTTTCAGCGACTGCAGCCTGGACCTCCACGCGCAGCTGGAGATGCACCACCGCGGCCACTGCCAGGCTACCCCCCGGGTCCATCAGGTGTCCGCCCTTCCCTGACCTCAAGTGACGCGACCCAAATCCAGCTCCTGTGCATGGAGGTGCCTCTCTGCTCCCCGGGCCCAGGCCCTGGTGCCCTGACCCTGCAATGGCCTCTGTCCCCACTGCTCCCTTTCCTTTTTTCAGCTCCCCAGGGTGCTGCACAGGAGGACACCCTCCCCCCCCCACCCCCAGCTGGCAGCTTGCCATGCCGCTCACAAATCCCAGAGGCAGGTAACGTGGCTGTGCCCCAGGCCACCGCCTCCACCTCAGACAGGCCAAGCTCAGCACTAAAATTTTCTCTAGAAAGAATTCGGTATTTTTAAAAATGGCAAAATCAGAGCTTTGCTGGACTTTGAAATGCTTATTTTGCAATTTGGTATTTTTATTATAATTATTGTAATTTCAGTATTTTGAGATACCAGTTAGCTTATTTGGGCTCAGATAATTCTCAGAATTTGCTTTCTAAGGGCTGCCAAAGATAAGAAGCCTTCAAAAAAGGATCATTTTCAAGAGAGTTCTCCCAATTAAAACTCCTTACCCGACTGTCTTCAGTGCATGAAAACTTCTCCTCCTCTGGAAACTTCTCTCCCTCGTTTCTCCCTTCTTCCAGCCAAGACTTGAACTGAGTCCAGACTCTGGCTTCAGGGAATTCAGAGCCAAGGAGAGGGACAGGTATTGTCTCCTTTGTCTAACTTCAAGCCTCTCCAACCCACCTTCCAAGTGCTGCCAGTCAACCCCACCTCTCCCCCAGGCGAAGTCCCTCTCCGCTCTCCAACCCACTCCAGTAAAGGCTGGCCCTCAGCGTGGTACCAAACCCTCAGAGACCCTCAGAGACCAGCTGCTGCTTCCGCCTGCCCCTTCCCCCACCGCAGCAACACCAGGCTGCTTGCTGCCCGCCCCTAAACGGCCCTGCTCTCTTGAGCCTAAGTGCCGGGGATGTCCCAGCCCTCTACGGCCCTGTCCTGGGAAATCCACGTCCATCCTTCAGTCTCATCCCCATCGTGTCCTCCTCTCCTAAGTCTTCCCTGACCCCCTCGTTCTCCTATACGACCACTGCACCTTGTCCCGGACACCAGCCCTGCTGCCTCCCCAGTCTACAGCCCTGGCTACGAGGGCAGCCTGCCCTGGCCATGTTTCATATCCAAGACAGGCCATCTGGCCAAAGCGGATTCTAGGAGAGCCAGTCCATAACTAGAAGCATCCTATGGACTATCCTGGAGTGAAAAACCATAAGCTGGGCCAATCAGACTTACTCATTTATTTATTTGTTCCCTCTCTAGCATCTGAACTGGGGAATCAAGCAGGCAGCAGCAGGAGCCGGAATCACCCATCATGTGAAACCATGTAGTTGAGTCCATCTGCACAGCAGAGGTTCTCACTGATACGTAAACTCACGTGAGGAGTGTACTGGGTTTCCATTGCCGCCACAACTAATTACCACAAGCTTAGGGGCTGAAAACAACACGAATGTATTACCTTACTGTTCCATAGGTCCAAAGTCTGGCATGGGTCTCACTGGGCTGCGTGGCTTTCTGAAGGCTCCAGGGGAGAAGCTGTTTCCTTGTCCAGCGTCTAGAGGCTGCCTCTGTCCCTTGACTCGTGGCCCCTTCGTTTATCTTCAAAGCCAGCAACGTTGCCTCTCTCCGACTCTTCGTAACCGTATCTCTTTCTGATCCCACTCAGGAAAGGTTCTCTGCTTTTAAGAACTCATGTGATTAGACTGCCCCCCTCCCAAGAAAATCCAGGATAATCTCCCTCTCTGCAGGTCCCTAACCGTACTCACACCTGTAGGGTCCCTTCTGGCATGTAAGGTAACCTATTTACTGCTTCCAGGGATTGGGGTGTGGATGTCTTTGGGGAGCCATCATCTTGTCTAGCCCAGGAGCTTGCTAAAACGCACACTGCCAGGCCCGCCCCACAACGGTGCTAATCCAGGAGGTTTTTCTGGGAAACCCCAGACAGCTCTGAAGCAGCTGGTGTGCAGACCAGCCTTAGAAAAACACGAATACACACAAGTCAGCCAGGAAATGAGGGGGCTATGGCGAGGGGAGGGGGAGGCAGGCATCCTTAGAGTCACTGCGGGTTCCTTCCAGGCCCTGGAACCTGATGTCTCACAAAGTCCACAGAGTGGCCAGGGCTCACCCCAGCTCTGGAGAAGCTGGGTGTCCCCTGAACTCCTGTTCCTGGTCACCTGTGAGAGCCCTGCTTGAGGGAAGCCTCACAAATCCCCCGTCTGCTGAGTTCCATTAGCACCTGCGACGTATCATCTCGCCTCTCCACCTGGAGTCTAACACATCTGTGGACAGTATCTGTGTCTTTTCCCCTTTGTGTTCCCAGGGCCTGGGGCATAACGGGGCTCAAGAAGTATCTGTTAAGTAAGCACACGAATTAGTGATTTGCGGGCCGTGCGGGTGGGAAGAGCTATGTAAGAAGCATGAGAGAAGTCCCCTGGAGTGGGTGATTTTAATCGGGAGGGCCCAGGCCTTTGAGCTGGGTCTAAGAAGAGGGCTCAGGTTGGAAGAGGGGAAGGATTCCAGGCAGGGGAAGATCAGGAACAAAAAACCACAGAGAAGGCAACAGCAAGGCCTGGGCAGGACCAGGGAAGTGGCTGGTGTGACCTCACGGGGGAAGATGGAGAGACAGCGCCAGAACTTGACCCAAGCTGTAGGAAGAGGCCTCTGGCAGCTTTACATAAGAGGGTGGCGAAGGTGGAGGAGATCCTGGAGTGAGCAGATCAGGACTAGGACAGGGACAGCCTGGTGAGAAGAGGCAGAGATAAGCGAAGAGATCAGGATGACCAGAGGAAGAAGCCCAAGACTGTGGCTCACTGTGCCAGCTGCAAGGGCAGGGACATAAAGATGGTGCTGACACTTGGGGGGCGGTGGTGCCACGGTCAAGGATCGGTGGGGGAGGGGGCAGCACTGGACAAAGGGGAATGTGAGGAGCTGCCTCTGTCCCGGAGACTGGAGGCGGTGGTGGGGGTGAGCGTGTCACGGGAAGGTGACCCAGGTCGGATCCTCGGAGACCCCCACACTACACGGCAGGAGGAGGTGGGGGAGGAGAGGTCGGGGAAAGACGAGAACTGGGAAGGAGAACTTCAGTCATGGGAGGATTATTTCAAAAGAACAAGGTCAACTTTCCCAAATGCCCCAGAGAAGGAAAACACAGGACCTGATCTGGTGTGGTTTCTGCAGCGCTGGGCGCCAGAGCCCTCCCCCAAGGCTGCAGACTGCCTGCAAAGCAAGCAGGCAGCGGGGCCACAGAGTCACTTCCACTCAGTAGTGGGCTCTCGTGCAAACATGCACTGGCTCACCTAGCAGTGCCTTCAAGTTAAATCACCCTCCACCCCAAACCTCTGCTGTCACACAGGGGATGGCTGCACAGAGGGCCTAGGCAGTCGGGGTCTAGGACAGCCTCAGGGAGATGTCTGCAGCACCAGAATATCAGAGCAATTCCGGTATTCCCAAGGGTGCAAGCCTGACACAGAGGAAGAGGAGTGAGAGGGCGGAGCAGGAACAGGGGCCGTCTCAACAGATACGGACCTCTTCCCCCAACAATCCTGGAAAGATGCAGGCCCCAGCCTTCAGAGGTTCACATCTGGAGAAAAGGAGGTCCCAGGACTGACTGAGATCAAAGTGCATGAGCCTGGTAGAACGAAGGCTCAAAACAGAAATTTACTTGAATGAAGGGAAAATAGAGAAGGTGGTATTTCTTTCCCTCCTGAGCTGTGCGTTGAGATTCACACCTCCTCCACATGTTTGGGAAAAGTTAGTCCTCTGCCTGGCACAGACTCTTGCCATCTGAATAATCTGCTCAAATAGCTCTGGAAAAATCTTTTCTGGTAGAATGAGTTTCTGAGATTAGCTTTTCCCCCAATAGCCAGGAACACAAGCATATACACTCTGCTGCCTTCTGCTCAGAAGGGCAGCCCTGCAGGAGAAAAGTGTCTCTTGGGTTTAGAAAAGCTTTGGTTATCGGCCCCGTCTAGGCGGAATGTGACAGACTGGAGGGCAGGTGTCCTCTAAGCATACCAAGCACAGGGCTGCCCCAAAGCAGGAATCAGAAATGCTGGCATCCTCAAAAACCCTCATTGTGTTCCAAAGGCTTCTGTGCCTCAACCATCCATGCTTTGGCTCAGAAAGTCACCCTGGAAAACATCAACCTACCCCTGGGGAGATCCAGGGTTTCCAAAATAACTTAATACACAAAGGGCTTCTGAAAGATTTTTGTTCACTTAAAAACAGACACAAACATTTTACTGAACTATGTATTTCTACATAAACAACTCTTTTACAACAAAATCAGATAAAATCCACAAAGGTATACAAGTCTTTAAAGGAAAATATTTTTTCCCTTAAGTATAAAAAGATGACTTGCCAAATAACATCGTACTGAAACACATAAAGCAAAAACCGTTAGAAACACAAGAGAAACAGACAGAAACACAGCAGTAGTGGGAGACTAACACACTTTCCTCAGTCTTCAAATGAATCAAGTGAGCAAAGATTAAAGGCCCACAATATTATAATTAATAAGGTCAAATCAATACATGTAGGTTGAATTGTGTTCCCGTCAGAGAATATACCATCTTTTTCAGTTTCCTGGGAATATTTACTAAAATGAACAATTTATTAAGTCCCAAGAAAACATCAATAAACTCTAAAATGCAGAAGCTTGTACAGGCCATACCCTCTTTGACAGCAAGGCAGTAAAACTAGAAATTTATAACAAATGTTAAAAAACAACGAAAAGTATCAAACTACCTAGAAATTTAAAAGTATAATTTCAAATAACTTCAGAAAAAAATAAAGTCAAATCTGAAATAAAGTCAAATCTGAAATTACAAATTATTTATAACTTAGAATATCATACCTAAGAATTTAAGGGATATGGATAAAGAAATAGAAGAAAAGTCATATAGCCTTATGATTGCTAGCAAATGTATCTACTATAAACAAGAAAAGGTTAAAATGGCATTCAACTTGAGAAGGTGAAAAAAATAATGAAATAAAGGAAATTAATAAAATGAAAACAAACCAAAAAAAAAATCATAAAATGGTAAAACAATAAACTAAGATATAAGTCCCAGAGTTGGTTCTTTGAAAAGGCCAATAAAATAGGCTAATTCTGAAAAACTAATCAATAAAAAGGGAAAGCACAGACATGACATTATGGATGAGAGAAGAGAATACAGTAACTCCATGTGAGCAAATTTGAAAATCTTAACAGAGTCATCATATAGGAAATTTAAATTGCCAAAAACTTACAGAATAGGAAGAAAGTTTAAAGAAGCTAATGAGCATGGAATAAGATTGAAAAAGTTGTCAAAGAATTATTTCCTAAAAAGGCACTAGACTTGGACAGATTTATACATGTTACAAAAACTTCAAGGAGCAAAAACTTCTAAATATTAAACTGTTTAAGGGCATAGAAAAAAGAGAGCACGTTTCCCAAGTTTTTTTTTTTTAAAGAAGCTAACACAAACCTAACACCAATACCCGACAGAGACAGCAGAAAAAACTATACAACTATCCATCTTAACATAAACAAAATTCCAAAATAATATGAGCAAACCAAATCCAGAGTATTTTTCTTATTTTAAAGCTCTTATTTTCATCATACAAGTAATACAAGAACCGTGTAGAAAAATCAGAAAATACAGATAAGAACACAAAATAAAAATCTACCATAAACCAACTCATCATAAATAACCACTGTTAACACTGAGTGGAGATATATCCTGGAAGAACAATATATCATGACTAAATAAAATTTTTCTAGAAATGTAGAGAGGGTTTAACATTAGCAAATCTATTAAAATGATTCTTATTAATTCATGATAAAAACCATTCGATCATTTTGACAGATGTGAAAAAAGGCATTTAATAAAATTACAACACCCATTACTGATAAAACGTTCAGCAAACTAAGAAGAGAAGTGTATGACTTTAATATATAAATTCAAATATTAAGAATACCTTATATTAAGAGGCAAATGTGTACTTCTGGAGAAACAGTAGCGGTTTCTCCTCTAGAGTGGAGAAACACTATATTCTCGCCAAGTAAAAAGTGTATATAAAGAAGAATGTACAATATCAGCACAATTTATAGACGTGTTATTTAACATTGTCCTAAGATTGCTGGTCAATGTGATAAGGAAGTGAAATAAGATAATTAAAAATATGGAGGTAAAATTATCACAACTCAGAACTTCTTATCTACCTGAAAAAGCAGAAGAATTATTAACAATAAAACTATTAAAATGAAAGGAAATTCAGTAATTGGCTAGTTACAGAATAAATAAGTAACCAACTGCCAAGTTAAACAAGCCAGCAAACAATGACACCACTCTCTATGCAGAGTTAAGAAGAATGAGGTAGATTGATATGTACTGACAGGAAGATGTCCAAGATCTATCGCCAAGTGAGAAATGCAAGCAGTAGAAGGGTGGTATCATACGGTCAAAATGCTAAAACCTATTTTAGGAAAAAAAACTGAGGACTATGCATCAACTATTGACTTTATCTTGGGGCAGAGGAATTTTAATTATGGACAACTTTCAATTTCTAGATTATGTTTTTTCATAATGTTTACATTTCCACAACTTACAACATTTTAAGTCAGAAAAATCAGTGGACTTAATTTTTTTATAAAGTATTATTTTATTTTGGTGGGAGGAGGTAATTAAGTTTATTTATTTTGGAGGAGATACTGGGGATTGAACCCAGGATCTTTTATATGCTAAGCATGCACTCTACCACTTGAGCTATACCCTCCTCCCAATTTTTTTTTAAAAAAAGTAATGGTATACCTTTATACTAACAAGCAGCTAGAAAATATAATGGACAAAACAACTCATTTACCATAGTAACCACAACTACAAAAAATTACCTATACTATAAAAAATACACTGAGGGACATAATACTTTATAAATTTACTTAAATGAAAGGTTAAATATTACAAAGATGTTAATTCTCCCTATAGTAACCTATGCATTTTACACAATCCAATTTCCAATTCTTCTAAACATTACAAAATGATCTTGAATTTCTTTTGGAAAGATTAATATACAAAAAGTACTAGGACATTTTTGAAGAAGTTTAATTAATGGGGACATTTAGTCTAAATCTGCGATGATCAAACAATGTGGTACCAGCGCCAGAATGTGCAAACAGACCACAAGAGAAAGTTCAGAAGCATGCTTAACAATATATAAGAATTGCGTATGTAGTGAAAATGGCATTTTGTAACAGTAGAGAAAGGATAGATTTCCCAATAAATGATTCTGGGGTAGTTTCAAAAATAAATTCCACCTGGATCACAGATTTAATTGTTTAAAAGAAACAATGAAAGTATAAGAATAAAATACTGGTGAAAATTAATACAATCTTGGAATCAAAATTGCAAAGATAAGCAAAGGTAGCAACCATAAAAGGCAGATTTGACTAAAAAATTTTTTTAAATGTCTGAACATTTTTTTAAAAAGCCATACATGCAACTTAAAAGAAAATAATGTTTATGGGAAAAAAAATTCTTAGAAATCAATGAGACAGCTAAACACCTTGTAAGAAAACTGGCCAGAGCAGATAACTAGGTAAACTAGAAAAGAATAAAGTCTAATAAATATTTTTGCTAGTGCACTTTAATCAAAAAAATGCCAATAAAAGATGCCTATCAAAACTAGCCCTCCAGTTCCCATGGTAACACCAGCGTGAAAGAGGGAGTCCGACATTCTCACACATTGCTGGTGGGAGTTTAATTTGGTATCATCTTCCTGGAAGGCAATTTGAGTCAATATATATTAAAAGTCCTCAAAATATATATTAAAAGTCCTTTTTTATTGTTGGTCAGAATAAAAATATGTTATGCTGCAGTAACAAATTAACCCTGACATCCCAGTGGTGTAATCCTGAACGTTTATCCTTTACTCACACTACGTCCATGCAGGTGGGTGGGTAGGTCAGGATATCATGACAGGAGATGCAGTCACTCAGGGACCCAGGCTGACAGAAGCTCCACCCCTGGAATGTCACCATCTCTGGGGCCAGGCGACAGACTGGAGACCTTCACAGGGGCATCTCACAGTCTTAGCCTGGACGTTTCATACGTCACGTCAACTCACACTTCATTGGCCAGAATTAGTAACAGGAACCTGCATGACTATAGGGCCTGGAAAGTGGCGTCTCCTGTGCACTCAGGAGGGAGAGGGGACAGAGCAGCATGTGTTACCGCCCATCACACTTTTGAAACAGCAAGTCCAATTTTAGAAAATGATCCTAAGTAAATATTCTGAAAAGTTCACAAAGATGTTAGACGAATGGATTTCATCACATCCTTGAGCACAACAGTAAAAAACTGTAAACAACTTAAGTGTCCAAGGAATAACCAACATAGATGTTAAAAATGATGCAATTACATATTTACTATCATAGAAATATATTCACAATAGAGTGTTTAAGGACAAAAATGCAAGTTATAAAATATTTATGTATCATATGATTATATCTCTTGAAAGAAGTAATAAAACACATAGAGATGCATAGAAAAAAGTCTGAAAAGATATATACCAAAATGTTAACAGTGGTTATAATAAGATGGAGTAATAACAGGTGATTTTTTTCCTATTACTCATCTGCAGTTTCTTTTTTTTTTTAAAAAGTATATATTACTTATGTGCGAAAAAGGCATTTAAAAAGGAAAAAAACCCCAGTATTCTTGGGAGAGGCCACTTATCCACCTCATACTAATCATTAAATTCTTACATTTGATGCAAGAAATGCCTAATTGTCTGTCACACTGTAAGACACTGCTGCAACGATTTAATGAAGTCAGGACTTTATATTAAAAGCAGTACAATAGGGGAAGAACAGTAACACGTTCCCCACAGCGGCATATCATCGGACCTGTCAATCATCTGCCAAACGTCCAAACAGCCTGGACTCCACCGTGGTTTCTTTGCGCTCCTGCCAGGTGCACCGGGGGTCTGTGGCTGGGGGGCCACTCTTCACAAGGCTCTGCATTCGTCAAAGAGAGTAGGGCACTGTACAACTCTGCTCAGAACAAAAGACCCCCACGTTCTTCTCAGAAACGGATTCCAGAACACACAGCATCACCACCAGGGTGATTCAAGACTCCTCTTAGCTACATATATTTTTTACTGAAAACTCTTCCTTGTTGTTTCTCCCGCCTCCCACTGCTTCTCCCCCAACACACACACACACACACACACACACACACATCTGTCTCTCTCTCTCTCTCCAAAGTTCACTAGACCATTCCATCCAGCTGCCAAATTCTTACCAGTCACCTTCTTGCCTGGCTGGTGTTTAAAGAGGAAGTGGAAACCTCATATTCTTGAGATAGGTGTACAGAAAAGACATGTAAAATGACACACGTTTCCACACAGGATTCCTTCTCCATGCCGTCACCCCCCACCATCCCCAGAATATACAATATTTGGCGGGGGGGGGGGGAACCGGGTACTCAGAAATTAGGATCCTTTTAAACCATGCATGTCATCTAAAAATATATATGGATGTTGATTTGCAAGCTTCTAGTTTAAATCACTGCTTCAAAATTCAGTGGTGTTTCAAGTGAAAAAAGAATCATAGCTTTTAGAAGGACGACCAGCACAAACCGTCCACTTTTAGTGATGAGCAGAGGGCAATGGCTTGGCTCTCTCACAGGACAGCCTCTGCCAAGTGCCTCTGCTAAGTCCCATCACGGCCGCCTGCTTTCTAAAAGTGTACCAGGCCACACGACACATCCCACAATAAGGTCCCTGGCACGCCCTGGGGTTGGCTGTCATCCAAAGTTGCCCCTGATTTCTATAAAAAAGCAGTCTGTTCTATAGAAAAGGAGTCTTTTCAAAACAGGCAGATCGTGATGCCCCCAGGCAGCACATTAAGTATATTCCACCCTTCATTCGATGTTATACGGCAAATGCAGTACATACCAGCCAGGCGTCGGCCAACCACCACCCAGGCTGTGGCCGTGGGCTGCGCGAGTCTAGAGACAGTCCATGAGGAGTCTGCAGGACAGAGACCAACCGCCCACTGTGGACAGTCAGTCCTCCCGGGGGTCGGTCAGGTCCCACTAATCTGCTCTGACCAGTGGCTGGCCTGCTCCCTCCCCAGGGCTGGCTCTGGTCTGGGAGGAGGGTGGGCCGGGATAGGCGACCCCCATGCCCCCACCAGAACTCTGCTTACTGCTCTGCCATCGCGGGGCCTCCTGTTTCTTTTAAAGAAACTGCTGTGTCTCCTCAAAAACCATCAAAGAAAGAACTCAAAAGTGTTCACGTTTCATCACTCTGGCCTCTCAGAGCACTGACATTACTTTAACCAACAGTCTCTTGGAAGGATCCCTGCAAAACCAGAACCATTCAAAAGTGGAACCAACTGTTGTAGTGAATGTAAATGCCCTTCTGATTCACTCATTTACACGCTGTCATTTGCTGTGGATATATGTTAACATAGTGTAACTGCAAGGTGCTCTTATCAGGATACAAGAGAATCTTTTTTTCTTGGCACCCAAAGGTCACCCGAGGGAGAAGAGCGCATGGCTCACAGAGCTAGATCAGGGTCCAGGAGACCTGGATGCAGCCACACTGCTGCTCCTTAGCTGGGTGACCCTGGATGTGTCCCTTCCGTCTCTGCTTCCTCTGCAAAATGGGGAGTGATCTCTGCCCTGTGCTCTCACCTCAACCAGGTCTAAAGTGGCAGCGTGAAGGACAGTGTGGAACGGACGTAGCACCGTGTGGACGCTGGCTTTCTTTCAAGGCCTGACCGCACCATCCCTGCCTGTCACTCGGGTGGTTTTCTCTTCCCTGGGCACCAGGAAGACTTCATCTCCCCTGGTCACTTTCAACTGTGCAATGCATCCAGGGGGTCTTTACTTAGGAATGAAAATTATCTTTAAGTGTCATTATAGGTAAAGGATTCCAAATTTTATTTTGCTTCTTTTAGACCTCAGGTTTCACAGAGACAGGAGGAAAAAAAGGCTAATCAAGGTCCAGGCAACCAGTCTTGGAGATGTCAAACAAGGAATCATCACCTGGAAGTGGAAATGCAGTCCTGGCTCTAAATCCTCCAGCAGCACAACGTGGCCGGGATGTTTGTGAGTGAAAGGTTTACACTCTGCCGGTGCTAGACGTCAGATAAGGACAACCAAAGGGCACCAGTGCTGAGACTGGAGCTGGACGTCCTAACAACCCAGGGCGGGGTAAACTGGCTCCAGGGAAACGGGGCGAACTCAGCGGTCACCCTTGTTATACCCGGTCTCCCCGCACAGCGCCAGGGGCTGTCAGGCAGGGCCAGTCTCTCCGCTGACTGCCTAGGTTGTCCCGGGCCATGTTTTTTCTTTTTAAGTAAATGAAGAAACATTAAGCTCTTTAGAGAAAAAAGCAGGAGGAACTGAAAGGCTTTTGTCAAGTTGTGCTTTCCCTGCTGAGCCCAACTTAGCTCCCCCTTTAGAGGAATCCCCACTGCTCTTAGCTCCTGGGCTGCAGGACTTAGAGCTGGCTGGGCCGCGCAGTGCGGGGATCTCAGCTCCTCACCCATCACCTACAAGGGCTCACCAAGCTCTTGCCCGGTCGGTGGGTGGGAGTCACGGGTCCTGACCGCACAGGGACACCGCGGCCCACCGTGGTAACGGCCCTGCTGCCGCCAGCGTTTTCTACAGTCTCTGCTAAGGAACGTGCAAGTGGCTCTGACAAGTCTGTCCTCCCCTGAATGTGCCCCCTGAGCAGGCGCCAGTCAGTCAGGACGGTTCCTTCTGGATCAGTAAGCCACCTAACAGACAAGGTGGTGGGCCTCCAAGGACCCAAGCTGAGGCTTCAGAACTGCAGCACCCACTGCTCCCGGGCGGCGCCTCGCCCAGTCTGCTGACAGGGGGACTGCTGGGCTGTGGGGCCGACTGGCGGCCAGCCCAGCTGTCTGGTCTCCTGGCCAGCAGGGAGCTGCTACCGCTGTCCTGCTCTGGGGAGAGGGCAGGAGTGCCCGGTCTCAAATCACCAGGAGGGCTGACCGCACTTTCCACTGCCACCTGCCACCGGCCCCGTGCACTCCACCGAAGCTGCCCCACTCAGCCTGCAGGTCTCCCCTTCGTGCCCCGGAGCCCCGGCTCACCAGCCCTCCTTCTTTCCCTGTCCCAAATAAGACCTCCCTGAACAGGGAGACGGTCTCAGCCACACGAAGGAGAGCAGCAGGACTTGTAAAGTTGCCTTGGGGTCTAGGTCTCAATACCCCTCCCTAGGCTATTTTATTGTTTATCTAAATTCAGCAGGGAGAGATTCTAACATGTGGGAAAATCCTTCCAGAGGGGACGTTCTCTCGGTGGTTCTCAAAGCAGGTAATGGGGCATCAAAGCCTCTCCCTCCTCCAAAGGCATTTAGAAATGCCTATGGCCAGGGATTCAGACCATCTTGTATGTGGCAAACCAAATGCTCACTGTCCCCCCGAGGATCTTGGTAAGAGAGGGGAGGTTTACGGCTCTGGTTCCTTCCTTAGTAGGAACCAAGAGAGGCAGGAGGCGGACCCGGGCAGAACTCCTCTAAGGCAAGGCTCAGCCTCTCTGAGCCAACTCATCCCCTTGTGGGCCTGCGTGATTTCTTTTTCAATTGTCTAAACCCAATAAAGGATACCACCCTAGATTCCAAGCCCTGGGCAGCCCCTACACCCAGTCAGTGGTACTGGAATCCTCAGGCCACAGGCCCCATGCCCTACAAGGCCTGGAGAGGAAAGGTGGTCCCAGTGGCAGAGGGCCCATGGATGGGCTCCTGGGGGGGCAGGCAGAGCGCCCCAGACCAGCTTCTGCTGCTTCCACTGCCACCCTCCCAGCCCCAGAACCACCCGAGCCAGTCCCCGAGTCTGACCACAAAGCTGCATTCACATCTAATCACAACCCAGGGCGCCAAGGGGTGGATTGTTCAACAGGGAGGGGCTTGATGGGCTCTGCTGGGGGATTTGATTAAAACACTAAATTCTGTTTATACGTTTAATCGAACAAATATTTATTAAGCACCTACTTGGTGCCAGGCACTGTGCTAGGCACCCTCACCACGTGCTGTTCCTACAGCACAGTCATCTGCTCAGAAATTAAAACCAAGAAAAGGAACATTGTCGCAACCCTACAAACTGGGGGCGGGTGGCAGCGGGCCCAGTGGATGCAGGCAATTCCAGCGCCAGGAAATGCACCCACCAGAAACTTGTTTCCTTTCTCGGGACAAGTCTCAACTAAGTGGTTGTTCTAAAGCATCTCCTCATTTACTGAGAGGGAAGTTGCTATCACACGCCCCACGCACTGGTGCCTGGTAGACATCTGAATACTCTGAACGTTTCTCAAAAATAGGAGGTGGAAAGGGTATTCATATTTGGATTAGAAAATACTTTTTTTTCAGTTCATATGGTTGCAACAGCCCTTAAGAAAGATATAAACATCCCTGCCCTGACTGCGTAAACGTTTAAGGTAGACCTAGTTCTGGATTCCTGAGTCAGAACTGTCCAGTGGTCCACAGCCTCGCAAGGCCAGAGACACGAGGGGAGATGCTACTCTGGAGAGGAGAGAGTGGACGGCACACCTGGTGTGGAAACACGACACACTGCGCCTGCATTTACAGAAGCGATGTGGACAGGAGGACTCACGAGCGGCCTAGTTGTCGGAGCCCAGCTTCGAGAGGCCCCGGCGGAAGTCGTGCAGGTCGTCGATCTTCCCGTCCAGCACCTCCAAGAAGCTCTTCAGCTCCACCTTTAGATGGCGCTGTCGGTACTTGCTCTCCTCGATGTCCGTCTTCAGGGAACGCACCTTGTCTTCCAGGTTCTGATTGTCTCTCTCTGCCGCCTGAAGCAGAGAGAGAGAGAGAGAGAGAGAGAGAGAGAGAGAGAGAGAGAGAGAGAGAGAGAGAGAGAGAGAGAGAGGGTTTGGGGGACAGAGCCATAGGAGGGGCTGCTGATTCCCACGGCTGCCAGACTGCCTGTTCCCCTGCGGGCCTGCCTCCTTGGAGCCCTGGAGGTGTTTGTCACCCTGGCATCAAGTGTGGGCCCCTCCTGTCCTGCTGTCCTCCGGCAGAGGTGCCAAAAGGCGGCTGCCCAGCCAACATCTGGCCTGAAAAGCGATGTCCCCACACAGAACGCTTAACTGGGCAACCTGCCCAAGGGAGCCTGATGTTAACTGACGCTTTCACAAAGTGCCCCAGGCTCAGGGTGGTCAGCAGAGGCCCCCTTTGAGTTCCATTCAGAGAGACAGAGAAGCAGCACAAATGGGAGACTGACTTGTTTCCCCGGGTTCCACTGAGAAGGTGAGGCCTCCTTGGCCCCAGGCCAGTCTCTGGCCGTCAGTGAGGGAGGACTGGCCATGCCAGACACAGGGACAGTGGGTCTATGCACCATCTGTCCCGTGGTGTTGCCATGGAAACATTCAAGCTCCCAGTGGCAGGACCACTGTGAGTCCTTACGTGAAGCTTAGGCCCTGCACTCTTCACAGCAAATAAGAGCTTCCCTCTTACGGATATAAAGTGAGACTTTCTGAACATGTGCACAGGAACCTGTTACTTTGTGTGCCTGAACAAAGTGCTCTTGAAGAGAGGGGACCCTTAGAGGTGAAAAGACATGGAAATGCTCCTTCTGTGGATCAGAAATCTGAGGCCAGAGAGCAGGGCCTGCCCAAGGTCATGTCCAAGATCACTCGCTGGGGAGGTGGCACAGCCCTGGGTCTCATGCTCTCAGCCCTCCCTTCCGTCCCCTGCTGCTCACTCCTCCACTTTGTGGGTGGGAAATAGTCACCAACACTATGGTTACGTATAGGACACCTTAAGTGGAAAAACCAAAAGACAAACACTGCCAAGTCTGCACCCAGGGGCAGAGCGGCCTCCGGCACAAAGTTAGCTCGGCTTTTCGGGAATACAAAGTCCCTCTCCTTTACCAAGCAAGGCGTGAAAGGGAGAGGCCTCCGAGAAACGGGTAACACCATGGATGCCAAGGTGGGCGTGCTCCCCGCCCTTACCTCTAACTTCTCAGAGACGTATTCACACTCTGACATGAGCTGAGGTATGATTTCACTTTGTTTTCGGAGGTCTTTCAACTCCTTCAGGAGACAGAAATTTGAAAAAGAATGTGAAAGCAAGTCAGATACAATGTACTCTTAAAGATCTCCAAGTCCTGCATACAGTGATGGAAGCAGCTTTTGGAATCTGTGTTGTCTGCATAAATAATAATGGTGATGACGCTAGTACTTAACACACATCAGGTAATTCTAAAGGCTGAGTGTGTTATGTGCACTAATGCCCAAAGTCCGTACACCACCACGAGAAGTAGGTATTCTTATGACTCCTGTTTTGTAGACGGGGAACGGAGGCTGAGAGAGGGCTGGTAACTTGCCCATGGTCTCTAGCCTCCGTGTACTTAGCTGTCCTGTTCCCCAGAAAGTAAATGACCGTATAACTGGAGGGGGCAGGGGGGTCTTGCTGCATTAACTTGACAGCAGAATGCACCTTCTGATGAGAGATCATCTATGAAAGTTTCTGGGTGTTTTGTTAATGTTCAACTCCCTCTAGGATGTGAGTGACTGACTATATAGTAAGTACAACGGGGAGATTGCAGAGGGCGATGGCCTGTCCTTTGCTCTGGACTATCTGTACCTGGGAGTGACTCTTGGCTCTGTCTTTGTGCTGATGTCCAGGCAGCTTCCAGGGCCACTCACATGCCCCATAGCCTCTTGCTGTGTCCTAGGGTGGAGATCACCCTCCGAGGCCCAGGACACGTGAGCAGCACCGCTCAGAGCCCCGTGACTCACCGTCTCCTTTTCCCGGAGTTCTGACTCCAGCTCCTCAATTCTTCTCTTCAGCTGAGTGTTCTTCTCCTTCTCTCTGTTTATCTCACTGCACTGCTCTTCCAGCTCGTCAATCTTTTAACAAATATCACATTAACGCATGAATGCCAGTCTAGTCACCAAAGAAAAGATCACCACAGCTCTGTTGATGCCTTCTTTCAGAATGAACCATAAACCAACCCACTTGTAAATTTTTCCTTGTGGCCACGCACAAACTCCATGGGGCTCCCCCCGGGCTGTCTGCCCCGGCTGGCACGGGGTGCCCTACTTGATACCAACAGGGTCAGATATGTTACAAAACCAGGCTTCAGGATGCTCTGGGCTTCTGGTTTTCTTGCACGGCCACAGGACAGTAGCTTTAGGTTTCCTTTAAGGATCCGTCACAAGTCAGGGCCAGATGTCCCATGAATCTATCTGCTTCTTCCCAGGGTGATTTTTCGCAGCATTTTAATCATGCCCCGAATGACTCTGTTGCATCTCGAGGGTTTAAGCCAGCAGGGGAGGGAACTGAGCAACCCTGTGGAACAGTGGCCACCAAATGAGGTGTGATGACATTTCAAATGTTTTAAATGAAGATGACCTCTCTCCACTGATGCATGCAGAGGAGGCCTGGCCTGGGGGCCTCTTCCTGGAGAGACGACAAGTGCAGGCTGACTTGGCAAATCCCCAGAGTGCATCTTTCTCTCCTTCCCAAGCCTGACCCCCCTAGAAAGGGCGCAAAGGCCTGAAAACCTTGGCACTGCTGTCTGACATGTGGGTGCAGAGCGGACGGTAGGAGCGGAACCAAAAAGAAACACGAGAGCACCAGTGTGTAGGTCCCCACAAGCAGGCAGCAGCAGTCCTCGGGGTGAGGGGCGCTGGGTGGTCGCCACGAGGACAATTCTCAGAGGTGACCTGCACCAACCCTCAGCCACAGGAGCTGCTGGAGATCCCACCACGTCCTACCTCCCGCCCTGGAAATCAAGTTCCCAGTGCTTCCTGTCCAAAGAGCCTGCCACTTCTCTCAGGGAGCAAGTTCTAGGAGATGCACTTCCTTGGCTCCCCCCAACTGCTCTTTGGTTCTTATATTCAAGACACAAAGCAAGAAACTCAGCTCTCTGGTTGGAGAAAGAAAGGGCGATCGATCCCCCTGGCAGGCAGATCAGCCAGGTACTGGATGGAAAATGTGGAGTCAGCACTTTCTGAAAAAATGACACGAGACAGTTTTATGTGCCACCCGCGTGGAAGTAAGACATGAAGCAGGGGAGTGGTTTCCAGTGGCTCCACCCAGGACAGGTGGGCAGGTTATAGCCGGGAGGCAAGGTGAGCGAGCACCAATCTCAACGTGACACATTCCCTAAAATCCTGCACTTACAAAGCAGACTGTGCTCACCGACTGTGGGATAAATGTGCTGACCATCGAAACAGCACAGCAACTCCAGGACCTCAACTGGGGATACTCTGGCCACCCCAAAAGCTACCTCATCAACTCAGCCCAAATGCAGAGAGTGAGTGACTAATGACAGGGAAGGGTACAGGCGAATGCTGAAAAAACTGGAATGCTTGGGCATCAAGGTCCCAGGGTAGAGGGCAGGACAGTGATCAGCATCCACCCACCTCCCATGTGAAGGGCCGTATTCCTTTCCTCATTTTCAAACTCACAGTTTGTTTGTTTTTTTTTTTTAAGAAAGAACAAGTTGCATGGAAGCAGGGTTTCTGAGCTCCCATTTCCTGAATCTGTTTTCCCCACTCCCCCTCTGGGTCCCTTTTCTCCACCAAAGATCACTGAACCACAGAAAATGCCAAGGGAGGCCGCCCACAAAAGGCCAGCCCACAGAGAGCATCAGAGGGTGCTCCTGGCGAGAGACAAAGCCGGAACCTCCCATTGATTTGTCTTCTCCTCTGCAATAGGAATTATAAAACTTGGTTCAATAAAAGTCATAAATCAGCTCTTTACATGGCTCTATTCCCACCAAGGAAGGTGGGGAGATGGAGGGGGCGCCCAGGGAGAGGCAGCGAGTCTCCCTCCTGCCCGTGGGATGAGGGCCACGTGGGAGGCGGGGGTGGGAATGGAGAGGAAGTGGCGGCCCAGGGTCCTCCCTCCTGTGGCTGCCTGTCCCCTCGACACCCCTGCCCGCGCTCACCTTGTTTCGGAGCCGGTCGTTCTCGTCCCGGCAGATGGAGAATTGCCTCTTCCACTGCTCCACGCTGGCCGCTGACTCCTGCAGCGCTGCGGTCAGCCGGGCATTGCTCTCCCGCAGGGTCTGCAGCTCGATCCTCCCATTTCTTCACATTGGCAGCACTGCGGGGCAGGGGACAGCGGCGGCCGGGATGGTGGACACTGTCCACCCCGCTGCCCAGGGGAGGGGGACCCAGCCACCCCCTCAGTACGTCCCTGGTGGCCGCACCCTCTCCCACTGGCGAGCTGGCAGTGAGGACCACGTGCCAAGAGGGCCTGGCGCCTCTCCTGAGTGGGAACATGTTGCCTTGCTGGGCTATTTTCTCAAGGCGTCGCTTTAGAAGGGAACAGAATTCTCAGAGAAGGAAGAGATGGAAGGAACTAAGAAGGAAGCCACAGACTGTGGTGGAGACCTTCCCTTCCTGCTTCCTACTGACCCCTGGCTGTGGGCGGCTCTCCCATGTCCCATGTCGGGTTCCTTGCTGAAAGGAGCCTTGGGGATGGAGGTTCCAAGGTGCTGGGGTGGACCACGGGCCCACTGAGATTCTCACAGAAGCCACAGATCCTTTCAACAAGCCCCCAGCACCTCCCCCTGGAGCCCAATGACCCAGGTTTAAACAAGCAGACAGCCTGGCTCCAGGTGATAACCGCCCCACTGTGACTTGCGCCTCCCCAGCCTTTCAGGGAAGCCAGATTTGACAGCCAGGGACGCAAGGACACAGGAGATGGTGGCTGGGAATCCTGAACTGGGTTTCTGACCACAGTGTATATGAGGGAGCCCCAGGCTGGCCCCATGTCACCTCAGGGGTGAGCCACCACCACAGGTCTGAGGGACGCCTCCACGTCACCACAAAACCCCATGATAATATTTGATCCTCTGTGATCAAAGCGAAGTTTCAAAAAACAAACTGGAATCATCAGGTTCCCCTCAGCTGCTGTTCCATTTCAACATTCCTTCTGTTTCCTTGCTTTGGAGCCCACATATCTGTGGTGCTGGGACCTGAGGTGACAGGGCAGAGCTGCAGGTGACAAGCCCATCACAAAGTTTCTGGCTTCTAATCAATGCTGCCTGGCTCAGGAGAGCTCTCTAAGGACTTCTTCTTTTTAAAAATTTTTAAAGTAAATACAACTGCATATGAATGATCTGTGTTATCTTTCATACACCTCAAGGTCCTAGGAATGCGACTGGAAAATACTTTTGGTTTCAAACACCACAGACTGAAAACATGGTAAAATATTATTATCTGGTTAATCTCATGAAATTAATTTTCATTAATTTGATGACTGGGAAGTTGAGCTGGTTTAGGGAAATGGCTTCACACCCACTCCTGTTAATTCACTTGTCTATTAAACTAGGATTTTAAAACATTTATTTTTAGGGGTGAAAGGTTTTCATCCAGGCAACCCACTGGGACTTAAACAACCTAAAATAGTCCTCAAAATCGCCTGATGAGTAAGAAAAGAGACTGGTCACAGTTTTGTCCTTTGAAGCACCTGACAAAACCCACAGACCAAAGAAGGTGGCTGGATCTAAGGGTCCCGTGTTCTTTCTGGAATTCCTAGTTCAGATCACAGGAGTTAAGCTCCAAGCACTGATCAGGCTTGCTGGGTTGCCGAGGTGGGTGCCAACCGTTCGGTGTCTCCAGCTGTGCAGTGTGACTGGCTGCCTCTGGGAAGGTTCCTAAAGAGACTGCAACTGCAGCCTTGAGTAAAGGCAGGCAGTGTGGGGTGGTGGAAAATTTACCTGCTGTGTGACCTTGGGCAGGGCCTCACTTTACCACCTGGGACTCGGTTTCCTTATCTGTAAATGGGGGAATTAATATGACAGAGCTCTTAAATGGGGCCACTCTGAGGAAAGCAGCTTCTCAGCCACAGAGAGACTAGGGGAAGCCGGCCATGTTCCCTGCCAGGTGAGCAGAATTTCCCCAAAGGACAGCAGCTCTGAGGGCGCCATGAGGTCCAGTCCAATCTTTGGGAGATGGGCCACATTCTCAAGATCCAAAAACCAAGCACAGCCTGGATAGTCATTAAAAATTAAAATCTTCTTGATGTCATTATGGCAACTGTGTTACATTTATAGACCAATTCAAGGGAAGTTGATACTTTTTAAAATATCAAGGGTTCCTATCACATCCCAATAAACTTTATTTGTTAAATTATTCATTTATGGCCCTCAAAAATCACTTGAGCTTTCTTTATACACTTCTTGCTTATTCCTATGTATTTTATGGTTCTACTTCATACTGTAAAGGAAATCTCTCCTTTAAATATGTATTCTATGTGATATCTGTTTGTACATAGAAAAGCTATTGATTTTTGTGAGATTTTTATATTATTTTTTAATAGTTTCTTAGGTGTCTATATGTTTTTCTTGGATATTCAAGAAAATATTCAAGAAATTCAAGAAAACTCAATCTTGTATACGAATAAATGATAAATTTGGCTTCTCAGAAAACAAAACACAAGCACAGGGACACACCTCTCTTTCACACACACACACACACACACTCACAAACACTGATGCTGATGTGGACAGAGCTCAGACATGAAGGCAGCAAGTCTTCCTTTGGCCAGGAGACAAGACTGGGTGCTCCGAGCAGGACCCAGTCTCCTCTCTCAGTTTCCTGAAACCTTGCCCAGCAGGCAAGGCTGCAGGGAAGCACTAAAACTGATGGCATCATCGGGATTCTAACACCCTCACCTCTGTGTCAGAGCGATCTTCAGCTTGTCGTTCTCGGACTTGAGATGTGTGTCGGCAGGACCCGCACAGGAAGCCTTTTCATCATCCGTCCCGTTGACACTGGACGCCTGAGTAGAAGATGGGGTTTCACACCCAGATTCCTGGCCAAAGTGATTACCTTCACACGTTATTGCTTGTCGCCACAGCAAATCAGGCACAATGAAGAACTGTGTGTTTACGAGTGTGGGAGGACCAGCGCATCCAACCAGAACACAGCAAAGACTAACAAGTCCAAAGACCAATAACCATATCTCCGGAGAGTCCATGAGGAGTTCAGAAAGTCTGAGCATTTTACTCACAAGGCAGCACCTGGGGCTGTTAATCAGAGCCTTTTCACTCAAACTTTACAGATAAACCAAATACACGAGGATCCTTGGTCTCAAACAACACAGGACAGAAGCCATAGGTTAAAAGGGGAGGAGGGCTGTATAATAAGAAATAGTGAATGAGGACAGAGAAAATGTATAAGAAGCTGAGACAACTTAAAATTCCTGGGGCCACAGAGAGATCAACACAATCATTAAAAAGAAAAAAGGAATCAGATATGAATGTCTGCTGTCTCCATTACCATTAGAATTGTTATGAATACTCTGAAACGTCTTCTGTAATTTCACATGGAGGTGAAATCTCATCTGGTCTGGAATAAAATCTTAGAAAGATCTTACTTAGCCTCCAATAAGCAGAAAGGCAAGGAAAGGAATCATGAAGTGAGTGATGTATGACTAAATTTCTACATTGCAAAAAAAATGCCATAAACTATATTAGAATGTAAACAACATGGAGAAAATATTTGCAGCAGGCACTAAAAATAAAATGCTAGTATCTTTCCTATATTAAAAAAAAACTCTTACAGTCCCCATGTTTTAGAACTACACATTGAAATATTTATGGATGAAATGATAAGATATCTAGGATTTGCTTTAAAATAAAGGGGAGGGACAGGGGGACAGAGATAAACAATTGGCAAATTCCTACTTGTTAAAGCTTATCTATGGGTCCACAGGGATTCATTTATACAATTCTGCCGAGTTTTGTATATGTTCAAAACTATCCTCATTAAAAAATAAAGTTCTTGGAAATCAACACCAAAAAGGGGAAAGAATATGCAATTGACATTTACAGAAGAAGAAATGCATAAAATCCGTAAACAAGAAAATTTAATCTCACTGGTAAAAGAAATACAATATGAAAAAAGCCAATAAAATACATTTTTCTTCTGTCAAATTCAACAAAGCTTTGTTGGTAATGGTGTGGGAGGAAAAATCGCTCTCATTTCACTGCTGGTGGGAGCCGGAATTGTACATTTCTGTAGGGATGTTTGCAGTATGCATCAAAAGCTTTTAAAACGTCCCTACCTTTAACCCAATAGTTCCATTTCAAGAATTTATCCTGCAGAAACCATCACGTGCACAAAAGGTGTGCAAAAATGTTTATCACAGTGTTATCTGTGATGTCATTAATGAAAAATGAGGACCAACACAGATGTCCCAAATTATAGGAGTTTAATGGAATAAGTTCTGATACAAACACTGGAACACTATCTAGCCATTAAGATAGTTTTGAAAAAGGATATTTGAAAACACGAGGAAATAATCACAACACATATAAGCTTAAAAAAAAAGTTAAAAAGAATAACATAAAAATATACTGGAAAACTACATTTATAAGGAAGAAACATACCAAAATATTAATAAAATATCTTTGGTAAGAAAATAGGTGATTCTTATTCCCTCCTTTATAGATGGCATATTTTTTATTTCTGCAATAAATTTGTATTGCTTTTATAGTTGGAAAAAACCCACATTAAATGTTTTTGTAATCAGATTGTTTAAAATCTTTAAGTATTTGGAAAGCTCGGTCAAAATATTCATTCTCTAAGAGATTCAAAAAGCCAAGCAACTGTACGATTTCTAATAAAAGAAAAAAATGTACAATGATCTCTATATTTGGGGAAACATCAGGGAGGATAAAGAAGAACTAAAAGCTGAGAGACAAAAAGCCAGTTATATGTAATTAATATACATATATGTAAAATATCAACTTCTGGGTATACACGATTTTTTAAAGTTTAAAATACTTTTGGGGAGGAAATAAATATTAAAACAAAAACCTTAAATAAAGAAATTGAGATATTAAAGATATCACTATAATATGTGGTATTCAGAAAAAGATGGTATATTAGAAACTCCATAGACCATGGACCATTTCAAGTGCCCAATTTTATGGACCCTCAGGGATTACTCAGTACAATAATTAGTGTACTAAATTAACAGTATCATTTAGATGATATTAAAGATTATTTATAAAGATTCAGGAAAGTTCCTGTCCACCTGAAGTCTAATAAAATTCATTTCCATAAATCCATAGGGACATCTTTCATATGATTCAGCTTCAGCTACTGCTGACCGTCAAGTCTAGCGTGTTGACCTTGACCACTCAGGATACCCATGCCTCCTGGGTCTCTTCCCACCCAGCTGCCCAACATCCATCCCTTCCTGGCCTCCCATTCTCCACCCAACGCCTCCTCGTTCATCTTCCGGATCTCAGCTGCTCCCTGACTTTTTCACCACCTTCACGCAACCCTCATACCAAGTCCTCATCAGTATCCATAAAATGTCTCCAATGTCTTCCAAATATCCCATAATAAATAATTAACTAAAACACTAACAAATAATAAATGATCCACCAATGAAGAATTCCAGGCCTTTCACAGTACCTCCAAGGACATCTCTGTTCCTCCCATAGCACACCTCATGCCCAGCCAGGAAGATTCCTACTATCACGTCATGTTTATTCCTGACCCCAGATCCCTGCTCCTCATGTCTCCCTCTTCCTGTCTCTCTACATATAACTCTGTCACTAGGTCAAGGCTTCTGCCTACCACTGCATGCACCAATCAAGACATCAGGAATGCAGGTATTTTTATTTCAGTTTAAAATAAGTCCCTCCTAGTCAATTATCACACTTTTAAGTAGTTGGATTACTCAGTTCCTGGCAAAGCTACATTTCCTTTGGCTAAACCAGAGCTGTTGGAATACCACCTCCCACCTGATTTTTGTTAAAATAAGGAGACAGATGAGGACACTCTGGCATTGATCAAGTTTTCTCTGTCATGGGCAAGGGTACCTGCATTTGTCCACAAGCATCCTTCATGCAGACCTCACCACTCAGTACAGAAAGAAAACATACTGCCTTGGCATTTGTATTTAAACAGTGACCAGAGAACGTCTCAGACCAGGGACATGTATTAACTCTAATCTCATCAAATGTTTTCCATCCAAAATACATCACCACATCCTGAAAAATTCAAGAGTCTCATAAAAACATGTCACGTCCATCTCACTGTGAGCAGGCTAATAGCTTAAAAAGCCTACAAAACGCCCTACTGCAAAAATTTCCTGTTTCTTGTCAAAAGTGACAAGGAACAAAGAGACTCAATTGCTGATCACACTCATTTTTTTTATGGACAAATGACTTACTTGGGAATGATTACTCGAGGTCTCAATTTTCTCCTGGGACTTGTCTCTGGCTAATCTGGCAGCTTCTTTTACCTCCTGGAATTTCTCTGCAAACTGAACATGAAGAAGATTTATCAAGATTTTCCTTAACCTCATACACAGCTGATATGCAGAACCCATCTTTATTACTTTGCATGCATTTTAAGCCAATAAGTTCTGTATAAATTCAGAGGAAGAATTTTGAGATTAAAAAGAAATGAACATAAGGAATGCTTTTTCAAAAAAAAAAAAAAATCCTATTGGCCAAGGTCAGATCTGAGTGAATTTCTAAGCTACTGAAGCTATTTTAATGACAAAATGTTAAAAACACACGCCTCTGGTAAACAGGACCTAATACAAATGCAACACAAGGAATTTAGCTGTAGCACACAAGGAATCCACGAAAAACTTCATAATCCCTATCAAAAGATCCAAGAATGCTTACAAGTCAGTGTCATGAAATACAAAAACATCCAACAAGCTGGGGAGAAAAAACTGTCCTAGATTTTAAAAGACTGAGACATAAAATAGCAAAATGTAACGTGTAGCCTAGGACTGAATCCTGTTTTGAAAAGACCAACTATGAAAGACTTTAGGGCAACAACGAGGGTCATGTGAACACAGACTGGGTAAAATGACATCAAGTACTTACTATTCATTTTGTTAGAAGTGCTGACAATATTGTGGTTATACTGGAGAATGTCATTATTTGGGCATAAATACCGAAGTATTTAGACGTGAAATGTTTTGATGTTCACAATTTACTTTAAGGCACTTCAACAATAATAAAACCGATGAATAAATGCCGCAAAGTGTTCGCTATTAAATCTACGTGATGTGTGCATGGGTATTTGTTATACTGTTGCTCTCTCTGCTTTAAAAAATGTTTTAATATTTTCTTAATTAAAAAATTCTTAAAATCCCAGGGTAATCATATCAATCACTTGCTTTATAGTCACTGACAAGGCAGCTGATTTTAATTAGCAAATACATCGTTTGAACAGAGAACATTCTGTGGTAGCTGACATCACACGGCAAGAGAAAGCCAAACATGGTTGCTGAGAAACAAGGAAAGCTAGCAAGTGGCAAGGCTACTGACAATTCTGTGGCTTTTGCTGAGAAGTCAATTTCTGAGCCTAGGCCACCCTCTGAGAGGTTCACAAAGCCAACAGGAGTCATCTGCTTTGGGAAACCCTGCAGGGTGACAGCTGCTGGTGAACCAAGCACTCCAGCAGAAGCAGAAAAGGTCAGCCTTGCAGTGCTCTGGCTGGTGTTGCTCCTGCAGGCCTGTAAATAAAGCCACAGCTACAGGGTTTCGTTTAACCAAACCAGAGCTGTCAGAGAAAAATCACATTACCTGTTGTCTAAAAGGTGTGAGGTCCAGCAGGGATGGACAAAGCATCCCCTTTCCTTTGCAGGGGCCCCGTGAATAAAAACAAGATGTCATGAACTCCTTGATGGCAGGGTCTGTGCTTTTCCTCTCTGCACCCTCCTCCTGACACCCAGCAGAAAGCAGGCACAAATAAGTTTGTCCCATGAATGAATGAGCTCTGGGTACCAGATTTGCACACCTCCACCCATTTGAAAAAAAAAAAATCACGTCAAAGTACAGGCCGAACTTAAGTACCTAGGAAGGACTGTTGGTAAGTACCTGGGAACATTCTGCCTCATCATTCTGCTTCCTAAGCACCCCTGATTGGATAAACTTAGGAGCGAGGTAGAGCATCACTTGAAATATGAACACTACCCCAGAAGAGATTCTATGCAGGCACCATAAAGGCCTATTGACCTTATTAAGACATTTGCTGTACACCTGAAACGAACACAATGCTGTAAATCAACTATACTTCAATTAAAAAACAAACAAAACAAGACATTAAAAGATGCAACTCTTAAAAGGTATTATCTTAAACAGCTTTGTGCCCGGTATCAATTAAAAGTCAAATCTCATTTGAAGAAAACAATAGTACATGAGGTTTTCAACAGACACCTCTGCTAAGGAAGTCTGCCACTGCTGTGCTCAGGAAGGGAGGGGCCAGCTCCTTCCCCACAGGCATCCCAATCTTTACCAGGCTTCCAAACCAAATGCACTGTTTTTTTACAGATCCTTCTTGCCCCTGTCAGGGTTTCTTTCTCCCATGGGTCCTACTCAAAGTTGCTTATAAACTAGATTGGAAACATCATGGGCCAGGGTCATGCTTACTCAGTCAACAAACATGGTCTGAGCCCCACTCACTCCTTCAGCGAACAAGCACTTTTTCACCGTGAACTGGGCTGTGTACCGAGCCAGGGGCTGGGGCATGTGCACTGTGCAAGTATCAGACAGAGGCCCAGAGCTGGGTAGCAGGAGACAGGGGCCAACACGTCACTAAGCAAAGCCCTGCCAGGCTTTGACAGAACAAGTCACTCCTGGACAGAGCTTGGGGCCTCCATTCTGTCTTTCTCCTCCTACCTGACCCTAAATGTCCCCAAATGGGGAAAACCTTAGCTCAACTCTTGGAGACTCTTAGCCCAGAGCACAAACCTTCAGTTCCAATGGGCCCTTCTCTCTTTGTCCCTGACACCCCTCATGGTGGCTCCTTGAGGCATCCGCCAGGTTTGCCTTGAGTGCGGGGAAACTTACCACCCTCTTCCCCTAGACCCTCAGCACAGCCACATCTACATGTTAAGGAGTGTGATGGCTTCTTAATACACATTCTCTCGTTTGCTCTTCACCACTCTCTGCAAGACAGGAACTCTTATTTATAGTTTCCAGATAAGAAAATGGAGTCTTAGGTTAAAATTTGCCCACGGTCACATGATTAGTAAATCGTAAACCGGAACTTGGGCCAAGTTCTGATTTCCACATGATCATCTACCCAACCAATTACTTTTTTAAAATTTTATTATTTTTTAAAGTTTATTTTATTTTCGGAGGGGGTAGGTAATTAGGCTCATTTATTTAATTACTAATTTTTTAATGGAGAGATGGGGATTAAACCCAGGACCTCATGCATGCTAAGCATGCAGCTCTATCACTTGAGCTATACCCTCCTCCCCATCCAATTACTTCCTTATGCCAACAGGAATGCCAAGGGTCTTGCCCAGAGCAGTTGCTAAATATTTACTGACTGGGTTTTCCATTTGCAAAGAGAAGTCCTTACCTTAAAATGTAAAATAGAACTGTGCTCACTTCCTCTTTAAAAGAAAATTATTTATAAAAGCTCTAACTTCAAAACAGGCCATAGGAACCTTTAAGGCAAAGATAAGGAATGAGGAACAGAATATTAGATGTGGAGAGAGGGGTCTGGGTGACAGGCTCTGATTTTACAGCTCTCCTCAGCTTCGTCATTTAACTGTCCTTCTCAGTTACAAAAGAGAGACAATGCACAGCTGTCACACATATGTCAAGACTCACATCCTTCCAGGACTTCAAGGTGACAGTGCTATTACACAGGCATACCTCATTTTATCACGTTTCACAGATGCTGTGTTTTTGACAAATTGGAGGCTGGCTGCAACCCTGCATTGAGCAAGTCTGTTGGTGCCACTTTTCCAAAAGCATTTGCTCACTTCATGTCTCTGTGTCACATTTTGGTAATTCTCGCCATATTTCAAACTTTTCCATTATTATTATATTTGATATGGCGATCAGTGGTCTTTGATGCCACTTTTACAACTCGCTGAAGGCTCAGATGATGGTGAGCAATTCTTAACCATGAAGTGTTTTTTAATTAAGGTATATACATTGCTTTTTCTAGATACAATGCTACTATTGCACACTTAGTAGACTACAGTAGAGGGTAAACATAACTTTTATGTGCACCAGGAAGCCAAAAAGTTTGTGTGACTTGCTTTACTACAATATGTGCTTTATTGTGGTGGTCTGGAACCAAATCCATAATATCTCCAAGGTATGCATGTGAACAATCACAGCTTTGAACACCTCAAAAAAGGGGAAAAAGGGACATGTATTCTTGACTCCTAGGGATGAGATAAGACAAGTGGTTTAGAAAGTACAGAGTCTCGCTATTCACTCACAGCTACCCTAGGTGCTGTTACTACTGTCAGGACACAAATACGGGGCACAGATGGATTTTGTAACTGGCCGAGGTCACACTGGGACTGACCACAGGCCATCTGACGCCAGTGCTGGACACTACCGTGCCCTACGATTTACCTGCTTAACTGCTGCCTTAGCTAAGGTGCCCAACTCTGATAAGGATCAGCCTTTCAAATGAAGGCAAATGAATTGCTCTGAACCTTGGTTTGTTCAGCTATAAAATGTGGGTAATAATACAACCTCCAAGAGTCACTGGAGGATGAGAGATGGGGCTTTGCTGGGTGTACAACAGGGATTCAACCAAGAGCTGGATTTGGCTTGTTTCTCAAGTAAGATGTCAGCGAAGTCTTAAAACCACGGACTTTAGTAAAAGAGCGCCACAAAAGGGTGAATTCACTCTTCAAAAAAAAAAAAAAAAAAATGAGCTAGTTACCTCTATGTGCTAGGGATTGTGCTGGGTACACTGAAATACCAAAGAAAGACTTGGTTCCTGTCCTCAGAGGAATTCTGAGTCTGTAAAGGATTTTGTTTTACATTCAAGTGGGTGAAAATCAAAAAAAACTTTTTCCAAAAATAAGCCTAAAATGTAATGAAGTAGTGGGGAAGGCATAGCTCAGTGGTAGAGTGCATGCTTAGCATGCATGAATTCCTGGGTTCAATCCCCAATACCTCTATTAAAAAACAAATTAATAGAAATAAATAAACCTAATTACCTCCCCCCCAAAAACAATAAATACATTAAAAAATTTTTTTAATGTAATGAAATAGGATAAGCCCTGTCAGATAAATTTTAAGTAAATAAATAATCATTTAAAAAGAGGTAGTATTCACACTACTATATACAAAATAGATAAACAATAAGGACCTACTGTATAGTCCAGGGCAACTATATTCAGTATCTTGAAATAACCTATAACGGAAAAGAAACTGAAAAAGAATATATATATAATATATATAAAACTGAACTCCTATGCTATATACCTGAAACACTGTAAATCAACTATACTTCAATTTTTTTAAATAAATTTTAAAAAGAGGTAGTATCAGTTAGTGCATGATGGAAACAGGCCCTAACATTTACATACAAATTCGCTATGACACAGGAGGAATCATAAATTAATAGCAAAGATTATTCAAAATATAATGATTGAGATAATTTTAGTAAACTGAGGGGAAATGAATTTAAATCCTTACCACAAACCAGTCGCATGATAAATACTGATGAGTTAAAGGGGTAAGTATTTTTTTTTAATCTGTATGCAAAAAGAATTGAACATTCATCAGTTCTGCTTGAGGGGTGAGAGGGTAATTTTCTAAACTTGGAAGAAATAAAAGAAAATCACATAAGTGACAGATTTGACTGCCTAACAATTTAAAGCTTTTGAATATAAAAAGAAAAAAAAAACTAAATCAGAAGGGAAACAACAGCCTGGGGGAAATATCTACAGCTAGGCTAGTACAACAGAAAAGGGCCATTATCTTCAGTATAGAAAGAGTTTGTACAAACTAAAAAGGAACATATGAAAACGCCAATAGATACATGGCAAAATTCACAAATAAAAAATACAATAAGTAAGCAACTTATAGAAAAGACCGTTCAGGCTTGCTGGAAATGCAGATCTAAGTACTGAGGTACCATTCTTTGCCTGCTGAATTAGCAAACGCTAAATACAATTATAATCCCCCCGGTGCTGGCAAGGTATTCCTGGTAGCCTTGGGTATTGGGACAGCCCCACTGAGAAGCAATTTGGAACTACGTATCACGAGTGAAAAAAAATGTTCATACCCACTGACCTAGTGATATCACTTGTGGGAAAGCATTCTACAAAAATAATTTAGAATATGGGGGGAAGGCTTTCCATATAAAGACATTAATCGTAGCATAAGCGACAATAATGAGAAACTGGAAGCAACCCAGGGATCCCTGGGAGAAGGATGGGAGAACGTTTCCCCCCACAGCCTCCACCTGTTTGGAGAAAAGCACTGAGGTGCCAGATGACAGTTGTCTGGTGAAAAGTCCCCTCTCTCCAAGTCTTAAGCTTTCTAATATTTCCCCCCTTATCATAAAAAAGCACATATGCTTGTACATTTAGTAAGTATTGTTTAGGAAAAACATTTTTTAAACCTATGGTTCCATCATCCAGAGACAGATAAGCACTAACCACATAAACTTTTGATTTTTTTTCTATCTGCATATATGCATCCACTACACGTTTCTTTTTAAAAATAGAATGATATTGTACATCTCTTTTTATAGCTACTTTTGATATTAACAATATGACAATACTTCCAAGCAATTATATGATCTTCTATTACATCATCTGAATTACTGCACAGTATTACACTGAAGGATACACTGTAGTTTATTTAACTAATTTCCTACTGCTAGACATTTAGGCTGGTGTCTTTGTCTTTTTGTTTATGCTGTCATAAATGATGTGGCAAGGAAAGTTCTTGTAGCTAATTCTCTGTACTCAGTTGTAATTATTTCCTCAGAATAGATTCCTATAAATAAAACCCACAGATCAAAGGATATTCAAACCACAAAGATTTCCAAATATATGCCAAATTCTCATGTCTTTACTTATTAGGATCATTTTCTGCAGTTTTAACCGTGTGGTAACAATTTTAATCAAAATCAAAATCATCCGCATCTTCATCATATCATGATAGAAAATGAATGACTATTGTTTTATTTTATTTGTGGCTTTTTTGGGCCTTGGCTACTGAAGACCCTGTGACAGATACTACCTATCTGCTTATCTAAAATCCATTTCTTCTTCTCCTTAGCTTAACAAAATCTTAAATCTGCCTAGAGCAGGAAATTCCCTAGGGGGTAGAGAATGAGAACTGATCTAAGCTGATCATGGCAACCCACTTCCTTGCCCTTTTTTTCTCGGAGGGTGGGTGTGGGAGGGTGGCCTAGGGACCCAAGATTGACAATGGAAACCCAAAAAGAAGTCTGCCAAGTGAATTTATAAGGACGCTATATCGAAGGTATCACTCTTCTGCCTCCTCCCTCTTGCCATGAATGCAGATGTGATGGATAGAGCTTGAGAAGCCATCTTATCACCATGAGGGAAAAGACAATCAAAGAAACATACAAAACATGCAGAGTCCTACACCCAATATCATGAAGCCACTGTACCAATGCTGGCAATAGCCAGCCACAGGACTTCTTTTTTGTACAAAAAGTATAAGTACTATGATTAGTTGTTACCTGAGGCCAAAGGCATTCTAACTAAAACACATCAAAAGAATGATTAATATTTCCCATTAAAAAAAAATGGCCCTTAAATCAGAAAGGTAGGACACAGGGCAATGTTCTTACAACTACAGTGAGTTAATGAAGTGAACGTAAGGATTCAACTTTGCACTAGAGACGAAATAACTGAAATGGGTCGAAACCAAATGCCACATACGGGGCAGGGCCTAAACGATCCCATCCCGGGATCACTCCCCTTCATGGCAGAATGTATTTCCTTCTGTCTGCGATGAAAGAGATGGAGCCAAACTTCTCAAGGTCAGATGCCAGAAACCATCTAAACTTTAACAACTGGTTCATTCTTACACTTCGTTCTCCTTTCTTTTGTCTCTTTTCCGAAGTTCCTCCTTTTGTCAGAACATGCAAGTCCCCTTTCAACACTCTTCAGTGGGCTGAGGTATTATGTCCTCTCGGATGGGTGGACAGAGCCCCAGCTTACCTCTGGGAATACACAGCTTCTGCTATTTTTGGAAAGCCTATGTAAAGAGCAGAAAGCGTCCCTGTAACACTTTCTGGATTTCTAGTGTGAAGTGGTCCTTACAATGGAAGCAGTAAAGACCAAGGTATCTATTTTCCTTCTAGGGGGTGGAAAGAGAAGTGTGTATAAAGTGTTCTTATGTGAAAATATCTACACTGGTGTTCCTTTTTCTAGCCGACTCATAGTGTTTGATTACCAATTCCCTTTTCAGGTCTGTGGGTGGCTGCTCTGTGAACTCAGGAATATTTAGCCACAGCTGTCCCTTCAGCAACACGCCCTGGGAACCCGTTAGGCGCAAGTTCCTCTTTGCTAGCTAATTGCCACTTGTCGAGACTGCCAGCCTCACTTCAGGGTAATTTGTCCGTGTGTGGTTAATCGTTCTCTTCAAAGAGAAGGGGAGACGTTCATTTGAAACATTCTGAACAAAGGAGACATCTGAGGGCTTATTTGATAAGTCTCTGTGACAATGGCAGGTCACAGTCACAGAGCAGGACTCCAGTGCCCCAGGAGGGGACTGAGTGGCTCAGAAGACAGGGCACTCCTCCTTAATGATAGGACATTTTCCTCCATTCAGGAAAAATTAGAAGTGGCCACGCTTGGAAGCAGGTGCAGCTCAAGGTCTCCCCAGTTCTTGGAGGCACAAAGAATGGAACTTTAATAACTTGTCCCCATTTTTGCTTTGAGTTCTCCCTTCTTTCAATTCTTTACATTGAAATGTTCCCCTTTCTCCTTTCTAGCCTCCTTGAGTCCTCCAAAGATTGAAGACATTGTTCCAGGAAGCTGAGAGTGATCACCTCAAACCATCCTGGGCCCTGGGTGGGATCAGGAGCAGATGAACTGAGGCGGACCCCGCCAGGACCCCATTTCTGACAGAAGCCCCCCAATCCTGCCCTTCCCCAGCCGTCTGAGGCTTCCAGTCTTTCGGTCTGGATATGAGACACTCAGCAGGGGAGGCATTGCTCCCCCCACCCGTCTCCTCCCCACCATGTGGTCCCCACCAGCCACTTCAGACAGAGGTTCCAGTTAATTATTCTTTCCACAAACCATCATACTCGCTTCTTTGTCTCCCACACCCGCTCCCCAAGTTCTGCCAATTTAGCTCCTCAATATTTCTTAACTCTCTCCAATTCATCATCTCTGATCTGGACTAAAACAAGCTAATCTGTCTTGATGCCAGAAAAAAAATCTACCTCAAATGCAAATCTGATCATTTTCCATCTTGGCTTCAAATCCTTCATAGGCCACAGGATAAAGTCCAGAAAGTCTGGCATGACATATAAGGCCTTCCAAGGGCTGGCCTCCATCAGCCTTATCCACCCCAGAAACCTGGACACCCTGTCAACAGTGTACGGTTTGCAGCCTCCCTCTCACAGTGTCAGGATTCTGCTTATGCTCCTCTTGTTGTCTGGAGGAGGATGGAAAGGGGAAATCCTCCCCGTGGCAGAACTGGGAACATCTCCTTGTCTGGTGTCCCCATACCTTTGCCCTGTACATCTCTTCCACCTGGCTGTTCCCGAGTTAAACCTTTTTATAATAAACTGGTGATCTAGTAAGTAAGATCTGAGTTCTGTAAACAGCTCTGGCAAATTAACTGAACTTTATGAGGAGGGGTGGGAGTCACTGGAATGTCTGATCTATAGCCAGTCGGTCAGAAGCAAAGGTGACAACCCAGGCTTACAAGTGCCTTCTGAAGTGGGAGGAATCTTATAGGACTGAGCCCTTAGCCTGTGGGATCTGATGTTATCTCCAGGTAGACAGAGTCAGAACTGAATTGCACTGCAGGACACCCAGATGGGGTCTGAGAATGGCTTGGTGTTGTGGGGAGCAGCCCCCCTGGCCCCTGCCTACACACATGTTGGCAACTGGGAGCAGTAACCTTTTAGAATTCATACTAAGCATCACCTTACTCCCCCTCTCTGAGGGCTCCAACCAGAGAGTCACCAACGATGGCTGTCAGAGACACCATGGGTGCAGGGAGTGGGGTAGACACGTGGGGAAGGAAGGACTGGCAAAGCTACGTCCTGAGGCTGCATGCTCAGGCACTGATGCAGCACTGCTTGCTATGTTTTCCTTCTCCAAACGTCTCCATTTTCAAAGAACCTGGCGTTTCTAAAAGGTCATCAGTTTTGGTAGCCTGGCGGTGCCAGAAGCGGAGAAATTGAAGACCAGAGAGAAATCTCTCACCAGCGGCAGCACGTGATCCCTTAACAGACAAGCACTGAGGAAGGAGCGCATCGGACCCAGCACTCACCGGGGGAAGACCACGTTACCTTCGTCAGCTGCTGCTCTGAGGAAAACCCCAGACCAAACACCGTGTTGGCTCTGCTGTCGGCCCACTGCCCGAACTTCTGCGACGTTTTGGTGAAAGTCATGTTGGGTGTGATTGTGCTGTTTATGATCACCTGTAGCAAGACAGCCCAGAGGGCAGACATTTAAACACTGAATCAGACACCAAAGTAACTCCTTAAAAAGTCCTCTGTTGGCAAAGCTGGCACATAAAGCCTGTGTCCCCACTGTTATGTCTGCCCCCGAGCTCCTCCCCTTCCGGCTCATCCCACGCTGAGTCATACACACCATCATGATAAGGGGCAATTTCAGAGACTTAAAAACAGACAGTCAGCCTAAAATAAGGCCTCACAAGTTATCAGTGAGAGAAAGTAGAGAATAATTTCCAAAGCTGCTATTTATTTTCCCAAAGCTGTCACGCATCCAGTCGCCCTGAACGGCTGGCCATGTCACACACCTTCTGAACAACTACACTATATACCTTCTGAAGCGCCTGGAGCCCCAGAATCCAGCTCAAACCATCTGGCATCTCCATGAGCCACTGGTGCTTGCTGCTTCCCCACGGGAAAGAAAAGGTACACTCCAACTGGGATAATTTATGGAGGGTTAATTTACAAACAGACCAATTCCACGAGTGTGGGCTGGGTGTAGGGAAATTGTAAGGGACAGTGCAGGGACCTGGGGCAAGATGCTGTCACCATTCCTTGACTTTAAAGGATGAAAGGTTATGGGACGTGGAATGAGAGAGTCGTGGAGTCCAGGCTGCCTGAACAAGAGGAGTGACCTTCTGCTGAGGGGCATGCCAGCACCTGGTGAGCTCACAGGAGGGGGAGCCGGCAGAACAAATGCCCTCACCTCTGTCTCTCTGGTCTCCTGCCACTGGCTAAACCCAACCAGAGCCAGAGGCCCCACGAGCCCACGGATGTCGTCGGCAGGTCAGCCTCTCAGGGACCAGAGCAGGGTAAAGAAGAGTAGAGAACATATCTGGAGGGGTAAAAGGATGGTGTCCAGCACATGGTGCCCTCATGCCTTCAATAAACATTTACTGAATGTTTGCTACAAGCCTGACATTCTGCCAACCCAAAGCTACAAAGATGAAGGAGTGAAGATTCCGGGTCTTCAAGTTGCAGTAGTCAGGAAGAGGGTAGAGATATGTAAATAAATAATCACTGCACAATTGATAAGTGTTATAAAGTATCAATAATAGGCTCCCTGGGCAGAAATCCTTGGAAGCCTCAGTGCTAAATACTAAACTACTAAAGATGAAAAAGCTCCTCATATCAGCTCACTTAAACCTCACAACAAACCCAGGACGTATGACCACCCACTTCACCTCGCAGGAGAAACTGAGCTGGCCAGTCACAGAGTATACAGACAAAACCCAGGTTGTTGGACTCAAAACCCTGTATTCTGAATTTCTCTATGTGCTTCTCCTTCCACACTTGACGACTCCTGTTCTTCTCCCCGCTGAGAAGTGCTGCCGTCTTCACTGCACTCCGGGCTGCCTTTCCTTCCTGTGCTGGCTCTGCTCTAACACCAAGTCCATGTGAGTTAAGACACTTTATCGCATGCTTTCCAGACAACTGGATGCAGCAGTTCGTCAAAAGCTCTGCTTGCTTTCACTGGACACTATCAAGGAATGGGGGCAGAGGAGTGAGGTATGGAAAACATAGATCTAAATCAAGGGCAAGGATAAGGGAATGTTTCCTGGACTTCAAAGGCTAGCTGGGTTCTGGCTCAGCTCCAGGCAGGACCAACATCGTGGAATGAAAGCAGGCCAAGGGAAGGCACATGGCTGGGAGCTGGATCAGAGCAGATCACGGGATCCCAGAAAGTCAACCCTGATCACTTCTCCATCACCAGGCTCCTTGGACGGCAAAGCAATGACCAGACCCGTCCAGAAACTTGATTTATTCTAAATATTTCCGCTCCTTCACAACAGACCTCTGCCTCTAGGTCAGCCTCCACACCCCCTCCCTGAGGTCCCCTTGAAAGACAGAAGACAGAGGATGACAGACCTCTGAAGCTAGTCTCAAACAGAATGTCCCAGGGTCAGTCAAATTGGAATAATAATAGTGATGCTGCTCCCCGCCCCTGGTATCTCCTGAGAACTTAACAGTTCCTAAGACAGTTTTTCACAGTCTTTCATCTCATCCCCATTTTTACAGATGGGGAAACTGAGGTGCAACAAAGTCCAATGACTTGTTCAAGGTCCTAAGACTAGCAACTGGTTAAAAAGAATATAATGTATGTATACAAAGCAATGATTAACTAAATCTGTATTTACGCTCCTTGGGGGCTCATTCAACTTCTTAAATCTGTGGACTCATCGATTTTGGAAAATTCATCAGTTTCTAGAAAATTCTCAACTGTCCTCTCTATGCATGTTGCCCCCGCTCCATTCTCCCTCTCCTTCTGCGACTCCAACTACACATACACTAGGTCTTCTGAGTTGTGTCCAACATGGTTTTACACTCTTAACAATGTCACCCCCTGATTCTTGATTCTCTCCATTTCAACTTGATCATCATTTCTATTGATCTGTTGTCCAGTTCACTTATCTTGGCTGTTGATATATTTGAGCAGCTGTTAAACCCATCCATTGGGTTTTAAATTTCAGACTTTGTCATTTTTCAGTTCTAGAATATCCATTTGATTCTTTTAAAAAAATTCTAAGCTTCTAGAACTATTTTCCTTCTTTTCGTCTATTTTGTCCACTTTTCCCTATATTTCCTTGAATTTATTAATCATAGTTATTTAAAAATCCTTGATGCTAACTCTAACATCTGGATTATTTTTGAATCTATTTCTGTTATCTAGTTTTGCCCTCTTGATTCTAGGCATGTAGTAATTTTTTTTTATTGTACAGTAGAAAATAGGTATAAAAGGACTATTAGGGCTCCACATAATGTAACAACCTACCAGAGAGAATCTTCCCTTTCCTCTGCTAGGCAAGCAGAGCAGACAGGGAATCCCTAGCTCCCTCAGGGACTCAGCGTCAGTTCTGGTAAGGCTCAGTCTGCCTCTGGTTCACCCCTGT
Source organism: Camelus ferus (assembly GCF_009834535.1). Classification (NCBI taxonomy): domain Eukaryota; kingdom Metazoa; phylum Chordata; class Mammalia; order Artiodactyla; family Camelidae; genus Camelus; species Camelus ferus. The sequence goes on along the minus strand of NC_045722.1, from coordinate 10,079,543 downwards.
GTTTAGGGCAGGCCTCCTAAAGCTTTCACCTGAGAGCCTGGCAGGTCTTTATCTCCTCTTCCCTGAAAGATGGCAGGAGATTCACTCCTGTCTGTCACAGGTTTTCAGCTTCATTCCATAGCCTTCCAAATCTATGCATCTTCAAAATGTGGCAAACCTTAAGGGAGAAGCTAGCCATGTCTTTGGGGCCACTCAGGTCTCCAATTCTGTCACTCAAGTTCCAAAATCTCTTCTGCTTCTCTGTTCCCCAGGTGTAGTCTTTCCCAGGGACCAAGCCTGGTTTTTCAGCATCTTGCTGCTCCTGAGTAGGGTATGGAGATACCCAGCGTCAATTCCCCTCTCCCTCTGGGGCTTTCCTGTCTTTACTGTTCTCGTCTCAGACCCCTTGGCAGGTGTTCGCTTTCTAAGCAATTTTACTCTGCCTTTCAGACATGTCCAGTTTAACCCTTTATACTGGCACAGACTCGGAATTCAGCAAATGTCCTGTGGGGAAAACCAGCCATGGGTTTAAAGCCCCTCAAGTGTCCACTTTGTCCCTCTAGCCCTATGCACCGCCAAATGTTTCGTTAGTGTCTCTTTCTCCCAGCATCATCTCCATACCTGGCCAAGCCCCAATCTCCACCCAGACACCCAGGACTGGCAAATGCTCCCAATAGAGAAAAGAGCGGCTGACTGTCACCTCTGAGTGGTCCTCAGCTCTCTGGAATTTCAGTCCCTCTAGTCCCCAACATTTCTACAGTTCCCTGATGCCTTCAGGTTGTGTTTATCCAACTTTTTCTAGTTGCCAGCAGAAGGAACACTGGCCTGCTGGAATCTATGTATTTTACTCAGAAGCTGAAGTGTTGAATTATGGAGATGCAACTTACTATGTGTCTCAAGTGACACTTTCCTATAATGTTTATGGGAAGTATGCAACCTCTCATAAGGTTGCCGTTTATATCAAGAAGCAAAATTGAACTTCAACATGCCAATGTAGCTTATTAGTTATAACTTCAAATAGGTAGCTAAGATTAGCTGCAGACACTCCCCAAGTCCTCCGATCACCCAGGGCTCACTCTAAGCAGTGATTCCAGACCTCTCACCTACCGTCCAGCTCTTTCCTCCCCTCCTGTATCCCGTGTGTGTTGATGGGGGCTGGGGGTGGAGGTAGAGAGGTGGGTCAGAACACCCAGCCTATAATTTAGTCCACCAAACCCACCCTACTTCATTTTCTCCAGTCTTACAAGAGAAGGGTCCATTCACCTGCCCAGAACTAAGCCTCCTTCAGTCCCCTAGGTCCCATCTCCTCCCCCCTACCCCCAGGATGTCCCTCCTACTCATACTAATGCACTAGGTGCTCATCACCCCATACCCAGAGTAGACAAAAGGTCTATTCACTCCTGGAACACGAACTCCCAGTCTTGAGGGACCTCTTCATCAAAACTTTGCAGTGGGAGCGCCTTTGTCTCTTCATCCCCTGCTGACATGCCCGCTCTGCTGGGGGACTGCTTTGATCCTGGTTCAGCACCACACCTCTCACTCTGTCACTGGCATCAAGGTGTCTAGGCATTTACCAAACACAACCTACAGGATCCCACGAGCTGGAGGTCAGCCAGGAGGGAGAAAAAGGAAAGCCTGCTCCCTTCACTGTGCTGCTCCTGCAGTCCCTCGGGCTGGTTCTCTGCAGACCTTGCCACGTTCTGGCTGTCTCCTAATGACTCACCAAAGGCTCTGGGACTTCTGGAACTTCCAAGATCCAGGGGGGAGGAGAAAGAAGAAAGAGGAAGAAAAGCCATCATTTACTCCCCCAGTACCCTTTACACTGCCACGACTCACCAGAGGTAGCTGGTCTGAACAATCTCAAGGTCCTAACAGTCAACCCATCTCTACAATTTGTGAGGCAATTGACTGGCTATTCTCCCAGGAAAGTCAGTGCACTGACCTTCTCAAAAAGCAAGACTGACAGCTAGGGCAATCTAGCCATCAAAAAAATGGTCAATCCTAGAACCTTCTTCCTTCCTTTCCCACTAACAAGGGAACTCCATCCTGTGCTACACTCGGCTCAGCCCACCAAGACCAAGTCCTCTCCTGAGACGCTGGGCAGACTGAAGCTTCTAAGGATGCATTCCTTCTGTGTATGTTCCTCTTGGGTCCCCAGATCACTTCCGGTTAATTGCTCTTGCCCCTGGAATCCACCTCAATGTCTCTGTTTCTCTTTGAGGCTCTGACTCATTTCTGACTTTTGCCCTCCTCAGGCATGCATGAAGGAGTGAAAGAAAGTAGACACATATGAGAAGAACTTTTGTCTACTCTGGGTCTGCTACGGTGAGTGTCCAGTGCAGCTGTGAGAGCAGGAGGGACGTTCTGGCAGTAGGAGATGGGATCTGAGGGAGGCTTAGTTCTGGGCCGGCGAATGGACCCCTTTCTTGTGAGACTGGAGCGAACAAGGTAGGTTGAGTCTGATGGACATAAGTTACCAGCTCAATTTCACTAGTAATGTGGAAACTACATTACCATTAACCACTGTATACTCACCAAATGCAAAATACGTCTGATGATACCAAGGGTGGGAATGAGGGGTGATGGGAGCTCTCAGAGATGGGCAAAATCACTCTGAAAACCAACGTGGCTTTCTGCGATAAAGTTTAAAATGCACATCCCCTACCACCCAGCAACCCACTCCCAAGTATATACCTGAGAGGAACCTTTGCATACATACACTGGGAGAAATGTACAGAAATGTTCATGGTAGCAGTGTTTACAAAAATAAATGTCCACCACCAGGCGAACGGATAAACTGTGGGATACTCATATAATGAAATACTATCCAGCTGTGAAAATTAGCCAAAGCTACAGGTATCAGCATGGATGATGACAAAAACATAATGTTAAGCAAACAAAAAAAGTCACAAAAGAAGACATCCAATATGGGCCTCCAGTATAATTCTATTTATATAAAAATCAAAAATAGGGGGAAGGTATAGCTCAAGTGGTAGAGCGTGTGCTTAGCATGCACAAGGTCCTGGATTAAATCCCCAGCATCTCCATTAAAAAATAAAAACTAATAATAAATAAATAAATAGACCTAATGACATCCCCAAAATTTTGAAAAATAAAAAATAGGTATAAGTAAATAATATACTTAGGGCAAAGGTCAACAAACTACAGCTCCCAGGCCAAATCCAGCCTGTTTCTATAAATAAAGTTTTATTGGTACACAGCCACACCCATCCACTTATAAACTGGCTTATAGCTGTTTCCTTACTACAGGAGAAAAGTTGAAAAGCCCTGAAAGAAACTATGATTCATTTTAAAAAAAATTACTATCAGGCCATTTAGAGAAAGTCTGCCAACCTCTGGTTTAGGGATTATATACACAGGTGGCAAAAATATAAAGAAAAGTAAGGGAACGCATAATACAAATTTTAAGAGAGTGGTAACATTTTGTGGGGTGGATTGGCAGGTGCATACATTAGGGCAGAGGCCGAGAAGGGACTTCTGAAGGACTAGTAGAGGACGGACTTCCTCAACCGGGTGTCGGGTACATGAGTGTTGGCTTTATTATCAGACATTAAATGGCACAGATACATAACTAAAAATAAAGCACACAAAACTAACAAAGCTGTCAGGGAGACTAATTTGCAAGGTGAGCAGAAGCTTGTGGAAAGAGAAGGTGGTGCCCTGTGCCTGAAGACACTGGAAAACTGTGTTGGGGGCAGAGGAAGTGGCCAGACCTGTGGGTTCTGGCCTCAGGGGAGATGGGGGCTCAGCAGACTCTGGGGTCACAGGATGGAGGATGTCACCCAGCAGGAGGGGAGGGGGACAGAAGTTCAAGAGCAGAGCCTGGGTAGAAGGTGACTCTAGGCAGCACCAAGGAAGAGTCAGCAAAGAAGTGAAGGAGTGCAGGGGGTGGTCGGGACAGTCAGGAGGGAACAAGGAAGAATGAGGCCCTGGGTGTGGATGAAAAGGGCACATGTGGGTGTAACTGCAGCAGACTCAGCAGGACCAGAACTGGTGCCTCCCTGGGACTGGGGAAGGCCAGTTGCTGGGTTGGGGGGGTGCCCTTAGAAGTGAAGTCCAAAGTGGGGAGAGGCCAATTTAAAGCACAAGCTTTAATTCGGGCTCCCGTCCCTATGCCTCTTCCTCTTTTTTGTGAATTCTCTCTGAAACTTTCACTGAGAAAAAAAGAGACTCGAGAGAAAAAAGACCCAGTTCCTGCAGATCCCTGGAACCAAGTTTTCGGAAAATGCATAAAACACACATAATCGAGAGGTACTTGGAAGAAGCAGAAAGCTAAGCTCTCTAGTCTCTAGTCTAGTTCTGGTCTTCAGAGAAGGCTGCTTGTTGCAAAATGGGAGACAGGTCCCCTGGATTCCTCTCCAAGGCAAGTTTTCCCAAATCCAGGGAAGTTAACTTGGAAGTTTCCCACAAGAAGTTGGGAATGAGTTACAGCAATTAAAACACATGTTGCCTGCTTCCAGAGTAGGTAGTAATAGATGCTTTTATTCTGGTTTTAATACCACAGTCAGGGAAGAAAAGATACTGACATTCATTGAAATCCTACTGTGTGCAGAGAACCTTCCATACGCTCTCTCCCTTAACAGAAGGTGCTCTGTATTTATCCAAAAGAGGAAATGATAACGGTGGGTGGAGGAGGGGACCCTGACTGTGTTTTTGAGAGCAAGTTCACATTCTCAGAAGAAAATACCCAACAAGTCAGGGTTTCAGAGGCTTTTAGCCTCTGAACCATGGCGATCAGGCAGTACATAGCAGGTACTAAATATCTGTGGAAACGATGACCTCCAAGATCTCTTCCAATACAGGTTTCTGTGAGCCTATAAATAACTGAGAACCAAGGGCAGGAGAGCCTTCCAGAGCACACGGGAGAAACACCTGCTCCAGGCATGTCTTGTCTACAGGCGCAGGCAATTTCTCCCAAGGATGGCAATGATTAACTCAGCCTGTAAAGACTGCCGACAGCACAATGAAATTGAGTGCTGCGATGGCTCAGTTAACAAATGCTCTGGAAACGGAGTTCCCTTCTAATGGAGTTGGCTGATCTACCCAAAAACCTCACCATCAATCATATGTCTGTTGGGGTGGCTGTCGGTGATGGGACGGCTCCCATCAGTGCTCCGGGAAGCTGGAAGGTGGGAGGCGCCCTCATGTGGCTCCCATCTGTCCACGCACGGGACTGAGCCTGGGTGACATTCTGAGGTTTTGGTCCTGGTTCCTTCTTGTCGGGGACACTACCCTGGCCCACTGTCCTTCGGTGGACATGGCACATCTACTGCAGCTTGACTCATCACCCACTCACTAACCCACCCATGTCTGTGGTGTTGCCCACTCTAGCTTGGTGCTGGGAATCCAAAGTCGAGCCAAGCCCGGTCCCCAGAGAGTACAGTTTCCTGGTGGCACAGAAGTGAGTGCACAGACCCCTGGGCAATGCTGGGGTGAGGCACCACAGGATTCCCACCCACTTATGTCTTTAGCGGCAGCTGGACCTGACAAGTGAAATACTTCCCCCGAGACAAAGGAAACACCTTAGTGTTTCAGGAAGAAAGAAGAAAAAATCTGAGCAGAGACTTTTCCTATGATGAGCAGCACCAATGGCTTTTAGGGGAAAGAGGCCTTCCCTGCGTCCCTCCCAAGGAGCGCATGTCAGCCGCTTGGGCAGGGGAGAGGAGTTTGCTGTGCCTCCCTTCACGGGGAGCCCGCGCTCCGCGGGCTGCCTGCGATGGGCCCTTTGCTCACAACGACCTCCAAGTCTCTTCCACCCCAGCAACTTGTTACTGAAGCACATCACCTCCTTCATTAGGGAGGGTTGAAGCAGGCTTGCCCTCCCAGACTGCAACAGCCTCCTGCCTAGGGAGGGACGGCTGGCCCAGAAGCACCAAGCAGAAGCTCAAGGTCATGGACTCAATGTGGCCAGGCCAAGAGAGAGAAAGGCAGGACCCGGGGCTCTGGGCCTGCCCAAGTTCAGAGGGGCAGCCTATTGGCCAAGACAGCCCCAAAGGCTAAAGGCATCAGATCATCTGTCATCTTAGTTCAGATAACATTTGGGATCAAAGGCCTAAAACAAAGTAGGGCTGTCCCAGTGTACTGGGACACAATGATGGGGATGCCAGGGGTAGGGTGGAGTGGGGGCATGAGGCCAGAGCCCTGTGACAGGAAGGGACTGGCATCAGCTCAGCACAGTGCACCCGATTCCAGTCCCTAGAGAGGAGGGAGATCTATCTGGATTATTCAGGCAGGGCAGGAGCTGGGGATGGGAAAATTAGGAGCTCAGTCACAGGTCGGGAGGAAGAAACTGCAGAGGACCAGGCAGCGGCAATAGCTGCCACAATGCTGGGGCATCACCATCCTGGGGTCCTTCTCCCTGACCCACCTGACCTGTGGAGCAGCGGGAGGCGCAGGGTCTGACCTGGACCTGGGTTATTGGTTTTGCACGCTGTTGCTCATCAGCTGGAGGAAAGGTCAGCAGGGCTGAGGGGGAACGGGGACCATGGCGTTCTGTGCTCTCGTTCTCAGGGCAGGAGACGTGCCCTCCACCCTGGGCCCCAAGTGCCAGTCACAGAAACTAAACAACAAAGGCTTGTCCCTACCTTCCCACTCCCCTGGGCCCTCTGTTCCCTCACAAGACACTCGCTTTTGCAGAACAAAGCCCTGTCACAGTTGCGGTGCCCCAGGGGCAAGGCAGGAAGCTCTGGGTGAGCTCTCGGAACCCCAGGCGACCCCAGGTGGCCCGGTACCACAGGAAGGGTGGCCTGAGACCCTTGGGCTCTGTCTCTGGACCCCAGTGGTGCCCCACAGGCTGGGCTCCCAATTCCCACTTTTTAAGTGACTCCATAACTTGGCGGATCCCTCTCACTGAGCCGGAACGAGCCCTGTCCTGCAGCTAGGGGCTGGCCCGCCCGCCCACACCATCTGATTTGTTAGAGCCAGCTCATTTGGCTCAGACCCCACACTGCCTCAGCCTTCAGGAACTGCAGAGCCGTCCTGATGCAGTGGCTGACACACTGACAAATCACTAAAAGCCCAGCTAATAGGACTAAAGCACTTTTTCTAAGAAAATCACTTTATCTGTATTTAAGCCACCTAGATCCTTGGATAACTCAACCGACAGAAGAGCAAACCCATCTCAAGGATGGCAGGTGAACTGACAGACTCTGTAGATAAAAGAAAGCACGTCAGCTGGGTTTACCACCCCTAGGAGAACACGCTGGTCAGAGCTGAGGAGATTCCAGACCAAAAGCACGGAGGAGGAAAGTGGGGACACAACCGCGGTATCACCACATCTCCCAGAAGGAGAAGACACAACAAAGGCCCCTTTTAGATATTCAGTCCTCAAACACAAGGTGCCTCACCAGATCCCTGCCCTCCCTCGTCTTCCTGCTCGTGGGGGAAGCCTGCTCCAGCCCGGAGGGTCGGGAGCTGGGGTCCGAGGAGCTGGGTGCAGGCACCAGCCCGGCAAGCCCCACCGGCAGCGTGAACTCGGCAGGTCATGGCCTCTCCTTGACCCCAGCCCACAAAATGAGGACTTCTGGGCTCCCCTCCTGAGTAGCAGGAAGGGTTGTGGCAACTGGAAGGAAGAGAAAGAGGATCATGGGGCCAAGCTCCTTTATCTGCAGCCCCCACGGTGCTGGGAGTACAGAGGAGGCCCTTACTAAAAGGAGAATTTTGCCTTAAAACAGGAGCCTCATCAGGAGATCAGGAGGCACTACAGCTCTCACGCCTTCCCTGGGGGATCTTCAGTGGAAGCTTCTGTTGCCTTCTGCTGTGTGGTGGGCGGGGTCATGAAGGGAGCAGCCTACAGCCAGACCCCGCTGTGCTCCCCAGCCCCCACCCACGTCCCCAGCCCCCACAGCCTACGAACGCTGGCCAAGAGGCAGAGGTCAGGACGGACTGCAGGGCGGGAGAGGAGGCGGCCAGTCAGAGGCTACTGCAACCATCCAAGCAAGACTGTACCAGGACAAGAGTTATGGCTTTGAAACAAGGTATGAGATATAAACATGAGACACTTCAAAGGCAGATTCATTTGACCAACTAAAAAGGGAATAATTCTGTGCTTTTGTTTTCCTTCTTTCTTTCTCTCTCTCTATTTTTTTTAGCAACAAATGACTGGGAAATGAAAATGGAGAGGTGATTTAGAGGGCTATTAGGGGAATTCTGCTTCAGATACACTGAATTTCAGGTGACAGAGGATAATCCATGTCCATCAGGATAAATCCAGATTAAAGACAGAAAAGAAATTACAAAGCATCAAGTCTACTTCGTTTCCTTTTGTGAACTGGGTGATATGTCTATTGAGATCCCTTTTTTATTCCACACCCATAACAATGTGGCAAAAGTATAGAGGAAGACAGCAGAATGATAAAAGCACCAGGTGAAAAATTATTTTAAGAAACTCCCATGCCTCATAGCACCAAAACCAGATGTGCTACAATACCTAGTGCTGGCAAGGGGGCAGTAAACTGGCATTCTCATCCATGCTGGAAGAAAGAACTCTTTGGAAAGCCATTTGGCAACATACATCAAGAGCCATAAAGCGTTAACATTCTGACCTATAACATTACTTCCAGGAATCTATCCTAAGGAAACAGCCAAAAGAAAGGAATAGATATGATGAATGAGTGAGGGTTTTTGTTTCGTGAAGATGCTCATTATCTATAATAGTAAAAAAACTGGAAGCCGTATCAGTGTCTAACCATAAGGGAGGAGACTGAGAACATTATAGGCCCTTAGAGGAATTATTAAAATAGCATTACAATGCTAGTTATGAAGACAATGTGGTAACAGGGAAATCTTTTTTTTTTTCAATTGCCATAATTTTAAATGAAAAAAGTAAAAAAAGTGGGATCTGTGATTATAAAGACATGATGACAATAACATCTCTGTTAAAAGGTGGTAGGATTTGGGGTGCAGCCTTTTCCCTTCACTTTCCACTTTTTGTTTTATTGGGTTTTTTTGTTTGTTTTTGGGGGAGGTAATAAGGTATTTATTTATTTTGATGGAGGTACGGGGGACTGAACCCAGGACTTTGTGCAAGCTAGGCTCTTGCTCTATCACTGAGCTATACCCTCCCTGTCCCTCCACTTTTCACATGTATCATGTTGCTTTTGATGAAAAATAAGTGACTGGGAATGTTAAAGTTGGGCGGCGGGATGGTACCTTGGCTCCATCCACACTGATGATCCGATAGCTGTTCCTCGTGACATCGTAGAAGTAGGAAACCGTGACCGCCTGCTTGCTCGCAGGCACCCAGTTCTTCTTGGTGTTCGGGTCGATCTGGAAGACGTGCGCGCGGGTGGTGAAGATGGGCTGTTCTCTGCAAGTGGAGAGATGGGCACGTGAGTTGATGGAACATGACGTTATGTATAATTTATGATTTCTAAGCCACCTAAGATCTTAATCGTTTATGGGGAAACATACATATGCATGAGAAAAATTAGAACAAGAAACAAGAAGTGAGGAGAAAAAAGAGACACCAGTGGAGTCGGAGTTGTTACTGAAACCCAACAACCTGAGGCTGTGGGGCAACTGACCTAAGGAACAATTGGCTTAAAAGGCAGCTCCTCGTGCAGTGTTTCTGCATCAGGTCAAGTGTCCTGTTCTTTTTCTGACATCCCGTTGGCATTTTTAGGATTTTGCAACAAATTTATTTGGGGGAATTCTGTAATAATTTTAGGATTCTGCAAACCATTGTGACTTCACATTATATTTCTATTAAATACTTCTCAAATTTGCAGCATTTTATGAATAATACATTCATTAATTGACCAAACCTTAAAGTTTTATGTTTCCAACTTTATAAACCTTTGGGTTTTATGTAAAATTTATCAGATCTATCTCTTTTGCTATTCGTGCCTCTGGATTGTTGTGGCTTTTTCACTCTACATGTCTGTAAATTCCTAATGTGATCATTAACCAAATTAACATAGTATCAACGTTTCTTTCTGTTGAGTGGGGAATTAATTAGATCTTGACAATAAGCATTAAGAAATAAGGCAGATGGATAAAAGTGGTAATTGATTTCACTGCATTTCATATTTCAGGGTATCTATTTCACAAAGTAATACAAAATGAATCACAGGCTCATTACAAAATATAATTATTTTTGAAGAAAGTCTTCAGGCAAACTGGCTTGAAAATCCTTTTAAGTGTTCTGAATAAGACAAAATAAGGGGGAAAAAGCCACCAGTATGTAAAAATAATCCTATCATTCATAAAATGCTATAGATTGGATAAGCACTTATTAGAGATAAAAATTAAATCAAAATTAGAAAAATTATTTTTTTAATCCTCACAATGTCAAAGAGATGACATAAAAGAATAGGACACCCAAGTGGATACAAAAATAAAATCAAAAGGGAAAAGTGAATTTTAAATATTCTGGTCTCTGGATGGAGTGGTTTCAGGCAAGCTGCCTCTGAACCCATCCTGACTATAGAAGGCTCATTATTGGAAAGAAAGCTGTTTTCCTAGCAGAGAACTTTTTCCTAGAAAAGCAATTTACTATGCATTTGAGCCTCACGCAAGGGATACTGAATAACACCATGAACACCAGCATGAACCGTCCATTGTGGTTGTAGAGAAATGCAAAAACTTTTTCACGACTATTCCCCTGAATGAATAAAAGCCAAGGGCATGCTCTTCATGCTACCTAAGTGCAGCTGTCTCTAGAGTCCAGCTTTCCAGAAGAATGGACAGAGCCCAGCATTCCCAGCCCCCCTGAGTCTTCCCTTCTAGGTGGTCCCAGGAGCAGGGAAAGTGTCTCTGGGATGTGGGTCACTAGGACGTCTGTCTTCCCTCACCAGTGAGGGAAGTTCACCCACCCACTCAGTCCTAAACTGACACCCAGCTGCAGGGTGACAGCTGCAGAAACAAAAGGAATATTCTCACTGTAATTTCCCCGCATCTGTGGTCCAGAAGGACCAGCCAGTGGGGGAGCGTGCGTGCGCCCGCCTCGTCAAGTCCACACGGGGAAGCCTGACATCTGCACCCCCAGCTGTGCTACTGCAGCCCAGGCTTCCCGTTTTGCTAACCATCCAAGTACAGCATCATAAAGGAAAACACCTGCTCACACGGAGTTCTGCATTTGGAAGAGGAGGGAGCGACTGAAAGGGCAGTAATACAGAAAAGGTTTTCTAAAAAGTCAAGTTATGCAGTGTATATAAATATCAAATCCTGCACACCTGAAACTAATATAATGTTATATGCCAATTATAGCTCAATTTAAAAAAACCTGATTTATGCTAAAATCTCTGTCTCCCCAGACAGAGCACTAACAAGCGGGGCTGGGGCCCACGATCAGGCAGGAGAAGAGCCTCCCAGGGGAAGGGGCCAGGCTTTCGGTCTTCCCTTGTGTCCTCCACACTGAGGAAGGGGGACTGGGTCTGGGTTTTGCACCCTTAGACCAGTGTTCCCTAAACCTCTGATAGGAATGAGCTGGAGCACTTAGGAAAAATACAAGTTTCTTGGCTCCAGCCGGGTTACCACTGCAGGAACCTGGCTATCCAGGGAAGGGGTCTGAGTAGCTCTGTTTTTAACAAGAGCTACAGGTGATTTTTATCCTCAAAGAAGCTGGAGAGAGATTCCCATTAGACATTACCAGATGATCTAGAAAAACATAGAAGTGACCCCCTACAGCCAGCATTGCTCCTCTGGGATGACACAGAAATGACTCCAGGACATCCCACAGCTTGAAGGGGACAACAGAGGGACCAAGGATCGGATCTCTGGGTGCAAAGGATGGGGGAAGGGGTCTGGGGAGGCAGAGGTGCTCTGGTCAGGGCACAGGGCAGCCTATGGTGGCCAAGCAGTGACCTTCAGAAAGCAATGTGTGTCCCTGAGACCTACAGGAGTGAGAATGTGAGGAAAGCAAAGTGGAGAGAGACAGAGGTGAGGACTGGGAGACAAGAGAAGGTGGTAGAGCTTTCCAACCAGGGACAAGGAAAAGCCACCATGAGTCATCTGCTTGGCATGTCTCGGGTCCAGGCGAGTACGCAGACAAGAAGGGTCCCATCTCCAAATCTGTCTGCTTAACTCTGGGGATGGACCAATGTCACTGCAGGTTGCCCTTGGGACCCCAACCAGAAATGCAAGGATGTTGGGACAGTGCCGTGGGCTCAGCTGGCCACACCCTCAGTGGCTGCAGCCCTGGCCACCGTGGTCAGGCCTCTGCAGGGGAAGTGGCTGCTCCTTGTGGAGAGAGGCACTGAGACCCGGGAAGGGAGCTGCGTGTCCTGCAACCCCATTCTGAGGTCGGCACCATGGGAGGAGGTCTAACTCCTGCATTCCTCAGGCCTGGGGCTCTGGGCTAGACAGGGCCAGCCTGCCAGCAGCTGTGTGCCCAGGAAACTACCCACAGTACTGGGATTTCCACACAAATAACCAAGTCTGAGGCCACCAGGGAGTTCTATTTTATTCTTCTAACATTAAAAAATCTAATGGTATTTAAAGAAAAGGCAAAAAAGAAAGACAGGATGGAAAGAAAAGCCAGTTAATATTGAGCTAATATTTAGTTACTAGCCAGCTAATATTTACTGATTATTTGCCACCTACCAGGTTTTACATGTGAGCTCTCATTTAGGATCACAATGATTCTATGGGGAGGGTGCCCACAGTGGGAAATGGACCTCAGAGAGGCCAAGGACCTACCTTGGGTTACACAGTGAGTAAGGGGCAGATCTGAGACTTGAAGTTAGTTTTAAGTGACACAGATAACCTCCCTCTTAACCATTACACTCTCTTTCTAAAAGTAACAGTTTCTGATGGGACTCCCAGTGATCTCCACCATGGTCTTCACGCCCCTGTGTGATCCCCTCCCTGTAAGCATGGGTGGGACCTGCGACTTGCTTTTAACCAACAGAATATGGTGAAGGTGACAAGATGTCACATGTGCAAACAGATTACAGGGAACTGTGACTTCTTTCTTGCTCGCAGACTCTCTCTTGCTGGCTTTGATGAAGCAGGTTGCCGTCTCAGGGAGGACCACCCTGCAGGAATTGAGGGTGGCCTCCAGCAAGAGAGGAATGGAAGCCCTTAGCACAACAAGCCTGAAGAACTGAAATTCTGCCAACGACCACTGAGAATCTTATCTTTCCGCACTCAAGCCTTCAGATACGACCCCAGTCTTGGCTGGCACCTTGACGACACCTTCTCAGAGACCTTGAAGCAGAGGCCACAGCTAAGCCATTCCCAGGCTCTTGACCTACAGAAATGTGTTTTGTTTTAAGCCACTATGTTGGTGGCACTTTATTACCCAGTGATAGGTAACTAACATATTGACCTTCACAGAAAATTTACTGCACACCTAGTAGATTGTATATGTTCTCATTTACCCTCTGGACAGGGCTGTGAGTGGGTATCATTATCTACATAGAAAACTGGGGGTCACAGGCCGATTTCAGGCAACTTGGAAAACAAATCTTTCCATTTTTATGGCCAAAATCAGAGTACAAACCTCACCACGAAATTCAGAAAAGCAGACCCCAACTCTGAAAGCACTGCCCTACCTGAGAAAGTAAAAGAGCTGGAACTAGGACACAGAAGTCAGTTCCTGTATGTGTGCAAATCAGTATAAATAGAAAAATTCAAGAGAGGCAGAACTTTCCAAGTCAGGAGGCCATCTCTCCTTCCCAGCAGGGAAAAGCTGAAGAGACTGTATATCAGAGAACAGAAACTACCTTCATACCCAATTTTATTCTCCTTTCTCTAGTGTTTGATGCTTAGGGAGTATATTTCAAATATACTCCCATTCCTTCTTCAGTGCTTTAAATAGAAAGCAGATGTTTCCGGACGGCAAAACGTTTCTTTAGGCAGACAATATAACCCACTGTTCCCTTGCATAGTCTTTTTAGAGCTGAATAAACACCAATTGCTGCTCATTGAACACATTTTGGAACCTGACAGTAATTGTCCCCAAGAATAATTAGACACTCTGTGGAACACATGTATGTTTGGAATATGAAAACCACTCGGCAGAGACCACTCCTGCTTTGAACGATTTCTGGCTTTGTGTGAAATGATTCTGCAAAGAACTGGCATGATTACTTTTTTCACGAAAAATTTAAAAAAGAAAAATATTTTATCATAATCCTTCACTTGCAATGCTCATCAGGCTTTTCCTGATATGCACATGTAAAAACCTCACGATTCTTATTATTCCTACTTCTATTTGATTTGAATTAAAACAAACCATTCAAACATTATTTTACAGTCATTTAAAGTGTTTCAAAGTCTCATAGGATGCCCTAATTAGTTTATCTGCGTTGAGTCTTGAATCCTTCCAAACATCATTCCTACAGCACCAAGAGAAAGGCCTGCCCCCAACCTCGAGGGGCGCGGCATTGCCCCCCTCAAGTTTCAGAGGCCTTCCCTGGCTCTATGCCCCACAGAACCAGCTCCAGGTGCATCAGAATAAGCCACAGGCCCCTGACCACCTGGCCCTGCCCCTTGCCAGACAGGCTCTGCTGCTTTTCTGTTAGCACTTTCAAAGCACCTGCGTTTTCACATGACCAGGCACATGCCCTTCGCTGGGCCTAAAATGTCCCTCCCCCGTGGCCAGCCAGAAGGGCTCCTGTTAAGTCCTCTGAGTCCTACCATAGCATCTTGAGACCTCTAATTTGTGCTCTCAGGATACAGGCCCTGGACTGAGCGCCTGTCATGAGGGACCAGAGCACGGGCTCACCAGGCTCTTAGGCTTTGTTCTAGAAGGTCAACAGGCCCCTAGCTGGCAGGGTCAATCGTCAGAGCCTAGGACAAAGATCTGGGGGAAAAAGGAGAAAACGGACAAAAGGTTCTAGCATATTCTTCCATGCAAAGAACTTAACTAATCAGTATACTGTGGTTCTACCTTCGTACAAAATCCCCATAATAAAGTTATCATTATTTGCAGATCTAGAACACCCAAGAAAATTAACTGAAAAAGTGAATATGAATAATAAAATTCAGTAAGGTGGCTGGGTGTAAAATTACTAATAAAAATGAAATCAATAGCCTTTCTATATACACAAATAACCAGATAGCCAATATAATGTATTTCTTTAAATTTCCATTTATAGTCAGCAGCCAAAAAGATAATTTCTAGGAATTTGTTTAAGAAGTAAGCAAGATCTGTACTAAAGAAAGAAAGAAAGAAAGAAAGAAGAAAGAAGAAAGAAAGAAAGAAAGAAAGAAAGATAACATGTCGGGCATGCAAAAGAAAACTTTAATAAATAAGACATCCTGTTCTTAAATGGGAAAAGTCAATACGAAGACATCAATTTCCCCTAAATTAAAACACACATTTAACAAAATACAAATGCCAACAGAATTATTTTTAGAACTAGAAAGGTTATTCATGTGGAAAACTTAACATGAGAGGATAGCCAAGAAAATTCTGAAAATGAAGGGCAACGAGGAGGTTTAGCCACATCAGACTTTGAAATATATTTACTATAAAGTTACAGCAAATGAAATGAGGCAGTATTAGCAAGTATATAGATAGACTAACGGAATAGAACAGAATCCAGAAACAGAATCCCAAGGAATTACATATACGATGTAGGCAGTACTACCTATCAGTGGGGACCAGGAATCATTCCATAAGCCCTGTTAGAACAATGGTCTAGCAACTCCCTGGGGAAAACCTGCAGCTGCTGGACCTTAGCCACAAGTCTGTCTCCTTGCCTAGTCTGGGCCCCTTCAAGTGGGTCACAGCAGATCCATTTAAGTTATTTAAGTTATTTCTACCTGCCCCCAAACTGCCCAGATTAACAAATCTGATAAATAAGAGATCTCACGTCAGTCACATCTGTCACAGATCTTCCTGCTCCACTGAGTGGGGATTCCCTTTTTGGGTCACATTTACATCAGGGAATAGAATGAGGCGAGGACCCCTGATGAACGCCGACAGGCTTTCCTGATGACACTACCTTATATCGTACAGGGCTTGACAGTTTTTCAGGAGCTCTCAGCCCACATTCTTCTGGGGGTCTCCAGTGATGTGAGTTTGACTAGGCTCCGGGACTGGTTCACAGGCTGAGGGCTGCCCCAGGGGGCCCATCAGGTCCTACTGCTATGTGCTTTGGTAGAGGGTCTGTCCTCTCCAAAAGGGGTAGTGGGTCCAGAGCAGTGAGTGTGGATCCCGACAGTTGGGAGGGGGAGAGGGGCAGAATTTCAGAAAAGCAAATCTGCAATGGAAGACAAATATTTGCATGGGGTGGGTAGGGGGCTTCTCTGAGGATGCAGGCTAGGTAAACAGATTATGGGAGGACGAGACCAAGGACAGGATAAAGGGAGAATTTAAAACACAATTTAAAGCCAGCAATATTGCAATGCCGTCTCGTGTTCAAATGGCACCCTTTTACTCCTATACAGAAACCCCCTCCCTCCCTCACACATCTCCTTCTACCCCAGCCCAGAGCCCAGAAAATCTGCGGGATTTAGCAGGTGAGGTGGAAATGACCCTTCAGGCGTGAGCAGTCTGCTCAGAGACCAGCAGGTGCTACTTGTGGTTATAGGAATGTGGAGGTGGGTGGTGGTGGCAAGAGATGAGAACTGAGGGTGGGCTAAAGCCAGACAGCCATGGTCTGAGAAATCGGTCTTGATCTTGGGGACCACCGCCTCCAACTGTGCTCCATGGAAAATTTATGTCAAAGCTATTTTCTCTCCCAAATACATTCCAAGAAATGTATATGTAGGGAAAATGTTAAATGCACTTGGACAGTTGTTCTCATAATTATGTGTTATCACTGTTAAGCAATTGTGTTCACTGCCCAAGACTGCTGGGAAATCACGTGTGATGCACCCACATCTATCATTTGAGCAACACATGGGCATGTGATCTGCACTTACAAACTTGCCACCACCTTGACAGGCACCTTCCATGCGTGATGTTTCACTGATGGAAGGGTTTCAACATATACTTGTGATTTTATTCCACATGTGGCATATTGAACATTTATACTAAAAAAACTCATTCCACTTGGATCTATGGTGGAAAACAGGAGTTTTAAACAACAACAAAAAAAGCAGAGTTTTATGATTCATGTGCTGTGAACACCAAAAGCCAAGAATCAGAAAACATCCAAGTGATGATTTCTAAAAAACTAGGTGGCAAGCTGCCAAGTCATAAGGATTAATGATTCCTGGGACAGTTAATTCAAGAGAGGGCAAAATATTGCCGAAGGAACAGTTTGTGCTCTTCCTTTTGCTGTAACACGTCTGTGCACAGAGATTTTCCTATTACACTGCAATGAAAACAAAACACAGAAGGCTTTACGCCGTACCTGAAGATACGACTTGGCAACATCATTCCTAATATTAAGCAGATGAGATTTTCTTATAGAAAATGGAAAAATAATGTCCTCAGTTTTAAATGTTGAGGGCTTTTGCATTCATCTATAGTCAAAATAAAATGGGGAGAATGGGGAGCGACTGCTAACGGGCTCTGGGTTTCTTTGAGGGGAAAAATATTCTAAAATTAGACTGTGTTGAGGGTTGCACAAGCTCTGAATACAGTTTCAAAAAATTGATGGATTGCATATTTTATATAAGTAACCTGTAAGGTGCATGAATTATATCTCAGTAAAGCTGTTTTGTTTTTTTTAAACATCAAACGTGGAAGAGGCTAAGAGAGAAAAAAGACCTGTTTTCTGGCTTGAGCAGCTGAGAGGAAATGTGAGTCATAACGATGGCCTATGGACCATCTAGAAGGGACGTTAGAAGGTCAATGGGATCCCTTTTTGGGGTGACTCTGCAGAGTTAGAAGATCAGACTGGGGAACCCACTACAGCAGCTGAGTAGAAATCACAGGTGGATGAAATCTCTCAGGGAGAGACCACCGGGAGAGAGGAGGAGAGAGACAACCTAACGGGGTGGGGGTGGGCACCTAGGACAGGGGCAGGAGGAGGAGCCATCCTCAGAGATGAAGACCAGGGGCCAACATCATTAAAAAGTCCACAAATGATAAATGCTGGAGAGGGTGTGGAGTAAAGGGACCCCTCCTACACTACTGGTGGGAATGTAGTTTAGTGCAGCCACTATGGAAAACAGTATGGAGATGACTTAAAAAACTAAAAATGACTTACTCTTGATCCAGCAATCCCACTCCTGGGCATGTATCTGGAGGAAATTTTAATTTGAAAAGATACATGCACCCCAGTGTTCACAGCAGCACTATTTACAATAGCCAAGACATGGAAGCAACCTCCATTGACAGATGACTAGATAAAGTTGTGATATATATACACAACAGACTACTACTCAGCCATGAAAAAGAATGAAATAATACCATTTGCAGCAACATGGACGGACCTGGGGGGGTCATCATACTAAGTGAAGCAAGTCAGAAAGAGAAAGAAAAATACCATATGATATCAATTATATGTGGAATCTTAAGAAAAAGATACAAATGAACTTATTTACAAAACAGAAACAGACTCACAGACATAGAAAACAAACTTATGGTTACCAGGGGGAAGGGGGTGGGAAGGGATAAATTAGGAGTTTGAGATTTATAGACACTAACTACTATATATAAAATATATGAATAACAAGTTTATACTGTATAGCACAGGGAACTATATTCAATATCTTATAGTAACCTATAATGAGAAAGAACATGAAAATGAATATATGTATGTATATGCACGACTGAAACATTATGCTGCACACCAGAAATGGACATATTACAAACTGACTATACTTCAATTAAAAAAAAAAAAAAAAAGAAGTCAGGGGCCAGGAACGCAACCAGAGAGCAAGGAAAGAGTGCTCCAACTCAAGAGTCCTCTGGATCCTTCAAGCCGACAGACCTTTCCAAAAAACCATCTGACTTCATATCATGTTACCAGCCACCCTGCTGCCCCACTTGTACCAGGAAAGGGAAGCAAAGAAATACATACCAAAATGATTTAACAGTTCGTCATTTTGTCCCAGGAATATAACAGGGTTTGATTTTAACTTTGTCAGGGCTCCTTCTACCTGTTAGAGACAGAGTTGAAGAAGAGGAGGGATGCTCCACAAAACCATGCTCGTCTCTTCTTCAGGAGTAAGAGGGGAACTGGGTCAGGCTGCAGAACAGCACACACTCCCTAGGGGCTCCTGATCGTCTCTGTGACCTTGGCCAAGTCACTTCCCTCAAGGGGCTGTTAAGATTCCCACTTCAAGGGACTGTTAAGATTAAATGTGACCGCGTGTGCGAACTGCTTTTTTGTTGTGAGTAGCAACCTGTGGAAGGAATATTATAACACGTTAATTGCAGGTGGGGGTAATTCTGGGAGGACAATCCCTTTTCCAGCTTGGCTCAACGTGCCCAAAGAGACCTAGCTCTCTCTCCCTGTTACTGGGAGAAAATTAAACAAAAAAAAAATCTTCAAAAAGAATAACTGTGTACTCTCATAATTTAAAAAACTCTTTCAAGTTTAAAACATTCAGAAGCCTGGGACTTGTTCTCTCCTCTACTGGCACATCAGCACTAGTCATGGCAAACTGGTCTCGTGGTCCATTTTCCTCTTTTGAGTCCCTGGGTAGCAGCAAGGGGGAACCTAGTACCATTTCTAGAAGCCAACCCTGGTGAAGTATCTGGATTACCACTTCAAATTTGGGTTTAGGGGGAAAGAGCTCTTTTTGTTTTCCTAGAAACCATTTGTTTAAAATTAGAATTGCATGGTGCGAAGGGGCTGGTAACTTGCCAAGTCAATTGCAAAAGGTGTAAAACACAAAACCAGAGGTGTAGACATACCTCAAAAGAGCATTTGTGATGTTTTCATTTACACTATTCAGTTGATCTCTCAGGCTAATAGATGTTTTATGTGTGTCTTACAACAAAACTTTCTTTACAAAAATGGGTGGCAAGTATAGAGTTGTCAGATTTGGCATACGTGCTCGTGCACACACAGAAATACAGAACTTCTGGCTAAATTTAAATTTCACACTGAACAATGGACAACTTTAAAATTATTTTTATTGCACTATAATTCAGATGTCTTAAAACTCACCCCTTTAATGTGTACAGTTCAGTGGTTTTCAGTTTATTCACAGACTTGTACATCCATCACCATCAATTTCAGAGCATTTTCATCACCCCTAAAACCCCATACTCATTAGCAGTCACTCCCATTCTCTGCCACCTCCAGCCCCAGGAAACTCCTGATCTACTTTTGGTCTCTATGGATTTGCCTGTTTGGGACATTTCATATAAATGGAATCATACAACATGTGGCTTTCATGTCTGGCTTTTTTTCACTGAGCACAATGTTTTCCAGGTTTATCTATGATGCTGCACATATCAGAGCTTCACTCCTTCTTGTGACTGAATATTAGTCCATTCTGTCTCTCCATTCATCAGTTGATGGACATTTGCACTGGAATCCTTTTGGCTGGAAGAGCCACCTTTTGGCGATTAGAAATAATGCTGCCACGAGTATCTGTATCCTGGATTTACGTGAACATATGTTTTCTTGGCTCTTGGGTGTACACCTAGGAGTGGAATTGTCATATGGTCAGATGGTAACTCTACGTTTACCTTTTAGAGGAACTGCCAGGCTTATTTCCAAAGAGGCTGCACCATTCTGCGTTTCCACCAGCAGTGTAGGAGAGTTCCAACTTGTCTGCATCCTTGCCAAAACTTGATATTGTCTGTCTTTTTCATTATAGCCCTCCTAGTGGGTTTGAAGTGGAGGCTAACAGACACAGCACGTCTCTAGAGGAACCATCGTGTACCTAACTGAAGGTGACCTACATACACCCTAGGCAGACAAGATGTGTACCCACTCCGTGCCTCCACTGCCTTTCTTGGGTTGCTGCTGTCCCAGGGACAAACCCACTCACACTAGGCTGCCCATTTCAGGGTCTCTTATTAACAGGAAATTTTTTAATGCTTTTAGAAATAATTGAAAACACAGAAAATGGGGGTTTAGAGAGAGACCAGAAAGGAGTTCGGTAAATACTGAAGCAGATGGTTTTTATGTAAGGCAACCTTGGGAGATACAAGCAAACCTGTAGACAGTGGGTGGGGCCATATTTCAAAGACTAGGAGGATGTCCTCCTGGGCTATACCATCCTCCACTTGTCTGGAGTGGCCTGGACAGAGCTGACGCTCAGCCTCCCCGTGACCTGGAGAGAGGTGGTCATAGACGTCCCGCCCCCAGTGCCTCAGGAGCCCGTCCACTGTTCTCACTTTGCCTCCAAGTTACTCTGGCCATCCCGCAGAGGCTTAAGCTACAAGAAGAGAGCTCCAAATCCTTCTAGAACTTCTCCTGTGCAGCTGGAAGCCCCTTGGCTGCTCTTGGCCACTGGTGCCTGCTGGTAGGGCCTGAGAGCCTGACCTAGTACCCACAGCCCAGAGCACACCACCTTCCTGCCCGCTTGGCTCGGCCACCTTCCTAGCTTCTGACGTGTCACCCCACCGCCACAGCAGCACTCCCTCAGTCCACCTTCCTTACTGCCACAGAAGCCACTGTCAGAAGAGTAAAGGACAACAGACAGACAGTGGATTACATGGTGGAGCTTTGTGTGCCTTAGGAAGCGGTTCTGCCTGAACCCTTTTCCCTGGACTCCGAGGTTCAGTCTCCCCACAGGGCAGAGTCCCTCAGCCTGGCTCCCTGGGGCATCTCAGGTGCCATCTCTTCTGGTCATCTGTTCAGAAAGTGTGCTGGGATTGTGGGAAACAGCTTGGCAATTCCTCAAAAAGTTAAACACAGAACTACCATGTGATCCAACGATTCCACTTCTAGGTATATGCCCAAAAGAAGAACTGAAATCCGGGGCACAAATACCTGTGCGCTCATTCTCATAGCAGCGGTATTCACAATAGCCAAAAGGTAGAAACAACACAAGTGTCCACCAGCAGATGAAAGGATAAACAAAAGATGTTATATACATACAATGGAATACAGTATTCAGACATAAAAGGAACGAAATTCTGATCTAGACTACATCACAGATGAACCTTGAAAATACTATGCTCAGTGAAATAAGCCAGACACAAAAGGACAAATACTGTATGATTCCACTTACATGAATCAAACAGTCAAATTCATAGAGACAGAAAGTAGAATGGTGATTACCAGGGGTAGGGGGCAGGAGAGAACTGAGTGTTACTGCTTAACGGTACAGATCTGCAGTTTGGGAAGATGAAAAAGTCCTGGAGGTGGATGGTGGTGATAGGTGCACAACACTGCGAATGTTCTCAGTGCTGGGGAATTGCGAATACACTTAAAGATGGTTAAAATGATCAACTTTATGTTGGGTATGTTTCCAACAACAGCAGCAGAGTGTGCTGAAAGCAGGGCCTTGGGGGACAGGGCGGGGAGGTGCACATAGCAGGGGCGAGGTGGGCCAGCGGGAGGGAAGCCTGCCTACAGCCAGCCTGGGAGCGCTGAGCTTCTAGGGGGGAGCTGTCCACCGCGCCCAGTGGCTCGAAGGAGCCCAGGAGCTGCACCCGCAGAGGGCCCAGAGACAAAAATGTCCACGGCACTTGCAAGCAAGCTGTACCTTCTCAGTAGAAAAGCACTGTGACTAAAACAACAAGAGGGTTTTCAACATCAAATTGCAAAGACTTAAAAATAAACCAACTGCCTGCTTAAAGAGTTCTGGGGATGGATTAGTGGTGACGGTTGTACAGCAATGCGAAAGCACTTAATGCCAGTGAAGTGCACACTTAAAAATGGTCAAGATGGTCCATCATATGTTGTGTACATTTTACAATAAAAAAAAAAAGATTAAAAAAAAAATCCAGCCTGCTAGAGCAGAACGCATCTGTCTCTTTTACACCACTAATGAGGTGTGACTGGATAGAACTCTCTGGGAGGCAATTTATCATTTTGTATCAAAAGCTTTAAAACTGCATCCTCCTGAAGCCAACAACTCCACTTCCAGGAAGCTAGTCAAGGGTAATAAATGAGCATACACAAAGGTACGCAGGCAGAGCTGTGTATTAAACACACACACACACACACATCCCTCTTGTAAATCACCTAAATGCTCCAACGTGAGGTGAGGGCTTGTTTAAACAAAGCATAATATACCCATGTGAGAAATACCATTCAGCCTGTAAAAACTGTAGTGTTTACTAACATGGAAAAATGTTTTTTTTTTCCTTTACCCATAATGATTTATTCTCTACTTCATTAGATTATAGTTCAATGATTTATATCCAGAAGTTACAGAATAAAAAGGCCAGCAAGCATTGCTGAGTCCAGCCTGTGTCCCCTTTCCTTCTGAACAGAACTAGCTGGGCCTTGAAGGACTTCAGCATCACTGAAAATCTCTTTTTTTCAGAGAAAACAAACAAAACAAAGAACTCATAGATTCCAGAATTCCATCAAAAGCTAGCCCACACTAGGACTGTGGACATTAAGGATATATACAGTATTAAAGTGAGAAGAGCAGGTTGCCAAAAAAGCATCGTACTATGCTCCCATCTTAATAAATACGCATACGAATTTAAATATGTATCAACTTAGCAAATATTTAAGAGGCAGCTCCACAGAATTGCTGCACTGAGCACTAGGAACATCCCAGGAACAAGACCACCATGGTCTCTGTCTCAGAATCCAGGAAGCTCCGTCCCCACTTACGGCTGAGCACCTGTGTGTGCATGAGAAAGATGATGGAGTGGGGACCACAAAGCTGGGGTTTTCTCTGGCGAGGGAGGGACAGGTTTACTGAACACATGCGAGGCGAAGACAATGAGCCTTCCTGCACCATGAAAAAGTGCTTGGGCAGGGGTGAAGCCAGTGTCTCAAGCTACAGGTCACATGTAGAACCACCCGGATGAAATAAGACAGGTGTGACAGGACTCCACATGCCACGGGGGATGGAGGGGTAGCTACTCTGGAGGACTTTGTGCAGCACAGTGCCTACAGTGAATATTATACCGTATATTTAGAATTTCACAAAGAGAGTAGCTCTTGTGTTAAGTGTTCTTAACAATATGCACACAGATAATAAGCAAGGAGGCCAAGAGGAAGCTTCTGGAGGGAAAGGATCTGTTTATAGACTGTGGTGATGGTTTTGCAGGCATGCTCTTACCTCCAGACTCACTACTTTGGGTACGTTACATACGTACAGCTTTCTGTATGTCACGTACATCTCAGTATTGTGGTTTTTCTTAAAACGCTTAAGTGACAAGGGAAAAGAAATGACAGAAGCTGGGTAGGGCTTTAGCACCAAAGGAACTGAGCCTCCACGGTGCCTTCTCAGCGCCCAGGTGCTCGGCTGGGAATCTCCAAACCACAGGCTGCTCTGGAAAGAGCCAGAGCCCCCGCTTTTAGTGGTTGTTTGGGCTGGTTAATCCACTGGTTTCCAACCTTGGGACCAAGAAGGAGCCATTTATTATCCGTCTCTTCCCTGTGGACCCCATTTGTTGAAAGATTTTGTCCTTCCAGGCAGTATTTATGAAAGAATAATTTGTTTTCTCACTTCTTTATTGACCGAAGTCACATACAACTGCCAAATAGCTTTTTAATCAGCAGGATTTCACCAAGGTGGCCTCAAGATAGGACTCCAGCCAAAGAGGAAGGTCCATTAGTTACCTGCTCAAGCAGCCCAAAGCAGAACAACTGCCCTTTGTCTGGGGGAAATCATGAAATAGCTTGAGCACTGGTTCCTGCTCTCCCAGGCCACTGGGTAGGAAATGCTGGACAGTCATCTCCTTTGCACCCAAGGACACTGCACATGACACCAAAGACATAGGCAGGGAAGCACAAGCAGGGAGGATCTGCCTCTGTGGGGATCGCAACAAGTCCCAGCATCATGTAAGGGAGCAGTGACGTGTTTAGCATTTAACAGTACAAGGCTGAAGCACTATACATCTTAAGGGAAGGAAACCTAGCAAATAAAAATGAATCCATTGTTCTAGGGCCACAGTGAGTTTACAGAAATAATGCACCCCCCTCTAGCCTTCTATTTGCTGCAATCCCACGCACATAGTAGGTCCAAAATATTTGCTATACTTAATTATTTGGCTTTGATGTAACGTGGAAATTATGTCAGATGTACCCAGCAAAGCAAAACTCCTTTCTATTATTTCCCACAATGTCCAGGGCAAGAGTGCAACCAGCTTATCTGGTCCAAAAGGACAGGTGTGGGGGCCCTGAAGCAGGCCTCCTTCAGTCCCTGGGAGTGTCCTGGGGACAGCTGTCAAGGCCAGAGTTCTGCAGAACTGGACCATACGCTCTGTGGAGCAGCTCAGTTGGGGGCATGGAGAACATGTGGGCAGTGGATTCCCAAGGAAACAGGGGGCTGAGAGGAGGCAGGGCTGCTGGAGCATCCAAGTCCAGACCTCTAGCAACACTCATAAAAGCCCTTCAGAGTGGGGGAGGTATAGCTCAGTGGTAGAGCAACGCTTAGCATGCATGAGGTCCTGGGTTCAATCCCCAGTACCTCCATTAAATAAATAAATAAACTGAATTACCTATCCCCCACCAGAAAAAAGCCCTTCAAAAATCTAACACTTGGTCCTAGGGACAGAATGATGAATGAGACGCCATCCTGGACAGCACACACTGGCAGTGACGCTGAGTGAGGACAGGGTGTAGAAAGCCAGCACCTGAGGGTGCAGACCTAAGGGCTCAGGGATGGCAGGGATCCTTGACCTTGTTGGGACAGTACCCATAAGCCACACGACAGGACAGCATGGTGCTCAGACTCCCTGCCCACTCATTTCCATGCTCTACTTGAACATGGGACTTGCTCATTCTGAGTTCTTCTCCTTGAGCTTTTCTACACGCTCACTTCTACAGCTTCAAGAACCATCTCTATGTGATGACGCCCAAATGTCTGTCTCCAGCCCAGGTGTCTCTCCTGAACTCAGTGCCCACGCCTTACCTCCCTGCTGCTGCCCTCCCTGCAGCCCTGTTTCAGGGACTCCCACCTTTGTATCTGCCAGCATGGCAGAAACTCGGGAGTCTCATGCCAGCAGATGGCACAATCACAGGATCAGCTCTGGTCTCTGACCTCTCTTCCCAGCCATGTCCTCCAACTGGCCACGGGTGTGCTGAGCCACGGATCTGCACGGCGCAGAACTCGGAGGGTGCCAACCACTGTGTGCTCAGAAAAGATCCGCACACAGACTGTCAACTGCCTGGCAAAGGGTAGACATCTGGAAGGCGTCTTGAGAAAGAAGTGGCTTTTTTCTCATTTGTACAAAGATGTCATTGGATTGGGAGGAAGCAGCTTGTTGACAAAGGGATCTCCTCCACCCTTGGGTGCAGAGCAGAGCCTGGGGCAGCTGGAGTGCCCAGGCGGGTCACTTGTGACCAAGAGCAGCCTTGTCCACTTACCACATGCTGTACAAATATTTTCCATGTGTCCCTGTCATTAAAAAGATTGGGAAATGCTGACCTCGCTTACAATAGCCTCTCTCTGTTTCTGGATCTTTTGTGTCAGCACATAAACAAGCTCAAGTTTCTCCCATTGGTACCAGACCTGTAAGTCAGGCGTGCCTGCCCCGCCCAACATCCCATTCTGCTCTCAGGTCACTGCTCGTCAATACGGGATCCTGGAGGACCAAGGCCCAGTAATGGGGATGGGCTAAATGAGCCAATTAACCACCTCCCTCCAGAGTTCTGCCATCTTTCTCATACCCGGGGCGCCTCCCCGCATTACATATAATTATACATCACTAGTCTAACAATTTAGTTCTTCAATTCTTCCGACAAAGAGGCTTCACGGGTCAAACTGACCTCAGATTCCAGCATTACTTCCAAAAAAAAAAACCCCAAAAGTCAGCCAGGAATTAAATAGAATGTCCAGTCCAGGAAGAGTTCAGTTGATATATTAATACAATAGAGTACTACGTCAGCATTTAAAAAGAGAACACGACTGTGACTGTATAAATATTGTTCCCTGCAGAGCCAAGAAATGTGCCGGAATGATATTTCCTTCCGTACAGTTTCAACGTCAAGGGACAAGTGCTCCTCAGAGGAAGACGTTCCCAGCATCCAGGCCAAAAAGAAGCTTCTCCTCCCTCCCCGTCTCCCACTGTTCAACAGCAGGCAGCACCTTTGTGCGCTTCACGTTTGGAACACATGCTTGTGATCATTTTTACTTTTTGTGGAGTTTTTCTATTGCCTTCTTTTTTCCTGTTGAGAAAAGAAACACAGCCCACCTTCCTGTAACCCTAGGGCCTTCCCGCTTCTTGTTCATTCTGAATGTTGCCTGGAATTCCTTCTGGTCTCGGTCCTGGAGGTAGTATTCTTGGAGCCAAAGGCTTCAAGTTCTAACTTGGACTGGGTGCTTCTGAGGCCCTCCCCACAGCCGTCAGTCCGGGAGTTCTTTTCCTTAGGCTCCCAGAAGCTACCGAGTCTCTTTTTGCCCCAGCTGCCTCCTTCGTATTCTTGACCCGGGTTTTGCTGGTGCAGACCCTCATGGTGGGTGGGAAGTAAGGTTTCTGTCCTTGCACACCTGTAACTGCCCTTCCTCTCCCCCTGACTCTTGATTGGTTTGGTGAGGGATTCCTAGGGCCGTGTGACTGGGTGGCTTAAAACAACAGTATCTTATTCTCTCACAGGGTGGAGGCCAGAAGTCCGAAAGCAGTTTCACTGGGCTAAAACCTAGCTTGTCAGGAAGGCTGAGCTCCCCCCAAAGGCTCTAGGTGAGAATCTGGTTCCTGGCCTTTTGCTTCCAGGGTTACATTCCTCGACCTCCTCCTCCGTCTTCAAAGCCCTCTGCTGAGGTCCTCACGTGGCCCCCTCTTTTGTCTGTGTGTAGTAAAATCTCCTCCTGCCTCTCCCTCGTAAGGACACTTGTGACTGCATTAGGGCCACCGGGATAATCCAGGATAATCTCCTCATCTCCAGACCCCTCCCATAATCACATCTAAAGACCCTTTCACCACATAAGGTAACACGTACAGGTTCCAGAGATGTGGGCCTGATAGCTAAGGGGGACACTTTTCAGTCTACCACACTGTATATAAAATTTTTTTCCAATGGTTAAAAAATTATTTTCCCTCAGAGCCTTGAAGGCCTGGCTGTACTATTCATTGTCTTGCATCCACGTTATCTGATTAGATGCTGATTTTGCTGGCTCTCCCTATTCCTGACTCCTCACTGCCAGAGCTCCACGCTCCCTCCCTAGCTGATCTGACCTAGTGGTACCAAGGCTTCAAACACCGCCCATCAACCCCGGGTCCGTGCTGGACCAAGGAAGGCTTTAGTCTCGAACGCCAGCACCCACACTCCCAGCCTTGCCTCTGCCAACGAAGTTCACTTGTCCTCATCTTCCCCTAATAAACACAGTGTCCCTGAGACCTTCAATTAAAGTTCCAGCTTTCAGAGGGGGCGGGGTGTAGCTTAGTGGTAGAGTGCATGCTTATCATGCATGAGGTCCTGGGTTTAATCCCTAGTACCTCCATTAAAAAATAAGCAAATAAGTAAATGTAATTACCACCACCCCCGAAAAAAGTTCCGGCTTTTAGCACCCCGTCTCATTCCTGCCCTGGGATGGACCTGGGGGCTTGGTTAGAGGCTCCCTGGGGTTCTGCATGGCGGGCTGGCCCCCACCACGTGTACTCTGGTCTCCTCTACTATGACATGGCCCTGCCTCCACCTGCTTTCCATCATCCAGAAACTTGTTGCAATCGTTCAGCTGCTGCTAATTCCCTCCCATTCACTTTACCGTCATAGGGTTATGCTTTTAATAGTCTCTTTATTATCACTTTAATGGGTTCTGGGGAGACAAGGTATAAGTAAGTGCATGTGCTGAATCCTCCGTCTTGAACTCTGAGTTAATCTCATTAATTTTTCAGTTATAACTTACATATGCTTAAAAGATAACAGACATCCTATTCTAAGCCCCTGATCCATGGGCTCCTGTTGGCGGGAAGTAGGGGTGGGCACGGCCAGGTTCAGGCTTACACCGCAGCTTGTCACCTCCCACCCGCCTCCGACACACACAGACCTTCCTCGTCTGAGCACCGCGGCTCCTGACACAGATCTGCCAGCACAAGTTATGGAACTGGAGACCTGCATGTGGGTTTCCTCTTTCCAGGATTTTTTTAAAAAAGCAAATTACTTCTGTGGCCTTCCTGTAATGCCAGGATACAGGCATTGGGACATTAAATGACGAGAAGGTACAACTTTAAATGGGGAACATCTTTTGCAGGTTTCATGAGCCCAAGAGAACCTTTTTACTCAAAAGCAAAGTCTGCCTGGTACATCCCTGCTTTACAAAGGCTCAAGTTTAAAAATAAACACGGGCATTTGAAGGAGCACAAAAATAGTTTGTGCCCGCAGCTCCGCCAAGCCCCACGGCACTAACGGTATATGCTGGCTCAGGAGGAGCTGAGAGAGGCCATGCTGAACTGAAAGTTCACCCTTGTGAGCCTCGAACAAGCAAGACACGAGTAAAGGGAGCCTTTTTTGTGCTTGATTGCCTTGTACGATACAGTGTCAAATGCACCCCATTCAGACCAGCCACAGGCGTCCACCTTGTCTAGCTATTCAAAAAAGGGCTGTGAAGGCAGCCCTGGAGCTGAAATCCGAGACCTCACCCAGCCTCTGTCTCCATTCGACTTTGTGGCCTCCTCCCCATCAATCCCTGTACCAGCCTCCAGGATTAACCAAACAGAAGCTCCTGCTCATCCACACCTGTGCCATCAGGTAGGCTGTGCCTTCCCCCAGAATGCCTCTTGCACATGTCCACCCCCTATTCAGTCGACTGGCACTGGACAGAACCCTACCATCTTTCAAGGCAAAGTGCAAATCGGTCACCTCTTCCATCAGAGGCACCTGGCTCCATCACTACCCCCAGGTCTCTCCCTGGAGCCCAGCTTTCTGTATCTTCTTTGTGGTCCTCATATTATTCTGCCTTGTCTTTGGGTAGCTACACCTCGAGGTGTTGTACACCTCAAATGGGGCTGTAAGCCCCCCTGGGCAGGAATCAGGTCTTCATTTCCTGAGCCCCTGTAGCACCTTGATAGAAGAGGTGCTTGAAGTTGTGGCCCAAAGCTTTGAGGGAACCCAAGTCGCAGGAGAACCACAGTGATGCACTGCCAGCTAATGTGACCCTGTGAAATTCCACAGGGCAAACAAGCAGATCTTTGCTGGACAGTGGTGGGAATCCTTGTCTACAGGACAAATGCTAGGGAATGTTCTCCTCCCAGGCACGCGTGCATTTGCGTGCACACACACACACACGGGCCTGCAGAGATACACTGACCCTCTCAGCTCCACCAGGACAGCTGGAGGCCCAGCTTATGGCTTCCCCACCAGCAGCTCCTCCCTTCACCCCAGGTGCTGCACAAATGACTTTTCCCAACGTGCCCTGCCTGACCTGAAAGCACAGCTTTACTGGGGCGAGCTTAAGGGCTGTGACTACATCTTCTGTGCCATGTCACAGCCAGAGCCTGGCACCCAGAAAATGTGTCTTAACAAAGGACTGAGAGAGAAGGGTGCACAGAGAGACAACAAAAGGGTCGGAGCAAACACCCAGTCAAGTTCCAGTTATACTTCTTTGGGCTGAAAAGAAATGTACAGAATATAGGTAGGTCTTCAGTAGATAGAATTAAGTGACTCTTGGAAGAACGACACGTTTTCCTATCACTGTGCTCTGGCTGTAACAGGTTATGAGGAAATCAGCTGGGGGCCATCACACTGGATCTTCTACAGGTTCGTGGAGAAGGTCTGATACTCGACTGTTAGCAGAACCAGGCAGCCAGCAGGTGTCCAGACAACAGGTGTCTCCGTGTGCCAGCCCGGAGTCTGGCCTGGAACAGCCGGGGCTTCTCCCCATGCACTGAGGACACACTGCACGTCTCCTCCAAAGTGCCGGATGGCTCATGTGAAGACTTCTCCCCACTTCACTGTCATCTCTTCAAGTGCTCTGCTTCAAGCTTTCATCCTCAGGTTCGCAGGTTTCCATGCACGTTTCCATCTTCAGTGCAATCCGTGTTCCTCTCCTAAGAGATCCGTTTTTTAAATAGGAAATGCCTTTCCAGGTCACACAGAAACACGGAGTTCCACTCAGCAGGTCTCGGCAGTACCTCAGGAAAGGTACTTCCTGGAGGTCCTGGTGTGTGTTGATCATCTGTTGTTGTCTGGCAGCATTAGTCTGGGCGCTAACACACACAGCTCACCTCATTTTCTCAATAATCTTGAGAATCAGTGTCTGTGTCTTCATTTTACAGAGGAAAACATGGGGGGAAAGATTAAGTCACTTGCCCAAGAACACACACGTTAGGTGGGAATCACTGAGGTCACCTAAGCCCAACAGATGCTACATGCTCCCTTCACACTTGCTCCACTGTGCGTGTCCCCAGGGATGCCCCACACCTGTGTTCCCCTGACCCTTCTCTCCAGGTGGTCCCCGTCACTGTCCTCTCCCTTGCCACAGGTTCAGGCAGAAGCCCTCTTGAGGACCTCAGCAGGTCTCTGGGCAAACATGTTGGTTTATCCGTCTCCATCTCTCACCAAGGCTGACATCCCAGGCCTGAAGGATTTATCAGAAATCCAAACTCTGTTCACCTACAGTGTTCCCACAGCCTTTCCCAAAATCCCAATAGTCAGCAGAAAACCCAGAAAAAAACCTCCTGAGTTCCCCAAACCTTCAGGTTCCAGCCCAAAGGTTCACAGCTCCGAAAGGTGCCTCTTGGGCCCGTCCGGACCATACTGATGAACCAGCCACCAGACAGTAAGATGCGGCAGCAGGCAGCAGCTGGCTCACCTGGTGCTTCTTCAACAGCTGGCCTCCTGGGTGGCCATGGAGACTCTCCATCTGGCCTGCCTGCATCTCTCGGCAGCCACCAGTCACCAAAGCAGGTCTCTTCCTACCACAGCACTGAACAATTAACTTAGGAAACCCTTTCCTCTCAAGTTCTTTGTCCACATTCACCCTCGACCCGTGAGGCAGGCCTCCTCCTGACTGTGTAGCCGTAGACCTCCTGACCTCCTCTGGACCACATCTACCCACCGGCCACCCTCTCAAACAGCACCTCCTCTGGGAAGCTAAGATTCTGCACCCAATTCCAATGTGGAGGTTTTCCCCTGCACCACCAAGCAACTCTCCGAAACACTGGGCGTCCTACAATTCAACTCAATTCTGACACTATCTACCTGGAGACAGCTGAGTCCGCAGGTAACAGGCTCAGCCCCACAAGACTCCCTCCTGCCCCCACTTCACGTGTCAATCGGACCAGCTGGCTATAGATTTCAGGTTCCAACCACCTGCTCCTTGGGTTCAATTACTTTGCTAGTACAGTTCACAGAACTCAGGGAAACATTTTACTTACTAGATCACTGGTTTATTGTAAAAGGATCTGACTCAGGAACAGCCAGCTGGAAGAGATACACAGGGCAAAGGATAAGAAAAGGACTTGGAGCTTCCATGCTCTCTCCGAGCATGGCACTCTCCCCAAATCTCTGCGTGGTCTCCAACCTGCAAGCTCTCTGAACCCTGTCCTTCTGGGTTTTTATGGAGGTTTGGTTACATAGATACGATTGATTATATCATTAGCCACTGACAACTGATTCAGCCTCCAGTCCCTTGCTCCTCCCCAGAGGTGGATGAGAGGGGAACTGAAAGCTCCAATTTCTTTTTTCTTTAAATATATTTTTATTGACGTACAGTCAGTTTGCAATGTTGCATCAGTTTCTGGTGTGCAGCACAATGCTTCAGTCATATAGGAACATACATATATTTGTTTTCATATTCTTTTTCACCATAAGTTACTACAAGATATTGAATATAGTTCCCTGTACTATACAGTATAAACTTGTTTTTTATCTATTTTATATATAGTAGTTAATATCCGCAAATTTCGAATTCCCAATTTATCCCTTCTCACCCCCTTACCCCTCTGGTAACCATAAATTTGTTTTCTATATCTGTGAGTCTGTTTCTGTTTTGTAAATAAGTTTGTTTGCTTTTTTTTTTAAGATTTTGCATATAAGTGATATCATATGGTATTTTTCTTTCTCTGACTTACTTCACTTAGAACGACATTCTCCAGGTCCATCCATGTTGCTGCAAATGGCATTATTTTATTCTCTTTTATGGCTGAGTAGTATTCCATTGTATAAATATACCACATCTTCCTTATCCAGTCATCTGTCAATGGACATTGAGGTTGTTTCCATGTCTTGGCTATTGTATCTAGTGCTGCTGTGAACACTGAGGTGTATGTATCATTTTGAATTAAGGTTCCCTCTGGATATATGCCCAGGAGTGGGACTGCTGGCTCATATGGTAAGTCTATTTTTAGTCTTTTGAGGAATCTCCATATTGTTTTCCACAGTGTCTGCACCAAACTGCATTCCCACCAACAGTGTAGGAGGGTTCCCTTTTCTCCACAGCCTCTCCAGCATTTATCGTTTGTGGACTTCGGAATGATGTCCAGACTGGTGTGAGGTGATACCTCACTGTAGTTTTGATTTGCATTTCTCTGTTAATTAGTGATATCGGAAAGCTCCAACTTCTAATCGCACTGTTGGTCCCTTGACAACCAGACCCCTTCCTTAGGTGCTTTCCAAGACCTCATTAACATAACAAACAACACCTTTAAGGCTCGCTCAGTTGCAGGAAATTTCAAGGATTTGAGGAGTTCTGTGCCAGGAACAGGACAAAGAGTAAACATATATTTCTTACTATAAATCACAGTATCACAGAAGCCTTCCCCAGCCTCTCTATTCCAGGCAGATACCCTATTATCTGCACCCCGCCACACATACAATTGGAACTCTCCTTCAGAGCCCTTTTCACAGTTGAAGTATCAGGCTCCTCACTGCCCACTCCACACAACTCTCCTCCCTAAAGCTCCCCAGCTTCAATCTCCGGTCATCAGATGCTGTCATCCACTACTCCTCACTGCCGCTGTAAACCACCAACCCCCAACCCCCGTGTCACTCCCCCTCATTTCTTGATGATTTTAGTTCCTGAATCACAGGCCCTCTCTCCTACACTGCTCCTGTCCTGATTCTCAGTCATTTAAATCCACACAGAGATGATCCTTCCAAATGGCCTCCCAGTTGCTTGAACCTCCCTCAGCCTCTCCAGCTCCCTGTCATAACCTGTCATTTATCAAAAGCTCCAAACACACCTACAATCTTCATTTCATGCATCCCACCTCTGCAGCTGACACACACATACCCACCTGTCCCAGCCGACATGCCCAAACACCTTTATCTGTTCTGCTTCCCACAGCATCATCACCTCTAATATGCCACAAAATTTACTTACTTGTTATATATATAATTTTATCGTGTGCCTCATTAGAATGTAACCTTCACAAAGGCAGGGATTCTTGTCTGCCTGGTTCTCTGATATCCCCATCACCATGTTATAACAGATACTCAACAAACACTTGTGGGTTTTTTTTGTTTGTTTGTTTATTTTAGGGGGGAGGTAATTAGGTTTATTTATTTTTAGAGGAGGTACTGGGGAATTCAACTCAGGTCCTCGTGCATGCTGAGCACGCACTCTACCTCTTGAGCTATACCCTCCCCCACAACACTTGTTGACTGAATCAATTTTAATTAATTATTTTTCTAATTATTCTATATCCATTTCCCCTGCTATACTGTAAGCTCTACAAGGAATGAGGCCAAATCCTTCTTAGCCAGCCCTAGAAATACTCAGTAAGTATTACTTAATGGAGTGAACGGAGGAGCAAAGTTAGGATGTAAGAGCTGCACTGCCGGGCTAAATCTGCTATTTGCAAGGGTAACCTCCACTTGGACTGCTTGGAGGCAGCTCTGTTCCCACTGGCTGCCACCTGAATACAGGTGGCTTAAATAAAGCTGTTGATTTTGATAAGCCCAAGCACGAAGCATCAGAAGCCTTCAGACAGGGAGATCAGAGCACATACAGTGCTTTCTGTCACCGCCATGCAAATATTTGACCCCGTGGATGTAGAGGAAATTAATTTTATCTGTCACCAAGAATAGTTTCAGAGGATACCTGAAAAATTTCATTCTAAAAACAGGTTACCTAGAAGACCCTCAACCATGAACTTCCTCCTAGCAAAAAACACTTAGCAACTTCCTACCTAGGTTTCAGATCATGATTTCAGTCTGTGACTTCCTCTTTAAGCTGCATGCAGGATTCACTAGGTTAGTTTGGCGGTTCGTGGGTGAGAGATTTGCTCTAGGAAAAAGAACGTATAAGTAAACCAATCAGGTTTCGTAAGAGGCACAAAGAGAACTAAATTTCACTACTTCCAACTTAGTCTCACTAGGATGGAGGGGCTTGAAAACCCCATCTCCTACAGAGATAAAGTGCTGACAGGGAAAGCAGTTCTGAAAACCACATCCCTAAAGCATCTTCCCACTCAGGTTCCCATCAGCCGGGTCCTTCTATCACAGGCAGAAGAACCCCACCTACAACACATGGGGGGAAAACGTCCTCGTGCATCTTTGAGATGAACAATGCAGGCAGTCACCTAAAGCCTTGAACCACTGGCTAGTGTGGGAAAGGGCCTGATTCACCGCTAAAAAGCAGGTGAGAGTAACCTGGGCTTTGGAGAGCTTACCACACTGATCTGCATCAAGATTAATTAGTTATTAGACATAACTAATCAGATATAGAGCCAGCCTGACAGGTTTACTTATTGGAGACTTAGATTCCTATTACATGATCTGACTAATGTCTTAATAGATATGATCACAACATACAACTCAAGAAGACTGAAGAATTAAGTCATTCTGAGACCCTGAAATGCAATCTGAGAAAAAGGACCAGAGAGAAACTGGAAGAGAGAAGGATGAGAAAGGGGAGACCAAGGAATGGCTCAACAGAGTTAGGGTGAAAGAAATCTGTAGAAAACTCAGCTGAGTGAATAGCGATGTGTTCACAGCAGAGTAAATACCTGCTTTTAACCCCTGCCCTCTGGAAGGTGTGCTAACAGAGCTTCCTTGAAGCATGACTGCTTTTCTTTTAGACCTCCAGTTGTACTTTTGAAACAAAGACTGTTTTTCTCATGACACTGTAAAAGTCTCAGAGTCAGACAGCATATATCGTCACCAATCCAGTGTCCTGGCTGTGTGATGTTAACCAAGTAACTAAACCTATCTGAACTCACTTCCTCATCCATAAAACACGAAGCTTAAATGAAATAATGCCTATAGATAATCAACAAACATCAGTTCCTTTCCTCCTGGCAGAACTCACTAGTCTACAGAAACCAAGACACCACAATGACTGTCTGGTATGACCCTAGGTCTGTCCAGCACACCATTCTGGGGCCTCAGAGATAAAAAGCCTGTGTATTCACAGAACAGGCAGACAGCTGGAAATACTCGGCTAGTTCTGAGATGCCACTACTGCTCCTGAGGGGAGAGTCATCTGCCAGAAGATAAAGTAACATTCTCTTCCCTGAACAGAGTCTCCAGAAATCTCCACCAAGCACATACAGAAACCAGCGCCAACACTACAGTGGTTGGGAGGATACAGAGGTGGCCTGAGGCCCCAGTCATCCCACGTGGGCAGTCACGTGGCAGTGTAGGGACAAATAAGACCAACTAAGAATCCACAGGGCTTATACAAATCAGCTGATGGATGCAGCCTCTCAGGGGAAAACTTGCATCATATCACATGACACCTGCATCCTCTTTCGTGACATTTCCAGGGTTGAGCCAATTTTACCGACTGCTTCAGAGGCAGCTGTTTGAAGCTGCATCCATTTTCCTCTGAGGACAACCTCCCCGGCCCCCAAGCTCTACCCCGGAGAGAGGGGCTTCCAGGGGTACAGTGCCACTCTCAGTGTACCCTACTTAACTGTTTAAGGAATGAGGCATTGTTTCCTTTGTGGGCAAAGCTTTCAGAATATTTAAAACTCATGGGAGAAGCCAAGGAGTGCCTTTTTTTTAGCTCCCTCCGTTGAAGCAAGTGATACAGCTTTCAATCAGGTTGTGGAATTCCAAAGCCAATTTTCCAGAATATTCCATCCTTGGTGAGACATGCCTGCCTTTTTTAAAAAACTGAGAAAAGAGAGAGAAAAACGGAGAGATCTCTGACAAAAGCCAAACTTGATTAAGTATCAGTTTTGTCCCATGGGAGGTTCTGCTGGTGCCAAAGTCAGGAAGGAGCCTGTTCCCACACCACAGGGGAGTCAACTGAGGCCCCAGGATGAGGGGAAGGCCCCCTCCCCAAAAGGACAGTGAATGCACTGTCTCCAGAAAGGCAGGCAGGCTTCTGGGGACCTGTGCACCCCAGAGCCGCACACCTGAGCATCTGCAAGGCCTCATCTCTCCCAGCAAAGCTCAGCCCGAAAGACAGTCTCCCTGAGGATGAGGAAAACCTGGCAACGCCCAAAGTTGTCTGCTCCTCAAAACAAGAAGGTTTGAACAAAGCTTTTGCTGGCATCATAGGCCACCACCTCCTGTCCCTGCACTGTGCACACCCCACCTGTGGCAGGTGCTCCCTGGCTCCCGCAGACACATACAGTGCCCAATTCGGCGCCCTGTGCCACCCTCCCACTGATCTGAGTTCCACCAGGTGTGTCCACACCGAGCAAGCCTCCTCCCCCAAATGGCAGCTGGTCATCTACGTGAAAATAGCCCTCACCTCTTGGCCCAAGTTCTCCCTTCTCTAAGCTGAACACGCCCCAAGTCCTTTAAACAAGTGGCTCTTAACTAATCTCTTTTGGGTCAAGGAGCCCTTTGAAAATCTGATGACAACTATGGACATCCTCCCCAGAAAAGTACACACATATACACAATTCTCTGTAGAGTTCGTGGGGAGAGGTGTTCACAGATCCCAGAACTGCATGGAGAGACCCTGCTTTAAGAAACCTTCCTTCAAATCACCGTCAGGGAACATGTGTCCAGACCCCTCCCACCGTGCTCTCCCTCCTCCAAATATCCTTCCACGTGTCTAAAACTGGATGAACTCTGGCCCCAGAAGCAAATACAACAGTCCGGATGCAGACTGAAGCAGGCCAGCACCTCCTCTATCATGGCTATTTCATACTTCAACTAAGGTCTCCAGGTTTTGGCCAGCCTTTGAGACAATCACATCACCTGGGCTGACTCACAAGGAGCTCACCATCAACTCGAAATCCCCAGCTCTTTTCCACACTGGAAAGATCTGCCCCACGCCCCACCCCAAGGCATGAACACCTCCCACCCCTTTACCTTGGGGAGAGCCTGGAGACCACACCCTCCGCGTCACCCAGCAGCATTCAGGCTCTTGGTCCTCCCTGCTCTGTTCACTCCCAAATTGGAGCCAGTCCTCCCCTCCTCCCTCTACTCTCAGATGCTCCGCGGGCTGACTGAAATCCTTGGAATCAGTGGGTATCCCGGCAGCACAGCCAGAATGTTCCCTTCACCTTCATGCCTTAACTGAAACTAGGCTGGTCCCTGAGCACACACTTCCCCTACCCCCCAGCACAGCTGGCTGCTCTTCTCACCTCCCACAGGAGCAGAACGCAAGGGGACACACGCTGGACCCTCCAGCATGTGGTTCTCTCCACGGCCTTGGAGGCGAGGCCATTCCAGCCACCTGCCTCCCACCCACCCACCCTCACCAGCCTCCAAGTTGTTTCCTGCTCTGGATCGGGGGCTTCATCTCTAAGCCCAGCTTCTTTCTCCACCCACCCCCTGTCACCGTCACCACCCACATGGATAACCCCCAACACCCTGGACTCAGTTCCTTGACCTCCTCCAGGAAAATGCCTTCTTCCCCACACCCTTCGGGGACTTCACCTTCTTCCTTGAATGGCCCATACCCATCCCACGGTCGATCACTGTCCCCAGTCCTGTGAGAAGACCCTGCCTCCAAGCCTGGCCAAACCCCACCCCAACAAGTACGCCACTGCCTCCTCCACGCCCACACCCAAGCACCTGGGCAAGAGCATGGAACTGGGTGGGCATGTTTCACTCTGAATGTATGTTCTCTGACCTCGAACTGTGGCTCTGCAATGGCCCACAAGCCTGGGTTTCTCTGAGAGGCTTGACACCCACTCCCAGACCATTTCACACCTTCTTCTTCTCAAGCTTCCCGCACCCAGTCCTCCAACCTTGCTCTCAGCTGATGACCCTGCCTCATACGTCCTGGAGAAAACAGGAGCCTTGGACCATAACTCGTGAATCTTCCACCACACCCAGATCTGCCTCTATCTGCTCCCACTGTGGCCTCCTTCCCTCCTTTCCAGGAGAGGGTGCCTCCCTCTCCCCACTCCAAGGGACAATTCTTCCCCTGGTGTCCTGAACCCCATCCTTGTCATCTTCTCAAGGCCTGGGCCCCTCTGTCATCCCCTCTCTTGGGCAGCATCCCCATCAGTGGCCCCGCGTGCTGGAGTTGTGCTTCTCCCTTTACCTACAGTTCTCATGTTACTGTCCTATTTCTCTGCTCCGTTAACTGTCAGCTACTTGAAAAAGGGGTCCTCTCCCACACAACCCCCATCCCTGCCTCCCATTCATCTTCC
Organism: Camelus ferus; assembly: GCF_009834535.1. Lineage (NCBI taxonomy): Eukaryota > Metazoa > Chordata > Mammalia > Artiodactyla > Camelidae > Camelus > Camelus ferus. The sequence continues at coordinate 10,040,212 of NC_045722.1, read as the reverse complement.
AGACCACCTTTGCCTGGCCCCACCTCGCCACTAAATGTATTCAGGTCAGGGCCACCAGCGGTTACCATGCCACCCAGTCCTAGCCCACTTCTCAGCAGCGCTCAATACTGATGCCCAAGCCCTCCTCCCTGAGACGCCGCCCAACTCCTCCCCCTTCCTTGGGCACTCCTCCTCTGTTTTCCTTGCTGGGTCCTCCTCCTCTACCACGCGCTCTACAGTGGGTGCTCCTGAGCCCTCTCCTCCTCTGCCTCCACTCTCCATTGTGACCCTCCCAGTCTACCTCCAGCCTGACCTCTGCTGAGCCCAAGATGCATGTAATTAACCGCCTTCTGCCCAGCTCCACTCGCCGCCACAAACCTAACATGTGGCTACTTGAACTTGACCCGCCACACACACTCCTAACCTGCTCCTCCTGCCAGCTTCCCCACACCTATTGCTTGCTTAACCCACAAACCAAAGGAGTCATTTTTATTTCCTCCCTCTTCCATCTCCTTACCCCATGTCCAATCCCTCTGAAAATTCTAACAAATCCACTGCCAAGCCATCTGTGGAACCCGCCCACTTCTCTCCCTCTGCTCTGTGACCTTCTTAAGCTCAGCCAGTATCCTCTTTGAGCTGGAACCCTGTAACTGCTCCTTGATTCAGGTCTTGTCCCCTTCCAATCCATTCTCCACAGAGTACCAGAGAAGTCTTCTTCAAACTTAAGAAGGGCCGGGCCACCGCCCTTCAATCTTACTCAATTTCCCGGCATCTCAAAGAGTAGCCATTGTCCATATAAGGTCCCTCATCCCTGCCATCCTCACCCCTGCCTACTTCTCCCCAACCCCCAGGCTGGGCACCCCCACCCCCCGCCCATCACCTGCTGCCAGCCAGGTCTGATTCCAGTTTCTCAAACATTCTGGGCAGCTCCTTCCCACACTAGGTCTTTACACCTGCTCCTCCCTCCACCTAGGACAGTCTGCTGTTCGTCACATGATGTAGCAGCTTAAATGTCACCTCTTCACAGAGGCATCTCATAACATACATTCTAAAGTCAGTCTCAGCCTTTGCTTCTTTCCCTCATGGCACCGAGCACAACTTGCAGTTATTTTGATTGTGGATCTATTTACAAAGGTTTTTTTTTAGGGGGGGAGGGCTGGGAGTGGGCAGAGACAGGTGGAGTCTGTCTCCCTCAACAGAATATAAATTTCATGGGGAGAAGAGGGGCTATGTCTAATTTAATCATTACATGGTAAAATATTGACATTTGGATATACTGGGTTAAAATCATTAAATTTATTTCACCTGTTTCTTTTGTTTTATTTATTTTTTAATTTTTTTAATGGAGGCACTGGGGATTGAACCCAGGACCTCATGCGTACTCATGTATGCTAACATGCCCTCTACCACTGAGCTATACCCCACCCCCTGCTTTTGCTTTTTTAATGGACAATAGAACACATAAAAGTACATAGGTGGCCTTCATATTTCTATTGAACTGCACTGGTCTGGTTGGTAAGGCTGGGGGAGAAGTGGATTATGATATTATGTTGACATAACATTGTATTATAATGAAATGTTTTATGTGATAAACAATATAGAGAGACAGGGGCCAAGTATTCAGGTACACAGAAGACAGGTAGGTCAGGCTAGTTTAGAGCAGGCTTGAACCGCCAAACTAATGAGGATGAAGTCATGAATCATTGCTACTTATCTGGATGCCCTGCAAGTAGCTTACGCCAACTCTCCATTACATGTGCAGACTGGAAGGCCCACGCTGGAACAACACAGCGTGTGTTTTAACACAGTCCTACAGCTCATATCCTAATAACCCTCCCAACTATAGTGGATCCCCAGGCCTCTGTGAACGGACACAGTCTAGAAACTCTTGTCTACATAAGACTCAAAGCTCCCATCCCCTTCTTTCTCCTTCCGATACTCAAAGAATTAGACTCATCCAAAGGCACAAGGTTTTTGTTATGGTCTGGTTTTTCTGATCACCTCAACTTTGGGCCCCTGCAAGACTCAGTATGGAGCCATGGGGAGAAGTACTCAGTCCATCTTCCATGGACACACGCTAAGTCAGATGGTGGGGAAGAGAGAGAGACAAGCCATCCCCTCCCTGCCTCTGCCCTCAGGTGTCCAGCTGACCCTCCAGGTCACCACATTAATGTTCATTTCCTCCAAGAGATTATCTGCTCCCACGGAGCAAGGACGTTTGCTTCTCACAGAGGTTAATAAACTTACAGATTTCATTACTCAAAGAGGTCACACTGGCAAGAATTTTAATGCATTTTTTAGAAAAGGTCTGGAAGAATTATTAACCACAGAACAATGACTGGCTACTTGGAGAAGAGAGGGCAGAAGGCTGACTGATGAAGATGAAGCAGGCTCTCCCTGCTCCCAGGCAGCACCCCCTAGGGCTGTGGACAGCAAAGCACTTGGAGTCCAACCAGGGTGGCCATCTCTGACTGCCCACGATCTGGGTCTGGGACTGCTTGCCCAGGGCACTCGGAATGTCAGCAAGCCATCTAGCTGTGGTCTCGCACCTTTATAAACTCACATTCTTGAATCTCCAACTGGCTCCTCAAGGCTGCTCACAAATCTGTATTTGCCCCAGCTAACTCCCTGCCCCAAACTGCACAACCAGCTGTATCAAATCATCTCCTCTCGTCCTGATCTAGCCCCTGGTCCTCAGATCAATTCCTTAGCTCACACTGAGAAGGAAAAGCCAGTCGACCCAGCTCCCTCATTCCCCTTTCCACCACAGCCTCAAAATGCCTCCATACTGGCACCTTGTGTGGTCTAAGGATGATCCTCCCAGCCCCCTTCTGGAGGTTCACTTCTCTAAAGTTCTTGTTCTAGTTCCCTCCTGCCTCCAACTTCACTGCACCAAGCTTGTTACCTCTCATTTTTCTCTATTATCTTCAATCTCCTCTTTTTCTTTCCCCTGTGCCTCCCAACATGCTTAACTAATGAAACAGAAATCAGCCTTTCTTCAACTCTGATTTCTGCAACACCTCTCTCCTCCAGCCTTTCTCTGATCTTATCACCTCACAGTCTCAATCACTGGTTTCTTTTCCTTCTCCTCAACTGCAGTCCTTCCCCAGAGTTCCATCCTCATCTTCGACCCACTCTCTCCTTGGGTGATCAAATACATCTCAGAAGTGATGGCTCTCAAATCTGTATCTCTGATTCTATCCTAATTGCTGAGTGCTAGAGCTGAATTTCTGCTGAATAGAGGCCACCCTGTATAAACCACTACAAATGGAAATTAACGATATCCACCCAGAACTAAACTCTCATCAATCCCACCCCCCTGAAAAATTGCATCTCCCTTGTGTTCCCAATCTTAATTAATGGCACCACCATCCACTCAGTCATACAGTCTAGAAACAGCTGAACTGCTGGCAACCCCACCTCTCCCTTCCTCTCATTCCAACAATCAAGATCCATGGGTCCACCTCCCATGTGACTCTCAGGGTAACTCTGGCCTCCAGAAAGTGCATCTTAAGAACATGGATTCTGCTCTCAAACAGACTTGAGCTTGATTCCCGACTCTGCCACTTCCTGGCTGGGAGCTTGAACTGATTACTGAATCTCTCAAGCCCGGTTTCTCCAACTATGAAAGTGAGTGTTGTTGTGAGCATTAGATATTGTATAGACATAGTAATTCCAAATAAGTTCTCACTAAATAATAGTTTAATTTGTATCCTAATTTAGCAACTTTAAGGGAAAGACCTTCAAGCTTTCTATCTCTCATCTCTAGCAAGATGCCTTATATATATATTTCTATTTTATTGTATTACATATATTCCTAGAAGCTGCCTCAGATCCAGTACAGAACAGAGCAAGGTTTACATTACATAAGTCTGTGCCATAACTGCTTTCTGCTCTCAACACTTTTTTCTTTTTTAATGGAGGTACTGGGGATTGAACCCAGGACCTGGTACATGCTAAGCATGTACTCTACCACTGAGCTATTTCCCTCCCTCCTCTCAACATTTCTTGCCTGGACTGTGACTAGTTCCTATGAGATCTCTTTCCTCCAGTCTCTTAACTCTGCTTGTCATTACCATCTCTGGAATAACTGTCCTAACACAAGTATTATTCTTCTCTTCAAAACTGAAAATGTTCTTTCAGTGCCTATAGACTGAAGTCTGTATTCCTTAGGATAAAGCACGTTTCTGCCTCCTACCACAAGTCACCTCTTCCTCTCTGAGCCCACTGCCTGCCACTGCCTGGGGGTCAGGCCCCATTCTTTGATACCAAGACTATCTGTTTCCCCTACCTCCAGCCTCACCCATGGCTGGCTTCCTGCCCCCTGCAGGGTTAAGTCCCAACACCTGGGCACAAAGCCCTTTCCTTCACGCCTATACCTTCCTGACCCTTCTCCACACTCACCGTGTATCCCACATTTCTCTCACCTCCCTGCCCACTACTAACAGCTAACGCTCATCAAAATGTGTGTCTTATTGAATCTTCATAACCACCCTGTGACGTTGGTACTATTATTATTCCCATTTCAGAGATTAGGAAACTGAAGCTCAAAAAAGGTCAGTATCTTGCTCTGGGTCATACAGCCAGCGAACAGCCAAGCCAGGCCTGAGTCCAAGGTCTGTTCTTGACCTCCATGGTTCACCGCTTCCCATGGGCAGCTCCCTCCATCTAAAGGCTTCCCCTCACCTTCCCATTCTGTCTGCCTGGGGAACTCCTATTCATCCTTCAAGACTCAATTGCAAGGTCACTTCCTTCAAGAAGGCTTCTCTAACTTCTTGCAGAGTTAAGCATTTCATCTTTGTTCCTACTTCAATAACAGGGCTCATCTCATTGCCCTAATTACCGGCCCACAATCCATCCCCCTCAGGAAGGCAGGGATCCTGTTTTAACAACCTCTGTCTTCCTGGTACCTGGCCCAGAGCAGGTGCTCAAGAGCTGGGTGGTGGTCATTGGTCAAAGGGTCAAGAAATTTGGTGAACAGATGAAAGGTCATCAGAAAGGCATTCAGATCCATGGGTGGGTGACAGTCAATGATATGAGACCCTGAAACCAACTACTGTATATAGTCCACATGGCCCCTGGTCCCATGTCCTCCCATGTCAATTCATTCGGTAATGTTTGTTTGATGTTCACCTCCCCCACCGGACTGCAAGTATCACGGGGCCACAGATGTTCATTGTGTTTGTTCCCAGCACCTACAACAGTGCCTAACGCAAGGTAGAGGGCCGCTATGTCTCGAATGAGTGAGTGAATGAATATACAAATGATTAACTGAAGGGGTCCCTAGAGAGCAACACAAATCTCTAGTCTGATTTTCACAATGGGGAGATACCCCTTGAGTAGCACTTCCCTATGAAAGCAACCGGATGGCAGACTGGTTTTCCTGTTGGCAGAGGTGGATCAGCTTCCTGACCTTCCCCGTCCTCTGACTGGTAACATTCCTCCACCCACACTGCCTGAGAGGCTTAGCGATGTGAGGGAAGGCTTCAGAGGGCAAACACATTGTCTGAGCTAGCTGATGACAGGGAACCAATTCTGGTACCACTCAGGACTAGGAGCGAGTGGCTGAGGACTCAGGGAATGCCCCCAGAGGATTAAAGACGAAGAATGGACCATTCTCAATCATGTGCTCAAAAGACACCTCGGGGTCACCTGCCAACCTCCCAACCAAAGCAGAAACAGTCATGATGAACCTGGCCACCATTTATGGAGCATTTTTGTGTCAGACGTGGTGCACAACGCTTTACATACATTTTTCTCATTGATCATCTCAGTCATTTAACAGACGAGGACAATGAAGCTTAGAGAGAGATGCCTTGTCCAAGCTCACACAGCCAGCTGGGGCTAGGCTCTGTCCTTAACCATCCTCCCCAGCCCCCCAACAGGTGGGCCTCCATAGCAATGGACTCATAACTTGCTAAGGCAGCCAGTTCTATCTTCAGTCCACTCGGAGGAGTTAGACAGCTAAAATCAGTCCCCATTCCACCTCCACCAGGAGCTCCTTTTCCTGCCCTTTGGAGCCTCCCGGAACAGGCCCCATTCCTTTTCCCCAGGAAGACCTTCTCCGTCACCCATCTCCCCCAGGACAACAGAAACCAAAGCAACTCTCCTGGTCTCCATTTATGTGGACAACTCCAATTAGAAGCTTTCCCAATTAAAAATCCCAAAAGGGATCCAACGCCTGGGGGGCAGGGTCTGCAATGTTCCTCACTAATTGGATCCCTGTGGACAACCCCTACCACATAACCCACAGACAAGATTCCCCCCAGAGGATGAAGGGAGGAGAGAGAACAAAGGGCTAGCTGGGTGGGCCTGCCCCTCCCTGGTGACCTGGACCAAGAGCTCCCCAGGGTAAGGCAAAAAAAGGGGGGTCCTGTCAGAGCCCCTCCCATAGCTGGGACCCAGCCTTAGCTCGGCTGGGAGGCACCTGGATCCTAGAGGGTCTCTTAATGCACAGCTCTCAGGTGAACTGCTTTGGCTGGTGGCCATGCCTTCTTCTAAGCTTTTCTGCACAGGGTGGGGATGCCACGGTCCCCAAATCCTCAGAAGAATAATAAGACTATCAACCAGGCTTGTGAATAAAAATGTAAAAAAAAAAAAAACAAAAACAAAAAAAAACAAAACTCTAGTCGTTGACAAATGTCTAAATGTGTTCCCCACAAGCATATTTTTATTCTAACAAGCTAATTTGAAATATAATTTAAATAAATTCTACCAGAGTGATACCATATGACTCACAGCACCGGGTGGCAGGACTACTGGAGACTTCATCGTACATTCAGCAGAGGCTTCAAACCTGAGGCTCTTCCCACACAACGTGCGCCCCGCGAGGAAGCCGCCGGGCGGCGATGCCCGTGCTCACAGCCAAACCTGTAAATACGACTTGGGGGCAGCCTGCCTGTGCAATACCTAGAAGTGCAGACGTGTAACCAGCGGTGCCTGGAGACAGACCAGTGTACCCAAACCGATGCAAATTCAAAGCTTTTTGCCCCAATTCCTCACAAGGCTTCTTTTGGCTTAATTTATTTTCATGCCAGGAAAAAGAAAAAAACCACACAGAGTCTAACTCTCAAGATTTATATAAGGTTAGGACTTGGTGCACCTGAGACTATCCTGGAAAATGCTTTTTCTCTGTTGTGAGTCTGTTTTGGGGGCTGCTCTTCGTGTCACTTTTAACAAAGGCAAAGGAAGTTTTTCTTTTCAAATGGAAAAGGCGCTCCTATCCCCACTCTATATACTAAAAGAAAGTTCTTTTTCCAAAGGTTTTAGATTTATCTAAAGGCAGGATTAATCCAGGTATTTTTTTTTTTTAATTGCCTGACAACTGAAGCAGGGACTGTGCTGTCCTTCTTGTATGTATGTCCCTGCCAGTCCCCCACCCAGCCCCACCCCACCCCGCCAAGGGAACGCTCTCTGCAGGAGGGGCCTGTTGCCCACAGGACACAGGGCTCTACAGGGGTGCTCAGGGGTGGGCATGGGTGCTTTCTGCCCACAGAGAGCCTTCTCATCCAGCTCTTAAAGCAGAATCACTCTGCCCTGATATTTCCAAAGAAGCAGAAACAGTTTGAGCAGCTGGGTCCCAGTCCACCAGCCACCCTTAGCAACAACGACGAATCCTTGCTGTTCTTACCAAGACTCACTAAGGAGGCAGTGACTCACCCAAAATTATACAGTCATTGCAAATCACCCAATGTTAATTGTGATCTTGGTCTCTGCTACCATTTCTTTCCTTTGGTAATTCATTTAAAGCAAACAACTGCTTTAAGAGATGATCAGATGTCTTTTTTATTTTTTAAATTATACAGTGCCTTGTTCTAGAAGGAATTTAATCAGGTTTGAAAAGATGTATAAAATTCAGCAAAATGACAAATGAGAAATAGGTTTGGATTTAAATGATGATGTGTATTTATAGTTATTGGCATGGAAAGATGTCCATTCAAGGTATTTTAAGTTGAAAAACTTGTTACAAAACAGATGTATGATATGATTCCATTTTGATAAAAATATACTTGCTATCTATGTAGACATATATTGAGACACAGAGACACATATACATGGGAAAAAAAGTCTGCAAAGACAGACATCTGAATGCTGATGGAGGTTATCTCTGCCACGTGGGATGACGAGTAATTTTCACTTCCTTCTTTATGCTTTTACGTTTTAGTATGAATATGTAGCATTTTTATAATTCGAAAAAAAGCAAAGCTATTTCCATTTTGCTAAAAAAAAAAAAAGTAGTAGATGAGAAAGGGTGAAGGAAAAACAAGGGTAGGGCCATAAAATTGAATGAGGAACAAAGGTGAAGGATGAGGCTTGATGAATTTGCGAAGGGTGACCACACATCTGGCCCTTAAGTTCCCCAGGAGCCATTACAGAAAAGAAACCTAATAATTTACACAAATCACTGAGTCCATCAGGCAAAAACAAACCACCTGCTCTGCTCTGGGTCCTCCTCCAAGGGACTGTGTACCAGCAGCAAATGCGCCCTTGACTCCATCCTAAAACCTTCAAGGCCAGGAGTTTCAGGATTGTTTCCAACAAGAATGATGGCATCTCCCCAGCATGAAAGTCAACCCAAAGAGAGTATTCACTCTTTCCTATTCACTCATTCATTCAACACATAGCTATTTAGTGTCTACCTCATGCCAAGTACTGGGAATTTTTCCAACTCTGACCCTAAGGGTCATCTAGATAATGAGGGCGATCCTAAATGCTAGCAGTCTCTCGAAGCATCTCCCCACAGTGTATGGGGGCACCTTCCCTAAGTTCCCTAAACAGTTCCTCTGACACCCTATGGATGACAACATTTTGTATAAATATGCCCATAAAGTGGGTCCTTGAATATATGGCTTGTCTCCTCTTCTAAAACATAAACTCCACAAGAGCAGGAACCCACAAGGGTAGGTCTGCTCATCCTGGACCCCAACAGACTCTCCAGTTGCCTTACAGATGGAGAGACTGAATGAACCTCAGAAAGTGAAGTTAAAAAACACCCACAACAGGACCAAGAGAAGATAAGTTCCTTCAATATATCTGAGAGACCGTGTCTATTTTAGTCAACACATACCCTCAAGAAAATTCTGATATTTGTAAGAACTACATAGTTAGGTGTGTGATTCAGGAGGAATGGAAAATTAAAGGAGAAGGAATGATCATCAGAAGAAAGCTAATCGGTATAGATTACCAAAAGAAGGCCCAAGGTTTTAGATAACCAAGATTGTGGCATCTGCACATTGCAACATAATCTTGGCTGCACAAAACAAATGAGTGTAAACTGAAGCCAAAACGAAATACAGTAGATGTTTGTAAACACTGACAAAATCAGCTAAGAGTCACAACAGCAGACAAGCCGGCTTTTCTGTTAGTCTTCTGCAGGCGGGTAAAAAAACAATTTACAATCCCAATACTCGGATGACAGCCGACAGCCTGAAGATTAACCCAAGTCACAATAAAAGCTAAATGGCTTGCTTTAGCATTAGGGAAAACTGCATCCAAATGTGATTTCTTTCTTTCTTGGCCCTTGCAACTCTCAATTAAGCATGCTATATAAAAGGTAATCCAAAAATTATCACAACTTCCAGGCCAGCATCCAAGCAAGGCTGCCCACCACATCCAAGCACTAACTCAATCAAAAATGTTTATTGTAGGCCTATCAGGTGCTAGACACTGTGCCAGGTATTGGGATACACTGGGGAACAAGGTTAAGACCCTATCCTTGTAGGATGCCACTTGCAGAAGGCAAATGACAAATAAGTAGACAGAGCCCGAAAGACAGCAGGTGTGCTGCAGTGAGCAATTGCGGGAACAAAGCGTGGCTATGTTAGTGCATAAACAGGGGTGATCAGGAAAGACCCTGAGCAGGTGATCCTGATGTTGAAATCCCAAGGATGAGAAGGAGAAAGGTATCTGCAGAGCCAGGGCAAAAGCATTCCTGGCAGAGGGAAGAGCAAGTTCAAAGAACCCCAGTAAGGGCAAGGAGAGAAAGGAGGCCAGTGTTAGCAGAAGGCAGTGCGGGACGACAGAGTGGCTGAGAAGACCCTGTTAGCTGGAGCGCGTTTAAGGAAGAGTGATGTGACCTGATTTAAAAGCTAATCATTGGGGACTCTCCTGTGGAGAATGGACTGCAGACACCCCAGAGTCAAAGGTACAGGGGCCTGTTAGGAAGTTAGACCAGGAAGCGACTGTTGGCCAGGACTAGGGTAGGAGCTATGATTATAGGGAGAGGTGGAGGCACTCCAAATAATATCCCAAAAGTGAAACCCCCAGGACCCACTGACTGCCTGGATGTGGGGGTGAGAGAGAGAGAAGAATCAAGGGTGACTTACAAGCAGGTGGATGCTGGGGCCACTGACTGGGATGGGGAAGACGGAGGGAAGGAGAGATGTGGAAGGACTATCAAGAGCTCCATGTATGGACAAGAGTAAGAAGCCCTGAGAAAGGGCTGTGTTAGAAATACAAACAAGGGAGTCATCCGCATACAGATAGGATTTAAAGCCATGAGAGGGGAGTGGGGTTGGAATGGGATAACATTACCTAGGAAAAGAGTGTTGACAGCGAAAAGGAGCCAAGACCAGTCCCTAAGCAGCCCCATCATTCTGAGGTCGGACAGAGGAGCAACCAGCAGGGAGCCTGAAAAGGAGCCATCCGAAGGGAAGAGGAAACCCAGGAGAGTGTGGTGGCAAGGAGGAGGGAGAGGCCATGGGTGAGGAACGCTGCTGGGAGGTGGCAGAAACAAGGATGGAGAGCTGGCAATGAGCAGGTCATTAGTGACCCAGCAGTTCTGGTGGAGAAGTGGGGGCAGAAGCCAGACTGTGGACTGTGAAGGGCTAACAAATGGTAGGCAAAAGAAACAAACAGAAACAGTGGGTTTGGATATCTCTTTTGAGATGTTTTCCAGGGTACAAAGAAGAGGAACAGAAGAGGGAGAGGGATGTAAAATAAGAGACTGTGCTACAGCTGTGCTGCCCAATATGGCGGCCACTAGCCACATGTGACTATTTAAGTTTAAATTCAATTAAAAATTCAGATCCTCAATCACACATCCCAAGTGAACTAAAGCATGTTTGTACATTGACAGGAAAGACCCTGGACAGAGAGGGAGGTGAAAGAATGAGAAGTGTTCCCTAACAAGGTGAGAGGGGATGGGATGGACAGTCCTATGTGGGGAGTGAGCCTCTGATAGGACAACAGGTGGGAAGGAAAACACAAGTGCAGCTGCATGTGGGGCTGTAGGTGTGGCAGGGAGATGAGGCTTTTCCTTGGTCTGTGGCTCTATTTTATCACTGAAAAGGGAGGCAAAGTGTATGCATGGAGAGGAGAGGTTGGAGGAGGGGAGAAGGTATGAAACAGCTCCCTTGGGGAGTGAGAACACAAACTTACTGGGGAAACCACACACTTAATGCAAAATACTTCTCAGAAGAGAAGCAGGTAACAGCAGTGAACATCTGAATGAGGAAACCATCTTTAGTGGGGAAGAAATAAACTCAGATTTTTCTTCCTCTTAAGTCTTGGTCATGTCTACACAGTAGAGCCATGACAAAGGATCATAGTGAGGTTTTCTACTGGCTGCCCTTTCTTGGTTCATCCCTCTCCATCCTACTCAACTCTCGGAAAGGATGACATTGGTTCTATTTTCAGTTAAAATGGCTCCCTCCAACCTCTGAACTGCTTATCCAGCCCTTAGCTCCATCTCAATTTACAGCCATGGTTTGTAAGTTCACATAAATTACAGAAGAGATGGATATATTAAAAATGGCAGAAGTAGGTAGGAGTTACAAACCAGCCCTTACCAACAAGAAGTAATAGACATTTATCAGGTGATGTTAAAATTACATGAAAGACATACTCCTTGTTTAAACAAAATCTCCAAGTTACTCCTCCCAGCTTCTCTATGAAACAAAAATTATTTTCTGACATTTTCCTTAAGCTCTTATGAGTAAACATTTTCATTTCCACAGAACTATTTGATCTCAACCACAGTCAGACTTTCAATATTTGTTTTTGATCATGCAAGTGTGTTGGGTTGGTTTTGTGTTGGCTGGGGGGAGGGGGAACAGAGAGAGTTAAAATGACCAGATCCCTTTTATCTTCCATCTTGAGACCTACATTTGCCAACTCCTTCTTCCTATATATATATATATTTTTAAGTATGAAATCTGAGAGCCTCAAAGGCTCCTATGCACAAAGAGCAGCCCTTTCATAGACTACCAAGAGGTCACTGAAAAGGTTACAGAAAAACTGCTTCCTAGCCAGGGTGCCTTTGGTAAAATCACTCACAGTTTCTGTATGTGTGAAATCTAGATTGACACCTATGTCTTAAGCAAGTCTCCTGGCCCATCTCTGTCGTGTTCCAACCACCCCCTCTCCCCGCTCATGTTGGTCTGAAGTTCTCACACCTCCCTTCTAAAAATTCCTCTTGGCTTGCCTCTGGTTCCTCCAAACACTTGACAGACCCCATAGATAAAATTCACTGAATAAAATTACTCCAGAAACTTACCTGGAATGAGGTGCAGTAAAGCCAAGGACCCATGCCACCAGGGACAGTCTTTCCCCTTTCCACTTCTCACCAATCCCATACAGAAAAGCAAGATCTCTAGACCCACCCAGCAGAAGTCTTTGGGTCATGAGAAGGACTGTTTGAAGGACACAAAGCTCAGCAGCAGAGGACACAGATTCAGGAACTCTGGTTCACTTATCCACCCCTGCCCCCATGCCCACTGTCAGGCTGTGGCTTTCACTCTGCCCATCAGGGCAGGGTCCTTCTACAAACGCTCATCAGCTGCCCAACCTGGGAGAAGTCAAACCAACCACTTCAAACCTCGGTTTCCTCATCTGTAAAATGGGCATAATAACTGTTTCCTGAGTATGGACAGCACATCATCAACATGTGTTCACATCGGGTGAGCAGATGTAAGGAGTTAATTGTGTTATTAGCACAGCAGGCTCCCTGACTCACAGCGCCTACTGCTCACAGAGACGCCAAGGAGAAATCAATCCTGCTTTTTAAATTACTTTATGTACAAAGAAGCATTAGTCACTTCGACAGAGTACTTCAACTTCTCTCCTGAGCATCCACTCAGCTATTTCAAAGACTGGAGCCTTACCTCGACTCCTTACAGACTTCCATCACCCTCAGCCATCTCAAAGCAGACTCAAAGTCCACTGTTCCTACGCTGGGGTTATTATTATTTGGTGTGTTCCCTTTCCAGGAAAACTTTGATTTCCATTTTGTTGGTAATAAACCCAATTGTGGAGAAAGACAAACTGCTTCTTAGACTCACAAACACAGGCCCTGGAGTTGATCGCGCCCGGAGCGAGCGGACCGCGGAATGGCTGAAACACCGAGGCCGGCCAGGGTGCCTGTACCCGCGCGGTGCCCCCGCGCCCGGGCTGCCTCGGAGGGGAAGGGCCACAGGCGCGGGGCTAGTCCGCGCCCAGGCCGGGGTGCCCCTGCCAGCTGCCCGCGCGCCGGGGCGGAGGGCGCAGGGTCGGGTGGCCCCAGTCCCTCAGGCACCGGCTGCGCGCTGGCTCCAGACTCCCGGCGCGGGGAGTAGGGGCCGGCCAGCCTGGGGGCTCGGAGCCGGGGGAAGCGAGCCTCGGCCCCGCAGCTCCTCTGGGGTTGCGCGCGGCGCGGGCTCACTCACCCCATCTCCGGCGCTGCTCCGGCGGCCGCTCCGACGGGGCCTCTAGCGCTCGCTCTCCGCCCGCTCTGCAGCGGCTCCCGGCGCGACACATGCGGTGGCCCGTGCGCGCCCGGCTCAGTCCCGGCGCCGCTCCATTCCGCGGGGCTGCGCGGCTGCCGCTGCCGCTGCCGCCGCCGCCGCCGCCGCCGCCGCCGCCACCAGGCGCGGGCGGGCGGGGGCTGGGCGGCCGTGCTCGGGCGGCTCCCGCCCCGCCCCGCTCCCCCCGCCTGGCTCCTTACGTAACCTCGTGGCCCCCGGGCAGCGGCGCCCAGCCAAGGGGCGGGGGGCGCGGCCGTGTGTGCTGCGTACCCCGGCGCCGCCGCGCGGTAGCCACCCGCCTCCCGGGCTGCCCGCTTCCCTTTGGGATTCGGCGTTGGCGCGCCCCCCGCCCTATGCCCACCCAGGGCTTGGCGCAGTGCCGCGAGCCAGCATCCAGCTTGCGGGACTAAGAGTCGCGCTTACAGCTGGAGGGGACTTGGGGCGACCCTTAGGTTTAGATGCAGGAATGAGGCCCCAGGAGAGGAAGTGATTTGCCCAAGGTCACACATTCAGATCTGAGCTCAAGGTCTTTAGAATGTGAGATGGGCATGGCCATGCCCCTCCTTGAAGCCCCCTTTAATCTTGCCGTCCATTGCCAGGCTGGGTGGCTCAGGGTACCCAACACCGAGAAATTCCGGAAGCCAATGTGGCAGGGAGGCTCCTACAGCCGAAGCAGGTGTTCTGGGCCCTTCCCTGGGTGAAGATGGGATGGGGTTTCCCAACTGGAGGGTAATCTCTTTTCAAGAGGCTTATTAAAGCTTGGCTTAGAGATAGAGAAATTGAAACGGCAAAAATGGAGCTTAAAGAAGAGCAGTCTCTTCATCCGCTGTCCACATATCAGGTCCCCATTCCCTACCAAAGGCTGGCACGGGGACTCACCTAACCTTCATCCCTGCTCTGGGCCTTTCATAGGATCATTTTCTCCTGATAACATTCTGCCCACATGAACCTGGGCGGTATTTTTTTTCACTCAGGACAGTAAAAGAATCAATGAACAAGCATATGGAGCAGGGCCACCACCCCAACCCTAACCTCATCTCTCCTGGGGCAACAACTTTACCTGCTAACCCTCAAGTCTACCGACCCCCTGTGAGTAATTTTCTCAATTACAAACCTGATCACATCACTCTTCCTAAAATCCCCCCATGGCTTCCTTCCTGCTGTCCCTGGGATGAAGACAAGCTACTGAACATGCCTACAGGGCCCAGCCGCACTGTGTCTCCTTTGCCCTCTCGAGCCTTTTCTTCTCTTATTCACTCTCCTTGCTTTCTACACTCGAGCCAACTGGCCACCCATCCTTCAGCCCATGTTATTCTCTCAGTCTGGGAAGATTTTCTCCTCTCTTGTCTCTGACATCCCAGCCCCCTTGCCTAGTCAATTCGTGCTCATTTTCAGATCTCAGTTAAACTGTCCCTTCCTTGTGGAACCTTTACCTGATGCCCTAGACAAGGCTGTGAACTTTTTTTTTTCATTACCCATATTGTTCGTGATATATACTTGTGAAATTACTAATTTAATATGTCCCCCAGGCATATATGCACACTCTATGAAGCCCATAGTTGTATCTCTGATGCCTAGAACTGTGCCTGAAATTCCTCCATTAATATTTGTTGAATGAATGAATTAGCAAATAGGCCAGGCCACAGATACATGGAATTGGCCAGAGTCTGTAAGCACAGGTTCAGTTTGTCTAGAGTCAGTACTGGATAAACATTTGGCCCTGGAGAAAACTTATCACAAGCTGAATTCCAAAAACCAGGTGAAGCTGGGGGTAGGGGTTCCTGGCCGTGTCAAAGGGAGGGGAATAAATGGCAGAAGCCAGCTTGGCTGGAATAGGGGCACCAGAAGATAGGTTCACAGTGCAGTTGGGCCAAGTAGTGTCCCAAACGCTGAACGAGAGGTTGCTTTTGCTCCTCTGAGGGAAAGGGCACACCCAAGTTACCTTGGGAAGATGTAGCAAGGCCAAGTGGGGCTGGTGAGTCACTTGGGCCGCTTCACACAGTCAGCGGAAAGCAAGAGCAATGCTGAAGGTATGAGCCCACGTGAAGTTAAATACGCCATGACTAAAGTGGCTGTCACTTTGGGCAAAGGCTTCCCTATGGGGAGAGAAAATCAAACAAGATTTGGAAATGGTTGCCCCTCCTTTCCACCAATTTTGGGCTGCCATCCCTGGGAGGGTGGCCTCCATTCCTCTCCTTCAACCCCAACTCCAGGCCCAGGTCGGGTGCCATCCCTCAGGAGCTTTCCTAGACAGCCAGAGTCTTGTCTAAGCTTCCAGAGTAGCCCTTACCAGCAGAATTTCATCATCTTCGAATCTCCCCTAAAGAGGAGCCACTTAATTTCCCTAGTAGCGCCTCCTCCCTCCATCGAAGCCAATACAGTCATCCTTTCTCTGCGGAAAATTTCCCATCAACATGGTCCCATGGCCCCTGTTGTCAAAGGAAATGATTGGTGAAGTCTCTCCTTTCAAGAGTCCCGAAGTCAAGGGAAGAGATTCCATGCTGGCTGCAGGGTGAGATGAGGCCAAGTCTTTTTAGGCCAAAAGACTTGAGTATCCTTTTAGGCTGAGCAAGATAAGCCAGTGAAGGGGGACAAGACTGAAGATATGAGAGAGAAGGGAAGGTCCTGGGGAGAGCAGGAAAGGATGGGGTCCAGTCCCTGGGACAGGAGGTGGCCTTGGAGAGGGGAGGAGTGTCTAGAGCGGAAGGTGAGAGGTCGAGGGAACACTTGCCTGGTGGGCTCCTTTTTCTAAAGGAAGCGAGGATACCTACTGAACATGCATGAGAGAGAGGAGCCAAATTTGAAACAACAGCCTTGGGGAAAGAAAAACTGGCGTTTGGTTAGATCCAGAGTTGTGAACAAGCAGGGCAGAGATGCCTGCAGAAGTCTGGGAGGCCAGACCTCGACCAGCACAACCTCAGGGACCTGGAATTCCTGTCATTCTAATGTGGGCAGGAAGAGGCTCCAGAGTCTGATCAGAAGGCAAGGATAGTTGGTGTGAGGGACATTCTGTGCTTTAACAGGGGCAGATCAGATAACAGTGGGTGGCTCACCAGAGAGCCATACGAGCCTGAGAAACTAAGGAACAGGGAGTGGCTCGACGTATGCCTTTCCTCTGTACTGTCAACAAATTCTCCCAAGCAGCCCACCCTCAGCACCTAAGAGGGTGACATTCTACATCTCTGGCTTCTTGTCTCTCAAATGTGAGCTCCTGGAGAAATGGCTGATTTTAATCTGGGGCAGGGAAAATACAAGAACAGCATAAAGCACTTTGTAGTACCAAAAGTAAGGAGGTACTCGGAAAAAAAGAAAGGATAGGGGCACATTGAAGGGACACTGGAGCTAACTGAAAGGGCTCCCAGTGGCCAAAGCTTTACAATTTGAGCAACACAATAAATAATATTGTACAGAATATAAAATACAAATATAAATACAAATATAAAATACAGAATACAAAATATAAAATAAATATATGAGTCCATACTGAGATAAATTATTAAATAAGGGGGAAAGAAACAAATCTCGCCTACAGAAGAATCCCAGATAATATGTGTGGACACTCTCCCCTCCAGGAGGTGGAGTTTAACACCTATCCCCTCTTCCCCACCTCTTCGAGAGTAGGCTGGCCTTAGTGTCTTAGTGATTAGCTTCTAAACAATAGAGAATGGAAAGGGAAAAACAGTCACTTGACAGTGGAGAAACCTGGCCGACATCAGCTTGACCAAGTGATCAGGGTTAACATCACCAGTGATAAGCCATATTGGTACCACATGCCCTCCGATAGGATGTGATGAGAAGTGTACTTCACCTGTATGTTATTTTTCCCCTAAGCCCATAACCCAGTATAATCATAAGAAACATACGAGACAAATCCACATGCAGGGACATTCTACAAAATACCTGATCAGTACTCCTCCGAACTGTCAAGGTCATGACAAGCAAGGAAAGACAGAGAAACCGTCACAGACCAGTGGAGACTAAGATGAGATGATGACAATGCATATGGGATCCTGGAAGAGAAAGAAGAAAAACCTGTGAAACACAAATAAATTCTGGAGTTTAGTTACGAGTAAAGAACCAGTGTTGGTTCCTTACTTATGCCATGTGTTCTGCAATAATGTAAGATGTTAATGATGGGGGAAACTGGGTGAGGGTAGTCAGGAACAATCTGTACAATTTTTGCAACTTTTCTGTAAATCTAACACTGGTCCCAAATAAAAAAGTTTATTAAAAAACAAAGTAGCCCTGGGAGTTCCCTGCACACCAAAATCCTCCAAGCAATCTAATCATTGGCCATGACAGAAAGGTAAACATGTGGAACACTGAACAAGTAACTCATCAGGTGATGCCAGGGGCTTGAAATTGTTTGTATAATTCCAAAAGCAAGCCCTTAAAATCCTTGCTTTTCCATTTTTTTAAACTGTAACCTATAATAAGAAATCGATTTTACACTGTGACCCAGCGCATACTTCAACTTTATCTACAGTTAAATCTATACAAAAAAATCTTTATCTACAGTTAAAATCAATGACATACAAAATGGAAACAAAAATTATATATATATAAACAAATGAAAGTTATACAGTTCTTCTCACCTGCAAAGCATTCATTCTCCTTTCTGTTCTAGTTTTAAAAGTAATGCTGCTCACAAGCCACTAAATTGATTTCAAAACCTATAATCCATAGTTTATTTTCTTTCAACAGCAAAATTAGGCTCACTATGTACATACGTAATATTACTAGGGTGTTCAGGTTTCTAATATTGCTGATCTAGGGACTCGAACTTTTTTTCTTCTAACCATAAAAGGTCAGTTCTCTCAACTGCATATGAAATAAGTGTCTTATTAAAGCCATTAATTAAATGGATAACTATCAAGTATTATGTAGCTATTAGGTTATGTTTTTCAAGATTATATAGTAACATAGAAAAATATTTCTTCTTTAAACAAATATTGATCATCTCCTTTGTATCTGGTACTATGCTGCACATTAGGGACAAGTGTTCAGCAAAAGAGAGGCAGTCTGTCCATCATGGAACTATAAGAGTGGGTAGGAAAATAATAATTAAACACTCACACAAATATATAAACTGTGATCTGTGTGCATAAGAGGGTCCTAATGTAGGTTGAAAGGGGTGGTCAGGCCTGAAGAAAAGAGGCCAGGGAGGGAGTGTAGGGAAGAGGTCCCAAGGAGAGGAAACTGCAGAGGCACTAAGGTGGCGGAGAACTGGGAAGTTTTGAGGAACTGAAGGTTAGTGTGGTTAGAATGCAGTGAGGTTAGCAAGGCATGTGATGAGGTGGGCAAGGCCTACAGGGCCCTGAGTTGGGGTTAAGGATTTGGGATTTATCCAAATGCACTGAGAGGTTGGGGAATGCCAGGATCTGGTTTACATTTTTTAAAGATCACTCTGGCTACTGGGAGGAGAAGAGATAAGAAAGAGACAAGAGCAAAAATATGGAGACCAGTTAAGAGGCTCTAGCAGATGCCCAGACAAAAGATAAGGGCAGAGATGAAAGGAAGCGAATTACAAGTTAGAGACGCATTTTGGAGGTAGACTCAACAGGACTTGGTGATGAGTTGGGTAGGGTATGTATTATCATATAAATTCAGAAAATAATCTATGTTATTATACTCTTTGTACTGTGACTATAATTAGGTAAAAACTACTAGTATGCATGGACAGGTCTGGAGTATAGAAAATGAAAAATTTGATTTGTTGGGACAGAAGAAGGAATATAGGGTAAAACACAAACATTGGAGTCAGACATGCCTTAGCTCTGCCACTGACTATCTCTGTGATGTTGGGCAAGATTTTTAACCTCTCTGAGCCTCAGTTCTCTCATCTGTAAAATGGGGATATCTCACTGGACCGTGAGGAAGATGAAATGGGAAAACATGTAATGTGCTTAGCTCAGTCCCTGGTATAGTACATTCTTAATAAACTGCAAGTATTTTTATTACTACTGGCTATAATGGCGGAACTGGGGTGAAATTCTCATTCTTTATTATGACTGAATTAATACTGTTATGGTATTTATATAGTTTGTAATTTAAAATTTAGTAGAGTCTGTTTGAGGATTCTGAAACTGTATGGAAACAGCCTATGCACTTTCTGCCTGGTAACATTTTGCCAACCTGTGTCCAAAGTTCTTCATAGCTCCGGGATTTCTCTACAGGGCACCTGAGGGTCAGAGAAGACCATGGGCCATCTCTTTAAGATGCCACCCCCAACCCCTCTGTTTCCAATCCAGCCAAGGGTCTGCTCTTAGAGAGGCAAGCTCTAAATTGCTCCTAACATCCCTCTATGCTTCCCATCCAGGGTCTCTTAAGTCTATCTGTCCTAGATGCCTCCAGGGATTCTGAAAGCTTTCATTCATTCATTCATTTAACCTTCACTGAGCACCTATTCTGAGCCAATCTATGTCCTCAAACAACCTAATAAACAAAATATGATGTAACCAAGCTATGAATAAGTTCCATGCGATACTGACTTTACCTGGGGAAGGCTTCAAAAAGGGGACATCTCAGCTGGATCTTAAAGGATGTATGGGAGAGAGGGCCAGTTCCTGCAAATAGACCAGCACATGCTAAAGCATGGTGGATTAAAGGGCATGACGCATGTAGGGAATGACAGGGAATGTCCACGTGGTTAGCTCAATAGTGTGTGATGGGAAGTGGTTGGGCATGAGAGGTAAGTTGGTACCACATTGTGAAGGACCCCTTGGGCATGTTAATGAGTTTGGACTTGATTCTGAGGGCCACAGGGAGCAAGTGAAAGCTTTGAAGTAGGAGGATGGTATGATTAGATTAGCATCTTATATCCTCTGGTAGCAGTAGGGAGGATGGGCTAGAGAGACAGAGACTGGAAGCAAGAGAAGTTTGATAGGAGGATCTAAGCAAGGTTTCAGCCAAGGCCAGAAAAGGAGAGGAAGTGTCTTGATCAGCCTCCAGGAAGGGATGGGAGCCTGAATTATGAGGGAGGAACTGGGGATCTCCTTCAATGCTGCTGGGGAGAGGGGTCAATCATCAAACAATCCAACAGCCTTAAGGAGAGGCTGCGCCTCCCTGGCTGCCTCCCAGCAGAATTTAACTACAAGAAGCAAAACTGGAAATGACCATGTGGGGCAGCTCAGCCAGCTGCAAGGGCCTCCCAGGGATATCCGGGTTATGCTGCTCTGCTGCCCTGAGCTAGCTCACTGATTACCCCTTTACTGCTCCTTTGGGATGTGTCAGCAGGTGAGTCTACTCCACTAGACAGTGTTCTTCAGGGGCAGGGTCTCTCCCTGGGTATTCCTTGCTCTGTTTGGGCTCCATCTTCAGACAAGCTTTAGTCTCACGTTCATATGTAGCGAGAAATGAGCAAATTCCCAAACAATTTAAATAAAAGTCCCAGAATTGAGTTATACTGTGTCTGACTGGCCTGCCTTGGGGCATGGACACATCCCTGAGCAAAGGGACCCATCACTGTGGCCAGGGGGATGAAATGCCCTTATTGGCTTAGTCTAGATCATCTGCAGCCCTGGAGTGAGGTGTGGAGGCAGCTTAACACAGAAGACCATGGACTGGGTGTAGGACTGGAGCAGACACCCACAGGAAAATCAAGGCTTGGGAAAATCAAAGTAAATGAATACAAGATGATGGCCAAAAATAATTGATGCCCACTATAAGATGAAGCTTTATATGTTTCCCAGTGCCAAGTAAAGAATAGATGGCTGAGTTGTTGGATGAAAAATAGTCAAGGATGTAGTAGAGTCATTCTAAGTTAACCTAATCCTGGAGAAGAACTTGGAAGGGCCAGTCCCAGAAAGCTGGAAGAGTAGGCACAATTCTGAGAACTCAAGGCAGAGAGAGTGGAAATGGATACTTTAAACTAGTCATTTGCAACCTTGGCTAAGGATTAAAATCTACCTAGAAAGCTATGACAAAATGCCAGTGCAGGGGTGCTACCTCCAGAAAGAATGATTTAAACTCCCCAGGTGGTTCCACTGTGCAGCCAAGGTTGCAAGCTACTGCTCTAAGCCTCAATGTCCAAAAAGAAGTGGATGTGAGACCCAGAGCCCCACGAGCTTGGAAACTGGTAGGAACAAAAAGGAGCACACCCTCCCTAGCTCATTGGCCAGGCCTTCTTGAAACGCAGGACTCTGGAGGGGAACTAAGAAACCCAAGAAATTTGTGAGGCCAAGGGGGTGCAGTACCTCCTCTGAACACAGGGCAGAAGGAATGAATTGTGAAGCCTGCTAGATCTCTCTGAGGCACTGGGGTTGTACGCATGAATTGCCTCTGATTGGCAGCAGCAACGGAGCCGATAGGTGCCTGTTTGTACATCCGGAATGGCTGGGGTGGGGCAGGCCCAGACGGGTGAGGCGAGATTCCAGAGCCATGTCTGAGGTAGACTCAACAAGACTGAGGATGAATTAAAAAGATGGTGGAGTCACATGTGGCACTGAGGTTTCCAAGTGGAGCTGTTGTGCACATGATCACGCATCTCAAGGACACGGGGAATCTCTGAGGGAGAGGAGCAGCAGAAAATCAGGGAGGAGAAATGGTGAGTGCAGTATTCTGAGATGCAGAATACTGAAGAACAAACAAGAGATGTCCAGGAAGCAGTCAGCAATGGCGACATACAGCTCAGAAGAAAGACGTGTGAGCCATTAGCAAGACAGTATCTGTGTCGAAGCAGCAGAGGTGGGAGGAAGGCAGGCACAGGGGAGGAAGGGATGCTATGAAGATGAAAGAGTGGCCATTAGCAGCAATCAGGGGGCCATTGTGTTCTAGATGTGGATCTATCCCCTTTTAGCTTGATTTAGCTGAATCAAATATCATCTCTTTTTTTAAAAAATGTAATAACTCTTTACCAGAAAACTAAGAGCATAACAAAAACAAACAAACAATAACAAATAATGCAGAATAGAAACAAGTGGGTTTTCAATTCCTTTCAATGTAGCAAATATTTACTGAATGCCTACTACGCCCCAGACCTGCCCCAGATGGCTCAGCTGGCATGCTTAGCTTATCAGACAAGCCCCACTCCTACTCTCTTCCCCAGCCCCATCTGGGAGGCCGCAGTGGCTCTGGTTCCCAGCATCTCTGCCTCTAGTAAGGCTCAGCTCATCCATCCGTTGTTCTAAGTGAGGTTCCCTTACAAACCTCGGTCCTCGTGGTGAATAACACCTCTCCTGAAAGCCACCTGTTTCACATCAGCTGCCCAGCAGGTTTCTGGCTCTGTCTGTTCCACAAATCCCTTGACTACGCTGGGCTCCTCAGTTAGAGCTGGCTTCTCCTCCAGCTCTTTTCCAGCTCCTGCACAAGGCAGTGATGCTTGATCTGGCAGTGGGCCGAGGAATGAGTACACCTTTCCTGGTCATTTCTAACCATCTCTCCAACAGCTCACCCCTCAGGGGTCTCCAAGAGTTTCCTTTCGGTAACTTCACAGTAATGATACCAGAATACTTAGCAGAAAATCACTTTGAATTAAGACAATACCTCTCTTGCTTTCTCAAAGCAAGAAGCAGGTTGATCCCTCACAGTCACCAGCCACCTACACAGACTTCTCTTTTCACTATTTCCTTCACGATTCCTCATCGTCTCATTCCCCAGCAAACACTTTCCATGCTCAGGTGGGTCAGTGGTGTGAGGGCTGCCTCTTTAACAGACCCTTCCCTTTAGAAACTTGCTTTCTGTTGGCTATGCTCTATCAGGCTCTTTGTACGCACCATCTCTTTCATCTTCATAATTCTCCAGTCCACCAGTTCTTTACCTTCCTCAAAACTAGCACAAAAGCTGTCTGAGTGCTTGGTCTACTTTACTCAAGTATCCCTTTAAATTCATGTGAACCTTTACATTTGCTGGTTTATCACTTTGTAAATGTCCTCCTCAACTGGTTTTTGGGTACAGTTGCCTGAACAAGTTTTTTCTCCAATTGTGGTAAAATATACATACCATAAAATGTATCATTTTCATAACTTTTAATTGAAATACAGTTGATTTACAATATTGTGTTAGTTTCAGGTGTACAAAATGATTCGGAGATATATATATACGATTCTTTTTAAAATTCTATCCTATTATGGGTTATTACAAAATATTGACTATAGTTCCCTGTGCTATACAGCAAATCCTTGTCATTTATGTATTTTATATATGGTAGGTGTATCTGTTAATCCAATACTTCTAATTTATCCCTCCCTCCTCCTTCCCCATTGGTAACCATGAGTTTATTTTCTCTGTCTGTGAGTCTGTTTTGTAAATAAGCTCATTTGTACTATTTTTTAGAGTCCACATATAATTTATATCATATACTATTTGTCTGTCTTTGTCTGACTGACTTCACTTAGTATGATAATCTCTAGGTCCGTCCATGTTGCTGCAAATGGCAATATTTCATTCTTTTTATTCCACTGTATATATATATATACACTATATATACTATATCTTCTTTATCCATTCATCTGTCAATGGACATTTAGGTTGTTTCCATTTCTTGGCTATTGTAAGCAGTGCTACTATGAACACTAGGGTGCATGTATCTTTTCTTTCTTTGTTTTTTCACATGTATCTTTTCAAATTAGAGTTTTTATCTTTTCCAGATATATGCCCAAGAGCGGGGTTGCTGGATCATATGGCAACTCTATTAACTCTATTTCTAGTTTTTTAAGGAAACTCCAAAATGTTTCCCATAGCGGCTGCACCAACTTACATTTCCACCAGTAGTGTAGGAGGGTTCCCTTTTTGCCACACCCTCTCCAGCATTTATTATTTGTAGATTTTTTGATGATAGCCTTCTGACCAGTGTGAAGTGATACTTCACTGTAGCATTTTCATAACTTTTAAGGGTACAGTTCAGCGGAATTAAGTACATTCACATTGCTATACAACCATCACCACCATCCATCTCCAGAGCTTGTTTTTTATCCCAAGTCCAAACAAGTTTTTCAATGCCCAGAAAGTAGGGACATGTTTAATTTACTTTTTATTCCTAGTTCTGCTCATAGTATGTGTTCCATAAATACCCTTGGCTAATTAGAGGAGATAATATAAAAGATGATGTTTAATATAAAAGGCACCAAATGGGCACCAATAGCCTACCAAACCATCTAAAATTAATTCTTACTAAAACAAGAAGGGGAATGCTGACCCAAGAAAAGGGAGAAAATATACAAACTTATTGTAGCTGTGGCCCAACAACAGGCTATGACCTGGCCTCAGCCAGAGGGGCTAGATGTCCAAAGACCTTGAAGATGATGAAGATGAGGAGGAGAAGGTCCTTGCCATCTCTGAGAGAACACAAGACCCTTGTAGAATCCCAAGGCCAAAAAACGAACTGACAGTGTAGGGGCAGAAAGTTTTTTCCTTCTACCCTTCTAGGTTCATTGGCTGGTTTAATATTTAAGTTGACATAAGACAGATGAACAGGAGAAAGACAAATTTCATACGTATGGGAGCCCCAGAGACATGAGACCCAAAGACAGTCAAGCAATTGAGGCTTACAAGCTAAGGAGAAGGGGGCAGGGGGCAGGGGACAGGGGCTTCAAAGGGGAGGAAGACAAGTCACAGGAAGATGAGAAGAGCAAATGTTTTGTAAACAAATGTTTGCCATGCCACGCAGTTAAGTCCTTCTGTTATAAAAAGTTATCTTTGGTATTAGCTCTCTTCCTGGCACATGCCCTCTATCTAAATTCTTTTAGTCAGGTAAGGGATGGTAAACAGCTCTGAGTCTGTGGGACCTTGATTGTCTTCAGCTGGAAATAACCCACACGTCCAAGTGGCATATTTTGGGGAGGCATGTTCTGTTCCTCCTTACCAGGATATAAAAGCGCTTGGAGGAATGGGCTGAGCTCATTACTACTAAGATCCCTTGAACAACTAGAGCAGTGTTTCCCAAACTTGCCTCATCATATTGATCACTCAGAGCATTTATTAAACAGACCAGTTTAGCATTTCTGGGGTGGGGTATGGAAATCTGCATGCTTAATAAGTGCCTGGAGTGATTCTTACGAAAGGCAAATTTGGGAAAGAATGAACTGGAGTGTTCCATCAGCAAGATGGGGCCAACCTAGCTGTCTGGGGCAGTGTAGGTAAAGGCTCCCAGCCAGACTTATTTCATGCTTCCAGAAGCTGCCTAGACTGTTGGGCTACTTTCCCAAATCCTTGCAGGCCCAGTGGGCCCCAAGTCTCCTGTTAGCCTGCTGCCTCTGCACACTTGGCCCTCCCTCCTCCAGCATCCTCCCAGCAAGGCCCAGGGGCTGCCTCTTACTTCTACCTCTACTCCTGAAGACCTCGGATGATCCCGAGTTCTGGCAGCCCTGTCCCTGTCCCCTGGCTTGGTTCCCCACAGTTGAGGGATGACAATGAGATGTAGTCCCAATTTAGAACAGAGTCAGGTATTCATTGGCCAGGTATTAATTAGGGAGTGACTAAAGATAGCTGGTGACATCATATCCTACTTTTAGACCCAGCTGGGTCATTGGATGGAAATAAGTCGGGAAGCTTATATCGACCGAATCTAAGGTCGGTGTTTACAGAGGGAGACACTGGATACCAACTACACTGTCTGAGGTGAAATTTCACCTTGAGGCCCTTCTGATACAAACCAGCTGCATGCAGCCTGGGAGCCTCATTCTCATTCCTGTTGCTCCAGTGGGCTGCCCCACCCCACATACAGCGCAACCATAATATGACATCCCCTCTCCCTACGCAAAACAAACCCAGGATACAATAGGTCAGAGGGGCTTATGGCAGGCTAGAAACTCAGATGTGCCCTCCTCTTAAGAAAGCCAGTAAGACTTCAATTAAAATGCAGTTTCTGAAACAGCTCCTTGTTAATGTCAATCCAGAAAGTTTCACAATGCAGTGCTTCCATGGAATATCAACAGGTGTTACGCAGCAGGGAAAGGTTCCATATTCCACAGGTTTGGGAAATACCGGGCTAAACAAATTGAAATAGGTTTCTTTACTTTTTTTTTTTTTTTAAGAACTTTTACTATGTCAATGTAGACTCAGGGAACTCTAATAAGTACATACAATGCACTGTATTTCCTAAATTAAATGAATTTGACAATGAAACCTTAAGTTGTTTTCCAGAGGACACACTTCTGGGAAATGCTAAAATAAAGGGTGTTATTACCCAGAGCCACCTTGACCTATAAGAAATAAGCAGGTGCTACTTAAGCTTGATCTCAGATGAATCTCTCCTCCCTCTGAGGTACTGTTCTCTGTAACCACAAAAGTCAGTTCTTAGTGTTAAGCAGTAGAGCATAGTGGTTAAGTGAGCAGGCTGTCTGGAGTTTTATCTGAGCTCTTCCACTTATTAACTTTAGGTGTATTATCCAACTTCCCTGTGCCTCTGTAAAATGGGCAATATTGGTATCTCCTCTTGAAGGCACTGGTGAGGATTAGACAAAAGTACACATTGAGCTATTGTTGTTAAAAATAGAGGCACTGTCCCCTGAAGGAGGCTGGGTCCTCCAGCCTACTTCTGGGCTTAATTTTCTAGCAGGTAAACTAGTGGTCACTTTAGAGAGTATGGAACACTTGGCATTAGGAGTACAGGAGAACTGAGAGGTGAATTAGAGGATAAGAATAAACCAGAGAGACATTATGCTAAAACTCAGAGCATCTGGGAAGCAATATGGAAGAACAGGCCAGGGGAATGGGCCCAGAATGAAGAAGAGGGTTCACTAAAATGTGGGAGAAAGGAAAATTAAAAAATCAAATCAATCTTGAAACAGAGTATATAGAAATATGTACTTATGTGGGTCAATCAATGCATTATAAATATAAAAAAGAGAAAAAAGTGGAGGAGGAGAAAGAAAAGAGTCAAACCTCACAATTTCTTTTAAGACAGTGTTAGCTGTAACTTGTGACACCCTTAAGTATCCCATCCTTCCCTGACTCTCTCCATAATACTAGTTTGGACAACGTGGAAAAATTACATTTACAAAGGAGTCTCCAGAGCATGGAGGGTCACGTAGAACTCTATTAAATAGAGATGGGAACTGTTAAGATACTAATAACCAAGAGGGAGCATGAAGAGGTTCATGCTAAACTGCAGCCTCCCAAATGAGGATTTCAATCATCTCACTGGCATTTCATGACTGACTTTCTACTGCCGCATAGCTGTGTGGGTCACAGCGGGCAAAGGCGTGCCTCGGAAACTCTTTAGAAAATGTTTGAGTAGGAATGGAATTTTAATAGCTTCTTGTTCAACTACAGTCTTCTTCAGATAAGAAATTTTAACTTTCTCCAGATTTCATTATGGCTAAGAATGAACTTATCAGGTCAGTTCCGGAAAAAGCAGATTGGTCTCTTTAAAAGCATAAAGCTAAAAAAAAAAAAAAAAAAAAAAAAAAAAAAAAAAAAAAAGCGCAAAGCAACTAGTCAGCTCTAAAGAGGACATTTGTGAGGCAATCTGGGAATTGTGAACAGTGTTCTTTGATGACATTAAGAAATAACAATTTTTTTAGGTTGATAATGCATTGTAAGTTTTTTTAAGAAAGGACCCTTACCTTCTAGAGATGCAAAGTGAAATATCTAAGATTTTCTTCAAAATAATCCAGTAGGTATAGAGGACAAGTGTTCAGGTATAAATGAAGTTAGATTTGCCATGAGTTGCTAACTGTTGAAGCTAAGTGGTAGGTAAGTGGGGCTCATTACTGTTCTACTTTTGTATAAGTCTGGAATTTCCCATTAAAACTTCACAAAGCAGAGATATTTCATTGCACAGAAAGGCCATCTCACATAAATGTATAAATATACTAGACATTTGATTCATTCATTCACTCATTAAAATATATATATATATATATATATATATATATATATATATATATATATATATATATAAATTTATGGTAAAATTCATGTAACATAAAATTCACCATTTTAACCATTTTAAAGTATACAATTCAGGGGCATTTTGTACATTCATAATGTTGTACAACCATCACCACTATTCAGATTTGGAGTGTTTTTATCATTCCAAAAGGAAAGCCCATACCCAGTTAAGCAGTCACTCCCCGTTCCCTCTTCCTCCTAGCCCCTGGCTACCCCAATCTGCTTTCTGTCTCTGTAGATTTGCCTACTGTGGATATTCCAAATAAGTTCAATATATTTTTTATTTTAAATTTTATTATTATTATTATTTTAAAATTTTTATTACTAAAACATTGAACAGGGTTAAAACTCAAAAGGTATAAAAGCATTTGCAGTGAAAAGTCTCCCTCCCACCTTTCTTCCCACAGCACATAGTTCCCTTTTCGGAGCCATTCAGTTTCTTACATTTCCTGCCAGAGAGCGAAATTTCCTTTCCCCCTTCTTTATCCAAATGGCAGTATTCTACACACATTGATTTGCAGTTGGCCTTTTTTCGTTCTATAACAGATCAAAAAGACCTCCCGCCTTCTTTCTACAGCTGCATAGTATTCCACTATTTGAAACAGCTTCAAACACTGTGTTAAGTGCTTTGGGGTTACAGAAATAAATAAAACATGGTCGTTTTTTCAGGCAGCTCATAGTCTAAAAAGTATTTTGTTTGGAGAAGCAGGGAAAGTTTATAAACTAAGGCTGATCATAATCTCATATCGTCACAGCCAGGCACTTGGAAGGAAAAAGAGAGATCTAAACTGAAGCAGGGTCGGTGGGTGGCAATCTGAGAAATCTCTGGGGATTAGCAAGGTATGGCTGCAAAGGTGAGAGCAAATTACTGCCTCTCTTCCACCTTCCCCTGTTAAGACATAACTGATCATCTCACTTGTTTCCTCTCTTCTTTCCTGATTAGAAAAGAAAGAGATTCTCACTGGGAGAATTTAGAAAGTGCATAGAGAAGCAGAAATTGTCCACGGTTGTTTGTAAGCATTTTTAATAGCTGCTTAAAACTGCATTGCATTGATACACCATAACTTACTAAAATTATCTCCCAATTCACTTCTGTATTTTAGAGATCCAGGAACCAAAGCCACAACAGATGTTTATTTTAAGGAGACAAAGGGACATCTAAGTGCATCCACTAAATGAGACAGGTAAGACAGCTGGAACCAGATATGCATATTTGAAAATTATCTCTCTGAAACTGAAACCATATTAATGAATAATCTTAGGGAGGCTGCAGGGAGAGAAAGAGAACAGTAGCTCACAATTAAGACTTCAGGGATTCCTGCAATTATTGGATAGTAAAAATATAAATAAAGAAACCCTGCAAATTAAATAGAAGAACATTCACTTAAATAGAATGGAACCTCTGTATCCTCCACAACTACAGAAGATGCCTGCCAACCATATGCAATAAATGTCTGTTGAATTGAACAGGCAGTCTAATGAAAAGGGACCTGGGATGTCCAATGGGGGATAGAAGAGGATTCATGCATGGAATACACTGATGCCTAAACACAGTCAGGACCATATACTACAACTGAGCGTCAAAGGCTCCAGTATATAGGTGGTGGGGAAGTCACAGGAATAAATACAATTCACATGAAGAGCACGGAGAATGAGAAGAGGCCAAAGGTAGAGTCCTGGACACACTGACCTCAGAGAGAGCAGTGTCATGGCAGCCAAGAGCTTTGAGTAAGACCTCCTTGACCTGAGGCCAGAAACTCTTCCTGCCTGAGGCAAGAGGAGCACAGAGCCAACAGGAGGCTCTGGGAACCTTTAGGGGTGTCTACATCAGCAGAGGTTCTGAGAAGGCCCAAGAGAAGGGGAAGCTGGTCTGAGGCCTGAGACCAGATCTCCATCATCAGGGACCTTAGCATCAGGGCTCTGACAAATGGACAGGACTATTCTTTCCCTAACATAATTTTCCCTGAAAAAGGAACTAATAATGTGCCTCACACTACCATCAAGGCTAAATTGGACTCCACTGACTCATAAGTCTTTTTACATTTTCAGTTCCGATCCTTGCTTCCCATACAACCCAGTAAATGACAGCACTCTTGTTCTTTCTACCTGAAGAATCTATTTCAGGAACACACAGTGGATGGTCTATAGTTGTATATCCTGTTATTACCTGTAGCACAGTGGGATCCTTTATAGCATTCATTCCCAACATAAAGGAAAAGAGAAAACACAAAATGAAGTAGAGTGATTATCTGGCTAGGTAAATCCCCTGAGATGAATTTTCCTTATAATGAAGTCAGCTGTGTGGAAAAAAAATCCAACAAATGGCTACTTCATAAATCTTGCCATACAGTGTTTGCATGGATCCTTGTAGCTCAGAAGCAGCATTTGACTAAGCTACTACATGGGGTAAAAATATCTCTGCACCCTGTTTGACTAAAAATGGCTGAAGATACACAACTCTTATCCCTGGAAAAATTCAATTCAGTTTGGCAAATATTTATCAAGCACCAACTGTGTTCCAGGGATGGAGGCAGAAAGCCATAATCCATGACCCCGAGTAGCACCCAGAATCCCAGACACCAGGGAAGGGGCACCTTGAATCACTGATGAGAAGGAAGAAGTCCATTCAAAGGGAAGGAAGGTGTATTTTCCACTGTAAATTAATAAACCAGTATCTCAGTCAGTGAGAAACCGGTATGGTAGTCTGGTTAAATAAGCCTGGTTAACACAGCCAATCCTTGATAACAAGCAACTCTGATTTCTGGCTTTTTCACCTGAGGCCTGGGCGCCAGATCATGCCGCAGGTGCAGGTAATTAAAATCATTTTGGGAGGGGAGAGGAAGCTCATGTGCTCCCTCTTGTCCCAAATCCCCACAGTGCACTAGGCACAGTCCTTGTTTCTGGTGACTCCTAGCCCTCCTCTCTTAAGCATTCTGAACCAGGTGAGGGAAGAAGTGGTGGTCAAAGGCAGGAGGGATGGGGGTGGTGGTGGTGGTTGGTGGTGAAGAGAAAATAGCAGACAGACAGACACACAGAGAGAAAGAGAGAGACAGGGAAATGGACAGAGGCTGTCAGGGAGGCAGAGCCACTGAGGGTAGGTATCTTTTTTTTAATCTGACATCATTTTCGAATAAATTTTAGTAATTTGGAACTGGGAGCCCCTAGCCTGGGTAGCTAGCCAGCCTTAACCTGACATTTTAAACACAACAACTGACTGTGGGGAATTTATTATAAAATTCAAACAGATTTTAAAGAATTCCTGGAAGCAAAAAATGATGGCTCTTGCTGTTAAACTCTGACTCTGCTAAAGTCAGCAGCCCTGGACCAGTGCCTCAAAACCCTTTCTCTATTGTGGAAGAAGAGAACTGATACGAGGGTGGAGAGAAAACCAGCTGTTTTTGCCTCAACAATTATTAACATTATGATTGTCATCTTTCCAGGGGGTAGACCACTCAAAGTTAGATGTTTGGACACAGGGATTTTAATTATTAACTCCTGCCCCTAGTATTTTCTAGGCAGAAATCTGTGTTCCTTGGCCTGTTACCCTGGGGTTTCACAGAAGTGCTTAGCTATATATTTAAGCAGGTCCAGAGCTGCTTTTCTTTTTCTTTTCTCTCTGACTGTAACTTACATACCATAAAACTCATCTATTGTAGGCATACAAGTCATGATTTTTAGCAAATTTATGGAGTTGTGTAACCATCATAACAATCCAGTTTTAGAATATTTCTATTGCCCCCAAAAGATCCTTCATGCTCATTTGTAGTCAATCCCTCTCCCACTCCAAACCTCAGGCAACCATTTATTTTGTCTCTATTTGAACTTCTTTTCTAAGCAAAATTTTGGCCATAACCATCCATCAACTCTTATACCTCTACCAGAAGGCAGGGTGGCCCTCTGGGTAAGGATACAAATTGCATTCTTCAGTGTTTACAATGGAATGTAGTTTTAGGCTTGTGTGTCTGTAGTGGGCCATGGCCAGGCCTCCCCATGGAAAGTACCCAAGTGGACATTAATGGAAAAATCTTAGGCCTTGCAGTATAGGTGCAGGGAAAGGGAAACTGCTCCAAGTTCTGGCACACATAACAGGAACTTCAAGGCCTAGGTGATGCCGCCTTCTCCTGAGTAGCAGGGGGATTGCTTTATGTGGAGGTACAGTTGGTCGCAGTAGCTCATGGTTCTTTATGCTTTGGACCTGTGGACACCTCACTTTGTGTGGGCTCTCAAGACACATGAGACTTTGAGTACACCTTCACAGGATACAAGAGAGCAAACAAATGAGCCTGCTGCCTCATCTATATCCCTCGCACTGCTTCTCTCTTGCTTCAGGGAGAAGCCAGTTTTAAGAGTAACTGTGAGCTGAGTCTCAGCTGTCACTTGAACCCTGACAGACTCCAAGTTCTGGCTCCAGCAGTGTCTAAGAAGGCGGCAGTGGTCCTGCTTCAATCGATGGCATGGAACATCTGCATTCTGCTCCCTCACTGGGGGTAATCTTGACTAGCCTGTCATACAGCTATTTCTCAAAACTCCAGCTCAAATATGTTGTTCCTCGGTTCTTTGTTGACCCTTATATGGGACGGAGAGAGCCGAGTTCAAATCACATTTCTTCTGCTTGCTTGTGTAACCTTGGACAAGTTACCTGTCATCTCTAAATCTTGTTTAAAAAAAGAGATAGTATGTATCTAGGTGGGTTATTGTCAGGGTAAAATGAGGTAATATAAAGCATTGCCCAGTGCCTGGCATGTAGTAAACGCTTAATAAATAGCAATGGTAGTGATGCTCACATTTTGACATGGGTGCTTTCACAGGCCTATTGTGAGATGTTTGCATCAGAACCTCTCCCTATTCAAATCAGCCAAGTCAGAGTGTTCTTTGGTCTGGAAAACAGTGAGGAAGGAGAGGGGGAACTAACATTTGTTAATTCTTATAATGTAGGTGGTAGAAAACAATAATCATTATAATCTCATTTTAGAAATGAGGCAACTGAAACTTTATCTTGGCTAAAGTCACTCAAGTTGATCTGCATCTAAAGCCAACACCTTTCCCACCTGAAATTGCTCAAGATCTTGGTAGAACAAAAGCTCTCCACCCACCTGTGGGAGGGGCCCCAACTCCTACCTGCCATGGGGAAAACAGTCAACCCTCAACAGTATCTAATTGGAATATGCAGAAATCCAAAGGAGACACATATTTTCCCATGTGAGCTGGGATCACAGCTCATATTCCAAGTATGACAGGGATGGTATTACACAGGGAGTCCCTGAGGGGGCTTGGGAGAGAGTAGTAGTAAGGAGCCCTGCGGTTGGCCTGAAGAGAGTGGAGTAGCTTTGGAGTCCTTCTCTGAAGAGCGTACAACAGAAGAATGGCCAATCTCCATCCTCCATACCCTCAAGTCCAGATTATGCACAGGGTCCTACTTCTGGCAATCCATATATTTTGTGTGTATATGTGCTTAGTGGAGATTCCCCTCCTTCAGTAAATTTCTCCTGGTTAATTTCACTTAGCACTGATGTTTTCCTCACTCTGAAGCCTCTCAAGACTTAGGTATCCAGTTAGAATTAGCTTTTCCTGCACTCCATTAGGTTACAATGCATTATTCTACATAGTCCATATGCTACATCATAACTATCTTCTGCTTGACTCTTCAATTAGACCTTAAGATCTGTGTTCTACACTTTTTGAATTTTTTCCACTTCCCCAACACTAAGTGTAGCAATATATTGGATACTTGATAAATGCTTGTGGAGTGACAAAATAAGTCACAAATCCTAAGAGTCTTTAGATTAGGGTTTTTTCCTACAGTTTTATCTGAACAGAAATAAAATACTTAAATAAATGACTAAACTTTGTGTTTAGTTTACAAAAATGAGCCAATTGAAGTGAAATGCTGAAGAAAAAAATTAGTATTTGCTGCAGAGAAATTATGTGCTTTCAACTCATTTCTGGCCAGTAGGGGTTTAGTCACAGGGAGGTTGTCGACCACCCTCCTGAGCTCTCATTTGTCATATGCCTTGAGAGGAACATATGGATACCCCCATCAGATGCAAAGGGGGTGCCTGTGACTACAAGTATAACACTGTTTTGCCAATGTTCCTGCTCCTTTTGGAGGATTCACCTTCATTCTGACTCACTTTCTTAAATGTTTACCTTTATATTTGCCAACTGTTGGAACTGGTGTTTCAACTGTTCTGCCCATCTGCTGGGAGAAAACTTTGAGATTATGTCACAGTTTTTGGAACCTCAAATCACATAGGTTTGGAACTGGAGAACTTAAAAATCAATAAGTCTAACTCCTTCGTTCATATGTTCACAATGCCTCTTCACTTCCTTGTGTCTGTCAGTCCCAGTGCTAGGTGTTGGAACTGCAGAGACATAACGTGTGTTTTCTGGACTCCTGGCACTTACACTGTAGCAGGGAAGATAGACATGAAGATAGACTCAAGAAAACGATGCAGGTGCCGTGATAAAGGGGTATCCAGGGAACACGTGCTATGCACAGGAGGTGAGCTGAGTCTTTATACGTGGTAGATATGGTAGAGTGTGTACTGAGGGGAGTAAGTGGGAAGAGATTAGTCAAATATACAACTAGAGGAAGCTGGTACCAGATCAATAAACATTTACAGAGCACCAATTATGTATCAGGTTGCCAGATTCCATGCCAATTGCTGAAGACATGAAAGATACAGCCTTACTCTCAAGGAGTTTATAATTTAGTGGATGTAAACAAATTACAATACATTGTGATAGATGCACTGCCTGTATATGTTAAAGATATAAAGGAAGAAATAATCAGTTCTACTCAGAGGTGGAGGGTGTGTATGGACGACCACCTGAAGATGACGTAATAGGCTAAGGTTTACCAGGTAGTGGGGAGGGCACTTCAAACACAAGGAACAACATGTGTACAACACAGTGTAAAGTCTTCCAGGAACTTTAAACAGTGTGATATGGCTGTGCATTTAGTTCACTTGGAGGGAGTAGCAGGGGATGGCACTGCACAGACAGCACAGAACTAAATCTCAACAGGCTATATTCCATGTTAAGCTTAGAATGCATCCTAGAAGCAATTAGGAACCACTGAAAAGTGGATCGATCAAGGGATAAAGGGAGTCAGTTTGTGTTTTAGAAACAGCCCTCTCTACGCTGGTTGGAGGATACACAAGAATCGTCTATATTATTATCATCAGTTCTTTTCTGTCTGTTTCATGATAATAAAAGAACACTCTACTAGCAGGGTGAGAAGGGTCTAGAGGGAACAGAGGGACTAGGTACAGGCTATCACCATGGTCAGTATGAGAAGTGATGAGTGTCAGAACTGAGAGTGGTGAAGGAAAAGAAGAGTGAACAGACACAAGAGATGGTCAGGAGCTGAAGTCCACAGGACTTGGGGAGGGACTGGGTGGGTGGGATGAGAGAGAGGGAGGAGGCCAGGATGGCTGCCAGGTTTCTGATGTGGGTAGATGGGAAGAATCATTCTCTGAAAACAGAGATAGAGGTGGATGAATAGGCTCAGGGAGAAAGATGAACTCACATTTCAACATGTGCTGGAGATGCCTGTCAGACATCCAGACAGAAATTTCTAGCATGCAGGAGTATTTATAAGCCTAGAGCTCAGATATGATGGATGGCTAGAGATATCCATTGTTGAGTCATCAGCACAGAATTGGAAGCTGAAGCCATAAAAGAGACTGAGTCTGCACAGGCAACTCAAGGAGAGTACAAACAGGGCCATGGGGCCACCTACATTTAGGGACAAGTAGGGGAATGAGGAGTCAGACAAGGAGACAGAGAAGAAACAGCAATCCAGGGCAGAAAGGAATCATGAGAAACTTGGAAACAGAGTGAGAAGGCTTAAGGGAGGGAGGAGAAAAGTGTCAAATGCTGCACAGATACTAAATAAACTTAAGATTTTAGATGGACAGTATTGAATTTGGCCCTAGGTCAACTTTGTCCTAGGGAACTTTGCCAGAGTGGTTTCAGTGGTGCGTCTGGGGGCAGAAACCTGACTGCAGTGAAGAGAAAAGGGGGGAGGTGTAATACTGCAGCTGTGGGTGCTCTTTGTAAGACACTCACCATGTGGGGAAAGGAGATCTGAGATATTTAGAGGACGCAGGATTGAGGGCAGGGTATCAGTTTTGTTTTGAGCCTGGAGAAACTTGAGCAAGTTTACAAGGTGTGGTACGGGTGGGGGTGGGAGGAGCCATTAAAGAGGGAGAGTTGAAAACAGAGGAGAGAGAAAGACTAGCTGCAGGAGCAATGTCCAGAAGAGCAGAGGGAGCACTGACCAAAGACAGTGGCAAGAGACTGGAAGACAAAAGGTGAAAGAGGGCAGAAAGGAGTCACACTGTAGGTACGAGATTGGGAAATCAAGGGAATTGATGCCGAAGCTTCAATTTTATCTGCAAAAATAAGAAAGTGAGGAAACTAAGGCCCAGAAGGGTGGTGACCTGCATGACAACTCACAGAGAGTAAGATTTTAATTCAAGTTTCTTGACTCCTTGCCTGGTGCTCTTTTTACTCCCTAGATAACACTCACTTGTTTTGAAGACACTTTCATCACTTGAACATCTGTTTCACAATGGGGCTTTTTGTGCCTTTCTTTTGAAAGACTACTAGGCAAGCCTTGCTTCACACAAGGGCCATGTGTCACCAAGGACAGTAAGCCTGCCTAAACCCTGGTTTGGGACCCAGAAGACTTGCCCTCTTAAAATGGGTAAGATAACGAAGTTCACCCTTGGATAGCGATCCTGACTTACTCATACCACTTTCCAGTGCTTAGAAGATGTGTCCAACACTCAAACTGTGACGATCACCTCACCGAAAAATATTCTGGAGAAACACCTGGAGGGGAGAGTATGGTGTTATGGGGGAAGGAGTGGTTGAGAGTAAACACTGGACAAGTCTCTTGGCCTCGCTACACGTTTCCAAGGTCCCTTCCAAGTGTAACACCCATATTTGAGAAGGAGGTGGAAAGGGCCAAGACAGTGAGGTAGATGACTAGAGCTAGCCAAAGGAGCACACGGAGAAAACAGCCACCAAAAAGTGAAAGGAGGATAATAAAGATTAGAGTCATCTAATTAGCCCTGGATGGGTCCTGTCAAAAGAAACAGAAATAAACAGATAGTGTGCAATTTGAGTCCAAATCACACCCACTTAGAAAACAGTTTGCGCTCTTACTTATATCACATTAGGAAAAAGGAGAGAAAACACCTTCGTATCACAATCACAAATTTTAGAATTAGAAAAGATAAAATGCACAAAATCATTTAAAAATTAAAAAGCTACTTATATGCTACTGCTAAGGAAAAACAAAAATGAACTGAGATGAAAACTGTCATGCATACGTTCCCTGATGATGCTATCCAGAGCAGCAGCCCGTCACCCTTCATGCTCTTCCTCTGCTTAATTACCCTTCATGGCACATATAATTTCACTTTTCTATTATCTCCCCCACTGGAATATAACCTCCAAGAGGACAGGGCTTATTATCCTTATTCATTGATATTTTCAGGGCCTAGAACAACACCTGGCATCTAACAGATATTCAAAAAATGTTTAATGAAGAATGCCTGAAGGTTGTAGTTCTAGTTCTGCTACTGATCAATTTTGTGATCTTGGAGAAGTCATTTCATCTCTTGGGGTGTTCGTTAAGGAAAAAAAAAAAAGGCATTCAACCAGATAATCCCTTTCAATGCTTTAATACTGTGATTTTATGTATATAATGAACCATAACACAAAACAAAGTGTGCTAAGTGGTAAACTAGAGTATAGTGGATAACTGTCACGTTTCCTGGCTGCCCAGCATCCTTTGAATACCCTTCTTCTGTTCAGACAATTTACTACCTTATGAGTCCTACCTCTCCAAGGAGGATACTCGCTCACTAGCCCAGCCTTCCTATTAGTTAGGGACAAGTCATTTGACTTGAGTTCTGCCTATGAAATGCACCTTCAAGAGATTTTCTTTTAAAGGTGAGCAATGTGAAAAAACAGGTACCTTGTGGAGTTCATTTTTTGGTGGAGAGACTGCAGGAGTTCCTGCCTTCTGGGGCTCCACATCAACCATGGAGTGGAAGAGTCTGGCTTGTGTAGCGGCAAGAAAGTTGTTTAACATGGATCAAAATTTGTGGAGTAGGGAATGAAAAGGAGAAAAGTGTTTCACTGAGGAAAAAGCAAGGCTTTTTGAAGTATCACAAACTTGATCCAAATCCTCCTCTACCACTTACCAGCCGTGCCCTTGAAAATTATGTAACCTCTTCAGCCCCAGTTTTATCATTTTAAAATGGTCATGATCTAAGGTCACTCACAGCCTCTGAAAGCAGGGCTCTTTTGACGCCAGAATTCCCCAGTGACTTCTGCTAGCGTGTTTGTCTCTAGATTGCCTGGTCAAAGTGAGGCTTTAAATGATGGGTAAAATTAGGTCAATTTGTAAAGTTGCTAAAAGATAAAACACTGAGATATAATAGTAATAACAGAGACAGCGAAGTCAACTAATAAAAGGTAATCTTTTCCATATGTATCAACAGACCCAAGGACATTACTATCCAGCAGAACAGAATTGATGCGGTAACAATTACCTTTAGTTGCCAAGCAAAGATTAAATTATGATCCATTTACTCTGGTTATGGTAGAGGAGTAAATACTACATTTTATGTATATTTCTATCAAAAGTGGTTCCATTGAACAAGTTTTGGTGCTTAGAGGCTAAGTGTCAGTTAACTGGAAAAATCTCTTTCATGGAACAGATTATTTCCTAGTGATGCCAAAAAATGAAATAAAATAACTGACAAGATTTCAGCATATGAGAAAACATTATGGGCATAAATGGTTTCATTTGAAAACTAGCTGGAACATGTAAACTTTTTCACAGAAACTCTCTGAAGCCTTGGAGCGCCTAAGTGCCATTTATGAATTTAAAGAAAAGAAATACACTCTTTTCTGTGTTAAGTCCTCATTATCTAGAAATAATGCCATAAAGTCACAAGAAAACCAGCAAGCTGGCCTCAACAATCCTCCTTTTCCCAAATAGCCTCCCCCTCTCCTGATACCAAGTAGGCAAGCATTTTTCTGAGTTTTCAACTGTTACATTGCTACCCATATTTATTCCAATTTCCTCTTCAAGTTTATACTTCCTATTCCTGCTTCCTAAATATGGGTATTTCCTGAGGCATAGGCCTTGGCCTTCTGCTCTTCTCCATAAATACTTTCTCCTTTGGAAAGATCAAAGGCACTGATGATTTCAACTGTTGTTTCTTCATGGATGACTCACACATTTACATATTCAGGCACAGCCTCTCCTTCCTCAGCTTTAGTCCTGTATTTCTTACAGCCCCCTAAGATTTTTCTTTTGAATATCTTCCTACCATCTCAAATTCTACACATCTTTTTGAGCTCTGAGCTCATTTTTGCTTTAAAACCAACTCATGCTATGGATATTCCCTGTAAAGTCGCGATTTCCGACTTAAAGAATTGGAGGCTTCTGATTCCTCCTGATCCTTTTCTTCCATCATCCACTCAGTTACTCTACCACTCAGAGTAACCTTGGTCTTTCTGCTCTCACCTTTATTACTCAACACCAAAATTACAGTATCTCCTATCCATACTATCCTATACACTTCAGCTAGGTTAATGTCTCTAAAACGTGGCTTGGAACATTCAGTTCCATCATGCATTCCACGAATGTTGACTGACTATTTACTTTATACAGAGCACAGCGTTACACACTCCAGGATGTAAAAATGAATGCCTAAGAGTCTAGTAGGGGGAAAGACTTGTACATAAATAATATTAGTTCTAAGAAAGTGGTAATAACTGAATAACCACAGGAAGAAGGGTTCAGTAGAAGGAAAAACAATTTCTGGATGGAGCTTTAACGAACAGAATTTCAACATCTTGAGACAATGGGGAGGGAAGGGTATTCCAAGTTGAAAGAGAGGTGAGTCTCTTCAGAAAGTTAATGGGTAGCTCATCCATGAGGTGCTTTACATGGCCTGATTGTTATGGGCAAAAGGAAAATGAAAAGGAGGCAGCAGAAAATAAAGTGGGAGCTTTGAATCCAGAATTAATAAACCTGGCCTTAACCTAAAGGTAACAGGGAGCCAGTGAAAATTTTTTTTATCACAGCTGTGCTTGGATGACTAAACCCACGGCAGTTACGTGTAAGACAGGTAGGCAGCAGGGTGATGTAGGCGACCGGCATCAGAGAAAGATACCGCATTCCATTCGTCTAGGGGATAATGATAAGAATTCCACCTAGGTGAAGGCAGTGGGGACGAAGAGTGGATGGACGCCAGAATTAATGCAGGGTGGAATCTTGCAACTGAAAGGAGCAAGGGAAAGAAAGTGCATCAAACATAGACATCAATGTTTCCAAGCTGGAAACTGAGAAGAATATTACCAGAAAAGGGTACAGTCTGAAGTGCAAACGTGGGAGGTAGGAGGCCAAGTTATATTTAGGAATATTCAACATTTATACACCTACAGAACACCCCAGAAGAAATGGCCAAGACCCCTGGAGGTAGCTGGGTACTGACGACTTAAGCTGGAGAGCGGACTGTGTGAGCAAACACACGTACGAAACGGACTAGAGAAATCTTACTACCGAGGCTTGCCCAGGCTAGGGTGAAAGGTGTAGCACCGCTGAAGTCATCCACTCGTGCTTACTCTTCACCGCCTGCTCTCGACGCGAGTTCTTCACAGACTCGGGGCGCAAGCGGCCGGAAGTAGCCTTCCCCTCCCTTCTCCGCACACTATTTCCAGAACTTCTGTCCCTCCCCGTCGCCGGCTCCCAGTCAAGGGGCCTTAATATACAGCGATGTATCTATTCCCGCACAGTCACGACGCAGACTGAAGGCGCATGGAAAGCCTCTCCGCCTTTACTGGCCATCGCACCACCCTCACACAACTACCCGCGAGCCACCAGCGTTGGAAGAACCGGGAAAACCCCAGACGGCGAGCCCGAGATACCGCGAGACTTCACAGGCCCGCCTCCGCTTTTGCGCGCCGGAAGCGGAAGTCAGGTGATAGTCGGATCCTGGCAGGAGTGGCTCGGTGAGTTTGGAGA
Organism: Camelus ferus; assembly: GCF_009834535.1. NCBI lineage: Eukaryota > Metazoa > Chordata > Mammalia > Artiodactyla > Camelidae > Camelus > Camelus ferus. The sequence continues at coordinate 9,998,620 of NC_045722.1, read as the reverse complement.
GCTGAAGCGTTGTGGAGACCCATTGATCGTGGTGTAGGCCGCAGGTCGGTTTCCCTGCGTGTCTGGGCGTGGGAGTCGCCCATTCGGGGCCATAGGGGAGGAGTAACCGGGCGGGCCCAGCTTAGTGGCGGGCAAGGTGTACTCGGGCTCCGCCGTTCCGGGCGCTGAACTCTTTCGCGAGTTCGGAACCCACTTAACCCTCGTGACCTCTAGTTACCCTCGTGCCTGGGACTTTAAGGTGCTTCGGAAGGGAGCACATCAGTCAAAGCCGTGATAGACAAGCCCTGGTGTGCTGTGAGGAAGGACTGAAAAATTGCAGTGGTTCTCAGCCCGTATCTTCGTCTGTTAGTTTTCTAGGTTCATCATCTAGGGCAGCGAAATCCCTTTCTCGATAGTCATTTCCAAGGTTAGTGGCCCGCAGCGAAAGTTCTTTGTGGTTTTGTTTAGGGTCAAGAACTGGCAGTGTTCGAGTACACATCTGAAAGGCTGTTCTCTGTGTTTTCCACAGAAAAGAAAAGATTCTTGTGAAGTTATTATTCAACTAGCTCATTGGTTTTGAAGGCCTAGAGGACAAATCTGGCATCTTTTAGCTCTTCGCTGATTATTTGAACTTCAGTTTCCTCTTTCGAATTAGCGTTGGAAATCTTTAGAGCATTTTTAATTCAACCGCTTCATTAAGACCCTTATGATTCCCACCCCCACGACTCACACCTTTTGAGGGTCCTTCAAGGGAGTTTTTTTCTTCTCACAGATCTGAACAACTGAAACATTAAACTACAGTACAGCTGCCTCAAATCCCTGGGGTAAGTAAAGCTTGGATCATTTAAAATTCTACTTAAATTTCATTCTCACAAGTAATGATAAAGATGATACATAATTGCTTATTTGTGGGAGAGGGGGTCTTGGAAGAACATAAAAAGAGAGTAGCACATTTACTTTGCCTTACGATTTTTACTGCCCCTCTGGTTCGGTATATGTCATCTTTCTGGTGATTTCTGTAATTCCTATAGAAATTCAGGCACGATTTTAATTTGCTGAATTTATTTTAAATCATATCTTGGATTTGAGAATTTGTCATGTTTGCCAATCCCCGGCAAATTGAAAGGCTGGTATTTAATCAGACTCTAAGAGAGCAGAGACCTGACAGGTAAAACATCTAGATACTGTTTCTTGCTTCCAAATAATAATCTTTGTTTAGTTTTGTTGGGACAAGAGTAGTATTATAAATGTTTGCATATGTTTTGTTGGATTTGAAGGAAAGACAAACTAATGAAAAAGCTATCTTCCAGTATCACATCTCTTTGTCAAAAACTTTTTATTATAAAGTGAAGTAATACGGGAAGAAAAATAATTTTAGGATGTCAGATAAGAGAGAGATTTGGTTTTAAAGTTTTAGCATGATGTCACATATGGCCCAAACCATAAAGCAGGAATCTTGAGGCAGAGCAGAAGGATTGGGTTTAGGTTGGGAAAGGTAGAGCGGGTGGGACTACATCAGTGCAGGACTGGGAATTGGAGCCTACCTGCCAAATGTTGTTAGGACTGTCTTCCAGGTCTTGAGTGAAGATGAAAAGAAATGAACAGTATCTTCCCTCGTTTCTCAGGGTCTTCTGCAGGCTAAGCCAGATCTTTTCTCAGAGGTAGAGGGCTCTCTGAAAATGTGGGTGAAGAAATACTACTTCATGAGTGAATCCATTATTGGCCTGAAAAACACCCAGCTGATATAAACTTCAGTTTTTATAGCTATTAGACAGTATTTCTAGTAGTTATTTTTCATTTCTCACAGAATCGGGAATAAGAATATATTGGATACCATTATTAAGTAGTTACCCTAGACTTTAGCAGCTGTATGTTTAAAGTCCTTTTTATTTGCCTATTTTCATGTCTTTACTGTATTTTGTCTTTCTTTTTTGGCTCTTTTTTTCTTTTCCTGTAAATAACCTCAGGTGTTTTAGCCTGGGGAAAAAAGAGATAATCTTCCCATAAAATCTTCCCATAACCCCTTAGCTACTGCCTTTTGTGTTTTCTCTCAAGCCAAGCTTCTTGAAAGCTTAATCCATAATCACTGTAGATTTGTACTTCCTTACCTATCAGTTGCCTTTTAATCATTGCAGTCCTGCTTTAATCCCTTCTACTCTAATCACCTCCTAATGGCTAAATCCAATTAATTTTCTCTTCTTGGTTCTTCCTATCACTGTGCCATTCAACGCTAATGACCTTTTCACTCTTTATTCTCTTGCCTTCTATGATAACCTTTTGGTTCTTCTCTCATCTGTGTGTGTTCTCCTCTTACTTCTTTAATGTCTTTATATGTAGATGTTCTATCCACCAACAGGATTGCCAGTGTCTCCCATATTCATCTCTCAGTCCCAGATAGTTAACTGTGAACTGACTCTCCACATGGATGTGTGTACCATAGCTAACTTCAGCTCAGTGAGGGTCCTCTCCCACCCTTCTTCCTATAGTTCCTATGACACCATAAGCTGTCCAATTATTTGGCCATAGTCTGGGAGTTATCCTTTATTCCCCCCTTGCCTCACAACATCCACTCAGTTACTAACTCCTTCTGGAATTCTTTAAAACTAATCTCACAGTCAGGGCCTCAAATTAAACCCTCAGCACGTCACCTACATTATTGCGATAATCTACCTTTAGTCCAGTCTCACTAATCTGTTATCTACCTTGTTAGAAAAGTGAGCCTTCTAAATAGTAAATTTGTTCTTGAGACTTCCCTGCTTAAAACACCTGTAACGCCCCATTGCCTACCAGAAAAAGTGTAGAGTTCTTTGCATTGAATACAGAGTTTCTCACAGTTTGACCCCTGCCCACTTTTACAGCTTCATTTCTTGACATTTGCTGCCCCTCCCTTTGTATTTACACTGTATCTGTCTCTTCTACTAGGCTGAGGGCACTTCATGGGCAGGGTTCATGATATGTTGTTCATCTTTGTATCCTGGGCTCCTAGTTAGCACAGTGCCTGTATTATAATAATAAAGAAATGCTGAATTGAATCTAGTCTGTCTTAGGTTTAAAAGTACACAAGGGCTTTTATGAATACCCATTGTTTATTTCTTGTTTATCACTACCTGGTAAGATAGTGTTACTTAAAAAAATTCTAATAGAAACATATTGAAAACTATACAGAATTTCAGAATGACTGATACTTCTGAAGCGGTTCCAAATTTTGAAGAGATGTTTGCCAGTAGATTCACAGAAGATGACAAAGAGTACCAGGAATACCTGAAACGCCCTCCTGAGTCCCCTCCAATTGTCGAGGAATGGAATAGCAGAGCTGGTGGGAACCAAAGAAATAGAGGCAATCGGTATGTATTCCTTCAGAAAAATAAATGCAGATGGCTGATCTGGGAGAGGTTAGCCTGAATCTGCTAGCCCATAAGGCCAGTGCGGGAAGGGATCAGTGTTTTTGTTCAGTATGGTAGACCGAGTGCCTAGTAGCAGCTTAGCACAGAGTGAGTGCCTGATAAATACTTGCTTTAATATTTTGTTAGCACCATATTTTTCCCCTTACTGTGCAGTTGCGTGTGTGTGCACATGTGTGTGTTAATGGTTTTTCAAAAATACATTCTATGGACTAATATTTTATTTCCTTTGCAAATATATTTTAAAAACCTAAAGTCTTCTACAAAACGTGTGTTAAATTCCATAAAGAAGGTATTATTTTTGATTTTACTTTAGAAAGTTTATACAATGGCAATTATTTCTATTTAATAATTCAAAATAGATAAAAGGAATATTACCATACTGCTTTTGAATAGTTGAATAGGTTTCAGTTTGATTCAGAACTATCCCATTGTTTTGGGTTTGGTTTGTAGCCTGCCTATTCTCTGCAAAGTATATCCAGTGTAATACTGGATCTGAATTTTAGGGAAATTTTGAATAACTGGTGCTATAACATTCTGTAGAGAAAAATATTTTTACTCTTTTGTATATTGAGTATTAGACTGAGAAATGAAATGCACCAGAATAGATTTGTCATGTGTTTTTTTTTTTCTTTTAAGGGAAGTATAAAAATCTTTTTGTTTTGTTGTTGTAGGTTGCAAGATAACAGACAGTTTAGAGGTAGGGAGAGCAGATGGGGGTGGCCAAGTGACAATCGATCCAATCAGTGGCATGGACGATCCTGGGGTAACAATTACCCACAGCACAGACAAGAACCTTACTACCCCCATCAATACGGACACTATGGTTACAACCAACGGCCTCCCTATGGCTACTACTAACAGAATTGTCAGCAGCATTTACTCCGTTAACATGACAAAAGTTTATGTTGTCTCTTCTGTTGGTCTTAGTTTTACATCTGATTTTAGAGAGTGGATAATTAATTTTTGGGAACTTGAGACTTTAAGAATTAGATCTTCCTAGAGAGATTCGATGGTTGTTGGAAATAAATACTCTAAAAAGGTTGTAGGTTATATTGCTTGACTTCTACCTCAGACTCTTTGTTTCATGACTTAATAGTGCTTTGAACTTGGTGTATTTTTTCCTTGTTTGACCTTCAGGAGTTCTGTCTTTGTTTTACACAGAAATAAAAATTTTAAATAGAAAATGCTTGTTTTTACTTTGTAAGATAAAGAAATATCCATATACTTTGATATGCTCATTCCTAAAATTTTAGAGGTAGTACAGTCAGCTCTTAAATGCACACCTATGCTTACTTGTAATGTACTGTACATAGTAGTGGTTGAAAGAGAAAACAGTTGTAGTAAATTTCTTTTGGCTTTTGTTGTTATGTGACTATGGTACTTTGTAATTACTCTATAGGTATGAGTCATTGTCATGATCATTCTGGTCTCTTTTTAGAGGGATATCAAGAATAAAACTATAAATAAGGAAGGAATCATTCTCAGTTTCAGTGTCTTGATCAAGTGGTGGGTGGGATTAAGGCACACAATAATTTTATACAAACTAAGGCTTTTTGCTAATTTAAACATAGCAGGTCAAAATTCACACATTATACAAAAGTTTAACTCTAATGCTCCCTTCCTTTTCGATCATAATGTAAATGATGCTACACTTTGACTACTTACTTTCATGGTATTTAATGTGGTTGATTTTACAATGCTGTATTCACCTCCAAATGTGCACCTTTGCTGCTTCCTCTTCTGTAAATCCAGTGATGCTGTAACTTCCTTTCAGAGTGATCATTATATTTCACATCATTTTAATGGCTATTATAATGGTTTTATTCAAATAAAATACTTGTTAAGTAAGCAGTTTCTATCTCAAATTTTGGCAGTTAGCCCATTCATTAATGTGGTGAGATGAGCTTTTTGATTTTCTATTACTCTGTCCTCCGTATCTATTGAAAAAGTTTATTTGGCTTAAGAGTAATATTAAGAGTACAAGTTTCATCATAGGTCAAAGGAATTAAAAGGCAACTTCCCTAAATCTGCCTTCTGGTGCCTTCTCTCTTAGCATTCCACTCTAGGCCCTTGAGGTTGACTTCTCCAGGTACTACTTCTACATGCTCTGGATCCAGCTCTCCCCTTCACCCCCCCTTCCTGGAGAGCCATCCTTTCAGGTAACTATTTTCTTGGAAAGGATTTAACAAACCAAGTATTCACAGTCAGATGTAAATAAAATTTTAACAGTAAGTAAGGATTTTCCCTGTACCCCTCTATAGGCATCAATAGACAATAAGCCAGTGCTGGTACATTAAGACATAGGTCTTGATACTGCAGATATTTAGCCCAGAGAGTTAAGAATGGCTTGACTACACCCCAACATCTTCTCTGAAAGCAGATGGGTTATTAAGAGTATCTGTCAGGTGATAAAGCACAGCCTCTGACCAAATGGGACAGCAGCTGACCACAACTTTAGTGCAGAATCCTGGAGGCCGTCTGCGGTGCCAGCAGTTGACGCTAATTAGGGAGCTCCAGGGGTCCAAGGGACAAGGTTGGAGTAAGGGATGCCTCTCAGGAAGCTCAGAAGAAAAGTATTTTCCAACAGTGTTTAAATATTTTAACACTGATACAGTAGGGTACAGATGGCCTGAGTATCAACTGTACTTGAAAATATACTTGAGTCCTCCTTTTAACATGAGTTATTTCTGCATTCTGCATGAGTAATCTATGTGGTGGTGGTTTTTCTCTTTTTTTAAATAACAGTCACTATCACACTGCCTCCTGCGTACTTAAAGTAGGAAGAAATAAAAGGCATGGTTTCTGTTTCATGTGGGAGAGACAGAAAAGATCATCAAAACAACTTAAGAAAAAAGTGAGAAGAATTTAAAATGGTGTCAAATGGAATTAATCTCAAATAGTCTGTTGCAATAGCATATAGATTCAGCATAAGGATTCCTGGCTCCAAGTCTGTCCTTACAAGGTTTGTGACCTTGAGAAAAATCACTTAAACTTTGAGCTTATTTGCTCACCTGCAAAAATGGAGATAATACCTACCCTTGCCACTCTCACAGGGTTATCATAAAAATAAATGACCAAACATACAAGAGCTTGAGAATAGAAACTAAAGCCTGTGATTATTAAACCCCAGTGATACATAATTGGTGCTGCGTACACATTTGTTTAATCAGTGGGAGGGAGGACTTTAGTAAATGGTAAAGCATGGTGTTGATGTAAAGAACATAGAGTAACTGATACAAGATGAGGTAGGCAGATTGAGAATTAAAGATGTGAGATTGTTTCTTTATGTGAATTATATGAATTAGCAAAAGAACAAATATTGTTCAGGAAATAACAGACACTTCAAATATGGAAGAAAGTAAGTTTCTGTTTAAAAGTTGAGCCAAAATTAGTAGCATTTGCTGTTGGAAATTGGCACTGACTTTAGAATGTTGAGTGTTGATTATGAACACAGCTAATTAATAACCTTTTCAGACCAGCTTGCTAGAGATTTAAGATAGAGAATTTTTCTTTTTTTGGAGTGCTAGAAGGATTTGAGGTTATCCAGAGCGTCATTACCATGGGTCATAGTTCTAAGAATAGTTTTCAGGTTCCTGAAACCATATAAGAAAAAGACATCTGGTAAGATTTCTAGCATGGTTTTGGTTTCCAAAGCTGCATTCCTTATAACATAATGCTTAACAGACAAGGATGTAATTTTCCTTATGTATTTTATTCTCCTAAAGGAAAATACAGAACTTTATGACAGAATTAAGAGTAATGAAATGTCAGTTTTAAGTTTAGAATACCAGAAAGGAAGGAAATGGTTTTTTTCCCCTGAAGGTTACTGATAGCACTAATTTTGAACTCCAATGAAAGCACTACACTTTATTTCTAAATATAGTTTTTTAACACCTTAAAATTTTTCCTAGACTTTCTATTCCATTTGATTAATTAAGCCCAAACACAGATTTGGCTATGTATGGAAATCTGCTCTGGGACTTTGACTTCTTTTAATTAGCACTATTGTTTATAGTGAACGGAAATTTTTGTTCTTGTTAGGAAATGTAGGAAATAAATAATCCCAATTTGAGGTGACTTGTTGGATAACTTCAATTAGCTGGAAATGTTACTTGTGAAAGCACTTACTTTGGTAATGTTAGACAGATTGAGTTATATATATTCACTGAAAAACTTGTTTGGGTTTTTTTTTTTTTTTTCAGTATCTTGTGTTTTAACCAAAGCAGCATATTTGATACATAAATAAATGGGAACTTTGAAATACTAAATAGGCTTTGGTGAAATGAAAACCTAATTATATAGGTCACTCAGAGAATGCTTCCTCTGTTTATTTATAAACTTAGGTATGCTTTTAAAATTCTCTAGTTTTTAAGTTAGAATGAAGTAAGACCAATATAAATATTCTTGACATTAGTAGAAGTTAATGATGTTAATTTTTAGATTAATACTGAAGAATTCAAACATATTCAGATACAACATTCTGTATCTAAACAAAGATTTCTCCTGGGTCTTGCTATAGTAAACTATTATGGAGCCAAATTAACAACTAGATTCAAGTACTAGATCATACCACTGGACTCTAAGGTAGCCTTGAGGGCAGATGTTTCCTTCTTTCTAGAAGCCTGATTGACCTCTACTGGGAACAGTTTTTGGGGAAAACAGGGATGGGACCAGAGATCATGACCTGTGGAGATCTCTGGGCGAGAATGGCCCTGGGCCAGGCTGGTGTGTATGGGTCTCGGTCAGTAGGGCCGCACTTTATTAGGACAGTTGCCAGGGCTGAAGAGGAAGTAACTGCAGCTGCGGTAACACTGCTGAGGCCTGCATGGGCCACACATTCTTACCTGAGTAGTCAGTTATCAGTGCTGTTGGACTGGAAAACTGGGGATACACTGTGAATAACACCTCTCAGATTTTAAGATTTACAGGATGGTACGGGAGGAGGTTAACAAAGAGGATGAGTTATCCTTACCAAAATGGCTAATGTGTGACTTGACTACCCCCTTGAAGGAGTAAGTGAAAGCATTTGCGTAAAGTACACATGCCTGGGCTGGGCACGTACCAGGTGCCCAGTGTCAGGTCTGTGCCTCCGGAAGTGGAGTGAGGCATCTCTGGCTTGACCTGGGTGCAAAAAGTGCAGCTCACAGATCTTCCAGCAGTGTCTCCATGCACTGATGGGCTAACTCAGTTGTGTGTCCCTAAGGGGCACAGAGAGCCCAAGTAGTAATTACCAGCTAGATGTTCTCCCAGTTTCGGTGACTTCTGAGACAGCTTCAGGCGACGATGTGATGATGAGCTCATGGTTTTTTCCACTGCCAGTGCCTTTAACTCCCTGATGGGTCTGCTTTGTTTGAATCCGGTAAATAAAGCTGCTGTAATTGCTAAAGGTGAGAGCTTTTTCATTTGTATGTGTGTATATTTTTCTCATTTTAGTTTCCTTCACTATGTTTTTTGTGTATATGAAATACTATAAAAAGAGAAAAAAATAAAAACATGAATAGTCTGCACCCAGCCAGTGATTTTGGCCTGCTGTGCATGCTTCTGTCTCTTTTGCCATGCCCACATAAATATATATATAAATTTATATATATACGTTTTTCCTTTTTTACTGAAGTGAGGTTATATGTAAACACACACAGATTAGTATATTCTTTGTTCACACAGTAGATTGTAATAGACATCACTCTAGGTCGGCAGCTATAGATTAAAAACTAATGACTCAATTTTAGTAACATGATACAGTACAGTCTGGATATACCACTGAGTATATGATTATTCTCCTATAGTTGGTTTCATTCCTCTTATTTGCCCCTATTAACATTTCTGTATTGCTTTTGTCTGTATATCCTTTGACGCTTTTATTTTGTGTGTTCTGTGATGTAGTTTTAAAAGTAGAACTGTTGGGGTTAAAAAACCTGTATTAATATTAATAAATGCTGCCACATTTTCTAAAGCATTGTAGCCGTTTACATTCCCTTCAGCAATATGTGAGTCTGCGCGTATATGTCTCCTCTCTCCCGCCCTATGACCGTCGGCTTTTTGTCCAGATGGCCACAGGCTTTTTTATTTTTTAAGTAGGAGAACTTTACTAGGTTGTGTTTCATTGTTGATCATTGTTGATATTTTACCTAGGACACTGCACCTTTCATTCTGTAAGTTTATCTTTTATTTCTCCAGTATTTTCTTGATTTTATCTTTTAAGTCTTTGTTCTGTTCCATTTCTTTGGTTCTCTTCTTCAGGACCCCTGTCTCACTTCGGTATCGTCATTTTCCTTTCTTTGCTCACCTTTCTCTGTCCTGACCTCTAAACTCCATCCCATATTCTCAGTCTCTTCTCTGTTGTGTTGTTTCCAACAGGGCTTTTATTTCTATAGTGCATTTATTTTTTATTTTTCAATTTGATTAGCCAGAATTCAAGTGCTCAGTAGCCTTCTGTGGTCAGTGGTCAGCAGCTACTATATTGGGAGCACAGTTCTAGAAACGGACTAGAGGCTTGGCGTTCTGTTGACTTGACTCACTCCCTTATTCTCCAGGGTGCTCCAGTCCCTCAGGTATCTCTGGGGAAGCCTCAGGCTCTAAATTTGAAAGCCACTGCAATAGTAAAAACTACATCATAGGTGAGGTGAGTTTCATGTAGAAATGACCTCAGACTCTAACTTGTACTGTAGAGTTTGGGGATTCCCTGTCCAGACTCTAATATCAAGGGGACTGGATGGACCCTGTGACATACAGCTGGGATTATAAAATGCTGAAAAACCATTATCTATTGAATTATGAGGATTATCTGAAAAAGGCTATGTAGGCAGAGATAGGTGGTCTTCTGGAGCCTATCTAAGGGAGCTCCTGTGCTATGAAGCATCAGTGTTCAGTGTTGTCCCAGGAGAGGGGCTGATAGGATGTAATGGGTCTATCCCTGCAGCAGAAATGGGAGCTCTAGATGGTCATAGCTCCCTGCCCCTTACCCCTAAGTTCCCTGGCTCTGATCCCAAGCTCTCCTAGCTTCAAATGATGAATGGCTTCTTGAAGAGATTTCCTAAAGGGCAGAATGTACTCATTAGAGGATCCCACTATCGTCTATTTGGCAGGTGTGTCCTTCACTCAAATTAATAAACTGGCATCCTGTTAGAAATTAGTTCCTTGCCAACTGTCCAGCCAAATTCCATTTTCAGAAACACTGACTAAATGGGATTTCTGAAAGCTGCAGAACTAAGGGAGGCACTCAGGACCATGCTGACTCCACCACAGTACTCACCCAGGACTCCAGGTACTCAGCCAGCCCTGGTTAACACCACACTCTGGTCTGTGCTAAACTCAAGATATGAGGGGACTAAGTCTAGAAGTCTGTGAGAAGATCAGATGAGAAGGATCAGAGTTTGTGACATCAGTAGTTGGGCACTATATAGGGATTTCCTAATTAGTACTGCTCAGTTCAAAAGAAATTAAGGCAGTTCCCTTTCAAATATGCGTGGCTTTCTGCTTGGATATAAACTGAAAATCTAGCTTTAAAAAATTTTAGTCTCTAGTCACATGCATTAAAAAAATTTCAAGTGGGGGGCCATGGTGGGTACTTACATGGGTGGTACCTACTTTTCTGAGTCCGGTCCTTATTAAATATATACATTTTTTCAACATTCTTTGTATTTAAGTATATTTTCCTTTCATAAAAAACTGGAGTATAGTTGATTTACAATGTTGTATTAGTTTCAGGTGTACAGCAATATATATTTTCCTTTTTAGTAGCCTCTTCATCATTTGCAATTAAAGTTTCTTAAAGATATATTTTTCATTTCTTGCTTTTATTGTTTTTCAACTTGCTTTTTCAATTTCTCCAAGATCTCTTCTGGAGTTGTGGAGGCCAAAAGCTTCACCACTTTTTCGCGAGATTTACCACCCTGGACCAAAAGGAAAAAACGGTGTCAGGGTAACACCCAAAACTTTCTAATGTTATTAGAGACAGCAGACCTCAGTTGTATCCATCGTGGCTGCATCCTCATGGGGTTGTTTAACAAGCAGGCTGGAGCCTTCATGACAGCTTAGTGCCCACTCTCTCCTAACCATTTCTGGTTTAACCGAAGATGATCTCTTAGATTCCACCTTACTACAATTTTTTACAACTCTTCAGAGTTTCTACCTTCATACATCAATTTCTGTAATAATACAAACTAGACATTCAATTTTCAAAATGAATATGGAATCCAGATGTACAGTATTCTGGTTTCAAGTAGTACTTTTGTTTAAATTATTTTTTAAATTACCAAAACGTCATAATTTTATATAAACTTTGTATACAAATAATTCCAAATGTAGAACTGCTATTCTCTACACGTTTCTGAAAATTCCGAACAAAAAGTGATGACATATCCAAGTGCTGTGATGCCACAACTGCTTAAGACGATTTTAAGAAGGATTTGTTTTGAAAGAAGGTAAACTTTGAGCAGGTATTTATCTGGGTGGGTGGAAGCTGCACAGGTGGAAGAGGGGGTCGTGCCTTTTAGGCAGATGTCAGAGCATGTACACTGGGAGAAAATCAGATGACCTGCTCCGGGGCAGGGGGGTTGGGCGTGGAGATGTTGAGGGAAGTGGCCTGACCAGATGGATTTTTAGGTGCAGCCTTCTAATCAGGACTGACTGCCAGCTAGAACCTGGATAGGAGTTATAGAGTACAGCACTGGAAAACAAGTAGAGCATTAAGAAACACACACATGGCTGGGCCTCACTCCTGAAGATTCTGTTTCAATCAGTCCAGGGTGATGCCTGGAACCTGTGTTTCAGAAATCATTCCCAGGTGATTTTGATATCCACCCTAGTGCAAACCCATGGTATTAATGACTCTGTATGAATGATCCATCTCTCTTCCTAAAGAGCTTCTAGTAAGCAAGGATAACATGGACCAGAAATGCTGGATGAACTCACTAATGGAGATGAAAAACAAAGGGAAGCATTTTAGATTTTCCTAGTATGGTGATAACTTGAGGTAAGAGATGAGCAGACTTAATCTGACAGCAGATACAGGAATGAATTCAGAAAGGAGAAAATGATGGAAATGGTGGCAGTTAAGGAATGTAAGTATAAAGTGTGGCCAGTCTAGAGGACTGAGGCAGTAGGAATGAAGGAGACTAAATAGGAATAATTTACAGATCTTAGTGATTAAATGAATATGAGAGTTTAAAACAACTGGTTTTTCAATTATTTGGAAAAGGGAAAAAAAAATCAGTATTTTAAAAATAATGGCTGATGTAGTAATCAAAGATGTTTGGAGAAAGAGAGAGACCTACCTTGTCCAAAACCACATCACTCTTCCTGAGTTCTAGGACCTTGGAAAGATACCGGCAGAGCTCAGCGTTAGCCTCTCCTTCTGCTGGAGGCGCTGCAATAGCCACACTTACAGCCTCTGCTGTGACATCTGGAATGAAAACAGTGTGGACTTGATTCTTAGGGAGTTCTTTTTCTTCATGAAGTGAGGATATTCTGTGAAAGTGTTTGCAACTGCCTGGCATATACTAGGTTTTCAGTTAATAACTTGAATGAAGAAATGAATGATTAATCACAGTTAAGGGAACAAAGTCATGACAAATAATGCGCCTACCATGACAGTAAAGAAAGCCCAGAGAAGAAAATCGGTATTTACCCCACCCTGCTGACCAAGATGGGCCTACAGAGTCCTGGGCAGTGAACTGGATTTAGGAACTGGAAACTACACATGGTCTGGTAGGAAGAGCCCTGGGCAGGGATGAGTTGGGTTTTACCCCCGCCACGTCACTGAGGAAGTGGATGAACAAGGCAGCTCATGAGATTGTACAGGGTTGTTCAGGGTTTTCCCATCAGGAAAATGAGAGTGCTGGACTGGATTTACCTCTTATGTGAATTACCTCTTTAATGTTTTTAAAATGTCGTATTTAGTTAACATTTACACAGCACTTATATATACTGATTTTAAGAGCACACAAACATAAGGGCTTTACAATAATAAATTTGTTTAATCCTGTAAGTTTATGAAGATACTAATACCTTTATCATCTCCATTTTACAAATGAGGAAATTGGAACTGAGAAGTAGTATGTTCAGGGTCACATGGTTAGAAAGTGATGTTCTGATTCAAAAATAAATTTGTATTCATGCTTTGAAATCTAGGGACAACGAATACCACTTTTTGAGGAGTGGTCCTGACTCACCCATCAATATAGCCTTTATAAACTATAATTCAAACAACTCAAACTTTAACATCTTTTATGGTGCATAGTTATACAGGGTTTAAAGATCAAACACTTGGGGTAATGTAATAGCTCAGTGGAAGAGCACCTGCTTAGCATGCACAAAGTCATGGGTTCAATCCCCAGTACCTCTGTTTGAAAAAAAAAAAAAAGTCTTCCAGTTATTTCTGAGAGAGAGAAGTATATATTCAGAACAGTTTGCAAATGAGCTTAAGCTGGTCCTACATCTGGGGTTACTTGGGCATTTCCACACACTGACATCTTGCCTGTGTAAACATGGCCAGAGAATTCACAGGAATAAGATGGTAAAACAACCCTCCTCCTATCGTGTCACTGGTTCTAAGCTGTACAGTTTTTCACATTTTAATATCTCTGAAATCCAGATGTATCTTAGATGCAAAAGAAAATGTTTAGTTGATGTGGATTCTGTCTTTCTTACTAGTACATAAAATATTTGTGTACCTTCTAGTTGATGGCTTCTCAGATTTGATGAAACATGGTATTCCAACAGTAGACAGTGTCCACAATGACTACCAAGAAAATGCTGGCCAAGGACGGCACGGCTGACAAGTAGCCAAGCTAACATGCTCATTAGCCCAAACCAGGCCTAGCACCCCAGTTCTGAGATCTTGTTTTCAAAATACTAAAAAAAAAAAAAAAAAGTTGGAATACAGAGCTTTAGCTTTAGTGGTGAAAAAGACTTTCAGGATAACCGATCAATGGTTTTCAAACTTTTTTCCCACTCAGAATCCTCCTCACCCCACCCAATTTCCTCTGAAACTCCAACATTTAAAACAAATGTAAATGTCCTGTCTGCCCACCTCCCCATTGTCCACCACACAGATTCTTGAGGCACCTGGGCTCCAGGGAATAATTTAAAAGCTTCTAACAGCCCAACTATCTCATCTGATAGATGAAAACAATGGGTTCAGAAATATTTTGTGTTGTTTTGATTTAAAACAAAGTTCACACAGGGGTTGATGATCAAATTCACAGATTTCAGGCTTTCTCTCCCTCCTTGGGCCAATGTCTCCACTTGTAGAATAGGACAACTATGAATAATCTAGGCTACACAGGTTTCTATATATGTTCTTTCTAAAATACCTTTTTAAAAAACTGAGGTATAATTGACATATAACTTACTATTTTCAGGTGTACAACATAATGACTCGATATCTGTATATACATTTTGAATTGATCACCACACTAAGTTTGGTTAATAAAATACCACATTAAAAGGAAAATATACAATGGGTTTTCTAATTTGGTATGCTTTGAATATGGTATATTCACTTTTAAACACTAGATTTACACCTTTACATTAGAATCTAGAATTTAAAAATGGAGAAGCCTCTCTAACTGCAGATGTGAAAAATATACCTGACCACATAGGAGAAACTTCCAGCAAACCAAGCAAGGCAAAGGGAGGATCGAGGGGGACAACCAATTCACACAAGCTTCCCACCCCAGTGTCAAGATATACCTGTCACAGCATTTTGTTTGGAACCAGGTTTGGCATGGACGGCTATGGTGACACAACCTTTAGGATCAACTGCCACAGGACCTAAGGGAGGAAGTGGTCTCTCTGGTTCCTTGCTCTGGCTTTTACCCTAAAACGACAACAACAACCACACTACAACTTTACAGGTTACAAAATGCTTTCCCACACATTTGATCTTTCCAGAATTCTCTTTCACCCTTAACCAAGACAAACTAGGCTAATTAGTAGTGTCCAGGGATTTCTGGCCACCTAGAATGGTTTTACAACATCCTTCATGGCTCAAATCAATTCTTCCATGAAGCCTTCCCATCAATCCCCCAAAGTGTTTTTTTCCTGCCTTGGAAGACCTGACTTAGTGCTGGTTCCTACCGTCTGCCTTGTATTTCCCATTCCTCGGGGGCAGACACCATTTATTATTCATCCCTGTATCTCAAGCAGCACAAGTTAACAAATGTTTGTGACCAGCTATGGCTGGAAGTGTGCATACATCTGTGTTTTGGGAGGGGCTAGGGAAGAGGAAAGAACAGTGATATTTAAACGGCTACTATGTGCCAGAAGCTGTACTAGAACTTTCCATTCAACAAATGTGACCTAAGCGCCAGGGTGGTATTTAGGTAAAGGATATGTAAAGATGAATAAGGACACATGGTCCTTGCCCTCAGGGAGCTCAGACGGCAGCGAGGGAGAAAGAACAAATACCATTCTAATACACTACGCTAAGAGCGCCGACGAGAAACGCACCGGGCATGACTGCAGAGGGGGAAGGCAGTCCAGCCTCGGGACACTGAGAAGCTGCCGGCAGGAGGCAGTCTCAGGATGAGATAATGAGCCAAGTCTCAGGAACCGACTGGAGTCAGCCCCTCGGCCGGTGGAAGGCAAGTAGGAGTGGTGTATTCTTGACGGGGGGATGCGGCGACCAACCAAGGAAAGGAGACAGAACGCGGACTAGGGCCTCCCGGGGAAGCACAGGCCGTACGGCGCTGCCGGAACACGAAGCGCTAGCCTGGGCGGGTGGGAGTGAGGCCGGAGGGATCGGCAGCCACGGCACAGGGAGGGTCTCGCGGGCCGCGGGCCCGGGCGCTCCGACTTGCCCCGGCGGAGGGCGGCGCAGCCGAGTGACGCTGGGAGCAGGCTCCCCGGAACTCAGGGACAACGAGCAGCTGGCGGTGCTTCTACCCACCCGGGGGTCCCGCTTCTCCCCCGCGATCCTCAACCAGCATTTCTGCGGCCCACCCTCCTGCCGCCACCAGACTTGCCACTGGCCTTGTTCGTCGCACCGGCTTTCTTAGGCATCTCGGCGCCCAAAGGGAGCCGAGCAGCCGCCGGAGCAGCACGTCCAGCCCGGAGCTGCCTCAGCGCGCAGCCGCTCCACAGCATTCCCCGCAAAGGAGGGTGGCCGGGCGCCGGAAGAGCCCTCTGCGCCTGCGCACGCAGCGGCCTGCGCCTCTGTTCTGGCGCGAGGGCGACACCTTCCGGCCGGCGGGAGCAAGACTCCTCGTTCCTCCAAGGGTCTGCGCAAAGGATTGGTAGAGTCCAGTTTGTGTTTAGGAAGATCACTGGCTACAATGTGGCCACTAGAGGAATAGAGGTAGGGAGATCTGCCACCTAGATGGAAGATGGCCTGAACCAGAATAGTGGCAGCGGGAATGAAGAACTGAGAACTGAACATTTCAAGGATATTCAGGAACTGTAATGATCAGAGCTTGGGGAATGACTGGATGTGCGGATGAGGATTACTGAAAGTGGTTAAGATGATCAAAGATCAAAAGTGGAGAAGGAAAAACAAAGATCAAAGGTGGAGTCTAATGGGCTAGGGAAGAAGAGGGTTGACAGAACAGAGAGGCCAAGGGAATGGCAGGCTTCAGTTTCAATAACACGTCACTGGAGTATAGGGGAGAGAAGAAGAGGCATCGAAGGTTGTGGTCAGAACAGACGGTAGTGTAATTCCGTGACTAGGTGCATGGTGTGGTTATGAGGCGGAGTGATTGGCATGAAATGGTGGTTACTGGAGGTGAGGAAAAAACCTAGGAACGCTAGGTTTGGATGAACTGTCCACCCCACATGGACACTGAGGCCACTTCTACTTTGGTAGAAGAAAATGAACAAGTGTTAAACCAAAGCCGTATTTTATTTGAGGTCAGTTAAGAATTGGGTTACAAAAGCTGAATCAGCATTATATAGAATTAGTTTTGAGTGAAGTCATGTTAGCCTCAGTTAGAGCTTTGACTGTTATGATGGAAATAAAGGGGGCACTTGCCATGGTGAATTATTAATGGTATCTGGCAGTTGACTACATAAGTGAAGGCAGAGAGGAGGAAGAGGTGCCCTGCAAAAGAACCACTCAGCCTTTCCCAAAGGTCACTCAGGAGTGAGGAGTGGGGACTGGAGAAGGCGGAGGGAGGGGAAAAGCCATCAGCTCCATTTGCCATCCAAAACGTACACCTGATTGTTGCTTCTGCCCCAAATCTCCACCTCTGAAAGGGAGAGTTGGGATCACTAGAGCACCAACCCCTCTTACGAAGGATGCATTGTCTAACCCAAGAGATAATTCTCAGGTTTTGAGTCTGGATGACTAAAACAGGAAAGCTAAAAGAAGGTGGTTTAAAGGAGATGGGACTTGAAAGGAAACAATATGTTTCGTCTAAAATGTACTGCATTTTAAATACATTTGAAGGCCTGCCTCTAATGTCCTATAAAGTTGTCTATTTCCAGATAATTTTTTTCTTGCAAACTATAGGTACTACTTATGTGAACCTAAAAGAAAGAACACTTTAATAATGCAAATAAATAATCTCAATTTGTTGGGTAGATACTGGAGTAATCACACTTTTAAAAAATAGAAAATGCTTATATTCTACAGTAAATGCAGACTAGCCAAGTATCTTTTGGGGTCTTATTGTAAAGTTTGGGAATGGTGATGTTATTTTGGGACCCAGCAAAATATTTTCCCAACTCTGTAGCTTGGGAGATAAACCTGGGTTTAAATTCTGCCTCCCACCACTTACTGACCTTTTTAAACATGTATTTCTTGGCCTGTGAAATGGGTATTATAATAGTACTTCCCTCAAACTGACGTGAGAAGCAAATGAGAACGTGCGTGAAGTACTCAGTGCAGAGCCTGGTACACAGCAGTCACTCATGTAGCTCTGTTAATACAAAAAGATGTGAAGCGAGATGGTCGTCACCTTATCAGAGTAACAAGAACAGTCTTCTTTCTCCCACCTGCGGAAAGTAGAACAGGGGAGAAAACCTGAGATCAAGCAGCAGATGGCAGCAGCAGGGTTACTGCTGTAGCTGCTTTAAGGCAATGGCAAGGCATTCTTATTTTGAGCTCTATTACTTCCATATATTAAAAATAAGGTTAAACCCCAATTAACTAGAACCTTTGTTCCAAGATGGTGTCTTACACTCAACTTTTAGAAGAAAAGACAAATGACTAAATAAATAAATAAATAAATAAATAAATAAATAAAGGATAATAGATATTTATTTTTTAAAAATTCCAGGGGATGTCCCATTCAGTAAACAGTTCCGTTTCCTGTCCCTTCATGACTACCTTTAGTTACAATCATTCAGTACAACATACTTGAAAGCATTTGAAGTGCCTCAAATGTCAAAAAACATCTGGCACACCATACTTTAAGACAGAAGGATCTTCCATGATGGTAACTACAGAATGTTTGCTGGTTAATCTTTAGTTAACCAGAACCACACGTTCCATAGTCATTCCAGTTAACTGAGGTTTATAGCCATAAAGTCATTTTACCAGAGATAGGAAAGCTTCCCTTTTCCTCAGCAATTTTAAGAGAACTCTGTCACCAACACACCTCACTACCTTCTCAAAAATATCACATGAAATACTTCTGATGAAAAACTTCTATCCTAATTACCATTTAGAAAAAATTCTTTTTAAGTTGATACTTAAAAGAATTGTGATTTTTACCTATTTCCACAACGACCGGATAAACTTAATTACACATATATTTTTAATGAGATAATCACTTTTAAGGGAAAAAGAATGTTATTTATATAAAAATTTTGCTTTATAAAAGTGTATAAATGTCATTCTGTCAGATACACTTCCTATCCCCTCCTACTACAGCTGTACCTACGACAGTGAGGTCGTGAGTATTCAACATATTTTATTTTTTGGATAGAATTGTGTGGGTGACTGAAAGTATACTTTTCAGCAGGAATGATTCTGTTGGATAGCTTTAAAATTTCAAAGTAGTTGTTAGAAATGTTGGTATTTCATTCCAACGCTTGCTGTGTAAGATTATCGCCACAATGCTGAACTGATGTGTTTGCCCATCACCATCATCTCAATACTGAGAATTTTCTACAGCATCCCCCATACAGACAGGTATAGTGGTGCAGTTTGGAGATAAAGAATCCAGTCTTAGATTATACCTTTAGATCTTTTGTTTATATCACATTATTGTGAATCTGTACAAATTTCATTTATAGTTTAAAACTGTACTATGTAACATATTACTATACTATTATAAAATATCCTTTTCTGTAAGTGCATTGAAAATTTTCTTAGGCATCTGTTAAGCCTATTTCTAGCAATCTTCCCAATGCTAACAACCAGATATTTCAAAACTCCAAATATGAGGTCAGTTTTCTTAATCTTCTGAAATTTGTTACTTGAGTTAATAGGAATTCTGTAGGAATACTGACCCAAATGATCTTACGTAACCTTCAAATAGTTAAAACAGAAAGAAAACAAAAACAAAAACAAAAACAAAACAAAAACAAAAAACGCAGCTATATAAGACAAGAATCTTTCTATAAAATTGTTGAAAGATCACGAGTCAGCTGATACATGAAATTATACAAGGTAAAGCTGAAATAACTGTTTTAAAAAAAAAAAATGATTAAACCCTGTTCTTTTTTCCCTTAAGGTTATAAGAAAATGGAAAATCTCCCTTTAAATCATGCAGAGATTTAAATCAGCATTTATCTATCTCCTCTAAGAAAGTAAAATGTCTCTTATCTTACAATTATAAATATTCATAACACTCAAACTCTTTTTCGTGGCCAGTTTTTTATACCTTTGAGACTAGCCTGTATGGTACTATTTACCCAAGATGTATTACGATGTTAAATTATGTATAAAATATTATTTCTGGTATTTGTCCATCTTCTATTGAAGTGCCATTATTATTGCCGGGGGAACTAAAAAAGAAAAAGACAGTCTTGCTAGCAGTAGGTGTTTCATGCACCACTTTCTTCAATCCTTTTGTGCCATAGTGGGAATCTGGACCCTAAATAAGAACAAAAGGTTCATTAGTAATTTTCACTTAATAAGCACTCAGTTTAATGTGGTATTTTAATTAGATTGATGATCTATTATATTTCATTATAGCTCCTATATAAAAATTTACGCCAAGTCATTTAATGAAAAATGTAGCTTTTGCTATAAGCTAATTAATAACTAAAAATACTGGATGTAGAGCCCAGCTACTAGAGAACACTGAAATGGTTTTAAGAAAATAATTATTTTATTTTATCTCTATCAAACATTCAATCTCCTACTTAAATAGCTACTTCCAATGAAGAACCATTTTTTTCAGAGCAGAGCTGTGCTGAGAGGTGATGCTTTTTTCAAAGCAGTGGAATATTTTAACTCCCAGCTTTCTACCTTCCGCCCTTCCTATAAGGCTGTACTGTTTGTGACTCTCAGCTTCTACTGAAACATGCTCCCTCCCCAAGAGGAAACCATGGCCCTGCCAGGGCACCACCTGGAACACGTGGAGCAACTCTTACTTTGAGCGTCGCGCATGCTGTGTAGCACACGTTGGGCAGGATCTCTATAGGTTCTTTGAACATGACCCTGAATGTGTTAGCAGTCCCATCACAGCTAAATCCAGTATCATTCTGTCCCAGGGTTTGTTTTTTTTCATATTCAATGATCTGTCATTTTTAAAAGAGAAGTTAAATTTAAGTTAAATCTACCAAAACAAATTTTCATAGAAAAGAATGTGAAGCCCTTAGAAACAGCAGAGTAGACTATTACATCTCTGCATTGTAATTTTTCTCTACTATCTCTAACCACCACAGGTGCCTTTAAATGTGCTATCAGAAAATGCACTCATCACAGTAAGGATGGGGAGGATGTCAGATAGCTGGACCTTGGCTGCAGGAGAGAGGAGCTTCCAAAAAAGGCATGGCATGGGAACTGGTGTTTTAGAATGTGCAGATTTTAGATACCTGAGGGAAATGAGCCTTTGCTCCTTGCCAGCCTATGTCTTGTTGCTGGGAAATTCCTGCAGCATTTCCTATGTGGACATTCAAAATATGAAAATTCTGCCATTTTGATTTAGTTCCATAACCTGTGCCAGGCACTAGAGGATACCCTGAAGGAGCTTCCAGTCATCAGAGAAGACATAAACAATGACAATTCAGTACAGCACCCGCAGGAGGAGAGCTATACATAAGACGAAGTAGCAGAAGAGTGGAAAAAATGATTTTATCAGGGAGGAGTGAGGCTCCGTAGAGGAGAGTGTTAAAAGCTCAAGTCAGTTTATCAGGTTACAAGAGAAAAGTCTTCATGCAGAGTATATGGACAGTATGTGTGGAGGCCAAGGCTCACAAAGCCGCATTTTTGCTCACATCAGAGAAAAACAGTAACAGTAAAACAGGTTGAACCAGTACATGCAGCGAGAGGTCAGGACAGTGGTCATCTTGCAGGGACAGTAACCAGAAAAGATCACGAGGGGACTCCTGGGGCGCTGTAATGTCCTGTTCCTTGATCTGGCTGCTGGTTATGTAAGTGTGCTCACAGTCTGTGAGAAGGGGGCCATATGTTCCACTTATAAATATGTGTACTTTTCTGTATGTACAGTTGACCCTCCATATACGCAGATGCAGAACTGTGGATAAGAGGGCTGACTGTACTGTGCCATTTTATATCGGGGACTTTCATCTCTGAATTTTGGTATCCTTGAGGGGTCTTGGAACCAGTCCCCCACAGATGGCTATATATCATAGTTCAACTGAAAAAAAAAGAAAAAAAGACACCATGGTGCCCTGGAGTAAGTAGTAAGACCCAGGATTTGGCTGTGGCAGTGTAACCTAGAGTAATCCATGTCACTTCTGTGAGCCTTGGTTTGTCTTTTAATTTGGGAAAAAACCTTGTTTGCCTTCTTCCTAAGGCTACTGTGACAATCAAATTATAAAACTACAGCAATGATGACAGCAACAGACTATGTTCTGAACACTTTACATGCATCATCTCAACTGGTCCTCAAAAAACTACAGGGAAATACCACTACTGTCATAGCACCCGAGGAAGCTGAGGCTTAGAGAGGTTATACAATTTGCCCACAGTCCACCTTGCAGGTGGCAGAGCTGGATTCAAACCCAGGCAGGTCTATCTGGCAGTGTATCTAGAGGGTGCAAGAGACTAGCCCTGGGGAGAAGAAAATAGAGAGAAGCCCTATTTCAATTCATTTTACTCAGAGTATTTATATTTTATCATTTTAATATACCTGTAACCCTGATGACCTCGCTTAGTCTGTACCAAGGAGCCCAGTGTCTTAGGTAATAGGCGAGGTGCACTGAAAGTGGGGTTCCACAACTGAAGAGGCTCACTTGTTTCCAGGCCTACAGATTACAAAGCCTCCTTAAGTGGGTTTGTGGATCCTTTTGGATAGGATCTTAACAATATTTCTAAGTATATAAAGTGAAACAGGGAGTGATCATGAAAATCTTTTATACCCCTCAGAGGTTTGGTGAGGTTTTTTGGCATTAAAAATCACGGAAACAAAATTTTCCAACCTGCTTTAAAATCTCTCAAATAAACAATTTCACTGGGTTTTGAACCTATGGTTAAAAATATTAAAACTGTAACTGTCTAATTGGTTTATAAGAACAATGAATTGACATGAGTGATGTAAATTTATCAGCTGAATTTTACTATAAACCGTAGCAGACAGAATTAGAAAACGATCATCATTTCATTAGCACAACCAACAAAGCAATTCTTCCATCTGGAACAAGGTTATCTTTCTGAGGCAGTGAAGTATCTTTTTGGCTGTCATCAGACATATATCAAACTAATGATGCATTTTGATCACAAAGTTCACCAATCTTTTACTATTAAAAGTAATATATTAGTATTTTAGAGAGGGCCGTGTTTTCTGGTGTTATAATCTGAAACATTGTTTACTTCCTTTTCTCATTTTTATTTTTGTGTTTTAATTTATGTATAATACATAATAAGTTTAGAATTGCTTAGGTATACAGTTTGTAATAAAAGGGCAAGGTGGATGTGTTTCAAAAATAATTTTACTAACTGGGGTGTGCAATCAGAAGTGTGGCGAACACTGGCTGGTGAGAAGGGAAGGAGAGGTGCTTTACTGCCTTCCGGATTAAGTAACTGTGCCATATCTGAAAGAACTGAGGTGGAGCAGACCTAAAGACCAGGGCAGGGTATGGTCAGACAATCAGAAATCAGAGGTGGTACTAGCAATTAAAAGAAATTAGACAGTTTCAAGCCTCAGAGGTCAAGGTACCATGAA
The DNA here is from genome assembly GCF_009834535.1 of Camelus ferus. Taxonomy (NCBI): domain Eukaryota; kingdom Metazoa; phylum Chordata; class Mammalia; order Artiodactyla; family Camelidae; genus Camelus; species Camelus ferus. The sequence continues at coordinate 9,974,997 of NC_045722.1, read as the reverse complement.
AAACAGCAGGTAGGTTGTTTTGAGACAGTCAATGCACAGCAGGAAGGACTAATAGAAGGGTTTCTTGGACAAAGGAGAGCTCCTTATATGTTCATCCTGTGAAGGACCCCAGGACCCCAATTTTCTGAAACTATCTTTTAGATCAATTTTAAAACAAAACCCTCTAGGCTTTAAATACTACTAACAGGCTTTCTGATGCCTTTGATGATTATATTGAAATTTGGATTTCATTGCAACAGTGTCTTATTGTAAAATTACATTTGTTCTCTATTTCAGATGATATATAGTGGGGAAAAAACTGTACCTGTATATTCACTTGATAATCTGTGGGACCATGAATAGATCCATATAAACCAAATCCAACTATAGAGATTCTTCTATTGACTGTGAACCTGAAAGAATGAAGCCAAATGTAAAATAACATACATAATTCAGTAAGCATTCGTATTCTGGAGGCTTATACATTTCAAAGTGTTACTCAGAACACCTAATTTTGCTCAATAAAAAGGAAAACTATAGGGAGGAGGGTAAAGCTCAAGTGGTAGAGCACAGGCTTAGCAGGCACGAGGTGCTGGGTTCAACTTCCAGTACCTTATTCAAAAATAAATAAGCCTAATTACCCTCCCCTGCCAAAATAAAATAAATAATACAATAATAAATAAATAAATTTTTTAATTACAAAAGTTAGATATCCTTGGAAATGTCACCTGCTTACCAAAAACTCTTGCTAGAGTAAATTTTAACTTATTGGGAACTTAAGTAGAATCTGTTTTCTGTACTGTACATTTTTAAGCCAACGAATTTATTTAACTTAAATAGCCATTTTTATTGTAATGATAACTTTAGTCTAAATATGTCTGCATATCTCCTTCATGAACACAGATGTGTCAGCCCTGATCAGGCCTGATATGCAGCATCCCAAACTATGACAACTCATCAGCTCGATGAATACCGGGGGCCAGTCAGAATGAGGTACTGGGCCTGGCACTGGGGAAATAACTGTCATCCAGACAGCCTCTGCCCCTGCTGCTCTTACAGCCCAACGGAGACAGTGACAGTAAGTAAACAAAGGAATTGTGGTAAGAACTGTGATGGAGGCAGGCTGCTGAAACAGAATGGGTGGTGGGGAGCTGGGTACAGGCCCTAAGTTACACAGGTGGGTCAGAGTGAGATTTCAATCTGGAAAAATCAACAGGTTCAGTTTGATCATCATAGTTAAGAAATGGCCCACCTTACTTCATTTTATAACTGTAAAAACTAGCATCAAGCACAAATGGCACTGAAAAACTGTATAATAAAAGATAACCTAATATACATAGTGTTAGGTAAGGGCCCAACTTCTTTTCTTTTTAACGGAGATACTGGGGATTGAACCCAGGACCTTGTGCCTGCTAAGCACGCACTCTACCACTGAACTATACCCTCCCCTACCAGTCTAGAATATAAAGCAGTGATCCTCAACATTTCATACTTTAAGAGCTGAAATAACAAGTTCAATTTTTATTATTATTACTACCACACCATTACTACTTTATGAGCACTTCCTGTGCCAGGCACTGAGCTTCAGTTCTTTTTGCTGTTGTTGTTCATAATTATTTATTAGAACTGAAAGTTGTTTGCTCTTCTGTTTCATGAGCATCTGTTCAGGAGCTTCAGTTCTTTACATGAATTATTTCTTTTACTCATCATAACAGCTCTATAAACTAAGTAACACAGTATTGTTTTTATCATCCTCAGTTTTTATAAGTTGAAGAAACAGAGGTTTAGGGAAATTAACTTGCCTATATCAAAACATGTGGCAGAGCTGGGACACAACTCCAGGTCTGCATGGATCTAAAGCTCATACTCCTCTTTTTGGGGGGGTGGGAGTGGAGGGTGGTAACTAGTTTTATTTATTAATTTTTTTTGAAATGGAGGTACTGGAGATTGAACCCAGGACCTTGTGGATGATAGGCAAGGGCTCTACCACTGAGCAATATCCCCTCCCCAAGAGCTCATACTCTTAATCATTATGTTAAACTGCCAGTATGAGGACCACCTTACATTTTTAAAAATATATTTTTTATAATACAGTTTTTTGTTATAAAAAAAGCTATATATTCTGCTAAAAATATTAGAAAATGCAGCTAAACAGGAGGAAAAATTTTAAGCATCTCTAAATCTGCCATTCTAGAGATAACTCCATTTTCAATTAGGTGCATTTCCTTTTCAGACTTTTAGTTCTAGTTTTTAAACAACAGAAAAAGACTTTTCTATGAATGTACATGTGTTATTTTATAAAACCATGTCAGATATACATATTTTTATAACTTCTTTTTCATGTAAAAAGGTAAAAGATTACTACCGATTCATCGTATTTCAGTAATTCCTACTTGTTAGATAATCTAGGCTATCAGCAGTTTCTGTTATTATGTAACAATGCCATGATGAATAGTCTCGTAGCTAAATCATTTTACAGAGCCTTAATCATTTCCTTAAAATAAATTCTTGGAAGTAGATTTTCTGGGGAAAAGGCACATTCTTAAGGCTTTAGATAAACTTTATCAAATTGCTTTCTGGGAAGATTATAAAACTTTACACCCAACAAGGAATGAAGATCATTTCTATCTCACTTTCAACAACCACGGGTATTTTCATTTATTTTTGCTGTTGAGAAGCTGATAACTGATAAATTCTATTTATATTTCTTTGATAACTGAGTTAACATTGGCTTATATGCTTACTGTCTACTGGATTTTCTCTTTAATGAAAAACCCACTCATGTTCGTGTTGCATTTTTCTGTGCTGATGAGCAGTGTCTTTTTCATGTGGATTTGAAAGTCCATGTTACATAGTTATTCTATGCTTTCTCTGTAATGTCCATTACAAACACTTTTTTATTTGTTGTCTATCTTTAAACATGGTGGTTTTGGAAAATTTTGAACTATTTATAGTCAAATTATGACCCATGCCAAGTTTAGATGGGTCTAGCTCATCCTCATAACAAACATTCTGTTCTAGCATTTTCACAATTTCATTTTTTTAAATGTTAAAACTTTTATTTATAAGAATACTGGTAGATGGCGTCGGTAGAGAACTTACTTTATTTTCCCAGTGGCTAATCCTTCCCTCACATTCTAAACATTCATTTACATGAGGCTGGTTTCTGAACTCTGCAGTATGTTCCATGCAGCACTAACTTAAAGCTTTATAATACTTTCCATGCTTGATCCATACCACTTTTTTTTTTAAAAAGAAATACTTACTCTTACAGATTAATCTTAGAATAATTTTGCCAACCTATTCCTCCTTACCAAAAACACGGGACTTCTACAAGGAACTGCATAACATAGAGAGGTTAGTTTGGAAAGATACCATCAAAGCTCTCCAGTTCTTCATAAGGATACCATACTATACGTTTCTTATAGGAGTTAATCCTACTACTTTACGATATTCGTTACTATTACAAATGGGATCTGTTCTTACTCAACATTATAACTGAAAATTTAAAACACTGAAAATTTTTTCTTGTGGCAAAATATATAACAAAAGGTACCATCTTAAGCATTTTTAAGTGTATAGTTCAGTGGCATTAAGTACATTCAGTGTTGTTAACCATCAGCACCATCCGGCTCTAACCGAATTTTGATGACATATTGGAACATCACTGGTTTTTGCATGCACTGTTTTACAAGTGGCCACTATTCTTTTTTATTGGTGCTGATAGAGTTTTACTGATCTTGAGGCTGTTTGGGCAGACCAGGTGTTCTCAAAAGTAGTTCTATTCCCGAAGAGGCATGGGGCACTGCTGGCAGGGAGCCAGGGACACCAGAATCACTGCAATATGTAGGATAGTCTCCCAAAACAAGGAATCCCAATCAACTTTCAAGTGTCCTGTCAGAGTTCACGTAGATGAAAAACTTGTTTTTAACTATGAGATTTAAACCTAATTCTTTTTCATTTATAAACCAAAGATTTTATGGCAATTTTAATATTCACTGACTTACAAAAGGTGACTACTTTATTAACATAGGAAATATCATACAGCCAATTCTCCTGATTTGTGGCAGTTATATTCTATAGTTGCCACAAACACAGAATTAGCAAACACTACGCCACTGCCCTAAGGGGGAATATGGACAACTCATTCTAGTATATTCCATTTTCTTTATTTTACAAAAGAGAAAATGAAATTAAGCATTAAGTGACTTGCCTGAGGCCACCCCACTAACAGATGCCAGAGTTGGGACTCAAACTGTCCAATGGCCCCAGAGCTGTCATCGCTTGCACTGCCCTCCACTGTCTCCATCTCGGTATGAGAGCTGAAATAAGGCAGAGGATCGCCCTGTTTGATCTCACACAGGAGCACGCTCCTGGGCAACTAAAATCTTTCCTGTGAATGACTGAGAAAGTACTGCTGGGGGTTACAAACAAACTTCAGCAAGCAGGTGAGTTCTCAACCAGGGAAACTGGATAAAGGGAATGGACTGTAACTTGCTTTATTTGAAACCTTTAAAGAAAATGACAAATTGGCAGCAGTGCTGCTCATGGTATTTGCGACGTGACTCTAACACACCTGTCCCCCGACTTGCAGCTGTCAGGGTGCTGCTGCACACAGGTACTGAGTCTGATTGCTGCAGCTTGTCTTCTGCTGCCCAAGTGTCTAGATACTGAAATAGGTATTTTATTTTACTACCAGTTACATTTATTTTCCTTTACAACTAGGCCATTATATCTTTAAAAAAAATGAAACATTATGAATTTCACTTCAGGTTAGTAAAGGGGGAATACAAAATATTTATTATAAAAAAGGGAGAACTAGGTCTGATGGAGTGCAGAACTACTAATGTAGATGTTATCTGCGAATAATGAAAAAAAAATTTCCTTTCTAGTAATTCTTTATCCTTTGTGACTACATCAATCAGAACACTGCTGAAAAACAGCAATATTCACAGGCATCTCTATCTTGAGGTTTCAATAGTTTATCATGTTAAAGAAGTATTCTTTTAGACCTAGCCTATTCATGGTTATATATGCATCGAGGGTGAAATTTTATCAAGTCTTTTTGACATCTGTAGGAAAAAAATGGGTTATTTCTTTGATCTGCTACCATGTTGAATTACACTAATACATTTCCTAATATTGAGTGATTCTTTCAATCTCTAAATACACTTTATTTGCTTTTATAGTGTTAACCTTCTAAGGTACTACTAGATTCAATATCCTATTTTATGTAGAATTTCTTCTTGTATGTAAGTGAGATGGACCTAGAAAATTTTTGTCTTGTCAGATTCCTGTATAAGCATTATGCTTCCTTCAATAATTAAACAAAAAGTGTTTTATTCTTTTAATGCTCAAGGAAACAATCTGTTCTCTGCAGGTTTGATAAAACTCACCTTTCAAAACCACCTTGTGAAGGGACAGTTCTTTGATAACTTTTAATTTCTTCCATGGTAATTGGTCTATTCAGGCTTTCTTCTTCAGTCAATTTTGATAATTTATATTTGCCTATAAAATGATCCATTCCATCAAAATGTTCAATTTATTAGCACAGAGTAAACCCAGAATTAAAATAAAAATTTCCTCAATATATGATTATATTCACATTATTATTTGTAACTGTGAGTATGTTTTCTTTATTACCTTTGCCAGAGCTTTACTTATTTTATTGGTATTTTTCAGAAACCAGCTTACGGATTTAACAATTACTACTATTTTTAATTCATTAATTTATACATTTACCTATTTCCTCTCTCTTTTCTTAGGGTTCTTTTGCTATTCATTTTCTAGTGTCTTGGGTTAAATGCTTAAATCATTTATTTCTAATTTATTTAGTAAAAGTAGTTACTTATTGCTAATTCTCTGTGTGATCCTCTGTCCTCATCCTGTAAATTTTCCCAGATAGTATTCTCATTGTGAATGACTACTAAACAGCCCACAAATTCATTTTTATTTTCATTTTAACCCAATATTTATCTTCTCCCCCTTGGCATTCTAGTTTTAAACAAACTTATTGTTAGTTTCTACTTTTATACCAAAGTGCTATTAAGTAAGTGAAAATTCAAAAGGCATGTTTTATGAAAACAAGTACTTCTTCTATTTTGACATTTGACCTAAAGAAACATGGTAGAGCAAATATAAATTCCAACAGAATTATAGGCATGCATCTTTTAAGATTTAAAAATTATTTTCCACTCAAAGCTGTTATAAATGTATACTGGGACACTTTCCATGCAAATCTATGCAAAGAAAAAACTCACACTAAACCAAGTTAAGATTAAGTATATTAAACTGTAGCCTGAACTCTGTAAAAATAGTGTTTGACTAACTAAGACCTAGACCTCAGCTCACCAGCAATGGTAGTCCAAACAATACTCATGTGTTAGAAGGTCCAATTCAATCTTTTCTTACTTAAACCTGTTTCCTAAGAGATCCCATCACTCATAATTCAGTGGGGAGACCAGTAAGCCTGACATCTTGACTCTTGTATGAAGTTAGAAATGTATTAAACAAAGTATAAAATAAAATGTTGGCTAATTATTTCCCACAATTTGGGCATAAAAGCCAAACGCTAACTGCTGCCCCACCCGAACCCCAAGTCTACAATATGACAGATACCTGATTCGATCACTGGTTCCACTGTAACCCCACCGGCTCTCTACTTGCTGGAATCTATTGATGCAGCATTCCTTTCCTCTGAGGCAGCACCTTGGTCGATCAATGTATTCAACTCGGGGTTTAGGATTGACAGTAAAATGAAGAAAGAGATTCACCACTTCACGATCTGACAGAATTCCAGACTGAGCAGGACCTGCAGAAATAAAAATATAAACCTCAATAAAAGCAACTTCACTGCAATCTCTAACTTTGTAATTTGTTAAAAATCCCTAACTGTGAATTCATATCCAGAAGATGTAAACTTAACAATGAGGCAGAAAAATCGTGGCATATATAATTTTAGCATATATTTAAAAGTTTTACTAAATTTATTTGAGGTTAACCTAATATGTACGTGTAAAAATCATTAATAAATCAAAGCTTAGGTGAAGCCCTGAGATCACAGAAAGGCCTTTGGAATTTTCTATCCATTCACCCTCTGAGTATTTTGTCTATCAGAAAGAGGAGAGGTAGGGAAATGCTCGCAGTGGTGCCAGGGTTACCATTACCTCTCCATTTCCCATCTGTCTGAGGCTATAATCAAATAATGGAACACAGAGGCAGAAATATATGGGACAGTGCTTTTGTTGTGGGATTCAGAAATTAGCAGAAGGCAGGAGCTAAGACTGGAAGAGCTGTGGAAGAAGCATATGTTATAGTTTCCTTATTCACTGTTTCTGAGAAGAGAAAATTCCAAACAGCTTAAATTTATCCAGGAATAAACATGAGGAATGCTACTCCTCATAAAAAGATGCCACGAGATCCCTTCCAAGGCTGGTAAAAACAATCTAAATAAGAGATTTCAAAACACTAGCAATTTGGTTTAGGAAGCTATAAATCAGACTTTAATGTAAAACACCCTAAGTTTTAAAAAATTAAAAATTTAAAAGTATCACATAAAATATATCAACCTGCCAGACCTGGCCCCACAGTTCATTTGCAATCTCTGCATAAGGGAAGATTGTAAAGGAGAAAAAAATACAATTACAAAGTTAAAACATGCATTTTAGCCAAAACAAAAAACCCCCCCAAAAACAGACCTGGAATTGCGTAAGATCAAAAGAGAGATGGGGGTGAAAACTCATATAACTTTCTCAGACTGACAAGAGGACGAAAGAATTCAAATGTTTAAGGTGACTAAAATGGATGATAAAAAGCAGAGCCCAACAAACAGGTAACTAGTGTCCCTGAAGAACCAACAATAAGAAATAAAATAATGCAGTAATTCAAGACTACAAATACACCTTGCCTTACCATGCTTCGCAGATACTACATTTTTAACAAACGAAAGGTTTGTGGCAACCTTGCTGCACCTTCTACATCAGCACTTGCTGCTTCACCTTGCACTTGTACGTTATGAAGACGGCTTCTTTCCTAAAACCTCCTGAACCAGCCTCTGCTGGCTTCCAACTTTTCTTCTGTAGCTTCCTCACCTCTCTCAGCCTTTATAGACTTAAAGAGAATTACAGGCCTTGCTCTGGATTGGGCTTTGGCTTTAGGGAATGTGACTGGTTTAATCTTCTGTCCAGACCACTCAAACTTTCTCCATGTCAGCAATAAGGCTGTTTCACTTTCTTATCATTTGTGTGTTCACTGGAGTAACAGTTTTCATTTCCTTCAAGAACTTTTCTTTTGCATTCCCAACTTGGCTAACTGTTCGGTGCAAGAGGCTTAGCTTTGGCCTATCCTGGCTTTCAACATGCCTTCCTCACTAACTAAGCTTAATCATTTCCTGCTTTCGATTTAAAGTGAGAGATATAAGACGCTTTCACTTGAAAACTTAGAGGCCATTGTAGGGTTATTAATTGGCATAACTTCACTATTGTGCCTCAGGGAATAGGGAGGCCCAAGGAAAGGGAGAGAGATGGCGGGTAGGTGGTAGGTGGAGCAGTCAGAACACACACAACATTTATCAACTAAGTTTGCTGTCTTATATGATGCAGTTTGTGGGGCCCATAATAATTACAGTAGTAACAGCAAAGATCACTGATCACAGTTCATCACCACAGCAAATATAATAAATGAGTGAATCAAAATAAAGGATTCAAGAAGGTGTGTCATAAAAGAACTGGTGATGAGCACTAAAACCAAAACAACCTAGAATTAAGTCTAATATAGTTGTATTATTACAATATATTGTGTGGGTGTATAATGAGTTACCACAAAGTGGTCTGGAAAGGTTGAAAGGATGAAACGCCATGCTAACATTCTTGTCTTAAACAGGAAAGGTCAATAAATACTGCTTTATTATGAAATGGAGAATTAAGAAAACTGAAGGGGAAAAAAGTAAATATAAAATTTATTTCCTAATCTCTAGACAGAAAAAAAAAAAAAAAGCAAAGAAAACACACTCAACAGCAAAACAGACAACATAAAGGGAACTCTTCCTAAAAAAATTTTTGAAAAATACAACTGAGAGATAACATGCATACAGAAAAGAACCTGCATGACAGCAAGAGGAGAAACATTATCTGATGACATAGAAGAATTAATAAGTCTGTAGGATGGAATAGCCTATGCCAGAAAACAGCTACAGGTGAAATGGTACACAAATGGGTGAAGAACAACTGAGGCAGTCAATGCTTGAGAAGGGAAATGTACTGAGATGAAGCTGTGTATTTGTCACCATCTTCCCCCTTGGGATATCCGCTGATTTGCTTCACAGGGCATAAATGCCAAACAGAAACTGGCAACCTAGAAATTGTGGTAGTCCTCACTTGATGAAGGAGACAAAAATTGTAATTCAAAGCTACCAAGGCAGCCAGCAATGCAGAAGAGAATACTTAATAGAGAAACATTATCAACATTTTAGAGAAAACTATGAGACCAAGAAACTAAGCAGGAAGGAACTACTAAGAGACTAAAGAGTTAAACAGAAATTTCTCTCTTAATGCTGGAGAGAAAAATCCCCAAATATTTGAAAATTAAGCTACATACTTACAGCCTATGGATCCAGAAAAAAAAATTACCATGAAAATTAGAAAATATTTTTTATTGAATGATAATGAAAATACAACATATCAAAAACTTTTGGAGAAAAAAGAAATGCTTAGAGGAAAAACTACAGACTTGAATGCATACACAAAAAAGAATACATGTGAAAATTGCTGTTCTGAGCATTTATCTCAAAAAGTCACAATGTCTAAATAAATAACCCCCAGCAAATTAAAATTAAAGGAAGAAGATAATAAAAAAAAAATCAGAAATCAATGAAATGGAAAACATATACACACTAGAGTAAATTAATAAAGCCAGAAGTTAGTTCTCTGTAGAAATTAATAAAATGGGTAAACTCCTAGGTAAGGCTGATCAGAGGCACAATATACCATTATCAGAAATGAAAAAGGAGACATAATTTAGATTTCACAAACACAGAAATAATAAAAGCATATCATGAAATTCATGTTAACAAATTAAAAGTCTAGATGAAACTCACAAAAAGAAGTAGAAAAATATGAAATGTCATACTTAAGAAATTAAATCTCTAATTAAAAACTTTCCACAAAGAAAATGCTAGGTCCAGATAGTTTCACTGATGAATTCCCCTAAACACCTAAGGAAAAACAGCACCAATTTAATATAAACTCTTGAATATAGAAAAAAGAAATATTCCTAATTTTTGTATGAGCCCAGCATAAACTTGATAATCAAAATCTGACAATTTCATTACAAGAAAGGAAAATTATAGACTAATTTCTCTCCTGAAGTAGTTCTAAAAATATTTTTTAAATTTAGCAAATTGGATCTAGTAATATACAAAAGGATAATACATGACAACCAAGTCTAGTTTATGTAAGGAATCCAAAATTGGTTTAATTTGGAAAATCAATCAATGCAGTTCACTATATTAAAAGAGTTAAGGGGACAACTGCGTCATTATCTCAAAAGAAGAGAAACATTTGATAAAATTCACAATAAAACTCTTAGCAGATTATTAAAGGAAAAAAACTTCCTTAATCCAATAAAGGGTATCTACAAAAAAATTTACAGCAAGCAGACTCTATGGGGAAATACTGAAAGTTTTCTGCCAAGACTGGAATAAGACAAAGATGTTCACTATCAGTACCTCTATTTACTAACATGCTGGAGGGTCTAGGCCATATAACAAGGCAAGAAAAAGAAATGTCTAAGGATTAGAAATAAATAGAATTATTATTGTTTGCAGATAGCATGATTGTACATGTAGACTATGCACAATGATCTACAAATAAATTATTAGAATTCATGAATCTAGCAAGGCCATTAGATGCAAGGTCACTAGACACAAGGTCAATACAGGAAAATCAGCTGTATTTCTGTATACTGGCAAACAACCAATTAGGACATGGAAATTAAAAAAAACAATCATTTGCAATCATATTTAAAAAATAAAATACATAAGGAATATACCTACCAAAAAAATATACAAGACCTCTACCAGAAAACTCAAAATGTTACTAAGAGAAATTTTAAGTCTTAAATCAATATTCATGGATTGGAAGACTCAATATTATAAAAATGTCAATTATCTCCACCCCAGTCTATGAGACTAGATTGGGCGCAGTCAGGGTGATATGTCCACACCAGTCTATGGATCAATGCAATTCCAGTAAGAATCCCATGACTTTTTTTTTTTTTTTTTGGTGGAAACTGATAAGCTGATTAAAACATTTATTTATATGAAAATACAAAAGACCAAGAATGGCCAAGATAAATCCAGAAGAAGAACAAAGTTAGAGGACTTTCATTACCAGATTTCAAGATTCAGTATAAAATTACAGAAATGATAATTCCACAGAACTGGTTCAAGGATAAACAAATGTAACAGTAGATCAGAATAAACATTCCAGAAATAGATTCACTCATATGCAGTCACCTGATTTACAACAAAATTATTTAGCACTACAGTGTATGGGGACAAGGATAGTTTTTAATATACAGCTATATGGAAAAAAATGAACCTTGACCTCTACCTCATACCATCCACATGTGTGAAAAAACACCACAGAAAACAAAAGTATAACTGGATTACAGACAGAAAAGTTAAATGTAAAACAACAGAATTCCCAGAAGAAAACCTAACAGAGTATCTTCACAACCTTGACGCAGGCAAAATTTCTTAAAGACATAAAAAGCCTTCACCTTAAAGGAAAAGACTGATAAATCAACTCATTAAAATTAAGATCTTCTATTTATCAAAACACAGCATTAAGATAACAAAAAGACAATCCATAGACAGATATTAGTGATATTACACATTGTATGTATTTTTAATATATTCTGGACACAAATCTTTTGTCAGGATAAATAATACATATATATATATATATATATGTATGTATATATATGTATATATATAAAAACGACGAGGATGTGGGGCAACTAGAATGAGCTCTTAATTCTCTTACTTAGGCAGCTGAGTGAACTGTTAACAATCACTTTGGGCAACTGTGTGGTAGGATCTACCAATGCTGAACACATGTACACTCTGACTTTGCAATTCCACTCCTACCTACTCAACAGAAATGTTCACACATATACACCAAGTAACAGGTACAAGAATGGCAACAGACAGAAACAACCCAAATGTCCAACAACAGTCAAATGGATAAATAAATCATGGCACATCCATACAACAGATTATACAGCAATGAAAAAGAATGAGCTACTGCCACACAACCACACAGATGAATCTAACAGACATGATGTTAAGAGAAAGAAGCCACACACAAAAGAATACATGCTATATATATGATTTCCTTTATATTAAGTTCAAAGACAGACAAAACTCATTTATAGAAACCAGAAAGTAGTCACCTTTGGGAGGGAGATTAATGACTAGGAGGGGCCGACAGAGACTTGTGGGGTATGGTAATATACTGTAAACTGACGTGTGGTTAAATAGGTGTATTCACTGTATTTGTTTTCTTCACTATGCAGATGTTATACTTTAATTTTAAAAGTTAGAAAAAGAAAAATTAAACATTGATTCTGACCAGCAAAAACTATTTGGAAGACTATTGGTACATACGTAACAAATCAGTATGAAAAGTCTGAATACTCCAATAGAACAAAAGTCATGAATGCTAAGAAAAAAATACAAATGGCCAATAAACATAAAGAAATATAACTTTAAACAATTATGAGATTTTTTTTCCTTTTAAATCAATCTGGCCATGAATTAAAAGCAGATAATACTCAGTGTTGATATGGATAGCAAGAACTGATCACAGAACTAAGAACCAGGTTTGTTTGATTTTAAATCAGATGCATCAACCCTAAGAATCAGAAAGATCTGTCAATATAACCCTGGATAAGGCACGTAACCCCTCTCAAGTTCAGTCCTTAAACTTGTGAAATATCATACAATTTTTATATAATAATACTATATAGAGTATTTTAAAAAATATAAAATATATATTACTTTAAAATGCATAGTAATATGTAACCTATAATATTATTGTGAAGGGCTATCAGGAGAATTAAATAAAATTATACAAACGCACATACCTAAATAGCTTCTTTCCCTCTCTCTTGCACATGGAAACTGACTGCACATTAAAATCATTTCAGATAGATTTTGGACAAGTTATACCCTTACCTGCTGCAAACTCCTCAATGGTCATCAGTGGGAACCGGATCAAAGACAGTGCTTTCCCTAGAACTTTCTGTTTGTTTCCAAAAGTCACAGGCAATTGTTGTCTTTGACATTCTGCTTCTGCCCATCGTACAACAGCTCCAAAAAGTCGACTTTCTCTAATACTAAGAGTGTCTCTTTCTAGAACTGCACAGAGAGTGTCTACAGGTAAAATACAAAAGTAAATCAAATTAGGAATATTTTGCTCTTTAATAAAACAACACTGACAAACATGCTTGTATTAAATTTTCAAATCTCAATAAAAAATAGGTTGGGTACTTAAAACTATAGACTCTATACATAAAAATATTTATGAATTAAAGAAATTAAACTGCAAAGTTTTCTTTAAGAATTTACTATGAGGTTAACATTCAACTTATTACTTAACCATACATGGAAGCTCGGATACAGTATCTCCTTATATATTCATGCCATTTATCAAGCAAATCCAAATATCCAGAACAATAATAGTAAGTCAGAGAAAAAGGCTCCTAGTCAGTAATGGACAAATTCATAAAGTCTACAGACTACAATTCATTCATTCATTCAGCAAATATTTCTTATTAAGTACTCACAATGTGCCAGGCACTATTCTAGACACCGAGGATACATCATTGAACAAAAAGTTAAAAATTCCTTGCCTTTGTGGAGTTTACATTCTAATGCGGGAACCAGATTAAACAAACCTAAGTAAGTTATAATACGTTAGATAATAAATGTAGGGAGAAATAGCAGAGTAAGAGGAATAAGAAGTGCAGTTTAAAACAGGATGGTCTAGACAGGCCTCATTTGAGCTAAGACATGAAGGAGGTCGAGGCAGGTGGGGTTAGTAAGTCAAACAGACACCTTGAAAGAGAGCACCCCCGGACTGGCCAGCGTGAAGGCTCTTATGAAAGCGTGCCTGGAGTACTCGAGGAACAGCCAGGAGGCCAAAGTTGTTGAAGTGGAGTGAGCAAGAGGGAAAAGTAGTAGGTGATGAGGCCCAAAGCATGGGGGGCAAGCGGGGTGCAATCATGTAGCACTCTGCAGATCATTTGGCTTTTGAGCGAAAAGGGGAACCCCTGGAGGGTTCTGAGCTGTGACATTTTATGTTCTAAAAGAACTACACTGGCAGTGGAGTTAAGAAGAGATGGTAATGGAGGCAAGAGTGGGAACAAGATCAGCTAGGAAGCTCCTGCACTGATCCAGGTCAGAGGTGATGGTGGCCTGAACTAGGAGGAAGTGGTGAAAAATGATCAGATTCAAGATATATTCTGAAAGAAGACTCAAGATTTCCTAACAGATTAGATATAGGAGGTGATGGAGAGCTTGAGTCAAGGATAATGCCCAGGTATGTAGTCTAAGCAATGGAGGAGTGGCTGTGGCACCAACTGAGATGAGAAAGACCATGCAGAAGCAGGGTCTGGGATGGGGGGAGGGGGGTGAGAGGGGAGAGCTAACATTTAATTTTGGACATATTAAGTTTGAAAGCCTTATCTGACATCTAAGTATAAATGTCATGACCATAACTCAGGCCCTCACTCAGAATCCTTTTCCTCTTATCACAGGCAAATTAAAATAGGCTGAATTATTTTTAAGCTACAGTAGACCAGAAGCAGTAAGTTCAGTAGGGCTTTAGAGGCCAACATACTAAAATGAAATGATAAGCTGCAATCTAACAGGGACTAAGAAGAGAGGAAATTTGTGAAAAGTAAACACAAGTACTTGAAAAGCACTGCATTCGAGTCTTTTATACCAAGAGAAAGAGATTTAAAAAAAAAACAACTTCAGAGACCTGAGGGCTTCAGTGTACAATAACTGATACTCATAATAGCACCAATAATCACAAGAATCCTAAATTATAGTCAATATGTACTATTTAACAAGGGCAGGTAAAGTAAAATATGTATTTTTAGATCAATTTCTCAAATGGCCAAAATAAATTGTTCTAGATGTATGAAAAAATTACTTACAGGGAACCCTACTTTCTAAAGAACCCCAATAAAATAGGCACTATTATGAAATATGTAACAGTTATACTTTAAGGTAAATTTAAATAAAAATGAGGATGCCATACTTAATATATGGAAGAAATCACTGCAAACATTAAAATATAATTAAATCACCAGAGATAGACATCTAAGAAAAATTTATTAAAAATAAAATTCAATTGTGCAACGATCTACACATTCATACTAGAAACAAAATATTTGTTTAATAACAAACATAGCTATCATTTTAGCAAAGATATCACAGTCCCCAGAACACAGGAGCTCAAAAACGTGTTAAAAATGAAGAGGTTAAATATTTTTTAATCAAGCATTTTTTACTTCTCTTACAGCTGAGCAGATGAGTATAAACTAAGGTTCCAGGAAATCTTTTCAAAGGTAAATGAATGTAAGTCAATATACCTCAATACTTGTAGGATTAGGAATATGCAATGACCATATTTAATCATTTAATAGAAAAACAGACGACTTTGAAGTGACACATATCCACCTTGTATGCTAATAACTTCAGTAAAGATAAACATAGAAATATGTACATTATACTGCCCTTGGCATAATGTAAATTCATTTTGTTCTACCAACGTGACATTATCTTCTTCCTCTGGCAACAAAGCTACAACAGAGAAACAGTATTTCTCTACCAGAAAAACAGCACGCACATCCCTCTGGAGCACATATTCAAATGCCAGAGAAGCAGCAGCATCCTCAGAATCTAAAAGAGCTATTAAAAAAGCTCCTGAAGCCAGGTCCTTCTTTCTATCAGCTTCTAGACTTCACTTTTCATTCTCAATTTTTAACAAGTACATTTGAGACAAACTAGACTGGTGGAAAGACATAGATTTTCTATTGACAGATGTGTTATAGTAAGAAATTACAGCTGCCAGTCATAAAGATCATAAAACACGTAAGATGTTTCATAAACATAATACAATGCTGGATTTTGCTATAAACCACTGTGAGTCAAATCAAATCAACAAATATTTATAGGGTTTTTATCCTGTGCAAGGTACCTACTTCAAGATTCCCAGGATCCAACAGCATGCCTAACGTAGGGGCTATTTAAGAAACAACTTGAAGTGAGTCACCCAGATACAGGCAGTATTATTTCAAGTGAGAGTAGACAGAAGTACAAATGGAGCACTTGACAGCCCCTTAAAGGAAAGGAAGTTAGGATTAAGCAATGCTTCATTACCAGCATGCGCAGTGCTTAGGGCTCTCAAACATCCAGTAATCCAACAAAAATTCAACAGCACAGGATGTGCAGATGCTGGAGAGGAACCCAATCTAGTCCCTGCCTTCAGGATAATGCAAGATGAGTATAAATCCTTCCCAAGGTAACATAAAATTAACAGGCAAACAAAGCAAGGGATGTTATTGTAACAGAGGAATATATTAAATGTCACGGAGGAGGGCAGGGTATCAACTCTTAAAGGAGTCACTGCAGAGGTATAATTTGAGCCAAGACATTAAGAATGAGTAAGATCTAGCCAAGGTGGGAAGGAAAAGCAACATTCTAGACACAGCCAGTCGCTCTAGCTGCTCAACAAGTATTAACTGAACACATACTATGTTCAACTGTTTTCCATGCTGAAGATATGGTGGTAAACAAAACAAAGTCCCTGCAGTGAGGGAATTTACCATCTAGAAGGGGAAGGTAGACAACATACATGTACATAGACAAATACCAAGATAAGAATTTCAGAGAGTGCTACATATTATGAGAAAAATAAATCAGAGTTAATGGAACAGGGATTGTTTAGGGGAATGGGGTATCTACTATTAAGTATATGTGAGATAGCCTGTCTTGTGACTCGTTTAACCTGAGATCTGAGTAATTAAAAGGAGATAGCCATACGAAAATTCGTGGGGAAAAGGATTCCAATCAGCGGAAATAGCAAATGCAAAGACTCAAAAAAATTGGAATAACCGTGGCCAGTATATATGGAACACAGTGAATGAGGGGGAGAATGGCAGGGGACAAGGTCATATGTAGACAGATAGGTAGTAACCATCAGCTCCTTACAAAAATTGTTTTCTCTTCTTTCTGGGATGTGAGTAGTCTGCATCTCCTAGCCTCCCCTGAAATTAGGTGGGATCGTGTGCCTGAATTCTGTCCAATGAAGTAAGAGCCAAAATGAGGGTGCCATTTCAAGGCCAAAGCTTTTAAGATGTGGATGTTTTCTCTGCCTGTGCTTTTTCCTGTCTGCAAGCAAGATACAGATGATAACTAGGCCATAGGGAACAGCAGACCAAAAAGGTGGAAGAGAGCTACTCACGGGCTAAGAACACTGCCTTGGACTGTTGTGTGAGTGTGAAATAAAATTCTATTGTGTTGGAGCTGGTATGCATTTTGGGGTTTATTTGTGCAAATGTGTTGAGTCTGCATTTTGGGGTCTATTTGTTACCACAGCCAAGCCTAGCCTACCCCGATTAATACAAGGCCTGATCACGTAGGATCTTCTAAGTTTTGTAAGGAGTTTGAATTTTAACTGCAGTGGGAAGCCACAAAAAAGAATGAAATATTGCCATCTGCAGCAACATGGAGGGACCTAAAGATTATCATACTAAGTGAAGTCAGACAATTTATCATATGATATCACTTCAATGTGGAATCTAAAAAAATGACACAAATGAACTTATTTACAAAACAGAAACAGACTCAGACATAGGAAACAAACTTATGGTACCAAAGGGGGAAGGTGGGGAATAAACTAGGAATTTGGGATTAGCAGATACACACTGCTGTATACCTGAAACACTGTTAATCAACTATATACCAATTAAAAAAAAAACAGAGCTCCTAGGTTTTTGGTTGTGTATGGTGGTGCCATTAAGGAAGAATGAAAAAAACTGGAAAGGAACAGAAAAGATTTGATGAGGATGGAGGGTAATCAATGGCTTTTTTAGTTGTGTTGTTGGAAATGTCTATAAAATCTCCAAATGAAGATGTCAAGTAAATAGCTGCATATATAAATTTGGAGCCCAGAAGAAGATAAGGTTAAAGATATGTATTTTAGGCTCACCACGATGATGATATTTAAAGTCGTAGGCCTGGGTCAGCTCTCTCTGCTCTTCAAACACAACTCAAAACTCCCTAGCCTGTCATTACACGGTCCTCCACACCTGGCTTTAACCTGCCTTGTACCTCCAGTCCTCTACATACAAGGCCTGATCACACAGGATCTTCTAAGTTTTGTAAGGAGTTTGAATGTGGTTCAACTTGCCTCTAACACCCTCCCCTCCTCGTCATCCAAATATTACCCATTCTTTAAGGCCCATGTCAGAACCTCCTGTGTCAAGATTTTCCTAACACGACTCCAATTTGAGGCGCTTTCTCCATGTTTTGGTTTTCATAGTAATTATTTTTTATGTATCTAGTTCAGAGAAGATGAAAGTCACATTTTGCCGTACGTCATCTTTTCTATTAATATCTTAAATCTTAATTTTCACATATTTGTTCCCTGATTGTCCAATTAGATGATAGGTGCCTTAAGAAAAATCACATCTTGTATTTCTTGTAGGACCCTAGTATAATGCCATGCATGTGGTGAGCATTCAATGAGTACTTGCTTTGACATCTTTTAAAAGGCAATGTGGTAGTTAAGACTTTTTAGAATATTTCAGCAAAATAAAGAAAGCAACACCCTTAAAGAGACAGACTTAAATCATTTGGAAAAAAACCACTAACTTAAAAACAGTTTTCCACCAACAAGGCTGACTAGTAAGGCATTACTGTACTTAAAAGAACATTTTAATTCACAGTGAACTTACCTATATCAATATCAGTAAACCCTTCTGCACTTATTGCATCCATTGTGCTTTTGTCTATTGTGTCTAGACAAAGACTAGCAAGCTGAGGTTCATCAAATAATCGAGCCTAAACACATAAAAAGACAGTTATTTTATTTTCATAGTTATTTTACCTTCAGACTGTACATATTAAAAGCTAATACTGCAAACAGTTGTAATTGCTAATTATGTAAAAACACCTACTCAAAATACAATTATAATTCTATATATTCTCAAAACGTTTCATTCCACAATCAGAAGTAAAAGCTAACAGCACCAATGTCCTGCTGTCATATTATCATTAACAACCCTGTTATTTTTATTTTCATACACATACGTATGCAATGCCTAATTTCTTATACATTACTTATTTTGATCCTGAACCCTCTAGGTTAGATAAGGCAGACATGATCCCATTTTCCAGATGAGGAAATAGAGGTCAGAGAAGTGTACTGACTTGCCTAATATCATCTACCTCGTTATACTCCAAAGCTAGTACTTAAATTCAAGTCTTACAATCTTTTCACTGAACTGAAAACATCAATTGCTAAGCATACAAGTACAAACAGAGCAGATTTTTTTTTCCATTTCCTGTTTTGATTTGGGGGAAGAGAATGAAGTACAAGAATTTCAGAGCATGAAAGCTCAGGGAACCCAAGCAAAAACTAGGCCTGACAACAGAAGAGCAAATAAATAAATTCACAGGATGGAATATTAAACAATAATGAGAATGAACAATCTACAACTACACACAACAATATGAATGAATCCCACAAACTTTAATGATAGGCAAAAGCAGGCACAGTATATCTGAGCAAAAGAATATATAGCTGACCCTTAAACAACTTGAGGGTTAGTCACTCAGACATGTTTCCTTTCCAGTATCTACTGCTGCTACTTAAGAGTAAACTAAATTTTCTCAAAATTTAGTTTGAGTAGGCATTACCTGATAAAATAGCACTATTTTTATGATTGTATCACTTCATAGAAAGTGTTTCTCCCTGGGTAATCTATGCTGGTACAGTATACTGGCCCTTTGTTTTTAGAGGGAAGCTGGCATAGGTCCTCTCAAGTAAATGAACATGTTCAGTTCAAATGACTCACTTGGCAGGAAGAAGTTCACATGACAATCTGTGGGCTAATTCACACGACCCCACCAACGAAAAATTTGGAGTAATGTTGAGTTCTCAGATCAACAATGCACTGAAAAGTTCCTTTCTTCCCCAGTGACATCTGTTAACCCTTGCTACTCAAAGTGTGGTCCAGAAGTACCAACACCATCTGAAAGCCTGTTAGAAATGCAGATTCTCAGGACCCATCTCAGCCAACTGAACTAGAATGTGTGTTTTAATTGTCAAGGTTTAATTGATTGGTTTCTGAATTTTATGACTGAATTTTTTAAAATAAAAGTAGTTAAGTGATCCTCTCTACACACAATAAAACTCATTAGACAATAAAGAATCTTAATGACTATCAACTTCCTTATTAGATTTTCATCACAAATTCAAAAGAGGAAAAATGCAGGGAGATAACACTTACTAGTTATATAATCTTGGTCAAGTTATTTTACCTTTGTGTGCTTCAATTTCCTTATCTAGTAAATGGGGCTAATAAAATTTTTACCTAGACCACCTACATCTCCTAAAGTTACTGTGAATATTAAATGCAATGTGAATTAATGCATACGGAGTACTTAGAATGGTGCCTGACACACAATAATCACCTAATACATTTTGCTATTATTATCATCAATATCACTATATCCTACTGGTTTAAGGTTGAGACCTTACTTCTACCACTTGCTGTCTAATGTTATATATGATATTTACCTCTTTAAGCTCTCATTTCATCTTTAAAATGGGAATAATAATAGTAAACAACACCACAGCTGTAATGAGGAGTAAATGTGACAATATATACAAAGGGACTAGCTTGGTGTCTGGTATACAATATATATAGACATGAAGTTCTTTGATTATGTCCAAGAGATGACATCAGCATGTTCTTTCTCCTAGAACTATAAATACTTGATGACCGAAGATTAGAAGAAAAAAAAGGTGCCATCAGTCATTTTCGGTATGACAGAATGGATGCAGAACAGGGAAACACGAGCTCTGAGCTCCGGCCCCACTTAGCCTGTTGAGACTTTGGGCAGGTAGTTAACCAGCCCAGGTTTTAGATCTTTCATTTGGAAAAGGAAGGTTAAGCTAAGGGACACCCATGATTATTTACACTACTAATACTCAATAGTGATTATACATTATCAGCTTAGACTTTTTAGCCCTCATTTTAACTTCCTTGCCACTATAAAGACTGTATCTCCAAATAAAGTCACATTCTGAGGTACTGGGGACTAGAATTTCAACACATAAATTTTGGGGGACACAATTCAACCCCTAAAACGTGGTTACAGACTAGTTTAGGATTTTTAAAACAATCTGTAAAAGGGTATCACAACATTGTCTAAAAAGAAAAACAATAATGTATTAATATCTTAAGTATGAAGCTCAGATTACAGGCATTTAGCAAATGCTAAATAGTTTATGTTAAGAACTGGTTAATGGTTCCATATATGTGTTCAGTCTGTAAAGATTCATCAGACTGTACACTTAGGATATGTGCACTTTTCTGTATGTATACTATACTCAGTGAAAACTTTTTTAAATGTCAGAGAAAGAATATTCTTAAATTCTAACTCCTCCAGAAGTGGGTCAGCAAGCCTACAGAGAGAAGAAAAAGTAAATCTTATAACTTGTCTGGATTTGAAATACTCAATCTTTATTTTGGATCCAACAAAAATTGAGAACAAAAATGTTCAAAAAACTTCATGCTCTCAATCATAGCAGGAACGACATGGAATCCTAATCTCAACCCCAACTGTAAATAGCTACGTAACTTTGAGTCATAACACCCTACTTCTACAAGGCTTCAGTTTCTTTACCTATACAATATATTAATTCTAATTTGCTTTTCTATTCTAAAATCATATGAATCTGATGTATTTCCCTGAATGATACTATAAGATTTCATATGCTTTAAAATAATGATCCAGGACTAATTCTCCAGGAAACATTAAATATTCACATATACCTTTACCCAATTTTTGAAGCTAAATTAATACATACCGTAGCTACATTTACTTACCTGAGTCAGTAACATAAAGGCATTATCCGCCCTGAGATGTTTAGTGAGAAATTCCACACAATGTGCTTCCAAGGCTGGGACTGCATATTTCTTAGCAGTGTAAAGAGTAGTCATAACTGTTTCTGGGCCAATTTGAACTTCATCTGAATACAGAAATCTGGGAAGCAATTGGAAATTTCAGAGATGGTCAGTAGTGTTTTAGATAAGCAATCCATCAGAGTTAAACCCCTGAGGAGTATTTTAAAAGATAATGAACAAAGTGAAAAATAACCTGAAGTGTGTATCAGACTTTGCAGGACTACAGGGCATTTGCACTTACATCATCTCATTTTATTCATACTCAACCCTGAGAGGTAGGAAGTCTCTCTGTTTATAGAGGAAATTGAAGTTAAGTGAAGATCATGAGGTCTTCAAGTCTCTAAGCCAAATTTTTAGAGGTCTTTCAGCACTCCATAGCAGCTTAGGATGACAGCGGTTCACTGATCTCTCCTTCATCAAAGGATGTTCACTTAAGCAAATCTACAGATGGCTGAAGTTCATATCTCTAAACGTCAAAACATTCATTTATTTCCTGATAATGGTGTCTTCTTTTCCTGGGCATCTTTTAACCTTTCATTATTATCCTAGAATCAGCATCATGACCAAGGACTAGAGTACTGGGGCTCTGGAGGAATCAAACAATTTAATAGTATCTTAAATGATGCCACATTGCTATGTGCTTCTGGGTATTTAGGTCCAATTTTCTCTCAAAATACTATCAAACCAATACTGCCTCCCCTCCAGCTGGCTGCTTCTGACTGCTAGGTCACCAGATAAACCAGCTTCCTAGAAGTGCAGATACAGCGTAAGATTCTCAGAGAAGGCCCAGGCAGTTCCTGTCGAACTACACTAAAGCTGCTGCATATCCACTTTTGGCCCCCTTTGAGGCTCCTCAGAGACGCTTGTGCTTACTGCCCTGTTCTCAGCTATACTCAGAATAGCTGAAGGTGCTGGAGAAATGAGGTGTTAGGAACAAGCATTTCATTTCAGCAGTACTAAAGATTTAGAACACTTATTACACTTATATCCCCAACACCCAACTCATAAAATAAGAAGAACCCATTTAAGAAAACCCTTTAATATCTTTCAGAACACTCTATACAGTGAAATGAGTGCGGAAAGTAAATTCTATTTCATGTCCCTACTCTCTACTTTTCAATTTCTTCTTTTATTCCTGTGGCCATAATCACTACCCAAGATGAAACCCTACCCTGTTACACCCCCTAACTTCCCACCCTAACCAAATGCTAGCATTCCTCTAATAAATCACCATCTTTACAACTACCTCCAGTAGAGGCTATTCACTCTCATACTCCCCTGTCTCAGGTCAAAAGTGAAGGTTGCTGATTTTCAAGATTACACTGTTTTCAAACATTTTTTTCAAAACCTCCTCAAGCCAGCCATCTGTATCACCCTCATAATACTCAATGTTATATGCCACTTGGGGATGAGTACAGAGAATTAAAAATACCACTGAAGGCACAGCCCCTTATAGTCAGGGGTAGGGGGATGAATAAAGAGAGAAAATTAACATTTGTTGAGTGTCTACTATGTGACACGCCGATTTATTTAATCCTCTCACAAGGAAGGTAGGTGTTGTTACCTGCATTTTAAAGATGGGGAAACAGAGGCTGATGAAACATATGAGCTCCATAACACATCGTTTCTGGGCTTCTGACTGCTTCCAGAGCTAGACTATGGGGCCAGCCAGGTGACGGCTGTTTTAATTTGCATGGACTCAGGAAGAGATGACTTGGGTCTGAGCCTGTTTCATCACTTGCTAGCTATGTGATTTTTAGACAAGCTATTATCATTGTGTTCCTCTCTGAAAAGAGATATGAATAACAGTATCTACTTCATAACACTCTGGTGAGGATTAATATCAATCAAATTACATAAAGTGTTTTAAATAATGCCTGACAAATACTTAGCCTCAGTAAATGTTAGCTATTTATTTTTACATTGCTTCATTTTTTATCTCTGCTATTTTCCTCTGTATTTCAGATTTCCTTGCCACTGTCTTCTAGCCCTTCTATTTTTCTCCCTAGCAATCACATGTTTAAATTTCTAAGAATTCTTGTTTCTTTCTTGAGTGTTCCTTTTTTTCCTTCCACAGCATCATGTCTCAGTTTTGTGGATGCAAAAATGTTCCCAAGTCTCCAAGTTTCAAAAGTTCCTTTCTGTTCCTTGAATTACCTAGTTCCTTGAGGATCAGCTGTTCTTGGTCTTTGTTATTCATATCCTGATTTTCCTTTTATGTCAAAAGATTAATGAATATCTCCAGTTCAGTATTCTGGTAGCTGGTACTGTTTTCTTTGCTGTTGTGTAAGGAGGTCTATTTTCCAGCTAAAACCTTCTCCAAAATGGTAAGATTGGCTGGGATCTGTGCATGTGGAAGGGAAGTTGACTGGCACCTTACATCAGAGTAGGAAAGCAGCCCTGAGGCTAGACCCCCCCCCCCCCAATGCCATTACCCTGGAGTCCCTAAGCCAAGCCAGCATCCTAGTTCTCCCCAAGTGGTTGGTCCAGTTTATTTTAAGAGGAGCCTGCCAGTTGTCACCAGGACTTAGCATACAAGAGCTGGTTGAAGGGATGGTCTATAAGCAGGCCTGAAATTAATGCCCATATTTTAGCCCTAACTTCTCATTTTCACCCTCCTCTCTGCCAACTCTCAACCTAGAACTGTGCTGGGGTTCAGCCAGGAAAGACAGCTCCTGCCTCCACTGTAGTTCTTCATGCTCAGATTCTGGGCTCCAGACTCATCCACTCCATTTCCACCAACACACTCCCAAACTGCTCTGTCCCTTTTCTACATTGGCTTCCAACCCCTCCCCTTTTCCCTCTTCACTCTAATGGACTTATTCTCTTTTATTTCTTTATAGTCACTTTAAACCGAGAGAGAGAGAGAGAGAGAGAGAGAGAGAGAGAGAGAGAAAGCTAACTCTAACTCAGTTCCCTTCTTAAATAGAAACCTATGAAGTTTTTGTTTTAAGGGCAAGACAGGAAGAAGCCTTTACCTCTGTCAATTTTTTTTTCAGGCAAAATTTACTGAAGTTATAAAATACAGAGCAGAAATGTGGGGCCTGTATTACCACTTGCCTTTGTGTTTGAGTAGATTCAAACTTAATGAAACCAGTTCCACAAAGTTGAAGTACATAGTTTTGTAACAATGTATAAACTTGGGGATATGGGAAATCTGGAAAAGATTCCTAGAAGAATTTCTACTTGAGATCTAAAAGATGAAAAGAGGGTGGGAAGAACATTCCATGAACAAAATAATTGTGTTGGGACCACAACCCTATTCAAATTGCTTTTTTTAAATTATACTTCGGTAATTCATCTTTGTCTTGTAACAAGGAGTATTTTTCAGAAACATCCATATTTGTATCTAAAGTTGTAGACTGAGGATACCATTCATCTAGTAACGCCTTCGTTATGAGGGGACTACATCAGGAATTTTTTAAAATTGATCTTATCAGATACAGTTGTGTATCTTCTAAGAGGTTGGTTTGTTTTTAATCTAACAAACACTGTAAATTTTTATACTGAGTAGCCAGGCATTAGTGGCAAAAATGATCAAAATTAACTTTGCAGAGTACCTACAGCATGCATTTTTGTATTAGCCTCATCTTAGCTCTGTTTTATTTCTTACCCTTGTGTTTCTTGTAAGATTCTTTCTGGACCAATGCAAGTTATAAATAAATACTAGACTATAAACAATAAGAAAGGGAACTCTGTGTTTCTTGTATTTTTTCCTACATCCTTCCTGCAGCGCTAGGCACAGTATGGGCACCTGGCTAAGCTTACTGAATAGGTGTTAGCTGACTAGACAATTCAGCACAGGTTGCCATCTAACACTGATAGGGAAACTGTTTTCATTTCTATTAAGAAAAAGGCTACTTAAAAATCCAAAAATCATCTTGGTTCATATATTATTTGCATGCTTTCTCTACGTTATATTTAATTACTAAAATTGCTATAATAAAAAAAAACTGTATAAGCCAATGTTTACAAAACACAATTAAAAATTAAACATAACATTACCACAATACTTTGTATTTTAAAGTGAACATTCAGCTCTGATGCACTACCTCTAAGGATAAGAGCAGACAGAAATAATTACAGGTCATCAAACTATTTATTTTATCCCCAAAGATTAGTGGCTTTCCAAAAGATAAAACTTAGGTTACATTTAATTTAATTTAAAAAATTAAAAGACTAAGGTGAAAATGTCATTTTAAATTAGAAAACCACAAGGTCATATACAAGGAATTGATCAGTACTTGACTGATTCACTTATTTTACTGAAAAACATTTATTGAGGGACTACATAATAATAGACACTGAGATAGGTCCTTGAAATATAAATATGGGTAAGGTAGCTCTGCCCATAAAAAGCTTATAGTTTGGTAATAATTAACAAGTAATATCATAATTATAACATATCTATACATTAGGCACAGCCTGATAACTAATCTCTAAAGATAGCCCCAACAAGTCAAGCCTTCTATTATCCGTGCCCTTATACAGATTTGTCCCATAATGAATTTAGGCTGGTCCTGTTTAACTCCCTTTAACCAACAGAATGTGGCAGAAGTGGCACTAGTCAGTCTGGGGCCTTAAATTTGAGGATGGCTGGAAGCTCCTGCTTTTGTGCTTTCAGGAGCCCTAAGCTGCTGCTATAAAAAGTCAAGCTACCTTGCTGAACAGCGGCAGAAGCCCTACAGAGAGAGAAACGGGCTCAGCCATCCTAGAATCCAAATCAAATCCCCACCGTGACTCCAGCCACAACTGCTATCAGTCTAAGACTACATGAGAGACCTGAAGACTATGCTACAAGAACCTCCCACACAACTGTGAAAGACAATAAAACCATGCTTAAGCCGCTAAGCGTTGGGCATGGTGTGTTCTACTGTAATAGATACGAAACTTCCTATAAGAGATTAGACAGATTTACAGGCAGATTGTAAATCTGCTGGGGGTGGAATTAGTGGTGTTTTATAGACGAGATAAGGCCTGAAGTATATCTGAAGGGTAGTAAATAAGTGTGGAAATCCAGGCGGAAAGACTAAGCACAAAGGCAAAGAGGCTTTAGAAGGCAGCCATTAAAATAAGAAAAAGGCCATTGTTAGAAATGGGGCATTGAGTAAATGGAGAGGAAGGGGAATAGACATCAAATTATAAAGGTCTTGTGTACACCTGCTAAAATGTTCAAACTGCATCCTACAGACAAAAAGAAGTCATTAAAAGATTCAGAGGAATTGTGATAATATCTGGATATTAGAGAGATAACTTTGTTAACAGTGTGAATAATGGAGAGAGCTTAAGTCTAAAGGCAATGGTCTGTTCAAAGCAATGCCAAAAAAACAAAAAAAAATTAAGAGGAGAACCACCTTCAAGATTGGTCCAAACAGGATGAGAAACAGGTGTAGCAGACTGGAACCAAACTACAGGTGGGTCAATCCCCAACAGACCCACAGAACAACAATATTCAAAGGAAGAATAAATGATTATTTTTTAAACCCCTGAGTTTTGAGGTGCTTTATAGCATTACTGTGGCAAAAACTGACTGATACAGGGTATAATAAGTGTGCCTGCCTCAAAGACTTCTGAAACATTGAGTGACTTCACACAAGGTGCTTAGGAATGGTAGGTGGCATATGTCAAGCACTCATTAAGTGTCAGATATTTTTATTGTTGACATGTCCATCTGCATGGGTACTAGACATTCATTTGTGAATGTCCAGCTGGAAACTGGGTTCAGGCTAGTAGAAGTTTGGCAATATGGCTGTGGGAGCATGCAGTGCCATGGGTTAATGGGAGAAAGGAAGGCAACTGAAAATAAACCCTTGAGGAACAGTTACCCCGTGTCTCCTTCCGGCCACCACTCCATTTCTCTGTTCCTCTTTGCAACACAACTCCTTCAGGGGATCATTTATGCCAGCTGTCTCCAACTCCTCACCTCGTATTTTCTTCCCAATCTACTCAAATCCTTTTGTTGAAATCACTGTTGCGACGGTTATCAACAGCCTCCATTTTGTTAAAACCAATAATCCATTCGGTGGCCTCATTTTATTCAACTCTCAGCTGCATTTAACAGAGTCAACAACTCTCTCTTTATCTGAACACTTTCCTTAACTTAACTTTCAGGACAACATGCTCCTTGCTGTCCCTTCTAATTCCACTGACAGCTGTCTCAGTCTCATTTTATGTTCCTCCTCCTCTGCTACATCTCTACATGTTGGAGGATCCCAGAGTTCACCACTGTACCTCTTTCTTTTCACAATCTACATTCCCTCCCTAGGTAATCTCATGGTTTAAATACCATTTACTCCTAACTTGCAAATTTACATTCACAGGAAGTTCTTCCCTAAACTCCAGTTTCAAATTTCTAACTGTATACTCATACTCCTTCTTGGGTGTCTTGGAAATCTTAGTTCCACCTTCAAAATACACCCAGAATTTGACCACTTCTCATCACATCCATCACTATCACCCCGGTATAAACCACCATCAGCTCTTGCCTGGACGACTGCAAAAGCCCTGCTGCCCATGTTACTCCTTCTACAGTCAAACCTCCAAACAACTGCCAGAATGAGATTTTAAATGTATATCAGGTCATATCACACCCCTGTTCAGAACCCTCCAAAGGCCTCCCGCCACACATCAGAGGAAATCCACGTCCTTCCACAGGCTCTGCGGCCCTGCATGATCCAGTCCAGCCTATCTTTGTGAGCTCATCTTCCATCACTTTCCCCCTTATTCTATCTGCTCAAATCACACTGGTTTACTCTTGCAGTTCCTCCCACAGGAGAAATTTAGGGCCTTAAACATATTTTTCCTTCCCTCATGGCTTGATCTATTCCTTAAAACATTTATCAGTACCTGATGTTATATCTTTGTTTCTCCTTACTTGATTGTAAGCTCTATGAGGGCAGGGACCTTCTCTTGTTCCTGGTGTATCCAACATCTAAAACAGTGACTGGTACAAGGGAGGCAGTATTTCTCAAATGAACAACTGAAGGACATTACTTAAAGCTCTGGCAGATTAAATCAAAAGCCTTTAAATAATGTTAACCAGTTCAAGTTGAAAAGATAATAAAAATATGTACAAGCTAACCTGCTTTTCCACCTCAGCAAGTGCTATGAGACACCTTTTTGTCACACAATAACAGGCACAGCATCTGTGTTGCTATATTAAGCACAGCATCTATGTTTCACAGCGGCCAATAACCTAAGTTTAAAAAATTGGTACAGATACCACTTTCAAAATAGAACAATGACTAGAAACTGAAGAAGGATAAATGCCATGACTACACTGAAAAATGCAAAACTTTAAAGGACTCAAAAATAATTCACTTATTTTCTATTGATGGGAAAGGTTTGACTGATTAACAGCTTCAGGGAAAATATGAAGTCAGCGTTTTCCCTCTACATTCTCAGTATTTTTTAAAGGAAAAAGCTACCCAACAATAGTTTTAGGTCAGTGGCTCTCAAACTTAGCTAGTATCAGTATTTAGGGAGAGTAAATACACTCCCAAGGTCTCACCTCGAAACATTACAATATTTTAAGGAGGGAGGAAGAGATCTATGAATTTAACAGTACTCCAAGTGATTGCCATGCAGGTGGACCAACAGGTCATTTTAAAGTTCTTCCAGTTTAGAAAATGTAAATGAGCTATAAATGATCCTCCTGGTCAACTTCAAAACAAAACCAAAATGACCTAGAGCCTAACTTTTGAGCTGCTTTTTCCCCTTGTACTAAATTACAAAAAATAAGAGAAACAAAGAGAAAATAAATAAGTCAACATCATATTACCATTCCAACATCTGGTTAGCATTTTTGTATGTTTCCTTCTATCCTTACCTCTAGGTATTTTTGCTGTTTCTTTTCCCAGTTTTTAATCCTAGCACAGTTTCAATTGCTACTTATTAAACATATTTTCCACATGAATGTTATTACTCAGCCTTCATAAATATACTTAGTAGCTGCACTTCATTCCATCAAATGGGCCTGTCATTGTTTATCTAACCATTCTCTCTGCTTGACTACTTTCTCACTATTATAAATAATCCTGCCTTAAATATTTTTGTGTGGAACACTGTTTCAGTGCTTGAATACTCCCTACCCGCGGGGAAAACCGTCTACAGTGCCAAACTGTTCTACCACCACCTCTGTCACAGAGGGCTCCTCAGATGTTAGCTAAAAAAAGAAATTGGAGGGTTTGATAGAAGAGGAAAAGTACTTCATTTTTAACTTGCACTTCTTTAATTACTAATGAGGTTAAACAGTCATTCTTAATTATCTTAATTAGTTTTTTTATTTCCCTAAATTATCTATTCTGTTCTTCAATCTATTTATTAAATGGATCTTAGTATTTCTTTTATACTTGTGCTAACTTTGTATTCCTATTGATCTTCCTGTTTGAGCTGTGAGCCTTTGTGGAGTATTTATCGGTTCCACTGACCTGTTTTTGTCCCAGTACCACCCAAGACTGCTATTTTAATGACACATTCTACTCAGGCAGCTAAAACTATCTTGATATAATGAAACACACATCATCTCTGGTATGAGTTGGCACTGTTACCTCGTCAAGTTAACTTGACTTCTTTGGGCCTCAGTCCAATTTGTAAAATTGTAGAAAACGATTCCTTCCTAAATGGACTTCTGCGAATAAAAGCTAGTAATGCCAAACTATTAGCTCCCTTCCGTTAAACAAAATTAATCAGAAGTCAATCTTCTATCCCCCGATAATCAAAAAGCAAACTCTAATACCGATGGGGAGATTCGTTTTTAAGCAATTGTGCGACCTTGTCTTCAGAAACGCAAGGTAGGGAAAGCCAAGCTTACTTGTTGGATTTTGACAACTAACACTAAAGAAGAAGGCGTCAGAATTTAAAAGAAAAAAAGAGAGAGAGGGGTGTCATCGGTCCTACAATACTTTCCAACTATCCCTCTCCGCCAACAAAGACATAAAACGTTGCAAATAGGCAACTGGGACAACCTGACCCGTACTCTTTCCTCACCACTTCTCTAATTCCCAAGCCTGGGCGGCAAGCCGCTCCTGGAACGTGAAAGTGCCTCTCAACCGCAAAACGCACGCTAAGAGGACGTGGACACTAACATTTACGCGAACCACCGGCGGACAGCCGTCCCGGCTGACAGATTCCGATTTCGACCTTTCGACCTTCGCGAGCATCACTGGCTCGGGAGGAAACTGAGGCCCAGGGAGGGTACGGAGAGCCTCGCCCAAGGTCAGCGGGGAGTCGGGGCAGGCCGGGCTCGGAAGCCCGCCGCTCACCTCAGTAGCGCCAGGAAGGCGGCGGGCTCCACGTCGGGCAGCTCGATCTCGGCCGACGTGGTGGCCATACCGCCGTTGAACATGGCGTCGAAGACGGCGCTGCCGGCCGCCAGCACGAAGCGGTGGGCCGGGATGCGCTGCGGACCCCCGGCGGCGGCGGCGGCGCCGGCGCCGCGGCCCTTGCCCAGCACGAAGCGCACATCGCTCAGCAGCTCCGAGTTGAAGAGGAAGGCGAAGCGCTCCTTCAGCGACGCCTTGGTCGCCTGCCAGTTGTACAGCGGCTCGCGCTGCAGGGGGAGCAGAGGCCCCAGGGAGGAGGGCGGCGGCGGCGGCGGCGGCGGCGGCGGTCCCGTGGCGCCCGGCTCCGCCTCAGAACCGGGGACCTGCTCGCCCGTAGCGGCTGGCCCGAGCGAGGCCATCGTGTAGCGGCGCGGCTCCGCAGGCTAGGGAGAGGGCTCCGGCCGCCCAGCCGCCATCGCCGAGGCCGCCCCCCGAGGCCTCCCTACCTTCCGGGAAAGTCGCTTCCGGAGGCCGCGCGCCTCCGCCGGCCCCGCCCGGAGCTGCCTGGCGCGCGTCCCCGGACGGCCGGGAGGCGGAGGCGCGCGCGGCCGCCGGCGCTGGACCTGGAGGGGACTGTGCGCTCAGAGGGGACAGTGCTCGGTGGGGTCCGGGCAACCCTGGGCGCACTGAGCGCATGTGAGCCCCCAGCTCCCGGAAGTGGGGCTTTTGCGGGCTGGCTGGGGCCCGGCCCAGGCCGCCGGCTCCTCCGCAGAACTGCGGGCACTTGAAGCTCCTGCTTTTCCTTCCCTCAGACCCCATGTGTATGTAGGGCAGGTACCCAGGCTCTCCTTCAAGGAGTTTCACGCCTGGAAGTGGAGGGGGTCGGAGGGCATGATCAAGGAACCCTGTGGGAGGAGACGACGTGATTCCACATACCCCTGTCCCCAACTAATGTCCAAGTCACCGCTCCAGATGGCCCTCCTCCCCCGCCCCCCCCCCCCCCACCAGGGGTAATCCCGGGAGCAGAGCTGGGAACCCCTCTATGTCTAACAGCCAGTGTTCTGTAAAGAAGGGCTTTTCCTTTTCCTCCTTCCTCTTCTATCTCCGTTTTTGGTATCAGAATGTACTCATGGATTGGTTTTTTTAATGTGTTTTGACCTATTACCAAAAGTTGACCATATTTTAAATCTAAAAAGACCCCTCAAATGTACCAAAGCGAAAATAGTACAAATAGTACATACCACATTATCTGGTACAGGATAATAAAGTCATAATTGAATAGCAAAAAAATAGAAGACACTGCATTATCAAAACCTGTAGAATGCAGTCAAAGCTGAGCTCAAGGCTAAAACATAGCCAAAACCGCTTCTTTATTTGACTGAATAACTATAAAAATAAGTGAGGTAGAGGATTCTGGGAAGCTGGCAGAGTAAGATGCCCCAGGAATCTGTCTCCCCACATAGACAATTGCACTAGCAGAATCTGATATAACTATTTTGGAATTCTGGAATCTGTTGAGGGCTGGTAACTTCTAGAGGGAGACTTGGACAGTAAATTGCTGTTAATTTTGGTCAATTTCAGCTCTTTGCACAGTAACAGCTACCCATCCTCCACCCCTAGCTACATGGCAGTACACATGTTATTGGAGCAGCTTGCACACAGCTTGTAGGAGCCAGGGCAGGCAAAAAGGTACCTATCTATCCTACAACAGAGGTTGGAGTTCAAGCTCCAGACAAGATGGGGGAGTTTAGTCATTACAAGGGACTTTTGATTGAGATACCAGAAGGACATACCCTAGAGGCAAGTTTTACACCCTATTGGTAAGAGAAAAATTAACTAGCTTAAAACTACTCTTTGACAGTTTCAAGGTAATCTCTACAAGTTGCCATAAGGAGACTCAATCCTTTTTGAAGAGAGATACATCAACCAGAGTCTCAACATTTCTTCTTCAACAATGTTGGGGAAAAAAATAATGAGTCATGCTGAAAAGGAGACACAGAGAAGGAGAAAGAATAGACAATGCAATCAGTTCTATGGAAGATTTAGATACGGGAAAAATCAGACAAGGACTTTAAAATAACTATATGATTAATACAATGAGGAAAAGAGAAGAAAGATGGAGAATTTCACCAGAGAGCTAGAATCCGTGAAAAGGGGTCAGATGGAGATTCTTGACCTGAAAAGTATTGTAAGAAATTAATACCTAAATGACTTGTGTTTAATAGCAAATTAGACACAGCAGAATGGATGATTAGTATAACTAGAAGACAAGTCAGTGGAAGATGTCCAAATTGAAACATAGAAAAAAAAAAAAACCCCAGAAAATGCCGAAAAGAATATGTGTCTCTTATTAATCATATGAGACAGAATGAAAAGGACTGACATATGTATAGCAGAGCACTAGAAGGGGAACAGAGAATGAGGCAGAACAAGTATTTGAAGAAATACTGACTGGAAATTTCTCAGAGCAAGTGTCCCAAGAAAACCAGGTGGAGCTGCATAACTTTTTTGGACCTAGCCTCATAAGTTATACAAGGTCATATCCACTGCATTCTTCTAGTTACAAATGAGTCACTATGACCAGTCCAGATTCAAAACAGGGTAGGGGAGGGGAGATACATAGACCCCACCTCTTGATGAAGTAATATCAAAGAATTCATGGGTATGTTTTAAAACCTCCACCCTACTAAAACTAAACACACCTATATCCTATGACCCAGTCATTCCACTCCTGGGTATATATATCCAACAGAAACTAGTACTTATGCCCACCAAAAGAAGTACATGAATGTGCATAGCAGCTTTATTCATAATAAATGACCAAATGATTATCAATAGTAGAATGGATAAATGGTGGTATTTTCATATCATGGATGAAAAGGAACAAACCCTAATATTGAAATAATATGAATTAATTTCATAAACATGTTGCTTCCATTTATATCATGATTTCATTTATATCAAACTTCACAATAGGCAAAACTATAATATACGGCGCTGTCGGTCAGAACAGCAGTTACATTTTGCGGGGCTGTTGACTAAGAGGGTGCATTAAGGAACTTTCTGGGATAACAGAAATGTTCTGTGTCTAGTGGTAGTTATATAGGTGTTGTTCTGGTTATTTATTACTGTGTAACAAACCAGCCCAAAACTTAGCGGCTTAAAACAATCTGTTTTTCTTATGAATCTGCAGTGTGGGCAGGGCTCGGTGGGGAAAGCTCATGTCTCTCCACCCAGAGTCATCTGGGTTGGCTTGACTGAGGGCTAGAAGATCCACCTCCAAGAGGGCTTATTCACATGGCTGGCAAGTTGATGCTGGCTGCTGGCTGGGAGCTCCGTCAGAGTTGAGGGCCAGGGACCTTGGCTTCTCTCCACATGAACCTCTCCATGTGACTGGGCTTCCTCATAACATGGTGGCTCAAGGCCAAGTGGCCTAAGAGAGACAGGAAGAGGCTCGATCTCCTTTTATGACCTAGGCTTGACCGTCACACAGCATATTGCCTCCACACTTAATTTGCTGAGGTGGTCACAAAACCCTGCCCAGGTGTAAAAGGAGGGGACATAGACTCTGCACTTGATGGGGGAGTGGCAAGTCACACTGTGAGAAAGCCATGGGGGACTGGAAACTTTAAGCCATCTTTAGAACATACAACTGACCACAGGAGTTTACATATGTAAAAACTTCTTAGCTTCATGCTTGAAATTTGTGTCCTTTACCATTTGTAAGTTATATCTCAATAGAAAAGTAAATAAAATGTGAAAAGCTTGAAAAGAATATATAAACTTCACTTTTAAATTTATCCTGTATACTTGAGAACATTATCTATCTTTCCATCCATATAAACATGTATACCCCTAAATACAACTTTTTAAAATAAAAATGGTATCATATTACACATATTATTCTGAAACTTACTTTTTTTCACTTAATACATTGTGGAAATCCTTCCATGCCAAGCAGTTTGGGAGTGGAATGCTTTCAAATGTTCAAAGAAAAGACACTAAATAAATGAGAGCTTAGACAGACTTCCAAATTCATATTATGAAGTTAACTCTGATATTAAATCCTGATCAAGAGAAATCACATAAAGGAAACTATTAGCCAATCTCATATATGAATATAATATGAAAATCTCAAAGTAACAGCAAATCAAATTTAGTACTAAGTAAAAGCATAATTAACCAAAAGGAAGTAAATTCATTCAAGTAGTAATTCAAAGGTAGTTCAATATAAAGAAAAGGTACTAGCATTTATCCCCTCAGATATGCATAATAAGAAAAGTTATATCATAGAATTAGGAATGGACCCCAGTTTTATGGGTCTGAAGCTTATACAATTGTGTGTGAGTGTGTAGGGGGGTACTTTTAAAGAAAAGAATGCAAATTAGATAGAAAATAGGGGTATACAGATCTTCAAAGCAAATCTTTGAAACTTTTCTACATGTTTGAAATTATTAGAAAAGTTAGAAGAGTATAATGAGAAAAAATCATAAGAAATCACACATTTTTAAAAAGCTGACAAATATCACAAACAGCATAAACCCAGAAAGTAGCCTGAAAAACGTCTATAATACTTTTCCCCTGAAGTTTGTCTTCATACTTTTTGTCTCTTGACATGAAAATGATTTTGGAACATCATTTTCTAGAGAAAGAACAGAAAAATTATGTTTTTCCTCTAGTAGGATCAAAAATTTTATTATTGGCTATTATTGGCTGTTTAGAGAAGTTTCTGCATTTTTAGAACTTGTTACTGATCATATGCACATTTAAAGCATTATCGTGAAACCTGGGAACACTTCTTTGACATTTCTTTTCTGTACGAGCTATAGCAGACATTTACGGTACTGCTAGAGGTTTGTGTCCAACAAACACAGGAATCCTGATAAATTCTATCTTGTGTGATTCTTGTTACAAAAGGGTATGATTGTCTATTATTGTAATCAATGAAACATCAAGAATATTCCTAACAAGAGAGGACTTCTTTCTTGATCAGGTGTTAATAAAGACCAAATCCTCCATTTACAGTTTTATATTTTGATTGATTGGAAAAATTTCCCACAGACTAGCCTCTGTTGTTATTTATTTTTTAAACTTGTTTGCCTCCACTGCCCATATACCTCTGGGGCTGGGTCCCAGAGGATCCATTTATATGGTAATAAGGTTCCTGCCTATACCTTTGTGTCATGATACTGGATAAATTGGCACAACAGGCAGTAGAAGTATCCCTGGAAGCTCTTCCTATAGTGAGCATCTAGCAAAGGTGACTGATAACCACATAAAGATATCCTGCTAAACCTAACTAAACGTATCCCAGACTCAGCTTCTCCTTAATGCCAGAGGCCATTCCAGTGCCCCCCAGTGACACAGGGAAATTGTGATGGAAGATTTATCAGAACTATCAGCCTTAACCAACTGTCATTAAAATATCTTACTTTGCAAATTTTACATAAATATAACATTGTGTGAATATATTGCTAGAGCCCCTCCTAGACTCTTGGATGAGGTTTGTGAAAGTGAAGGGCCCTGAAGCTTAAGCTTCATTAGTTTCATGATAAATCTTCCTCTGCACAGAGTTGATGTAAGGCTTAACTGCATTAATACATGGGAAGCATTTAGAACAGGCTGAGTAAATGCTCAATAAATACAATTTATTATACATTACTGATACAGAAATAGATAAATACAGCAGAGTAGTGAGCCCAGAAAGAGATTCAATTATATACATACACATACATATGTGTGTATATATATGTGTGTGTGTGTATATATATACACATATATATATTTGTTTATTGGAGATAGATTATATCTATCTATATCTATATATATATGTGTGTGTGTGTGTGTGTGTGTGTGTGTATATACACATATATATATTTGTTTATTGGAGATAGATTATATTTCACTCTTTATTCCAAAATATATACCTCAAAGAATAAATCTATATATTAAAGAAGAAGACAGTGATAACAAAGAGGAAAAGAAGAAGAACAACAATGGTAACAACAAGACAAAAGAACCAAAATAAAGTGCAAGTGAAATGATCTGGTTTTGAGGTGGGGAATTTCTTTTTAAACATAATACCAAAGACTAAATCCATAAAATAAAAATACTGGCAGATTTGACTACATAAAAACATTAAACTTCTGTCCATCTATGAATAAAGTATATTAATATTAAAAGTAAAGATACAAACTAGGAGAAAATATTTGTGTAATTTATGACAAAAGGATCATATCATTAATACAGAAAGAGCCCTTATAAACCAATAAGATAAATACCCAATCATCCCCTTTTTTAAATGGACAAAGGACATGAACAGGGAATGCAAAGAAATACAACCTTTCTGAAGAGTGACTCAGAAATGCGTGTTCTACAGTTTAAAATTTATGTATCTTTTGTCCCAGCAATTCTATCCATGGTAATTTATTCTGAGGAAATAAGAGCAAAGTATAGAATTAAAAACAACATTATAAAAAGATATCAAAGCATTATAACAATTTTTAAAAATGGAAACAGCCTAGATAGATGATTGGTTAGGTAAATTACAGTACAATCAATCATATGCTGGAACAATAAATATCTGTTGAAGAATGTTTATTGGTATGAGAACGTGTTCTCAAGCCATAACGCTGAGTGAAAGAGCAGGCTACAGAACAAGACATAGCAATCCATTTTGTCCTATGGGCCCAGAGTGCACCATTTTTTTTTAAGTTGAAGTATATTCAGTTTACAACATTGCATCAATTCCTGGTGTACAGCATAATAGCTCAGTCATATATATATGTATATATATATATATTCGTTTTCATATTCTTTTTCATTATAGGTTACTACAAGATATTGAATATAGTTCCCTCTGCTATACAGTAGAAACTTGTTGTTTATCCATTTTATATATAGTCTTTAGTATCTGCAAATCCTGAACTCCCAATTTATCCCTTTACACTACACTCCCTCCCGCCCTGTAACCATAAATTTGTTTCCTATGTCTGTGAATCTGTTTCTGTTTTATAAATAAATTCACTTTTTTTTTTAGATTCCACATATAAGAGATATTACATGGTCATTTTGTTTTAAATGTCTGTTTTATATATATAAAAAAGATAAAGTTTATAATCACTGTTGTTAATTTGATATATTGTAGGGTGATGGGATGATTAGTGATTTCTCCCATTTTGTATTATTTTTTTTATTGGAGCTTAAGAAAGAGGTAAAAATATTGTGAGACTTGATGACATACAATGATTGCATTGGCTAGCAGGACACCTGCCTGGCTAGGCCATAAGATGCAGTTTATTTCTCTGTCTTCCTCTGAAATGCTGTTAGGTATCACCTCTCATTTGACGAAATGCAATTTAATTCAGTTGCCCGGTCATTGCATACCCCTATTGCAAGGCACTAGAGATGAGATTACAAAGGTAACTAGAAGATATTACTTTCCCCAAAGAAGCCATTAATTTAGTAGGAGGGGGGAAACCATTGGGACCTGCTTAGCTAGAAATAAAATTTTTTGGAATTTTTTTTTAATGCAACAGCAAAGGCAATTTTTCGTCTCCTAGACTAAATTCAGCTTACTTCTGGAGTTCTTCTTTCTTTGCTTGTCATTGCTTTCTGGAATTCAGCCTAGGAAAGTAACATATGTCACCATGTGTGCTAGTTTATAATTAGAACAAATGTGAAGATTTATAAGAAAAGGCCTATTGGCAAAAAACATTTAGTAAAACTCTAGAAAAGGCAGTCAGGAGAAATAAGGAGGAAGAAGTCTATTTTGGAAATTAATTTGATGCTAAAGAAAGAGAAGGCATTTAAAAGTATAAGAGGCAATTATTATGTCCTTGGGATTTTTGTTTCAGGAGTTCATGGAAATGTAGCTGCTATTAGATTACCCTCTATTTGAAAGGATGAGTATTGTGGATATAAATAGAAGCTAAGGTCAAGAAACTAAAGGCAGAAAAAGACTCATGCATCCAGTAGAGACTGATAAGCATGTGAAATAATATCCTCTACTCATAAGGCTGCAATTATGCCTCTGCCCTGAGTTTGAGCTCCAGGGAAGAGGGGAAGGGTAAAAATCAGAAGGGCCTAAGGTTGCCCTTCTCATACATCTTAAACCGGTTCAAATCTTCACCAGACTTCATTATGATAACATTAATACACAGCAGAGTCTTATTTCTAAGACCTCTGAGCCCATCAGGTAATTTCCTCTCCACATTTCATCTGTTTCCAACCAAGAATTGACATTTTTCAGAAAGATGTTGTTGACCTAAGCCCTAAAAAGCACCATCTCCTCCCTCTTTAGGAACATGAGTTTTTGAGAAGATTTTCCTAGAGGCATGGCCCCAGGAATTTAAAAAGCAAACAGGTAGAGGGTCACATATAGTCTGATGCAGCTTAATTTCCCACCATCTTTCCATCCCACTGCTACACTGACCTCCTCTATCCCAGATTTCCCACATTCTGCTTTCCTGCTCAGGACACAGCTGTTCAGCTTTCATCCTTCTCCACTGTCCTGCCAGCTTTCATGACCCTCAAGCTCTAGAGGGGCACGTTTCCCTGAGCACCTTCCCACCCCTTCCTGCTTTGACTGTCCCTTCTGTCTTTTCTTGGGCTCCTGTCCCAGCTGCCTGAGTCTGACTCATTCACGAAGGGCTCCATCCCCATGCCCCACTGTGCATGGTTGCCAGGGTCTCCACTGAGTGGCGGTGGGCTACCTGGATGCTCAGTGGATCTGCTGCCTCTTCCTTGTCTTTCTCTGAGAGGTCTCTTCTCTGCACTTGACTCTCATCACTACGTGTTCTTCAAGAAGAGGGGAAGAATAGCCTTTTAGTTCACCAAGTCAACTCAAGTTCTCTAAGTCCACAGCTCTTTCCCAGATACGCCTCATCTCCATATGGAATGTACCTCTTCTGTCCTCACCAAGTGCCACTCTTCCTAGCTTGAGTGAGAACATAATGACTGATATGCATACAGTTTTAGTCTGTGACCCACCTGAGGGATAGAAGGACATGTCTACCTATCCCAGACTCTTGGTACCTTTTCACTAAGGTATTGGACTTGTGTGTGGGATCAGGAGGTACTGTCTGTGCCCTTTATTTTTGGGGGTCCTATTTCTTAGGTTCTCTCAGGCAATAACATTCCTTCTGATCCAGCTTTCTGGGAGATGAATTGGGAAAAACAGGTTTGTAACGTCAAATAGCTCTGGTTTCTTAACCCAAACATCTGTCACATTGGCTGGCCCCGGGGTCCTAGATATGGTTGATCTTTATTGCCTTCCCACGATTTTTCTTCCAAATCATTTATCACTTTTATAGGATTTCATTGGTATTTTCCATTTGACTAACCTGTAGGCTTTTTTTTTTTCTCATTGAATCACACATACCAGTTATAAGATGCATTCTGATTTCAGAGTTGTTACAAGAGGAAGAAATATATATTTAGAATTGATGAAACACACTATATGTTAACCTTTCTGCTTGTTTTATTGTACATTTTTCTTTGTAGAGTTTTTTATGTTCTAGTTGATTTTCTACCATGTCAATTTTTATTTCCATTGTTTCTAATAATGATTTTAAGTAGTCTGTTACTAATTTTTATAATAATTTAAAAAACTTGGTCTGTTGTTCTTGGATATATGTCCTCTTTCATCTCTTTTACAACTTGTGGATCTCACATGACACACAAAAAATCAATTCCAGATCTACATGTAAAAGGCCCCTCAAATTCTTACAGCAGAAAATATAGGAGGACATATTAAAGCAGGCAAAGATGTCTTAAAAGGGAAATATAAATCACACTATCCATCAAAGGAAATTAATAAATTGGACTATATTAAAATTAAGAACCTCTGTTTATCAAAAGATACAAATTAAGAGAATGAAAAGGCAAGCTATAGATTTGGAAAAGATATTTTCAATACGTATACCTGACAAAAGACTCTCATCCAAAGTGTGTAAATTGATAAGAGAAAGGAAGCCAATTGAATAGAAAATGGGCAAGAGATCTGAATGGCCATTTATTAAGGAGGTTTTGCAAAAGGCTAAGAAGCATGCAAGAAGATGTTCAACATCATCATCATCAAGAAAACGCAAACTAACACGAGAATGAGGTACGACTACACGGGACCACAATGGCTAAAACTTAAATGGCTGACAATAACAAGTGGTAACAAGGATACAGAACA
The DNA here is from genome assembly GCF_009834535.1 of Camelus ferus. Lineage (NCBI taxonomy): Eukaryota > Metazoa > Chordata > Mammalia > Artiodactyla > Camelidae > Camelus > Camelus ferus. The sequence continues at coordinate 9,933,300 of NC_045722.1, read as the reverse complement.
ATCAGAACATTCATACTCATATTCTCCTGATAGGAGTGTAAATTAATACAGCCAATCTGAAAAATTATTTGGCATTATCTCCTAAAGATCAACATCTACACAATCTATGGCCCAGAGATTCCACTCCTAGGGATATTTCCAACAGAAACATGTATATTTGTTCACCAAAAGACATGCCCAAGAATGTTCATAGGAGTACAATTTGTAATAAACAAAAACTAGAGAAGAGACAATTGATCATCTTGAGTAGACAGAAATGTAAATTGTGCCATATTAACACAATGGAAATCTACACAGAATGAATTGATACAACAGCATAGATGAATCCTACAAACACAGTAATGAATGAAAGGAGCCAGACCCGCAAAGAGTATGTACTGTGTAATTCTGTATATGTAAAGTTCAAAACCAAGAAATTAAACTGGTGTTAGAAGTTAAGATATGGAAATGATATGAGGTGGGCTTCTGGAAGCTGTTAATGTTCTGTGTCTAGATCTGGGTATTATAGGAGCCTAGACCCATTTTTGAAAGTTCAATGAACTGTACTCTTAGGCTTTGTGCACCTTTTGGTGTGAGTGTTAGACTTTTTCCAGAAAAATACTGAAGACTTGTTCTTTAGATTCTTGCATTTCTTCTGGATGATTTAGTCAAGAAGTTTTCTTTAGGCTCTTATTGCTTTTTACTGTCATTGTCCTTAGATTAGTTTTTGCTTGCTTAAGTATTGGGGATAATAATTTTGCACACACAGTATTTTATTTCCCTCTTAAATAATGTTCCCTTTCAGCCTTCCCTCTCTAAGACAGGCTTATCTTCCCAGAGCAGGAAAGACTGAATATTTGGCCTCCTTATCAAAGTGATTGTTCTAAAATTAGGGTGGCCAGGGGAAAGATGCCATGTTCATTCCTGAGCCTCTTTTAGCCCCTGGGAATGTAGAATTGAGAGCAGCAGCCCTGCTATGGATCTGCTGGGTGGGAGTGAGGCGACCCCACTGCCTGGACTGCCTGGTCAGGGGCCAGATGGGCAATGTGGTAGCGATTCAGTGGAGCCCATAGGTCAGTGAAAGCTAAGGTGAGGTCAAGCCAGCTGGAGAGGAGCCCTCAGGCTCTGACCATAATAAATAAAACTAGGTGGCAGGTTAGAGCAACTGTAGGGATCAGCTATGGATACTAGAAGCCAAGATCAAAGCCAGTTGTGCCTCAGTGGTCACCAGCCCCCACATAGCAAAGGGATGGCATAAGGCTATAATATCTAAGAGGTCACATGGCCCCTTCCCTGCACCCATATGCTACCTTAGAGATGAGCTGGAAGAGGAGGGTGAAATCTGACAGACTTGGACTAATTGTACTAGAATGGACTAAAATACATGTTTCCATTGTCACCTAATCAGGGAGACCCAGTAAGATCAGGTTGCTTAAAGAGAAATAAAGGAACCACATTTCTTTGGCACTTCTGAGGACAGTGCAACTAAAGTTGCAGCCCTCTTTCTCTCTCTTTTTTTTTTTTCTTGATTTTATCAACTTGTAAATTTTGTTGCTGAAAATAATTCATTCAGGAAGTTTTCTAGATATTTGAATAGAATTTGAGGAGAAAGTTCCTGGCATTGCTACTCTCCACAATCATCCCTTTATTTATTAGTAAAACTACTTTACAATTTGTCTTACTTTTCCACTGTATTCATCGTCCAACCATCTACCTACCCACCCAAACAGTAACCATTTTTTGGAGCCACGTGCCAGGTATTAAGCTAGAAGATGAATGACAGTCCTTGCTATCAAGTTTTGAACACAGAGGGTAAGCAGATAACAAACACTGTTCCATCTTCACCTCACCACATAGCCACATAGGCTTGTTTTCATTTTTGGTGTCTAGGCATATGAATTGCCAGGTATTGTTGAAAGTACCAGGTTTCTGAGTCTTATGACACTATGACAATAATCTTTAAGAGCTTCCTTGCTTTGTAGTATGTCAAGTTGTACGTCTGCTGCCCTAGACCTGGAATCAGTCATTTCTCTAAGGAGCCTCGGTTCCCTTTAGTGGGAAATATATTTAGAAACCAGAATCTGGCCTCTAAGGAAGCTCATTTCTTCTGGGTTGGTTATTATTTCTTGTTCTTTTCAGTGGACAGAGATGAGAAAATAGACATCCATGTCTTGTTCCTAATCTCAGGGGAAAAAATCTTTGGTCTTTTATTATTGAGTATATTAGCTGTGGGTTTGTTGAGTGTTTTTATCATGAAGGGCTCAAAAAAATTTAAGAATGTAAAGGGGTCCTGCTGGTGTAGAGTACTAGCTAGGAGCGAGGACTTTGGAATCAGTCTGTGCGGTTCGAATCAGAGCTTGGCTGTTTACTTGCTTCACGAACTGTTTGGATGGTTTATTTAACCATTCTCTGCCCCAGTTTCCTTATTTGGAAAATGGAGAGGATAATAGTAACACTATCTACCTCAGAGGGATAAATGAAGATTAGATGATTACACGTTAAAACAGTGCCTGAACCCGGAGATTGTCATTCTAAGTGAAGTAAGCCAGAAAGAGAAAGAAAAATACCGTATATCACTTACGTGTGGAATCTAAAAAAATGACATGTTAACTTATTTACAAAACAGAAACAAACTCACAGACGTAGAAAACAAACTTGTGGTTACTGGGGGGAAAAAGGGGTGGAGGGATAAATTGGGAGTTCATGATTTGTAAATACTAACCACTATATACAAAATAGATAAACAGCAGGGTTCTCCTGTATAGCACAGGAAACTATACTCAATATCTTATAATAACCTATAATGAAAAAGAATATGAAAAGGAATATATATATATATATATATATATATATATATATGACTGAATCCCTATGCTGTACCCCAGAAATTAACACAACATTGTAAACCCACTATACTTCAATAAAAAAAAAAAAAGTGCCTGATGTGGAGTAAATGATTCAAAGAACTGAACCAATTTAAATGTTCACTGGCAATTTCTAATTTCCCAAAGTCTATCACACATAGATTTAATCATTTGACTTTGCTTTTTTTGATTAATAGATGATGCCTCATTTTTCAAGTTTACATTTCTGTAATTACTGTAGAGGCTGAACAGTTTTCAAATTTTTGTCACAGTTGTGCTCCTTCCCTTTTTAATCTATTTTAACTGTCCACTTGTACTTTATTACTAGCTGTCTCACATACTACTTTGATGCATCAAGTACAAGCTAAATAACTAAAATTAGTCTGGTTTATACCACATTATCAAGGCTGTGTCGCGTTTATAAAAATAATATTAGGGCTCCAAGGACATTGAAGAGCTCGAATTATCTGTCCCACATGTTTTAAATCTTTGAAATAAGCCATGGAGACTAAGCCCAGTTGCTGTGATTCTGCTGCCGTGGTATAAATATGACCTTCCACGAAAAAGCATGTCATGGCCAGAAGTGAAACTCAAAGCAGCCGGTTGGGTTTCAGAGTTCACTTCACTAGAATATGCTGCCTCTCTGGTTACAGGAAAGTAAATATAGACCAGGCTGATTATATGAACACACTGCATTTAACTTTGCCCATCTCTAGTCCTTTCCCATTTCAGTTTCAACCGAAACGAGATCAACCCAGTTATAAGTAGGTCTGCTTATGCTTTTCCCATCCACTCAGGAATTTCCCTTCTTTCCAAGGCTAAGTGTTCCGCCTTTGCCCTTCAGTTCATTCCCTTACTATCCTGCTGCTCTGTTTCTCCCTTTTCTTTCTGGCGACTTCAAACTCTCCATTTCTACTGGCACCTTTTCCTGGTACCCACAAATATGTAACTATTTCTTCCAACAGGAAAGAGGTCCTCAACCCTGTGGCAGCCTCTGAGTGTTCCCCTTTCTCCCTCTTTCCTAGCACAGTACTTACTCCAGTTCCTCATCTCCTGCCACTCCTCAAGCAACGACGAGGTGGCTTTGGCCACCACTCCCCTGAGCACCTCTAAGGCTGCTGGAGGTCTCCTAACTGCAGAGCCAGTGAGCCGCTTCCTGTCATTTTATTTGACCTCACTGGGCATGATGGCTGACTTCTTACTCTTGGACACTCTCCTTGCCTGGGTGTGTGATACAGTTTTGTCATTTTTCACCTCTCTAACCTTTCCTTTTCAGTTTTCTACATGACGAGCCCCTCATCTGTCCCCACCCTTAACCATTGGTTTACTCGAGATCCTATGCTTGGCTCCCTTCTTCTTTTTCCCTCCAAACACACCTTCTGCACGATCTCTTCCTTTCCCATGATTTTGGTTAATGCTGGTGATTCCCAAATCTGTATCTTCACCCCAATCATCCTTCTTAGCATAATACTTGTTTTAGATATCCAAATGTCTCCTGGAAATCTCCTACTGGAGTCCCACAAACACATCAGACGGAGTGGACATCTCCTTTCCTGGAAACTCCTCCAACACCTTATGAAGTAAATTGCTGCTACCTTAAAAAAAAATCCAGTTGAAACCCTAGCAGTCAAGTGGAAAGAATGTCTAGCTGTCTGGCTGATTTTAGCCTTTGGTTTCGACAGATCACGGCATAGAGAATACAACACAATTGTGCTCTTTCTCTCCTAGTTTGTAAAATTTGATTTTATTTGGGCAGCAAAAAGCACAAGGAAGGAGGACCCTGTCTCTAGGCCTCAGAGAAAACCCACAATAAGTTTCGGTATATTTCAGTGTATCTTAGTCCCCTTAGTTCCTTGTCCTTTTCCTTTTCTCGAGCACGCTGCCACTCCTAAATTCATTTCTGGTTCTTGCCTCTCATATCCAATTAATCATTAAGCTCTGTAGATTCTGTTCCTAACTAGCCTCTCCATTCTACTCTCACTGCAGCTGCCCTGGTTCAAGATGCCTTTGTTCTTCTCGCTTAGATTACTGCTCCTCTCGCCCCTTCGCCTCCCGTTTTATTCACCTTCACCTCACACTCTGCACACTTACTAGAATAAGCTTCTAAAATGGCCAACCTGAACACGTCCCTCTCCATCGTCAAATTTTCACTAGTTCCTCCATCCCCGGGGGGTTGGCTGGCAGCTCCTAGACTGTGCTACGGTATTTTTGCCTCCTCTCCATTCTGTATGTTGTAGGTAACTTCTTTCTGAAATGCCCTCTCTGCCTTGATCCTACAGGGTCACTTCCTCTGAGGAGCCCAGACTGAATTGATCATTCCCTCCCCTGGGCACCTTTGATCCGTTTTATTACTGTCCTTCTTAAGTACAATGGTGACTGTGATGGTCTGTTTACAGGTGTGAGTCCTCCGTAGACTGTGAATGATGGGTCACTTGCTTACAATTTCCTTTTTTATAACTACACTGCCTAGTAGAGTTTGTAGCACATTTGTGTATTGAATGAATGAGTTTTAAATTTGATTGTTTGGCTAGGGATTCTGTTAGCTCTGCAGTACTTGGAGGCTGGTTGTAAGATGTGCAGCTTATTGAGTCCTCATCCTCTATCCCCTTCCCGCTTCTCCTTTCTGCTTCCTGCCTTTATGCCATTTCCTTTCCACGCTGGATGCCAAGCGGGTGGTGAACCAGTGACTGACTAGCGCATGTGACTGCTGGGACAGTCAGTTTTACCATAAACAGAATTCTTACTGCCTGAGTATTCATTAAACAAGACCCCACAGTTTGAGTTTATGTAATGCAGCAAAAGTCAATAACCCTCTGACATATTCACTAACACACCAGTCAATTATGAAATCAGTTCCCCTGGATTAGCTGCAAAGTTTACCTCTGCCGTGGAAAGTGAAAATTTGACTGATATAAAACCAGTTAACAAACGAAGAACAAAGCAACAAGAATAAAGATGTGATAAGTGCTTCAAAGAAGGTGATGTGAACATCAAAGGATTAAGACTACTTTTGGAAAATTGACTAACCGCTTGAATACTATGCAAAGGCATCTGTCAAATCTTGTGGCAAAGCTCAAACATGAAATGAATGTTGTGTATTATGCCATCATATTTCTTTTTATCAAAGTTATACATGTATTTAATAAAAATAGATTTACAGAGCTTGAAATGAAAACAGTAATACTTTATCCTACTTTTCCCCACCCCTGATTTCTGCCCCTGAAGACAACACCCTCTAATGCCTGCTTTTGCCCCCAATTACTAAATAACATGTTGGCATTGGAATTTCTCTATTTTTCCAGGTTTGGATGTTGTCTATCGAGTTTCTACTACGGAAGATGAGGCTGCTTCCTTAGTTTTCTTTTTCTTCTCACTACTTCAGCCTCAAACTCTCTGGAGTTTTTCATCTCTTACTACCTTCAAACATGCTAGGTAACATAACAATTTCATCTTTGTCTAGAGACAGTTCTCCTAGAGCTGCCTTCTTCCTGCCCTAAGCTGGGCTGCTTGTTCCCCAGGCCTGCTGCTGCACGGCTGTCATCCCATCATGCCCGGGGGATCCCTCAGCCCTGTTCATGGCCTGGAGCTCCTGTTTCCTGAATCCCACATCTTCCTCTGCATTGTATACTCCCTTGTTTTGGTGGCACACGCTCTCCAGCAGCTTTCTGAGAAAACGCTCAAGGGAGGTAGACTTTTTTGAGACCTTGCTTTTCTGAAAATGCCTTTTTTTCCCCCTCTCACTTAATAGTTTAATTTTTTCAAGTTGAAGTCCTGAGCTATCTGGACTAGATCATCGGAAAACTCTCCCACTAAAAAACACCTAAAAATGCTGGCTATAGCATAACAGATTTTATAGGCACAGAGCTGAGACTGCAAAAATGTAAATGAAATCCTCAGAGGCTGAAACTAAACTCTGGGGCCTAGAGTCTGTGAGCAATGCAGTGCTTACAGCTCTAGGGAGGTCGTCATCTCACTAACCTGGAAACTTGGTTTTCCTGTCTACACTAGGCTAGGAGACCTGGCTTGGAGTTCACTGGCTGCAGAACATTGAAACTGACATCCCTGCAGAAAGCTGGGACCTTTAAAGGAAACATGCACCTGTGATGAAAGGGATGAACAAGCAACAAATTTCCCACCACACAAGAAGATAAAAATGAAGCTCATATGTCATGGCCTGACTCAGAGAAGGGGGGAAACTCTCACTTGTAAAACTGAAGCCATCCTATACCATTGTTTGAGATCTGAATTCCTGCTACCAGAGGGACATTATTGACCTTTCCCATCTGATTCTTCTGATGATCAGCTGCACCTTTTCCTGACACCCTGATCCAGGTTTGAAGGTGTTATCTGTCTTAGCCATGGATCAGGACAGTGTTTCTCAGAGTGTAGACTGGAGACAGTCTTGAGGACTTCCTGAGTATAGTCAAGCTAAGTGACTCTTGGGAAGGGCCCTTTGCTTTCAAAGCTCATCAGGTCAGTGAAGAAACTGGCAGGAGGCTGGCCATGGACTGAGCAATTGTAATGAAGCTCCAAACAACATGCACACACCTCGAGCTGATCATTTTGTGTTTAGGCATTGCCATCCTGGAGGAACTCCTGGTGAGCACACAGGAGAGAATTATAAGGACGTTCATTTCAGCATTGTTTGTAGAGGTGAGAAATTAAAAATAACTCTGAGATCTATTAGTGGAGGAATGAAAAGTAAATTGTGGTATGGTCATACAGTAGAATGCTCTAACGGTGAAAATGTTCTCCTAATTTCTCGCTATTTTTTTTTTCTTCTTTGGAGTTTCAGTTTCTTGAATTTCATGCTGTCCTTCCTTGAACTTTAAAAAAAAATTTTTGCTGGAAAATATATTGGAATAATCAATCATCTGGGATGCATGGATGGTAAATGTTCTGAGTTCTTGCATATCTGAAAATGTCTTATTGCCTTTACAATTTACTGGCAGTGTGGCAGGGTTTAGAATTCTAGGTCCAAGATCCGTTTCCTTGCTAACTATTTTGTATGTATGTTTTCCAGGATTCAAACATTGTTAATGTTAGATGACAGTTCTGTCTCTTGTTCTTTTGTAGGAAATCCCAAAGATCCTAGGATTTCTTGTTTATATTTAAAATTATGAAATTTTCCCAGGATGTGTCTATCCAGATTTTAATTCAGTTCAACCTCACTAAATGCCAGGCACTGTTCAAGGTGCTGGGCTTCACTGGACAATGCACAACTCAGGCAAAGATTCCTGCCCTCCTGCCGCTGACAGTTTAGCAGGGGGGACAAGTTGTAAATAATATGCATGGGCCTCCTCACAGCAAAGTAGCTGGGTTCAAGGAAGGGCACCATATGAGGGGAAACTCTAATGGGCAAGCTCTTATAAGCTTTTGTTTAAAGGATGCTTTCTAATGTCCCATTGGCCAACGCAAGCTGGCCACATGCCAAGTCCAGAGTTCCTGTGGTAGGGGACTACAAAGGGCATGAACACTGAGAATGTGGTTCGGGGGCCTCCCAAGTAACAGCTCCCAGGGTCTTCTATGTATCCTTCAAATCTCTGGTCTACTAAAAGTACCTTTTCTGGTTTTAAGCACTATATTGTTTATTTTTTAAAATGTGTTTATTGGCCAGTTAATTATGTTAACTATTCTTACGCTAACTATTTTTATGTTAATTCTTGAATCAGAGGTTGAAAAGATATCTAAGGAGGAAAAGTAAACGTCAGGGAAGTCCCTCACTCTCCCCTCAGTCAGTTCTGTCTAGCCCTGAACCCTGACATGCGAGATCTTTTTGTTATACCTCAAGAGCAGTCTGAATGATGCAGCAGCCTCTGGTCTGCTGGTCCCACGCTCATTCTTTTCATGCAAGAACATCAAATTACTCTGCATCTGTTTGCCTGCCAAACCATAGTGCTCTGTCCTTACTTATCAACCTAGAATATTTCTTCTCTCTTGCCAGCCACTATAATTTCAAACTCTCTAATGCCTCATCTGTATTAAAATGTTATATGAAATAATATTCACAGAACATTGCCTGAAGGATATTCATAAATACCCTTTGATCAGAGCTGGCAGATTGATTTCAGTTGGCAAGTGAGAAGAAGCCTATTGGTGTGGGAAGGTCTATGAGGTGACATCCAGTCTCCACGGGAGAGAGTTTCAGTGGTCATTGCTGATGTCTGCCCTGGGCTTGGACTGGGAGTGATGGAGTGCTTGCCAGGAAGGTATTTCCACTCCTGCCCCCGGATTTTGTAAAATTTATCACTGAACCAAGCCAAATCTTCAGAGAACTGCTTATCTTTGTGGAATTCTTTTGGCTCCTTTGCACTGAGTGGCTCTTGGCAATATGCCAACTACCTGCACTGAAAATGTACTGAGAGACAACTGTTCAGAATTAGATTCTATTTTTATTGTAGGACTGTTGCTGAGGACATACTATATGACACAGTGTTCCCTTTAAGAGGAGCCATGAGAAAGCTCTTCTGGGCAACTGATCTGTTTTTATCTTATGGACATCGTGAATGTTCTAACATTATGTTCCCCTCCTTGCTTTGGTTGCTAGGAAACCCAGGGCTATGGTGCAGACCTCATCTAGCAACTGCGGAAGACTTTTTGACAAACATTTGCTCTCCCTTCAGTTAGCATTTATTGAGCATCTGCTCTATGCTTAGCCCTGCCCAAAATATCCATGTTAATCATTGTAGCCCTTGTCTGGGCACTCCTGGCCAAAGAAGACAAGCCCGGTGTTTAATGTAATATTGTTTAAGGTAACTTAATATTTCTTTGAGTGGACTGGTCACTATCTGGTCCCTTCTCTGGGCAGGATTCTAGTAATCCACCCACTAAGGTACACCACCCTTGCCCGGGTCACTCTCAGGTCATGTTTTCTGTCTCTGTGCACCCCACATATCAATCTATTTGATTGTCCCTAGCACATTCATCTAGAGAGTCCAGCCTTTCATGAGAACATGAACACAACTTTTATCAGAAGAATAAAAAAAAAAAAAGGAAAAAAGGGGAGGGGGGAAGAGGAGGGGCAAATTAGAGATATGGGATTAACGGATATAAATTACTATATATAAAATGGATACGCAACAAGGATATATTGTACAGCACAGGGAGTTATACCCAGTATCTTGTAATAACCTATAATGGAGTATCAGCAACAATTACTGAATCACTACGCTGTACACCTGAAACACACACAGGACTGTAAATCAACTATACTTCAATAAGAAAAAAAAAGAAAAACAGAAAGACAGAGGAAAACAGAAGCATGTGACAGGGGAAGAGTGTGAGAGCACTGGGGTGGGGGGCTAAAGAGGGCGCAGCAGGCTGACATCTCCTTTGCTCTTCCCGAAGAGCCTCTCTGTGCTCCCTCAGTCCCTACCCAGCAGCATTCTTCCTTAGTTCCTACCTCCTATGTGACCAAGTTCCCTGATGTTTTGTTTTCATTTCCCTTCCATGGCAGAAGCAGGCATGGTAAGGGGTCCTTCAGTTTAATTCCTAATAAGTTAAATCTTTTGAGTCAACACACAAAAAACTGCGTCTTTCTCATGAGGGAATGGGCAGTGTACAGACCTCCATGTGTCTATTTTTGCTTCCTGGAAGCTTGGAGTCAAATTTCACAGCTGCAGTATTAGCCTTCATGACTTGCAAGATGGATGGTCCTAAAAAAAGCCAAAAACCGAAAATCAAAAACCAAACAACAACTTTATTGTCTGAATGCCTTTAATTTTAACTCATATCCAACCCTTTTCCAAAAGCATGGGAACTTAATAATTATTGATTTGTATGGAACAGAACTCCAGACTCAGCCTCCTAAGCAATCAGTAAACTAGCCAAATCTGTAGGGTGTCTACCCACCATTTCTGAGGTGCCCAGTGTGGTGCTTTGCTGCTGGTTGGCTGTGGCATCACGGGTATAGTGACTTACGTCAGAAAACCTGAATTCAGGTTCACCCTCTCTTAGCCCTTTGACCTTGGGCAAGCTATCTCACCTTTTTGAGCCCCTGTTTCTTCATCTATAGGTGGCTCCACATTCTTCAGAGAGCTCTTGTGAAGACTAAAGGAGAGGATGTTGATGGAATTCCTTTATAATCTACAGCGTACTCCAGTGCAGGAGAATGAGATTACATTCATTGGTTTGTGCCCTCTCCGGAAATCTCGGGTGGGGTCCTATCAAACCGTCTTCTCGACTACAAGCAGTTGGATCACTCATATTTTCAGCATTAAGACAAATTGTTGTCAACAAAATCATATAATCTCCGATATGCAAATCACAGTACCCCAAAGCTTTGCCATGGCCCTTGGATCCCTTGCAGACTCCTAGGGAGCCGCTCACAGGGTTGGGATGTTGGATGTTTCTGTCATCAAGTTCGATGCCCTTGGGCTTCTCTGCTGGTGCAATGCTCACCAGCCCATCTCAGTGGCCTCTGTTACCATTCTCTTCAACTCTACCCTCTTCCTGGGACATTGAATTCACCCTAGTATTTCCAACCAGAGCAAATAACTTGAAGTTCATCAAGTGACGTGTTCTCTCATACATGTCTGCCTTCAATATGGGTTGTTTCCATTTCCTGGAAAACCCCCACTATTCCTTGTCTGCTTCGTCGGCTTCTACTTGTTCTGCAAGGCTGGTCTAAAGCCTCACCTCCTCTCTGAAACTTTTCTTGACTCCTCCAGGCAGAATTGGTGGTTCCTACAGCAATTTGTACAAAGATCTTTTATCGCCTTGCATGCTAATCATTTACATATGTTTTTCTCACACTAGACTGTAGGCTTCTTGGGCAAGACATGTCTGTAATTCATCTTTGTGTGACCCCTTCTTAGAACAATGCTGGAAACATGGTAGAGTCTCTGGGGATGTTTGAGTAAGTATTAGTGACTTGATTATCATACACATTCTTACAGTAGCAGAGGGCATAATTGAAGCCAGGTCAATATGATAGGAGGAATAAGTCTAGAGCTGTGAAGTCCAAAACAGAAGCCACTGGCCACATGTGGCTACTGAGCACTTGAAATGTGACTAGTCTGAAATGAGATACTGTAAGAGTGAAACACACACAAACTTTGAAAGACTTAGTCCTAAAAAAGAATGTAAAGTATCTCATTAATATCTTTGACATTGTTGACCATTAGAAAAAAAGATAATCTTTTGGACATATTATGTTATATAAAATATTAAAACTAATTTCACCTCTGTCTTTTTACCCTTCTAAATGTAGCTAGTAGAAAATTTAAAACTACACACGTGGTTCACATTTGTGGCTTGCGTTATATTTCTGTCAGACGATGATCTAGAGCATTCATTCATTGAACAAATATTTCTTGAACAGCTGCTCTACACAGAGACTAATCTAAGTGATGGGAACAGAATAGTAAACAGATGGATAACTTTCCTGACCTCGGGGAGCTTACATCGTAATTAAGAGAAAGACACACAGAACAGGAAGCAGATGTGTAAGCAAGATAATTTTGGACAGTAAAAGAAAAGTACTATGAAGAAAGCAAAGTGAGGTTCTTGATAGAGAGGGTGGGCGAGGTACAGGAGGGCAGCCAGGTCTTCTAGAACAGGTGAGGTCAGGGGCAGGAAGATGAGGGAGGAGGCTGGGACATGGAAGATAGTAGAGACCTGAACTGAGACAGTGATGGGCAGACAGGGAGGAGCAAACAGACTTGATGGGCAGAACCGATGTGGACACCCTGGTTTCTGGCTTGGATGGCCAGGCGAATGGTGGGTGGTGCCACCAGGTGAGATAAAGCTGGAGTGGTCATGAGGCTATTGAGGAGTTCTGTTTTGGCCATGTTAAGTGTGAGGTGCCTGTGGAATCCCAGGTAGCAGCACTGAGGGGAGACATTAGTGCTGGGAATGATAATTTGGGATCTGTCAGCATTAAAACTGAACGTGGATGGGAAAGGAAAGAGAGAAGATGGCAAATGGAGAGAAAGCTCAGGTCCAGGGAGCACATTTCTAAACTGGATAATACATGAGCATGTGTCTAGGCTGAGGGGAAGGATTGAGGGTAGCTAGAGGAGTTCAAGGTATAAGAGAGAAGGCAAGATTGATGCAGCAAGGTTTGGGTGGTGATGGAGGGGTTGGGCTGGCCTTGGAGACTGGCTAGCAGGAGAGAAAGGGGTCTCGGAGGAGGTGTTTGTTGTTGGGGAGGAGAAAGGAGTTTAAGGAGCTGGTAAAGGTTAGGAGTAGTTGTGGAAGAGGGCGATGTCCAGGTCACAGGTAAGGACATCTTGTGGGGAGGCTTCGGATATGTCACAGTTTGGGCCAAGGCTTTATCATTACTTTCTTAGAATTGGAGGAGCCACTAAGAAGGGCCAGGGCCAGGGACTGGGAGAGCTGGTTTTGGAAAAGTTGGGTGGCCCTAGGGAAGTTCAGAGCCTCTTTGCCACTTTTTCCTCATCTCTAAAATGAGCAGAATGGTCTCTTCAACTCTCTCGTTATAAGGACGCTAAGTACCTGTGCCTTGAGCTGTTCACTGTCTGAAACTCACTTCCCTTCCCTTTCCCAGCCAATAAGAGGAATCCTGGCTCTGTCCCAGGGGGCTTAGTGGGGCTGCTCCCCAACACAGTCAAGAAGCCAGGGCAAGCCTGGCACACATTATTCCCTGTAACCAGTGGGCATCTGTCTGACAGTAGTGTGAGAGCAGAGCCCTCATCTCCCGGTCCTTGTACCCTGTACGGCCTAGAGCAGGCTGGCTGGTGGTAAGCTGGCTTCCAGGAACGCTACCTGGAATAGAAATAAATACCGTTCTAGTCTCTTAAATCATTGTACTCCTCCAAGGGCCAGTTCCAATTTAAAAATGGGAATTGCAGGCTGTAACAGTGTGCTGAACAGTGCAGGGAAGCACTTCGTGCCTATTAACTTATTAAATCTCGCAATCACACTAACATGGGTTATCCACATTCGGTAGAGAAGGGAAAAAACAGAGGTTAAGTAACTTGACCAAGGTCAACAGCTGTGAGTGAGCAGAGGGGTTTGAAGTGGGATTTGGATTCAGCTCAGGAGCCCTGCTTGCTGCCGGCTGTTGGCTGCTCCAGCGGAGAGCTTCCAAGGCTTCAAGATCATTTATCCCTTCCCGTCCCCGGGCCGAGGGTTTCCCACGTGGATGATCTCGCGGGCCCTTCCCGCTCTGACACCCCGGGTCTGGCTCCACCCTTTGCTGGCCCGCAGGTAGGCCCAGCGCCTCTCCAGGTCGTCGATGACAAGCTCCCGGCTGCGCCCAGTGCCGGCGCTCCGCGCCTGCCCCCCGGCCGCCGTCTTCCCGCAGAGTGCGCATCTCCGGAGACACCTGTCCCCGGGCAGAGGGCTGTCGCCGCTCCTCGGCGCCGCCCCGCGCTCGCAGCGGAGCCCCAGCGCCCCTGGGCGGGAGGATCGCGAGGGCGCCTCCCGGGACTGCGCCGCGGCCCTGCGCACCCGGCGGCGGCGGCGGCGGCGGGCGGACGCGCCGAGGGGGCGCTGCTGAGGGCGCGGCGCGGAGGGCGCGGGGGACGCGCGGGGCGGGGCGCGGCGCGGGGCGCCTCGAAGGGCACGGCTGAGGGGCGCGGGCGCTGCCGGAAGCTGGGGCGGGGCGCCCGCGCGGGATGCGTGAAGGGCAAGCGGCGCGGCGGCGGCGATGAGTGCCTCGGCGGCCACCGGGGTCTTCGTGCTGTCCCTCTCTGCCATTCCGGTCACCTACGTCTTCAACCACCTGGCGGCCCAGCACGAGTGAGTGGGCGCTCGCGGCGGGGGTCGGCGCGGCAGGAGCCCCAGCAACTTTTCTGATGGGGCTGAGCCGAGAACTGCGGGGCAGAGGTTCGCCCGCCGGCAGGAGGAGGGGAGGCGCTCGGAGTCGCGCGGGCCAGGGTCCTGGCTCAGACTGCCATCCTTGACATTTGGCGCAATTCTGGGGCCAAGTGCCAGGCACCCTCTCCACCCCAGCACCTTGCCAGGTATCTGGGGTTACAGAGGTCAATACAGCAATGCCCCTGCCCTTGAAGGGTCCAGGGGCAGGGGTGGGGGCGGTGCACACACCGACAACTAGGAGCCCGGCCTCATTATCTGGGGCCGAGCCTTGTTCGTTTCACATTTCGCAGGAACGTTTCCATGTATGGACACACACATACTTGTCATTTCTTATTAATTTTAGAAACTGTTGTGAATGACTAGCAGAAATAGCCCAGAACCAACAGGCAAAGACCTGAGTTCTAGGCCTGGCTTTGGCACTAACCGTAGGGACTGGCCTCAGTTTTCTGGCCTGTCAAATGGCCTCTATTTGCGTCCTATTGTCAGGATCCAAAAAGACCATGAAGGGCGCAGTGTAGCGTAGGATGGGGAGCAGGGCAGAGAAGCAGGGGCAGTTCCATGCTAAGGAAATGGGTGGGGCTGAAGGAGGACGCATATGGATTTGGTTCAAAGCTCTGCCTCTCCTCTGTGAGGGATCCCTGGCCAAGCAACGGCAGGCCTGCTCGGGCAGTGGGAAGGGTGCCAGGACTCCGTGCCTGCTGGTGTTCCTTGCTGTCTGCAGGGAGGAGGAAGTAACCTGTTATGTTTCCCACAGCAGTTGGTGCTAAGGAAATTGCATCAGTTTGTACGCCGCAAACCCTCTCCAGACCCTCAGGCAGCAGAGAAGTGTCTGCCCACAGGGTGGTGACTTCCTTCTCTCTCGCTGCTGGGGCCACCACTTGCTAACAGCCTTATCCAGACAGCACCCATCCATACTGAGTGCTCCCTAGGCACAGGCAGTGACTGCCCTTTGTCTGACCCAGTCTCAGGGCAAAACTTCTGGAAGAAGCACCTCTGGACAGCAGATGTCATGTGTCTGTGAATGTAGTGCACGGAGGACCCTGTCCTCTTGGCATTATGGGCAGTTCGACAAATATTTATTGAGTACACACTCTCTGCATGGCACTGTTTCAAGTGTTGGGGAAATAGCTATGAATAAGCCAGAAGAGACTGGGGAGGCGTATGTTGAGATAGACATTAAAAATAAAATGGGGCAACGTGAGTGACCAGGAAGGGGTACTGGTGGTCAAGGAAGGCTTCTTGGAGGAAGTGACATGAGCTGTAGGAGGTAGCCACAGGAAGATCTGAGGACAGAGCTTTCCAGGTTGGGGAACAGGGAGCAGTCCAGGGAGAGAGATGTGGCTGGGTGCAGGGATATTTGGGAGGGACGGCAGCAAAGCTTACTGAAGGATTGCATGGCATGAAGAGGATTTGAGGATGACTCTGGGATTTTGGCCTCAGCCACTGGAAGGATGGTGATGGCATTTACTGAGTACACACGCAATTATGTATTGCTGTGTATTACTGAGCACATTGCTAAGCTCTACAGAGTTTTGAAAAATTAGTTCCAACCATTCTTCCTGTCCTGTAGGTTAAAATCCCAGTAACCTTTGACTCCTCCTTCTTTCTCCACTCCTTCCCTCCCATCCTCCCACTGTCCCCTTTCCTGTAAGTCCAGGGCTGGGCTAGCATCTGTTTCCTCTTTCCTGTTCTCACTGGCACTGGCCCTCTCTGACCCAGACCAAAGTCTCCGTGGGAGTTCCCTTGTCCCAGTGTCCTGCACATTTCTGCCTCCGCCCCCAAGCCCAGCCCACCATGCTGGTGCTTTAGGCGTATTGCACTGTTCTGTGCCCCTTGGACACTCCTCAACTTCCCTGCTTCCTTGCCGTTGTTCACACTGTTCCCTCTGACTAGGATACACCTTCCTCCCTGTCTCTGACTGTTGATGCCACGCCTGAACTTTCTGGCCCAGGGTAAAATGCCACCTTTTTCTTTTCCAGACCCTCCCTCCAAACAGATGTGATCTCTCCCCCCTCTGAGCCCCCTTGGGTTGTGCTTTTCCCACAAGAGTTACTTTCCTGTGGTCAGGACCTACTTCCTAGGCCATAGCTCACCTTGGTATTGTCCTGCCCAGCACAGGGCCTTGTAGATAGTAGGCATCCAATTAAGTTTGACTTAGTTGAAGCTTTTTTCCCACCACCAGACCTTTTACAAAAGCCTGAAACACAGAAAAAGCAAATTAAGTTGAGGAATCAGGAAAGGGTTGGGATCTCTGTTACAGACACACACTGCTCATATACCCGACCCCTGCCAGTAGCTGTCTGTACATGGAAGGGCATTAGTTATTCCGCCTCCCTCAACACACACATGTTCCAAGACTAACAACTTTTCCACTCTTGAGTTAGTTGCAGCACTTACCCCTCCTCGTCACCCCGGAGTCCCTGCTGGATCCATTTCTTCCTGTTCTGAGCAATTCCTGCAGTTGGATGTCACCGAAGGACACAGATGATCTGCTGCCCCAGTTTCTCTTCATTCTTTGCTCCTCCCCTAGAGGTGGAGAGTGTGAGAAGACACTGTGAACCAATTTACACTGCTTTCTCATAGCCCAGAAGAGTGCCAGCTGTGTAATGGTCCTGCTCCTTGGTAGGAGCAGGCATAGGGGTTGCCTCCTGGCCCCTACCTGCCTCAAGCTGTGATTAAAATGCCTGTCAGCTTACATGGCACACCTAACCTTTTCCCTCTTCACAGGATGCTTCAGCCCAGCATCGCGTTCCTGACTCACATCAGCTTTCTCTTCCATCGTCTCCTCCCTTGGCTCATCTCTGTAGGAGGAGGCTAGAGCATCCACTGGTGTGCACCACTAGAAACCTATTTCAGTCCAGTCTACCTGGACACTGGTCATCCTCATTCTTATCACAGAACTATGCCATCCACCCATCCATCTGTCCATCCATCCATCCATCATTTGTCATCCTTTCATCTATCCATTAATCTACCATCCATGATCTACCATCCATCTGTCCATTCATCCATCATTTATCATCCATTCATCCACCATCTATCCATTCATCCATCATTCATCATCCACCCATCCATTTCTCCTCCCTTTCTTCGTCTCCCTTTCCTTTCCTCCCTCATTCTTCCATCAATTCTTGTACACCTTAGTCCCCAGGCAGACTTTCTGTGTCATACTCACCCAGGTATCATGAAAAATTTGCAGAGTCCCATGCCCCACCCTTGAAGTATTCTGCTTCTGTAGGTCTAGGGTGGCACTTGGCAATCTAGCTGCTGCTGGTGCCTAGAGCCCCGCCCTGACTCTGAGTGGGGGCTGGGGCCAGGTGCTGGGGAGAGGGCCTGTGGCCAGTCCCCCTGGGGCCCCACTACCTGCAGGTTGGATGGATCACTTCCTGACTGACCTGATCTGACGTTGCGGGCAGATTTCTGACCGAGGCCTAGCGGCTACTCCAGCTGTAAGTGTGTGGAGTGAACTTCAGCATGAGTCTGTCCCTCAGCTATGGGTAGGTGTTGGCGGGCTAAGAAATCTGTGACCGAGAAGGGTACTTTCCAGAAGTCCCAGGGGCACATGGCAAAGGTTATCCAAAAGTCCTCATGTGTGGCTGTGGTGGTATGGAGGGGTCTCGGCTGAGGAGGTGGGCTTGTGGCAGCTGTCAAGGCCTGTTGGCAGTGTAGCATGGCCTATTGTAGCAGGCCAAGGGAGTGGGCCAGGTGGTGCTTTGTCTGGAACTGGATGCCCTGCTGATGTGGAGGACTGAGAGAGAGAATCTCTCTGTAGGACTGGAGGTGATGCCCCCCAACACCAGGTGCAAGAGCTGAGTCCATTGAGACGGGTTCCTCTATGTAGACAGGGCCCCCTCTTTTTCATCCATAGTGACTGACACATAGGGGGCTGTGATACATTTTTCCTCAATATTTTTTAAAATTAAGAAACAGGTGATGAAGTGACGTGAATTTCCTAAGGTCACTCAGTTGTGTAGTGGCAGAGTAGGTACCAGAATCCAGTCTCTTGACTGCTGACTCCACCAAGCCTTGGGCCCTAGTGCTGTCCCACTGAGGATGGACTTGGGTCCCACTGAGGAGGGACTTGGGTCCCCTGGTCTCCTTGGTGCCATGCCCCTTCCCAGGAGACAGTCCAGGGACTGTGTTCAATCTAGCCTCACCTTGGCTTCCTGGGTGTGGGGCTGGATGCTGGCTTGGCTTCCTGGGTGTGGGGGGCTGGCTGCATTCTGGCCTCAGGTCTGGCCTGGCTCAGGCTCTTCCCTCCTTGGATTGGCCTCATCTTCTGGCCCCTTTGATTATACACCGGCCTTTGGTCTTTCTTCCTTGTCCTCCTGGAAGGTGTGTGTAATTGTGACTCCTGTGTGTTCCCTGGAGCTCTGTCTGAGGGTTTCCAGCTGCCCTGAGGGTGGAGGCAGATTCAGTGGTTAGGCCTTTGGCCACAGTGAACAGGCCTTGGAGGAGCGGATGGACAGATGTGGGGGGACAGCGGCAGAGGGTGCTCAGACACCTCGTTCTCAAAGGTGAGCAGGATGAAGCGAGGACCTGGTAGCTCTGGTCCCTGAAAGTCACAGGGGTGGCCCAGAGGGGCCCAAGTGCTGCAGACAAACGTCATTAACTCCACAGCTTGAGGCATAAGGCAGAGGCAGAGCTGGGAGAGAGTGTGTTCAGTAGCCAGGAAATTCCATGCACCAATGTGTTTATTTTGATAAGTGACCACCTCCCTGTTCTGGTTGTTGCAGTTCCTGGACAGTTGTAGGGGCTGCTGCCCTCATCCTGCTCCTGGTAGCCCTGCTGGCTCGTGCCCTCGTCAAAAGAAAGCCACCCCGGGACCCTCTATTCTATGGTACGTCTCTGTGGGAGGGAAGCCGCACGACACTGGGCCTCCACCTCTTTTCCTCTGTGGTGGTGAATACTCTGAGCACACTGGTAAAGTGGCGGGAAGGGTAGGACTATTTCCGTTTGCCTCCAAGCCCACGTCTCTCCCAGGCGGTGGCCCCCACCCTCTCCCAGCCGGGATCCTGGTGGAAGGAAGGTCACTGCCAGGGCCAGGCAGGATGCCCCTCCGTTCCTGGCCCCCACACCCAGCCATGCTCAGACCTCTGACCTCGACTCTTGTGTGAGCCCCTTCCTGGCTTCAATCTGCTGCTTGCAGCCCCCTCCACGTAGTGTGGAACTTAGCTGGACAGTGCCTCAGCCTGCACATTTGTATAATGAGGAAAATAACAGTACTTAACCATGGAGGGTTGGTACAAACATTAAATAAGGTACTATTTGTAAAATACTTAGGACCTTGACTGGCAAATACACTTGTACCTTAAATAAATAAAAACACCACTGATGGAGCACCTAGGATGTGCCTGATATGACTCTGAGCATGTTAGCAGTATCATCTTATTTAATTCTCACAACAAACATCTTCCCTGTATAGATGAGGAATCTGGCTCAGAGGCACTAAGAAACGTGGTCAAGATCACACAGTAGCGAGACGGCAGTGACCCCGAACCCAAGCTCTTGCTTGTACCATACTGCTTCAGGCAGAGCAGATTTTCCCCTTCGAGATTTTCCCCTGCCAGGAACTTAGCTGGATGTTTTATTCCTCTAGTTTCTGCAAACAGCGCCACCCCCCCATATTCAGTGTCCTACAGGAACAAACATTTATTTTTCTTTCTTTCCCCAGCTTTACTAAGATATAATTGATGTGTAAGTTTAAGGTGTACAAGTGATGATTTGATATATATTGTGAAATGATTACAATAAGGTTATTCACCTTAAGGTCTTTTGCCTCACAGAATTACCATTTTGTGTGTGTGTGGTGAGAACATTTTAGATGAGCTCTCTTAGCAACTTTTCAGTACACAAGTATTTGTTAACTGTAGTCACCCTGATGTACATTAGATCTCCCAAATTTCATCTTATAACCAGACGTTTGTTATACCAAATGTACCAATAATCTCCCCATTTCCCCTACTCCTCCAGCTCCTGGCAACTACCAATCTACTCTGTTTCTATCAGTTCAGCTTTTTTAGATTTCCTGTATAAGTGAGAGCATACAGTATTTGTCTATCTCTGACTTACTTAGTGTAATGCCCTTAAGGTTCATCCACGTTGCAAATGGCAGGATTTCCTTCTTTTTCATGGCTGAGTAGTATTCCATTGTGTAACATACCACATCCTCTTTATCCAGTCATCTGTTGTTGGACACTTAGGTTGCTTCCATGAGTTGGCTATAAGCAATTTATTCTCCTTGCTCAAGGGTCTGCAGGTGGGCTGGGGCTGCTCCGCTTTAGGCTGTGGATCTGATTTAGAGCTGTTCCATGTGTCTCCTGTTCCTGGACCAGCAGCTTCCCAGAGCATGCCTTTTTCATGGCAGATACAGAGGCACAAGAGGGACTAGTGGGAAAAGAGCCATGCCACTTAAGGCCTTAACTTGGAGCTGGCCACCGTGGCTCCATACATATTCCACTGGCCAAAGCGAGTCATTTCACCGAGCCCATCGTCAGTGTCTCCGGGAATATTCTCTGCCCATGGTGGATTTTGGCAAAGGTAGAGGAGGGGAGAAGAATTGCAAGTAACTGATTTCTCCCAATTTGCATGTAAAAAAAACCTCTGAAGCTTAGAGAAATGATGTAACTTACCTAAGACTTGACAGCCGGTCGGTAGACGAGCTGGGCCTGTCTGAGTTCAAGGCCCATGTCCTTCTTCTGGCCCCACTCCAGCCCACCTTTGCAGACTGGTCTCCTCTGCTGTCTTCCCTCCTCTCCCTCCCCATTCCATGGAGGCCACGCTTAGCTCTGCTCATGTCTCTCCCAATTCTTCAGGCTTGAGGACCCTTGCTCCTGCGCCCTCAGCCCTCTGTCCTCATCTCTGTCACTGTAGCCTCAGGGCCAGGCTCCAGGCCAGACTCTGGCCCACTGGATGGCAGAGACTGTCCCTGTCATCTCTGACCCAGGGTTTGACACTCCTGTCGGCATCAGCCATCGTTGGTATAACGGTTAAATGATCGTGTGCTGAATGCTTCGTCTTCTGGGAGACACCGGATGTCTGATCACTGTCGATGAGATCTGGACCAAGGGCCTGCACAGAGGAGGCACAGGGAGGAGGTCTGCAGGGAAGGGTATGCCTGGGCCTTCTGCTTCCTCTGGGGAAGGTGTAAATGCTGCAATCCTGGCTGTAGACTCTGGGCAGGGCCAGCGTCTCTTCTCTGTGAAGTAACCTTCCCCACTCTGTTTCTTTTTTCATATCTTTATTCACCATCAGATTTTTCTACTGTCCATGCCCACCACATCATTTGACACCAATTTATTACAACTTGAAGATGCAGCTTTATTGACAAACTGCCATGCACTAAATTTGATCACTCACTGTTTAGAAAGTGTTATTCCTTAGCTGTTTGTTGCTGTAGTTTTAAGCCCATTTAGAGTCTCACAACTTTAGTGAGATTTTCTAAGATGCTATGGCTTTCCTTCTTTAATATTCAATTATACCATCTTGTATCCATTTTTTAAATTACTGGCCTTTCTTCTCAAAGCCATTGCCACTTGCACATCAGCTACTGTCTGTCTGTCTTTAGGCTCCCCAGTGTGGCACAGGGCAAGCGCAGTGGACATGCTGTGAGTCGGACTGCTTGGTAATCACTGAGATGAGTGATCTCTCCTGAGTCATTATTTTAAAACTGGTGGTCACCTCTGTGCTTCCTTGGTCACTTGTTAATGGTTTTGTTCCTGCCCCCAAGGTGGGATGCAGGTGTGGCCCTGGGGACCACTTGTAGGGAGTGGAGGACGGGTAGGGGCAGCCTGGTAGAATCCTCTGGGGGCGTTAGTGGGTGACTTCATCATTTGCACCCCTTACCAGTGTCCCCTCGGCAGTGATGGGGAGACCCTGACACAGGCAGAGATCCAGCCGTGTGCACAGGAGCTACATCCTGTCACTCCACGTTGACACGCTGACCCGTCCACAGCGTCTTCTGTGGAAAACATTAAAAGAAATCGTTACTGGTGAACGCCAAGCTCTTAGGCATCTGCACTGCAGCTATCTGAACGACTGCTTTCTTCGCCCTAGTGTACGCAGTTTTTGGATTTACCAGCGTGGTGAACCTCATCATAGGACTGGAGCAGGACGGGATCATCGACGGGTTCATGACCCACTACTTGCGAGAGGTATGGCTTAGCCATGATGAGCCTTAAACCAAAGGGCTGGCCACCCAGACAGCAGTGCTCAGAGATGGGAGCCCTTTAGTTTAGTGTAAGCAGGTATGACACGCAGTGTTTCATTCACTGCCATAGACGCAGCCCACGTACTCACACGGAAGTGAAGCAGAAAGTTAGGCTCAGACCATGGCAGGCAGTTCTCTTCCACGTTCCGTCTTACAATGAACGCCTTTCCTCACACCTCAACCACCACCTTTCTCCTTTCCTTGTATTTAACATAAACGGGGAACTTTAAATGAATTTAGTATTTGTGTGTCTGTTGTCATAAATACATTACTCTCTAAGAAAGCCCAAGTCAGTCTTAAATGTTTAAAGTGCCAAACACTGAGGCAGTTAATAAAGCCGTTTGATTGTGATGATGGACCCACACCCCTGCCCCCGTCACAGCATTATAGATCTACTTGGAACCTGACAGAGTTAGTCCTTCTTCCTTCTTTTATGATGTGATAAATCCAGCCCCAGAGAAGTTAAGTAACTTACTCAAGGTCACACAGGAAATAAGGAGCAGAGCTGAAAGTGTAGCCTTCATCTGTGTTGCAGATAACGGGGGAGTTACTGTGCAAGCTAAGGGAGTGTGCATTTTGTCCCGCGTGTGAGGGAGGATTTTAAGTCGGGGAACAATGCAGTCAGCGCTGGGAAGGACGGGCTTGAAGGGAGAGGTCAGTGCCATGAGCTGGGACACCAGTGAGGAGGCTTTTGCAGGGCCAGCAAAGGCATGAAGATGGCCTGGAAGGAGGCCCAGCATGGGATGTAGACAGGAGGGACGAACTTCAGAGGATTTGAGTGGCTGGAATGGGCAGGACTCGGGGCGAGTTGGGAGCGGGGGTGAATGGGGTGTAAAGTCCAAGAGGACATCCTGATTCCTATTTCTGGCACAATGCTGGTGTTATCAAGTCAGAGAGGGACAACAGGAGAAATTCAGTTTCACAGACATTTGGCAAAGCAGACTGTGGGGTCACAAGTCCTGCTTTCTGCCTCCAGGAGCTCACTGTCTCATGTGGCAGGGAGATGGCACTGTTCGAGGTGCAGGGACGGAGACTCACACCAGGCAGAGTACACTGAGGAAGAAATGACTCTGGGAGCACTCAGAGGAGGCCTCAGTGAGATGGTGACACTGCCTTAGCCTTTTTTAAAAATGGCAGTATCAGTGAATGATAAACGTTTTCCAGATAGACTAGGCGGTGGAGGGCATTCCAAGGAGAGGGGACAGCACAGGCTTAGAGATGAGAAACAGCATGTGTCTCCCCACTGCCAGCCTGGGGTGTGGGTTTGCAGGGATGATGCTGAGTTCATCTGGGGACACGTGGAGTTTCAGGTGGGACTGAAAGGGACATCCTGGCAGGTGTCCTAGCTGGCAGGGCTTTCCAGGTGTTGAGCTCAGGGGAGAGAGATGTGGGGACTAACCAGATATAGTTGGTACCTGATGTTCTGAGAGGAGAGGGTAGAGAGAAGAAGGCCAAGGGGGGAACTTTGGAGACCTTGGCCAGAAGGTAAGGAGGCTCTGAAGTGGACTGTGAGGGGGCAGGCAGTTAGAAGGAAAACCCGGAATGTGCAGGGCCACCAAGTCCAGAGTGGGGAGGTTTTAGGAAGCAGCTGCCGAGAAGGCCTGGAGGTTGCTGAGCTGGTGGGTGGTGAGCAGTGGGGCAGACAGGGTGTGAGGAGGGGGACTGGTGTGTAACTGTGGGAAGGTCTGTAGGACCAGGCTCTGGGGACCCGACTGTCAGAGAAGAGGTGGGGCTTGGTCTTGCAGGCTGCCACCAGCTTTGGGAGGTTTCTGAGCCGAAGAATGACATGTCAGGGCCAGGACAGGAGTGTAGTGAGCTGAAGAGGAGGGAGATAGGAAGACCATTTCCCAATGGTCCAGTGAGGGGCACTAGGCTATGACGAAGAGGGAGGGTGGCCTGGGCTGACATTATAGAGAAAAAGTTGATAGGACTTGTCAACAGACTGCAAAAGAGAATGGAGTGAACAACAGCCCTGTGGTTTTGACCTGGGTAAGTTGAGCGGTGTCACCATGAAAATGGAGAGGCCAGGTGGGGCTTGGTTGAGGGGAGAAGCAGATGCGTTAAAGGAGGTGAGGGGCATCTAGTTGAAGATGAACCTCAAGCCATCAGGAGCGGCCAGCACTGGCTTCAAAAGCCAAGTGTGTAGGCATGAATGATTAAAGCCATGAACTTGGATGATCTTATCCAATCAAAGTATGTCTGAGAGAAAAGATGTGGGCCAGGCATTGGTACTGAAGTACGACCCCTGTGTTGTTTCCCTCTCCTCTGTGATTTGCACTTGATTTAATTTATGAGGCAAGATGACAGAGCAGTCCTTGCCCCAGGGGAGCACGAAGCTTCAGAGAATCCCCTGCTTGGCTGGTTGATTGACAGGCTGGTTGATCTGTTCCTTGTTGTAGAAAGGACTTAAGGCATCTTAGGAAGACATCTGAAACAAGGCAGGAGAGCACAAATGTGGGAGAAAGAGGACAGGAAAGTGAGGTGGAGCCAGACTGACACTAAAAACCCAGGCAAATTTGATAGTGATTTTCTAGTAGCCACCTGGAAAACAGAAATGTAGTTCATCATATAATCTGTGTTTATAAAATTAAAAATTGCTCAGAAGTGTAGCTCTTCTTCGTAGTACAGTTTCTGCTCAGTATTATCTGTGTGACCTTAGACAGGTCAGGTAACTTCTTAGAACCTCTGTTTCCTCATCTGTGAAATGGAGTCAGTTGTGACCCTCCCATAGTGTTGCTGGAAGGCTGAATGAGGGGTTGTGCCGGGGCAGGGGAAGAGGTGCGGCTGGGAGGGGGAAGTAGGACCTTTCTTACACTCATCCCAGTGAGCCACGGGGTCAGCATGAATTTTGAAGGTTGGCCAGTGGCTCTGATCAGCAGGGTCTGCCTGACCACCCACTCTGGCCAGAGCCAGACACCTTTAGTCACAGATCTGCCTTGGCCTCGGTGAGACAGCCAGGATTGCCTGTAATGCCGTCTGTTTTGCATTGCTGTACACACCTGTGTTGAACTAGCCCAGGCCAGGCATTCTCTAATCCCACCCCGAGGCAGATCCTAGTTTTGGCAGCTCCAGTATTTTCATTGTTCCTACCAATTTTGTCATTGTAAAGGATTAAGAATAGTTTTATTTTAGCAGACGAACATGTGAGTTCTGCTGTTTTATTTCACTTGCAATACAGGTCTGGTATTCTGTGTTGAAATGTTTGAGTCATATTTAAAGTGGACTTCTTTTTAATGCTTTCCTTAGGGTGAACCATATCTGAACACTGCATATGGGCACATGATCTGCTACTGGGATGGCTCTGCTCATTATCTGATGTATCTGGTGATGGTGGCAGCCATAGCATGGGAGTAAGTCATTTTGCCTGGTGGGTGTCCCTTTGTCCCTTCGGCAATCGAGAGGCAGGTGTGTAAGGAAAATAGATGTATAGAGGCAAATACGCAGACAGGTACACATGGACAAGAGAATAAGCTGTATGGAGACAAGCTGGACATGGCTCTGTCTTCCATGCATCACTGCCTTTGACATGTCCCTTTGAATTTCTCCTCTGCTATGATGGACAACTCAGGCAGACCCCTTAACTTTCTGATTATGTTCTCTTATAAAAGCAGCCTGTCTCATTTTTAGAAATTAAAGCCCAGCACATTATCATTCAAAACTTCAATCTCCTTTCAGTTTAAAGCTCTCTCTCTTTCTCCCCAGTTCGGGCATAGCCCTGAGGCTGAGCGGCATGCACTGAGGATGGGGTACATCAGCTATCCTTTTACTCAGCTCATGCTGCAGCTGGCTCCCCTGGGAACACTTGTGTATGGATGTGGGGTTAAAGGAAGGGCAGAGTCTTACAAGACAATTGCTTTTCCTAGGTACTGGTAGCCTCTGTTATGATATGCTGGCCCTGTCTTGTGGGTCACATGTGTGGGTCTCTGGAGACCACTACCACAGGAACCTCTGCATTGCAGTGATCCCTGAAGTGAGCAGTGCTCTCAGGCTGAGATCGTGTGACTCCCCTGCCCATGGTGGTACACCCACAGCTTCTTTCTGCTGGGACCCCTGTGACCCAGAAGGCATACCCTTTGGGGTGGGACGCTTTAAAGACGGCTCAAGCTCAGCTACCTTCCCAGGCCTCCCCTTGGCTCCACGTTAGAGAAAGTCATGCATTCCTGCCCTGCACAAGGTTGAAATTCAGCTATCCTGTGCCCCTCCCCTGCCCCCAGTCACACACTCGAGGACAGTTCCAGCTAATTTCTGGGCTTCTCTATGACACCAGCCCATCTCTTAGTGAATGTTCCCAAGCTTCAGGGGACACATAAGGCATTCCCGAGAATGCTTGGGCTTGGCTTGCTGCCAGGAGTGGGCCAGCATTTCTCTGGTTCAGTTAGCATCCAGCTGGGAGGAAGATTCTGGTCTGTCCTCCTGCTGACAATCCCGGTTGCTATGAACGAGCCTCTTGGGACCTGCTGCATTTGGCTTGGGGGGTAGGGCAGGGTAGGAAGTGCACAGTATTCTCTACTTCTGTTTCTCTTCTGAGAATCTCTTTTTGAGTTTCTCATAGCCCTTTAGGGAGGTGGGGTGTCAGGGTTGGAAGAACTTGTCAACATTACCTATTAAGACTAGCGGGGTGTGTCTAGCAGCTCTTCCAGAAGGTGAGGTATAGGTCCCTTATTATATTTATCTTTGAGGCTTTGGCTAAAATTCTGTGGCCCCAGGGAAAGCCCACTTAACATCCTACTACTCATACTTACAATGATTTAAAATATGGATCCAATTTCCTTTCTTCTTTGAACCTTCTTTTTTCTTTCATGCTGAGTTTCATACATGATAGTGAAATGCAGGACTCCTTTGACAGCGATGCCCATGTTGTGGTTTAACAGATCAGCGTAGCAAGTGTAATTTCCTATTCAAAAGGACACAAAGAGGGTTCTATAGCATATCACGTATGGAGACGAAGCTTGAACACCAGGGTTCCTTGTATTTGACTCATTACTTTCAATTCAGTATGTTTTCATTTACTAGTTGGATTTACACGTATTTTACTAGTTAGAACAAAGATAATATTGTGAAGCATTTTACACTAATAGTATTCTTTTTAAATTTAATTTTTTTTACTAATAGTATTCTATGACAAGTGCACTAAGTCAGGATTTTTTTTTGTTACAGGGAAAGTTATAGAACCATTGGCCTATATTGGGTCGGATCTATTATTATGAGCATTGTTGTTTTTGTGCCGGGAAACATTGTAGGTAAGAAACTTTATCTTAAAATTCACTATCCTTTTCTGAAACAATGCGAATTGTCTTTAAATAGGGAAGCTATTTTGGTTGTGTTAGAACCAAGAAATTCCAAGTTTACCAAAAAGCTGTTGTGCAGAATTACTCCTTTTCCCCTCCTTAATTTCACCTTTTAAGAAATGCTCGTGAGCAATTTTCAGAAGTGTACATTGAACAATTAGACTATCTAATATCAGTGATTCCTCACTTTTAGAAGGATCTAGTGGGGGTAAGTATTGTAGGTTTGTGGCTACATTCAGTGTGCAAATATTTCTTACAACTCCGTATGTGTATAACTCTTGACGCACTATGGGAACTCAATAAATGTACTTGAAAATTAAAATTCTAGAAAGTTAATGTGAAAGAGGTTATTTATGCATGCAAGAAATCAGGGTATTTTATTAAGTCTACTTTTAAAGTACTGCAGATAGGGCATACCTGTTAATAAATGCCTAATAATTTTAAACCGACCTATGTTTTTTTGGTCTTATTAAAAATAGTCTGACCCATATCAAAATTTTAGATGACTTGAAATGGGGAAGTATCCTAAATGTTACTTGTGTTTGGATATATTTTTGATAACTGTTTGACTTTCTCTTTCTCTCTTTTAAAATAGGGAAGTATGGAACACGCATTTGCCCTGCTTTTTTCTTGAGCATACCATATACCTGTCTTCCTGTGTGGGCTGGTTTCAGAATCTATAATCAGCCATCAGAAAATTATAATTATCCCTCAAAGGTGATTTTATTAAGTTAAATGTAAACTATTCTCAAACTCAGAGGGCTCACTCACACCCACTGGCTACTGAATTGAACCATGCCTCCAGGGATTGGAGCATCTGGGGCATTCAGTCAGTGTGACTGTGTTGGTTCTGCAGCGTTGGTTCACACCTTAGTTATGGTGGCCACAGTGGTCTGTTTCTGTGTGAACAGATCTGCTTGGATTGGCCAGGCCATACTTTTTGGAACTTCTTGTGTCAGAGGTTACACTGGCTCTTCCCATCAGATTCCACATTAGTGTGTGGAATGAAGCTTGTGTGGGGCTATGAATGGCTTGGAGTTTGGAACACTTGGGCACCTCTTTCAGAAATATCAATGTATCACTGCACCAAAGGGAGGCTGGAGAGATACTGCTGTTCCAGGTAGCGCACACAGCCACAGGGTCTGATTACCAAGAGATCCAGGCACAGGGAGACTGGCTACAGGACATCTTCTGAGATACCTCCCTTCCACTCACAGCCAAGGTGGTCAAGGTGAAACAGTACTGGCTGGGCAGGTACTCTGTTAAGTCGTCGTTTCTAAGCTAGTGACATCTTTCTAAGTTTCTCTTCCTTTCATAGTTATTAGATCCTTAAGCAAGATCCTTTAAGCAAAACTGACATATGAAAATGAGTTACTAGAGATAATCAGAACACAATTATTTGTTTTATAAAAAGACTTACAATAGAATTCATTAAAATACATTTTAATTTACAAATACTTCATCTGTAAACATTTAGACATGTGCTATGTAAACTCGGGTTGGCACATTGACATCTGGTACTCCCTTACATCCTTTTGAGGAATGAGGTGGTTGTTAAAAAATAAGCAAACAGTCACCATAGCCTTGGTCCTCACTCTACTGATTTTGATGGCTCCATGTCAGTGTGTCAATACTGTTCATGTTGTAAGACACATAGAGCTGTTCATCATTATTATTTTTTTAATGTTAAAACACAGTGATGGCCAGGGAGAAATAGGCATTGTCATACAGTGCGGATAGGAACATATATTCAGAATTGCTCTGCAAAGCCATTTGGCAATGTTATCAACCTTAACAAATTTAACTCTTTACCTAATAATTCCACTTCTAGGGCCCTGTCCTAAGAAAATCATCAGAGATGCTGTCAAAGACTTATGTATAAAGTTGCTCATCATCACATCAAGTATAACAGTGAGGAAGCCTAAATGTCCAGCAATGGAAGATACAGCAATTCCATATGATACTAAGTTTTAGGAGAATTTTTAATAATAACACGGGAAGGTACTTATAACAGTAGATACTGGGTGCCAGAAGAACAAATGCAAAATTGTTCATACATTAAGTCCTAATTTTGTGAAAAATAAATGTTGATTATACATCATATATACATACATAATAACATATATATTTAAATATATAACTGTATATGACTGGAAAATGAAATAACTATTAATAGTGTTATGATGGGTTAATGGCTTTAAAATGAGTATATTTTACATTTATAATCATAAGAATGCTATTCCCCCAAAAATATGGCCTTTGAGCCAGAAGGGCCTTCAAGATCACCTGCCCCAATCTCCTCACCTCACAGATGAGGAAACTGAGACTTAAGGGGAGAAGTGATTTTCCTAAAGTTACATGGCTAGTGGTTTTGAATCTTCAAAACTTCCTTACCATCCATCACCGTGGTACTTATGTTTCAGTGCATCCCAGATTCCTCTTTGATACCTTGGGCCTGCTCATTAGTTACCAACTCTTATTTTAGGTCATTCAAGAAGTCCAAGCGAAGGACCTGCTGAGAAGACCCTTTGATTTAATGTTGGTTGTGTGTCTCCTTCTGGCAACTGGATTTTGCCTGTTTAGAGGCTTGGTAAGATTAAGAGATCAAAATAACATAAAAAAGAATATATATATTTTAATCAGACTTCCAAGTACACTAACAAAATACACCTCCCATTAGAACCTAGAGGCCTGGACCTGCTTCCTGACACTCTTTTACCCTCACCTCAAACCTCTCCTCCCAAAGGGGTGGTCCCTTCTGGGCCGCTTCATACCACCCTCTTCAGGTCCTTAGATCAAGCTCTACCCAGAATTATCTTTATTTTAAGGCACCTAAAAAATCAGCTATTAGAGTCTCATTTTTTTTTTTTGGTTCCTTTGATGTTTCTGATTGAAATTTAAATAAATCTTTGGTAAGAGTGATAGCTTAAGACTCCAGTCAAACTGTGGAATAGAGCATCCATGTGTTCTCAGGAGTAGGAAGATGGGATTGAGGAAAGGCTACCAGAGTAAGGTGTTAAGACTCCTGGCCAACTACTAGCTGTGTGGCCTTGCAAAAATCACCTAACCTCTTTGATCCTCAGTTTCTTCCTCTGTACAATAATAGTGCCTACCTTACAGTATTGTTTGAAGATTAAGTAAGATAAGGCACATCAAACACTTGCAGAGGGCCTTACACATAGTAAGTGCTCAATAAATGATTGCTCTTATGATCTTTATTGTTTCATGCCTCATTCTCAGTAGCACTAAATTTGAGCAGCTAGAATTACGTGGTTAATTATATTTGGCTTCAATGACAATTACTAACTGTTCTAAGGCTGCTGGCGTTGCACAGTAGTTGGAGGGCAGAGTGGAAAGTGTAAGTTGATGTAGCTGATTCATTATTTTGGGGTCCTTCAGCTATAAGGGACCTGTGTGGCAGGCCGAGGCAGGGCGAGAAGCTGTCTGAAGAGCTGTCTCTGTGGATTGTCAGTAACCTCCTGGAGCAGAGTCAGCCAATAGGCATGGCACAGAGAAGGGAGGTAAAGGAGAAAGCAGGGCCATAGGCTTTGCTCAGACCACAGAGCACTGAAACTGTTTTTCGGTTAGTATGCTGTAATGCCCAAAGTTAAAAGAACAAAACCCAGCAACAATGAATATGAGCCCCAACTGTATTCCTGCATAGCCATCTCCACTGCCCTGTGCACGTGAGAAAAATGCATGCATGAGTGAGCATGCACACTTGGTAGGTGGGACTTTAGGTTGGGGCCCATTTTTTTTACCATCTCTGCCCCTGACATGGATACATATATGCTATTTAGGTGGGACAACATTTAAGGACATGAGGAATGGTGTCTGAGGGAGGTGACTCAGAGGGGACCCACTGATGTGCCAAGGAGACACTCTGTTCTGTGGCCTAGAGTCTATGCTGCCGTGACTAAACCTGCTCTGCTCTTTCAAAGTGGACACAGGAAGTGGCTTCAGACAAGAGGACCCAACCCCACTTTCAGATCGTTAGCCTTTACTACCCCAAAGGCCACATACTCTGTGAGGCCCTGGAGAGAAGAGGGTGCTATTTTTGAGTCTTGCAAAGCATAGTAAGATGAATTTGGTATAGAAACGTACTTTTCTTCCTGCAGGCAATAGTTGGCTAGTTATTCCCAGGAAAAGTGAAACTGGTATCTAAAGCAAGCTGTGCTCTGGTTAGCCAGACCTAGACGCTGAAACCGAGTGCTCGGAAGGTACCCAAGAATAGAGCGTTGGTTTGCATTTCCTGCTCCACTCTTAACCTCTGCTTAATCTCTTTAGAGTAAATCTGTAGAATATTTATTTTCTTTCTCTTTTACTGATGAGCTTCTAAAATAGTTTTTGGTAAATAGCAAAGCAGCTTGTGACTAAACCTGGCACACTGAGCCTTATCAGCAAACGTAAGAACCAGATGTGACTGTTAATCTTTATAATGAATTCATTTTTGTTCTTAGATTGCTTTGGATTGCCCAGCTGAGCTCTGCCGATTATATACGCAATTTCAAGAGCCCTACCTAAAGGATCCTGCTGCTTATCCTAAAATACAGGTCAAGTAGTTATGAAGCCTAAGATCCTTCTAAAATTAATTTTCTCTTTTTTTAGGAATGGGAAAATGTGATACCATAAAGGAAACAGGAATTAATATTTTAAAAAGTGAAAATGTTAATTGAGGAAGACATTGATTTTTTTCTCATGCTTTTCATCAGGCCAGGTTAACCATTAATTTGCTGATGATGTTATTTCTCTGTTCAAAACAGATGCTGGCATATCTGTTCTATTCGGTCCCTTACTATGTGATTGCACTTTATGGCTTAGTGGTTCCTGGATGCTCCTGGATGCCTGACATGACACTGATACATGCTGGAGGTCTAGCTCAGGTACTAAGCATATGCTCTGTTAAGAAGGTTTACTGGGGACTTGGCTGTCCCTGTTGAGTGTCTGAAAAATATTTCTGCTCTGTTTTAGGGTAGGAAATCATTATTAGATATGTTGTCCCCTTTGCTTCATGGTTCTTTAGAAGACATTTCTGCATTATTTAAATCTCACAATTACTACCTGGTTCGGTGTGCCATCCAATTATATAGATGAGGAAACTGAGGCCCAGCAAGATTAAATGATTTTTCTCACGGTCACATACCCAGCAACTGGCACTGCTGCTTTACTGTGCTATTTCCCAGTCTCTGAACACTGCAGCTACTAAAAGAGAAATAAGAACTGTTACCTTTAGTCTGTCTAAACTCAAGACTTCAGAATTCCATTATATTATGCTACACAGAATCAGGGAAATTAGTTTTTAAAAAGTTCTGCTCCTGGGAAGCAGGGCCCGACATCTCATTCCTCCCCTCTGCTACTTAGCCAAGCCTCTGGCCTAGAGTAGGTGTTCAGTGAGTACTTACTTCATTGAACTGGAAATGAATTTATCTATGAAATTATCATACAAAGTATATTTTTAGAAGATAACTATCAAAACAAATTGATCGTATAAACAAAAAAGACAATTATTAATTTGCTTTTTTCTTACTATGAATAAAAAACAAATGAACTCTTTTAAAATCATTATTTTTGTCTTGCTCTTTCCAAACAGGCATAAGAAATGCTGTTCATCCAGAAACTCTAGGCATATACAGTTAATTATACTGATGGTATAATAATTATGATGGCAAAAAGACACTGGAATTTACAGTGTTGAAAAAACAGTTACAGTACTTAAGTGTTAGTATACTGGGCTAAATCTTTCCAGGCTAAGGTACTTTTTAATTACAGAATTAGAATATTAATAAAAAAAAAATTGATGCAGTATCCAGAAGTAATGGTTTCTGTCCTTTCCTTGAAGGACATTGGAAGGAAGAGAACTAGTATTTACCCTCTTTGCAGGTGTTACACTCTGAATATCTTATTTCTTAGGCCTTGGTTTTAGGTCTTTATTTCCATATCTTTCAATACCGACTATACACTGATGACTTCCAGTTTTCTCTCTTTAACTCAAACTGTTCCCAGACTCCTATATGTAATTCCAAACTCAGTCTTTTCACTTGGATGTCTCACCAGCATCTCAGATTTCATGTCCAAAATAGGATTCTTGTCCTCCCCACAACTTCTCTTCCATTTCTCCCATCTCTGTAACTGGCCCTTCCTGGCATCCAGCAGTTCAGGTCAAAAACTGGGGGTAATTATACTTTCCACTCCCTTACCTTCTACATGCAGCCCATCACTAGGTCTGGGTAGTCCTCTCTTCAGGGTAATTCTCAAATTCACCACTTTTTTTTTTTATAGCTCCTCTGCCATTACATTAGTCTCTCATCACCTTACTTCATGCAAGATAAATCATGCTAAATGTTTTACTTACCTATTTGTGTAAGGATAGACTATGTGCTCTGCTGGAGTAGCAAATACTCAGTAGTTAAACATAGTAAAGTTTCATTTCTTGCTTGTGCAAAGATTCTGTGGGATATTTTCAAGAGCCAGGCCTGGTACCAACCCAACTGCAAGGGAGGCTAATAAATGTGGTCTTCCTGGGTACCTCAGAAGAAACTGTGATGAACACATAGCATCATCTCTGCAAGTTTTTTAAAAGCCTCACTTGAAAGATAAGACTGAGGCTCAAGGCTGTTGTTACTTCCCTAAGGTCACAAAGTTACTAAATGGCAGAACAGGGATATAAAATCCCATCTGACCCGAGCCCATATTCTCCATTGTACTGTCCCTCTCCTCAGGCAAACATTAGCTGTGGCATAGAGTCCTACAGCACAGAATAAGACTTTGTATGTGGCATGTCACTGGGGTGGGAGGCAGTGACATCTGAGCTGAGGGCTTTGTGGGCCGGACAAATTTTAAGATGGAGGAAGCGTTTAAATGTTGGTGTGCAGCAGGTCAGAGGGTAGAGTAAACTTTGGCTTTTGTTTTCTTGGCTTGGTTCCCCTGCCTTAGTCTTTGTCCTCCAGAACAGAGGGCCACCCACTTACCCCACTCTTACCAGTCCCTTGATTAGATTGTTCAGCGTTTGTACTCATTACCTGTGTGTGTTGCCTGCACAGCCTGGCTTCCTCTGCGTGCCATGTTCTGTGGTCTGCCCTGCACCAGGCCCTGGTGCAGGAACACTGAGTGTCCTCAGCTAGGAGGCTGGCAAGAGTGAGGCCAAGCGTTGGACCTGGTCAAGTCTCAGGAGACAGCTGGAGAACTAGGCAGGAAGACCTAGGCCAAGGCCTTGCAGAAATCTTTGGTCTTATCCATCACTGCCCAATCTGACAGGCTAGCCGGAGGCTATGGACTAGACCTTGTAAATGTCTGAAGGATGTTTCTCCAACCCAACAGAAGAATGGTGTAATCTGAGAATTATGTGTCTGACATTCTCATAGTTCTTGGCTGGGCTTTAATATCTACCTATTCTGAGTGTTTAGCCTAAGGAAAAGTTCCCAATCATACTGCAGCAAAACAGTGCATACGATGAGAGTTGTGTGATTTGCTTTCTGCTTAGCGCATGCTTGTTTATGAAATGAATTCTCATCTTGGGAGGATATTTGACACGGTCATCACAGAAAGCACTCTCTCTAACCTTGACTAGCACCCCTCGCTTGCTAAAACTGCCATTCCTAATATAGAAGCTTTATGAAGTCATGATCCCACTAACTTTATCAAATCTGCTTTTATTGGAAGATTTAGTGAACCCCCAAGAACCTGTGATTTAATAAGAAGAAAAACTTCTAGAGCCATACAAGTCAATGGAAAACACGTTAAGTAGTTATTAGGTCCCTGATTTCAGACCATGTAGGAATCTGCCAAACCTGCTGCCTTGAGAAATCAAAAGATCAATCAAAAAATAAAATACAATAAAACCAGGATACATTTTATACCAAAAAGTTCCACTGGGACTCATAACCCAAGTGTCTTTTCATTTAAAATCCTTAATACAGGATTAAGGTTGCAAGTCTAATTTGAAGAAACACTACAAGCTGTTTAGGTCTCATTAGCGTTTTCTATCAAATGAAGAATTTCTGTCTGCTAAAATGTTACTGAAAATTAAAGGATACAGTCAATATGGTTAAGACCCTGAGCTCTGGAGGCAGACTGGTTCAAATCTCAGCCTGTCACTGATTAGTTCAGTGACCTTGGTTACGTCACCTCTTTGACCCTCAGTTTCCTCTTCTGTAAAGAACGAGTAACACACCTTTCTCGTAGAGCTGCTGTGAGGATTACATGAGGTAACAGAAATAAAGGGCTTACAGCAGTGCCTGGCACACAGTCAGCTGTGGGCCTCTTTGTTGCTATTATTGTTGTTGTTGTGAGAAGATTCCCAATAAGAGCCTGGAGGAGAAATGCCTTATGCTGCTCAGCAGAGTCACTAATCTGTAGCCAGGCGTACTGTGTATAATCTCCTAGAAAGCAGAGACACTGGGAGACAGCACTGGGACAGGTTCACAGAGGTGCGGCCAAGAGCCTGCCACGCCACCCGATTAACACCCCGGGGCCCTGGGAGCAGGGGCAGTGCTGCCTCGCCTCTCGCCTCTCCCCCTCCCTGGCCATGCTGCAGGTGCCATGTAATTTCTCACAAAAGGGTCTGGAGGCTTACCTGTGGATACTGTGGTTGTAAAGAGTTGACTCTACTGGGAAGCACATTTTAAAAGTTGTTTTTAAGATATTTAAAAAATATCTGAAAATGAAGGTTTAGGAAGAACACGGATAATTGGGATACTAATGCAAACCCCATTTTAGTCGTTTGCTTCTGGTGTGATTCATCACTAAACATCTTTATTTAGTATTAAAACTAGAGTTTGGGTTTAAAGTCTTTAGTTTACATTTGGTAGAGACAGTCTTGAAATTGTCAAAAGGTCAGCAAGACAATCTAAAAACAAAGGGCCCAGGTTTTCAACCAAGTAAAGTGTCAGATCATGAACAAGTATTTCAGCTGGTTTTGTATCTGTAGAAAGAGTCCCATGCGCTTGGCACCGTCCTAAGCATGTCACAAAGATCAACTCACTGAACCCGTGTAACGATCCTATGAGGTGGGCTCCGTTTTTATCCTGCTTTTACAGATGAGGAAGCCAAAGAGGTTACATACCTAACACAATGCCATACTGTTGGTTTTCGGGATTTGATGCTGTCGATCTGGTTCCAGATTCAGTGTTCTTAACCACAAGACTACGGTGCTCAGAAAACCCTAAGAAATGGTAACACGGTTCTGGTTAGCTATTTATACCATATCAGCCAAATAGTCTGGCTACCGTCCCAATATTAGTTCCATATTAGTTTCTGCCTATAGTATTTATGTGGACACATAAAACTTTCAGTTCTCCTTTCTGGAACCAGGATTGTGCTTTTTTGTCATCCTTTCCAGATTGTCTCTAGAAGAAAACAGAGCTATTAAAATTTAACCTTTTCCTTTGCTTTTATTGCCTCATTTTCCATCCCAATCATCCATTCTTAAAAAAGAAAAAATCAAAGTAATTTCTTAATTTAAATTTCTTTAAGGTGACAAAATGATTTAGAGTGAAGTAGAAGAAAAATGATTAGGGATTCAACTTCACATCACTGAGCTCTCCAAGCCGTCATAAGGAGGACTCGTGTACTGGTAGGGACATCACTCAGGAGACATAGTTTGGCCCCTTATCAGCTATGTGCTTGGGAGGGGAACCCTCCTCAAGTGAGGATGAGGCTTTTCTGAAACTTCAGAACCCTGAAAACTGGACATCATATGCCCTGGGAGGAAGCTATGGTTGGATGCTCACTCAGCTGGAGGTGAGGCCATTATAAATGCACCCACTAGAACTATGAGCAATACTGGAAAATGCAGAAAACTGGCCTCAGGCCTTTTCTCTCAATTACATACCTCTTTTGATTAGAAATGTAATCATCCTTACCCCTTGTTAATAATTCTGAAGAAAAAGGCCTACTAAAGTAGGTATAAAATAGAGAAATGCTTTGTAGAAGCCTTTTTGTATTGTGACAGTCACAAGACCATTACTGTTGAATGTTTATTGAGCTCTAACAGTGCGATAGGTGCCACACAACACATCAGACACAGTACCTGCCCGGTGGGCTTACAATCTAATCTAAGGACAGTGATCATTTTTTAATGTTGCCATGAGTTTGCTGTTTGTGAAAATGAGGTATTAACTGCACTGATTAGTGCAGGAAAAAAGCCTATGAAATCAGACTTTTTAAGCAGGTTTCCTTATGCAAGTAGGCATGGTTGCTCATATTATTCCCTCAAACTATGGTTGGCATTTCCCCCAATTTGGTGATTTTTGAGATATGTACAAGTGTTTATGAAGATAGAGGCACCAAATGCACATTTCTGAAGATCAGGGTTCAAATCTGGCCTCTAGTCAAGGAAAAGTTTGGTTTTATATTTATTCGAAACAGGCCTTAGGGAAAAACAGTGACAGGGCCAAGTTCCTGTCTAGCGTTCCCAGAATGTCAGCAAGAGCAGCTCCTCAGGGCAGTCTCTCAAATGCCCTTTACTCTCAAAATGTTTTGTCTTCATAGCCCAGAGATGAAATGCTTAACATCTGCTGGGTTACTGTCTGAGCATCTGCCCTGGGGGAGGTGTGTTCGAGGGCAGAGCCCTCTCAGTGCCTCGCAGATCGCAATGCAGACAGTTCCTGCGTTGGCGCTGGTCCTTGGCAACACACCACGCTAATTTGATTTCTATCTCCAGAGAGCAGCAAAACTACCAGACCTCCACAGAATGAATCAGTAATCTGTAAAAATGTAACCTGTTGAAATGTCTGTCACTGATAGAATCCATACATGCGCTGCTTATGAAATCTTGTCCTTTTCTTACCATAGTAAAGTCAAGTGCTAAGTAACACTTTTATCTGTTAACCACTTAGCAGAATAAACTGACTTATATGGAAGGAAATGTAAGATAACTTTTATGTATTTAAAGCAAATTATTTAGTTTTTCATTCTTGTCACTTCTGTGCCTTCTTTAGATTATTGTTATCTTTTGTCTCTTTACTTTCTTTGATGTTGATGAACTAAGAAGTCACCATTACTGCACTTGGATTCCCAGTCCTTTATTCATGTATATCTTGAATTTCAATAAGATAAGAAATGCAGACTCCAGGGTTGCATTTTGTAATGATACAAGGATCCTGAGGAAATACTTTTACAGAAGCGTTTTCTAATACAGATTTCCCCCTGTGCTTAAGAAAAGTATCAAAAAAGACCAACCGGCACATTCTAAATGTATGTTCTGAACAAATATTTAAGTACAAATGGGAAGCTCTTGCCTTTCTGTTTGTAAACTCAGATTATGCTGACGAGCCATACTTCTAAACAGATAATCATTTGATTTGAAAAAGTTGTCTGCGTGTACATTTGCCATTTTATAAAGAACAACCAAATTCCTACCTATCTTACCTTACAAAACAACCCTTAGTATTTTTTAAGTTGCATAAAAAACAAATACATGAACAAATAAACAAAATACATAAGGAAGGGCTTTGAGTTTTTGCTCCAAGGAGTAGGTGAAAGATTGATAAACGAAGCTGAGGTCATCAGTGCTTCTCTTTAAATAGTTATGCTAAAAATATTTTAGCTGTCTAAACTCTATTTGCTTCATTTTTACTGGAACACATTTTGTGAGCTGCAACTGAGTCCTTATATAGGATATCTCCAGGATGCAAATCAGAAAAAAACAGATTTTATTCAGATTTTTCTGTTAAATTGAGCCGCTAATGTTTGGTAGGGGGCACTAGATGGGTTAAAAAACAGCTAGCATGACAGAGACATGCTAAAGAAGGTTTATTTTATTTGAACTGTTATATCATGCGTGGCTTGAAATTCAGTGAAATATTGAAGACTGGACTGTTTGAAAGTACTGATTTTGAGGGCACAGGAACATGGTCCAAATGAATCATTCAGAACTCAAGGTGCATCCAACTGAACACAAAATTCATGCTTACCCTTTTTTTTTTTTAATGCAACAGGCTCAGTTTTCTCACATCGGTGCTTCTCTTCATGCTAGAACTGCTTATGTCTACAGAGTCCCAGAAGAAGCGAAAATCCTTTTTTTAGCATTAAACATAGCATATGGAGTCCTTCCTCAGCTCTTGGCCTATCGCTGTATCTACAAACCAGAGTTCTTCATAAAAACAAAGGCAGATGAAAAAGTTGAATAAAAACATTATTTTATGTTCTTCCTTTCCAGATTACTGACTTTTGTTATCCTGGTATCGGTATCTTGTCCCTTTTCACTCTCTTCTCATACAGGAACATTTTAGAATAAATTCTTGCTCTGCACTGTATGTGTGAGCTATCATAGGTATTGTGTGGGTAGATTTTTTTTGAAGGAAAATTGAAGTTGTTCAGAAAGTTCGTTTAAAGAAATAAGTTCAGAGTTATCTGTGAATAAACTTGGCCATCTATCTTAATACTCTGTTTGCACATATTAAATGAGTGTGAAAAATTCCAATAGAGCTCCTACAAGAGTGAGCATGAAAAGGAAACTATTCCAAAGTGAATATGGTCTGTGCATATTAAAAATTTCAAAATAGCAAATACAGATTGGAGAAATTTTTTTGCATATAAGATAAATATGCTTTATTATCAACCTCAATATAAAAGGCAAATAAATCATAAAAATTTTAAAATGTTGTTTGAAAAATGTTTTCCCAAGGAAAGTATATTATTTACTGCTGTTTTAAAAATTGCTTTTATTTAAATTTTTTTGGTGAGTCTAAATAGCTAGGGAGGGAATCTATAAGTTTATCATCACCCTTAATGCTTATTTTATTCGTGACTGGAAAGATTTCTATTGTATTTCTGTGTATATCCTTAATAAAATTATTTTTGGCTTTTCATGAAGACAAATCTTACTAAGTTTGAAATACTCTTTTTTTCAGAAAAAGTTCTCTAGGCTTTAGGCTTTTTATTTTAAAAATCTGTCAAGTTATATGTTCCAATTCAAATGTCATCTACATTCTCCTTATGTTTTAGTGGGAGCAATGAAGAGGACTTTGGATGAATTAATTAAATTTCATTCATTTTAAATTAAAATATTCAAAATTAAAAAGTACCTTTTAAGGACAAAGAACTGGACTGGCATCCCTGCTGTCTTTTAATGAACTTTTCATATTCGGAAGTGTGAGTGAGTACAATAGAGAAAAATCGGTATTTGCTAAGTGGGAGAAACAAACCAAAAACACAGCCGCTGCCTCAGTGCCCTGGAGTGGTAAGTGGATTGGTGCTTTTAATACCCTCAGCTGCTGTCATCACCATCACCATCATCATCATGAATGGCCCTAAGTCTTTAGAGCTTCTCACATTTTTTCTTCATGTTATTTACTAGCTCTTCACCAAAATAAGAAATCCAAACGAAAACGGGGTCCAAATCAATGCATGGATAATGTCAAGTGTGTGAATTTAGGGTCCACTGAGCTGGTAAGTATCTCAGACGTGCAAGCAATCACGTAGCCAATTCTTCCCTCCCACACAGTGTTTATAAAAAAACCTAAAACCCACAGAGTTTTAAAAAGAGAAAAAGAAAACCCTCACCTGCGCTTGATTCTATTGTCAACTTGCTGTTAGCAATTTTTTGCTTTAATATATGAATTACATTAATACCCCACATTACATATATGAAGCCAAATTACACTAACTTAGTTGTTTACAGCCTCAAATCTTACTCCCAGTACACATTCCAATAAATTTATTCTGTAAAAACAATACATTTTTTTGTTTTTGATTTTTTTTTTTACAGTAAACTTTTCAACTACAAACCTCGAATACGCGAAAGATGATCCAAGGACGAGCATAACAGGATTGATAAAACCCAAACTGACTAAATGTGTTCTCACAATATAAGCTGGCATAAAAATAAATAAAATTCTCTATTATCACAATAGCAACAATAATGTACACATAATAATGGTTTGTGGATGAATATTAACTATTCTAATTCTATTTCCAAAAGAAAACAGATCATTTTAAAAGTCTATTTTAAAAGTCAACACTCTGTCTGATTTCCCATAGGGCTACTGCTGATTCCAGCTTTAAAATGTAAAGTATCCACCTTGAGTGATTAGCTCAAATTGTCTTGGCATTGGGAAAAAAATAAATCATCACCTTTATTTTGGAGTAACACAAAATGACTCACTAACTTCACATATAGAAACTGAGTTTGTGTACGTAACAACATGAGTTTTGAGAAGTATAAGCTGTCAACTAGCTATTTCTAATACAGAATAGATATTTTACAGTATGATTAAACTTTACACATGGCCTCAAAACTGAAGGACAATTTTAAGTTTATCTTCAATATGCCAACGTTATATATCTAGGAATTGGTTCCTGGGTTCTGTCACAGAGAAGAAATCCCTTAAGCATTATGTTGAGTGGTCATTTCAAAAAAAATGCTAATTTGTATTATAACTGAGTGTTTGATGATGGCGGAATAAAGGCAGGAGTGATGAATGTAACTGCCTTGATAAAGAATCCTAGACATGTATAAGCTTGTGCAAAAATCTTGATAATCCTTAGTGGTTAAGGGCAACTTCATGCAACCAAATAACATGAAATTAAATCAATAACCTTTAAAAAAGGCTAAAATGTCTTTCTTTCCCCCAAACACAACAGAGAGGAATGTGAATAATGTACATACAAACTGGGGTTCTGTCAATGACAACAAGGACTATGTGTTGGTTCATATCAAATCCAAGAATATTAGACAACCAAACGTATAACCTTCTTGTGGTTTTCTTTATATGCAGCATTCATTATGGTAGTTAGGTCTGTAAGAAAAGAAAGAAAACAAGCCTTTAGATGATACTGGATACTAAACAATAAAAGCTATCCACACCTATACAGTATATAACTGGATTTCCTAAGATTCTAATCTGCACTGCAGCATTAACAATATTTAGCAAGAACAACCTCTGAGGCTTTGCTTTATACCCATCAGTGCAAAAAGCTAATGAAGGAACAACTAAGGCATTTTTAGTATTCCATTAAAAAAAAGGAAAAAACAATAAACTTTGTCTATTGTCTGGCAGGGCACAGAGTACATCAGTGTGTACTCTGTATAATTCTAGGGCAGTGTATTGCTGGGATACATAAAGTCAATGGAAAAATTGAGGTAATTCATCTTTGTGAGGACTCTGGTGTCAGAAAGGTAAATTGCTTAAAATTTTAAAAGCATTTGCAGAATGCGCAAATTATTCTATATAATATCTACAACTTAATTACTTGTGACATATGGCTCAAAGAGATATAAGAGTTAA
This sequence comes from Camelus ferus, assembly GCF_009834535.1. Taxonomy (NCBI): domain Eukaryota; kingdom Metazoa; phylum Chordata; class Mammalia; order Artiodactyla; family Camelidae; genus Camelus; species Camelus ferus. The sequence continues at coordinate 9,889,949 of NC_045722.1, read as the reverse complement.
CAAAATCAAGATGTACAAAAAGAAAGAAGGCCTAGATTTCTTTTAAAGGTTAGATTACATCCATGTGACAAAGAAAATATTTCCGTTTCCTGAAACAAGTGTTTCAATTTGGGCCCCACTTTAAATTGTGTCAGGTTACACTTCCCCACAGGGATGTTATTTTTGTTTTCTTCATCAATAACCCAAATGCATTAACCCCCTAGTAATGTTCTCATGGGAAGGATGAAAGAGGAAACTCAGGCCCCAAAGATTTGCTCTAAAAGCAGCCTACTTCAGCTCTTCACTAAGTGAATGAACTTGTTTGTAAGCATACATGTGCTCACTCATTGGTCTGTTCTCAGTTACGTAGCCAAAACCTATCCTGTACGGCACACAATACCATGTATAAATAATTCCAGAACCTTCAAATAGGAAAAGTTACTAAACCTACCATCCTTTCAGGATGACAGAGATACATTTCTTAGCCTTCTCTGTTCCTACCAAAATGAGAAAGTCAATCTTACAAAAAAAAATCACATTTAAAATCTGTGAACTTGCAAGATGCAGTGCCGGATGACTCCTAATTATTTCTTAACAAACGAAAACACTAGATATAAGATTATACTCACAGACTTTGAAGGATTTCCCCCCTTTGTAAAGGAGGAAGACACACATTAAAACAATGAAAAATTGTTAAATTTTTCAAAGGAAAAAACTTCTTTAATAATGTCTTTTTATTAATATTAATGTGAAAGGCAATACCTTCTATGTTTACATGGGTAGAAAATTCATAGTAACAACCACTCAATCCATGTTGAAGATTATTTTTGGACCAGATTGTCCCATGGAAGCCTCAGAATATTATTCACGCCCCAAAGTGAGGGTGGTAGCAGAATGTGACTAACTTAAGGACATGATTTTTTTTATCTGGTGGCGGGTTAGGGGTTTCGGGGGGTGGAGGGAGGAGGGGAGTATCCTTAAACAAGGTGCTGTCAAATGGGTGCTTAAAAAACCAAATTATAAATCTGATTTTTTTAACTTCTCATACCATAATCAGTCTACCTGCATTTGTGTATCAAAAAATATCTTGGTAATTCTTAATGGTGTCTGTTTTGGACATAGAGTGCTGAGTGTCTGCTAGACTGGACACCTCCTCTGAGCAAGCAGCCACAAGTGGTTCCTTAACGTGCTGGTTGCCATGCCCTGTGCTACGTCTACACTGGATGCTGGCTGGCTAATCCAATCAGATTCTCCCCTGAGGCATTTGAATGTGAGGCACACTGAAAGGCTGCAGGGTGGCAATGAAGCTGAAAGCCACCCACACAGAAAGCAGAAGTTATGAGGCAGCAGAAATCCTAGGATCTTTCCATGGAGCACCATTTTTACTTGAAAAAATGATGACAGGTAAACTCTGGCTATTCAGACTTGGGCATTTTGCACTTTGTCAAAAATAATGAAGTGAACCTATCACTTCAAGGAAAACAACTAGCAGCATTTGCTGCCAATGATAAAATCTGAGCCTTTAAAAGCGAAAATTAGAATTCTGGAAAACTTAGATCTTCCACAGTCAACAGCTTCCCAATGCGTAAAGATTTCTCTGACAAGGTAGGTAGTGATATTTATAAATGTGACGAAAAAGATTTCATCATGAAAATATTTGGAAGATCTAGGAACAAATATTTTCCAAATGTGTAAAACCTATTTAAAGTACCAGACAGTCCAACAGATTTTAACCAAACAATACAAAAGGTTCAGATTCCACTCTGTAACTCACCTCTAAGAACCCACCACTTACAGGACTGGTGTATTTCACAGAATATACACGATGATCTGACAAGACTATTAAAATATTTGTATTTCCATTTTCCAACTACATGTCTGTGTAAGGCCACATTTTCTTCATATACTTCAACCAAAATTACATTTTACAACAGACTGAATACAGAAGCAGATATGAGAATCCTGCCCAATGTCTTCTATTTAAGAAGACATTGAAGAGATTTTTTAAAATGTAAAACAATGTTATTTTTCTCAAGAAATTTTTTTGGGAAATTTTTTTTCCCATAAAAATGTGTTAAGTAATGGGCTTATTATTATTTTTAAATAAATTAATAAATATCTTAAAATTTTGTTTTTATTTCTAATTATGTAAATATCAATAGCTATAACAAAAACTCTTTGGGGCCCGCAATAACTTTTAAGAGTATTAAAGGGGTCCTGAGACCAAAAAGTTTGATGACCACTGGCTTAGAATAAATGAGAGTAAATGATGAGAAATGAGGCTGAAAAGATAAACTGGGGTCAGAGAAGAAGACCTTTATATTCTGAAATAAGGAGTTTGGGCTTGGTCTGAAGGGCAATGGCAAGACATAAGGAGGCAGCACTACACTGTGGAAGCAGCAATAGGTCAAGGGTAAGAAGAATAAAGGCATGAACACTGGTTAGTGGTTACAGTGAACTCTGTGGCTGTCCTCCCAACATTTATTCTATTCTCTGCTTCTCCCCTCAATGATGTGATAGCCTTGTGATTTGGGGACTTCACTCCAGCTCCAGGAATGGGTAGAACCTGACTGGCCTAAACCAGTTCCAACTCCCTTGTTATCAGTAGTTGGTTCTGGGATGGGCAGCTTTCCGACATGGTCCTCAGTGATGCCTGCCTCCTGGTATTCATAGCCTTGTGTAATCCCCTCCCTTTGAGTGTGCTCTGGACCTTGTGACTTGCTTCTAATGAACAGAATAAAGCAAAAGTGATGGGATGTCACTTCTTAGATAACAAAAGGCTGACTTCTGTGTTGCTAGCATTCTCTTTTTCATTAATGAAGCCAGCTTCCATGTTGGAGCTGCCTTATGGAGAAACTCACATGGCAAAGAACCAAGGGAGGCTTTGGCCAACAGTCAGTGAGGAACCGAAGCCCTCAGTCCAGTAGCTGTGAGTAACTGAATCCTGCCAACAACTATCTGAGTGAGCTTGGAAGAGGACCAACCCCAAGCTGAGCGTTAAAATGATTTGAGCCCCTGCTAATACTTTAATTGCAGCTTCGGAGAGATCCAGAGACAGAGGTCTCAACAAGTTACACCTATCTGGATTCCTGATCCATAGAAAATGCTAGATAATAAGTGCTATTTTAAGCCACTGAGTTTTGGGGTAATTTGTTGCATGGCAATAGATAATACAGCGGATGTATGATCTGTATGGGGTCCTGGCCGCCAAGATTAGTCACCTCCACTCTGCAGCCACATGAATCAAGAAGGGAAGCTCCAAGTGTTCTGGAGCTTGCCCCCTTCTGCCTCGTGCTTCCACCGGCAGGACTGAGGATGTAGGAAGAGAGCCTCTGAAAGTAAAGGGAGCCTCAGAATTCTGTGGGTTCCTTGTAAGAACCTCTTCTCTCCTTCCTTTACCAATATTCATAACCTCAATGCTACCATCTGCCTTGAGACTATCAAACCTTTTTCTTTATGCCTTTTATACCCTTGCTTACTTTGGTTACCACAGGGTGGGCTCCAGAGCATCTGTCACTTCCTGGACTCTCCTCCCCAGTCAGCTTTGTACACGTTCATTTATATCCTTCTCTCTTAAACCTTCCCGCCTTCAACCCAAATTCTTTATTCTTTTCTACTGGGCCTCTTGGAAATTACAGTCAGACATTAGCAAATCTACATTCCCAAGATATTTTACTCATCTCCTTGAACTGTCATTCAATATCATAACTGCTGGGATGTCAAAATGCACAGAGACTGTCTTTCCAGGACTTTCTGGCCTCTCGGTTCCTAAACTTCTTCTTTTCCAAAGATCTTGTCCTCCATCCTACCTCAGTCACTCGTTTCCATGGTTATTTATACAAAAGTGATTCTCAACCCCTGAAAGTATTTACAAACACTGTTTTAAGTCACTGTTTTGGGGGGCAAAATTATAGGACCATTTAAAGTTGTCATAAGCACTTGGAAGTTTTACGGCATTTAATGGGCAGAGGCCAAAGGCACTAAATGTCCTGCAATGTGGATCCCACTCAAAATATCAAAATACCAAAAGCACCTGCACTATTATCAGCAACTACTGCAATCTTTCCATAACTCTAAGCATCTTACTTTTCTATCACTACTTATCTTTCCAGCTCACTCCCTTTACTTAGTACTCTAACTCCAAGAATTCTCTGACACTCAAAATTCGTTGATCCTATCCCTTCCTCATGTCCTTATTTCCCTCCGAACATATTTTGGATCCCATGGCCCATCATTATAATTGCTCCCTTCCTTGTGTACACCCTGCCCTCCTTTACTCTACTTTCCGGGCAAACCCCAATTCTAGTTCAATTCTCCACCTTTCTGTGATTGTACAATTGAATATACCTGTAGGAAAACACACAACCATCTGACTGTTCTCACTGTAAATTCATGACCACTAACCTCCAGTGGGCCCTTACTGCTGTCTGACAATTCAACTTTATTTCCCAAGTCCAATCACTCTTCTATTCTTTTAACTATTTTATTCCTTCTCCTCTCTCTTGAAACTTCTAACACTTCTTCCTGCTCTCACTCAAGTGTTGACCTTGCTTCCTAAGAAGACAGAAGCAACCAGATGAGAACTTTTACTAGCTTTCACCCCAAGTACCCATTTACCTGCACCTGTGCCCAAACACTCTGCATTCACTCCTGCTTAAGTGGATGAGCTAAGGTAACCCCTTCAGATGTGCACTAGATCTTATATGCCTTCTGAAGGGCACTGCTTTGGCAATTCCTTCTCACATTATTATTTTGTGATCTTTCCATATTTGGATCATTCTTTGCATATGTACTGTAAATTCTCCTATCAAGAAAAAAAAATCCCTTTGGATCTTTTATCCTGGATCATGACTAGTTAATATTTGAAAAGAAGTTTAAAATTAGACTACTTGCCCTACAAGGTATCAGGATTCCTTATAAAGTTACCATAATTAAGAAAGTGTAGTACTGACCAAAGGGACAGAATAGAGAACGCAGGGAGAGACCCATGGCTGTATGACAGAAAGGAAAGGAGAGATTATTTAATAAATGGTGCTGGTTAAATAGCTATGGTATGGGAAAAAATGCAGTGAGATCCTACCTCATACCATACATAAAATTCCAAATGGGCTAAACATTAAAATGTTAAGAACAAAACTCTACAATCTTAAAAGGAAATACAGGAGACATTATCTTTCTGACATTAAAAAGTTTGACTATAATAAAATTAAGAAAGCCTGTTCACTAGTAGGTATCATAAAGAAACTGAACAGATAAGCCACAAATTTGGAGAATATATCTGTAATGCATATGGCCACCCATGTTAGCTAGAATCCAGAACAGATAAAGGAGTTCTACAACTCAATAAGAAAAAAAAATCCAGTTGGAAATGGGCAACAAACCAAAAGCAAGCACTGCACAGAAGAGGGAACATGGATGGTCAATAAACATAAGAAAAGAAGCTCAGCCTCATTATTGATCAAAGAATCACAAATTAAGACTATAATTTACACCCACTATATTGACAAAAATTGTGAAGTCTGATAATGCCAAGTTAGTTACAGGGAACTCATACACTGATGGTGGGAGTATAAATTGGTCCAACTACAAGAAAAATAATTTGGCATTATCTTGTAAAGTTAAAAACCATAAATTCATGACTCAGCACGTCCGGTTCTACTTTACAGACCCTAAAGAAACCTGTGCAAACATGCACTAGGAGACGAATATGACAATGCTCACAGCAACACAGTTATAAATGCAAAAAGCTTGGAACAACCAAAATGCCCATGAATAGGAGACTGGATAAAGAAAGTGCGGTATACTCGTAAAATTGAGTATTATACAGCAATGAAAAATGAGCAAACCACTCTACACATAAGGAATCTTGGAAGCATAGTAGTGAGTAAATGTCATAATTTAAAAAAAAAGCTTTTTCAAAAATAAGCAAAATTCAATTATTATTTAAATATATACCTATACGTTAGGTAGGGGTTAAAATTCTGACAATGAAAGAAAATAATGAATAAAACACTAGTGGTCATCTCTGGGTAGGAAGAAGATGGGGCCAGGGAAGAACATGTGAACAGATACAAGTTACCGTTATGTTCTAGTTTTTGGGTTAAGCAGTAGGTATTCATTAGAATACTATGCTTATTACTTTATACTTCTTTTGTGTATAAAAATATATTAAAAACAGGCTAAAAATAAAAAAAGCTCAGGCTCTTGCTTCAAATTACAGCTCCTACGAGCTGTGTGACCCTGGGCCAATCCTTTCAGCCTCAGTTTCCCAGCTACCTCCTGGGACTCATGTGAGGATTAAATGCATGCACAATATTTAGCACAGGGTGTGTGGCACACGGTAAAAATGTGAGCCACTGCTACTCTGCCTCTCTTGCTGTTTCTCACTTAGTAGCAACTATTCTCGAGGTGCTTCAAGATATTAAAGTAGAAATTGTTTCACTAACAGAAAAATGAATCTACAATGAAAGAGACACAGAGTGGGAAGCCATCAGTAATATGTAACAGTTGAAACTGTGAGTGCATAAGATGGACACAGAGGGAGGTTTCAGAGTAGAAGTGTGCCACGACAGACAGACAAAAGTGCTCTAGAAAGAGACTGAGAAGGAGCTGGGAGAAGAAGAGACTGGTGATCTGGAGGCAATGTCAGGAGAAAGTGGCTAATGGTATTAAATGTTGCAGAGTGAAATAAAGACTAGAGGAGACACTGGATTTGGCAAGAGGATCACTAGGGACCTTTATAAGAGCAGTTTCAATGAAATGGTCAAAGAAGAAACAAGAGTGCCATGGGTTAAAGCATGAGTAGGAGGTGAGAAAATGGACACTGGGAGAAAAGAAAACTGTTTTAAGAAGTCAGAGATGAAGAGAAAGGTGAAAAGAGTAGGCTATATGGTGGAAGGGAGGTATCTTTAAGGTTAAGGGACATCTGATACCGTTTACAGGCAGAGAGCAAGAAGCCAGGAGAAAAGCAAACAAAGGTCTAGGAGAGAAAGGGGACAACTGACTGTGTGGCCTTGGAGAAAGGAGGAGGGGATGATATTCTGGACTCTGGTAAAAGAAAGGTGCAGATCAGTGCTTCTCAAACTTTAATGTGCATATGAATGGCTTGGGGGTTTAGTTAAAATACAGATTCTCATTTGGCAGGTGTAGGGTTGGGCCTGAGATTATGCATTTCTAAGAAGCCCCCAGGGGGTGCTGATGCTACCTGTCTGCAGACCACACTCTGAGTAGTAAGAGTGTAGACTGCCTCTTCCTCTGTCACAGAAAAAGCAGCTAGAAATAAGATTGGTACTAAAGGGGAGACAAGTTGTGGATTGCTGTGTGCATATGGAAGCTACCTAGGATGAAGGTACAGGTAAGATAAAAAGAAAATCAAATCCAAGTCAGGTACTCAAACCTTCAGTGACTGTTAGCAGGCTTTTGTCTCTGGGAGAGCTGCAGGCAAAGGTAGTGACAGAGGACTAGTTACTGAAGTGAGGTCAAGAGAAGGAAGATAGGCAGAGGACAAAGCAAAGCTGAGCTGGGTGAGAGGAGTAAGGGAACAGTCAGAAGCAAAATTAACTTGAGAATAATTATTGGTACTGGATGCAGGAGGAGACAGTTGAGAGGTAAACAGTACTGACAAGGGTGGGCAAGAACTCAACTGAAACCAGAATTTAAAGAGTAATAACAGTATATTTTATGGGCATTGTTTTAAAATGACTTGCCACTGTCCAATTAGTCTTCATATGAGTCTCTATGGAGACTCATGGAAAATGACCAGGGGCAAAATTTGCCTTTACTAAAACTTTTACAAAGACGGACTTGCCTGTGACTGTGAAGTTAACAGAGGTTAATTAACAAAAGTTAACAAGATTCAAAGTGAGCAAGTTTTCCCTTTGGATACTTTAAATATGAATATTCACATATAGTTTGAATATTTAAATATTTAAAATCTCCATGGGTATATTAAACGAATCACTGCCTCTAGGGAAGAAGGACAGTATAAAATACCCTATTTTGAACATGCTATTCATTTTATAATAAAATAAATGCAACTGTCAAATCTTGAGGTGGCATTTCATAATTTTAATGCTTCACACCTTACTTTAAAAAACTCTCAAGTTGTTGAAGTTGGTTTAAAAAAGGAATAAACCTGTTCATAGATTTCCAAACTGATAGGCAGGTGTAATTCCCACCTGGCTCTCTTTTGTCCTCAGACTCTAAGCATCTAATCACTTATTCAGGAGCTGTGAATGAATGTACATGTCAAGCTGAGAATGTTTATTCATTTACTAAGGCAACGTTCACTAATGCTGAGATATGAATCCTGTTCTAAGGCAAAATGTCTTCTAGGTTAATAGATTAGAGAAATTACAGGTATATACTTACCCCTTCACTGGTTTTTTGCAAGTCTGAAGTTGTGTTTCTTGTGTCATTGCCGGCATCTCCACCCTCAGAACTGCTTTTATTTTCTTCTTCTTTGCAGTCCTTGTCATCTTCATCTCCTGGAGATTTCCGGGACTGTTTAGAGGATTTCTAAATGTTTAGACAAGTTAAAAATTACAGTCAAAAGCAGAAATCCAAATGGACAAGTGTAAGTAAGAAATGCAGAAGTAGCTGACCTACACCCCGTCTTTGTGGCTTGATACAGGATATACCAATACAACATGCAGTGTGCGAAGACCGTGGTAGGTGACCTCGGACAAGTCATTTCACCTCCCTAGGCCTCATTTTAACCAGCTAGACAGGAAGTAGAGGTGGACTAGATGACCGTTTAGCTCTTTCTAGCCGTGTGACATTATAAGTAGAAAATAAAGATTCACAACCCTAGAACACTGTCAATGAATAAATATAGCTGGATGGACAACACTCTGGGAAGGCTACAGAGCTAGAAGGCACTCTGAAGGTCACCTTGTCATTCCCCATCATTTCATAGCAGAAGCGAGGTCCTTCTAAAGAAACAAGGTAAACTATCCAAGATACTACATGGAGATTCATTTTGCCTATACTTGTCAAAGCTGTTTGGTTAATGGTATACATGGAATGATCTTAACAAAACTTTTGTAACACCATGTAATATAAATTAACTTTAATGTTTTAAATTATGGAGAGTTATTTAAGAACTCCAGGCCATACTGGTGAACTAGCCCCCTTTTTCTTATCATCTTGCATTTGAAATCAAGACGAACTCCAGAAGATGAAAATACAATTATAGTTCACAGCCAGAGATGCTTTGCAGAACAGCATTAAAATGATCAAAAGCTGGCCCCACTGTGCACCTATAAGAAAGTAAAATGTAGCATTTCACTAATATTTCCTCTTTGAGAAATTTCAAGAGTCTTTAAGCATATCGCAAATAACAGCTAAGGCAAAACTGATTAAGCCAAGTCACTTTTGGTCTTACAGAAATGAACTAGCAAATCAGAGCTCCCTCAGACAATACTTTAAAATGCAACTTCCAAAGAGAAAATATCTTCTAGCTATGTGATACAATATATAATTACATTGCTTCTTTTTTACTTAACTGAAACTACCAACCAAGCCCAAAATGTCAGTTTAAAATGAGGTCATCTTTATTTTTTACATGGAGGGAAAGCAGGAATTTAATATTAATAGTCCAAATGTGGAGTGCTTAAAGTTAAAGTTAAGATCAAGTATGCCAATATAAAAAGTGAAATATGGGGGGAAGGGTATAGCTCAGTGGTAGAGTGCATGCTTAGCATGCATGAGGTCCTGGGTTCAAACCGCCAGTACCTCCATTAAGAAATAAAATGAAATAAAATTAAAAAAGTGAAATACTTCTGTTCTCCTCTCCTAGTAAATACAGTATAATTACTGAAATGTAGTAACTGCTTTATACAGTAACTCTCAAATAATAATAGTCTTTGATTTGTAGTTCCTACAGATACTAATACACAACTCCCTAAAATTTACAGTGCTTACAAAGGATACTTATGAGTAGCCCTACAAATGAGTTTGTTATAAGTATTATAATTTGGTATACATGAACTTGAATTAGGCATTACTATAGTTTTGCTAATGAGTCACATTCAGAATTCTATTAAGAAATCTGGCTGCCAAGCTGTATTTGGTAAACTTGCAAAGCTCTTACTGTGCATATTCAGGTCATCGCAATTCCTGTAACTTGGGGGAAGGACCCTTCATTGGCTTCATCTGTGCGGTCTTGAATTGGTTGTGTGCCCAACTGTTGCCATCTCTGTTTTTTAACTAAGATTACTAGTGGCTTACTATCATCATCTGGGTGAGGGTATAGCTCAGTGGTAGAGTGTGTACCTACCATGCACGAGGTCCTGGGTTCAATGCCCAGTACCTTCATTAAATAAATGAACAAACCCAATTACCTTTCCTCCCCCAAAAAAGAATGACTACTATCATCAGTTTAGTTTGTTGTGAAGCTCTGTGATTAGCCCTACTTTATACAGTAAATAACCTGCATGCAAAGTATTTTTTTGCTTATAATTTTCTAGTATCTGTTATGGTTCAAATATGTGTCATACATACACTTACTGCTAAAGTGATAGCATCACCTACCTCAAATGTGTTTGTACTATGGTTTTCATTATGATTACTGAATTTTTTTTCACAGAAAAAGAGAATTAGCTGAGGTAGAGGGGATGTGGGACCTTTCTGAGATGCAGTCAAAAGTTTGTGAACCATTGGTCTTCAGTGGCAAAGGAAGATTATTCAACTTTAAGAAACAAATGTGAAAAAGAACACCATAGTCAACAAAAGGCAACATTTGGGAAGCCAAGGAGAGCAGTGAGATTATACCAGGTAAGTGGTTCTTTAAATGTCATTCCCAGATTGGGGACATCAGCCTCACCTGGATATTTAATTCTCGGACTCTACCCTAGATCTACTGAATAGAATTTTGAGTTGGGGGAGGTGACGCTCAGCAATTTGTGTTTTAACAAGCCCTCCGGGTCATTCTGATGCATGTGAAAGTTTGAGAACTGTTGTGCTAGGTTACTCAGTTGATATGAAAAATATATTATGGTTCTCAAGTGATCATGAAAGTTGTGATCTTGAACGAAAGCAAAGGAAATGATTCTTTAATTTAAAATAGGTAAGCCTCAGTAAGTAAGTAAAGTATGTCTTTACCTCTTCACTGCTTTATTTATTTTTAGCATTTGTTTCTTTTTTTATTTTATTTTGTTGTATTTTTTAGTTTTTGGGTTTTTTTTTTTCTTTTTGGTGGGGGAGGTAATTAGGTTTACCTACTTATTATTTTTAGAAGAAGTACTGGAGATTGAACCTGGGACCTCGTGCATGCTAAGCATGTGCTTTTCCACTTGAGCTATACTTCCCCCTGTCTTCACTGCTTTAAATTATAAATCTACCCCAGGTATGAGCCCCATTACTTCTGGTTTTCACAACAAGTAATGAAATGATGACATTTAAGAGCCACATATCCATATTATTAAATATCTTGGCTACTTAGATAGCTTAAATAATTTAGGGTGCTACAACACATTACATAGAAGCTCAGCTTTATTACCATTTAAGGCAAATGACATGTTTTTGGTTAGGTGTACAGGAAGTAATATGCATTCCTACAATTTTACCTGTATGCCAGCTGGGTAGATTGTATAGACTGTAAAATAAAGTGTTGCTAGTCTAATAAACTCTTGGTTCTTATTTTTAAGGAGTTTCTTGAGTATATCCAGCCACTAAATACCAGAATCTAAATGCAAGTAATTTGTCCATGTATTCATAACTGTGTGACAGACCAATTATAGTAAAACTTCTACCAATCTTTGATCTTTAAAGATCCATTTATCTCATTTTTGGTTTCTAAAAAGTTAACAACTTCCACAAGCCTCATAGTTTTTCAACTGTTATTTCTGAATTACCATATGAAAAACTTAAATTTTCAATTTGTAAATCGAGGATCATGTCATGCTTCCGTTTAAAACCTCCAATAAGTTACTGATACATTTGGGATCAAATCCAAAGCCCTAAACATGGCACACCAGGCTCTGTTATTTAGCCTCTGCCTGCCTCGCCCTCCTGATCATGATTCTCCAGTCACGCCAGCCTCCTTCCAGCTCAGGACGTGTCTGACTCTTCCCTGCCTTGGAGCTTTGCTGCTCGGCCACTCATGGCTCCTCCTCCCATACTCTTCTTTTAGGTGTCAGCATAAGCTTTATCTTTTCAGGAAGGCCTGGCCACTCTACCTTAACAGGTACACCTACCCTGTCATTCTCTGTCCCATTCGTTTCCTTCATGGACATTTCAGAGTTTATATTTATTTACTGTTTGTTTACTCTGTTTCCACCCCCATCCCCAACCCACTGTACTGTAAGTTACATGAGGGTAGGGATGGAACTGGATTTGCTCATCACTGTATACCTAGTACAAGTGTCTGACATAGAATAGGTGACCAGGAAATATGAGAACTGAACAAATAAAGAGCCAAAGCACATTCTTTTAAGCAGAAAAGGCAAGAAAAAGTATATCTTTATATTTATATCTATAGTATTAGACATAGCCTGAAACTGTACTGAGTCTCCTATATTCCTAAACTCTTCAGAGCTCATCTGGGAGTTATTATAGGAGGAATACCTACTCTTACGTACTTGATTAAAGAATAATTCTCCCCTAAACTGAGAAGGTGGTATTTTCAGGGCCAAATAGCCCTGATGAGTCACTAGCAATTACCATCACATCTAAGATTACCTGTCTAATTCCCCTCAGATTTATGACTGTCTCTAAAGGCAGAGGCTCCACAGAGCTAATATATTTCTACATGCCCAATGAATGAATTAAAAATAATCTAAAAACTTTTTAACGACTATGCATATAACATTTAATACAATGGGAAAAGTTTCTCAGTAACCTTTGAAGTATATGACTTTTTCCGTTTTGAGCCTGCTTTTTCATTCTTTCTTTTGCCTTTTCCATCTTCTTCTACTCTATCACCTTCTTCCTCACTGCTTGCATCTGCAGTATTCCCGCCTTCTCCCTCAGTTTCTGAAGAGCTCTGTTGCTGAATTGCCTAAGAAATAATAAAATATTAGCTAATTACATTTTTGAAAAACAGCAAAGAACACAGACTGTGAAAATAACCATTCTATTTTAATTTTAAAAAAGTTCAGCTTACTCAAGATTTTCAAAATAAAGGGCTGTCAACCTCAATTTTCCAGTGATCACGTGACTTGAACCCTCTTGGGTAAAGAATTACAGGCATACCTCGGTGCGAGTTCGGTTCTAGATCACCACAATGAAGAGAATTTTGCAATAAAGCAAGTCACAGAATTTTTTTGGCTTTCCAATGCATATAAAAGTTACATTTATACTCTACCGTAGTCTATTAAGTGTGCAACAGCATGATGTCAGAAAAAAACCAGCAACGTACAAACCGTAATGTATCTGACCTTCTATTTAGACCACTCAAATTTTCTCTGTATCAGTGATAAGCCTGTTTCGCTTTCTTAGTATTCACATGTGTTCACCAAAGTAGCACTTTTAATTTCCTTTAGGAATTTTTCCTTTGCATTCACAACTTGCATAACTGTTTGGCACCAAGAGGCCTATAGCTTTTGGCCTATCCCAGTTTTTGACATGCCTTCCTTACTAAGGTTAGTCATTTCTAGCTTTTGATTTGAAGTGAGAGATGTGAGATTCTTCTTTTTACTTTAACACTTGGATGCCACTGTAGGGTTATTAACTGGCCTGACTTCAATATTGTTGTGTCTCAGGGAAAAGGGAGGCCCAAGGAGAGGAAGATAGGAAAGTGGCTGATCAGTGGAGCAGTTAGAACACACACATTTATCAATTAAGTTCACTGTCTTATGTGGGTCTGGTTTGTGGTGCCACAGAACAATTACAGTAGTAACATCAAAGATCACTGATCACAGGTCACTATAACAAATACAAGAATAATGAAAAAGTTTGAAATATTGTGAGAATTACTAAAATGTGACACTAAGACATGAGGTGAGTAAATGCTGCTAAAAAAGGGTGGGGGGCTGACATACTTGTTCAATGTAGCATTGTCACAAACCTTTAATTTGTAAAAAATGCAGTATCTGTGAAGTGCAATAAAGCAAGGTATGCCTGTACATTTAATCCAAAATGCTACTGGAACCAGAAAGAATTCTGACTTCAAATGGATGGTGGGTAATTATTAGTACAAAGTATGTATAAGAAAGATTCAAAAAGGAGTTAAAACCAAAAAAATGAGATACAGCAAGTGACAATGAAGTAAAACACTACCTGGTATCCAGTAAACTTTACTCCTGGGTTATTTTCTATTTCCCATAATCCTTCATTAAATCCTTTCCGTTTGTTTGACTTTCCAAACTTGTCTTTGTATTCCTTATAAGGGAAAAGGTCTTTGGGACCTAGAAATGCACTGCAGAGATACATTAGAAAGAGAATTGACACTTTGACCTTCAGATGTAAGATATATTTAGTATCAATATCAACTCAGGTGTCAGAGAATATTTTAGTAAATCAATTAAAAGTATATATAAACTCTCCGAATTAGGCACATATCACAAGATGTTTTACACATATACTTCAAGGTATAAAAAAACGGATAGTTGGTTACCCAAGCCAGCAACCCTGAATTGTGTTACTTTGACTTTACCTTTAAATTACTAATTACTTTTTTGTTTTGAAATTTATTTTTAGTTACGTAAGTAGTTTTAAAGATATCTACCCTGACCACTTAAATCATCACCTTATATAAGACTTAACCTATGCTAATCTTGCACAGGTAAGGGTTTTGTGAGACTTATAGTAAAAACATAAACACTGTATTAAAAAATTGCTGTAACTCTATATGCCATATTAGTATATTTATTCACTATTTTTATAAATTAAGAAATTATATTAATGTTTAATGAGGCACTACACACAAAAAATTAGAAATGGCAAAGTAGATAGAATCTTATACAATTTAAACCGTGTTCTAAATTAATCATAATTGCAAAAGAAAATGAGTTAGAATATATCCTGTTGCTGGCTAATAGATCCAAGAATTCAAAACAGGATCTCAGCATTATTATCTATGATATTAACCTGGTGAATGAGATGGTGGAGGCCCACATTCTGGCTGAGACCCATTTCAAACAGAGATTCATTTAATCATTTACACAATTTTTATTGAACATCTCTAATGTGTCAGGCATTATTTCAGAGGTGCTGGGGATTCCCCAGGGAACAAAGAGATAACATCTCTGCCCTCATGGAGCATGCATTCTAGTAGCAGGGGTAGGGGTTTAGACAATTGAAAAGATAAATAAATAAATAAATAAAATACACAGTACTGTGTACTGAAAATAAATATATAAATAAAGCAGAGAAAGGGGAGAGTAAGGACTCGGGGTAGATTTTACAGTTTTAGATATACAGATCAAGAAGGAAGACTTGAAAGATGGTGAAAGAAAGAACCCATGCAGTTATCTGGGGGAGAGCAGGGCAGACTGAAGGGAGAGCACGTACAGAAGACCGAGGTGTGAGAATGCCTCGTGTGTCTGAGACTAAGGGGCCAGTGCGGCTAGAGTGAGATGAGTGAAGAAAGAGCTGTGTGAGGTGAGGTCAGAGAGGTAACGATTGGGAGCACAGGTTATGCTGGGCCTTGGAGGCCACTATAAAGGCTTTGAGTCAGATGGGAAGCCATTAAATGGTCTGAGAAGAAAAGTGACAATTTCTGTTTTATCAGGATCACTTTGGCGCTGTGCTGAGGCATTGGATACTAGGGTAGAAGTAGGGATGGTGACTTGGACAGGGTGTAAGCAGTGCAGTTGGTGAGAGGTGCCTGGATTCTGAATTCACTCTCAGTAAAGAGATGAGGTGATTTGTTGATGGGCTGGATATGGCTTGTGACAGAGAGGGTAGAGTTGAGGTTATCTCCAAAGTTTTAGACTGAAGACTTAGAAGGGAGTTGATATTTACTGAAATGGAAAAATTTTTGAGAGAACAAAATTTGAAGGTGGAAAGCTCAATTTTGGATGTTAAATTTGAAAACTTGGTTAGACATCCAAGTGAAGATGTCAAGTAGGCAACTGGGGAGGTGATTCTGGAATTCAGGGGAAAGATCTGAGCTGGAAATATGTATCTGGAAATTATCAGCAGAGATTATCACTTAAAGCGTTGAGATGACAGGTTAACAATTTACTGTTGATTTCTGTAAATTCCATTTTCTGACGGATCTTAGTATTGATCCCTTACATTGCCCAGCTGATCAAAAACTCAAGTTGATAAAATCACCTGAGGAAGCTTTCTGACTCCAATCACCAAACCGTCCTTGATTGTTCACCTTTAACTGTTCAGCATGATTGCATTTCATTGAATCCAGAAATAGTTTACTAGGTTACTGGACATTTTAATCAAATGCCTGACAAACTGAGCATGAGAAGGAAATGTGACTCGAGTATGGTAATTTCACTTTTAGAGAAATTTGAGATGAGTAATTAGACTGTGGCTTTTGACCCTTCTCTAGCCCTTGATTCTGTATAGGAATTAATTGCGGGCTAAGCTGTCTGAGGTTCACATCAGCTACTGATGCTAACCAGAGCTTGTCTATAAGGATACTTAAGCATTAATAAGGTTAGTGATTAAACTGGCCATGTTAGCTGTTGCCAGAAAGAGGGACACTGAATGAACTATTCTAAAACAAGTTCCTTCTTTTGATAGACAATCTTGGTTTTTCTTGCATTATACATTAATTCCACAAATCAAATTCCCTCTCAATTGGCTAATTTTGCTGCACGTTTTAAACAATTTTAAAGGGCAGAAACTACTGGGGTTAAGTTATATGGAGCAAAAGAACTTGGGGCTCCAATAACCTATCTGTCTGAGCATTAGAACTGACTGAAAGACATGTTCTGAGGAAAATTCTGGTCCTGCCTAGGGGTGCTCCTTTGGCCGACACAGCTTTATTGTTAAGTGCCTCACCTTTCACATACCTTCCCCTCTTTCATTTATTTCATTGAATTAATTTTAATTCATTCAACAGCTATTTTTTTAAAACACCTACCATGGGCCAGGCACTGTGTATACAGGGCTTAGCAACATCCACACGGTCTCTGCCTTCACAGAGAGGTTGAATATAAGGTACCTGGCAGGGCATAACCTCATGTTCAGGGACACCCAATATCTAGTAAACGATCGGCTGAAACAATGTTATGACAGGTTTTCTGAAGTTCATTCTCTTCTAGATGTTTTAAAATCTACCTATGGATGATGAAACCAGCAAAAACCTCACACACGGACTGTATCCCACTGCTCCTTGGCAGAATTACTTTTACTGAATTGAGCCCTGGAATGATGCCATTGACTTCTATTAAGGATGTTATAAGAAACAGCTCTATAAAATCCTTCATACTATTCACTGGAATGATTCTGTTACATTTACTAGCAATATACCAGGTGGCGAGCTCTTTAAGGTACCTTTTTATTTTCAGTGCCTTAATGAATACCTAGAAAATGTTTACTAAGTGAATGAAAGTTACTACATAATATAAGTAAATGGTTGATTTTGGTGTACATAGTGGAAATGTGATAATCTTGTTTATTAAATCCTGCCTTGTTCCAGATATACAATCAGATATTAGAATTAGGTCCTAAAGAAAAAGTAAAATAATGGTATATACAAAAAATGGAGGTGGCAATGAGGCAAATGCAAAAATATGTATCACAGAGCCCTATGTACTTATTACTCTAGGTAAAATATTTCTAAACTTCTAGCAACTTCTTAAAGGAGAAAAACATGTTAAGTTGCATAGTCCACAAATGTCTATTAAATAAAAACAAAACAAGAAAACAAAACTAACTTCTTAAAAGAAACAGCTATTTCTCACATGAAGACAAGAAAGAAATATGTCTTAAGGACCCTCTCCTGGCTAGCTCCCTTTCAAGACCAGAATGAGGAAGATATCAGAGTGGTAGAGACAGAAAGCTAAGAAAAAGTTCATGCTTGACTCTGCTAATATTCAAATGAACAGGGATGACTCTGAATTTGAAGACTTAGAAGATTTCATCACAGTTTTCAGCTTCCCCCCGCCATTTGCAATTCCTATTCCATTTGTGTCTTTATTGTAAATAACCATATACGTTCTTAGCAGGTCAAACTGCCTACTGTTCCCTAGTATCCATTAGCTTCTTCTTTCTTTTAATGGATTACTCCTCCCATTTTCCCCCCTCAAAAGAGCTGCCTACCTAGAGACTATTTCCCAGCTTCCCCTACAGCTAGATGTTGCCATATGACCAAGTTGTTGCTACTGGAATAAATGTAAGTGACACATTCAACTTCTATGTCATTTTCTTACCTCTTCTCTTTTTCCCTCCCCTCTACCTGGAAGATGCACAGGTGCTACTGAGCTAGTTTCTGCTTTTTTGTTTTTTCAAATAAGCAGACAAGGGCAATCCCCCAGGGACAACATAATGGAAGGATCCTGGGTCCTTAGAGCAGAGCAGACTACCCACCTTGATCTAGCTGCCTATTTCTGGATTGTTTTTCAAAAAGAAGTAAATTCCTATATTATTTGAGACATTCTATTTTCAGGTTTTTTTATTCAACAGTTTTACCTGTACTCTGACCAATTCAATTACAAAACCTTAAAAAGGTGTTATGTTTGCTTCAGAGTCCAACAAATTCAAAGAGCCTGAGAGAACATAACTTTATTCTGTGAAATATGCATGGATGAAATTTCTCTAGAAGGGAAATATACAAGAGCTATAAAAGAAATTACTGGAAATGGTATGGAGACTACCCTAGGACTTAAAAGTGTCCTAAAAGAAACTTCTGGGTGATATCCCAATATTTAAGTAGAAACAGAAATGATACTCAAAAGCAAAATAAAGGAAAAGTGTTTACAGTCAGAAACATACATTATTATCTTGTTAATTTTATATAATTGATTACAATGATTTTAACAACATATAAAATGTTGTAGATCATTTATAAATAATGTAGTCTAGCAGAATCAAATTAGAACTGTTGAAACTTTTAAGCTGTTTTGTTGACTTACGTTTCATGGGTGCCAAAAAAGAAGATAGGATACTTATTTGCTGGAGGCTTCACAGCTCCCTCTGGGAGTTCATCAATCTATTAAAGATAAAATCATGGAAAACAGCATAAACATGATATAGACATTATTCTGATAATTTATTGCCAACTTCAAAATAAAATTACTCTAATAAAAATCTCAATAGTTTTCCTTTCTTGACCCTTAAAAATTGATTCTAAAGGTCATATTTGGCACACCATATGGAGAGTAACACTGTAAACTGATTATAATGATTATGGTAATACATAATCAGGAGCCCAAACTACTCATTTCCTTAGACTCAATAGAATTATTCTTGGGAATCTGTCCTAGTGAAATAATTCAAAAGAATAACAACAACAACAAAAAGAAACAGAAAGATGCACTGAGGGGATAACAGCAAATTTTTACACACACACAAAACCAAATACACACCCTCCTCCCGAAACATAAGCATTACCAGATAGGAGAATTATGGACAAGTAACTCAAAATATTATATAGTCATTAAAAAATATCTCTTGCCTAGACTACTGTTAAGTCTCCCTACCCACTGATGCTGTAATTACCTTTTAAAATGCATATTTGATCGTGTCAAATCCTTCAATAGTTTCTCATTGCTTATAGCATTCCTAGCTGTGCATCTGAAACCTCTAGGCCTTTTAAAAAATAAAGATCTTCAGTCCTTCCCCAGACCTACTAATTCTTATGTACAGCTGAGATTGAGAACTTCTAATAGGATAAAGTTCAAATTCCTTAGCATGTATCAAGAAATGGCCCTAGACTCTCAAATCTTCAACCTTTCCTTTGAACCCCAGGCATGAAATTACAAATGCCTATAAACCATTTCCATTTACAAGTCCTACAAGCAGCTTGAGCTAAAGAAAAGGCTACACATAGAAGAGGCACATACGTAGTTTAGAGGGGAAGGAAAAGGTTCTGGTATCAGCGTCTTGAAGAAATCTGCAGGTCTTCTTAACTAACATATGGTAGTAGCCTGAGGATTACTACACCATCACAAGTTCATCTCTGAACTGAATGAACCATGTGTCACACAGCAGATGCTCTGGCGTACTGAGAAAGATGGACTTTGACTCTAGAAATCTGTAGTTAAGTCCTACTTCTGAGTTAAATTGTGATATCAAAGGTATCACTTAATGACTCACTTCTGTAAAGTGAGATAGCTGCACTAAGTAATCTTTAGGTTTCCTTCAAGTCCCGAAATTCCATGCCTTGTCTAAAACTGAATTTTCTCTGAATCTGCTTCTGTTTCCTAGCTTAAGTACTGGGATACTCTGTTACCAAGAAAGAAACCTTAATCTTTTATTATTTCTTCAAGCTCCATATTCTGTTTTTCACTGAATTCTGCCAATTTGGCTCCTGAAATGTCTCCAAATTAATCACCATTCCCATTAGTAAATTTAGTTCCCTAAAATAAGTTCTTGTGATCTTTTGAGAAGGCCATCATAGCAGCCTTTCAAAATATCTCGTCTCTAGGCTTTCCCCTGCTACCTACTATACAATTTCTGTGTGAACCTTGAATGTGTTATATTTAATACACTACCCTACAAAGACAATGTTAAACAATAATTTCATTTTGAATAAAATTCAATTTATATTCAATTACATATGTACACACACACACATATATTACTGTGGTAAAAAATACATTAACATAAAAATTTCCATCTTAACCATTTTAAAATTTATAGTTCAGTAGTGTTAAGAATATTCAGTTATGAAACAGATCTCCAGAAAATGAATAACTATATTGTAAATGGACAAATAGAACTTAAAATGGAAATGCATGTCTATGTATGTGAGACACTGAATTGCTAGCTGACAAAACACTATCGCACCATTTTTTTTTCACTTTTGTGGGAAAACTGAAAGTGAATGGTTTTTTTTTTTTTTAAAAAAACTTCTAAAACTTTTCTTAAAAAAAAAAACACAACTTTTGGTTAAATTCTTCCTTGCTATGTTATGTAACTAACATCTACTGTAGAAGTTGCAAACTGATGGTCCTTGTGCCATTTCTGGCCTGAAGATATGTTTTGTTTGGCTCACACAGTGTTTTTTAAAAACTGAATTAGTTATCAACACTTTAAAACTGGAAGATTCAAATTAAAATCCAGATTAATAGTTTCTGTGAAAAAAAATACTGAAGACAGAGCTAGGCAACACTCAGCCTGCATTCCCAGAAGGCAACAATTAGCTGAAGATGATCAACAGCTGCCACCTTTAGATAAGGTATGTTCTCTCAAGTTGGTTACAGTCCCCACCATTCTCTAGGTAATGATGTAAACGCCTGCTTCCCTTACTTACACTGCTTGCCTGGCCCCTCTAAATATTTGAGTTCATTCCCCCTGTGATAAATATTGTCAAAAATAGTGACCTTACCATCATGCTGGTTCCCTCATAAAGGTGTTAAATAAATGTTGACATGCACTGACTATATTTTATTAAGAGTCTTGTTTTTGACTGTTCTGAAAATTCTACTTTGACAATTTTGGAATTATACCAATTGTTCAAGTGGATACAACTTCTTGAACCAATTAAAGAGTGCACCTCCCAGGCACTGTTTCTTTTGGCATCTAGAGTGAATACCAAGCAGCAACAGAACTTGATCTTCGGAGTTTCTGTTTTTCTACTGTGTCTGTTTCCCTGACTTTTATTTTCACTTTTATTTCTGGTTCTTGGCTATGTTTGGTTCTGATTCTGGTTTGCACACAGTCAATGTGTTATTTCCCACAATAGGAGGATAGAGACCTATTCTTTTTCGGATATGACAGGGCAAAGGATCAGGCACATTAGTTTTTTGGCTTGTAGAAAAATAAGTCTTGCTTCTACTGGAGAGAAGAAAAGCCCTTTAAGATCTAGATCAGTGAGCATATTTTGTGTTTCCTTTAACTTGTAGCTGAAGTTGTAGACCTGAAGCCGTAAGCTCTCAGTGTGTATATATTTGTATATATTCCTTGTGTGAGCTTGAAACATTTTCCAACTTCTGAGAAGGGTATTAACAAATTAGATATAAATTTCTTAAAATGAAAGAGCTCTTTTTAAAATTAATTTGTAGATACTAATAGACTTACAGAAATCTAATATAAAGGGATGGACGTAAGAATCCCCAGGAAGTTTAAAGTGAATGTAGAGTACTTCAAATATGGTGGCCTTTTTGTTATTGATCTTTGTTTGTCTGCTTTGCTCACTGCAGAGACACTTAAGACATGTCAGTTAGAAACTGAGGTTCTATCTCTTGGAGTCTACAACTCTACAGCCCCGTGGACTTGGGGCCTGGAGGGAGGTAGCCTAGAAAACTTGTTCTCAGAGTGTTATTCCTGGACCTTCACCATCACTGTCATGTGGGGACTCACTAGAAATGCTAGTTCTCAGTCCAGAACCCAGATAAACAGATTCAGACACTTTGGGGGTTAGGCCCTAGAATCAGTGTTTTAAACATCCAGCTGTTTTCAATACACGTTATGACATTCCATCTTCCAGCTGTGGTTCCTGTGGTTGAGTTGTCTTTGTTTCTTGTGATTAATGAAAGTCTGCTTAAATCTGCAGGATTTTTGCACTGCAATTGCAAAATTGCATCAGTGCATGTTTATTTTTCTAATACTTTCAAAAATGTATAAAATGTCCAATTTTCTTTTTATCAAAGGAGTACTACACTATATTAAATGGGGTGGCCTTTTAAGGAAAAAACTCTTCTCACAGAAACTGTTAGCTCAGAAGCATTTTCATTTAAGAATCCAAATTTAAGTAATCAAAGTGAATTCTTGAAGAAATCACACTGGTTGATAATTTTGGTTTAAAAACAACTATATGTCTTTTAACCATTATACAGTGTAATACAAGCAAATTTAAAAAATAAAATTTGAGTTTCTCATGAAGATACTAGTTTACATCTGAACTTCTGAAATCTCCTGATAAGCTAATATTATTTCTGTATAATGTTTAAGATTTAGGAAAATGTAAACTTAAATTATAATTTTGACAAACTTCTCTAAGTCAACAGTAATTATGTTCTGTGGTGTGTTATAATTTCCAAAAGTTAACTTTAAGGCCTTGGACTAATATTAAATTGAGATAAAGGATAATCTTTGCAAACTTGAATAACTTCTGAGTAAGACAGAATACTTGGTCACCAAATACAGTTCTAACATATATATGATTTAATTTTATATGTCATGTAATAGAAAGGATATGTGTATTATGTGTATCCATGAGCTTTGCTGGTTTGCTAAAATACTTCTTTCTATATGACAGAAATTTCTCAATGTCTCTGTGAAACATAAGTTAGTTACTTGGGTTAAGTAATAATTAATATGGAGACTGAGACTATACTAAGAAAAACAGTGACCCAGACGTACAACCATGTATGCAAGGTAATGAATGGCATGTGTTCTTGTTTATTAATGGGAAAAGATTAATTTTGTACTTGAAGTAAAGTATCTAGGTTGTTCCAAAATGTGAAAGAGGATAATGAAGGGCAAATCTGGATGAATATTGAAAGCCTTAGAAGGTATGTGGAAAGGGAAATTAATTTGCCTTGGATTATAACTACAAATAATAGCCTAAAATATGCAGTGAAAAATTAAAAGTTTGCCAAAGCTGGCTCAGTTTTGATGGATTTATTCATAAGATTAAAAAAGGAAAGCTTATAAATCCATTAATGTCAAATATTTATTAATACAAAACCAGAATTTGGTTTTCTGTTAAAATAACAAACTGGTCTTGGAGTATTGTCTGTTCTTAACAAGATATGGTAAAAAGGTTATTCTTCACTCTCTGAATAATCTGCACAGATATCAGATGTCATACCTCACTAGAATCTTGGACTTTGTTCTGACTCTGTCATATCCTTTAATTTTTTTGGGGGGGAGGTAATCAGGTTTATTAATTAATTAATTAATTATTTGTTTTTAATGGTGGTACTGGGGAATGCACCCAGCACCTCGTACATGCTAGGCATGTACTCTACCACTGAGCAGTAACCCCCCAACCCTTAAATTTGTTTTTAAACAAACAACAAAAATGCCTTTAAAAAGTTACAGTTCTTTAAAAAAACTGAGTTACCACCGTCTATATTAATTTAAAACATTATATTGTTACTTTAACTAAGTTGTTATTCATTATTCTCAGATACCTAAGTTCGTATCTTAATCAAGAATGAAGTCTCTGATAACTCTTGTGATGCTGGTAAGTTCAGAGTACTCATTATGAAACAGATGATTTGGTTCAGACTGTGGTATAAGACCAAAAACTCAATATTATGTGCAGCCTTAACATTTGGTAAAATTGGGATGGTCCTGAATGGCCCACCTGCAAGTTCTCTTCCCCACTTTGCTCCTGTGGATAAAGTCCCCTAGTCAAAAAATCCTCCTCATCAAAGGGACTAAGTACAGTTTCTCCTTATTCCTGAGTAGCAGGTTTTCGTTCCCTGACAGCCTTGGAATTATTCAAACAAGAAAATCACATGTTCCTGTGGGAACTCCACTCTATGATACTACAAAGTCTGCCTCCCACTGCCCCGGTTGTTCACACTGTTTCTGAGTGCAACCTCCAGGTTGCCCTGTATGGCATTCAGTGTCCTCTTCCTCTGAGGAATCCTCTGTCTCACCAACAGGATGAATAGAAAGTGATTAAAATACAGATGCTAGAGGCAAGAAGTTCCACACAGTGGCTCAAGTGATTTGTGTGGTAGGTTAGCGGTTTCGTGCATTGTAGGAGTCCAGGTGGTAGTTGAGGGTGGGGTTGGGTGGAGGATGACATGTCCTAAGAGCCAGAGGGCTAGGCAAAGATAACAAGGTCTCTCCCTTGGCAATATCTCTTCTCTCAAAAATGCTTATGGTCCATTCACTCCCTTACTTTGTTCAAATTTCTGCTCAAAAAGCACATCAGAGGGCTTCCCCTTACAATCCAACTTAAAACAGCACCTCTTACCCTGTCTTTCTCTATTCTTTTATTCTGCTTTATTTTTATTCTAAGCATATTCCAGACATTAAGCTTTATTTGTTTCTTAACATTAGAAAACAAGCTTTCTGAGAGGGAAACTTGTTTTGTTCACCACAGTGACTCTAGTGCCTAAAGCAGCCCCCGATACACTGCAGATGCATAATAAATATTCCTCGAGGACCAAGGTTTCCTTACTGACTCAGGGTCTGAAGAAGCCTACATCTGCATATGGAGAGAATCAGTGCCCCTGCCTGTGATGAAGAAGAGAAAGCTACATCAAAGAACACTTTCAATAACAGATAACTATGAAAAAGTGTTCTGAGGTTATAGTGTAAAGGAGTCTCAATGCTTAAGAAAATAAGAAAGATAAGCAAACTCCTCTTTGAATATGCCAATAAGAAGGATGTAGGGGCTAGCTGACTAAGAATGTGGAGGGAAAAGGGCCATTTTACCTATGAAAGCTTATGAGGTGAGGATAAATTACAAAGGGGAAAAAAGCTAGTGATCGTGTTATAAAATTGATTCAGATAAAGAGAAGCCTACAAATGAGTCAACAAATTTACTGTAGAGGATGATCAGGGAAGCACACGATGGAATAAGGAAATAATCACAAGAGAAAAGGGAAAGAAGTTTTAAAATGGGAGTATGTTTGGCTTAATAAACAGGTAATTAATTAATCCACTTAATATTTGAAAATAACACTTTGTTAGGACCCCAAACATGATAATGAAATAACTTCCAAAATAATATGTTCAAAAATATATGCTGAAAACCAGTCCCTCATCATCTTTAAGAATATAAAAACCATCACCTGTTAGTTGTTAGAACAATTTTATATTGAAAGACATTTTGTTTGTCACTCAATGAAACTGAACAAACTCCAATTTTCATCTTTAAAAAAATTGTAATTTTGAGAGGCTACGATGCACTTAGACTGCAGGGCTTTTAACTTACTGTAGGCTCTATGTAGGGGGTAGGTCCCTCATTAGTATGTTACACTGCTGATTCTGGAGGAGGAGCAGATGTGGGGCATTGACTCAACCTCATGTATACCTGAGGAGAGCCGATCTGACAACTGGAAGAACTCAGGCTGAACAGTAAAAAGTGAGAGATTTGGTTTATGATCTTCATATAAGAGCTTCATTTATATCCACAGGTGCCTATTTTTTTTTTTAAATAACAGGAGTCACATTTTAAATTGCAATGTCCTCATCTCCATAATCCCCCAACTTTCCCTCAGTCTTCTAAGCAACTGTCCACACAGGTTTAATTTTGAACAGGTATAAAATACACTTGTCTCTAAGGTTTGTTTTAATTTTTAGTGAGGTCAAATATATAGTGGAAGATACTGATTTAAATGTACATTTAACAAGAATCTGATACATGTATATACCCATACAACCAACACCTAATCAAGTATAGAACATTAAAGTCATCTCAGAACATTTCCTCATACTCCCTACCAGTTACTTCCCATCCACCACAGGCATCCACTTCCCTGATTTCCATCATCACAGGTCAGTTTTGCCTGTTCTTGAACTTAAAATTAAAAAACAAAAATAGTAAGAAGTCTTTGGTCATTGGCTTCTTTTGCTCAATGTGTTTTTGAGATGAATGCATATTAGTAATACAGTTCTAACATTCTTTTATATTGCCAAGTAGTGTTCTACTGCATCCTTTCTCCTCTTGATGCAATAATGGGCATTTATATTATTTCCAGTTTTGGCTATTGTGAATGAAACTGCTATAAACATTCTTGTACCTTTTTTTGAATATATGCTTTCATTTTTCTTGGATAAATACTTAGGAGTAGTATAACTTGGTGATAGTGAAGTTATAGGATTAACTTTGTAAGAAACGTCCACATTGTTTTACAAAGTAGCTATACCATTTTATACTCCCTCGAGCAATATATGACAGTTTCAGTTGCTCTACATTCTAGGCAACATTTGATATGTCCAGTCTTTTTAATTTTAGCCATTCTAATAGGTGTGCAGTAGTATCTACTGTGGATATCTTTTAACATACCAAACTGTCACAATGCTCTACACATTTACCCAAGAGAGATGAACACATATGTCCACACAAAGATTTGTACAAGGATGTATATAGCAGCTTTATTCATAATAGCCAAAATCTGGAAACAGCCCATGTGTCTCTCAACATGAGAATGGCTAAACAAACTGTGGTATATTCATACATGGGAGTACTATTCTGTAATAAAAAGAATGATGTACTAATGAATACAATAGCATGGATGGTTCTCAAAAACATTATGTTAAATGACAGAAGCTATAAGAGTAATAATGGAATATTGTATAAATGAAATACTGCATGATTCCATTTATACGAAGTTCTACAAAAGAAAAAATTAATTTATGATGAAAAAATCTAAACAGTGATTACCTCTGAGGGAAGGCAGGAGTAGTGACTGACTGGGAAGAGGCATGAGAGAATTTTCTGGGGTGATGGTAATGTTTCATATCTTGATACGAGTTTGGGTTATACCGGTATATAAACTTGTCATAACTCATCAAATGGAATGTTTACGACTTACGCATTAATTGTATGTGACTTTTACCCCCAAAATGTACATAAATGTTAAATTCTCATTAACTACATGCATGCTAAAGTGTTTAGGAACGAAATATTATAATGCATGCAAATAAATTTAAAATACATTAAAAAATAAGATGAATTGGTAAATGAACAGAAATTGTTAAATGAATAGAAATGTGATAAAACAAACCTAGCAAAATGTTAACTGTAGAATCTAGGTGATGGATGTATGGTGTTCACTCTTTATTTCAACTTTTAGTATGTTTCAAAAATTTCATAATAATATTTTGGTGAAAAATAGAAGGAGAGGGGAGAGAGGATGAAGGTAGTATAAAAGTTGGTTATAACTATGTCTCTTAAAATGGAAAGTCAATAGATACTTCCAGTCAATAAATCAATATGAGAAGGAAACTGCTGTGCTTTATTATAAGCCGAGGTTGGTTTTTAAAACCGTATGTACAATTCTTTAGCTTAAACACAACTGAATTCAAAAAAAGAATTTTTTAAAACCACCAAATTGTCAATTAGAGATTGTACTTCCACTAATAATGTGAGTCCCTATATTCCTACATCTTTACTAATAATGGATAATATCTATCTTCTCTAAATTTGCTATGTGAAAAACATTTCCATTTTCTTAATTATAGATGATGTTGAACATCTTTTCATACATTAAAAAGTTATTTGTATCATGTTTTTTATAAACTGCTCTTTCACACCCAATGCCCATTTTTCTACTGGGCTGTTGTCTACTCTTGTTACTGATCAGTAAAAGTGCATTTTGTATGTCTGGCTATCATCTATCTCAGCCCTTTTCCTACCATATGTTACATGTTTTTTATCCATTTATCATTTGTCTGGGCGTCATATGCAACATTTTTGGGGAGGGAGCAGAAATTCTTAATTTTTATACATTAAAAGCTATTAATCTTTTCTTTTGTGACTTATGAGTTTGTATCGTAAAAGGTTTTTCCTATTCCAAGAGTACAAAAAAATTCTCCCATATTTTCCCTTGTATTACTTTTGTGGTTTCAATGAATTATTTTCTTAAGCTAAAAATGTGCCTAATGGTGAGTATAGGGAAAAGAGCACCCACATAAACAATTACTAGGACTAGAAATTGCTACAAACATTTAAGAAATTAATATGACTGCATATATTATAAAATTTAAGACATATGTACCACATGGCCTAACAATTCTACTCCTAGGAACAATCTACCCTACAGAAATAAGAGCATGAGTATGTAAAGATAAACCAGTATGTTCACTGAAGCTCTCCTGCCAAAGAAGAAACAACTAACACACCATCAATACAGGAATGGTTAAGTAAACTGTGATGCAGCCATACTATGGCATATCCTTAGCCAAGATCTATATGTTGACTTGGAAAGCTAGCAGTAAATCAAGGACAAGTGAAAAGAGCAAGCTGCAGAATAAAAAATGGTCATGGCATAAAACCATGCGTGCATGTGAATGCTTATGTAAGTATATGAAAACATTAGGAAGGGCACACACCAAACTATCAGTGCTAGTTCCCTTAGTGGAGTAGGAATGGTAGTGCTACAAAATTACATTTCTTCTGAAATTTAAAATAAACAAAACACTATTTTTAATAATAATAACAGTAAGCCAATAAAAATACAGATGCTTAGGGCCTGCCCCAGCAAGACTGATTTAAAAAAAAAAAATTGGAAGAATGGAGTTTTTAGTAGGTAAAGAGCAAATGGACAATTAAACTTCCAGATCACAATGTCTGTGTCTGCTGAGGACGACATTTCTTCTAAACAGTCAGCTCATCTATGAACGAATGAGATCCTTATTTGATGACCTGTTCCAACTGCAAAGGAGGTTTGGAATTAGTCTATAGCTCTAAACCTGGTTTGAATTTTTACGAAACTATTTGCAGAACGTTAGCCTTCTCTTACCCATTTTCCTAGTAGAGATTCTTAGCTGGTCTTCCTCCAGTGAAACTTCCTTAATTTTATGCAAAATTTTATACAGTACATTTTAATGGAGAGAGAATTCACTGCTTTACTCATAGCCTCCAAACCCTGCCTTCCCCATCAAAACAAATGTAAAGAAATACAATCATGTAAAAATTCAGAAACTTGTGAATCTAATTCACAGTATTTGTGCCAGTTTGGGCACATCTTTTATTTTCAGTGTCAATTCATTGGGCTTTATGTTGTCAACAAAAAAATGATATGTAATATATGCTTTTTCTCTCTAAATTCTACTTTATCTGATATAAATTATTGCTACCTCTTGCTTTATTCAAGTCTGATAAATACATCTTTCTAATTTGGGGCTAATTTTTGCCTTCTACTATTTTGTGTTAGATCTTATACCTCATTTTTAATTCTGTAAGTACTTATATTTCAAGAACACTATTAAAATAACATTTACACAATAATATTAAGACAATATTTACACAATAATATGAAGACAATATTTATCTACTTATTCTAATCTGAAACAAAGGAAGGTATTTAGTACTTTCCCTTCTCTTCTTCTCTTTCCCATTCTTTATTAATCTTTCCTCCCTCTTTTCTCTATTATGTTTTACTGTACAGTTTAATAAATTAGTTATAACTTTTCTTGTTACAGTGTGACTGCAGGCAATTACCTAGGGTAGATGCCTTCAAAGAAGTAGTAGGAAGAAAGCAAATAGCAGATAAAACAGATGTTGATATGGAACTACCTGAGTTTCAACTGAAGATTCAAGACAATAGATAATACATTCCAAAATGAGTGTGGTTTCCGTAGTGCAGTGGTTATCACGTCTGCCTGACAAAATGAGGTAACCATCACTCCAGACTTATAGAGAATGTGATCAACCCCCCCTGCAAACTTTAGCTCTAGCACAACAAAACAAGACCAAAGAAAGGTTGGAGAAGGTAAGAGAAGAGATGGAGATTATGAGTGAATTTTTGGAAAAAAGCTTCTTTTCCCTAAGTATCTTGACCTAGGGAAAGAAGTTTTAACAAGACTACTTGAAGAGCTTAAGATATGTCTTCTAGAGCTTGACAGTCACAGGAGACTGGTGTTTGACTCATGTCTGAGAAATCCTGAGAAAGAGTACAGGACTTCTTGGTTAGTTCCTCTGATGGCAGAGTGAAATGGGTGATGACTGCACTGCACTAGGACTGGCTTGCACTCCAAGAGTTTCTTGTGGTAAAGAATGCAAACCTTCCACAGAGCATTAGCTAGAGACAGTATGAAGGCTGTCTTAAATCCTATCCACGAAGGCCATCTGGAGGTGAGGTGACCACAGCAGAAAGAAGTATCAGTGCATATCCAGTGAGGGACTGGACAAGGTGAGTATTCACAAGGGATACATTGGTCTGTATCAAGAGAAGTAAAGATGAGATAATCTCAGGAATATGTGGTGGTAGGGTAGTAGGCTGCTTCTAAAATGGTTCCAAATAATCCTCATTTCCTGGTATTCATGACCTTGTATAATCCCCTCTTGAGAGTGGGCTGGATCTGGTTATTTACTTCTAATGAATGGAATATGGCAAAAGTGATGGGATGTTAAGTCTATCTTGCTGACTCCTGCCTTCTTGATTGCCTGCTCTGAAGAAGCTGGCTGCCATATCATGAGTTGCTCTATGGAGAAGCCCACAGAGCAAGAAACCCAGGGAGAGCTGTGGCCAACAGCTTATGAAGAAATAAGGCCTTCAGGCCAATAACTCATGAGAAACGAAATTCTGCCAACAACTACTGGAGGGAGCTTGGAAGCAAATCCATCCCTTAGTCAAGCCTTAAGATGACCATGATCTTGTGAGAGACATAGAGGCAGAGGGTCCAGGTAAGCCATGCCTAGATTCCTGATCCACAGAAATTGTGAAATAATAAATGTTTGTTTTAAGCCAGTAAGTTTTGAAGTAATTTGCTGTGTAGCAAAAGATAATTAATATAGGGTAGCTCTGAAGAAAGCACACACGAATTCATTAGCAAAAGAATCAGCTCTAAACAACTGTCCAGTCCAGACAGCATCAAAAACAGCTCATAACAGGTATTAACCCAATATGAACTTTCCTGCCACCTTCTCCCCTATTTCAACCCTAGAGGGCTGAAGACTGCTGGATGAGTAGTCAACATGTCAGGTTAGGTCAGAAAAATTAGTTAACCCCTCCTTCTCACTGTAGTAGGTCAACATTTAGGAGGTACAAGTTTCTTTGGAAGGGAGAAATTTTGGCTTTAAATAAATTTTGAAGTTTTAAATAATTACACAGAATTGACTCCACTAATAATTGAACTTAGTCTGCTTTTGTATTAGAACTGATTTGAGGACTTCTCATTAATAGAGAGTGATCAGAAAAGTTATAGGACCTCATCCAAGGGGATAGGAGCAATGCTAGCATCACAGAACGAGTTTGAACAGAGAGTAGAGGCAAAATAAAAGCTTCAAAAAAGCAAACTGAGGAAAGAAAGTAGTGAGAGCAGCTAAAGCACAGGGAGAAACAGCAGAAGTGGGGGGCAGGTCAACATGAGTACCATGTAATACATGAAGACAAAAGAAAATCTGCTAGGCTAGATCCAACATTTTGTAAATGGTAGTTTCCAAACCCACAGGTCTCCACAATGCTCTGAGAAGTTTGCATTATTAATGACTGTCAACACATCTGTTTCAATTTCAATTTAAAAAATCAATAAATACAACTGCAGTACTTTCTCCCCAAAACTGAACAGAATGAGGGCCTTTTTATACCTACTAAGCAAGTACGTGTAGCAATAGTAGATCAATGTGTTCATGATTCAGATATTCAGCTAGGTTTATCACTCAATTGAACACAGCTAGCTGCTTGTGGATTTGACCACTAATCTGTACTAATTTTTATTCTTACACATATTATTTAGTTTATACCCAAAACAAACTGTTGGTTAAGACAGCAAAAGGAACATGTATGTCGAAATAGAAGCTAGTGAGGAGCACAAAATGACAATAATCTTGTAAATTTAAATTTATTTCAAAACTATCTTCATTCTATTTGAAAACTGAATTTATCTGATCAATATCAAGATTCTCCATCTGAACCAGTATTGAAAGGAGAAAAAAATGGTGACAAGTATATCCCAATTTAGCATTTTATTTTAAAAACATTATTATAGTTAAGATTATCATTTTGGTGATTATCTTTTCATGTCTTTTATACATATGCACGTAATATTTTACAGAGATGGATTATGTCACAAAAACTGTTTTATCATGGTGAGCCTTTATCTTTTAAATGGGGACATGTGTTAGTTTATTGAGAGGTGAGTGAGTGGAGGTTTGCCTTTATAATTTCTCTCAGACCTACTTATCCACAGGTAATGATTACAGTCAGCCCTCTGTATCCACAGCTCCTCACCTGCTGATTTAACCAACTGTGGAATGAAAGATACTTGAGAAAAAAAATTTCAGAGAATTCCAAAAGGCGAAACTTGAATTTGCCACATACTGGTATCTGTTTATATAGCATTTACATTGTATTAGGTATTATAAATAAGCTAGAGAAGATTTAAAGTATACAGAAGGATGTGTGTAGGTTATATATAAGAGACATGGGAGTCCACAGATTTTGGGATCTGCAGGGGTCCTGGAACCAATCCTCCTGAGAAAACTGAGGGATGACTATTTATACCAAAGTATGCTCTTCTCCATGTTCATATACAAATATTTTGTACACATGCACCTAAAATGAACTGTATTTCATCAGATTCTCTGCATTATTAAATGTCCTTGAAGTCAACACTGGCATAGATTTAAATCATTTATTTTTAATGACTGCATAATAATCCAGTGATTGGATAACCTATAAATTTATTATAGGTTTTATTATAATTTATTCAACTTTTCCCTGAGGGATGGGTATTTACCTTATTTTTTAGTGTTTCTGCCCATTAAAAAGGCTAAAGTAAACATACTTAAGATTTTTTTGCACTGGTGCTTTGATTTCCAGGAGTGAGACTGTTGGATCATTGATTAGAGGTATTTTTCATTTTAATAGATACTGTCAGGCTACTTTCAAAAAAGGCTGTAATAATTCACATTTCCACCAAGGTATGAAAATGACCTCCCTTCCAATCTTTGACAACATTAGGTGTTACTGCTCTTTTAAATTTGCATTTCTCTGATTAATGGCAAGGTTAAGCATCTCCTCATAGGTTTATTGGCTATTAGAATATGCCCTTCAGTGAACTGCCTATTCATATTATTTTTGCATTTCTCTACAGGATTCGGTCTTTTCACTATTCATTTGTAATATATTAACCCAATATCTGTAATTTCCATTTCAAGTAATTTCTCTATTATATAATATGTCCACTGAAACATTTTCCTTTCTTGAGTTCCGGGACACTACATTCTCCTGATTTTTTTTTTTTTTTTCCTTTTCACCATCCACTTCTTTTCAATCTCTTCATAGCTCCTCTTCTCTACCTACACTTACTCCTTTGGTGATTTCATCCAATTCCAAGGGTGTGAATGCCATTGATATGTTGATGAGTCTCATATTTCTACCCCCAAACTTCAGACCTCCCTTTTGAGTGTCAGACTCACATACTTTAGAGTCTCATAGGCATTTCAAATTTAAGAAGTTTAAAAACAAACTCTTATCTCACCTTATCTTATGGCTCAACCTGTTTATCTTTCAGTATTCTTGATGTAGGTAAATGGCATCACCATCCAACCAGCGGCTCCTATTAGAAACTTGGAAGTCATTATTGATTTACTTCTCTCTCATGCAGATATATCTCATTGAACATTAAATCCTTTCAATTATACTCTCAAGATGTATCACCAAACTCATCATTTCTTTTTACATCCACTGCTGTCCCCTCCAGTCTACTCCACCATCATCTAATGCTTAAACTTCTACAAAAACCTCCTAATCGGGCCCTTTGTGTGCACCTCCCTACTCCCCACCTCTGCCATCAACAATCAATTTGTCAAATCCTAAACATAAGTCAGACCATGTTATTCTGCTCAAAATTCTCCAATGACTTACCATATTTAAAAAAATTTCTACACTAATTGCTTAAACTATAAGACCCTACATGATTTGAATTTTGTCTACCTCCCTGAACTCATCTCCTGCCCCTTTACCCTAAGTCCCAGTGCATTCTCTATTGGCCTCATTTGCCTTCTTGCTCTTCCTTGAATATGCCAAGCTCATTCCAACTTTTACCCAAGAATTGTATGACTCCCTCCCATAGAACACTTGACTCTGCTCAAACGTCATATTTTCAGAACACCCTTCCTTGATTGTGTAGAAACACACACCCACAAAGCATCACATCATATGCCATCCTCTTTCCTTTCTTCGTCTTTTCCACAGCTCTTATGGTTATATCAAATCACAGATTGCTTTGCTTGCTTCTTATTCATCTGTCCCACTTTAAAACTTAAGCCTTATGAGGACAAAAAAAGTGTCCATTCTCATTCGCTACTAAATCCTTAGCACTCAGAACAGTGCCTGGCACATAGCAGGAATTCAATAATTTTT
This sequence comes from Camelus ferus, assembly GCF_009834535.1. Lineage (NCBI taxonomy): Eukaryota > Metazoa > Chordata > Mammalia > Artiodactyla > Camelidae > Camelus > Camelus ferus. Next base: position 9,854,955 of record NC_045722.1, on the reverse strand, counting down.
TTTTCCAAAATGAATAAATGTTGTTTTATTATTTTTTGATACTGATCATTGCAAAGCTAGCCTAGCCTAATTACACTGAAGGCAGTCAATATGTAGCTGTAGTTCATTCATTTTTAATTTAATGAATTTAGTATTTTTATGTCAATATACCACAATTTAATTTTCCATTCTCTGTCAAAGGACATCTGGGTTATTTCTAGTTTTTTTGCTATTATGAATCACATTGGGGTGAATATCTTGTACACATCTTCTAGTACACGTGTGAGTTTCTCTAGGATTAGAGATGTTGAGTCAGAAAGTGCGCAAAATTCAACTTCACAATATAAAGCTAAATTTTTTTCCAAAGTGGTTGACCAGTTTATACTCTTTCAGTGGTACATAAGATTTTCTGTTGATCCATATCCTCTCCAGCATATGATATTGGAAAATCTCTTAATTTTTGGCAATCCCATTGTGATCTTATAATTTGTATTTCCCTAATTACTAATCAGGTTGAGCAACTTTTTTTATATTTATAGGCCTAATGCATTTCTTCTATGAAATGCTGTTCATGCCCTTTTGCCCATTTTTCTATCTAGCTGTTTGTCTTTTACTCAATTCATTCTGCATACTAAAGCATTGTTGGCTCTCTGTGTAGCAAGCATCTTCCTTCAGGTTGTGGCTTACATTTTCAAGTTCATTAAAGAATTTTTTTTATTGAACAGAAGCACTTGATTTTAATGTACAAAAATTTATCAATCTTTCCTTCCATGGCTAGTTCTTTCTGTGTCTTGAGAGGAAATTCTTCCCTATTCCAGGGACATAATGTATTCTCTTTATATGCCCTGAAACTTTTCAAACTTTCATCTATGTTCAATGATTTTTGTATATAGTGTGAAACAGGGATCTAATTTCATATGTATACTACATAGTTAACTCATATGGATAACTAATCATGCTGGCATTGTTTAAAAATACTCTCTCTGTATTCCCCCTCCCCCACCTGCAATGCCATCCTTGTCACATAGCATGGTTGCATACATCTGTGGACGAGTTCCTGAGTAAACTTTCTGTTCTATTGGTCAATATATCTCTCCCTGAGCCAAACATTGTCTTAACTATTAATTACTATTTGAACAATTTTACATTTTGATATCTGATAGGGCATGTCCTATCATATTATTGTTCAGAGATGTCTTGTCTTGGTTATCTGCCATTCCATATACATTTTAAAGGACAACAACAAAAAGAACATAATTTAAAAGCATACACTCATTATAATAGCAACAAAAAGTATAAGATACCTAAGAATGTATCTAATAGATGTACAGATTATAAAACAATTTTTAAACATTTTAAAAAGCCCAAATAAATAAATAGACCACATCCATTGACTAGAAACCTGAATATCTTAAGATGTCAGTTCTTCCCATATTAATCCATAGATATACTTCAAATCCAATCAAAATCCCAACACAGTTATTGTGAATCTTGACAAGCTAATATACTGTTTGCTCCCTACTTCCTTTCACTTGGAAGCATACAGAATTATAAAGTTAATATAAGATATAAAGCTTTAACCAAAATATGTCTTGGAACCCAAAATGTGATGAGCCTTATCTATTTTCAATGTTAGGTCTTTTTAAAATTAAAGTCCAGAATATTTCCTTTATTGTACTTCTGAGAATTAATTTTGAACTATTTGTCCTGTCTTTCAGAGTTCATGTTATTAGCAAGCTGACCTTCTGAAATTGATGCTTAATTATCATCTCTTCCTTCATAAGTCTCTAAGCACTTTTGCTGTCTAGATACATTCTTCAAAGTCTATTTTCTATTTGATGAATTTACTGGTTCTACTTGTTATGTTAAGTGTTTGTATATTCTCTACTCTGGCCATTCTTATTTAATAGACTCACTGTTCACTTCCTAATGTTTTTCACTGAGAAAAAAAAAAAATTGAAGAACACAGATGTGATACAGTACCTTAAAGGAGAGTCTTGGACAATCATAAGGCATAGCATAAAAGGACTTTTAAAAAGCCAGTAGGAGAGCGAAGAAACAGCATAAACGCTGAAAAAAAGTAAATACTTTTTGCATACTTGCAAATTTAGGATAGTCACAATTACCCTGAAAGGCTCTGAAAACAGGGACCCCCTAGACTGCTGACATCAAACAAAAGGCAAAGTCACAGAATCAAAGTAAAAGTATGATAATCCATTAAGTGCCTCAAAAATTTAACCTCTAGCAGCATTAATAATATTCTAACAATTTAGAACCACCTGCTAAATGCATCCAGTTGTAATTTATCTAAGGATAAAGATGTGAAAATAGTTTTGTCTTTCTGCCAAAAGCACTATTCTAAAAAAAAAAGGCAAAAAACAAAACCAAAAATTTTTTATGAATATGTGTTCCTGACAGGGTTGCTAAACAAATATTTAATAATAGAAAGTAGACAGTAGGAAGAAAATACCAAAAATTCCATAGGATAGTTCTCTCAGAGATTCCCTCCTTCAGTTTACGTCTTAGGGATGAAGTTCATCACATGAAAATTTGAATAATTCTAGGTATAAAACAAAATTAAGCCATAGTTCGTCTTGAAGTCTGCCTGTTTTTGACAAATAAAGGTGGTAGCTTAGCCAAACTATCTTGTCTGCCTCATCTGTGCAAAAACTCACTTAAACATCTAAATAACCACTCACAGGCATTTTCTGAACACTGTCTCATTTTCCTTGTTCTCAACTGTACCCAACTGTCTCATATAAGGCTAGGCCTGGGAAACTTGTGACATGTCTTCAGTCTTACCTTTTCATCTTTCAATAACTTCCTCCCTTGTTCTACTCCACGTATTTGATAAGATCACAATGATCCCAGCACCTCATATTTCACTGCTCTTGCCTTCCCCACATATGCTGCACATAGATGTCCATTAAAACTCACTGTCCCAGGAGTATCTGTCAGAGTCTTGTTCTTTGTTTATTTTTAAATAAATTACAATATGCATAATAATCAATAGAGTGAAAAGGCAGTCCACACAACAGGAAAAATATTTGTAATCATGTATCTGATAAGGAGTTATTAATATTTAGGATAAAAGAACTCTTAGAACTCAATAACCAAAAAACCCCAAATAACTCAATTAAAAAATGGACAAAGGAGTTGAAGAAATATTTCTCCAAAGAAGATATACAAATGGTCAACAAAGCACATGAAACCATTCTCAACATGACTAATCACTCAAGTAATGCAAATCAAAACCACAATGAGATATCACTTCATATACATTAGGATGACTACTATTAAAAAAAAAAAACCCAGAAAACAAGTTCTGTTAAAGATATGGAAAAACTGGAACCCGTGTACACTGTTGGTGGGAATGTAAAATGGTGCAGTCTCTATGGAAAACAGTACGGTGTTTCCTAAAAAATAAAAAATAGACTTGTCATATGATCCAGCAATTCTACTTCTGGGTATACACCCAAAAGAATTAAAGGCAAGGTCTCAAAGATATAGGTGTACCCACATGTTTATAGCAGTATTATTCACAATAGCTGAACGATGGAAGCACTCCAGGTTTTCATCAATGGATAAAGAAACAAAATGTGGGATATACATACAAAAGAATATTATTCAGCCTTAAAAAGGAAGAAATTGGAAAACATGATACAATATGGTTAAACTCTGAGGACAGTATGCTAAGTGAAATAATCCAGTCATAAAAAAGACATATGCTGTATGATTCCACTTATATGAGGTACCCAGAGAAGTCAAATTCATAAGAGATAGAAAGTAAGGTGTTTGACAAAGTTTGGGGGTAGAGGAGAAACCTGAGTTATCGTTTAATGGGTACAGAGTTTCAGTTCTGCAATATGAAAAAGTTCTGAAGATGGATGATGGTGATGGTTGCAAAACAATGTGAATGAATGTACTTAATACCACTGAATTGTACACTTAAAAACAGTAAATTATGTTATGTGTATTCTAACACAATTAAAAAAAAATTACAGCCAGTACATAATTAGCTCATCCCAAGACTAGTTTAAACCCTTTTCTTATCTGAGCCTTAAATTTTCTAAATTAAATAAGAGTTTCTGTCTAATTGTCAAAATGGTTAGAGTGAATTCTGTATTTTCATTCACTTATCCCTCTCATCCTACGCAGGTGACTAACGAGGGCAATGGGTTGTACTGCAGTTCTTTCTACTAACTTGCCTCTGTTAACTCTGAGTAAGTCACTTTGTCAAAAAGATTATTAAATAAAGTATTTTAGTCTTCTCATCAATCCCCCCCAAATAACAACAACACTGGAAGTCATCTTAAATCTTATGTCTCAGATGTACTTAACTTTTCATTAAAAAGACTTCAAAATTGTCTGCAGGGAGGGAAGAAGCAATAACACAATATGTAAAGGAAGGTCCATTCAAGATGCTGTGTTATCTCTCAATAATGAGTTAAACTATACAAATCCTATGACAAATAATAAGACAGCAAATAGACAGTTTTAAAAACTACATTTCAATGACCTACAACCAAAAAAGGGCTGAAACTCAGCCTTTCTGGAAATGGAAATGCCAAGGAAAATGCCAATAAATGAAATGCTCATAAAAAATGTCTCCATCTATTCTCTTTTTCATGTTCTTTCTGAGATGGACAATTTTAGTTACTTTTTGTTCATTTAGTCTAGCTCCCTTGTTGATAGGAAAATTTTGTCATCACTTTCTACATACATCTCGCTTTTATTCTTTTCCTTTGTGCATTTATGCTTCGGTTCCTTAACCTACCTCAAGTACTCTAAAGGTAAGGACCTGTCTCACTCTTTGACATAAATTGTAGCAATTTTTTTTTCAAACAGCTCCTAGAGTAATGGAAATAAAAGCAAAAATAAAGAAATGGGACCTAATTAAACTTAAAAGCTTTTGTACAGCAAAGGAAGGCATAAACAAACAAAAAGACAACCTACAGAATGGGAGAAAATACTTGTAAATGACGCACCCAACAAGGGACTAATTCTTAAAATATATAAACAGTTCATACAGCTTAATATCAAAAAACCAAACAATCCAATCAAAAAATGGGCAGAAGACCTAAATAGACATTTCTCCAAAGAAGACATCCACATGGCCAGCAGGCACATGAAAAGATGCTCAATACTGGTAATTATTAGAGAAACGTAAATCAAAATGACAATGAGGTATCATTTTATACCAGTCAGAATGGCCATCATCAAAAAGTCTACAAGGAATACATGCTGGAGCGAGTGTGTAGAAAAGGGAACTCTCCTACACTGTTGGTGGGAATGTAAAAGAGTAAGAGTTTTGGTAAGAAAATACCAATTAGGCTGACACATCTTTGGCAAATATAATTAAATGCAAAACTTCTTTAAACTATATAAAATTAGTAGTGAAATATAACTATAGTGACTGAGACTTAAAAATTATAAGAGTGATACATATATATGTATGTATGTATGTATATATATATATATATATATATATATATATATATATATACACTAGAAGGTTTACTATATCATGAAATAGACACTTTTCTAAGGAAATAACAATGGCCCAAATTGATTCAAGAAGTGTAGAACATATGAATAAACCAATAACCATGAAATTAATTTAAAAGATGCCTGAAAAAAACACTCAAAAACTTTCCAGGCCTGAAGTGGTTTTAAGGTTTGATCACAATGTAATGAAATTAGCCATCACTATTAGGAAATTTGGGGAATTCACCAATATGTAGAAATTAGACAGCATGCTCTTAAATAACCAACTGGCAAAGAAGAAATCACAAGGAAAATTTTAAAATACTTGTAGATGAATGAAAACATAATATACCTTATGGGATGCAGTGAAAACAGTGCTTACAAATACATAGCTGTGTACATCTATAATAAAAAAGAAGATCACAAATCAATAACCTAAACTTCCACCTTAAGAAACTGGAAAAAGAATTGCAAACTAACTCAAAGCAACTAGAAGGAAAAAAAAGATCAGAGTGGAAATAAAAAAAAGAATAGAAAAATATAGGAAATCAATTAAACCAAAAGTTAGTTCTTTGAAAAGAGCAATGAAATTGACAAATCTTCAGCAAGACTCACTAAGAAAAATAGAGAAGAGTCAAATGACTAAAATCAGAAACAAAAAGAAGAGACCACCACTGCTAATCTTACAGAAATAAAAAAGACTATCAGGGAATAGAATGGACAACTGTATATAAACAAATTAGATAACCTGGACAAAATGAACAAATTCCTAGAAAGGCACAAGCTACTAAAACCCATTGAAGAAGAAACAGAAAATTTGAGTATAGCTATAATAAGAGATTGAATTAATAATAAAAATTACCACAAGTAATAAAAAAACTACCACAAGAATCTACAAAAGCCAAACTTATAGAAACTTATATAGTAGAATGATGGTTGCCAGAGGCTAAAGGGTGGGGGAAATAGGGAGATGTTGGTCAAAGGATATAAGCTTCCAGGTACAAGATGAATACGTTTTGGCAATTTAACGTACATCATGGTAATTACAGTAAACAATACTGTGTATATACTTGAAAGCTGTTGAGTAAATCTTAAATGTTCTTACTACAAAAAGAAATGGTAATTATGGAAGGTGATTGACGTGTTAACTAACCCTATTGGTTTATAATATGTAAGGGTATCAAATCACCACATTGTACATCTCAAATTTACACAATGTTTTATGTCAGTTATATCTCAATAAAGCTGTTTTAAAAAAACTACTCACAAAGAAAAGCTCAGGACCAGATGGCTTCACTGGTGAATCCTACCAAGAATTTAAAGAAGACTTAATACCAATCCTTCACAAACTCTTCCAAAAAACAGATGAGGAGGGAACACTCCCCAACTCATTTTTTGAGGCCAGTATTACTCTGATACAAGGATACCAGAAATTGACATGTCAAGAAAATAGAACTATAGATCATTATCACTGATGACTATAGATGCCAATATCTTCAACAAACATAGATCTTCAACTTATGATGGGGTTACATACTGATAAATCCATCATAAACTGAAATTAAATTACTGTTAAGTCAAAAAGGCATTTAATATACCTAACATACTGAACATCATAGCTTAGCCTAGCCTATCTTAAGCACGCTCAGAACACTTACTAGCATATAGTTAGGTACAGTAATCTAACACAAAGCCTATTTTATAATAAGATGTTGAACATCTCATGTAATTTACTGAATACCATTCTGAAAGTGAAAAGCAGAACGGCTGAATGGGTACAGAATGGTTCTAAGTGTACTGGTTGTTCACCCTCATGACAGTGTAGCTGACTGGGAGCCATGACTCACTGCTGCTGCTGCGCAGCATCACAAGAGAGTATCTTACTGCATATCACTAGCACGGGGAAAGATCAAAACTCAAAGTATGGTTTCTATTAAACATGTATCACTTTTGTGCCATTATAAAGTTAAAAAATTGTAAGTTCAACCATCGCATGTCAAGGACCACCTGTGCTAGCTAACAGAATCTAACAACATATGAAAAGAATTATGCACCATGACCAAGAAGCTTTATCCCAGGAATGCAAGGCTGGTTTAACACATGAGTATAATACACCATATTAATACTACATGATTATCTCAATAGATCCAAGAAAAACATTTGACAAAATCCAACATCCTTCCATAATCCTTCTATTATAAAAACATTCAACAAAGTAGGAACAGAAGGAAACACCTTCAACCTGGTAAAGGGCATCTATGAAAAACCTACCACTAACATCATACTTAATGGTGAAAGACTGACAGTTTCCTGTATAAGATCAGGAACAAAAGAGGGATGTCCACTCTGACCACTTCTATCCAACATTGTACTGGAGGTTCTAGTCACAGCCATTAGGATTTATTGGGAATGTAAAATGGCACAGCAGCTTTGAAGAAGAGTCTGGGAATTTCTCAGTGGGTTGAACAAAGAGTTATCACATGACTCAGCAGTTCCATTCCTAAGTATATACCCAAGAGACTGAAAACATTAAATCCACATAAATATTGTACACATATGTTCATTGCAGCATTATTTATAACAAATGGCACAAAGTGGAAATGACCCAGATATCCATCAACTAATGAATGATTAAGCAAAATGTGGAACACCTACAGAAAGTTACTCAATCATTAAAAGGAATATAGTACTCATATATGCTACAACATGGATGAGCTTTGAAAACATTATGCTAAATTAAGGAAGCCAGACATAATAGGCCATATATTCCATGATTCCTTTACATTAAATATCCAGAATAAGCAAATTCATAGAGACAAAGTAGATTAGTGACTGCCATGAATTGGGGGTAAGGGTGGTTAGGGACTGATTGAGTAATAAAACTGGTTTCCTTTTGGGGTGATAAGATGTTTTAGAATTAGTAATGGTTGTACAACCTTGTGAATGTAATAAAAACCACTGAATTGTATAATTTAAAAGGGTAAATTTTATGTTGCCTGACTTATATCTCAACAAAAAATAAAGATAAATATAGTAGTCCCCTATTATCTGTAGAAATAAAATGACATCAATAAAATCCAAATTAATAATATTAAATTTAATGTCATATTGCTTTGCTGAAATTACATACTGTTTACAACATGGATATGCCTCAGGTTCTTTTGCATTTATCACTCCTACATTGCCCTGGGCTGTACGATGAATAAAATTTCACACTACTTTTCTCTATCAGAACTACCCCAGGCCTCCATTTATATAGCCCATCTTGACATCATTAAGTGATAAATGCGATGTTGGAGGAAAAGAAAAAGGAGCATCTAGGATAATCTGAGGACTTTGCTTTTTGGGTTAGCTTGATGAAATAGTAATCTTTAACTAAAACAGGAATACTTCGGTGGGGAAAGGTGCCTAGATTGGTTTTGATGATGAATTTGTAGTACCTGAGGGACAGCTAGATGGAGCTGTTTAGCAGGTAAATGGATGCATGGATTTGAAGCTTGCAATAGTGAGTCTAGACCTGAAACAGATTCAGAAGATAGTACCCTAGAGAATGATGGCTTGAAGTCAAAGAAGAACCTGTGAAGGTATGATCAGAGAAGTAGAAGAATCTTTCAAGAAAAGCAACACATGGGGGAAGCCAAGGGAAGAGAACTTTTTAAAAGCAGTATTGCTTTCCACAGAGGCAACAATTAGTATTGAAATGAGTCTTTCAATTGGCAGGTCATGCTGACTTCCGGGAGAGGGCTGAAAAAGAGACAGTAAGGTCAGTTATTTAAAGAGGCTTGGCTACCAAGGAAAGGAGAGAGAGCAGTGCCTGAAATGTAGGAGAGATGATTTTTTCTAGTCTGAAGAGAGTTAGTAGAGGGGAAGAGACTATGAGAACAAAACTTGGTTTAGGTCACTTCTCTACCCCTAGCAACTATTAGGGTACCTGAGACATAACAAACAAACAAAATCTGCAGAATGTTGAATGGAGAGAGGAAAAGGGTGAGGTCAAGCAAGAAGGGGATGATATTAGTAAGGAGGATGGGGAAGAGGTGATGGAGAGGAAATAAACATTTTCTGATCACCCATTAAACTTCAGCCTGTTTATGTTCAAAATCCTTGAAATAACCTGGAAAAGAAGGCATTACTGTTTCCATTTTATACTCTAACAAAGTGAAGAGATTAGATACCCAAGGTCATTCATCTGCTGAGGGACAGAGACAGTATGCACATACGGTTTCATCTACCCACAAAGCTCCTGCTCTTCCACTGCACCTTGAAAATGAACGTATGAAGTAAGAAAAAGACTTGCTCAATAATGAGCACAAAGAAGATGAGTTTCAAAAGGGCAGTATGAGTATCTACTAACATCTGAGGAGGATGGACAAGGAGCTACCCAGGGCAAGTAAAAGGAGTGATGAGTAATAGTGAGGACCTAACTGAAATTAATCCTGGAGCAGGTGGGAGCAGTTCAATGAATCATGTGGGTCTAATTTGGATAAGTAAGAAGTAAAGCCAGGAAGTAGCTGGATACCAAGAGAAAATGGAGAGGTCAAGGGCTTATTTTTTAGAGTTTACAATAATACTGAATGAGAAGCAATTTTAGAGGCACAAAGGAGTCGTCAATCACCGTCATCCCCATTTCACTTCAACAAACTTCAAATGCCCACTCTTGCTGGCTGCCCTATTTCTGTAATTTACTTTTATAACAACATAAAAACAAGGGACACATTTGTTCTGGGTTACCTGATCCCTTGTAGTTAAATAATCTTTGCCCTAGACGAGGAGCTTATTAAAAATGAACAATGGAGACCATCAAATTTCATAACTCTATCAAAGGCTTTATCCTCTCCCTGCCACCTCACATAGCACAAGATAGGGCCAGTAAACAACAGCAGGTACAAAAGGCTGAGCGGCAGAACCACCAGAGTTCTTGAATACCTGGCATAACACAAAGATTAACCTAATATTATCCCTTTGGTTCCTAAATATTTCCATTTAGTACAGTAGGGCTATTTTCCAATAGAATTGTACCTATTTTGTGGGAGTCAGTCAGCCAGATGAGAAATATAAACCTGTGCTTACTATAACTTTTCAGAAATATATCTTTTTCAGAAATTGAGGATTGTCTCTTCTGAGATTGCTGTATTTAATAATGGCAAGGAAATCTCTTTGATTGGACAGAAGTTACTGAAAAGGAAATACAGAACCATTAGAAATGTGTTAGTCCTATGACTTTCCATTCACCTCAGAGGGTACCACAAACCCACCCCACCTGTAAAGCTTCTGGACTTAACAAAAGCCCATCAACCCCAATCATAGCCTGATACCTCCATGGTCCTGACTCACAAACCCAGGAAAACCTGAGATCCTCAATATTATTAGCCAGGGAACACTAGGTAGTCAAACAGCGTATAAAACTGGATAGTTAGCAAATGAACAGAGCTTATTACTCTTAAGAAGCCATTATGTATAAAATTATAATTAACTTCAAGAAAGTTGTAGGTGTATCTGCAGTTCAAAGATTAGAAGGAAGATGAGAGTAGGAATATTTGATCCGTATACCTTTGGAGATCAAGGAAAATACTGGCTTGGATGGTTAAATGACCTACTATAACTTTCATTTCTTATGTTCATGTGACCTTCATGTAAGACCATGGCTACAGCAGAATATAAAGCTCAGGACTATTAACTCATCTCAAAAATCCAACTACTGTTCTATATAAACACATATACTTTGGCCTAACAGACTAGACCAGTGCTTTTCAAATTATAGGTAGTGATATTGACTTTGTGGGCTACAACCTAATTTTATACAAAATGAAATATAAAAATATCAGGATGCATCACATACAGTATGATTTGGTAAAAAAAAATTTTCTAGTATGTGTGTACAAAATTAATATTTATTTCTTACTGTTGGTTACAGTCTAAAAAAGTCTGAAAGCCACTAGACTAGACTGCATCAGAATTAATCAGCAACAATGACTCATTTCCAAGGTCTAAATACTTTTTCAAAATTATTGACTTAGTCCTCATGCAGCAGTCCAGTGAAGGAGATAAGAACAGTTATACCTTGTTTGAAAATAACTGGTCTCATTTTGAAAGTCAAACAGAAGTTCAGAGGGAATTAATTTTCAATCCATTCAACATATGCTAACTCTAGAAAAAATGAACCAAAAATTTATAATACTGATCCCTCTGAGTATGCATTTCCTCCAAAATTAAAGATGCCATTAGTATAAAAGTTCTACTCTGGTGACAAAAAAGGAAAAAGATCTAAATCCATGCATTTATTTTTTGACATTTTTCCTCACATAAAATTTTTTTAAATCTTCTGTGAAAGTCATTTTTATATTTGCTAACCACTACTGAACCTAACTGAACCTTATAACAACTCTGATCTTAAACATATTTTGATAGAAACTGAGAAGTTACTACTGTTATTAAGAATTTTCCAGTCTCCATGGAGACAAACATGTTACCACTGACTCTCGTACACTTTGAAAAGTACCTGCACTTTCAGGAAACCTTAAAGACTCTATAATTAGGCTTAGAGAATCCACTCAGAGCTTGAGTCCCAGTGATCAAGTGGGAAGAGTAGTTTATTCATAGACCCTTTTTGTATAGCAACACAGTCCAGTTTACTTGACCCTAAATCCTGAAGCTGTATGGAACCTCTAGAGATGACCCATCACACTCAGGAATCTGAAAGAGGTAACAATGGGAAGTCCCCACAACTCCCAGAACCTAGACCCAACTCACTATTATAAAGTCACAAGGATACTGCTGAAAGATACACTTGCCAAATTACAAAAGTATTTACTGAGACTTCACTAGGTTCCTAGTCTGGTGTTCCTAGGAGGTAATTATTAGGTACTTACTTAACAAATACTTCCTTCATGTATATTTTCACATTTGAGTACCAGGAAAAAAGAAGGGCGAGAGAACAGGAGTTATCACCCTCCCTGTTTTACAAAGAGGTTGTAATAAAAAGGACACCCAAACCTAACAAACCAAGACAGTTGTGGAATGAGGTGCTTGTCTTTTACCTCCTGGTCTAGTTGTCTTTCCCTGCGTGGCAGGAAATCCTGCTCAGAAATCTGGAGGATGTCATTCTGAAGGCTTGCACTCACTAATCATTAGATTATTTCATTCTTTTTACCTATGTGGCTGTGACCATACAAATGGTACTTACCTAACTACAGCAAATCCTTATCTAGGTAAGAAAATATAATAGAAAAATTCAATTACTACCTCTGTTTTAATCAGCTGAAAGATTACATATACAAATGTCAGTGAAAAACCGTACACAGGAAAATGCTGTTTTAGGGGTTGGGAATGCAGTAAACTGGCAAGAAGTTATACTGGCTAGTAGTAGTGCTTATGATTTAGCTTCTAGGCTCTACTGAACCAGTAACTCTCATTACCCTACCTGATGTTCAAAGCAGATGTGCTCCCTTACACATAAAGGCTCTGGAACCTGTAAGAAGTCAACACAATGCTACTCATTCACTGTTTATTTTAATGGATCTCTGCTTCCTCTAAATGCACACTATCTTATTTATTTTTATACTGCTTTGTGTCAAAGGGCTTTCAAACAGATACAGACTAGAGAAAGATAATAAATGTTATAATAATAAATGTCCTCTGACTTAAGATTGCCAGCTTCTCAGCGACTTGTGAGCTCTACACATATACATATATACAGTCTTCTTATATACTGCCAAAAACTACTTCAGTCCTTCATCTAATCTGATATCACATTTCTTATGTTCTTGTGGCATTCTTCATAGTCTAGGATTAAGACACTTAATAAATGTGTGACTTTAGGTGAATTTTTCAGCTAAGTCTTGGTTCTCTTATGGGGATTTCTACCCCACAGTAGTGTTATCATATAATTTATCCTAACTTGTAATCAAGACACAGATATGATACATGATTTGATATATGTCACATATGATACATACATTCTGCCTAACCTGTAACCAAATAAATTAATTCAATTAAATATTTGTGTTTATTGACAAAGATTTTTTAAATATATGAATCATCTGCTTTTAGTGAGTATGTGAGAAAACAAGTATTCTCTTATTCTGGTAGTGGGTAAGATAGTAAAAACTCTTCTGAAGGATAATGTAACAATATGTAAATCCAAAGCTTTAAAACAAGCACATGACCCTTGACTCAGAAATATAATTTCCAGAGACTTGTCCTAGGAAAATAACTAATGATTTAGGCAAAAAAATGTTTCTCAAAGTATTCTTTTATAGTATAAAACTGGAAATAAGGTAAATGTCCTATAATAGGAAGTAGTTATAATTGTAATACATTAAGTCTTAAAGGAAAAAAATGTCTCACTGAAAGCTAAGAATGGTGAAATTCAAACCATGAAGAAGCTTGGAGTATCAGTTTTCTTTTTCCCCACCTCATATAAAGCATGTGTTTTTTAAATTGAGGCATTAGACACAGTATAGTGCACAAATCCTAAAAGTGCAGCTTGACAAATTTTTACATATGTTCAAACCCAGATCAAGATACAGAACATTTCCAGTGCCTCCTCCCAGTCTGTAACCATACCACCACCTCCACCTATCACAAACTGATCATCACTGATCAGTTTGCCTGTTTTTGAACATTATGGAATCATACAGAATGTATTCTCTTGTGTCTGGCTTTTTTTTCACTCAACCCTGTATTTCTGACATTCATCCACATTTTTGTGGGCATCAGTAGTCTGATTCCTTTTATTGATGAGTAGTACTCCATTGTACAAATATACTACAAATCTGCTTATCCAGTGTCGTGTTGATGGACATCTGGGTTTTCAGTCTTCTGCTGTTATGGATAAAGCTGCTATGTATGAGCATTACTGTACAAGTCTTTGGTGGACATAAACACTCATTTCTCTTGGGTATATGCCTAGACAGACTGCTAAGTCACAAGGTAGGCATGTGTTTAACTACAGTAGATCAGGCCAGTTTTCTGAAGCGACTGTATCAATTTACTCTCCTATTAACAATGTTTGAGAGCTCCTCTATAAAGTTTTTAAAATGTAAAAAAGCTCTTTGGTTGAAACACAACAGTTTCAAGACTTCTGGGAGTTTTTTTTTGTATTGCTTTTTCTCTTTCTTTTAGAGCAGGGGTAACAAAGCAGTGTTCAAACCTCAGGGGATACACAAGATGATTTCACGGGGTGTGAGAAGAAAACAGTACAACCTATTTTAGTTTCATATTCTTTCACCTAAAGAGTAAATTTTACTAATATTTAATATATAAATTAACACTAACGTGCTTATTTAGATGGTTATATTTATTCACTTTGGGCATATTCTGATTTTCTGCCACTTGTGTTTACCTGGTTGAGAATTATGGAACATCTACTTCTAAATGAACTCTCAATAAATGGACAAGTAGCTAATGGAATCCTACCAAGGTAACACTAATAATGAAAGAAGCACATAAGCAAACAAGGATATGGCCGAGCTGATAGTTCTATAAAATCTCTTTAGAAGGTAAAAACTATGACCATCTAGTCAGATCTCACAAGAAGGAGGCAAAAAACATTTCCAAAAATTAGTACTTTTAAAAGTACAGACTTAATTTAATACTATTAATGATATTTTGCCAATAGGATTTTTATAACAAAGTATTATTTATATCTTCTGTCCTCCCTTTTAATTTTTTATATTTAGTTTATAATGTATACAATAGCACAAAGTACATGTATATATAAAAGTAAAATTACACATATTAGAGATGCATGCTCAAAATTTTTTTTACCAACAGAGTACACAATCAAAAGGCTTTAGGAGACTCTTGTTTTAGCATAAATTTTTTTTAGTACTAAGCTAGTTAATCCTTAGGTATAAATGAACTTCTAATTTTTAAAGTCTATACAACAAGTATACTCCATTAGAAACAGCCAGCTGCTATTTAATGTTAAAATAATATATCTGAACAGGGAGGAGGACAAGAATCAACTGGGAAGAGGCATAAAGGAACTTCTTGGGTATTGGTACTTTTCTGTAAGTCAGGAGGGGCTTGCATTATACCAGTGTATACTTTTGTTAAACTCACTGAATGGTACATTTAAGATGTGTTTCAGTCTATGTAAATTCTACCTCAAAAGGGAAAAAAAAGATCTATAAAAAATATTGACCTCTAGCTAATGATATGCATGCTGAAGTGTCTAGGAGTAAATTGTGATGGTTGCAACTTACTTTGAAATGCATTAAATTAAGATGGACTGCTGTATGGACAGAGGGATGGATATATGAACAAACAGGTGATAAAGCAAGTAGAGTTCAATGTTAAGTGTAGAATCTAGGCGGTAGATATATGGATATGGGTGTTCACTGTACAATTCTTTTAATTTTTCTATATGTTTGAAATTTTTCATGATAAAATATTGGACAAATAACAAATCTACTCAAGAGTCGAAAATTTTAAATAGTGTAGTGATACAGAAGAAAAGTTAGAAATTCAAAAAGGAAAAAAGGTAGGAACATTCAAGTGTCACTGCATAGTGCTTTTACATACACTAAATCTGTGAAGTGAGAACTGTCCCTATTTTGCAGACTAGTAAGCTGAAATTTAAGATTAGAGAACATCCCCGAAGTTACAGAGTGTGAAGCCCAGCCCCAAACTGAAACCAACCCGACCAAATTTACCAGCTGTCTGAATCCTCTTGGCTCACATTCCTCACAAGGGGATTTCTAAGAACAAACAAATGTCTCCTCTATAGCAGAGAATTCACTTCTCCATTCCACATGGACCAGCTCTGACTGGTAGAAAGCTCCTCCCCACAGTCTGAAGAAATCTGTCTCCCCCATGTTTTTCCTCTTACGTTTGATTCCTTGTGGCTGTGTAGAATTCCAACATGATCATCCTTCATATCAAGCAACAGTATTTGAAAGGTGAATTAAGTAGGATTTTTTTCCCAGTAAGTATTTTATAACATCATCATCTACAAACTTATAGCTAGATATAAAATGGGGATGTTTCATAGAATTGGGATAAAACTAAAACAAGAACATTAAAGCAGACAACTGTAACTAAGAGTAGGGACTGAAATATCTTTTCCTTCCTTTTCTAACCTGTATCTTTATTTGGAAATTGCAACATGCCACTCACTGTAAAATATTTTTAAAAAATTAAGAGATGTAGGTTCTTGCCTTGAGGAACTCATGTTAAATGTGAACATAGAATTTTCTTTCCTGAGTGTATGGTATCTTATCTAACAACCTAATTGGTTTTATTTCCTCATTTTTTCCCCATTTTGCCTTGGTTTGGAAATATGATCTCTAGGAATTTTATATACAATTAAAAGCACAAGTAGAACCCCTTCTGAGCTCTTTTTTAAAAAATAACTCAAATTTATTTATTTATTTATTTTTATGTTTAATTAAAATATAGTCAGTTTACAATGTTGTGTCAATTTCTGGTGTACAGCATAATGTTTCAGTCATACATATAGATACATATATTCCTTTTCATTATTGTAAGATTACTGTAAGATCTATAAGATTGAATGTAGTTACTGTAAGATTGAATGTAGTTCCCTGTGCTATACAGTAGAAGCCTGTTTATCTATTTTATTATACACAGTAGTTGGAATCTGCAAATCTCAGAACTTCCAATTTATCCCTTCCCACCCCTGCAGGACTTTTTTGTTTTAAAATTACTACAGGTGGCCAACCTATGAAAGCAACACAGTAATGAAATTTTAAGTCTATTTTCTTTGACTCTCAGGAGATATTTTTTCAAAGGTAAGATTAAAGAAAGCCACTGTGTTACCACTTTTCACTATGTATAAACATATGTGCCCTATAGCTGTTTACTTCCTACTTGACAAGTATATTCAAGGGATTCCCTAAAGGACTCCTAAAGTCACAAATCTTGTCCCTTTAAGCAGTATGGCACTACAGTATGAAAAATAACCCGTTATTCTACCATGAAAACTTTGCCTTATTTAAGAACATCCTACAGTTCAGATGTGGAGAAAAGTTATTTGCACAGCCTCATGGAATCTGAATAAGACTTGTGCCCCTTGAAATCGTTGGTTGTTAGTGTTGGAAGGAATCGGGAAATGATCATTTCATAGTTGTAGAAATGGGTATTCAGACAGCTGAGATGATTAGCCCATAACAGAGCCCAGACCAGATGCCAGGTCCCCCAATTCCTGACCCAGCGTTCTTTCCATTTTACAGTCATGACAAACTAAAAAAAAGTGATTATGTCCACCCATTACTTCAACTTCACTAAATTTCAGTCTGGCCACCCATGATGTCACTTCCTTTTGTGAATAGGTGTATTCTGAGGTGGGGAGAAGGGGGGTCTTGGTATATTCACTTGCACATAATACAACATTTTAGAGCTTGCACTCATATTTATGCCACTGTTTCCCATGTTCTATTTCTTAGGGATACCAATATAGTCTTCAAGATACTTTGACCCTCCTTTTCACTGTATTTTTTATTTCAAACAATTACCTGCCAACTATTATAAAATTAAAAGGGATTTATTCTAAAACACAAAGCACATATGCTAGCAAAGGGCCTAATAAAAATTTTAAATGTTATGTATTACACGCAGATGCTTTCTAGAGAAAGAACCCAGCGACAACCTTGCTACATAGAAGAAGAGAGCTATTGTGGACTGTTGTGGGAGGCCAAGGATAAGGTCTGGGATCCGACCTGAAACAAATATGGAGGTGAAAAGGCACGAGGAGCTTCCTGGACCCACCAGCCAGTGCCAGGCTGCAAGCTCCCGGCTATCTGGTGCTGATTTAAAAGAACCAAGGGCACCAGGGATGCACGTACCCCAGGACAATGATAGGGCAGGCAGAGTACCCAGAATCGCGCTCAGGGAAAACTCAACAAGTCTGGATGGCGAAGGATGCACCGAGAGAGGGATGAATGACTGCCAAGAGGCTCCTGCTGGCTCCGAATGACCACTACCCCTTTCCAGGATTTGCCGCCGCGGGCACCCGCCGGCTCGCGGACAGCCATTTGCACTACGCTCCCCTACGTGCCCCGACGTTCGCCCGGGACCCGCGGTGCCTACCAACGACCCTGCCCAGAGCGGTGCCTCCACCCCAGGCCCGCTTCCCGGCGGCGCGGGCTCCGGGTCACCACCCGCTTTCCGGGAGGAAGGCAGCGGCGGGCCTGCCGGGGCCAGAGCCGCCTTCGAAAGTGGGCGGAAGGATGGCCGCCCTCGCGGAGTGCGGGTGCGGCCCGGAACCCTCGCCTCCAGCGCGGCCCAGTCCTCTCTGCTCAGCGCCGCCTGCGCCCTTAGCCCCGGCCTCGGTCGGCCGCTCGCGGCGGGCTCCGAGCTCCGGGCTGAGGCGATGGGGAAAGGGGGCGGGCGCGCCATCATGAAGGGGAAAATGGTGGGCGGGCGGGCCCGCGCGCGGCCGCCGTACTCACCCGGGCCGGCCAGTGCGGGTAGCCCTTCATCTTGGCGAAGACCAGGTCGCCCGCCTTGTACTCGCGGGGCCGCGGACGCGCCATCCCGGCCGCTCCCCTTCCTGGTCGTCCTTGGGCGCCGCGAAGATGCCGGGAGGCCGCCCCCCCGCGGGCCGACGGACTGCGCCGCGCTCCCCGCGGGCCTCGAGCCGGGCTAGCGGGCAGACGAGCGGCCGCTCCGACGAGGGGAAGCGGCGAGGCGGCGGCAGAGGCGAGGGGTGGGCGGGGGGCGCAGCAGGCCCGGCAAATCACCGCCCGGCAGCGGGGGAGGGGAGTCCCCGGCCGCTCGGCTCTCGCCCGCGCCGAGGTCCCCGCCGCCGCCGCGCGCGCTGCTCACAGGCGCCGCGTCGCCTGCCTCATGCCGCCGCCGCCGCCGCCGCCGCCGGCCTCCTTCCCGGGCTCCCGGGCTCCCGGGCGCGGCGCGAGCGCCGGGCCTCGCGCCTCCTCCGAATTCCTCCTCGGGCAGCGACCGCAAACACGATCTTATTATTGTTCTCGCGCGCGCTCAGCATCCCCCCCGCCCCGCTTCCCGCTCCCCTCCCCTCCCCTTCCGCGCCGGCCGGTTAATTCCTAGGTACACGGCCGGCTTTCGCGGAGAAACCGAGCGCGCCAGCCCGGCTGCTCGGCGGGCTGGCGGGCTGGCGGGCGGTGGGTGCGTCCTCCCCCAGCACCGAAGCCCGAGCCGGGCGGGCGGGAGCGCCTACTCCGGAGGCCGCCCGCCGCCCGCTCTCTTTTGTTCTTGGCCCGGAGCTGCCAGCCGCAGCCCAGCCAATCACCACCTGGCCGCCCCCTCCCCTCCAGTCCGCGCCACATTGGAGGTGCTCCCACCAGCGCCCCCAGTTCCCCGCCCATCTCCCGCTGACTGGGCTCCCGCCTGGTTCCCCACCCTGGGGCACTTCTACAGATGCTCTCCGGTGAGAGGGGCACAAAGGCGCTCCAGGCCAGGGACCCGCTGCTCAGAGCATCAGGCTGCTGGAAAGAGCACCCACCTCTCTGGAGTCAGTGACCTTGTTGGGGTCTCACCCTAGGTCTGCCCTTGACAATTCAGTGTGACCCACCCAGGGCAAGCTATTTAACCGGAGTCACCAGAGATTTTCTAATTTGCCAAGCCTCACAGTCGGGATTCGAACACAGATCTCCACGACTCCGAAGTCCAAGGTTATGCTTTTCCATGTTTGGGGTCTTACAGGCCTGTAGTTTGTGAAAGGGACTTACTCTGGTAGGTCACTTGTTTACAATCCTGGCAACATTTTGGACAAAGTTTTTTGAATGGCCCAATGAATGAATAAATGCGGCCTCTTTCATCATCCTGAAGCTCACCTTTAAGAGGTCAGCAGCTCCTGAGTGCAGGACTTTCTCTGGCCCTCATCTGGTCTCCTTGTTTGTGTCTGTCCCCTCTTCTGGGCTTTCCTGCCCTCTCCCCCTTTTATAGAAACTACAGTGTGTCCCATCCTCTGCCTCCCTCTCTTGCTCGGTAGAACTGTGCTTGTTTAACCCCTGCTCTTGTTCCTTTATGCTGGGCTTCTGATAATGGGGCTTTAAATTCTCTAGACTTACTGGGGGTTGTTTACTTTAATTGTGCTTGACGTTGTCTACTAATACATTTCCTTACGACTTGAATCTGATAATTTGCCTTTTTAGATATTTACTCTTCCTCACCAGAACTACAAGGTTCACCTCCTCTTTTCTCACTGTGGAAGGCTAGTCTAAGTTCTTTTGCCTCTTTTGCAATAGCCTATGTCTGAGTCCCTTTGGGCTGCTATAACGGAATACTGTAGAACAACAGAAATTTATTTCTCACAGTTCTGGAGGCTGGGAGCTCCAAGATCAAGGCATAGGCAATTTAGTTTTCTGGTGAGGGCCTGCTTCTTGGTTCACAGAAACAGTCTTTTTGTTGTGTTCTTACATGGAGTAAAGGGGAGGAGATTGATGGAACTCTGAGATCTCTTTTATAAGGGCACTAATCCCATTCATGAGGGCTCCATCCCACTTCCAAATACATTGGGCATTAGGATTTAACATGAAATTTGGGAGGACACAAACATTCAGTCTACAGCAGCATGCTAATGTGTCACCCACTTCTAGGACTGCCATGTGTACCTGTCATCATGCCATCATGTCCTGCTTATGAACCTGCTTGTGAATGGTTCCTATATCATCTTATGTCAAACCCAGATCCCTCTGATCAGCTGCCAAAGCCCTACCTGTTTCACTGCTCTTCCCGTATGAGTCCTGCTTCCCTTTGGGCATAGATTAGAAATAGGGGAGAGGAGAGAAACGAGGGTGAGAAGATAGTCAGTTGGAAGCCATGGGAGGATTTTAAACAGGGACATGATCATAATTTGGTTTAGACAGATTACTCTGGTGGCCAGTGGGAGGTGGATTTGAGGGCGAGAGTCCAGAGGGAGGAGTTCAGTTGAGGAAGGGGTGGCTCTCACCGACAGAGAGAAGATAAGGGCTGAGATAGGGCTCGCTGACTCATTAGGTGGTAAGTAGCTAGGAAGACGGAGGAGTCAGAAACTATTCCTTGGTTTCTGGCTCAAGCAACGGGATGATTAGTTTTGACATTCACTGAGATGAGGAAATCCATGAAGAATGGGCAGTTTGGGGATGAGATCATGAGTGGTTTTGTGTGTTGAGACTTCATGGGACAGCTAGAGGGCGATGGTTTAGTGGAGAGCTGAATATACAGCTTAAAGAAAGTGGTTGAGATAGAACATAGAGATTTGAGTGACATCAATAGTTAAGTGGTGATTGAAACCACTAGGGAGATTCCTAGGAGACTGTGTAGAATGAGAAAAACAGTGGCAGGGATGGAGCCAGGTAACACCAACATTTAACGGTCATGCAGAACGAGGAGTGTGGTCCTGTTGGAACCAAAGAATTAAAGAATTTCCAGCAGGAGGGAAATGTCCAGATGCACACCACTGGGAGGTCAAGTAAGATGAGGAAGGAGATGGCTCCACTTAATCTGGTGGTTGAGAAGTATTTGGTGACCTTGTTGGGAACTGTGTCACTGAAATGGTGATGAGAAGGAACCAGAGAGCAGTGGCTTGGGATCTGAGTGAGAGGTGAAAATGTGGAGGCAGGAAGTGTAGACAGCTCATTTCCAGCAGTGGAGAAGCAGTAGCACGAAGGCATGGAGGGAGAGTTGTTCTGTTATGATTGTTTGGCTGGTTTTTAAAGATTGGAGAAAACTGAGTTTGTTATGAGGAGAAGGAGCCAGTAGAGTGGTTGAAGACATAGTCCAAAGAGGGGACAACTGATGGGATTTAGTTATATTGATAATGTGGTGATTTCTCCCAGTCTAGGCTTTGGTTTCTAATTGAGCCTTGGTCTGACTGCTCAGCACATATTTTTTACCTGCCTCTCATGTTCTATCAAGTCAGACTTAATAACACATGCACATGGGATCCTCCTTTAGGCTCCCTCTGACTGGTCACTGGGAATCTCCTAATGAACTTGGCTAAGAGCCCATCTGCCTCTGCAGCCAGGTTGAATGCAGACCACTTTGTCAACACAGTTTTGCCAAGGATGAAGCATTGCCCTGTGGCTTTCACTGCAGACAGAGTTTTCAGACTGGTTCCTCTGCATTTAAGCAAAGGATTGTTCCTGTGGCTATTCCAGAACAAGGCTCTATTCAAATATTTAACAGATAATAAGTAACTCTTTAGAGATACCACTAAGACCATTAAAAGAGCCAGATGTATTTTATTTTAGTCAGTATGGCTCCAAGAGCTGGTCTATTTGCTATGTCAAAATAGAATACATTAATTTTACTTGAAACTTGGAAAGAACTCCATTCACAAATGGTGGTAATATCAGCTTCCTTTGATCACTTTTGATTTCACCATCCTCAAATCCCAATGGGCTACTACATCTCTCTGCTGTTGGCTACCGAATCTGTTTTTTACCACTCCTCTTCTCACACACATCCACATATTTTGTTGACCCTGTCCTTTTTTTACCTTCCCCTTTTATAACTTGGCTCAGCTTTCTGATAAAACTCTTAACAGTTCCTTCAAATCCTGTCCCCCAATTCACCCATTCCATGATGCTTCAATTACCTAAAATCCACTCCTCCTCCCCAAATTATGTATGGGATGTAGAAAGTATTAAAGGCTTGAAGAATTAGCAAATTTAGCTACCAGTTTTGCTGGTACTGTTTCACTGTTTGTGTATATGCTGCTGAAGAGAGCATTGGATAAACAGTTAGCTTTCATTTCTACATTGATTTATTAAACAAATATTTGTTGAGTCCTGCCATGTGCCAGTCACTGTGCCAGGTCTAGGAGTCATGGAGAACAAGGAGGATGGTGAGAGAATCACAAACATGTCAGATGAAGCAGTGTTGCAGGAGTCCCAAGAGACTAGGGTATCAAACTACAACCATCTGAAGGGCTGCTGTGTTTAGGGAAGGATGTGGGAGAAATGATGCTTTGCTAGTTCTAGGCCTAGGCATTAAGAGGCGTAGCAGCTTCTGTTTTCACCCTCTGGGAGTACTGACCCACCTGTGTAAATAATTATAAATATCCTGCTGGTATGAGGGGGAGGGGGAACATGGAGAGAGACAGGCCCTGGGGAATGAAAGACTACAGAGAGAGAGAGAGAGACACCCAGCCAGTCCCCAACTTTCCTGATCCCCATAGTTGAGGTGCCAGATATGTGGAAGCCATTTTGGGTCCTCCAACCCCAGTGAAGCTACCTTAGCCAACATGGCACAAGCTATCCCTACTGAGCCTCATTCAA
The DNA here is from genome assembly GCF_009834535.1 of Camelus ferus. Lineage (NCBI taxonomy): Eukaryota > Metazoa > Chordata > Mammalia > Artiodactyla > Camelidae > Camelus > Camelus ferus. Next base: position 9,831,286 of record NC_045722.1, on the reverse strand, counting down.
ATTGCAGAATCATGTGCAAGTAAATGGTGGCAATTGTTTTAAGCCACAAAATTTTGAGATGGGTTGTTACGTAGAAACAGATACCTGAAGCAGGGTTTAATAGCAGATTAGAATTCTCTGACACAAATTGTAGCAATGTTTTCTTAGCTCAGTCTCCAAAGGCAATAGAAATAAAAGCAAAAATAAACAAATGGGATTTAATCAAACTTATGAACTTTTGCTCAGCAAAGGAAACCATAAACAAGACGAAAAGATAACCTACAGACTGGGAGAAAATATTTGCAGATGATGTAACCGACAAGGGCTTAATTTCCAAAATATACAAACAGCTCATACAGCTCAATAACAACAACAAAAAAAAAAACCCAAACAACCCAATCGAAAAATGGGCAGAAGACCTAAATAGACATTTCTCCAAAGAAGACACACAGATGGCCAATAGGCACATGAAAATATGCACAACATTGCTAATTATTAGAGAAATGCAAATCAAAACTACAGTGAGGTATCACCTCACACCAGACTGATCATCACTAAAAAGTCTACAAATATTAAATGCTGGAGAGGGTGTGGAGAAAAGGGAATGCTTCTACACTGTTGGTGGGAATGTAAATTGGTGTATCTACTGTGAAGAATAGTATGGAGGTTGCTTAAAAAACTAAAAGTAGACTTACCATATGATCTAGCAATCCCACACCTGGGCATATATTCAGGGAAAACTCTAATTCAGAAAGATACATGGATGCAAATGTTCATAGCAACACTATTTGCAATAGCTAAGACAGGGAAGCAAACTCAATGTCCATCAACAGATGAATGGATAAGGAAGATTCCCGTGAGTGCCCACACACACACACACATACACACACACAGATGAATATTACTCAGTCATGGAAAAGAATGAAATAATGCCATTTGCAGCAACATGGGTGGACCTAGAGATTATCATACTAGATGAAGTAAGTCACACAGAGAAAGGAAAATATCCCATCCTATCACTTATATGTGGAATCTAAAAAAATGATAGAAATGAACTTATTTACAAAACAGAAACAGACTCACAGACATAGAAAACAAACTTATGGTTACCAAAGAGGAAAGAGGTGGAGGGATAAATTAGGAATTTGGGATGAGCAGATACATACTACTATATACAAAATAGATAAACAATAAGGTCCTACTGCATAGCACAGGGAACTATATTCAATACCTTGTAATAAACGATAATGGAAAAGAATCTGAAAAAGAATCTATCTATCTATCTATCTATCTATCTATCTATCTATCTATCTATCTATCTATAAACTGAATCACTTTTCTGTATACCAGGAACTAACACAGTATTGTAAATTAAATATGCTTCAATTAAAAAATAATAGCAGATTAGATACAGCTAAAGAGAGCTAGTGATCTGGAAGATAGGTCAAGGGGAAAAATATTCAGACTCAAGCCCAGAGAGATAAAAGGAAGGGAAAAAACTGAAAAGAATGTAGTATAGTCACACTAGCTTTCTACTGGTTAATATTTGTAAAGTATTTTCTATTTATAAGATATGTTGAGGAAGTCTAATATGAAGTCTCAAATGTTGAGGAAAGAAAGAGAATGGGATAGAAGCAATATTTGAAGCCACATGGCCAAGAATTTTCTAAAACTGATTAAAGCGAACAAGCCATGGATTGAAAAGTATTTTGGATACCAAAATGATGAATTACTTGGGTTATATATATATATATATATATAGAGAGAGAGAGAGAGAGAGAGAGAGAGAGAGAGAGAGAGAGAGAGAGAAAGAGAGAGAGAAGTTAAAATGCACAAAAAGTGAGACAAGGTAAACGGAGTAAAAGGAGCCTAGGTCATAAGATAATACAGAAAGTGACAAAAGCACTAATATATTACATTTTAATAAGTTGAAGGTTCATGTCATGATCTCTAGGATAAGAACTAAAAGAATAATAAAAGAATTCTCAACTAATGGGTGGAATAACAAAATAGTAAAATAATACAGAACCCAAAAAGGTAAGAAAGGAGAGAAAAAGGACATAAAACAGTGGATTAAATAGTCATATGGCAGATTTTAACCCAAACACATCAGTGATCACATTAAAGGTAAAAGGAACAAATACTCAATTACAATTAATAGATTGTCAGATTGAATTAAAAAGACAGTCAATCTTATGCTTACAATAACTTAAGTAAGGTTATTGAAAGATTGAAAGTAAAATGACTCACAACAACAAAAAGAAAACCTTGCAAATACCAACAGAAACTGGCTTTACTAACATTAGACAAAATAGACTTTACAGCCCAAAGCATTACTATAGATGAGTGGCTCTCAACCAAGAGCAATTTTGCCCCCCAGTGGACATTTGGCAATGTCTAGACGGATTTTTGATTGTCATGACTGGGGTGGGGATGCTACTGGCATCTCGTGGGTAGGGAACAAGGGTACTGCTAAACATCCTACAGTGCACAGGGCAGCACCCCCTACACGTACCCAATAAAGAATTATCCTGCCCAATATGTCAATAGCACCACAGTTGAGAAATGCTGCTGCAGACATTACATAAAAATAAAAAGGTCAATTTACTAGAAAGGAATCAAATGCTTAACTTGTATACACTAATAACATTACCCCCAAATATATAAAGCAAAAAGTTGATAAGGAGAAGAGACAACTCCACAATTATGGTGGGAGATTCCAACTCATTTCTCTTAGGAACTGATAGACTAAGTGGGTAAAAAAATAAATATGAATATAGGTGATTTAAATAACATAAGTAATAAGCACAATTTTATTGATATATTTAGAACACAGTATCAAATATCTATAGAATATATATTATTTCCAAATATACATGGAACATTTACCAAAATTGACCATATGCTGGCTCTAAGAGTTAATTCTGACAGCTTCCAAAGGATTAAAATTAGGCATGGTCTATTCTCTGATGACAGTGGAATTAAGCTGTGAAGTCAATAACAAAAAGAAAACGAGGAAATTCCCAAATATTTGGAAATTAAACAATATTTTTATTGTCTAATTTTAAATAACCCAAGGGTCAAGAAATTACAATGGAAATCAAAATATATTTTGAACTGAATAATACTGGAAACACACTGCATCTAAAAGTGTGAGATGAAGCTAAAGCTGTTTAGAGAGTCTAAAATGCATATATTAGGGGGAAAGGGATGAAAAGCAATTATCTCAAGCATTTATCTTCAGAACTTAGAGAAAGAACATAAAGGTACACCCAAAAAAGGAGAAGGAAGGAATGAACAAAAAGCAGAAATTAATAAACCATAAAAAAAATCACAGAGAGGATAAATAAAGCTGGTTTTTAAAGGACTAATAAAATGGATAAGCTTCTATCAAGACTGATCAAAAGAAACAGAAAAAGAACAAATAACAAATAAGAAGTGGAAAGTGGGACATCATTTCAACTTCTACAGATATTTAAAATAATTTTAAAAAGGCATTGTGGACAACTTTGTGCGTTTGCAAATTTAGATGAAACTGATGACATACTAGGAAAACACATCTTACCAAAATTCACACAAGAAGACAGAGAAATGTGAATAGTCCTAATTCTATTACAGAAAGAAATTTCATCTATGAGTGAAATCTTCCCCCAAAGAAAATCCAGGCCCAGATGGCTTCACTGGTGTATCATACCAAACATTTTGGGAGAAATAGTGCCAATTCACACAAACTCCTTTAGGGACTAGAAGAAGAGAGAAGACTTTCCAACTTGTTTTATGAGGTCAGCACAATCTCAGTATCAAAACCTGACAAATGTAACACAAGAAAGGAAAACTGTATACCAATCTCTCTCACAATACAGATAAAAAAATCTCAGCCAAAATATCAGCCAACCAAATCCTGTATACATAAAAAGAATAATATATCATGACAAATTTGAATCTAATACAGAATGCAGGTTGATTAATATTTGAAAATTAATGTCATTCAAAACATTAATATATTAAAGGAGAAAAATCACATAATCCTTTTTCATAGATTCAGGAAAAGTGATAAAATTCAGCATATAGTTTAAAAATTAGCAAACTAGGAATAGATAGGAATTTTCATAATAGAATAAAAGATATATACAAAAATCTATAACAAATATCATAGTTAATGGTAAAATATTGAAGAATTTCCCTAGGACTGTGAACAAGGAAAGATATCTACTACAACTCCTTCCATTCAAGACTGTACTAGATTCTTAGCCTGTCAATTAAGGTAAAGAAAAAAACCCAAAGTATGAGGACTGGAAAATAATAAACAGACTGTTATTTGCAGATGACATAATTATGTGTGTACTAAGTCTAAAAGGATCGGTAGGTAAACTATTGGAATTAATAAGTGAATTCAGCAGTGTCACCAAACAAAAAGTCAATATTGAAAAACAGTCAATTGTATTTCTATACACCAGCAATAAACAATTAGAAAATGAAATTTTAGAAAGGTTATCATTTGCAAAAGCATCAAAAAACGTTAGCTACCTAGGAATAAATCTAAGAAAGATTTATTAGAACTTTCCATAGAAACTATAAAATATTATTTAGAGAATTTGAAGAACTAAATAAATGGAGAGGTATACCATTTTCATAGATTGGAAGACTCAATATCATAAATGTGTTATTCCTTCCCAAACTGATGTATGGATTCTAATTAAACCAAATTGAAATCCCAACAACTTCTTTTTTTTGGTGTGGAAACTGATGAGCTGATTCTAAAACTTACATGAAATGCAAGGAGGCAGCAATAGCCAAGACAATACTAGGGAAGTGAGTAAAAACACAAACAACAGAGTGTGAGAAAATATTTGCCAGACATGTAATCAACAAGGGGCTTATATTCAGAAAATACAAAGAACCCCTACAAATCAGTAAGAAAAAGCAACAATCCAAAAAAAGATGATTAAGAAACTTGAACAGATACTTCACAAAAGATGTTAGACATATGGAAAAAAAATGAACGAAAAGGTTCTCAAATCATTAGCTATCAGGGCAATGCAAATTAGAATAGTAATAAAATAACACTACCCTCTTACCAGAATGGCTAAATTTAAAAGTACTAATGATACCATGTGTTGGCAAGAATGTGCAGTAACTGACACTCTCAAATGCTGGTGGCAGAAGTATAAATTGGTATAACCAATATGGAAAGTAATTTATCATTATTTTACTAAAAGCTGAAGATATTTACTAAAGTTTAAGATAAAGCGATTCAGTACTTAGGTATATAAATGTGAATATAGATACAACAAAAGTCATGTACAAGGGTTTACTTAGAAGTATTATTCATAACAGTTAAAACCTGGAATCAATCCAGTGGCCATCAACACTAGAATGGATAAATAGTGGAATAGTCATATAATAGAAAAATTTATGGGATGCAATACCCATAAATACCATAACTGCTATCATATATAATAATGTAGATTAATCTTATAATGTTGAGTAGAAGTAGTGAGGTATATGCAAGAATAAGTACTACGAGATTCCATTTACAAAAATTCAAAAGTTACCTATAGTATTAGAAGTCAGGATAGCAGTTATCTTTAGGAAGGAAGATGGAGATAATAGTTGGGAATGGGTATAGGAGAATTTTGGATGCTGGTAATGGTCTGTTTTTCCATCTGGAGGTGTTTACACAGGTTTGTTCACTTTACAGTAATCACTCTGTACCTGTTTTTTCACATCTTTATAATTGTTATACTTGAATAACGTTTATTTCAAAATAAAAATGAATGTTAGGTTTTTGGACCATGGCTTAAAAATTCTGAAAGCAACTCCACTTATGAGCTTTTATGTCTAATGTTTGCTTTCTTTGAACAAATCTCTAAAGGATGAAGGGGATTTCTGGCTTTCAAAGTGACTTCAGGAATGGGAGATAATTCTTAGAAGGTATATAGAATCTTTTCCAGATCATTAAAGACCTCTTACCAATAAAGTTTGAACTTCTCAAGGGGAGAGACTATTTCGTTCACTTCTGTATGCCCAGCACCTATCACAAGATCTGACCCAGCTTTAGGCCAGGGATGCAAATAGATTTCACTAACTGTGCCAGCTCCAAACTATTAATAATGGCTGGCTGGAAACACGGTGTAGGAGAATGTATTTGAAACTGCATCCAGGATCAGTGGAAGAGATTCTATGATCAGCTAGCAGTGTCTGCCATGGGTACCAAGTACAAAATGGTGGTACATACAACATACATCAGACCATGGGATCTTGGCTGATGATGCAGAGCATTGACTTAAGAGCATTGTTTGCCCAGGAACTCACCATAGGACCAAAAGGCTTTTAAGCTAATAATGGATGATATGAGAGAAAAGTCAACAATCAATCTGTAAAACTAATTACTGTGGAGGAAGTAAGATTTGATGGAAAGAAAAATAATAGTAAACGATGTTGGCAGTAAGTCAAAGTGAAGTAGAAAGGGAATCAGAAATAGTACTTATGATCTCCAATGTCTACACATCAACTTTTCCCAAACAAATACTAGTTTTCACAGAATGCTGTTTTTCAGGATATTCACAATCAGGTTTCCTAATATTTGTGAGACCCATGTCAACAGTATAAATTGAAGAAGCCACATATATGAAAACACTTAAAAGTTATAAATCAAGCTATCACACTGTTAGATAAAATATGTTCTGCCCACTTACTTTGGCAAACGTATTTTCAAAATGATAAAATTGAAAAATGTGTAAGAGGCTATATAGTCTTTATGTGATTGAAAGATGGCAAAAATCAAAGATGAATATAATTATTACTATGCATGTCTGGCTGTTCTGTTGATGGGCCAGAGATGTTTGTGTCAGTAATAAAATAAAGGCATACATGGTTAATCAATTATTTTTATATTTATTCCATAACATTTACTTCCTAGCCTTCATTTCAGCAAAATCAAGATTTACATAACATGAATTTTATTGATAATATGTCAAATTAGACATTACTAATATCTGTAATATACCAATAGTTTTTGGATGATTTAAAAATTTTTTAAAATTATTTCAATTTGGAGAAATGTTGCCTCTGCTGAGGCAATAACAATTATAATTGCCTATATACGCAAAGTAATACCTAGATTTGGAAACAAACCAAGAAATTTACACATTTTATGTGTAATGTACATTGTGATATGCAACAATAGGGTTGCCTATATAAAATGATGATTATTACAGAATATTCTATAAAATATTTTAATTACATAATATAGTGTTAATATTTATCATGGTTTTTATCATCTCCTAAAGGAATATCTGGATGCATACAGTATTTCTTCAGTTCTTTTAAAATGTGTTTCAATATTGAGATATTCTAGAGAAAACCAAAAATAGCAGTCAGTATCTTGCTTGATTGGTGCAAATTTCTCTTCAAAAGAGACTACCTCTTGATAGAATTTGACCAGAAAGTGGTCTCCATAGAATCAGTATTAGATCATTTGTAAGTAAATCTTCTTCATAATCATGCAAATTCTTTTGTTTTCATGTTCTGATATCTTAATATTTTATTGGACAATCACCTTTGTTGCATATTTCATATGTAGTTTCTTTTGATTTAGAAAAAGATTTTCTCTAAAATTAAAAAATTAATTCCTTAAAAAGTGAAATAGTTTTAAAAAATAGACTTCTGCTAATATTTTTAGTAGCAAGCAACAGTTTATATCAAGTAACTGTGGATAAGGCAAATTCAAAATTATTTTAATTTTCTAACAAATACCATGATTCATTTTTCATAGGAGGATTTTCTGTGGTTTCACTGAACTCTTTTTGGGTATTTCATATCTTGTCTAAATTAAATCTAACTGCCTTAACAACATTCAATTCTATTATAATTAGTGTCCTAGAATGATTATAAGGTCAAATTTTATATATTTTCATCGATACTGTTCTATCTTTGGGAAGACCTAGAACGATTGTAAGGGAGGGAAAAAAGCTATTCTATAAACTATAAATTCTATGACTGGAGCCTGAGAATTGAACTAAGACAAATTAACAGGAAGAAAGGCACACAAATTTTATGTGATGTTAGTATTTTAGTTTTTACATGCATGGAGGCCTTCATAGAAAAGCAATTAGGACCTCAAACAAGCAGTTAGAACTAGGAACTTGTATACCATTTTAACAAAGGGGGATCAATATTGAGAAATGACGAGATAAAGGAAAAGGGGTTCGGGCTTCTAGGGGAGGTAGGGGGAAACTAATGGAAGATAATGGTTATTCTTGTAAGATGTGTTTGCGCGAACCTGTTGTGGTGCTGACTTTCTGTCTCCAGTAATAAGAATTGTTTTCCTCCTGGTATGGGACAGGGGAGAAGGAACATCTTCATAAAGGGAACTTTATGTTCTGCTTTTAGGGAAAGAACATTGTTTTCCTCATTTGCAGCTTCTTAATTGCCTTCAGCTCAAAATAATCCTTTGCCAAAGAGGCATATTATGAAGTGGCATATTCTAATCTTCTGATCTCCTACAATTTCATGTATAACCTTTGAACTGTTTCCAAGAATGTCTCTTATCAGAACAGATGAAGCCATATCTTTTAATATCAAATTCAAACAATACCCCATCTATGGCACAAAGAACACTTCTAGATCTGGGGCCAAAATTCTGGCTTATACATCCTTTTCTTTTTAACTCAGTACCCTTGACAATTTTTTTCCAGCTTTACTGAGACATAACATTGCTTAAGTTTAGGTGCATAATGTGATTATTTGACATACATATATATAGTGAAATGATTACCACAATAAGGTTAATTAACACATCCATCACCTAACTGTAACCTAATGTAGTCATCATTTTTGTGTATGCGAGGTAAGAACTTTTAAGATTTACTCTCTTGGCAACTTTCAAGTATATAATTCAGAAGTATTAACTATGGTCACCATGCTGTGCATTAGATTCCTGGAATTTATCCATCTTATTATAACTGGAAGTTAGTACTCTTTGACCACCATCATCCATTCCCCCCACCCCTGGAAACCACCAATCTACTCTCTGTTTCTATAAGTTCAGTTTGTTTTAGCTTCTGTATATGAGATCATACAGTACAGCTGACCCTTGAACAAAGCAGGAGTTAGGGGTGCTGACTCTCCCACAGTTGAAAATCTGCATATAACTTATATTTGGCCTTCCACATATGCAGTTCCTCCTTATCCACAGTTCCAAACCTGTGGATTAAACCAACCTCAAATTGTGTAGTACTATGATAGTTACTATTGGAAAAACTCTGAGTATAAGTGGACCCATGCAGTTCAAACCCATATTGCTCAAGGGTCAACTGTATTTGTTTTTCTATGTCTGACTTATTTCACTTAGCATAATACCCTCAAGTTTTATCCATATTGTTGCAAATGGCACAATTTCCTTCTTTTTTAATGTCTGAATTTTATTTATATATATAAAACAAAAGAAGAACAAAGAGTGTTTTGCCCACCATCCAATTTTACAAAGATTAACCCACTGTAGTTGCTAACTGACAGTGCATTCTGTGCTTCAGGCAGAAGAAATTAAGGTGACAACAGAATGAAGCACTCTGCTTCAGACAGAGGAAATTAAAGACGATAGCAGGCTGCTCTGTGCTTTGGACAAGCAGGACCCTTAGATAGTTAGATTATCTTAGGAAGAATTTAACGAACCTAGCTTTTCACATCTTCCCATACATAGAAAAGAATTAACATCATTAATTTTGTCTTTCTGACTAGTGGCAATCTTTTAAAGATGCATACTTGACTCCATGTATTCCCCAGCACCCCCTGCCCCAAATCATATACAAACTATCCTCCTCCCACTTTTTCAGATCTCCCAGGCTATAGTCCTCAGCAAACTTAACTCACAACTTACATTGCACATTTTTCTTTCAGTCGACCACACACCCACCCCCAGCCCCCGCCAACACCACATTTTCTTTATTCATTCATCTGTTAATGGATAGAAACTTAGGTTGTTTCCATATCTTGGGTATTATGAATAATGCTACAGTGAATACATGAGTGGCAATATCTCTTCGAGAGAGTGACTTTAAATCCTTTAGATATAATACCCAGAAATGGGATTGCTGGATGATATGGTAGTTCTATTTTGAGGATCCGTCATACTGTTTTCCCTAGTGGCTGCACCAATTTATATTCCCACCAACAGGGCACAGGGTTTCCTTTTCCCCACATTGTTACTAGTACTTGTTTCCTCTTGTCTTTTTAATAATAGCCATTGTAACAGGTGTGAGGTGATAGCTGATTGTGACTTTGATTTGCATTTCCCTGATGATTAGTGATATTGATCACTTTTCATGTATCTGTTGGCCATTTGTATATCTTTGGAAAAATAGCTCTTGACAATTTTTGACATTATGTATATAATTTATATAAAACCAAAATGTTTTAATTTTAACTTTAACTTTACAAGATTTTAACTTTAAACTTTACAAAATTTTTTCATGAAAATAAAAGCATTTGCTATTCAAGTATAAAATGTCCACTTAACACCAAGGTAAAGAGTCAGTATTATTTATCTCATTTATCTAGATGTACCATATGCTACATAATACCATACAGTGCATAAAAACATATGTGTTTTATATATATATATATATAGTTTTAATTTAGCATTGCAACATATTCTTCAGCCACCCTATTCAGCTGTTGGCCGAAACCTTTCTAATTCACACCAGAATGAAGAATTGGAATACAAAGAAAGGAAAAAAGGAAACTCAGTCCTACCGGGAGAAGATATTTTGTTATGCAAAAATGTATTGTATTCAAGCTATCAGAGAAGGATTTGACATGTTAATTTTTCTTTTCTCTTACCTAAGCACTTCTCCCACTCAGAACCTCTCCAGACTCCCAGCTGGTGTTGATAATCCACACTGGCAGCAGAGCCACCCACAAACTTTCATTGTGTTTTAACACAGTCACCTTTGGTTTTGAGGATGCAGGGAAAGTGATGCAGAGAAGCTTTTCTGTGCACTGATAATGCTGCCTATGAAGGGGTGGTAAGGAATAGCTGTGGACACACATACTGCATGTAGCTTCCCTGCTCACGTGTGTACTCCATGGTTCCTACTGATTTCACTTACAAAAGTCCAAAAATAAAATTATTAAGAATATCAATATGGCAACATCAGAGCTTTGAACCAAGTGCAGGGCTCCTCTGAATGTATGCGCTGTGTGACTGCACAGACTAGATGCCTTCAAGCTGACGCTGTGTGACCAACAGAGTATGGTGGAAGTGACATGTATGACTGCCAAGACCAGGTCCTAACAGTCACTGTAACTTTGGCTTTGCTCTCTTGGATTGCTCGCCCTGTGAAAGTCAGTCACCATGTTTTGAGGACACTCAAACAGCATTGTGGAAACGCCTATCTTGGGAGGACAGCCCCGGGGCAACCTTTGACCAACAGTCAGTGCAAATTTGCCGTCATGTGAATAAGCTGCCTTGGAAAAGGATCTTCCGGCAGCATCCACGCCTTCAGATGACTGCTGCCCTAGTGAACATCTTGACTGCAACCTCATGAAAGAACCCAAGCTAAAACTACCCAGCTTAGTCACTTCTGAATTCCCATCTACAAAAACTACCAGAGATGATTCACCTTGATTGTTGTTTGAGTCATAAGCTTTGGGGTGATTTGTTCTACAGCAATAGATAACTAAAGCAATGCTTTAATTCACATTTGCTTTAATCGTAGTAAGATATGGCACCCTTTTACCTGCATAATGGCTACTTATTTTCTTTTTTCTTTGAATTGTTCATGTATTCATTTATTTTTATTGGGTTGTTTATCTTTATCTTACTGATATATACATGGCTGACCAAGAAAATCAGCCTTTTGTTGGTCATATGTACTGCATATGTTTTTCATAGTTTATAATTTACTCTTTTGATTTTTTTTATTGCAGAAGTTTAAAATTTTTATTGTGGTTTTAATTGACTAGTCTTTCCCATTATGTCTTTTATATTTTGCTTCAAATACTAAAGGCTTTTCTCATTCCATAGTTATAAAAACATTTATCTATGTTTGTTTCAGTATTTTGATGGTTTCATTTACATTAAGACTTTTGATTATTGTAGAATTTGGGGAGGGGAGGGCAGTGGAGATAGAGAAAGTGAGAGAAATACAACCCCACTTCACAATAGTGAGGTCATTATACACTTTCAGTTATTAAATCATCCTCTCCACTGATCTGAAATACCATCCTTATCATATCCCAGACGCCTGTCTATTTTGGGGTTTATTTCTGGACTCTCCATTCTCTTCCATTGATTTGTCTACTCCTGTGCCAGTGTTACTCTTCTATTTCTGGATATCCTGGATATTTTCCTGTCTTTCACTTTTCTAGAATAATTTTGGGATCATTTTTCAAATTCAAATAATTTAATCAATAACCCTTTGTATTTTTATTGCACCAAATTTATAAAACTGAGCTTCCCTATAGAAGAGTAAAGTCTGTCTTTCCACTGGCTCACATCTTTTTATGTTTTCTGGTAGACTTTGAAGATTTTCTTCATTAGGTTCTAAATATTTCTTATTAAGTTTATTCCTAGGATTTAAAAAAAATTGAAGTATAATTGATACACAATAAACTGCACATCTTTATAGTGTACAACTTGATAAGTGTTGACAAATGTACATAATCATGAAAGCATCAATGCAGTCAAGATGATGATTATATCCATAACCCCCCAAAGTTACTTGGTGCCTCTTTGTAATCATCTCTTCCCCAAGTGACCACTCATCTGCTTCCTGTCACTATAGATTAGTTTGCTTTTCCTAGAATTTCATACAAATGGAATCATGCAACCTGTACTCTTTTTTTTTTTCTTTTGGTCTGGCTTCTTTTTACTCAGCATAATTATTCTGAGAGTTATCCATGTGGTTCCATGTACCCATAGTTCGTTTTTTTTCATTGTTGAGAGCCACTACCTTATATGAATAGACCACATCTTGTTTATCTATCTGTTCAGGGGCTGAAGGACTTTAGGGTGGTTTCCAGGACTTGGCTAGTACAAGTAAAGCTGCTATGAATATTTGTGCACAAGTCTTCATGTAGACACGTGCTTTGTTTTTCTTTTGTAGGTACCTAAGAGTCATATGTTTGGGCCATATGATAGATGTATCCTTAACTTATTAAGAAACTGCCAAACTATACTGCAAAGGGACTGTACTACTTGACATTCCCACCGGCAATGCCCAAGAGTGTTTTGGATCCTATTTTGTTATTAGTTTCTAGTTTTATTGAATTATTAAAACAGAATGGGGTCTGATTTTTATCCTACTTTTTGGAATTTATGTAGGTTTTCTTTATGGCCTTACAAAAGATTGATTTTTAGAAATGTTGTTTTGGTACTTGAGAAGAGTATTCACTATGCTCGGGTGTCGAATTCAACCTTATTGATTATACAATTCAGAGCCTTTATAGGCCTACTTACTTTTTGTCTATTGTAACTGTCAGGTGCTCAGAGAAATAAATTATAGTCTCTTAACTGCTATTACGTTTTTGCCAATTTCTTCTTATCATTTTCTGAAGTTTTTGTATTATGAATTTTATTTATTGCAAGAAGATTCATGACTGCTGTAACTTCATTGTCGATTGTTCCCTTTAACATTATAAAGTCTCTCTCTTTGTTTTGTAAATACTCTTTCATTTAATTTAGCCTTACTCAATTTTAAATTATTACCTTGCATAATTGTTTTTGCTAAATCTTCAAAGTTTTTGATTATGGAAATTTTCAAACATGCAAAAGTATTAAAAAAAATTGTATAATGAACCTCCATCATATCCATTATCCAATTCCAACAATTATCAACCGGTGGCCAATCTTGTTTGTACTCTGAATACTTCGCCAAATCTGGATTATTCTGAGGCAAATCCTGATATTCTATCATTTTATCTGTAAACATTTCAACGTATATTTCTAAAAGTTAAAGACTCTTTGAAAAGAACTACAATACCATTATTATCCTTTTAAAAATTGACAATAATTCCCTAATATCATCCAATATCATAATCAGCATTCAAATTCACCTTTTTCATAACTTCACCTTTTAATTTTCTTGCCCCAGATATGGAATCAGTCATTACTCCAAGAAGCCCTGATTCTTTTAGTGGGTAAAGGTATTTCTGGATTATGCGGTCCTAGGTACTAAGGGCTATATTTTTTATGTTTTCATTTGCCTGCTATGGCTATGCTCATAGTTGGTCTTTCAGCCTTTCAGAGTCATTTTATTTTAGATCCATGAGTTGGGTTTTATTCATTAATACATTCTGAGATTAGAAAAATGAACTGGGTTATTTCCATAGTTCCTGAATGTATAATGGAAATAGACATATTTAGCAACTGCAAGAATCCCTACACTGGTTTGCTGATCTACTGAGTGAGGACTATTATGATAGGAAGAGCCAAGTAGAAGACTTTGGAACTTTCTTCCCCCAGCAGGATACAAACCAAAAGCATACCTGGAGGAATTTCAGAGGTCAGTGCCACCATCAAAGACTTAAAAGATACAAAGATGTTGATTCTTTTTTTTTTTCTTATTGAAGCATTGTTGATTTACAATGTTGTGTTAATTTCTGGTGTATATAGCATAGTGATTCAGTTTATATATATATATTCCTTTTCATGTTCTTTTTCACTATAGGCCATTACAAGGTATTGAATATAGTTCCCTGTGCTATACAGTAGGACTTTGTTGTTTATCTATTTTATGTATAGTAATTAGTATCTGCAAATCCCAATTTATTCCTCCCCACCCCCTTTCCCTTCTGGTAACCATAAGCTGTTTTCTATGTCTGTGAAGGATGTTGGTTCTATTGCATATCCATTTACCTTTGCTGTTTGGCCTGCACAGAAGGTGGTTGGAGCCTGGAGAACGACAGTTGATTATCCTTAATGAGGTGAAGGTGCCAACTGCAGTTACTTTTGAAGATGTAATGTCTTTCCTGGAGCAAATCTTAGTACACAGCTGTAGACGTAGCAAATGACTTCTTTTCTCTACGTCAGTTTACAGGGTCTCCTGAAGCAGTTTGCTTTTGTCTAGCAGAGATAATGGTACACTTCACTTCCCCAAGGCCATGTCAACCCTCCTGTTTTCCACTATGATCTAATCGGCAGAAATCTTGGTTGTCTTGACATCCGACAGAAAATCAAAATAGCCCACTACGTTGATGATATAACGATAACTGGTTCTGATGAGCAGGAAGTTGCAGGTAGCTTCTATGTCTTATTAAGATACATGTGTGCTAGAAGGTGGGAGACAATGGCTACAAAATTCCAAGAGTTAACCAGACAGAAGTTTTTGGACCTCCATGGATCTAAAGCCTGTTGGGATATTCCTTCTAAAGGAATTGACACATTACTCTATCTTGCATGCCTACCATTAAAAAAGAAGCAAAAATGCTTGCCTCTTGAAGGAAATACATGCTACATCTGCGTGTGTTCCCTCTCATTTATAGAGTACCCTGTCAGTTTTGAGGGGCCTCCAATGAGAAAAAGCTCTGCGGCAGGTCTAAGCTGCAGCGCAGGCTGCTTTGGCGCTTGGGTCCCATGACCCAGATGTACTTGAAAGGTCTACGGCACAAAGTGAATGGGGCCTCTGGAAGGCCCGAAAGGAGAAGAACAGGACATGTTTCTAGGATTTAGGAGCAAAGTCACACCCCATTCTCCAGTTGAGACCCAGCTCCTCCCGGGTTCTGGTAGAGCTAGAATGCTTAACCATGGGACATCAAGTGGCTATATAATCTGAGTCCTCATCATAGACTAGGAATGATCTGGCTCATTAAGCCATAAAGCTGAGTACACACAGCAGCAATTCATAATTAAACAAATTGTATGATAGAGATCACAATTAAGCAAATCCTGAAGGCATAAATAAATCATGTGTGCAGTTGGCTCAGACTCATATGATGCCTATTCCTACCTCACTGCTTCTTCTCCTCCTATTTATGCCTGTACTTTGTTGGTGAACTCCTTATTATCAATCAGCTGAGGAAGAAAAATTCAGATCTAATGATTCTTCACAAGACAGTGGCACCAACAGGAAGCAAACCACTGTAGCACTATAACCTTAATTAGAAATATTCAAGAAAGACATTATTAAAGAAAAATTGTCTTACCTAGTAGAACTTCAAGTGGTCCGTTTTGTTGACAACTCATTCAGTGTGAAATAATTAGAGGTGAGAATCTATATTCAACCATGGGCAGAGGTTAAAGAGTTGGCCAGTTGGCCAGGGACTTGGCAAGAATAAGATTGGAATTCAATGAAAAGGAGATCTAGGGAAGAAATGTGAAGATGAAACTCTTTGAAAGAGCACGGAGTGTAAGGATATTTGTGGCCCATGTGAGTGTTCATCAAAGGGCATCTACCATAAAATAATTAACTAGACAAGAAGACATGATCTGAGGAGGTCAGCCAGCCCTTTTCCCAGTCACCTCAGTGCTTGCTGAATGTTCCATATTCAAAGTGACCATAATGGCAGTGGTGGGCTCAACACGTAGACTTCTCTCTCACCAAGGATGATGCAATTGAATGTCTAATCTGCCAACAGCATAGGCCAGTGATGATACCATGGTATGAAGTGGGTAGTAATTTGTTCTCATTGAAATAATCACTTGGATTATTATGGATATGGATTTTCCTTCTGTCTGCAATGCTTCTGATAGTACCACCCTCCCTGGACTTACAGAATGCTTTATGTGCCATAGAAGTATTTCCTATATCACTTCTGACCAAACAACTCATTTAACAGCAAAGGAAGAATCACAATGGGCTCATGCTCATGTCATTTCACTGGTCTTACCACATACTCCAACCAGAAATACCTGGTCTGAGAGAATCGTGGAATAGCCTACTGAAGACAGTTACAGTATAAGTTGGAAGACAATACTCTTAAAGGTTGGGGTATATCCCAATGAATTTTTTTCTTCCTGAGCCAGTGATCAATATATGTGCTATTTTTTCCCACAACCAGAATACTCAGGTCTTGGAATCAAGGGGTAGAATTGGGAGTGTTCTTAATAATCCACGCACAAAGTTTCTGCTTTCAAATCTGATAGATTTCTGTAGAGGTCTTGGTTTCCAAGGGAGGAATGTTCCACTAGGGAAGATAATTGATTTACATCCTTGAGTTACAAGTTGAGATGATCACTGGCCATTTTGGACTAAGATGCCACTCAATTAACAGGCAAAGAAGGGGGTTACTGTATTGGCTGGGGTGATGCCAGTTATATTGGATAACTGAGTTGCTAAGACACCATGGAACTCAGTGGATTCTCTAAGGCACCTCTTAGTACTTCCATGTCCAGTAGAAAGAAAGTTAATGGTAAACTAAATGAAGGTGACTGGGGATCAGATCGTTCAGGAATGAAGGGTTGGGTTACAACCAAAGAATCTGGGTCTGCTAAGATACAGGCTGAGGGTTAAGGGGACTGAAATGTATGGTGAGACAAGAAGCTGGATACAACAACTGCAGCTTGAGTACCAGTTACAAAAAAAGGATGCAACAGCATGTAAATTTTTTCCTTGCTTGATATATGTATCTGTATATACATTATTTCTTCCTCCCCATTTTTCCCTTGTTAATTTTATATAAGGCTTAATGTTAGTCTTTGTGTTCCAAATGGTTCACATGGGATACTAACTGAACTATATGAGAAGTTAGCCTCACCCAGAGATGGATATTGGAACTGTTAGGTTTTTGTATATTGTTTGTCTGGGAAGAGGGTGATGGCTTTGTTGTACAAAAGATGGTTGTATCCTGTTATGTGGAAGCGTGGAGTTGTTATTCTTGTCTTACATCCCTGTTTTTTGGCATTGTCCTTCTAGACATTATCAGAACCCTGCCTGATTTTATTCCCCAATATTGGTAGCTTGTCTATGTTTCAACAGTATTCTTAATCTTTAGAGTTGAGAAACTTCTCCAGGATACGTCTCAGTTTTGATAATACTATATAATTTTTTTCTCTGCAACTTTGTTTTCAGCTGCCTAAATTTGAAGATGTAGTTATTTTTTCATTTCAGGGGTGTTTTCATTCATTCTAATTTTGGGCCCTTTTTTTTTTTTTTACATTTGTTTATTCTTTATTTAGGAGTATCATTTACCTGTGTATGTCTTCCATATCCATTTTTTAAATCTCTAATTGCTTTTATTTCTTTGTCTTTTTCCTTTCTGTGAGATTTTTTTGGGGGGGAGTGGAATTCATTACCTTCCTTGATTTTTATTTACAAATTAGTTATATAGAGACTTTTTTGCTTTTTGCTCTCAATTTCTTTCCTTATCTCTGAAATCTCCCTATTATTCTCCTTAGTCTATTGTGTTATCTTCGCATATTTTATCTTCTCTTTCGTACATTTCATGTTCTCTAAATTTGAAGGCACAACATAACTTATTTCCTTGTGTATTTCCTTCTTTTTTCTAGGATGTGTCCACTGACAGAATAGACTTTTCACCTGCTAAAAGACCTGCCGTCATTTCTCTGGTAGCCTCAGTCTATTTGTTGTGAATGCCTTTCTAAAGGCCCTAGATGTGACTACACTTATCCTTAAATTCACCTTCATGAAGAAGTTACCAAGGTACTTGTAGTAGTTAGGGTTCCCCAGAGATACAGAACAAATAGAGTGTGTGTGTGTGTGTTTGTGTGTGTATGTGTCTGATGGGGTAGGCTGGCAGGCTGGAAACTCAAGGAAGAGTTACAATTTGAGTCCAAAGGCTGACTGTGGGCGGAATTTCCTCTTTCTCAGCGGAGGTCAGTCTTTGTTCTATAAGACTTTCAAATGATTGAATGAGGCCCACCCACATTATGGGTGGTAATCTGCTTTACTCTAAGTCCACCAATTTAAATGTTAATGTCATCCGAAATACACCTTCACAGGAACATCCAGAATAATGTTTGACTAAATATCTGGACACTGTGGCCCAGCCAAGTTGAAACAAAATTAACTATCATAGTACTATACCAATATTTTCTGAATGGTTGGTATTGAGAAAAAAAATGGGTAAACAGAAATGGGCAAATTATCATTAGATGTGTTAAATTGGATTTCATCAGCCAACCATACTTTAGAGAAGCCCAAAGCTTCTGAGGTAAACAACTACACTCTTTAATAAAGGCTAATCTGGTATGCAGCATTTTATTCATTCAAAGAAAATTATAAGTGAATCAATAACTGTCCCCACAGCTTTGGGAAGACCAAAATTTCTTCCAAGCTATTAGAGAAAGAAGATAATTTGCACCAGCTAATGATGAAAAGGAAGCACCATTATCACTCATACAGACCACACCAGATGTCCCAGGTACCACCTGTGTTCATTTTCCCCCTTTCTCAACTTCCCTTTGGTTAAGGGCTCCCTGTCCCTGTGGGACCCCAGTCTTTTCATCTCCTGCATCAAAACTCCCCCTCTACTATGTAGGCCCTTTCAAAGACCATAGCATTTGGTACCAGCATTTTGTGACTGCCTAATATTTATCTTACATATTCATCCTTTTCCTGATGCATAAGACTACAAGTTTCTCAAGGATCCATGTCTTATCTCTGGAGGCCAGCACATAGGGTGGGCAGGTAATGAGCTGTTAACATCTGTTAAGAAAGACACTATGCACTTTTTCTTAACATTGGATTTACAGGGTTCTGTAGAAGTGTAATATCTTTATATAAGACTTCATATAAATGGTGACTTGAGTAAAGGCAACCCACTCCTATCTCAATCCCAACAGAAAAGAACTCAGGAATTAAAAAAACTGGAAAATGTCTTATTGCTTCTATAGAAGAGGACCATCGTATGGCAGAAAGTTAATTTCTGGAAGTCACAGTGAGCTGGAACATGATCAAGAAGAATACCAAGAATTAATTTTAATTCCCCTTCCAAGAAGGTAGTTGAACCTGTGGATTCTTGAAGAGTTCCTAGGGTTTTTTTTTTTGTTTTTTTAAGATGGGAGGGAACACTGAGAGTGGGCTATAGGACAGATAGGCAACACTCAACTCATTACCTTCTTGTCTATAAATATCAGTGACATTTGAGGGTCTGGTTCATGGCACAGAATCTCTACCAGTCATAGAGAAGAAACTCTGTAGAGACCTTGGCCCACTGCCCTGGCTTCCACCCTATTCTCTTTGAGAGGCTTTATTGCTGAACTGCAACAAGTTCTTTACCTTCAGTTATGAAGGGAGAATGCCACCAGCACCTGAGTCATGCGTGAAGTGATCAAAGAAGAATGTTGGGGGCAAGCACAAGGCATGGATGGAACACTTAGCAGCCAAATCTGAATAAATACATGCACATACAAAGAAGCACTATTCTGTGACTTGAAAGGAGGCTAGTCAAGTTCTCACAAGCCAGAAGAGCACACAACAACAGGAGGCATTTTGTTTTGGGTTCTCAAAATTCAAGAGAACTTCCAAGTATCCCTGGATGGTGGTGGCCACCTAAATTTGTACTTTTCCATACTTTCTCCAAAAACTATACAGATTAACAAGAAAAACAAATGATACCACCATTAACCTGTGACTTTAGCATACTAGAAGACAGAGAACACTATAAACTTTAAATTCATTTAGTACATGTAATTGCAGCTCTAAGACTAAAACAAAAGGAGTGGCAAGAGTGGAGACTAATATGTAAAGGGGATGATGGAATAAGTTTATGGATTGTTGTATAGGCAATAGGTGGGAGTCAGTGGATACTTTTCATAACTGACTAACCTAGTGAATAAAAAACATGTAACTAAGGTTATTGTAAAAGCTTTAACTAAAAGGGTAACAACTAAACAAATTTTCTATGACTTGGCAAACCTCTCTAAATATCAAAAGAAAATTTAAAAATTAGAACAAAGAAAATACATCAAATAGAGAAAGAAATATGATAAATATACATATATAGTAATTATAACATAGAATAAGATAGAATTGAGGTTAAACATATAAGTCATATCAATAAAAGTGAGTGCACTGAACTCATCTAATAAAAGAAAAGGATTTACAAGTTGGCTCATAAAGCTGATATGTATATAAAGACACTGAAAAATTATTCAGAAAGGCTAAAAATAAAGAAATAGGCAAAATATACCAGGTGAAATGGAAACAGAAAGCTGGAGTTGTGATCCTAATATCAGACAAAGCAGTATTTAAGTCAAAAAGCATTAAGCATAACAAATAAAGACATTAAAACCACAAATGACAATTCAGATATAATAATTATGGATGGCTATGCACCAAATAATGCAGCAACCACCTATAACTGTACAGGAGATGCAAGGAGACACAGATACAAACACACTAATGGTAGGAGTCTTTAACATACCACTGCAAGTACAAGACAGGTCAAATGGTCCAATAAGTAGGAGTAATAAAGACTTAAACAGTATAACTAATAATGTAAATTTTATGCAAATAAAAAACTTTAACACTTCGATTATAGGAAATATGCCTTCTCAAACACACACAGATCATTAGCAAAAACTGATCATATATAAGATCATAAAGGAAATATTATTAAATCCCATAGAGTAGAAAATTACTAGTAACATTTTCTGATCACATGGAATAAAACAGAAATTAATAACAAAATATTGTTAAAGGTCCATTTAGAAATTTAAAAATCTTCTATTAGGTCTAATTTTTCCAAACTTTATAGAACACCTTACAAAAACTGATTGTATATTGGGCTACACAGAAAACCTCAATTAACTCCTCAAAGCTGAAATGTACAGTACATCTTATCATGATATTATAAAATTGGAAAGTAATAACCCAAGGTTAGACAAAGAAAGAATCTTGTAAAACTTGGAAATGAAAACAAAACAATTTTATTATATCTTGGATCAAAGAGGAAATAAAAATTAAAATTTTACTACACAGAAAATAATAATAATAATAATGGCATTATACTTTAAAACCTAATTTAAATTAAATTCTTAGCACCAAATTCTTACGCTTGAGTGAGAATGAATGAATTGAGCATTCAACTTATGAAAACAGAAAATAAACCCAATAAAAGCAGGAGTAAGGAATTAATAAGGATAAAAGCAGTACATTAGTACGTAGAATGAACTAGTATTATTGATAAACAAATTGAAGGAAAAAAAAAACACAGATTTCTGTCCAGATTGATCAAGAAAGGAGAAAGAAAACACATGTTTAAATTAGCCAAGTTGGAGAATTACCATTAAAATTGGCAAAGTAAAGGCATTTTTTTTCTCCCCCTCCTACTCCCTCCCGTCAAAGCTCATCAAAAACAACCATCGAAAAGAATTGATCTACGTTCTGCATTGGGCATATGACTTCCTTTGATTTGAAAGAGAGACAGGAGGAAGCAGGAATTTTGTGGATTCCATTTTCTGGAAGGTTGGCTGGGGAGGGGTCTATCCTTGGGTGCAGTGTGGCACTTTCAGGGCATCCAGACCCAGTGACCGAGGTCCTTCCTGGCTAGTGTACGGTCTGCAGTGGTGGAAGAGAGGTCTTTGCCTGGTGAATCATGCTGTGTGGATAGGCAAACATTGCTCCTGCCTATGTAGTCGCCAAACTGATTTGCTCTCTGGCTCTCCTAAAGGTCTTGTGAGCCACTTAATGTTTTTTGATAAATTCCTTTTCTGGTTATAATAGCTGGAGTGAGTTTTGTAGAAAATGACCAAGAATCCTCACCGATATGAGGAAGGTCAGAGTCCTGAAAAATCCATTGCTGGGGGCAATCTTCTCCAAACATTTTTGATGGCAAACCACTATCAGAATAAAATAGATACACCCCAGCATATATTTATTACCCTATAATTTACATCCAAATATTGGTATGTTCAAGAATTATATAAATGATAAAACAGATTAAAGGGAAACATTTAAACTGATGAGATTTTAATGGACTAAACAATATTTAAAGCCAGATCACTTTTTTTTTTAATTAAAATTTGGTCAGTTTACAATGTTGTGTTAATCACTATGTACAGCACAGTGACTCAGTTATAGGCACATACATACATATATTTCTTTTCATATTCTTTTTCATTATAGGCTATTTTGATGTGTTGAATATAGTTAGTTCCCTATGCTATACAGTAGGACCTTTTTAAAAATCTATTTTATGTATAAGTAGTTTGTATCTGCAAATCCTCAACTCCCACTTTATCCCTCCACCACTCCCCACCACCCCCCGCTTTCCCCCAGTAACCATAAGTTTGTTTTTTATGTCTATGAGTCTGTTTCTGTTTTGTAAGTAAGTTCATGTGTGTCTTTTTTTTTTTCAGATTCCGCATATAAATGATATCATATGATATTTTTCTTTCTCTTTCTGGCTTACTTCACTTAGTATGACAATCTCCAGGTCCATCAATGTTGCTGCAAATAGTATTATTTTATTCTTTTTTCTGTAAAGCCAGAACACTTTTTATTTTACTGGTATAAAAATCCATACTTCAAATACTTTTTTGGATTAAAAATGACTTTTTTTTTTCCCAGTAGATCTGATTAGATTGTTGTAATTTTTACTTTGTAACGTGGCTGATGAAAAGTTCATTTCTAGTAGTAAAAGAGGTGTTCTGTCTGCCATTTTTGGCTGATTGTTTTGTCTGTGCTTGCTTTAGCATTGTTTTCACTCCATAGTGTTTTTAATTTTTTTTGCTTTGTTTTGTTTTTGTTTTGGCAGGAATTTCTGTAAATTCCTTGTTCACTTTGCACTGGCTAGGTTTTAAAATTAGATAACGTGATGGCTAATCCTTTAAACTAAGCACACATAAGCTGTGTATCTTTGCAATACACTGAGAAGGAAGGAGGGAGGGCGGGAGCCACTGTCAGCTCCTCTATGTGTGTAGCTTCCAGTCTTCTGCTTATGCACCGCATGTCCACCTGACATAGGAGCCAAACAAGGGTGCCCTTGTTGGACTGTGTATTCAACATCAGTAATGATGGACTTCTTTCTTTTGTTAAGATAAAAATAAGATCAACCGAAGTGCCATATTTCTTTCCTGCAGCCCATTTGATTATCTCAAGTACCTCCTGGGGAGTGAGAGTTCCAACTGGGAGACTCTGGATGGGAGCAGTGAGAGCTAGAAGCAGGTGTCAATCATGAAAGAAGTGGGGCTGTTCCTGTACAGATCAGTTGGACATTGGAAAGGCAGGGGAGATGGAGCTGAAGGAAAAGTGACACTGGAAGGCCAAATTTGTTGCTTGTGACTTAGTTTGTGTGGCTAAGCGTGGCTCCTGAGAGGGAGCAGTAATCTCCAGACCATAGCACAGGGATGTGGGACTCAGCCTCTGAGCCAACCACCCACTTGAAAAATGGAATATGAAACGAGAGTTACTCCCAGGACAAAGGAAAGTTGTGAAAACCACTGTTATTTGGTTAACTCAATGGACAGTTCCAAACTCTTTGTTGCCACCTCTACTATAGAGGCAAATAATCTCTGCTTTCCCTGCTTCTTTTGCTGCTAAATATGGCCATGTGATATGGTTCTGCAGTGACACATAAGTAGAGATCTGGTGGGGACTTCCGGGAAAACTTCTGCTTTTCTTGATAATACAGAAAAACATAATCAGTGCCGCTCCTCTACCCGCTCCTACTTTCAGTGCAGGACTGGATTCATAGCAGCCTCACTGTTTCTCGACAATGAGGGAAAAGTCAAGAGAACTGCAGAGATGCTGGCCCTGGCCAGGCTGGGCCACTAAACAAACAAATCCTAACAGTTACTTATACCTAGACTTCTTGTTACTTGAAATAAATTCCATTTGACACTAGTTTTTTGAATTTTCTGTGGTATGCTTCAAAGCATTCCTAAGTGCTATAAGATACCTCCTTCTAGACTAAAATTATAGACCATTTCTCTTCATTTCCTCCCTCCTCTCAGCCTCACTCAGGTCCCCACTTTATTCTTCAGCAATTAACCACCCCATTCAAAGATTAAAAACCAGTAGAAAGAAACTTGCATGGGTTATGTGCATGGAAACAGCCAAAGTAAAGGAGGGAAGGTATACAGGCAGTTAAAAACCATACATCTCAAGAAGAATTACTCTGTTGGAATAAGGAACTCTTAGAAATGTATAAACGTAAAAGCCAAGATAATATAATAGCCAAAATAAGTATTCTTAGATAAAAATGAAAAGTAAGTGATTAAACAAACTCTATTTTTCTTTTAGCAAAAGAAAGAAAAACGATGGAAAGATGTTGGCAGGGTGGGATTTTTTTTCTTTGGTCTTTTTCTGTGTTTTCATTCATATCCCCCAGCCCCCTCCATGAGTTTGTATTACTTTTGCATTTAGGAAAAAAATGCATTATTTAAGAGAAACTACCACTTTATTATATCCTCAGGTCTCTACTCTGGTCGTTTGGATTTTAGGTCAGAGAGACTACATCTTTCTTTAACAAAAGCCATCCTGTCCTGTGCTTAGTTTTTCACCCAGGGATTGCACAACAGTTTTCCTCCCCTGTCCCTCAGGAAGGTGTGTGGGCACATCCCACCTGGGATCCTGACCTCAGGACATCCTGGTCAGCAGCCAGCAGACCCCTCACCTGAGATGCTCTGGAAGAGCCAAGGGGGATCTAACCTGTGGGCAACAGGAGTGGAACTGAGTAAGGGTACCTGGCCTAGTTGAATTCCCGTGACCAACTGGCCATGGAAGTCTGCTGCCCTAGAATCTCAGGCAAGCCTCAATGTGTTGGTCTCACTGGCTCAAGTCAGGAAGAAGGAGAGCTGAGAGCAAGGAGGAGAGGATGGGAGGGACTAGATCTAGAAGCAAAGGGAGCAGTTGGCTGAGAGCTCTCACCTCCTTGTCCTTCCTCTGAGGCCAGAGGTCACGTGGGATAGCTGGGCCTGAGAATCGTCTCAGCGGTGTCCTTCATGACCCTACAGCTTTGTGCAATCCTCCACCTGGAAAGTGGAGCTGCTCTTGCAACCCTTGTGGGGATATTGTAAAAACCTGTGTTATGTGCTCTTGTAAACTATACGGTGCTTTCCAAACACACATGAATCAAAACAGTTTATTAATAATAATGAAACGGTGGGGTTGGCTTGGTTTATCTCTGAGTTTTTTTTTTGTCTGGGAGCCTCTCAGGTTTTAACATTGAGGTTTGGGTCTTTCATGACTAAGACAATTGGATTTTCCCCAGCAGCTTCTATTGACTCAGTTAAGGATTTCAATAGGCACAGAGATGATTTAAAAAAGTTATTTATTTATAAACACAAAATACTTAAATTCTCCTTTTCCATAGTAGGAAGAAAATAGATAATGTCTAAAATGGAAGGTTTAGCGATAGCAGTAGGAGCATGTGACTTAGAAACAGAGAGACAGATGTCTGTGTTAAAGGACTGAGAGAATTAATATTGTCAAAGTGCTCATTCTACCTAAAGTGATCTACAGATCCAACATAATTCCTATAAAAATTACAATGACATTTTTCATAGAAATAGAAAAACAATCCTAAAATTTGTATGGAACCACAAAAGACCCCAAATAGCTAAAGTAATCTTGAGCAAGAACAAAACTAGAGGTTTCACACTTCTTTACTTCAATCTATGTTACAAAGCTATAATAACCAAAACCATATGGTCCTGGCATTAAAAACAGACACACAGACCAGTGGTACAGAAAGCCCAGAAATAAACCTACACATATACAGTCAACTAAGTTTTGACAAAAGCACCAAGAATACACAATGAGGGAAAGGATAGTCTCTTCAATAAATGGTGCTGGGAAAACTGGACAGCTACATGCAAAGGAGTAAAATTGGACCCTTATACTATACAACCCCCCTCCCCCAAATCAAAACAGATTAAATATTTAAATGTGAGACTCGAAACCATTAAACTCCTAGAAGAAAATATATGGGAGAAGCTCCTTGCTGTTAGTCTTGACAATGATTCTTTGGAATTAATACCAAAAGCACAGAAGACAAAAGCAAAAATAAACAACTAGGACTACATCAAACTAAAAACTCTCTGTACAGCAGAGGAAACTATCAACAAAATTAAAAGGCAACCTGTGGAATGAAAAAATATTTGCAAATCATATATCTGTTAAGAGATTAATGCCCCCAAAATATAATATAAGGAACACATACAACTTAATAGCAACAAAAGAAAAGAAAACAAAATAGACCTCCAAAAAATCCTGATTAAAAGATGAGCAAAGGACCTGAATAGACATTTTTCCAAAGAAGATATACAAGTGGCCAACTGATACATGAAAAGATACTCAGTATCAGTAATTATTAGGGAACTGCAAATCAAAATCACAATGAGATATTGCCTCATACCTGTTAGGATGGCTATTATCAAAAAGTCAAAAGATAATGTGCTGGCAAGAATGTGGAGAAAAGGGAACCCTGTGCACTGTTGGTGGGACTGTAACTTAGTACAGCCACTATCAAAACCAGTATGAAGGCTTTAAAAAAAATAAAAAATAGAACTACCATTTGATCTAGACATCCCTCATCTGGGTGCATGTCTAAAAGAAATACAATCACTATCTCAAAGAGATATCTGTGTTCCCATGTTTGTTGTAGCATTATTCACAGTAGCCAAGATATGGGAATAACCTAAGTGTCTATTGACAGATGAATGGATAAAGAAGATGTATATATTTTTACTCATGTATTATTATCATTATTTATAAATATTATTCAGCCTCATAGTTGAACTCATAGTAACGAAGAGCAGAATGGTGGCTATAGAAGGTGGGAGTTGGGGGAAAATGGGAGATATTGATCAAAGGGTACAAAACTTTCAGTTATAAGTTCTGGGGATCTAATGTATAGCATGATGACTATAGTTAATAACAATAATAATAATAATAATAATAATAATAATAATAATAATAATAATAATAATAATAATAATGTATTATATAATTGAAATTTGCTAAGAGAGTAGATATTATATGTTCTCACCATACACACAAAAGGTAATTATGGGAGGTGATGGATATATTAATAAGTTTGATTGTGCTAATCATTTCACAATGTATTCATATATCAAAACATATTGCACACTTTAAATATATATAATTTTCATTTGCCAAAAATAAATATTTCTTAAAATATAAAGGTACAAACCAAACTTCACAGGGTCTGATATTCAGAGTCAACCATTATGTCAGGCTTAAATTTTAAATGTGAAACTTTGGAAAACATTTGTGTAAGGGGGTGGGCCAGCCTCCTTAAGGAGGTTCTGGTCACCAGACTTTACTGACCAATTCCAGTGAGCTGGACCAAACACAATGTCTTCTTAGAGGAGGTAAAGTAACTCTGGAGTCTGCAACAAGTTACTGAGCTTGTCTCTATAAAACTGACTTTGGAGGGATTGTCATCATGTGCACTGAGCACCTACTCTCAGCTGGGTGCCATTCGAGGTGAAGAAAGAGGATACCCTGGGCCCTTACCATTCTCTTAACCTGGCTTGAGTAGCAGGGCAGGGTGGGGCAGGACGGAGTGACTTAATATGCAGACACATCTCACAAATACACTCAGGGCAGGAATCAGAGCATTTGGAAGGACATTAGAGATCACCTACTGTATGATTTGAAGTCTTTTTTTTTAAACATGCAGTAATACTAATACTATTAGTATTAAAACCTAATATATGAAACCAGATAGAAGGGGAATGAACTCCTCTGGGGGTGGAAGTGGCCCACTTGGCTACTCCTCATACCTGCTCTGGCCTGTGAGGCCCCTGTGAGGTTCTGTAGAACAACTTGAAGTACAGTCTGAAACCACCATTTTATAGATGGAGAAATGAGTTAGAGATGGTTAAGGCCCCACTACTAGGGATGTACAAAGGTGGAAAAAGAATGAAATGCCATTTGCAGCAACATGGATGGACCATATGAAGCGAAGTAAGTCAGAGAGATAAAGACAAATCTCACATGATATCACTTATATGCGGAATCTAAAAAAAAGACACACATTTTATTTACAATTCCACCACATCATTCCTCCATGTGCGGGCTGGTTGCAGAGTTAGAGGGGCCCTGGTTTCACGTTCTATCCTAGGAAGGCAAGTGCCAAACTGGGGAGTGACAGAGGGAGCCTGTGCCATCTTACCCTGAACCAGTGTCCTAGGTGGAAGCACTGAACTCCAGGAAGCAAGCTTAAGAACATTCAGGAAACGTGTCTTCTTTTCAGCTGGCCTTGGAATTGGAGGACATGGATGGGTCATGAGGCGAATTTCCAAAAACATTTCCTAGGTCTGATCAGGATTCAGGTAGCACACAATGCCAACTGCAATAACCAAGGAATTCCAGCAGAGGGCACTATTCACCAACAAGCTAAGAAGCAACCGCCCATCAAAGAAGATTGGAAAGCCAAGAAGCTCCTTTAAAAAACGTTTATTTTGCTTAGTATTCGCAGCCCTCTGCAAAGAACATAAAGATAATGGAGCAATGCAGAGTAATTAAGACTTAGCAATCACAGATTTCTAGGGTGTAGATTTAAAAGATTCAGGTGACCAATCAGGCATTCAGTTCTTCATACAGTTTGCCTGAAGCCACTTTTAAAGTTTCTTGGAAAATATGGTTTTAATAAATAGCCAAAAGTATACCTCGCAAAGAAGGAGTTGTGTGTGAGAAGGGAGGGTGACAGGGGCTGGGCTACCTGCTTAGGACTATACGGTTGATGTTCAGAGATTGAGA
Source organism: Camelus ferus (assembly GCF_009834535.1). Lineage (NCBI taxonomy): Eukaryota > Metazoa > Chordata > Mammalia > Artiodactyla > Camelidae > Camelus > Camelus ferus. Next base: position 9,801,671 of record NC_045722.1, on the reverse strand, counting down.
CGTTTCTCTTGTACCCCAGCATTGCCAGGGAGCTGGGACCAGGGGTTCATTTCCCCAGATGAGTAAGTCCTGGTTCAAAGGTGTTGCCCCAGGGCGTCTCAGACTCCTTTGCAGATGCCCTCCAGGATCTGAGGGGGTAGGAGGAGAGGCTTAGAGAGGCTGTCTGAGCCAGGGGCCAAGTCTATTCTCCCCAGGAATGGGATGAGTGGCAGGACCCTCCCTTTTAGAAATGGTCTAGACCAGTGGTTCTGAACTGGGGGCTATTTTGTCACCCACCCCCACCAGGGGATACTTGGCAATGCCTGGAGACATTTTTAGCTGTCACAATTTTGAGGGTAGAAGCCAGAGAAGCAGCTGAACATCCTACAATGCACAGGGCAGCCTCCCCCCTCCCCCGATAAGAAAGGATTATCTGGCCCCAAATGCTAAGAGTGTCAAGATTGAGAAACCCCGGTCTAGACTTTAGACCAGGGATTCTCAAAGGGTGGTCTCTGGCCCAAGAGCATCAGCATCGCCTGGGGGCTTGTTACAAATGCAGATTCTCAGGCGATCCCTGAGACCTGCTAAATCAGGCTCCAAGAGCAACCTGTGCTTCAGTGAGCCCTTCAGATGATCTAGTGCATGTCAAGTTTGAGAACCACTTGCCCAGGGACGATAATGCTTGAGATTTAGAAGTCTAAGATGATGCTTCTAGGATATAATGTGCTTACACTCACAGCAGAACTGTTAAAATGCAGATTCTGATTTAGTGGTACGAGAATTTGTATTTCTTACAAGCTCCAGGTGATGCTGACACGGCTGGTTGGCTGGCTAGGGCCCACACTTTGAATTGCAAGGATCTGTGATATTGCTTCCAAAACTTGCCAGGTAATAAGGTAGACCTGAAGTGTATGTCGAAACTTCAAATTCCCCGAGGCCCACTAAGTAAACCATCTCCAGAGGAGGGGCCTATAAATCTGTATTTTTAATAAGTGCCTCAGAAAATTCTCATGATCAAGCAGGTCTGAATACACTGACTTCCGAGGGCAGGTTCAGGAGTTATTGATCAACAAAGTCATCTCCAAGTCCCTTTTGTCTATACCAGAAGTTCTCTACCCCAGCTGAGGAGAATCATCTGGGGAGCTTTGAAACTCTCCCTACAAGGGCCACAAAGCAGATGGGTTACATCAGAACCTCAGAGACTGGGACCTGGGAAGTGGTGCTTTGAAAAGATGCCCATATATCTGGAGAAAACTCTCATTCAAAAAGACAATGCACCCCAATGTTCATAGTAGCACTATTTACAATAGCCAGGACATGGAAGCAACCTCAATGTCCATCGACAGATGAATAAAGAAGATGTGGTATATTTATACAATGGAATACTACTCAGCCATAAAAAGACTGAAATAATGCCATTTGCAGCAACATGGATGGACCATATGAAGTTAAGTCAGAGAGAGAAGGACAAAGCTCACATGATATCACTTATATGTGGAATCTAAAAAAAAGGTACAAATTTTATTTACAAACCAGAAATAGACTCATGGGTATAGAAAACAAACTATGGTTACCAAAGGAGAAAGGAAGGGTATAGGGATAAATTAAGAGTTTGGGATTACTAGATACACATTGCTATATGTAAAATAGATAAACAACAAGGACTACTGTATAGCACAGGGAAATACATTCAATTTCTTGTAATAAGCCATAATGGGAAAGAATCTGAATACATATATATGTATGTATATATATAACTGAATCGCTTTGCTGTACACCTGAAACTAGCATTGTAAATCAACTAGACTTCAATAAAAAATAAAATTAAAAAAGTAGATGAAAATAGAGTTAAAAAAAAAGATACCCAGGTGATTCTAATGTGCAGCCATGTTTGAGAATCAGTGACCTTAGAAAACAGTCTGGCAGTTCCTCAAAAAGTTAAACATGTAGTTACCATATGACCCAACAATTCCACTCCTTGGTACATACCCAAGTGAACTGAAAACATACATCTACACAAAAAAGTAGTACATGAATATTCATAGCAGTATTATTCAAAATAGCCAAAAAGTGGGAAAAAATCCAATGTTCAGCAATGGATGAGGGGAAAAACAAATTAAAATAGTTGTGGTATATCCATACAATGGAATATTATTTAGCCATAAGAAGGAATAATATATATTTCAACATGGATGAACCTTGAAACATTACGTTAACTGAAAGAAGCCAGATGCAAAAGACCACATATTGTATGATTCCACTTAAATGACATGTCCAGAATAAGCAAATCCATAGAGGTAGAAAGTAGATCAGTGGTTTCCAGGGGCTGATGTGAGAGGGGAATGGACAGTGACTGCTTAATGGGTATGGGTTCTGTTCTGAGGTGGTGAAAATGTTTTGGAACTAGACAGAGGTGGCGGCTGCACAACATTGTGAATGTACTTAATGCCTCTAAATTGTACACTTTAAAATGACTAAAATGGTAAATTTTATGTTATATGAATTTTATCTCAATTGAGAAAAGAAAAAAGAATCAGTGACCTCTAGAATTTCTTAATAGAGGTAGAGTCTAAGAAATCAGGCAAAATCTGGATGTGAGTGGATTAACTCACTCAGAATAAGCCCTAAGATAGGTCATACTTGTGCTCCCGTGGCCTTTGACCCTCTGCTAGAGGGAGTAAGTGGTTTCTGAAAGCTCGGTTGGAGGAACAGATATTATCAGATCCCTATGATTAAGGGCAAAGCTAGTTTTCATCTGTCAGTTGAAGTTGTATTGATTTGAGAGCTTGCTCCCAGAATCTGGGAGGCTTGTGCTTTTTTTACGTTCAAAGGCTGATGAAGAAAGTGATTGCTGAGATGAGTTTTCTTAAAGCGTGGGGGTTGTTTCATGTGAATATAAACAGGATGACCCACAAGGCTGAAGGTTTAGGGATGTGCAGCAAACTGACATTAAGTTACATTTATGTAGCCACACACCTGGGAGGGGAGACTGAGAGTGCCCAACCTTGAAGAGGAGAGGTCACAGGGAGATCACGACCCTGTGCCCTCAGTGAGGTGGGCCCAGCAGTGAGGGATGTTAGCGAGAAAAGTTGGAGGCTTTGCTTCTGGAATATCAGCTTGTGTAATTTTAATTTTTTTAGTATAGTATCTGTCTCCCTTGCTGGGCTCTAGATTCTGCAAGAGCAGGGACCGTGTCTATTGCATTTACCACCGTGTACTCAGCCGTGCTTGGCACATAGTAGGGGGTGTTCTCAGTAAGCCTCTGTTGATTGACAGCCAGAGGCTACACATAGAGCCCCTTGGTGAGGGTGAATGCTGACAGCACAACTGCCAGATGTGGGGGTGAGTTGGGGGAAGGCAAGTCTTACAGCAAAACTGACAACACATGGGTGCCAAGGACGGGTCACTCAGTACTCAGAGGGAAGGAGAGGAGGTCACCAGGGGTTTTCTGGAAGTGATGATACCCGAGCTGAGTCTCAAACGAGGACCAAGGGTTAGTGGGTCAGAGACTGGGAAGGCGGTTCCTGCAGAGAAATCGGCATATGCAGGGCCACAGGGGACTGACCAGCCCTGCGACTGTGGGCAATTGCAGGGGCTCAGCCTGCCTGAGGCTCAAGGGAAAGTTCTCGGCGGGGATGACACGGTTAGATCTGTCATGGGAGGACTCCCTCAGGCTGCTGTGTGGAGGATGGATTTGAGGGAGAAATAAAAGCAAGAGGCTGCTAAAATGCTCTCAGAAAAGGAAGAGAGGGGGGTGGAGGATCACCTGGATGAACCAACATGTATGATGAGCAGGAAAGCAGTTTTGTAGATTTGTATGAAAGGAAAAGTCTAGGACAGCGATGATGATGGTGACGAAGACGATGCTTACAGCTAACATTTATTGAGCACATCCGTGCCAGAAACTGTGCAAAGTGCTTCATATACACCGTGGCATTTTAGTCTCATCGTGAGCCCCTGAAGCAGAGGCTATTTTTATCCTCATTATACAGATGAGGAAACTGAGGCTCAGGGAAGCTGTTACTTAGCCAAGATCACCAGGTTAGTGTGTGGAAAAGCCAAGGACAGTCAGACCTGAAGAGCTATACTGTTAACCATACTCGGTACCGCCCCCAGGGTTTTAGTTTGGGTTGGCCGGGTGATGGCACCACTCCCTCAATCCGAGGAAGCAGAAGGAGGAAAATATTTGATTGGTGGGGAAATGACAGACTGAGCTGGGGACGAGTTGAACTGGGGATGCTGTGGATTATTCTGTGATAACCAATAGTCAACAGGGCAGCTCTGGAGGGTTCCTGCTGAAGGTGCAAATTTAGGAGGCATCAGCCTACAGATAGTAGTTGAAGTCACGGGGATGAATGAGACAACTTAGAGCAGGAGAGTGAGGAGAGAAAAAGGTGAGGGGAAGGGACCAAGAAGGCACTGGAGAACCAAATGTGTCCTTTGGATATGGCCATCTGGGTGTCACTGGGAACTTAGGGTAAAGGAAGCAACAAGAATGTAGTGATTAGGAGAGAGGAAAAATCTACTATTCTAAGGACCTTGGCTGTACAAGGAAGAGGAAAGAAGAGTCACCAGGAAAGATCAGGGGTCCAAAGAACTATTTTTTTCTTTTAAAATTAAGATGAGAGAGCGTTGCCAATGTTACAGGCTGGAGAGGTGGAACCATTAGAAAGGATGTTTGATAATGAATGGGAGAGGGGTGAAGTGATGGAGCAGCATCCCTGAGGCAGCTGCAAGGGTGAGGTGAGAGTGTCATCTTTGAAAAGCAACAGAATCCACAGAAAAAAACAGGTTTGAATCCACCTTGGACAGGACAGAGGGGCTTTAGAAAGGTGAGATCTGGCCAAAGGCTCCAGCTGCTGTGTGCTACATTCATAGCCACATTTCCAGAGGCCACACTTCACACAGGCTGCTCACAGCCAGTGACAGAGCAGGGGTACGATTCCCGGGGAACACATTCCCGGAGATGGGGGACTGCTTGGATGGTTGACCTGGGCTCAAGGACTCCCAGAGGCCTTGCTGAACCTTTCCCAGGTACAAGGCAGTCTCAGATACATGACCCAACCCTCCCTCCTTCTCTCCTTCACTTGGGGTCAGACCTGCATTGCATCCGCTGGCTCCTCCAGCCTTCCCTGGTTTTCTTCCTACTTTCTCTCAAAAGAATGTCTCTTAATAAAATCCTTGTACAGTTAGTCCTATTGGCATCTGCTTCTAGGAGGACCCAGATTAACACAGCCACCCATAGGCACACATGGATAAAATCAGGAAGATTGAGGCAGGGAGACTCTGGTCCCTCAATGGGAGGTGATAAGCCTTAGGAAGCTATGATCGTCTGCTTATGACAGCAAAGTGGGTGGTGGGAGTGCAGGGGGATCCTGGCCACCTTCCCACAGGGGTCTGCAGCTCACTGTGACTGTTTTCCAGGAACAGGATAGATTCTCAGGAGGTCCAGGCAGATGTGACCACCAGAGGATGAGTATGAAGACAGACAAATGATGTGTGTGTGTGTGTGTGGGGGGTGGGCAATGGGGGAGAAGATGAAGGGGTTCCCACCCAATTCTCTGAGAGGAGGAAGTGAGCTCATCTCTGAATATGGTGAGTCCATGGGGTGGGGTCTTGCAAAGTAAAGGTTTGCAAGAGTTACTGTGGAGAAAGGGAGAGACAGCTGACAAAGACTAACTGAAGACTAGTGGGGAAAGAGAATGGAGAAGCAGCAAGGATGGGAAGATATTTTAGGGTCTTGTAGGCCTTGGGAGGGTCTCTGGATTTTATACTAACCGATGAGGGAAGCCTTGGAAGGTTTCGAGCTGGGGCACTACATGATCTGATCTACGTCGTAGAAGGACATTCTAGCTACTGTAGGAGGTAAGAATGGATGCAGCAGACCAGTTAGGAGGCTACAGCAGTCCTCCAGGTAAGAGGTGACGTGGCCCAGAGCAGAGCAGGGGCAGTGCAGATGCTGGGAAAGGTCCCCTCTGATGACTGCTCTTCTCCCAATGAAATACGAAGCAGGAACACTGACATCACCTGAGGGAGGGAGCTGGACGGGTAAATGGGACCATGCTTTTATATCTATATTGGAAGGGTAGGAAAAAGAGGTGAAAACTTATTTTTAAAAAAACTGCATATTTAAGAAAGAAAGAAGAGGCTTAAATCTTTCATTATATTCCATTCTGAGCATTGGCTATAAGACCTATCTCTGATAGCATGGTATTATTTTCAAAATTCCTTTATTTTCCTTGATAATACATGGACACCTAGCCCCTCCTCCTCCGAGAGAGGTAATCACTTCATTTCTTTGGAACTCATGAGTTGCTGGAGTTCCTGTTTGGATGTGGCAGTAGTTACTGATTCCTGTCCAACAGACCTCCCCTGGGTTGTCAGATCTGTAAAATTCATTTTGTGTGTGTGTGTGTGTGTGTGCATGCGCACGCACACATGACCACATGCACTCATACAACAGGCAGTATGATGACAAAAATCGCGGTGACAAATGTTTGCCTTTTTAAACAAAAAGTGTGTCATATATTTTATTAAATCATAGAAAATTCATTTGTATACAAATTTTTCCGCTTTCAGGAAACTGGAATACTAAACAGCTGGGTAACAAAACAGTTGAACGATATATCTCACTTTAAGCAGAGACAAGTTTTAAGTTGTCACATTTATTTTTTTAAAAATTTTGAAATAATCAGTAACAGCATTATTGGCATTTTCCACCTTTGGGGCAGAGGAATAATATCTCTTTTAACCCCCCCCCCCATTCTCTTTAAGGATATTTTTCATTACTGAAACCAACCTTGAGTTTAAAAGGTGGTTAACTTTAAGTCTTAAAACAAAATCAATTTCTTTTTCCCTCCTGTGGGCTTGTAGGGTATTGTAAATGCTGAATTTCAGGAGATGGTCTCCTTTCACAGGACCGATTAAGCTCCTTTCTTACAACAGCAAATGTGTATAACGGTGCAGGATATATTTTAGAATAAGTTAAATATTAAGACATACAGTATGGCAATAATGTCCTATTTTTCTCTCTACCATTTAAATTCGAAAGTTCATTCTAATCTTACACATTTATAAAAGGGTGAAGACTGAGGGATCCAGTGATACTGAAAATGCACAACCACCATCAGAACCGTGTTCTCTAAACGCTTTGGCTGACTATATACAAACGGTCCTGCCAGACCTGCATTCGTTCCACGGGGGATCTAAATGAACAGACTCTGAAGTTCACCAAACGAAAATGGGCAGTGGTTTTGAACTTAGGCTGTCACGCGTTCTGCTTTTGAGCAGAGACCCAGAGGTCACACTGACATGCCTCAAATACTCACCCCAAATACTCACATAACATAAACACAAATTAAATATTATCAGACTTATTTTAAATTAAATTGAAGACCACTATTTTTAAGTGCATGAAGTATTTCTCCCTTAACTTCTTGAACACGTGTTACAGACAAGAACTAACATCCATGTTCCTATGTATTAGAGGCCAACCTGCTTCCTCTGAGAACTCCCTGGAGTAACACATGAGAGACTGGGGGGTGGGGAGAAGCAATTCTCCACTTGAAACGGAGGGAATAATCTCAAATAGTCATTTTTCCCAAACTCGAGCCAGGATTTCAGACTCATTAAAGCAGGAACTGGAAAAAGTGATCTTTGGGACTGGCTTCTGGTGTCACCTATGGTGACAAGTTTGTTTCCCTAAGACATTTGATTGGCCCTTAATACAACAAGCCTCACTTCAAGCCGCCCTTAGGTCCTGGGCCCCTGTTGTCAATGTGCAGACCTGGAGCTCTCCCAGGGAATGTGTAAACAGATCTGGAAAAAAACTCCGTTTCTGCAAGCTTTTGTTATGTCAGTGAAAAACCTCTTGGGGTAAGAAAAATAATAGGAAACGCTGCCCCAGTGACAACTTCCCACAAGGCTTATCTTTTGCTCATCCTGCTGTAGAAGGCCATAGTCAACTCAAATATTCTTTGCCTGGCTTGCCCCAAATGGTATTCGACAGAGTTAGAAACATTTCTTTGGACTATTTTATTCCTGAATTGTGACAAACGGTTATCTGAGCAAATGTGGTACACCACCTTGTTACTGGAGGTGATGTGGAGAGGAGGCCAGGCTTTTGTGCAGGTTGGGATTCTGGCTGTGTCTGTTTCGACTGCGCACAGACGAGAACATCGTGTTGCAGCCTGGGACTTTGCATTTGTGGAGCTGGCGGAGGTGCACGGTTTTGTAGTGGGCCCTGAAGGTCCCTTTATTACTGTATGTCTTTTGGCAGAGGTGACACGTGATGGGCAACCCAGAAGGCAGGCTGGCGAGGCTCCGGTCGGCCTTCTCCATCAGGACGCAGATGGGATAGTCATCTTCCCCGGGGGCCAGGCTCGGCCCGTCACAGTTCCCATCGCTGTCCTCCATGAGCATGGCGCCCTCCTCGCTTGCCCCATCTGAGTCCCAGGAGGAATGGCTGCTGCTCTCTGACTTCATGCTTGAGGTAGTACTCAAATCCAGGACAGTGCCCTCGCTTGGCGGACCAGAGTTGTAGCTCTCCAGGCCGGCGCTGTGGACTTGGGCTATCGGGTAAACCAGACTGCTCATCCGACTTGTTCCCTTGAAGATGACAGATGTCTGGGAGGCTTGTGGTGTGAAAGCCACATCCTGATAGGCCTCCTTGGCCACGTCTTTCAGAAGGTAGGCTGCACGGAAATGGTCTTCACCGCTCTCCAGTGCTTCTGGGGTCAGCACTTTTTGGTGGAGGTTTAGGTTTGAACTGTGTCTACAAGAGTGAAAAGATGATTAGCAATGGACTGTTGTTTGGTTGCTTTAAAGACAGGTGTCATTCTGAGTAGAGTGACACTGGGCAGGGAGCAGGAAAACCCGCAGCATGGGAGAGGTGATACTGAGGACTCGGGACACAATGTGTGTGTAGTGGACACTGCCCGCTGCGGTCTACCGCCTGTCACAAGTTAGCATTTGACCAGGGAAGTCGACAGAGTATGTAGTTCTCTTCAATGTCCACAATCTGATTGACATGTAACTTCTTATACCTCATCTTTAGAGAATGACTAGACCACTTCAGTTAGGCCAATTCAACTGGTACACTGGAACCAGGAGATCCCAGAAGAAAACTGGTCACAAACAGTAGGAACTAAGCAGAGGACTTCATTTCAATGAAACTGGGAATTATTATCTTCTGGAGCTGCACTGTCCACTGTGATAGCTACTCATCAATGGCTACTGAGCACCTACAATGTGGCTAGTGTCATTATGTTGAAATGATAGTATTTTGGATAGACTGAAATAAAATGTTACTAAAACTTGTTTTACCTGTTTCTTTTTACTTCTTTAATGTGGCTACCAGAAAATTCAGAAGTTCCTATGTGGCTTGCATATGGTCTAGAGCATTTGTATGCATATCACCACAGAAATTCTATGGGTGTGAAAATCTGACTGGCTAGAAATAGTACATGTGTGCGTGAGGGTGTATGTGTGTGTGCACGCATGCACCTGGTGTGCGTGTGCTGAATTTAGTTCATATTTGCAACATTTCACTATATACCAGACAGGTATTTTGCAGATGCAGCACTGTGAGCATACCGCCAATCGTCCACCCAATGATTACTCCTGAAGGGCAGATAATGAGTATCCATTATGACACATGCCGTTTACTCCTAAGATATCATTTGGATGTAACTTGTTAATAAATGTTGGCCTTGCTCAAAGATCCCCTAAGTTCTGACGAGCAAAAACAGCCCTTACAAAGGGGTACAGTCCTAAAGGTGACTGGAGAATTATTCCGGACAGGAAAATACCTTTCCCAATGAGATGAGAATGCATGCCAGGGTCAAACTGGGAAAACCCCCCTCAACAAAATAACAAAGAATCGAATTTTCTCTTCTATATCTCCAAAGACATATGGGGGGTGTTACTCATAAAATGTATAAAATTTATTACTCAACTTCTCTTTTTTATCCGCTTATACATTCTTTTTTGTGACATAATCAGAATTATACTTCCGGATCACCCACTTTGCAAGTAGCTCTTCACAACTGCGGCTCTGCCCTGTGATTATGTCAGCATCCTGGGCTGAAGGGGCAGGTATGTCTCGGCAGAAAACCAGACACTAGGCTGACATATAGGTTCTACTACTACATACAAGTGGTCAAAAAAAAGTGAGACAAATACATTTACTGGAACCTTGTACAGAAAGATCCCTGATGCAACAAAACAAACCTCTGGGCTCAAATCCCCAGTACCCCATGAACATCAAGAGCTAAACCGTGAGCTCCCCTCTCTCCTCCTTAACCATTCTCAGAGAGCTAGATGAATTTCCTGAGGTGCCATGTCCCTAAGACCACCAACCACCACAGCTGCAAAAACCCTGTGGACCATGTGTCAGGCTTTCTGCCTCCAGGACTTTGCTAATGCTATGCCTGCTGCCCATGTCTGCATTTCTTCCCTTCAATCTCTACCTCCCTGTCCCATTCTTCTGTTCGGTTTCTGACTATTTAGATTAGTTGAGACCAGTGGTTTTCAAAGTGTGGTCTGGGCACCCCTAGCGGTCCCTGAGATCCTTTCAGGATGTCTGTCAAGTCAAAACTCATTTCATAAAAATACTGAGACAGTGGGAAGGGTATAGCTCAACTGGTAGAGCACATGCTTAGCATACACGAGGTCCTGGGTTCAATCCCCAATACCTCCTCTAAAAATAAATAAATAAGTACACCTAATTACCTCTCCCCTCAAAAAAAAAAGCCACTGAGACATTATTTCCCTCTTTCAGTTTCATTCTCTCACTAGTATAGAGTTCTCCAGAGACTACATGGAGCAGACTGAATACAGAAGAAGCTGATATGAGAATCGAGTTGTCTTATATCAAGCCAGACACTAAAAGATACTTGGAAAAATGTAAAACAAAGCTACTTCCTAAGTTTTTGTTCTGGGAAATGCAGTTATTTTTCATAAAAACATTATGTTAACATAAATAATAGGATTATTACTTTAAGTGATGTGATACATGTAAATTTTTTTGTTTTAATTTCTAATACAGTAAACATTGATGGGGATAAACCCAAATAGACAAAAGCTCTCGCAGGTCCTCAGGTTTTAAGAATTTGTAAAGCAGCTGTGAGACCAAAGCATTTCAGGGCCGCTGGTTTAAACATATCTCCTTTCAGAAATCCGTCCCTAACTTCTCAGAGAGTCTGGTCAGGTGTCCTCCCATGCGCCCACAACAGCCTGTATTTTACCGTCACGTCTAGTGGCCACCACGTTCAGCTGTAATCATCTGTTTACTGGTCTGTCTCCCACACTGGCCTTCGTGGGCAGGGGCTGTGTCCAGAGCACCTAATCCAAAAGGTTCTTCAATATTTGTTGGCTAAATAAGTACCCAAGGTCCCTTCCTGATGGGTCCTAGTAACTGCTGTTGGCAGCAGTGGCGGCTTGAGGAGAGGAAGTTAGTTATCCTTATAGAGATGCAATTCTCATCTCTGACTCAGAAAAATGGTGGTGGACCCAGGCCTGTGCACCAAGTCCTGTTTAACATGGTATCATTTTAACCACAGATTCCCAGGAAAATGCAGCCCAAGTTCTAGACTACTAGAATTAGTGGTTTTACAATTAGAATGCAAGATGCTTTCCTATGGTGGAGGGGGAGGGTTGTATCACAAATAGGTCAGAAAATATTAAATACATGAAAAATAAATGTAAAATAAAATAGTAGCTTAAATTCAATATGTCTTCTAACTTAGTAGACAGTGTAGGTCAGAACAGTATCATAGTGATCAAGGATAAGCTGACCAATATGATGATCTCTTCTTTATAATAACAGCTTATTCATGAACAAACACTCCTTTTGGAGGAGGGTGGAGGAGGACTGGTTCACTAATTAGGGTATCCTGGTGCTTTGGTGCAACTTCCAGCTACAGAAGACAGGAATTTTAACTAATATCACCCTTGCTCCATCCTCTTTGCTCAAGACAATGAGGGTGTTCTTATGAGCCCCGTTCAGGAATGTGTGTGGGAGTCTATACATTTCCATCCCCTTAATAAATCAGGCACTACAATTTGGACTAAGGTGATGGTGGTGTTGAGCTGCTTCAAGTCAAGCTTGTCTGAGCAAATGTAACATTTCAATATTCTGTGAACCACTTAGCATCTATAATGCTGTGTTTCATCAGAGAGCTCTGGTCCTCTCCTCAAAGCCTCCTGGGGTCATCTTTTGGTATGCTTCCTCTTCCCTTTATGGGCTTGGGAGGAAGGTGACCTGAAGAAGGGTTGTGAGACTCAAGTTCATCAAGAAAAGCACAGGCAAGGTGGTAACGCCAGTGCTATGCCCCCAGAGTGATGAGTTATACTCTACACCCAGGCACTTTGTAAACAGCTTGACTCTGTGTGTGGGGCTCATGAAAACCCAGCACTGACACACTTCTCATCTTTCAGCCACACATCACAGACCCTGAAATAACCTGCTAATTGCCTTTATTCTTTGATATCTTAATATTTGAAAAACCTTCAATCAGGCAGTTATTCTTTCTTTTTAAACATAGTGGTCAACTAGAAATCAAAGAAAATATTTCATTCAGTGGACTTCATAGAATAAAATTAAAATCTGACAAATTTTGAGAAACTACAATCCTAATTTTAAAAGTTCCCTCCTAATGTGTGCACTAGTTCATGACCCCTTATCCCAAACCCCTGGGGCCAGATGTGTTCCTGAATTCAGACTTTCTCAGACTTTAGAAAAGCAGAATGATGAATATATGGTAATATCATGTTAATGTCCCCATAGTAAATCCATTGATATTTCTGTACGGAATATATATAAAAATCCACACAAAGGGAGAATTAAAAACAATAAAATAGTCTCAGATCATTTCAGGTCAGTTTTGTGGCCAAATGAATTTAAATTTTGGAACTGAAAATTCAGGAATGTGGATCTACAGAACACAGTTTCTCAATCTATGGTCCCTGGAACAGCATCATTGTCACCTGGGAATTTTGAAATGCAAACTCTCACATCTCGTCCCAGATCTACTGAAGCAGAAATTTTAGGGGTAGGGCTCAGCAGTCTGTTTCAACAACCCACCAGGTGATTCAGATGCATGTTAAAGTTTAAGAATCACTGCCTTGGAAGAAATGATTGCCACTAGATGTCTTACCTGTCTCTGCTCCTGCGGGAAGGGAACGTGGCCTTACAGCCCTCCACTGTGCACACATGCGTTTCTTTGGCGTGCATGTTCTTGTGATGCATTTTCACACCACAAGCATTTTTAAAGGTCTTCTTGCAGATGTCACACTGGAAGCGATTTTCCTCCTTCTGCCTCGATAATGCGTGCTGACCCATGTGCTCCAGCTCTTTGGGATCTTCAAAACAAGGAAAAGCCATTCCTCGGTTGGACAAAGCACTGAAGAGTCCCCCGGCCAGGAGGCGCTGCTGCAGTTTGATGTAGTCAGAAAAAGGAACACAGGGCTCCACCCCAGGTGTGAGGTAAGGTTCACGGCCATCCTCCTCCCCATCCCGGGGCACCACGGTCAGCACCGACGTGTGCTCAGTCTCCCTCTCCAAGTTGTGTGTGGCCTGCTCGGGGGTTCGGAAGATGGCTCCACTGGACTCCAACACCGGTTTGAGATGGCAGGGCCTCTCTCCTTCAGGGCAAGGCTTCCCTAAACTTCCTGACGGCGTGTGCTGCTCCTCGGGGACTCTGTCTGACCGGGGACTGCAGGCCTCCAGCTCATCTTCACTGACCACCTGCAGGGGCATGTCTTCATCTGAGCTGAGAGTGTGCCTCTTCTCGTCAGCTACCTCCACGGACTCCTTCTCTATTTTGATGGGCATACTGGACTTTCGGGATTTCTTCTTCGGAAGGGCATCAAATGGCATTTCATTGGAAACCAGCTGTTCTGGGATTGAAGAGGACAACAGGGGGAGGGAAGGCAGCATCCCAGGTGTGTTTGCCAGCTCAGCTGGAGTGGCTGGACTGCGGTAGAAAGGAAGGACCGGCTGGACAGTCTTCAGGTTGGGAAAAAGAACCCCGTTTTGCCCGATACTTGGGAAGGTTGGTTGGCTCCTGGAATCCTCCCCTGAACCAGTGTAGCCAGGGAGAGGCCGACAGTCTGGAGAAGTCACCCTGAAACCCGGGCGCCTGTAGCTCTCAGAGGCGGCCAGGTTCAGGCTGTTCCTCAGATCTTTGTCCCTGTTATTTCTGTTCATCGGCATGTGCAGCCGGGGGTTGGGGTTGGCGCTGTGGCGGTTCCGGCTCCTCAGGGAGCTGAACACCATGTTGCAGCCTTCAATGGTGCACTTGTGCTTGATCTTCAGGTGGACGGCGTTGTAGTGGATCTTGAGGGTGCCTTTGTCGTAGAAGGTCTTCTCGCACGCTGTGCAGAACACCCGGCCCTTCTTCGTGCCGAGGCTGCTCCTCTCAGACTTCACTTTGGCCTCGGGGGACAGCTGTGCCCTTTCTAGCTTTGTGACGATGTTGTATGAGCTGGAGTCACTTAAATGGGCGTTATCTTCCTTTTTAGTAACAGCATCTGGACAGTTTAGACACTGCTCTTTTTCAACCTGAAATGGAGTGGACCTGGAAGTTAAGAAGCTGCTGTCGGGGAAAGGTCCGTGGATTTCCTGTTTGGGGTCCTGATTCTGGTCCTGACCCTGCTCCAGCACATATGGTTCGGGCAGTGACCCTATCAGTGCGGGAGGCACAGGGTTGAAGAACTGGAAAGGCAGCATGAAAGTCATGTTGTTTATGAAGTTCTCAAAGGGGTGTATACTGCTGGGGTTTCCTTTGTCCACAGGGGCCGGGAGGCTGGCGCTTCTGTGGCTGCAGCTCTCGATGAAAGCCCGGATATCGACGTTTGCTGTCGAAGGCGGGATGACGACGGACTGCTCTTCTTTCTCTTGAATCGCCATGAGTTCAACTATGGACTTGGTCTCCCCAAAACGGAGGAACTGCTGCAGGGTGGCTACCTCCTCCTCGCTGGTCATGATGCTCCAGTGATCCAGCACCTTTCCTGACGCATCCTAAACCCGAACCAGGATTTAAAAGTGCAATCAATTTACTATTCCTTACCCTTTTCTCTTAGAAAGGAGTCATGTATGTGGTCAGGGCCTCCACTAGCAACAGAGAGCACTTTCTTGCATGTTAGAAAAAGACACCCCTGTAAGCACAGGGCTTGTTGAATTCAGCTCCCACTCACCCTTCTCCCCTAGGACAGAAACTCGGTGCAGAGAATAAACTGCACAAATGTAAGCAGTGGTCCAAAAGAGAGAGATAAAATTATTATCACTCAAGCCTAAGGGAAATTGGTGATTATTTTCCATCTTATTTCAAACCAATTGGTTGTCTTGCATTAGGCATAATAATTTTCCTCCACTAAAATTAAAATATGTATCATTTGAACAACAGTAACTTCTTTATCTAAAGAGTATAGATGGGGCAATCAGGCCTAGACACAGCTCAAGTATTTATTCATTGCAAGTTTAATAATCTTCCCCAAGCAGCTAACATCAAAAAACAAATGAACCTGTATTGATCTATTGCCTGTGTTCACAAAGCAGAGCTGTAATTACACTGGAGTGTTGGAGATCTTTCAAACTCTAGCAAGGCCTAACTTTTCCCAAAACTACAATAAATATTTTATCACAGAACATGTATTTGATGGCCTACTGAGATTTTTTACAGTGCATGTAAGAGTTTTGAAGATGATGAGGAATGTAACATCATAAATTTTTCATGTGCTAGAGGTTCAAGGTAATTGATTCCATATTTTTAATCCTAACACTAGAAAGCAAGATTATTAGGATCATTAAATATTGATCTATGTCATAATGTAAGATCATAATGCTGCTCTACATAAAAGGTGGTTTCTAGCCTGCTGGGGGTCCTGATTGCAAGGTGAGCAAACATGTTTCCACAGGAAGACTGGGGCATTAAAAGAGTTAGAAAGAAGTGGGTTCAAATTCTGGGTCTGCCACATATGAGTTAAGCCACTTCAGCAAGATTTAGAAGCACTCAGCCTCTGGTTTTCCAACTGGAAAATGGGGTTAATCTACCTACCTCATGAGATTACTGGAAGAGGGTCTAAGTCAACAAATGGTTGTTATCCGTGTTTGTTTTAATGATATGGCCCATCTGAGTCAGACTGAAATGTATGTTAGTCTTAGAAATACATTCATCCCCTGGTTTCATTGAAATTTTTACCAAAGTTAGCTGACATTTTCTAGTGTAGTGGCAAGGAAGAAAATGCTGCAGCTGTTTCATATGTCAGAGAGATGATATAATTCATACCAGGAAATATGTTCTTTGCTTGTGAAAATGCCTTGATAGCCTCTCTGGATACTTAGCATTAAGGCCTCACCCCTCCCCATCCCCCCAGCATGGTACAGAAAAAGAAATAAAACTACTCCACGTAGGAAAGAGATGAGAGAAGGGATGAAAGGCATGGAATGATGGAGAGACGCAGAGAACAGGCAAGAGGCCGAAAGAGAAGTAGGGGGGGAGAGAGAGAGAGAACGGGCAAGAGCACGCACACAGAAATGTCACAAGATGATGGAGCCTAGGAGGGAAAATCAGCAGTGCGATGGACGCCAGAAGGCTTTAAAGAACAGGAAGGTGTGGCATGAAATTGTAGCTGTTTGCTGTGCCGTTCTGCAATGTAAGTTCCCTTCCTCATCCCCAAACCCTCAGTAAAATCTGAAACAGATGATGTCTTGTGTCAGTAGACGGTCTGGAGATAATAAGAGAAATGGAGGTAGCACCGAGGGTGGGGCAAATGACTGTGGAAGAGCCGGCTGAGTGGAACCCAAATCAGAGAGTATGTAATGCTCTCACATCCTAGCTTTCACAGATACCTTGAGGAAAGAGCTGGATTTCTCCCAGAATATGAGGTAGGGCTTAAGCCATTAGAAAAACTATTAAAAGGAAGGATGACCACCAATGGCTGTAGCATTATATAGGCAACTGGGTTACATCTGTTCCACGGACATGAGTTTCAGAAGACATTCTAGGAGAACTGTGCCCACGGTCCCCATACCTGCAGCACGTATCCACGGATGTAATCCTGAAGGGTCCAGTCCAAGGCATGGAGAATCTGGAGGACCTCATCTTGCTTTAATACACTGAAGAGTCGGTCCAGTAGGATTTTCAGGCGAACAGGGATGGCCTGGGTCCCATACAGCATGAGGCTGCTAATATCAAACACCACATTGGACTGGACAATCTCCACCTGGCTTGCTGGATACACAGCAGGGATCCTCAACTTACTTAGAGCTGAAAAATCAAATTGAAGAAATAACATTGTTCAAGATTCTACTTTCAAGAGAAACACTGCACAGGAAGTAGGCTAGAGCTAACTCTCAGTTATCTGTTCAATAGAAAAACCACAAATATGCTGACAATTAATAATCTTAATAGCTATCTGGTTCCAAGTTACTCACAGGAACTTCTAAAATAAAACGGACTAGCCTGAGAGTCTTCTTTTCTCCCTTTCCTGTGGCATGCCCAAGGAGTAAAATGGCCACAAGTAGGGAAGATGCAAGGAAAAGGGGTAAAAACAAAGGTGGCAGATGCACAATTAAGAGAACAAAAAATCAGGAAGCACGGGGTCTAGGGAAGAACCTGAACTTGGGAATCCAACAGATCTGGGTTTGAGTCCTCGTCTGCCACTTGGAAAGTTAAACCACTGAACTCTATGCTATCCAAAGCAACAGCCATCAGCCACATTTAGCTGGCCAAATTTAGATTTAAGTTAACATTAAATAAAATTAAAAATTCAGTTTTCCTGTTGCACTAGTCACATTTCAAGTACTGAGTTGTCACATGTAGCTAGTGTAGGGTTGTCAGGTTTAGTACCTAAAAATACAGGATGCTCCTGTTAAATCTGAATATAAATTTCAGATAAACAATGAATAGTGGGATACAGTTAAGCCAAAAATAGTCATTAGGATATACTTAGGCTAATAATTATTTATAATTTATGCAAAATTCTCATTTAACTGAGCATTCTGTTTTTTACTGAGCAACCGTGGGCTAGAGGCTACTGTATTAGCACAGAACATTTCTATCATTGCAGAATGACAGCACTGAAGCACTATTTTCTACATCTTCGGAAGGAGGTTAATAGACACTTACATAGAATTGTTAAGATTCAAAGAGATAAAGCTCTTAGTCCGTTACCTGGCACACAGCAGTAACTTATAAATGCTAGTTGTCATTCTTAGATATTAAATCCATTCCTGAATAACTACAAGTTATTTAGAGGGAACACTACAGGCCAAGAGATGGGGAGAAATAAAGTTACCGTGGGCCACCCATCCATGTCTGCACTGCTCACACTGACGGTGGTTTATTTTCCCTGGTTTGAAGCTTTGGCAACTACAGTTCAGAGTGCAGCCGATAGCCTGCAAAAGAGAACACAGGGATACCTGGGCATGTTAGTGATGCGTGGAACACACATCACATTTACAGAACAAAACATATTCCTCTACTGAGCAATGTTCACTGAATGATGTGTGCCTATTCTGTGCCAGGCCCAGATATGTATATTGTATCCTGGAAAGAGGAAAAGCTGGCCCCAGATCTGGAGACAGGGAATACTCTACACAGATATTCTGCATGCGAGAATAGGCTAAAACACCAGAACTTTTTGTAAGAAAAGATAACAAGTTGGAAGGAAATATCCTGCTTGTTATTAAGGACATAGAATGGGTGAACAAGAGTCACATTCTCACTAAATCTCTAAGTTGACGACCAGAGCAGCAACCTTGAAAGGTACATACAGGCTGCCTTGGAACAAGTAAATGCGAGAACGATCAGAACTAAGACTAATGCACATGTGTAATTTGTTACCTGCCACCCCCTGCCCCCAAAAAGGCAGAGGCTGAATATCAAAACAGGTTTGAGGTCATGAAATGGTTGATCATGCTGAGGATGATTCCCTGACTCCACGCACTGGACCATGTGACTGACAGAAAGACATAGGCTGGACAAGCCGTGCACTGATGCCCAGTTGCAGGTCAAAGTGGCAGGTGTGGCGTGGGGGTGTGGAGTGTGCAAATTTACGGCTGAAACAGAAAATAGAGATGTATGTGTCAACAAAGTTCTAGTATTAAGAACAAAGCTTCACACATATTTTTAAGATGAATTTCTCAAAAGGGGATAGAGGCCTGAGGAAAGTAATCTATTATTAAAGAGAAAAAGCTCCCACAGGAGCTCTGTCAGTGAGATTCCCGGGAAGAGCCTCTGGGTGGAATCCATATGATTCAAGAGTCTTGATGCTGGGGAGTGCGTGTGTGTTTGGAGTGAATGAAAAAGCCCTACAACTAAGAGTTTAAACCTCCATGTGCCAATTAAGGGACTATGTGGCCTTGTGTGGGGACAGGGAAGAGGGGAATCTGGCCTAGGACACTTTAAAGAGTATACAACTAGTCTTCATTTAAAAAGCAGTTGCTGGTGGGATTGTAAAATGGTGCAGCCGCTTTGGAAAACAGTCTGGCTGATATGCACACAGTTACCATATAACCCAACAATTCCACTCCTAGGTATAAGCCCAAGAGAACAGGAAATATATGTACACACAAAATTTGTACCTGAATGCTAAAAGCAGCATTATTTATAATAACCCTAAAATGGAAACAATCCCAATGTCCATCAGTTGAATGGATAAACAAAATGTGGTATGTCCATACAACAGGATATTATTAGGCAATAAGAAAGAATGAAGTACTACAACATTGTAGATGAACCCTGAAAATACTACACTGATGAAAGAAGCCAAGTACAGAAAGTCACAGGTTGAATGATTCCACTTACATGAAATGTCAAGAAGAGGCCAATCCACAGAGGCACAAAGCACACAACTGGCTCCCAGGGTTGTGGGGAGCAGGTAGGGATGAGGAGTGACTGCTAATGGGTGGCAGTAGGGGGCAAAGGGGTATTCTTTTCCTGTTTCTTTTTATCATTTTTGAAAACAGCTTTAAATTGAGATAGAGTTCATGTATCATACAATTCACCCATTTAAAGTAGAGAGTTAAATGATTTTTTGTATATTCACAGAGTTGTGCAATCAGCATCACAATCTAATTTTAGAATATTTTCATTAATCCCAAAAGGAACCCCATGCACAAGTTTATGGTGGAATATGTTTCCATTTCTTCGGAATATACTCTTAGGAGTAGAACTGCTGGATCATATGGTAACTCTATGTCTAACTTTTTGAGAAACTCCCAAACTACTTTTCAAAGTTTATACTCTGACCACCAATGTATGAGGGTTCCGATTTCTCCATATTCTCACGAACAACAGTTATTGTTTGTCTTTTTTATTGTTGTTATCCTACTGGGTATGAAGTGGTACCTTACAGAGGTTTTAATTTGCATTTCCCTGGTGGCTAATGGTATTCAGTATCATTTCATGTGCCCGATGGACATCTGTATGTCTATTCAGATCCTTTGCCTATTTTTAAATTGGGTTGCCCTTTTAGTATTGAGTTATGAGAATTGTTTATATATTCTAGGTACAAGTTCCTTACCAGTTAAAGATTTGCAAGTATTTTCTCCAATCCTTGGATTACCTTTTCACTTTCTTCATGTTATCCTTTGAAGCACAGATGTTTTAAATTTTGACCACAGTTTTTTTTTTTGAGGTGATGAAATGTTCTAAAATTAGATAGCAGTGATGGTTGCACAACTCAATGAATATAGTGAAACCACTCTGTTCCTCACTTTATAGGAGTGAATTTTATGGTATGTGAATTATATTTTGATAAAAATATTATTTTAAAAAATCAGCCCACTACATGTCTGTTAGAATGGTCAAAATCTAGAACACTGACCAATATCAAATGGGGGTAAGGATGCAAAGCAACAGAAATCTCATCATTGCTGGTGAGAATGCAAAATAGTAAAGCCACTTTGGAAGACAGATTGGTTGTTTCTTACAAAACTAAACCCACTCTTACCATACAATCCAGTAATTGTGCCCCTTGGTATTTACTTAAGGGAGCTGAAAACCTACGCCCACACAAACATGCACATGGATCGTTATAGCAGCTTTATTTGTAAGTTCCAAAATTTGCAAGCAACCAAGATGTCCGTCCGTAGGCAAATGGATAAATACTGTGTATACTCAAATAATGAAATACTATTCAGCACAAAAAAGACATGTGCTAGCAAACCATGAAAAACATGGAGGAAACTTAAATGCATATTACTAAATGAAAGAAGCCAACCTGAAAAGTCTATATACTGCATGATTCCAACTATATGACATTATGGGAAAGGCAAAAATATGAAGACAGTAAAAAGATCAGTGGCTGCCAGGGGTTTAATGGGGGTGGGAGGATGAATAGGTAGAACACAGGACTTTTAGGGCAGTGAAAGTACTCTACGATACTATAATGACAGTAACATGTCATTGTACATTTGTCCAAACCTGTAGGATATACAACACCAAGAGTGAACCCTAAGGTTAAACCATGGACTTTGGGTAATTATGACATGTCAATGTAGGTTCATCAATTGTTAACAACTGTATCCTCCGGTGAGGGATGTTAATAGGGGACGCTATGCATATGTGGTGGCAGGGAGTATATGGGATATCTCTGTAGTTTTCTTTCATTTTTTTTTTCTGTGAATCTAGAAGTGTTCTAAAAAACCAAAATGAAGATCTTAAAAAACCAAAATGAAGATCTTAAAAAATCAGTGACCTTGCTTAACATTTACATGACTTGACTGTTATCTATAATTTCTTTTGGATTACAATGGGCTTGAACAGTACAAGTAGACAGATTTTTCAGGTGAAAGAATAGCACTCTTCATAACTGAAGTGTGCAGCAGAGAGCAACAATGCTACCTAATCCCTTCAAGAGGCTATCAAAAAACAGGAAATACAGGGGAAAAGGGTTTTGCTCTTTGTAAAGTCATACAATATAACACAAAGAACTCCAGATGATCACAACACTCTCTCACTCTAATAATGCATGATTCCCATCCGGTGAATCCCCAAAGGGTGAAAATTGTTCCACTCTTTTTATGTATAAAGTACACATATACAAAAACAGATAGTTTACAGTGTGATACTAAAATTTCACTGGGAGAGGCACAATTAGGAAAAAATTTCTAAAGTCTCTTTAGAGATGGTGGATAATGGAAAAAAAAAAGACTGAGAAATACTGTTCTAATGCCACAAATTATTTTACTTTTTGGTTATAGAATTTCTACTTGTATATACATACACAAATGAATTAAATGTATAAATGCACACATCTACATACCTATACACATAATCATAGTTATCTTGACTAGAGGATAAAAACAAGTAATTATTACATACGGTCAAAATCTAAAAGAGCACCTATGTTGCCCAGCTTCTCAAACTTCCCTGCAACTCGCTGAACTCCAGCTCACAGGTGAACCAATCAACAATATTCTCAACAGCGACCAGCACGCTCAGTACTAAGCCTCCGAAATATTTCACCACCCACATTCTATAAATATATGACTGCTTTAAAGTAAATTTTTAAAAGGAGAAAAGTTCTTATTTTGGATTAAGTCCCTCAAGATGCCATCCACTTTTTAAAAACAAGATTTTTAGAACTATACAAAGCGAATTCACATTTCATTTATTTGGACAATAGGACCTGCTTGAATCAGAGAAAGATGTCCTTGAGCTCATACTTCCTCTATCCCCTAAAGAGTCTGCTCAGAAGGCTCTCACTCATACAGAGCCCTCAGGAAACACTGAGTGACACTATCTCAGGTCCAGCACAGCAAAACTACAGAGGGAACAATTCCAAGTGCGTTTCATAGCCTTAAGGTTGAAACTCATTTTTTTCTGCATCTCTTGACACCTGACTCAGGATTTCTCAACTTCAGCATTATAGACATTTTGAGTTGGGTAATTCTTTGTGGTGGGGGGCTGTCCTGTGTATTGTAGGATGAAAAGTAGAATCCCTGGCTTCTACCCACCAGATGCCACAGTAACACCTCCCCCTTCCCCAGTTGTGAAAACCAAAAATGACTCCAGACGTTGTCAAATGCCCCTGGGGGCAAAACTGCCCCCAGCTGAGACCCACTGATCTAACCTGACTATTGAGTTTTAGCAGCTTCTAGTTTGGGGACTGAATTTAAAGCAGTTTTATCTGTAATTCCAATGTATAAATGCTGCTTTATAAGAAACATTCATATGGTTCTATATGAACCTATTTGAATAAGGCTTAATAAAGCTCATTAAACATCTATGGAAATAAATCTCAGAGGAATTATTTATGAACTAAAAAAGCTAATTACAGTGTCTAAGAAAACTTCCAATATTAAAGCCCTTTGGTTTTTCCACGCATCTCAGAATTCCACAGTGTAGTAAAATTATGGCACCATTATCTAAAGACAAATTAAAACTTCTAAAATGAAATCAAACCAAAAAATTCTAATTACAGGACGAAAAGTACTCATGTAAATCAAAATGGAAAACTTTTAAAATGTACATCCTTTCTTTTAGAATCCTGATACTTGTTCCATTCTTCAGAAACATAAAGCAGATGTTTGCAACATTCTGAACTCATCAAGACATGATTATTGCTTTTAACGCACTCATTTTAATCAGACTATTTCTGAATTGTTATTAGTCACTTTGATGTGCTACAAATCAACATTCAAAATTCTGGTTTGCTATTCTGTAACTATCATTCGCTCATTCATTCACCCAGGAATTACTGACACACATAGTATGGGATGGATGATTCAGTTATCTGCAGTCTTGGGATGGAAAGTTATGACCTAGTTTTTAGGTAAATTTGAGGGTCCCATTTCATCTCCCAGACACCCATGACCTATCTTCAGCTTGGGGAGATGCTGCCATGGACCTCTTGTCAGGAGATGCTGACTTGAACTCCTAGCAGCGGCCAGCCCAGGCACACAGTGGGGTAGGTGCAGAGATATCCACTGCTGGACAGTGCAGGCCTTTGATGGGACTTGAATTATCGAGCTTACAAATAAAAACTGTTCACTTCAAAGCTGTTTGCATCTCTAGTACATGCAAATATTTTCATATCACTGAAGATAAATCCAGGGGGATATTCTTGGGGGACCAGATGGAAGGTGGGAATAGAAAAATTACAGAGGACTTTTGGGGTTTCCAGATTCAGGGTATTGATGCTTTGAGGGGAGTCATTTGTTATCTGGCTCAGGAACAAAATCCAAATGCATATACCAGACAGGTAGCTTTGTAGGTTCAAGTCACTTAGTCTGCATTGTCCAATACAATAGCCACTAGCCACACGTGGCTATTTAAATACGAATAAAATAAAATAATCAGTTCTTTGGTCATTCTAGTCACGTTTCAAGTGCTCAGGAGCCACATGTGGCTAGTGACTATTCTGGACAGCAGAGATGAAAACACTTGTATCATCACAGAAAGCCCTACTGGACAGTTCTGAGTCTGATGGTGAGACTAGCTATTCTTCCAGCATCTGCCCTCCCACATGGGGCATCTGTATGTATTAGGTGATCTCATTCAATCCTTGCTGTATCACTGTGAGGAGGGACTCATTCTCAGGAAACTTAAATTTATGGAAGATTTGTACTTTGTCCAAGGTCATGTAGTTCGTGATGTTTATGGGTTATGTATTATATGTGAGGCTTTGCAGTAAGCAATACCCATGTGTCACCTCATTTCTTACCACCATGCTGGGAAGTAGGTATTACCATCCCCATTTTATAGATGAGGAAGCTGAGGAACTTATCGGCTATGAGGATGGTCTCAAATTTAGATACTGGGGGTAGATTATATCTTGAAATATCAACATTTGGTACTAACTGCATTTGTATTTACGATTTTATTTAATTTCAACAGCAACTCTGAGAGTTGGACATTATCATCCACATTCTGCAGATAAGGATATTAAAGTTCCACATGGTAAGGAAACCTCATTCATTGAATAAATATTTACTGACCATTTATGAGCCAGGCATCCTAAACTCTGGGGGTTTACTCTGGGGATTAAAGTGTTGAACAAAAATGATGAGTTCCCTGCCCTCACGGAACTTGTATTCTAGAAAATGGAGAGAGACAGAATAAACAAGTAAACACACAAACAATACCTTCTCAAAATAAGGCAAGTGCTGTGAAAGAACTAAGCATAAGCAGAAAGCTCTGCTAAGTAATTTTCCCAGGTGGCATGGAAAGGCAGGGGTAGGAGTAAGAAAGTACCTTTTAGATAGAGTCATCACCAAAGGCTTTTGAGGAGGTGACACTTGAACTGAGTCCCAAAGGAGAGCAAGGAGCTAGTGAAGAACCAGAGACTGAAGGTGTGTTTTAGGCAGAGGGCAGAGCACGTACAAAGGCTCTGAGGCACAAAAGAGGCTAGAGTGTTCAGGGACCAAAAAAGGGGCCAGTGTAGCTGGAGCAGAGTTAGCAAGGTTAACGGTAGAAAACAGGGGTGAGAAAGGTGACAGAGAGCACTCTGCATAGGATTTTGTAGGGGAGGCCAAGGAAAACAAATTTTGTTCTAACAGTGAGCCTTTGAAAAAAAAGTATGAAACTAATATGATCTGCCTGTTAAAATGACACCTCTGGATGCAAAGCTAGGGAGCCTGAACTCCTTTCCCCTTATCGCACTGAGCATCTTTGACTGGGATGTAGTAAAATGTGCCATTGGCCTCAGGCAACCTGTGTCTTCCTTCCTGTTAGGCATATAACCTTCAGCTCCATGCCTTGGAGTCTTTGACTATAAAATGGGCTGGATATCTGTTCCTGCCTACCTCAGAGGCCTATTAGCCATATTAATGAGGACATACAGATGGAAAGCTGAAAAGACCAATTAGGTAGTTGTTGCTACCAGGCCTACAACATGTAGGATCTTAGATCCTCTGGGTTCTGTCCGTCTGACTCTGCACAGACAAAGCTAATTAAATACCTATGATAAAAACTTCCATACAAGATGCTCCACAATGAATTATTTCTGAAAGAGGCAACAAAACAATTGAAACTCCAAACCAACACCCAGTGACCAGCACTGGGTCTGATACTTGGTAAGCCTTCCACTGGTACTGAGAGAACAATGAATGAATCATTGAGAGAGCTTCCCCATGCTTACTAATTACAGATGCCCATCCAATATTCTGTTGCCCGATCTGCCTTGGTAAAGGAACTTTAAATAATTTTCACATCTCCTTTGGTGGCCAGGTGACCAAGCACTGATCAACGTGTACAAGTAGAAGTTGTTGGGTGGAGCTTTACGGAAAGCTCCTTACAAACAGGAGCTAACTCAGCTGGGGGACGTTTTTGCCTTTCCTCCTTCCTCCTTTTTGGAATGCGAACACGATGGCTGGACCTCAAGGCTGCAACCATGAGGCCAACGATAAGTCACGCCCTAAGGATGGCTCAGCAGAAAAGATGGCAACTATTATTTAGGAGCCTTTTACTAGCAGCCAAATGCAGTCCCTAATTAACACGCTGATCTTCCTACTGACTGTGAAGCGGGTCACAAAAAAATTACGTGAAAAATCGCTAACTACAGATCACTGAGGGCAAGTTTAGAGTCTGTGGTCCTCTCTTAAGTGTGAGATTCTAAGGCTATGCCAGATTCTCAGTTGTAAGAATCAGAATCCCCCAACTTGAAATCAAAGGACCCAGTATGCTAAATCACAAATCACTTTTTAAAAGTCACTGATCTTTAGAATGAAAATGTTTCAAGTTTTTCCAAGCTGTATTTTTAAATGTCGAATATAGAAAATTGCTTTTAATATGTTTGAGACCTAGAAACCTGCAGTGCGTACCAGTTTTTTGATATATACAAGATCTACATACAAGACAATCTATAGCACAACACATTTTCTAAAGTGGCTGGGCCACCCTAAGCTCGGACAGAGGATTTGATTTCTGTTCATCTACAGTGAATTTGTCATTCCCATTCTCTCTGTGTGCAGGGCTAGCCTACCTGGTTCAGGAAAATGCTTCATTCAAGAGTGGAAGGTCTCTACCCCACTGCTCCTTGGAGCTGCTCTATCTCTGCCTCTTACACACATTTTGTAGTTCTCACTTCTCTTACTAGAATTGGCTTTTTCTTTCTTTCTTTCTTTCTTTTTTTTTTTTTTGCTCTCTCCTCTCAGTTTTTCCTCTAGCTTCTCTTATTTTTTATTTTTAAGTTTTTCACTGTTTTTCTAACAAACGCAAACCCACAGAGGTATAACTAGGATCCTGAAAACAGTATCATCATTTACCAGATGTCCCAGGACAACTGGGATGAAGGGAGAAGAAAACCCATGAGGTCTTTTGTGAGAGGCAGCTTATCTGCTGCTGGTGGCACTGGACTGGAGAAATACACATGGATCAGGTGTTCATCATGCCATCATCTTCCATTAGTAGTTTAACAAAATGAAATCAATTTATTTAACAAATTGTTTTTGGGGGGTTCGTTGTTGTAGTTGTTTCTAAAGCATCTACCATGTACAGATAACTGTGGGGAGCCTCAGGGAGATGTAAAGATGAGGAATTTCCAGTGTCTGCTCCAGGGAAGCACATGGCTTCATCGGGGAAGAAAAGTCATATATCTTGATACGTCAAGAATTGCTGAATATGATCTGCCAAAAATTAGTGTGAGTTGTTCACTATATTGAAATTTAGCAATTCAAAAGATACTAAAAACAGATGCAAAACTCACTGGCTACCTTTAGAGGATGCTACGGAACCAAAAACTGGTTAACAAAGGGAAAGAATCAAGCGTGTATTCTTTTTTATACAAATTGTACTTCAGGGCAACCAAATCACTGATGAGACAAAGATTCCCTTTACAGAAATATTCCAGTGAATAAGTGAAGAATTAGAACACCAGCATACTGAAATTCTTAATGAAAAAGACAATAACCATGTCACTTGCCTCTGCATGGAAGGATACATACTTCTACATACGAGGTGTTCTTGCTCCCAGAAGTTCAAATCTGAATCATATTCGGCCCTTTGGTACAGGGGATAGAGGAATGTTTAAACGTTATCACGAGGAAGCAATCACCAAAATCCAGACTGGGGAGTACTCTATAAAACAAATGACCTAGCTTTTTCAATAGATAAATTGCAAAGAAAAAAGTAAAGTGTAAACATACAGATTAAGAGACATACTTCACGGACCATATCTGGATCCTGATTTGAACAAACCAATGGTAATATAAAGTTTACAGGACAACAGAATAAATTTGAACCCTAGAAATTTAATGACATTAAAGAATGAATTGTTAATTTTTTAGGTGATACAGATATATTGTTTTTGTTCTAAAATAGAGCCTTTGATTTTAGAGCTACATATTTAAATATTTATGAATGAAATTATATGAATGCCCAGGATTTGTTTCAAAGGAGTCCAGTGTTGGGCAATTGTGAGGGGAACAGGCAGGGAAAATAGACGAAACAGGACTGGCCCAAAGATCATCACTGTTGAATCCCCAAGCACATAACATCAAGCTTCATTGAACTATTCTAATTTTGTTTGAAATTCTCTATAATCAAAAGTGAAAAAAAAAAAGATAAATCAAGACTCTATCTCTCCCCAAAATTTTAGTTTTGAGTAAGACAACATAAATGGAGAGTAATGTTATGTAGAGGCCAGAGGAGACTTCTTCCAGAAGGCAGCAGGCATGCTCTCAGCAGTGCATACAACACCGCAGTCCTAGGCATAAAGAAGGCTCACTCTGCACATATGTGTCAAGCCCAGGAACCTGGGCCACAGAGCACAGGTTTCTGTCATGGGCAGTGAGAGCTAGAAAGGCAAAATAGGGTGAGGGTGGGCTGTCCAGATGGGCATCCACGAGTCTCTCTCTTGGGTTCATGGAACTATCAGGGTTCTGAACAATGGGAAGACACTGTTTACTATGAGCATGGTTGAAAGAGGAACCTGGGAAGCCTCAGAAACCAAGTAGGTAGCATTTGCAATATAAAAATGACACTAAAGGAGAATTGACGGGATCTGGTTTCTCACTGCAAGAATGGGGACGAAAAGAGGCCAAAGAATACTAAGAGCGTGGAGAAGGGGGTCTGGCAGAGAAAGGGCAGGTGGGAAGTAGAACTCAGGGAACAGATGTTGGGCCAAGTCTACCTGTGAGCAGAAAGTACGCATGACACGCTTATAGTGTTCTCTTGCTGGTTAGTTCAAAGAGGGTGATGGGGAAAATACTTGTTCTTTTGATCTCTATAAATCAAAGTATAAACTCTGTGCCAAAATAATTTAACAGCTGTGCCTTTTTTCTTAAAATTATTAGTTCTAAAAACAGAAAACATAAAAAGTTGAAAAATATGCAAATATTACCTTAGCAACCAAACCAAATATTTCTTCTTTAAAAAAGCTAACAACAAAATATACAGATACATAAATGATACAGATACATTTTTTCCTTTATAATGTAAGTTTGGGAGACCTCAGTTGTAATCTTCAGAAACCCTTGATAACAAAAAAAAAAAAGTAAGGATGTAACTGCACATGCAGGGAGCTTCTGGACACAACAATCAGCCTTAGGAAAAAAGTAAAAGCCAAAACAAAAAAGGCATTTACACTTTAGGATAATTTTAACAAAGGTGGCTAGTTACAGAAACAATGCAATTTCACCACTACAAGCTAACACACAATAACAATGAGATTACGAACATCATTAAGTAAAACTTTGCAAACATTTCTTTTTGGGACTTAGAACTAGATTTCAAAAACTAAGTGTAAAAAAACCCCGTAGATTTTCCAAATGAAGTTTTTAAAAAGAAAAGATCAGACTTAATTATGCCATCCTGATCACTGCCTTAACATTCAGCATGGTATATCATGAAACAGAAGTGTCTGTATAAAAATTTTATCTTTATAATGAACAATGAAAGAAATAATCAGACGACGACAGAACAACGACAATGCTTCTGGAAGCTGACATAGAGCCGGAAAATAATCTTGATGTTTGTGTCAGTGTGTACTGAAGGATCACACAAATAATCTGTAAGAGGAATCAAACTAATATAACTCTACGAAAAAAAGTTAGCAGCCTCACTTAAGGTTACCTGAGACAACCATTTCCCTCCACACAGGCTGTTTGGACCTGGTCTTCACAATATTTTGTCTTTGTCCATTTGTCCATCTCTCTTTTCTCTCACATTAGCTGGGTGAAATTATCAACCCCACAAGGCAGAGTCTTTCTGTGATACATTAGGCTGGTTTACAAGAAGGAATCTGTGTGTGGACTGTTTGCCTATAACTATGATAAGTTTGAGAAGGTCCCAAATTGGACCCTGGTGAAGCAGGTCTGCTCTGTTCAGACCCACCCTTTCTGGATAAAATAAGCATGTGTCTGAATAGAGAAATGGGGCCACACCAGAACTTGGAATTTCCAGAATTAGTAAAAAGGGCTTCAAAAAATGACAAAATAAGAGGAAATAAGGTTTTCAGGTGGAAATCCATTTAAAAGGGGAAAAAAAGCCTTTCCAGATGCCCCTCTGTGCAGAATCAGTTATCTTTAACATCTTACAGATAAGTCATCAAAAAATTCTAAAATAAAATTTAAAAATCTATAGACTACTCAGAATAAAGTAATTTAAAAAATTTATTGACTCTTTAAATCTTGATCTTAGATACCAAAAAGATGGATGGCTCAGCACTGAGATTTCACCTTAGCTAGGGTATATCTAGTTCTTTTAAAACAGGGCTGTTTCTGACAAAAGTAACTCATTCTAAATGACATCTGTAGAGGTGAAAATTCACCCTGGGGTAAAGCACGCTCCTCCTGCAAGTAATTTACCTTGTGGAACCTTCAGGGCAACTCTTTAATGGCCACTGTCAAAATAACTTCTAAAGCCATATACAAAAGCTAAAAGACACTCATGCCCCTCACTCCGTATGCTGCGGTTTAGTTTCACGAACAAACTGAACTCTCAGAATGTTTTCCCATTTATATTTATCCCCAGGCATTCATAAATAATAAGTGTATGCTTAAAGAACAATTATTATTTGTTCCACAGGGAAACCTATATGGTTTTTCTCACCCAGTGGGTTGGTTTGTCCTTTTTTCCAAGCTGATGATTCTGAGGTACAGAATGTGGATATGGGCCTGGGACCCAGGCCTGACTGCAGCACCGGAGAGATGTAAAAATAAAAAAATAAATAAAAAAAATAAAATAAAAAATAGCCCTCTATGTAAACCTTATGCCTCCACTGCAATTACTTCATTTTGGTTAACATTTCTAGTGTGAATTACAACCAGAGCAAACAGACCATTGTTTCACATTCCAGTAGATATCAACGGCCAAATAACCATTTCAAACTAACCACTCTCTCTCTCTCTGACTGAAGGAGCATGTCACTAAATCCTTACTATTCTGAAGGGAATAGGATCTATGGGTACAGATGACGTTCCAAATTAAATTATGCAGACGTCTGAACACAGTTACGAATTCCCAAAGTATGGACAGTACTTGTGCTAAGTGAAGATTTCACCACTTCTCAGCATTTAGCTATAACAGGAACATGTTCAACTAACAGCTGAGTTGAAATAGTAATACTATCTTGGTGATATTAAGGTTAGCAAATTAGATAAGAAATCAAATGATGAGTCACATCTTATTCTTTCAGGTATGCCCAAAAGGATAAAGTTATTTATTAAAATTTTATTTTAGTAAAAGTGGTAGTTATCCTTTCACACCTATTTAAAGCAAAAATCAAATCCTGGACAATTTGTAACATATGAAGTAATATTCTTTTACATGTACAAAATTTTTATTTTGACGCTCAATTTTAATGAAGTTTTAATAATACACATCAAGAGATTTGGGGATAATTGAGAAGCCAGTATATTTATCACTGAACAAATTTTTAACACCTAAGCACGTATTTGCAACTAAGAGTCTTATGAAAAGATCCTATGAAATCCAGTAGCAAATTAAAACAACAAACAAGGAATGAAAGGACACAAGAAAAAAAATGATCTGCTAAATGCTGTTTTTCAATTCATGTACTGTCAAACCCAAATCTTTGCTGCTTTGATGAGAATATATTTTTAAAAAATTGTTGCTCCTTGGGCTCAAAGCTGTAGTAACACATGTTTTCTCCTACACACACACACACACACACACACACACACACACACACACACACACACACACACACACACTCCCTGACAGGGATTCCCAGGACACCAGTGGGGCCTCTTTTAGGCCCCTTAAGTGTTAACAGCAGAGGCCTGGCTGCGACCAGGCGTCTGGCCGGATTTAAATGCCCTGTCTTCAGAGGACTGCGGTGAGCACGGCCATAAAACTAGGGGACATTACTGAGCCTCAGAGTGTCTGATCCTCCCCTCAACAACACACACACAATTTTACTCATACAATTAAGGCTGCTAGTTGGCATTCCATTTAACTGTCAAAGTCAGACCGGTGGCAGCCCCGCAGCCACAAAGATGCCTTAAATGAGAAGAACATGTTTCTACACCGCATTTGAGAAAGTTTGGCTCCGAGCTATGCACTGATTAATATCAGATCTCCTCCTTCACTCGCCGCTCGACAATCTTGTCACATCTGGCTGACAAATCCTTAGGAGCTTATGCAAAGCCAGGCCGCCAGTGGGGCTGGGGTCTGGCCGGCGGCGCCCGAGGGGCAGCGGGGACCATGCCGCGGCCTCCTCCTCCGCCCCGCGGCTCCCGGTTCCCTGCTCCACCGCCGCCCGGGCGCTCGGGAAGCGAGCGAGCGCGGCGCCCACGGGCCGGAAAGCCGAGTGTGGCCAGAGTTCAAACCCGGGACGCTCGGCCCGGCCGCCGGGCGCTTGCAGGCAGCGCCGAGCCCAAGCGCTTCGTCGGCACCGCCGCCAGCTCCGCAGCCCAGTCCACTCCTGTCACCTGCAGCCAGCCCTTCCTCAAGTGGCCAGAGCCCACTCTGTGCCTCCCACGCGGAAGCACTAGAGCCTTAACCCAATTCCCAGGACGGTCTGACCCAGCGGGAAACCCCCCGCGCGGAACTACTCCGCGCCCGACCGGGCAGGTCAGCTGTAACGTTCATTAAAAAAGCCTGACCTTGCAACCTCCACGCTGTTCTGTCCCGGAAGCTGCCTGACCCGACCTGTCTGCGTCTTCATTTGCAGTTTTGTGCAAAAGATTTGCCCCCCCCCCCTGGGCAGGAGCCCCCCGTCACTACCCCTCGCCTGTCTCAGCAATTCTCCGCACGCTCAGTTCTCCGGAAACAAAATCTAGGTAGAAAAACGGTCACTTTTAAATATCAGATGTTTAATTCCTTCTGAGGTAAAAGCAGTTAGTCCCAAAGTCCTGGGACTTAGGTGCTGCTGAGGGGGCGGGAAGAAGTGCGGGGAGCAGACGCCGCAGCCCGAGCACGGCAAGACGGCCGCCCAGTCTCTCCCGACCCCGCACTATCGACGCGCCGAGGCCACCCCGGGGGCGCCGGGGACCCGCCCTGGCCCGCCAGCCCGGGTCGCGCACCGTGAGCGCGTCGGGCGGCTCTGGGACGCCGGGAGGCGACGGGTCTGCGCGCCCCCACGGGCCCTCCTCGCCTCAGAGACGCTCCCTCACGCCCTGCCCCGGGGAAGGGCCGCGCCGCCGCCGCCGCCGCCGCGCAGGTGGCCTCGGGGAGGTGGCCTCAGGCGCGACCCCAGGTACCGACCCGCCCGGGAACCGAGCGGCGTTCCCGGTCGCCCCGCCCCGCCCCGCGCCCTGAGGGGGCGCCGCGCTTACCTCGGCCATCCTGCGGCCGCTGCAGTGCCGGGGCTACCGGCGCGTGTCCCCGGCCCAGGCCGCCCCGCGTCAGCCCCGGCTCGGCGGGCGCCGCCGCATCCAAGCTCCCGCCGTCGGGGCCAGGCGCGGCGAAGTGGGCGGCTCCCCGGGCGCCCCGGCCGCGCGGCGCGGTGGCCGCCCCCGCCCGGCGCGCACCGCGTGTGCCCGCACGCCCGCCCCCTGCGCCCCGGGGGGGCGCCCCTCCCCCTATCCCCTCCCCCTCCTCCTGGGCTGCCGAGTGGCCCGAGGCTCGGGCGCTGCTGCTGCGCCGCCGGGGAAGCCGCCTCCTGCTCCCGCGGCCCACTAACGCGCTAAATCGATGCAGCTGAGGCGAGGCCGTGGCCCCCGCGGACAGCGCAGACCTCGCCGGCGGCCGGTGCGGAGGTGTCTGCCCCCGCCGGGCTTGAAGGCACTTGTCGGCAAAGACACAGACGTGTCCGTGTTTGCCTCTCCCGGGAAAGGGCGAAATGCTCTGAAGTTCTCTGGCTCCCGTCTCGGGGGATGCTTCTGACGCCCTACCTGCCCTGGGGCGCCCTCGGGTCCCACCGCGGCCAACAAGAGGGCTGTGCCAGCCTCGCCACCAGACTTTATTTCCAGAGGAAGTGTGGGGACGTGTCCAGGCTGTGGAGAAAGGGGGTCCCCAGGAGAGTTTATTGCGAATTCGAACAAGCACCCCACCTTCCCTTCTGGGCTCTAAGGAGTTATAGTCCCAGCTTTACCACTTTCCTAAGACAAGTGAACTCTCTGAGCCTCGGTTGCTACCGTTGTAAAATGGAATTAAGTTTTCACCTCTCTTATTGGGTGCTAAGGATAAAACGAAATTAAATGTCCTGAGAAACCAAACAGGAGCTTGGCCCCCAAGAGCAGATGGGGAGGGGCCTGCGGGGAGAACCGGCTTCCTGTCCTGGGGACAGAGCAGGCTTCAGCCCTGGGAGCTGACAGAGATGGCCCACAGCTGCTGAAGCGGGATCCAGCTTTTTTTCTGCACCGCACTGGGGCAGACACAGAACCTGAGGAGAATCAGGCCTTCTCTCCCTTTTCAGTTCCCCAATAGGATTCTCTGAAGGCTGGACTTGGGGGATCCTGCTTCCTTCTACCCCAATTTATCCTACCTGCCAGCCTGCTAGTGGAGATCCTTGGAGGGAAACCAATCCTTCCACCTTGTGGAAAAAGATGTGAGATGAAAGGAAAAAGAAGTGAGTTGCAGTCATTCAGACAGAGGGTGCTGGTTCTGACTCTGAACGACGCAGGCCTCTAAGTGGAAGAGAAGGGAAAGGAGGGACCAGGATGCATGTGCAAGAAAGTATGGGTATCTGGGCTTCATGGGGTCCAGAGAGCCCCTGCTTCCTGTGCCCTGCAAGCTGGACACACATATCTGGCGTTCTGGCCAGGTGAGTGTCCTGGGTACCCTTTCTTGCAGGTATGCGGTTGCCTGGACTCATGTGATGGCCTCTGCCCCTGCCTTACAGGTGTTGGGAAGATTCATTTTTTTTTCATATGGCAAACTGTAATATGAAGCTTTGCTTTGTGAATTCCAAACCTAAACCGCTTACCTTGTGTTCTTTTGTGGCCCCTCCTCCCCACCTCCAGCTTTTGGGCTTTTCTACTTGCTCCTCTTCTTGTCTTTCTTGCTTTTAGCTTTCAGGCCTTTCTCCTTGCTCCTTTTCTCTGCCTGTTGTAACACAATGCATCCTTCAAGACCTTTCTCAAATGTCACCACTTCTCAGAAGCCTTCCCTGATCCACCAACCCTCCACATCATGTGCCTTTGTCCTCTTCTGACCCCCAAGCACTTGTATCTGCCTCTCTTATTGTGCTTATTACATTCTCTAACTTGATTGTGATGCGTCTTTGTCTTAACTTCTTTGGTTATTACTCATCTTAGTGGCTTCTGTGTTATGAGTTGCTATAGCAGACAAATCTCAGGTTTTAGAGTTAGAATGATTAGGGTGTACCTAGTTCCCAGCAATTGAAAACTGGCTGAGGAAGTCAGCTTTCTTGACCTCACTGTTCTCATCTTTAAAAGTAGGTATGAAACCTGTCCCTGGTTAGGTTGCTAGGGCCAAATAAGACAGCTTCTGTTCTGTAAACTCTGTTTTCCCTTTCTGCTGCACATAAAACTGATTTTTGTACTGATTTAAATGTGTTACCAGAGGAGTCCTTGGAGTATTATTAAATGGCCATATATACTCATTATAAATACACTGAAACGTGTAAGACCTAGGCAATGGCCCACTTAAATACCTTTAATCTGTCGAATTGAAGGTTTTGGTCAGTATCTTTGTGTTTGTTGCAATAGCACTAGTTTTAGTAAAATTTTCCACTAGCAACAAATATCAGGATCAACCTGTTTAACTCTATTTCTCTTTACAAACAGGGAGGATTTCTGGCAATACAAAATTTGAAAACTTGAAAATAGCCTGCCTCTCTTAACATGTACCATTGGGAGCCACATACACATTTCTTCAAATATGACAATTTGGACCCACGTATGTGGAATCAGTAGGTCTAGATGAAAATTGCTAATTAATCTTCTGCAGATTCATTTAGAATCATATACTGGTAAGTGTGAGCTCTGAAATCAGTCCTCATATTTATTCCCAGATTTGATGGGCTTCTCTGCCACTCGTTGGAAACATGTAAGCAGAAGCTGGAACAGAGAAACCACCCTTGCATATAGAAAAGAATATGGCACCAGCTGGGTAAAGACCATCCAGATCACACTTCTCTTCTCCTACTGGTCAGTAATGGGACCTGGGCATGACTTTCCTGTCTCTGGGTCTCAGCTTCTTCATCTGGCAAATGGGGCATTCTGTGGGCCTGCCTGTTCTCATAATCCTCCCTTTTTGCTTCTGTGTGCTTATGTGCTTTACCCTTGCCACTTTTCGTTTGTGTCCAATTTCTTGTAGTGAGTATGAAAAACAGAATGTCTTCCCTAATACCAGGAATTTAAAAAATCTTGACTAGAAAGGGTAAGAGTTGAAAAGGCACAAAATAAGAAAATTCCTGTGACCTGTTCTTCTGGAGGCACAAAGCAGCTATTCTTAAGTGGAAGGCTTGGTTGGGTTGGTTGGTCCCTGAGCGAGGCCTTTCCAGGGTGGGTGTGCCCATCCTGAGACCCACTGGCATGTGCTGAGGGGCTGGGCAGGTTGAGTCGGGGGAAGCAGGGCAGGTGGGGGTTGTGTGGACCCTCTGAGAGCCAGTGCCTGTGTGAAGTGATTAGTTGTTATTCTCCTTGTCATCAGCTGGGAATGTGAGCTCTGTTTTGCCAGATTTCCTGAGTTTTCAAGAGAAGCTGGAAGTATTCTGATATTTAAAAGTTGGCAACTAATTCAAATTTTTGATAAATATGGTGTGAGTCAAACAAAATATGTTTGCAGGCTGAATCTGGTCTATGTATTGTTCATTTGCACCCTCTGCTATATACAGTGATGTCTTCTTGAGGCCTGGGCTTCAAGTATATAGTAGGTGTGCAATAAATGTTTGTAGAGTGAATATCACTTCTGATGGTGAA
Source organism: Camelus ferus (assembly GCF_009834535.1). Lineage (NCBI taxonomy): Eukaryota > Metazoa > Chordata > Mammalia > Artiodactyla > Camelidae > Camelus > Camelus ferus. The sequence continues at coordinate 9,764,449 of NC_045722.1, read as the reverse complement.
TGGCTCACAGCCCACCTGAGCTTTAAATGGAATTCTCAAAAGCCACACAGAGATTAGTAATAACTTTTTTTGTGTTGGATTCCGAGTCCACTAATGGGCTGGTAATCTTACAGTATTTATACCCTGATAAGACTCCATATAGTTGTTAATGGTTCTGTGAAATACAGAATAGCCTTTCCTTGGAAAACTAATTCTCACAAGAAATTTTTTTCCCCCAGTAGGGGAGCTTGAAAAAAATTTCTTTTAATTAAAAAAAGGTATTTTCAATCATGGGATCGTTGTAATAAAAAGGAAACAAAAAATCTTTAGCTATGGAGGTTTAGGCACTACTGATGGGAACAGGGTATTACAGCAGGGCAGGTGGGTAGCCGCCTCCTACCTGAGCTTACCAGTGGCCTGGAGGAGGAGCTAGCCCAGGGCCAGTTAGCAGGAGGACTGTGTGAGTGCCAAAGGGGCAGGAGAGGGACAGGTGTTTGACATGGCAGGGTGGGCAGAGAGCTGTAGCTCTGTCAGAAATCTTCTGAGGTGGCCTCATTTAAGTCTTGCACATTCCTCTGAAGACGGTGTCGGGAAACAGTCAAAGGCAAGAGTCACATTTGCTCCGTCACCTCCCAGCCCAGACACAGACACCTGGTGGTGGCAGGTCTGGGCACATCTGCTGCTCAGCTCAGCATTGGAGCCTGACTAAGCAGCATTTGGGCCAAGCTGCCCCCACCCCCACAGCTGCCTGCTGAGGGTTAGGCTGGCCTGCCACAGGCCTGGCCCAGGTGTCACAACTTCTTCCCTCTTGCCACTGGACCACTTCCTGTTGAGAGGAAGCACCTTTCCAAAGGTGGCACAGGGTTTTGGTGGCAGAGAACTATTCCTGTTTCTCCACGTCTCACACAAGGCCAGGGGGCTGAGGAGAACAAAATGCCCCAAAGTTCCTGCTACATCGAGGGAAATGCACTATATCTTGCATTTTGGGTTTTGGTAGCCAAGACTGCCAAATCTCAAAGAGGAAGAGTGATAAATACAGTTGTAAATTCCAAACTGCAAACTAACCCAAGTCCAATTCTAAACTGCTTCCCCGAATGCGTTTGCATGTGATGCAGCTTGTGAGTATCAGTAACATCTTCTGCAATTGGGAAAGAATATTCATTTCTGACACTGACAAGTTGGATGCTTATGATGATTTTTTCAAGTGTAATGCTTGGAGAAAATGTTGCAAATTTGGCTACCATTGTTTTGACATGTCTGGGTTGTGTGAAGTTAGCTTCTCATTTAATCTGCCCTCTATGGCCTTTAAACAATCAATGACAGTCATAAGAAGGCTGTGGCTTGCCTTCCAAACAGCCATTCTCTCTTCACCAAGGCAACAGAAAGCAAATATCATCGGTGGATTCCTCCCTGGACATTTCAGTACTACAATTCCAACCCTGAACTCAAGGAGCTTTATTTCTAGGTAAAGTGTAGAAGAAATACTTGGTTGTTGAAAATCCTTATACTGGCATTTTGCACATTGAGTTGATGAATTTGGGGGGAGTTTTACGAGGACAGGATGGTTTTAGGAGTTTTGAGGGGCTGGTGAACATGCGTCAGAAAAATACTTTTAGAACATGGCATCGTCTGTAAATTTAACGACCCATTATTCAAGTTGAAGGAGAAAATATTTGGGTTACAATAACTGAGAATTCCAAATTAGGTCATATTGCTTTTGGAAATTGGGAAGGAAGGGTTAGGGAAGATGGATTATAGGATGGATTTTAAATCATTCTCAATTACTAACTGATATCAAACTTTAAAAACATTTCTTTGGGAGTTTCAGTGTATTCTTAAGGGGAAAGAGAGCTATGAAAAAACAAACTTAGAGCTATGAAAAAGAAGTATGCATTTTATGTTTTTGAAAAAGTAAAACCATCTTTAAATTCTGACTTATTAAAGTTAGAGGAAATAGATTTCTCTTTACAGACCTCGTCTCTGACACTGAATAAAAATTAATTAGTGATCCAGAGTCTACACATGAAAAAGGATTGTAGCAGATCCTAGGCTGTGATTGCCTCCTCAACTTCCATTTCATTCCTTCTCTAGCATTTAGCAGCTATGTCTTCTGGGTAGGTACCCAACCCCAGTCCCACAGGTGATCAGGTCTAGTAACAAATGCCTAGATCAGTCAGCACCAAGGTCTTTTCTTGGCTACAAGGATTGGTTCCAGGTCCAGTCAGCTCAAGGCTCAGGATTCTTGTTTGATAGTTAAGAGAAGCCAAGTTCTTTCCCCATAGTCATGAAAAAGGAGATGTTACCAGAGCCATCTTGTGAATAATAAAGGAAAATCAGAAAGGGAACAGAGCACATGTCAATGAGTAGAATTGAGACTATTGCAGGGAAATTTAGCCGAAGCTTTGATCAAACCATGTGTGAAGACTTTGGCCTTTTTAGATTTGTGAACAAGAGAATCACTTTTATCATGTAAGTCGGTTTGAGATTTTTTTCCCCTTATCTTCAACAGAAAGCTTCTCAGCTGATATAGAAACTTTGCATTCAGTTTTACTGGAAGATTATTCTGGGATAAAGGATAAATGAAATACCACGTATCCTCTGTCATACCAGTCTTTGTTCATTCTTTTGTTCTTACATGACATTGGGAGAGAACCTCTGAACCAAGGCCCTCAATCCGCAAACCCTGGGCAAGTGAGGAGATCCTTCTTATCAAAGCCCATTGCTGCTGTAGTCATGATTTTCTCCTTGGTCTTAAGTAAAATATTTTCCAGAAATGAACTGACTATATACTTTAATTTTTGAAGAGACTTTTCTTCTTGTCTTTTGAGATTCAGAGGGTAGGGACTGTCGATTTTTATTGTATCTAGAACAGTGCTCTTCTGTACACAGTAGGTGCTTTGTAAACATGGGCTTACCTATAAACATATACATGAAGAGATTTAAAAATACATTCCTGACTTGTAGCTTCTTAAAACTACCTTCTTGTACATGGCATAATTGAAGACTTCTAAAAATGTAATTGCCAACTACACTTGGAAATCCACTTTGTCAAACCGTGGCTTCTAACACCTTGTCTCTGACACCAAATCAGTTTTGATACCGATGTTTCCCAGAGGTGTGGCTTTTAATCCTCAAATTACAACACAAGTTTTAACAGGCCAGTTTTGTCTGTCACCAGGAGTTTAGTAATTAACAAAATGCCCCAGCACTAATGGTTTATCAAAAGGCCAGTGAGTAAGAGACATTATACAGGAAACAGACCTGGTATGCTCATGAAGGAACTCATTTAAGGAGCACCCCGGTTACATTTTATGCTCAATTCGGGCCCAGTCACTGAAGCTTACTCTAAGACTTTGAAGGGAGGCCAAAAGCAAGCCCTGGGCATAGATCCTATACATTAAAAACTAGTGACCTTTGTAACATCCATTCAAGGAATCACACACCTCCAAATCATTTTCACAGCCATGGGTATTTTGCAACAGCCTTTGTTAATACACCTTCTAATAAAAGTTAGTGGTTTCCTTGGGAGTCTGAAACAAGGCACACAACAGCCAGTGAGTAACCTGCAAGTCATGCTGTGGTGACAGTTTTGCTTTGTTCTGTGGGAGTGAGAAGCCGAGTCAGGACATGGATCACTGTCCATGAGCGTTGGGAAAGAAAGGTCCACACACTCCAAGAGGGGAATGTTTTCTTTATCTGAGGTGGCTGCCACGTCTTAAATACTAAAACATGTAGGTGTACTTGAGTAAAGAGAAGCGACTGACATTTCAGAGATAACGCAATAGAAGGAAAGAGAGAAGAGGAACTGGGTTGTTGGGCAGAGATGTAAGTTTACCCCTGGAAAGGTAACCCTTTTTTAGAACAGTCGCGTCCTCAGATCCTGACAGAAGGGTCCGCACATATCCTCACGCTTGCGTTTCTGCAGAGCAGACTTTCTGCCTGAACCTCCCCTCTCACTTTCTCTCTTCAGGACACTCCTAATGGATTGCAGATGTCCTGTTTGGTCAGAAGCACGTTTCAGATACATCTGCCCTTCTTGCTTTTATGCAGAAAACACCTGCAAATCTTTATCTTTGGTTAGATTTACCACACATTTGATGCTTTGAAATTTTGGTCCAGTGGGAAAAGGAGCATGTCACCACCCTCCTCCTGCAGTTGGATTCCATAATGGACAATAGCCTTTGGGGGAGATGTTTTCATTTTTCTTTAAAGATAATAGGAAGGCTTTAACAGTCCAGACCTACGTAGCTGAAGGCTAATTAACTTCTTTAGTCCTATAGAGTCTATGGGAAAATCTGTGGTGACTATGGGTGAACAGCTATCGTGTGTGTGTATGTGTGTGTGTGTGTTATTTTGTGTGTTACTTCAGGTGTTACAGCACCTGAAGAAGAGAGAACAGTGAAATGTTGGCAAACTAGCTAGGATATGGTTACAGGACCAGCTTCCTTGGATGTGCCTTAAAAATGCATGTGATGTATTTCCAATGAGTGAATAAATCCCTTGAGGCCTCAAGGAAGATATTTAACGTTTATTCATTTAACTTCAGGATATTCCATCCCAGCACCCAAGGAATGGCAAATGCCACTTAAGTAGTTTTGAGATAATAAAATAATAAAATTATGAGCTGCCTCTGGGAAGGCTGAGAAGGGAATCCACATTCAGTGTGGTTTTGTAAGGAGCTGGGAAGCTCTGGCTAGCTGAACACTAGCTGTGTAGCTTTGAGCAATACATTTAACCTTTAGGATCCTTGGTTTTCTCATCCGCTTAGTAAAGGGGATGGATTAAAGCCATTTGTTTATTCCACAAATAATTATAACACTGAAGGCCTTGCATGTGCCACACACTATTCTGGTGTCTGAGGACATGACAGACTCATTCTCTATCCTTGTGAGCAGCCCCTCAGCAGAACTGTCACTTCCTGATCACTTTCCATCATTCACTGCTGACACTGGGGATTGACTTAGAAATTTCTGCCGCACCTGGACCTTCATTAATTCCTGGATTTCAATGTTCGTGTGGTCTACCTATTTAATAGTCTAGCCCTACAATTCTCTGACCTCCTCAGTCTTCAACTTCTCTTCCCTTTCTCACATCTTTGTTCACACCCCACTGTATTTTGAACCTATAAAGACTTCTAGTTTCCTGACTCCTCTGTTTTCTCTACTAGTCTCTTCCTGGACTCTGTTTCTTAGCTATGGAGTAAGAATTCTGTTTCTATTATTCAAATTACCCTCTCCAATAACCCGTAACTCCCTGGCACCACTATCCTATAGCACCCAACAACCAAATCCCAAACCTGGATCAATACTGTAATCAGCCCCCTCAGCTTCAACTCCAGACTGAGTGTTGATGGAAAAGCAAAATGATGGTGGAATTGGTGTTACTGTTCTCCGCTGTGTCAGTCTCTGCCGAACACAGTTTCCCTGAGTTCTATGACATCTCCTGCTCCTGGTTCTCCTCCTTCCTCTCTCACCAGATCTTTTCCGTGTCCTTCATGTGCTCCTCTTCCTCCATCTGCACTTTTCATGTTCCTCAGTTTCTGTCTTCTGCCACCTGTCGTTTATACTTCACATTCTGCCACCTTTGGTTTAGACACTACGAATACAATATGAAAAGCAGTATACATAGTCCTAGGCCTGCAGACCACTGTGGGGCGAAGTAGTTTTTTCTAAGCAAGCTTGCCTTGGTGCCTCCACTCCTATCTCATCTGCCTAGAATAACCCTACTGGCTGAGGTGGAATGTTTGTTTTGTAAAATCAATTGGTGGCTTCCCATTTTCCCTAGTGCTATGGAAAAGGTTTTCTAACATGGAAATTATCTGTCTCGCTAAGATTTGACAGCCTTCATCTCTATATTCACTTATTCCTGAAACCTGCTGGTGGGGGTAGAGGTTTTATTTGTATAGTTTTTTTTTTTTTCTATTTGTTTTCCTTTATTACTCTTTGCAAGTTTTCTATTTCTTCTACTTTCAATTATTTATTTTTAGAGTGAAATGTCCATCTGATTGCCGTTTTTAAATGAAATATGACATAATTATGTGCAGTTATATAATAATTAAAAAATATAGCTATCATGTCAATTTTCTCTATTCGAATTTTGTTTTCTTTATTCTCCTAATTAGAGTTGCCACTATATTGTCTATTTTATTTGTTCCTTCAAAGCAGCTTCTTTATCTTTATTATTTTCTTAATCTAATTTTCCTTTGGATTTCTTTGGTGCTCCAAATCTAGCACATTAAGTTGAATGCTAAATTCTTTTAAAAAAATCATTTCATGCTACAGATTCAGCTCTGAATGTATCATTAGCCACATTTACTATATTTTCTTATATAATATATCCACAATAGTTTTTTCTAAATCATCTCTTATTATATTATTAATATTTTTCTTTGATGTTATATAAGGCTTTCCAATTTAATAATGACTTTTTTGTATTAAACCTTATGCTTTCTCACTTTACTACACTATGATCAGAGATTATGGCCAATATCATCTCTTTTTATATGTGTTTTAGAGTTAGGGCTTGGGAATTTTGGAAGCTGTTTGGTGGTTGGTGCTCATATTTGGATGGCTTAAAATAAAAGGGGTTGAAAGTACTAAGGTAGAAAAGATTACATCAATGAACTTTTCTTATGTCCTATACTTCCCTGATTGTTGTATTTACTATCCTGTGTTATAATTGCTTGGTACATTTAACGTCAGATAGGGTCAGACTTGTTCATCAGGTGTCCCAGTAGGTGCTCAATAGATATATTTGTTTACCAAATAAGTGAATATTGTTGGATTCCCTTTTATAAACCAACCTGAGAGTCCTTGTTTTCTAAAATGGTACCTGGTCTAATTGCTATACTTGCTCTGACTTACGAGATTTCATTACATGCTCTCTCTGTTTCTTTTCTATTTTCGTGCTGACACAAGAAATACGTTCTGTTTACTTTTGACTATTTGGAATCCAATCACCATATTGTTAATCCTAGTAATAATTTTCTTGAAGTGTTCTATAAATTTTTTGTTCTGTACTTAATCATAGCTAGTATCTTTTGACTCCCTTTCATGGAAAAAAGAAGTATTATGCCCTTCTGAGCTTCCCTCTTCTTTCTCTTCTTTTGCCCATTTTTCTAAAATCTAAAATACAATCAGACAATAGGTATGTTGGTTATATGTTGTTGTGTAACAAAATAAGTGACTTAAAACAACAGACATTTATTATCTCAGGACATGGTTTAGCTGGGTCAGGATCTCAAATAAGACTGCAGTCAATGTGTTGGCTGCAGCTGCAGTCATCCCAAGGCTGGGGGAGAATTTGCTTCTAACTCACCCATGTGGCTGTTGGCAGGGCTCAAAAGATTCACTTCCAAGCTCATTCATGTGGCTTTTGGCAGGTGTCAGATCCTGGCTGGCTGTTTGCAAGAGTTACCGGTTTCTTGCCACATGGGTCTATCCATAGGGTGGTTCCCAACATGTCAGTACTTCCTTCAGAGCAAGCAATGGAGAAAGCCAGAGAGAACAAGAGATGGTGAGCAAGATAGAAGCCAGAATCTTTTTGTAACTTAATCTCGGAAGTGACATCCCATTCCTTCTGCTGTATTTTGTTAAAAGAGTGTCACTAGGTCCAGCTCACATTGCAGGGTAGGAGGCTTCACAAAGACTTGGACTATGGGAGCCCCCTTAGAAGCTGTCTACCACAATATAAAACTTCCTCTTTTTATTCCTTCACAGTATTTTTTCTTTTGTTCCAATATTTGTATCAGTTATTTAGACATCAAATAATATCCTTTCCCTGTTACTTGTAAAAGCCCTATGTGGATTTTAATACTTATCTACATGACTTAATTTCAATAACAATCACTATTTTCAATTATAAGTTACTGATTAATAGTTCTTTCACTAATTCTGACCACAATGATTTGAAAACACTTGAAGAATCTCTGCATAAATGGCACTGAGCTTATTAATATTTTGTGTATCTGCAAATATCAGGATTTTTTTTTATTTTCCTGTTTTATGAACAGCCTGTGGCTAGGAATGAAATCCTTGGGTGTCACAACTACATATTAGTGGATTGTAGATATTTCTCCTTTTTCTTTCAACATTGACTATTTCAGAAGAGATAGATGAAGCAAGTTTGATTTTTAACTGCTTTGAATATGACTTTTTCCCCCTCTCCAACTATTTATCAGATAATAGGCTTATTTTTTCCTTTGAGGTTTAAGAATACACCAAGATATGTGTTAGTATTGTTTCCTTTTTATTAATCTTATCTGTGATAATCTGGTGAGTCCCCTTGTTTCCAATGTAAGGGTTTTTTTTTCCCTCCAAATTCTGGGAGCTTTGATAATCAATTCCTAACCAGCTGTGCCTTCTTTATCAGGAATGTTTTATTCATAGTTTGGCTGTCAGGTCTGTGTCCTGTTTTTAATATCTATTGTCTTTGTTTATTCCTTTAAATATTTCATATTGATTTATTCTGTATTTGGTGTATCATTCTTCACATTGTCATCTATTTGGATGAATAGAGTCTCTGTAGTTTTCATTCTGCTTTTATTGCTTTTAATTAAGACCTAATTTCAGCTATTATGGGTATAATTTTGTTGCATTTTCTTTTTATGCTGATCTGTTTCTGGATTGTTGTAATGAATTCCTTTATGTCACTGAAAATATAAAGCAGCTTTATCTTCAAGTTTACCTGCTTGAGGAGGAAGATTTTCCCTTGGTGTCTGCAGAATTTTTTCATAGGTCTTATGCTCCTTTTTCCTTTGAACTTGAGTTTTTCTACAAGTTTTTAATGTGTTTGTCTGGAAGACTTGAGGGACTGGATTGCTTAAAAACTTATATCCCATGATTCATTTTAATATGGAGAGCCCTCCCTGGGACTAGTGCCAAAGATTCAATCAAAAGGATGCCAGTGACTCCCTTAGGAAGTTCCTGGATCTGAAAATGAAGGATAGACCAGGAATAGCTGCAGGTTAGCTCACCTAAATCTTTCTTGGAATAAGACTGGAGTATAAATCAATCAATAGATGTAGGTCACTCATTCCTTCTCTGCTGAATGGCTGAACAAAGAGAATCTAGAGCAGACCAAGTTCTTTCTTATTAATGCTGGTGAATTATTTCTTTGTTTTGGCTCATGTTTCAACATTTCCTCTTTATCTTATGCATCTTCAGATAACTTCTGGCCCAAACTTAAGTTCAACAGTTAATCTACCAATATATTTTTCCCCTATTTTGGGTTCTCTGTGTTTATTCACACCTCCTTCCATCCCTTTGGGTTCACTTTTCTTCTTGCTGAAGTAAGTCCTTTGGTAGTCTTTTCAGTGAGGATCTGTGAATGGCACAAGCCTTTAGACTTTGTAAATCTGAAAAAGCTTTTATTTTGCTCTGACTTGTAAGTGATAGTTTAGCTGTGTGAAGAATGTTGAACTGATGGCTTTTATATTCCATTAGAAGTCTTCTGGCTTCTGATATTGTTGATGAGTGGTTCACTGTTGATCTAGCACATTCTGTTGCAGGAAGTCTGTCTTGCCTCTTACATAGCTTTATTTTTTTCTAATCCTTGATTTTTTGCAGTTTCATAATGATGTGCTTAGGAATGACTTATTTTCAGTTATCCTGCTCAATATTTGGTGTGTTCTTTCAGCATGAGGAAAAATTCTCCGTCAACATTTCTTCACCTATTGTTCTTCTCATTTGCTCTGTTCTTTTACTTCAGACTCATATTAAACAAAGGCTAGAACCTCTCTATCCATCACCTGGGTTTCTGAACTGATCTTTGTTATTTATATTCATCTTTCTATGCTCGATTTGGGTAAGTTTTCTGGTACTGTCTCTCAATTTTCTACTTCTCTTTTTGTATCCAATATAGAGGAATATATTTTACATTAATAAACATATTTTTCAATTCTAAGATTTTTTTTATAAGTTCTTTTTCATATTCCCCTGTTTTTGCTTCATTACTGCCTATTTGATTTTATAACTTTTTATTGCTTTATTTTTTTATGGGTGTTATTCATTCATTTATCTCTTTGAAGACCCTAAAACATCTTAAAGTCATTTTCAGGTAGCTCTTTCATTGTCATTTCATCTGAAATGAATTCATCTACTCATTGTTGATTTAAAAAGAGTGGGGACCAGATACGGTATCACTGTATAAAACTGGGATTAAGACGGGACCCCCTCACCCATTAAGGAAGCCTGAGAAAACAGACTATGACTGCCACCTTGTCCTATGACTCTTAGAAAAGCCACATGCTTATGGTGATGGGAGAAGCTCCACCTGGCATCCCCGACCTGAGAAAAGCCATGTCATTGCTCAGTGTTTGGATCTGTGCTGTTCTGCATTGATCCTGGCTTTGGTTCCCCATCTTTCATGGGATACTTTTGAACCCATCAACTCTGCTTACCACTTGTAAACTTATATTTCTGATAAATGTAGAGTCCATGAAAGTGCTTATTTTCTTTTTGAGCATATTTTATACATTTTTAGTGTTCTATTTTTACATTTTATCTACTATTGTCATTTGGTTAGGGTTGGAGAGGGGCTCAAAGTGCAAACTTAACTCAATTTTGACAAAGTCCTGCTTCCAAATGTATAATTTATATTAGAAGTTCAGTATCAATTTCATATCATCTCTACATCTCAATAAGGTGTTCTGATTTCCAGGAACAATTTTAAAGTTCACTTACAACAAGCAAGTGTTAGATATGATTCTTTAATTTTGACTTTCTATTTTTTGCCTATATTGAAAATTAGCATAATCATATTATACATTTTTCTCCCAACCACAGTTTCTACCTAAACTTAAATGCCTTATGAATTTTTGAACTGTGTATATACGTCAAGGGATATGGCCATTATATTAAACAACTACCAGTGTAAGTTATTTCCAGCTCATAGTTCTTGTTTATACAAATTTAGTTTATTCTCTCAGGCAGAGATGTTTATTGATGACTTTGCTCCTGGCCCAGTGCAGTCCTGGGGCCTGGGGGCATTCAACCACACTAGACGTAGGTCAACAGAGGCCCTCCCTGCACCCACGGAGGCTCTGGACCTCAGTGCACACTTATGTTATGCTAACTGTGTCCACCAAACATCTGTGTAATAGTCAGAGCAAAGTGATAACGTGGAAGGCGGGGCATGTTGTCTCTGCCAGTGACTAGGGGAAGGATTTGAGGTGACAGTTATTGATATCCTCTTCTTTCTATCCCACAGTCATCAAGGAATACTTGCAACCTCTCTTCTTTGCTTCCTTGGTCCCAGGGTGTGTGTGTGTGTGTGTGTGTGTGTGTGTGTGTGTGTATGGTGTATCGCCCCCCCACACACTTATGTACCTGTGGCTACAAGGTATAAACTTTTCAGACAGCTGTCTTAGACCCCTACTGACCTGCTCTAAAGGAAAGACTCCTGTCCAAGTTTTAACATGAGGTGCTGGGAGCACCAGAAACTGAAGGACACTGGGAGAGAAGGGGCTCTAGGGCTCATAGTGGGTGCTTAGTAGGCACTAAATCCAGGCTCCAGTGGCCAATGAAGCTGCGCAACAAAGGACTGCGTTTTGGTTCTGTGAGAGCCTCTAGGATGGTGCAGCCAAGAGGAGTGCTTCTATGCAGCCAGCCTATGCGTATTCTGAGACAGATGATGCCGCAGAGTGAAGAATGCCTGGGGAAACGTGGCCAGGAGAACTAGCACTTTACGGCTCCTCATTCACTCATTTTGGTGGTTTAAGGTGAGAAGAGTCAGTATATAAAGTCAGCAATACCCACCGTAACACTTGCACTGTGTGCAAGATGGAGAAGGGATTTGTTTGTGTTCTAAATTCTGGGGACATGATAGAAATTTAACTTCCTATTTTGCTAATCTTATTATATTATATTGGAGTTCTGACAAGCAGCTCTCTCTCTCAGTATTTACCCCTATCACAAGAGTGCACTCTGATGTTTTCATCTATTCTGTTCAATTCTACTCTATTCTGAGTTCATTGTGTGTGTATGTGTGTGTGTGTGTGTGTGTGTGTGTGTTTTAAAGTCTGCAAAGGTACATCAACAGATGAATGGATAAACAAAATGTGGTATGTATACAGTGGAATATGTTTCTCCTTAAAAAGGATGGAAATTTGGTCATATGCTACCACATGGATGAAACTTGAGGACATTATGCTAAGTGAAATAGCCAGTCACAAAAAGACAACTATTGTATGATTCCATTCATGAGGCAGTGATAAATTCATAGAGGCAGAAAGTAGGATGGTGGTTTCCAGGAGATGGGGGAGAAGGAAATGGGGAGTTGTTTCATGAGTGCAGAGTTTCAGATTTGCAAGATAAAAGAGTTCTGGAGATGGATGGTGGTGATAGTTGCACAAAAATGTGAATATACTGAACACTACTGTACTGTATACTTAGACATGATTAAGATGGTATATTTTATGTTATATGGTCCCCCCCCCCAATACACACATACACACACACACACACAACACGGTGGGGTAGTTATGACAGAGCAAGTGAGTGTCTACGGGAATATACAGCAGTGGGACTCTGCCTAATCTGGAGTCAGTCAGGGAGGTCTTCATGGAGGAAGTGACATTTAAGCCAAGACCTAAGGGATAAATGAAGTTAACCATGGAAGGGTGTGGAGCTTAATGGCTGAAGAAGGCTCTAGCCTATGAGCAGGTTAAGCAGCCACCTCCCAGCCCTTATCAAATGGTGTGTGGGTTACTAAAGTCAACTGGCTTCCTGCTTTCAGTTTCTTTCCACCTACACTGATGGCAGATTAATTTTTCTTGAACACCACCTGGATCATGTCACCCTCCCACCTTCCTGGGTAATCCTTCCAGAACTTTTTTCTCTTTGCCTGCTGAATAACCTCTCTGCCTGGCACTCAGGACCCTCTTCACCTGGCCCCCATCCTGGCTCTGTAGACTTACCCTTCCGTTACTCCCCCGTGTGAACTCTTGCACCAGCCATAGCCCTCTACTATTGTTCCCTGAATGCAGCTCTTTAGTTCCTGCCTCAGCACCTTTGCTTAGGTCATTTCTCCTGTCAGGAACAGCCTCCCTTTTCTCCCCTATGTCCTGGTGCCTTTTGTTCCTTCAAGCACCACCTCAACTCCTTCTACTCCTCATGGATCCTTCTCTTTCTGGATCCTGTATCATGTTATTTAGCATTTGCTTTCTTGTCTTTTAACTTCACCCCTTCCCTCCCCCACCTCTGCACACATTACCCAGACTCTCATTCACGGTGAGTCCCTGATGCTTAGCACCACATCCAGGGGGCCAACAGCACTTGTTGGTACATAACAGTAATCATAACAATTAGTCCTATGGTCAGCAGCTTATCACCAGCTGGTGGGAGCTGGCAGACCCGGGGCTGATGTCCACCAGGGAAGCAGCCTGTTTACCCTCAGCCCTGAGCCAGGAGCCCACCTCCAGCACCATTGCATCTACTCCTGACATTCTTGAACTGAACATCCCCTGCCCAGGCCCTCCAGATGCTTAACGGGATTATCTGCCTAACAGTGCAGCCCTCCCAGGCAAGTGACTTGATCTAGAGAGATGCAAGGGGCAGTGACAAGCACAAGGCACATTTTCCTGAAGTCCAGAGTTTGGGGGTTGGGTGGAGGTGGGGAGGGCAGAGGAATCAGGTGGAGGCCCTGTTTTAACTCGGGAGAAAAGCTGCTTTCACAGGCTGTAGTTTTGCACAGCAACTCACTGCCTAACTATTCAATTGGCAAATGCAACCATCTTCGTGGGGCTTCGAGAAGTGGGGGCGGAGAGTGAGGAGGCGCGGGGGGTTGGGAAATCCACCTGGATGCCATCAGTCTTGCCAGAGTAAACAGAGCTGACAGGAGTGCTTGCCGGCAGCCTGGTACAGGTTAGGGGGGGTCACAGAAGCGGCCTGGTGACCCGCCTGCCTTAAGGTAGAGACGCTCTGGAATCTGTCACAAAGGACAGAGCTGAAAGCTCATTCCTCGCTGAATGAACTCGTTTCCTGGCATTCCACACAATTGGGAGTGCGTACACTTTTAAAATGTTTTAAATGTAAATCTGAGCTGGGATCAAATACACACATTTAAAGCAAAACAAACAAAAAGGATTCCCCTCTACCAACCTCAAAGTAGGACCCATATTATAGATGTCACTATCAATAAAAAATAATTTTTTAAAGTTCTTTCTTGGTTTTCTTGAAGCTTGAAGGTTTAGAAAAAAATAGCTGAATTTGTGAGAACCTACCACTTAATTATCTAGAACTCTCCAGTGCTACAGCAGTATTTAACTTGAGCAAAGGACCTTTACTAAAATCCTGTAAGATGGGAGATGGAAATTTCTTCCTAAGAACAAAAACTCGCAAACACTTAATTCTTCTCAGTGCAGCTGAGAAAGTGATAGCGGCATATTTAGCAAACTTTACAGAACTCTTCCATGTGCTATGCAAAGTGGGAGAGAAATTGTAAATAAAAGAATTTGAGTGACTAATAAGGAATTTTTGAATCGGGAGCCCTGGTAAGACTGTCGTTTATTCCTCCCTTCAGCAGGCGCTGAGGTCCTCTTATGTGCTTTGCATGTGCTGGGGTGGATGGGGGCCACCCAGACATGTAAAGTCATGGCCATGACCCTTGAGCTCAAAAGACACACAAATGGTTTCTTGTAAGGCTGAAGAAAAACAGTCACAGCCTAAACCTGCCTGTGCCCTCCAAGATGTCCTGCTGATTTGTTTTGTGACCTTGGGCAAGTCACTTCACCAGCTTGTGTCTTGTTTCTTCACCTATAAAACAAAGATAGTAAAACTCTGGTGCCTTTGGGGTATTTCTGGCACTAATGAAGGCTCATAAAGCGCTTTGAGATCCTTGGGATGAAAGTCTCTTCAAAACAGTAAAGCCTGATTATTATGCTTCGAACGTGACATTCCTATGAAAACCCCGGTCAGGCTCTTACCCCACCTCTCAGTGAAGATTTAACAGCAGAGAGTTGTAGTAAGTTCTTAAACGATGGAGACTCCCATTACTGATACGAAATATGCTGCTGCGAACTAGTATATTAAGGGCTATTATCATGAATAATTAAGGCCAGTTTCTACTTACAGATTAATGAACCGAGTATATGTTGTGATGTAGTGGATTTTCATTGTGGCTTCCCCTAGCCGGCTAATGTCATGAAATTTATTTATTCTCAGTGGATCCTCCAATTCACATGGATTAGCAGACTTACTTCACAAAATAGGTGGACAAAAAAAAATTCTAAGGGATACTTGTATTCCTACTGTAAGAAATAAACCCAATTAGAGCTCTCAGTACAGATGAAGAAGGTTCATTAATGGTAATGAAGGGCTGAGCTACACTAAGGCCCTAAGTTTGTAATTAATCTTGTACAGATCTTCCAGCTTGAAAATACTGAAGAATATCAAAGTCATGTACATTGCTCCAGGCTAAAACACATACACGTGAAAAGGAGAGTGCAGGCTCATGCACAGACATTTTGGCTGATCTTGGACAATGCTCTACTTGTAATGATGCATTCACTTTGGAAGGTGGAACCATAATTAGATCAAACAAGCCTTTGGATAACTCGCTAATTTTGAATATTAAAAATCCATAATTTCTGAATTCAACAGCATTAAGAGAGTTGTCCAGAGTAAGGGACAAAGTGTGGATTTTAGAAGACATGGTTAAGAGGAATTATAGACACTAATGTGTCTGGATTAATAAGTGGAATGACTTAGGTTCTAATTGTCCCAAGATTATTTTAAGCAAATACTCAAAGTATTAGTGTTTACATTGTGTGCTCCTTTCTGTGATTTCTCTCTTTTCCTGTGATTTTTAAAATAACACTGCTGTTGGAGTTAGCCAACATAGGGTAATTAGTGTGCTCTGTGACTGTACATAGTGAGAAAGAAAAAGAGATTATTTCTGCTGGAGATAAGGGTCAAGTTCAGATTTCTGGAATGCTATTTGAAAAGGAAAAGGTGCTGGGTAACAGACGAGGGATGTTACCACAGTGAGCTCTGTCTTTGCAGCTGGGAAACTCATCTGCAGCTCACCTTGACGGGCCACAATACTGAAAAAATAATTAAGGCCATTCAGAACCATTAGGTTTATAGATAAGCAGGATAAACTACTTCCAAGAGAATCTGCAATTCCTGTTCTGATTTAAAGTTAAGTTTTCCAAACGTGCTATGCAGTGGGGCACCTCCATACCTTTGCTCAGCAAGTACCTCCCCACCCGTCCACCGCCCTCCACCTGGGAGACTCCTGCGCATCCTTCAAGATTCTCTGTGGAGCCTTCCTTGGTGTTTCCAGGTAGAGAGAGATGCTTCCCTCTTGATGTTCTCAACACTCAATTTACATCCTCTTCTAGTGCAGCTTAACCTATTGCAAGTATTTCAGTATGCCTGCCTACTTCTCCCTTTAGGCTTGAGCCTTCAAGCACTGGGACCGTATCTTAATCACCTTTGTTGTGGATCTAGCGACATGGGTGATGTGACTAAGTACCTAGTGCCTAATACATGTCCCTTGACTCTAAAGTCAAATATTTACCAACCAGTGTAGCACAGGCACTGATCAATCAGAGCTGGCTGTAAACAATTCTTGGGGCTGTTCTGAAATAGCTGACCTCCACAGACTGCATAACAGGCGCTGGATATTTATTGACACAAATTCAATCGTAGCCTGAATTACAAAATGGGGCTTTTATGGCCCTAGAGCTAGGTATCAATGTTTTCCCACCTATAAAATGGGAGAGTAATACCCTTTTTGTGATATTGTTATAAATCTAAGATGAAGAATCAAATGAGAAAGTTCCTCATACCCAGTAGAAGTTGGCTGATTCTGACTGTGCCTGTGGCTAAATCAGCAACTATTAAAAGCTCTAGAAAAATGGCCCAAACTCATTATTTCAAAAGGAATCATTATCTCTCAAGTCATCAGGGATCCTTCGAGGAGTTTGGCCTGGAGCCCTTTCTGAGAAGGTTAAATGCAAGGGTCTAGGTGAGGAGGTACTTCTACTAACCTGCTAGCCCAGCCTTAGGTAAATTTGGAGATGAACAGTACCTGCCTGGTGGAAAATACCCTCAGGTCAGAGCTCTCCTGACAGCTTGCTTTCTTTAGGGCATTGGTTCTCAAATTTTGCTGCACATTAGAATCACCTGGGGAACTTTTGAAACTGTGTCCCAGGCTGAACCCAGATGATTTAATCAGAATCTTTATGTGTGTGTGTGTGTGGGGGGGGGGTGGTTAGGACCCAGACATAGGTATTTTATCAAACTCCCTTGGATTATTCCAATGGGCAGCCAAGTTTGAGAACCAGAGTCTAGGGCATAGGGGTCAGATCTAGATGCCCACAGAGGCTTGGCAGGTCATATGGACAAACCAATGTAAGACAATTGGGAATGGTGAGGACTGTGGTAAACTGGAAAGCACATGTCCTATTTACAGATTTTCAACTCTAAGAAAATGAATACACTGTTCAAGCCAAATGAAACACAGCTGTGAGCTGGATTTGACCCATGGGACATGGGTTTGCAAACCCTGCCTGTGCTAATATTGCCCGAGAGGCCGTGGAAGTTTCTCAGAATAGGTCAAAGCCAGGCCTCAGGAAGTGCTGCTGAAGCTATCAGCTGCATGCTTCCCAAGGATTTCCCCTACATTCCATTCTCTTTTCCCCAAGCGGCATCTCCCCAGATGCTATTGTTAATTGGCTTTTATTTATTTTACATGCTTTTACATTTCAGGTGCCTAGAAAATAAATTTAAAAATGCCGCTGTAGCACATGCCTACGAAGGTTGAATTTCATCTTGGCAGTAAGTTTTTTCACAGTGATTACTGCTGACATGGCTCTTGTTGAAGCTATTGTACACGATCTTCTGTTTAAAGGGAAGGAAGTAGATCAGGTCAGCCATTCGTTTTTTTCAGTAAAAAGGTTGGACGTTCTTCAGGACGGACCCCCCTCTCAAGACCATCCTTGCAGTGTGGGGCGTTTCTTTTCCGTAGAGGACTGAACGGGCAGACATTTTTATTTTTAAACCCCAGGTACAACCTCTGCTGTGTTCCTTTAACGTTCTCTGGGTTCAGAAGTCATTGACTAAACTGGGTGTGGCCTGGACAAGGCTGGACGAGTCCTGTCACATTTTCCTTCCAGCTCATCCCCACCCGTTATTAGTAAGTAATTCCCTTACTAGGCTGAGGCGTCTTCACGGTCCTTATCACAGGGTAGGCTTGGGTGGGATGGCAGGGCACTGCAGTTCTCATCAGTTGCCCCCAGGGGAGGATGACCCAGCCTCCATTTCCTCTTCCACTCCTTCTGCAGGTCTCCATACTCACCAGGGTGAATTAACAGCATCAGCTTCCCATCTGTAATGTTCAAATTTCTTTCCAGAAACTTCCCTATTTTGTATTGAATTGCTATTTCTTTATCAGCTTTGCAAATTGGTATCTTTAACAAATGAAATTGCTCGATCAAGGACAGTAAAGAAAAATGAACAGCACCCAACCAATTATCGTTAGATAATTATATAAGAATAAACAAGTGTATGTGGAATGAATGAATGATGCCTCACCTTAGACCATATTTCTCATGGACGCATAGCACACAAATTTCATGAGGAAAGATGAAGACAGGGTGTGATTCCATTTTTGGTTCCACTGCACATATTTGAGCATCTGCTCTGTGTCAGTCACTACGTCAGAACTGGGGAACAAAGATGAACAAGTAAGTTCCTGCCCTCAGGGAGCTGCCTGGAGAGTAGGGTGATCTAAGAGTGCTCCTGTGTGCCCAGCGCTCAAACAAAGGGGTGTATGAATTGCTGTGGGAGCACAAGAAGGAAGTGACTAACTCTGCCTTGGGGCACAGGGAACATCTAAGAGAAGCTGGGACATTAGGGCTGGGTCTCAAAGACACTCCCTTTCCCAGCATGAGCCTGACTCTAAGTCTGGGGACAACGTCTGTCCTCAGGAAAGAGACTTGGGCTCCATGCCTGGTTTCCCAGCTCCTGTTTCCCGGACACCTTCATGGGGAGAGGAAGGGGACAGACACATCCTTTAAAGGCCATCCCTTTCCGTCCCTCCCAGATAAAGACTCTCAACCTCCTCACCCATCACTTGGGGTACAAGAACCCCAGTGAGGAGAGACAGTATTGGGGGTTGATGGTCAGCCTCATAAATAAAATGGTAGAAGGTGAGAAAAGCTGAAAGGAAAGCTATGGTGCACCAAGGCTTGTGGGTGGGGCCGGTGGGAGTGGTCCAATCCACCAGGTTGGAATCTCTTATCACTGACATTGTTTAGAATTGTTCGTGATGGAGATAACAGAAAGCAGATAGACTTTTGGTTCTGTTATTGTTTTAAAATTCTCTACAAACAAGGCACCCATTATTCCTTGCATAACAGATGGACTCCTCCCATGCTGCCTGCCCCATACGTCACTGAATAAAATAACTTCTTGAAAGTTCAGGAAAAAACAGAAAACTCAAGACTTGCCCATGACTTGGGATTTCCAACAGGTTCTGACTCTGAATGTGCCCAGCATGTAGCATCTGGTGAGAGAGACTGGGGACTTGATCTGCAAACTCTGAATCCCCTGAGGATACAGTGCTATGAGGCTCCATCATGTCAGAAGCCCAGTGGCTGTTCACCCCTGTCTTGCTCTCCGGATGTGAACCCATGGGGCAATGGGATTGGGGAACAGAAAGGAGCCCAGGGAATCCAAGGAACCTCACATCTCCAGAATCAGGGGCAAATGGATATAAGGTGATGCAGGACATTTCTCTAGGACCACTCTGACGCTCTCAAAAAGAATAATCATAGCCCAGTGACAAGGTAAGAAAGTTTTCCCAAATGACGACGGAAAGATGTGTTTTGGACCCTGAAGTATAGATTTGTTGGTAAAGCGACCCTAAAAAGTCTAACAAGACTACAGCCAGAAAGCTTAGATTTGAATCTTGTGAGTTCAGGCGAGTTTACTTAACCTCTCTGTGCCTCGGTTTTCCATTTCCATCGGGATAATAATGGTACGTAGTGTATAGGGTTGCGGTGAGGATTAAATGAGCATTTCCATTACATGGAAAATGCTTGGAATGGAGCTGGGCAAGTAGTAAGTGTTGAGTAAATATTCGCTATTACTGTTAGTGGAGAACGAGCCCCATCAAACTGCTCAAATTTGATGTCATTTTCTGCTCCTTTGCTCAGTGATTTGGGGGTTTCTGAATTCTATCTGAGGTATTTAGGGAATTAAAAATTTCTCTAAGAACACATATTCATATTCTTCAAGAAGCTGCCAAGTGTTCTCAGGAGCAGAGCATCCTTTAGCAGAACCATGTGTTATTAAGGTAGGAAAACAGCATAAAGAATGTTATGGAGAGAAAATATTGTAGAAATATAGAGGAAATAACACGGTGGTAGGAATATAGCCGAAAGAATCGGGCCTCCAAAGCCACCCCTATTCTGTTCTGCAGTTTACTTATTACTCCTGGTTTCTGCTTCCTGTATATCAGTGTCATCTCAGAAAAGGGAGTGTCCCCCTCAATTTTACATTACATTCCTTTAAAAAGTGGAAAGTAATTGTTTCCTTATTACAAAAGCACTATATAGTACTTTCAGGAAAAAAAAAGCATAAAAGAAGAAAAATCCATGCTATTATCCTCACCCAGAGACACCCTCTGTAACACTGGGTATCCAGCTTTCTGGGTCTTTTATATCACATACACAGCTTTTAAAACAAAAGTTGGTTCATACCACATATACTATTTTGTAACCTGTATTTTTCACTTGACAATATATCATGAACATCTTTCCATGACAATAAATTTTAATTCTACATCATTTTTAATGGCCAAATAGTATTTCTTTTGCTAGATGGACCATTTTTCAACACAACCTTATTGTTTAACTTGTAGCTCCTTTCTGATTTCCAAAATCTTAAACAGGGTTGCTGATCAATTTCCTGGAGGATAGTTGTCAGGACACACTATTAACTATTTCTTTAGTATAAATTTATGTAAGTGATGTGCAGAGTCTCAAACTTTAAAGGTTTGAGATGTACCTTGCCAGATGTCTCCCTTTCCCAAAAGTCTGGACTCTAATTTATGAGAGATTTTTTTTTTATTCTTTGCCAATTTAGTAGACAAACTGTATCTTGGTTTAACATTATATATATTATTAAAGTATAGTTTAATTACAATATTATATTAGTTTCAGGTGTACAATATAGTGATTTGTTATTTTTATATGTTAACAAAATGATAACCCCCATGAGTCTAGTTACCATCTGTCACTGTACAAAGTTATTACAATATTATTGACTATACTCCTTGTGCTGCACATTACATCCTCACATTTATTTATTTTATAACTGTAAGTTTGTTCCTCTTAATCCCTTCACCTATTTTGCCCATCCCCCATCCCCTCCCCTCTAACAACCACTAGTTTCTTTCCTGTATCTATGTCTCTTTCTGTTTTGCATATTTGTTCTTTTGTTTTTTAGATTCCATATATAAATGAAATCAGTGGTATTTATATTTCTCAGACTTATTTCACTTAGCATAATACCCTCTAGGTTCATTCATGTTGTCACAAGTGGCAAGATTTTATCTTTTATGTGGCTAGGTAATATTCCATCATAAATACATAACCATTTCTTTACATATTCATCTGTTGATGGACACTTAGGTTGCTTCCATATCTTGGCAATTGTAAAAAATGCTTCAATGAACTTTGGGGTGAATATATTTTTTTGAATTACTGTTTCCATTTGTTTTTTAGATAAATACCCAGAGGTTGAATTGCTGGATCATATGGTAGTTCTATTTTTAGTGTTTTGAGGAACCTCTATACTGTTTTCCATAGTGGCTACATCAATTTATGTTCCTACCAAGAGTGCATAAGTGTTCCCTTCTTTCCACATCCTTGCCAATACTTGTTATTTCTTGGGTTTTTTGGTTTTTTTTTGATAATAGCCGTTTCTGACAAGTGTAAGGTGATAACCCCATTGTGGTTTTGATTTGCATTTCCCTGACGATTAGTGATAGAGAGCATCTTTGCATGTGTAACTTATATTTCTGATAGCTAATTATATTGAATATTTTAAATATGTTTTCCAGGCATGTGTATTTCAGCTCTTAAGAACTACCTGTTCATGTCCTTCGTCCATTTTCCTGTGGAGGTGTTAGTCTTTTTCTTTTTTACTAATTTGTGAAGTCTGAAAGAATAAGGTTATCCACCCTGCCATGTTTGCTCTAAATATTATTTTGCCGTTTACTATTTACCTTTCAATTTTAAGTTTTTTTAAACACACAGAATCAAACCTGTATTTTCCATTTTAGATTTAATCTTTGGTTATTCCAAGAATATATAGAGAGCTACTTTTCCTTTGGTAATCTTTATGGTTACATTTTAAAACCTAAACTGATATCTAATTCGTATACCATGGAATTCACTACCTAAAAATGCAGATTGCAGTAGTTTTGAGTGTATTCTCAAGGCTATAAAACTACCACAATTATCTAATTCCTAAACAATTTCATCACCCACCCCAAGAAATCCTATACCCATTAGCATCACTCCTCATTTCCCCCTTATCCCAGCCCTTGAAAACCACTAAGCTGCTCTCTGTCTCTATGGATTTGCATGTTCTAGATATTTCATGTAAGTGAAATCATAGACTATGTGGCCTTTGTGTCTGGCTTCTTTCACTTAGCATAATGTTTTCAAGGTTCATCAATGTTGTAGGACAAATCAATATTTTGTTCCTTTTTCTAGTTTCCATTGTATGGATATACATTTTGTTTATCCATTCATCAATTATCGTAATTTTATGATATGTTTTCTAGCGGGGAGTAGTATACGTCATTGGTTCTTAAAGTGTGGTCCTTGACCTTCAGCATCACCTGAGAATTTGTTCGGAATGCCAATTTTCAGGTCTCACCCAGACCTACTGAATTACTACCCCTGGGGGTAGGGCTTAGCAGTCTGTGGTTTAACAAGCCTTCCAGGTGATTCTAATGTATACTTATTTGAGAACCGCTGGTGTACCTATTACTCTTTAATATTTTTTTGATTCTTCTAGTTATATTAATTCCTCTGGCTGAAGTCTAGTGTTTTGGAACATGTATCCAGTTTCTAAGTTTTATAAGTTGTTAAAGTCTTCCCAAAGGTTTTACCCATGCTTCTTTCATTAGGGTCAATAGTTAACTGGTATTTAAATTTTCCTTTCTGTTTTTCTCTCGTTTATAAACTCAGTCAGGGTTTTCGATCAGATTATTATTCTTTTTCAAAATGTGGATTCTCTTCAAGAAAAAAATGTTCACTTTTACATTCAGTCTTACTTTATTTAAAAGCTTCTCTATTTTGGCTGGTTTTAGGGCTCATGTTCATTTCCCTGTACTTGGGCTCTGAATTACTGTAACTCATAAAAACTACTGTTCCCAGCATGCACTGAGACCCGGGTCCTTTTGTCTCCACTGCATCACTTGTGGAGACCACACCTCGAGATATACAGTATGTGTCACCATTGCCTGCCCTCTTTATGCCTGTGTTGTCCTTCTCTGTGTGGATGTGCAGAGACGGTTGTACTGGGTGGTGGGGGGCCAGTACAGGCAGAAGAGCTTCTGTAGTACTGCGCCCAAGAGGTGGGCTGCCTGGTTTTCTGGTGATGATAAGGAAGGCACAGTTATCTTGCTTTCCTCTTTCCTTTTGGTCTCTGTTTTGAGATGTGAAGCCAGATCATTCTGTGAGCTGAAAACTAAAGTTTATAAAATTTCTGCATTGTCCGCCTTTTGTTTAATATCAGTTCCTCACAAGATTTTATTACTTTGACTTTTTTTTCCCCTGGGAGGGGGTGTCTTAGTTTTCAGCAATGTGAATGAAAAAAATAAATGTTTTTCCCCTATGTTTTCATACGCATGTTAGTGACAAGTTGAGAAAGGATGTATTGGGTCATGGTGACCAGACACCAGTTTGAAATATAGTATCACATTCGCTTCAGAGCCTGTGTCTCAGGAGAGAGGCTCCTGTAATTCAGGATCAGGAGCCATGGCATTGCCTCCGTGGCATGTTAGTTTAAAAAAATCACATTTGGATGGAAAGGGACAGAGACAGTACAAAATGAAAAGAGGCCTTTGGACTCCCCAGAATTCTATTAGTGAGAAGCAAGCTAAGAAAACCATGCAGCTGCAAACACAGGTTGCCTTTCATGGAGAAGGAAGGAAAATGGGAAGAGTGGCACCAACAGCCATGAGAATCACCCCTGAGCAGGAACAGGACTGAGTCCTAATCAACAAACTTCCAACATTTGCCCAGCTGAATTTCAGAACTGCTACTTACCAGTGACTTCGGCATGCCTCCTGCTTTAGCCCTTTTTGAACAGAAGCATTGATAGAGATTATTGTATGCCTGTTTCGTCCATCGTATGTTGGGCATGTGTGTCTCCAGGTGGTGCAGATAACTTGTATCTTTAGTTCAGATCGAGAGGACCTGTACTCAAGGAGCTACCCTTAAGGAGCTACACCTGAGGAGTTTCAGCCACACCAGGACTTGGTTTTAATGATGAGCTGCTAGGTTTTGAGCGATGCTCAAATGGGATGAGATTTTTGGTGGCCTTGGAAGGGGGTAAGTGTCTTTTACATATGGGAAGAAGGTAAGTAATTCATGGTCAGAGGGTGGACTTTGGTGGTTTTAAAAATATGTCTGCAATTTAAAAATACTTTTCCTTCAAGAAGTGGACCTTAATTCTCCTCCCCATTCGTGTGGGCTGGACATAGTGACTTTTTTTATAGTGAACGGAATATGGTATGAAAGGTGATATGTGACTTCTGAGGATAAGTGATAAAAGACATTGTGGCTCTTTCTTATGCTCCTTCTCACTCTCTCTGGGGAACCCAGCTGCCATGTTGTGGGGACAGTCAAGCAGCCCTATGGAGAGGTCCATATGGCGAGGAAATAAGGCCTCCTTCCAATGGCCATGTGAATGAGTCATTTTGGAATTGGATCCTATAGGTCCCCTGGCTAAACCTTCAGATGACTGCAGGTCCGGCCAGCATCTTGATTGAAACCTCATGTGAGATTCTTGGCCAGAGCTACCTAGCTAAGTTGCTCCTGAGTCCCTGATCCACAGAAGCTATGAGATAATAAATGTTTGCTCTTTTAAACCACTGTGTTTTGGGGATAATTTGTTATACAGCAATTGATAACTAATACACAGACCCACTGTTATTCTGGCAGAGCTTGATTCCTGATACCTTTTGATTCTTAACACTTACCTGGAGAGAAGGATCCTGGCAAGAATCTCTCCAGAGACAGTGCATGCATCTCTACAAGAATCGTCAGCACCCCAGAACCTCCTTGAACTCCCTTGCAGTCATTACCCCTCCAAGGGCAGCTACTATGTTGACCTCTAACAGCAAAGATTAGTTTTGCCCATTATTGTACTTTACATAAATGGAATTACACTCTTTTGTGTCTGGCTCTTTAACTGAATATTATGTTTATGAGATGTATCTAAATTATCATATGTAATCATAGATTGCTCATTGTAATTGCCCTATGTAAAAACCCACAATTTGTTATCCATTCTACTAGTGATGGACATTTGGATAGTTTCCTTTTTTGGACTATAACAAAGAGTCCAACAATGAACATATAAAGATAAATTTTGTTATATGTGTATCTCAAGAGTAACAATGGAATATGTGGGTTACTTTCCACAGCTTGACTTTCAAACATGGAAAAGAGGAAACAGAGGGTTGTAGTAATTGAAATCCATGTTCCCAAAACCTAATCTGAATAATTTCTACTAATGAACAGCACAAAAGGATTCCCACTGAAACCATTCACTCTTGTATATCCACTGACTGCCTACCATGTGCAGTGCTGTTGAGGGAGAGCCTGGTCCTTTTCTCCAGTTTTCCACATAGAATAGAGTAAAGGGATTGGGCAAAGATCCACATGGCTGGGATCAGAGTAGAACTCTGTAAGAGCTAAAGAGGTACCTTAATGAAGGGAGTCTAGAGAGATCAAGCAAGGCTTCATGGAGGGTCGGTCTTAAATAATAGATATAATTAGACACTCAGAGTTGGGGATGGGGTAGGGAAAAAAGGATATTTCAGGAGGAGGAAATAAGAGAAGAAAAGTCACAGAAATTGGCATTATTTATAATGCCACTAGAATAACTTTATTAAAATTGATTTGAAGAATCTCAGAGGTGGGAAAAACAAATCTTCATTCCAGTGCTTCCCACATCGACATCCCCATTATTAAACAGCATGGCAACTTTTTTTTTTTACAGTAAAAATACCTCACTTCAGATACAGCTTTCTTTTGAACCAAAGCTAATTTTATTCAAAATTAATATGTCTGAAATGGAGACTTGATATAAGTTAAAAGATGCCAAGCTCATTTGTTTATCCACTGAACAACTATTGTATGTGTAACTTACCGTCTTACACCAGTGAGGATTCATGTGAATGAGGGATAGCCTAAGGCAAAGCATTGCCCAATGATCTTAAATGGTACACGGAGGGTTATGAAATGGTTAAGCAGCAGATTCCTGGGAAAGCTTGCCACAGGAAGCTTGGTAAAGTTGATGATATCTGCACAGTGGGGGAGACATTTTTAAGTTGTTCTCAGCCTGGAAATACTTCCCTTCACCAAAAACACCCAGATGTTGTAAAAGCTCCCTCATGGCCATGGTGATGATCAGAAATGCAGACTGCTGGAAGAAGAAAGAGTTTATGGGCAAGAAATGCATGGTACAAAGTCATAGCACTGACAGAGCCAGGCAGGGGGCATTTTGCATTGTATGTGCCAGAATTCATAGCATGCGCACAGGTCTGTGTAGTAGCCAGTAGGAACAGGAGTACCTAGAGCTCTATGAACTGTGTTGAAGAAGACACGCTTACGGTGTAGACCCTGAGAAACTGCAGAGAGAGCAGGAGCGAGAGCGCCCATCACTGTGGATATGAAAACAGTGAACAGCAAGGAAGGGGACTTTCTTACGCAATCTGCGTTCCTATGCAGTCATTGTTGAATATGGCATGGCATAGGACCCAGGAAAGGACATGTGGGTGAGGTAAATGGAAGACAATGACAGACGAAGAAGATTCAAACAGCGTGTAAGAGACTTTTCCACACATGATTAAGGGCCTCAGTGGTGCAGAAGTGGATGCAAACAGCAGAACCCCTAATGTTGTAGAGCATTTGCATTACAGCAACACACACACACACACACACACACATACACACACACACATGATTAATTATTCTGGACACTGTATCCAGCACACATTACAAGATGAACTCAATTCTCAATAATATGAGGCACCTGGATAAGACCAGTCCAATAGGTAAAAAGATTAAATGCAGTAATTCTTCATACTGCCTGTAAAGTCCTGGAAAAGAACCTTCTCAGCAGATTTCTAGACAAGGTCGCCTCTACCTAGTGATGAGTCCATTGTGTAGACTGGGCTGCCTGCAAGGGCTGCCTCGATGTGACCGTGAGGGCCCCATGATGTAGCAACAAAGAAAACCTCTGAACGTTCTCTCCCAGGGATGTGTTCTAGTCCTGCCAAAGACCAGCTCTCAAAATGCTGTCATCAGTGTGGTCGAATGCAAGGACCCTTGGGGAAGTGTGAGGGTGTTCAATCCCTCATTTTACAGTTAGAGAAGCTGAAGGATAGAGTAAGACTTATTCCAAAACCCCTACTGTTAGGAGCCACCCCTCTAGGCAAGACAGCTCCGCATTACTCTTTTTATGGAATGCCCTGCATTGTACAGATGTGGAGCTGGGGGCAGGGAGGCTGTGGCCTGTCCAGATCCTGCCAAGGGTCAATATCATACCTGGGCAGAAGCAGCCCTGGTTCTGGACTCCTTCTCCAGGCCTCTTCCGTTAGCACTGCTGCTTTCCTGTGGCTGGCACCCCCTCCCCTCTCCTCCCCTCTGAAATGTAACTGAAAATCCTTCCAAGTAGTTGTCTTCAAATCTAAAAATGAAAGTAGAGTGGCAAAGAGTCTAACCCTCCAGAAGAGGCGCGTCCACGTTGCTGAGGCCAGTCTGTCGCAGGTCAGGTGCTTGCAACAATGGCTATTTCTAAGAGAGGGCAACTTGTCAGGGGCAACATGGACAGGTATGTCCAACATGGACAGCCTCATGACAACAGCTGCAGAATTTAGCTATGGGATATCAGAATACTCAGAGGGTTTAATCCTCTCCCCGGCGGCCTTTTCTCATGGTATTTCCTGAGGACAGTGTGGGGCCTGCAGCGACTAGCTTTGGGTCTGACTAAGCGTTTTCTCTGGAGAGGAGCAAGCTGCAACCAGGGCCTCATTCCTGGACGGGTGTAAGACCTGGGGGAGAGGCAGAGCCAGGCAGGAGAGCCCGGGCTTTCGGCCTGGGGCCTGGGTGTCCTTCAGAGGAGAGAGAATCTGAAGGCATGTGGCTGTGCGTTTACAAATGTGTGAACTCAGCTGCAAGATACTGATAGGCTTCAGAAACAAGAACAAATCCAGAACTCTCCCCAATAAAGACAAGAGGTTTCCTTGGGGATATGTTCTTCCCCAATTGTAAAGTATCACGTATAGGAGGACCCATATATGCTGTTACATATGGGTGTTACAAAATTGTTTTATCTGAACCATGACCTTGGGTCGTCTATGCAAGTTTGTGGCAATTTACAAAATTTCTGTTTGTGTATGTTGAGATATTTATTAACCAGTAAGATCCCCAAATAGTAGTGAAAAATGCCCTTTTCACTACTCTGTGGTGATAGAGGCCAGAACAGTGGGGACCTTCATGGGTGGGCTGTCAACAGGGAGGGGTACAAGGGAGCCTTCTGAAAAGTTGGAAATGTCCTAAACCTTGGTCTGGGTGGTGGCTACGTGAGTAAGTGCATGTGTGAAAATTTAAAAGTCATCAATGTGTACACTTAAGATTTGTGAGATTTGTGCATTTTACTCTATGTAAGTTTTGCCTCAATAAAAAAAAGGAATATTAAAAATTTAAATGTGGTTTTTATTGCTTTAAATGCTTATAAACTAGTAGTTTGGGAAGGGTGCTTTTCTCTCCAAAAACTAAAACATAAGTAGCATATATCTCAAGCCATCTCTGGGCTCTCACTATAATACCTTTTGTGCCCAAGCTCTTACCTTGTAAAACATGACTGACTTTTAAGGGTCAAAGATGATTTTTCTCCATCTGTCATTCTCGTCCGTGGCAAATGTGGACATGTCATTCGGAATGTAGCACGGAGGCCCTGATGAAATTGGAAAAGCATGTGGAGATAAAAATCATCCTGGGATGAATCCAGACACTTCCTGCCACTCTCCAGATGTCACAGAGCTGGAAGCCACCCTCCCGGGGGAAGTGATTCAGCCGGCCTCAGCCAGATGTGTAGGAAGCCGCCTCGGACCCACATGCTAACACTGTCCTGATTGTGCGGAGCATATGCTTTCAGTCAAGAGTGAAAAATGCAGGCAGGGGCACATGCCAGGAGTCTTTCAAGCATGGCCCACCAGTCAGCCTACAGCGCGATGCACTGATCCGTCCAGTCAGCAGATGTGTGTCACCACGACACAGGCTGAGGCTGGTTAAACGGTAACAGAGCTCAGTGACCTAATGCACACACTCAGCCCTTCCTGAGAACCTCACGCCGCGGTTGTCATGCTGTGGGATGCATGTCAGCTTGATTTTGAGGCTGCCTAGAACATCTGCCCCTGAACAGCACGGAGTGGCAGGAACGCCCTTTCCTGCACCCACCCAGCAGTGTGTCAGAGACCTCGCCAGCCCGACAAACAGCCCTTTGGTGCCCAAGTGCAGAGCTTTAGCTCCATGTCATGGTGAATAATCTTGAGTGCAACTGCATGGCAGGCTGTTTTGGGAAAACTGTCTGGTCACTGGGTCTGGCTTTGCAGGGCCCCAGGCTGCCTGCAGGCAGCGGGGCCCCTCCCCCCAGCAAGCCTTCAAGGCTGCCACCTGCCCCTCCCCTTTATAGAACGACCTGAGTGTGGAATTTGCCCACATGTTCTAAACTCCCTTAGACAAACTTTGTAAGAGTCTTGCCTGATCTGATTAAAGAGGGGTCAATGTGCAGGCACATTTGCTCACGGGCACACTCACACACTCTTCTGGGTTTGAGAGGAAACAGTCACCCACAGACAGTGTCGTTCAGGGAGACAGACACGAGACAAGGGCAGAGATACCCCAAATGAAGCCAAAAAATCTCGTCAGGAAGCCTCTGTGTGCACACAAGCCCTTGGTTGGCCAATAGCAGCAAATATTGTTCTGAGACAGAAGTCATGGTATGTAGTTCTCGTGGGCGAATATAGTTGGGCAGATGTAGAAATATTTCTCAACAGTTGTTCCCACCAATTGTTCAGAAGCCAGGCTTTGGAGAGCTGTGCCCCCCTGTGCTTTTATCTGCAGACCTCCCAGCCTCTGTGGAATTCACTGATGCTGCATAAGAACTCCGTTTCCTGGGCATTGATAGAGCCCATAGGCTGTCATTTTTGGCAAAGGCACACACCTGTTCTCTTTCCACCCAGACACCAGGAAAGCCAAAACAACTTCAATCATCACTTCAGCTCATCAAAAAACTATTGCCTTCTTGTCCACACAAAGATCTTCCTTTATAACCACGGCTCTGGATGTGTAAGAGCTGATCGTCAGGATGGCAAGACCAGAGGAACTTCCCCGTCTGCAACGTGTCCCTTTCCTCTCGGTATCGGCAGAACACACTCGGGCCGTGCGAATGGACCTATCAGCCAGTTACTGTTTCAGTACCAAGCACTGAAAGCAATTGCTCAAAACTTGGCTGAACCTCACATTTGTGGGGTGGATCCCCTCCCCTCGCAGAGAGAATCCTCAGGGAAAAGCAGTGGCCATGATAATACATACCTGTGGCTCATCACCAGTCATTTACTTGGCTTTAGAATTTGTTTTTGTGCTTACATTGGAATATGGGTCTGCCTAAGGCTGTGGGAATTCACAGCACTTTAGATAAACTAAATGTTCTTCCCCTAAAGACCTGACTCAGGCAGAACCGGAGGTGGTTTAGTCTCCTCTTCTCCCTCCCCGCTCCTGACAGGTATTAGGAAGCCCCTGGTCTTTCCTCGGGAGGGCCAGGAGTCTTTGGCTGTCATTTGTGTCAAAGGAGGTGGCAGGCCGTGGGGAAGGCTGCATTGTCCTGCCACCTGCCTCTGTGCCGCAAAGTTGCCACCCTCTGACACCTGGTCCCCTGAAAAGTTTCTTACTTAACAGCATGGATTTGAGGGCCACTGAGAGGGCAAAAAGGGGTGCCTACCATTTAACATAAGTGTTTATTTCATAATTGTACCCTGGGTATTTCTGCTTATTTCATGAAAACTGTTGAGATGCTTCATTGTCTTCAGGGTAAAGGACTAGAGAGGTGAATATGAGGTAGGAAATTATAGAGGAGAGTCAATACCTGAGAAGGAATGTCATCATTAGAATGTAAGTGTCCCAAGGGCAGGAGTTTTGTCTGTTTTGTTTCTCCAGCACCTAAAATAGCACTTGGTACATGAGGGATAATTAATAATTATTTACCGAATGAATGAGGTGAAATAATATTTAAAAAGGCCTTCCCACCTCTAGAAATTCTGGGAAGTTGTTTTCTTAAAAACAACAAATAAATAAACAAAAAACCCTCAAACCCTGGGAAAATGCCCAAAGCAAAAAACCCTTATTAACTCTTGATTTTGAGAGGAAATGGTGAAGAAGGTCTACTTGGGTTTATTTGTTCATTCAGCATACATTTCTTCCACCCCAAGTACTGGGCCCAGAACCTGTGGGACTTAAGCTGATGAAAGAACGCAGCCCCACCCTCGAGGAGCTCCCTGTCCAATAGCAGACAGACGAGGGCCCTGATCATTACTGCACAATGTGATGAGTGTTTTCTAGTCCTGGAGAGGGGCTCCAGCAGCCAGGGAGGGAGTGACTAACTTCTGACTTTGCCTGGGGGCCGTAGGGAAGGCTGGGACTTGAAGCCTTAACAGGAGTTCACATGCCTGGCAAGGGGCAGAGAGAGAGGGAAAGAGTCCAAATTCTCATCTTGGACCATGGTTCCATCAGATTACACACTTACCAGAGTTGCTGACAAGGAGCCAAATGGACAAGCAAAAGTTGGCTCTTCTTTTCTTTTCTCTCTTCTCCTGGGAGAGATGCTAATGAACAACAGTGGCCAAAAGGCAGGTGAGAGTAAGGAAGAAACTAGATAATGGGCCAACTGGATAGCCAGCCCCTTCCGAATCATGTAGCCTTGGCCATATTTGATGTCTGCAATGCAGACTGAGGCCTGATTACTACATAAATTCTCCATCAGGCTGGGCCCTCAGAGGACAGATGTCCCAACTGTGACATCCATCTATTTAACCATCTTGCAGAAAGCCAGCCACTGGGGGCTGTTTAATCAGGACAACTTGATAGCATGATAGACAGAGATTCTTGAGACAAAGGGTAACTGCTCTTAAGAGAGTGGGTGCTGCTAAAAACCTGTTGCCCGTTAATTGCTGTGGAGTGGAATATGCCAAGGTATCTTAATTCAAATCTTACCTCACCATCCTAGGGACCTTTTGTTGCTGTAAGTAAGGATGGTCCTTGGTTCCAAGAAGAAAATTAAAGGCTGCTCCTGAGATGAGCACAGTCATTTGGATGAAAGAAAACACATGGTTGCATTTAGAGATCAGATCTCAACAAGACAGGGCACCACCTCCTGCCCAGAGAGGAACAGGCCACAGGATGCAAAACTGGAATTTATGTGAGAATGCTTTGCCCTTATTATAGCACCTCTAACAGGGGCTCTTGACACACATTTCAGGTGCTAATTAGTTCTTGCATCCGTGGCCATGGGCACATATTGTGTGTGCCCATTTTCCTGATGGGAAGACTGACACGGAGGAGATGGGCAGAAAAGATGTGCTTGAAGGAAAAGACAAGATGCCATGTTTGCTTAACTGTGATTGCTCTGGGAGAATTGTGCCTTGTTACTTTTGCCTGAGGGCATTGTTTCCTTCTGAGCTCAGGGTCTCTGCCCTGCAAGGTTTGGGTCCATAATTCGTCCCTGAATTTGAAATAGAAATGGCAAAGGCCTACATTAGAAGCTAAATGCTCATCAGATCACTGCTTCTGAAGAATATGGCTGTGGTTAAGGGCATGCTGTCTGGAGTTGGCCTTCTTGGGTTTAAACTCAGGCTATGGCACTTACTGGCTATGTGACCTTGGTAAGTTTCTCAAGTAAGAAATTGTGCTTCAGTTTCCTCAGCTGTAATGTGGCCTTGATAATAATAATGCTTTTCCTGTAAGATCACCGTGAGGATTAACTGATTATTTGTAAAACTTTTGAAACAATATCTGGCCCACAGAAAGTTAAACATTAAGTTGATCCGTATGAAATTACCAACACACGACTGCTTTTGACCTACAAAAGCAGCAATTTCATATGGCTCATTCTGATTTGTTTAATGATAAAAATTTTTTATTTAAATATTATCTATAAAATTTTATTTATAATAATCTCATATTTTCATTGTTATTGTGTTATCATTTAGTTTATAACTTTATTATTATATTTATAATATTTGTTTATAATATGCCTGTTTTTCATTCACTCACTCTTTCAAATATATTTTGAAAGCAAAGTGCAAATTCCCTTTTTAAAAAAAAATTATGTATCTCAGGTTGGTGTGGGTATCATGTGCCTGAATTGGTACCCAAAGCCAACAGCTAAGAAACAAAGGGATCAAGTAGCCTGCATTCTAGGGTCAGGAAACTGTGGCATAGGATTGCTGGGGGAAACTACATCTGCAGAAAGTGTGGGCATCATCCTACCAGCCCCAGCCTCTCAACACTGGCTGTAAGAGGAGGCCTGGAGGAGGACAGACTTAGCCTCTCAGAGGGAGAGGAAAGGGCTATTTACCTCTTTAAAGCCAAAGGAGGGAGGCCTCAGGGGAAATCCTTGTTAAATTGGTGGGATGTGGGTTTGATGCACTCCTGGCTCACTCAGGAACCAATGAGCCCTTTGACACAGCCAAATACAGCAGTTCCCAGGTGTGGAGGAGGACTCTTGGGGTGAGCTGCATGGGGGGTTGTGGATAGAGAGGGAGCAGGACCTACCTCCCCATCTCTTGGCCACTGGCCTTGGGGTTTTCAGTCTCATCTAGAACATAAAATTGATTCTATACATGCCCATGGGCTTAGTAATTGGGGGCTGTCGGTGAGTTTGGGAGCCAGTGACCACTACTGAGTAGCCATCAGATGTATGTAGCAGGATGCTGTGAGCTGGGGCAGGAAGATACAGGATGAGAGTCTAAAAAATATCATCAGGGGCTCTGGCAGGTGTTCTGGAGGGAGCCTTTCTTTGCAGCCCTAATGAAGGCACCACCTGTTGGCATCAAGCCCATGTGTAGTGTGTTATATTAGGAGACCGGTAGGAAAGACTGTCTCCCTGGCTGGGGCAGGTGGGACAATATCTACCTTTTCCTTATTCTTCTTACTGGCCTCATTCTCGAAAGATGAAAGGAGAGGGAAGACTAATGAGAGAGACCAGAGGGACTCAAGTAGACAAAGCCACAGGTCTAGCCTTGCCTGAAGAAAAGGAGAGGATCTCTGAGTTGGATATACTAACAGCAAAACTTACGTACTGTTTACTTTGTGTGCCTGGCATGCTCCTAGTGCTTTAATCCTATGAAGTAGGTGCTATCATTATCCCCATTTTACAGATGAGGAAAATGGAGGCACGGAAAGGTTAAGTAACTTGCTCAAAGCTGATAGATAGTAAGTGAAAAGCTGGATGCCAACCTAGGCAGCTGGCTCCAGAATCTGTAATCCTTTCACTGAACAAAACTAAATTTTAAGAATTGAAACAAGACTGTTCAAAACAACAATAACAGAAAAATGGATTGACAAAAGGAAGCCAAGAAGTTATATAACCAGAATAAAATATCATCAAGTGTGCTACTACCCAATAGGAAAGGAAGGCTTGACAGACCATGACTAATAGCAGATTTTTGATAAATCAAACAATCTTGTTCATCCACCCCAGAGAGTTGAGATTCCTTGATAAACTGCCTTCCCATAGCCTTTGTTCCTTCCCACAAGCCTGTGAGGCAGGCACTGCTAGTATTCTAATTATACAGGTAAGGAAACCAGAGGTTCAGAGAGGTTAAATGAGGTGCCCAAGGTCACCCAGTTACACGTCGGGGGTTGAAAATAGTTCTTATTGGCTTTGGAAGCTGAGCTTTGAATGGTTCTGTGGATGACACCAACATGAAGTGGACGTGGATTTTTTACCATGTTTTTGGTCTGGTTATATGAAGGAGAAAGCACAGTGTAGAAATACGATGTGAAGGAGAAAGGTGGGAAGACCCATGAGACAGAGGTGCACGTGTTTCCTTTTGGGTGGATAGGGGAAAGAGGGATTCCAAGTCACACCTCCTCCAAGTAATTAGACATGACAAGAACTAAGGGCATTACTAACACTTTGCAGGGCAGTAATAGTGATGGCTGTCATACTGGGCCCTTTCACAGCACTAGGTACAAAGGAAGCTCTGTATGGTTGGTTGAGCTAAGCTTCATGGTAACCTGAGGGGAGGGGTGGTATAAACCCCATTTTTTAGATGAAAACCCAAGGCTTAGAGATATTAAGTGACTTACCCAAGGACACACAGCTTATAAAGAGACAAGCACATATTAAAGCCAGATCTGTCTGATTTTAAGTCGAAACTCTTTCCTTCAGCTTGTGGTTGTCCTCCAAGCACCACCACATCGTTCCTCATTTGATTTTCATGGGGATTGGAGGCAGAGGAGACACTGTTATTCCCACTTTACAGACAGAACAGCAAGTGCAGAGGTTCTGCCCAGACTTCTGTCTGGAGCTCAGACCTGCATATGCAGTGACCCCCTGGACATCTCCACTCAGATATCCCACAGGTATCTTACACCCACCATGTCAGAAACCAAATGCATCATCTCATCTTCCTCCCAAACCATTCTCCTCATTCTTCCATTTCCTCATTGATCTAGTGAACAATTATTTCCCAGGGTCTAGGGATAAATAGTAAACATCTCAGTAATTAGTGATACTCTTTACCTAGTTACCTACACTAGAAATCTGGAAATATTCTTGCATTCTCCCAACCCTTCACCACCAAACATTCACCAAGTTCTCTCTATTTCTTCTACTAGATATCTCTAAAATCCATCCATGTATTTCAGGCCTTCGTCATCTCTTGCTCACCAAGTTCTCTCTATTTCTTCTACTAGATATCTCTAAAATCCATCCATGTATTTCAGGCCTTCGTCATCTCTTGCTAAGAATATTGCATCAGCCTCTGGATGTCTCCCAGTTCCCTCCTCCTCCTCCTTTTCTTCCTCCTCCTCCAAACCACTGTCCATGCTACAGTCTGAATGTTCTTTTTAAAGTGTACAACTGACTGCGTCAATCCCCCACCACCACTTAGAATTCTCCAACAGCTTCTGAAACCCTTAAGATGGCTTACAAGGCCCTCCAGGGCCTGGCCCCACCCCACATCTTCAGTCTCAGTTGTCACCACTCTCACCTGACACTTGTTTTCTGGAGCTTTGTCAAAGCAGCTCTCTCTCCCAGGATCTCATGTATTCTGCCCTCTCTGGCAGAATACTGTTGTGAATTTTTTTTTTTTTTTCACCAGGCTGATGCCTAGGCATTCTTCAGACCTCAATTTAAATGTCTCCTCCTCAGGGAGTCTTCCTGGACCCTGTGGATGAGGCAGTTTATCTCCTGTCCTAGCTCCCTCTACATTCCCTATCATACCAGTCATCTCATTAGTGTATTACCTTATTTAACACATCTCTGCAAAGACCATATTGTCCTGCCCACCAGTGGATACCTAATGACTCAATGAACATATAAATAAATGAATCAGTGAAGACCCAGAGATATTAAAGATTATGGCAAAGTTGGGAAGGAAGAAGTGTCTCTGGAGGCTCTGTTGGAGGGGAATTTTGCGGGGCAGTGATGACAGCTGAAGCCGGAGAAGTAAGCAGGGGCTGCGTGGGACTGAAGTGGCCTTGTTTGGACATTGTCTTGTAAGCAGTAGCATTTTGTTCTCACTGAAATAGACATGCACTCTGGATATAGGATTTGCCTTCCCTGTATGCAATGTTTCTGCCAAAACAATCATCTGTGGACTTACAGGATGCCTTATACATCGTCATGATATTTCACACAGTATTGGTTCTGATCAAGGAACTCACTTCATAGCAAATACATTACAACAATGGACCCATGCTCATGGGATTTGCTGGTCTTATCATGTTACTCACCATCCTGGTGCAGTTGGCTGGGTAGAATGGTGGAATGGTTTTTTGAAAAGTATGTTACAGCACCAGCTAGATGGCAATACCTTGCAGAGTTGGGACAAAGTTCTCCAGAAATCTATGTATGTGTTGAATCAGCATCTGATGCTGGTGCTGCTTCTCCAATAGCCAGGATTCATGGGTCCAGGAATCCAGGGGTGGAAATGGGAGAGGCACCACTCACTATTACCCCTAGTAACCCACTAGAAAGATTTTTGTTTCTTGTCCTATCTATGTTCAGCTAGCCTAGAGGTCTTAGTTTCCAAAGGAAGGAATGCTTCTACTAGAAGACACAATGATTCCCCTGGACTGGAAGTTAAGACTACCACCAGCCACTTTGGGCTCCTCATGGCTCTAAATCAACAAGCAAAGAAGGCAGTTACTGTGCTGGGTGGGGTGACTGATTCTGATTATCAAGGGGAAGTCGGACAACTATTCCATGATGGAGTTAAGGAAGAGAATGTCTGGAACACAGGAGATCCCTTAGGGCATCTTTAACATCACCATGCCCTGTGATTTAAGGTCGATGGAAAACCCAATCCAAGCAGGACTTCTAGTGGTTCAGACTCTTGAGGAATGAGAGTCACCCCACCAAGTAAAGAATTGTGACCAGTGGAGGTGCTTGCTAAAAGCAGACATGCAGTGGAAGCAGGTGGTTATAAAAACTAGCTATGAGCATGTAACCAGTTACAGAAATGAGTATTTCTTCCTTATTTTTTATGAATATGTGTGTGTATGTGTATTGTGTAACACAAGATGGATATATTAGCTTTATATCATAGCATTTCAGTGTTGTTTTAAAAAAAATTCCCCAGGTTTATTGAGATATAAATGACCTATAACATTGTATATGTTTTGTTAACTTCACATCACAGTATTCAAGAGATTTCAAGGAGAAGATTAAACATTATTCAAGGAGTTTGCATCCTCTTCTGGGGAAAGGGTTTTCAGTTGTTTACAGGATAGTTGTATCATGTTAGGTGGAAGTATGACCTTGCTATTGTCTATTTGGAGATTAAGTATGGTTTAAGGAGATGTGTATGGATGCTGAGCTGACAATGAGTGGACTTTTTTAAATTGAAATATCATCAATATACAATGTTGTGTTAATTTCTGGTGTACAGCATAGTGATTCATTTATACATACAAACATATATGAAAAGGAATATATATTATATATATATATATATATATATATATATATATTTTCATATTCTTTTTTATTATAGGCCATTACAAGGTATTGAATATAGTTCCCTGTACTGTACAGGACCTTGTTGTTGATCTATTTTATATGTAGTAGTTAGTATCTACAAATCCAGAACTCACAATTTATTCCTCCTCACCTCTTTTCCACCCTGGTAACCACAAGTTTGTTTTTCTATGTCTGTGAGTCTGTCTCTGTTTTTTAAATAGGTTCATTTGTGTCTTTTTTTTTTTTTAAGATACCACATATATGTGATAGCATATGTTTCTCTTTCTGGCTTACTTCACTTAGTATAATGATCTCCAGGTCCATCCATGTTGCTGCAAATGGCATTATTTTATTCTTTGTTATGGCTGAGTAGTATTCCATTGTATAAGTATACACAACTTCTTTATCCAGTCATCTGCTGATGGACATTTAGGTTGCTTCCATGTCTTGGCTATTGTATATAGTGCCACTGTGAACACTGGGGTGCAGGTATCTTTTTGAATTAGAGTTTCCTCCAGATATATGCCCAGAAGTGAGATTGCTGCTTTATAGGGTAAGTCTATTTTCAGTTTTTTTAAGGAATCTCCCTACTGTTGTCCATAATGGCTGCACCAGACTACATTAAGGAGTGGACTTCTGATGGTTAATTTCATCTATCTGTTAGGCTGGGCTATAGTGCCTTGGTATTTTGGTCAAACATTATTCTGGATGCTTCTCTGAGGATGTTTTTGCATAAATTAACAGCTGATTTAACTGTTTTGAGTAAATCAGATTGCACTCTATAATGTGGGTAGGCCTAATCCAGTCAGTTGAAGGCCTTATTAGAACAAAGTCTGACCTCCCCTGAGAAAGGAGAAATTCTGCCAGCAGAAGGACTTTGGACTTGAACTGCAAAATCTGCTGTTGCTCGAGTTTCTAGCCTGCTGGTTTACCCCGCAGATTTTGGATTTGTCAGCCTCTGTAATTTTGTGAGCCAGTCCCTTAAAATAAATCTCTCTTTATGTGTATACATACACGTCCTATTGCTTCTATTTCCCTGGAGAACCTTGACTTATATAGATGTCTCTCAGGCAGCAGGGCAAGCTGATACTCTCCTCACCTATTGGACTCAGCATTCTCAAGTGGATAAATGGCAGGGGCGAGGGGAAAGGGTAGGGAGAGGTACTTTAGTGTTACCGGATGATACACCTGCACAGCAGTGTATTTAAACACAAAGAAGATGAGCCTTTGTTTTCACATCCCCCAAGTCCAGGGCCAACAAGGTACCTCTGGAAGCCCATTTTCCTTGGGACCAGCCCTAGGGAGAGAGTCTCTGCTGCTTTCTCCATCAATGGAGGACGTGCCTCTGCTGTTTAGCCCAGGTAGGCCCCTCGCTCAGAGATCACCTGAACCATCACTGTCAGTTCTCAGATGGGAAAACTGAGGCCCAGCAGGGGAAGGGACATACCCAAAGTCACACAGCTAATTACATTTAGAACTAAATTAATTACGTATTAGAATGACAGCCTGGTTGCTGGGTTCTTACTCTAGTGCTGTTGACATGAACTCACCATACTGCTCACCTGTTTTATCTGTTTGTTTATTGTTTCCCTCTGAACGAGGCCCCTGCTCTGAAAAACACAAAGCTAGAAGGGCACTAGTCTGGCCCTTTGCTCTCAAAAGGCAAGTTTTTAAAACATTTGAGGGATGGTTGCTGATCTAAAGGGCTTTGATGTCCCAGCAAGGTAAACATTTAGATTAACAGCATGGTAATAGGTTGTAATTCATAATGTCACAAGGTTTTTAATAAAAATTTGGGAACATAATCCATGACGAGTGCTCTTAAAATGGTTATAAATCTAAACATTGTGTTCCCTATTGTGTTCTA
Source organism: Camelus ferus (assembly GCF_009834535.1). NCBI lineage: Eukaryota > Metazoa > Chordata > Mammalia > Artiodactyla > Camelidae > Camelus > Camelus ferus. The sequence goes on along the minus strand of NC_045722.1, from coordinate 9,724,096 downwards.
ATTGCAGAGATGTTTAAAATTAGTCATTTAGCAGAATAGAGATTTAATGCCATTTAGGCTATCAACAGAAATGCACATGACAAATTAAAACGATATTTGGACTGTTTAATTGGTGATTGAGGGGTTCTACCTCCTCTTCTCAAATATTTTCAAGTGTAGTCCACCTTAAGGGTGAGGTCTAAGTAAGAGACTCTCTTGAGCAACTCAGGTTTCTACAGTGTATAATTTTGGAGATTTTCTATCTTTCCTAATATCTAACTGCTGAAATCCCACATTTGCCAGACATTGTATGTTTTTGAGAGCTGTATTGAGTATTTTATAAACCCAGGGTTAGTGAGAGAGTTAAAATTTATTTGTATAGGGTCCCATCTTGGTAAACAAAGCTGTTGAAATCTGCAAGTAGTTTAATCATTTTTATTGCTATTATAAAATGTTTTGAAATTTAGCATTAGATTGAGAAATTCCCTTGCTGAGAATTTTTATGCCTGTGAGAGCTGTAGTGATGTATCCTTTTTTATTCCTATTACTGTTTATTTATACCTCTTTCCCACTTGATTAATATTGCTAAGCATTTATCAATGTATTGTTCTTTGTATAGACTCAGCTTTTGGCTCTGTTGATCCTCTCAACTGTCCTTTAGCTCTTTATTTCATTAATTTCTGCTCTTTAGTATTTCCTTTCTTCTCTTTTATTGGGCTTAATTTACTTCTTTTTCCAGCTTCCCAAGATAAAACACTCAGATAATTGAACTTCTGCTTTTCTAACCCATGCATTAAAGCCATAAATTTCTTTCTAAGCCTAGCACTAGCTGTATCCTACACTTTGGCATATCATATATTCATTATCATTTAATTCAAAATATTTAAAAATTGTCAGTACGATTTCCACTTTGACCCATGGGTTATTTAGAAGTATATTACTTAATTTCCAAACATTTAAAAAATGATATGTTGTTATTGATGTGTAGGTAATTGTACTGTGATTTTAGAACATAGTCTGTAAAACTTCAAAACTGAAATTTTTTGAGACATAATTTTTGACACAACATTGTATGGTTAATTTTGGTAAATGTTCCCACATACACTTGAAGAGAATAGTGCATTCTGCATTTACTAGGTAATGTGTGCATGTGCACATGTAATCAGATCAACTTTGTTCAGATCTTTCCACATCACTGCTTCTCTTTTGTTCACTTACTCTATCAGTTACTACTGGGAGAAGCATGTTAATATCATTTACCATGAAGCAATGCTGGGCTTTAGTCTTTGTGAGTGTTAGTCTTTCTCTGGTTCTCTCTTATTCCTAGAACTGCAGTCTTTCAGGGGCTCCAAATGAAGGCCTGGGGTGTTTACCCTCCTCCTTGGTGGTCCCCAAATGTTCGTTTCACCCTGCCCTTTGAGATTGCTGAAAGCTCTACTCAGCTTCTCAGCCGCCCCTTCACAGCTTTCTGCTGGCCTCGCAGTCTTTCAGCTGCTGCATTATGATTGACAGATGCCTCCAGGGAAAAAGTGGTGTCTCCGTCAGGCTCACCTCTCCCTGCTTCCTTCTCTCCAGGATCTTGGCCCCTCAGGTCGGCTGCCTGCATAGCTCTTCGATGACTTCAAATGCGTTTTATTTTCATTGTTTTTATCCAGTTTTTCTACTTGATTTCGACAGGAAGGGACCATTGCTGGAAGTAGAAATCCTTTTTCAGAGAATTTTTATCTCTTAAAAAAATACGTGGATATAAAATTCAAAAATTGAGAGGAAACTGACCCTAGGTAGAAAGAAGTGCCTTCTTTATGTCCTTCAGTTAAGAGCCTAAACCACAAGGCACGGGTAACTGACAATGTGGTCAGTGAGATTATTCACTTTGTGTCCTTCCTCCCCAATTTTATTTATCACACAGCCAACAGTAATAAAGAAAAGCAATTAATTACCCACAGTCTCATTCTTCCAACAACCACTTTTTAAATTTTTATTTTAGGGTATATACCCTTAAGATATGTCCTTTATACATAAATTCTACCTGTGGTATCATAACTATATGTATTTCTCACTCGACGTACTTCATAAAGATATTCTATTGTCTATACAGTCCTAATTTTAATAGCTTTGTGCTTAAGCTGAGTTGCCTTACCTACTTGTTTCAGAATTTGAATTTCCTATGCAAATTGACTATGTATGTATCTACTTATTTGACAGAGGTCTTTATTTTTGAAATTGAGTCTGTCATAAGTACTTTAAAATGGCTTTCTTTTTAAATCCGTGCTACTTTATTTTCCAAGGTTTCATTATTTTTTTCCCTACACAGTTGAATCTGTCAAAATGTTTTCCTTGTGATTTCTTTGATTACAGAGAAATCAAAACATAGCTGGCCCCTTGCATTTGCTGAGGATATATTTTAGAGTTTCTACACATAAAGAAAGTTTATGATTATTGCACTAATCTACAGTTAGAATAATAAGGAAGAGGCAGGTGCTGGGAGGATACAAGGATGGAGACATGTTCTTCCCGTCCAGAGACTTGCCCTCTCCAGGGGGTGATAAGTGTTCCTTGCACATAGCTACTTGTGTTGACCCAGCTGTGATGAGGGGTGTAGCAGAGGTGTCAAGAAAGGAGCTGGGAAACAGAGTGGAAAAAAGTCTTTAGGGGAAAACAAGGTTAGCGTTCTTTTCCCTAATGGGTCCTTCATACTTGGGGGAATCAGGGAGGACTTTGCTGTGGAGTTGAGTGAATAGGAGTTGTCAGTAGAAGAAGAATGAAGGAATTCTAGGCAGAGGTAAAAGGACATGCCAAGATGAGGAAACCTGTGGATGCACCATGAGGGTCAAGGAACAGCAAGCAAGGCATGGTTCAAGTGTAGGAGAATGGAGAAAAGTGGTGGCAAAGGCGGCGGAATGGTAGGTCTAAGCCTTTCCTCCTTCTCTGCCCAGTCATGATTCCTCTTCTCTAGGTACTGACATCAGCAAATGCTTGACTGGAATGAGGTTTGATTCTAAGGACTTTTGCATTTTCATCCAGATTAACTGGGGTAGAGCATATAGAGAATGTGTTTGAAGGGAACTTCTGGTACCTATTCTAGGCCACCATCCCCTCCTCTCTGGGGAAAGCCATTTCTATCCTTTCTTTTGCAGTTTGGATTCAGTGAAAATAAATCTTTATTGCTTAAATTGGCAGAAAGAGCCATGAGCATTTTCATCAGCCAGTTAATGAGAACTTCTGAATAACCCTTTATTAAGAGGACTGAAATCAAATATTAACACAGATCAGTGTTTTCAAGCTGCATGCGGCTGTTTCGAGAACTCAAATATCTGCATACCTATACCATTCTGGTAGATGGTGTGGATTGTATAGAAGTCTTCAATTTCTGTTAATTTTGGTTATGGACTCTAGGCTAGAATTATGATAGCAGAGTATAATTTATTTATTTGTTCCTTATGGAGCAAAAGTTAAATCAACACTGCCTTTTTCACCCTAATGATGACTTTTGTCATTCTTAATTTCTGCTTCTTCCTATCAGTACTGCACTACGTGTCTCCATTCACCCTTCCTGTGTCCATGGCAGACTTCACCAGTTGATCCTGAGGACTTTCCGGTTGAGTCACAACATGACCTCAGGGGCTTCACCATCTAACTCTCAAATATCACCATCAGTAGATCATATTTGTTTGTGAAATGAAACCTGTTTACTACCTAGCCCCATCTCTGTCTTTTCTTGATCTTTTCTGACATTGGAACCCTTACGGTTTGACCACAAATCTCCAGCTCTTTTTGCAGTTGCTGGCCACATTTACAGTCTCATTTTCCTTTAACAATGGAGGACTCTCCTAACATCCACACACCTGAAACATGGATGGCAAAATAGCCAGGAATTTCTGTACCAGCAACGAATCACCTACACAGCAGTCTTTCCCAAAACTGAGGAGAATAATTCTAGAAAAGAATTTGAAAATCCAGCCCCTTCCCCCAAATATTCCAAGCTGTGGGATTCCCTGAAAGATGTTTAAGTGTAAATGATGGTAAAGAGATGGCCCTGAAATGGCCCCAACATTCTGGCACAGGTAACTTTTCTTTATAAAGCTTCTATTTGAACTTATATGAGACTATTTACACTACAAAAATAGCTCATACATGTTTATTCTAAAAACAGCCACAAGATGTAAAGTAAAACGCAAAAGTCCCTTCACTCCTTTCCAATTCCCCAAGGGCAATCACTGTTGAAAGAGCTTTAAGACAGTCTTCTATGCATATGTAAATATATATGTGTCTCTCTCTACGTGTAGTGAGTTTTTTTTTTTTTAAACAAGCATGAGATTATACCATACATATTATTCTGGAATTTGCTTTAATTCCTCCATATGATTGATACATGTATGTGTGTATAGATACATGTCCTTCCATGTCAATACTTGTAATTCTACCTCATTCTTTTGGTAGCTGAATAATTTTCCAAAATAATTGAACTATTCTATAATTACTGGGCTTCTACACTATTACAAATAGTGCTATAAGGATAAACTTTCTGTACTTGTGTGTAAATATTTGTGTACTTATGTGATTGTTTCTGTAGGAGAGATAACCAGAAGTGAAATTTCTGGATCTAAGAATATGTGTTAGATTTTCTGAGAATATACCCTTCACTTTTACTAACACTGGCTATTATCAATCGTTTTCACTTTGGCCAAAAGAGTCATCTTTTACAAAAATGTTTACATTTCCCTGATCATTAGCAAGGTTAAACATTTCCCCACATATTTATTAGCCATTTATATTTCTTCTGTAAATTGCTTGTTTATATGTTTTGCCCATTTTTCTGAGGTTTTCTTTTTATTGATTTGAGTGTGCTTGAATGTATTTAGCCCAGTGGTTCTTGCACGTTGGAATCACCCAGGGAATGTTTAAACAGGTCCCACCTTGAGAAATGTTCTGATTCCAGTGGGCTGTGGTGAAGTTCAGGCTTCCCAGGTGAGTCTGATATGCAGTCAGGGTTGAGAGTCACTGGTCCAGGGTGTGGCTACAGGAATGGGTGGCTTAGGTAGGATGGAGGACAAGGTTGTAGGAAACAAACAGTTAAGGAGCTGAGAGGCCAGGGTGTTAGGAGAATTGTGACTATAGTTATCTTGGTCTGCTTGGGCTATTATAACTAAATACCATAGACGAGGTGGCTTAAACAACAGAAGTTTGTTTTCTTGCAGTTCTGGAATCTGAAGTCTGAGCTCTGTACTCTTGGAGGCTGGAGGTCTCACAGGGTTCGCCTTCTGGTGAGGGCTCTCCTTCTGGCCTACAGACAGCTGCCTTCTTGTTAAGTCCTCACATGGAGGAGAGAAAGTGAGCTTGGGTGTCTCTTTCTCTTCTTATTAAGAAGACTAATCTCATAATGGAGCCCCACACTCATGACTTCATTTAAAACTAATTACCTTCTAAAGGTCCTACCTCCAAATACGATCACGCTGGGGATTAAGGCTTCAACATATGACTTTTAGGAGACACAAACATTCAGTCCACACAGTGGTGTCCTCTGTTTCATTACTCATGTTGTTATTTTGCATTTGCTATCTTTTTATCTTGATGAGACTAGTTAGGTTTGCTATGTTAACCCTTCTGGTCTCTTACACAAAGCACAGGCTACTTACTCTGTTCTCACCGCTTGTCCTGTATGTCTACTCCTCTTCAGTTTGCTTCTCTTTCCATGGCCACAAGTTCAGAGGACAGCCAGTTTATAGGGTTTCATTCTTTACTGTTTACCCCCAGATTAGGATACAGAAGCCATACCGTCTTGTTGGAGAATAGTGGCTAAAATGCTTTTATGCTTATTACTCTTAGTCACCCTCATTAGACCTATATAGTGTCTAACTTTTAGGAAATTTTTTTGGGGGGTGGAATCAGATAGGAGCAACCAGATTTGGACCGGAGGTAGGTGCACATGCCTTGGAAGCATAGGAAATCCTCGAATTGATAAAAAATGCCAATAGGCTGAAGGTAAGGAGACCAAGAGCAGGAAAATAAAAGGAAAAGTCAATGTGGGGAAGTGGGATACACAGGAAATCAGGAGGATGGTCCTAGTTGGCTCTGCTGCCAACTTTCTCCCAGCCTGACTTTTCCTATTGATAATAGAAGGGGTGGGGGGGACTGCTGAGGTCTCTTCCAGCCCTACAAGCCTTTGGCCAGGAAAACAACACCAACCTTTAACTCTCTATTTGGAATTTAATTGTCCAATGACAAAGGCTACAGTAAAATTTCCTTTCTTTTTTAGGATGAAATCTTGCCGTTAGGAGGAAAGAATTAGGACAATTGGGTCTAATGTGTATAGCTTCCACATCTTTACATCTTCCTGTGGTCCTAGCAATGCAATGTTTGCCAAACGTTAACCATGTTTTAGAGGGCTGTTTTATCCCGTAATGGTGTTTAAAGTACAGAGTAGTGGCTTTTAAATACGAATATTATAACACAACATGCACACATAAGGTACATTTTTAGAAAACTTCAAAGGAGAGTTTTGTAATACCAAAATTTATTCCTGAATTTCTTATCTGTCTTCATTCCTTCCTCAAATACCTGAGCATCTTCTATGCGCCAGTAGGGTGACCAACCATCTCAGTTTGTCCTGGACGTTCTTGGTTTTAGCACTAGAAGTCCCACGTCCCATGAACTCCTTAGTTCTCAAATAAATGGGGACAGCTGGTCAGGCACTCTACAAGGCTCTGAGTATAAAGTGGTAGACAAACAGACAAAAAACCCAAACAATTGTAATAACTCGTATATCCCAGTCATTATTTTTAAAGATAAAATGCATGTGATTGAGAGAAATCCTCTTTCACTAGGTCATATGTTTTTCCACAGAGAGCTCCTCAATTTTACTTTGGATGCAAGTCTGCCGATTACCAACAGATTGTTCTATTATATTTGACTATGGTAAAACTAAAACACTGAGAATTATGAAATAATAATCAACAAAATGTGACATTGTCTCAGGAAACCGAAATGGCTAGTTCCATATAAACGCAACATCTATTCAAGATGGTTAATGACTTACAGCCAACTTTAAATCATTCTTTCCTCTTTTTCCTCAGTACACAGTTTAATAACAGTTGGAAATGTCTGTACAAAGAAATTACCTTATGAAGAACTGTTGCTGGAGCATGATGGATCCACCCATTTTAAATCTGTACAGCTTGGTGATTTGCTCACAGTGAATGCACCGGGATAAACCATTTTAAAGCACTGGCACCTATACCATCTTATTTAACTTTCACAGCCACCTGGAGGTAGGCAAGACAGATACTATTTCCAGCTCACAGCTGAGCAAACTGAAGCTTAGGAAGATTAAATGGCTTGTGCAGGATCCCTCAGCTAGTAAGAGGCACAGCTGGGATTTGAACCCTGGACTCCTGGCCTGCCCTGTCAACCCCCTGGTCTGCTGGAGTGATGTATAAACCACAGAAAGAATGAGGGAGAGGAAGGACGGAGAGAGCTTACTAAGTCGCATTTTGGGTGGTGGGACACCAGGGGGGATAAATCTGCTTTATTTGCTTTCAATAAAGGAAAAAATTTGGATATTCAGCACAATTGGACTTAAACATTAAGACCTCTTTCATTAAATCTCACCATTTTCTATAAACAGTAATTTGTCCTCAAATGTTCCCAGGGTGGAGTTAGACACAGAGCAAATGTGTACCGAGTCCCTCTTCAGTGTGAAGACTGTAGGGGATTAAAAAAAGGTTAAGAATGCACAGGTTTTCCTTTGAGGACTTTGAAATTTGTAGGCAAGATGATATACAAATGGTTGCATTTCAAGAGCAATGTTAGGCCAGAAAGGAGGAAGAAATTACTTCCAGAGAACACAGTCAGGGCAGCCCTGTGGAGATGGGCTAGCACGTGAGTGGGGCCTGAGAGGCATTCAGTCTGAGAAGGTGGGGAAGAGCAGTTCAGGTGACAGGAGGAGAAGAAAGCAAAGGATGTTTGTTACGGAACAGTTTAATTTAGTTATGGAATCGGCAGTTTAGCTGGGAAGCTGGGCTGGAGGAAGCCCAGGCTTTGGTTCTCCAGCACATCCCTCTGCTTTGCCTAGCTCCCAGGCTGGAGCTGTCCCTACACACACCTTTGTTTATGCAGTCTACCTTCTCCCAAGAAGCTACCTGAGGGAACCGTGGAATTATATACCTGGCAGTTTGAGAACAAAGGTAAACAAAGGGCAGACACAGCCTGAGGTCACAGAGCAAGCTGGTAATAACATCACAAATTCCTAAAGGGAAGGGTAGTCTGGTTGCAGCTGCAAACGCCTACAAGGAGGAGGTAGGCACTTGCTCGGGTTCCAACATTCTCCATTTAATAAGCTTTTCCTGACCATAGCAGCAGATTGGTGCACAATGCGGACCAATCTGATTTGATTCTCAGTCAACCCAGACCTACAAGGTTGTGCCTCTCAGGCACCCCAGGTCACCTAAAAACAGCCAGTGTCATGGGCAAACAGGCTTCCTCCCTGACTTAAATACGGCCTGAAATGGTTGCTGATTCTGGCTCTCACTGCAACATTTCTGGATTAAATTTGGGGGCATCAGTACAGATATGAATTTAAATAGCCATGCATGCAAGGGAGGTGACAATATACGTGTCTACTAGGCAATGTGCATTTTGTTTTAAAAACAGAAACTTACATAGAACTCAGGGTTCAGTAATGTGGTCCATAATGAAATGTTCACAAGTCTAAGTTTTAACAGAATCAGAAACCAGATGCTGATAGCTTGTGTCTGCACACATAATAGAAAACAAGCTTTATGGGAGCATGGCCTTGATTACCTGATTCCCTGCTGTATCCCCAGTGCCTAGAATAATTCTGCTTAGTTATTGCTTGAATTACGGAATAATTCTAAGTGGTGGAAGTTACCACGGGGGCTTTTGTCCTTTCCTGCCTCCTGAGGCTGGTCAGAAGTGTTCTGTTAGATTGGAACACATCCCTTATCCTCTCTGCTCCTGCTTTACCTAAGGGGTTCACGGGCTTTTCCATGAGAAAACTGGTGTTTTAGCAACATAAAAAGCATGTACCCATGGATACTCAATAACTCACTCCCAGAAATGTTTCAGAGCCTGGCAACACTCAAGCCACTCTGCTTATAGGTTTACATCGGATTTTTGACTGCACAGTGGAGAAAGCCTGGTTGAGATTCCTGTACACACGGACTGCAGTCAGAGAGCCTGACTCCCATGGTGACAGAAGCTGACCGAACACTCCATTGCCAGCAGTTTTGCGCTCCATTCCTAGGCATACGGGACCAAAGCACTGATTCAGTCAGTTCCTTACCAGCCAATTCCACAAACTGACCTCACCAGGTCCAAGAAGTTCCCTGCTCCCTATTTTAAAACAGTCCAAAAAAAAAAAAAAATACACTTCTCATTAGATTTATTTTTCTTTCACATCATCCTGCAATTTAAGTTCGCACACACAGCCCAGAATAATTAAATGTGAAGTCAGACCGTGCCTGAAAGTCAGCTTTGTTGCTCTGAGTTATTACCCCTCAGTTCAGCTGACAGACCTTCCTCAGATGAAGGGTCTACCGGGGAGGGCTGAGGCAGGAAGACTGGAGAGGCGTGGCTCTGATTGGAGCTTCACAATCAAAGCTGCACCTTCCCCTCTTCCCTCCTCCACTACCCTCCTCTCTTGTTGGGACTCTCTTAAAGCAATCATGTCTTCTATGAAAGGCGAGGCCTGTCTGGACACGAAGCAGCCACAGAAGGTCCTCCAGGCAAGGCTTCCCATAGACAATTTGGCCAAATTCATAAATTAAGTTGAAAATTTGATCCTGCTTGCTGCCAAGCGGGGCTAATTAATTTCTGTAGAGACTGATGAACAGGAAGCACACTATTCACATTATTTCATCAACAATTAATTCACTAAGCTCAGATTCATTAGCTTCCTGGCATTTACCATCCCAAACAGTGTTGGAAGGTGTTTGTAGAGGGAACCCGGCTATTTTAAGCCTCCTAGAGAACACCTGAGGCTTAGCTGCCTCCTTGCAGGTGACTTCACCCTCCCCTGGAGAGGACTCATTAAAGATTGTTTTGCAGCCCTGGGAGGCAGGCCTGGGTGGTGCTCCATTCCTCCCTGGGATGTTCTGGAACTTTGTGGCCTCCCTGGCAGGGGGAATCCATGCTCAGGGCCTCAAATTAATCACTGCTTCACTAATGAGCTTTACAAATGCCCCAGGGTGCTCCCAAGGACCGGAAGCTGGAAGGAATGGAGTTCTGGCTCAATCGGTTTTGGGGCTTCAGGTTAGTCTCCCCAATCTCGCTTGTCCTTCTTGGACTCCCTCCAGACCAGCAGCACTGCAAAAGGACCTAGAGCAAAAGGCCCCCAACTCAGAGCCATTCATCAGTCAGTAGGCACCTGAGGCAATCATGGTTGCAGTCAGGGAAGGCTTCCTGGAAGAAGAATAACATAAATACTCCACAAGAGTGTAGGCTCCACAAGGACAGGGACCCTATCTGTTTTGTTACAACTGTATACCCAGCTCCTAGCACAGGTCCTGACAGATAGTGGTGCTCAGTAAATGTGAGAGACAGGAAGAAAGGGCAGGGAGGGAAAGAGGAGAGGAGGAATGACCAAGCTGAAAACTGAGATGACTGAGCTAAACCCAGATAGGAGAAATCGAGTGGAGATGGCAGTCAAAGCCATGCTGTACAGTTGCACAGGTTGTGCACTGCACATTTCTGAGGGCATCATTCACATCTATGTAAACAGACCTAGAATTAGGCAGTACGCAACTTGCATTGCTACACACAGCAGTCCTAGTAACAGGGATAAAGCCAGAGTATTTCAGGCTGAGGGCACAACATGTGCAAATGTCTGGAAGTAAACAAGGAAAATGTGGAGTGTTGAGTAACTAAAGAAGCTCAGATTAGCTAGAAATCTTGAGGGTAGAGACTGTATTTTCTACTTCTCTGTGTTCTCCACATGGTACCTCACACGTAGTGGCAAGTGAGAAATGGTTCCTGAATTTAAGTAAGCCTCAGGTTTCCTGTCAGTACAAAGCAAAGGGAACCCAGGACTCCATGCTGATGTCAAGCCTTATGGCCATTCCTGGCACCATAAGCAAGGTGCTTACTTCATCAGAGCCCCCAAAGATGCGAGAAGAGATTTACATCATTTCCAGGCATTGTGCTACCCCTGGCAGGAGAAAGAGGACTTTCAATCGTGCCAGCTTTCCATTTTCCATTTTCTCTTAGAAGAGTGACTTTTAGGTAATTGCGGCCTGAGTTTACTTTCATTGTACTCTCGCAGAATGTCAGAGCTGTAGAGGGCTGTATAAATTGTCTTGCCCAGTCTCCATTTTATTCTTGAGGAGACTATGCCCGGAGAGTGAAAGAAAGTCATCCAGAGACACCCAGCTAGTTGGCAAAGGAGTCAGGGCTTCAACCTTGTCCTTTGGAAGTTCCTGTACATCAGAAGTCTACAGCCAGCATTCCTCCCCTCCAGTGCCTGCCATCGCCCGACAGTGCATGGCCAGCTTGATGGTAGGCAAGGTATGGTCAGTGGTCCTAGTCAGCTTTGAGTCTAAGCCGAAGTGATGAGTCCTAAGTGATGCTGTGTGGCTCCATCCTCCATCATGCAACCCTCTAGAACCTTCTTCTGCAAGCCTCTTGACCTTAAAGAGCATGTGCAAAGCAGACTGCTGATTGGGCATCAAAAGAGAAAATTAGATGAAAATGTTTGGAGAGAGCCACTTTCAACATCCCTGCCTTCCCAAGGAAGCGGCAAGTCGCGTGTCTGCATGGGACAGGAACTTTGCCTGCAAACCTGGCTTGGTGACAATGGGCGTCATCATTTAGGCTGAGGAAGAACCATAAGGAGCCCTGCAAGGACACGCTTGTACAAGCCAGCCATGGGCTCGCACACAGGGAGGTGGTCAGGTCCGTTCACCTGGCTGGACTCCGCCCTTGTGATGAGAAAAGGCCAAGGAGAAGCCTGACCAGGAGATGCTGGCTCTCATTCTTGGCAGAAGCCACACACTTGACGTTTTCTCTGTTCATGAATTCCCTTTTTTGTCTGTGCGTAGTAAACTCGTGGCTAAAGCAGGCTTTGGCCCACAGGGCAGGCAAGTCAGAGTAGCCTTGATGGTAGTCTCCTTCAGAAGCCCTGACTTGCTCAGACCCTGCATCACCAAGGAGAAACCACCCATATTTCATCCTCCTGTGCTCTTTTCCCTGGGACAGTTCTGCTCATTAGTGCTTTCACATTTCCCTTGGGTGATGTCAGAAGCAGGATTTTACTCAGGCTCCAATATTTGAACATTTTGCAAAATATGTTCAGTATTACCCTCTCTCACAACGACAAACAGGAAGAGAGGTTGTGTTTCAAAGCTGAAATTCTTCTTTTAAGAAAGGCTGAATAAATTTGCAGCAACAGGGATGGACCTAGAGATTATCAAACTAAATGAAGTAAGTCAGAGAAAGACAAATAAGATATGATATCACTTATATGTGGAATCTAAAAGAATGGAATAAACGAACTTATTTACAAAACAGAAACAGACTCACAGACATAGAAACTTATAGTTACCAAAGGGGAAAGTGGGGGAGAAGGGATAAATTAGGAGTCTGAGATGAACAGATACACACTACTTTATATAAAATAAACAAGGATCTACTGTATAGCACAGGGAACTATATTCTATATCTTGTAATAACCTATAATGGAAAAGAATTTGAAAAATAACACATGTATAAAACTGAATCACTTTGTTGTGCACCTGAAACTAACACAACATTGTAAAGAAAGAAAGCAAGCTTGAATAGGCAAAAAACGGGACACTTCAGGCCCTTCTTTACAACTCTAAATTAAGTTATTGAAAATACATAAAAATGGGGGAAGTCTGCTTTCACGTTAGAAACAAGGTAAGGGTGCCAAGGAAACACTGGAAAACTTCAAGGAATTTGTTTAATTGAGAATAAATGGCACAAAATGAAAGAAAGCTACAACTCAGATTCCTGAGAAAGTAGCAAAACCTCATGGGAGAAATAGAGCAGATCCTGGATGTCAGGAACATCTTCTAGTCTGATGGGGTGAAAGTTGGAGGGAAGGAGAAGGAGACCCAGGGCTGGGGCCTGGGATTTAAAAGCAGCACTAAGCTGGAAAGTTGGTGGGCGCGAGGACAGGGAGGGGTGGGATGAAGCCTTCTAAACAGCCAACTTCCAGCCAGCAGCCCCTGGAGGTAAATCAGGCAGATCTGAGGGCTGCTATGCTGGAAGGTCTGGTGCAGAGGCGGCTTCATTCAGCCTCAGGTGCCTGGTGGCATGGAGGTATTGTGGGAGCTATTGGCTGAGGCCAAGGATTGGTGGCGGGGGAGGGGTGGCCAAAGGAGAGGATCATAGTGTTGGCAGGAGGGGAGGACATTTATGCACCAAGACCAGGGCCCTAGGTGAAGAATCTAGTAACAGAAACATTCAGATGCAAGGATCTGAGCTCTCCTTCCATATACTTAGGTGCCTGGGCCACTGACCTGTTCCCTGTTTTGAGATCAAAAGGAAAACTAAATCAAATGGCAACATTAAAGCCAAGCTGGGCAGGAGGGAGGATCAAGAAGCACTGAACGTCCAGTTTTGTTTTGTGGGGAACGAGGAAACAGTTCTGAAGAAAACTCTTGTACAAGGATGAAAAACCCAAAGAGGAGGAGACTCCGTGGAATAATGATGATAATATAATAATAGTAGCAGCAGCGAGCATTTGTTGGAAAGCTCCTAAATGCCAGATACAAACTTCTAAGTGCTTTAATCCTCACAAAAACCTCTAAGGCTTATTATTATTATTACCCCTATTTTACAGATGTGGAAATGGAGGCTCAGAGAGGTTTGGGAACTTGCACAGGATAGAAGAGAAAAATCACACTTTTGAAAAATATTTACTGCAAAAAATACATTTTACGTGGCATCTGCTTTATTCTCCCTATAAAATTCAGGAATGCTTTCAAGATACAAAACCTGCATTAAGATGAAAGAAAAAATAGGAAGGAAGCTGGATGACATAATGATAAAATGATGTGCATCTAACATGTTATGGTGGAATTTGAAGCCTTCGAAGCAGTAAAGAGCAGAATTTATACCGGAGAAAATGAAAATAGAATCCATATCTTCATCTGTTGAAGGCATGGAGAGAGGGAGAGTGGAGAGGGGGTGATGTTAAGGTTTAGAATCATTAGATGCCCAGGCCCAGACTTGGTTCTTTCATTGGAAATATTTACACATTTTCATCCGCCTGGAAAGATCTGGATTTGATCCTGCCAAGAGTAAGAGGATCAAACCAGATGACTTCTTTGTATGTTTTCCAGCTCTTCCATTCCATGAGTTTTCTTTCTATCAAGTAGCATAATTGGGTCCTATCAAAAGTTAGGTTTGAGGCATTGTGATTTTGGGGGGTGAGACTCTTAGATCTATTTACCTTTCTTCTATTAAAAAATTCCATAACTTGCCTTTTCTGTGGGGCCCATGCCTCCCCCACTCTGAGGCTTTGTACTTTGGGTGGGTCTCTCTCCCCCGCCCCCAGCTCCCACGGTGGCACTGATGGTCTTCAGCTCCCTTTTCACTATGGGATTTTGAGCTAAGCGGCAGCAGCTGCCTTCTGACCCCGAGGGGAGATACTGTCTGAGAACAAAAATCAACACACTGGAAGAACAGAGCTGTGCTGAGTACTGATAATATGGGTTGGCCCCTGCAAGAAGTTGTGCCAGACACTTAGCCCTACACCAGTACTATCCAGGAACATAAGCCAATAAATTCCCTTTTTTTCTTAAGCCAACTTGAGTTGGGTTTTCTATTACTTGTTAACGGAAAGAGTTCCAACTGATTTGGTTGGGCAGAATACATCAATAATACAGTCTAAAGGCAACCTTGCTTCTCTGAGAATCATGGGCATTGGGTATAGCATTAATGTTAACATCCTTGCTCATGAGAACATTCTATCCTAAGATACTTTTTAAGAACAATCAACAGAAGGAAAATCAATGAGCTGTACATAAATGGCATACACATAAACAGAACTTCATTCATGTGTGTTTTTAGTATTTTCACTGACTTGAGGGCTGCCTTCATAGCCAGGTTACTGACCCTCAGGGCCTCGAAGACCAAAGGAAATAAGAAACTGAGAGGATTGAAGGCGATGTGACTTGTTTCTCTATCCCAATGCCAAGCCCACCCAGTTACCGAGACAAGCCTGTTGGTCTCCAAATGGGTAGAAACACTCCATCTCCTGTAAGATATTCTTTGGTTGTGCTAAGGGAGAAAGAGGGAAAAAGGTGAAAATCTTTTTTGTTCATCTAGCAGACTTTCCCCACTCTCTCATTCTCTCTGGCCATACTACCTCCCTCCATTTCCTTAAATTTGCTGTGCTTTCTCCTGCTTTTTCCTGCACATATGTTTTCCTTTGTAGTACCTACCACTATAGGTCATAAAATGCTTCTCGAAGTTTATTTGTTGAATGTCAGACTCTCCCTCAACAGTAAGGTCCGCACGGCAGTGGCCATGTACATTTCAGCCTCTACTTTATGCTCAGAGGGCAGCCAAACAATAAACAAGTACATATTGAATAAATGAATGAATAAATGTGTGAATGAGTGCTTGTTGCTTCTTTGGGGTTCAGAGAGATAAAGGAGTGAATTTCTTCCTACATTATTTTTGACTGAGATTTTTTTTTTCCTAAAGCTTTTTCTTTAATAAAAGGTAGATATTTTGTCAGCTGATTTTGATCTTCAATTTCTTCAGAGGAGGAGAAGGGAGATAGGAATGCTCAGAGCCCAGTGGATGCAGGAAGGTGGGACTTGGTGCTACCTAGAAACTGATTCTGTGAGTTTATCTTTCTTTGGATGTGGGAGTGGGCTGTTTAGAGGAGGGAATGAAAGCTATGTTGATTCCACTTCTGGAAGGGAATCTAACAGCTGCTGCCAGGAGTCATGCAGGTGGTGGGTTCTGGCTGATGGTTTAAATTCTAATTTGGGGTAAAAGAACATTAATGTATTTATCCTGTTTAGAATTTTCTAATTTGCCATATCTGCAGACCTTGGAGAGCTACAAAGGGAGTGGAATGTGAAGCAAAGAAAAACAAGTTCTCAAAAAAAAAAAAAAAAAGAAGAATTAAGTAAATGATGCTTCATCCATTGGGGGGATATTATGTATCCATTAAAATAGACTAATATGAAACATGATTATGCTATAGCCTTAAGTCTAAAAACAAAAATGAAAAAAGAAGTAGGACCCCATATTGTAGCTACAGAATAATAACAACTGGGTTGATAAAAATACCCTGCCTGGCAGGGCCTGGCTTACCTCCCCAGCAGCATCTCTTATCACCCCTCCTCCTGGAGGCCCCTGCCCTCTGCCCTCCAGCCATCCTAAACCCACATTTCACTCATGCCTTCCTCCCATTGCCACCCCTCCCCTCTCCTGGACGACTCCCCTTTCCTGATTCTTCAGGTCTCAAATGTCTCTTCCTCTGGAAACCCTTTCCTAAACCCAGAGTCTGAGAACAAACCCTTGCCCCGAGGTCAAGTCCTGCTGGCATGCACTTCCGGGTCATCACACTTACTGGGTCTCTTTTGGCTGTGGGTTCTGTGAGGGTGAATGGGCCATTCCTGTCCCATTCCTAGTGCCCAGCACAGTGCCTGGCACAGGGTCTCAGTAAATTTTTGTCGACTCTACACCTTACGAAAGTAGTCCAAAACGTTGCCAGTGGTTGCCTCTAAAGTGGCACAACTAATGCTAATTTGTTTTCCTTCTTTCTACTTACTTTTCTGTATTTTTCGAATGTTCTGCAATAAGCATGGATTACATTTATGATAGAAAACAATAGCAACCCTTTGACTATAAAACATCTGGAGAGGGCATGAATAGGAGCAATATAAACTGTGTTTTATGTTTTCTTTTTTTCATAGAAGAGCGGTGGGATTTCATCTGCATTTTTAAGTCTTTATCTAGGGAAAACCATACAAATCCAACAGGAGCGACACAAAGCCGGCGGGCTGTGCAGGGCTCTGTTCTGACATTCTCCCAGCGAGCTGCATATACTGGTGGATCTCACCCTGGCGGGCAAGGGGTTTTCAACTCTGTTTCCAGCAACCCACTCAGGGCCTGGAACAGAGCAGGCACTACTTAGCAAATGTTTGATAGATGCCTTGATACCAGTTTTAGGGTTGAAACGAACTCGGGCTGATGCAAAGAAATGCACACTGTGTTTTGTGCTGATGTTCTAGAATTCTGAGGAGGCACGCTAGGGGGAACTTCACTCAGAGTCAGAAACAGTAGCAAAATTGGTAGGTCTATAAATGTGCAGTTATACTTCATTCATCTCAAAGTAAGATTTAAAGCAACCTCAGTCTTTCAGGTGATGGCTAAAAACAAAACAAGCGAAAAAAGAAAAAGAGAAAAAAAAGAAAAGAAGGAAAAAGAAAAAAGAGGATGCTCGTTTGCAAATCCTAACAGGTTCACAAAGGCCAGGCTGTCCGGTTCATGCCCTGGAAACCCCCTGGAGCTTGGCACAGCCTCCCTCAGAGTCTGTTTATGGGGACTTTGGATACTGTTCTAATGAGCACAACCTGGACCTGTCAAGAGTCCCAGGTCGTCACATCCTAGGGCCGTTTTGCACAGGGCACACTGCCTGCCATGGCAAAGGCATCTGGGACTTTGCTCACAGCACGATATAAAGGACAAAACACCAGGACTAGAAAAGGCCCTGAAACATCTAGTGAACCCCACCCCTCCTTTTAGAGACTAGAAGCCCAATTAGAGAGGCTAACGAGCCTGTCCCAAGTCACACGGCAAAAAAAGTAAATCTGTGATATATAATTAACAAACGAGCAAGAAACTCCCAGGCTCCTGGCTCCCTGTGCCAAGGTAACTGTAATTGAGGGTCAGCATGACCACAAGAGATCAAGGAAGGCAGGAGAGTGAGCCCTGTCTTCTAGGGTGATTCCCAGCAAAAATTCTTTTATAATTTTTAATTGCTTCTGAAGAGTGATTATCCTCAGTTATCTAAAACACTGATTTCTGGGCTATGTCCCGATATCTCCAGACAGAAAAAGAACTCCTTAAATAGTTACTTATTTTTCCTATCTGTTATTACAAAAAGGATTCAATACCACCCCTCCCCATCACACACTCACAGTTTTCCATGTCATTCCATTGGACAGACTGGGTGCTTTATGAAGGCAGGGTCCAACTTGCCCATTTTGTACAGTGCCTGGGGCAGAGGTTTTTCTGGATGAATGAATAAACTGAACGAACAAATGAATGAATAGTCAAGATTTTGTAGTCAAGCTGTCCTACTTAACTTTCAATGTAGCACACCCATGTCTTGAGGCCAATTCTTAAAATCCATATTGTAGATGCATTTGGTATGACAGGAAGTAATTAAAACACACTATAAGCATTGAGGGAATGCTTGTCAATGCTCATTTCTATAACCAACAAACAGTGTGGAAACTGCATTTTTCTCTGTAAATCAGGGCGTGCTGACATGTGGAAATACAAAAAAACACCAACACAATATGTAAAATCTAGTTGGGAAGAAAAATCACAGAAAGTAGCAATCCTCCATATTTTTGGTGCAAGATTTACACACACGTAGTTTTGTATTTCTTTTGCTAACTTACCTTTCCTCCACGGATAGCTGTTAAAATCATTTTCCCACTGAGTTTCCTTATTTATCCCCTCCTTAAAATTCAAGCTGTTATTTCTTTTAATGAGCAGAATTTGGGGATATAGTCCTACTTATCTGCATCTTCTCTGAGACTACAAATTATCAGGAGGCACCTCATGTCTAGACACCTGCAGGTGTCATTTGAATCACTGATTTAAGCTGTTTACACCCCACGTTGTTTTATTTATCCTTCAACATCAGGTCTCTGTTTAATTAAAATTTACTTTGGTCCTCCTGGCGAGTGCCGGCCCCATCTCCATCGCTGCACAGAAGTGGTTTTGCTCTTAATTCCGTCTTTGCCTCTGTCTGTTCTAACAGAGGAACACTCTGGCCGCCCAGACCCTGAGCTTGCTTTCCTTGAGTGTTGGAGTCTTGAAAACCACAGGCGACTGCCAAGGATGTCTCCCATTTACAAGCTGTTCTCCAGGCCAACACTGATCTTCCCCAGACGCTAAATCATAATCTTCATGTTTTTCGTATTTCACATTCTAGCCACAATTTCAACATCCCATCCCCGTGACATTAGGGGATGATAAATCAGCAGGCGGGACAGCTCCCCTGTACAGACTGGTACGGGCGGACCGGGCTCTGCCAACGCCCTCACTCCTGCCAGATGTCAGCGCCCGCGGGGTTAACCCTTTCTCACAGCTCTGCCTTCCCCTGTCGGCCAGAATCTTCCCCAGGCAGCTATTTTTAACAACATAACATAGCTTTTATTTCTTTTCTTTTTAAACTTTCCTCCTTTTTGTCTTTTCCCTCCTTGTCTTGCCAAACCTAACAGTACTTTAAGGCAAATAAAAATGCTATCAAACTACAGGCAATGTAAATATATTTTTTTCCTTAAATAAGTTAGTCTGCATTAAAACTGTTTTGCTCCCTTCTCTTCACTGAATATCATTAAAGGAGGATGAGGGTGGGAAAACTTTTTTTTTTTTTAATTTTAAGGTGGAGAAAAAAATTTTTTTGCTGTTTTTATAGTTTAAGTAGCTTTATTGAAATAATTTACATAACATGGAATTCATCTGTTTTGCCAGGACAATTCAATGGTTTTGGGTGTATTTATAGAATTGTGCAACCATAACTGTAATCTAATTTTAGAACATTTCTATTACCCATCCCCCCAAAAAACTCCTCAGTCCGCATTTGCAGTTACTTCTGTCCCTACCCATACCAGCCCCAGGTAGCCACTAATTTCCCTTCTGTCTCTATAGACTTGCCTTTTCTAGGCATTTCATACAAATGGAGTTATACAGTAGGTGGTCTTTTATGTCTGGCTTCTTTCACTTAGCCTAATGCTTTTGAAGTTCAGTGCTAATGGCTTTTATTAGATGGCAAAGCCGTTTGGAATGGCCAAACTGTCCCAGAAGACTACATAATCTAATATGTACATGCTAAGTATGCTCTCAGAATACATGCTGCATAGACATGTCCCATGCAATAGAATGAGAAACTCACTCCTCTGTTTAGGGTCAAGTTCTAAGGTGCATGTGTGTGGTGAGGGTGAGGAGGGGGAGGGAGGTAGGTCAGTCAAGGGCCATATACAAATACAAAGCATCTCAGCTACTAGTTTGTATTGGTTTTGTTTTAGAGAAAAATTCAAACCATTCAATTCACCTGTTATTTAAATGACAGATCAAGGCCAGGTAACTTTATTAGATAAATACAAGGGCTTTTAAACTCCCTCCTTTTATATCATATGTTGAGCTTATATATGTTAAAGCACTTTGCATACTGAAATGATATGCTCAGGGAGAAAGTATTTTTTATGTTAACTAATAGTATATGCAATTAAGGGAATGAGAAAGAGGAAGTAAGACAGAATGGGAGGTCAAAGCCAGGTAGAAGGAGGAAGAGAGGAGTGAAAAACAGACCGAGATTTGTGGGGCCAGCAAGGAGAGGCATGAAAGAGGGTCACCTGTCCCGCCCCTGCCCCAGTTATATTCTCAGCAGTTAGTGATGACTTTGCAGCTTTTTGGCTGCTCTTTCTAACTTTCATCATGGAATATTCACAACAGCTTCCTTGACAAGGAACCCTTCTCCCACCTGAGGGTTATGGCCAGCATGTAGGTTCACAGCCATGGCTACACATTAGAATACCCTGGGGAACTTTTAAACTCTACCCATGCCCAGAGCCTGCCTTTAGAACCAGCTCGCAGGTGATGCTGCTGCTGCTCCCAGGCCACACTTACTTTGACAGGTGAGGAGCTAGAGAAAATCCAAGTTTTTTTTGTATACGTGGGGTGTTCCATCATCTGTCTCTGCTCCAGACTAGCAGCATTAGCATTACCTGAGAACTTGTTAGGAATGCAGACCTCTGGGCCTTACTTCCAGTTTATTAAATCAGAAATTCTGAGGGCAGAGCCTAGCAACAAATTGTTTTAACAACCTCTATAGGTGATGTTGATGGACAATAAAGTTTGAGAGCCACTGATCCACTTTTATGTCCTAAATGTGCAATGTCCCTCTATATGTATTCTTTCTGGCTGGAATACTTTTCATCCCCCTAACCCTCTTTTACCCAAAGATCTCCAACAAACTCCTATTCATCCTTCAAAACACATCTCTTCTGTGATACTTTCTATCCAGTGTTGCACTGATAAGGGTCTAACAGTCAGCTCTCCAGAACCCTGATTTTATAGCATTTGTCAATTTCAAGCTATCAGTGTGAAGATGCTGAAAGTAGAGCTGGGACGATATACACACTTGCTAAGAAATGGGCTCCTGCCAGCTGGCTCCAGCACACCATCACCTCTATCCTATACTCAACCCACTGTGTTAAGTGTTTGGTCATCTGTCTTCTTGCTCTGTGTTGCACTCCTTGAAGGCTGGTTCTGTATCATTTGTCTGCCTTCTTCCATTATTTCTAAAATGGGACCTCCACGTAGAAGGTCCTTCATATATCTTTAATGAGTTGAATACAGCCTCTGTTGTGTATGTGTATGTATGTGGGTATGTATGTGCACACCCACGTACACAAATGAAATTTTCAAAATGAAAATTGTTCAGTAGTGAGATAATTGTTTTAACTTAAAACATTAATTTTAGGTTGAATGTAATAAAATGTACCCTCTATATTTTATTCTAAGATTTGGGGCACATGGTAAAGTTAATTATGATGGTGTCCATTAGAAACCTTGTGAATTAGAAACACTGCTTTTGTTTAGTTTTAAAGTATGTACAGTCTTACTGTACAGCACAGGGAACTACATTCAATATCTTGTAATAGCCTATAATGAAAAAGAGTGTGAAAAGAAGTTTATGTAAGTGTAACTGAATCACTTTGCTGGATACCAGAAATTAACACAACATTGTAAACCAACTATACTTCAATGAAAAAAAAAAGTATGCACAGAAGTGGAAGGCTTCTGGTGGTGGCCTCACCTGGGGGAAGGACCTGAGAGCTGGGGGAAGTGCTTCTTGCTCTGCCGTTGACCTGGGATCAGGGATCCCCATTCCGCAAAGGAAGGCGCTGCATTGGATCACTAGCTCTGAAGATCTACTCTATCTATGGTTGTTAATTACAATTTAAGACTCCAAATGCTCTTGACGCTGAGAAGAAAGTGTGACTTCAGAGATGTTTTCTCCATTAAAGAAAAAAAAAAGTCATTCTGTTTTATGGAAAGGGTTAAGTATCTAATATGCCCTGAAGCATCAAGGGTTTGTCTTGGCATCTTGTCCTCCTTCTTCCTGATGAATTGCCTGACACTTCCCTGATCCTGCAGCTCATTTCTTTAGAAAATAACATTTGGTTCTAGTCATGGCAGAAGCCCTGGCTTTGCTGATTTAAGGCCATAAAGGAATGTGACAGCAAATTTAAATACTTTCATATCTATAAGAGTATGGGGTCCTGAAATAAAAACGTTAATATAAAACACTCTGTGTTGGCTCCTTATGTACAATAGAGTTCTCTTTAACTGTCAGTGGTTCAGTGACTATTAATTCATCTCTAATTCTCTTTAGGAACTGCAAAACTTGGATTGAGTTACAATTTTCTACATTGCTTGGCCATATTAAGACTGAATTGTAATTTTAGGATTCAGATTTCAATGAATGAACTTTGCAGTATGAACAATTAGGAAACACCTTTTCTCTCGTTAATTTAATATTGCATTTCAATAATCATGGCATTGACTTGGTAGAAAAAGAATTTATCAATACATTGTATTTTATGATACAAATAAACAACTGTGCCAATGAAAGACTCTTCAAGAAGGCTTCAATATTTTTGACAAGAGGAAGGTGGGAGTTTAGGAATAACTGTTCCTTTTGAAATTCAAAAACATAAATTAGGATAATTGTTTTAGAAAACAGAGCTCGAACTTATCAGCACATCTCCTTCTCTAATTAAGCAGCTTATTTTTCAGCTCATGCTTTAACTCTAGATACTTGTCACTTTTGTTAGTAAGCACTGATTGGGCCCATCTACTTCAAGATCATTTGTATTATCCCTTCATTTGGGTTTACAACTTGGGTTTCAACATTAGGTAGAGGAAAAGAATAAAAGCTAATTTTAAATTTAAGCAAATAATGAATTTCAGAAGAGACCTCAGCAATGTTTTTATTCATTTCCTGTTGTGGTCGCCTTAGCATGTCAAACTGAAAAGTATAATGGTGGAATTAATTACCTTCCCTACAAAAATCAGTCCAGGGCTCCCAGAGTTCACTCACTGGTTCCTCATTCTCTAGTTTCAAATTCCAGAGGGCTCTTCTTTCTTCCCTCTCCCTCACATTCCAGATCCAGACGATCATTAAATCGTGCTAACTACTGTTTGTAATGCATCTAGAGTATATCCTCTTTTTTGTTCCTTATCAACTTGACTGTCAACTTGAAAGTGCATCATAGTCACCTGGAATTGTACATTTTTATTTACAGTTTCAGGACTT
Source organism: Camelus ferus (assembly GCF_009834535.1). Classification (NCBI taxonomy): domain Eukaryota; kingdom Metazoa; phylum Chordata; class Mammalia; order Artiodactyla; family Camelidae; genus Camelus; species Camelus ferus. The sequence goes on along the minus strand of NC_045722.1, from coordinate 9,700,554 downwards.
TTCCCCCAAGATTCTGATTCAGGGTATCAAGGTGGGTCCTAAGAAATCAGCATTTCTAACAATGTAGTAGATGATTTGGGCGCCTGAGAGGATGGGCAGTAGGAACCAGATGAAAAGGAAGGAAGCATGTTCTAGGCAATGAGGCTGGGAGGTGAGAGCCCTGGGCAGGAGGAAGCTGATAAGGAAGGACAGAATGAAGGACAGGGAGGCTGGGAGCAGCTTGATGGTGCCAGCCCAATGTGGGGGGCCTCCCAGGCCCTATAAAGCGGTCTGCTTTGAATAGGTGGGATATGAGGTGCCCGTAAGTCTCAGCTGAAAATGTCAGTTGGGAGCAGTGAGGAGGATCAGTAGCAGAGCTGGATTGATCATTAGTTCTCTGGGAAAGAAACTGTCAATTACAATGAGAAGGGAGTTAAAATAGAACCCCACTTATTTATTTATTAAAATTTTTTTAATTGAAGTATAGTTGATGTACATTGTATGATTCACAATTTTTAAAGGTTATACTCCATTTATAGTTACTATAAAATATTTGCTATATTCTCTGTGTTGTATTATATATCCTTGTGGCTTATATTATACCTAATAGTTTGTACCTCTTACCCCCCTACCTCAATGTGGCCTCTTCCTACTTCCTTTTTCCCACTGGTAACCACTAGTATGTTCTTCATATCTGTGAGTCTGCTTCTTTTTTGTTATATTCATTAGTTTGTTGTATTTTTTTTAGATTCACATATAAGTGATATCATACAGTATTTATCTTTCTCTGACTTATTTCATTTAGCGTAATGCCCTCCAAGTCTATCCATGTTGTTGTCATGGCAAAATTTCATTCTTTTTTTATGGCTGAGTCGTATTCCATTGTGTGTGTGTGTGTGTGTGTGTGTGTGTGTGTGAGACATCTTTTTATCCATTCACCTGTTGATGGACACTTAGGTTGCTTCCATATCTTGGCAATTGTAAATAATGCTGCTGTAAACATTGGGGTGCAAGTATCTTTTTAAATTAGTGTTTTTGGATTTTTTTTGGATGTATACCCAGGAATGGAGTTGCTGGGTGATATGGTAGTTCTATTTTTAGTTTTTTGAGAAACTTCCATACTGTTTTCCACAGTGGCTGCACCAATGGACATTTTCTCAGCAACAACATAGGAGGGTTCCCTTTTCTTCCCACCCTCGCCAACACTTGTTATTGGTGTTCTTTTTGATGATAGCCATTCTGACGGGTGTGAGGTGATAACTCATTGTGGTTTTGCTTTGCATTTCTCTGATGATTAGCAATATTGAGCACCTTTTCACATGCCTGTTGGCCATCTGCCTTTCCTTTTTGGAAAAATGTCTATTCAATTCTTCTGTCCATTTTTTAATCATTTTTTTATGTTGAGTTGTATGAGCTATTTATATATGTTGGATATTAATCCATTATAGGTCATGAATTTGGGGTGGTAAAGAAGCAGAAATGAAGGCTATTCAGTTTTTCCCTGGATAGGTAGTGACCTCCTTTCATCTAAGGCACATGGGCTTTCAACACCTGAGCTAATGAGCAAACTTCCCTTCCCGTATAGCTCCACCATCTTTGTGCTAATATGGAGTGTTCAAAAAGTTCAAGATTTCCCTTTTGAAGAAATAGTCCCTTTTAGGTAATAAGCCATGGTTTAAGCCATGCTTGCTTCAAAGTGTTTGGCATTTGCTTTCCTGACCAAGGGATTCATGACCTAATGTTATCTGATCATGACAGGTGTTCTGAGTGAGGTGACTAGTCTGCACTACCTCACAGTGATTCTGTAGGGTGGGTCTTACTATCCATACTCCCCTCTGAGGAAGCTGGCCTGCCATGGCCCTCCGCTGATAAGTGGTCATGCTGGGATGCCAGCCTAGTTCTGTCTGACTCTGAATCCTGGTTACCCCACCCAGACTGCAGTTGCTTCAACTGCATAAATTCCAAAATGACATGACCGCCTTCCCACCAAAGTTCGTGACCTTTTTACATTCCAGACAGATCTTTCTAATTGAGGTGTAGTTTCTTCAGTCACTAAAGGCACAGTGCTTGCAGCTCTGCCCCGCAACCTCCCCTTCGCAAACCACACAGAGATCCAGCAGAGAGGAGCTGCTTCCCAGAACTGCGGTCTGCCCTGCATGGTGCCATTCTTCCGCCTCTGCCTCACAAACGCAGAAGCACGCCCGAGCCTGCCTCGTGTGTGGTCCCGCAGCTCCGACTGAGCCCTTTCCATCATAGAGAGAAATCGCATCCACTTAGCACCCTTGTTGAAATGCTAGGCACTGTGGTAGGTGCCCGGCTGGACGGTATCTCATTTAATCCAGCCAGCACTACGAGCTAGCTGCTGTCATCTCTATTGCCCTTGTGAGGTACCTTAGAGGGGAGAAGTGACTTCCAAGGACACCTACTGGGGGGTGGCAGAGCTTGGACTCAGCCCAGGTCTACCTGCATCTTAAGACCACTTTATTACACCATCTCTCAGCACAAGGATGAAGTCACAGCAGAGGACTCTCCAGGCTCAGAGCTGAGCTGTCCCAGGAAGGATTCAGACAGGAAAAATTAAAAAACGTGACTGGTTAAGATAATCTGTCACTTCTTGGCATGTTTCGGTGAGAATTTAGTGATTTGAATGATGAGTCTATTAAATCCCACATATTCAGTAGTGGCAGTCCACTTAGCAGTGTGTTCTTTGTGCCTTTTCCATACTAGTGTTTAACCAATTAGAGATTTTAAAAAATCTGTTTCTAATTGGAGATGTTATGAGTGGCTTTCACTACCAGACATATTTCTGACAGAAAGCCATTGATCCAAAGACCAGGAAACTTTAGCTTGAAGAAAGGACAGAGGTGAAACAAGTGAAGGGAAAAAAAAATCTTTAGGTCAACACAGCTGATCTCCCAGGCTACCCTCAGCCTGGTTCATTCTGGAATTAAAGCAGAACAGCCATACAAAAATCCAGTGAAGGTGTGGCTTAAAGGATCGAAAGTGTGCACACGTCCCCTTATTCTGGGGGGTACCACTGTCCTTGGTCTTAGGAGATGATGAATCTCCCATGGCAGGCATGCTGCTGCTCCAGAACCAGACCCCAGACCCTTGGCATCCTTTCCTGCCTGGCAGCCTCCTTTCAGCTAGCAGAGCAGATGCACTCAGAATATTCAGCACACTGGCTACTAGGAGTCCGGAGAGAATCCTCCCCCATGTCTCCACCCATGTTGCTCGGGAGATGGGGGAAAGGTGGGGTGAGAGGAACCAGGGCACACCTGTGCCCAATTGGGAAGGAATTCCCAAATTTTCCATCCCATATGGAATCCCTCTGGATTTTAAAATGGAAAGCAGAGTAAGTTTATGAATTTTATAGATCTTCCATTGTCTTTTTTTCAAGCAATGAAGGGGTTTCTCAGGAATCTCCCAGACAATGTGGAATAAGACACCTCTGAATCAGGCACCCAGGAAGCCCTCTTTCTTGCAGTAGTTCTAGAGTCATGACTTCTAGCCAAATTCCCAGCCCCTGAGGCTCTAGACATGAGATTCATGATACTCTGCTGTGGGCTTCAGGGGTTATAGGCTCTGAGAATGCCCTCTGAGTATATGTAATATTTTGTGAGTTTGCATTTTATACAGTTTTTTTTTTCTCCACAGCTGTCATCAGATTTTCAAAGGACCCTTGAACCAAGTTTCATTTACCTTGTGTTTCCGAGGCAATGATCAAGTGGGACTATTTGGAGTTAGGAAAGAGGAAACTTTCAAAAGACATGAATTTTAATACAAAGTGTGGTGTTTTGGTGTTTTGTCTTTCCTCTGTTGGAAGGCCATTGAGGGTGAGGACCTTGGCTTAAGAGACTTCTTCTGGGTGTACTTTGATAAGCTGGTCTTATTTCTATTGTTCCAGGTGCCTGAGAAGGGAGCAGAGCGGAAAGTGGGCAGTAGGAAAATGCTAGATGCCCTAAGAAATGCTCTTCCTTTTCTCCCTCCACAATTAAACTTCTTCAAAGAATGGTCTATCTTATATTCTCTCCAGTTTTGGTCCCTGATTCATCTCTCAGAGCTCAGCAATCTGACCTCTCCTCTCACTAGTCTAATGAAGTTGCCCTCTTCCAGGTCGCCACTGACCTCCATCTTAAATGTCCTTAAGATGCTTTTCAATTCCTGCCCTACTTGACTTGCTTGTAGTTCTTTATATGGACTTAAATAATTAATCTTTATCTATCTTAGTCAAAGTATGCACTACCTATTAGCTATTAGCTATCATTAACATACTCTCTAGGAAAAGCAAGGAATTTTAACATTTTAAGCACAAAATCTGACCCTGATAAATAACTTTGATATCAGTATTCATACATTCCTTAAATATTTATTGAGGACCTACTGGGTGCCTATCACTGTGCTGGGTCCTGATGATGCAACAGTGGGCCAGTCTGTGCCAACAAAGTAGCTTTCTACATGCTACAGGAAAGGAATGAGTGGGGTCCTAGAATAACTCTGTGGTTAGGATTTCAGTTGCTCCTACTAGAACTACATTATTTATCTAGGCTGGCCTAGTTCCCTGGAGAGTTCAGTCCTTTAGAAAGTTAAGACAATCAAAGGGTACTTTTCCATTACACACACACACACACACACACACACACACACAGAGTCAGCAAGAGTTCAAAAGTTGGGCTAAAGTGATCAGCAGGACATCAGTTTTTTAAAGTAGGTTTAAGGGACCCAAGGCAAATGTATATAGATCAATTTGGCCCCAGGCCCCCAGTATAACTTATAGTATATTTGCAACTCCAACTTGCAAGGTTTCCAATTTGGCAGGGAGAGAAGGCTGAACATGGAGCCAGTGTGGATTTGAATACATACCCTCAGGCATAAAGGATGACCAATCAAGGCAGTAACAGGATGAGAGAGGGATTTTCCTGTTGTCTTGGAATTACAGTTATGTTAGTAAGCTACTCATCTCGAGAGAATCCAGGGGTCTTCCAACAGGAGTGATCACTCTCTGCAAAGCTTGCTGGGAGATGTGGGGAGACCCAGCTACTTCCCTCCCTCACAGTAGAAAGATCTACAAGGAGGTTGTTGGCCTTGGAGGGAGTTCATTGTGCATGGGCTTTACTTCCCCTTCTCCATGTGGAAGGAGGAGTGGTGGGGGAGCCTCTCCAAGGCCAAGTGATGGAGACTCCAAGAGGAGCACCAGTGAGGACCTCAGGTTCTAGGCAAAGGGGGCAGGGATGGGGGCTGGGAGGATTCACTTCCTGAGTTCCTGCTGGCTGAGCTGCAGACCATGTAGGTGGTCAGTGGGAGGTGGAAGCGCAGGAGTGGACGTGGTAAAAGTCCCCTGGGAAGAGCACCCTGGGAACCTAGGAGCCTGAAGTATTGTCTTTTTGTCTTTTCAGTTCCTAGAAACACACTTTTCAAAGTCCTCAAGACCTTCAGACCCCTTTCCCAAGCTACCAGACCTCTGCAGTTGACAAGAGGCCACTCTACATAACTCCTGGGGTGCTTCCATGTAGACCACAATGTGAATTGTGCAAACAGTGGGTCAACCCATGGTGCCAGTTGGGATGTGTTCAGCTGGAAGTAACAATAAGCCACAAATGGCTTAATCCAAAATGGCATTTACTGTTCAGTTAACAAGAATCTGGAGCTAAGTGGTTCTGGGACTGGTGCAGCAGCTCACCATTCCAGCGAGGACCCAGCCTCTGCCGGTTTTTGTACCCTCCCATCCTCGGCGTGCTGGCTTTTTGTCCACTGCTTGTCTCCTTGGGATTACAACAGGGCTGCTGTAGCTCCAGATGTCATATTTTGACACCAGTGGCCCAAGGTCAGGGCAGAGGGGCAGAGAGATAGAACCATGCCTTTTGACTGTGAAGGGCTGTGGTCCAGAGTTCCTGTATGTCTCATTGGTCAAAACAAAGGAGAACAGGATTACTCTAAATGGTGGAAGCCAGCCATGATGCTTGCCCTGAGGTCAAGGATGCATTGGGGTCCTTTTATCAGTAAATAGGTTTAGTAGGCAATGATTGGAGTCCCCCACATCTGTCTTCAATTGTTTTCTTTGCTAAGCTAGAACATAGGTTCATTTCATGTATTCCTTCCTTCATTCATGAATTCAGTGACTGTTTATCAGATGACTTCTATGTGGCAGGCTCTATGCCAGGTCCTGGAATCACTGGTCAACTCTTTAACAACACACTCAGGAGTTCTCTCTGTCTCTTAGTCCTGTCCCCTTCTCCAGAGCCTCCTGACCAGCTCCAGTTCCAGTTCCACCAGTCTAGCTCCATCATTTGCCTCCTTAGTTCTCACAACTGGTGAGAACATTTTTGATTGACCTGTTAAAATATTAGATTTTTAGCCTAATAACTGGATTTCGGACAGATCCCATCAACTCTTACACTTTTCCCTGGTAGGTTGCTCGCCAATCCCATAGGCGACTATTCCAAATGTCTCCCATTTCCCATTCAACCCCCAGCCTACTCTTCTCATCAGAGGTTTTCTATTTCCTTCCTACGGCAAACAGAGGCCATAAAAGCAGTTACCCTGGCTTTCCTGCCCTCTGCACACGTACTCGGTTACCATAATGTCACTCATTCTCACCTAGAGCTCCTTTTTTTTTCTTGAGCCCCACCTCAAATATCACCTCCTCTTTAACACCTTTATAATAGTAACAATAATACCATCACTAACATATATTAAGTGTCTGGCCCCAGACTGAGCATTTAACAGGAATTGTCCCGATTTCATCCTTACACAAAACTATGAGGAGGGCATTCTGTCCATTTGGTGGACAAGAAATGAAAACTTAGGTTAAGTAACTTGCCCAGCATCAGACCAGGGTGGAGCTTGGATTCAAGCCTGGATCTGCCTGGAACTCAGAGTCCTGCTCCCAAGCATAGGGTGCAGTCTCCTTGGGCTCACCCAGCCCTGTCACTTGTGTCCTCTCTGTGCACGCACACACATCCTCTCCCGACACATCCACCCTGCTGATGACATCAGTCTCCTGTCTGTTTCCCCACTCCCAGTGCCCAGAGGGCAGAGATTCTATCTGATTCACAGTGTCCTCCCCAATACCTGCCATTCCTGTTGTGTGGAGGCCACCAGTGGAGTTTTATTGACTGAGGGGATGAGGGGTGACACCCAGCAGAGAGCTGGACTGAATCAGGGACTGGTTCCCAGCAAAGTGGTTACTCTGCTGTGAAGTGGGCAGTGGCAGGTTTGGGGTTTACCTCCTTTCATCATTCACTCATTCGTTCATCCAGCAAATATTTATCCGGTGTCTTCTGTGTGTCTTCTACGTGTCAGGCACTGCTGGAGACACAGTGGTATCAAAGCAGACAGAAAATCCCCGCCCTCAGGAAGCTGACATTCTAGGGGTGCAGGTAAACGTTTTCTCTGGGCACTTTGCCCAGGTTTCTGGTCCCCATTTCTTTCCCTCTTTTTCCTCAAGGCTGGGACACTTAATAGGTGTTCGTTGTCAGACTTCCTTGTATCTCCTAAGAGTTGTATCTTCTATGATTATTGCTCAGGGCAAACCGTAAACAAGAGTAAGTACTGAACAGACTGAAGGCTTAAAAGCCACCTCCTCCAAAAGCCTCTGCAGAAGTGCTGTCCTCCACAGGGCTCCTTCTCTAGTCTGAGGCGCTTAAGGCTCCGTTTCCCATTTTTCTGTGACTAAGTTCTGAGCCGAGTCAAGAGTGCTTTGACTGCCTTTCCCTACCATGTCAGGTGCCTTTGCTTCCCCTCTTCTGGGCCCAGAGCACCTCAGAGTCTGGAGCTCACCCTCCTTCCACCCCATGATGCCAGGGTGGGAAATTGCTCTTGACCTGGTCCAGAGGCAGCTGCTATAGTCATTCCATCAACACATCCATCCGTTCTCAGTCTGACTATGGGGTCCATTCATTGCACACATCAGGAGAGATCACAGACGAGGAATGGAAGCCCACATATCCTATATGACCCCTTAAGCTCAAAGAGAGAAACGAAGGCTCTTCCCTCCCTCTTGCACTGCTGCCTGGTGTGCAGGGACCATGTCCATTCTGCTTGGGGTGGGGGAGGGAGGTGCCCTTGAGCACTGAGGATTGCACACCTACCTACACCACCTGTGGCCCGGAGGGAGAGCCAGAGGTGGGGCGTGGCTGAGTATGGAGGCTCCTGCCTCTTCCAGGAGCCCCTGGCCACCCCAGGGCGATTTCAAAGCCCTGAGCCCTGGACTCTGCTACTGATGGTGCGCCCCAGGCTGTCATGCTGATTGCAGGGTCACAGGGAATGACCAGCTCCGGGGCAGGGCTGGGAGTGAGGATTGGTTACCCACACGTGCCCAGGGTCCTCCAGGTGTCACCGGACAGGCACCTGCCCTGCCCTCTGGTCTAATTAGAGCCACCTCGAGCAGAATCTTTTCCCCGCTGCAGTGTCTGAGTCTGAGTTTTCCTAGGCACCCGTGAGAAGGCCCCAAAGACCCAACAAGAGGGGATGTAGCAGTGTATGAGCAACGACCCGACTGTGTCGAATCTAGGTTCTGGAACCTGCAAATGGCTTAAGCCTCTGATTCTCGAAAGACCCCTGCGCTCTCCTCTGAGGACCCCGTGGGGCAGGCAGTGGCATCCTGGGACAGGACATTGCCTTTCCCAGATTAAGTCCCTGACAGGCACTCCCCAGCACCGTCAGCATGAGATCAGCCTACCAATGGGAATTTCCTGTCCTCAATTACTGACTGGAGACTGTCCCCACCCTCTACCCATCATGGGCTCCCAGACTCACTGAATACCTCCGGCATTCATAATCAGGCAGTGCCAGGCCCTGCCCTCCAGGCCTTATCCCCACCACAGATGTGGGACAGGTTTCACCATCAGTGGCAGAAAGCAGAGCCATGTGGGGGAGCATGTTCGGTGGCCTGTGTTCTCTGCACCAGACAAGCCTGCTTTCCTGAGCAGTGGCCCCACTCTGTCCCATCTTGGTTTCACCCTTCCAGTGCTTGGCAGAGTGAGTGCAGGGATCTCTGGGGAAACTAAGACCTGTCAGCAACAAGGTGCCCTGGGGGCCCCACTAAGGAGTGCGTGGCTTCACTGAAGTGAGGAGACGGCACAGAGCAAATGCTGAACAACATTAGAAGATGCAATTATCAGGTGAATCTTAGGCTAAGAATGTGAGTAGTCACCACAGAATCTGTCTCTCCCTAGTCAGATGATGGTGACACAGACCCCTCCCTGCTGGGATGTGAGCCCAGGTAGAAGTACCTGGGTGTGTGCATCTGCCCGTTTCAGATGTGCTCTGCACACGACAGGAACACAGTCAACCTTTGTTGGCTGTTCAAGCTGCAAGGATCATGCGATTGTTCCTAAGGCTTATGCCCTGTCATTTCTGGCTAAGGGGAGAGGGATTGTCTTGAGCCAATATGTGTGTGTGAGGGGGTGGGTGGCGGGTGAGAGGGAGGACAAAGTGTCTCAGAAGCCGTGGGCTCTGATGGGACTGGGTCAGGACTTTGTGTGAGGTTCATTAAGATAAGGGGTGAAGGCAGGAGCAGAGGGAGAGGCAGGGTGGGGGTGGGGTGGGGATTCTGCGGGATAATGGGGCCCACGTGTCAACATGTGACCAGAATGGGAGAGGGGACTTCTCCTCACTCTGGCAAGGGCTCAGTGTGTGAGGACACCGGGCACCCCGGGCCTCACGTAGGGGTTGCTATTTGGAGTTCCAGGAGATAGCGTCCTAGGGTGTGCATCCGTCTGGGCAGGTCCCTTTGGTCACGGTGTCAGTCACAGGCGCCCTCAAGTGGCTTCAGAGCAGCACACCTGAAGGAGGGGTGAGCACCCGTGATCCCCCTTCTCCTCTAAGAAATAACTTGGCCAGGCTTTGAGGGAGCCTGGAAGAGTGGCTCAAGATGGGTCAAGAGACACTGAAACCGGAATGATTTTTGAGACTGTGTCCCCGTTTGTATCCACAGGCTCGAGAGAGCTGAGAGAACTTGAATATTTAAGAATATATTTTCTTCTTCTTATTTCTCATTTGTCCCCCAATAAAATAACATTTACAAATCAGTATTTGTGTGCGAAGAAAGTGTGGATGACACAGAGAAACCACAAAAGGAAAATAAAAATGACTTGTAAGCTTATCCTCAGAGGTGACTACTCTATATAACACACATATTGTTTGTAATTTACCTTATCCACTTAAAAGTATATCATGAATCCCTTCACATCAGTAGGTCTGCCAAAAATTATTTAACCAGTCCTTCTATTGGACATTAAGGTGGCTTACAACTCTAAGCTATAAAATAAAGCTGTGTTGAACAGCACTACAAGCAAATCTGTGTACACATGCAAAATGAATTTCTTGGGATAAATTCCTAGGAAGATGGTCAAATAGTGTGACCATTTTCCAGGCTTTGATACACGTTGGCAAATTGCCTTCCAGAAGGTTGTTTCAATTTATACTCCCACCTATAAAGTAAGAGAATATCTATTTACCCACAGCCTCACCCAAATTTGGTATTATCAGTCTTTTAAAATCTTTGTCAATTTAAAAGTAGAAAGTGGCCATGTTTAACTGTTTAAATTCCCATTTCTTTGATTTTTAGTATAGGTAAGCAACACATCTTTTCATTTTAAATTTTCTTCTTAACTGAATTGCCTGTTTAGGTCATTTGTTTATTTTATTGAATGCTTATTATGTACCAGGCAGTGGGTGTTTTCTATTTGGTATGTTTAGCTTTTTCTCATTAATTTTCAGGAGCTCTTTATATAATATTATTAGCCCCTTGCTTATCATGTTATGAAGACTTCATTCCTGTTTCTCCTTTAACTTTAAGCTTTTTTTTTCCTTACAGGAGTTTTAAATGTTTATGTAGTCAAAATTGTCCACTTTGGTGTTACATCAAGAAAGGTTTTCTCCTGATAAAGAATACAAAAATATAATTTTCGATTCCCATTCATTTACTATGTTTTCACTGTATTTAAATCTTTAATTCCTCTTGTATTTATTCTGGTGTCTGACATAGGTAAAAACCAAATTTTTTTCCCAAAAATTTGGCCAATTTTTCTAACACTATTGATTGTGAACTCTGCCTTTTCCCTGAAGATTTAACATGTAATTGTTTTGGTTAATAATTTCTTGATTTTTCATGTTTTTTTAACCATTTGCATTTCTTTTTTTGGTGAATGTCTATGCATGTCCTCTGTCTGTTTTTCTGTTAGTGCCTTCATCTCTTATGGGTTGGAAAGGATATTTTGTGCATTGAAGATACAAATTCTTTTTTGCTCATTGTGTTGCAAATGTTTCCCCCGGTCTGAACTCTAAGAATTAACTTTCTGGCATAGAGGCTTTACATTTTCTTTAGATATATTAATCTTTTAACTTACGGTGTCTGATTTGGTTGTTGGGCTTAGAAAAGCCTCCCCTTGCCAAGGCAAGGTCATATAAACTGTCACCTGTAGTTTACTTAGTTTTCTTCCTTCTTTCATTACTTCCTTCCACCATCAACTCTAATTTATTTATAGTTTATTTTGATATGTTTTATTAGGCAACGATCTGCTTTTGTCTTTTCCCAAGTTACCCACTGATCCCACTATTGTTTATTGAATAATCCTTTACCTTCTTATTTGAAATGTCACCTTTTCCATATACTAAATTCTTGCATGTACCAGGCTCTGTGTCCTGCCTCTGCCCCACTTTTAACTCTGAGATTGCCACCTTACAAATGCATCCTTCTTGGATCAAGCCAACCCTCCCCTCTTCCTGCTCCTCCTCTCTGGCTGCTGAGAGCTGCTTGGGAAATTATTCAATTCTGCTGGTTGGTGCTGTTCTAAAATCACAGTTTTCAGCCTTAGATGGACCCCTCACTTTGCCTTGCAACACCCTTTCCCAGTCTTGCTACAGCCATTTCAATCTTCCATCTGCTTCCCCCTAGTCTACCCCATCACCAGCAGGTAACCTCCCCTTCTACGTGGAGAAAACACATATGATCTATTGGATCTCTCTTGACTTTTACCCACCCACAACCTTCCCTCTTTGAGGAATAATAATTATCAATATTTACTGAGTGCTTACTCTTTGCCAGGCACTGTTTTAGCCACTTTCCACGTGGTTCATCTCACAACAACTCTCCAAAGTGGGCCTTCTAATTATCCTTGGATAACAGGAAAAGAAACTGAAGTCAAGTTATGTAATTTGCCTAAAGTCACACTACTAAGAATGGCTGAAAAGTGGGATTCAAATCCTGGTAGTACCTTGAGAGCTCAAGTTCTTGATCGCTCTTCTCTGCGATTCAGTCTCGGCGTTGAGTTAACAGATGGGGAGAGTGGATTGCCTTGGTTTTAGTCTTTGTTCACTGGTGTGTCAGTAAAATCATTCACTTCCTCATATATCCAATTCTTCACAAACATTTGAGCTCCTTCTATGTGCCGCCCACTGTTCTGGGGATACAGCAGGAGGCAAGACCAGAAACAGTCTCCATCATCCTGAAGCTGATAGTCTACTGGGGCCGATGGAAGCTGACCAAAGAATCACACCAACGAACACAAAAACACATCTCAAAGAAATGTTCCAAAGGAAAGGAACACAGTTCTTTGAGAGTGGACAGTAAAGGGTGAGGAGTGTGGGTGAGGGTGTTAGGAGAAAGCCTTCCTGAGAAAGTGACCAATGAGCTCAGACCAAAGGATGAGGAGGAGTAAATCAGGCAAAAGGCAGGGACAGACAGGATCCAGGCAAAGAGGGGTGCGTCTCCAAGGGCTCTCTGCATGTTTGGTGAAGTGTTGGGAGAGGTTGCTAGGCAGACACTCAGAGACTCAGGACCTCTCTAGCATCCCCACCCAGGCTCAGCCCATAGCTGCCCCAGGCCACGTCCCTGAGTAATGACCTTGGACCTGAAAGGTGTGAGAGGAGAGCGGTGAGCTGTCCCTACAGTAGTAACTGCAGTGAGTAACTGCGGCTCTTCTGCCCCATGACTTGTACCCATGTATGATGCCAAATGACAGCATTTGACTCAGATGCTCCTGGCTTTCACAATGGTAACAACTCTTTATTATGATTCTCTGTGGGAGGAGAAGGGATGTCAGTTTACAAGGTAAACCTGGCTTTCACTTGTGTTTGGGGAGGGCCCTCCTTTCCCGTTACCTCATGTCTTCAGGTGCAGGGACTTGCGTCAGTGAGACACCCCTCACCTCTAGTCCTGTTCCTTGCTCTCTTTGTGGGAGTGGAGTGAGTTATCTGATTAGAAAGGAGCTGACATAAGACTGGTTCATGTTTCTTAACTTGGTGGTGCTGACCTATCAAAAGCCTGTTGCTCTCCTTCCCCCTCACCTGCTACAGGTACCATCATCCTGGAAGAGTAGATGTCCATTACTGACCTGACCTGACCCATGGCCTGTCCAGGGGCAATATGGAGGCATCATGTATACTGCGCATGTGGGCAAGCCTTTTGGCCATGAATGTAAATACACATTCTCCAACCAGCTTGTTAATATCAAAGCTGATGGCTTAAATCTCTGTCCATCTGCTTCACATGTCTTATATTTATCAATTGGTTCCGTATTTGGGAAAGGAAAAAAGGAGTATTATTTATCAACTGTCCCCCCAACCCACCTGTAGGACATGTATTGAAAGCATTTTCTCCATTTAAGCTTTGTGGTACTAAATCAACCTCTCTAACTAAATGCAGGTGGGGATCTCAGAGAACACAAGGATTAATGCCCACTCCCTTCTTCCATTCCCGTGCTTGGGAAGTAATGGGGGATCTGAATGGAGAACATGGAGACCTCAATTCTAAGCTCCAACATGACATCTGAAGCTGATTTCCAGGGTAGACACACCTCCAAGCATAGCAACAACATACCTTACCACCACACAGAAATTCTATCAGTTATCCACAATTTTGGATCATCCATGCCTCTGCAGCCCATCATTAATGCAGGTGCTTGGGAGATGGTATCTGGCCAGTGTCCCAGAGTTCACATTAGCTACAGAGTCCAAATTCATTTTGGCTGGCGATGCAGCCTCTGCTCTACAGTGTGTCCTCCCCGCACGTTAACCAAAGGCACTCCATGGTCACTCAGCTAAGAGCTTTCTTAATTTTTGTCCTTGTTTCCACCTTAGGACCAACCAGAGAAAGCCAAATATGCACCCCTAACGAATCACATAGGACACCCTGCTTCTAGTTATCCCACCTCCAGCTTCCCCATGCCAACAGCCTCCAGTCAGGGCACACCTGAAGCCTTTCTTTTTTTTTTTTTATTTTCCCAATGGTAAAGCTTTCTTACTGCTCTTCTTGCATTTGAGTCTCTGCCAAAGTGCCGGTGATGGTGGTTGACTCTCTTACCACAGCAAGTTCAAAATAAATAGCCATTGCTTCCTTCATTTGGTTGGACTTCATTTATTTCCACATAGTATGTAGTAGATGCTCAATAACGGCTGAGGGAGGAAAAAAAAAGAATGAAATACAGTTAGGAAATTAAATTAGATACAATTTGTCCCCAGTTTTATTGAGATATAATTGACATAACATTGTGTAAGTTAAAAGTGCACAATGTTGTGATTTGATACACGTAAATATGTGCAGTTTTATTTGCCAATTACACCTCAATAAAGCTGGAAAAATCCACACTAAAAAATAAAGAAGGAAGGACATAGGGAATCTGTTTACCTCCTTTGCTTAGAGGGACTACTAGTTTTCTGCCATTTGACATAGTATTTTGGCTTTTGTTTTAAAGTAGCCACTCTCTAAAGCATTAAGTGCTTTTCATCAATATTTATTTAATTTCTTCTTTAAAGGTGGTCCCTTGACTTTTGTAGAAATTGACAGGGTAAAGTAAAAGCACCTTGGCTTCCACCCCCATATTTCTATTAAATATCCATGAAGATATGCAAATAGAAAACCAAATCTCCCTCAGCTTTGGGAAGTCAGGATAAAATTAAACACGTGTCACAATCTGAGAGGAGTTGGTACTAAATATATCTCCAGTGGGGCTGGATTAACAGATAATTCCTCCATGCCTTTTAGTGTAAAACAATGCTAAGTAACAGCCAGCCGTGGCTGACCTCCCCATCAATATCCCCTAACTCACTGTTTTGCCAGCAGGACTGACCAGGCCTCTCTAGAAGTGTCTCCCCCTCTGGTGTCCCAGCAGCACATAAATGGCTACGCCCACCAGAGCCTGGGGAGGTGGGCAGGGAAGATTTTATCTTCAGTAGAGGATGCCAGGGCTGAGACAAAGGAGGCAGCTAAAATCTCTCCTTGAAGCTTCCTCCTGGCTTCATGCACAGGCAGGACTTAAAGTCCAGAATTGGCTTCTGTTTTCCTCCTCATCCTCTGGAGCAATATCCATCCTCACAGAGGCATTTCTTCCCGACACGCTGGGTTGGGGCCCTTTGACTTGCCTGGGGAACTAGGATAGAAGAAAACTCAGGAAACCTGCCCACAGCCCCAAATATGACAGGGAGATGGAGCCTCCCGAGGGACCCAGGGACAATCCAGGCACACTGGCCACTCTCCACCCTGGGCACTGTTTGTTAAAGGATGGCTGGTGCACCAGACAACAGAGTGGACATGGGTTTAAAAAACTGGCAGCATTTGAAGACAAACATGGCACTGAAGACTGCAATAAGAGGTTTTCTCTGAAATACATCTCTTGCAGCAGAATTTAAATTCCAAGGGGACAGACCCATTTCCATTCACTCTTTAATCCTAGCTCCTAGTACTGGGTTTGACACATACTTGTCATTTCATAAATATGTTTTAAACAATGAGTGTAACACAAAAGTAGTTTACAAAGTAACTGCTTTGTATTTTTAATAAACAACAAGACATCATTTCCTCTTTTAAGAATGATCAGGCCATGAAAAGAAAAGAATGCGATGTCCCATCTGCCTGAACCATGGTGTTAAGATGTTTGCTCTGATTCAGTAGGTCTGGGGTAGGGCCTGGGATTCTGCAAGGGTCCACAGGAAGCCGGGGCTGCTGGGGCACATCACACCTTGAGCAGTAAGAACTTAACAGTCTGGGGAATAGCTCCATGCAGGAAGCATTATTTCTGTTCCCATCTCTCAGCACCAAGATGGACAGATTACATCTTATGAGATACAGAAAGTGCAAGTGATGGTCCAATGTGGAAGCCAATTACTTTGGAAGTTAAAAAAAAATACAGAAAACAATGTATATTTTGATTCAAATAAAAAGGAATTGATGTTCTTGGGCAGGTTTGCTATTCAGAAACAAAAGCTTTTTATCATGCTTTGATTAAAGGTAAGGCACTTTCTTAATCTGGATCCATTGACTGAACAGCTGGACAAATCTCAGTTTGGAAAATTATTGCCAAATGTTGTGGAATCTCCCTTACCATGCTGGTTCTACGGTTTGGTTGGAATTCTGTGCTTGGGACAGATGGATGTTGGGGAAAATTACTTTGCTTCACTAAGTGTTGCAGACCCTGGGACTTGTGCGTGATTATTACCAAAACCACTGGTAACAAACACTTTTCCAAATTATGACTCATTCCCCTGAGCTGACTCTTCACAACGTCTGCTTGGCCGTGCCGTCCTGATCACTCCTTTTGTCATCTGACTTGCAGACGGGTGCCTGATCTCCTTTGATATACTGTACATGACATCCTAACAAACCCTTCTCTTTAATCAAAGGAATCAGACATATGCCACCGTCAGAAGTCGGGTGGGGCGAACACAGAGCAGATGTGTTCCTGCAGGTCAGATGGAATGAGTGGATTTGGAACATACACTTGGCATAATCTTTAAATTAACCCTAGGATCTAATTTTAAAATAAAACCCCACATTTTTCACAGGGCAGAGACATTGTAGCCAGCAGGTTTTAACAGCAGTGAGAAAGCGAAAGTCCTGAGATAACTTTTCATAAATCCATTTAGAAGGATAGCATTATGTGTGAAAATTCTTGGGCCAGAGGGTCTCACCTCTTAAAATATATAAAGAAAAAATATTTTCACATTCAAACACCAAAAACAATATGTATCTGTGGATTTTAAAACAGCCTGCAAATAAAGGCAAACCTACTACTTGCCTTCAGATATTAATTTTTTAAAATCATAATGCTGGATGTATGTCCACAGTGGTATAGAAATAATTTAGTATTACTTTTTCTAACAATTCTGCAGGGTTGTTTTCTTTCAAAAGGGGAACAGATACTCAACAAAAGCTCTGTATTGTGGGACCTGCTCAAGAAGTGCTGGGATGAGATGCAGATGGGGAGCCAGAGGTTGGGCTAATTATCTGACAAGAACCCTTTTAAGCCTGAGATATCTGAGATTCTGTGTCTGACACAGCCACCCATTTCCTTCACTCCAGCTCAAGGCTGCTACATGTGGTCAAGGAAGGGCTATACTGGATGTGGCTATCTGGGTCCAGTGCCCCCCTCCCTATCCTTGACCTGCCTGTTCTGGATACCCACTGCTGCCTGTCAAGCCTGTGCATAGCAGGCTCCTATCCTGCCCTGGCTCTTCTCCCAGTTCACCTTCCCTGGCAAATATACACCTGCCCCTCCCAGCGCTACCCTTTGGGCCAATGAATATCATTTCCAGAAAGGAAGAGACCAGTTAGACTGCTCTCCTAAAATTCTCCCCTTTACACACAAACAGGCTCCTTAATTTCATCCTTTTCACTTTTGGGAGACAGGGTGAGAAAATAGAAAAGACCATATTCTTTGTTTATGTAGATTTGAATCCTAGCTCTGCCCCTTACTATCCGATGACCATGAGACACTGCTTTATACCCACGTGCAACGTAAGCTGGGAAATGCTGTCTCTCACTTGTTGGGCAAGTGTTCAGTCAAAACTGAGGAAGTTCTGTTACTAAAAGGAAGAAGGAGAATGGATATTAGGAGACAATTAGCATTTTCTGCCAGAAAGGTGAACGTGATCCCAGTCAGGAATGAGACTAAACTGAAATATGCTCCTCAGAGAACTTTGTGGCCTTCCCCGAAGAGTAGAAGAACCAACCCCCATGTGCAGGTCAGGGTCTGAAGAAAGGCTGTTACACTCACAGAGAATATGCCTGGTCTGGGCCTTCTGAATTCCCTCATTCTGCTGTAAGATTCTTTACTATTTGAACTGATGGATGGTGAATTTCTCTAATGAGAGTGGGAAGAAGAAGATACCATTCAAGAAGAAAAACAGAAAACGCCAGAGGCATCTGTCACGAAACATTTTGTTTGTGCGCTTTGTGTTTTGTGGCAGCAGTATACTGCGAACCCCACCAGTAAGCTGTCGCGAGGTGAAGATGGGCCCCACTGTGTGCAGCAAAGGAGGCAGCTTACTGAGATTGCCCTGTCTCCTGGGCCTGCAGAGAGATGATATTTTTGCAACAGGAAATTATTCATTAAGCAATGTTCAGTGTGACCCTCAGATAAGCAGTAACAGCAGAAGACCCTGAATCAGGCCTTAGTATTTTGAGGACAGATGATCATAGCAAGAAATATTTCAGGACCCCACAAAGTAAAAGCCACCCCAAGTAAATGAACCCTCATAATATTTAAGATACATCTTGCATGATACACATACCATCTCCTACTCTGTGCCTTTGTTATTTGTATACATATCTTCATTTCTTTTCTCATTATTCTATTTGAATGAACAACAGAGTAAAAAAATATAAGTTGAACAGTTTTCCACAAAGAGAAGGACAGAATGCTCGAGGTATGATCTTGTTGTAATACTTAACATACAGAACAGGTCATGGAGTTTTGGTAGAAGAAATGGAAAGAGAAACAGTTGACTCGGAGAGAAGATGTTTGCTAAATTCACACAGTGTTATAGGGAAATTAGCGGCTAAGCATATATTCTTTTTTTATTCTCTAAGCAAAATTGAGAGGACCAACTTCTACAACATGGAAGCATTTCCAGATTGCAAAATTATTCCAAGAAAAGAAAAAATAGTTTGCTAATATAGCAGTACTCGGTGTAGACTTCCAAACACTGCCAGGCCCACAAAACCTGTCTGAAATTAAGAAGTAACCCAATGATTTATAAAAGAAAACCCATTCAGAATGGAAGGGAGGAGGCAGGGATAGGACAATTATCTTTCTGTTATTCTCAGTCCAGAAATTTACTTCCTGCTGCTGCTTCTGTCCTGTGGCAGCATCATGAGAAATTGTCCGGTCAGCATCTCCAAGGGACTAACATTGCAAACAAATGAATACAAACTCTCAATGCTCACCTATTCTGTTTGTAGACAAGACGACACTTGAAGCCTTGGAAAAGAGTGGGAGACCCAACTATACTCATGCAAAAGCAACATACTTTTTCCAGAAGACCACGGTCAATAGTGGGAAATGCCTACTGGCAGGAAGCTTTTAAATTACTGAGACCATTAGACGCAGCAGATATGATCTGAGCAAATATCTCTTCGAGTCAAAATATGAATGGATAATGGACTCTATGAAAGGAAGGATCAATGAGGCATTGCAATTTGCAAATACAGAGAGATGGACAGATGCCCGGGGAGGCAGTTGGATGTTGGGATTACACCTCACCCAGGTTTTCATGAAAGCCTTGAACTTGGAGTAAACAGACTGGCTATAAAGTGTAGCAGTTATAAAATACTTGACATCTTTTGTAAGATTTCAGTTTAACACAGTGGTTCTCAACCAGAGGCAATTTTGCCCCTGGGAGGACATCTGGTACTATCTAAAGAGATTTTTATTTGTCACAACTGGTCGGGGTTGGAGTGCTTCTGGTAGAAGCCAGGGATGCCAAACTTCCTGTAATGTGCAGAATCTCTTCCACTCTCCACTACAACAAAGAATTATCCAGCCCAATAAATCAACAGTGTCAAGGTTGAGAAACCCTAGTATAAGAGAAAAACTACATGAACGATTTTAAAAAGGGGCAGTAATCGCTACTCCTTGAAACAGAATGTGTACCCTAGAGCATGAAGTTGGACCCTTCTAAGGAAGAGGGAGAGAAGCTGTATTCATGTTGTAATACTAGTCTTCAGGACAAAGCAAGAAGAAAAGACCTGGAAACTGAAACAGTCCCTGTAGCTGAGTTACGCAGTTTATCTTGGTCACACTTTTTGTTGCTAGCTAGTTCTGATAAAATCAGTCACTTTTGAGAATATTGAGTACAAAGTAAAGTCATAGCAAAAAATTTATTAGTAAAACATAAAGAATGTTGTTGTCAGTCCTTGTGGGCTGCTCCAAATCTCTTGGATCTAGGTTCAAAGGCAGATGGGAATGCTACAAGAGCAGGGCTACTGTGCTGTCCAGATTCCAAGGCAAGTTGCACAGGGCCACGATGTTGGAAAAGCTCGTTGTTTTTGGTGTTTGAATCAGGAGACCAGCTTGGACTTGTGACAAGCGCGTATTTCCACCAACAAATGCCAGGGGGTCTGCCAGGCTCCTCCTCTAGCTTTTTGACTGTGTCTTCTGTAGCATGTGAAAGAAAGTCATCTATGTTTACAAGTCATAAAATAAACTAGGATTGGGAACAGCACAGAATTTTGTCTCAGTTCAAACATTTTATGTTTACAGATGTCCATGAGTAAGCTGATTTCCCTGCTTACTATTTAAAAGTGATTTATCTTCACTGTACTGCTTAGCTTAGAAGAAGCATATCCACACCTTTCTCAGTCTATTCTTACACTTGATTTGAATTGAGTCTCTCTTGAGATCTTGTTATATCAACTCTCCCCTTTCCTGTAAATTCCTTTGAGTTCCCTCTCCTTCCTTGGCTCTCATCCAATGACTGGTTGATGAGGGAATATAAAGGTCCAGCCCCTTGTGTGAACTTGGGATATTTCCCAAGGACTATCCTAGCTCCAGAGATTCCTGGGGGAAGGACTGAGGCTCTTGTCAAGATAGCATTACAGTTCATTTCCTTTCTCTGCCTGATCCTGCTTCTATACCCTCCCTTCCAGAGGCATTGATCTATGAGCAATCCCTGATAAAGGTCCTGCGTTATCAATTTTGTCTCAGCTTCTTCTTCCCAAGACACCCAACTGGGGAAGCAAGTGCTGGCTCTCAGCCTGATCTCTTGTCTCCATCTGGATTTCAGATCTGGACAGCTTTGACTCATCAAATTTCGCATTTTCCTTGTATTTTTTCCATGAGTTTTGTATGGGAAAGGAGTGAAAATACCTTCATTTCTTGCTATATTTAAGAAGAATACAGAGTCAAAATAACTGACTCTTAAAATTTAATTTTGATATAGTAATTTCAAACTTTTAGAAAAGTTGCAAAAATGGTACAAAGAACTTCTATATACCCTTTATCCAGATTCACTTATTGTTTGTATATTTCCCTCCATTTTCTCCTTTATCATTCTTTCTCTCTATATATACACATATACATACCTGTATATCATATATATGTGTGTATTATTGTTATTATTTGAACTGCTTGAAAGTAAGTAGCAGACATTGGACCCTGTGATAGGCTGAACGTTTGTGTCTCCCTGAAAATTCATATGTTGAAACTTAATCCCCAATGTGATGGCATTTGGAGATGGAGCCTTTCAGAGGCGATCAGGTCATGAAGGTAGAGCCTTGATGAATGGGCTTAGTGCCTTTATGAAAGAGATCCCACCGTGTTCCCTGTTCCTTCTGCCATGTAAGGACACAGTGAGAAGATGGCCATCTGGGAACCAGGGAGTCCTCACCAGACCCCAGATCTTTAGCACCTTGATCTTGGACTTGCCAGCCTCCAGAAATGTGAGAGATAAATTTATGTATGTTGTCTAAAAGCCACCCAGTTTGTAGTTTTCTGTTATAGCAGCCCATACTGACTAAGACATCCTCCATATCCCTAAATACTTAAGTGTGTATTTACTGAGAACCAGGGCATTTTCTTACATAATCACAGTTCAGTGATCTCAGTTGGAAAGTTTAACACTGATACAATACTCTCTGTCAATCCGTGGTCCGTATTCAGTTTGTTAATTGTCCCAATTATGTCCTTTATAGCTATTCTTTTCTGGTCCAGAATCCAATCCAGAATTATTCTTTGCATTTAGTTGTCATGAATTGTCAGTCTCTCAAATCTGGAACAGTTCCTACCTAGGGCTTTTTTTTGCCTTTCATGACTTTGACATTTTTGAAGACTACAGGTCAGTTAGTTTATGGCATGACCCTTGATTTGGGTTTGTTTGGTGTTTCCTCTGATTAGATTTAAGTTTTAATTTTTGGTGGACATGTCCCAGGAGTGATGTGTTACTGTCTGTGTATCATGTCAGGAGGGACATGATGTCAGTTTGTCCCAGTGTTGGTGAGGTTAACTTTGATCACTTGGTTAAGGAGATGTTCACCAGATTTCTTCTCTGTAAAGTTCTTTTTTTCCCCTCTTTGTAATTACAGGAGCTACCTGGAGATTATGGAAATATCCTTTTACTCATCAAACTTTTTACCCACTAATTCTGGCATCCACCGATAGTTTTAAAACTATTACTCCTACATTTACTATTTCTTCTATGTGTAAGGAAGAATTGTCTGCATATATTTATTTACATTAGAGTGGACTTCTGGGTACTTAATTTTATTCCATGGGTTTGAATTCATCCAATTTTATGCTTAAGTTGTTTCTTCATGTTTATTTAATTTGATTCCAAAATGGTTTAAGATTCAGCCAGTGGGATCCTTTTTAGGTAGGCCTCTGTGTCTTTTAGACATGCCCCCCCCCCCTTTGAAGATACCCATATTTTCTGGTGGGACAAGATGTTTCTGGTTTATATTGTGCTTTCCCTGCCCCAACACTGGAATTAGCCCTTTCTCCAAGGAGCCATTATCCTTTTAGTGAAGAATGACATTTAGAAATCAAATCTGGGCACTGAGTATGTTTACTGCTACTGGAGTCATTGCTTCTAGGCCCTCTCAGCTGTCAGGGCTAGGAAAAATGTGTGTGTGTATATAATTTATATACATATTTATGTATGTGCATATATATATGTATTCTTAGATCTATGTTTATATCAATCTGAAAATTTAACGCTTTATATTATAAACCATTCATACTGATACCTCTATTCCAATCCAGCACTGCAAGATTTATTCCGGTCTTCCTCTTTCTATTTGCTAACTCCCTTCTCCAATAGTGAAAAATTGGCTTCCATTATCCTCAATAAATTTACTTTGCTCCAGCCTGGAATACACAGAAAGTAGCTTCTGAGTTACTAACATATCCTACTCTGAAAAGGCCAACCTACTAACTAAAATGAAATATGTGTTTAAAGGTCTTTTTCTTTTTTAGGTAAAACTTACATACAGTAAAACGCATAGATGGGTCTTAAGTATACAGTTAGATGAGGTTTAATCAATGTATACACCTGTGGAACTATCATTACAATCAGGACATGGGATATTGCCATCAATGCAGAAAGTTCTTTCATGCCCCCTTTTAGTAAATTCTGGTCCCCTAGGGAAACTACTGCTCTGAATTCTATCACTACAGATTAATTTTGCCTATTCTTGAACTTCATATAAATGGAATACACAGTATGTACTCTTCTGTGTTTGGTTTCTTTTATGAAACGTAATAGTTCTGAGATTCACCCATTAATCTCAAATTCATGTATGTACATTCATTCATTCACACATGTTGTTGCGTGTATCAGTTGCTACATTTTTTACTGCGAAAAAGCAGTCCATTGTGTAAATATTTTGCTATCTACTTATTCTCCTACTGATGGATGTTTGGTTGTTTTTGGCTATTATGAATGAAGTTGCTGTGAACATTCTTGTATACGTCTCTTTCAGGAAAAATGTTTTTGTTTTTCTTAAGTAAATACCTAGCATGTCATAGGATGATTGTATGTTTACCTTTATAAGAAAATGCAAACCATTTTCAAAGTAATTGTGTACCAGCAAATTAGTTTATACCAACAGTATATGAGAGTTCCATTCGCTCCACATTCTTGTAAATATTTGGTGTTGTAAATTGTTTTAATTGTAGTCATTCTAGTGGATATGAGATGATATCTCATTATGGTTTTAACTTGCATTTCCCTGATGGCAAATGATGCTAAGCATCTTTTCATGGGCTTACTGGTCATTTGTATATCTTCTTTTGGGAAATGTATGTTCAAAGCCTTTTGCCCATTTTTACTTAGGCTGTTTGTCTTTTCATGTAGATTTGTAGGAGTTCCTTAAATATATTCTAAATACAAGTCTTTCTTCAGGTATATGTATTGTGATGATTTTCTCCCAACCCATGGTTTCTCCTCATTTTCTCAATAGTGTCTTTTGATAAGCAGAATATTTTAATTTTGATGCCACCTGGTTTATAAAAAAATTCTTTGTTTTTTGTCTCCTTTATAAGAAATATTTGCCTATTCTCCTATTTTTTATTCTAGAAACTTTGTAGTCTTAGCTCTTATATTTAAATCAGTAACCCACCTCAAATTAATTTTTGTGTGTGGTGTGTGATAGGGGTCAAGTTTCATTTTTTTCCACATGTTTATCCAATTGTTTTAGTTTCACTTATTGAAAAACTTTCTTTTCCTCCATTGAATTGCCTTGGTGCCTTGGTTGAAAATCAATTATATGTGTGGGCCTATTTCTGGACTCTATTCTCTTCCATTAACCTATTTATCTGTCCCTACGTTAATAACACAATCTCCTGATTACTGTAACTTTATAGTACATTTTGAAATCAGGTAGTGTGTGTCCTTAAGCTTTGTTCTTTTTCAAGATTCCTTTGACTGCTCTGAGTCCTTTGCATTGCCACATATAATTTATAGTTAACTCATCTATTTCAACCAAAAAAATGTCCTTGGGAATTTGACTGGAATTAATCTGCAGATTAATTTTGGGGGAGAAATAAAATCTTAGCAATAATGTGTCTTCCAATGTGTGAACTTGGTGTGGACTTTGATTTAGACCTTGACCCTTTGAATTTTTCTCTCACCATGTATGTGTGCATATATGTATGCATGTATGTATATATGTTGGCCAGCTCTGCTCAATAGAAATTTCTTTACTCTTCTTCCATTGAGCTGAAAGCTATAACTCCAACTGCTAACACCTGCCAACACCTGCCTTCCTGGCTCAGAAGCAGGCATATTACGTAGATAAGATTATTTTGGAAAGAGTTAGCAATAAGAATGAATAGAAGAGAGACATGGATTCCTCTGTACTTGTAGGGAGCACAGGCCATGGCTCTCCTGTATGATGGTCCAAGGTGGCTCATGGCACTGGTGGGAAAGAAGTGGTCAGAAATTGGGGGGAAGCATTTAGAGCTCTGATTAGGGAATTCTAGGGGAGAGATAAATTGTATAAGTTCTGGCTAAAGTGACTGGTTATTAGAAAAAGTGGCCCCCTTAGGCAGATACATCCCGTGTAAATAAATCTTTCCCAAAGGAGCATATATCCCATTCAGGGCAAGGCTGAGTCTTTGGGTCTGACAGATAAATAGACTTTCCCTTCTCAGGTCTGGTCACTTGTGTGAATATTTCACTGAAGCAGCAAAATATTAAAATAGCTACTATCCATTGGACACTTATTCTGTGCCAGGCCCCATACTGCCATTTTACATACATTTCATCTTCACAACAACCTTTTGGGATAGGTAATATTACCTATAATTTATAGATGAAGAAATTAAGGATTTGAATGGTGAAGTGCACCAGGACCACATGGTTAGCAAATGGAAGAGACCCTGCACTAACTCCCATGCCTCCTGGTCTCTCTACATCGCACTGATCTATATTCATTTTAAATCTCACAGCCTTAGTGCCCCTGAGACCTCATCATCCTGGGGGAAGCCCCATAGACGTCTAATTTATCTTCTTGGCAACTTCTCTTCTCCATAAATCTAGACCAAGGCCAGGGTGAGCTTCTCTGTCAGATTCAGTCTCTGCTGTGCCTTAATTAGCCCAATGGAGATGGAACACCATGGCCATCAGGCCTGGAAATTAGGCTTGGGAAATCCCTGGTGGTGTTTAGGCCATTATTACTCAGCCTGGGCTTGCTTCTGGGCTTTTAAGTGCATTAGAGCACTCTACATTGACTTGCCTGGCTGCTCCATGCTGGCTGACTTGTCAAATTACCTCTCATTTGTACAGCTCACCTGCTGTTGTTGAAGCACTTTCCTGGCATTGGGAGCTACTGGTTCCTCCTGAGGCATCTGGGGACTGGGCCTAGTTTTACAGATAGGGAAGCTGAGACCTGGCTATATTGAGTAAGTAGTATTTGGTCTTCTTCAAATGCTTCCTGTTTGTAACTGGAGTGATTTCTATGTTGTTTTTTTTTTTAAATCATGTGGCTGCATCTAAAGTTTCAATATGGCAGTTTAATGAGCTTCTAAGTGAGGCTACGTTTGGGGTATCAAAGTGAAGCAGAGAGGAAGGCCGATTCATTATTGCATGTGACCACCCAAAGGAATAGCTTAGATCCTGAGGTTGGCAGTCATTGTCTCAGTTATCTGGATTCATGGGCTTGTGGTCTAAAGTTGCACAGCTGTTCATATATTCTAACGGGAAGTGATTTACCCAAGGCTGCCCAAGGGTGACAGCAGAACCAAGACAGACCCGTGGTCTTGTGACTTCACCAGAGCATCGTGCTGCCTCTCATAGCATCTGCTATGTATTAGGTTTGGCAATAGACAGACACTTGGGATGGGGCTGGTTGGATGGAGTCTGAAGGAGATGTGTAACCAGGTGCAAAGCAGAGTCTCTAGAAATGGTCAGGCAAAAAGAAACCCAACAGCCAGTGACTGGGGCCAGGGCCTCAGTCCCCCGAAGCTCTAGCAGAGACATGCTAAATGTAGGAGTCAAAGCAGCCCACCCTGTGAGCCAGATCTCATAGTGGAGGTAGAGCCAGGGTTGGTGGGAATGCCTTGTCCTGGGCCAGCCTGCCAGGAGCAGTGACCTTACTCCCATTGAGGGAGGGGAACCTGAGGACTTCCTACCTCAAGTTTGTCATTCTGGGATGTAAGAGTCAGACTGAGCTTTTGAGCAAGGACACTAGGGATGGGGAGCTGGGAGGGGCCAAGGTCACAGCATGTAACAGGGGCTCTTGGGCAAAACTTTCCAGCTCTTCTAAGGTGGAAAAATAGTACCTCTGACTGCTGTCCTGATATCAAGATACCTCTCCAGCTAGTTGTACCAATTTACCCCATCGAAAGGCATGTCTCTCTCCTTCAGTAAAGTTCTAAAACTTTAGATATATAAAAATTATTACGGGAGGTTGTGAAAATGCTCTTTCTTCAGCACTGGCCCTATAGTTGGTCTGATAGGAGGAGGCAGCTCTGGATGAGGGGTAGTGAAGTAATCTGCGTTTTGAATAAGCCAACCGGGAGATTCACAGGCAGATGGGAGATCATGGAGACATTTTTATAAACACTCCCCAGTCCCATTGGCACTCACCTCTGGCCAGGGCCACATGCAGAAGGGAGTCTCTGGCATAGCAGCCTCTGTCCAGGATCCTCAGACTTGCTGCTGCTGTCCCAGTCCTGTCACCCAGGTTCCTTGCCTAAACATTGGCCCAGTCTCAGTCTTGTGGTCTGATTTTGTAGTTTGGGTATCTGCTTACTGTTCCTCAAATTCTTAGCCCTTTCTTGGGCACTCCAAAGGATTGGCGTCTGCTACAAATGATCTCTTTTTTTTTCTTAACATATTTCTACTTGAATATTGTTGGTATGTGGAATTTTTAGGGTCTGGCTACATTAGATACTGAAGTGCATTGTTTGTGATATAAGTTGCAAGTATTTTCTCAGTCTGTCATCCTTTTATTTTGCTCATTTTAAAAACCATACAATTAAAAAATATTGCTTCTGGATTTTGAGTGATAGTTGGGTTTTCTCGTGTGATAGAGATAAGTATAAATAAGATGGCAGAAAATGTTAGGGAGATTGATGCAGCTGGTATCTAAGAATACCAGATGGAGGGCAGAAATGGCTGAGGCAAGTAAGCCTCCCTGGGGCCTCAATTTCCCTTCTTGTGGGAGAGATGCCCCCCGCCACTGCCCCGTTCCCTCACCCACCCTAAGAATAACTTTTAGAAAAGATAGCCCTAAACTTTCCAGTGCCTAAAATTTCCACCCAGAAACATATAGGAAATCTAGGGGAAACCACTAACAAGAATATAGTTAACATGTCAAAATTTTCTAGTTTTCCATCCGAAAAGTGTGGCCCAGAATAGAGATCCTCTAAGGTTGTGGGAGGAGGGAGGGCGGGACCGAAACTGGAAAATCATTAGTTGCCCTTCTGCATCCTGTCTGGGATTGTTAGATCTGGGCAAAGCTGGCCGAGATGCACGGCTGTCTGAAGTAGGCTCATCCTGGGGGAAATATGGATTCTGACCACAGCCGTCCCTGTTTCAAATGTTATTTCATGTTTGAAAGCAGTGATATAGTTGATAAAAGAAGGTAAAAGTATCTGTACTTGGTATGACTTAGTATTCATGATATTGTCCTGAAGAAAGTAACTGGCTGGAGTTTCTGTGGCTGCTGCTTCTAAAATAACCCCTTGATCTGGACATTTATCCCAAGAGGCTGCCTCATTTCTAAAACTCTTCCTTACGAGTCATGTCCTTTGAATAATGTCCACACCCTTTGAAGCTAAAGCAGAATTTCAGAAGCTGTCCCAAGGCCTTTGAAGACAGATAGGCAGTCAGTTTTGCTATTCTGTAGTGGCAGAAGTGGACTGATGGTGAAGCAATGAAGCTTAGCCCTCAAAGCCTCTACCTTGTTGGGATCCCTTTCCAGGATCAGCAGGTTCCCTTCCAGGACTAAGTGGAAAAAGCAGCTACCTCAACACACCTCTGTTCACTGCTTGAGCGGGGTGTCCATCCTCTACATGTGCGCTGTCTCCTTCCTCATTCCCTGCTAGAAAGCCACTCCTGTGTCCCCTCACCCCAGTAACACCCCAGGCCCTCACTCCAAGCTATTGAAGAGACCAGGAGTGCAGTAACAGAAGGCATTAACAAAAGGCTTTGAAGCTGAACTATTTCTAAACTATCAGTACTAAAAAATATATTTCCATCAGGCATGCTATGCGAAATACTGAATTACTTTTCTGGGCTCTCTATAGAAAATAATATCACAAAATCAGTGTCATATGAACAAGCATTCAAAGTCAGAGAGTGCGAAGCCAGAAAGGGTAAGAAAATGTGTAATAGGGTTGTGTCGAGCAATTAGTGGATGGTAATGTTGATGATGATAAGTGATTTTCCTAGATTGTCCAGTCATTACTTTATTGCCTCTCAGTTCCTACCCATCCTTCTTTGCTCTGCTTTGTGATGCTGGGATGGGCCGTGTAAACATTTCTCCTTCTCCTGCTGGCATAACGTCCAGATTTGCCAGAGAAGAGTGCTGGAGGGGCCCTGGAGGACAAAGATGCTTCTCTTCCTGCTGCTGGATTTTCCTGCTTCTCCTCCCTTCTCTACTCTTCTCGCTTCTGGGGCTTTTGGCCAAACCCTATAGTGCTTCTCCCCATGCACACTTCAGGGCCACCCCAGTGGGTAGTTCCAGCACTTTCTGCCAGCACTGCAGCCAGCTTCTGGCAAGTCTCCCAGGCACCCAGTGGGAGGATGGCCAATAAGTCTTGCTGGTGCCCTGATGGGCAACTTTCCAGTGAGTTTCTGCTGCGGAAGCTTTTCTTTCTTTCTTTCTTTTTTTAACTGAAGTACTGACAGTTACATTGTGTCAGTTTCTGGTGTACAGCACAATGTCCCAGTTATGCATATATATACATATATTCGTTTTCACATTCTTTTTCATTAAAGATTATTACAAGATATTGAACCTAGTTCCCTGTGCTATATTACACTAGTTAACATATATGCACCCAATTTAGGAGCACATAAATACATAAAACAAATACTAATAGACATAAAGGGAGAAATTGATGGGAACACAATCATAGTAGGAGACTTTAACACCTCAATAACATCACCAGACAGATCTTCTAGACAGAAAATCAGTAAGGCAACAGAGAAACTAAATGACACAATAGAACAGTTGGACTTGCTTGATATTTTTATGACATTACATCCTCAAAACACAGAATATGCAGAAGCTTTTCAGCAAGTTCTCCTCACACCCCAGAGGGCAGAGGGCAGCTCCTCAATAAGTTTAGTCCACACCCTAGCAGGTGGTTTACTGCTTGTCAGACCTGGCCTGAGACCCCCCAGCAAACTTCTCCACCATCCAGTGGGCCACACCCATACCGCCTCCATCGAGGTCTGAATCTCAGCCCTGGGGGGGTGGAAGGTGGGAGGTGAGGAGTTCTTCCAAATTTGTTCCTTCCTTGGGTACTCAGCCCTAGAGGCTGCAGTTTTCCCCTTTATCCACTATTTCCGTACTCCTCAGATTTCATCAGGGAGGCTCCTGTATTCATCAGAGAGTCTGAAGGTACACTGGCCATGGACTGTTAAAGGAGAAACTGAGGTGAATTAAACACTCCTAGCTTCTTATCCAGCTCTTGGGGTCTGGTTCATTGTTAAGGGATTTGGGACAAGTATGGAATTGGGAGCAAACTTCATATTGGGCAAAGGTTTAAGCTAATAAAATCTGTGACAGTTTCCCTTTTTGAGAACTTGAACTTATGCTGGAACATTACTGCCTACACCATGGTCAACAAATTCTCCTAGATTGTGCAGGCCAAACAGTGTCTTCTAAGTTACCTTGGGAAACTACTAGGGGCAGAGCAGGGAGGCAGAAAAACTTGCAGGAGAAAACAGATGATCTACCCAGACCTGCAAGGTGATCACACGTGTTCCTTGGGGAGCATGCTAATTTGGTTTAATGAATTTTGGTATTTTCAGCATATTCATGTGTGCACATTGAGTATCCTTAACAGCAAAGCAATTGGCTATGTGTCTTAGTTGCCCAATTCACTCTTAGGGAGATGACAGAAAACACTTGAAATGGGAAAAGTAGGGCTTGAGGAATTCCCGAGGTAAGAGGAAATTGACTGTGTTGGGGAGAGAACAGTGCCATCTCAGAACAATCAAAATCATTTTTTGATGCCAGATTTTTCCATCCCACCTTAAAATTTGGTTGTCTGCACCATTTCTCTGAGACTACTGGGAGCTGTTACACATTTGAGTGAGGAGCATTAAACTAGCACCCCCTCTCTACTCAGTCTTCATTTGGGACATCAGTCTTGGGTCCTCAGAGGCACATGGGTCAGTGCCCCTGCCCCACAGTCATCTGCTCACAGCACTGTGAGATCCAAGTCCAAGGGAATAGTCCACACAACCAACCACACCAGTGGCTGACCTAGAACTGTAGTTTCAACCAGAAGAACTTTCTCCAGTGGTATTTCAATGATCATCTAGACTTTCATCTCCTCAGTTAAGAGCCTAATCTCAATTTTTACTTCACTGACTCTTTTCCATGGATCAAATCTCCTATCTAAGCAGTACCTAATAAAGAATCTGTGTGCGGGATTCACCCAGATTAGGTTACATTAGATGCAATTATATTAGCATGAATGATGGACTAATGTTGATGGATTACAGAACAGTTAATCTGGCCCTTCAGTCAATTCTTAACTTACATTCAAATGATAGACTCAATCTGTCTGGAGTAAAAGGGGTGGTAGGGAGTAGTCTACCCATTTCATCCTCATATGCCATTTAGGAGTGGCAGGCGCTAGTTTTAGGGGACCTTTATGGACAATCGTGTTTATTTGTCTTCTCAGAATCTCATCCATGCTTGACCTCAGTCTGTGATAACTACTTAGTGTGTGAGCAGAAATAGTTTCCTCTGAAACTCTTCCTTGTCACCCCCACCCCCCATTCCCAGTCCTTTTGTCCCTCATATTCTCCCTAAAGTGGCTGCTCTTGGCCATGGCCCTGGGTGCACATTGTCAGTCTGGGGATTAGCCCTCTGGAGTGGATTTCTCTCTTTTGCTCATTGCTGGAGACAGGGTGGAGGGAGTCTCAGATCCTGCTAGAAGGATGGAAAGGGCCATTATGGTCATCTGGTCTCCAGGTGGATTATCTGAACTATATCAGGTATCTTGTGCAGTTGGCATATCTCCTGTATTTTATTATCCCGAAGAGTGTCTGCCTTCTTCCCAGATTTGGGTTATGTTATGAGCATCCTTTTCAATTATCGTGGCCTTGGAAGGCATGGGCTCTAGAAAGAGAATGGAGGAGAGAAAAACCACAAAAATATTTTAAATATATTGGATGTATTAATTAGTATTTTATGATCCCCAATCTTTTTATTTATTTATATAACTTTAAAAGCAAACTTCAGTGGAGTTGAATACACTTGTGTGATAGCTCTTGCCTCTTTTCATTCTAACCATCTGGGCAGGCCTCCCTAATTTGGTGTAAGCCCTTTGTATGCTATATAATTTGCTTAATACTTCCCTATGTTGTACCAACTTCTGTTTAAACAGTAAAGTGGAATTAAGACACTTAAAAGAGGAAAATCTGATACCTTGGGTATAAATTCTGGGAATCTGTTAAATATGTATTAGAAACATGAAAATAAAGTTGAATTATCCTTAGAAGGAGTGGCTAAAAAAATAGTAATTGATATGATCAAAAGTAGAGGAAGCAGAAAGATATTAAAATTTACCCAAAATATCTCCAAAAGAGTGGGCAGGGGTGCCATGGACAGTTGTGCAGGTTGTCCAGTTGAGGAAGCAAGCTTACACTTCACTCCCCTGGTTAGGCGGCCATGGGAATACATGGATGCTGCAGGGGTTAGGGGCAGCCCTGAGAGCAGAGACTGCTTTATCATATGTGAACTAGAACAGATCATACAACTATGAGTTTTGGGGAAATGTATCATTAAGAGAATGGATATTTTAGCTCTTAGGCAAATTGGGCTTCTCCAGGGCGCTTCCAGCAGGCTGGGACCCAGATTGGAGGCACCTGGTACTTCCCTGCAAGGCACTTTATCTAGACCTTGTGGAGAATAGAAAGACCAGGCCTGGACCTCCAACTTTCAGATTACACAGCTGAAATGCCCAGTTTAAAGAACTAAAAAAGTTTTAGGTATTCAGAGCAACTTGAGCATTTCAGGCCATTCAATTAAATTATTTCCAAAAGCCCAAACATCTAAGCTTCTAAAGCTACTTAAAATTACGCCCCATGTATGTCTGGAAATCAAGGAAATATAAGACAACAATAAAAAGGTAAGACTGTATAAAAGGTGAACTTGGATCTCAGGGGAGGATCCTACCAGTGCCCTGAAGAGATGGGGAAGTGGCTCAGGTTCTTTTCCTGAAACTGAGGAATTTGGAAACTAGCTGGGGCCACGTCTGGAACATCCGGCATTTGCTGCCTGTGGGAAGGGGTTGCCCCACGCCTGGAGGTGTGTGTCAGGGCCAGACTTGTGGAGAGCTGGATGCAGAGAGGCAAAGAGGAGATGGGGCTCCTTTTCCTCACCATCAGAGGGAAGCAGGGGAGGAAAACGTGGGTTCCCAGGATCACATTCAAGATGAGAGGAGGGGGCTGGAGGGAGCAAACACCAGATGGACTCAATTTTCTATATAAAAATCAAGTGAGGTCGTCCAGCAAGCATCAGTGAGTGGAGAGCAAAAGCAGAATGGAAAACAGAGAGGAGACGGGCCGTTTTTGAAGTTTTTAGCCTTAACCGTATTGCACGGGGGTGGCCAGGATTAGGTAATTGGTGATTTGTTTTTAAGCAGAAGTGATGGATCTGCAAAGGAGAAACTTCAGAGCATTTGTTCATTGTCAGTGATTTAAGCATTATGATTTAATTCCTGTTTTTAAAATAGCTGCTCTATGTAGTCAAAATCTTTCAGTTATGAACTTTATGTAATTCTTTGTGCATTTAGAGGAGTGCACATATTTTAAGAGTACAGCTTAATATATTTTCACAAAGTAAACCCTCTCATGTGCCCTGCACCCAGACTGAGAAATGGAACATTAGTAACCTCCAGAAACCTCATTGTGACCCCTTCCAGTCCTGACTGCCCCTGGATCACCAGGATCCTGATTTCCTACAGCTTAGATCAGATTTGCCTAAAACTAAATGCACTTTAAAGTCAATCCATGCATGCTCTGCAAACCCACGGGTGAGATCTTCAGTCACTCATTTACTTCTCAAATTTTGTGGGGTGACAGAATTCA
Source organism: Camelus ferus (assembly GCF_009834535.1). Taxonomy (NCBI): domain Eukaryota; kingdom Metazoa; phylum Chordata; class Mammalia; order Artiodactyla; family Camelidae; genus Camelus; species Camelus ferus. Next base: position 9,666,579 of record NC_045722.1, on the reverse strand, counting down.
TCAGGTTCTGTGCTGGTCGATGTGTGTGTGTGCATGCGTTTGTGTATCTGTACAGACATGGGCCAGACAAAGTTTTGTCTTCCAGAAGCTTGCCTGAGCTGAGCTTACCGTCCGTGAAGAGGATGAGTGACAACGTGTATGTCAGTACCCCAGTGGTCCTCCATCACTTCAGCTGCATTGACTCTCTTGTTGCCAAGCATGAGTGGGCAGACGGTGTGTGAGAGTCAGGAGTCAGGAAAGATCACAAGGATGAGATGGTGCTAACCAATCCAATACATGCTTCCTAAGCTATGTTTTCCAGCTCAGAGTCTGGTAGGGAGGAGAATAAAGCCACAACTTACTACAGAAATAAGGGTCATATTAGGGCCAAGTAATCCAGCCACCAAATACACACCATGTGATACCCAAATGACTGCCCTGGTCAGGGAAAAGCACCCTGAGGGACAGTGGTAGGGACGGATACTGGCCAGCGCACTAGGCTCCAGCCTCTCCTAAGGCTGCATGGGCCTCTCCATGGAAACCTGCTCACAAGTTTAAAATATCTGCTCCTGCTGGATAAATAGATTCATTTCTGCTGGCCTAGCCCCCAGCACAAGGCCAAGTGCATAGCAGGTGCTCAACAAGTGTGTGTTAAGTGAACGAACCCTAGTGTACTTTATTGTTTGTTGTTGTTGTTATTTGGTGGTGGGGGAGGAAGGTAATTAGATTTATTTATTTTAACAGAGGCGCTGGGGATTGAACCCAGGACCTTGATGCATGCTAGGCATGTGCTCTACCACTGAGCCAAACCCTCCCCCTCCCCTAGTGTACTTTAAAGCAAGGAGTATTCAAATACATCAAAGTTCTGATTCTCTCCAGGCCGACTGGGTGGACTTTTGAGGCTAGAGTTTGAGAGGGGCCAGTCACCTCTTGTTGGGGTCACTTTGTCTCTCCGAGCTCGGTCTCATCCCTGAATGAGAGATTGCACACTTCTACAGGGTTGCCATGAGAGTGCACAGTGGGCCTGGCACGTCCCATGCACACTGTGACTTCTTTCCCTCTGCATGTCCAGGGGCCTCCTATGGCCTGGGCCACAGAAGGTGGCTGCAGATGACTGGTTCCATGCTTCAGGGGTGAGGGAAGTCTATGGTTTGGGCAAAATCTGGCAAAATCAGGCTCAGAATCCCACATCCACTTGGGCCAAGGTGATGACAAATAACAGCCTCTAAAGCTTACCAGCTAAGTTGCTGAGCCACAGGAGAGAAAATGCTGCCCCACAGCCAAGGGAAACTCAGTTGTTTTCCATCCATCCAGTGCGTTAAACACCAGAGCCGTTTATGGTGCATGTCCACTGTTCATATCGTGAACATGTGTTACACTTAAAAAGCTGCACCCCGGTCTCTACAAGACTGTCGAGGACTTTTCATTTTCATTTACAGCCTTTCTACTCAAAGTGTGGTCCCTGGACCAGCAGCATTGGCATTACCTGGGAGCTTGTCAGAAGTGCAGAATCTTGTGCCTTGGGACCTACTGCAGACCCAGGGAATCAGAACCTGCGTTTGAACCAGATTCCCAGGGGGGTTGTGTGTACCTTAAAGATTGAGAAGTGCTGCTCTAGAGAGGTGTGGAATCACACATTTATTTGACTTTGACTGTGTATTAAAATAAACTTCTGCTGTTTCACTTTGAGGTCCCTCACTGCCCCCTATAGACCATAATCATAACAGCAATAACGAACCTCAAAATACAAATCAACTCAGACACTAAATAAACTTCTCTTGTATGATTAGAGGCACATGCAGAACAAGTGGGAGATTCTTGAAATACCAGATGCTAAGTCCATTTCTGTTACATTTGTAAATGCACCAAGTCCTACACTTAAGGGGAACCACAGTTTTTTCTCACAAGGGCAGTGGAAAGAGAAATAGAGTCAATCTGGGGATTGATTTAGCTCCTGAAAAATGGGGGCTCTTAGAAAAATGGCTCGTAGGAAAATGGGTGGAGAAAAGTACCCTTTTCAGTAGCCAAACAAGCATTCTTTTCTTGAAGTTGAATGTGTCATCCTTTTTGGATTTTCTTAGAATGATTCAATGATCTACAATTTCATAATTGTCGCCTCTAAGTCCTGAGAACTGGTGTCCTAATGTTCTTCAGTGTTTCATTTAGAATGTTAAAAAAGGGGGGGTTATAAGGGGGGGGAATTAACATTTTTTCCTCAAGGGGAATGGGGACAATGGGCACAGTCAGAGCATTAGTCCCAGCAGGTGCCTGGAGTAGAGACAGGTAGAGGATACATGCAAGCTTGGACTGATGGGGTCTAGGGTCAGAGTCTCCAGCAGAGAAGGGCCCACAGACTTCTGTGCAACCCTGAGTAGTGACTGGAAGAGGAATAAGCCATGTGTAATAATGATATTAATGAGAATGTCTCATGATTTTAACAAAGCTTCCCTGGGTCCTACAATGCCTGTGAGGTTATTGTTATCAACCTCATAGTCCACTTAAGGAGCTGGGGCTCTGGCAGGGTCAAGGACAAGGCCACAACCAAATGGGAATTCCCTGTCCTCCATGGCAGCACTGCTGTGGACACCGACCGAGGTGTGCCCATGGAAAAACCCTGTTTCCTGTGCTCCCTCCCTCTGCTGACCATTCTGGCAGGGTTCCTGGCCCTTAGTCCAGCCTCTGGCTGCAGAACTGACTCATGCCATTCCACGAGAGTCGGTACCAGAAGGACCACTGCTCACATCACCTTGAGTATGCAGCACAAACAGCAACCCCTCACATTTCCGTGGCCCTTTAACGCCATTGGCTTTGACCACAACTCCTCCCTCATCACCCCCTCTCCAATTTCTTGTTAAATCTAATACATTACCTTGGATCTTCACCTTCCCTCTTCATTGTTATTTATTCCCTAAGTGAATATGTTTAGAGAGTGGCTCTAGGCCTCCATGTCCTCTTCTGGCACTGGGAGCCCAGCAGTAAATAGAGTAGAATAATCTCTTGCCTTTCTGGAGCTACTCTGTCCAACACAGTAGCCACTAGCCACATGCGGCTATTTAAATTTTAATTAATTAAAACTAAATAAAGTAGAAATTGAGAGCCACAGCTTGCCTACTGGTTATCGGTATTGGACAGCACAGATAGAGAACATTTCCATCATCACAAAGTTCTGTTGCCGCCTTAGAGTTTTTATTCATTCTGGCAGTGGAGTTGGATGATAAAAATAGATATTATTAAAATATCCGGTATCTAGAGAGCTAAGAGGGAAAGATAAATGGAGGAAAAGGGGATAGATAGTGATGGAATTGGGATGCAGGAGGCTGCTTACTAAGCACTGGCTCTACTGGCCACTTCCCCTTCTTGAAATTCCTCCTTTGGTACCATGACACTGTTCTCGATTTGTTCTTCTCCTCCCTCTCTGGATAGTGTTTTAGTGACAGAACCACCCTTCTTAAGATTCTAACACAATGAGAACTGAAAGAGGACCACTGATTAGCTAAAGTCCCAGATGCAATCCAGAATATCAAGGTATTCAAACTTCAGCAACATTTTTGCACTCAGATCATTCAGATGAGCTGCTGTGACAAGACTAGCGGTGCAAGTGTGCTCTTAAACAGCTTTGAAATACAAGTAAATGACATGCAACTGACCACTGTCTGAAAAGCTAATGGTTTCTAAAGGTTTACTTCTGCCCCTTCTCAGAAGCACCACAAGGTGGCAGCAGTAGTTTACAAAAGCCATCAAGTCATTCATTCCTCATCCCTGGCATCTATTTATTAGAAGTGAAAAGTAGATCTTCTGGGGTAAAATGTGAAGATGAAATCTGCACCTATGTAATTAAAAAATACTAATTAGAATTACACCGTGACCTAAAACTCTAACTGGAAGATTACAGAGTGCCGAATAATGGAGTCATGTATTGTGTATAACCATTAAATGCATTAACTCACCAGTTAATTATATTTGCTCTCACCGTATGTTGGTTGTAGCCTTCAACCCTCATTTTTAAGTACGCAAAAATACTTCAAATTTTTCCTCTTCATTTTAAAATGGCAAGATTTCCCTGGCCTTTTCTTGAACTGATCAATTGATTTTCCATCAGCTTCATGTAAAACAATAAGTGAAGAAAATCTATACATTTGTTCCCAGTTGTGATCTTGCAAGTTCAAGGCAAATTGCCATGTTCGACATCTGGGATTCATCATGTCTGCTCTGTTACCTCATCGATGGGCACACATCTTTCCCAGATGTGCAAAATACACGGTCTATGAAGTTACAAGGAAAGCAAAATAATATCCATGCTCTCAACTTTCTGCTGTGACCAGGTATGTGGGGATATTAAACCAAGGGAAGGAATACTTCTAGGTCTGGTTTATCTAAATACTTGGCACACTGCACAAATGCCACATAGTGGGCCAAACCCCACCCTTTCATGCATGAGTAACCCCGGGTGTCTTCCCAGAAGGCAGTCTGGGTGAGAGCTTTTTTTCAGGAAAAATAAAGCGTAAAGCTGGAAACTGAGAGGCCATGGTTAAACCAACATTTTAGGCTTGTTTAAGACGTTAGTATTTGAACCCAGCTCCCCAAAGCCTGCCAAGAACTGCAATCTGGAGCTTATATCAGGCCACAGGCTTAATGTCATGGAATTCAAGGCAAATGGAAGACATAAATCCATGTCTCTTTCACACCCCTCCCTTTTATAATATTATTCTCTAATGACCATGGTTGATGGGAGCAATTATAACCATGCTGCAGAAATGGCAATTTGCACTTAGAACTGTTCAGGTCTTTGATGCACTAATTTCACATCTGGGAATCCATTCTAAGGAATTACTCCTAACTACAGAAAGAAATCCTAATATGGAAAAAGATGTTTAATGTAGCATTATTTAAATGATGAAAATGGTGGGGGGAATCCCTTAAACGTGTAGTAATAGAAAATGATCAATATAATTTGACACATCTACATAATTGGTTATTAAGTTGTCATGAAAATAATGTATGTGAAGACTAGACAATATAGAAAATATTCACGTAATTAAGAGAATAAAGAAGGAAATAAAGTAGTATGCATAGTCATGACCCTGCTGGGTTTAAATTTTGCTTAAGAAAAAAGACTGTAAAAGAAAAATATGCCAAAATATTGAGCAGTTGTTTTGATGGTGATTCCAAAGGTAAACCTTCCTCCTTTTTACTTTTTGATAGTTTCTAAATTTTTAAGTGTTATTGTATAATGGATACTATATACTTGTGAAAACTTTTATTTTGAATTCAAAATAGCTTCACTATTCTTTCATCTCAAAATTTCTGTTTAAATTGTCTTCTCTCCATCTTTGCCTCCCTGGCCTAAAACCAGCATCCTGCACCCTGGTCTGGTTCATTTGCTGTTTCAGACAAAGGAAACTGGACCCACTCTCGCCCCTGCTGGAGGCTTCTCAGGTGGCTGGGGCCAGAGCATGAGCTGGTTTACGCTAAAGGAGATGACAAAGTGGCCCTTGTCCATGTGCCCTGGCCATGGCTCATTCTAGTTGTGGCTTCCCTACAACATTTAGTCATTGATGTTGATAGAGAATCTAAGTTCAAATATTTTATGGAATAGTGGTAACCACTGGTTGGGTAAAAATTGTGTGTATATTTTACAAAAGTAAAGAGGAAGAAAAAGCAAAGGAAGCCCTTGTAACAGATAGATGCTAGTGAGAGGAGTATTTGAAAGGGGAAAAAATACAGATAACATGCCATAAAAATGACAAAACTGAGACCAAATATGTCCTTTTCATAATAAATGAATGAATGCGTTAAATTTCTCTAGGAATCTCTCTAGGAAATCTCTGGGAAAAGACATTTAAGATAGATTTTGGCTCCACAAACAAAATTAAATTTTATTCTATTTATAAGAGCAAATGGCTAAAACAAAATGAAAGGTCAAAAATAAGGGAGGTATACTTAAAATTTCTGAGAGAGTAGATCTTAAATGTTCTCATGTCACCAGAAAAAAAAAAAGGTCATTAAGTGAGGTGATGGAGGTGTTAACTAACCTTACTGTAGCGATCATTTTGCAGTATATATGTGTATTAAATCACACTGTACACTTTAAACTTATATAATATTACACTTAATCTCAGTAAAGCTGGGTAAAAGAAGATACAAGAAGAAAAAGACCAATTAGGACATATGAAGCAAAAACAAAAAGTAGGGACACAAGAAATGACATGTGACAAAGTAAAATAGAAGCAAAAGCCATAAGTTGGATAAAATATGTTATTTTACACTCATAAAATTCCAATCCACAAGGAAGATATGACAGTCATATCAACACAGGTAGAATATGACAGCCCTGAAATATTTAAAGCTAATCTCCCAAATGTAAGTCACTGCAGACATAATCATAATTGTAGCAAGAGATGGTAGACTACCTCTCTCGGTCTTGGGTAAGTGAAGTAGAAAAAATCAGGATGAAATCTGAAGAATAAACTCAGAAGATTTATGAGGTACATGATGGGATACAATTGGAGACGTTGATCCATATACTTCAATCCCTGCCCAATATTCTTCTGCTCCTGCCCACCCAGCGAGATTTGTCACTCATGACAGGACCAGACACAAGGACTGCAAGCACTAGATTCACCAGCTGGCCTGACCCCAGGACACAGAGATGTGAATGCGCACTAGCATAGCACTCCGTGGACCAGGGAATGGAAAGGGGAAGTGAGAGCCAAGGACCACAGGAAAGGAACCGAAGAGAACACCCAAACCTCTGCCAGAACATGGGCCATCTGTCCAGAGTGCCAGAGACAACCACAGCATCCTTCTTGTCATTGACCTTGAAGACCACCGAGTGCCCAGATATCCTTCAGTTTAGAGTGATGATGGTTTGTGCCTCAAGACTCTCCCATTGGTTTCATTCCATGTAGACAACTGTGAAATAGCCCAAGACATCTGTATACTCCTTCCCCAAACAGACTGAGGAGCTATGGGCCCTTGAGTCCTGGAGGGGTGACAGTGATGTAAGAGACAAGCCTTGAACTGGCCAACATGGCTCCAGCTAGCATGAGTTTGAGGTCTCCCTGAGCTAGGAATTTCAGTGGAACACATATTCCTATTACCAATGAACTGAAAAACTATACCCTAGAAACCGAGACTACACATTATTTCAAGCCTTTATGGTACATTTATAAAATGTAACATAATTGGCTATGTAAAAAAATTCAAGATATATTATTTGACAATAGTACCACAAGTCTAGAATTTAGGATATCATGAATTAAAAAAATCAAACCACCTAGAAAATATTTTTAAAAGTTGTCCTGAGTAGCATTTGGATTAAAGAGGAAATTAAAACAGCAATTACAGTGGGGAAGGTATAGCTCAGTGGCAGAGCATGTACATGCACAAGGTCCTGGGTTCAAGCCCTAGTACCTTCATTAAAAAAAAAAAAAAGCCTAATTACATCCCCCACCAAAAAGAATCCCCAAAAAACAAATTCACCAAACCACATACCAAAGATTTGTTCACTGTATGTGAGACAAACCTCAGTTTAATAAAGTCATGGAATGAATAAAATTTAAACAAACTGCAGTTACAAACTTATTTAGAACACAATTAGAAGAACTATCTCACATAATGAAAACAAGATGTGAAACCAAAGCCATACTCTGGAGGGAAATTCATAGTTTTACATGTGCCGATTATAAAACAAGAATATATGAAAAGAAATAAAACACACATTCAACCAAAGAGATTAAGGAGTCCTTAGATAAACGTTAGTGGGCATTTGTGTTGCTGTTGTTTGCAGATAATTTTTTTTTTTTTGGCTGCTTAGCCTCCAAAGCTTCTTCCTCTATTAGGGAAATTCCACTGTGGTGTGGGTCTTATTAGGGAAATGCCACTGGTCATATCATCTAGACTTAGCTAATCAGATGCTGCCCCCTGGAACTTTGAATCTGGAGCAAGTGCCTGAAGAAGCAGGGAAGAGCTTAGCCTCCATTCTAATGGTAGTTGCAGGCTGTGGATCAGTGGCGGAGCCAGCGCATCACAACAAGTTGCCGGTGGACATGCTTGGGATCTGACCACTTGGATTCCTAGTTCCTGCCTGATCCCCCAACCTGGTTCCCCACACCCTCCCAAATCTCTGGGCTGCCTGATATCCTTGTGCAATATGTTCTTTTCCAGCTTAGGGTCAGTTTCTATTGTGAATAACTTCAATCCCCTGAACAAAACAGAAGGAAGAAATGTATAATAAAGGCAGAAATATAATGAGAGGAAAAAAAAATCTATAGCCATGATGAATAAACTCAAGAACTGTTTTCTAAACAACCAATAAAATTGGCAAACCTCTGATGAGTCTTACCACCGAAAAAAATTAAGAAAAATCACAAATACTTTTACAAAGGAAAAATATATATGAAAGATTCTGAAGTTTAAAAATGAAAATATGATGTACAATTCTATACTTGATAAAACGAAGAGATAAATTCACTGAATTTGAATGTATTATCAACCATGGAAAAAAGGCCAAAAAGTTAAAAAAAAAAAAAAAATCATCCCCTCTCCAAACAGCACAGAGCCAAACTGGTTTAGGGGGAAGTTCCTTCAAACCTGTGCTATTTAAATAACTCTTGGGCATGGAGAAAGAAGGCAGGTGAGCCTGTTGCAGGCAGCCCTGGACCCCAGTTGCCCCTGCATTAGTAGCAGTTCTCCTGGGGGGTTCTGCCTGTTGTGTGGACAGGCCATCTTGCTATGCTGTTTGAACTCAGTTGTCACCACCCTCACACCTGCTAGTTACCTATCTGTGGTTGGTATCAGCTGTATATAGGCCAGTCAAGCCCACAGCACTCAAGCAAGTCATTACTAATTAACCCTTTGGATGGCCTTTTATCTCCTTCACTAAATTCATTAATTTTCTCCCATATCAGAGGAAGAATGCTCCTGTTTGCATCCACTAGGGGAAAGTGAGACAACTGAGGTACAGGGAGATGTAGTCGCTGGCCCAGTCCTCACTGGGATGAAGTCAGGGATAAAGGATTTGGGAGTTAATGGCAAAGGAGAGGCTGCATGACTTTTATTCTGGAGAAATGCAGGACACCAGGAGTGGACGCCAGGGAACAGGTGTATATTGGGACTAGGTCATCCCACATGGGATCTGTGGAGGGTCCAGAAAAAGGAGCTTCTTTTGTTTAGGTGGAGAATGGAGGAGGAAGGTGCTTGTTTCTTTCCACGGTAAGCATTGCTAAGAGTGGGTTCTAGGTCTTGTGAGCCTTAAGGATCTTTGGTAGCCAGATTCCCCTCAGATGCTGACCTGCTGGGGGGCAGCTCTGACACGAGAATCAACAGGATGCTCCAGACCCTTGGCCGGGCCTCCGCGCACGTGGGCGCTTTGGCCTCTGTGCAAAAGGGACGCTCTGTAGCGGACACAACTGGTAGGATTTACCGAGGGAGGTGGATCTCTCGTCGGGTGAATTTCTCCGGGGTGCAGAGCGCGCTGTTTAAGGGTCCTTAACACAGTTGACAGTGGGCTCAGCACTCTCTGGAGGCGAGCACCATATTTATTAAATTGCCCAATAACTCCTGGGCTCCTAGAGGACCAGAATGTATCCAGATCACCGAGCGGGGATAAGAAGAAATAGCCCTGCCTCCCACAGGCCGCTTTCTCTTACCCCAAGTTCCGATCCCGTTCATTTCTCTCCCTAGGCGTATTTCGGAGCGTCCCTTTCTTAAAACAGAAATCTACCGAAAATGCGCCTGAGGGAGGCGATATTGCCCGTGAGCAAAAGCAGATTTCGCACCGAGTCCCAGAAGAACAGAGAGGTAATCCCTCTCTCCCCATCCAGGGCAATCGTAAAGCCAGATGCATCACGCCCTACGCCCAGCAATTAGCCTTGTGTGGCTCTGCTCTCCAGACCCCGGGACATCCCCACGCCCAGCTTCTTAGGCCCATTTTCCCAGCCACTCGGGTCCTCCGGGTCTCCACGCAACAATGAAGCGTGGGCGGCCCCAGCGGCCTCATTTGCATACCTCCGCGGCTTGGCCAATGGGCTGCGCAGGGGCCTTAGAACGCAGTGTTGCCATCTGCGTGCGCGCGTGTGTGCGAGTGTGACAGCGGCTGCGACTGTGGCCGTGGCCGTGGGAGGCGGGTCTGGCGGAGCCCAGCAGCGCGGGGACCGGCCCCAGCGCCCGCTCCCCGAGCGCGTCGCGGCCGCGTGGCCCGGTGGAGCCCAGAGACCATCCGGCCCCGGCCCCGCGCTGTCGTGATGTCGGTGGCGGGGCTGAAGAAGCAGTTCCACAAAGCCAGCCAGGTAGGGAGGCACCGAGGAGGGAAGGAGGGAAGGAGGGGGATTAGGGTCCCCTCGAGGCTCCAGGGGTCTTTGGGTCTCTGTCTCCCTGAGGGGCTTCTCTTAGGGCTGGATTTCTTCCCGCCTAAGAGGGCGCGGGGGTGGAGTAAAGGGCCGCCTTCCCTCTCCTCCGCTCCTTGGCGCCTCCTCCTTCCCAGCCCCCGGCCCCGGCTGTACCCCGGGCCACTGTAATTCTAAGAGGTTCTGCGGGGAGAGAACTGAGGTGGCGGGCCGCAGGGTCTCGGGCGCAGGGGAGAGAGTGGGCGTCCCGAGGCCTGGAGGCTCCACTCGGTGCCTCTCCCAGACCTGCGTGCGCGCTGCGGGAGGACCACAGAGAGTGCGGAGCCGGCTGGGCCTCCCAAAAGTCCCCCACCTTTTGGTTGGGAGCCCCCAGGGCACGTCCTGCCACCTCTGGGCAGCCGTGTGAGCGTCGGCGGTTCCAGGGATGCTATGTACTTGGCACTCGGCTGGGCCCCGCGGCGCTCCCCGCGCGCGCCTAGAAATGGACCCCGCCTGACTGCGCCCAGTTCCCGGGCTGGAGGGTCTCCACAGTCGTCCTTCCTTGCCCCACCGTCTTCCTGGTGTCATTCTGGGGCTGGGCACAAGGCTTCTGCTCTTAAAGAGCTGTAAGTCTGGTAGGGAGATACCGAGACCTACAGGTAAACAATTAGTATTAGACACGCCTCAACGCATAAGGGATGGCAGATAATATAGTAGGGGCATCAAGGAGAGCTTCCCGGAGGAAGAGTCCTGTCATTTGAGAATTAACAATGAGGAGGAATTGTAGTAGGCGATGTGGGTGGAAAGGAGGATGGGCATTCTGAGCAAAGGAAATGGGAAAACAGGCAGGGAGGCATGAAATTGGGGGGGGGAGTGTTGACAAGCAAATTTGTATTCCAAGATTGCGGTCTCTTCCAGCCATGGGCAGAGCTCTCATTGTAAAATATATCCCACATCTTCACTGCTGGATCTGTTGCTCTGTACTTACCTCTAGTTTTGCTAGAACCAGGGTGGACAGATTTCATTCAGAATTCATGTTTCTGATAAGATCTCAGCCTGCTTCTCCCACAAATTGGTCCCTGAAGAGCAGCTGGAATTAGAGGATTCTCTTCTTTTGGCAGGCTCAGGCTGAAAGGCACTGCCATCCCCTCACTTTCACCTCTTCCATGAAGAAACTGGGTGATGCCTAGTTCCCTGCTGGGGTCACTGGGTGGACAGTGGTGTGGATTAGGGTGATAAGGGGTCCTGGATGAGAGGTCAATTAAGTGACCAGGGAGATGGTGGATTCACTGTGAGCTTTGGGCACTTTGAGAGGTCTGTGGGACATTCAGATGTCACAGGCCTGGAGGGTGAGGGCAAGGCTGGAGCTATAGATTTTGGGGGTTTTTCAGGCTAAACAGAGATTTAAAAATACAAGTGCAAATGAAAGAAAATGCACAGTGAGCTACACATAGACTCTAGGGAGCACCCACGATTAGGGATAATGTTTAGCCCAGGACTTGATAAGCAGTGACCACTCAATAAATATTTATTGAATAAATGAAACTTTTGGGGTGGAGGAGCACAGAAAGGAAAGAACTACTAGAGTGCAGGAGAGAGGAAAGTGTCATGGAAACCCAGAGATGCAGGAGCATTTAAGGGTGGAAGCAGTCAGCAGCTGTGAGCTCTGCACTGAGGAGCAGGCAGCCCAGGGGCTGAGTGCCACTGTGGTCAGGGGGGTGCCTGTGTGATTGCTGGCTGGCTTGCTACACTAGCTTCCTTAGCTCCGGGAGGGAACTAACCTCTTTTGAAAAATATTCTTTTATTGGGTATGGACTTCACAGGAGCAAATCTCAGAGATGAACAAGACACAGCCCTTGGATGATTGAAATTGGTTTCTGACCACTAACCAGAGTGAAGAGTTGAAATCCCAGGAAGTTACTGGCATTGGTGAAATATTATGCTAGTGATGAGGTCTTTTAGTTTAGCTACCCGTAATCAGTCCGTTAAAAAAGAAATGAGCAGAAGGGCTAATTTATCCTTTTTGTATGAGCTGAAAACTTTTGTGACTTTACCTGAAAAGAAAGACATCACAGATTCTTTCTGGGCTTTATAAACCACGTTTTGTGGTCAAAGTACCCAACTGATACAATTTTATCTGTTCTAGAAGTCTTTCTAAGAAATCTTGCAATGTGACAGATTTCATGGAGAAATTAGATTGGGCTTAATATAATAAGAGGGGAGCATGATAATAAAAAATGCCAGATGTTCTTCTCAGACAACCTTTTAACAGCAGGTTTTAATTCATGGAGAACTTTCCCAGAGCAGGGGAAAGGGAGTCCCGGATGATGTCAATGGCTTAATGATTCCCAGGGATCCAGGCTTGGCTCTGCCACTGACTAGCTCTGTGACCTTGGAAACATGACTTAACCCACCTGGATGTTAGTTTTCTCTCTGTATAATGAATTAGAGGATTTAGAAGCTTTGTTCTAAAATTGATTATGGTGATGGTTGCACAACTCTGTGAATATACTAAAAATCATTGAATTGTACATGTTAAGTTGTGAATTTTATGGTATATGAATTATATCTCAAGAGAATAACATCTCTATCTCTAATCTATCCCAGTTCTGAACTTGTTAAGTAATTCACTTGAAGTATTTCAGAGAAAGACAAAGATTATAAAGTAGACCTTTTACAATTAAGGGAACCAGGACCATGACAAACTGAGATGATTTATCTCAGTAGTAGGCAAGGTGAAATAACTTATAACTTCCTGGTTAACTGGTCCTTCTTTCTTGATATCTTACCTATCTCTGCAGAAAAAAAAGAAATCCCCTAACTTCACAGAGAATGAAAAACTGTAAACCCCAGGGATTGTGCATCATTTTGGCAGCGCATGGAGACTAACAGGAAAGAGGAAGAAATAAACTAAAATGAGAAGAGTACAAGTTGAATTAATAACAAAATTTAATTAATCCTTTCCTTCAGCATTTGGGACTGTGTAACCCATGTGTCCCAAGTTTGTAATGAAATACCTTTTTCTCTTGAAAAGGTGTTTAAATAGAGCAATTTACTATTCTATTGGTAGGGATGCAGCTTGAGTTATTAGGGATAAATACAAATAGCTTTGAGCCGGCATTGTGGCTCCTTGCTAAACATTGTGTCTGACCAATAAAAATATAACTTACAATAATTGTATCTCGCCCTCATGAATTTGTATTCGTTATGTTTATTTCCCGGTAATTTTCTTGACAGCATTTATTGTTGGTGCAGGTTGCTTGGGCCACATCTGTGTTTGCTCTGACTTGGACACAGGTGCATGTCCCTTCCCTTTCTGGACTTCCAGGAGCCCTGTCCCCCATGCCATGAAAGCCTAGTTTCATCTTTCCTCTTTTTCTTCTTCTCTCCACAAACTAACCATCTAGTGATGACAAAAGGTGGTGATGACACTTGTGGGCTTCATGTTAAATTTACTTCTTTTTGCCCTTATGTAGCAGCACCCTTTAACCTCTGTCATGTGACCCAGAAACACAATAGGGACTGGGAAGCCCCTAACAAAGCTGTTTTTTGTAACTTGCCTCCCTTTCGCTTTTGATGCATTAATCAGAAAAATGATGAGTGGTCATACATGGCCAGGACATTCTCCCTGTAATGACTGCACAGACTGGCCGTTAATGGGTAAGCACTTCAGAGAAGGATATTCTTTGTAAATTATGAGAATCTCAAGGGAGGCAGTGAATGTCTCTTGTTTCACTTCCTCACTAGAGAGAAAGATAAAAATGCACTTTGAAAAATCCATAATGATTAATTTTTTTCCTCTTAGATGCATCACAAAATATATTAAGCTAAAACATTCTTGCTTCTTTCCACATAGATTGCTTGATAAATTAATCCATAAATCTATGTGTTATCCACCTATTTTTAAGTCAGGGTGCTAGAGTAGATGCTCAAACTAAATTGATTTTAATTCTTTTTAATATCTGAAGAATACAGTGTAATCCAAACATTTCTTACCACTGATGACTTTTTTTCTGAAGTAATGTGAGTTAGCCTACCACTTGGAATTTGATTAAAATGCATTTAAAAGCAGGGGTTTTGTGTGTGTGTGTCCCACTTTTTCAGATTAATTTTTCAGCTTTATTAACAAATTGACTATAAATTATATATCCTAATGTTAAGTGGGGGGGGGGTGTATCACATGTATTTGAAGGAAGCTATTGGCATGCTTTAGCCAGAAAATAAAACTGCCAATAAACAGAGCTGATACATGACTATTTGGCCAAATAATAGGTGAATGTATTCTGGAGATTCTACATCAGCAAAGCATGGATAGCTAGATTTTGCTTTTCAGTAGAAACCTGGGAAAGTGTTGAGTTTGTGGGGAAAGATCTGGAGGAAGCACTGGAGGTGGGATGAGGAAAGCATTGCTGCAGTTGTAACTATTCTAGTTCTTCCAAGAGATACCTTCCCAATGCACTCTTCCCTTGCAGTTCCCAAGGTCATCCCCACATGTTTTTACAAAACACAGCACCAGCATCAGTGACCTTCCTGAGCCCAGTGTTGTTCCTTCTGACTTTCTTTCTAATTCATTGGATGATGCTGTCTTTCCCACTGGCATTGGACAAACCTTTCTCAAACACTGATGTCATCCAGTGCTTTGCTCGATCAAGTCATCGATCAGTGATAGGAGCTGCTGCTGTTTCAGGCTGGATGACTTGGGTACTCCCTACTGAACCTGATATCTGAGTCATACCTCTTACATCTGCATCTGTTCTTTCTTCCTTCTGGGCACAGGTCAGAGGTCTGGAGAGACCTGTCAGTTAATGCACTGGTGCTCCTCTGTTTCTCCCAGTGTAGCAAGGACGGGGCACACCTGGCTGGCCTCTCCACTCTGCTTTGAACCTCGTCTCCTCTCATTTTCTCAGTGATTTTTGCTGCTGTTGCTGCATCTCTCTTCTCCGCTGCATCTTCTTCTTTCCTGGATCATTTCCATCGGCATATGGAATGCTCTTTAGTATCGCCTTTCTTGAGGAAAGAAAGAGACCCACTGCTCTTCTGGCTTATTTCTTCTCTCTCCTTTGCAGCAAAATGTTTTGAGGAAGTTGTTTGTTGCCCCATCTCTACTTTCTTTTCTCCCGTTCTCTTCTCAAACCGTCCTAGTTGGCTTTCTTCTCCACTGCTCTGAGATCACCTTGCCTAAGTGCTGAGTGGCCTCTAAGTTGCCAAGTCTGATGGTCACTTCTCTCCCAGCAGCCGATGGACCATTCTCCGCTCACAACTCCTTCTGCACTTGCGTGGTTTTCCTCTGGCCTCAGTGCGTGTTCCTTCAGATCTCCTTTAATGCTTCTTCTCATCCTCTTGAACCCCAAACCCTGGAGTGAGTACCCCAGGGCCCTGGCTTGAGGTAACTCCCCTTTTTCTCAGCCTTGCACTCTGCCAAGCTGTTCTATCCAGCCTCACGGATTCGTATACCATCTATACTTGATTACTGTCTAAATTGTATTTCTAGCCCAGACACTCCTCCTGAATACAGACCCGTAACAAACTCACAAGTCTAACTGCCTAGATTGCCTCATCTTTTGGATATTTAAAAGGTTATCAAACTTAAGATGTCCAAACCTGAACTCTTAATTTTCTCCACCCCAACCTGCTTTTCTGCTGGTGGTTTCTATCTCAGTCAATGGTTTGCTAATATTTTGTCATGGATTTTTGTTTCTGTATTCATGAGGGATTTTTGGTCTTTATTTTTGTATTGTCTTTGTCTAGTATTGGTGTCAGGTAATACTGTAATGAAATGAATTGAGAAGTGCTTACTCTTGTTTTCTGGAGAAGATTATGTAGAATTGATATTAATTTTTTGTATACATGTATTATTGAAGTATAGTCAGTTTGCAGTGTTGTGTCAATCTTTTTTGAACATTTAGTGAAGTTTTCCAGTGAAACCATCTGGGCTTGAAGAGTTCTCATTTGGGAGTTTCATTAGTTTGTGTTTTTTAAGGAATCAATCCATTTCATTTAGGTTATCAGATTCATGTGTGGAAAGTTATTAACAATATTCCTCTATTAATCATTATCATCAGTTCCCTTGCTGTAAGTGTATAGGATCTCTTTCATTTTTGGTATCGGTAATTTCATGCCTTCTCTCTTTTTGTCAGTCTTGCTAGAAGTTTGTCAGTTATATTGATCTTTTCAAAGAACTAGCTCTTTGTTTCATTTTCTCCATTGTTTTGCTGTTTTCAATTTCATTGATTTCTGCTCTTATCTTTCTTTGTCTTTAGTTTTTAGAAGTTTGCCTATAATGTGTCTTGGTGTGGATTTCTTTTGCTTTATCCTGTTTGGGATTCGTTCAGCTTCTTGAATCTGTAGGCTTATGCATTTTACCAAATTGGAGAAGTTTTTCTAGTGCTTTTTCATCCCTGCCCTCTTTCTCTTCTTTTGGGACCCTGATAATATGAGTGTTAGATCTTTTGTTATAGTCCCACGTGTTACTGAGCTCTATTATTATTTTTTTTTTTTCAGTTTATTTTCTCTCTATTGTTAAGATTGGGTAATTTCTATTATTATATATTCCAGTTCACTGACTCTTTTCTGTCTCTTCATTCTGTGGTTGAATTGCAGGTTGAATTTTTAGTTTTGGTTATTGTATTTTTCAGTTTTATAATTTGTATTTTGTTCTTTATACCTTCTATTTCTTTGCTGAAACTTTCTATTTCTTTGCTGAGACTGTCAATTTTTTCGTTAGTTTCAAGCATGTTTATAATTGCTTCTTGGCTCCTTTCAAATCTTTGTCAGATGATTTTAATGGTTCTGTAATCTTGATGTTGACATCTCTTGATTGTCTTTTTCATTTAGTTTGAGATATTCCTAGTCTTTGGCATGATGTTGATTTTTTAAAATTGAAGTATAATAGATCTACAATACCATGTTAGTCCCAGGTGTACAACATAGTGATTTACTGTCTAAACATTGCAAAATGATCACCATGATAAGTCCAGTTACCATCTGTTACCATACAAAGTTATTATAGTCTTATTGACTATATTCCCCATGCTGTACATTTTATCCTCATGATTCATCTGTTTTGTAACTGGAAATTTGTACCTCTTAATCTTCATTGCCTATTTCACTCATGCCCCTACTCCTCTCCCCTTTGGCAACCACTCATTTGTTCTCTGTATTTATGAGTCTGTTTCTGTTTTGTCATGTTTGTTCATTTGTTTCATTTTTTTAGATTCCACATGTAACTGAAATTATATGGTATTTGTCTCTCTGTCTGACTTATTTCCCTTAGCATAATACCTTCTAGGCCAATCCATGGTGTTGAAAATGGCAAGATTTCATTCTTTCTAATGGCTGAGTAATATTCCATTGTATGTATATACCACATCTTTTTTATCCATTCATCTGTGAAGCATTTTGGCCCTGAAATTTTGTTTGTTGGGAATTTTAAAAATTCCTAATTAATTTCATTACTGGTGATTGGTCTGTTCATATTTTCTACTTCTTCTTGATTTAGTCTTGGAAGAGTCTACATTTCTAGGAATTTATCCATTTCTTCTAGATTGTTCATTTTATTGGCATGTAATTGTTTGTGGTAATCTCTAATGGTCCTTTGTATTTCTGTGGTGTTGTAATTTCTCCTTTTTCATTTATAATTTTATTTGAGCCCGTCTCTTTTTTATTCTTGATGAATCTGGGTAAAGGTTTACCAATCTTGTTTATCTTTTCAAGAGAACCACCTCTTAGTTTCATTGATCTGTTCTATTGTTTTTTTAATCTCAATTTCATGTAGTTTTGCTCTGATCTTTATTATTTATTTCCTTCTATTAGCTTTAGATTTTACTTATTCTTTTTTTCTCGTTCCTTTAGGTGTAAGCTTAGATTGTTAATGAGATTTTCCTGGGTAGGATTGTTATCGCTATAAACTTGCCTCTTAGAACTGCTTTTGCTGCATCCCATAGATTTTGGATGATTTTGTTTCCATTTTCATTGGTCTTCAAGTATTTTATTTTCATTTCCTCTTTGATTTCTTCAGTGACCCATTGGTTGTTTAGTGGCATATTGTTTGGCATCCAAATCTCTGTGTTTTTTGCAGCTTTTTCCTTGTGGCTGAAAAAGATGCTTGATATGATTTCAGTCATCCTAAATTCACTGAGACTTGTTTTGTGGCCTAACGTGTGATCTGTCTTGGAGAATATTTTATGTGTGCGTGAAAAGAATGTGTATTATGCTGTATTTGAATGGAATATTCTCTCTATATATCTATGCATTTATCTGGTATATGTATCATCTAGTCTAATGTGTCATTCAAGGCCAGTGTTTCCTTATTGATTTTCTGTCTGGATGATCTGTCATTGATGTAAGTGGGATGTTAAAGTACCCTACTATTATTGTGTTACTGACAATTTCTCCCATTATGCTTGTTAATATTTGCTTTATGTATTTAGTTGCTCTTATGTTGGGTGCATATATATATTTACAACTGTTGTATCTTCTTGTTGAATTTATCCCTTTATCATTCTGTAATGTCCTTCTTTATCTCTTGTTACAGTCTTTGTTTTAAAGTTTAATTTGTCTGAATATTGCCACTCCAGCTTTCTTTTTCATTTTCATTTGCATAGAATAACTTTTTCCACCCCATCACTTTCAGGCTGTGTGTGTCTTTAGATCTGAAGTGAGTCTCTTGTAGGCAGCATATATATGGGTCATATTTTTGTATCTATTCAGCCACTATACATCTTTTGATTAGAACATTTAGTCCATTAACATTTAAAATAATTAATAATAGCTATATGTTTATTGTCATTTTGTTGTTTTCTGGTTGCTTTGTAGTTCTTTTGTGTTCCTCTCTTCTTTGTTTGCTCTTTTCCCTTCTGACTTGATAACTATCTTTGTGCTATGTTTGGGTTCCTTTCTCTTTTGTGTGTGTGTATTTCTTATAGAGTTTTGTTTTGTGGTTACCATGAGGTTTACATATAACAACATATATAAGATTACTTTAAGTTGATGATCTCTTAAGTTTGAATGCATTCTAACAACCTTGCATTTTTATTCCCTCTACCCCCACATTTAATATTTTTGACTTTGCATTTGCCTCTTTTTATTTTGTGTATCTTTTAACTACTTATTATGGCTATAGATGATTTCACTACTTTTGTCTTTTAACCTTCCTACCATCTTTTTAAGTGACTGATCTACTTACTACCTTTATTGTATGTTTGCCTTTATCATTGAGATATTTCCTTTCATAATTTTTATATTTCTAATTGTGGTCTTTTCTGCTTAGCAAAGTCCCTTTAACATTTCTTCTAAAGCCAGTTTAGTGGTGCTGAACTCTTTTAGCTATTACTTGTCTAAAACCTCTCTATATCTCCTTCAAATCTGAAAGATAACCTTACCAGGTAGAATATTCTTGTTTGTAGGTTTTTCCTTTCATCATGTTAAATATATCATGCTGGTCCCTTCTTGCCTGCAACGTGTCTGCTGAAAAGTTAGCTGACAGTGTTACCCCCTTCTATATAACTAGTTGCTTTTCCTTGCTGCTTTCAAGATTCTTTATCTTTACTTTTTGACATTTTAATTATAATGTGTCTTGGTGTGGCTCTCTTTGGATTGATCTTGAGACTCTGTTTCCTATAGCCCTCTGGCTCTCCTGTATGTAAACCAGATGCTCTGGGGGCTTGTCTTCCCAGTACAGGACTCTCAGGCTGGGAAGCCTGGTGTGGGGCTCAGACCCTTTATTCCTAGGGTAGGACCTCTGCAGTTGTAATTATCCTCCTGTTTTTGGGTTGCCCACCTGACGGTGTGGGTCTCGACTATACAACATCTCTGCCCCTCCTACCTGTCTCATTGTTTTCTTCTTTACATCTTTAGTTGTGGAAGATCTTTTCTGCTAGTTTTCAGATCATTCTTATCCATAATTTCTCTGTGAATATTTGTAATTTTGGTGTGCCTATGGGAGGAGGTGAGCTCAGAGTCTTCCTACTCCTCCATCTTGGCCACACCCTCCTGATGGTGATGTTTAAACTTGAAACTTATGCATTTTATTGTATGAGACTCTGGGACTTATTTAAATTTTCTGTTTTTACTGGCTTTCTTTACCATTGCTCTGGCAGGAGAAGGCAGTGGCACTGTTTTATTACTTCTAAGTGGGAGTAAATGTCCAGGTTTCTCACTCAGACTGTTGGCATTCATGGTGGGGTGCCTCCTTACTGCTAAGTGGGTATTGGAGTTCTGGTGCCTCTCGAGGCTTCCACTGATACCTCCCTGGCTGGAATGGGTGGAAGTGCCTTGTTACTGTTCCCCATGTGGCCTCAGCTAACACCATGGGAGGTGGTGGCCTCATAACGACTGGGTAGTGGTAGAAGTCCTGAATCTCCATGAGGCCTCCTCTGATACCACCCCAGGAAGGAGGGTGAGAGGCGCCTTATTACCGCTTGTGGGAGCGGAGGTCCAGGCTTCCCCACATGGTCTCCACTGACACTGAAGGTGGGGTGGTGTGGGGCTTGTTACTGCCTGGTTGGCATGAAAGTCCAGGCTCCCTACTTGGCCTTCTCTGGCACCACCCAGGGGAAGGTAGAGTTGTGGGGGAGGTCAGGTTACCTCATTATAGCCTGGAAAATGTGGAAGTACCCGCTTTCCACTCATTCTTTGCTGGTATGCATGGGAGTAGGGGGGGTCACAGTTTTTTCTTGATGTTTGGAGGAGAGCTGGAGTAGAGCAGGTATCATCTAGACTCCCTCTGATCTTATCTGGTCCTTTGGCTCAAGAGGGCAGGCCTTTATTGAGTCTTTATTTATTTATTTTCCTGCACCTGTTGGCATTTCTAGGTTGCTGGCTTCTTCAGCTCCAAGCCTTGGATATAAGAGGGAAAAAGGAAACTCAGGAAAGGTGACCAAGGTGTCATTTCTTTGCTCCTGCGGTGCCTAGTCAGTGTGCCCCCTTCTTCCCACCTGTTAGGGCCCTCTTGTTTGTGTTACATACAATGCCCAGAGTTTTTGGTTGTAGTTAGTGGGAGGAGTAGAGAAAAGTATGTATCTATTCCATATTCTCTGAAGAGCGGAAGTCCTTCGAGTTACCCCAGTAAAATCCCTTCTTAGCAGATATGACTGTCCTGTTTATCCCTTATGGAATTCCAAGCCTTTTAAATACTGCCTGGAACTACCTGCTAATGTTGAGGGACCATTCAGCAGGTTGTGAGGACTGAAGCCTGGATGGCCTGCTTCTGTTGAAATCCAGCCTATTGTTTGCCTAGATCCTCTTGATCTTGGGGGAAGAATGTTCAAAGTCCAGATTTTTAATGAAATTTGCTGATTTTGAAATTACTGGCAATTAATTTAAATTTATAAATAGCTATGTAGGCCAAAAAGCATGTGTGATGAGTTAATATGGTCTACTGCCAAATGGTTGGCAACTTTTCGCTAAGCATCTTAGATTAGCACATACTGCTCAAACAGTTCATCCTCAGGTTGACTTCTTCTCAGGTTTGAACAGTAGAAGGTGGCTTCCTGGTCACCTGTGCTGTTGGCAGGACTTGCTGAGGAGCTAAATGTGGTCTCTGAAGAGATTGGTCTTGGCTTTTTGGCTGGGGATGTTCCTGGAAGCCTTATTGGAAGGCAGATTGGATGGAACTGAGCTGAGCATTTGACCATGAGCTGTTGTGTTAGGCTCTTGGAAGGAGCTTCGCTGGCATAATGTGGGAACTGTGGGATGATCAGGTGTGAGGGCACAGAGCTGTCAAGTCCTGATATGAATCTGACAGTGCTGAGTGGGCAGAGCAGCAGAAGGCAGGCTTTGATGTGAGTGGGCCGCCTCACTCAACTGCAAATGCTGGCAAGGAGTGAGGCTCAGAGAGAGCGTTGCTTGTCGTGACCTTTTGGGGACTATTTTGAGAGGAGGCTGCAAGGATGGATAGTTTCCAGAGCAGTCTGAGGCAGATAGGACCATTAGACTCTCACTGAGACTTAGCACCTTGTAAGTAAAAGTCATGTATCTTAACATAGATGTTAATAAACTTTATGTAACTCATAAGATTTTTTTTTAAGTTAACCAGCATCTTTGGGTTTTATTTATCCTGGATCCCCACAATTCAAATGGGATGTCTTAGATCAAGTACTTTTTCCAAGAAAAGACAGAGTCGTTGTCTAAACCACGTGGTCAACCTCGTGGTCATCTTCAATGGCTGATTTCACAATATAATGGAATGACTCTCGGGACCAGGAGTAATGTTGAGATGTGAAGCAGTTAGCATATGATGGAGAAATTTCAGAGTGAAATGACCTATAACATTCCATGATTTGGCCATAAATTGCAAAGTCTTAGACCCTTGAAAGCTCAAGGCCAATAATTCACTTTTACATCTCTTAATTTTCAGTGGTGGATTTCTTTCCTGAAGACCGTGGATGGAGACCTAGGTTTATTCTGAAGGAGTAAAAGTGAGAGTAGGAGCAACTGAGAACATAAAGGAATTTCTCTTTAATTGTCCACCCCCCCACCCCACTCCCTGAGTGGGCATTGTAAAATCAAATATATTAAATGTGCCTTTTATTCAGCTCTGTTCTTTGATGTTTTGAAGCTAAACTTCCAGGAATTGCACCTCTGCTGCGGTTGGTGGAAAGAGCTGGGAACTGCAGAGGCTGGAGGCCTGCATTTGAATAGCGGTTGTGCCAAAAAGGGGGACCTAATATCCTCCCCAGCTGGCTGTGAGGACTCAGTGGAAGGGTGTGGGCCAAAGGGCCTTGTAAACAGTGAAGCTCGTTGCCAGGGGAGGTAGCATGGGATACTGGAAAAAGTGGGATTTGAATTTGGGAAAATTAGGTTTCCCCTGTTTGCCAAGAAGTGTGACTGGGAGAGTAACTTAACTCTCCTTGGGGTGGATTTCCTCATCTCTCAATGGGGATAATGAGACCAATATCTGGAATTCTTCATGGAAGTTTCCATTTATCAAGTGTTTCTTGTCTGTATGGATTGTAAGTAGGAACTTACATGTATGTAGTCTTCACAGCATCCTGCTCAAGTAGTTGCCATGTTCACCATCTTAACCAATGAGAAAAGATGAACAGCCCTTGAAAAGTGTGTGGACCTAATTCTTCCCTGCGTCCCAGTGTTTGTTCTGGAGTCTCATTCACAGGTGGTATCTCCTAAAGGAGTGAGGAGACCCAGAGAGGTAAAGGGATGTCCTCAGGTTCACAGAGCTTTCTCATCTTGGAGTGAGGGCTTGAACTCTGCAGTTGTGAAGGCCTCTACATTTGTTGTTCTTTCCTGTGTAATGAACGTGATTTCTCAATAATGAACTAATTAATGCAGAGGCTGGTAAACTAATTCTTCTGTGGGACAGAGAGAAAAGGAATGTACTATTTTTGTTCGCCATGGTAATTGCTTTAAAAAGATAACTAATTAAATTGAAATAGTTAATCATATTTGAATCCATTATTTATATGTATTTTATTTTATGTACTAAGTGTCCAGGAACTGTGTAAGGATCATGTAGGACATGTCCAGTGAGTGTTTGATACAGCAATGTACGTCACCTGCTGCTTCGGCTGTTGGCCCTTCTCTCCCACTTCTCTGCACATGCTTGGGAGTGTGCATTAGATGTGTGTTTTTCTTGCTTTTTTTTCCTCTCCCTATTCCCTGGCTGTTCTTGTCTTTGAGGCTGACACCTATCACCCTGTCGATTATTGTAGACTGGCAGACCTTGCCACCCATCACTCCTGGAATCTACCATCATATCTCGCTTCTCAACTATTTTTGTGACTTCTTATCTCAGTTTTTCCTTTTTCATTCTTCCTCTCTGTCCGTATCACATCCCCCTTCCTCACAGGGATTATGGCTCTTGCCTAACTAAACTCTGTCCCTGGTTGCCACTAGCATACATTTGAACTTGTCATTCCCTTTCCAGGGACTTGCTGTGGCATCTCCACAGGCACAGGGTAGACTCTCAACTCCTTAAGATGGTGTGTGATGGTTTCAGCTCCTTCTAACAACGCTCAACCTCCATTCTCCAGCAGCCTTATTCCATCCTTTGCCTGTTCTGTTACTTCTGCCTGGAAAATTCCTCTCTATCTCCAGAGCCTGGAGAGCTCCAGAGCACCCAGCTTCCTTGTACTCTTCCTCATTCTCCTCCAACGCTGTTGCTTCCCCTCACTGCCCCCTGAGCCCTGGGTGTACATGGATCGATAATGCTACCTTTGTTGTGTTGAAATTATTTTGGTTACTTTTTGGGCCCTCCTGATAGACCTTGCAAGCTGCTTCTCACATGAAAGTCTTTACTTTTTTATTAAACAAGTTTTTTTTTTAAGCTAATTCAGTTTTAATTTATTTTCATCACTTTTTCTTCATGATTCAGATATTTTAAATTGCAATGAAAATTAACTTTCCATAATATGTCAGGGATTGGCACTAAAAAACTTCCAGACTACAAGTGAATTATACAAATAAATTAAAATATCAAATGGAGATCCAGTTATCAAAGTGAAGGCACTCACCATATTAAAAGTTAACAGTTATGTGTTCAGAGAGCGTAAAAAAGTCAACCTGCTAACCAACTGCTGTGATTTAAAGAACTGTTGCAGAGATTCGATGAAAATAGATTAACTTATAATAACTTGAAACAAGTATGAAAAAGAAATTTGTGCTTTTATTCGAATGATGTTAGACTTTAAATATGCCAATTTTGGTAATCAAATTATTCATTTTTTAGTAAGTAATGACACTATAGAACCGCAACAGTGGTCCAGCATCTTGTCTTCACTTTTCCTTTAAAGCGAGAAAAGGAACGCGAGGAATCAGAAAGCACTTGCGGGCATCAGTTAATCCAAGATACTGGCTTCTTGGTTCCCAAAGCACTCGCAAGGAAAACCGTCGCGGGGCACAGAGGGATGGAAGCACTTCTAATAACTGGAATCTCACGAATGTGTGTCTACATCAAGTCTCATAGGCTGTTTTTTTAACTTATCCTTTACTTGGTCCCTTTTTATCCCTCAAATACTAGTTTTTCCTGTGATTTTTTGCCCTCAAAGTACAAAAAGTATGAAATATAAACAAGCTTTTGCATTGTACACTTAGAAGTGTACAATTCAAGCATTATAGATTTATCTACTTACAGATAAATCCCATCAAATTGTGGACAACTCAGTAAGATATATATCAGGGCATAGAAAGAACTAACACCTACTTCTTTTCATTACACATAAGATTCAAATATTTAGTCTAAAGAAAAACTTTTAATCATCTTGGCTCTCCTGTGCATTCTCATGTTGATAAACTTACTAAAATATTCCTCTATAATTAAGTTTGGTCTTATTATTTCAAGTCGGGTTTAAAACCTTAAAACCAGCCATCCAGACAAAAAAGGCAATCAGAAAGATTATTTCTTCCCCACCTCCCTAACCCCAACAGCTATGAAGTCAATTTTACAGCATGACCCCAAACACTGGATAGTGATGACAAATACTAGGTCCAGTTTCTTCATAATCCTTTTTGGGGAGGCATACATGGAAGAACTCAGGCATGGAAGCCAGCCAGCATGGATCCTTCAAACCAAACTGCATATCACTGCATTTTGGATATAATGACTTGTAGACCAGTAGGTTTTGGCTTCAATCTACCACCACTCAATTCCTCACTTAATTTCAGCCTGGCATCTACAGTTCTTTTCAAATCTCTTTGCAAGTGATGTCCTGAATCCTTGAACATGGTTGAACCTCCAGAGAGGACAATATTCTCATAGAGAGAACATCTGACGTCAGTAGGACAACTGTGGAAGGCAGCTATGCTCACCACTATACCACCAATGCCTCATGAACAGAACAACTGTGAATTACTCCGTCTACCACTTCCAAGATAGGTCAAGTAAAGCCTGGCTTAGCAAACTCTGGTTGAAAAAAAAATCAGTTTACAAGAATCTCTTATAATCAACACTAATGGAAAATTTCTTTCTTTGAGAGAGCATTGGTTCCAGTGTACTGTTTAATCTGCTTTGCTCCATCTGTGTCATACTTGTTCAACTCTTACTAAATCTGGGCAAGCATAACTGTTGTGTCCTTTAAAGCTTCCAAGGATTGCTCTGAGGGATTCCCATTTCTCCTTCTCTCAGCAGTTGCTGAATAAAATATGTTATATTTCATCCAGTGTTTGGAATGTGCTTAATACATCTGCCAATCACATACCCTTCGGCCACAGAGATGACATGAGTGACACTGTCTTCGCTGTCTATTACCATGCCAGTCAGGAGACTGTTCTCCCGCTTGTCTTGAGGTCCAGGATGCAGCTAAGGGCAAGAACAGCCTGCACAGAAATGTACAAGCCTGGAACATAATTTCAGCAGTATATTCCCTGTTTTTTGGTATGTTCAGTGGAGGTTTAAGTAAAACAAAAATAATAGTCTTCAGGTTCTGCTCTTAAATATTTAAAGATCACTTGATCCATAAACTTCCCAGTCTTTAGCTATACCGTGACGAGTTGGCCACTTTTTCTCATAGGAAGGTTTTTCTGTTGCTTCATCGCCAATGAAGAAGCCTAGGCCATCAGCACCTTTCATCACAGTCCTGTGAGCTTGCTCACCCACTTCTGCTGACTGCTTAATGACAAAACTCCGTGCCAAAATCCACCACACAGGCCGGCAGCTGTCTCACCATCACCTGCTGCTGCCGCTGCCACTGTCTGCTTGGTGCTAGCTGGGGCCAGGGTTGGGCAGCGGGAGATGGAAGCTATATGACCATCCACAACCGGCTGCCCTCTCTGCTGGGGAGTGATGGGCAGAGCCGGGAAGCAGCAAGTGAGAAATCAGCAGGCTTGGTCAGTGGCTGCCACTTCCACAACCCAGCAGGCAGGCTGTCCTGAAGTCTTTAGAAATGGTTGTTGAGTGACTGAATGACTGTTTATGCTTGCATTCTTTTCTCATGACTTAAAGCTCACAACTTTTGTAGAAATCAGAGGTTTCCAGACCCCCAATAGCTAACTACTGGGGTGTTGCACCAAAATTAAAAATTTCTTTTGTTGTATTAGTTTTATGTTTGACTCTGGCATCTGCTTTATTTTGAGCTTTGGCTTTTGTAAATTAGGAGTCGGAACTTCTTCACATCCGGGAAGTGTTATCTCCATATCCAGGAAAATTTTTTTGCAGTCAACCAACTAATCATTCCAGGAGTATAGTCATCATGCTAATGAGCTTTCTTTTGCAGAGATGTTGGGTACTGTGCAAAGTACTTTTAGAGGCAGCATCTTACTTCATCTTCATGATACCTCTATCAAGAAGATACTAGCTTTATTCCCCCTTTTACTAAGGTGGGAATTAAGGCTTGGCAAGGTTAAATAAAACTTGTTCAAGGTCATACAGCTGGTGAATGGTCTTGTAAGGATGCAAGGACAGGCCTGTGTGATTCCAAGACAAGTACAATACAGTACTTGTCACCATTGCATGAGATAAATCTGTTGCTACTCTCCAGTCTCTTCCTCATGATTTTTCATCTTTGCATAAGTTCAAGGTGTCGCTATCATTCATTTGAGCCATATGTCACCTGTTTCGTCTCTATTAAACAGAAGCTCTAAATCGGGGGTTGGCGAACTGGTCTGCATGTCAAATATAGCCCATCACCAATTTTTTTGTACAACCTATGAGCTAAGAATGATTTTTACACTTTTTTTAATGGCTGAGAAAAACAAAAGAATAATATTTTGTGACACCTAGTAATTACATACAATTAAAATTTCAGTGTCCACAAATAAAATTTTATTGGAACACATATCCAAGCTCTTTTTTGTGCATACCATCTATGGCCACTTCTGCGCTTTAAAATAAATAAAGCAAAGTCGATTAGTGTGACAAGAGCCAGCATGGAGCACAAAGCCTGGAATATTACTATCTGGTCATTTACAGAAAGTGTTTGCCAGCCTCTGCTCTGAGCTGTAAGTGTGGGGAATTTCTCTCTGCTAGTATGCACATTTCTGAAGCCCTGGGCGGAACTCTAGAGTGGTTTTGTCTGCATCTGCAGTTGGGTGGTGTGTTTTTTTGGAGGCTCTCCAATCACTTAACAATTCGGATTCATCCTGGTGACCTGGGAAGAGCCTTGGTCTGGAATATATTCTTCCTTTGTAATTCAGAAGACTCTCATGCCCAAAGGCACTTCTGGTAATGCCACACCGATGGCCACACACCGATGAACTCCTTTATCCAGAGTTTGCAGTGTGGCCTCATTGTAATTCCTCACCAGGGGAACCAAGCTTGCTCCCCCCCACTGATTTCCTCCACTTCCATCATCATTCCCGTCTTGTTTTAATTATTCCAACTTTACTTTGCCTTCTCCTTTGCTTCATTTTGAATGAGTCCCAATTTGTTTTTCTTGCCAGTTCTCTACTTATTTTTCCCAGGGCTTAAGAAATGATTCTTGAGGGTGATGTCATTTTCATGTTTATCTTCCCTCTCTAGCATGACTTTGATTAAATATGTATGTTTTAATTGGTGAACCGTGTTTTAAGGGAGTCGATCATTGCAAGGACCATGGCCAGTTTCAGCCTCAGTTAACCTGAGTTGATTTGTACAATAGCAATGGAATGTTTTGGCTCCTGTTGCAGGAGGAGTGGATCATATATGTTGTACAGGCTTTTCAGAAACTTCATGCAGAAATTATGTGAACCAGATGGTACCCTTTTGAGTTGCCAGACATGCATATTTTAAAGAAATATGGTGTATTTATTCTCCTTGGTAGACTTAGATGAGAGTTCTTTGGGAATGGAAATCAGCTGAAATTGGCCATAATTGAAAAATTCTTGGAAGCTTGTTATCAAAATAAGATGTGTAATATCAGAAGACCAGCATAGATTGTTAAGTAACATATATTTTTGAATTTATTTAATTTACTTCCCCAAGTATGAAAAGCCCTTTAGACTTCAGTAAAAAAAAAAAAAAAAGGTATACTCCATGGTATGTTTTTTCTTTGATAAGGCTATTGATTTGCTCACTGAGATTTCTTGGGGGCATTTGGGGCAGAGAGAATAGGTGGGTATGAAGTGGAGGAGATTGTATGGGCCCAGAGAATGAATGGAGAGTGAGGGCTGAGTCATTTAACCGAAAGCTAATGGGGGTCACGACCTGGGAGAACTTGCAGGTTATGGAAGGGGCAGAGCCTTGGGAGGACGCTGCTGGGTTTCCTCTGAGTAGGCAGGAGATCTCAATCAGTAGTAGTTACATCTAGGCACTGACTGAGCAGGGATTGCAGAGGAGGCTGGGTTTCTCTGCAGATAATATGAAGGTCCTAATGATGGGAACCCGGGAGCCCCAGCCAGGTAGGAAGGAGAGTGGAGCCAACTTGATTCTGCGCCGGCACTTCCTGGGGAAATGTTTCTCAGTGCCTCAGCCTCCTTACCTGTGAAATGGGGGTAATACTTCATAGGGCTGCTGTATATGTGAGACTTGCACAGTATCTGGCCCAGTTCTAAATTGGAGGGTTGTAGTGAGGGTAAGGAATTATGCATCTTAAGTGTTTTGCATATAATATGGTTCAATAAATGGTGATTTAATTATAATAATCTTTTAACAGGGAGTTGTACCACCTGCTGGTGAAGAGTTTGGGTTCAGAGTCAGGGAGACCTGGTTGGACTCCCAGCCCAGCCACTTAGTAGTGAGTGGTGTGACATTAGACGAGCCCCTTCCCTTCTGTAAGCCTCCATCTGCTCTTCTGTATGACGAGGGGAATAATAACTCCAACGTGGTAGGCTCAGAGAACTAAATGACCTAATGCATGTGAAGGGCTTAGCACAGGGCTCGGCACATAATGAACATGCAATAAACACTGTTAGCTTTTTCAGCTGACCTCCTGCTTGGGACAGAAAGTCAAACTCTGCTCTTTAAAGCAAAATGTGGCCAAGCTTCACCCTCACAAGCTCCTTATATGAGAACCCATTTCTGGGTCCCTGGGGAGCAGAAGGCATGCTGGGGTGATGACTTAGGTCTCTCAATTCCCCTCAACCCCTCCATAATGCTATGTGTTTCCATACCGCATACGTTAAGATCTGCATGTAGTAATTTATGACTTAAGGGCTAAGTGCCTATTTTCAGGATCCTTCAAAGATGAGCACATTTGGGATCAGCACTGCGGGAACTCCCCTGTTGTTTCATTTGTAGTGTTGCATTTGGAGGTAATATAGCCTGTTGGTTAGAGTGTTTTGGGGTGTAGGATAGTGTAGCTGGACCATGTATATTGTTTTCTTTGGTTTGGAGGTCCCCATAAGCAGACCTTGAGACAGAAACTTGTGGGGAGGTAGTTTTTTTGGTTGCTGTTGGTTTTGAGGTGATCCCAGGAAAACCAGGGGAGGAGTGGGGAAGAGAGACGGGGAAGAGAAGGAAACCAGTGAAAGGTGTGCTACCAAGTTTGAGGTGTGCCTACCTCTGAGGGCGCCGGGGGCCCAGGATTACTGGGGAACTCTCAGAGACTGTGTGGAAGCCACCTCAGCATTATCCCAACCAGAGGCAGGAAACTGGGGTGTTTATCTACCAACTGCCCGGCCATCATTGGCTGAGGTCTGCTCCTCAGAGTGTTAACTATCTGGTACTTCCAGGTTCCCCATCCTACCGTTTGATGTTGTTCATGTAGCTGGGAAAAAACCCTCCCACCTGGAAGTTGCAGGTATTTGCAGTAAATAGTCTTCTAGAGATGCCTCCTGGGGGACCATGGGCGGGGCACTGGTAGCATCTATATGCTCCCTTCCTCTGATGTGCAGTGTTGCCTCTGCCACCTACCAGCTCTGTGATCTTGGGTACACTACTTATTGTGCCTTGGTTTTCTCATCTGTAAAATAGACATAATAATAGTACCTCCTTCCTAGACTTTTGTGATGAGGATTAATTGAATGGCACTGGGTAGGATGCTTGCCACATAGTAATTGCTAAGTAAATGCTAGCTTTTATTAATATGTGATTATTTATTGAGTTTCTTCAGGTTCATTGTCAGTGTGATTAAATTTACCATTGTGTTGTAAGATGAAAGTCTTTGGAATGAAGATTAACTTTTAGTTGTATCTTTGGGCATCCAAATCATTTCTTTGATTTTTATTTATTTTAAAACTATTACAACAGGAATGAAAAAAATTTAAGATGAAAAAAACCCTTCTAATTCTACCACCTGTATGCCGTTATTTTTATTTTTAATCTTTCTGTTCTTTGGAAGCCTGTCAATATAAATTTATGTATCTACACTGTTATAATAATTAGTGGCAAACTCCACTTTTATCACTGTTGATCTAATACAAAAATAACAACCACATACCAGGCACACTTCACAGGCTTTAGCTCATACAGTTCTCACCACTCTATGAAGAAGAGGCTATTGTTCCTATTTAACAGGTGAGGAAACTGAGGTGCACAGAGATTATGCAACTTTTTTTTCAAAGCATACAGTTGGTACTTTATGGGGTCAGGATGAACCTGGGAGACCACAGAGCTCAGTCCGCCCCTCTGCTCAGGGCCTCTCGTGTTGGGTGACATGGGATCCACCTTGGAAGGACATTCATTGGGATGTCTCTTCTTTCCTGACACCTGTTTATTTGTTCTTTATGGATTAAGGGAACTAATTCCTATCACAGAGAATGGAAATATGCTGAAATTGTCTTTCAGTGGATGACTTTAGAACTAGGGGTGATGTGGCACTAGGAGATTAGGTGGCCATTGGATTTGTATTTTGACAGTAATTTGCCAGTTTTGCTCTACTGAGGTGTGGAGCTGTTCCCCACCACTGCACTTTTGATATAGTTCACTTCAGAAATGGCTTAATTTATTTGTTTTTGACTTGAGTTACGTTACACCAGGCAAACATATTTTTCAAGAACTGAAATTTCAGGCTGGCAAAAGGAAACAATGCAATGCTCTTCTTTAGTCATGTATTTGAAAGCACATGATGCTGTGCTATGATGGCAGAACGTTCTCTAGCACTGTGTGAAGGTTTTTGGAGACTCAGAGATCGATTATTTATTTTTGATGAAAATACCTTCTTTCCCTTGTGCAGAGAAATATGTGGTTCAGGCTGCACTGAGAGAAAGCTACTCTTGCTGTTTCTGTCTTGCAGAGATTATGCTCTTGGATTTGGTATTTTCTACCTGAGGCAGTTCTACTTGAGAGAGAAATACTGTAAAAAGCCACTCGAGGGATATTGATACCTATTGTGGGGAAAGGAGTTAATTTTCTTATTGAAAGAAGACAACATTAAAGAAGGAACAAGTCATTTCCAATTTATTACCCAACAAAAAGATGGTTTTAATTTATCCTCTTACCTAGTGGTGTTTGAAAGTGCCCCTTTGCCATATCCTTGCCAACACTGGGTATTTTTATTCTTTTTAAATTTTGTCATCATGATAAATATAAAAACATGTATTGTTTTGATTTGTGTATATTGATTTCATTTGTGTGCTGACCATTTGCATTTCTTCTTTTGTAAATTTCCTTTTATTTTCCATTTTTTTCTACTTGATTGTGAGTTTCAAATTTATCTTTATATATTAAGTATATTAATCCATCATCCTGTGTCATGTAACAATTTATTTGGGAAATCCTCTATGATTAGACATTTGTGTTGTTTTCCTGTTTGTAATTGTTATTACAAATTGTGTCCAATTTTTTTTTTTGAACATAGAATAGTGTTTCCTTTGACACATTCTGTCTTTTCTATCTTTATGGAGTTCTTGTTGTTATGTATATTGACTACCCCTGCCCTCCCAGGGTGTATTCTCCAAATCTCGTTTCTTTCTACAAAGATAATACTGTCCTGACTTTTTTTCTTTTAAATTCAGTGAGGATTTTCTCCAGCTTGTCCTCTAAGTCTCTGATTTGGTTTCCTTTGATATACAAGCTGGCTTTTCAGTGCTATCATGTGTTTAATTTGACAGTTATGTTTTTTCTAAGGATAGAAATCTTGATCTCAATTTGTCTCTTTCCCAGAGATGCAGCGTCCCACTTAGGAATAGGAATAAGTGAACTGCTTTCACGTTTTCTTCTATTACTTTCTGATTCTTATGGGTGTACTTGCTTTCATTTCTCAAATTGGTTCCGTTAATTTGAACTATCAACTTTCTTCCTATGTCAAGTGATTTTTTTTCTTGCTCTTAAAGAAAGTGGCCTTATTGTGTCTAGTTTCAGCAGGTGAGATGTGCTCTGTCAGCCCAGAAGAGGTAAAAAAGGAGAGGCTTAAATTTACAGTTTCACTTTCTCCAGAGAAGGTTACTGTTACTCCCTGGAAGCAGGGAGGGCCTTGCTCTAGAACCAGTGCTGCCCAACACAACTTTCTGTGATGATGAAAATGTCTTAGGATCTGAGCTGCCTGATATGACAACCACTAATCACACATAGCTATTGAGCATTAGAAATGTGGCTAACATGACTGTGATAGAATTCTAAAGTTTCATTTAATTTTAATTAATTAAAATTAAAATTTAATTGGCCATATGTGGTGAGTGGGTGTGTACTGAATAGCATAGCCACCATGAGGCTATAGACCATGTGTGTTTTGTTTACTGCTGTGTTCCCAGCCCCGGTTTCACATGACAGGCACTTAATATTTGTGGAAGTAATGAATGCAGCTGGGGGAAAACTCTGGCGGGGTTTTCTTTAACTGCTGTGCCAACAGTTCCTTTTCCCTTCGTGTGTCTGCGCAAGGTATGTAAGGAACTCTACCTTCATTAGTAACTACCATGAATGCTCTTTTAGGGGCATCTGTGGGACTTACACCCTATGGCCCTTTATTTATCCCATTGTGTGTGCCATTCTGACCAGTGAGTGAGGGATCATCCATCCTTGCTTCAGGCATTCTTGCCTGCTTTATGTCTTTCAGAAATTTCTCAAAGCTTTTGCCAGGTAGATTGGAGTTGCCTCATTTTCCAAAGTGCATCTAGAGATTCTGAATTTTATAATCCTTGGTCATTCCGGTTATTCATTGAAGAGACTGTCTTTGCTCTGTTGTATTGCCTTTGCTCCTTTGTCAGAGATCAGTAGACCATATTTATGGGGGTCTATTTCTGGGCGCTCTGTTCTGCTCCATTGATCTATTTGTGTGTTCTTTCACCAACACCACACCACTTATTTCACTGTAGCTTTATAGTGAGCCTTAAAGTCGGGCAACATCAGTCGTCCAGCTTTGTTCTTCTTCAGTATCATCTTGGCTGGTCTGGGTCTTTTGCGTCTCCGTATAAAACTTCAGAATCAGTTTGTCAATATCTATGAAATAAGTTGCTAGGATTTTGATTGGTATTTTTTACCTTTTATTATGAAAAAATTTAAACATATAGAAAAGTAAAGAGAAAAATACAATGAATACCCCTGCCCCCATCACCTGCATCTCACAATTGTTAACATTTTGCCACCTTTGCTTTATCTTCTTTTTTTCCTGAAATATTTTAACAGGCATCATTACATTTCATTCCAAAATACTTCAGTGTGCATGTCTGAAAAATATAGGCATTTTCCTGCTTAACTATGCTACCATTATCACACTTAATAATGATTCTTTATATCATTCGATGCCCAGCCTATATTAAGACTTCCCTAATTGTTCCCAAATGTCATTTATACCTGGTTTGTACAAACCAGGACCTGATCAAGGACCACACACTGCCTTTGGCTGTTATACCTCTTAAATCTCTCTTTTTAAAAAGTTGAGGTGAAATTCACATAACATAAAATTAATCATTTCAAAGTGGTCAATTCAGTGGCATTTAGTACATTTACAGTGTTGTACAACTACCACCTCCATCCAATTTCAAAACATTTTCATCACTCCAAAAGTCCAAAAGTCTTAACTCCAGGATCAACTCCAAAGTCAGAAGTCTGAAGTCTCCTCTAAATACCCTCTAAATCAGATATGAGTGAGACTTGAGGTACTGTTTATCCTGAGGCAGAATTCCTCTTCAGCTGTGAGCCTATAAAACCAGATAATTTACGTGCTTCGAAAATACAATGGTGGCACAGGCATAGGATAGACATTCCCATTCCAAGAGGGAAAAATCAGAAGGAAGGGGTGATGGATCCCAAGCTTGTCCAAAGTCTACCAAGGCAGATATCATTAGATCTTAAAGTTCAAGGATAAATCTCTCTGGTTTGATGCTTTGTCTTTGGGACCCACCTGGGTGGTGATCCTGCCTTCAGGGTGGCAGTCCCATCTCTGCACCTCTGCCAGTTGGAGTCTTGCCCCCAAGTCTCTGGGTGGCTGCCATCTGGCCTGTTGAAACTGAGGTGATGCACCCCCTCCCCACCCCAACTACAGACTTTGAAACCAAGGAGGCAGCCCGATCATCTCTGAATCGGCTTTGGGATCATTCTTCCCTTTTCTTGAAGAATAGTACATGTTCGCAGCTAAATAGCTCTATGATCCAGTTCTGTTGGAGCTAACAAATTCCTACATTTTATCCTGTCTTAGTCCCTTTCAGTTCAAACTGGCAGTGTTTCCGCTGGGCTGGCTGAGTAGGTCTGTGATTCACACCTACACTAATCTCCTTGTCAAATGGTCGCTCAGCCATGTCCTTAGTGATCTGTTCAGAACTAGCGTTTTCTTTTTCTTTCTTTCTTCTTCTTCTTCCTTTTTTTTTGCAATATGGATAGGCTGAGAAATTTCCAAGTCTTTAGGTTCCAATTCCTTTTTGCTTAACAATTCCTTCTTCAATTAACTTCACTCTTCTCTCGTTTTACTATAAGTAGTCAGGAAGAACCAAGCCACTTCCCCAATGTTTTGCTGAGAGATCTCCTTGGCTAGATATCCAAGTTCTTAGGCTTACAAGTTCTATCTTCCACAAAATACTAGAACACAGTCCAGCCACATTTATAGCAAGGATCACCTTTCCTCTGTTGTCCAATAACATGTTCCTCATTTTCATCTGACACCTCGTCAGAATGGCCTTTGCTCTCCCTATTTCTACCAACATTCCGGTCATGAGTATTTATGTGTTCTCTGAGAAGATGGAAGCGTTCTCTCCAGGTTTCCTCTTCTTTCTGAACCTCCCCCCAGAATCGCCATGACACCCATATTTCCAGGATTCAGCTCACATCTCTCTGGCCTCTACCCGTTACCCAGTGCCAAAGCTGCTTCCACATTTTTAAGTATTTGTTACAGCAGCAACCCTCTTCTTGGTACCAGCTTGGGTTGCACAGCAAGATACCATAGACTGGATGGCTTAAACAACAGACATTGTTTCCCTCGCAGTTCTGGAGGCTGAGAAGTCCACGGTGCTGGAAGGTTTGGTATCTGGTGACAGCCTCTTCCTGGCTTGTAGACGGTTGTCATCTCGCTGTGTCCTCACGTGGAACAGAAAGAGCTCTAGACTCTTCTTCATCTTAGAAGGATATCGGTCCCATTATGCGGGCTCCACCTTCATGATGTTGCCTAAGTGTAATTACCTCCCAAGGACCCCACCTCCAAACACCATCACATTGGGGTTTGGTGCTTCAACGTATGAATTTTCGGGGTGGTGGGGACACTCAGGACACAGCAATACTGTGTACAGATATTTGAGTACCTTGTCAGTTCTTTCGGGCTATGAGTGGAATATAACTATGAGTGGAATTGCTGGGTCATTTTTAAATCTCTTACAATCTAGAAGAGTTTTCTTCACCTGATTTTTTTTTCTTGTTCTTTTCTCCCCTATGCCATCAATTTGTTGGAATGACCAGTCCCACCTTTGTGCTGTGTCTAATTGGCTCCTCATGCTGGTGTTCTAGCATGTTCCATTCGGCCTCAAATGTCCCATAATTTGGCTACGATGTTTTCATTTCTGTGGTCTCTTCTTTACTCAGTTCATTCTGTTCGATATATTGGCCTCTTCTGTTTTGCATGTGCCCTATTTTGGAGGAATGTGCCCTCATTTCCTATTGTGGACCCAAAGCAGTTTCTACTCTTCCCCGCAGTAAAGCTACGTGCAAGAAGGTCTTTGCTCTTATTCCTCGAGGAACTATTTTTGTTCTCTTATGCTTCAGATTCTGGTCTTAGGCCTCAGACTGTTGTGCTTCTGTTTACTCATCCGTGAATGAGCCCAGTGTTGGCTCATGGCTGTGATATGCTGTTCACTCACAGTGCCCTCCCTGTCCTCGCCGACTGAGGCCAGCGGCTGAACCGGTGTCTCCAGAGGGACAGTTCTGGCCTGTCACACATCTTGGGCAGCTCTTTTTGGCTGACATAGCTTCTTTTTCCCCCACCATCCTTTTTCTGACAAGTGATAAAATGGACGTCGGCCCTGCAGGACCTGAGGCCACCTCTGATCAATCTTTCATCCCATGAAAATGTGTGTCTGCCTGCGGGCACTATTCCCGGGTCACCCAGGAAGGCAGTTAGTCTGGTCATCTCTGCGCGGTGTGGGGTTGCTCCCTAGGAGCTGTCAATTCAGGATGGATGAGGAACAAAAGTTACTGATGAGACATAGAGACCCGACTTCTTCAGAAAGTGGTTCCCAGAAGTGTCAGGGAGTTATGTGGTTGGATTGAATTCCTTGAGTTTTGTGTAGGAGCAGCCTACACAATAGGAGTTCGAGTATTGATGGGGTCACTGCTAGCCCACATGGTGCTCTTCATGAATTAGAAAAAGGCTTGAGACCCTTGACTTCCGTGAGCAGAACATTGTGGTGCTATAGATACTGAATTTGTTAGAGGTCATTGGACTGATACTGCTAGAAAATTGTATGGTAAGTACACAGACCTTTAGCGTCTGTGATGGAAAGGGCCTGCTCCCTTGGATGTGGCACAGTTGTCACGGAACCACGTGCTCAGCTGCACACTGCAGCCACCTCGGGTTTTGTGCTGATGTTCACTGGTCAGTGATTATACACTTGAATTCCTTCCTGTCAGTGGAAGAGCCTTCTGATTCTGGTATATGGAAAATGACTCTTGTTCAGATCTCTTGCTTTTATTAGTTTTCATGGGAACTTGAGTGATCATCTAGGCACTG
This sequence comes from Camelus ferus, assembly GCF_009834535.1. Taxonomy (NCBI): domain Eukaryota; kingdom Metazoa; phylum Chordata; class Mammalia; order Artiodactyla; family Camelidae; genus Camelus; species Camelus ferus. The sequence continues at coordinate 9,628,382 of NC_045722.1, read as the reverse complement.
TTAGTTACCTGCCTCCCCTGACCCAGAACACTGATGTTGACTTTTTAAGCTGTGTACCAGGGTTGAATGGGGGGCCCTGAAAGTCCAGCATGGCTTGTGCTAGCGAATGGGGTGCCTTGTAAGTAGTGGGTCTGCTTTGTGGCTTATGAGATGCTCTGTTTCTCTTGATGGCATTCTCCAGGCAGATGTTACATCTTGTATGACTCCCAGGAAATGAGGTTGGCTCCTGAGTGTGACTCGAGGAATTAGACTCTTTAGTCCACTTTCCCTAATTATGATGATAAATACCTACATGAGAAGAAAATTCAAGCAGTACAACAAAGCTAAAGGAAAAAGGCTAAAACTTTTTACTTAAATTCCATTACCCACGGTTAGCTACCATTACCTCCATATCTCCATCCCTGCCCCATTCCCTTTTCCCACATTCATCTAATTTGCTTTTCCAGGATGTTTATTGCTTCCTCTGATGGGGGGTGAAGCCTCCCCCTAGTTCCCCTGTAGTAGCTGTTCTATTACCCAGTCCTTTGCCAGGGTGTGATAGCACAGGGGCAACTTTATGCTTTTGCAAACTGCATTATTCTTCCATAACTGCAAACACAAGGTTCCTGTCCTGTTGAATGGTCCAGTAACCCTGGAGCACAGCAGATTTAGATTTCAGTCTATCAGTGCTGTGTGATCTTGGGAAAGTCACTTAACTCCCCTGGCCTCCACTGCTATTTAAAGAGAGGCTGAACCAAAATGCAGGGGAATTAGGCCTATCTGAGGGAGAACAGCCTGTGGGACAGGTGTGTACCTGTTGTCAGTGGGGTCTAGTGGGAATTCTCTAGAGATAAAGGAGATGGCCAGCTAGCTAGGCACGTAAAAGGGAACTGAACCTGTCTCCGGGGCCTGGGCATTTTTTGCCAGGCTTGGGGAATGGAATCACCAGGGACAGAATTGTTTGGCCCACAGAGGTCACAGAGGTCTGCTAAGAGATTGGGAAGAGATTGATGACCTTGAGTGAGAGCTAACTTCAGGGAGAAGGACGAGGTTGGGACCCTCAAGACATCTCCATGCTTGGATATATATATAAAAATATAATATGTATTTTATATATTACATATATAAAAAATTTAATGTTTTATTTATTTATTTTTGTTGGGGGGAGGTAATTAAGTTTATTTATTTATTTAATGGAGGTACAGGGGACTGAAGCAGGACCTCCTGTATGCTAGGTGTGCACTCTACCTCCCCTCTCACCATTGGATATTTGACCTCCCTTTCTCTGTGGCTCTAGGCTGCCTCTCTCCCTCAGTGGTATTGTGTTAAAATTGCCCCATTAATGGATGCTTTGTGATGGTTTGTTGTTATTTTTTGAGGACCTTGATTAGCAGAGGCTTTGCTCTACACACTGCACTGTCCCAGGTGACTCTCAGATGCTGGTCACTGGTCAATAAAGGCTGGAAGGACTCTGGGAGTCAGTAGGATGGCTCAGCCTCCACGTGGAGAGGAAGCCACTCGGGAGGTCTCCCAAGGATAAAAGTTTGTGGGCTGTTTCTGATAAATGCAATGAGTAGAAAATGTTATTTGTAGCTTTTGAAATATCCACCGTAGGTACAGTGAGTAAGGAAGGGAAGGGAGCTCTGATACCTGGTTCTTCATTCCTGGTTTCTGACACAGCTCCCAAAACCCTTGGAATCTCCTGAGTGATTAGAGTGTCTTTTGTATGCTAATGAGACAGCTGGTGGCTGAGGGCCCCTAGATAGCTTTAGGATGGGGGCGGGTCTCCAAAAAGATCAAGGCATGATTAGAGAGGTAGAATTTTTAGCCATGTCTCCTGACTTCCAGGGAGGGGAGAGGGTCTGGGGATTGAGTTAATCACTAATGGACAATGATTTAATCCATAATGCCTACTTAATGACACCTCAGTAAAAACTCTTAAATGAAGAGGTTTAGAACTTCCCAGTTGGGGAACACATGGAAATGCAGGGAGGGTGGTGTGCCCAGAGAGGGCATGGAAGCTCTGTGCCCCTCTTTAGTTCTTTGCTCTATGCCCCTCTTTAGTTCTTTGCTCTATGCATCTCTTCCATTTGGCTGTTCCTGTGTTGAATCTTTATAATTAAACTGGTAATGATAAAGTGCTCTCCTAAGTTCTATAAGCTATTCTAGCCAATTGTCAAACCCAAGGAGGAGGTTGTAGAAATCCCTGGCTCTGTAGCAAGTCGAACAGTGTGGGTAACCTGGGGACCCGATGCTTGTGCCTGGTGTGTGAAGTGAAGGCAGTGTTGTGGGACAGAGCCTTTAACCCTATGGAGTCTGATGCCAACGCCAGGTAATTAGTGTCAGAATTGAATTGTAGGGCACTCAGCTGGTGTTGGAGAATTGGAGAACTGGTTGTTGGGTGGGGGAAACGCTCCACGCATTTGGAGTGTTTTGAGTAAAAACAGATCACTATCTCTGATGCCTTTAAGAAGATGAATAGGCTGGAATATTGTTAGTCTGGGATGATGTTGAAGGAATTGGCATCAGAGAGGAGATCAAGAGAGACTCCTTCCCACCAGAGGCTGGCACCATCCCTGAGCTCACAGTCAGTGTTTCTCGAACGAGTGAGTTGACAACATGGACCCCAGTCTGGAAAAAGTTTGTTGGAGGCAAGTGGAGATGACCTTGTATACTTAAACAAAGTACAGTGAGGTTCTTTACCAAACAAGCCTAAGATTTTCAACTTGCCAATGTTGTATGAAACGTTGCTTTGGACTAGATCATTCTCTGCATTGAATTTTAGCATTTCTTCAAGAGCCTTAGCCTTTTTCTTTAGCATGCGTGCTGTATGTCCAATACAACACAGTAAGGCAGACTTTTCTTGTAAAATGGTGTAGATGAGAGGATCTGAACATCTCTCTGCTTTGGAATTTGTTGAAGCTTAAAGTGTAAGCAGAGTCACACATTCAAAATTCAGAGTCAGAGGGATCCATGCAGTGCTTGCACGGTGCTGGTATGGAGGCTGGTTTCAAAAGGAGCTTGGTATTTGTAAAGGTGCTCTAAGGAGTGGGAGAATAAATGACATCTTCAGATGCGCGTTCCAAGTCACAAGCAAACCCAGCTTGAAAATTTCCAGCAAGGCCTTTGGAAGACACAGAGCCTGACTTGTCTTCTTCATATTTGCTCAGCTCCCCCAGCATTTGGAAGAAGTTAGCCTGCTTGGGAACATACTGAATTAAGGAACATAGCCAACCAACAAAAGGGGAGAAAAATCTTATTTCAGACTAGACAAACCTTAGGCCCTTACTTCCTGATGTAATGCAGTTGGAAGGTTAATGATTTCTGTTGATGGTGTGAATTGGCCCTTTTCTCCTGTGTGCTTTTTAATGCATGGCTTCTCCTTCAGAGATCAAGGGCCTCTAGGAGCGGCTGAGAGGCTGGAGAGCATCACAGCTCTGCTCTTACCTGTTTCTATAATAGGTTTTATTTATATAAATAATTCTCCTGTTTAAAAATATGTAAATTTCCTGACTGGTTATTACTGAAATTTGAAAATCTACTTTTGTGTATACTTACTTGTAACTAATGACATTTACGAATATCCTTCACTGGTTTTCATTTCTTTTTATTGATTCATCTTGCATCTTCAAAGTATTCAGTTATTCATTTGAAACATATTTATTGAGTACATGCTATGTACCAGACACTTTTCTAGGTGATTGGAGTGTAAATGTGTTTAAAACTGATGAGTATATATATATATGGTAAGTTTAAAAGTGATAAGGACTATGGGAAAAAAGTGTAGAACAAAGGAAGGATGGATTGGAGCAGTAGAGGTGGGGTATGGGACAGTTGCAGTTTTAAATAGGATGGTCAGTGTAGGTCTTATTGAGAATGTGACATTTGAGCAAAGGCTTGGAGGCGAGGAAGTTGGCTGCGCAGATATCTGCTGGAAATGTGTGCTAGGCAGGGGGAAGAGCTGTGCAAAGGCCTTAAGGCAGGAGCCTGCTTGAAGTGTTTGAGGACCCAGGAGGGGAGTGGAAGGAGCAGAATGAGCGAGGAGGTGTAGGATGGTCAGGAAGGATGCGAGGCCACTTCTCTAGGGCCTTGCTGGAAAGACTCTGACTTTTACGCTAAGTGGAAAGAGGAGCCACTGCAGGGTTCTGGAATATTGGACTTAAATTTTAAAAAGATCATTCTGTGTTGCTCTTTTTGAGAATGGACTTTGGAGGGGCAAAGGTATGATCAAGCAAGAGGTAGGCTATTACAAAGGCACCTTCCCCAGGATCTTATAGGGGATTAAGCACTTGGCGAGCCTTTATGGAATGAATGTTTTTTAATACACATTGAGCATTTTAGTATGCTTAAAAAAAACCCCCACACATTTAAGAAATACACATTTTTCTTAGGAAAGGTGGGGACTGAAGTAGGAGGGCTGTGGAATTATCTATGGAACAGGATATTTTGCTCAAGAAGAGACAGGAAAATGAAGGTTGACTTGCTTTGGAGGTGAGGAATGGGGAGGCATGCCCTTCATGTACTAAGACCAGAGTCCAGGCCTCTTGTTACCAGGTGAATCCCAAGATTGGGGTAAATCTTGCTACTGGGGTAAACTCTCTCTGATGAACACTGTAGAGGGCAAGGGGGTGGCAAGGACGATTATGGTATTCATGTTTTACTTCCAGATGGTCACTATGGATTCTAGCTTTAAATTAGTTTGTATTTTCTGATCTCTCACCTCTTACTAGCTATTCAGCTAGGAGATCAGACCTTCTCAGTCATTGGTTGCTCAGTAGTGGGAGTAATGAAGAATTTTGTTTTTAAGTTAAGATTTCATATTTCAAATCCAATTTTTTTGGTGTAATAAATGTTGATTCCTGTTAAACTTGACAGGTTGGTCAGTGTTGATTCTTGTTCAATTTAAGAACTCTGTTTACACTTATAAGAAGATGACTTAAACTTTTAGAGAAGAAAGAGAGCAAAGTTCTTTAAAGAATATGCTATTTTTTATAATGCCTCCCTAATCATCCTGAAATATGAATAATTCAGGGATTTAACCTTAGAACAAATAGCAACTATCCTTTACTGTCTTTTAAATATATATATATATATATATATATATATATATTTTAATTGAAGTATAGTTGATTTACGTATTATCTTGGAGGAGTTTGTGATCACTTAGGGGAGATTCCTCTCCCAGCCCCCCACCTCTCACCCCCAACTTCACAAAATGTATTTAAAATTACACCCTAGGAAAGAATTCAAGCAGAAATAGTGCTCAGAAATACTTGGTATGAAGTTTCATGTTTCTTTTATGTGGTCCTTTCACTTTGGGCCCACACACTTTCCCCATCCTTATGGAGCATGCTCAATGCTAAGGAGTGAATGCATTAATGTATGGGTTTGCCCATCAAAGCCTTGTGTTGAAGGAAAAACAGAAGAGAGTGTCATGGAAGGCTCAGGGATTTTTTTTTTTTCTTATTTGGTAATACAAAGTGCTTTTTGTTATTAATGCATGTGCAATTAGACAACTCCATCCAGAATCCACAGCAGTTCTGTAATATGGCTCTGCCTGGTGCAAAATACCTCATTTTGTATAGAAATGCAGAATTGCTTCATGTAGACAGAATAGAAAGAATCTTTGCTTTATTCACATATGAATAAAACGTCTTTGTCCATGGAAAAGAAAAGTGCCTCTTATTGTTTAGAAGCTGTGTGAATTTTAAATTAAGCTGGTGGCCCACTATATTATATCTTTCAGGGGAAAAAAAGTTAGCTTTGCTTATACACGTTTGGGCCTGATGCCTCATCTGGTGGCATAAATGATTTTTGCTTCGCAGGTTGGTTTTTATCTAAAAGACATCGTGTTTGCCTCAGCCATCAGTGAATTGCTTAACAAATTTTTATAATTTTAACTTAAAAATTGCGGGGGGGGGGTTGTATTATTTATATTCTTTTGTACCATGAAGGATTTGAAGCTGTTTACCAGAAATTTAAAGAATGATGAATCATGATCAGGGAAAATATAAATACATTGTGGTAAAGTCAAGGCTTGTGGAGATCTGTGGGAGTTTATTTACATGTAAATACACTTGTAAGAAGGTCCATGGGGTTGTTATTGTCGATCTTCAAATTTGATGCTGAGCTTCCTGGCAGGCAAAGTGAAAAGAAGGAAGAGATCAGTTAATCTCTTCTCTGGATCTGGGAAGGAGTACTTAGAGCATGTCCACCACAAAGCAGGAGTATGGCATTTAGGCTTTCCCAAAAGAAAACTGACCAATCAGAAGAGTGGACTGAATAAAGGGATGCTGGTGGGCGCTGGCTCCCCTGTGTCTGTGCCTTAAGCCTTACTCTTCATAGAAGGCAGCTCCTCTGCAGTGACACCTGTAGGACCACACGTAGAGACAGGGCTGGAGGAATGCCTGGTGTCCAGTCACACCACCTCTTCAACTCCGCATGTGAATGCCTGGCTGCCTTTGAGGTGTCCTCTGGTCCTTAGCAAAATGAGAAAAATGTAAGGACAAATAAGGGAAAATAGTGAGTTTCTATCAAAACTGAATTTACCCAATTTCAAAAATTATCTTCTTCCTATAATTTTAGTATTGAAAGGTCCTTAATAAAATGAAACAGCAGTTAAAAAAAGTTCTTTCCTAAGAAAATGAAAACTTGAAAACACTTTGTTATATGGCATTATTATTATTATGGTAATATTATTGTTATATTTTATATCTGTTATTTTATTTTAAATATTTTATAATGTAATTACAATTAGATAACTAATTTATAATAATAAGTATAATATTTTATGTTATTATTATTATTACTTCTACTGCCATTATTGATATTTACTGCCTGTAAAATCCTAAAGTCTGGGGACTCCTATCTCTTGGACTGTGAACATCCCTATGAGCTGCTTGGTCTCTAGGGTGCCAGTGAAATGTCCCAGTTTGCTCTCCCAGTGTTCTGTGCATGTCCTCTTCCCCCTGCCCAACTCACCTTGGCTCCTGAGGAGCCACGCATTTGACCGTTACCATCTCTCCTGGGATTTCCTCTTAGCACCCCAACCCAGACAGGACACCTGCAAATTAACAGGAGTCCAGGGTCAGAGGGGAGTTTGTCACTTGGGGCAATGCTGAACCTAAAGGGAGCCGGGCTGTTGAATGGACAGTCATTCGTCACGTGGTTCTGCGTGGTGGCAGTAAGTGTCCTCCCTGAGGTGGGGGTCTCCCAGGGAAAACTGGGTCCCATGAAGAGACCTGGGATGGCCCTGACAGGTCCTCTCAAGGGGACAGATGCCACCTGTTACTTCAGCAAACTTGGCCTGTCCCTGCTTCCATCCATTGGTGGGGATTAAAACAAACACTTCAGGAACTCCCATCGCCAGTATCTTGATGGGACTGTGGGGAGGAAGCCTTTCTGAAACCCAGGCGCAGTGACATTAGCTACATAATATTGTAAGAGAGAGAGATAACTAGTTCAGTTGGCAAAAACAAACAAACAAAAAACAAACAAAACAAACAAACAAAAAACAAACCCAAAACAAAAAACAAAACCCTTGAGTAAAATGTGTTTAATACTCTTCATTTTCTTAACAACTCTACATATATTTAATATTAATCTAATCCTTGGCTTCTCTGAGGTCCAAATAGTTTTCATTTCAAAGCTCCTCCCAGGGTCAGAAGTACCAAGCGGTACTTAGTTCAAAGAATTTGCTTTTGAGCAGTGGCCAGGGCTTGAAAGCAAATGCTCTCCTGGTTACTGGTGTCTGAAAAGCTGCTCCTGGTTCTGATGGGTTCGCGTTAGGCTCTCCTGCAGCTTAGACTTAGAAAGCCCCTCTAAATTCCCTCTCTGTGAGGGAAGGCAAGCAAAAGGCGCCCAACAGTGTAGTCTGACACCAGCACCATCTCCCTGACCTTCAGGCCTTCTCTCTTCTCCCCCTCCCCTTGCCTCCTTCCCTCCCTCCCTGCTCCATCCCCCTTCTCTTTCTCCTTCCCTTTGTCCCCTTGCTTGTCGCCCCCAGCCTCTCTCCCTCTCTCTCTCCCTCTCTCTTGCTATCTCTCTCTCTCTCTCTCTCTCTCTCTCTCTCTCTCTCTCTCTCTCTCTCTCTCTCTCTCTCTCTCTCTCTCTCTCTCTCTCTCTCTCTCTCGTGCGCGCGCGCGCGCACACACACACACACACACACACACACACACACAGTCACAATGTAATCAGCACTGTGTTTCCCCACCTTTGCCTGGCTGTCACCTCACTCTGTCTCTCTCCCCACCAGCTCCCTCCAGATAAGGTGTTATTCTGCCGAAGAACACTTAGAGAATCCTCGTTAACTAGATCAAGGAGCAGCTGGCAACATTTTCCCTGCCTCTCACATTTAACAAAGGTTTTCTCTCCTTTCCTTCTTAACTTCAGAGCAGTTTGAAAACATTCCTTTAAAAGCATGTCTCCATAGCATCGGTCCTCATGACAAATCCAGATTCTCCTTTTCAGACAGATTTCAGCCACTGCGTGATGACAGTCAGAGTCTGACTTGCACAACAGTTGTACTTTCCCTGTTGTGAATCTGTGCTTCTCTGCTGGGTGTGTTTGTGATGTCTTCCCAGTTCTGCTTTCCACCCTGGTCCATTGATCCCAGCTTAGCGCTCAGAGGGTCTTTGAGAAGCTGTGTAATTGAGATAGAACTAGGTCAAGGTTTTGAACATTAAATGTGTGGGATGTTTGTTACTTGGTAAAGAAAAGGAATTTGTTTTCTGAAAGATCAATCATGACTAGGGAATAAAGACTAGGGAATAATATGACATGGTGTCAGAGCTTTCATGATCTTATTCAACCTCCCCTTTGAGCCCCACATCTACCTAAACTGTTGAGCCACGCTGGATGAGTCACCTTTGTCCTTCGACAGGCTCATATCTGCTTTTTGGTACCTTAGCTCATGCTTTCTTTCATCTGGGAACACCCTTTCCCCTCCTCTTAGCGCCTCCAAATGCTATGAATTCTCCAAGGCAGAATTCCCACCCTACTTCCTTTCTTAAGTCTTTCCTACCTGGCCAGAGCGCAGCCCTCACACTCTGCTGTAGGCTTACTTTTCGCTGCTCTGCTCTTTGCGGTTTACACGTCTGTCACAATGGGCTAAATCGTTGGCCGTCAGTGATTGATTCTAACTCCAGCCCCCCTCCCCTCCCTTGGAGATCGAAGGGTTTGGATGGAGAATTCCAGCCTTCTACTCACTTGGTCTTTCTGGTGACCAGCCCCATCCCGAGTTGTCTAGGGGCCCCACCTTAAGTCATCATCAGCATAGACTCAGAGGTACTCAAAAGGGACTCGTAAAGAATGACAAAGGACAGTCCCATCACTCAGGAAATTCCAGAGGTTTTAGGAAACCAGGGACAAAAGCCTTATATATTTCTTATTATACCACAGTAATTTAGAATCCATTCACATGGAAACAGATTGCTTTTAGGTCAGGAGTTTGTGTGCCTCTTTTGAACCCTTGAAATGTAAGCAGAGGAGAAGTGGGTTCCTCCTAGTCACAGCTGTCACGGGTCAGACTTCTGCTACTTGAGTGTGTGCCAATGCCTGGAGCCTGTGAATGTTACTTTACCTGGCAAAGGGACTTTGCAGTCGTGATTAAGTTAAGAATCTTGAGATAAGGGCATTACCTTGGGTTACCTGGTTGGGTCTGATGTAGTCACAGGGGTCCTTAGTAAGACAGAGGCAGGACGGAAGAGAAGGCAAAGTGAAGATGGAAATAAGAGATTGGAGTGAAGTGAGGAAGGGGTTAGGGGCCAAGGGATGCAAGTGAAGGTGACCTTCAGAAGGTAGAAAAGGCAACGACATGGATTCTCCCCTAGAACCTCCAAAAGGAACCAGCCCTGCCAGCACCTTATGTTAGCCCTGATTTTTGATTTCTGACCTCTAGAACTGTACAGAAATAAATCTGTTTTGTTTTAAGCCCCTAAATTCTTGGTAATTTTTTATAGCAGCAATAGGCTTCCTGCACTTGAGTTCATCATTTAGCAGCAGCGATGCCCAAGTATGAGCTGTGGATAATTGTTTTTAGCATTTCAAAGAATTGTCACCTGGCCCAAATAAACTGTTTTCACACTTTGCTTAATTGCTTGTGCTATATTTTAGTCCCTAGCTTTGATCACCTGTATGACAAATGGAATCAGAATGAATTCCAAAGCTAACAGGCAGAGGGCCTGACATAACTTCACAGAGATGACACGGGTGGTTTGGGAAGTGTTTTGCTTGAAAGCACCTGGCTGTAGGTAGCAAGCTGTGGGTTTGTCTTGGGGTGAGGGTGGGGTAGGGTAGGGTGCAGGTAGGAGGGTGAGATGGAGGAATGAGAGTTAATTCCTAGGCAGGGTTTCTCAAACCTGTGTGAACTAATGTCCCCCCTTTTATAAAAAGCTTCTTGTGTTGAGTTAAATTTAGCTTTGTTATATTGTTACTTAAATATGAATGAACATAAAACTAAACGTTAACTTACGCTTATAGCTTTAAGACAAGTATAAACTCCAAACTTATTTCAAACAAAACTACTAACCCAATAAAATTCAAATGAACACCACTGAGTTAATGTCATGGATAATGTTCTTTTGCTTGATCTAATTTGGCGTTCTCATCATGATTTCACACAGACTTGTAAAGTTCTAGTGTGTTATCTCTGTTTCAACTGAACTATGTTTAATTCACTATATGATATTGTTATGTTCAAAGAAGCAGACACATCACAGTAATTACTTGATTTATCAGGAACAGTTTTCAGACTCAAATGCCAATATTCAGTTGAGTTCATTTACGTAAAGATCAAATGCTGACCAGGGTAAACTGTAGTGTTTAATAGTGTACACGTAGGGGTGAAAAGTCAGGATTGTGACAACTTGTGAGGTGAGGGACGAGGTTGTGTTGGAAAGGGGTATGTGGGGACTTCTGGTTTGCTGGCAGTGTTCAGTTTCATGACCTGGATATTGTTTCTTCAGTCTTTGTGTGTGTGTGTGTGTGTGTGTGTGTGTGTGTGTGTGTGTGTGTACTAATTTTTAAAGGTATAAAACATAAGTGTGCAGATTGTTGGTTTATCTATAAACTGAACACTAGAACAATCCCATCAAGGACAAGAAATAGAACATTGCTAGCGCCCAGACCCCCCCTTTCCCCATGTGGCCTTTAAGACAGATATACTCCTCTCTCCCTAGCAATTACTATTCTCTTATATAGCAGTCACTTACTGCTTTTATTTACAATTGTATAACCTAAATATCCCTAAATACAATGAATTACTTTCACCTATTTTTTTTTAACTTATAAAAACAAAGCCACGTTCTGTATTTTCTTTTGTGTTTGACTTCTTTTCACTCACCATTTATTTTTTCAGAGCCATCCATGCTGTTCTGTCACTGTAGCTCATTTTTATCACGATATAGAATACCTAATTTATTCGTTCTCCTGTTGGTGGACTTCTGGGTTGTTTTCCGTTTTGGGCTGTTACAGATAATCCTGCTGTGAATTGCTTGCTGGATTGTATGATATACATTACTAAATAATGCCAAACTTTGTTCTGAAATGATTTTCCATGGTGGTTTTCATTTTAGTTTGTATTTCTCTGATTTTGAATGAGGTTGAATGCTTTTTCATATGTGTACTGGCCATTTGTATTTCCTTTTTTGTGAAGGGTCTACTCAACTATTTTGCACATCTTCCTATTGGATTTTCTGTCTTTTTCATATTGATTTATAAGGTATATCTTCATTCTGGATATAAGCTTTTGTCAGTCGTAGCTCAGTGTTATTAATTATTGTGATCATCTTCTCCACTGCCCTAATAGTGTCTGTTGATGAATGGAACTGCTTAATTTTAATGTAGTCAAATTGATCTATTTTTCCCTCTGCGGTAAGTGCTTTTATGTATTCTTTTTAAGACATCTTTCCCAATTCCAGTTTACAAAGCTATTCTTTATTTCATCTTTTAAAGCTCGATGGTTTCTGTTTTCACACTTAGTCATGTATGCTAAGAACAGTAGAGGGTCTGAAATTTTACCCTGCTTGTAAGCTAACAAGTTACCCTGCTCAGTTCCATGAGTGCTGCAAAAGACACAAGGCTTTGGGGTCAGAGACAAATGACTTTATTCCTCACAAAAATAGCAGCAGCCAGAGTAGCAGGATTTTCTTGTGCCAGTTCCTGAGTGCAGAGTCCCACAGGACAAATGTGAAGAGGCCCAGGTGACTCCTGTATGTGAAGGAGGTTGTCTTATAGGAGAGGAACCCCAAGCCAAGGCAAGCTAAGTAAGCCTGCCTGGCTTTTGCTTCAAAGGGAGACCTCCTCTTTATTTTCCTGTCCTTTTCCCTACAGAGAGACATCATATCTTCTAAGACAGGTTGCTCTACAGACATCTTTGAAAAGATAGTCTGGAACAAAGGGAGCAAAGCCTCTACTGACAAGACTTGTAGAAACATGAGAGACCTAGGGAGAATTATCTCCCAAAAGTGCCATCCACCTGTTACTGATGTGTCTGTGGTGGGAAGTAAGTTCTGTTATTTTCCATGTTGATTTTTAGTTTCATGTAATTATCCCAGCATCACGTACTGGTAAAGTGGGAGACTGCTCTATTCTAGGGGAACAGGTGCTGCTGAGTTAGACTGGGGTTCCTGCAACTGGAGGCAGAAAGGACAGAGCTCCATAGGACGTGTGTTCTTGGGGAAGGGGCCAAAGGAGGGAGAGGGGTCTGGGGTGGTCTTCTTCATCAGATCTTAAAATATGTTTGTGTCCATAGAGAGACAAACAGGACATTTGAAATAGGCCTGTATTTCTCTTAACCTGTTAAATATTCAGTATAAAGTTGAATTTAGAATCTGAAAGTTGAGTTATATGGATCATGGACCTAGAATTATCTGCACGGCCAGCTGGCCTCTTTCTGAGCTTTCGGGTTCCTCTTACTGATATGTGTCCTTCCATTTCCACTCTGAAAAGCAGTCTCCTTGGCAGAATAAATGGTAACCAAATGTACAGACTTCTGGGTGGAAAGTGCTATTTTGTGAGCAAAGTACAAAATCTGTAACAAAAGAAAACAAACTACAGAGCAAAAGAAATTTTGTATCATAATTCAGGGTCCATTTAAGATACAGAAACCATGCTAAGCGTTTCAAATAAGAGGAATTTCTGACTATACAGGGGTTTGAAGCCTGAAAGAACAAAAGTGGATGCTGAAGTAATTCAGAGATCGGTAACTTCAGGAAGCAGCTGCTACCTCAAGGTGCTGGGGGGCAAAGGGAAGAACTGTGATCTCAGAACCTACGAGGTCAGAGGAGGGACTGCCGTGGGTGGGCTCTGCCCTGAGAGGGTGGCGAGAGCTGGGTCTTGAATCCCCGAGATGACACCCCAGTGCTGGTGCCAGAAGTGCAAAGATTGGGTGCTGGGGCTTTTACGATGCTAAATGGATGCTGACAGAGGCGGAAGCAGGAACAGAGCCCTTCCCTACTCCTCCCACTTTCCACTGTCAGAACCTAACTAGAAGCCAGCGACATGGAAGCCTGAGAAATGTAGATTGCAGAGCAATAGCCCCAGTGTCACCAAGTAGACGCAGAGGGGTGGGGTTGGGGCTGAGAGACGATAGACAACCAGCACAGATTCTGAGCAGCAGATTGTTCAGATTAGAACATCCTACAACAGTACAAAAATTGTAATGCTCATTTTATTGCCGATTCTGGGTCAGTGTGGAGTGATGGTCAGCTCCCTGGTTTCTCTCTGTGACGTCCCAGCCCCTCGGCAGGGGCTGTGTCCAAGCTGAGGCTAGTGGAGGCCAGTGGTGCTGACCCTGGAAGGAGGCTCTGGGGCAGTGTTTGCTGTTTGTTATCTCCCTGATTACTTTCCAAAGTCAAGCTGAATTAGTTTGGGATGTACATGCGCTTTTGAGGTCAAAGCCAGAAGCCATATCATCTGAGGTCTCGTTGTAGCCTCTCCTCTCATCACCTGGGAAGCTGGGGCTGTCTGGGCAGGTGGGCAAGGAAGGAACAGGTGCAGAGGGAAAGAGGGAAATGATGCACTCAGTATGGAGCGTTTGAGTGGGGATATTCAGGAGGCAGCTGGATATGTGGATCTGGAACTCAGGAGAGTGAATTGGGGCTAAAGATAATAATTTGGGTGCCTGATGTAAGGGACGCTTTTGAGACTATATTTAATTTCCCAGGAGAGAATGGAGGAGTGAGAAGAGATGAGGGAAAAGTTGAAATCAGTCCTTGGAGAGGGCCCCTCAACATTTTCAAAGTGAGAGGAGTCTGCAAGGGCAGGAGAGACCATCCTAATAGAAAAAAAAAAAAAAAAGAAAGAAAGAAACATCCTGATAGAAAGCTCTTTTTTGAGCTGTTATTTGCTTGCAACTTTCATCTCGGTGTTACTTAATTGTGCTGTAGTGGAACGCAGTTGCAACAACCATGATGCAAGTTGAAAATGCAGATCCCAAAGTGCTGCTTTTTAGGGACAATCTCCCTCAAAGGACATCTTCCACAAATGTGATTCAGGCAGTCAGTCCACACTCTCCCTGTCCTTTGCTGCAGGGCTGGTGGAGGAGGACGCCGGTTTTTGCTGTCCTCGTCTCTGCAGGTTTCTTGGACCTGACTTAGGCGTTGCACATGTGCTGTGATCACACTAGTGTTGCTGCCTTAATTTCCCTCTGGAATTGAGTTTGATCCATTGAGTTTCTTTTCTTGCTTTGTCATTATAGCTGCTTTTTAAAAAGCAAGATAACTAAATTTTCTGAGCCAGTAATTTCAGTTTGGCTGAGAAGAGGCAAAATATATGGAGTGTCTGAAATCTGCTTTGAGATCACAGAAAGGTCTTTTCCTGATTAAAGTATCCAATAAAACCTCCTGCGTGCCATTGTTATAGGAGATTATTGGTTAGTATGTAATACATTACCTTATAGCGGAAGAAAAAAGGCTCCATGACTGTAGCCTGTGCCGGTAAAAGCAAGTACAACTGAAAAAAAAATTACTACTATGAATAAAGTAAATAAGCTACAAGAATATATTGTATGGCACAGGGAATAGAGTTAATATTTTATAATAACTGTAAGTAGAGTTTTTTTTATTTTTATAAGAGTATAATCTTATAAAAATTTTGAATCACTATGTTTTACATTTAAAACTAATATAATATTGTAAATCAACTGTACCCCAATTTAAAAAATAAATAAGTGAAAGAAAAAAAGGAAAGACTGTGTGCTGGGGCTTTTGCTGCTACTTGATGGATGCTGACAGAGACTGAAAGGAAAAGAAAAATTTGAAGAACTGAAATAGTTTCCTTTCTTTCCCTCCAAACTGTAGATATGGTCCACTTTTTGAGAACAGCTGATATACCCAAATCTAAATTTATATGACAAATAGATATAAGGGAGATTTTTACATCATTAGCACTTTTTTATTTTACTAAAGGGATTCTTTGAAGATGCCTCTAACAAGCTTCTAAATTAAAAATGTGTTTTGAATTATGAAAAACAGATTTACACATAATTTTTCAGGAATACACATCCCAGAAAGGAAGTACTGTTGTAAAGTGTTGAGCAAGGTCGTGAAGGTTTTCATGGGAAGGCAAAGAATGTAACATTCATTTCTACCTTTTCTTTTCCCTTATCAGCATCTCAAAATAGACCAACTGTACATTGTATTGTTACTGTTTATTTGCTACAATATCAATGACGTCTCACTTGATTTTAGTCCTTTAGCCTTGAGCTCAAATGACATCATGGAAATAAGTGAGTACTTTAAGATGTTCTGGGAAGAGTTTGGAAGGGCAGGGTTGCATGGGAGGGTTTGCTGAGGAAGTGCAGGGTGGGCGCCCAGGAGGGTAGCGGAGGCCCTTTGGAGAAGAGACCAAGGTCATGAGTTGCATGGTCCAGGAGCCTGCCTGAGATTGGCTTTTTTCATGTGAGGGCACCTTGTTGAAGAGGGTGGAGGAGCCAAGCCCTCTAAGCAGCATTGAAGCCTTTCCACCTTAGCTTCCGCATTGTGAATTAGTCCATGTTAGCAGGATTTTTTTGCTCCCTGTGGCCAAGCTTTGGGAGCTTTTATGAAATCCTGGGAATGTTCTGGCCCTCAGCTCTCGATACAGACCCAACCTTAATTTATGCATCTGGTGGGTTTATTTTGCTTTGTTTTGGTTTCGTTTTGCTCTTATCCTTTTCATCTCTTTGTGACCTCAGATCTCCAAAACGAGCTGAGTGTGAAATCAGTCAGGATTCTCCTCCCTGAGACCCATGTGTGGGCAAAAGCAACAACCGCCCCAGTGACCACCAAAACCTTTCAGAACAGTTAAAGGGGAAGGTCATATTTGGTCTTCAGCGATGTTAAATTTAACCAAACAGCAAAGGCCAGGGGATGTGAGAAAGACTATGGAAAGTGATTACACTATATAAGATGATTTCTACTCCACCTGTTTTGAAGTTTCACTCAAGTTTGGCTCTTCTGAGTGTCAGGGCGTGAGTAAGGTCAGCCTGAGAGGAGGTGACAGTGGGTCACGTGCACAGCTAGGGAGTTCTGTGGGGCCTTTGTGGCCTGGAGGTTTTTATTTGCAAAATTGTGGGTGAATCAGCCTTTTCTCCTTAAAGCTTCAGCACTTACAAGCTGCTGACCCACTGGCTTAGAAAAAATCTAGATGCTGTTTTCTTTGTTGTTTTGTCAGGAAAGATGTTATGTCCCCATTTCCAAAGAGAAGTCATATGGATTCATGCCTTTCACCTGTAACTTTCTGTTCAGCTGTTTTGTTCTTATAGGAGGATTTTTTTTAAACTTTCTGAGACTGTTTCCCATATAACTCTTGGAAAGTGACCCAGACAGAATAATAATGTTACTAATTTTGTGCTTTATTCCCTTATCTTGAAGTTATGAAAAGAGCAGATTTGCTTTCCTTCAATTAATCATCATGCTTTTCTGTTATTGCCATCCAGCAACTGTATAATGATTTTTTTTTTTTAAATCTTAACTTCACTGAAGGTCTCTAGGCCAAGAGGTCACATGTTTGGAGATATTATGGTTTATTTCCTTGCTATCATTCAGAACCAAATTTTACTGTACTTTTATTAGAGAAGTGTCACTAACAGAAATTCAAACAATATCCTTAACATTTCCACAGATGATTTCAGTGGCCTTCAGTACATTTTGTGGGGGCAGTTACTGGCCAGGAGGCCTCCTGTTTGGTGTGCATTGTTCTAGTGCTGGGGGTACCATAACGAGTAAGACAGACAAGATCCTGCTCCAAGGACCTCACAGGCCCCTGCAGGAGGCTGGCTGGGAGCGCAGCATGGTAGGTGTTGTGTTAGCACATGAGGGGATCCACAGGAGAGGCGCCCAACTAGGTCTCGGGAGTCAGGCCAAACGTCTCAGTGAGACACTTGAACTAAGCCTTGAAGGTCTTGTTAGGGGTTAGCTAGGTGGGAAAAGCCTTCCAAGGCAATGGGAATAGCACGTACAAAGGCAGAAAAGAACAGGATGCTTCTGAGGGACTAAGAATTTAGGGGTGGAGGCATGGCTCTGAATGGGGTGGGAGAGCCACAAGGAGCAGCCAGGTCACGGAGGGTATGGCGCACTGTGTTAAGGAGTATGAGTTTTTATTTCAAAGGCTGCAGGGGGCCATTGAATCAGTGTGGGGAATGACATTATTCAGTTGGTGCTCTGGCTAGCTCCCTGGCAGCAGTGTGGCGGAGGGAGTTGAGGAACCCAGGTAGGAGGCTGACAGAGTAGTTCAGGGCTGAGATGGTGGCCTGAACTGAGGATGTGCGAATGGGAATGGAGAGAAAGAAGTGGAATCAAGACATATTTGGGATGTAGGATGATAGGACTTGGAGGCTGATTAATTAGGGGGTGGGGTGGGGTGGAGGAGTGTGTGTTGGATGAGAAAAAGAAATTAGAGTTAATTCAGGAGCGTCCAGAGAGGAAAGGGAAGAGACTTATGTCACACAGGCCAAGAAGAGAGGTACTTTGAAAAAGAGGTTGGTCAATAGAGTCAGAATGCCCATGTAAGCTAAGAGCTGACATTTATTTGGGGGATTTAGAAAGTAGGTCATTGGTGAGAGCAGTTTAAATGGAGCCTTCTGGGGGCACTAAACTTCTTTTTCAGGATCCTTTTGGGGAGGGTCCTGTTCATAACTTGGGCCCTACTTCTGGTCCCCGGGTTTGCTGACCTTTGATCTGCCCTGAGTTTGGGGGTGCAGTCATTTCTCCTCTCTCTAACTTAAGCCAAAGGCTCTGGTTCTTTGCTTCTGTCTGTAGATTTTTAAAAATTCGCCGACCTGTTGACCTGATTCTGCAACTCACAGAGGTTTCATGCAGACCAAGAAAAACTAATGAGGAAAAGAAAAACATTTGACGTTATAAAGTAGATACTAATTTTTTTCTAGGATAAAGAATTCTAAAAACAAGTAAGTCAGAAAAGAGTTACCAAAAATCCCTCTCTCAGACTTTTCTCAGCAACATTAAACAGTGAACTTGCAATGTCTCCAAAAGACTGAGAAGGGAATAAATTGACACCCAAATACTATATTTAGTTTGGTGCCTAGAGGGCACTCAATTTTGCCCGAAATGCAAAGGTCTCCTCTCTAGGGGTGGTTGCAGACATTTGTGTATAACTTATTGTCACTTTTGTAAAACACACTTTTGTGAAGTAGTGTGTGTGTGTGTGTGTGTGTGTGTGTAAATTTAGGGAAAAGGTGGGGAAGAATTGTCCTAGGCTGTTAACAGTGATCATAGCAGGAACAGGGGGAATCATTGCATTCAATTTTTATAATTAGGTCAAAATTTTAATAAGATTTGGTAATATTTTACATTTTGTATTTTTCATTTTTTTTCAGTTTTTAAAAATGCAGTTTATATGAAAGAACAGAAGCTATCACAGGTCAAGGCTTGGTTATACAATTCTTTATTTAAAACAAGGAGTTCCTGCTAATACATTAAAAAACCCGAATATATCATTTGTCTTAGAACTCTCTTTAGACTGCTACTGCTTGGTGAGCATTAGGAGTAAAACATACTCAGTGTCAACCTCCTACCTCCTCTTGAAGGTGATGAAATTTTCCTAGAATGGGCAGTAAGATGGCTTAAGGAGAATGGAATACATTTTTCCAGCCCAACTATTTCTTGTGGTTCAAAGCTCATTTTATCATTCTCCCGTTTGACCTTTTATAATTCGCCTTTTATAACTTTTATACTTGACATTGTCCTTAGCAGATCTTTGTGTACCTAGGTCAATGAAAAGGGTACCCAACAGAGCAAATCCCACAAAGGAAGAAAGGAGAAGAGTTATTCCTCCCAAACACATTGAAACCCTCTCTGGCCCCCATGCACGAATGGGTTCTGGGAACAAAAGTTCCCAGAAAGAGAGTGAACTTCATGATGAATTACATTCCCCCAAAGACTCTGCCTTAACCATGCAGGGTCTCTACAAAGAGAATTTTACATTTTTCTGTGAAAGGATCAAATAGAAAATACCAGTCAGAATCAAATTTTTAAAAAGGTCAGACTCATAGAAGCCTACAGCTAATAATCATTGGCTTGAGTACACACTGGCAAACTTTTAAGAAAACATAAATTATGGGGGGAAAATGTCAGCCTCCTCTATCAGCCCTAATTGGAAATGGCCAAAGAAATATAAAAAGGGATGGAAACCGGCGTTAGTGCTGGAAATTAGAGAAGTCTTCCACCCACATGCCACCAGCTTGGAGGAAGTTCTGTCGGATATGGTACAAACTACAAGAGGCTACCTCGGCCAAATCACAGATAATCTTTTCCAGAAAAAGGTAGGGTGTACAAAAAGTAAATAGGAGAGATTCTGCTAGTCCCTACCCTCCGTAAGAGCCTCCAGTTTCCAGATGTGAGAGCTAAGAGGGGTCAGCCTTTGTGCAGACTGGGAATAGTTGCTCCAATTGTCACCCCATTTCCCATAGTGCACCCACAATTTAGAATCAGCTCCTGAGGGAAGCCCAAAGCCAAGCCAAGCCTGATGACAGCAGACCTTGCTGATACACAGTGGGTGGGGCATCCAGAAGGTGGGTGGTCCTGGGCATGCTCAGCCAAGAGAGGGTTGGGCCAAAACTCTGCTTCTTTCTACTTCTCATCTTTTGTTTTCTTACTGTAGAGTCTGGGACATTTCTTTGACTCTGTCTTCCCAATAAGCAATTCATATTTCAGCTTTGTCCTTTAAGTGCTCATACTTTTTTATTTAGTTTTTTTTTTCTTTCTGATTGCTCCTTTTTCATTGTAGCCATTTCTTGTTTTATGCATATGCTATCTTCTCAAATGTGTCTGTGGGCATTAATGAGAACTTTTAGAAGTTGTCCTCTATGCCTTGATTATCTCTATTTCCTTTGGATCATGTTAAAGTTTCCTCTTTGATATTTTCTCTTACTCTCCTTGTTTTCCTCCAGTTTCTATGATTCCTGGTTGTTAGTCGATAAGAAGGAAGGACTAAGTCCTGGTTGGTGGGTGGCTGGCTTAGGTTTTGTCTGTTTGCCTAAGAGTCTTCTTACTGGAAGGAGTGAGTGTAGCTGGGTGGTTTGTTACTTGGTGGGTTTTACAATAGAGTGAGTAGCCGCAGGGGACAAGCAGGAAGGTTGTTGGGATGTTTGAAAGGTTCTGTAGCATATCTAGGATTTTTACACCCATTTTGGGGCCCATCTGATTATAATAGTCCACTCTCTCGAGTGTAGGTGCAGAACAAAAATTCTAGCTGCGTGTTGGTCAGTTGATATTATTTATGGCTAATATTTAATGGGACTTAACAGTGTCTGATGCTATTCTTTCATGTTAACCCTAGTATATGAGCTATAACCCCTATACATAATCAGCAGTGGGGCAGGGGTGTGGACCAAGATGGTGTAACTGCAGAATCTCTGCCCTCCGGTGTACAGGTGGGCACAGGGATGGAGCTGGAGGGCGTCCACTGATCCTTGTTGCTTTCTGTACAGTTCTTTTATCAAGCCTCCTGATGACTCCCTGAGGGCTCACTCTATTCTTCTTATGTTCACTTTATTTAGACTCAGAAGTTCTCTGTATTAATTTTTATCTTGGAGCAGTTTTCTACCATGTATATATTGCTCTGCTATTTCCTCAGCTCTGATCCCATCTGCTTTCTGTCTTCTAGGAATTTCTCACCATTTCTGATCTGCTGCTGGCACCATTTTTGTTTTTCAGCACTGTTATGCATGTGTCATATGCCTCTTCTCAATATGTATATATTCAAGTTTATTTAAAGATATTTGGTACAGTGGAGAGGAAGATGTGGGTATTCAGTTCACCATCTTGATTCAATGTCTGCGACATTTTCTATATGTTATCTATCTACTTCCGCTTATTGACTTTAATTTCTTTATCCTGCTGCTATAATGATTAAACTTGAAGGGGCATTCAGGGTACAGGAGACATAGTTGCCACATAATAACCCTCGGGCTTTTTGTTCTTTTGAATATAGACTATTTGATTCTGTATAGTTTAGTCACAATTCTACTTGCAGATATGGCTAGTCAGACATGAACATTATTTCCACTATTCAGACAGGGGAGGATGAAGTGGGCCAGCTTTGTTTGTTAAGCTTCCTGTAGATAATTAAATCATGATAAATATGATACATGCAAATGTTGAAAAGATTGAATGCAGGATTCACGGGAGGGAAGACTAAACATTTTTACTGAAATAAAACATACAGACAGGGAGGTGACAGGTCATACATACACAGCTTGATGTATTTTAACAAAGCGAACACTTCCACATAACCAGCTCACAATACCAAACATGAACAGCTCCCTGGCAGACTTCCTGGTAACCCTAACTTAAAGGTAACCACTACGTTGACTTCTGTCATCATGGGTTAGTTTTTCCTGTTTTTAAATTTTATATAAATGGAATAATACAGTATGTTTTCTTTTATTTTGGAACTTTATGTAATTAGAATCACACAGCATGAACTTCTTTCATTCAGTTTTATGTCTGAAATCTACCCATGTTGTTGCATGTGGCAGGTGTAGTTCTTTGTTTTTAATTGCTGTACAGTACTGCATGAAAGAAATAATTGTGTTGTAGTTATTCATCCTACTATTAATATAGACCTTTGAGTTGTTGCCAGTTTGGGGTTATTATGCATAATGCTGCTTATACGTGAATTTTGGTGCACATAGGAGGAATTTCTGCTGGATATTTACCTAGGAATGGGTGTGAGTCATAGGGTATGGCTATTTATGTACTCAGTTATAGTAGATCCTGCCAAACTGTTTTGCAAAGTACTCATACCAATGTATACTCCCACCAACAGTTTGTAAGTGTTCTCGTTGCTCCGCTAATCCCCAGAAGCACTTCTGTATTTTTGTTTTAAAATAATTGTAGTCATTTCTGGTAGAGATGTAGTGGCATCTCACTGAGGTTTAATTTGTATTTCCACGATGATAATGAGGTGGAAATATTTCCATATGCTTATTGGCTATTTGGATAACCCCTTTTTGTGAAATTGTCTCCACGAGGCTTTTCCCTGTTCTAAAAAATATTGAGTATGTTGCCTTTCTCTTAGTGACTAGTAGGAATTCTTTTAAATATCTGAATGTGATTTTTTTGTCAGATAAATGTGTTGAAAATGTCTTCTACTCTGTGGCTTGGTTTTCCACTCGCTTATTCTTCTCTTATTTTGAAAGAATTATGACGTATCAATCTTTTCTTTATAGTTAGTATTTTGGGAACTGGTTGAGATATCTCTTATCCCAAGGTTATGTTAATGTTTAGAATTTTTAAAGGTTTAACTTTGACATTTATTTTAAGATCACTGAGGAATTGTTTTTGATCTATGGTATATGGTTAGGGGTCCTAAATTATTTTTAAGAATATAAGGGGATTCTGAAATCAAAGACTTTGAGAACTAGTGATTTAGAGCTGGAAAATCTCCTGTGAGAACACCTTTAGCTCCATCCCACAAACTTAGATTGTATCTATATATTGGTATTATTTAAAAATATTTTCTAGTACACATAGTGATTTCATCTTTGATTCAGGTTAAACTTGTTTAATTTCCAAATATTTGGAACATTTTTCAGGTATTAATTTCCATATTAATTTCACTGTGGTCAAACATACTCTGAATGGTTTTAGACTTTGACCTTGTTGGAGATGTGTTTTATGATTCAGCATATGGTCTGTTTTGGTAAATGTTAGATGTTTACTTGAAAACAATTTTTATTCTGTCGTGTTTGCAGCAATGTTTTACATCTGTCCATTAGATTGTTCAAGTCAACTCATTCTACTGATTTTTTGTTTGTTTGTTGTATCAGTTACTGAGAGAGTTGTGTTAAAATATAAAAATATTTGGAATTGTTTATCCCCAGTTTTGATTTTAAAAGATTTTGCTTTATACATTTTGAGACTATGTTATTATGTCCATATAGATTTAGGATTGTTAGAGCTTTCTTTTTAATTGACTTTTTATAGTTTTTAATGTCCTTCTTTATTCTGGTAATAATGTTTTTGTCTAAAAGGTATATTTCATATAATATTACTATAGCTTCTCAAGGTTTTTTTTTGTTGTTGTAGATGTGTTTGTCTGATATATCTTTTAACATCTGTTTATTTTCCTTCCATATCATAGTTAACATACGTGTCTTACAGGCAGAATGTAGTGTGTAGTCTCATATTTTGTAGTCTTGGCTGATGCTTCTTTTAATTAGAATAGTTAGTCCGTTTATATTTAAAGTAATATTTTTTCATTTAAATCTGCTATGTTATTGTTTGCTATTCATCTCATTTATTCTTGTTTCTATCTCCTTTCTTCTTTTGAATTAATCATTTTTATTATTCAATTTTGCTTCTCTAGCAGCTTGCCAGTTATATATTTATCATGATTGCAAAAGCAATCCTAGAGATTACAACATGCATTTTTAATGTGGTGGTGTCTTCCTTAAATCAGTGCTTTTCATTTCCAAGCAACAGAAAACCTCATTACAATTTCACCCTGCCTCTTTAGTGGTGGCTTTTGTGCTGTTTTCATGTTTTAAAATTCTGCGTATATTTAAAACCTCATAAGATACTATTATTGCTTTAAACTGTTAATATGCATTTAGATTTAACTTTCTAGTTCTCTTCATTTCTATCTACACTTGGTTGTTTTTCTCTGAAATATTTTCCTTTTATTTGAAGAACTTCCTTTAGTGTGTCTTTTGGTGTTTTTGGTGAGGAATTATCTCAATTTTTTTGTCTGATTATTTTTAAAATTTTGCCTTCATTTTTGAAGGATGTAGTCACTGAGAATAGAATTTTAGGTTGGCAGGTATTTTGTCAGCACTTTCAAGATGTGATTTCATTGTCTTGTGGCTTCCATGACTTCTGTGGCAAAGTCAGCTGACAATCTTTTGTGTTGCTTTTTTGAGTGTAAGGTATATTTTTCTTTGATTGTTTTTTAGTTTCCCTGTCTTTGGTTTTTAGCAAAAGACTTGTACCTACATGTAGTTTTCATCATATTTATCCTTCTTGAGATTCATAGAAAAGCTTTAATCTGTAGCTTGAGGTCTTTTGACTCCATCAAATAATTCTTGACCACCTTTTCTTTAAATACTGCTTCTTCTCCATTTCTCTGTTCTCTCATTCTGGAGCTGTGAAATACATGTATGTTAGATGTTTCCCCTGTGTCTGATATGTTTTAATGCTCTTTTTTTTTTTTTTTTTGTATTTTCCATCCTCTTTCCCTTTATGTTTCAACTTGGAATGACATATTCTCCAATTCCAATTCATATATTCTCTTCTTTGCAGTGTTTAAGCCCTCTTTTTGAATTTTTAATTTCAGTTATTTAATTTTTTACCTATAATTTTCATTTGTTCTTTTTTTGTTTTCCAGTTCTTTGGTGGAAATCTACTTTGTCATCTATGTTCTTGAATATATTAGTCATAGCTAACTTTTTAAAAAGTCAGGTAATGTTGTTTATAACATTACATGTTTTATGTGTACCACTATTATATTTCTAGTTCTATACAGCCTACAATGTGCTCAACACTAAAAATTTAGTTTCTATTCATCACCATATAGTTGATCTCCTTTACCCATTTTGCCCTCCATTCCTGCCCTTTCCCCTCTGGTAACCACTACTCTATTCTGTGTATCCACGTATTTGTTTTTGTTTGATTTGTTCAATTATTTTGTTTTGTTTTTGTTTTAATATTCCACAAACGAGTGAAATCATACAGTATTTGTCTTTCTCCATCTGACTTATTTCACTTAGCATAGTACACTCAAGGTCCATCCATGTTGTCACAAATGCAAGATTTCCTCTTTTTTATGGCTGACTAGTACTCCGTTTATTCCTAGTTATTTTATTATTTTCCTTGTGATTGCAAATGTTGTTGTTTTCTTAATTTCTCCTGATAGCTCATTGTTAACACACAAAAATACAACAGATCTTTGTATGTTGATTTTGTACCCTACAATCTAAATGAATACAATATTGTTTATTATTCCTAATAGTTTTTAAGTGTAGTCTTTAGGGCTTTCTGTATATATAATCATGTCATCTGCAAAAAGTAACAGTTTTCCTTCTTCCTTTCTAATATGGATTGCTTTTGCTTCTCTTTCTTACCCAATTACCCTGGCTAGGCCTTCTAATATCATGTTGAATAAGCGTGGTGAGAGTGGGCATCCTTGTCTTGTTCCTAATTGTAGTGGGATAGCTTTCAGTTTCTCACTACTGAGCATATTGTTAGCTGTGGATCTGTTAATCATAGTTATTTTAAAGATATGTTTCAATGTCAGTATTGAAATTGCCTGTTGGATTATTTATTTTTTTCTTAATTTTCAGTTGTTTGGTTCAGTCTCCTGGCACGCTAGGTGATTTTTTATTTTAATGGCAGATGTGTGTGTGAAGTACATGAAGACTTGTAGCAGTTCTAGGTGATGTTATCTTCATCCAGAGAGAAAGTTTTATTCTGGCACATAATGAGGGTCAAGGCCCATAACCTTGATACAAACAGGGAACAAAATGATTTCAAGTTTGCATTTCAGGCTCTGTGAGGGTGTGTCTCTTTCTACCTTGCAGTTGGTCCTAGGCCTTAGGCCTTCAGGATCTGAACCAAAAGCCCAGGGTGTTTTCTGAGGTACCTCGTTATTGCGCATCCTGAGCCCCAGTTTTGTCTCATGATCACGGTGATAATGCAGGAATCTCTGCTTAGATCTTTAGCCTCCTAGCAGCCTCTTTGTGCTGGTAACTTAGCATCTTGCCTGGTGTATATGCAGCTTCGAACTGTCGAAAGCCTTGAGAGGAAGTTGCACATAGCCTGGCCGGTTTACTTCTTTATATTTCCATTTTTTCCCTGGAATTTTGGCCTCTTAGATCCTGGTTTCCTACGTTACAGTGCACTTCAATTTTCCTCTTCCCAGCCCAGTGAGGCTGCTGCAAGTTCTTGGCCGATGGTTTCTGTTCAGCTTTTGCATCCTGTGTTGCAAGGCTGGAATTTCCCCAAAGGGAAAAAACAGCTCTGAGTGTCCAGCTCTTCTTGGTGCATTTCCCTTCTTCATGATTTTGGCCCTTCAGGTCCCGATTTCTTTGGATGCTCACTGATGCCTTTAGAGATTTAAAAATTTTTTTAAAATTTTGAAATAAACTTAGGCTTACAGAAAAGTTGCAAAATTAGCACAAAGAGCTCATAAATGCCCTGTGAACAACTCAACAAATAACCTTCATTATTTATATTTATAATTGAATATTGCCATCATTTCCAAGCTGGCAAGAGCAGAGCATGACAACTAACTAGTTGAAAGAAAAAAACGAAGGAGCCAATGGAGAAGATGATATTTTTGGTTCAGTGTACACTATTCCTCTGAGATTTTTCCTCGTATTAGGCATCTCCCATGACAGATAAGGGTGAGAAGTGCTCTGTCATGTACTTTTCATACATTAATGTAACAATATCTACAGTTATGCCTGTTCGCCCCTGCTCCTGAATGCAGGACGCACCTCAGTGTGTTCAGAGCATCCATGAACATCCTTCCCCCTCCCTGTGCTGCTATTGGTTCAGAATTCAATTTTATTGTTTTGTAAACTCACATATTTGCTTTTGCTTGTTTGTTTTCAAATCAGTAGTTACATGTGCCACCAGCACCAGAGCCTACCAATTCCTGTTCTCACCGTTGTTTCTTTGGTCCTTTCCATCTTGGTTCAATTTTTACTTCCTTGGTGAAGTAATTTAGCATTATTTTTATTAGAGACTGTGATGGTCTGTATATATTTCTATTTTGTTCTGTCTTTCAAACAACAGTTTACGGAGACATAAAATTCCAAATTTTCACTTATTTCTTCTCAGCACTTTGAAGCTTTTCCTTCACTGTATCCTGGTATCCACTGTTGCCACGGAGAAATCTGTCAGTCATATTGGTGCTTTGGCTATTTGTTTGTTTTTCCCCCGTGATAGTTTTAGAAATTTTTATTCTTGAGATCTTGACATGTCTAGATGTGAATTAGTATTTATCTAGCTTAGCACTTGAGTGCACTTCCAAACCATAGACTCATATCTTCCTTTAATTGTAAGGGAAAAAAAATAGCTATTAACTCTTAAAATATTGATTCTCTTATATTCTGTCCTCTTTTCTGGCGTGCACATCGGATATTTCCTGGAGCCTTTCACTTATGCTCCATATTGA
This sequence comes from Camelus ferus, assembly GCF_009834535.1. Classification (NCBI taxonomy): domain Eukaryota; kingdom Metazoa; phylum Chordata; class Mammalia; order Artiodactyla; family Camelidae; genus Camelus; species Camelus ferus. Next base: position 9,600,782 of record NC_045722.1, on the reverse strand, counting down.
TTGATTGATATTTCATAAGAAAAAAATAAAACCCTTTTTTTCAAAAGAATTTTTTGTTCTTTGAGAAAGTTTCTTAATGTTTTCCAGTTTACCAATTCTCTTCCTGACTAGGCCCGGTCTAGAGTTTATGCATCTCTTGAATTTTTCATTTTCAGGACTACGTGTTTTTTATTTCCAAGATTTCTAATTTTGTAGAGCTGTTTAAGAATTTCCCCCCTTCTTGTGTAACCACTTGCTCTTTATTAATCGAAGTTATTCCTTTGTTTATCGTATTGATAATGTCTAAACACACATATCAAGTCTTTGTCAGATAATTTCATAAAATTATTTTCACCAGGAGTGAATTCATGTTGTGATCTGTGATATTATTGGCTATCTTACTTGGTGTTATACCGATTTGTGTGCCTTAGAATTTAGGTTTATAGACTTAATTTGAATCAGGGAAGATGTCTTTTTGTCACTTTTAACCCCTCTGTGCACGCTTCTGTCTAGCAGTTGTGATTTCTTCCACCTGGCTTCCCAAGGCCCCGATTCTGAGTGTTGGTTTCTGTTCTCTGGTGATATTGGTGTAAATCTCAATCTAGCCACAGAGCTGGGGGTAACCTGCTTAGTCCTTTGGTTTTCGGCCTCCCTGAGCCTGCAGATCCCCAAACACATTAACCGCAGACAGTGACTCGCATCTGGACATTTTTCCTGGCCTCTCTTTCTTTCGCGTCCCCCGGCTTTAAGCAGAGCTTGATTCTAGGCTTTCGTCTCACAGAACAGTTTAGATCCCTTTTTACCCAGTGGGAGCCAGACTGCTGGCTGCCAGAGCTTGTAGCAGACAAGTAGCCTGGCAAAACTGATGCTTCAACCCTGCTCACCGTATTGTATTTCTGTCCTTTTTCTGGTCCACCCAAAAGTGTCTTTTCTCTTTTTAAGCACTGCTTATGTTTCTGGTTTTCTTTTTTGATACTTCTTCTGTGATTGCGATGTAGTCAGTCTTAGGGAATGTATTAGAGTTGAATTTATCTAGTCATTTTGACCAGAATTAGAAGCTTCAGTATTTAGTATAGCTTCCAGCACTTAAAAGAAATAGGACTGCAGTTTCTGCAACTATGGAATGAGTTCAGGAGCCCTATGGTGATCAGCCCTATCTTTTTCATCTTTATGTCCCCCCGTCACATAGTAGATGCTCAACAATATTTGTCGAATGATGGTCAAGTATCAAATATCGTCACGTGATCTAGAGAGCTAACACCATATGCGTATTTACTCTTACTTTGGCAAAACAGCTGAACATCACTGGGGAGTTCAGGAAAAGCAGAAGAATGATCATGACTCTTAACTTTGACACCTGTTGAGAAAAAAATCCCACATTGTTGTCTCCTTCCAAATAAGGAACAAATATTAATCACATTAGTTTCTGTTCTTTGAAGTGGGAACACTCATTCTACTGTACATACTGCTTTCTGAAAACAGAACACTGCCTCTGCCTACGTTTCAGCTTTTGTTTTCCTTCCTTCTCCCTTGAGCACTGTTCATTATGGTTAAACCAAATTTCTCACTGTTTCTTGAGTACATTTGTCCTACACTCTACCACTGAGCTATATGGTTCTCAACTGTCTGGAGACTATTGGTTTTCACAACGGGTGTGTGTGTGCTGCTGGCTCCTAGTAGATAGAGGCCAGGGGTGCTATTAAACATCCTACAATGCAGAGGACAGCCGCCTCCATAAGAAATTATCTGGGCTAAATACTAGGGTGCCAAGGTGGAGAAACTCTGCCCTACAAATTTGCTGCCTCCGGGTCTTTTTTCACATTGCCTCATGCCGGAAGGCCTTCCTTCGGTCCTGCCTGTTGAAATGCCGCCTGTCCTTAAAAAGCTAGTTCAAATGTTAAGCCTTCCAGGAAGCAGATCTTGAATGAACCTACCCTTACCCCTCACACCTTAGCCCCTCAGAATTCTTTCTGTGAATCACTAAAATGCCTGTCACTTAGTATGTTCACAATAATTTGTATTTAATAGTATTATTTGGTGTTGTTTGTATTGTTTCTCCCTTATGTTTTAGTTGATTGTTGGTATATGAACTCTTTTGCTGAAATGTGGGTTCCTGGGTGGCCAGGATTAATCTTATTTATCTGTTTCTTTCTTTTTTAACATTTTTTTATTGAGCTATAGTCATTTTATTATTTAAAAAAATTTTTTTAAATGTTTTATTTATTTATTTGTGGAGGAGAGGTAATTAACTTTTTTTTTTTTTTAACAGAGATACTGGGGATTGAACCCAGGACCTCCAGCATCCTAAGCATGCACTCTACCACTGAGCTATACTCTCCCCTCTTATTTATCTGTTTCTACTACAGCAACTTCCATGTGTTTTACATATAATAGGTGCATAATATCTATTGAATGAATGAGGAATGTGTATCTTCCCATGTCGTTAGTTATGGTTACTCTTTTCAACAATTTTCTTAAAGGACTTAGTCTAAAAAAAATCCAACAAGCTGAACCTGAGTTTTTTTGTTGTTGTTTGTTTGTAATAATTTGTGTCAAATACTGTGATAACAAATGACTATATAATACAATAACTTGTGTTTATTTCTACAGCTATTTAGTGAAAAAATAAGTGGTGTAGAAGGAACGAAACTAGATGACGAATTTCTTGACATGGAACGGGTAAGAGAACATTTTAATGTAAATTGTATAATAAATATGACTTTCATCGTGGTAGGAAATATACTGATACTGTGAAGGATATTAGAGTGGCGATCTCGGATGTTTGCAGTCAGGTGTGGCTTATGGAATCCGAAAAAGGTCAGTTCTTTCACTCTTCCTAGTCCAGATGAAGAGCCTGGATCTTGGAGGCGGGATATGGCTAACTGGTGCCCTCTCGTGGACAAAAGTCAGAATGCGCACAAAAGATGGTCAATCTTGGGAAACAGTTTAGGCCTAAGTAATTGGGACTATGTATCTTGGAGAGTCAAAATGTATTTCTGGGACAAGACTATTCAAATATATAAATGTTGACTCAGTGTGTGGAAGACTCTGTTCCCATGTGTTCAAGTTGCTGCTTAACAAACAGGTTTTATCCTGGTTCTGCCCCGAGGACCAGTTGGATAAGCTGTTTCAGCCTTTTCTGAACGTGTGCTCTGCTTGCCGCACACGGATGCTTTGAGGATCATGCAGAAAGTTAATGTGTATGAAAGCGTTTGGAAGAATGCAGCGCGCATGGTACAGAAGTGATTGTCAACAAATTCCGGAGGAAGACTGTAGATACTTTGTCCTTGAACAGTCTTCCTGGTCAGCTGTGTGAAGGAGTTTAGGTGGAGGCGGTCGTGGGACCACCACTAATTACCAGCTTCCTCAGTTTCCTTCCCATTTGTTTTGGGCCCTTTAAACACAGCCTTGTTTTAGTAATTAGACTCTCCAGATGAGAGAGGGCAGAAAGGACAAAGCATCTTTCCTCAGGTGTGACATGGAGGATATGGGCTGTCGCAGGTAGTAGAGCGTTCAGCAGACGCTGGGGAACCAGTCCCTTGGTGGCAGAGAGGGAGGTGGTTTCTTCTCTTCAGGATACCCTAGACCTGGCCATGCTGTCCTCCAGGGAGCTCCTTGTTTTCTGGAAGAGCACAATCAACTTTCTAGAAATGTTAATGCCTAGATGGAAAAGCTTACTTTGTTTTGCTTTTGAAAAAAGTTCATTTCTGAAGATTGAAAAACATAGAACATTTAAACATCATTGGCATGTTGGAAATTACTTTAAGAATCACTTGATAAAGAAAGACATTTTGTGTAATTTTATCACTAACAGAATGATTCCATTGAAATGTTAAATGTAAAAGCACATCTCAGGAATTTTAGTTTCTGCTGGAAGGACTGACACCTCTTGTTTACTTCCTTTCTCTCCCAAAACCTCAGTGAGTGACAGAAGAGATATAAAAATAAAATCTATTATCTGCTTTATTACAATACTGGAAAGCACAGAAATATCTAATATGTGACAAGAGGCCTTAAGAACTTTCTAGAAGAGGTGAATTAGGTGCTATCAGACCCACGTAAAACAAGACACAGAAACGACAAAGTAGTGGAGAAACATGTTCCATGACAAATGCGAACCATGCAGAAGGGGAGGAGCAGTAGTAATGTCAAAATAAAATTTGATGCCAAAAGAGTACTAAGTGGAGAAAGACGTTTTTAAAAAATTATGGAAGGATGTAGTCTATCAGGAAATTGTAGCAGTTATGAACCATTATACATCACACAGCATGGCATCTAAACATGAAAGGTAAAAGCTGTCAGAACCACATGGAGAACTGACAAAAATCAGTAAAAGATTTCACATACCTTTCTCATAAAATAATAGATTAAACTGACAATAATAGGCTCATAGAGAATTTGCATAAAATATGGTTAATAATTTCCATTATAAATAAATATAAATATCTGCATTCCTCAAATGGACAATACATATTCACTTCAAACTTCTTTAAAACAGTTTTAATAATCCAGTCATATATTGGGCTATAGAAACAAAACTCAACAAATTTCCCAGACTAAAATAGAACACAAGGTTTACAAGGAATCCTGTAATTTCCAAATAATAATTTCCAAATTCTGGATGTTTGGAAATTGAAAAACAGGTAAAAATAATTCTTATTTCAAGAGGAAATGAAAAGTAAAATTAAAGATCATTTAGTCAAGAGAACCCTATGTATCAAGACATGTGATACATGGCTACATCTTACCTGAATTTAGTAGGAAATAAATGTTGGAGAAGCGTGACTCACTGAAGCCAAAAAGCTAGGAAAATAACAGCAAAGTAAATCACTCTAGGCGAAAGGAAGAAATCAATACCGATAAATGAGAGATTAATAAAATAAAAAAAATGATGACAGTAAAAAGGTAGAATCGATAAGTCAGACCAAGAACTATTTGTTTTGAAAATCCACCTCTACTCCTGTGTGTGCAAGAGAGGCAAAAGGGGAAAACAAACTACGTGAGGAATAAGGAGGATATAATGACAGTGTGGAATCTTTAAAAAAAATTCTTTTTTTAAAAGAGAATACGACAAACAGTTACCAGAAACTAGGGCCGCCGGCGGGTCTCTAACTCAGGGACTGAGATGTCAGTGTGTCAGTGGCACAGGCTTTGGGGAACCTCAGGGCTGGAGTACCAATACTAGATGGAAGTTCCAGAGTTAACTGACCGGCAAAGATGCCTTCACACTGAGTGGACTTTACAAAAATAATGTTCACTTCTGTACTTTCCTCTATTTGTCCTGATGGTGTCCCGAGATACTTGCATTGTGTTTAGTTAACCTGAACACACACCCACCCCACCCCCAATATCCGCAGTTACTCTAGGAGGGAGGTTTTGTTTTTATTTTTTCAGACTACATGAGTTATTTTTTCATTGTTCATCTTGATTGCCCACACTTGCCAACATGTTTAGTGTCAGTCTCTTTAATTTGTAAAGGGTTTATTCCCAGTTTAGATTCCTGGGCTGTCCTGGAAGCAGGTCCAGCATGTGCACATCAGTGCCTGGGAGTTTTTGGCCAAGTGTTTCTTGACTTTTTTCCCCCCAAAGTTGTAGAAGAGTCTGAGTAGAAAGTATCTCTGTCTCTGTCTTCTCTCATCCTCACCCTTTGGAGGTGACACCTAGCTTCCTGATGGCTTTTCATGTCTAAAGAGGGTTGTGTACATGGAATGGAGCACTCTAAGTTGTGTTTTAATTAATACTGAATTTATATAAAGTTGTGAATTTAAAACTGAGTTCTTCTTAAGCCTTAAGCTGAACTTATGGATCTTACTTATAATTTTAGTAATTTCAGTATAAAGATGGTGATAATTTTTAGTTGATAATCATTTTACTTAAAGATTTATCACTATTTACATAATTAAACAAATTTTCTTAGACATTTCAAACTGCAGTACAAACACAATGCATAGGATTTCCTCAAATTTCACATCAAGTCTAAAGCAGGATTGTTCTATGTGCTTTCATTTCTTGTAACTCTAATAAAATATAAACACTGAGGTTATCAAATTCTCTTAAACAATTCAAAGAGCTTCATAAACAATTGAACGTACTGATGGGAGTTCAAAGTTTACAAAACTTGTTACCAGGTCAAATGCACATACACGCACGCCCACCGGCACACACAGCTAGCTCACTGGTATCAGTAATATGGGTTTGATTCATTTCTTCAATATCTTTTCTGTGCTGTCTTTTTAAACCTTCCTGGGGCCCCAGATATAAGCATTCAGCTTAAGGGGAACAAATAGAATTGCAGACCGAATGAAATTGCTTGTTTGAAAGCTTCTACCCCTAAAGAGATCACAGGTTTTCCCCAGACTGATTTTGTTTGTGTTATAAATCACTCTGAGCTTGTTTTTCCCCTAGCAATGCACAATAAACGTCTTTCCAGGACATACAGATCTTCCTTATTTCTTTCCCCTTGTGATTAAAGAGTATTCCTTTATTTGGATGTTTCACAGCTTATTCTGTCAGTCTCCTATTGATTATCATTTAGGTTGTTTTCAGCTTTTCAGATGTCTAAGGGACATCTTTTTACCTCAGTGCGGTTTGCTCATGTGTCCCTAGGTGATAAACCCCTGGAAGTATGATAGCTGGCCCATTAATAGGTACTTCCGCCTGGATCTCAAAAAGGTTGTATCATTTTGTATTCCTGTTGTATATGAAAGAGCCCATTATAATACCCTGTATTGGGTCTAATCAATTTAAAAAGTTTTTTTTTTAGATCAGTCAGGTGGGTGGAAAGTACCTCCTTTTTATTTACAATTTTTCTGAATCTTTTGCCAAATATTCATAGGCAACTTGTATTTCCCCTCTCTTGTGGATTGCCGGTTTATTTCTTTCCCTTCTTTCTAGTTGGGTTGCCTTTTTTTTTTTTTTAAATGGGAGTTCTGAGTATAATAGATACTAACACTTTATTTTTTTACATTTTACTTTCTGTTCACCACTTTTCTCAAAGTTTATGTGTTGTGTCTTTTCATGGTTCCACTTTTAAATTTATGGAGTCAGAATTCTGGTCTTTTTATTATGACGCTTGGGTTTTAGGTCATGCTTGGAAGATCCTTCCACGAAGTATTTCAGAATATTATCCTGTATAATTTAGTACTTTTACAGTTTTTTTTAGGTCTATATTTTTAATCCTGTATGTAGTGTGAAGCATGAAATAACTATTATTAATTTGCCAAGTTTTAACAAAAAAGAAAAAAAAATCAAAATTGTGATGGGATTTGAATTAATTTTACATGTTAATTGTGGAAGGATTTACATCTGTCCAAACTGAATTTTCCCATCTAGGAATGTGGCCTTTCAGGTAGGTATTGTGCATTTGTCGTAATATTTATTCCTTGTTATTGCTCATTTTTAAATTGCTCTTACATATGGGATCTCCTTTTTCTTTACATTTTCTTTTGGGCAACTGATGGTATGAAGTAAAGCTATCAGAATGTGTACAGTTAACTATTCTGTGTATTCTCACATTCGTTTTCTGGTTAACCAACAGCCAAGATTGCCCAAGAATGGTTTTGCAGAAGGAAAGATTAAGTCTTAACCTGGCAGGGAAGCCTTTGATGGTAACGTCTTCTGCCCACAGAAGAGTGTTTATTTTTGTAATAACACTAGTGACTATGATTCTTGCATTATTGGTTTATTGAGGTAGTTTCTCATATGAATCCTTGTTATGCCATCCTTATGTAAGTACAGAAATTCAAGTTCACCCACTGGTTGAGGAAAGTTTGTCTCAGGAGTGTCTAGTCTTGGTTTTGAGAGTAATATATCAAATATATCGAGTAATTTAGTGGCATATAATAGCTTGTCCAAGTTTTTCTAAATATTATATTAATATTCATTTTAATGTTGAGAAAGAAATTAGTGTTTTCCACTATCATTGGGAAGAGCCATCATTGGAAGGATGTCCCAGAATCAAAAAGTTAAGAAAATATTGCCTTTTCCAAAAGTGGTGAAAACATTCATTTGGATTAAAATCATTATAATGGTGTTATAAGTATTAAATTAATGAAAGTCATTTCTCTGTTTGTTTTTCTGTATGTCGTTTACCAATATCTTATGTGTTTTTTTTTTTTTAAGAAAATAGATGTTACCAATAAAGCTGTTGCAGAAATTCTTTCAAAAGCCACAGAATATCTTCAGCCAAATCCAGGTAAAGTTAGAAAATGTCTTGGAATATTTAGTTTTTCATTCGCTGTCACAGATTCCAATAATCCAGCATGTATAGCTGACATGATCTGGAAACAATGTCCTCTGTGTCCAGATAATGAAATTCAGTTTTGTTTTTTTGAGTGACTGAAGGTAGTTGCTGTGAATCTTAGCTGATGACAAACAGAGCAGACACTTCTGTGAACCATGGTGACACTGTTTGGATGGGGTTTTGGTCTTAGCAGCAAGACACTGCTAAGCAAAGACGTTTTTAATGATACTCTTCAGAAACCTACTAAGTACTTTGTAAAGGTTTTCTTATTCAGTTGTTTCCTCTTTAAAAAAAAAAAAACCCTCTGCTATCCTTTTCTAACGGTGTATATGAATTTTAAATGGCTTTCACTTCATGGCTTTTGAGCTGATGAAATGAGGCGTAATGCATATGAAAAACAGTGTGAGACAGTCCAGTGTTACAGTAGCTTCTCAGCGGGAGGTCTCTGATTCCTCGGCATTGAAGCAGCCTCCCTTGACGAAGTTTTCCTAAGTTCTGGATGATAGAAAACCAACAGAGGGCGTCCGAGCTTTGAGTTCTGCGGGTTTCCAAATCTGCCTTTACTTTTCATGAATTTATTATTTGCACGTAACGACTGTGATTCCTTTGGCTGTAGGAATCAGCACACACTCAACCATCTGAAAATCTAGAAAATAAAACCTTTAAAACATAAATTTAAGAAAATATCATGGCCCAGGGAGGATGGCAGGTATACAGTTCTTTAGAATTGTACAGATGATTATGGTTTTAAAAACCATAATAATATATTTCTTCCCTGGCCTCCTCAACGATTGAACCACACAAGTCCCTTCTCCTGATAAATCAGTCAGCAAATATTTAGCAAATGCTTTCTCTAGGCAAGGGGCTTTCCTGTGTACTGTTAAGTTGGACAGGGAGCCTGCCCTCCATGAGCTGATGTTGGAACGGGGTAGGGAGGTGTTGACCAACAATGGAAGTGTCCACTTGACAAGAGGCCTCTGGTTATTCCTGGAGAAGAAGGGGGAGGCCTAGCAGCCTCTAATTCAGTTTAATGAACCTCAGTAACAGGCCTGCTTACATCCCACATCCTGCCCTGACAGTAGGGAAGAGGAGCAGTGTGTATGTGTGTGTGTGCGCACGCGCGCGTGCTGTGGGCGTGAAGCCTGTGTGCCTGGGGACCAGGAGGATATAAGTGCTTCTGAGGCTGAGGTGGGCAAGATTCAAAAAGGCTGACACCGTGAGTGTCTGAAGTCTTGCTACTCAAAGTGTGGTCCGTGGACCAGCAGGATCAGCATCCCCTGAGAGACTGTGAGAAATGCAGAAACTTGGGCTCATCCCAGACTGACTGGATCAGACTCTGCATCTTAACAGGAACCTTGGGTGGTTTTGCGTGCACATTAAAGTTTGAGAAACACTGGTTGAGAACACATTAAAATAAATATGTAATTATTAAAATAAGAGAAAATAAAATTTATCCCTTTACCAGCTAAAGTTACCTCAAACACCACCTAGCCTACAGAATAAAATCCCAAACCCTTAGCTTGGTGTTCAGTTCACAGTCACATTTTCCCATAGGTATTTCCTGACTTGTCCTGTGCTAGTTTCTTCTTCAGTCAATCCAAGCCTCCTCTTTATCTGCTGGTTATGTACCATTAAGCATTCCCCTTCTGAGCCTCACACTATTTCTGCACTTTGGGAGACACCTTTCCGCCTTCATTCAGCATGTTGTTATGTTTTCCTTTCCCTACACCACACCAATAACTAGGTGTGAGCTCCTTGAAGGCAGAGGCTGGCTTAGGTCTTTCTGGAGTTCCAGTAGTTAGCATGGTGTGTCGCACAGAGCCGAGATTCGTGAACACTCCTGGCCTAAGTCACAGAAAAGAAGGTCCCAAGCAGTGGCCGCCTATCATTTCCCTTGGGCCTGGGAGCTGAGCTGCACCTGAGGGGCTGTCAGCACAGACTCCCATTCACTCTGGGGACATCTGTCTCCTCCCGTAGGTTCTGCTTCCTACATTGAAGTGTGCAGTGGCCCTCCTCCATGATACTGAATATAATCAGTCTGGGTACATGCTTGGGGGGTGGGAGAGTGGTGTTTAATGACCAGTTGGTAGTTTGAAACATCCACCTCAGCAATTCCAATCTTAGTTTGCAATCGGTTCCCAGGAAAATTTGTCTGCCCAGGTGTCAGCGTCTGACAACGTGTTAGCTGTGGGTGGGGTAATGATAGCCCCAGGTACTATTATTTGGAGTCAACAGCGTGTGCCGTAATTTCTATTTCCCATCGCGGCTGTGCGACGGTGCCCTTAGCTCCCACCTTGGTTAAGATTCCAGAAAATCATGTGAGAACCTAGGTAGTTCACACATGGTCCCCTCATGTCTCAGGTCTCTGATATTTTGCCCAAGGCGACCTCGATTTCATCAGCCACGTTTGTTAAATGCCATGCACCTGTCACTCCACCTTGCCACTTTAAGGAATTACAAATGATAATGTTTTTAAGCATACAGAGCTAAGCTAGGAATGCTGAACACTGTGTCGAAGATCCGAGGACAGGTGAAAACCACCGGCTACCCGCAGACGGAAGGCTTGCTGGGCGACTGCATGCTGAAATACGGGAAGGAGCTCGGGGAAGGCTCCGCTTTTGGTGAGTGCTCACCCACCACCTGGGAGAGCCGAGAATGCGTCCTTTGTTGATACTGTGTTATGCACAAGACTTTCATTTTAACAACCCTTATTATTTTTTCATATTCTCAAAGTAATACATATTCAATGCAGGAAGTTTATAAAACACAGGTAAGTAAAATGCCAACATCACCCATAACCACTTACCCAGTGACTGATCCAGTCACACTCTCTCTTGTATATCCCCTGTACCTTGTGTTTATTCTTATTTATATTCACATAACCTTTAAAAGTTAAAATGGAGTTATAAGATATTTACCTTAATACCCTTCTGTAACCTGCGTATTCCCACGGACAATAGCGCAATCCATGTCATAAAACAATTAATCTTCTACAATATTTTTTAAAGGCACCCCAATATTTCAAGTATCATAGTTTGTTCAATCAACCCCATTTATTGGATATTTAGGTTCTTTTCTTTATGTAGCTGCTGCTGCTTTGGTAGCTTCCCAGGTACCCTGTGACTCGAGGGAACGTGTATTGAGAAAGAACTGGCGTCAGGAGGGCGTTAGCAGCAGATGGGCTGCTTGCTGTCCTGAGGAAAACACTGTGCTGTTGGATACCCTCTTCTTGGGGCCACAGAGGGGAAGCTTCCTTAAATGCAGAGACCTGAGTGGGTGGAGGCTGAGCCCCACGTACTCGTGCAACTGGAAATGCTAATCTTGGGGAAGGAGAGGGGATGTCAATCCATGGAGGTGCCGGCCAATATTCAGAATGTCATCTTTGGTGCCTTCAAAGAAACATATTTGGAAATGTTTCTGTCAAAGCTAAATTGGCTGACATTCTGTGGTGTGGGCACTGGAGACAGTGAGCGATGGGGCCAGAGGCAGTATCCTCTGTTTCTGACCAGTTGGGCAGGAGAGAGACCCCAGGCTCAGAAAGGACGTCTCATTTCCATCTCAGAACAAGTTAGGACCAGGCTCTGGGGAGTTAGTTAAGGAAACTTAGCCTCTCGGGAGGAATAAAGCTACAGTGGGCCAAAACGGGTCTTGGCCAGCTGCGGTTTAGAGTAACAGTTTCCACTTAGCTTTGCAAGGTCCTATAACACACACTATCTAGTTTATTTCTTTAAAAAAATAAAAAGTGAGGTGAGGTAACATTACTATCCTGTTTCACAGATGAATAAACTGCACATGCCCTTGACTTGTAGGGAAAACAACTTGAAGGTCAGAATTTTCTGGAAATGCACATTCTTAGACTGGGATTTCAGGTCTTCTTCAAGCCTGGGAGTTAAGAGACCCCAAGCTCTACCTTTTTATGAGATCAATTGGAAAACCCCAACTACAGGAAAAATAGTTCAGTCTAGTGCAGCATTTCCCAGAGGCGTCTTCTAGGAAACCTGCCACTCTCACTGTGCACAGCTACCAGGACACCTGCTTGCAAATTACTGTAGGGTAGCTGGCGCTGAACACTAGGGTGTCATCTGGCGAAAGCTGTCCATCACTGCCCACGCCCAGCATGGCTGGCCGCGGACCTCACTGCAAGAGCGGGCCCTGCCCACCCTGCTGAAAGGCTGTCCCATGTGACGCTGCCAAGCTTTGTTTGACATCAGAAAGAGTAGGGAGCCTTAGAACCGTCTCAAGGATACAAGGAGTGGCCTCAAGAAGACCTAGCATTTAGAAGCTGAGGTTTTGTTTATTTATTCCTATTGTAATCTTTACTGGTTAATACTTAGCCTCTGATGAATGAATCCTTTTATTGTTTACAAAGAGGGATTTTGTTTTGGAGCTTCTAAGGAACCCTTGGTGCCAGTTCACAAAACTACTGGTTTAAAAAAAAAGCTTTAACCCCATCTAGTGGCCTATATGGTAAGTGCCTCGGTCTGTCTGAGCCTCATTTTTTTCTCTATAGTGGAGAAAGTGCAGAAGTAGAAAGACTTTCCCTTTTCATTTTTCTCTTTTCTGGGTCACGATTCAAAGGTCCCAGACTAAGGACCTTGTTACATACCATTGATCATCACAAAGTTTTGGGAAAGAGTTAAATGAACGTCACTGTTAACTTGGAGTTGGATCACCTAAAGAACCTTTTTTATTTGTATTTCCTATTCAAGGCAATGCGTTAATAGAAGTTGGTGAATCCATGAAACTAATGGCTGAGGTGAAAGACTCTCTTGATATTAACGTAAAGCAAACGTTTATTGACCCACTTCAGTTACTACAAGACAAAGATTTAAAAGAGATTGGGGTAAGTTTTCGCGGCTATAAATCTCCCCATTGCTGCTTAATATGATGTTTATATTTAAAACCTTTAGAACATTTCTACAGGGACTCAATGAAAGCTTCCTCTTATTGTGAGTGGTAAAAAAAAAACAACTCAGTTATGTTTACCTGGTTCACTGGGGAAGAGTCCCAGGATCAATTAGCCCTTTACTCTGAGTCTTACTGAAGCCAGTAGAAGCCAAGCTCAGGACAGATATTTCTGCAGTCATCTCTCACGTAACAAAATGATTCCATGACTTCCGTTCTGGATTTTTTTGATCATCAAAATCATACCATCTTTTGATATGTTGGTTATTATTTTCCATTACTTTTTCAAGGAAGTCAGTATCTCGGAATCAACATTTTATATTTGGAAGATGTGCAAGTTGGGCCTCCAGAGCATACGTGGGAACTTTCAGGGAGCTGTAGTCAATCACGTGCCACTTGCTTGGCGGTGTTTTTGCAGATGTGCAAAAACAGCCTTGAGACTTTTACCCGGACAGAGACTTCTACTCTAGAGGGACAGCCCCTGTTGAGAACTTCTTTGGGCGCCCCCTTGAGGAGTTGAACGGAAGACCTTCCCCCCAAGTGCCTTCAGGGTGACCTGGAGGCAGCCCCAGCCAGCTCGCAAGGCGGCTGAACCTCAGGGATGTCCCCTCTTCCTTTCTTCAGGCCCAGTGCTTCTCTTGGTGGGGTCCCTGCACCAGCAGCAGCCTCGCATGTTAGAAATGCAAATTCTTGGGCCCTATTCCAGAGCTTCCCTTCAGAAAGGCCTGGACACCCGTAAAGGCATTTAGAATTTATGCTGGAACCGAAGGGGAGGGAAATTCGGGAAGGTTGAAGGGAAAATGGAAGCAATCATTCAGGAACTCCCAGAACATCCCTCTGCCCTCCCCACAGCCCACATGCCCCCTGCACCCTCCTCAGCTCTTCACTCCTGTCGTCCACTTTCTCTTCCATCTTAGGGAAGGTGATGTTCCTCCTGCTCCCTCAGGCCGGTCCTCCACTGGGCCCCAGAGTCCATCACCCTCACCTCGTCAGGTCCTTTGCTGCGTCTGTCAGTCATTCTGTCTCCTGAATCTCCCTTTTCCCTCTTTCTATCTGTTGGCTTCCTTTGGTTAACATTTAAACACACCAACACAGCAGCCCTTGATTCCTGGCTTCACATCTCACCCCCTCCAGTCCATTCTCCACACCACAGCCAGAGCAGTCTTCCTAAGATACCATCCCCCTGTAGCTGCCCCATGACGTGGGAATAAAGATCCAGTAAAGATCCCCTAATTACGGGCCCCTCCTTCTTTCTACCGGTCAATCGCTCACCCCTTCCCACTTGAACTCTCTGCCCAGCCTCACTGAATGACTTGCAGTCCCCAGGGGATGTTTTGCTTTGTGCTTTCCCTCTGTTCTCTGTCTTTCTCCTTTTCCTCTCCTCTCCTGGCTAAGTCATCTCACCTCTCAGGTCCCAGCTCAGGTGTCCTGTCCTTTGGGAAGCTCTTGTTCTCTCCCTGACTTCATCAGGGGCTCCTTCTGTGTTCCCTGTGCTGTGAGCATCACTGTGCTCTTTCTCTGCTGTTGGGGAGTGAGTGCTCAGGGTAGGGAGTCATGTTTTGTTCACTTTGGTAGCCACAATGCCTAGTGTGGGGTTCGTGCTCCCAAATTCTTCCTGAACAGATGATTCTAGGGAAGAAGAGACACTCTGAGTTGTGGGTATGCCAAAACATCTTTCCCAGATGTGGAACCTTAAAACCAAACATCTCATTTGCCGAAATACATAATACGGCATTTTTTCTTGTGCTGTTTTCCTTAAGAAAGTCGTACAAAAAGCCCAATGGACAACGTAGCTCTTCCACTTGGCCTGGTCCAGTAGGGTAGCTAGCCATGGACACCAATGTGGAATCTGAGCAGTGAGTGGGAGAGAGGTACAAAATACACATATACTTAAATGTTGCAGTTCCCTGTGCAAAAAATTGTTTTCTAAATGGCGTCTCTTGTTACTCAGCTTTTCTTTGATAGATAAACCATATAAATCTAAGTGTAAATCCCATAGATGGTCAAGAATTAAGAATCTAATATTCAGAGGGCTTTTCAGTCTCAGCTGTGCGCTATACGTACCTTGGACATTTAACACGTGACTGACGTATCTGTAAAAGCGTTTACGGACTCAGACGGCTTTCACAAACATTTCTTTACCCATAAACAGTCAGGCTAAGCCATTCTTGTCCTGGTTTTACAACCACACATGTGGAGGCTCGGAGGGATTTAGAGACTTGCCCAGAGTCACAGAACATATGAGAGAGATGCTTCTGACTTTTTGTCCCAAATGCTCTTTTCACCCAATCATTATGGAAATTAGAACCAGTGTTTTTCCACCAGAAGGAATAGTCAAGTCACCCTCGTACTTCAGTGGGACAGTCTGTTTTCATTATACAGTTTTGACATCAAATATTCCAGGGATTATAGTCATAAACTCCCTTGCCCTGTGCAATTATCTGCTCTACAGAACTTCTGATGTGGGATCCCTCATCCCTCTGCTTGAACACAAACTGTGATGGGGAACTTACTACCACACAAGGCAGTGCATTCCATGAACGGACAGCTCTCATGTTTATAATTGTTTTATTTTGTTAAAGAGATCATATTTTAAAAAAGAAATCCCACCATTTCAGAGGTTGCCTGTGAACAGTCTGTCCTCTTTGTGCATCATGTCCATTGATGGCATTTATTCAGCTTGTTCTGTAATTGTTTGGGAACTTTATGGAAGACGCAAAAGTATTCTAGAGGATACTAGAAATTTGTGCTCTTATAATATACTTCTTAGTGAGGAGCTGACGATAGTGCCAGAAGAACCATCCTTATTTTTGGCATAGTTAATTCAGTTGGAAATTATCTGGGCATTAATAGAATCTAAGTGAGGGGTCCTATAAGGAATGTTGGAAAATTAATCTCAGTACTGACACTGCGTCCTTATGTTCCATGTAGACACTCATTCGTTCTATAATCTATACACCCATCCATCTACCCATTCATTCATTCCACAAATATTCCTTGTGGACCTGCAGCGAAGGGAGCCTCTAATAGATGCTTGAGTGCATGCAAAAGAAGTGGAAGGTGGGTTCCTTCCCTTTTGACTTCAGGCTGAGAAAAATCAATGACTATTTTCATAGCAATGATGAAGATTTCTTTATGCCGTGTTTGAGTGTGATAGGTCTCTGATGAACTCCTTTGTCCCTTAGCACCACCTGAAAAAGCTGGAGGGCCGGCGCCTGGATTACGATTATAAAAAGAAGCGAGTAGGTAAGATACCAGACGAAGAAGTCAGACAAGCAGTAGAAAAATTTGAAGAGTCAAAGGAGTTGGCTGAAAGAAGCATGTTTAATTTTTTAGAAAATGATGTAAGTATTTAAACCAAACAGGAGACTTTAATGTGAATGAAAGCATTGACTATATGACAAGGGTCAGCATGTTGAGAAGCTCTGGAGCCTTAGTGGTTACAAGTTTCTGGAGTTTTCTGTAACCGTTATCTCCTGCCTCAGAAATAGCTTCAGACATTTGGCAAGTCCCAAGTCATATCTCTGATCTGGAGAAGTCCTGTTTATCCTGAATTGCTTCAGAGATGTGCTCAGATCGGTCCCGGGGAGGTGGGGCTGTCTGGGGGGAAGTGCATGGTCGACTAGCCTTTGTATTTGAGACCATAGCCTTAGCAGTTTTGCAGGAGGATGGAAAGCCCATGCCATGTGGTAATTTGCAGTTTTGCTAAGACCGTGAAAAGCACTGTGGGAGGCAGATGTTTTAGGTGGAGCAGCTCTTGGCTGGTGGGAGAGCCTCAATCATCACCCAGCTCTCTGATGCCTTCACTCGTCATAATGAACCTTTAGGATCTAAAAGCATGACCTAAATTTCCAGCTGTACCACAGTGGTGCTTGTGAACCTGAGGATGGTGAAGGTCTTGACACAGATCCCTCAGCAATGCTAACGTTCTGTTGTACCGTGATTCTTGCCACCAGCTCTTACTTTATTTGCCCAAGTGAAGTTAGATTAAATGAAACTAAAGAGGATGGTGACCCCCAACTGGGCACCGTGAAGGCCGAAGGTCACCCTTCTTTGCCTTGGTGATGAGGACTTGTCTGGCATTTTTCACTGCCTGATGAGAAGAACCCTTGGCACCTGTCCCCTCCAGACGCCCTGCCCTAAGCCCGGCCTCAGTGATGCCAGGAGTTACCTCAGCCCAGCATTCGTTTTGGACCTATCTGTTGAACTTTCAAACCTATTGGGACAAGTCAGATGAGTTATTTATCTGCAAAACTATGTTCTACTTATAATAATTTATTAAAAGGTACATTGAGGTCTTGCATCTTTTGAGTCAAGTCAGACCAAATGTACTGAGCACCTTTTATCTGCCATGGTGATGTGGGGTGGGGGGAGTTATGTCCAATGTTAACAAGACATGAATCCTGGAGGAAACAGTTTGAAAATTCCCATGTCCTGAGTACCAAAAAGTACACCCTGTTTCTCCTTTTAAATATTTTATCAGGTCTTTTACATTTTATGAGAAATAAGAAGAGGTGTTACAGTTTTCCCTGTTTTGCTATGTTGTTTGTTTTTCCTTAAAAAAATATTAATTTCCTTGAAGTTGCCCCCACGCAATAGGCCATTTTGCTTTTGTTTTGTCTTGGATTGCCTTGCTGATTGAAGTCTTTAGAAAGTTTTTGCAGTGTGACATATCAGATGCGTGCATTCCTTATCAGGCCACAGCAAGTGTTGCCCTTCCAGCCCTGCACTCTTTAAAGTGGATTTAAACTCTGAGGTTGAATCTCATGTGTCAGACATGCTGTCTGCCCCATGTCCTTTATTCATGATCTTCATTTGTCATCTGCATTGATAAGCTATTGCAAAGAACTCCCTTTCGGAGGCCTGTCTCAGTTGCTCTGGCCTTGGCGATGGACCAGGAGACCTTAGTTTTCCCTTCAGTGTCAGTCAAAATCAGAAGTGATCCATTCCTTATAAAAGCTCAGTCATTTGTCCATTTGTTGACAATGACAGTATTCTGCTTGTCACAAATAGGTTACCCCCTCCCCACCCCACCCTGGCAGAAGAGCAAGGTGGTGTGTAACCCAAGCCCCCGGGGGCCTTGGCGTCGGCCCTCCAGAGGCACGAGCTGCAGCGTTTCCCCGGAAGTTTCCTGGGGCGGGAGGCACCTCTGTTCAGCTCTGAGGGGCCTGGGCTGCTCCCTCGTTTTAGGGCCTGGACCCACACCTCCGCCGGCAGCCAGGGGAGCCGGCCACTGAGAGGGGAGGAGACCAAAAGGACGAGCTGGATGAAGAGCGCCGCAGGCCCGGGCTCCTTCTCTCCCTCTTCCTGCCTTTCCTGCGCCGTCCTGAGCCGCAGCGGTCACCCTTCGTGCTGTGGTTGCTGATGCTCATAATGACGGCAGTGCTAAACGGGCTCCCGGTGGTGGTGATGGTGGTGATGCGGATGATAGTGAGGAGAGCTCGTGGTCGAGAAGCTGCTTTTGCCTCTTCCCCGTCCCAGGTTTATGGTTGAGGAGACTCCCAAGTTACTGTGGAAGCTCCAGAAGACTGCCTTCGTTCTCTTCTTGGGGCAACAGAAATTAGACCTAGAAAGGGACAGCCTTGTCCTTTTCCATGACAGTGTCTAGACCCTGCCCAGACGGTCTGGCAGTCCTCTGGATGGGGCAAGGTCTAGAAAATCTGCTCCATGTCACCCCTTGGACCTGGCAAGCTAATACTGAAATTGCCTCGTGCTTGGGGTAAGCAGTGGATTGTTGGGGGAAGACAGAGGACCAATGTGTGGTGGGATGAGGCAGACTTTGAACCCTCAGCCCTGTCCTTGGCCCTTCCCCAACAATCAGGCCAGGCCTAGTGGCTCTGCAGCCCACAGAACCCTGACTTCCTGCTCCCTCTGGGTCACCAACCTCGTGTCCAGCCTTCGTCACTCAGCCTCTTGTATTGGTGTCTGCTTCCTTTCACGGTGAAAAGGTCTAAATGAGGAGCCGTGCTTCAGGATGGCTGGTGATGACTGGGTTTCCTTCCAGGAACTCATCCTGGAACTAAAGATGGCTGGGATCTGTCTAATTCCCAGATTAAATGCAGTGGGTCTGCAGGCCCTGCCTTTGCCCAGTGGATCGGATATTCCATCTGACCTGGCACCTGCTGGACACCAGGTACATGCCTGCTTCTTGAGGGCAGACAGACTTGGTCAAACATGTGGCCTCAGGACAGGGAGGCAGGTGGCCTGGGCCCTGGCACTTCTTTCAGACACAACTGGGAGAAGCTTATAATATTGTGGGTTAGCAGTTGGGGGTATCAGAGCTGTTCACCTCAATCTGACTGATTGAGGAATTGACACAAATCAGACTGAAATCAAGGCACAGTGCTTTTAACCAATGGGAATGCCTGATGATTATAAAATACAGGCTTCATGGCCACCTGTGTTGGAGGGTACGCCACGGCCGACCCGCATCCACATCGCACTTTCTGCTCCTTGCACCCCCGTTGACGAAAGCCCCCTCAGTAGGAGCCAGCCTGACTCACCCACCTGGACACTGTCTGAGACAGGCGGCCTCTGGTCATGCGGAGCTGGGTTTTGAGGCAGAGAAGCCATCTTCCTCATTAAGGAACATTCCCCAATCTCGTCCACAGGCAGAGGGGTGAGGAAGGCCGGGGCAGAAGGCTTGCAAGTGTTCGCTCCAGGGAGAAAGTGGAGAGCAGAGCAGCGTGCAGGGAGGGAGGCCACCTGAGGCGGCGTGTCTGGTGCCGCCTGCCCGTCTCTGTCTGGCACTAACGAGGCAGACCCCAAAGTCTCACTCTCCAGGGAACAGGCAGTGTCTTCCCAGCCTTCATGTGCCATGGCCCTGGCTAAGACGCACTAAAAACTTCACCAGATAATGCCTAAAAAATTATTTGCCAAAGATCTGCCTGATTTGAGGAGAGCTCTGACCTAACAGACTTGGTCTCCCGTGGGTCTCCAAATGCAGGTTAGGCAACTCTTCCTAGGATTTTCTGGCCAACAGGCCATTTGTACGGGTTTCCAGGGTGTGGTTGCTCATCTGTCCTCAAATCTGCCTTCTCCCAACTGAGGGACAGACGGAGCAGCCCAGCAAGGATGACAAGCCAGCCCCTTGCCTAGAGGACAGGCTGTCTGTGGGCAGGGGCAGCTCAGGCCTGGGCCCATGGTGGTCCTCCCGCTGCCTACGCCAGGCCTAGTCTAGACCTTAGAGCCACCCTCAGGGAGCATGAGGTGGGCAGAGCAGGAAGCTAGATGTAGCCACCAGCTCTCGGCTCCTTCACAACCTACTTTCTTAAAGAACACAGACCCCAGGGCCAAGCTTCCCGTGCAGGGTCCAGTCACCCTGCTTGTCAGGGCCCCTTGATCTCATCCATCAGAGATCACTCCTCCTCCTGTGGTGCGGAAGGAAGGAAGGGGTGATGAGAGGGACCTGAATTGTTTACTCTGCGTTAATTCCTGAGGGAAAGTGGCCTCCATCTTTCAGCCTATTTCTGGCAGAGCTGGGAATGGGAGAATCAAAGGCAAGCGTCTCGTTTGGCCCCACACTATCGTCCTTGGGGGTCTTGTCGGTAAGAGCTGGATTGGAGACCTTGAGCATCACTTCATTTCTTGCTTGAGGCAGAGGACCCTCATTATTCTACATGCAGATGCAAGCCAGGAGGTGTTTTGGTCCACGAGCTTTCCCACAAGCTCAGAGGGGCAGGTCTATGGCTGATTACTTCTGCTGTGCCAGGCTGGGACTGGTGGGGCTCCCAGAAGCACCCAGAACAGCCCTCCCCTGAAGAAGGGCCGCTGTGTCCACCACCATTAGCTCTGAGGTGTGGGTGCAGGATATTCAGCAGGTTTTTCGCGGTCTCCACCGCCATTTCTTGGGAACACTGTCACCCACAGGCCCACTAACACTCTCCTCTGCTGTCTTTGCAGAGAATTTAATTCCTCACAACCTGAAATTATGGAATGTAGGTTTTTGACATTGGCAGGAACCAGAGCTATCAGCCAGAAGATGCCCATTTCAGTCTGGTGAGGCCAGGCACCTGCAGTCCTCTCTAGATCTCCTGGTACAGATTCCCCACCCGGCGATCCTCCCTCTGTCCACAGGCTCCCACAAGGACAAGCGGCATTACTAGATTCCAGGCTCCTGGGTTCTTCCCATTGGTTTAGGGTGGTGTTTCCCAAAATTCATTTCACGGGGTGTGGTATCTGTGACATTAATCATGTCTCTGTGGTCAAGTAAGTTTGGGAAACCCTGAGTTAACCAAAACTGTCTGGGTTTTCTTTGTCACAAGACTTTTCAGAGTCTTTATATGAATGTCTGAAAAATTAATCTCCAAGAGATTCCTGTGAGAGGCTAGACGAGGCGGTTTCTCAAATCTTTCAACCATAGAACTCTTCACGCCACTATTATTATTATTACTGGCATGACAAGGCACCTGTGACGTATGGAGTGTGACATTTAGGAAGCACTGGACCAGCAGAGAGCAAGCACGCTGAACCAAGCGCAAAAGACCTGAAATACGGTTCTGGTCTTGCTGCTGCCCAGCTGTGCGCCTCTAGGAGGACACCTTCACCTCAGAGTATCAGGCCCAAGAATGACTGCACGTGAGGAATTCTTTAGAACTGTAGAGCGAAGAATAAAAGTGTCAGGGATTATTATCCGTGTTATTAGTTTAATAGGAATTTAATGGCCTTCCTCAGCCTTTTGGCTTTTGCCTTTTTGGAAAAAGCATCTGTTTATGACCAGACTGTAAAATTCATGAGAAAATTTCCCCCGGCTTCTCCGAGGAATCCACAAAGAGTGGAGGTCTTTGATACGACAGAGCAAGAAATCATTTGGATTATCACAATTAAAACTGAAGATGGTCTCCATTGGAAATGCGTCATTTCAGTTGTGAAAGGGGAGGGCTTGCCAGGGCCCAGAAGATGCACGTTTCCTTATTCTTGCGTGCCAAGTACACTGCACATTGCAGGGATCTGGGCAGGGCATTACCTGTTCACAGCAAGTTATCTCTGTTCTCACCGTGGTCTTCAGAGTGTGCCTCTCTGCCCACAGACCTGACTGCCGACCAGTCCCTTGGTAACCGATTGCTGGAGAGTCCGAGGAGGAGGTTTCACAGCCCTGCTCCTTCTCAGCCACCGCAGTTTCCACATCCCTCTTGCACAGAGTTGATCTGAGTTGATCTTAGCCTTTACTACAATATGTAGTACCTTTGAGCCATTCTTCCTTTGGGTATAGCTCAAATCCTCTGCTGTTGGTTCACAGGCCACCCGATGGCTCAGATCCCACTCAAGTGTCCCTGGAGTTTCTACAGCTCCTGGGAATTTCTCTCACTCTTAGTCCACAGCAGTATGGGGGCATCTACGCTCTGCCCCCATCCCCTGGGCTAGGGTACCTCCAACAGCCTCAGTGGGTTCATTACCCCCGTGAGTTTGTTTCCTATAAGTCTCAGGATAGTAACTCCCATCCCCCATAAGCAGGGGTCCCTGATCAGAGCTAGTCCCACTGTTAAATTTTGCTCCATTTGAGAATGAGCAAAGCAGCTCTGAAATAGCAGTGTCCTATTGCTGCTGAACTGCCACAAATCTGTGGCTTAAAACAACACAAATTTATTAATCTTAAAGAGTGGAGCTTGGAAGTCCTAAAATTCGAGGTATTGGCAGGGCTGCATTCCTCCTGGAGGCTGTAAGGAGGAACCCATTTCTTTGTCTTTTCCAACTTTTAAAGGCCACCTGCATTCCTTGATTTCACAGTCCCTTCCTTCCACCTTCAAAGCCAGCAGTGGGGCATCTTTAGCTCTCTCCTCCTGACCCTGCTTCCACCAACACATCTCCTTTTCTGACTCTGACCTTCCTGCCCTCCTCTCACTGGGCCTCCTCCTTATATTGGGCCCACCCGGATAGTCCAGGTAATCTCCTAATCCCAGATTCTTTACGTAATCTGCCATGTAAGGTAACATTTGAGCAGGCCTGGGGAAATAGGACTTGGACCTCTTCGGGGCTATTTTTCTGTCAAAAGCCTCTTCTGGTTTCAGGGTTCCATGAATCTCCCAGGTAGCATCCAGGTCCCCACTCCACCCACTTGTCACCCAGCAGTGCCTGTGTTCGGCCTCTGCTTCCTTCATCTCTTCTTCTGGGGAAGTCTGTTGTGTTACGAGTTTCCCACTTTAGGCATCGGAGCTGGGTGTGAGCCCATCTGTAGCAGCAAGTGACTGTACTCTCAGAGACGGGAGCTGCTTCCCTGGCAGTTCTGCTCCTCTGTGTATGTCATGTGACCCCTTCCAGAGGGCGAGGTCCCACTTTACTCCCAAGATGGCCCCAGCCAGGTGGCAGCTCAGGTCTCAGCCAGAAGTGGTCATCCCCAGTGACCTCCCCCGATTCAACAGGTGAGTTTGCCAAATTGAGTGGTGTGGCCAGTGGGAGAGATCTTTCACCTTCTGGACAGGCTTTGGCTCTTGCAAGGCCTGGGTTTATTGCAACCTTGGTTCTGCCAGTCCAGGTGTTCAATTCTATTTGGGGTTTGGGCAGCAGAGGCCACCTGCACACAGCTCACTGCTCACTACCTGGGGGCAGCTAACACCTCCATTTCCTGTCAAGGAAAGGCAGATGATCCACGTGTGGCACCCCATGGCTTCACTGTCAACAGAGACTTCTAGCTTAATGACCATCTCTTCAAGAGTTGCCTTGAGCACCTACTATGTGCGGGCACTGTATAGCACTGCTATTGTCTTCCAAGTTTTAAGGGGCCCCCAGATCCATTTCCTTCCTAAAGTCAGCCATCAAATGAATAGTTACAAAATCATCTCCAGAAGACATGATCTTGTATTTTAGCCACATCAGAGAGGACAGCCAGCCATCTCCCCCCTCCCCTCCCAATCGCACATGTGTTTCAAAGAGTATTCATTCAACTACCTTACCCTGTTCCCTTAAAAATTATAAAATGTCAAGCATATTTCACAGTGGGTCTTAAAAATACAAATCCGCCTTACTGAAGCCAGAGAAGTGTGGTGGAGACTTTACTCAGCACACAGCGTTTGCTCTGTAAGGAAGGAATTCCTTTCTGTAGCAGATTCTGCTGTGATCGTGTTAGGCCGTGGTGCTGGACTTATTTAAAAGTATGTGTGAAAGCCAGAGAGGTGAAACTTAAGAAATCCTTAGGCTTTTGTAGGGGCCAGTCTGTCTTTGTTTTGTTCATTGGGTTTTCGGAAATTTAAGGCTAGGCTTGTTGTTGTTCCAGCCACAGAGCAGAGTCAAGTAGCTATAATATGACGGGATTTCCTTGTGCGGAGGCTGATCCCAGCAGCGGCCCACGTGGAACTCCATGCTTGTCTGACGTGAACATCGAGCCCATGCTTAAAGTGGTGCAGGTGGGGAAGGAAAATGAAAGTGTAGACAGCTAAAGCATGGATTATAATAGCAAACACAAGCAGCTTGGATCTTTGAAGACAAACGAACCCATGGTTGCTTTTGCAGGGTGAGTGTGTAAGGCTGAACGAACATGCAGGGCAGGCTTGGCCCTAAACTGATGAGCACATCGAGGGAGGAGATGACGCAGAGGCTTTGGGGAAGCTTGGGAAGGAGGGGTTGATTCTGATTTGTGCCTTTGTCTGGTTCCAGGGTTCATGGGATTCATCCTGGGGCCCCCACCACCTCCGCCCAGTGGCCCTGCCTCTGAGGCTGGCGGAAATCAGCTTAATTAATCCCGTCATTCTGTAGCAGCCCCTCAGCCACGTGGGGAAGCAGGGAAGGGTGCTCTCAGGCCCTACTGGAGACATCTCTTCCACAAATTATGCATCCCTAGGTTTTCCAGGCTTTCTTACATGACATAACTTTTTAATTTTATTTTTTTACATCCACTGTAATTTGGTTACTAATTTCATAAATGTCTTGGTTCATGGGAAAGAGATGCCAGAGTCTTTCTAGTTCGTTCCTTTGGGCTGTATGTTTCAGGGAAATGATTGTGTTCTGATAGCAACAAAGACATGTAGGGGCCTGGCAAGTCTTTGCCCTGGTCCGTGCCCTGCTCCGTGGCTTCCCTTCTTACCTGAGAACAGCTTTCCTTGCTTGGGTTCTTTATTTGACTTAGCTAGAAAATGCCAGTAGAGAAGGAAGCAGTTCATTTACTAAACGTTGGCTTCTCTTGTAATTGGAAAAGCTTTATCTCTCCGTTTTCAGATCCATGAGCTTTATAGCACGAACATCTCCCGAGAATATCATCTAATTGGAAAAAATAAGCTTCTTTTGTTGCGTTAAATCAACTTCATAATCACAAATAAATTTGAACATTTTTTTTTCCCCAGCATTTATAGCTCTATATCACGACCTGTGTGATTATTATGCAGGGCTCCAAGACGAAATTAAATGAAATGGACCAGAGCCGAGGCAGACAGGGGGCTTCCCTGCAAAGCTGGGTCTTTGTTGATGGTCTCCTGTCTCTCTGAACGTTACCCAGGCTCTGGCCTCCATGGAGTAATTTTCCACTTCTGCTGCAGGTAGAACAAGTCAGCCAGTTGGCCGTGTTTATAGAGGCAGCTTTAGACTATCACAAACAGACCACAGAGATCCTGCAGGAGCTACAAAACAAGCTACAGATGCGGTAAGAGCCCTCACGTTCATTACAAGCCTGGGGCCGCGGAATTAAAATCAATCGAAATCAGTATCCCTGCCTGTCTCTCCATCTCCCCCCTCCGCCCCCCACCCCCGCCCCGTTCTGTTTTGAATTTTCTTCAGCTGGCGCTCTCGGTTGGGTGTGGGGTAGCACCGAGAAGATAAGTACACGGCTTTGGCCGATAGGACAGAACTGGGAAAAGGGATCTGGCAGCTTTCCCCTTGTTCTTTTCTCTAAAGCCCTTTTTCATGACCTATGTTTAGGGCAACCGGGCAAAGCTGCTCACTCGCCTTCGAGTTGAGCCCCTACAGAGCTGTTCTGGATTCACTGCCGACTCAGTGAGAGTTTAGCTGAGGGTGCTATGTCATATACCTCCCTCTGCAACGTCTACGGGTGTGGAGAAAAGTGAGATCATATTCAGAAAGTATGTAGTTATCTGGAAAAAAAGATAGGTTTTTACTTCACCAGCATAAATGAGCCTGTGTTCATAATATTGACTCTGGGAGATACTGAGTCAAAAATATCTTCTGAATGATCAAAGATTGCTGTGTTCCTTATGACTTCAATGATAAACGTATTCTCTATTTTTCTGAAAATTACTGATATATGTAGCATGCATGGTAACCCTATTAATTAAAATGATGCAGTTAAAAAACTACACTATTTTTAAACCAGGTTTAATAACAGAAAATTGTTTTATACAGAGGATTTTGATAATGAATACATTTGGAGGGATTTTTGCTTAAATCAATACAGGGAAGACAAAAGGTCTGTCCAGTCTCTGAAGCATCCACTTTTGTAGGGGAGTAGTTCATTGACTGCTCACATGAGCATATTTTCATAATTCTATCTTGATATGAGGAGAAAGAGAAAGCAGCTAACATTGTTGAGTGCCCAGTTCATTCCTGGTACTTCCTAGATGCCTCAGAGACTTTTTGAGAGACAAATACTTCACAAATACAGGCATACTTCGGAGATATTGCAGATTTGGTTCCAGACCACCATAATAAAGCGAGTATTGTAATAAAAGTGAGCCACATGAATTTTTTTGGCTTTCCAGTGCATATAAAAGTTATGTTTACACTCTACTGTAGTCTATTCAGTGCATAAAAGCATTATGTCTAAAAACAATGTACATACCTTAATTAAAAACTACTCTATTGCTAAAATGTGCTACCCATCACCTGAGTCTTCAGTGAGTCCTAATCTTTCTGCTGGTGGAGGGTTTTGCCTCCATGTTGACGGCTGCTCACTGATCAGGGTAGTGGTTGCTGAAGGTTGGGGTGGCTGAGGCCATTTCTTAAAATAAGACAGCAATGAAGTTTTCAGCATAAATGACTCTGCCTTTCACAGTTTTTCTGTAGCAGCCGGTGTTTGATAGCATTTTACCCACCACAGAACTTCTTTCAAAATTGGAGTCAGTCCTCTCAAACTCTCTGCTGCTTTATTAACCAAGTTTATGCAATGTTCTAAATCCTTTGTTGCCATTTCAACAGTCTTCACCAGCAGTAGATTCCACCTCAAGAAACCACTTTCTTTGCTCTCCAAAAGAAGCAACTCCTCCTCTGTTAAAGTTTTATCGTGAGATTGCAACAATTCAATCTCATCTTCAGGCTCCACTTCTAATTCTAGTTCTCTTGTTAACTCTTGAGAGCCCTAGGATTTTCAGAATGGTAAGTGACTACTGGCTTCAATTTCGGGTCACCAACTGCATTAGCCTCTAACACAGTTAGCTTGTTCTTTGAAGCTTTGGAAGCCAGGCATTGACTTCTACTATGGCTGTGAGAGTCCTAGACGGCATCTTCTTCCAACAGAAGGCTGTTTCGTTTACACTCAAGATCTGCTGTTTAGCATAGTCACAGCTTCATTTGTGGTCTGAGCTTGGTCTTCTGGACAACTTGCTGCAGCTTCTACATCAGCACTTGCTGCTTCACCTTGCACTTTGATGTTATGGAGACGGCTTCCTTCCTTCAACCTCACGAACCAACCTCTGCTGGCTTCACTTTTCTTCTGCAGCTTCCTCACCTCCCTCAGCCTACACAGAAGTGGAGGGAGTTAGTGCCTTGCTCTGGATTAGGCTTTGATTTAAGGGAATGTTGTGGCTGGTTTGATCTTCTAACCAGACCACTCAAACTTTCTTCATATCAGCAATAAGGCTGTTTCGCTTCCTTATCATTCGCGTGTTCACTGAAGTAGCACTTTTAATTTCCTTCAAGAACTTTCCCTTTGCATTCCCAACTTGGCTAACTGTTTGGTGCAGGAGGACTAGTTTTTTGCCTGTCCTGGCTTTTGACATGCCTTCCACACTGAACTTAAAAGATTTCTAGCTTTCGATTTAAAGTGAGAAATGTGCAAACTCTTTCTTCCACTTGAACACTTAGGGCCATTGTAGGGCTAATAATTAGCCTAATTTCCATATTATTGTGTCTCAGGGAGAAGGGAGGCTGAGGAGACGGAGACAGACGGGGAAACGGCAGGTCAGGGGGACCAGTTAGAACACACACAACATTTATCAATTAAGTTTGCTGTCTTATGTGGTGCATTTTATGGGGCCCACAATAATTACAGTAGTAACATCAAAAAGCACTGATCACAGATCATCACCACAACAAATGTCATAATAAAGAAAAAGTTTAAAATATTGTGAGAATTACCAAAATGTGACACAGAGATAGGAAGTGAGCGCAAGTATTGGAAAACTGGTGCCGATAAACTTCCTCTACCAGGGTTGCCACCAACCTTCAGTTTATAAAAAACACAGTATCTGCTAAGTGCAGTAAAACAAAGTACGTCTGCATATAGTTGAAAAACTACATGTGGCATATTGCAGCTGTCACTTTGGGCTACTCAAGAATCAACATGTAAAAATCATCTCCTTCACGACCGTCACCTAGAACCTAGGTTTGTAGGCTCATCAAGGCTTTGCTTTCTTCATCAGATGTCTGACTGATCTTAAAATGTGTGTTTCAGAATATCGGCTGCGTCCAATGTCCCCAAACGAGAATACAAGCCACGGCCCATAAAAAGGAGTCCTAGTGAGCTCAATGGAGTGTCCACCACCCCTTCAGCAAAGACAACAGGTGAGATGACCACTCTGTGAGTGCTGTGTGCCCTTCCATGAGACTCTGGTGAGATGACCCTTCTGTGGGTGCTCTGTGCCCTTCTATGAGGCTCTGCTGGAGGCATTTGCTTACTGCTTATTGCTGTATCCTGTGTGAATTCACTGAGACACTGGGTTTCTGTTTTAGGTTATTTGGTGAATTCCCTTTTCCCCCTAGTAATGCCCCCTTTCCATCTTCCTTGTTTCGAGTACTCATACCAAGGAAGAATTCCATCACTTTATTTATTGCTTTCTCATGTGTTAAACCTTAGCCATAAAATCATCATGCTACATTGTCCTTTATATTTACGCTTTTAATGCTTTAAAATATCTTCTTTGGTCATGGTTTTGTATAGTCTCATTTCCAAATCATGATAGTCCTTATAGGTTCTAAGGACACAAATTAAAATAGTCATATATATATATATATATATGTAAAAGTTTGAATTAACATTTGTTGAGCACCTGCTATATGCTAGGCACTGCCTTAAGTGCTGCCTCATAATTTTTTAGACAAATGGCATAAATATATTCCTGAATAAAATGATCAAACTGAGAAAAATAACATTCAAGTGATGTAAATCATGCTGTGATCACCCCCTCCATCCCAGCCCCCTCCCCAGATGTAGCCACTGTTAACAATTCGGTATGAACCCTGTCATAGCTGTTTACGTGCATAGATACATGCACTGTGTACACACACATTTTAGATTATTTTCTGTTTTTCGAATACAATCATACTAGCTCGACTGTTCTGCAGTTACCTTTTATAAATGTGTCACGATTTCTTGGAGTTATTTCCATGTCACGTATATGGCTCTATCCCAATATTTTTTAATGGCTTCATAGTTTTCTATTATATATACGATTTTCCTATTAATGGACATTAAGGTTGTTTCCAGTTATTTGCTAAAAGGAATGTCCTTTGTTTGCCTCCATATGCTGCTGGGCACGCCTTTCTTGGAAGAGAAATTGCTGAGTTAGAGTGAGTGCACAGTGTAAGCTGTAGTAGGTACTGCCAAACTACCCTCTGAAACAGGCACACTACTATGAGCGTAGCAATGCCTGCTTCCCCATACCCATGCCGTTAGACTTCAATTCTTGCCGCGTATTAATGGGTAAAAAAATGATTCTTGGTTCTGTGCACAACTTTTTATTTGAGATTCCACGTTAGTGGTGCCGTGACTTACTGCTGCCTGCTTGCCGTGGTTGTCAGGGAATGGGGATGCTCTGCTGAGTGAGATGAACTGGTTTTTAGTTTTCTGGGTGGTTGCATTCCTCGTGGCACTGTTTCAGGTCCCTGCACTCAGTACTCCTTCCTGGAGGCAGATGCCTCGGCTCCCAGGTACTTGGTACAAACCCAGGATAGGAGAACTCAGCACACTGCTCTGTTCCTAGAATGCCAGCCAGTCATCCAGCTTTCAGTTTCCACTTTGAGTTCTGGACATCCTCAGAACCCACGTTTGTTGCATCTGCCTTTGGGAACCACTTTGAACTTCATTTCCTCCATCTGCTGCTTTCCATCTCTCAGGCATTTTGTATATTCCTCATAATTTATGGTCTACCAACTGTGTTCGTTCTTGTTTTCCAACATTATTTGGAACGTGAAGACATACCTATTTTGTAATTAGTAGTGATTCGATTTGTGAAAGGAAGGCTGTGGTCTTGCACTCAATCTGCTGTTTGAATGCAAACTTCCTTTAAGTCCTTCAGTGTCATATGTCCCACTGGTTGCATCTCTCTGCTGTTTGCTACCCAACATGGCTTTAGGTGCCAAATGGATACAGACCTAGAGAACCTTAAATCACGTCTTGAGAAAATCGTTCTTTTTTCATTTCTCTTTTAGTCATTCTGATTTCAAGGAGATAGTAGTACAGTTTTGTGCCAGAATATTTTTAATGTCTAGTTTTAGCAGAGATGATAGGCCTCAGGCTAAAAGTCTTTTACAGGCAAGAGCACCTAGCTTGAATTTAATAAAATGATCTGTTTTTCATCATAATTATTCTCATGATTATAGTCTCTTTATAGCATGTACTTCTACTTTTCAATTTACATTTTGATGGAATGTTTCATTTAAAATTATTTGAATAAAATTGATTTCATTAAAATATTATCAAGAGGATACTCAGGTATAGTTCTCTGTTAAGTCCTTTTGTATTGTATTAGGGTAACACTCGTTTCTGTTTTTTTGAAAAAGAAAGACCCCCAGAGTGCAACCAATGCTCAACAAAATAAGATTTTCTCACTCAGGCAACAATCCAGGGAGAACATTCCATGGTTCCCATCCATGGCATCACTCAGGGGCCTAGGCTGATGGCAGCTCTGTCATCTTCATTGTCCTGGGACTTCCAAGTTGTCCCAGTTGCAGCCAGGCCAGCAGCAGGAAGAGAAGAAAGAACAGAAGGCTAGGCTGGACATTTCGTCTGAAGCCAGTGAGGCAGAAATGACATGCTCACATACCAGAAAGGGAACTCAGATCCAATGACCACGGGTAGTGGCACAGCAAATTGGGAAGTGCAGTCTCTGGCTGGGCAGCCACGGCCAGTTAGGATGGGAAATACACAGCAAGCACCAGTCTGTAAGAATGATGGAATTCTGCTGGACAGGAACTGTGAGGACCCCCTACTGTGTCAGTGAAAGAAGATTAGACCTGGTTGTGCTCTTTGGAAGGTGTGGGGAGGAGTCTGTCTTATCCTGTGGGCCCCCAGGTTCGTCTTCTCAGCAGTCTTCCGGATCTTCCATATCTTCACTTCACATCTGCTGTGGGCTTTGGAGAGCTGCCTCCTTTGGGAATTACTTCTGCTTACGGGCCTTGAGGGTTCTTCAAGGTTCAATAGATGCAGATGTTTTCAGGTTAGGCTTACACTTCCTTTCATAATTCAGCGCCTCCAAAAATGTAATAGCTTCTGATCTGTATCTCCCAGGCACTTCCATGTGCCGGCAATTCACATCCAAGTTTCTTTCTTAGAGCAGTTAAGACTGCCTTATTTCTTTGCTTTCTTGTCTAACCTTTCTCAACTTATGGAGGCTACCTTGAGGCCACCTGAAACAACAGACATGGGTGAGAAGGCAGTGCCTTTAGATTCATCTTTGCTGTGGAATGGGGTGCCTTCATTTGGTCTAGAGAAGTTTCTGAGAACGATTTGGAGCAACAGCCTGCTTACCTTCTGCTATTTAGGGTACAGAAGCAGTTAGCTTTTTAATGCTCTGTGACCCAGCCTCTGATTTTTCTCTTGTCTCTTTTATCTTTGCTTGCAAACTGGGCAGTTCTTGTCTTTCTTATAATAACTTGCTAGATTTATCAAGAAGGAGCTAACATCCACTAACATTCTGTTTTCTCCAGTTTCTTTCTCTAGAGCTGCTGGTATGTGGTATGCTTTCGAAGTCATCATAGGCAAAAGTTTTACCAAATGTTTTGCCACTACCTAACAAGGGCTTTCATGCCTGCTGTATCTGTTTCTTCTTTATCACTAACTGGCCACTGAGTCAATGCCACTAATTTTAGTTTTTATCATGACAACACTCCACTTCTAGTACCAGTTTCTGCATTAGTTAGGGTGATAGTAGTTACTGTTGTTAACTCAGGAAAGCAATGATTCAAACAAGATAGAAATTAACAATGGAAATCCAGGGCCAGAGAGTTCCTCTTAGGCAAATGAGTCAAAAGTGGCTCACATCACTTCCACTCCCATCCCATTGGGAAGACGTTAATCACGTGACCACAACTAGCTGCAAAGGTTGGGGGGGAAGGTTGCTAGAGAGCCACATCCTACCATCATATTACTGTGGAAGAAGGAAAGAGTGAGTTATGGTGTCCAGTCAGCAGTTTCTACCTCGTACATCTACTACAAATGTGTTGTGGAAGAAAATGTCTGAGCTCCCTGTAGGGCCCCACATAATTCATTTCTGTTAGAATGTGGTACCCTGTGCATTCCCACACTGCTTGTGCGAGTGTACATTAGGAAAACCCAGGGATTGACAAAATTTTTTTGTAGAAGGACGGATCATAAATAGTTCACACTTTGTGGGCTCTGTGGTAGCTGCTCAGCTGTGTTGTTACAGTGTGAAAGCAGTCGTAGATGACAAGAAAATCGCCATATGGTTCGCTGACCCCTGGGGTGACTCACTGGGAAATCAACTTAGCAGTAGCTATCAAAATTAATAAAATTGTTTATATACTCTCAGTGGCTTCATTTCTGGAAGTGTATCCTAAAGAAATAATTTACGCAAAAACATAGTCCTGCATCTATTACAGCACTATATAAAGAAAGAAAAACTTATACGTGGGAACAGCCTAATGATCGATATTAATTTATATACATTTGTCAATTGTAGGGTAATGGTTAAGTAGATAATGGTATATCAAATGGGCTATTATGCAGACTTACTCACATGGAAATTATGTAGAAACATAAAAATGTTTGTGATTTGATATTAAGTTGAAAACAAAGGTGCAGAGTTATAAGTATACTATGATTACAACTTTGTACATCAGTATCTGCCCTCAGGCTAAATGGTAGAGTTATGGGTAATACTTTCCTTTTTTCGAGATATTCTTTAAATTGCATTTCAGTAAGGATATTTAAATAAACAAAAATGTATTTAATAATGGAAAATGGATGGCTTTTGAAAAAATGGTGTGCTTCCTTCTGTGAAGAAATTGTGTATCTCATTCCATTCTCCATTCTCCCGGGCCCCCAGGAAGCTCAGGGCCAGATAGATGTGAAGTTCAAGCACAGCAGTCATTAAAATGACCACAGCTAGTACGCATGCTCCTCCTCCCATTTGACGAGGGTGATCATGCAACCTAGTTTGCTCGGGGCAGTCCCCGTGTCCATCTGTTGCTCTAGTATCATCGTTTATAGTGCCCCTCTCCGTTTACTCTCAACAGTTCTCTTGTTTGAATGAAAATGTATTGTTTCCTTACTTTTTATGGCTTTACTTTTCTATTTCTGATCTGTAAAACCTTTAGTCTGTATTATTGTAAGCCATTTCAAAATTCCTGTTTAGAAAGAAGCTGGATATAAACAAACTAGAAACTTTGAAAACGAGTCCAACCCCAGCCTAGTTCCCTCTCTATATTATATGTGAATGAAGCAAAATCGGCAGACCCCAGGACCCCAGGACTCAAGTCCTGCCCACCTTCTCTACCCTTCCAGCCTGCCTCCAAACAGGGGGATGGTTCTTAGAGAGGGGACCTCCAGTCGAGCTCCCAAATGCCATGTTCTCATTTGCTATGAGAGAGAACTCAACTTTCCTTTGATGAAAGTGTCTTCATCTACCTATAGGGACATTGAATTTGACCTCTCAGACTGGTATAAAATAAAAATGAAAAAGTATTTTAGTTAAAGTATCACTTCATGAGGATGTAGGTGCCAAAAATAAGCCAGGGATGATTATTTGATGCTTTACGTACGTAACTCATTTCATCCTCATAACAATATTGAAAGGAAGTGATAATAATAAAAACAGTAATAAATAATACATTTGACAATATAACAGTTACACTTACTGAGTACTTACTATGGGCCAGGTAATGTACTAAATGCTTCATACACGGTTCTGGTTCAATTATTACGTCCATTTTGCAGATGAGTAGGTGGAGGCTCAGAGAGGTTAAGTGAGGTTTCTCCAAGGTCACAGAGCCAGTGAGTAGCAGAGCTGGGCACTTCACCTTATAGATACTTCATTTTATATCATTAAGAAAGAATACTGAGGAATGTTAGAAAATGTTCAAGAGCATCGGGAATGATTCATTTCCAGCATTCTCAATCAGAGGGAATCCAGCCAGCAAGTGGTTGCAAAGGGAGTCTGTTGTATGCATCTGACTTGGAAGAAGAAAATACTGATAGGACAGTGAGTTCCTTGGCTTCCTCATCCAGACTGTGCATGTCAGTGCTTGTGTCCCCTCCTTCTTGGCCAGTAGCTCAGTCCCTAGGCAGATTAAGTTGTTAGAAGGATGGTGGTCAGCCAGAGATCACAGATGTGCAAAAGATGGCTTTTAAGAAGGCTCGGTGTCCATAACTGGATTCTCCATTGTGCAGACTCCTTGATGGGCCACTGTTTGACGTTTGCCTGTGCCTTTCATGGGCTGCCTCTTCTAAATTTCCCTTGGCGGTAGTCTTAGTCCCTAACTCCAGCACTGGGCTTCGTTGATTTGTAGGTGGAATTTGCAAGTGTTAAGGGGTCCTGTACTGTTTGTTTCTAAGGCACAGTTTCAAAAGAAAATGGCATTTTATAGCCTGCATTAATGGGAAATTACTTTCCATTAGGATTCTGAATGATTTGCACATAATGTTTATAAAGTGAAGGAAAAATGTCAAGCATTTCACTAACAATTTAAAGCAAAGCTCACAGGACTCTGCCAGAAATGAATTCCAAGAACATTTTCTTCAACATTTCTTCTTTCTAAAGAAAAAAAAAATGAGAGATGAAAGGACGGAGATCAATTAGGCAGGATCCATTGTGGGACTGAGATGGAATCTTTGATAATATCACTTCTAGGTACTTAAGAGAATGAATAAAGTGAGCCAAAAATGGAGAAGAGGAGGTGGTGGTGGAAATCACATCTTGAAATGATGGATTGCAGACAAAATCCAAGTTTAGGCCCTGGCTAGGAGAAACCACTGCCTGTCCAAGCCCCTGAGTGTGGGGTCATGACGCTCCATCAGCATACGCTGCCTCTGTGTCCCCAAAGAGAAAGGGAAGCCAAGAAAAGTCTTCCAGCTCAAACGTGTGCTTGGGTCGTTCCCAGAAAACCCTTGGCTTTGAGAAACATAGTATAGGAACTTGTGACCTATGCTCAAGTACCTCCCCTACCCTGGGTAAGTTGTCACTTACTGAATTATAAATGTAAAGACTAGAGGACAGAGTGTAACTTACGTTTTTTATCAGCTCATTTATTTATGAAGGTTTTTTCTTTTCACTGCTGTTCTTAAAGAGGACACCACTTTATATAATTACAACTAAGGGTTAATTGGGTCCAAACTGAGATCGACTTTAAGAAAGTGAAAGGCTGAAATGAGTGAACAAACGTGGGTTCCAAATGTGAGCCCCTGGCATTTCAGAGCGAGGCAAAATCAATCTCTCAGCTGGCTTATATTAAGACATTCTAACTCCCTTTAGGTATAAAAGAAACTTTTATAGACTTCTTGACACTTCTGAGGGGGCTCGGATATTATGTCTAGAGCCGAAGTCATTCTCCTCATTGCAGTGAAATCTCTAGGATTACATTGGAAAACAAACATTTATTCAAAAGTCAAGTGTGAAATTTGGAACTTAAAGGAGAAGAGCACTCTGCAAATAGAAATATATGTATTTTTAACCTAAATTTCCAAAGAGGAAATTAAAATTTCACACAGCAGTGACAATGGGGATTGCCCAGTCAGCAGGTTTTCTTTTTTTTCACTTTTTCCCTTCTGTCCTTTCCACTCTTTTCTTTTTTTCCCCCTGCCACAAGCCCTCCCCCGCATCCATTTCTGTATATATCAGTAGTGCTTCAGAGTCAGAGTTACTGACAGAAAAGTAAGCAAGGAAAAGAAGTCCCATGTTGTAATTCAGATACTGGCACTTATTTGCTGTGTGACCTTGGGTGAGTTTCTTAACATCTCTGGACTGACTTGTACTTGTCCCTAAGTGAAGTGATTGGACTCAATACATTGCAGGTTTCTTTTCCAACTCTAAATTCTGTGGCTGCAATATTTA
The DNA here is from genome assembly GCF_009834535.1 of Camelus ferus. NCBI lineage: Eukaryota > Metazoa > Chordata > Mammalia > Artiodactyla > Camelidae > Camelus > Camelus ferus. Next base: position 9,564,272 of record NC_045722.1, on the reverse strand, counting down.
TCTTTTATGAGTACTCAGCATTCTTAAAAATTTGAAAAGTGCACAGATTGAATGTTTTATATTTTCTGTATTTTAAAAAATATTAAAAATTAAAATGTGAACTATGATGATTATTGTTGCCCAGTAGTCACTGATGCTGAGAAGGAAAAGAGTCCTTTACCTAGTTTTCATCTCAAGGAAGCTTTAGAGGGAAAGGTTTTCTCACTAAAAGAAATAGTTTCCTGTAATTCTTCTAAATAGTCTGTAAAAAGAGTTTTTGAAAAGCCTGTAGGATGTAACTTCTAGTATAGTTGTAGGAATTTTAATACTACTTGGCTAAAATGGTTATATTATCTCAAATGCATATTTTAAAACCTTAATATATTTTCTATAATGATATGCTTGGTCTTTAAGCTAAAATTTAAAATGCCATCATCTAATTATTAATATATGCGCTTCTGTTTTAAAAAATGGTGTAGAAGTTAGGGATTACAAACAGGGCACCTATGCAGCACAATTCCAGAGGACTTCATGTTTGAATTCACATGAGTGATGCCCCCTGGAGCTGTTGAGCGGGTGCGGCCTCGGGTACAAACCCTAATGCCAGATTATGGGAATGAGAGACTTAGGGAAAGTGTAAGAAAACAGCGCCGGGCCAATGATAGAAGTCTGACAGCAGACCTCCACGTCAGGAGCACGACAGGCAGAGGGAGTCTGTGGCCAACTTGAGAACACGTGCCCTGTCCAAACAGCGGCTGCTTGTTGCCCAGGAATGTGGACCTAGGGCAGCCAGCCTTTATGATTTTCCAAGAGAAGCCAGAAATCCTATATTTGTGTGCCATCTCCTGATTTTTAAATACTGGCAACTAATGCACCCTGCACAAAGCAAGGAGGAGGCCAAGCAAAACACCATCTGCAAGCTGGTCCTTAGGCTAGCGGCCAGGAAGCCAGCTCTGATTAAGGCTGTCGTTTGTCCTCCCTCTTCCCTTAACGCAGAGAGGCAAAGGCAACCCACAGGCGCTGGACCTGGTTGTAGCAGAGGGGTCACCTCCCAGGAAGCTTTGATACATAAATGGGCTGTGGCTTCTGAGAAATCTGTGGAAGTTCATCTCAGTACATGAGGGGAGGCTTTGTAAGGGTGGAGGGCACAAAGTCTACTAGTTAAACCCATCTTATATAACCCATGTAAGTTGTGGAGGGTTGGTACTAAGGTTAAAACAAATTACAGGGGCTTACTTTTATAGATTATAATGAGTAAGCTTGAGTTCCATTGACAAGTCATTTTAATAAATCACATCTCTTATGGATAAATAACGGGTTCTTATTTCCAGAAAGATAGTTCATAGACTTTTACTAGACTTTACTGACTAGTTTACTACTTAACTGTCTTAGCTTGAGCTGCTACTAAGTGGCTTAAAACAAACATTTATTTCTCACAGTTCTGGAGTCTGGGATGTTCAAGATGAAGGTGCCGGCCGATTCGGTGTCTGGTGAGGGCTCTCTTCCTGGTTTGCAGATGGCTGTCTTCTCACTGTGTCTGCACACATTGGCACTAATTCCATGCATGTGGGCTTCACCCTCATGACCTTATCACCTCCCAAAGGCCCCACCTCCAAATACTATAGCTTTGGGGATTAGGACTTCAACGTCTGAATTTGGGGGGGACACGAACATTCAGTCCACAGTATTAATCACAGATTAATACTTAAAATTTGCAGGTAAGGAAACCAAGGCCCAGATTTGATCTAATCCAGAGCTAAAACCCAGGGATCTGAAATTTCTATCCCATATGTTCTTATCAAGTAGACAAAAACAGTATTTTAGAGATACTGAACAAAATAGATTGTATGGTATTTATCAGAGTTATGCACCAATGCTGTGACTGGGTCAGCTAAAAGTTGTTAGCTTCAAAATTTTTTTGTTACAAGAGCTTGAGATTTTAGATCAGAAAAAAACCAAAAAATGACAATTTTTGATGGAAGCTTGAACCAGATATGCTCGTTCTAATTCAAAAGAGATAGTGTCTATTGGGTTGGGGGGGGTGCCTGGCCCAGAGTAGACACTCAGTGTTGGAGAATGGGTCTGAACCGGAAACAGACTTGAAAGTTCCAGGTCAGTTTTTGCCCCAGCATGGTAAGAGATGAACTCTCTAGTTAGAGGGCACAGGTATAGTGAGTCTCAGGGGGATCTCGGGTCCCCTTCCTAACAGGGCTACTGATTCTACCTGGCATCAGGCGCTTCCCTCCCTGTTCCTTAGCTGCCCCATGGGTAGCAGAGATAATATGGAAACACCTCTGAACCCTGGACTTGAGACCGGGAAGCGAGCAGAACACAGGCTCACCCAGCCAAGACAGGTGTCACCTGCAGGCCTTACTGTTAAGTGGGTCAGAAGGAGACCCTGGCTTTCACTCCATACCTCTGGGTCTCAATTCTGTCATCAAAAGAACGGGAATTATTGCCCCAACTGCACGGGGTTCTTCGAAGGATTAAATTAGATCATGTAAATAAGAGGTGCTGGGCAGGATTGGTACTTCTGCAGAGTAAGAGCCTCGAGCACAGCGGCTGTTAACACTACATTATTGGTTATCTGATTCCCCAGCCTACAGCAGATTGGAAGCAGCAGATTAGAAAGGCCTGAGGGACTGCTTCGGGAAGGCCCACTGACAGCAGGAAAAAGTGACAGGTCGCAGCCTGACTACAAGGGAGGCAAGAGAGAAACTATAAAAAGCAGGAACAAAAACGCAAAAGGCACAGCAGTCTGGGGCACTTACTAAAAGACAAAGAGCCCTCCTCAGGTCAGTAGCTTCCAGTGACCCCACACCTCGCACCCTGATGGGCACTTATGTCGACAGCAGTTGTGTGAATTACCTCTTTCCGTCCTCTTTCCCTACCACCAAAAAAAGAAGAAAAGCAGGAGCAGAGGGCTGTTGTAACTGGCCTTTCCACTGGGATGCTCTGACCAAATGCTTCTGGGTAATGAAATTCCCAAAGTCAGGGCCAGCAGAGAAGAAGAGAGTATGGTGGGCTCCTTTGGTGGTCTGAAAATAAGCCGAGGTCAAGGACAGCTAAAGAGCTGTGATTTTTAGTGCTACAGAGAGAAGGATGCCCCCTGCCCCTCTGACCACGCCTTCTTCCTCCACCTCTATCTCCTTCAAAGTCGGGATTAGAAATACAGCCTTTGAGAACAGGCTGGCAGATCCTGGCATGTGGCAGAGAGGGAGTAGGGAGGGAGCACATGAGGTGGCCAGGCTGCAGGAATGCCAGTCCTGTCAGATGGCATCTCCACTCTGGTGTCTAATCCATCACCTGGAGTAGACACTGGTTTTGTTTGGTTATTTACGTACTTATTCTAATGGAAGCCTGAGCTGCTCACTTTGAAGCAGGACAGAGAATAAGCACCTGAAGGACATCCCTCGAGTGACTGGCAAGGAGAGATGGGCTGTGGGCAGACCCCCCGGGATCAGAGAAGGATTTAGGGGGCGAACACGCCTAAGGAGCGTCCCAACGCCCGGGATCTCCCAGCGCACGCCCAGGTGAGGATCCCCCAGCTCACTCCGAGCCCAGCTGATGGGCCACCCCCTCGGCCAGGGATGGCTCAGAAGCTGAGTGGGCATGCATTCACTAGCTAATAATTTTCAGAGCGGGCACATGCCATGGTGGTCCAGAGCACAGACCCTGGACCTAGACGGGGGTCACGTCTCAGACTGCTGTTTAATTGCTTTGAACCTCAATTTCTCCATCCATCAATTGAGGGAAATAGCATTACCTTATCAGAGGGAGGGTTTCTCTGAAAATTAAATCTGCTGATATCTCTGAGGCATTTAGAATATTGTCCTGGCACATGGTAGATACTAAATATTGAGAGTTATTATTTCATCCCTGTGGCTGACCGGGACTGCAGAATTAATTGTGGGACAGCCGCTATCGGAATAAAATGTGCCCGGCAGTTCTGTACATGTGAGTTGTCCTTTGCAGCAGGGACTTTGGGAAACAAAAGGTGGGGTCAGAGGAAGGGCATCCAAAGAATTTTCCTGCTGTTAAAATAAGAGGGGACCCAATATTGTTAGGAACTGGACCACATTATTGCCAAGAGGGAAGGGAAATTTATTTTAGGGAGAACGCGATTTCCCTGCTTACTGTGTGTTGCCAATGCAGCGCTGACTGACCAGCTACCTTAAAGTTCTCGTGGTAGGGTCTCTCTCTCTCTCTTTTTCCCTAATGATGTGGAACAGAGCTTGAATAATAAATATTTAACAGGGACACTCCCTTTTCTCTGTTAAAATAATCTTTGTTTCAGCACTTTAACAAGGAAGACTGTGTTTTTCCCACCTCTGCTCTCATGTTACGTGAAGCCAGGTCTCGGGAGTGAGAGAAAATAAACACGGGTGACCCGGCCAGGGCAGGAGGAGAGGCGGCCTCCTCGCTGGATGGCTGGGGCTGGGGATTCAGCTGCCTGTTCTAGAGCGCGCACGGCCACGGCCACGGCGGCTGGCCACGGCGGCTGGCCGGGAGCTCACGTGCACCAGAAAGCGCGGAGGTGGAGATGGTGGTGTGAGACCCCAGGGGAAAAGGGGGTAGCTGTTCAACAAAGATGGGGCGCCAGGTGGGACCCATCCTTTCTGCTGGGAAGATCTGGGCAGAGGCGTGGCTTCGGATCCTGGGAAGCCAGGCACTCGGGCATCTAGTGCACGTGTGTGCCTCGTCCAGTTGGAAAGATCCCACTGACGACATTGTCGCCATTCTGCCTGCACTTTTGGGTTCCACCTCTGGGGAGAGGGAAAATTCACGCACTGTGACTCAAGTGGGCACGGACTTTCTTTCTTTATCTGAACTTACTTATGAGCCTCCGTTTAGACCAATGGTGGAAACAACTTAATCTTTTTTCCATTTCTACTGTTGGCCAAAAACAAAAAAAAAAAAAATTAATCTTTTTTCCATTTCTTCTAATGGTGGAAAAAAATGTAATCTTGCCATTTCAAGGTAACTCCGTCCCTTCCAATAGAAAGCACAGACTGTCCACCTATTGCTTTGTCAATTCGAGATTTAAACCCAGTCAATTCAGTTGAAATTTGCTGTCAGGACTATTGGTTTTTCCTCAAAGGTTCTCTCCTACCTCCTTCTCTACCCCAGGAGGTTGCCTGGGCGCACTGGGGGAGTTTAGGGAACTTTACGGTGACAGGTGAGGAAGCTTGTCTCACGCTTAACTGCTCCCACAGCTGAGATAACTCGTCACTCAGGGCTGGTCCTGGGTCTGGGGCCCAAGCCTCTGCCTCTGGGTTGCCAGATCTCTGCATTCGGAGCCTGTGTGCCCAACCCCAGGCCCTCTCTGGTCCACTTGCCCCCTCGGCTTTTCCTCACTTCGTGCTGGGACTCGAGGAGATGTGTTCACAGTTCGTGGGGAGCCCAGGGTTGCCCCCCCCCCACCGGCTCCCTTTCTGTTTAATTACACCACCTGCCATTTCCACTGTGCTCAGCACCCCCAGGTTGGTAGGTCACTTTGATAGCCTGCTTCTCCCAGAGTTTCACGGGGAAGTGGGGCTAAGAGCCCCCAACCCCGGGGTGGAATCCAGGGAGCACTTCAGCCTTCTTGCCTGCCATCGTCTCTCTCCAGGCCTCTTCCCTGACTCCAGGAAGAGCTCCTGTGTCTTCTCTGGATGGCAGGAAGCAGCCCTTCCCTCTCTACAACTTGTAATAACAAATCTCTGTGCTTTGAGTTCTTCAAGCTCCTTGGAACTCAAAAGTCTCCACCCCCACCCCTTTGCCTCTTAAATCTCTTAAAAGCCTCCCTGACTCTGGCATGAGAGCTGGAAAGCCTTGGCATCCACACCATTTCACAACTGAAATGGCATCATTTTTGAACTTCCAGGCTGAACATTGATTGCTTGTCTGTGTGCAGGTTCCACTGTCTCCCTAAAGTAAAGGGGGCCACAGCTACTTGGGTTGATGGTCCCAGGTGGCAAAAACAACCCAGCCTGGACAAATGCATCGGGTGATATTTCAGAATATCGTCCTGCTGCGAGTGCCGTTCAGGAGCGCCGGCCTGGGCTCTGGTGGGGGTGGGCGTAAAGGTGCCCCTACTGCTGGGGCCTGTGCTCTGTGCAGGAAGCGGTGCAGAGGCAGGTGGAGAGTCAGGTGCTCGCACCTTCCCTGAGTCGGGGAACTCTTGCCTGGGGACTCTCCACACAGGGGTCTCAGGAGAGATGCCATGTTTTGGGTTCGTTTGCTGATGGAGTGTGATGTGAGTATGGTCGGTTTCTAGCTCTTAGAAGAGCAAAGCAGGCAGTGTGGGCAGTGGTCCCTCGCCTGGAATAAATGAAGCGAGAAGTGAGTAACGTGTCTTTCCCCTGATTTGCTCAGTGTCTGTGTGCAGGAGTGCACACACAGGTCGTGGCTGGGGTGAGTACATGCCTGCCATTTAGTATTTATTTTAGTCATTGCAGGTAGCTTACAGAGTCAATGGGAAGAAAAAATATATATATATGTATATACACATACAATTAGGCCTGTAGTCGGTGTGACAGTCTGTGAAATTTCTTGGCAACCTATGGCAGTGGTTGATCTATGGATCATGTAGGAGCTACCATCAGGAAGGCGGTCATAGGCTGGGGTCTGGAGCCCTGGTGTCTCATTCTGGCTTTGCCATTAGCCCTGGGGCCAGGATGTTGTGGCCTCTCAGAAGCACTGCTGCCTCTTTGTCAAAAAGAGGAGGGTTCACAGAAGACCCTTCCAGCATAGACATTTTGTGTTCAAGGAAATGCTTCCCAAGACCACCATGGGGCTTGGCACCTGACTCTGTCTCTATTAAAAACTGGTAGTGGGAGAAATGATAAAAGAATACTAATCATTTATCAGACCACATTAAAACAGTTATTCATTAATAAAACTGACTTTGACTCAGTGGCTTGAATTGCCACAGGGATTCAGTGCCCTGCCCTCATCCATCTTCACACCCAGATGTGAGCTGTATTTCCAAAGGGAAATGGAAAGTTCTGTATCGCGAACACACGACTCCCCAGTGCCTTGAACTCACTGACGGTTATTCACTTCAAATTCAAGATAATGAACCTATTTAAATCCTTCTGCTCCCCAGTTCATGATATACAGATCTAGGGTGGGACGGGAGTCTGTCGTGGAAGGAGCCATCTAAATGCTGGAAACATCAGGTAGATTCTAGAGAGAATAGTGCGGGCGGTCCAGTTTTTAAAATGCTGACCTACCTGGATGCCACCACCTGGGAAGGTGCTTCCTACCTAGAGGGGAAGAAGAGGTCCGCCCTCCCCGACCTGCCCCCTCTTCCCTTCCCCTGCCAGCTCTCCCAGGCTCTGGTCCAAGGAGTTGGAGGAAAAGAGGGCCATTAGGCTGGTGGTTCACACCATCTCTTAGAAATTGGAAACACCTGAGAAAATTTCGAAATCCTGATGTCTGGATCCCGTTGCCAGAGCTTCTGACTTAATTGGTCTGGGGTTCAGCCTGGGCTTTTTTAATGTGCTGCCAGGTTGAGAACCCCTGCAGTAGAAGGAAATAGCGGGGCCACCTTAGTCCAACTCGGGACTGCCCTGTTGGAGAAATGGGTGCTACTCGGTGAATTTGCTTCCACCTCCCGGTCTCCCCCAGGACCAAGGGGCTTCTCATTTTTTTTTTAATTGAAGTATAATTGACTTACAGTGTTGTAAAGGGCTTCGCATTTGACTAACCCAACTTTGTCTTCTCTCTTTAGTTGGTTGTAAAAGACTTGGTGAGGAAGGAACTTGGTCTCGCAGACCTCGTTTGAACTCTCAGCTGAAGTCTGGACAGAGAGAGAAATAAGAATGTTTCATAATGATAGAGAAAGGGAATAGAAATGGAAAACATAAAATAGGATGGCAGAAGTGAGATAACATATGCAGATATTTCAATCATGGGAAAGGATTAAGCCCTCTTCTTAAAGGACAAAACCCATGAAACTGGCATGGTCTTGCCCCGGGATGCTGCCTCCCTGCCTCTGCAGACCTCCCTCTCTGGGGTGATGTAATGAGGACATGAGGTGTCTGCCGTTGGTGGTATGCAGGCTTCCCTGGTCTCCCTCTGGGTGGCATGTTCCGTCTACTGGGATGGCCTGTGTCCATGTGGTGGTCTCATGTAGATGGAGTGTGTGGTTTTCCTGGGGTAGATTTTAGCCCCTTTCCAGCCCCATCTTCACTGGAACAGTCAGGTCTCCCTCGGAGCTCATCAGTGATGCTTGCCTTCCAGCCGCTCTGTGGGGCATCACCGCACTAGGCCAGGGCAGCCCCTCAGGCTCTGCACATGCTCTCACTTTTGGCTCTTCTACATGGAACCGTGGGAACCACAACCACTGAGGCCACGTGTACCCTAGACTCTATAGGGAACTGGAGTGGAGCGACCATATGTCCTTCCCAGACACACCAAGCCACTGTCATAAGGTATCCTAGAAAGCATTCTGTCTTCAGAAACCCATAGGCCTAGATAATTGGGGGCATTTAAAAAAAATCAAATCTTCAAGTTGAAATATTAAAAAAATAGAAAAATAGAGTTTATTTTATAAATTCTTTGACACCAAAACATGACCAGAATGTAAAAAGAAGTCATTTCACTTTTAAATATAGGTGTAAAAATATAAAATAGTAACAAATCCAGTCTAGACATAGGATAAATGTATAACACATAAGTATGATTTCCTCAAGGCATGCAATGGCCATTCATTTTAAAATAATCTTAAAAAATTAATCTTATTATTACTCAAAAAATATGATCCAGTTAAAATGGAAATGAGGTTTTGTGGGAGAAACTCAATACATTGATACTAAACTTTACCTGGTTGAATGATTTCATGAGAATAGGAAATTTTGAAATAGGAAATTGTTTTCTTATGCTTTGCAGATATTGCTTTTTTTATATATAAATAGAAGATTTGTGGCAACCCTGCGTTGACCGACCAAGTCTCTTGGCACCGTTTTTCTCACAGTATTTGCTTGCTTCATGTCTCTTTGTCACATCTGGGTAATTCTCACAATACTTCAAAATTTTTCATTATTATTATATCTGTTATGGTGATGTGTGAGCTGTGATCTTTGACGTTATTATTATAACTGTTTTGGGGCACCACGCATTGTGCCCATATAAGGTGGTGAACTTGATAAATGTTGTATGTGTTCTGACTGCTCCCCTTGACCTGCTGTTCCCCCATCTCTCTCCCTCTCCTCATCCTCCCTAGTCCCCAAGACATGACAATAGTGAAGTTAGGCCAATGAATAACCCTACAATGCCCCCCCCCCCAATAGTTCAAGTGAAAGGAAGAGTCACACATCTCACACTTTAAATCAAAAGCTAGAAATCTTTAAGTTCAGTGAGGAAGGCACGTTGAAAGCCAGGACAGGCAAAAAGCTAGTCCTCCTGCACCAAACAGTTACCCAAGTTGGGAATACAGAGGAAAAGTTGTTGAAGGAAATTAAAAGTGCTACCCCAGCGAACACATGGATGATAAGAAAGGGAAACAGCCTTATTGCTGATAGGGAGAAAGTCTGAGTGACCCGATTAAAAGATCAAACCGGCCACAACATTCCTTAAATCGAAGCCTAATCCAGAGCAAGGCCCTAACTCTCTCCACTTCTGTGAAGGCTGAGGGAGGTGAGGAAGCTGCAGAAGAAAAGTTTGAAGCCAGCAGAGGTTGGTTCGTGAGGTTGAAGGAAGGAAGCTGTCTCCGTAACATCAAAGTGCAAGGTGAAGCAGCAAGTGCTGATATAGAAGCTGCAGCAAGTTGTCCAGAAGACCAAGCTCAGAGCACGAATGAAGGTGGCTGCTCTAAACAACAGTGTGGATGAAACAGCCTTCTGTTGGAAGAGGATGCCATCTTGGAATCTCATAACTAGAGAGGAGAAGTCAATGCCTGGCTTCCAAAGCTTCAAAGAACAGGCTGACTCTGTTAGGGGCTAATGCAGCTGGTGACCTGAAATTGAAGCCAGTAGTCACTTATCATTCTGAAAATCCTAGGGCCCTTAAGAGTTAACAAGAGAACTAGAATTAGAAGTGGAGCCTGAAGATGGGACTGAATTGTTGCAATCTCATGATAAAACGTTTTAACAGATGAGAAGTCGCTTCTTTTGGATGAGCAGAGAAAGAGGTTTCTTGAGGTGTAATCTACTCCTGGTGAAGATGCTGTGAAGATAGTTGAAATGGCAACAAAGGATTTAGAGTATCACATAAACTTAGTTGATAAAGCAGCAGAGTTTGAGAGGACTGACTCCAGTTTTGAAAGAAGTTCTACCGTGGGTAATACGCTCCTAGACAGCATTGCCTGCTACAGAGAAATCGTTCATGAAGGGAAGAGTCAACTGATGCTGCAAATTTCATTACTGTCTCATTTAAAGAAATTTCCAATTTCCACAGCCACCCTAGCCTTGGACAACCACCACCCTAATCAGTCAGCAGCCGTCAACATCGAGGCAAGACCGTTCGGCAGAAGGATTAGGACTTGCTGAAGGCTCAAATGACGGTCAGCATTTTTTTAGCAATAAAATATTTTAAATTAAAGCATATATGTTGTTTTTTAAGATACAATGCTATTGCACACTTAATAGACTACAGTTTAGTGTAAACATAACTTTTATAAGCACAAGGAAACCAAAAAATTTGTGTCTTGCTTTATTAAAATATTTGCTTTATTGTGGTGGTCTAGAACCAAACCTACAATATCTCTGAAGTCGGCCTGTAGAAAAGTAACAACAAGGAACTTGCTTTACTAATTATTAGCATTTATTTTAAAGCTATAGTATTTAGAATGATTTGATTAGTTACCAAAATGGGTCAGTGGAGCAAAGTAGAAAATCCTAAAGTAGATCCAAGTGCATATGATAATTAAATATACGATAAAGATAAAAGTAGCATTTGAAATCAGTGGAGAAGAATCGATTATTTAATAAATTGTGTTGAGATAACTGCTTAAACATTATTAAGCATAAATAATACCTTTATTTGCCAAAATCCAGGTGGATTGAAAGAAAATATTTTCACATTAAAAATTAATTTTGAAAATTATTGGGATAAATTTAGTTCAATATTTCTATGTAAATGTGGAAGGGAAGCCATGAAGTTTTATCAGTTTGACTGCTTATGCTATTTAACCTTTCTGCATGGGTAACAAAACAAATCAGAAACCCTTCTTCCCTGCTCCGTCCCCAGCACGCTCTCCAAAATGAAAAAATCAGATAAGCTAGGAATGCTGCTTGTGTCAAAAATGACAGATATGGGATTAATATAAAAGTTAGTAATAAAAGGGGCTCCTGATACTTAAAAGACAAAGAATGATCAAAAAATACATTGGAAGTGAATGTTGAAAGTTCTGGAAAAATTTATGTCTATAAACAGCCAGTTTACTTCTAGAAGTTTACCCTCAGGAGTTAATTGCACGTATTTGTAAATACACGTATCTTAGGCTATTTTTCAAAAAGTTATCAATGAAAGCCAAGAGAAAACAAGCAGAAAGATGAAAAGGAAGGGATGAAGAAGGGAAGAGAGAGAAAGAGGAACGAAAGAAGGAAGGAAGGAGAGAAGGAAGGAAGGAGGTCCTTTAAATATGCAATAGTAGGAGATAGGTTAAATAAATTGTTATACTGATCTAGTTGATAACTGGTCAGTAATTAAAAGTAACCTGGAAAGATGTTCACAATAATATATACAGGAAGATTCTTTTATGAAAACAGCTATATGTAAATACATAAATATATTCATGAAGGTATCTGGAAGCTTCTGTGCCATGATGTGAATTTAACATTGGCTGTCTCTTCGTTAGTGGTTTACAGCTAACTTTTCTCAGTTTTACATACACCTATTCTTTCTCTCTCTCTCTCTTTTTGAAATTAAAAAATAATTTAAAAATATTATGAAGACTTCTGGCTTGCAGCAACAATCCCAAGACCTCAGGCTGGTCTGCAGAGATTCTGCTCATCCCTCTCTGGTCTCACAGCCTGCCATGTTCCAGCTCCTGGTCACCAGTTCTAGGAATATGTCCCTAACCACCCCGACCTGCCCTGCTTCCTTCTCCTCTGAGCTTCTGAGCTATAAGTGGTACACAACCTCATCTTTGTTCTTTGAATGTTTCCCGTGTGTTGTGCAGTCTCCAGAAAGAAACTCTGAGCTCCCTGAGGCCAGGGGTTGGGCCGTGTAATTCTGCACCTCCCTTTGGCTCCAGGCAGAGCTGAGTGAGCCGCTGCTTCCAGGAGAGGGGCTGGACCGGCATTCTCGGGCTGAGAGTCCCTGATAAGAAAAGCCACGGGCCCAGGGGGGCAGCGAGGGGCGAGGCCACAAGCACAGCACCCATGAGGCAGGGTGAGCCTGCCTGGTCGTGGGAAGGCAGGCAGGGGCCCGCTCTTCACGGTTCTTCCAGCTCTCCACCTTTGCAGTTCTCTGTGGGTAATTAGTCCTGTTAACCTGTACTTTTTGTCTTCACATGATGCGGACAGGTTCTAACATTGCCATGGACCAGCCCTGCTGTCGTGGTCTCTATGACTTTGAACCAGAAAACCAAGGAGAACTAGGATTTAAAGAAGGGGACATCATTACACTTACCAATCAGATAGATGAAAACTGGTATGAAGGAATGCTCCATGGGGAGTCTGGATTCTTCCCCATTAATTATGTTGAAGTGATTGTGCCTTTACCTCAGTAAATGTGTAACTCAGACTCTGGACAAACTTTCATAACTGAAATGAATTCGCACCAGTGTTCTCTCAGTGTGGTGTTATGCGGCATTCTTGCTCTTTGACCAACTTAATGACTTTTGTATGTGTGCTCTCTTTATAATGTATTTTGTATCAATTTAATTTGTATGAGTTTCGTGTCTTAGCTACATGAAAATACCTATTTCCTTTTTTTGCTGACTGTCCTAAAAGTCATTGGTTAAATAAATGTACGTGCTTCTTGTTGCTAAAAATAAATGGTAGCCGTTGCAGTTTTGTCCATGAACTGCCCATATTCCTCAAACTGTGATGGAATGCAACACTTGAACCTAAGAATTGCTAAATATTTTGTTTCCTGACATTACTGGTGGCATCTGGTCTTTTCCCTTCATGGTGTTTTAGCTGACCTGTGAATAGCCCAATAAATATGACACACTGTTGGCAAAAGGCCTTGGTTATTCTTAATGTTGAATTGATTTTTAAGTACAGTCATCAAGCTGCAGATTCCTGTGCCCACTCTGACTCCAAGCCCGACCCTGTGACCTGGTTGGCCTGTGGGACGGTAATAGTCTGGGTATAAACAGACTTGAAAAGCACTCAGCCTTTCCACCTGCACTCCTGCACCTCCATCTTCGCCATGAGAACGTGCCCAGATTGCCTGCCAGAGGGAGACGTGGACCAGAACTGAACTGCCTTAGCCAGCCTCCAAACCTGAGGGCCAAGGTAAGGGAGCAGAGACACTATCTACCACAGTTCTAAACATAAATGGGTACGAGATCTTCGTACGTGGATCAAGTTTATTTACCTGGCTGCTGCTTCCTTGAGGATATGTTCTTTTCTTCTGAGATTTCGCCATCACTCAAACAAATGGACGCCTGATGGGCGCATCTCCCAATTCAATAGGTGTTGCCAGGTGTGTTTGACCCTCAGCGTGGACACTGCTTAGCTTCAAGCTGGGATCCCACCCTCACCTTTGCCTTGCCTACTCCTCATCTCTTATTTTGCTGTAGAGGTGAATGGATTGGGTCCCAGCAGACTCACCTGGTGTCCGTCCTTATGACAGCCAGAGATCTGGCGGCACCAAGGGTTGGTCTCTAGGGGCTGACAAAGGAAGTATGAGCCTACTCAGTGTGAGTAAAAGTACAGTGATCAGGAAGGGGGAATGAAAAGTCATGTGTATGAAAAATAAGAGATCAGCTAAGGAGATCAAATGCTCACCTCGAGGTCAAGTCCAGAGAAGCACTAGAGAGATGTCAGAGCACAGAGTCAAGGGAGTGTTCGTGAACAAGGCCTAATGAAGTGTGTCCAGAAGTGTGTCCATAAAAACGCACCGTGTTTATGCACGTGGACTCATCTGCCTGGAAGAGACCCCAAACTTGGGCCAAGTTCCCTTGGGTCTTCTCTGCCTCAGAGGTAAGCCATGGGGAGGGGCTAGGAATCAAAGTGGATGTTATGGCTCCTTTAGGAAGATTTGTTCCAGTTCCTGAGATTGCCCTGGGACTGAGGGCCCTTGGGGACCCTCCTTTGGGCTTGGAGTAATTCAGGCCTGCATTACTGAGCAGCTGCCCTCCTCTCCTGCCCCATCAGCAGGAGGTGCCGGTATGTTCCCCTTCATGGAGGTGGAGGAGAAAGCACCTTCCTGGACCAGCTGTGTCATTTGCTTCATGTGCATTTTCTAATTTAATCTTCATAAAAACACTAAGACAGTTGCAGTGTTCCTATTTGCAGGTGAGGAAATTAGAATTAGGGGAGGTAGGTGACTCGCTGAATGAATGCCACAGAGCTCAGCTCTCAGGGCCATGCTGTTTCTCTGTCTGTCGTGCTAACCTTTTAGAGTGTCTGCCCCACATATAATTTCTACAGGGACCCCGTCAGCCTGAGCTTTGTGACCCTACCCACTGGTCACAGTTGATTGGACCAGGGGTATGCATCTAAACCAGAGAACACCTGTCAATCTCTTCCCTGGGAATCTGGAATTTTCCATATGCTTTTGGTGTTATAGACACTCCTTCCACACTTGGTCCTGTTTCTTCCCTTTTGCTCTCATTTACCTAGCTTTCGAAACTTCAAACTTTATATTATTATTTTACAGCTTGTCTATTATCTTTTATTTTAATCCACTTTATTGAGATTTTATCCAAAGTTTTTTTTTCTTCTCCTTTTTAGGTGTACTTGGAATTTATAATGGGTAATTTAGCCTTCATTTCAATCACTTAAAAGTGATCTGTTTTGTATTTTCAAACTCCTTTCTATTGGCCTTAAATATTTTATTTTAAAATGTGATGCCACTTTCAAATTTTCTTCTTTGTAAGAGGAGTCTTGAATTGTCCTCCTAAGGCACTCCATGAGAACACTCCTGTCCCCCCCGCCCCCCCACCACTAACTCCGCCCCACAGCACAAGTGACAGTCTGCTCCAGGAGTTCAGAGTGAGGGGTGTGTGTCAATCAGTGCCTTCCCCTCCCCTTCCCCTTAGGACTCGGCCTGTCTGCAGAGAGCACGTGTTCTGAATCACTCTTGGCCATGCTGTGTGCTTCGTGATAAAGACCCCGCACTGCAGGTGAGGCCCAAAGGAGTCCAGGGTCTTCTGTGCTGGGTGGTTAAGTCCGTCTGAGTGTAGGGTTCAGAATAAGGAAGCCCTCTTGCCCAGAGATCTGAGCCGCATTTTCCAGTACTGGCTTCTCCAGGAATAAAATGTTATTTTGGTTCCTTTATGGTCTCTATTTCTTTTGTCTTACTTCTCATGTGGTTCTTAATCGGGCCTCTTCCGGTACCAACTTTTGGCATATTTGTGCAGGAACTTTGAGAATGAGGCAGTGAGCATTCAGGGATTAAAGTAGCACATGGGAGAGTCTCATAGTGGGGCCAGGGCACGTGACTTTGGACATCAGTGTGTGGGCACTTGTGTCTTTGTCTGTGACAGCTTTCTATAGTTTTTATTAAGGCCCACTTTGGAATGGCCTCTGTGTTCGGCTGTCCAGACGTTACATGAGTTGAATAGTTTTTACTCCCTCTATTGTGTTATGTTGTTTAGGCCTGTCAACCATTTGGACTTTCTGCCTCTGGGATGATAAGCATTGATTTTCTATTAAGGTCCAAGTGACTGACTCAGAAATACCATGATTTTTCTGCATTAGCATCCCTCTGGGGCCTTCCTCCCCACACATGTTAGATGTGTTTGTTGGTCTTGGAGGTCTAGATTGCAGCTTTACGTTAAAAATGTGGTAGATATTTTTATCAGATAAAAAGGAAATGGGGCTACTGTTTTATTGGACAAAAGACCACATCTCACATGTCTTAGTCTTGGGAATCAGGCTGGCCTCAAAACTGTGTGAGGACCTACAGCATGGATAGTGGCAGGATAGTTTTGATGGTTTAGATGAGTGGTTCTCAGCTCTGCCTGCTGCATTCAAATCTGGGCAACTTGAAAAAAAATAGATGGCCTACCCCCACCCCTATGTTTTTATTTAAATTATTGGGGGTGAGCCTGGGCCTTGATATTTTTTTAAGCCCTTAAAATAATTCTAAGGTATAGTCAGGATTGAGAACAATGCTTTCAATAAAAGAGGACCATGCATTAGGAAATGGAGATAAACTAGGGAAGTCCTGACTGGGGGGGGTCTTGTGATGTTCCAGGAAATGGTACCCCTCTTTCCCCGGAACATTAGACAAGGGTCAAAACAGGTGAGAGCCCATATACAACCTGTGTGTAAAAGGATAAGTTGGAGCACGTACTTTAGGATGGGAGCTGGAGGATATGCTGATGAGCCCGAGTAACCAGACAGGCGACCTAGTCCTAGAGGAGCTGGACCGTCATCACCTCCTCTCACAGGGACAGGCTGCATGGCTGCAGGCAGGTGGCTTCCAAACGAGGGGGCCTCTGTTACTCATGCCTAGTGCTAACCCGAGCTCACAAGTCAGATCACACAGTCTCCCTCCCAACTTGGCAGAACTGTTCAGGGCAAACCCCTTCTCATAGAAATCAGAAGAATGGGGGGAAAGTTATTCCTTTCTAGCTCTGGAGAATGAAGGTGAGGAACACACCTCAAAGACGACTCGAGTTTTCAGAGGCCAAAACAGATCTACATGAAAGGGAAAATGGAATATGTAGAAGATATATCCCTTATAGCTGCCTTTCAAAATGAGTTTATACCAGTGCATTAAAAAAAAAATCTAAAGATTGAAAAGCAAGAAATCAAACTCTGTTTATTTGCAGAGCATAAGATGTAGAAAATTCTAGGGAATCTACAAAAAATCTACTAGAACTAATATGCAGACTTATCAAGGTCATGGGATAGTAAGTTACTATATAAAAATTATATTTCTACATATGGCAAAAATTATTGAACTTAATAACTAAAATAGTGAAAAGCAATGCTATTTATAAAACATCAGAAAGCATAAAGTACTTAGAAAGTATTTGAACAAAAAATATGCAAGGCATTGACAGTGAAAATTACAAAGCATCGCATAAAAAATTAAAGAAGACCTAAACAAATGGAGAGATATACTCAATATTATTAAAATGTCTGTTTTCTCCAAGGTAACCTCTAAATTCGATGCAATTCTAATAAAAATCTCAACAGTCTTATTTGTTGAAACTGACTAGCTGATTCTAAATTATATGGAAATACAGAAGTCCTGGAATAGCCAAAACAAAGAGGAAAACAAAGTTAGAGGACTTACACTATCTGATTTTAAGACTTACTATAAAGATACAGTAACTAAGACAGTGTGGAATTAGCATTAAGTTTAGATAAATAGATCAATGGAGTATAACAGAGGGTCTAGAAATAGACTCACATGTAAATTTATTTTCAGTAAAGGTGTTAAGGTAATTCAGTAGGAAAAGGAAAGTTCTTTTCCATAAAATAAAAATAAACCTTGACCCTTACCTCACACCATATATAAACATTATTTTAAAACGGATTGTAGACCTAAACATAAGAGCTAAGATCTTAAAGTTTTTAGAAGAGAACATAGGTAAATATCTTTATGGTCTTGAAGCAGGCCTAATTTCTTAGGACAAAAAAAGCTCTAATCCCAAGAAGACAAAATTGATAAATTGGACTTCATTAAAATTAAAAATTTCTTCTCATCTAAAGACACTATTAAAAAAAAATAAAAAGACAAATCATCAACTGGTAGAAAATGTTCACAGTACATATCTGTGACAGACTTATATGCAGAATATATACAGAGTTCTCATAAGTCAATTAAAAGCATTTTTAAATGGGCAAAAATTTGAAGAGACACTTTCACAAAAGGAGATACACACATGCCCAGTAAGCATATGAAAAGGTGCTCAACATCATTAGTCATCATCAGGGACTGGCCCATGGAAGGCACCAAGGAGGCCTAGACTTAAGCACTGAGTTTAGATAGAGGAACTAAGCAAAGGTAGCTACGTACCCCCCTCTCCCTCTTGGGAGCTGCTCATTTACCCAGAGCACACAGACAACTCAGGAATAGTGGTGGTGTGTGGTCTTCCTCTGCTTTACTTTATTATTATTGCTCTATTAATTCAAGATTTGGACAAAGAAAGGAATGCTGTTTGTTGGTTTCCCTTGAACCAACTTTTTGAAATAAAGCAACCATGCTTTTTATTTCAAGCTTCAAGCTGGTTGAGGCTTATTATCCTACCATTTTATCCTATTTTAGTCTGCATATATTTGTTCAATCTCTTTGTACATATTTATAACTGTCAGTGTGAAGCCACAGGAATGGTAATAGCGAGAGGACCACAGGCTGCCTCGGTCTCAGCTGTCACTGCCTCTGCCTCCTGGCTCTCCCAGTGCATCTGCAACTCAAAAAACAACCGTTCTTCAAAGCCTTGTGACTCTTGAGAGTCCAGAGACAGAGGGGTTAGTGCTCCCTAGAACCTCTACCAGGGAGGTGACACATCTTGTTTACCTTAAACTAATTATTTTTAAAACCATGGTCTCTGGTTTGCATAGCCAGGAGGAAGCCAGAGGAACAGGCTGGCAAGAGGCAGCCAGAAGGGCACCACAAAGGGAGATCCCCCTACCGAGGGGCCATCCCTGTGAGGTCCCAGGCCAGACGTGGTAATGAATCAGGTGATGCCGAGTCTCCTACAAGATACCCACCACCTCCTTTGCTTCCTGGCAGGGGTCAAAGAAGGCCAAGTCACAGCACACAGTTCTCTCCCCTCATCGTGATGGTCATTGTCGCCAGAGCAATGGCTACTGATGTATGTCATCAACCCCCTGAGTCTCAGTTATGAGGATAATTCCCTTCCTCAGTTCCCAGCATTCAAATAGAATTTTATGTAATAGCCACGTAGTGATTTCAGTGGGGAGTGGGTAGTTTGAGTGAAACATTTGAGTTCAAATCATCTTGAATCAAAAAAAAAAAATCATCTTGAATCAGAAGTCTCTCTACATGACCTGACATTTCATGTCAATATCAGTTTTTTAAAATTCCTTTTCCATTTTCCTTATTTATGCTTTGTAGAATACTAGTCATTTTGTTCTCAATTTTCCTGACCCCATACATGAATTTGGGGATACTTGTTTCATGGAGTTTTTTTGGTTTCTTTCTTAGTTTTAAAAAACAATAAAAATACACTGCTCTGGCCTAGATTTAATGAAATAGCATTTAGCAATTTCATGGGAAAGTTCTGAATAAGTCCCACTCTTGCTTTGATGGTGAACCAGAGACCCAGGCTAAGATTGAACGTCAAAACTTGCCTTGGAGGATTCAGGGTTGGGTGTGTCTTTCAGGACGAAGTTCGCAATGAAAGAGCAAAAGAACAGAGCTGAGAAAACATCCTAACATCTTTCATGCCAGACCCACTGAACCATATGAGCCAATGGTGAAGACAAAGGCAGGAATCAAAAGTGGCTCACAATGGTTGGTTTTTGTTTTTGAGAAAAAGAAATGTGATATTCTTCACTGTTTAGGAGAAATTATACACACACTACATGCACATTAGAGAACATTTAGAGATTCCTTTTTTGATAAACAAACATGGATAGACTGAGATGGTGAATGAGCTAGGTAGCTGGCGATTTCCAGCCACTCCATCAACTTCCATGGCTTCCAGTATCAACCGTATGTTGATCTAAATCTCCAGCCCAGGTTGTGTTCCTGATTCTAGACCTACAGGCATTCCCAGCTCAAAATGTTCCAGGTGAAGCCTTCATCTCTGCACTGCCTCTTTCCACCCAGTATGGTCCTCATCCTCTTATGTTCCCAATATCCACGAATGACAGACACTACCACCACTCACAGCCCATGGCAGAAGTCAGGGCATTAGCCTTGACTGTCTCTCCTTGGTACCCTACTCCTTAAATTGTTCACCAAGTCTTAACAATTCTACCTCTCTAATAACTGTCTCCAGTCCATCTGTTTTCTTCTGTTTCCACTACCACTCGTACCAGTTTAGGTCATCATGGGCTCTTGCTTGGATTATTAAAAATACAGCCAGAGTTATCATTCCTAAAATCCAGTCTTATTGTGTCATTGCTCTGCCAAATATTATACTAAGCAACCCATTGTGCTTAGAATCAAGTCTAAAAACCCATAGTATGGCATATGTGGCTTTGACAACTTGACCCCTGCCTGCCTCTGTCCACTTAGCTTTCGCCAATCCCATTTCACCTTGTGCTGCAGATGTATTAGTCAGCATAGACTGGTTTATGCTGCAGTAACAAATAACTCAAAAATTTCAGAGGTTTAATAGATAAAGGTAAACGCTTGTTCATACAAATTCTGCAGTTTGTTGGATGACTCTGTGGGTCAGCTGTCCTTCATGGTGTGGTTCAGCAATCCAGGACCCTTTGATTTTGTAGCTCTGCCATGTCAACACGCAGCCTCTATGTCAGCTGCCCAAGAGGAAGAGAGAGACGGAAGAAGCCATAAGCGCTTCTCACTAGGGAATCATAGTCCTCCAGGAGGATCCAGGAAGGAGACACATTAGAAGGGACTTGGTGGATATATAGCATTGTCTTTGCCACACCAAACAACTGACAAACACATGGTTGTTGAACTGGAACTTTCGTCTTTGGGCTTTTGCACGTTTTCCTTTTCGTCTGGAATTCTTACTTCACACCCAAACCTTCTTATGAATAATTCCTGCCCAGAACTAATTTTTTTTCTTTTGTGGAGGAACTGCATGGAATGCCAGACTAGAATCTCTTTCTCAGGATTATGAAATCTGGGACTATTCTAGAAACTGGCTTGTACCTGTCACCCATGAAATTAGATGTAAATTATGTCCCTTGAAATTTGATTTTCAAATCAAACAAAAATGTTTATTTGTATAGATTTTCACATCTCCCTGTGTAATAAAAAGAAATATGTTTAGATGGTTGGTTTTAAGTTGCTGAGCAACCAGCTCCCTAGTTCCGGATCTGATTTTTAAAATATTATATATAAGAAATATAGAATGGTGTGGCACACAACCATTATAGGTAAGCAAACATCCAGCCCATTTCAGAGTTGCTACCACTGAGAACATATTAGGAAAGAGAAAGGAGATGAACAAGTAACAGATGAACGATTTCTTAATTCTTTTTTTTTTAAAATGTAATAAAGTCATTGACTGTATTAATTATCATCACGTGACAAAGTATCACAAACTTAGTGGCTTGAAAAACACACATTTACCGTCTCACCGTTTCTGCAGTTCAGGAATCCAGGTGCAGCTTATCTCGATCCTCTGTTTCAGAGCCTTTCACAAAACTGCAGTAAAAGTGTCAGCCAGGGCCGAGCTGTCATCTAAGACTTGACTAGGGAAGGATGCACTTCCAGGCTCACGTGCTGTTGGCAGAACTCGGTTTTTTTGCTGGTTGTCAGCTGGAGGTCCTCAGATCCTTGCCATGTGGGACTCTGTTTTATAGTGGTGTACTCCATCAAATCCGGCTTGGGAGAGAGTCTGTCTCCTAGCCAGAAGGAAGTTGCAGTGTTACATAACACAGTCAAAGAAGTGACGTCCCATCACCTTTGCCATATTCTGTTGCTAAAGGTAAGTCCACAGGTCCTGCGCACACTCAAGAGGAAGTGATTACACAGTGGCGTGAACACCAGGACAGGGATCGCTGGGGGCCCTCTCAGAATCTGTCCACCACGGATACCCTACAATGTCCCCTCAGTTCCTTATTAGGCTGAGGGTGCGTGCACACATACACACGTGTGAGTGTGATGGAAGTGGTCAGACAACAATTACTCGGGAGCACGTGATAAATTTACTCATTCTTTCCTAGATCGCCCCCTTAGCCATTTATATTATTTTAAAACAACCATTTGAGATAGTAGATTGTTCTTCATAGGAGAAAAACTACAGGAAGAACGTAGTTTTGATTTTTTAAAAACAATAACATCCTGTGCTTGTACTTAAAGTGTAGTTCTGACCTGAAATACTCCCTCTCCTAAGAAATCTTCAACAGCCCCATGACTGAATTAGTTACCATCCTACCCACAGCTTTTATAGGTCCCTGTTCTTACACCTCTGGGAACACTCATCACTCTGTACCACACTCGTTCCACAAGGCCAACTACAGGCAGGGACTGTATCTTATCAAGCCACTGTATTCCCAGGACCAAGCACACACCTGGCACAAGGTAGGCTGCCAATTAATATATATTGCGTTTCACTGCATTGAACCGGATTGTTTAGACCGAAAGCTGACCAGATGTGGGTGGTGGGATCTGAAGGGCTTTGGTTCTTCCCACTCACCCAGAGAACATTTTTGCCAGACTCTTGGTAAAGAAAGGATAAAAATGCTTAATTGGCTATCAGAACTCTCCCCCAAAGTTGTGTGTTTTGCAAAACTTAATACATAGGAATGTTTTTTTTTTTTAACTTATATTTGAAAAAAAGACTTTTCTTTGTGGTGTTTCCAACCCAAATATCACCAAGCTGACAGAGTAAGGAACACGAAGGGAGGCAGACTAAACAGGCGGGTCTCACTCTGCGGTGCCGGGTGAGTGACATGCAGAGCAGCCCTGGGGAGCACGCTTCTGTGCACAGCTCGGTCCTGGACGAGTCATAAGAAAACTAATATCACAGTTTTAAGCAATAAAGTGTACAGAGTATGTTGGACTCTGTTCTTTTTGCTCAGGTGAATCAATTCTGGAATAAAACCTTGGTCTCCTTGAGTTGTCAGAGATGATGTGCTAGAGATGTAAAGTTTTCCGGCAGCTAAGGGTGAATCATTAAAGGAATATAGAGTGCCTGGTTTCATTTTCCTTTTCTTACAATTTAACCCTTTTGGGAGTGAATATTTTTCTAAAATGTAGCCTGTGCTTCCATATGTCCATAAACAGAATCCGATGGACAAGTGTACTTGTAAATCACCTGGATTCGTGAGCAGAAACACAGCCCTGTGTAATGACAGCGCGATGCTCTCAGGCCCCAGCGAGGTGAACAGATTGTACCAGATTTATGGTGTCTTTTACTTCTTTGGTGCCTTTTACAGTTTTTCTGTAGCCACTTTCTGCTGTCCGTATCCCTTTTCTTAGCAGGTATTCTGTCTCTAATTTACAGCCTTTATTTTACTCTTGAAAACTAGATGAACAAACAAGTTAGCACTGTGTGCAAAGAAAGAATCAGTAGTGTTGAGTGAGAGCCAAGTGTTTGCTTATACACAGTGTGCTTGAATCTGATGTCAGCTGGATGCTCAGAATTCGTTTTTGTTCTGCTTGTGGGGAAACTTGGAGAGACTTCTAGAGCTGAGTTCTAGATTAGGAAGGTGTTGCTATGTTATATAAGCAAAGTGTAAAAACATTCTCAGAAGTTACACTGGAAGGACCTCTTAGAGCTTTCTAATTTTTATACTTTTCACAATATAATGAAGAAAACTGATGCTCAGAGAGGTGAAGCAACTTGCCCAGAACCACCCAATTTGTGGCCAAGCCTGGACAGGTAGGAGATTTCCTGACTACAACTCCAGGGTTCTCTACGCTGGCCTTGTGTCTCTAAGGGGAAGAAGACACGGGTCTCGTCAAGGGCAGAGTGCATGAGTTCAAAGGCACTGGCACATCTGCTCTCCCAGAGCATCTCTGTTCTGCTCACGTTGCTTGGTGCAGTCTGTGTGGACATACACGTTCGTGTGTGTGTACAGGTTTATCAGTGTATGTCATGCACACAAAACAGTCAGGTCGGCACCTTCCTAGCCCTGGAGCCTGGGTGAAAACTGGCCTTGGGTTTGGGGTCTGGAGAGTTTTCTGGCCCACCCCTAAAGATGGGGAACTTTTTAGAAAGAGTGTGTCCAACACCACCTCACCCTCCTGACAGCGATCTTGATGGGCTCAGGCCTCCCGCGTGGTGGCAGTCCCAACTCCTGAGCCTCCTGACTTGTAGGAAATCATGGATCTGGCACCCGAGGTGCTCCTTGGGGATCTGGGTGCAGGATGAGAGGAAAAGCCAAGAATGAGGGTGTGCCAGAGCACACAGAGCCGCTCACTGAGTAGAACCACTCCTGTCATACCGCCTCCCAAGGACTGTTTGTTGCTGATGAGGCAGAAGACTTGAACCCATTTTATAAAGTGGATTTCTGTTCCCAAGAAGGGCTCTGGACAGGCAGAAAACTGTCACCACTAGCTGAGCATGTTTCCCAGGTGGGGCGGGGGCTACCTGAGCAGCCGCGTGTGGTGGATGCCTTAGGGGTGGGTGCCCCGGCCAGACCCTCGTCATCGGCAGGCCCACCCATCCCCCAGCTGACGTGAGTGTCCTTCCCGGGGCATTGTCTTTGGCTGGTGAGACATGCCTTGGGGGTTCCACCGCCAATCAGCTCCAGAGGAAGCAAAGACCGACTAGCATGTGGGTACAAACAACACAGTCCTGTTGCCCGAAGACAGGGCAACTCCATGGTGCAGCCTCTGCTCCAGGGTCCCTGAGGATCAGCAGAGGGGCTAGACCTTCCCTCGGGCCCAGGCTCGCTCTGCTTCTGGCCCTTCCTTCTCCTGCGTCTCTTGCTCCATTACAAGTCTGTCCTTTAAGAGTGGTCCCTCGGCAATCTCGCACTCCTAAGACCCCCATGCTCACCTAACGTCCCCCCAAAGCATCCTCTCTGCCCACTGCGGTCAACTGTCACTTCTACAGGATTTGCCTGCAAGAGCTCCTTTTCTCCAAGTCTCCGACTCAGTCTTCTTGAATGTGCTTCCCAAGTCCGTCTCATGAGTCCTGCAACCAGAAAGAGTAATTCTGTATCAAGAACAAATTCAGGCCAAAGCCCTGAATTGATGTCACCTCTCTCTTAAGGTAAAATACACACATACCCCAACATCACTGAGTAACTTCCCTGGTTCTTTCTGTCTATCCCTCATACACATGGTGCATCGTTGAGCTTGTCTGGCTGGGGTCAGTAGATAGTGTGGGGAGTAGGAGTAAGAATCTCTTGAGACAGAAAAGGGAAACTGGGAACTCCTTAGGAAGGAAATGGAACTTGGTTTCTTAGACCTTTCAGAACTGAAATACACTGCCCTTGTCCCCAGGTGGTGGGGTTCTCATGGAGGCAGGTAGCCTGGGAGCCAGTCAGGGAGGGGCCTGAACTCCCCCACCTACCAGAGATAGACTGGTTGGGCAGTCACACCCAGTGGCCTGATCTGAGAGACTGGGCTTTTTTGCAATTGATTTTCTTACGTTTTCCCCTCTCTCCAATCTCCCCCCCACCTCCATGCCTTTAGCAATGTCTTAAAAATTATATATATATATATATGTATTTAATGGAGGTGCTGGGGGTTGAACCCAGGACCTAATGCATGCTAAGCATGAGCTCTACCGCTGACCTATACCTTCCCCTAGCACTGTTTTGTTTAAACATTTAGGCAGGCTTCGGGGGTGCAGGGTGGAGGGTGAGAGGGGAGAGTGTGTGTGTGACTGAGGGAAGACTGCATCTATACTTGGGCAGAGTGATGAAGGAGAGTTCTAAGCAGTGGGTAGCAAATCTGGGGACAGGACCTGTGAGGTCCAGCTAGCCCCCCATCCCCCCCCCCCCAGTAGAGACTGTCATCTGTGGCTCTTTGTTATTGTAACTCACAGCACCTTAGCCACACAGGTTGGACTGCTCTCCCTGCTACAGTGAACAGGAAGGTGGAGCTTCCATCAGGGAACTCATGATGTTTTCTCTTCTGCTTTTCACTCCTGACTAACTGTTCCTTGAAGGGGCTGGCCAGATACTAAATGGCACCTGTGGGAGAGAAAGGCTCAGCCCTCCTGGCCTCCTTGCTTAATGTGGGCACTCCCCAGGGGCTGGCTCAGGAATCAAAAGTGCCCAGGGGAAAATGAGACAGGAAGTCTTGCTGAGCCATTAATATCTTCAAGCAGAGTAGCTCAGCTGTTTCCAACAGCCCCACCGCCCCCTCCAACCCCTACTCCAGAGGCCTTCTGAGTGCCTTCCTGAGTCACTGCACCAGCATAATATCTCTTTGAATTCTCCATTTCATCTTGAATATTCATGTGATTTTTGTAATAGACTCCATGATACATCAGGGCTGGTTTTAGACTGTGAATGACATGAGAAGCTGTGTAGTCTAGTTGCTAAGAACATGCAGTGTCTAAACCTTTCTACATCAGTCTCCTCATTTGGAAAATGGAATTAAAAATTAGACCTACTCCATAGTGGTGGGCTAACTGAGTTAACGCAAGCAAAGTAGCTGGCACAGGGCTTGGGGTGCTGTGCATGTGCAGAAATAACATCATTATCCCTCAACCATTCCCTGAATCAGGAAGCAAACACAGTCAGCCCTCATTATTTGCAGATTCCATCTTTGTGAATTTGCCTACTTGCTAAGATTTATTTGCAACCCCCAAATCAATAGTTGCAGCACATTCATGGTCCTCTGATGAGGGGTGAAAACTTTGAGTTGCCTGGGATGCATGTTCCCAGCTAAGGCCAATCAAGGAAATGCTGTGCCTTCTTTTGTCAGCTCTCCCACTGCAAACAAGCATGCTTTTATGGCCTATTCAGTGCCACTTTTCACATTTTTGTCTTTTTTCTTGGTGATTTTACTGTTTAAGATGGCCCTCAAGACCAGTGCGGAAGTGCTCTCCTGTTCTTAAGCAGAAGAAGGCTGTGATATGCCGTGTGGAGAAAATCCTGTGTTAGATAAACGTCATTCAGGCACAAGGTGTGGGTTTGATGTTAATGAACCAATAAAATATGTTAAATAAGATGTCTTTAAGGAGAAATACACACAAAATAATTATGTTATGTATTGATTGGCTGACAAGAACATTATGACCAGAGGCTGGTAGGACTCTAATCCTGTATTTTCCCCAGGAGCAGCGGTTTAGTATTCCCAAATTCATGCTTCCCTTGACTTTATAAGAACATAACAATGGGGACTAAGGAGAATTGGCATACATAGGTGCAGTCTTTCTGGTTAACCCTGCCCTCACTGACCAGTCTCCCCTGCCTCCTGCACACTGAATGTCCTCTGCTCCCTTCCTGCAAGATTCCAGTCATTTTACATGGAGTGGAGAGATGGTGGATTTCCCTGGCTAGAGGAAGTCACCAGAGTAAGGAAGGGAAGATAGGGGAGGAAGGTAGGCAGGGCTAGCTGCACCATCTGTTATGGACCAACCACAGAACAGGCAGGAAAGCAACTTCAGGGATGAATGATGGAGGCTTTAGAAGAGATACAGGCTGTAATCCTGACTTTGCAATTCATTGTGTACAAGTTAGGTATCTCCTGGGTCTCAGCTTCCCCATCTGTGAATTGGGAATAATGATACCAACTAACACCACAGGGCTGTCATGAAGATGAGTTGCACATAAAGAGCTTGGCATGTGGCTGGCACACACTAGGCACCCAAGGAAACGATGACTGTGGTAGGGCTTAGCTGGGGGCATAACGAGACATTCCAAGCAATCCCCGAGCCCTTGCCTTTATACCTGTGAGTTTAGGCCAAGGCCAGGGACAAGCCTTTTGCCTTGCTTCTCTTCACTTCCCCAAGTCCATGAGGAATTCACCCCACTCCCGGTCCCTGGCACTTCCACCCTAAATCCCAGACCTAGACACCCCATTATTTGGGCAGCTGCTTAGCTCTCTGTTAAGCATGGTCTGCTCATAGTTAGTGGCACCAATTCCCGCTTTAGAGGCACCGCTACTCGGTCGGTCGCTCGTGGTTCCTGGCAGCCAAGTGTCTGGGTGGTGAGCGAGCTCAAGGGAGTCCGCCGGCCCCTGCGCGGGTCCACCCTGGGCAGCCCGGGAGGGGCCACTGGTCTCCGACTTTGACTTTGGTCACGCCTGGCCCGGAGCGCCAGAGGCTCGCAGGCACGAGCCAGCGGTTCCGGGCAAACCTCCGTGTGGCCGCTGGGTCTGACTTAGCAGAGTCGGCGCCCGGGCCCGGGAAGGGAGGGTGGAGGCTCGGGGAGGTGGTGGGGGTGGCGATGGCATCCCCGCTCCCGGCTCCGGCTGAGGCGGGGCGCCCCGGCTGGCTCGCGGCGCAGCGGCCGAATTTCCCCAGCGCGCCTGCCGGCGGCGGCGGTGGCGGCGTCGGCAATCCCGGCTCTTGGCACCACGCCTGGCGGCCGGCCCAGGGCGAGGAGTGGCTTCCAGGAAGCGGGCGGAGGAACGTTCCAGCCGAGTCTCGCCGTCGCCGCGGCCCCGCGCGCTCCGAGCGGCCCGGGCCGGCCCTTCACGCGCTCCCTTCGTGCCCCTGTTGCCCCCGGCACGGGCGGAGGGCGCGGGGTCCGGGCGAGGGCGGGCGGGCGCCCGGGCGCGCCGTGCACTTGCCGGGCGGTGCAGGTGGCGGCGCGCGCCCTCCGCCTCTGGGTCCCGGCCAGCGCCGCGCTCCGCACGCCCGGAGGGGGCGGGAGAGGCGGGGCAGCCCCCGTCCCAGCCCCATTTAACTTCTCGGAGGCGTCGGCGACTGCGGCGCCGCGGGCTGGAGGCCGGCGTCGGGGAAGGTCCCGGTCCCGGGTTCCGCACGAGGTGTTGACGAGGCGGCTTCTGCCCGCCTCTCCTCAGCGTGCGCCGAGCCCGCGCGGCCCGGGCTGCACGTCCCAGACATTTCTGCGGCGCCAGGTGGGTGCTCGGAGCTCGGCGCCCGGGGGCGGGCAGGCGCTCGCCGGGGGAGGGAGACGAAGCAGCAGCCAGCCGAACCGGCCTGTGGGCCTCCGAGCAGAGGGGCGCTACGCGGCCCCGGCGGCCCCCAGGGCCGGGGCGCTCGCACGGCTAGGAGACCTCGGGCCGGGCCGGCTTCGTGCGGTCCTGGCGGACTGCGGGAGAGGCATTCGGGGGCGCGTAACTGTGGGGGCGCCGCCAGGTCGAGCGCGTTCAGGTTTGAGGGTTTTCAGGTAGAACGCGGGCTGACAGCAGCTAGTGGTCTCGGGCGTCGGAAGTTCCGGCCGCTTGGCAAGTGGGTCGCGAGCGCCTAGGGCGCCACGGGCTGAGCTACGCGCCCGCAGCGGCAAGTGGGAGTGCGGGGCCGGGGCGCGGCGGGGGCGCGGGCGCGGGGACCGCGAGGCGGCCGGTGGTCGGAGGAGCGCGCCCCGGGACGGCTGGGGCGAGCAAGCCCGGGGGGCGCACGGTCCCAGGGCCCGCACTGGCCGCCTCCCTTCAGCCCAGAGTCGCCGCCTCAGGTCGGAAACAGCAGCACATTTGCGGATCGCATTAGGCCAGGCCCTTAATGCTTTCTCCAGATGGAGAGAAGCCACCGACCCGCCCCCGGACACCGGCTCCGCCAAGGCGCCCGCGAGGCGAAGCGAGAGGCGAGGGTGACCTCGGCTTTTCGGCTTTTCCAGGCTCGACTCATACTCATTTCCCTGCAGAACATCAGGAGAACTCTGAAGAACAGCCCCGCTGCCCTCCTGGTCTCAGAGGGCCTCTGCTGGCTCGCCCTCACCTACTTTTAGGAGATTCTGCTAGGGTGGCTCAGAGGCTGTGCCCTCCGACGCTCCCAAGGCAGCTCTCAGGCCTCTCTGGCTGCAGGGCTGGGGCTCTGAGGATTAATGTTGTCATTTGGTCATTGGGAAAGCCTTGAACTATCAGACGACCTGCGGTCCAGTCCAAAAATAGTCACTGTCCTGCTGTATGAACTTAGGCAGGTCCCTTCCTTTCTCTGGGCTGGCTTAGTTGGGTTTGGACTCATTTTTGCCTTAAGTAAAAGAAGCTGGCAGGTGCCCTAACCCTTGGGTCCATGCTGGCTTTCTGAGTCAGATGCCAATAGCCACACCCTGCTGTTGACAGATGGGTTGGGAAGTGGCTGGTGCAGAGATGCCTCAGCTTCTGGAGGGCTGGAGGTGTGGGTTACACACTGGAGCGGGTCTAGCTGCCCGCCTGACTTTGATGTGGACTCCTCCTAGAGAGAGCCCCAGATGGTCTGTACCCTGTGGTAGGTAGCTCCATCCTGGGCCAACACAAACCTTTCCAAGTCATTGTGTGGGGTTCGGGGTTCCTCCCTCTGATTGGTCTAAGTCATGGGTGCTGCCGCTGGGTCCAGAGCTGGTTGGAAACCAACTGTTCCCTCTTTTGTAGGTTAAAAGTGAGATCCCATGGCTTCCTGGAAGAGCCCCTGGTGGCTGCTGAGATGGATGGTCTTCATGCACACTGCCCTCCTGCAGGTAATAGGGAGGGCGAGAGGGATGGTAGGCATCCTTCTGTTTACTTAGGAACATTATTTGAGATCACTTAAAATGTGGTATGATTAATGTTAATCTTATACCAAAGAGAATCTAATTTTGTCTTTTACTTTAAGCAAATGGTACTTCTGGTTGACTTAGCTGTAAGAATATTCCAATCCATTGAGTCCTAATACCCCTGTACCTTGATACTACTATGAATACTATATACCAGTGATGACGTGGGGCTGTGATGGATCCTGCCTTTTCAGTCTAGAATGGCTGTCTGCATGGGCCCGGTAGAGACTTTGCTGCTAGAGGCTAGGATGCAATGAATGAACAGAGCTGAGGTTCTGGCCATAGCTCAGCCACTAAATAAGTATTCTGTGTTTACCTCAATCAACACATATCACACTGTTTTGCAGTCCTTTCTTTAGATTCCTGTCTTTCCCACCAGTCAGGGGGGACCCAGCTCAAGCATTGCATCCTCATTTACCTACAGAGCAGACTCAAACAAAGGAATGAAGCTAGTGTTGCCTGAGAGACAATAGGGAATGGTGGAGACAGTGGCAGAGTTGCTGGTACATGCTCCATCTTTTAAGATCAGCCTCTACTCAGCTGCAGGTGATCATTGCCATGTGACAAGCAAACCCAGGATTGCCAAATCTTCCTATTTTTCAAGATAGCTGGTTATCCAAACTTCCTGTGATATCTCCCAGTTTTTAAAGCATTGAAAGCCAAACAAATATGTTTGTAGACTGGATTCAGCCAAGCAGTTTGTACCTCCAGATCTAAAGGTGCAGAGCACCTTCAGTACTGTGTCCCGAGTGTTGCTGCTAGCCCATACAGTACCTGGTGTGAATTAGAACATGCTAGTCCATACGGTATCTTGTGTGAATTAATAGAAGGCAACCCTTCCCTGCACATTTAACCTCTCATCACATGGCTTGGTGGCCTCTGTACTCTTGGGGTTTGGCAAAGGGCCTGGCCCTTAACAAGGGCTTTCACATCTATTAGATGAGCACGCACACGTAAATAGATACATCCTGGGAGAGATTAATCAGACTTCTGCTTTTCATTTCACTCTCTGGGACTTAGTGCTTCTAAGGCCTCTTCAGCTCCAGTGCCCCATGGTTTCTGTGACTCATGCAGAACTGGTTAGTGAGGTACATCTTCTCCCCCATTATCCATTTTATTGATGCTACCCCATATTCACAGTTTAGTAGATCTCTTTTATTAGAACAAATGTTAATATTTTCAGGGTGATTTTCAGGTTTCTGTGGTCAGCGAGATGTAGCATTGGGGCAAAAGTGCGGAGACTTGCTTCTCCATCCCATCAGCAGATCTGAAACAGGCTATGAGATCTGCAGAGATTTGTTCCTGATCAAGTGGGGCTGAGGCTTCAAGGCGCAGGGTTTCATTTTGTCTTCTTCCACCCTATAAAATTTAAATGTGCTTTGAGGCAGTCTGTTGACCTTTGGCCAAGGGCAGTGTTTGCCCAGCTTGAATCACTCACTGACCTCTTTTGGATTTTTCCATATCTTTGTGCCTCTGCAGTGTTGTTTCCATGTATGGGGCAGTGCGCACAGAAGGTTGTAAAAGGAGATTTCAGGCCAGCGGCCTTCATTATCCACAGCATCAGCTGTGGGAAGCCCAGCTCCACCACTTCATGGCCTGTCATACAAACATCTCTGCATCTCAGTTTTCACGTTTGCAGACAGGGGGTATCTACTTCATTGAATTGTTTGGAGGAGTTAATCCCTTGCGAAGATTAGAAAAGTAAAAAGCAAAACAAAACGAAACTGTCTGGCCTGTAACAAGTGTACCAAAAATATTAGCTCTCCGCTGTTGCTGCCGTCATAACCCCTTGAAATGGGGGAGGCGCCTGTGATTCCGCTGTGGAACTGTAGGGGGCACTCAGGAGGCATCAGCTGAGGACAGAAGATGCTGCAGGGGCTGGAAGGAGGTGGGACCTGATCTTTTCATGGGAGGTTCCTGCAGGTGTGGGTGGGATTGTCCAGGGCAGTCCCATCACTGATCCTGGGAGAATGTTCTAGTAAAGGCTAGGTCGGTTTGGGGCCCTGCTTATGGGTTGGACACTTGGTTATTTCCCCAGGGTCAACCTGGGTTTGATTCAAAGCTGCCCCTCCCAGGTATCGTGGGATTTGGGCGTTGGGGGCCCTTGCCGCGTTCTCTAGTCCCTCCCCTTGTCTTACAAGTGCTGCCACCAGAGGGCTGGTGGGGAATTAATAGCCACGTGAGGATGGGCCACAGGGAGCATGGGATGTGCCAGCTAATTTAATAAAAACTAGATTTTCTTTATTAAATCAGTTAAAACTGAAACTTTTATGTTCACTGACCACAAGTAATTGTGATAGATTGCAGAGCAAGCCATGAGGTCGGCAGCCTTGTGTTTTTCTAACTCGTTCTTGACCATTTCTGGAGGAGCTGGCTGTTCCCTCACGCGGACAGCTGGAGAGGCCTCCCCGCTTCCTGCCACACCCCGGCCCTGGCAGCTTCCTGTTGCTCTGGGCCTGCTCCTGAGGGACCCTGGCCTCCCCTGCGAAGGCAGCTGCTGCTGCTCCAGCTCCCTTCCAGCCTTCGTCACCGAGAAGTCTCAACTCAGTGGGCTGTGACTGTGGGGCCAGTTTTGCCAAATCCATTCCGTTTCCATGCCTGCACGTGGCCTGGGGCAGAGTCACTCTCATTTATTGAGAGGCCAGTCCATTTCCCACTTGATTTCAGTCTCATCTCCCTTCTCTCTGGTCTAGGCTTGCCACACGGCTCCAGGTACCTGGAGAGGGCCACACCACGGTCCGTTCTCTTCTCACCTTGACCAGTGGTGAGGATCCGTCTTCCTTTTAGTTATTCCGGGTCCAGCTCCCAGGGGTTGGAAATAAGGAGAGGGATGGAGGGGAAGGGCCAACAGCTCTGGGCTGAACTGGATGCCCCTCTCTGGTGGTGCCACCGTCTCTCCTCTCTGGCTCTCACTGACTTTCCGCCATCTGGGTAGCACATGTGAGTTCGTCAGAGGGCGCTGTGGGACCTTCCTGTCCCGAGGCAGGAGGTCCAGCTCTGACTTGCCTCGTGCTGCTGGGATCTTCTTGCCCAGCAGGCAGCTCCGCTGGGTAAAGCACTAGCAGGAAGAGTCAAACCCAACTCCCTTTGGTGTTGTCCACTTGATCCGGAGGAAACGCACACGTCCTTGTCATACAGACAGTGGGGATATGGGGTGCGCCAGTGCTGCCTCCTCTCTGTCCTGCCTCCTCCCTGCCATTCTTTGTTCCTTGGTCTGCTGCACAGGAACAGATCAGTGGACCCAGGCTAAGCAGGTGCCTATCTGGGGAGTGGATTGCCCGTCTCCCCTTGCAGGCATCCGTGAGCTCTATGAGTGATTCTTTTCTTTCTTCAGTGCATCTCAGTCCTCCTTAGAGATCGAGGAAGGAGTGAGGTGGTGGCTGGTGATAACAGGACTTACGTCCCTTTGCAGGGAGCTCTAAGAGAGAGGTCCCCCTATGTTGGTAGCTCTCTTTAGAATGTGGGGCACTGAGCTCCTCTTCGTTGTTAGCTTTGGCCCCTAAACTGCAATGGGAAGGGTCCCACTGACTATCTGGATACTAAAATGGGGCTTTAGTCTTAGGGCCAGTGCTCGTCTTGGTGGTAGTTCTGGTTTCAGTGATCCTGATTTCAGTGGTTCTGGTGTGATGTTTTAAACGTTGTCATTTTAGGTCATTCTTGGTGGTTCTGGTCTCAGTGGTTGTCTTTGGCGTTGTTTTTGGTTTTGTTTTGGATCTTAATCATTCTGGTTTTATCAGTTCTGGGGTCGGGAGTGGGGAGTGGTTCTGGTTTCAGTCCTTTTGGATATTTTGGTGGTTCTGGTCTTGGTGGTATGTTTGTCTCAGTGGCCGTCACCGTGGTGGAGACTCTGGTATTAGCAGCTCTTGCCTTGGTGTTGCCTCTGGTCTTGATGGCAGTTCCCCCCCGTGATACCACCTGCAGTAACCCCAACCTTCGCTTTCACTCCACCTCCTTTAAATCAGAAGGCAGAACCCACGCTTGAGGGGTGGTCGTGGGTACAGAAATCCCCTGCCTCCTCCTGACCCAGTGGCAGATTCAATCTGAGTTGGTGGCTGCTGTCACTTCCCTCTTGAACTGAGTCCTCCATGAGCATTGGTTAGAGATCTGTAAACACTTAGATTCACCCTTTACCATAACTTCTTATGATATCATTTAATTTGTGGTAGGACCTTTTTCTTTTTTGCATCCTTTTAATGTTTCTCCCTTTCTTCTCATATGCGTGATCTTCTGATCATCCTTCCTCAGAACTCTTCAGCCAAGTTCTGTGACACTTTTCCTGCTGTTCCCTATCCAAGAAATACTTTTAAGAGAATGACAATCAGTTGATTGAGCTCATTGTCATCATTTGACATTCTGTGTCTAGAGGCATTGACCACTAGCAGGTAAATTGTGCAAATAAAACATTTAAATTGTAGAAAAATAGAAGATATAGATAAATGAAAGGAAAAATCAAAATCTAAAAAATTGCCTTAATATTACCACCCAGATAACAACTACTCACATTTTCATGTGTAATCTTCCAGACTTTTTCTATGCATAAATATGATATAAATTTATGTATATGTTTTGATAAATGGGATCATGCTAAACATACTGTTTTATGCATCATTTTTCAGTCTATAGATCATGAACATCTTTCCAATGTCAATACATATATGACTGCATTTTCATTTGTAATGACTGTGTTCATTGTGCTTTTGGATACACAGGAACACAGTCATTTGTTTAAATACATTATTTCTTTATTGGGCATTTGGGTTGTTTCCAGGATGGTTTGTTCGCTTGTGTTTGCTAGCTGCCACCTGCCTGTGAACATTATAGGCTCACGTTTTTCTCACTTACTTGAATATTTCCTTAAAATAATTTTTCCTTAAAGGAATGTGCTTTGCTACACATTTGATAGACACTTTGGCCTTCCTCCTCTTCGCCTTGTTTTATTCTGGGTGGAGGTTTGCCAGTTGGATGCATACTGCAAACTGTGTTGGCACTGATGGTGGAGTCTGAAGAGAAAGACCTAAGCTTGTCCTGGAGGCAGACTCCACCTTATTACCAAGTTGCTGAAGTTATTGGATAGGTAAGGAGTCAGATAGATCCCGGGAGAATCCAGTGGGAGAATGAGTGGGAACTCTCACCTTGATTGTCACAAAATGGAAGAGGTCTGGTATCCCTGAGAGGTTTCTGTCTGCCTCTCTGCCTCTTCCATGAGCTGCAGATCAGCACATCCGTGAGCTGCTTCCTACTTCCCCCAGCGTATTCCCTGGGGGCCTCAAACACAATACTTCCTAAAGGGAGGTCCTCACTGCCCACCCAGCTCTGTCTCAGTGCCTGGATTCTCCATCTTCTGGTCATTTGATACAGAATCCTGGGGTCACTCTAGATGCCTTCTTCTCTGTTGCCCCTGCCCTCTACCCATTTGGCCACTAACTTCCATTTGTTCCATGTCAGAAATATGTCTTAAATCTGTTTTGTCCTCTCTGTTTCTGTTGATACCCTATGTTTGAAGAGTAGGATATCTGACAGCATGGGGTATGAAATAAGGATGAACAAAGAGAGTTTGTGGCTATCTGTCTTGTGGGGAGGACCTTGACGAGCATGCTAAATAAGTAAATGATAAAGAGGAGTCGATCCGGCGGGCAGCATGGAGTCCTGTGGGCCTTGGCCAGAAGGTGACAGGACGCACTACGTTAATACTCCACTGGATCACTAGAACATCCCAAGGATACTTGGGATGCTGCTGGTACTGTGCAGTTGGTTATGGTAACTTCAAGTCAGTTCACGAAGGTGCATGGGTGGGGAGTTAGTCATGGACAAGAGGATGTGAATATGGGCACCGTTTTAGAACCTGAGGGATAGAACTTGACAAGTGATTATGTGGGATCGAGAGAGAAAGAGGGAAGAATTGAAGATTCCTTTAGGTTTTGAACAAGTTTTAGGGACACGTGAAGGTGAAAATTCATCCTGATCTTGTGAGATTGATTATGTTTGAAGGAGTAGTTTCAGGGAGAGCTGTGGATTGCAGAAGGTGAGGCACTGAATGAAGAAAATATGTAATACCCCTTTAGAAGGAGACAGGATCATTAGAAAGGTTTTTCTGAGCAAAGTGAACACTTCAGTGTATATGTTCTTCAAAGGGATGCAGCCAGGAGAAAGGGAGGGATTAAAAATACAAGATGAAAAAACCAATTATATGCAATTGTTTCATAACAGAAAAAAGTAAGCAGTGTTTCCCCACTGCATTGCTAATGGATCTTAAAGCACCAAAATTAACATCTTATGGAAACCACATTTCAAGGTTTATGATTGTGATTGCTCTCAGTTTATTTTTACAAAGATGCTAATTTCCATAAATAGCATGGAAGCATAAAGCAATTTCCTTTCCAAGTATTTTATGCAATTACTTTCTGGAATTTGTCAGCACTGAACAGCTCCAGCCAATAAATGCTATAAATTATTGTGGTCAAATGCTCAGAAATGCATTTGTTTTCCAAGCTTTCATTTATAAATATAATAGCATGTTATTTTGAAAAAAATTTTAAAGGGAAGAATAACTCTATTTTGTCAATAAAAACATATTTATAGTATTAAAGGACTCTTTGAATTCTCTTTACTCTCTCATTTGAAATTCCCATTTTCCCCCGATTTAAAAACATAAAACATATTCAGTATTAAATATGTGGAAAACACAGGAAAGGACAAAGATGAAAAAAATCACCTTTCATTCTAACAGCTGTTAGAATTTTGTTGTAGGTGTCATTAATATTCTTAGAATATTAACATATATATGTATCTTTTAAAAAGTGATTACACTATATTTTGATCATAAGTTTGTAAAGATTTAACAATAAGGACTATTTCTATATGCCATTGCATATTTTATTTATAATAATATTTAATGTCTTCATAGTATTGCATCATTTGGTGTGCTGTATTTTATTAACTATTCTTTACTTCTGACCATTTAAGTTCATCAGTTTTTTGCTGTTGCAAATAATGCTGCTATAAAAATATGCTTGTAGATCCATCTTTGGTCACACTTGTGATTATTTTCTTTGAATACATTTCTAGAAAAATGTGTTTGTTGAAGCATAATTTTAAGGTCAAAAGCTATGCCGGTTTTAAGGCCAATATAAGATTTAAGGAAATTTTAGTAGTGAGAGATTCTTTTTTTTTTTTTTTTTTTTTTTTGTAGTGAGAGTCTTGAAAACACTTTTGGGCCATTTATATTACTGTTTTTGTGTTTGGTCTCTGTAAGGCATTAGAAATAGTGTGAAAGATTTTATATTCATATTTTTGCCTATTTTTCTATTGAGAATCTCTTACTAATTTGTATGTGCTCTTTATATATAAAGAATATTAGTCTTTTTCTTTAATATATAGCACATAATTTCCCAATTTTATCATTAATAATTTAATTTAATTTTCTTTATATACTGACATATAACATTTTTAAGTTGTCTACTCTAGGAGTCTCTGAATTTAAGAATTCTTTGCTTTGCATCACACTTAGAAATAACCTCATACTGAGAGTAAGTAGATATAGTCTATGTTCTAGTCTTATATTTCTTTTTCAGTATTAAAATTTTTATTTTATAATGGGTTTAGTCAACGTATCTCCCATTCTCTTCCTGCGCTAATACCATTGTTTTAAAGTTACTGTGTAGCTTTGTAATGTATTTACCATCTACTAAGGCAAGACCTCTGTCTTCATTGTTATACTTTTGACTAGTCTGGAAGGTCTTTAACATTGTTTGGACAAGTTGCAAGGATGAAAATCCTACTGGTTTCAATGGCCATGGCAGAATGGAGGAGTAACAAGAGTTCATTCCCTCAAAACTATATGAAACAAACAAAAAAGAACAAAGTGTTCTCCAGTGAAAGCAGGAAATGGTGCCTGTTCGCAAACACAAACTATGAAGTACTTTCTCCGAGCACTGTGAGGTCTAGACCTGGGTGGGAGAGGGTCCTGCAGGCTGACACGTGTGTCCGGATTCTGAGCAGGACAGAGATTTCCCTGATAATGACCGTCACAGTTTGTGCTTACTTAATAAACTTTTGGTAAGAAGAGTGAAATTGGGGGCCTGGATGGGACTCAAAATAAATGAGCATTTTCTCCAAAGAGGCCTAGTTGACACCCAAAACGGTAAGGGACATAGAGTTGAAGGGGAAAACTGTTGACACAGAATTTTTGTCGTCTGGGTGCACAGCAGACCCTCGTACAGGGAGAGCCCGCCGAAGGCGGAGTTGGGGGAGGAAAGCAGCTCTTCTCTTTGCAAAATGCGGTGGATTAAGGGGGTTCCTTGGGAACCTCACTGATTTTTGAATGTTGAAAATAAAAGGAAGAGGTGACGCTAGAGAAAAGGAAAGAGCATATTTAGTGAGAGAATGAGCCAGACAACAATGCAGAGTTGAAGCTGTGGACACTCTAGTTCATTCCCTGATCTCAGGCCTGTTGTCCTTGTGCTGCTGCTCTTCAGCAAGCAGCTGACCCCATTAGGAACAAGAATATAGTAAACTCAATGGAATCAGCACTGAGGACATGCTAGATAGAACGGGCATTCTGTAAGATGAAATATAAAACAAACAAACAAATGATTATGGGAAAACAATAACAAAGGAAATCCAACATACATATAGTTAATGTTTCTTAGAAAGAACAGAAAAAATTCAACAATACAATCAGAGAAAGCTTTTCTCATTCTGTCTTCAGGTCTTTGTAAATTATGATTCTAAATTTTTTGGCATTGAGTATTTCTGAAGAGAACTCTGGGGCCAATCTGATTTTTTCCCCCTTATTATGCCTCATGTGTCTCCCCTGATGCATACACGATTTTTTCTTTATTCTAATGTCCGTATTTTCATCTGGATATGATGTGAATACGTTCTTATCTTCGTAAGTGTCTCTGTTTGTGTGTGTTTTAGGACAGGTTTTTTTTAATGTGGTCTTCAAATCTCTAATGTTTTTATTTTTTATTTTTGCCATTCTTTTCCTGAGCTCACGTTTTCTGTCGTCTTAAAATGTTTTCTTTAAACTCTTGTATTTCTTCCTGAACTTTTTAAAAGTGAGATCAGATTGTCTATAGTTTACTTGTGACTTTTTCTGAGTAATTTATCTAGAGATTCATGTTCATTGATCACATTTTATTTATGTTTGTTTCTATTTTTGAAAGTTTGTGTGCATTGATCTTGTGAGGGTTCTGTTCTGATAGGGATTCTCTTTTCAGTGGGGCTCTGCTCCATGTGAGTCTCATCCTTCTCAGATTAGCAGGCTAACCAGGTTATATTCTTCTCTTGGTGATGAAGGAGACACATGAGAGCAATTCCAAATGCATGAAGGTCTTTGTTATGCATTCTGCTTGTGTCATTTTTGTAAATCTCATTGACCGAAGCAACTCACATAGCTGAAGACACAGTCAAGGGACAGGGAAGTACCCTCTCCTACTATGAGGACATACCAGGTTATATGGCCAAGTCCAGAGTTATTGGAGTGGGCAAGTATTCTCCCATAGGGACTGTATGTATGTACAGGGTGAGGGCTGGGAGTGAATATTTTTGAATAATTAATCTAATCTGGCAAAGCCAGACCTTTCATTGATGCAGTATAGCTCTGGAGAGCATGCTTTAATTGCTACACTCACAGCATTGGCATAAACTAATATTACTCAGTTGGGAAGAGTCAACACTAATGAGGAATTGTAGCCAAGTCCCACTTCGTGCTGTAAAGCCAGCTGTCCTTCATGAGATTGACGTTCATATTAGATAGGGAGGCTGTGATACCTTCCTTCCTATCTTACTCAAAACTCTAGCCCTAAACCTTAGTCTGTAGCAAGTAGCAGTCTAGAAATTGATTGCTCTCAACTCCCTAGTTGAGTGTTACTTCAACTCTTCGACACTGACCCACAGGAGGATGTGCATGATGACTCTAGCATGTACGTATGTATGCGTTCACATTGCTGGAACAAAACTTTCAAGAAACAATGCTTATTCTTTCTATGAGTGGTTCACTATGGTATTTGTTTTTATATCCATTCCATCCCGATTAGTTGATGAAAAAATGGCTGGTTAAGACCTAATTAATTTCATCGCCCACTGATGGGCTGTATTTACAGTTTGATAAAAAAAAAAACTGCCCTAGTTAATAGACCCCATTCTCTGTCTACTTTTATGTGTAGTGTCCTTCTCGGGTATTTGGCTGGAGGGAAGGGGTTGATAAATGAGACTCCTAGCACAACTTCCAAATTCTGATTGGCCATCATCTAGTGTAGCTCTGCTCTCCTGGGGTGCTGTGTTCCCCCACTGAACTGTGGCCAATGGTGTACGTTTAAAGCCATAGTTTCCAACATGCTTGGCAATCAGCGTTCTTCAAAGCTATCTAGATGATCATACTCTTTTACTCCTCTGACCTGCTAACATGATGAATCATATTAATAGGTTTCCTAATATTGAATCATCCTTGTGTTCCTGGCATTAACTGTACTTGGCCATGATATACTGTCTTTTTAATATTCAGCTGGATTTGGTTTGCAATATTTTGTTGAAAAATACTGCATCTGTATTCATAAGTAATGTTGGTTGGTACTATATTTTCCAGGTTTTTATATCAAGATTTCTGTTAACTTTGTAAAATGGATTGGAGCATTTTCAATCATTTTTCCTTTTTTGGATAAGTTTAAATAGCACAGGAATAACCTGTTCTTTGAAGGTCTGAAAGAACTGGATAGTAAAATAAATGGGGCACAGAACATTTTGTGGGGAGTGAGTAGTTCTTTGACAACTTTTTAAAACTTTTTATATGATTATTGGACTTATTCAGGTTTTCTCCTGCTGTTTTAGTCAATTTTGGTAAGTTTCCTTTTCTAAGAAACCTTCTATTTAATCAAAAGGTAAAAATTTTGTAGGATAGAGCAAAGGGGAGTATTTTTGTAATTTTCAAACACATTTTATATTTTGCTTTAATTTCTGATTGATTTTTCTTGAGAGTATGCAACCTTTAAGATTTTAAAGTTTTTAAATGCTCAATTTTAACGTGCTCAATTTCATGAATGTTGCAAGGATATTTAACAATTTGACATTTCTCTAAATTTCCATGGATAATTGACAATAAATTGTATTCTCTGTCTTAGGAAATGTTGTTCTGTTATCCCCTCTCTTTCTTCATTGGTCCTTTCTGTCTACTCTGTGCTCACTCCCTGCACGAATTCCTGTTTAGTTCTAGTGGGTAACAGTCTATCTTGTTTTTTTCCCTCCCTTGGCTCTTACTGATCTTTGTCTTCAGGAAATCACCAGTGTCTTGTCGAGCTGTTTTTGTAAACAGAGACAGTTCTTTCCTTAAGAGGAGTAATGGGTTCGGGTGTTGGGTAGGGTTGAACTATGCTTTCCCATTTTCTGCTCTTGCCTCTGGGTGGTATTTTAGTTTATCCAGTAGGATCAATGATGAAATCTTCAGCATATTTGTTTACAAATATTTTTCTTTATTACCAAGTTGTGCCAGGTCACACTCCCGTTGGTAGCCTGGGAGGGTGCCTCTCACTGTATACTGACCAGCATTTGATAGCACTAAAAAATGTCAGTGTAATAGCAGTCCAGACATTTTAAACTCTTTTAAACTTAAAAAGTCCAGACATTTAAAACCCTTAAACCCAGACAGAAGTGACCACCTTGATTATCGGAGCAGGGAATTCTGAGGGTTGGCGTGGCTCATTTAGAGGTACACTTTAAGCTGTATTATAAAGTGAATAAGTGATGAGTCTATGATTTGTGAAAAGAGAGACCAGTACATGTTAAAATCCCAAGATAAGGCACCAGTGAGCGTGGAAAGATAAAAATACAAGCAAAACTTGGTGGCGCTCAGTGGCATCTGGGGGACAGGACTCCAGGTGAGTTTGGAAAGAAGAAACACAGTCCGGGTCTTCCGCTGGGGTAAAGGCGGGGCCTGCGGAGACCCTCTTCCTGCTTGGTTTGGTTCTCTGGGTGGATGAGAGATGACCTGCCCCTTTGCTGGACTGAAAATTGAAGCCAGCGGCGGAAAGGAGCCAGTCTGAATGGGAGGGCTGTGACTGCCTTCCTGGAGGATGCGCTGCTCATTTGCTCCAGTGATTGTGGTCCTCCTTCATTCAGGTTGAGAGAGAAGAGAACGTGGACTTGCCGGGATAGGCAGAGTGAAGCAGCTCCAATGCCCTGTGGCTGTTCAGATGAAATTCCTTTCAGTGCAAACGCTTCACACTTAGAATGCAGAGCCTCCTTTCCACGGAGTAGTGGTCTGTAGGACAACAGCAACGACTCCTCCCCACCCCTGTCCATGGCCCCCTGATGGAAGCAGGCTCTCCCAGGACCCTGCTCCTCAGGACAGTCTCAGTGGACCTACATCTTGGAGGTAGCCCAGTGGCTCTGAGCTGACCTGCAAGCCCTCCTTCGCATCCTTGGGAAGTCCGGCATGCGGCAGGCATCATTGTTCACAGCTTTGGGGGTGGAGCACTTGGGCTACACACTGTGTAAACACTTTCTGGGATGCATTAGCAGCTTCCATTGTCAGAGCCAGGAAAGCATTTGGTGCACGGGGCAGGAACGCGTGGAGTGGCAGGCGGCCATGCTCTGGCGGGCTCTGATCAGTCCCTGATGTGGAGAAGCTGTTTACCTGGGTGGTACCCACTGTGCATCTGGCTGTTGCCCAGTGGGTCCTTAGGAAGGCAGCTAGCAACCAGGCACTTTGAAAGACAATGGAAAGATTTGGGGTGGCAGTGGGGAACAGCCCA
Source organism: Camelus ferus (assembly GCF_009834535.1). NCBI lineage: Eukaryota > Metazoa > Chordata > Mammalia > Artiodactyla > Camelidae > Camelus > Camelus ferus. The sequence continues at coordinate 9,521,266 of NC_045722.1, read as the reverse complement.
ACCCATGCTAGGAAATGAACCAACCACACTTTATTATATAGGTAATTGATAAAAGTAATAGACCAGCACATACATGTACATAGAGCAACACATATGATCTGCTGATGCGATCCCAGCCTTTCTCAGTGGGGCATTGGTGAATCCTTTGAGTGTGACAGATTGAGTGTCTCTGTCCTTTTTGGCCTCACTGCTGATTTTTTCCTATGTTGTCAGTTGCTCCTCTTCGATGCCCAGCCCAGAGCATGAGGTATATGGAGGAAGCCTTGGCTCCCAAGGTTCTTCTGTGGCCAGTGCGGATAGATGTCAAGGTTTTTTTCTGCTTCAGGAATTACCAAGGGAAGCCTGTCCTTCCAAAGACACATGGCACACAGAACATAGGCATCTTTTTTTGACTGTCATGTGGAAGTGCTCCCTGAGCTCAGAGCTTCATTGTGTATTGGACGACTGTGGGATTAGCGCATAATCCTGAGACTCAGTTAATGAATCCATTGACTAACAATCTCTGATGAGGTCAAGAAAGAAAATGATCTTAATGAAAACTAATTTGGGACTAGAGTTGGCAGTAAAAGTGCAAATGGAGCCCTAGTCTATGTTCAGCATTTATAATTCAGATTCTTCCTTCTTCTCTCTTTGATAGTAAGGTGAGTATATATAGAGGAGTTTTCACTTCTTTGGTATGTTAGAATTCCTTTTATGGGATATGTGGTTTATAAATTTTTCTCTCCTGGTCTAAAGCTTGATTTTTTTATCCTCTTATTAGGATGTTTTGCAGAACAAAAGTTTTAAATTTTGATGAAGTCCAATTTACTATTTTTTCTCTCGTGGATCATGGATTTTGTTGTCATGGCTAAGAACTCTTTGCTAGGTCCTGAAAATTTTTGCTTATAGGCAAAATACCCTAACAAGTTCTTTTCTGGAACAGATTGTGTAGCATTGGTGTTAATTCTTTAAATGTTGGGTAGAATCCTCAAGTGAAACCATGTGATCTTGGAGCTTTCTTATTTGACAGGTTTTAAACTATGAACTCAATTTCCTTAATAGTTATAGCACTATTCAGTTATCTTTTTTTATGTTGAGTGAATTTTGGTAATTTCTGTTTCTCAGGGAATTGGCCTATTTCATCTACATTGTTGATTTTATGCATGTAGAGTGGTTTGTTGTATTATGTAATTATCCTTTTAATGACTGTAGGATCTGTAGTGATTTCCTATTTTGTTCCTGATATTAGTAGTTTGTATCATCTCTCTTTACTCTTTGTCAGTCTTGCTTTTATCTTTGTCAATTTATTGTTGTGTTGGACACATTTTGTTGATCTTTTCAAATAATCAGACTTTTCTTTTCTTTTCACCAACTTTTTTCTCCCCTTAATGGAGGCACTGGGGATGGAACCCAGTTCCTCATGCAGGCCAAGCATGTGTTGTGCCACTGAGCTATACCCACCACCCACTAATCAGGTTTTTTTCTTTCATTGATTTCCTTTATTATTTTTCTGTTTTGTAGTTCAGGGATTTTTTTTTTTTTAAGTTTTTAGTGGTTTTTGTTGTTGTTGTTGTTGTTCTCTTTTGGGGGGGAGGTAATTAGGCTTATTTACTTATTTTTTAATGGAGGTACTGGAGCTTGAACCCAGGACCTTGTGCATGTTAAGCATGCACTCTGTTGCTGAACTATACCCTCCCCCCCACCTTATTTCAGTGATTTCTGCTCTTTATTATTTTATTCCTTCTGGTTGCTCTGGGTTGTTTTTTTTTTTTTTTCTCCTTATTTTCTATTTTATTGGGTGGAATTAAATAATCAATTTGAGATCTTTTCTTTTTTCTAATGTAAGCATTTAGTGCTATAAATTTCTCTTTCTGTAATTTGTTTTGCCATATTCCACAAAATTTGATATGTCTTACTTTAATTCACTTCTTTGAATTTTTTGTTTCCTTTGAGCAGTTCTCTTTTTCCCCATGAATTATTTAGAAATATGTTATTTAGTTTCTATCTGGAGAATTTCCTGTTACCTTTTTGTTACTGATTCCCAGTTTGATTCCATTATGGTCAGAGAACACACTGTATTATTTTAATTCTTTTAAATGTGTTGAGGTTTGTTTTGTGTCCAAAAATATGGTCTATTTTAGTGAATGTTCCATGGGCACTTGAAAAGAGCGTGTATTCTGCTGTTGTTGGTAGAGTGTTCTTTAAATGTCAATTAGATTTTGTTGGTTGACAGTGTTTTGTTCTTCTATATCTTTGCTGATTTTCTATCGAGTTATCATTCCGTTGCTGAGAGAGGGATTTTGAAATCTCCAACTATAATTGTGAATTTGTCTATTTTTCCTTTAAATTTGATCAGTTTTTCTTCAAGCATTTTGAAGCTCTGTTTGGTATATACACATTAGTGTTTATATGTTTTTGGTGGAATGTTCCTCTGTGTCCCTGGAAATTTTCTTTGCTCTGAAGTTTACTTTCTCTGCTTTCATGTAGTCACTCCTTTTAAGGAATTGCTATTAAATATAATATTAGCAAAATATATTGTTCTTTTTCTTTAATGTACATTTACTTTCAGCCTGTCTATATAATTATATCTGAAGTGAGTTCTTATGGAGAGCATATACTTGAGTTGTGTGTGTGTGTTTTTAATCCATTCTGCCAGTCTCTAGCTAATGTATGGTGTACTTGGTGTATTTCAACCATTTGCATTTAAAGAAATTATTGATATGTTATAATTTTATGCTATATAATTGTATGCTATTGTTGTTATAATTATATATTTGTAGGGTTTTAGCCTGCCATTTTATTGTTTGCTTTCTCTGTTTCTTATTCCTCTGTTTCCCTTTTATTGCCTTCCGTGGGTTTCTTGACCATTTTTCAGAATTATGTGTTAATTTATCTATAGAGGTTTTGAATCTCTGTCTTTCCCCCACCCTCTCATGACTGCTTTATCTTATCACAGCCTCTCTGAGTGAAGTGTAGAAACCTTACCTCCATTTAGGTTCTTTTATATTTCCCCATTTTAAATATGGTAACTATCTTAAATATTTTCTCTTTATACATTGAGCACCACATCAGATGATATAATTTTTGCTTCAACTGTCAAACATATTTTTTAAGAAACTCATGAATAAAAGTATATTTTATTATCTTTACCCCTATTTTTACCCATTATATTGTTTATTCTTCCTTCTTGAAGTTCCATGTCCCCTTCTGTTATCATTTACCTTCTTTTTAGAGAACTTCTTTTGTCCTTTTCTTTAGGGGTAGTCTTCTGATGACAAATTCTTAGTTTTCCTTCATCTGAGAATGTCTAGATTTCCCCTTTATTCCTGAAGCGTATTTTTGTTGGGTGTAGAATTTTGGTCTAAATGTCCTTTTTCTTTGGCACTTGAAATCTGCTACTTCCTTCTGGGCTCTGTAGTTGCAGATGAGAAATCCACTATTATTTGAATTGTTGTTCAAATGGAGGTAATGCCTTGTTTCTCTCTAGCTTCTTTTTAGATTCCTGTTTGAGCTTAGATTTCAGATGTTTGATTATTATGTGTCTTGTGTATTTCTTTGGGGTTATTTTATTTAGGGATTCAGATTCTCAAGTCTTTGGTTTTATGCTTTTCACCAAATTGTTAAAATTTCAGCCTTATTCCTTCAAATATTTCTTTTCAGCCCACATTCTTTTTCTTTTCCTTTTAGTACTCTGATAATATGAATTTGATATCTTTTTTATTATCCCGTAGGTCCCCAATGCTCTGTAAATTTTATTTTTAGAGTATTTTCTTTCTGTTGTTTAGATTGAATAGTTTCCCTTCCTCTTTTTCACTTTTACTGACCTGTCATCTTAATATGCTAAAAAAACTGCATCCAGAGAGTTTTTTAAAAATAATTTAAGTTGTTGTATTTTCAATTCTGTAATTTCTATTTGTTTCTTTTTTGTATCTTCTGTTTCTTTTCTGAGATTTTCTATTATTCATTTGTCACTTGAGTATTCATATTTGGTCATTGTAGCATTTTTATGATGGCTGCTTTAAAATCCTTGTCAGATAATTTGAACATCTGAGTCATCTCAGTGGCGGCATCTGTTGATTGTTTTTTCTCATTTAAGTTATGATTTTCCTGCTTCTGGTATAACAAGTGATTTTTTTTATTATTTTCTAAATATTTTTGGTATTATGTTATGAGACTCTGAATCCTACTTAAATCTGTCTTTTATGTTAGCAGACAGTAACCCTGCTTAGATTAGTGTGCAGGTCCTTGCCTTTGTGCGCCGTAATTATAAGAGCTGAGGTAGACCCACTTCTTTAGTTCACTTGATATTTTGCTCAGATGACCTATGTGGCTAGTGGCTGAGTCACTCTGCCTATCACTGCCTTAGGCACATCTTCCTTTACTTGTTTTATTTTTCTTCTCAGTCTTTCATTCATCCATTCCATCCCTTTTTAATTTACTTCCCCAGTATATGTTCGGTCTGCCAAAGGAGGCTTCCAAAATTGTTTATTCTTGCTGTTGACATGAAATACTGAATAGACTACTGACTGGTGTACTGGAAGAAAGAAGCATTTGGTGTCTAGTTGGAGAACACTGGTGTTAAAGGGTAGAGAGATTCAGTGATTGTTTATTGTACAAGGAAGCATGATGGTGATGTAGTCTAAATAAGACTAATTGGTCTTTCCCTTGGCTTGGCCTGAATCGATGCTGTTTTCCTTAAATTTTCCATCAGAGAGCAGATGTCATCTAATGACTTTCCTATAAATGTTTGCTTTCTTAGAAGTGAGCTATGTTTATTTCTCCAGTTACAAAAATGTGTTGTTTATAACGTGTAAAGAAAAAAAAGAAATGTGCATCTATTCTGATTTGCTTCCCATCCACTTTTCTCACTGTGTCATTACCCAGCCTGTTGTCAGGTGGACCAAACTGCCTTCATTAAATAGTGAAGAGGAAGACATCCCAGGCAGGACTTCTAAGCTTGCCCCGCCTTTATCGGAGGTTTAAGAGTATAAGGGAATTCACTTGGAAATATTTGAACTTTAGCCACAAGTTCAGATTAAGGTATTGGTTCAATAAAACAGATCATTCCTTTGAGTCAAGATGAAATTTGCATCAGTGGGAAGAATGAGAGAAAGTGGATGCAGTCATCTCTTGGAATCCTGGGGGGATTGGTTCCAGAACCCGATACAGATACCAAAATCTGAGGATGCTCAAGTAATTTGCATATAACTTAGGCACATCCTCTGTATACATTAAATCATTCCTAGATCACTTACACTACTTAATGCTGTGTAAATAGTCATCAACACAGTGCAGATGCTATGGAAATATTTGCCGGTGCATGGCACATTCAAGGTTTGCTCTTTGGAAAATTTTTTCCGAATATTTTCTATTGGCAGATATGGAACCTGCAGATGCAGAGGGATGACTGTACCTGGTCAGACCTTCTGTTTGTGACTGAGATAGGCATCGCTGAGTTCTTACTTACTATGCCCTTGTATGCAGCTTACTATTTCCTCCAGATAGTGTGGTTGGTCCTGTAGCCATGCTCCAGTCAAATGGAACTGCTGCCTCTTGCTTCCCTCTACTCATTCTCCCCTCTTCTCAATCCTTTCTCCACCTGCCCCTCTGTTCCTAATCCTAGCCATCTATCAAGATTCCAGATGTTTGCAAAGTCTCTTCCATCCTCTCGCTGCATACATCTTGCCCTGATTGTGTTCAACTCCAGAACTGAGTTAGTTCTATCTGTGTCCTTCTTCTCCACTGAGCTTCACATGTGATTCCTCTCCCGCTCTCCTTGAGTTCAGTGTCTGCTTTACCTTTGGGCCCCTCACAGTCTAGCACAGATGCTTGGACATCATGAGGACTCATTTGAGGACATGCTCTCTGCCTTGGAAGAAGTTGGGGAGACATAACATGAGAAGCAAAGAACGGTTCCTGATGTAGCCTCGCTGGGTCCCTGATCCAGCCATGTCTCAAATCTACTCGGTGATCAACCCTGTGCTTTTCCTACACCCTCACCTGCCACGTTCAGGAGCATCTCTTTCCTCTGACTGTTCTGGGCCTTTTCCACACTGGCGCCATGTTTTCAAAGCCTGGGTCTCTCTTATGGGACAGCCTTTGCCATGAGACATCTTCAAGGCCTGGCTTAGCCTTTGACAACCTGACACCATTAAATCCAACTTTTTTGTTTTTGTTTTCTCATTCTGCTGTTAGGAAAAACATTTACAACTTCTCCTTCACGTAATAGTGCTTTATGTCCCTGGCGGCACACTTTGTGCTGATATTCCAAGTTAGGGATTCCTAGTAGATTTGAAATGCAAAGCAAAGATGAGCTGTTTACAACTTACAAAGAACAGCATTCATTTATCTTTGGAGAATCCGTGCATATTTCTCATAACTGTTCTATTTCTTTTTGAGATGTATGACTTGTTTGCTAAATTTTTTATTATGTAAGAATTAGAAAGGATTAAATAATAATGTAGTGCATACTTATGTACCTCCTTCCAGTTTAAGAAATAAAATAGTATTGGTACAAAAACCCAGTTACATTTTCCTCTTTTCCTTTCTCTTCTGTTCCCAGATGTAATGACTGTTCTGAATTTAAAGATTCTAATTCTCTTCCTTTTCTTTATGCTTTTACTACATGTTCCTAGACAAAATATGTAGTGCTATTTTGTAATTTTAAAACTTTATGTAAGTGGAACTGTGAATATTCTGCAGTTTGCTTCTTTTGCTCAACATTGTTAGTGAGATTCATCCATGTTGTTAAATGTAGCTTTTATTCATTCATTTTTTGCTGCTGTGTAGTATTCCATTGTATGATGACATCAAATGTATTTTTTCATCTTCCTGTTGGACGTCTAATTAAGGTGTTTCCAATTTTGTTTTTATGGACAATTCTATTACATTTTCTTTTTGTATGTTAATTTCTCTAAGATCTATGCTTGAGAAAGAAATTGCTGAGTGAAATGATACACCTGTCTTCAGCTTTACTAACTGCTGCACAAATTATTATCTAAAATCTTGGTACGAATTTATAGTCCTACCAAAAATCTCGGAATCTTTATTGTACTGTATTATCTTCAATACTTGATATTTTCAGGCTTTTTCATTTTTGCCAGTTTCATAGTTGTGAAATGGTTTTCTCTTTGATGTTATAATTTGTATTTTCCTGATTGCTAGTGGAATACCCACTTTTTTCCATGTTTGCCGGCACATGAGTTTCCACTTCTGTGAATTGCTTGTTCCTACCTTTTGCCCGTGTCTTTTTCTCATTTATTTGTAGACATTTATATATGATAGATACTAACCATTTGTTGGTTATATATCTTTTCTCAGTCTGTGACTATATTTTTACCTTTACGGTGAACAAAAATGTTTGAATTTTAATGTAGTTTCTCCCTGGCATGTAAGTTCCTGGAGAGCACAGACTTTGGTTTCTTTTGTTCACTAATGTGTCCCAAGTGCCTCGAGCAGTATATGGCAGATGGCAGGTGTTCAAAGTATTTGTGGAATAAATGAATGGATGGCTGTTTTTTCAGCTTATCATTTATAGTTTGCCTTTTCGTGTGTCTTTTAAAAGAAATCCCTTCTTACCTTGATGCCACATAGATACCCTCTTACATTTTCTTCTACACGTTTAGCCTCATACACTTTTGGCCCAAGAAAATTATTTTATATCCTGTATGGCTCCATGAAGAGGAAATGAATGGGTTTTCCAACAGGCTCTGCCTCTCTCAAGCTGTGATACTAGACAGCTCTCTTCACCCCAAGAACTCATTTTTTTTCCACCTTTTTTAAAAAGGGGGGATGATACTAACTGCCTTGCAGGGTTGATGTGAGATTAATTTAGATAAACGATGCCCAGCATCTGGTGCATGCCTGGCGCCTCACAGCCATTCACTATGTGGCTGTTTCTTCCTTCTCTTGTCTCTTCACTAAGGACAGCAAGGCTAGAGCAAGGCCCCAGGAATATGAAACCGTCTCTCCCTGCAGCAACTTCCCCGTGGATGTGGAGAAACCCATGATGGGCTCTTTCCAGCTTCTTTCTGGCAGCTCCCTCTTCCTCTTATCCCCCCCCCCCCCCCCCCCCCCCGCCTTCCTCCTGGTCTGGCCTCCTCCCCCCAGCCTGGGTTTCTGCCCTAAGCCAAGTAGCAGACGCCTCTTTTTTACAACCTGTCACAAACCCCTGAGTGGATACAGACAAGCCTTCGAGCCGCTGCACCATTTTTCCTTCTGAACACTTAAAGACACTTTTCATCAGAACGGGCTTGCTTTGAAAGGAGGGTCTAGGCTGCTTTCCTTGCATGGAAGGTTTGTGATTCATTTGCATTTCAGTTACTCCTAAACACAACCAGCCAATGACATGGGTCAGTTCTCTGCTCTTGGCATCGACTTGCTGTGGGAGGGGACCGACAGATTTGCCGCGACAGCAGGCCATCCGCTACGTAGAAGACTTCGACGGAGTCACGCGGAATTATGTTTGAATTGCAGCTGTGAAAAAGGGAAGCCCTTTCGTGCCTGAGGTGGCAGGCAGCATCGTGGTTAGAGCGTCTGTGCTGCTTCGTGGGTCCTTGTTCAGGCATCAAGCTGAGCTGAGTTGTTCAGCTTCATTTTGGGATTAGAACATTGGCTTTTTCAAGTGTGCTCTTGCAGTTAGGCCTTTCACGCCGTTCAAGGTGGGTGGCCCTTGTCATCAGAGCCAATAATTGATGTGGGGTTAGGACCCCCTTCTCAGGCATGGAGATTCTGCAGTGCCTCCAGGTCTTGATTATTCCTTTCTGAAGCCACTTTAGGGACCATCTGCTTAGTCCTGGTGAATAAGAAGCATTGGAAACATCCACCTGTCTTAGCTCAGTGGGATTTTTTCTCCTCAGAACTTTCAGGGAAGTAAGAACTACTCCAGAATCTTCTATAGTGCCATTGTTCAACAGAATGTAATGCAAGCTGTATGTGTATCTGTAAATTTTCTAGTAGCCACATTTAAAAAAATTAATTCTAGTGATATTTCATTTACCTGAAATACCCAAATATTATGAATATTTTAACATATAATCAATGTACAAATTAAAAAAAAATTGTTTAGGGGGGAGGTAATTAGATTTATTTATTTATTTATTAACAGAGGTACTGGGGATTGAACCCAGGACCTCGTGCATGCTAAGCACGAGCTATACCCTGCCCCCTCAAAGTACAGATTCTGCATGAGATACTTTGCTTTGCCTTTTTACATACTCACTTTTTGAAATGAGGAGTGTATTTTACACTTACAGCCCACCTCAATTCGTTCAAATGCTCAATAGCCACGTTGCCTAGTGGCTAGCATACTGGGCAGTGCGGCCGTAAAGGGCTTCTTGGAAAGAGATGGATCAGCACAGCTTGCCCACCTTTGCTCCCTCACTTAGACCACAGCTAGCTAATTTCCTCTGTTCTCTTCTTTCAGGGAGATAATGAATGTGGAGTAGAATCCTTACATAGCCTGGAGCAGGTTGAAATCCATCTCTCTTGCCCTTACCAGACTGATAAGCTGCTTATGATTTAACTGTGCTTGACTACTGTTTCAAAGTATCCCTCATTGTTAGTTTTCAGATTGGGAGGTTAAATAACTGCATAATTTGCGTACTTTAAAATGGCAAAATTTGTCTGAAACGCTCTCATGATAATTTCTTTAGGATATAAACCCCTTGAGGGCAGGATGGCAGCTGTCTCCTTTACCGCTGTGTCCTTAGTGCCTCTCCTACGACCTGGCACAGAGGTGGTGCTCAAAAATCCTGGAAGAATGAATGGGTGAATGTGCTAAGCCTGAGTGCTTTCATCCGCAGTGTTCTGTTTGTATGGTCGTTTTAGCCATTTCAGCTTTTAGACGTGGATTTGTTCTGAGATTTTATTTGGGATGTAGTGATTTTTGAGTAAATTTTTAAGGTTAAGATTGCCATCTGTTCTTCATTTGAATTTAAATATTTGGAAGTCCAACTTGCTGAAATGTGTTTCAAACCTGACCCTTGCCAGCACTGGGTAGTATATTTTTTAAAAAAGTCTTTGCCAATCTGATAAGTGTTTTAAATCTCTTTCTTATTGCTGGTGCTGTCATAAGTTTATTGGCTGTTTTCATTTCTTTTTTATTGAGTTTCCTATTCATGTCTTTTGCCCATTTTTTAAAGTTAATCTGTTCCTCATCTTTTTATTGATCTTTAAGAGCTATTTTTATACATTAACGTTAATAATCTTTGGTTATGTATGTTTAAAGTATTTTCTTATTTGATTATTCCCTTTTCAATTTCAGTTTTAATATTAACTCTATAAATATTTATATGGTTTCTGCCTTTGATGTTATGCTTCTAAAAATTTTCCCTGCAACAAGATCTGATATGCATATAAATATATTTCATTCTGTGCAGTTGCTATGTCGGAATAATTCAGGGTCATGCAATCCAGCAGCCATCTAAGGCGCCTGCCCCTCTGGCAAAGGGTGGGCTCTGGGACTGGTAGACAGAGAGAGGATTCCGGCTCTCCCAGCTCCTAATGCAGGCTGTGAAAGGTGGCCCAGAGCTTTTCTCCCTCTGGGAAGAGAATAGGGCTGGGAGGCGGAGAGGCTTTCTCCTGGTGCCTTGATGGGCGACTGCAGCTAGCCAGCTGGTTCTCCGAGGCCCCTCGGGGACATTGATTGTGCATCCTCCCCTGCTGAGGGGGGTCAGCAGCCAGAAGGAGAAATAACAAACAGCCCCCTCAGATCAGGCATCTCTTACATGGAACTGCTGCACGGAGCTTTCCTCGTACATGGAAGGAGAACTGCTCTGGAGGAGACAGAAAGAAACCGGAAAACCACAAACCAAGAGTATGTAAGGAGATTCCACGACAGCCCCAAATAGCTCTCCTCAGCTAAAAACAAAGAGATTTTCAAAGTGAAAAATTCAGCAGATGAGTTGAAGGACATCCAAGTGGAGGAAATGCCATCTACACCAGTGGGAAACCACGAAGTGTAAATCATGAGGGAAAAGCTAAGGGACTTGGAGAACAGATTTAGGAGACGAGGTATTCAAACAATAGAAACAGCAGAAGGAGAAAAAGCAACGGATGGAGAAGAGGCAACGATGAGACAACCATTAGTAGAAAGTTTCCTCGAATGAGGAAAGACTTGAGTCCGAAAGGGCTCTCTGGGCTGCAGTCAGGACTGATGGAAAAAAGACACAAATGGAGACATACACATATTCTGGTAAAATTTCTGACTTCGAAGGGTGAAGATAAAAGATTTTTACAGTTGCCGCATTATATTATTTAAAATGTCCAGTTTTCAACAAAAATTTGAGACACACAAAGAAACAGGAAAGCGTGGCCCCCACACATGAAAAGAACACAATCATAGAAACTGTTTTAGGAAGCCGATGTTACACTTCTTAAACACTTTCTTTTTTCTTTTTGGATTATTAAATTTCCCTCATTTTCTTCCAGTTTCACTGAGATGTCATTGACATATAGCACTGTGTAAGTTTAAAGAGCACAGCGTAACAATTTGACTTACATACATCCTGAAATGATTATCACAAGAGGTTTAGTGAACATCCATCATCTCATATAGGCACAAAATTAAAGAAATGGAAAAAAAATTTTTTTTTCCTTGTGATGAGAACTCAGGATTTATTCTCTTAACTTTCATTTATAATGTTCAGCAGTGTAAACTGTATTTATCATGTTGTACATTACATCCCTAGTACTTATCTTACAGCTGGAAGTTTTGACTGCCTTCATCCAGTTCCCTCTCCTCTCCCCCCACCCTCCACCTCTGGTGACCACAAATCTTACCTTTTTTCCTTTGAGTTTGTTTGTGTCTTTCTTTCTTTCTTCCTTTCTTCCTTTCTTCCTTCCTTCCTTCCTTCCTTCCTTCCTTCCTTCCTTTCTTTCTTCCTTTCTTTCTTTCCTTTCTTTCTTTCCTTTCTTTCTTTCCTTTCTTTCTTTCCTTCTTTCCTTCTTTCCTTCTTTCCTTTCTTCCTTTCTTTGTTATACATTTCAAAGTGATCACCTTGATTACGTCTAGTTGTTGTGTGTCACCACAGACATTGTAAATCAGCTGTTGTAAATATGTTCAAAAGTTCCAGATGAAAGATCAAGTAACTCACAGTGGGAAAGCAATCAGACTTTTCTTTCACAACTCTTGATTCTAGGAAATGGTGGAATATATACATACAATATACAAAAACATATACACACACACACAAAATTCCACTATTCTCTAGAATATGTATTTATACACACATAAGATCCACATACACATAAATATATATATATACATATACATGTACATTTTAACATTTACATTTTTTATCCATATGGAATTGATTTTGATGCATTGATTGAGGAGGGAATCTGAGTTTGCCCTTTTTCCTCCTAATTTACCCATTGCCCCAAGAATGTATTGAATAATCCACCACTTTCCCGTTGATATAAAAGGCTGTGTTCATTTAGTGGTGAATATAAACATGCATATACTGGTCTGACTCAAAGCTTATTTTATTATTATAATTTATTTTATAATTATTTTGCATATATAGGTATTCTAATTTTTATACAAATTATTTTTACTTAATTGTTTGATTGTGATAATTATTTTGCATACACATAGAAAGTCATTTGTGTAACACATTGCTTAAAGGAAGATGGCCATATGCAGGGGTACAGTGGCCGCCTTGCACAACTGTACATGAAGTGACCCAGCAATGATGGTATAAAGAACACCTGTGAATCAACCATGGAGCTCATGAAATGGAATGGAATTATCAATACCCCTGCAGTCTCTTGTGTGTCCTTTCCTTATTGCACCCTCCTCTCTGCTCAGACGTCACCATGGCAAAAGGTGAAATTTGCATCTGTATGTCCTTTAGCCACTTGAGTATGCATCCCCAAATAATGTATTATGTGATGTGCGCCTTTTCTGAACTTTTTATATGAATGAAATCATACTGTGCCTATTCTGCTCAGTGTTATAGTTTAAAATTTCACTTCTGTTGATGTATGAAGCTGTGATCATTCATTTTCACTGCTCTGTTGTGTTCCAGGGTATAAATATACCACAATTTATCAATCCATTCTACTCTTGATGGTTTCTTTTCATACAGTGTTAGATTTATTTTGCTGATACCTTATTTAGGAATTTTGCATTCATTTCAAGAGTGAGATTGATACGAAATTTCTTTCATGTATTGTTCTTGTCTAGTTTTGTTATCAAGATTTTAATCTCATAAGATGAATTATTGGGTGTTCCTTTTTTCTATTCTCTGGAACAGGTTTTTTAAGATTGGAAGTATTCACACTTGGAATGTTTTGTAGAGCTCACCTCTAAAACCTTCTGGATCTATTTTCTTCATGGGAAGAATGTAAAATACTGATTCTATTTCTTTAACCGTTGAAGGCCCATTGAAAGTTTTCTTTTTTTAAGTCAATTTTTGATGATTTAGAATTTTTCTAAAACTTTTTTATTTCTCCTGGCATTTCAAATTTATTGGCCTACTTGTTTTCTTGAGTTCTGAAATATTTTGTTAAGTTTCATTTTCCTCTCTGTATCCTCTCTGCCACCATCATCTCTGTCCTGGACTTTCGTAAGGAGTCTCCCTGCCTTCTGTCTCACTCCCCCTCCAATTCATCTTCCATAATAATAATTTCACTCCTCTACTTAACGTCCCTCCGGTGCTCCCTAGGGACAAACACTGGCTTGAATCTGACTCAGCAGATCCCCTTCAAGACCCAGCCTGTCTGCCTCTCCAGCTCCTCTGCACTTCTCTCCGTTGCCATGCTTCAGCTGTGCGGAGCTACCCCAGTTCATCCAGTTTGCACTATTCTCTCCAGCCTTCTGGCCTTTGTGTTGCTCATTATACCGGTGTTGTTCTAGAAGACTCTGTTCCTCCATCCTTTTCTCCAGTTTTCTAACAAATTCCTTCTTGTTCTTTACATCTCAGCTTGGTGGCTGAGACTGTCTCTCTGATGCATTCTGTGACCCTTACTCCACTCCCCCTGCCTCGAGCATGTCACTCTCACACGCTCCCAGAGTGTCCTGTCCTTCCCTCCCCTTGGGTAGCTCTCATCACATGGCTTCGGATTTTCTATTTACTGATCTCTTTCTCAGTCCATGCCCAACCCTAGACAGTGAGCTCCCTGAGAGCACGGACTGTACCTGCGTGTAGGAGGCATTGTATTAATGCTTACATTAAAAACTTGTTTTTGGAACTTTGTGATAGTAACAATCATGGTACATACACTTGTACAGCTTCCTCCAATTTAAAGAACACTACCAGATGCGTTATTTTATTAAATAGTTGCAGCAATTTTGGGGGGGTATAAGGTTTTTGGCTCTACAATTGAGGAAACTGAGTCTTTGTGAGCACAAATATACCTTACCAAGACACACTGGCTCCCTCTCTCAGGAGCCTCCTTTTTTCCTCTCTGTGCTGGCGGTGGCAGGTGGGGGAGACAATGGGTAAAGTCTTCCATGTTGACGCTTTTATCCTAAAGTTATTGTGTGTTTTTCTTTTAACACTGGGCCTCGTGTGCAGCTGTATCTGAGGTCCCTTTGAGTCAGCGAGGGGGTCGCTATGCAGTTCTCTCCTGGGACTGCTTTTGGTTCAAGAAAATGCAATGACTCTCACTACAGAAGATACCAGAGTTTTACTTTTTGGCTGCTGGGTACTTTTCTGCTCAGGAGACTTTTTCTAAATTCACACCAACAGTATTAATCTGGTAACAACAACAAAAAAAAATATAGTAAAGAAACAAAATCACTGCCCCTTCACCTTCTTGCCTGGGTTTCCTGCCACCACGTGGGGTTTTGGAGCTCATCTGGCCTGGTCTCCCCTGTTTACTGGCGGGATGTGTAAGACCCGGAGACGTGAAAGCATGCTGGCAGCCACATGGTTTCTGGTGGAGGTGGCCTGGACCCCCGGGCTCCCAACTGCAAATCCGGGCCCCTTTCTAAACTTGAGCATCCATCACCAATGTAACAGGTGTCCAGTGTCTCCAAGTTTGTCTGGCTTATGAATGTGATTTCCCACGTATCCGGTACCATTAATAAATCCAATCCTATGTTTATTCAGGATTTAAAACTAAGTGACATTTTCACGTCAAACAAGTCTAGAAGGATGTGATTGTGTTTTAGCATGCAGAAGAAAACCAGTCTTCATTCCACGTATCATGAAGAAATTAAAATCGTACCTTAAAAATATACCTGCTTAAATCCACAAACCTGCGTCACACCCGACACCCTGGTTGGATTGAACACTGTAGTTTGCATTCCTCCTTTTTTTTTTTTTTTAAAGTCAGAAGATAGTAACATTTATATTCTTCCTAAACTGATTTGCTTGTTAACAATTTCTTCTCCTGATTTATGCCTCCAGTGTGACTTTGTTACCACTGAATTGAAGAGGTTGATGTCAGTATATCAATTTTATAAAAGTATCATCTTTTGTTTTCAAGATGTCCTTAACATTTTATTCTGAACCCCCAGGATTTTTTTGTTTTTTGTAGTTTTTGAAAATCAGAGTGATGGCATTTTATGCATATGGAGCGAAGACATCCTGACTGTAAATCACTATCTTCCTATCATTTTGCTTGTTTAAGAATCCTGAAAGGCAGGAGCATCCAAACAGCAAATTTGGCAGCTCTGCTGACGTGTTTAGCACTGAAGACTTCCTGCCCAGCTAAGCTTAGAAAAACAAACCAGCTTAGGATGAATATAAATGTTTTTCAGGGTATGTGCAAACAGCACATTTCTGTCTTTCTCTTCTCTTGGAAGGCTGCGTTTTGAAAGCCTGTATGATTTCAGCCACACAGACGAGCTGTTTCCTGAAAGAAGGAAAGCCGTGAGGGTGAGAAAGACCTTGAATAAACATGACTATGTCCCTGATGTGTTTCTGGACTGTGTCAGGTTGGGTCGTGTCTCATTGCCAAATCAGGAAGGGCTGGTAACGCTTTTTTTCCATTTCTTTCTTCTTCCTTCCTTCCTTCCTTCCTCTTCCTTCCTTTCTCTCTCTTTCTTTTTCTTTTCTTCCTTCCTTCCTTCCTTTCTCTCTCTTTCTTCCTTCCTTTCTCTCTTTCTTTCCCTTTCTTTCTTTCTTCCTCTTCCTTCCTTCTTTCCTTTCTTCCTTCCTTCTTTCTTTCTTTCTTTCTTCTTTCTTTCTTTCTTTCTTTCTTCTTCTTTCTTTCTTCTTTCTTTCTTCTTTCTTTCTTTCTTCTTTCTTTTCTTTCTTTCTCTTTCTTTCTTTCTAGTTCGTCTTCTTTCTTTTTCTTTCTCTTTTTCTCTCTCTCTCCACCCCCCTCTTCTTTCTTCCTTCCCTCCATCCCTCCATTCTGCCTTCCCTCTCTCCTTTTCTCTCTCTCTTTTTTCTATGGAGTTAACATGAATTCACAGGTATAAGCAGAGTTGCTTGACATTTAGTAGTGGGCTCTGAGGTTGGCAACAAAGACACTGCCCCGCATAGCTAATCAGGTGTCCAGTGGCCGGGCTTTCTGCATCCTTTGCCTGCGCTTGTGTTGTTAGGGCCTGGGTGGGGCAGGCTGCGGCTCACTGGGAGCTGGAGACCTTGGGACAACTGGGGCGGAGCGCTCAGGCCCGGCTTGGCTGCAGCCGGCTTGCTGCGCAGGCAGACAGGCTCCGGGGAGCCAAGGAGCAAAGGGTCACCCCCCTGCTGTAGGTAGAAGCAGATGGCTTCAGAGCCCTGGCAGAGCCCAGCCAGGTTCCTAGAGAGAGTAGACATTTTGAAACCTCCAAGGAAAGGGGCAGGCTCCAACTTGTCAGTTTAGAAAACAAGAAGTGATTGCCTAAGGGACCCTGGCCTGCCTTGGCCGACCCTGCCACTCTGGTTAAAACTGCAGTTTACCATCCCCAGCACTTCCAACTGCTCTCCCCTCTGTGGCACAGTGTACAAGGTCTTTATAAATTATGTTTGCTTTCTGTTTCCCCTAATTAGATTATGAGCTCCTTGAGAAGAGTGATTCCTGTCTGTTTTGTTGACTGGGTGACCGAATAGATCCCATGAACCCCAGGAAGTACTCGGACATTTGGTGCTTCAGGGAGTCCTTCCCTCCTTATTTGTACTCTATATTTAAAAAGCAAAGATGCCTTTTCTCTGCCTAGAGAGGTAATCCTGAGTGTCCGCGGTGAAGAGGCTGTGGGAAAATACATATTTCACTTTAGGATCAAAGTGCAGATTCCACAGCTGGGACGGGGCCCTGAGAGCGTTCCGCCCTAAACACCGAGTTCCTGTCGGGAGTGGAAGGGACGCCTGGGAGAGAATTGCAGAGACTCCCCCAGAAAACCCCTCGCTCCTCCAGGGCACCTTTCCCGGTAGTTCTCACCATCAACCGTTGCTCGCTTTCCCCCAGTACACAGCCCTTCCCTTCTCTGCTGACTGTTCCGGCAGGAGGAGTGCTGCCCCTGGCCAGTGTGACTGGACCCGGGGGCGGGGAGGGTGGGGTGCGGTAGGGGGTGCACAGCTGATTAAGGTTGGCCGCCACCGTCCATCCGTCTAGCTGTTTTCTTTACCAGTAGAGCCTTGTTCGTGGACTACAATTTTCAGTTTTCTGCCTGAGGTATTTTAGAGTTATTTCCACGTGACATTTTGCTCACTGAGGCTCTTTCCAATGGGTCAGCTTCCTTCAAGATCTTGAAAAATGGACTCGTAAGTAAAATTTTTTTGGTGGTGGGCGGTCTCCAGGGCAAGAGGATCTGTATTGTGTATATTGGCAGGGGAAGGCTTGCTTTCCTCTCCCCATTCAGAGCAATAGTCAAGTTTTTAAATAACCCCTTGTGAAATGCCAGCGTGTTGTTCCGCCAGAGCGTTTTGGTCTTTCTGCAGCAGACAGAATATTCGGACATCAGTCATGCAGGGCCCTGTCGGGGTGCTAGGCCTATATCAGTTTTTCTAGGAAAGAAAGTTAATTGTTGAATGTCTCCTATGCACAAAGCCCAGTGCTGAGGACTGAAGGAGGTTCAGAGATGTACAGAAGTATTGTGACTTCATTTTCAGGTTTGCTCCTTTCAGGGAACTGAAAGGTGAAATCTGTTCCAGCAAGATCATTTTACTGATTACTCTTGGCTCTGTTTGCCAGCACTGATTAAAGATGTGTGTGTGTGTGTGTGTGTGTGTGTGTGTGTGTGTGTGTGTGTTGGGGGGTGTGGTGCAGAAGGGAGTGAAGGAGAAAGAGAAAATTTGAGAGAAAATAAGTGTTTAGTGGCAAATGGAAGAACAGAGCTATGAATGACATTTACTAGATCCGTTTCCAGTTTGCTAAAGAGTCTTAATACGGTATATTTAAACTCAAGGAAAGACCTTCTCCCTGGGACAGCTCATTCTGAATATGCACACCCACAAGGCACAGCCCACCTCACAGCAGGGCTCCAGCAGCGTCTGCTGCTCAGATTTCTTTTAAAAACGTGGCTCAGGGTGAAGTTAAAACGTTTTTTAAATGGTTTTTTGCGATGTACTCATACTCGGACGTTTATTCAAATGTCAGGTCGTTCGACCCAACAAGATCAAGGGAATGTATGAATGAGTTGATGGTAAATAGAGAAGATGAATCTTAAATCTGTAGCATTCCTTTTTTTTAAAATGACTCGGAAAAAATGTGAAAACTCATTGTCTTTCAGCCCACCCTTTCAACCTTTGCAAAGTTAATGTATCCTATATTTAATCAGGAAATTTGGGGGCACCCAAGACTTCGAAACGACTTGGCATGACGGCATCCTACTTGAAAAACCAAAAGGATCCAGAAGGTTTCTTTTTTTTTTAGTCTTCATTTCAGGTTCAGGACACCAAATCGGCATGACGCTTCTTGGAACAAAAATGTGCTTGGTAGGCTGAATTTAAATAGTATTAGTTAACTTGATTTTGCCCTCATGGGCCTTGGAAGGTACATACTGTAAAGTCCCATGGGCAATCAAGGTGGAAAGGAACAACTCCCAGAGATGTTCCTTGCAGACTGTCCCTAAAGCCTGGGGATTCTGCATGTTCCCTGGAACACACAGTTTAAGACTCACTAAAAAATTTCATTTAAAGGGACCTTCCACCCGTAGGAACGGTCTGAGCCTCCCACCCTGAGGCTGAATTCTCCCCTGCAGGTCTTGGTCATTAATTGACCTTGACTTCTTAGGCATTCATATTTCTGACAGTGACCTTAACTCTGCTAAGCGCTGGTGTCACGGGGGAGGAGATATGCAGCAGTGGCTCAGAGCTGTATCTTCTTAGCTTTCAGCTCTGTCCCCACCTGTAAGATCTGGTGAAATCTCAGTTCTTCCGTCTAGCATCCCACTTCCATGTGTGTCTGTGTCACTGCGGATCTGAAGTCTGGGGAAGTGTTTCTTGAATCCCCAGTGGCCAACTTGGGGATGTCTGAAATGAGGAGACTCTTAAGTGGGTTACGTCACTGTCAGCCTGGAGACAGGCTTTTCCTGGCCGGGTAAAGGGCCCAGTTCTCAGCCTTGTTTGTTCAGTGTTTGTGGCAGTGACAAGGAGGCAGATGGAGAGCATGCCGCTCAAATTTGGGCTGACACGAAGCAGGGAGAAAGTGATGCATACATTGGTAGATGGAGTCAGGATCCAAAAAGAGTCTGCACGGGCTGGAGTGATGGGCCAGATCTAAAGAAAGCATGAGTGACAGTAATGGTGCAGTCCAGCTCTTGTCCGTGCAGGAAAGACACGTAGTGGCCTTCATCGACTGCTGTTCCTTAGAAGTGGGTGGTGTGGTGTTTGGCTGTGTTTGCGCTCTGGAGAGAGGTGGATGTCCCATCTGCAGTGCTCAGACCAAGCTGGGACAGGGGTTTAACTTGGCCTGTTGAAAGTCAGTGGGAATCACACTGTGTTCTTTTTAACCGGTGACTGCTTGACTTGAGGCACGCTGGGTCCCGTCCTCCAGATTCTGAATTCCCACTTCTCCTTCACTTCTGTCTCCATCATTCATATCAGCCACACCTTTTGCTAAGTCTTGACAGGTGCTCTGTATCCTTTAGAGGGCACAGATGGAGGCTAGGACGCTGAAATCTCGTCCTCGAATCGCCATCCCATACTCACTTCCTCCTGCCAAAGTCAAAGCCTTCAGCCAGAAGGGGAGGTGGAGACAGCTGTGTCCTCAGGTCTCGGATTCCGAGTCCCTGGAGGGGCCGTCTGGATTCCTCCTGACCCCGTCCCTGGTGACTCGGCAGCTGTGGACAGTGGCTGGTGGGATGATGCGTTTTGGCAGTTTCTCTCCTAGGCCCTGGATCTGTGCCCTGGGAGGACTGCACACTTCCTAATTCGGCCTCGCTCCCCCCGCCTTCCCTTCAAATCTTGCTCCTTAAGAGGCCTGACCTCTTCAGTCTCTCCGTCCTGGGAGGAGCTGCCTGCCACCGAGTCCTCTTGACATTTAGGAAGACAAACCCCTGTGGGTGAGAATGTCAGTGCGTGTTCTTTGCCGCCCACGTCTTGTGCGGCCCATGAGGCTTGCTTTTTGGAGCCGTGAGTGAGCTTAGCCATCTCTCCTAAAGGAAGGCCCAGTTCTAAGGCTGCTTTCCACTGAGGGACGTAGGGAAATGGAACGGAGGTGAATCTTCACTCAGCAGCTGGGAGGTCGTGTGCCCCTCATTCAATTATCTGACCTCCTGGGTCGTCATGGCTTCTTCCTGTGTGAAATGAAGCTGATGGCCCCTGCCTCACAGTGTCGTGGTGATGACAGAAGGAGGCAGTGTTTGCGAATCCTAGCTCACAGTCGATGCTCAATAAACTCGAGTTTCCCTTCTGCCCAGATTTCTCTTCAAAGGACCTCTATGAGTCTGTTGTGTATGACTGTGGGAGATGCTGCAGGAGAAGTTCCTGCTCCAAGGGAGGGGTCGAGGTGAGACTGTCTCTGAAGTTCCTTCCAATTCTCTAACTCTGCAACTCAGATGTGTGCCCCTGCCTAGATCCTGCTCTGTTCAGACTCTAGAATTCAACTTAGTATGTGTGTGTTTGTGGGGGGAAGGGAGAGGTGGAGGAAGGATGTGGGGGACGAGGACAGAGCAGAGGGGCTGTTGGCCAGGGCACCCCATAGCTCCCTTGGGGAGCACTTCAGACTAGTTTGGAATCTGTGAACTTGCTAGATTCTGATGGAGCCCTGTTGCCTTGTGAGAGAGTGAGTTACCTGTCACTAAAGGTATTCAAGTAGAGGCTGCAGGGCAGTTGGCAGGGTTGCTGAGGTCGGCAGCCTGGATTAGATGACTGAGAAGGTCCCTTCCAGCCCTGGGCTTTCATTATCATGGGATGCCACGGTACAGACAACCTCAGACAACCATGGTGGTGCATGGTGACCTTGGTGCACCTTGCTACGACAGAGGGAAAGGACCTGCATTGCACCAGGCTGTAGCATTGGCTCCCAAATGATTGAAAATTTACCCAGGAGTATGGATTTTGATAAGAAGAGGTGAATGTAAAATCAGTTTTTCAGTAACACGGGGCGTGGTGTGGGCGTGGAGAGAATCTGGTCCAGCCAAGGGGCTGGTAGCCCTTATCCCTCAGGAGAGTCAGGGCTGCCGAGGAAGCAGGCCCTTTACCGCATGGCTCAGGTAGTGCAGGCCACCCGCCTTTCACTCTCACCACCTCGCTCCAGGTGTCTTCGGTGGGGAACAATGCAGGTACCATGTGGACACAGTCCTCTGCCTCGGGGAACTTCCTCCAAAATGCGGCGCTGAAATGGGCCTTGGGGGAGAGGCAGAAGCCTGGGACAGGAATACAGTGGATACGGTAGAGAGCAAACATATATCATTTTGCCCAGTCTGAATTAGGCAAGGGGAAAATAGCTCATTGGAGCTTATGAAACGTTTGTAGTTGTTTTTAACAGCATAGAAGCAAAACAGGCAAATACTCTGATTACAGAGGCTTAGTACAGTCCTGCTTTCTGCAGGAGGCACCCTTTGGGAGGAGACGTGGCAGCACTTTTGTTCAGCAGCAGGGCAGCAGCAGAGGAGCCCAGGAAAGGCAGCCAGCTCAGAGATGAGAAAGCTGAATGGGGCAGTGAGGAGAGTGATAGGGAAAAATGGATGGTCAGACATCCCTAGGACCTAGTAGAAGGGTGTCCAAGGGGGTAAGGAAGGGAGCTGGAGCTCAAAGTCAGCTAGGGAGCATGGCCTGATGAAGGCTTATGTAGACCAAGGGCCCTCATCTTGACAAAAGTGCATCCAGTTTGGATCCCATTCCTCTTCCTTCTCCAGAGCTTTGCATCTGTCTTTCTCTTCTGTCTCCTCCATTCTCTCTCTTCCTACTGGATGACTCTCGTAACCAGACGAACATGCCCCAGGTATCTCCTATCTCCTATCTTTTCCCTCGGGCTATTGCCCTGTTCTGAGCCTCTCATCATGGTCTCTACTTCCTCATCTTCCATTCACTCCTCAAACCCATGAGAGTTTTCTCTGCCACGTCACTGTAACTACTCTTGTCAAGGTCAACCATGACCTCCTTGCTGCCAGACGCATTGGACGTGTCTCTGGCCTCATCTTAGTCTCTCAGCAGCATTCAAGACAGTTGACCAGTTGACCAGTTGACCACTCTGATGCCTAATCCTTCCATGACTCAGTATTTGTCTTTTCCCCCCTTAATTAGACTCTAATTGATTATCATTTTGAGTCTCTTTTGCTTACTCCTCCTCTTCTACTCACTTTCAGATATTAGAATTATCGAGGGCCCCAGACAAAGCCCTCTTGTCTGCCAAACGCTTTCTCTAGGGAGGGTCCTTTCCAGAATGATGCTGTAAATATATGTGTGTGTGAAATGAAAATGATGACTTCCAAATTTCTGTCCTCAGCCTTAGACTTCCCTTATGAGCTCCAGACTTGCATATTGAACAGCCAACTCAAGCTTTCCACATAGATGGATGTCTCATATCTCCCTGCGTATTTCCCTTATAGTGCTTAGAACTTAAATTTTCTTGTTTCTGAATCTATTTAATTTTAGTACATATCTCTTCCCACTCAAGTGTAACCTCCATGAAAATAGGGACCTTATCTTCCTTGTATGTCATTGTGTCTATAGGACTTGGAACAGTTCTAGGCATATAGTAGGTGCTCAATGAATCTGTGTTGAATGCGTGGTCAGTGAAAGGTTAGCATCCTACAGAGAGGCCTTGTGTATTCAGGGAGCTGGTTTAAGGTGCTCCAAGGCTGCTCTTGGCTCCTACTCTTTGGTAAATATATCTGCCCATGTCTTTGCATGTGGACACTTAACAGGTGCCAGCCCAGCTCCTGCTCTGTGGTGCTTGACAAGTCTCTTAACTCTCAGAGCCTTAGTTTACTCACTTCTAAAATAAGGAATTTGATTTAGATGACTCCTATGGTCGCTTCAGACTCTAAAAATTGTGATTCTATGAACTCTGAAGCCAGTACAGGCAAACAACAACAGTAATTCACCATGATTGATTATTTGTTAAGCATTTTGGTAATCAGCTTACATGAGTTATCTTAAGACAGAACCCATCATTTCCCAGCAGATAAGTAAGTTTTGGCCCTGAGGTTTAGGTGTGTTTTTATACTTGGTGAGATAAGGGTATTTTTATGCATGCTCCGACTTCTTAGGAAATGTACCCAGAAATAAATCTTATCATCAAATTCACCTCTGAGAAGTTTCTCACTCCTTCACCAAAAACCAAAATAGAAGGAAAAAGAAAGAGAAAGAAAGAAAATCCCAGAAATGATGGATTTGCAACAACAAAACTTAAGCAGATTAGCCACACCATGGCTGCATCGCTGGAAGGTTGTGGGAGGGAGGAGGGGGCAGGTGTCGGGAGAAAATACCGTGTGAGCCAGTTGGAGGTGGCCCAGTGTGGTAGCCGGGCCTAACAGCATCTTTTTTTTTTTTTTTTTTTTTAACTGACTGAGATTAAATGGTTTATTCCTACAAATTTCACAAAAACTTTTGTCCATGTGAACACAGGGCCTCGGGAGGTTTGCTTGCAAGGGGAGGGCCCGCCAGGTAAGCTCCAGCATTTTCATGGTAAATCTGCTTGATTCAGAAGATGAAGATTAGAGTAGAAAGTCCAGGGCGGAGACGCATGAGTGCCTCAGAGTGGACATGGCAAAGTGGGTCAGGCCAGCACCCCCTCCTCTGCCTCTTCACAGTCCGCCTCGTTGCAGGCTGCCCATGCGTTCTTTTTTTCTTTTTGAAATTGAGCTATAGTCAGTTTACAATGTAGTGTCAATTTCTGGTGTACAGCACAATTCTTCAGCCATACCTGAATATACATATATTCATTTTCATGTTCTTTTTCACTGCCTAACAGCATCTTGACCCAGATGCCTGGGGCGTCTCCCTATGGCCTTTGCCGAGAGAGGGCACTTGCCTTTCCCTGCTGCAGCCACTGGGGGGTGGATTCTCTTGGACTCAGCCTTTTCAGAGTCTGCCTGTCAGGGGGTCCTTACTGGGGCCTTACTTGTAACCAAGCGATCTTGCCTTTCAGACCACAGCCGAGAAGTCACCTGGGGCCTACTTCCTTCCTGAGTTTGCCCTCTCCCCTCAGGGAAGTTTTCTGGAAGATACAACAGGGGAGCAGTTCCTCACGTATCGCTATGACGACCAGGTAAGAATCCTATTCAAGAGCCTATTTTTGGCTTTTCCACTTGCCAGTGGGCAGGAAACAGTTTCTCAAAAATAACTTCAAAAAAGTTATATTTCTCCCTTGGCTCATCTAGTACAATAGACCTGTGACACCAGGAAGGACCCCAAGACCTCCGGGCAGCCCATGCCTGCACGTCGTTTCCTTCATAGTGTGTGGTTCTGGCGCTGACTGGGGCATTGACCGAGAGACACTTTCTCTTCCTCCCATCAGAGAGATTTAAGTGTTAAGTTATATATTTAAATTTGTTCATTTTCCTCTATCGCCAAATCCACCCTGTAATTCTGGAATTATCCCCAAGTTCTGTTTTCTGATTAACCTTTACTTTCTTTGCCGTCTTAGCTCTTAACTTCATTTCTTTTACCAGCACAAAAGCTTTTCTTTTTCAAGCCCATTTTCCAAGCAGGGAAAACGTATGCATGCCTTTGTGTGAGTGTGTGTGCCCACATGCGTGTGTGTTTAAACCACCGCAGGAAACCGGACTAGAGAACAAGGCCATGCTTGGCTGAGATGCAGAAACCGCGCACTCGGAACCATGAGTCTCTCCAGTCTTGATTTACACTGATGCCTTAGCAGAGTTAAAGGTTATATATGTCTTTGAAATCACTCACAGCACGTTTGAAATGGGGAATGTCAGTTTTGCCAAATGCAGAGGTTGCTAGCCAATGGGGTTTGAACTTGCGGGCAGTGGAGCAAACTGGGGTCGGGTTTAAGATGATGAGGGGCTTTGATGGAGGGCCAAGTGAGGAACAGGGCAAGAGTATCTTCTCACGGGACTTGAGGGGTGGAGGAAGGTGGCCCAGTGGCCGAGGTCCACGGTGCTGTTCTGATCTGTGTGGTCTGTGTGGTCTGTTTGGTCAAGGCCGGCAAGTTCTGGCTTGATGTAGGCAGGCCTAGTTAGGAGGTGAAGGAGATCAGTCAGAAGGGGCAGCTCTGGGAAAGTCAGTCTACCAACATGGGTCAATGTTAAGATGCGACACCAGGGAGGGGGACCTGGCTCTGGGGCTAGCTGGAGCTAGGCAGAGTGCCGGAGGTGACGCTGGGAGGAGGAGTAATTCTCAGACAGCGTAACAGGCTGATGAAGGATGGAGCTTGGAGGCTGGGCAGAGATGTCTGTAGCCCAGCTCAGGGGAGGCACCCTTGATTTTGATCCTCAAGGCTTCTGCTGAGTGGCCTGTGCTTGGTGTGTTAAGCTCTGGAGCTGGGGTTGGCAGGGACGGAGTGGGGTTGGTGGTGAGCGGGCTGTGAACCAGTGTGCCCAGCTGTGAGCAGGATGCTGCCCCTGTGGTTAGGGGCAGGGGTGGGATGAAACCAGTTTTTTAATCAAAAATGTCAACATTCAGTCATTTACGTTACTTGAATAGTGAGTGCATAAATAATTATCACGGGGGGCAGGGTGGGAGATAATTCTGTATTCATATTACAGAGCCCAGTTAATGCTTTGGACAGGCATTTGGGCCTGGTTACTAAGAGGGCCTAAACCATCGAGTTGCTTTCTGCCCTTCTCCCTGATGGATTTTTAAAGGGTTTATAATTTATGGCTCCTTTTAATCGAGGAACTAATGATCTAACAGGTTTTCATATGACAGCTTCAGAGAAACCAATCGAGAAGGCAGTAAAGGATAACAGAAGGTGTCTGGAAAATCACGAGCTATGTGCTTTTTAATTAAAGAATGGTTAATGCCTTCTCCAGGTTCTACAGATAAATTATATTGAATATAATACTAATATAAAAGCTAGTGAAAGAGGAAAGTAAGCCCTGTAGTCTTTCCAAAAGGCGTAAAGCAGATCTTACAAGTGTGTGGCACACTGTGGAAATTTTGTCCTAGGACATAGTGTTCCGGAGAGCCCCAGTGAGCAGCGTATGAAAACATTCTGCATTGTCCCCATTGTGTGTTTCTTTTAAGGGAAAGGAATAAGGTCAAACTGTAACAAGCCAATAATAGCACCTACCCTCTGCTACTACAGGCAAATAGGCCTTTGTACCAAACTAGGTGTATCTGTTGAATGCGCCTCAAGAATGTAATCATCTGGAGACTGTTAGCCCGTCACCCCGAACCTTGATTCTCTTTCCTCTTAGTGCTGAGTGTGCAGACTGCACTGTAGGGAGCTTCTCAGGGACTGGGGAAAAGTGAGAGCAATTATTACTCAATTTGGAAACAACCTCTGTCCTGCACCATACCACAAAATGTGGAGACCAGTTAAGAACATAGACTCTGGAGTCAGCCTGCTTTGGGTTTGAATGCTAATTCCAACACTGTACTTGCTGTATGACTTTGGACGTTACTTCTCTGTGCCTCAGCTTTGCCATCTGTGAAATGGGGATGTGGATGGTATCTACCTTGCGGAAGTGTCTTAAGGATTAAGAGGAGGTAATTCACATAATTCATGTAAGTCTCCCTGCACAGATCCTGGTGCAGGTAAGCACTTCATCTAGCTCTTGGTATTACTAGTAATATTATTTTCAAAGACTCATTTCAGAGAATCTCTGATATTCTTATGCTAAAGAAAAGAAGCAGATTCTCCATTTATATCAGGGGACCTCACACAATATGTTAAATTTATTTTTTATCAAAGTATAACATGCATAACATATAACATATCTGAAGTGTAGCACTTGATTAGTTTTTAAATATCTTTACACCTCAGGAACCACCACCTGGGATCAAGCAATTAAACATTTCCAACACCCTGGGATTCTTCTTATGCCCTTTCAGCCCATATCCCTCACCCAAGAAGTAACCACCATTGTGACTTCTATCACTGCCATAGACTCATTTTGTTTTTTACTTGTAGTTTTATAAAACTAACAAATATATAAACTGTGTAAATGCAGCCCTGCAGCACATACTGGTTTGTGTTTGGCTCCTTTCACACATTATTATGTCTGAGAGTTTCAACCAAGTTGTTGGATCCAACATAGTTTAGGGTTAATGTCTGTCAGTTGTGCTCTTCGGGAAGATGGTCTCATATTGGAACAAATTGTTGAGTGCTCATTGGATGGCATGCAGCATCGCTCCTGCGCAGAATTCCCATGCTGTCCCGAAAAGGTTTTCAGGGCAGCCCCTCCAAAGATCCCATACCTGGGGCGTGGTGGGGAAGTTCCCAGAGCATTCTTTGTTCCACTGCAACAGCTGCTGGCATCCGTGGTCAGAAACAGGTGCAGGTCTGTGTGAGCTGCCACCCAGGGCAGTGTCTGTGCTGTTTCGTGGTGTAAGGACCTAACTGTGGAGTTTGCAGATCTGTGCCAGAGGCACTGTCCTGCCGTCACGGCGGCCTGAAGCCAGAGTGACAAAGTGCTTATGCCGTGGAGGCTGCTGTCGGGTTCCTGAAGTTGTTGGGTGAGGACCGGCTTCACTGGGAACTTTCTACCTGCAAAATACTCATTTGATAAATTGGGAAGAGAGCAGATGGTGCATAGGTATTTGCTCTCTTTGACAATCCCTATGGGACTTTTTAAAGTATTTTATCCTGGTATATTTTCATGAAGACCTTCAGGTCACTCTTCAAATGTCTCCTGGATTAGGTGTCTGGAAAACTAATAACCCTGAGGCCGGTAAAGCACAGCTGTGCTGTAGGCTGTGTTTAATGAGTCACATAAAAGGCACACTGTGGATTAGACAGGGGCCGAAGCAGCTTCTAGTGAAGAAAGCCCTTCTGGAGCCAACTGGGTAACAGTGCGGTTCAGTGCAGACGGGACTGGTCAGGCAGCCTTGTCTTGTTTCTGCCACTGATTGGCTTGTAATTTAACAAAGTTATTCGACATCTTTGCACCTCAGATTACTCATTTGTTTTGAAAAACAAAGTGACCGTATTTCATGATCTGAACTCCCTCCACTCTAAAATAGGTCATTTTTTGAAGCTACAAAAAGAATATTCTACATTGCAGAGTGTTAATTGGATCATTCTGATTATCGCGAAGCAGGCTTGCCAGTGGTGCAGTAAACTATTACTTAGAGAATCATAGAATTTTATAGCTGGTGGAGACTTTGGCTCAAATGCCTCATTTTACACGTCAAGAAAACAGACTCTGGATGTGCAAATGACTTACTCAAGGACACCCAGATGGTTATTTGGGAAAAAAAAAAAAGATTACACTTTAAACCTCAGGCTCCCCGACTCTGAGATACGTTCAGCTGCTTCTCTCGGAAGAATCGCCTAGAAAATTCTCTTTTCCTAAAAATCCTAATTCCACTGTTACAGTGAATAGGGCTTTGAACACCTTAGTAGACCAAAAGGGATAATGAGCTTCATCAACTCATTCTTAACTCCTTGAGGAATTTGGCATTAGCTATACTGATAGCATTTATGAGCAGAATTCTTATCACAATAGGAATGACATTGCTTCCAAGGGCTGGGTGAAGCATGGCAGCTGAGATGAAAACCCGCAGCCCTCCCACTGAGTGAGCGTGTCATTGGGATGAAAGCCCCCTGTCGTTTGGTTGCATTGGTCACACAAGGTAGTTAAATGAATTAGTTTGGGATGACTCGCTAAGGAGCTTGTGGTCGAAAGTTCTGCTGGCCAGCCAGCCTTTGGGGTAGATTCTTTACTCATTCCTCATGGTGGTTTTGGAGTTTTGTCCCCCAGAGGACCTGTTCTCTGTTCAGGCTGCTGAATGTTGGTTGGTTCTAGGAAGTGGAGTCTTGAATTCCGCTGCTTGTTCCTTCTCCCAGCGCTGACCATCACTCTGCCTGGGTCTCTTTCTGGGAAGGAGGGTGGTCAGTCTTTCCATCCTTACCCTCAGCTCACTGAAGCTTTAGACTTGGGGCCGCCTCGGTTATCATGGAGACTGACGTAAAAGTCTGCCCCAGGCTTTGTGGTTCTCCGTTGGAAGTCATTTCTTTTTGAAAAG
Source organism: Camelus ferus (assembly GCF_009834535.1). Classification (NCBI taxonomy): domain Eukaryota; kingdom Metazoa; phylum Chordata; class Mammalia; order Artiodactyla; family Camelidae; genus Camelus; species Camelus ferus. The sequence goes on along the minus strand of NC_045722.1, from coordinate 9,491,861 downwards.
CGTTAGGGAAAACCCTTTGTGTTCCACAAGTGATCTTTGCCTTTTGTGATTTATTTTTTGGCATTGGCTGGGTGCAGGGAAGTGTGGAAGGCTGTCTTCCCAGACTTGGTGGATTTTCTGCAGGACACTTCCTCCTTGTGGGTTGGCCACGGTGGAATGAAGGGGGTTAAAGCACACTTAGAAATTCATGCCTGGGGACACTTTTTCCATGGCCCAGAGATTGTCTTTTTCATGCACATGTTGGTGTAATATCTACCTTGCCACCTTCAGGCTATGAGGCACCAAAAGGCAGGAAAAACAAAAGCAAAAACAAGCCCATTAACTGGGATTCCAGGCATGTGGGATAAGGCTGGGTGGGTGTTCAGTTAGTGATGGGTTCTGACTTTCCTAAAATTAACGTAAGCATGGGTCATTTAGAAGAGAACACCTTGATTTCATGTCTCAGGGGTCCTTTTTTACCGTTTATACCATCATCCCTTCTCCCCTGTAACCCTCTGTGTCCCCTGGAGACTCCAGGTAAGGAGCCCCTGACTGATCTGGCATTTGTTTTGTCTCTTCCTGCCCACATTTAAGTGGACTCAGGACTTTTTTTCCAGTAAAAAGTGCTGTCACCTATCCTCTGATCTACCATCGCTTCCAGTGACCACTTGGGTTTCAAATTCTGATTGTTTCCTGCGGCTTTTTTCTACTCATTTCCACTCTTAAAATCTGACTTCTAGCATCTCCCTCCTCCACCTCCCCCTCACCTTAGACAGACATCCTTTTCAAGAGTTTCCTGAAGTCAAATCTAGATTTTGGTGTGACTCAATCTGCACCCGTAAAGTTCGATGTTTGTAAAATTCTGTGTTTGTGGGAACCCTAAGGCATTAATGACATCACCAATGCAGTCAGACCTGACTCTTCTCTTTCCTTCCCTGGACGCTGTTGACTGCCTACTTGTGTGATTGCTTGTCTCAGAATGCCTCTTCAGTTTGTATTTTATTTGTTATTTCCATTGCCAGGGGGGCAGAGGGCTGGATGTGTGGCCCTGACAGGCATCTGGAATTGTAGCAGGACAAAGTTGGAAGGAAGTTCAGGGATTCTGTTTGTTCAGGTGAGGAATCTGAGCCCCAGAGAGGAACAGCGTCTTACCCAAGATCACACAGCCAGGCAGTCGCAAAGCCAAGTGCCTGTTCTTCGCCCTGAAGCTCAGTTAAGACATTTTTACCTCTAATTTGCGGGAAGGAAAAGTATGAGAGCAATGCTTGAATGAATTTTTTAATACCGGTAGTAACAGTAATATATTAATAATGAAGTCTTTGTGTAGTCTTATTTCTAAACTTCTTTTAAATGTCTTTTTTTTTTCTTCTTCAACTATTATGGCAAACCCAATTTTCCTTTTCCTTAGTTAACTATTGATTTATGCATTCTTTCGAAGGACAAGAAATCTCTCTGCCGGGAGTACATCTTCGTCAAAGTAACTTCTTCCGAACTTTTCATGAATATCTTGGCCAGGAACTTCATTGTGGTTAAACTGTTGGCAGACCTCAGAAATATCACTTGACATTTCCAAGTTATTTATGTAATAGTTTTTAACTTGGGCAGTATACACCAACTTCTGAAATTTCTAGGGAAGGGCGGTGGATATAGTTCTTGGACCTACAGGGTATTGTCATCATCTTTTGGGGTCTCCATGAGCGGCTCACATATTCTCCACGTAGAAGAGTTTTCTGTGTTGTTTCTGGCCTGTGTGTATAATGTTTTTAAGCAGCACGCCATTTGAGTTTGAATAGTTCATTCCTTTGTTAGTGAGTAATCTTGGTCGAATGAAGTTATGCTCCTTCAATATTCCAAAGATTTAGCAATCTAAGGAGAAAGCGAGATCGTGGTCTGTTAGAACACAAGAACACATTAATTGCAATAATATTCCTCGTTCAGGCACAAAGCAAATACATGGACATCGCACGTGCAACAGTACATGCCGTTCTGATCGGCTTTGGCACGTGTGAGCCCTGAATTTCATGATCATCGGGCTTTTTGCAAATCAGCTCTTTCTCAAGCATGAAAGAATTAGGTCTGTTAATGGAAAGTCAATTCTAGGTTTCGAACCATGCAGGCATTTTCCTCTTCTAATGCTGTCTTCCTTGATGCATTTTTGGGGTACTGTGTGATTTTATTTTTAGGTACTTTCCTCAGATGGGTTAAATGATGGAGGCAGGCTGGTGAAGTTCAAGACCGTCCCAAACACGGCTTCCCATACACACCCCTCGCTGCAGTCAGGATTGCCCTCGCTGCCTGTGCCCAGACTCCTCTTCTCTCTGAGATCTGGTCAGTCCCTGCTCAGAGATGCACAAAGTCTTCAACCCCTTTGAGACTAGGTCACTTCCTGCTGCTCTGCTGTGTCATCCTCAATCCCTGGATGAAAGAAATCAAGTGGGCCCTCCTCTCTTCTCAGCTGTGAATTGTGCGTTTCTCTTAAATGAACGAAATGAAGTGAAAAAAAAACTTAATAATATTAAAATGTCAGAAACTTAAGGAGAAGATGACTTTTTAAAATTGTCACAATTCTTTAAAACTTATTAGGGAGGTTGCAATTCATGAAATTCATTATCCGGGCTCTTAATAGTCTTTCAAAGGGCATCAAAAAGATGCCAAAGGACCACTTAGGTACTTCTCCTATGGCCTTATGTATTTCCCTGCTGTTTGCATTCATACGACCTGGTGGAGAACCTGGTAACCAACAATACAATTACCTGGTAGAGAGAATGGCTAGATCATAGCAAGGGAGCCCTGTCCCATTCTTTCTATTCCTAAAGATCCCCGGAAGCCACACCCCCTGTTCTGTTGTGGTCCACTTCGGGCATAGTAAAGGGAGTGGGTTTTAGTAGTGTCTGCAGTCTTGGGGAAATGCAGGGCCAGGGCCAGGAAACTGGACTTGTAGGAGGCTCTGAGGATGGGGAGTAAGTGGCAGCTGGAGGACTGGATGGAAGCATGTTGTTTCTTTGTCTCGTCAGGGAGGAAGAACAGAGATCCGGAGCGCTACAAAACAAAGGTGTGTTGATTTGCTGGCCGGGTGAGAGAGAGTCGTGTCAAGCAAAAAAAAGACTTTGCTGGTTCTCTCCAAGCTGGAGTTGGAAGGGCTAGGTGCTGAGGCAGTAATGGAATGTGTTCCCTGTCGTGAGGGATTTTAAACATTGTGTTTGGATTGGCTTGTTTGGAGTTTGGGAATGTTTCTTTTCGTCGGGCCAGTTCTGGCGTGCATCCCAAAGGTGCAGGCATGGCTTGCAGAGAGGGTCCCGACAGGCTCAGGGTCTGAGGCTTGGGTCATTCCGTAGACGCTGCTGTCAGCTCATGCTTGGGGCGTTATCACTCTGGACTGTGTTCTTGGGTGTGGACTTTGGGTGGCAAAGACGTTCTTGACGGCTCTTCCAGATGGCAGAGAAGTGGCTCTGGCACGTGGATGCCTGAGGCCAGCTGGAGACGTATCTTGAACGTGTCTGTGGTGTTCTTCTCCATCTTACCTTTTATGATACTCTTAATATGAGTCTTATGTAAACTTGAGTAGGGTGGCCAGCTGTCCCAGTTTTCTTGGGACTGAGCTAATCCAGGCAAACTGGGACTGTTGGTCACCCAACTTTCCAGCCTGGACTTTCTGTGCACTCTTGGGCTGGAGTTACCAACTGACATCGGTAGCCCTGAGGTCGGGGTGCTGCTGGCTACTGTGCTTGGTGGGCCATTCCAAGGGCAAGTAGGGGACAAATGTATAGCTCTCAGGGGTGTCCCATTTGGACATCCTCTCAGCATTGCCTTCCAGTGACTTTCCAAGCCTGGTTTTATTAATGAAACTTTCGTGTGTCCGTTCAGGTGTCTCCTCTCCACCTGCAGTCTTTGCACAAATTGTCCCAGTTGCTTGAAACACCCTCCTCTCCTTCTTAAACCCCTCCCCTTCCCCTGGCATCTCTGTCAAAACCTCGTTCATCCTTCAGCTCAATGGTCACTTCCTCGGGGAAGTTCCCTGATACCCTCCTCCCTTAACTTCCCACCAGGTGAGATTAGGTCCGCTCACTAGCTTGCTTCCACCCTTTACCATCCTGGGATTTTTTTTTTCTTGTAGCATTTTCTGCCTCTTAAGGAGGCTGTAAAGAACCTTCATGGGTGGCGAGAGGAAGTGAGGAGGGAGAAGTGGGTGTGGTGAGAGAGTGCACTTGGTCGATTTGAATTTCTCGTGCTCGTTTGGGTGCCATATTTATCCAAACAGCGAACCCCACGGGGATGCTGCATCATGAACTATTTCAAGAAAACAAAATCCAGGATCTGAGGTTTGGAGCACTTTCTGTTGAGCCTCATGTCCCCAGGGTCAGCAGTGATGGTCCAGGACAGTGATGGATGGCCTTTAATCTTGCCTCTCCCCAGAAACCACTTCAGTCACGTTCATCATTCTGCATATGCATAAATGCACAGTTGTTTTGGACAGGTTTCCACTTTTAAAAGTTCGTAACGCGTGGCTGCTCGCATGAACACATTTGAGTTACGTGGAAATTGATGTACATAACATAACATACACTCCCTTTCTGGAACTAGATTTAGCTAATTAAGTACTTTCTTCATCATGTCTTCCCTCATCCCCTTCGAAGTTCTGACAGTAATTCCCTGTCCTTTGCTCCGCTCCAGGCACAGTGATTATTTCCTCCTCTGACTCTTCCACTGGGCTCTGAGCCTCTTAGGGGCAGGGACTCTGTCTTTTCATCACCATAGTCTCAGATCTTACTTCATGGCCTGGCACATAGTAAGGGTATAATGAACATTTGCTTGTTGAAGTTTTCAATCCCTTGTCAAAAACCTTCAGTGAGTCCTGTTTGTTTCCTTCTCTGAAATAGCTCAGCCCTGTGGCATTCATGTCCCCACATAGCTTGGTCCAGGTTACCCCTGTTTCTTTTCGCTAGCCCAATGCTCTGGCCAAATTGGACTTCATGTCCTTTCTGACCTTTGCTTATTCTGGGCCCTTGGCACTGAGTGTCTGTCTTTCCTGCCATGCTCAGCTGAGGTAGCATCTCCTCCAGGTGGCTTTCAGAGAAGTCCTCAGTGTGAAGTGGCTTCTTTCTGAAGTTTGGAGAGGAGGAGCTCATCCTTGCTTAGGACCCCAAGGCTTCATCTGGGTTTGTAATTGTTTATGTGGATGTCTTCTCTCTTCTCCTGGAGTAAGAGCAACTCTAGGGCAAAAGCCTGTGCAACTTCTCTGCGTCTCCCATGGACACGGAGTAGACAGAAGACCTACCCCCGGGAGCGACAGGACTTGAAGAAATTGTACCTTTATTTCCGAGTTTTCTTTAAGGAATGAAATAAATTCTTCAAACATATGAATTATCCTTTGTTATAACAAAGAGTCTGTCCTGATTTCTTTCTTTCTTGTGTGTATGTATTCATTTCCATTTTTTACTCTCTATCTGCAACTGTGAGGAAATAATGTTCTTTCTTCCAAACACTCTTTGTCCAAAGGCTTGGTTGGAGAATCAGATTGTTCTCTGGTTTTGGACACTGGCTCTTCTGCTTTCAATTCTCAGCTCTTTGCACGCGGCAGACCATCCACGAGGAAAGAACTCCTGGGCCATTTGAATGAATCCTTCTGTTAATCTCTTCCCTCAGGGATTTAATGCTGACAGGGTCTTAGTTCTGCAAAGTTCAAAATGGTTGAGCAAATGTTCCTTTCTAATTAGAAAGGGTGGGTGGTAGATAGATCACGATTGGCCTTGGGTTTCTAATTGTGGGGCTGAGTGAGGGATATTTGGGGGTTCATTTTATGATTCTATCTTTATGTAGATCTGAAAATTTCCATAATAATAAGTAAAAAAGTAAGAGTTACAAAACAACAACAAAATGAAACTCAGCATTCCTGAGAGGTGGATATAGCGTCATTTCATATTATTAATAAGGAAGTTGCAGCTTGGAAGAGTTAATGACCTCACCAAATCTAGACTTTCTCAAGGGGCTAATTGTCCATTTTTTCCCATACTTGGTTGCATACTTAAAATTAAATAATACAAATTAAACATATCAAATTCACAAGACAGAAATTAATTAGGAGAACATCATGCCGTTAGATGCTTCTTCTACATATATTTCTTAAGTGTTTGGCCCCAGACCATACTAAAATACGATATAAAGTCGTTTTCAATTTAGTCCAAAGTTATATGTACAATAAATGAAAGTTTAATGTATTAGTATTCCATGGGGCTTTGTAAAAGCATCCCATGATGTTTCACACATTCTGAAACCAGAATGTGTTTGAGGAGTATTGATTTAGAGGTTGGTGACAGAAGGTATTTTGGAGTTCCAGCATTTACAAAAGGAAGAGTGTGTCAGTGGGCATTGCATTCTGAATGACTCTGTTAAGCGCTAAAATATTTTAATGACACTAAGTATGCCCTGCTATTGGCAGTGAAACGTGTTAGCATTAGCATATTTTACAAGAGGAGTCTATTTTGTGTTCTAACTTGAAGCAGCTTAATTTCCTGCCCCATTACAGGAGAGTGCTCTTATAACACAAGAATCCCAAATTCAACCCATTTTAAGGCATGGCTTTATTAATGCCAAGAACTTGGGAAACCTTGAGCTGGAATATTTTAAAGGCATATTTTAAGTTTTAAGACTTAAAATAATCACTGCTAGTTTTTAAGTTAAAGAATACTTCATTAAATTTGCCCAAGTTTATTGCAAGATATTAGAATAAGAAGCCTGAAAAATAAATGCAAAAATCCTCTTGTTCTAGGTTGAGACGATGAATATAGGAAATTTTCTTCTGTCCAGCTTAGTGTATGCACTCTCTCTCTCTCTCTGTATACACACACACAGTCACACACACACACACACACACACACACACACACACACACACACACACACACATAGAGTTTAATGTTATAATTTTTTCAGAAGGACCATAAATGCTTTTTAGGTTAGCAAAGTTGACCCATTTGGCAGAACTGTCAGAGGCTGTCTTGGAGTCTCCTTTTGTCTGCCATGTGTGAGCTTGTGGCTGTGCAGTGTACCTGTCTCATCAGGCCTCATTCTTGCCCAACAGCGCAGGAGATCTTTTTAAACAAGCAGAATTCATCTGATCAGCAATATCACTAAACACTGGCATACTTTAACGTTCATGAGCATTGATGGTGTTAGACCCGCTATATTCATACTGGCGACTCAGAGTTTCCTTAGTAAAGGTTTGGAGTGAATAAAGTGTCTTTCCCTCGTTTAACTCCTGCTTGGTTATAATCCAATTCTAGATCAATTTACCATTTTAAACAATATTAGCAAGGGATGTCATGGAACCTATAAAATGTTGTTCAGTTTGAGAGAAAGGGAACCTCCAGTTTTCTTAACGCTCTTAGATATTGTCTCCTTCCAAAATATATTTACAACAAGAAACCTAAGAAATATAGGACACAGACTGATTTGTTTTTCAGTCATTACCTCTAGGAACTAGCTTACAGCATCAGGAGGCACAGCAGGCTGGGAAGAGCAAAGACTGAAGAAGAGGAGATGAGTAGTTTCAAATGGAATCAAGATGCAGGAGGTATCAAACATTCTGGATTCAAGGATTCAACAAAAAATTGAATCAGTGAAAACAAATTTCAGAAATTCAGTAACAGAGGACAAGGTCAGGGAAACAGAATCCGTGAGAAGGACACTGTAGCTGTGCTGTACAGATCTGAGGGAGCCAACCAAGGTGCTAACAGATGACACAAGAGGTCAGGTGGGAGAGAAGACGAAATTAAATAAATGCCATAAGATAGCTTTGGTTTACTAAAACCTTTTATAAAAAATCCAAAAATATCAATGATGGATATGTTGATTATATTGCATTCTGATTTCAAAAAAAGAAGGTAGGAAGCAGCATCTTAGAATTTAGGAAATGCAGAAATAGAAAAAAATTAAGACATGGAGATGAATATAATGCACATTCTCTGAGTCTAAGGAATCCAAATAAACATTAGGAAAAGATGTTTAAGCAAAAACTATAAGCGTTTAGACATTAGAAAGCATTCTTCTAAAGCAATTATTGATCAAAGAGGAAATGAGAAATATAATTACATTCTTTGTAGGAAATAACAAAAATGAGAAGACTGTATCAAAAATCATAATTAATCACAATCTGTATTGAGAAGTAACACTATAACCTCAAATACTTTCAGTAAATATGAACATTTAATATATGCAACAAGTAGTTTTGGAACAATTGCTGAACTATTTAGAGAAAGTTAAAGTCTTTACTATATGCCAAAATAAATTCCAGATGGATTGAAGAGTTAAATAAAAATTAAACCATAAAAATATAAAAAGACCATAAAAGTAGATGTTTCTCAAATTTCTGATGGAGAAACTTATAATGAATGGAAAATGAAATGTTTTGATGGGTTTGACTACTTAGAAGGCTTAAATGTATATTTATTGAAAATTGTTCAAATGAAAAATTAAAGGAAAATAACATATAATACAAATTATGTTAGAATACTTACTATATAAAATAATTTGCAGGAAAAATTAAAGTAAATGGTAAAGGAAAATACTTTATTCTTTCAAATGGAAAGCAAATGACCCATTAACAGTCTTACAGAAAGATCCAACTTCACTTTTAATCAATAAAATGTAAATCCAAACAATGACCAAATTGCTTTCCCCTACCCCATCCCCACTTCCAGCTTTACTTTAAGAAAAGAAAAACTATGAAGACCCAGTGCTGGTGATTGTGATGGGAAAGATTAAGCTTATATGATGCTATTGAATAATAAGTGCAATGCTTTTGATAAGCAGTTGTGCAACCTGTATTAAGAGCCTCAAAAATATGTTTACTTTTTGACACAGAAAATGTCTTTTCTCGGAATTAAAAAAATTTTTTTTCAGCGGGGGTAGTTAATTAAGTTTATATATTTGTTTATTTCAAGTGGAAGTACTGCGGATTGAACCCAGGACCTCATGCATGCTAGGCATGCACTCTACCACTGAGCTATACTCTCCCCTCTTTTTCTGGGTATTAATTAAAGGAATATTCTAAGTTGGAAAAAAAAAAGCTTTAAAATTGCATTGGTCTTATCATTATTTATAGTATGTGAAAACCAGGAACAATCTAAATATTTAAACATAAGGAAAAGGCTGAGTAAATTATGGGATTCCTAAAATGGAATATTACAAATTTATATTATATACTTACTTTTGAAATAACTTGGGGAACATGAATATTATATTCACAAGTTAAAAGATTAGGTCACAAAATCATACAAGCCTCCAATTTTATTCATATGTGGACAGAAAGAAAAACATAAAAAAATAACCCAAGCTGTTAACAGTGCTTATCTTTGGATTGTAGAATTATGGATGTTTCAAATTTTCTTTTAAATATATTTTCCAGGGTTTTCTACAAATGACCATATAATACTTTGATCATGAAAACATGATTAACATTCTTTCTGAATAGTGATAAAGGACCACTCAGAGAGAATGACTAACAATACTGGCATACTTTGAAAGTTGGGGACAATTTTAATAAGTGGAAAGTATTGGGGAATGAATACCCAAGACTCACACTTATTTAATATTTTTCTTGTCTGGTGGGTCATTTCTTGTTTTGTTTTTCTTTGAAGAACTTCACTGAGAGACAGAAGACCTCACCTTTACTTTTGCGTTCTATGGAGAAACTTTATTTTCCTGTGGAAACTTTTTCCTTCTTTCATTTTTCAGAGCAGAGCAGTCTACAGGATTTAGCCTTGGGAATTGCATGTGTTCAGATGTTCAGTTTCACCTACTCAAACTCCTCCCTTGACATTTGAATGAAATCCATACTATAAGTTGAACATGAATATCTATCTATCAGTATAAAACCTAATCAATAAAGAATTGGCCTGGAACTGTAATTTGTGTTTCTTATTAAAGATGGTTGTGTTAAATCATTCAGTAGAATATTTTTGATTTTTGTGATTAAAAAGTGTAAAAAATTGAGGATGGATATGTTTAACTTGGGAAGAGAACCCCCTAGAAGTGTCCCCTTGCAGTTACACTCAAAATCTGAGAACTTGCACCCTGGTTTGAGAAATATTGCATTGAAAGTAAAACCCAGTTACTTTGGATGATCAATCAACTTGAACGTGATCATCACATAAATACAGAAGGGAGCAGAGAAATCATGTGGCTATAAGGTTTCCCCACCCTCAGATGAGCCACAATATGCTTAGATTAATTTTTCAGATTATTTCTGAAATGGAAACTCAGCATTAAAAATTCCCTGGTAATAAATACTGTATCTCTATGAATCTCAATTTGAAAAAGACCACCCATGGTTTCTGCTTTAATTTCTGAGGGACAGAACTGTCACAAAACAGGTGACCTAGTGGTATGCTACCTGATCTGCAGGTCCTAATTTTATCTCTTTAAGAGATGGATAATGTCTAAAAACTGAAATTAAAAATCAGATGTTTAACAGCTCATACAACTTAATAACAAAAAAACAAACAACCCAATCCAAAATTGGACAGAAGACCTAAACAAGCAATTCTCCAGTGAAGACATACAGATGGCCAATAGGCCCATGAAAAAATGCTCAGTGTCGCTAATTATTGGAGAAATGTAAATCAAAACTGCAATGAGGTATCACCTCACACCAGTCAGAATGGCCACCGTTCAAAAGTCCACAAACAATAAATGCCAGAGAGGGTGTGGAGAAAATGGATAGTGGTAAGTGATAAGACCAGGGCACTGGTCACCTAGAATGTCCCCAAACAATGGCTCGTCAAGCAGGAACTCCAGGAGTAAAGCCTGCAGAGTTTTATCTGGAATGCCATCTGAAGCCTGTGATGGTGAACTAAGAAGGCCTGAGGCTGGAGCATCCTCCTTGGAGTGGGGCTCAGGTCACTCTGTGTGGCAAAGAGAAAAGAAGGGAAAAGGAGGCCAGAAGCTGGAATGGACGTTGGGGTTTGAGAAACCATAGCTTGGCTTCACAACAAAGTGAAAACAAGCCTCGAGGCCTCAAAAGCTAAGTGGTTGGGAACAGAATCACACAAACTGATCGGCTGCTTTTTTGGTCATGGATGTGTCCTGAAGTGATGCTGAGCACCAAGAAGGTGTTATTTTCTAGGCCGTCCCTAATGTATGCTTTCCATTTAAAAAGAGTTAAGCTAAAAATGACACTCTGAAGGGCATCCTTCATTACCTGGAAAATTACTCATTTCCCTAATGGTGTCAGATAAATGAGTCATCTCTGTATATTTCATCCTTCTAACAGATGCTTCCTTTGTCAGATCAAAACGTATGAGTAGAACTGGGATTTAAAGGAACAGGTTGGAATCAACATTCTTCCTTAAAAATGGATTTTCCAAGAAAATTCTACTCTGTTTGAATAATAATGGGCAATAATACCTACTAGGGCTAGTCCTTTTACACTTAATAACAAGTTTGAATTGCAAGAAATACTGGAGAACTACTATGAGAAGCTATACAGACAGTGCTCAGCTCTGTTTTAACCAGTTGGTTATATTCCATAAAACCGTTCTTTTTATTCCATTGATATTTCATGGAATTTGTTGAATGTTCTTCATTTGTGCTAATTACCTTTCTACTTCTTAGGTAGGGCTAGATTTTCATCAGAACATCCCACATTCCTGTTTATCCTCTTTTGTGTTAAAGGGATCTGCTTCTCTAGAAACTGCCAGGTTAGGATACAGTGTTACTCTGAACGTGATTCCTGTCAGGCTGCAGTGAGCGCAGGGAATGGATGTTGTCTTCACGCGACATTTGGTTCATTAGAATCTGTCAAAATGGACTGGGTCCATTATGGCGCTTGGAAAGGGCACAATACTGCATTGTATTGGGGAATCACACTTTTTAAGGAGTTCCTGAGCTGGCATTTATTATAGCCTGCCACATTATTTCCACTTTCAGCATTTCATTAGATTTACCGTCTGGGTACAATCACAAGAGTGAAGTGGGAAATGTAATGTAAAATGTCTCCTTAAACCCTCCTAAACAAAAATGAACTGAATCTTTTATTCAATCCAGCAAATTGAGTGCCTAATATACAGCAGCTCTCAGGGATGAAATGAGGAACAAGACAGTGTCTGTTTTCAGCTAGCTCCCAGCCCAGCAGGGGAGCCAAATGGACAAAACTAATCCTAATGTGACGTGAAGGTAGAGGTGTTGATGGAGAGCAAAGAAGTTGATGGAGAGGCATGTTCTCTACGTGGGGATGAGCGACTCGAGCGGGTACTGAGCTTGTTGGGGAGAGACTGTGAGTCACAGCTTCTAAGTGTGACTGGAATTCTGGGGCTTGTGCTAAGTTCATTGTCCTTGGCATTCTTGTGGGCTGCACACATATGAGTGGAATTTAATGCCACTTTAACTCACCAGAGAAAGTTCGTGGGTCTCGAGGTTTGGAAAATAACTCGCTCTGCAATACGCAACATTTTAGGACAAATCTTTCAAATGATCGTGCCGTACTCACGAAGCTGTGTCTGATGGAAGCTGTCTCACTGTCTGGAGAAGACGGTGTTGATTAAATTTACAGGGGGATGACTTTCTTTAAAAATCTCCTCGAGTTTGTTGACAGCACTTGTACTTCATAAAACAGGGTGCACAACCCTGAATTTCATATGAGGAAAATTTATTAATTTTGACATTTATTTTAAATGCTTTAGATCATTTATTTGGCTTAGTGCCCAGAAAAAGCAGGAAAGTGACTTGAACATCAACCACAAAATGGCCCAGGGACCCCTTCCCGCTGGATAGACATCTGGAATGGTATATGAGGAATAGACATTGCAGGCAGACATTTAATTAAAGGTTGATATTCAGACTGGAGGGAAGGGTGGCGAGTCTCCTAGCATAAAGGGAATAGTGAGTCTCTGCAACAAAAATTGTTAATAGTTTTGTTTTATAATAGTGCTTTGCAGTTTGAAACAGTTAAACTATAGACTCTGAACTCATAATGACATTAAGTCCAGATAGTAATTTTTATGGCAACAATTTATGATGCATCTGTGTGGGCTCTTTAAAGGGGAAAAAGTCTTTGACATATATTTTGCAGTTTGTCTGCAAAAAAAAAAGAATTCTCTTTTGAGTTTTTGGGATCTGAGTATAGCACTTGTAAGGATTTTATTGAGTCATCTATTATGCTAATTTGGATTCACAGACATTATTCCATAGTTAATGACACTGGCAAGAATCATAATCTAAAAAAAATAACATCTTGTTAATTAAAAATTTTTTTCATCCTCAAGCTGTCACTAAGTTTGTACGAGCATAACAAGGGCAGAGCTAGGAAGTCCAGGGGTGGGATTCCACCCTGGCCCTGGAGATGTTCGTGCAGTAGTTTCTTGACCAAATAGCTGTAACAGTTCAGCATCACGACACCTGTTTGCCTGTGTTGTGAAGAGTTGCCTCTGCTCACAACCGCCAGCTCAGGGACAGGTGTGGCCATTTCTGGGCGGGAGAGATGCTCAGCAGATAGGCTCATGGTTTATAGATATGAACACACCAAGGCACCAAAGAATTAGAACATTTCTCCTCCAAACCATGCAAGCACACGTCATGGTTAGAACTAAGGAGAAATGAATCTCCTTTTCGGACCCCAGAAAGCACCAGGGGCAGCCTGTCCTGCTGATTTCCTTGGGAATGATGGCTGCAGAGGATAGAAGTATCTTTTCTCTAATTTCTCCTCTGCTAGGAGTGGGGGGCAGGAGGTGTCATGTCTGATATGACATCTCTGATAGGAGGTTATCCACCTTCTCTGTGAACACCTCCACATGGGGAGGAGCTTGGACTCCCAGTACTGGTTTTCTGATCTGATTATGTTATTTTCTGAGCTTCACCTGTAGTTCCATCCATCTAGTGGACAGTAAAACTCTATCTGGCAGCCTCACTGTACAAATGTTAAAGAATAAGGGTTTTTATTTTTTAAAAAATTAGATCTAATTTTAAACAAGATGGCCTATAAAGAGATAGGAGATCTGATATGAAATAAACCAGAAGTGGGTGACAAAGGAAAGACAAGGATAAGGGCATATGTTATAGCCCAAAATAAGACTAAAATAAAATATATTACAGCCAGGAATAAGACTAAAATAAAAATGCATGCCACAGAGGTGTGCATACTTACTACAGGATAGGAGGGGGCACATATTTAATTCTGAGCTTTCTAGCAGCCAACTTGGAGGGACAAACTCAATCAGTTACATAATTCATCGGGTCCGTAAGATAATAAATTAGCAGGAGCAAAACAATTCTTCTTTAAGAAGGAAAAAGCTACTGATTTTATTTAAAATAAAGCATTTAGTCCACAAAGCTCAGGATATTTGACTTTGCCAAAGAAACATTTCAATGTTGGACTTCCTTAACCTTGCTTACCAGATTCATATGAATGCTTATGTTCCAGAAGCTTCTCCCATTAAGAATCTTCTTATAGGTATTTATAAGGACATTTTTGCCGTCAAGGGGAGATTTTTCATAAACTAAAACATATGTATATTTTTGCATCTCAGTAACGTAAATGTTTGTTTTTTGCTACTGAGCAATGTTTATCAAACCAGCTACAAAGGATACTTAGTAAATTAAACTGAGTTTGGATTACCTATAATCTGCTGGTGTCAAGAAAGGAGGCTCACCTTTAAGACACACAGTAGAATGTGAAGGAGTCTTTGCCTAGGAAGAAGTTACCAGTGAAGTTTGAAAGTGCCTCAGTCCCTCTTATGTGTTCTAATGACCAGGCAGAGCAGATTTGGGGAAGCCCTGCATAGAGTGAAAACAAGGGAGAAATAGTCCCTTTTGACGTGACCTGCAGCGGCCACCCTAAGGACAGGAAGAAGCAAAACTGACTCAGCTTTGTATTACTGAGGCTCAAATTAGCAACAGTTTCAGGCTTATCTAACATATCATCCTGTGCAGTAATCTAGTGTCCGTAATAGGGAAAAGCAGTCCTTCCATTCTTTACTAATCCTGCGGGGATTATACTGGATCTTCTGTCAACCCTGGCATTGAGGTCCTCCCAAATGATTAGCTGCACCATGGAATATGTAGACTATCTAATGATTAGATAACCATTTTTAAAAATTAGACCTCATGTGAAAGAAAAGGAACTATTAGGAATTTTTACAAGAAATTTAAGATGAGAAATGACACTTTGGGTCAAGATGGTGGCTAATAGTCTTGGATCCACTTCATCACCTATTGCAAATCTGCAAATCTCATGAAATGACATCAAAGATGAAGAATAAGAACTGAACAATAGCCCGAAAAAAGAAGAAAAAGCTGTGCCAACAAACTAGAAATTCTGGGGAATTCCTAAAATATAAAGGAGGCCGTTCATATATGTGGAGAAATGGGACTATAGGAAGCTGTTGCCTGAAATATATTCAGGAGAAATCCTGTGGTGGGAGCCATGCCAAGGAAGTCCTAAGACTAGAATCAGCAGATAAAAAGTAGTGGGATTTGGGCCTGTTTGAGCAGAGCAGTATGTGGCAATATATATATTTTTTATCACAATGCAATAAAGCTAGAAATATGCAAGAAAAAGTAGAAATCAAGTCCACTCATAAGCAAAATGAAATAAGCTTCTCTCCTAAGCCAGTAATTATTGGATCAAAGATGAAATAAAATCCATGGTTGTAAGTTATCTGGAAAACTATGAAAACGAAAAATACAGAGAACACCTTATGTTAAAATACACAGCCTAAGCTGACTACAATCTAAGCTCCTGACATTAGAAAAGCAAAATATACCTAAGGAATTGAGAAGAAAAAGTTAATATAAGTGAAAGCAGAATTTTGTTAATTAGTGTAGTTAAGGACATTGAAAGTCTAAATTTAGCCATAGTTATTTGGAAAAAAGCAGCCATAAAATGAATAAACCTCTGGTTAGTCTTAGCCAAAAAGAAATAAGGAATAACACAAACTTAGGAATAACAAAGTGGAGTAACAGATAAAAATAATAAAGTATTCTTGGCCAGTAGGACTTTTCTTAGTTTGTAATCATGTATGTTTTTCCTTTCTGAAAGCCTGTCGTAGATTAGTTGCAAATCTTTGTACTTCAGATAATTGACCTGGATGTGTTTGTGTGAGGGGTTCTTTTTAGTGATTTTGCCTGAAATGAACCTCTGCGGTCTCTGTGTGCAGCTCTGACTTCAGCTCAGAAAAGTTTCTTCTGTACAATTAAAACCGTAAGTTGTGTGTTAGAATATTGCTCCTTGATCTCTACATGTGTTATTTTCTCTCTTGTTGTTTAAATTTCCTTATCCTTTTCATCAGCATTCTGGGAGATGCTTTAATATTTGCCTGCTCTTAATGGGGTTTTTATTTATGAATTTTCTGTTCTGTTTGTTACTGCTTAGACTTAGTTTGTCACTCTCTCTGGTATTGTATCTGTTCTTACGCCCTAATTCTACCTATATCAGCTCCCTTTTGGTAAGAGTTTGTTATCTCATCATGCCATTTTTATCTCTTACCATGTGTCCATTTGCCTTGAATTTAAATGAGTGGAAACAGGAATCTAACATTTACCTCTTTTTATTTTAATATATATATATATATATATTTTTGAAGTGAGCGTTCCTTGGCTTTTTGAGTGGTATACGTGTTTGTTTCCCTGAACAAAAGCATCTACTTTTGTAATCAATTTGACATTTACAATTATCTAATTTCTCTGCCTGCCACGGTGGGGGCAGAAGAAACTAATTAAAAGGTAGATATGAATGACTAGAATCCAACACCAGCCTGAAAGGATAACACACAACTTTATAACAGTTGTGTGAGGAGACTGGATAAGATTATTAAAAGTGTTGACTTTCAATCTAGTGTAATAATTAATGTTTATAATAATAATGGATTTAACAGGAAAAGATTTCTTTAACCCACATAATACCTCAAAGGGCAAACTTTTTTTGTGTGGAAAGTTCATTTATGTAGCACAGTTAATTCTAATCATCTTCGAAAAGCAGAGCATTGCGATATAAAGATTAAATCACATTCATGACTTAATAATTGCCAAGGACACCAATAATATTTTTGTTCAAATTTACATGCTTTGGAATACTTCAGGTTCCATGATTTTCTCCATTCTCGCCCTATGTAAAGTAGAATTCTTTCCACCTCCACTAGATAGCCCATATGTTTCTTTCATGGACACTCAAGTAAGTGTTGTCTCTGGGGGTTAATTTTCAATCAGTGGCTTGTCAGCAGGGTTTTAGTGCTGATGATTTCCCATATATGCCTTTCTAGAGAAGCCATTTGTGTAACATCATAAGGGTGTGTTTGCTTGTTATATGAAATTATTTGCATTAATACATGAAACAGAAAGTGCATAGAGTGACACTTGATTTATCCAGTGCCAGTGGGCAATAGATGTTATGGTCAGTGGGCAGGCTTTGAAGCCAGACAAACCTAGGATGTACTCAGTGCTTTACCAAGCGACTATTGTAAATAACTTCTTTAATCTTCACAGCAACCCTTTATCACTTATGAGTGTTTTCAGCTCCAAGGAGCACAACACCACACCAATAGTTGTTTAAAGGAGTAGAATTGGTACAGTGGCTCAGTGACACCGTCAAAAATGCAAGCTCCCTTTCTTCTGTTCTCTCTACACAGCGTGTTGGCTGTTTCTCTTATTGCAAGATGTTATGACAACTTCAGGTGCCGCATTGAGGTCCAAAGAGGAAAGAAGGAGAGAAGAGAGGTGGAACCACCCATATCCCATTAATCAAGAGGAAGCAATGTTTGCCCAGAACACCCAGAACAGATGTCGCCTTAAGTGTCACTGACCAGAACTAGGGGGCACATGGCCACCCAGAATGCAAGGGAGGCTGCGAAAGTGGAAACAAGCTTGTCGTGTTGAATTATGACTCACCACTTGAAATTCTGTTGCTAACAAAGAGGGACATGGGCATTGCAGGTCAATGTTTGTGTCTGACACAAGCTCTATATTCTTTATACCCATGGGAAAGCTCATATTGAGATAGGATGAAAAACTGGACCAAAACCACCAGCTCTTGGGTGACAGGACATCAACCAAGGTCTATCTCACTTTTAAAACCGTGCTCCTGATTATTTTGCAGTAAACCAGGGTCATTTTATGAAGGACATCAGGGACTGTGAGTGATATTTACAATGATGGTTACACGACGAAGCTAGTCTTAGGTGAATACAGTACACTTCAAGTTTAAAGGAGATTGTCTTTTTTTTAAAAAGTGAAGTAAAATAGGAAATTTCCTTTCTTAACATCTGATGGAATCAATAATTTCCAATAAAGTAAGGCAAAGCTTTGTTGTGGATTTTCTGGGGGAAAAATTAAAGGACTGGAACTTTCTCATGATTTATCTCTGTTTGGACACCAAGAAAATGTCCATAGCTCATGGAAGTGACAGTCTAGATTAGGTGTCAAGGGATGCTGCCCAGATAATGAGGTCTAAAGGTAATTTGGAAATTAAGGAAGTATTGGGCTGCCCTCTTGCTGCAAGTCTCTGAAGTCCCTGTCAGCTGAGAGCCAGGTCTGGCCATTCCTGAGGTTTTCTGCTTCCCTGACCCTCCCGTTGCATCCTGTTCCTGGTTTGCTTTCCTCTGCTGTTCATCTTTCACTTCCTCTTTCCTCACTCAGAAAGCGTGTTGAAACCACATTTCATTATTTGGCACTTCAAGGCAGTAGTAGTACCCCCACTTTGGGCTTTTTCTGCCCTGGCAGGAGAAGTGGTTTCAGTAAGTTTTTCCATTTCTCACGTGTATGATTTCCTGTCAGGTACCTGGCCAGATCTGTCCACTCGTGTAAGAGAAGGCAGGATGCTGCGCCTCTCCCCTTTTCAGAGAGGGAGTGGCAGGCAGTGGCCCTGGCTGGAGGACTTTATCCGGGCTTTGCTTTTCCCCTGGAGGATGAGGTGATTTCTCTTTCCTTTTCAGAACGTGCTCATATATCACAAAATTCAAGCCTTGGCTCTAACTGCTCATAAGGGGTTTGTGTTTATTTTTTGTCTACTTCATCCAGTTTTGTTTTAATTAAGGCAAACCCATGTCTCCCAAACATCCATTGTTCTCCATGAGAAGGAAACAAAAGGAATCGTTTTGCTTGGCTGTTTAAGGACAGGGAAGTGGCTCCCATCTCAGAACATGGGTCATCCTGGATGAATGAGGGCAGCTCGCAGTGGGGCGGTCCTCAGATCCGGCAGACCCAGACTCCCTGGCACCAGAGGGGCAGCTCTCAGCCAGTGTCTGCTCAGCGTCTTCTGGAGTCTTCTAGGCCTGGAAGAAAGACTTTGTATAACATCCCTCATATGTCACTCCCTTTAAGCAAAACATGTCTTCTGCTTCCTTTTCTCTCCTCACCTCCTCTTGCATGTCTGAGAATACAAAAGCAGACTTACTCTCCTTCATTCTGAAGGGAGTGTGCATCCAGGTTGTGCTGGACATTAATTCATAAGCCATAGGTGTCTATGGGGATAGCAGTACTCTGCTCTCAGGGAGCTGTCATCTAGTAGGGGAGGAAGACTGACACATAAGTTGAAATGGATTGCCCGTTCAGGATCTGCTGTGTCTTCATTATCCCTAATGTTGTCACCGTTCGTCCATCCCTCACTATGTATGTGGCATGGTACTAGTTCCTGGGGACACAAACAGGTGTGAAACACAGTGGGTGCTTTTGGCTTCACTTGTAGAAAATGGAATCAATGACATAGAATATAAAGAAATAAAAAATGCTGAAAAGAAAATGCCCTGTTTTGTTTATACTTACTCTCATTTCTGTTATTTTTGGTTTGTTTCTTTATCTTTTTTGGCACTGCCAAAATTTTTGGTACATTTATTTTTGGTACTTTTCTATACAGATCATATTTTGCTTAAATCCATTGTCTCTGGTGATTCTGAAGGTTTAAATTTTATTATTAAAAATTCCCACAGGATATTTTTTAAGTTAATTAAATATGTGATCAAATCAAGTAAATGATTTAATGTAAGGTTGTCTTATAAATCTGTGTATGTGTGTGTGTGTGAACTTTCTTCTCTAAGAAAATTTTGGCTTTCCTTTCAACTTTGTGACTATTTCTAATGGTTAACCTGTACTGCTGATGTCTAACAGAGCTTTCTGTAATTACAGGAATTTTCTGTATAGGCACGGTCTAATACCATAGCCACTAGGCACACGTGTGCGTAGCAAGTACTTGAAATGTGGCTACTGTAGGTTTAAGGTCATAGTGTGGAAGCAGATAAAAATCTAACTGAGATGATACAGATCTTTAGACGTTATCACATTCTTTTGATAACTCTATGTACAACCCACTAGAATTTATACAAATATTTCCTCCGTTCTCCACAAATTATAGATACTGTTTGCTCATATGTTCACTGTTAAGGCTTCCTAAGCCCCTGCTCACCATCAGATTCAGCTCCAGTGATGCCTGCCTAGGTCTCCCAGGCTGTGGAATAGTTACCCTTGCTTGTTCTTTGAGTGCTTAGTACCTGCTTGCAGTCATGTGTTTTCCTTTCATCTTCCAACTAGATGAATCTTCTTAAGGACAGTAACTAAACTGGGCCTAGTGAATGTCGTTGATTGAATGAATTTTAACTTTGCTCACTTTTGTGACAACTCAATGGACCTGATCCTCAGCCATTTAGCAGCGACCTAACAAGGCCATTGTTATCCAACCAGGGAGACTCTCCTACCATTTTTAGTTAAGAAATTAGGATTTAGCTGTTAGTTCTTCCAACATCCGGGCCACCAGTCTCAGTTATGCTGAACCTCCCAGTTTCTTCTTCTCACCTGGGGTGACCATGGGTGGCCCAGAGCATGCAGACCGCCAGCCAATCCCAGAGGGAGAGGCACGAGATAAAAACAATATACTGGCTTCTTTCTTACTTACTTTCGTAGCTGTCAAAGAGTATTTCTTGTGGGAGTCTGCTTAAAGCCTGTGCCCCTAAAATGTGGTCTGGGTAATATTCTTGATGAGCTGTTGGCACAAAACCTGTGTTTTTCTATGTGAAATGGCTAACCATGGGTGGAAGTAAATCACTAAGGAAAGTCAAAAAAGTATTTTTTAAAAGCTTGATATCAATAAACGTGAAAACCTATGCGTCTTTTTTCCTTGGAAAGAAAAGTCTGCTGTGGATTGTCAAATATGAATGCTTTGAATATGGTTTGAGGTATGTCGAAATTAAAAGCTTCTTAAGACTATTTTGCAGTTCTTAATGTAGGGCAAGGAAGTATATAAAGTAATCTTCATGAACCGGCTTTAAAGTGGTAAGAAGCATTAGACATGTGGAGGGTATTTTGCTCCTGTGTGAAGAGTGAGAGTAAAGCATTTTGCATTGTTAAGGCTGTCTCAAGTCTGAGAGTTTTAATGATGCTTGGTTGTTAAATTGGTCTAGAAAAGTTGTTGTTTTTTTTTTGTACTTTAACCAGTATAAATCATTATAAGAGTAAAGAATCTAGGTTGTGTGGACATGCATCCTTCTAGAGTGGATTCTCAACCTCGCCACTGTTGACTGTTTGGGTCAGAGAACTCTTTGCTGTGGGGGCCTGTCCTGTCCTGGGCAGTGTAAGATGTTTAGCAGTATCCCTGGCCTCCATCCATTAGATGCTGGTAGCAGCCCCCTAGTCCCAGTTACAACCACCAAAAATACCTCCATTGCCAAATGTTCCCAGGGGACAAAACTACCCAGTTGAGAAGTATCCTTCTAGAACATTTGTTGAAATGTATGAGGCTGGAAACCAATAATCTGTAGCATCTGACTGCAGGCCTTGTTGGATCAACCTTGAGATGCCCTGAGGCAGTTTCCATAAATACTGATCACTGGAATGCCAGCCACCAATACAGGCTTCTTGGCAGGCATTCACCAGAGAGACCCTGAATTGCCTGGGTTTTGAAGCCACAGTGGAATGACTTCTTTGGAGAAAGGTTGGATTCATTTATTTATCAGAATAATTAACATTCAAAAATTGTATAGTTGTTATTTAAAAATACAGCAGTACAGAAAAGTAAAAGGGAAACTACAAATCACCCCATATTCTACTTTCTAGAAGTATCTAGTGTTCATATTTGGTAATAGCATTTCTAGACATTTTCACACACATGTACACATAGGATTTTGGATAGGATAAATAAATCGACGTGACTGTATAACAACACTATCACATGATACATGCCATTTTAAATTAAACATATTTAACTTTTGTGAATTTAATAGATGGTAAGAAAATGAAGTGGAACTGAGGGACTTGCCAAACTTGGGATGAATTTTCCTTTACAGAATCATAAATTATTTCCTCAAAGATATCTCTAAGAAATGACAAAAGATTATGAAAAACATTTGGAGGTTGGAGTTATGATGTTTTAAAACTTCATGCTTAAATTTTAGTCAATATTACTTGATTCCTTTGCAACTTTCCTCTATTCACGTCCCAATTTTTATCATCTATATACTAATTTAATATAATCCATGTTCTGTTCTACAACCTTAACTTTCCTGTTGTTTATTTGTGGTTCAATATTTGAATGGATTAAATACTCACCACCATTCCTTTTATGTGATTTCTACTGTTCTGTTTTTGAATTTTTGAACCATTTCTCGATTGGTTAGATATCTTTATCAATTTTTTTTTAAAGAAATGCTCCATTTCCTGAATGTTTTTCTTACATTTGAAAATGTTACTGTTGCCTTTATTCTTTCTATTTAGTTGTGGATACACATGAAATAAAATTGATCATCTTAACCATTTTTAAGTGTACAGTTCAGTGGCATTAAGTACATTCACATCATTGTGCAAACTTCACCACCATCCACCTCCAGAACTTATTTCATCTTGCAAAACTAAACTCTGTACCCATTCAATGGTAATTCCTCATTCTTTGGCTCCCACCATCCTACTTTCTGCCTCTGTGAATTTGTCTACTCTAGGTACTTCCTGAGTAGAATCATGCAGGGTTTGTTCCCTTTTTTTTGGTCTGGCTTATTTCACTAATTACAATGAACTTGAAGGTTCATCCATGTTGTAGCATGTATGAGAATTTTGTTCTTTTTTATGGCTGAATAATATTCCATTATATATGTCTTATGTCATTAAATGTTACTGTGGAGAAGGCAGACTTTTCCCCTTGCAGATGACTTTCTTCAGAAATTCTCCCTATGCACATCCTTTAAGGAGTGTTTCCTGTGCTTGTTTTAATTGGAGAAAACTATATAAAGAAAAAGAATAATGCTGAGACTAGGAAAACAAACTAATAAATACCCACCATGCAGAATTAACTACTGCTAATGTTTTGTCATATTTGGGTAACAGTATATTTTATCAGTATTTTGCACATGTATAGTTTAAGGAATTACTTGGGTTGAGTTCTGAGAGGCAGAGCTGAGATGAGGAGTCACATCCCAGTGATTTATTCAGAAAGTATTTCCAGTGGAATCCAATTAGGGAGTGGGAGAAGCAAGATAGGGAAGGCGAAAGGGAAAGAGCCCAGCAAAGTGGGTTTTCAAGTGAAGTCCCAGCCTCTGCCTTATCCTGTGGGGTGCTCCAGAGGGTAGATTACTCTGCAGACCTTGTCCTGCCTCAAGGCTGGGGGGCTGAGCCTGAATCTAAATTTTGAAATATATTAGCATAAAGTTATCATCTTTCATCCTCTTAGCATTTTAGAGCTTGCAGAATCTGTGGTGATGCTCCACATTTCATTCTTAGAATTGATTTTCTCTCTCTTTTTTCCTTCAATTGTCTTGCTAAAGAATTTATCCACTTTATTAGTTTTTATAATGAGCCAATTTTTAGATTTGTTGGTCCTCTTTCTTACATCTTATTTTTCTATTTCATCATTGCTGTTCTCATTTTCATTATTTCCTCCTACCACTTTCTTCGGGTTTTGTTTGCTGCCAATTTTCTAGTATCTTCAAATGACCTGAGATCATTGTTTTTTTTTTAACTCTCTTCTTTGAAAATATGTGTATATTTAAAAAGTACAAACTTCTTTGAAAGTACAGCTTAACTGCTTTCCCCAAGCTTTGATATGTAACATATTCACCTTCATTTGTTAAGAATATTTTCTAGTTTTCAGGGTGATTTCTTTTTTGACTCATGGGTTATTTAAAATAAACTTTCTTAATGGAAACCTACTGAAATAGGAGAAGGTATTTGCAATTATATATCGGATAATATATCCAAAATATGTAAAGAACTCATACAATTCAATGTCAAAAACCAAAAAACAACACAACTCAATTAAAACATGGTCAGAGGACCTGAGTATTTGTCTAAAGAAAATATACAAATGACCAACAGGTACATGAAAAGATGTTCACCATCACTAATCATCAGGGAAATGAAAGTGAAAACCACAATGAGATAACCACTTCACATCTGTCAGAATAGCTATTATCAAAAGGATGAGAAACAACAAGTGTTGACAAGGTTGTGGGGAAAAGGGAACCCTCATGCACCATTGGTCAGAATGTAAACTGGTGCAGCAAATTAGGTAAAACAGCATGGCAGTTTCTCAAAAAACTAAAAATATAACTACCACATGATCCAGCAATTCCTCTTCTGAATATTTATCTGAAGAAAATGAAAACACTAATTTGAAAAGCTGTAAGTACTTCTGTGTTCGTTGCAGTGCTATTACAATCGCTAAGAAATGGAAGCAACCTAAATGTCCATCAACAGATGACTAGATAAAGAAGATGTGGTGTGTGTGTATATATATGTATACACACACACACACACACACACACACACACACACACACACAATGGAATATTACTCACCCATAAAAAAGAATGAGACCTTGCCATTGTGACAACACGGTTGGGCCTGGAGGATATTATGCTAAGTGAAATAAGTCATACAGAGACAAATACCATATGATTTTACTTATGTGT
This sequence comes from Camelus ferus, assembly GCF_009834535.1. NCBI lineage: Eukaryota > Metazoa > Chordata > Mammalia > Artiodactyla > Camelidae > Camelus > Camelus ferus. The sequence continues at coordinate 9,467,014 of NC_045722.1, read as the reverse complement.
GGAATCTAAAAAACAAATAAATGAACAAACAAAGCAAAACAGAAACAATGTCATAGATACAGAGATGGAACTGGTGGTTGCCAGAGTGGCGAGGAGGTAGACAGATGGACAAAATAGGTGGAGAGGATTAAGAGTTACAAGCTTTCAGCTATAAGATAAATAAATCACAGGGATGTAATGTACACATAGGGAATACAATCAATAATATTGTAACAACTTTGTATGGTGATAGATCGTAACTGGTGTTATTGCAGTGATCATTTAATAATGTATAAAATATCAAGTCACTGTATTGTGTACCTGAAACTAAATTAATATTGTATGTTAATTATAACTCAATAAAAAAATCCCAGCTGGGCTTTTTGCAAAAATTGACAAGCCAACCCTAAAATTCATATGGAAATACAAGGGACCTAGAATCGCCAAAACAATCTTAAAAGGCAGAACAAAGTTGGAAGACTCACTTCCTGATTTCAAAACTTACTGCAAATCTACTATAATGAAAACAGTGTGGCAGTGGCATGAGGATTAACATATAGATCAATGGAATAGAATTGAGAGCTCGGAAATAAACTGTCATATTTATGGTCAACTGATTTTTAATAAGGGTATCAAAACAAATCAAGAATCCTCTTAACAAATGGTTTGGCTGCATAACTTTATATACTTAAAACCATTGAACTGGGCACTTCAGGTGAATTTTATGATATATAGTTATATGTCGATAAAGCTCTTTAAAAATGATAAAGAATATCTCTTAATTTCTGAGTATTTGGAATTTTTTTAGTTTTATTTTTACTGATGTTTAGCTTATTTGATTTGTAGGCAAAGAAAATACTTGTATGATTTCAATCCTTTGAACTCTTAAGATTCACTATATGCTCAGCTTATGATTGATTTTTATAAACATTTTATAAATAGAAAGAATGTATATTTTGTAGTGGTTGGTTATAGCTTTCTATATATGTATATTCATTCAACTTGTAATTGAATTGTTTCAATACCCTGTATGATTACTGAACTTTTCACCTATTTGGTAAGTTGATATGAGAGTTGTGTTAAAATCTCCCACCATGTTGCAGAATATTCTATTTCTTATTACAGTTCTGTGAGTTTTTGCTTTATTTATTTTGAGGTGATGTCATCAGGCATACCCACTTTTAGAATTTTTGTTCCATCCTGGTGAATTCAACCTTCCAACATCATGAAGCATCTCTCTTTGGCTCTTCATCTTAAAGTCTACTTTGTCTGATTAGTGTAACTAAACTAAATTTGTTTTGGTTAGTAGTCTTTTTTCAATCTTTTATTTTCCATCTTTCTGGTCATTGTATTTAAGGAACGTCTCTTTTAAACAGAATATAATTGAATTTTCAAAATTCATCCTGATAATTATCTTTTAATTGGTGCATATATTCTATTAGAGTTTAATGCAATTATTGATATTTAAATTTTACTATGTGCTTTAAAAGTTTATCCATCTTTTCTGTGTTCTTTTTTTCCTCTCCATTTTGCTTTCTTTTAGGTTGATTGAGTATGTGTTTTTATTGTATCTTTTCCCACCTATTAATTTGAAAGTTATACACTTCTGTTCTTTTAGTGATAACACTAGAAATCAAAGCATGTATTCTCGACTTTCAAAATCAAGTATTAATTGGTCTTTTTACTTTCCTAAGGGATACGAGGATCTTAGGATACTGTAGTGTCATTTATCGCTCTTCTGACTTATAGGCCATTGTTGTCAGACATCTTAATGCCATATAAATATTTTAAATACCACAAGCCACCATAATTGCTGTTTCCTATAGTTGCTTTATTTAGAATTACCCACATTCTTATTTACCATTTTTATTTTTGCTCTTCATTTCTTTCTGTATCTCCAAGCTTCCTTCAACCCTAAAAACACCTGTTAATATTTCCTTTAATATTTCCCTGTCTGCCGATGATGAATTCTCCCTATTTCTGTTTGTCTGAAAATGTCTTTATTTCATTCATGGAGGATGTTTTTGTTTTTCTAGTTGCTCTCAGTGGGATTTTTGGTCCATGTTCCCCAGCCCACCTTTACTCTCCATTGGACTTATGTATTTGGCAACATTTGATTTCCCTTTCTGTTCAGTCTTACCTGATGTTGTATTGTACATGCTTCATGATGACTTACCAAAGTATCATAGATAATATTGTATTAAATCTTTCTTCATGTAAAGTAGATTTATATTTAGGAATTCCCTTTTAACAAAGAATGAAGTCAAAACAAAACAAAACTAAACTCTGTTGAATGTGGGCATTTTTATTTATGTTTCTTGCTACAGTTGGAGAAAACCTGGTTATGGTTATTTGCTAACTTGTCTATAGCCAGGAACATGGCACTCAAGGGGAAAAGATAACCTAGCTGTTCTCATCCATAATGCAGGGTTGTGTGGGGAGTGTTATGGAGAGGTGCCCTGTGTGATTCCTGGAATGGGCTCCCCAGTAACCATGATGTCCTATATGTTAGAGACAGCATAGGTGGGGTTCCAGAATGTGATTTATCTACACTCTTGGAAGTTTTATTTGAGCTTCCTAAATACACTGATATTTTATATCTGAGATACTCCAAAGGCAAAGCTCAAAGGTGCAGAGGGAGTAGACTTTAGACACCGAGCACCACGGAATAACTTCTTATACTGTGCCCTCTGCATGGACAACACTAAACTCAGTGTCCGGGGAAGACAACAGAGCACCCTTTGTTTTGTATTATTTTGAAGTTATTTGTGTGTGTGTTTCTTACTCACTGGAACTTCGTGTTGTTCTGTAACCAGACTGTGAAGAATCTGACATCGGTTACAAATACACCTGCCTATTGATTACTTCCAAACCGACGGTCATTCATCACCAGCAAGCTCCCAGCTGGGCCCCAAGGGCCAGGCAAATAGTCAGTCCTCACAGTGGCTGGATGGGGACTGTGCCAATCAGGAGGCACATGCCCCTTAAAAGTTGTGTGACCACCCTTAGTTGGAATTATTTCCATGTTGGGGTGTGGGTCCTGTATTGATTTCCTCTTTCCTTTTCCTGAGAAGTCAGAGATTTTTAATGAGAAATCTCCATATTTGTAAACATTAGCAAATAGTTTCTTTTTTAGCGGTAAACTACATACTTCGAGTTAGATGAATAAGACCCTCCAGGCCAGATTCCTCCCAGGCACCAGCCGTTTTCTCCCTTCCTCTTACCTATTATCTAGACACTGCTTGTATTTTGTACCCAAGGGCACCAAGCTGTCTCATCTCAAGGTGGGTGGACGATGCTTGTAAGGCTGAATAAGATAAACATCTCTCACAAGTCACTCCATACGGAAACCTGAGAGTCACCCACACACCTCCTTTCTCTCTGCTTCTAGTCAGCTGCCGGGTCCTGCTGATTATACCTCCTTCAAACTTCACATCTGAAAGAGTAGATCCTAAAAATTTTCCAAGGAAAAAACACTGTATGTATGGTGATGGATGTTAACTAGACTTACTGTGGTGCTCATTTCTCAGTGTATGCAAATAACGAATCACTATGTTGTACACCTGAAACTAGTATGTTACATGTCAATTATGTGTCAATAAAAAAAATTAAACAAACAAACAAACCAATGACTACAACAACAAAGCCCCTGACATGTATGCCCTCCTCTTCTAGACACCGGGAGCGTCTAGCTTGGGCTCTTGTTTCCTGCACAGCCCGCGCAGTTACCTTCTAGCCCTGCGCTTCTGTGCGGCTCTCCTCCCTCAGTCCCTCCCCACAATCCTGCCAGAGTCATTTTTCCAAAATACAGTTTGCCAAAGTCACTCCTCTGCCTAAAAATATTCCAGTGAGTCAATAAATTACTGTGCTGGAAAGCATCCCTTTGCCCTCCGGATCCACCCTGTGCTGCCCCCGCCCGGGAGGCGCCCTGTACGGAAGGCATCAGTGGTCTCCCATGCCCTCTGGCTCCGGTCGGGTTTGGCCAATGGTGAGCAATGGATTGGAGAGAGGGAGGAAAGAAGTGTATTCATTTCCCCAGTGCTCACTTTGTGAGGTTGCTGTGGGCGGAATTCTTGACCAAAGGCCTTGACTTCTGTCAGCCAGTCCTTTCCATACAGCCTCTGCCTGCCTTTGTCCCAGCAGCGCACGTGAGGCCCAGGCAGATGGCGTGAGTTGTCTGATTCCCCGGGTCTGCCTGGCCCTGGTCCTGGGGTACTGCGCTAGTCCCTGCGGTCTTCCCTGTACCCTGTCCACACCTTAGTGAATTCTGTGTTTTTCAATTGCTCCTCCAAATCCCCATCTAAATCTGCCCTCTCTTTGCTCCGGGACCTCGTTCTCCCACCTAATGTGATGGACTGGATCGCTGTGTACAGAAGGCCGGCCTTGCTCTTAGAAGTCTGGTGTGTTTCTTTGGTGTTCCTTCATCATGGCCTTGGTTGCTGTGATTTGGAAGCTCTTCATAGCATGTGTGGGAGATTTTTTTTTTCTTTTACTAGAACAATAGGCCAAATCAACCTCTAATGCAAGGATTGAGAGCAAGGGTGACTGGAAGGGTGTGGGTGAGGAGGGCAGATCCAGGTCAGTCTATGCCTGGCTATCCAGGGGAGGAGGGGGTGAATGAGGGGAGGAATCACAGAACTGGGGCCAGCCTCCTAGGTAGTGGGGCCAGCAGGAAAAATCCAGGGGGAAAGAAGCTTTCTCAGAAGCTCTGCTGGACTAGGCTGACCTCGTCTTCAGGGAAGCAGGGCTGGTAGGTGCTGGATCTCTACCCACTGATCACCTGCAAATACCTCTGCTATAGGAGGAGGGTCTCAGTGTGGCGTTGAGGTTTTCCATGGGAAGCAGGACTTGGCAGACGTGTTTGTGTTTGGGCAATAATGAGAAATGTGATGTGTTTGGAATAAGGGATGCAAGAAGTGGAGCTGGAGAATGAGGCAGAGCAGGTCATTGGAGAGCCCGGAGGTACAGAACATGCGTCCTGAGGAACCAGTGAGGGACTTTAAGAAGGCGGTAAGATAATCAGGAACACATTGGCTAGGAAAGGGTGGACCCAGTCCTGGAGGCCACTGACCATCAGGGTTTTCAGCACACATATTTGTGGATATATATACTTCTCAGTAGAGGGTAGAATGGATGAAGAAAGGAGAGGTGTGTGCCCAGCACACGGCTTTAGATATGTTGCTATTTTAGAAATTCTGGTTGAACTGAATTGTTGAGTCTCTGTGACAGCTGAGTGACATTTTGAGTTATTTACCCAATTCATATTAAAATCTTCCATGTTGTTAAAGGTCTTAAAGTTGTATTGACCTGAAAGAATGTATTTACCACTACCAAAATCTGAGTCGTTTGTCAGCTGCTTAAATAACCTTTGTGGTAACGTTGGAATGGACATTTGTTTGATGTCTGGGAAGTAATATCCCAGTGGAATTTATTTTATTTTGAGTTGTTTTTAATATGGAGCTGTTAATATAGCATTTCCAATAAGTGACCTTATATTTGAAATCTGTGTTTAATTACTAACGTTTCTGCGAGACCAATAGAACTGTACTGTTCATTATAAGTCACAGATTTAAGAACTTGTCAGGGAAATATTTTATGATTTGATTTATGCATGCAGACCCAAGAAAGGCAAGAAGTCCTCCAGTCTTTGTGAGGTTGTGAACACATTTATCTGACAATACTCTTGGCTTTTACCAGCCCTATTATATAATGAGTAAACAATATCTTTTTTGAATTTTTCATCGAAAATATTCCCTAGCTAGAACTTTACTTAAGAAAATATGATTTCCTAAGAGATCTTTAAGCCTGATAATTTTAACCAAACGGCACAAAGTACGTTTTTCTTCTCTGGAGGTGTTTCCATAGGTTTCCCTTTAGTGTTTTTCCCCCTAAAAAAGAAAAAGAACTTTTATTGGGTATTTTATTGCACGAAGTATACATATTCATTGTATAAAGAAGGGAAATGTAGATGAGCAAAAGAGAAAGTAGGGCAGTGTTGTAACTGAATCACAATTAGAAGGTAGAGATGAGCCTAAGACAGGAACTCACTTGCCATCCCACTCCACGAGAGGAGTTGGTAGGTGAGGCTCTGCCTGGTGCTTCCCGCAGAATTGGTGTGTTCGCTGGAGAGTATGTGCCCCGGCCCTCCTAACTGAGGCAGAAATGGCTTCTGCTTCGTCATCTCCTTGCTCTGGGGCCTTGCGTCTGCTGCTCTCAGTGACCGAGAACTGCTTCTGCCTCACTGAGCCCCCTCAGCCCCTCTCTCCTGCTGCTTCTCACTGTCTTGAGGGCCTGATCCGTGCTTCTGCTCCCAGGGCACTGAGCCTTGAACTCCACAAGCCCTTGGGGTACATGTCCATGTGTGAAAATTAACAAATGCATCCCAGTCTGGGAACATCAGTCAAGAACGCATATTCCTCATGAAATCACTTAGATAACATCGAATGCTTTTGAAAAACAGAAGTGTCGCTCTGCTTGCCATATAGAGAGGGAAGGAAAAGGAGAAGACTTCACTGAGATACGGAGAGAATGTTGTGGTCAAGCGATTCACAGCAGCAGATGTGTTCGATCCAAGATGCGGAATGCAGACTGTGAGTGATGATAGGTCGGCTGCTGTATTTGACTGGATTCCTGGTCTTTCAGGAAGGGCAGGGGAGGAGCATTGTGAGGAAAAGGCAGGCTTTGTCTGGGTCAGGCAGGAAGGGGGCTCCCCCACACCTTGGACATGTGGTTCTTGAAGCCATGAATTGTTCACCTATAAAACGGGGATTGGTAATATTGACGAGAAGGTTAGAAAGGATGTAGGAAAAGTACGTGCAAGCTGTGCTCACCCTGTGCACAAATGGTAGCTTCTTTATTCAGGGCCGGATTCATCAGCTCTTCCTTCAGGCCACACTTCAGAGTCTGGTCCAGAACAGGGTCACCGAGTGACATGATGTTGGTTGACTCAGGCTTGGGGGTAAAAAAAAAAAAATCTATAGATAGTGTTCAGATAACAACTTATCTTATAAAATATTAAAAACATGGAATGTAAATAATTACTTAAGACAGCTTATAGAGATGTTTGAAAAGAAAGAGTTGGGACTAGTGGTACTCAGCTTGCAAACATAGAAGTTGCCTCTTCAGGGTGACCATCAGGCCAAACAGGGATCCGGTATCAGTCCGCCATATTTTACCGTTACTGGATTTCAGAGCTGGGGCTGCCTGAAGTGGGGCTGCTGAATACCACTTCACTGAGGAGGCTCGCCACCACCTTGCAGCGGCCTAAGAATGCAGACCCCACCCCAGTGCCTGATCCAGGTCTTCCTAATGGCTGATTTCTTCCCTCCCCATGACTCTTTCTGTCTCCTAACACGTGGTGATGGTGACTGGTTTTATTTCATATTTTTATTGTAACGTTAAACGGTGTTCACAGATTCCAAGTCTGATTAGTTGGCTGCTTACTTGGCATTAGATCCTGCTTACTATTTTAAAACAGCAGAACTGTGCATATGGAATTCTGTAAGATTAGGGAGCTTGTGTCCAGTGTGTTTATCAGGGACTTGGGTGGAGCATGGGAGCTGCAAAGCTGAGCAAAGTGGCTCATATATGGGGTGACAGGATCAGGGTTCAAAAAGATCTCGACAGGCTGGTATTCTGGGCCAAAACCAACAAGAGGAAATTCAGTAGTGATTAATGTTAAGTCTTGCCTAAGTAAAAATGGGAGAGAGCTGGCTCTACTGTGGTTATTTTGAAAAAGACATTATTTTGAAGAACAATAACTTATGCTTCTACTTACTACTTTTACTTATTTACTTACTCCTTTTATTGAGATGCTGTGTGATTTGTTATATGTATGGTATTTTATTTAAATCCTGTTGGAGTATAATTGTCATCTCCATTTTATAGATGAGTTTTGGAAAGGTTAAGAAACTTATCCAGAGTCACACAACTTTTAACCATCATGTGATACTGCTTCCACAGTGAGATCCAATAAATGATGTGACTGAAAAGGGAAGGGAGGAAGGAAGAGAGGGAGGGAGGGAAGGAGAGATGGAAAGTTAGATTTCATCAAAAGAAACCTGGATCATAGGGGCACTGTGGGTTATTCTCAGATACGGTGTTGTATTCTGGACACTACATTTTAAGATTAAAATTGTGCCAACTTAAGTTTGCGCAGAGAGAGAAAATATTTGTGAAAGAGCTGGGACAATTGAAGGTACCAGATCGTTTGAGAAAGCTTGAGAAGGATTCTTCTGTAGAAGAGGATGGAGGTTCACTCTCTGTCCACTGCTGTAGAAGGATGTCAGTTCCTGGGAAGCAGGTTCTGTGTCTCTGAAGGAAGAATACACAAGCATAAATGTTCAGAAATGACCCTAGTGGCACTTTGCTCAGCTCCAGTGGGGTTTTTTTGTTTTTGTTTTTTTCCCTGAACGTTTGTTATCACCATGTTGCTGGTATCAAAGGGAAGAGAAGAGAAGTGGGTAGAAACTGGGGTTATCATTGCTATTCTTTGGAAAAAGCAGAATATGTGAGAAGGACAGGAAGACTGGTTGGTAGGAAGTAGCAGTGGGGTTTCAGAGCAAATCTGACCACCTTCATGGCAAGGACAGGAGAAAAACTCCAGGACCCCTCTTGAGATGTCATTTTCTCTGTTTTCTTAGGGGAAAATTGTTGTACTGATTCCACCAAAGAAACCAAAGTCCTGCATTTATAACTTGCCTATTTTAGTTATTTTAGAATCCAGATTCCTTTTTTTTTTTTTTGTAAGTAAAGGTGGGGAAGTTATGGAAAGAAACCTGACTCTAACTATAAACTGAACAGATGGGATAGTGGGAATAAAAACAAATTAAAACAATATTGTAAAGAACTCTCAACTTTCATTTTAAAATATATATGATGATGTTTTTCAACTTTTCACATTCAACCTATCAGTGTATCGAGTGACAAAATGAAAAATCAATTTCAGCTGTGTATATTTTAAACATTTACCTAAATGATTTAGACTTACCAAGCTAAAAGCCCAGTTGAATGTATTAAACTGCTTATTGTATTTTTTATGAATCAAAACTTTATTTTATACTGGGTTATAGACAGGACACAGTTCTATTTGGTGACGTTTAGTGTAGAAAATCGAACTGAACAGTGGTCTAATTAGAACAGTAAATAGCATGAGTTTAATTAGCCCTTCTTCCCGATGACAGATTTGATCAGTTGCCAGATATTTTTTCTTTCCTTTCACTTGACTGTTCCTGAAATATTGCCTCTGGTAGGGCTGCCTACTGTGCTATAAATAGGTGGCTTGGCCAGAAGCCAGGAAACCCACTGACCGTGAGACGCGGGTGAAAATTACTGGAAAACCTCCTCGTTGCTTCCCGCCTTTCTTCGTTTTACTTTTGAAGGTCCTCTCTACAGATCCCTCTCTTAATTAATTTATTTACTTTTGGTTGGATGAGGTAACTTGGCCTAAGGGCCTAAGGAAATGTGTGCAGTTATCTAGTGGAGTCCCCTGGTTCAGTTTATGAGTGGGTCAGGGTTTCCTTCGTAAACTCTCCTGGTCTCCAACCTAGAACTTACCTATTAAGTCCTGTCCTTCTTCAGCTTTTCTGTATGTCAACAAGATGCTGGCTGGGTTTGTCTGCTTGCCAGTTTTCAATTAAAATTTCCATTAAAATATTAAAGTATTCACTTTTAGAAATCCTTACAAAGTGCAGAGAAATGGAAACAAAACAAGTGAAAATCACCCAGCATCTTCCCACGAACATTTTAATTAACCTCTTACTCCTTTTCCTATGCACGTTCATATTTACCAGTGTTAAACAGGATACAGGCTGAACAGTCTTCTTTAATGGCTGCCTTTTATCCCCAAAATATTTTTTAAAAGAATCTTCAAAATCCATAACAGTTCAGATAAAGCTAACATCCATCATAGCACCACCTGGCTTCATCAAATTTAATGTTTTGTCATATCTGCTTCAGATCTTTTATGGGAGGGCTGGGAGGAGAATAAAACGTTCAGTTGGCATTCCTTTTGTGTCTTTCCCTGGCATCGTTCACCCCAAGTCCCACTTCCTCCATTCTTAGAGGCAGTTCCCTATGTTTTCTTCCAGCCCATACGTTTGTATTTTTATGACTGCATCTCTTGGCGCGGATATTCATGTACTCATACCTTTATCTATAAGTGAAGAGATGGAAAATGCTATATGTTTTTATTTTAATGTAATTAAATATATCAGCCTTTTCCTTTATAGTTTCCACCTTTGTTAACATGTCTAGGATAGTCTTTGCTATATCAAGTCTATATGGAGTTAGCACCAAGATAACTTTTAAAATATTTTATGGTTTCAGCATATTAAATATTAGTCTCTGATATATCTGGAATTCATTTTGGTGTATTTTGTGAAGACGTTATCCATGATTTTTGTTAAACCATTCATCACATTGACTTGTGGTTCTATACTGCGTCCTTATACTTGGGTCTGTTTCCAGGCTCTTCTTTTTTCAAACTTAATAGATCTGAACGCTTATCGCTACGCCAATTCTGTTCTCTTTTAATTGAGGCAACTTCCCTCTAATTTCCCTTCTTTTACAGTTTTTTTCTTGGCTGTTGTAGACACTTACTCCACCAGATGAACTTTAGAATCATTTTGTGAGGTTCCAAAATAAAATCCCCTTTGGGATTTTGATTGGAGTTGTTATAAGTTTATAGATTAATTTGGAGAGAATTAACGTTTTTATAGTATTGAGTCCAGCTATTTAGAACCATGGTATGTTTCTCCATTTATTCAAGTGTACTTTAGGCCTCTTCGTAAAGTTTTGTAACTTTTTTAAAGTACATATCGTTTCTTTTCATACCTAGATCTCCATCTATCTATCTATTTAAACATTTTAACTCCCTCTCTTCTCTTTTCTCTAGAGTATCCTGATATAAGTCAATGATGCTGAGTCCAGAAGACAAATTAAACCAAACTGTATTCATGATTGACCCTTCTCTATTTTCTTGGAATAGAGCCTCTTTCAAGAAGTTGTAGAAATCCTCATGCAAAAAAGTTTCCTTGGAGTTAGCACCAAGTCTTTATGACAAACAGTTGTGAGAATTTCTTAGGTACAAGCTAGGGCCCTGCTATGAAAGTTATAAAGCAAAATAATAATAATACATATGATTTATATTCAGCCAATGTATTTAAATTTTGGAATGATAAAATTTCAGATTTAAACCCGAGCTTAAAAGCCATCTGGACAAAACCTTCGTAAGGTGGAAAGGTACTCATGTGCCATTGATTTCTATATGAAACCATTTTGTGTGTGTGGTTTTTTAAATGTAGCTATTCCAAAGCAAAGCATTTTTAGGCACTTTGTGAACAGCTTAGAATAAGATTCTGGAAAAACGGGAAGCTTTTGGGATATTTCTAGCATATTTGTCTATAATTTGTTGTGTCTTTTCACTTTTTAGACCTCAAGAAATGCTCGTTCAGATGAAGAAAAAGATAGCAACTGGGATGCTTGGGGCGACTGGAGCGACTGCTCCCGGACTTGCGGGGGAGGAGCTTCCTATTCTCTGCGGAGATGTTTGACCGGCAGGTAAGTGGCGGCTTTACCTGCTCTTCTCTGTGGCTGTCGGTGCCTTTGGATGGGTGAGGTTGAGAAGGCAACTTGGCCTGTTGGCTTTGGAAGGCACCATGATGGTGGTGTAACACCTGCTGTGTCTAAATTTTAGTCAGCCTCAGGTTACCATATTTAAATAGTAATGGCCTCATTTCCATGAGTGTAGCCATGCTCGTCCACAGGAGACTCCCAGCTCACAGCAGCCAGGGGCACTACACACTCTGGGCTTTAAAGGAGGGAAGGCTGGCTTGCTAAGTCACTGGCCCAAAGTTGTCAAGACTTGGCGTAAGAGTTGTTGCAATTTTAGACATTTTCTCTTCATTTTCTCTGAGCAATCCATTGATCAAGAAGGTAATGTGGATACTAACTACTATATATAAAATAGAAAAACAGCAAGGTCCTACTGTATAGCACAGGGAACTATATTCAATACCTTGGAATAGCCTATAATGAAAAAGAATATGAAAAGGAATATATATATATATATATATATATATATATATATATATATATATATATATAAAAATATATATATATATATAAACTGAACCACTATGCTGTACACCAGAAATTAATACAACATTGTAAACTGACTCTACTTCAATAAAAAAAGAAGGTCATGCAAGTTCTGTGTTCACATCTTAGGTGTGTTTATCTTAAATAACATTTGTTAAAATGTAAGATGAGCTTCTTAAAAAATAAACGTAAGTTGTAATAAGCCCACACTTATCAATGCTGTTGAGACAGTCTGAGGTAATTCTTCATGAGGCAGTTTAAATTCCAGCCAAGAATTTTCACCTGAGCTCTCAGGTGAGACAGAGCCCCAGGTGGATGGAACCAGATGTGCTGGTTCTGGACAAAAGAAGGCCCCAAAATCTTGGCAGCCATCTTCAGATTTGGCATGTTGCCCGGTGAAAGAGGAACTCATGTAAGGTGCAGAGCAGAGACGCAGGGAGAGCATGTTTTATCTGGCTCAGGTCTGGGTTTCACCAAGGTTGCTGTTTCACAGCATACTGGAGAGTGACCATTTACCTTCTCTCTGCCTTGAGACAGCACAGAGCAGAGCAGACGAGAGGTGGTAGATTGGCCTTTAAGAGGGACTCTTAACCCCGGAAGGCAGGGGAGGCTGCTGGTGGTCACGTTGGTGTCATTATCTTGGGGCAAGTGCCAACTCAGAGCTTGGAACCCTAAGTAAATGGTTGCAGAACTGAGCCCAAGGATTAGTCTTGCACAGACAAAGTGGTACACCTGCTCCCCCTCTGCTATTACCTTGGAGAGGAAATAGACGCCCTGTTTCTCTAAGGGTGTCATACTATACGGAAGGATGATGGGATATTGTGTTGTACTAGGATGTGTTTATCTTGGTGAGGCCTGTGGGCAAGGGTCAAGGAGGGGCTTGATAGAGGATAGGTTCTTTCCCACTGAGGCAGAGGTTTCCAGTATGGAGACTGGTATGGGAAAGGTGAGATTTGGACACCTCAATCCAAATCTGAGTGATTCGAATAATTTGCGATTAATGGTAGGGCTCGGGTGGGAAAAGAGTGGGACTCTTCCATGATTTTGTGTTTGTCTTTTCTTTTTTAAAGTGTACTTGTGTTTGTTAAAAAGAATTAGAGGAATATGTTAAGGACCATGAATCTCCACTTTCATCCTGTTGTCTTACAACCAAAATGCTTACATGTTTGTTGATTATTTTATTAACTTTAAAAATTACTTCGATTTTTGCCTGGAATATGATTTTGCCAAGTGCGTGTAAATGTGTGTTTTCTCTTTCCTGACTGGGGTCAGCTGCTGACGGAAAGACTTCGGGTTAGGAAGGGCAGCTGCTCAGCCTCTTCTGCCTTCTCTGCACTTATTTGGAAAAGCAAATTTGGGCAGGAGCAGAGGAGAAGAAGGAGGACAGTTCTGCCTTGACTTTGGTCCTCTCTGCTTTGGTAGATCTCAAAAGTTGGCTTCTGTTGTGAGCGCTTTGATGGAATTTTCTGAGACACTGTCTCCTCCTTCCCCCAGTCCCTTGGGATCCCTGCCTGCAGTTCCCCTGAGATGTGGTACCCACAGTCCTCTGACTTGGTAAAACTGCTCTCTCCTAGGCTCTTGGACACCTAGGCATACTCCCAGCTTCTCCCTGTTTATGTCTACTCACCCCTCAGCAGCAGTCTTGGTAGGTTCCTAAGACCACCCTATGCTGGTTCTCTTGCCTGTGGCCCACATCTGGTTCACGGGAAATCTTCACGTGAACTTTGCTAAACAAACTCTCAAAGTTCTAGGAGCCAATGCAGCAGCACCTACTCTGCTCACACAGGCCCCTGCAGCTGATGTCTCAGCCCTTCAATTTCTCAGGTGTGAATTAGACACCAGCCAACTGCAGGAGACACATACTGAACTCTTCAGCTGGTGTCCCTAAAATTTCTTCCTCTCGATTTGGGGTTAGCCGATGGAAGCCCTCGTCCCTTCTCTTTGCTGGTGGAGCAGAGTGAGAGGTGGGATTGTAGCATAGATTTCTCAAAGAAATCTTTAAAAAGTCCTTATACTATCTAAGCCTCCAGCTCCAAGATGCCTTTTATACATTGGTGTGTGTAAGGAGTTTAATAATTGTGAATTAAACTAACACGAAGCCTGCCCTCATGGTTCTTATAATTTAGGGGGACAAACAGTAAGCAAGTATGTAATCAAATTAAAAGTAGTTAAACATTGTGTCGAGGGGGTAGATAACCCCTGTCGGGGGAAGTTCTCTGTGCTGAGGATCTATGCTGAGACCCGACTGCTGAGAGGAAGGCAATTATACGAAAGGGGAGGGTTATGGGACATAAAACTCAGATAGTGGGGCCAGCATAGGTAAAGGTGCTGGAGCAGGAAATGAAAAGAGGCTTTCACACCTGGAGAACAATAGCAAGGGAGAAAGCAGAATGGGCCAGTGTTGAAAAAGGCAGATTTGTAGATTGTGGTAATGAATCTGATATAAGAACCCTGAAAGACTGAAAATAAAGTATAAAATAAGATCTAACATGTGACACTAATTAAAAGAAAATTGGTGAATCTGTGCTAATATCAAAAAAAAGGAGAAACTTGAGGAAAGAAGCATGATCAGAAAATACAATTTATCAGAACTTGGAGGATGTACATCCTTATAGGGAAGTTCATAGCCCTTAACACGCATATTAGAAAAGAATTGTCTGAGAACCATCAATGGTCTAAGTTTCCATTAAAGAAATATGAGTAAATTTTAAAAAATCTACATACATGTTAATACATATGCGTATGTATATATAGATGTATATGTTTATCTCCAAGTCCCTATACTTCAAATATCAGGGATCTAGATTAGAGTCAGAATTATCAAGTCCCTTGTTAATTCATTTCTCACTCTCCATGGGAAAAATGCCTTTCTTCTGTTTGGGTAAAAATCATTGCTTTAGATCTATTGCAGCTTTGCATCACTATGGAGAATGAATAGGAAGCTGCGGTTGAGGGCTTTTGTGGGAAGGAACATTGCCTTTCTGCTAGTGAATTTCTTTTCTGTGATTTTTGTGGCTTTCCTGTATTTGGAGATAAGTCTCTGCGGTACCTACACTGGTGTACCATCCTTTAATTCAGTCTTGCATACAGATATATTGAAGTTTCTGGCTTGTATATAGCCTCTATGAATTTGTGGATATGCTGTAGAGATGATAACCTATTAATATATTTTGCTGTTCATTTCATTTCACTAGGCATTTATAAGAGGGAAGAAATTCAATTTGTGTACTTGGATTACCAACTGTATTTAAAATCTTTCTCCCTCTCCTTTTTTTTTTTTTTTTTTTGGCTGAAATTTTACCTCTGGTAATTTGGAAATTATATATATATATCTCCTATTTTTATATTATTAGTGATTAAATTTAAGATGTTTGAAAACCATTCTTTAATAATTGCTTTGTTACTATCAATGCCGATAATAAAATTCTAGTTTCTTTTGATTTCTATTTGTAAGCTGGTGTATATTTTATGCTTTTCTTCTTCATTCCCACTTGTTATTGGGAATTTTGTTATTATAAATTGGGATTTTATACTCAGTTTCTTGGCACCATTTCTCCCTTTTATATATTTTCTTTCATCTTCATATTTCAAACCATTGTTGAAACTTAATTGTGTTTGTGTGCATATATTATTTCAGTGTTCATTGTCAGTCTTTTCAGTGCTTCATTCTGAATCCTCACTTTGTTGGCAGAGATGTGTTTTGAGCTGTGCTTCTGGAATTTTAATGCACATATAAATCACCTAGGGATCTTGTTAAAATATAAACTTGGATTCAGTAGGTCTGGAGCAGAGCCCAAGAGCTTTCATTTGTAGTAACGAATTCCCAGGTGATGTCAGTGCTTCTTGTCCACGGACCACACTTCAAGCACCAAGACTTTATAGCCTTTTTAATTTCAGGAAAAAGTTGTGTGTCTTATACTTTATGAGTCCTTCTATATCTAAAAATGTCTTTCTTTTGATGTCACACTTAAACAGCGAATGGCTTATTTGGGTATAAAGTTCCTGAGACACAAAATTTCCCTTTCAAGACTCAGAAGTTTTTTTCCCATAACGTTTGATATATAGTGTTGCTCACATACCTCTCAGGGCGCTTGATGTTTTCCCTTCTTTGGTAAATAACCTATTTGTTTTGCCTGGCTACCTACAGAAGGCTTTATTTTTCCAAGAGTTTTACAAGGTTGTGTCTAGCTACCAGTCTCTTTTCATTTATTTTTCCTTGGTACATGGCGGTTGCTTGTGTTGTATAGATTCAGATACTTCTTTATTGTAGGAAACTTTTTCTTCTATTATATCATTTACTGTTGGTTCTTGCCTCTTTGTTCTGGCCTCTTCTTTATGAACACCAGTTATTTCTGTCTGTCTTCTACTTTTATCATGTTCTTTCTAGTGACTTTCATCTCTTTTTTATTTTCCTTTGTATTTGAAAGCAGTTTTCAAATTTTTTTTTTCTGATCTGTTTTCTAATGATATTTTAAAATGCTGGTAGGGTGTATTTTTTACCTTACATATTTTTCCTTCGTTTTAAACCTGGCCCTTTTCTTGTGTGTCTATTGTCTTAATCATCCACATCTAATCATGTATACATTTGTGTCTCTTCTTAGTGTGATAGCTGGCCAATTCTTACTTATTCTTCAAAGTCATCCTCATTTAGGTAGCCTGTCTTGATATCTTGGTCTAAGTTTGATGTTCCTCTTTTGTGCTTCTTATTGTTGGCAAGATAGGACTCCTTTTATGGTAGGGACGTTAACTTTACCACTCTAAGGTCTAATAGCGAACATGTAATTAGGACCCAAGCAATGTTAATTGATTGAGTAAGTAAGTGAATGTGTGCTTACCCATCACCTCACATCTTTTGTCTGTGCTCTTCTTTGCCTAAAGCATCCTTTTCCTCCTTTTGGTTATTAACACATAGTTGACCTTGGAAACTCCTTTAAATTTTCATTTCTTTCTTAGAGCATTTGTTGGCAGTTCCTACCCTATACTAGGTTAGGTGATAGTCTTCCATGTTTCTACAGAATGTTGTGAATATACTTTTATGAGAGTGTATTTCATTGTATTGTTTTATTTTTCTATTTCCACAACTGAAACAAAATTTTTGGTGGCATAGATGGTGTCTTTCATCTCTTTGTCCTGTGTCCAACATTACTACTCACATGTGATGGAATGTTAGTATATTTTATTCCATAAATAAATAGATGAATGAATTAATAAATCCCAGTGTTAATTAAAAAAAAAAGCCTGCTTGACTATAGTATGGGTCTGTGGGATAGTAAGTATGGGTAATTTTGTGAAGAATATTGAAAGCTATGTTGAAGAATATAGACTTTTTACAAAGAGATTTCTTAAAGTTTTAATTTTTGTTTATTATTTTAAAATGTTTATGTATATATTATTCAGATATTAGACTTACTACTTTTCTCCCTTTACCAATTTGCTCTACTTTCTGGGACATTTACTTAAACTTATTTTCCAACTTTCTGAGTATTTTGTCTCTCTATTTTTTTTCCTGAGATATTTTTTGTTCCTTGAATTATTTTTAAAAAGGCAGTCTATCCCTGATTCTCAGGTACAATATCTTTGCTTTTATCTCTAAGCATATAAATAGATTTTTGGGGAGTGAAGTTTTCTTCTCCTTGCATAGTCTCAATTCTTTCCAAATTTCTGTTTTCTGTTCTGTTTTTCTGTGACTATATTTGTTACAGAATTATATTATTATATGTTAGAGACTTCTCTAAGAATTTTGGTCATCCTTTTGTTGTTGTTGTTCATATTTAAGGAAAAGAATTGTGACCTTAATTTTAGGGAGATGTGGCTGGTCTATCTCATTGCCTGATGATTTTTTTTAGGTATTTTATTTTGAGCTGTTCTGATTTCTCAGACAAAGATCTTCTGATTTCAGTATTCTAGGAACGAAGTTGGGCAGAAAGCTGGGCGAAAATTGATATATAGATTTATTTCACTCAAAATTCCAGCAAGTTTTTTGTTGTTGTTGTAAATTAAACAAGATTTTTCTAAAATTTATATAGAAAGGCATAGACCATACAATATCTAAAACAATTTCAGGAAAAAAAATAGATTAGAAGGAATCAGTCTACCTGATAGCAAGACTTATACAACTACAGTAATCAAAACTGTGGTATTGGCAGAGGGATAAACACCTAGATCAATGGGAGAAAATATTTGCAAACCACATATCTGATAAAGGACTGGTATCTATAGTAAGAACTTCTAAAAATAAACAATTAAAAAAACCAAACAACCTAATTAAAAAATGAACAAAAGACCTGAACAGATATTTCACCTAAGAGGATACACAGTTGGCAAATAAGTATGTGAAAATGTGCTTAACATCACTAGCTATTAGGCAAATGCAAATTAAAACCATAATGAGATATTATTACATGCCTATCAGAATAACTTTTTTTTTTAAAAGAAGTGACAACATGAAATGCTGGCAAAAACTCAGAGAAACTGGATCACTCATACATCAGTGGTGAGAATGTGAAATAGCACAGCCACAGGCAGTTTCTTAAAAAAATAAACATGGAACTACCATACAACCCAACAATTGTTCTTCTGGGCATTTATCCCAGAGAAATGAAGACTTGTTTTCACATGAAAATGTGAATGTTTTTAGCAACTTTACTCAAAATATTCAAAAAGTGGAAACAACCCAGATGCCCTTCGTGGGTGAATATAAAGAAACTGTAGTACATCCATACCATGGACTACTACACAGCAGTAAAAAGAAGCGAACCACTTATTCATGCAATGACCTGGGTGAGTCTCCAGAGAATTACACTGAGGTACAAAAAGCCATTCTCTGAAGGTTACATACTATGTGATCCTATTTATATAATATTCTTGAAATGACAAATAATACAGGAGTAGAGAACAGATCAGTAACTGCCAGGTATTAAAGAAGGGGGTGGGGTGGGTGGAATGAAGGTACAACTATGAAAGGCAACTTGAGGGATCCTTGTGGTCATGGAAATGTTCTTTATTCTAACTGTATTAATGTAAATATCCTGGTTGTGTTATTGTACCATAGTTTCGCCAGATGTTATCATTAGGGGAAACAGGGTAAAGGATACAAAGGATTTCTTTTCATTATTTCTTACAAATGAATGTGATTTGCAGTTGTTTTAAAATAAAAGATTTAATAAAATACCTAGAAATGCCAGGGAAAATAGGACATACATCTTTTAAAGTAAAGTTGAATGGAGAGCTATTCCATGTTCATGGATAGGAAGACTAAATACTGTGAAGATGTCAGTTTTTCCCAACTTGGTCTATAGATTCAATGCAATCTCAGTCGAAATAGCAGCATATTATTTTGTGGATATCAAGAAGCTTATTCTAAAGTTTATTTTTAGAGGCAAAAGACCCAGTATAGTCCACAAAATATTGGAGGAAAATAGTGTCTGAGGATAAAACTACTTGAATTCAAGACTTACTATAAAGCTACAGCAATCAAGACAATGTAGGGTTGGTTACAGAATAGACAGATAGATCAGTGAAACAGAATAGAGAGCCAAGAAATAGCCCTCCATAAATGGACTCAACTGATCTTCAACAAAGAAACAAAGACAATGCAATGGAGCAAAGACAGTCTCTTCAACAAGTGGTAATGGAAACTATTGAACATCAACATGTAGAAACTGAATGTGGACACAGACCTTACACTAACTCAAAATATATAACAGAACTAAATGTGAAACACAAAACTACAACTCCTACAGTTAACCTAGGAGAAAACCTAGCTAACCTTGGATGTGGCAATGACTTTTTGCATACAACACCAAAGGCATGCTCCATTAATAAAATAACTGATAAGCTGGACTTCATTAAAATTAAAGACTTCTACTCTGCAAAAGACAATGTCAAGAGAATGAGAAGACAAGCCACAGACGGGGAGAAAATATTTGCAAAAGATGTGTTTGATAAAGGACTCTTATCCAAAATACACAAAGAACTTGTAAAACTCAACAATAAGAAAACAAACAACCCAATTTAAAAATTGGCCAAAGACTATAACAGACACCAGACCAAAGAAGACATATAGATGGCAAATAAGCACATGAAAAGATGCCCCACGTTGTATACCATCAGGTAACTGCAAATTAAAACAACAGTGAGAGACTACTATACACCTATTGAAATGGCCATAATCTGGAACACTGACCACACCAAATGCTGTTGAGGGTGTGGAGTAATAGAAACTCTCATTCATTGTTGGTGGGAATGCAGCTTTGGAAGATAGTAAGATGGTTCCTTACAAAACTAAACACACTTTTTCTATATAAGTGAGCATTTAGTTCATTGATATTTGCCCAGAATAGTTGGGCACACGGAGACCTGCACATGGATGTTTATAGCAGCTTTATTCATAATTGCCAAAACTTGAAAGCAACCAAGATGTCCTTCAGTTAAGTGAATGGATAAATAAAATGTGGTACATCCAGACAATGGAATATTATTTAACCCCAAAAAACATGGGCTATCAAGTCATAAAAAGGCATGAAGAAAATTTAAGTACATGTTACTAAGTGAAGGAAGCCAATCTGAAAAGGCTACATACTGTACGATTCCAGCTATATGACAGCCTGGAAAATGCAAAACTATGAAGACAGTAAAAAGATCAGTGGTTGCCAGGGGTTAAGAGTGGGAGGGATGAGTAGGTGGAACTTAGAGGATTTTTAGGGCTTTGAAAATGCTCTGTATGATAATATAATGATAGATACGTGTCATTATAAATTTGTCCAAACCCACTGAATAGCCAACTCCAAGAGTGGACCCTAATGTAAACTAAATTTTGGGTAATTAAAATATGTCAATGTAGGTTCACCAGTTGTAGCAAAGGCACCACTCTGGTGGGGAATGTTGATAAGGGGGAAGCTATGCATGTGTAGGGGCAGGGGATTTATGGGAAATCTCTATTCTTTACTCTCAGTTTTTCTGTGAACCTAAAACTGTTCTAGAAAAAAATTGTCTTAATTAAAAAAAAAAAGTAAAGTTGAACCTAGAAGAAATTAAATGAAATCTACAGAGCTAAAAAACAAAGAGAAAAATGAAGGCCACACCAGTAAGTGCATAACGGATTCTGTGCCTGCTTTGAGGATGGAGGTAGGAGTTACTGGTCTCTAGGACTCAGGTTTTTGAGTTTTAATTTCTTCATAGTCACAGGAGATCAAGTCTTCTGTGTATGTGAGGCATACCATATGAACTCCAGCCCTAATAGAAAGGCAGGGCTGTTGAGGTCTATATATTTACTAAACAGATGGACTAGAAAAAAAAATAAAAGCCATACACCAACATAGGGAATTTAAATGTCTTGGTCTCAACAGTAAATGAAAAAAAATTTCCCACCTTGGTAACAGTGGACCTACTCTTTTGGCAAGAGTTTGAGGTGCATGTGTATTGAGCTACATATTTTGTATTTATTGAGTTGAATGTATATATCCCATGTGATTGTGGAAGCCTTGGGGGAAGAAATTAATATGAAAAGTAGTCTTGTTCGTCCTGAAGTTATTGCAGTAGTAGAAGAAATGGAGAGATGGGTCACCAAGCCAGGCTGTAGAGGAATTTTATTCCTGTCAATAGAGCCCTGCTTGTGATAAGCTCACAATCCTAAAATAGACAGTACATAAGGAAATATTCGTCACGAGTGAGCACCAGCAGGCGCAGCATTGAATATTTAAGGTAGGAAGGTCATACAGTTACCTAAATTGATGCAAAAGTGGCATTTGATAAGATGAACACATTCATAACTGAAGAAAAATCTCCACAAACTAGGAACAGAGATGCATTCTCTGAATCTATAGAACGTTCCTGCATTTTCTTGGGAATTCGAAAATTGCATCTCTTAGGGAGTAATGAAATGTTAGCTGTCTTGATTGTGGTAGTGGCTTCACTGGTATATATACATCTATCAAAACTCATCAACTTGTACATCTGAAGTATGTGTAGTTTACTGTCCAGGAACCATACCACAATAAAGGTGTTAAAAAAAAAAGAATACATCCACATTATGGAAAATAAGACCATGTTTTTTTTTTAAACAATGTTACTGCATTTTCTTTAACATTAGATATGAGGTAAGAACCCCTGCTGTCATTGTATATTCATTATTGTACCCGAGGTCCCATCAGTATAACAAGGGAAGAAAAAGAGATATAAAGTATAACAATTATTATTATTATTATTCATAGACTGCCTGATTGTCTAGATAGAACATCCAAGAGTATCTACACATGACATAACAGGACTCATGAAAGAGTTCATTAAAATTATTGGAAACAAAATTAATGCACAATAACAACCATATTCTTACACTGTAGCCAAAACTAATGAGAAAGCAAAATTTCAAAAAGACACCATTGATACTACCTATGAAATATAAGGTTCTTTGTAACAAATTTAGTAAAAGATGTACAAGGCCTTTATAAAATACTTAAAAGCTCACCTAACTAAGTGGAGCTGTATAGTATGTTCATAAATAGGACGTCTCCATATCATAAAATGCCAGTTTCTACTAAATCAATATTTTAAATAAGTGTAATTTCAATCCTAAGAATCATATGGAAATGCAAAGATAATGGAAACAATTTTGAAGGAGAAGGAAATAGAAGACTTGCCCAGACACTAACATTAAAAAGAAATTTAACTATAGTAGTAGCATGGGCACCAATAGGCCAATGTAGCAGAATCGAGAGCCCAGAAAGAGAAACATGCATAGACGGGATTTTGATATATTTTCAAAATGGCATTAAAAATTTGTGGAATTACACCTGAAGCTAATATAATGTTACATGTCAATCTCGCCTCAATTAAAAAATTATGGAGAAAGGATGAATATTTAATACATAGGATTCAAATATGATTATTAATATCCAAAGGAAAAGCATTAGCAAATGTCAAGCCGTATAAAGAATAAATTCCAGATGGATTAAAGTCCACTAATGAAAAGCAAATCTTGAAAACATTTAGAAGGATATATAGGAGAATATCTATATGATCTCTGGGTAGTGAATGATTCCTTAACTAAGACACAGAGGACTTAAATTACAAATATAAATTCGAGCAGGCTAAACAAACACTTTCCATAGCACAAAAATATATACTGTAAATCGAAAGAAAAGCATAGAGTGGGAGAAATTCTTGATAATGAATATAACCAATAAGGGATTAGTGTCTGAACTATTTAAATAACTTCTACAATAAAACAAAAGCAAAGCACACTGGTAGAAGAATGGGCAAAGGAGGTGAGTAAGAAATTGACAGAAGGGGAAACTTCATAGTCTAAAAGAAATGAAAATATTCACCTCACCAACAACAAAGTGCAAAAGAACACAAAGTGAGATGCTTCATATTCTTCAGACTGGGAAACTTTTTAAAGTATAAAAATGCTAACATTGACCTAGGTGTGTATAAAAGAAGAACTTTTCTGCACTACTGATGGGGGTGGAAATTGGTATTCTCACTTTACAGAGCACTTCGTCATTATCTGGTAATAGTGAAGCTGTAAGTACCCACAACAGAACAGTTCCACTGGAGTATGTATCTCGGAGAAATGTGTGCAGATGTGCCTTAAGTGATAATATAAGATTGCTTGCTGCAGAACCAACCTAAATCTTTACAGACTTTCAGGAAAATTGATCAATAAAAAATAAAAATAATTGATACATAAATTGGGGTATATTTATAAATTAGATTACTCTAGAGCCATAAAAATGAATGAATTAGAGTTGCATCTGTCAACATGGATACTCTCAAAAGCAGTGTTGGGACAAAAAAATAAATCAATCCCTGGAAGAATATACAAACTATGATCCTTTTAACTTAGTCACCTCTAACGAAGGGGAGGGAGGCAGGGGAATAGAAATGAGGAGTTTGGCAGGAGCTTCTCCATATTTGTAATGATACATTTCTTAAAAATAAATCCGAAGAAAACTTTTAAGAAATGATGGAGCTTACTGGCATGTACATGAGTTTGCATCATTCTCCTTACTATTTTTTTTGGACTTAAAACGTTTCATAATAAACTAATTGTGGGGACTCAAAAACAGTTCTGTTCTAAATATTGCTACTATATTTCCAATTACCATTCCTGGAATACTGCTTGTGTAACTCTTTTCATGTTTTAGGACTTATGTAGTGTTCTTTATAGTCTATTTACATACAAATCTTAATCTGTATTTTAAAGTTTGCTTTCAGGACTGAGAATCTCCAATTTTTTACTTGCTCCCTGAGCTCATCTAATTTGAATATATATCCAAAGCTAGGGGAAATCCTAAACCAAATATAAGAAAAAAAATCAAATGAAAGAACAGTATATTCTGAGGTATTAACAATAAGACAAGTGTATGGTGAGGTGATATATGTTCTTCCTCTGGCTTGGTTCCTGGCCTGAGGCCAGGTCTGCGGTGCACCCACTCTTTCCGTGACTCCGATACGAAACAGGGCCAGTAACATTATTTCTCTGCATAAAAATTAAATTAGATTAATTCAAAGGAGGGGCGGCAGGGTCGTTAATAATTCTCTCGTTCCTGCTCTCTACCTTTTAGGCAGCCCCAAACCTTATGTACTCACTCCCATGTTGGGAAGTTTCACTGTAATCTTGGAAGTACTCTGAGATTCTTAAGAAGGAAACCTACTTCCCTTGGAAAGCTTATCAGGTCTCTTTACCCTTGAACAGCCTTAGAGACTCATTAAATCTTCATAAATATTGAGCTCTTGTGGTCGATATTTCTTGGAAGAGGAATATGGAGGTGGTTACATAAAAAAAATAAACAAAAAGCTATCCTAGGGCCTTAGAAAGCACTTGTCTGTTGATCAGTGTGCTCCTTTAAATTCATGATTTAGGAAAGGGAGTGAGTGTGGCTATTTTGCTCATTTATTCCTTTGGACAAAGTTATTTCAGAATTTGATTACATTTAAATACACAGTCAGTTCTTTTGCAGTGCACACCATACGCCAGCCAGAATGTCTCTTTCTCCTGCAGAAATTTGCAATTTGATATTCTAGTCAAGTGCCAACCATGGGGAAGACAGGTTTAAGTTAACTACTATTTTTTTTAAAAATGATATTTTTTTTCTTCAAAACATGCTTCTCAGTTTTTAAGACACTAGTATTTGAGTCAATATATCAGCAAATGAATGTAATAAATTATAGTGCTATAAACTCCAGGGAAATTTTGTTAATGTTTTTAATGTAGCCTCTTGTGGAATCAACATATGTTTTTTATATATTCATAAATTTATGACTTCAGAAATCTTTAGTTTCAGGGTGTTATGAATGTTGTAATGGATAGAAAATTAGAAAATACATAATTGTGAAATGATGTTCTTGAATTTTCATATACTCTTGATAACCATTAGCTCTTACAAATAATAATTAGAATGAAATTAAAAACTTGGAAGTAATATTCCTGCAGCTCAGATGCTTTGAGCCAAAGGAATTATTTCCAGAATAAGCTGGCAGGTTCCTGCCTGGGGAATTAGGACTCCAGTGTCCTTAACTTTAAAATAACTTGCATTTCATTTTATGCCTATTCCATAAAGTGGTCATTCATTTTCATACTAAATCGTAACCAAAGCCTGCCACATCAGTGGAGGCCAGTCAGTGGGTTCAGTGTGTGTTAGGTTGGACGAGTGCAGCAGAACATTAAAAATGTCCACCAGGTGGTCGGGTTACAAAAACCTTACTACCGACTTGTTAAGAGAATTGGGAGATAATCATCCTGCATCTTTGTATCCACATCCTGGTGCACCACAAAGAGTAGTTGGAGAAGGAACGAGTCCCAGATGGTACTTTATATTTTGAGAATTCATGAAATAAAATGCTCCCTTTCCCTGTCACTTTGCTGCAGTTGTAGTGGGATTTGTAGTGAAGATGTACTTATGTTTTAGGTTCAGATTTTCAGGCACAACACTCACAATGCAAGTTCATGCCTCGCAGCTAACATAGGAGGTGGGGTATAGACCACGACCAAATAGCATACACAGCAGACCTGAGACACAGCTACCAGCTGCCATTGGCAAATATATTCTTTCCCTTTAGTGTTAAATTTTGCAAAGTTAGTTTTGTTTTTCATTTGAACAACCAAAGTTAAACAATTACTAAAAATGCATCTGAAAAATTATTTCTGAAGTTCTCACACACTTTTAAAGAAAATGTCATTCTTATAAGTTTCAACAGTTTTTGTATTCCAGTATTTAGATCAATTCAAATACTCTCTTAAACCATGTCTTTGTAATCTGCCTGCCCCCTTGAAATTAGAACTGAAAGCCTTTTAGGGTTGTAAGTCAGCATGATACAAAAAGATTTTGGTTATCACTTCCCTAATATGTTAGCTGCTTTCCTCAACTGGGGCTTTTCCAAAGTAAGCAGAGTACTTTAAATTACCCTTTCACTTTTTCTGTAATTTATTTTCTTCCTTCATCCACACATAATAAGCACAATGAAATAAGCCATGTAAGTCAATGACCTTGTCCACTGGCATAGCTGTTGTTCCCAAGAGAATGGAGTCACATCCCTTTGACCAAGAGAGAGACTTCTCCACCCTAATAAATTTTGCCTGTGAGACTCCCAGTTTGGTGCTTCTGGAATGTCTAAAATTTAATGTAGCCCTGTTGAGAGTTTAATAAATTTCAAAGTACTGTAACTATGATGAGTCACAAAGATGGAAATACACAGTGTTACAAAATACTAAAACTGGGTCAGCCTACTGTGATAATCTAGGAAGAGGCTCTAAACTAAAAGTCAGGAGAACTATATGAAAAAGGGGCAACTAATTGGACACCTCATCTGTCTCCAGTTCAGAAATTTAACTATTATTTAGACAGTGCTTTTGGAGCCAGCTGTAATGCTGTTCTTTTCACCCCAAAATGTCTTTCTCCCATATGCCCTCTAAATCCTGTTAGGGGTTTCACCTCCCAGAAAACACGAAGATGTGAAGAGACTGGGGTATATCCTGCAAATGGAACAGGAAGTATGGTATGAGATGTAGGTGGCGGAGGGTGAGTTTGAGAAGGGTTGCAAAAAAAGAACAAGCAGAATCAAAAGTGTATCAGATAATAAACTACAAAATGGTCACTACGGAAAAAGAAAATCAGTCATGTGGAGGGCTGGCTATAGATTTCTTAGAAGTATAAGAGAAGGTCAAGTCAATGAGATGTATATTAGAGAAAATCATAGATCAGAAAGGAAATAATAAGAGCAGAGAAAAGGACCTCTAACTTAAGAATGACAAGTGTTCTTAGAACAAAGGCAGTCATCAAAATTATAATCTGAGAATAACATACAGCACTGCCAATAAAGACCTCGAGTCTTCCAATCAAAGCCAAGGGACCCACCATTTTCAGCCCAAACTGATTAAACACACAACTAGATACATCCTGACTACAATGTTTACTTCAAATACTAACAAAACAAAACAACACTATAAGCTTCCAGGCAGAAAAATAAAACACACAGACAAAAGAATAAAAATCAGACTTCTCTGCAAATCTAAATGTCAAAGGTCAATGAAGGATATCTACAGTTTTGAGAGGAAAAACGGTCATGAAAAAGGTAATACATCTTGCTGCATTGCCTTTTCTATGTGAAAAGTAAAGTTCAGTAATATGCCAGACATTTATCCTTCTTGAAAAAACAACCAGTCAAATAATACTTAGCCAACCAAGAGTTAAAGCCTCATAAATGAAAAAGTCACATGACCAAAGGACTGGACTGGCATTTTTCAGCCACTTCTTGACATATATTCTAAATGTGAACTAAAGTGAGAGCATAAAGTTGTTCAGCAAAGCATTATTATAGTATATAAAATAAGCAGACTCAGTAATCCCACCTCTCAGTGTTTACCCAAGAGAAATGAAGATTTATGTTTTCACAAGACCTATATGTGAATGTTTACAGCATTTTTGTTCATAATTGCTAAAAACAGGACATCACCCAAATACCCAGTTGGTGAATGGATAAATAAACTGTTGTACATACACATAATGGAATACTACTCAGTAATTAAAAAGGAGCAAAGTGCAGATACATGCAGCAATATGGGTGGATTTTGTATGTATTATGTTAAGTGAAAGGAGTCAGTCCCAAAAAACTACAAATTGTATAATTCCATTTATATAACATTCTGGAAAAGGCAAAATTACTGGGGCAGGAAAAAAAAATCAGTAGTTGCTCGGGGCTGAGGGTGCGGGGAAGTTGGGCTACAAGTGGGCAGGGTGAGGGCTTTTATGGGTGATGAAGCTGTTCCACATACTGATTGGGGTAGTGCTTACACAGCTGTATGGGTTTGTCAAAACTCATGAAATCGTAGACCCCTGCAAAGTGAATTTTACTTTATGTAAATTTTAAAAGTAGGGGAAAAGAAGAGGCAGCATAGAGAACCACAAAAGGTAACGTCTATACAACAATGTGAATATACTTACAATACTGAATGGTATACTTAAAAGTGATTAGAATGGTAAATTTTATATTACATGTATTTTACCACAAGTAAAAAAAAATAAATTCAAAACTATAAGAAAAGCAATGTCTGTGTGATGGACTATTATGTAGTCACTAAACAATTTTTCAAAGAAATTATTAATAAAATGGAAACATGGTTATAATATTAGATTAAAACGAATACAAAGTTGAATGGCAGCATGATTTCACATCTGTAAATGTCATGGCAGAAATACTGGAAGATTAAATGCCAAAATATTAAAGGTAAAGGTCTCAATGATAGGATTATAAATGATTGATTTCCCTCCTTTATACTTCCTGGGTGCATTGTTAGTTTTCACTTACTCTTTTTGTAATTAATAAAACAGAATCATCAGAAAGTATGTACAATGAGTTATGTATGGCTGAAATAAACTTGTTCAGTGGTTTCATTTAAGCTTATATTCAAATCACACCAGCAAAAAATGACCTCCTCAGATCCACTTTTTAAAAGTTCTGTTCTTCCAGGACTAACTATTTTAAAATTAATAAAATAGTCATGATTGACTTAACTCAAGATGGTGAGTTAAGCCTGTGCTTAGCTTTTCTTACTCCAGATTTGCCATTGAATTGACCAGAAAAACCCAAAGGGTAGAAACATATAAACTCCATGGAAAAATTGGGAAAGGTACCATTTATAGAAAAGTTATCTTTAAGGAGTTAATGTAAACTGTAGAGCACCAAGCACTGCACTGAGGAAACAACACACTAGATGGAATTCCAAATACCCAAAAGGAAAGTTTGCCTGGAAAATGAGTGGTGAGGTCCCAGAGCAAGTGGCTAGAGGGGAGGACAGCGTACGTGGCAGTCATCCTTGGAGGATTCTCAAGCCTATATTTATATGAGTATATGGCTTCAGACTCTATCTGTATTGGTATCCTAAGAAAACCACCCAATTAAAAATAGAGTTACCATATGATCCAGCAATCCCACTCCTGGGCATACATGTGGAAAAGATGAAAACTCTAATTCAAAAAGATACATGCACCCCAGTATTTATAGCAGCACTATTTATAATAGCCAAGACATGGACGCAACTTAAATGTCCATCTACAAATGACTGGGTAAAGAAGATGTGGTATATATATATATATATATACACATACATACATACACAATGGAATACTACTCAGCCATAAAAAAGAATGAAATATTGCCATTTGTAGCAACGTGGATGGACCTAGAGATTGTCATACTAAGTGAAGTCAGTCAGACAAAGACAAATATCATATGATATCACTTCTATGTGGAATCTAAAATATCATACAAATTTGCAGAACAGAAATAGACTTACAGACACAGAAAACAAACTTATGATTACCAAAAGGGTAAGCAAGGAGAGAGATAAATTAGGAGTTTGGGATTAATAGATACATACCACTATATATAAAATAGATAAACAACAAGAAACTACTGTATAGCACAGGGAACTATATTCAGTATCTTGTAATATCTTGTAATAACCTACAATGGACAAGAATCTGAAAAAGGGCACATATAAGACTAAGTCGCTTTGCTGTACATCTAAAACTAAAAGATTGTAAATCTTCAAAATGCTTCCCCCCCAAGAAAGAATAACACCCCAACACTATTTTTGTGGCATCCATTTATTAAGGCCAGTGGCTGCAATAAAACATAAGCATTGCGTCAAGCAAATTTCTGACAGAGACAATTGTATTGGTCAGAGAGGAAAGTCATGGAGGGCCCAGCGAACTTGGGTGACCTCAGTAAGTGAGGAAGAGAAATTCCCTGACAGGGACGTTCTACACAGATGTTTCTGTCCATAGCTTTCCCTTCTTTTGCATAGGAAAAAAATGCATATGGACACTTCACACACACACACATATATACAGGCACACACACTACATTAATTTCAGTGGTTATGTATGGACCCTGGGGTAAAAACTGTGCTTAAATAATATTATTACATTACTTCAATTAAAGAATTCATTCTCTATTTAAATTGACACTTTCATGAGACTTTTTGGCCTTCAGTCCTTGTAAGTTATTTCTTTTCATTTAAACTTTGAATCTTTGAGGTAACCAGTGCCTGATTTTTATTTATTAATTTTTTTTTTTTTTTTTTTTTGCTGCTTGTAACTTCCAGGAAATCATTATTTTCTTTTCTCCCTCAGGAATTGTGAAGGGCAGAATATTCGATACAAGACATGCAGCAATCATGTAAGTTCTGTAATGAAAACATATAATCTAATCAAGTGTGTTCATGTTTTAAGTTATAATATATACCATAAAGCTAATAGCCTCTTGGTACTGTTTGTGGAAAATCTGAATATTTGTTTAATTGACAACAGCTTTTGTATATCTCATCCCTTCCATTTATACTACCTTTTTAGGCCATTTCACATTTATGATCTAATTTGGTAAGTGTTTAATAAATTATGAATTGATAGAAACAATACATCATACCTGTAAATGCCTTTGAAGTTCAAAGTGCTCTTACTTACGTACAGTAAGTAAGAGTCATCTGACCCTCGCATCCGTCTCCGAGATGCTGGCGCACGAGGTGTGGTTATTTCTCTTTTTCTGGTGAGGGGACTGGGGCTGAGGGAAGTGAAATGACTTTCCAAAGGCCGCATAGGAAGAGTATAGACTTGAACTTGTCTAGTGCTGCTTCTCCTGATCTTTCAAACCACCTGTCCTGCCCCCTGCAGAATGTGTTAAGGAGTACTGTAGGTGACACAAGAAGATCACACAAAAGGAAGGGTTTGTACACCTCTTTTTCTACAGTGATCAGTACAAACAAAAAAGAAAATTCAGGTACACCAATGTGCCGTGCAAAATAAATGTCAGAAGGAACCAGTCCTGTATTCCACACAAAAGATGCCCTTTGTTAGTCCTATATACCTGAATCAAAATGACAGGAATTAAAAGGAAATTCTGAGACTCTGGAGATCAAGGTGAAATTTCAGATTTCTTTAAAAATCCATTTTTTCCCTCAATTTGCTGTAACTCGTTTATTTTAAATGTTTCACTAACTGAGGAGCTTTGTCCCTCTCTCTTCCTTCTCTGTCCTGGGCAAGCATTTCTGTTCTCCTGACCCAGCCTTTTCTTGGCGGGTGGCCGCAGGCTCTCGACTTGGGTAGGGGAGAGTAGGCAGTGTTAGCAAGGCCTTTTGTCTCTGGAGCCCAAGCTCCAGTCGTGTTTTCAGCCTATTTTTTATCAATGACAAAGCAGGGATGTTTACCTTGATCTTTCAAACTTGGGTGGGAAAAATGAGTGCTTGTTTACTGGGCACTTAGACCCCAGTACCACCCAGCCCTGGAGTAGCTGGATTTACGTCCACTACATCCTAGGAGGAATTTTGGGAGACAAAGCAAATCGATTTCACATGTCCTATGACAAACAGGATGGACTTGGGGTCTCAAAAGACACACGTGTGCTTGGTGCTCAGTTAAATGAGCTGGAAGTCCAGGTGGGGATGAAGGAGGAAGAGAGACTGACGTGAGCACAGACGAAGGCGGACATTCAGGCACACAGTCTGGCCTGCCTTCTCCAGCTAGCACGTGAGCGCATTAGCAGCCAGAGGGTTTTATGCACAAGGCTTTTACATCAACTACTTTTTGCCTGGGTCCACTTTAGTTTTTAATTGCTGTAAAAAATTACCACACACTTGGCTTAAAGCAACACATTATCTTACAGTTTTGGAGGTCAGAAGTCTGATACAGGTCTCAGTGGGCTAAAATTAAGGTGTCGGCTGGACTGCATTCCTCCTGGAGGCTCTAGGGAGAATCTGTTCCTTGTCTTTTCCAGCTTCCAGAGGCTTCCTGCATTCCTTGGCTTGTGGCCCCGTTTTCCATCTTCAAAGCCAGCAACATTGTATCGCTCTGACCATTTTTCTGTAGTCACATCTGCCTGTGATCAGAGCTGAATGAGGTTCACCCACCTGGATCGTCCAGGATAATCTCCCCGTCTCAGCATCCTTAACCTTAGTCAAAGGACGCCTTGTGCAAAGTCCCTCTTGCCATGTAAGGTGACATATTCACAGGATCTAGGGATTAGGTTGTGAACGTCTTTGGGGAGGGCGCATTATTCTGATTAACACAATGGGACAGCTCGTCTTCTCAGGCACACTGGCCTGGCAACTTCCTTGCCGTTACTCCAGAACAAATTTCACAACAGTGTGCTATCCAGTATGCTATTCAATACTCTGTGAAGCTATAGAGAGGAATTCATTTCAAGTGCCCAGATCAAGATATTACATTCTAGGATTTCATTCTAGGGTTTATCTGTGTGTCACTCTACTCTGGCTAATTCCAAAAGGCATCTCTTTTCAACACAAACGTTATAAGGGTCTAGGAGTGTTGTGTCATATAGTGTGGAGATAAAACGTAATCTACTAAAAGTGGTGCATCTAAGTTGCAGCGGTTAGGGCTTCGGTGTACTTGGGTGAAGATCTGATGCCCCTGAGGCTCTGTGTCTCAGGAGTCGTCGTGGTCTCTAACTGATGGCCCCTCAGAGGATTCTGCAGAAACCTTGGCCACTGCTAAGCTGCTGAGAAATGGATGCTTAGGAGGTAGGAGCTAGCAGGGAGGACAGGGTGTAAAGGTTGCCCATTTCTATTTCTCAGAGTTGGAGTTCTAAGAGAGTCCTTAGAGAGGTTTCATAAGACTATGACATTAATCTCTATGCTTGCCATTGCAAACTCAGAGTTTCCAACAAAATTCCTTATAGGGAAATAAGGGAGCGTTGTGGCAGGTCTTCCACATCTGTGGTGTTCAGGGCACCCCTCCATCCCGGTGTGCCAAGTATTTGCAGCTGCGATACTCCAGCCCCGCTGCAGACCAGATGTGGGTGGGTGCAGCCTCAGCGGCCATGTGGATGATCTGTAAGAAGTCTGTTTCTGCGCAGGAGTGATTAGGCGGGTGTGTTCCTGGGAATGCACCTTAGAAACGTTGCAAGGGTGTTGAGTGCCTCAAGTGGATGTCGACTGAAGAAGTACACAAGCTAAAAGTTGAGAGTTGTGTTTTATTCTGCGGACTTTCTGAGGACTTCAAGCCCATAAGACGGCCTCTCAGATCGCTCTGAGGGACTGCTCCGAAGAGGTACAGGAGGAGCCAGGACATACAGGAGTTTTTGCAACAAAGACCAGATGGAACATCCAAAGATCACTGTTAATTAAAGAAAACCAGCTATCTGACGTTCAGGAAGCTTTTCTGTGTATGGGAAGATGCAAGAGTCTGGGCTCATTGGAATCATTCTTTTGACGTGCACCTTGACTATACTTCAATAAAATAATAATAATAATAATAACAACAACAACAACAGCAACAGCAACAGCAACAACAATAATAGTTCACACTTAATAAGTAAATTCCTAAATGCTAGGCATTGTTCTGAGTGCCTTTTCATGAATAAGCCAATTTAATTCTCATAATATCCCTATGAAGTAGGTGTTATTTTTATCTCCACCTTTACAGAGAAGGAAACTTAGGTAACCCGTAGAGGGTCACAGAGCAGAATTTAACCCCAGGAAGCCAGGTTCCGGGCTCCCTGGACGTGTGTGTCTTGACCACTCCACTATACAATGCCTCTTGGAAAGAAGTGTGACGAAGTCTCATGCTTTGTCAGATAATGAAATGACACCACAGACAGCAGCAACTGAAACAAAGTTGCTTTTAACAACTTGGAAGCACATGGGTCGTGGAGGTAATTGGAGGAACATTGTACTTTCAGATTCTTCATAGAAACTCCAGCACCAGGAACGGTAGGGAGGACCTTCTGAACATTCACAGTTGTCCAGGGACAAAGGGCAGGGAAGGGCAGGGAAGGAGCTGAAGGCAGAGGCAGCTGAGGGGAAGACCCAGAAGTGAAGCCCTCCGTGGCCCTGGGCCTTTCACTCCAGCAGTCCCTGGGTGGGATGGGGGGGGGGGATCCCCAGCACAGGGGAGGATCTGGCTTAAGGACCCTGACAGCTGCATTTCTGACCTCTGCCCACTTCAGCAGAAAAGTTGGTTCCAGGCACTTAAGGAAAGATTTAGTGTTCTTCTGTTATGAAGTCTAGATGTGTTAGAGGTATGCGTTCAGAGCTTGTACACAAAGAAATTCCACTCCTGGTGGCACGTGCAGAGTGGGAGACATGACCAGGAGATGAGGACCACGTTGCTCTCCCGTGGAAACCAGGCTTCAGTTCAGCGGCTCTCCTTGGGTTCATTCTGCTCGGGAAGATGGGGCTTTGGGATGAAGGGCCTGTGAGCTGAGGGCACAGAACATGCCTGTGTGCAGTGCTGGGGCCCCAGGTAACTGTCTTCTTCAGACAGCTCTCAGCATGGACTCTGACAGCCATTCAGGAAAGAATTATCCTTATCAGGGGTGCAGAGAGCCAGTGGGGAAGTTCCAAGGGCAGTCGTGTGTGTCAGCAAGGAGGCCTACTACCTGAACTCGCTGACTGCGCATGTTTTTACACCAGGGTTCATGAGACTGAAGGTAAAGCTGGAAGAGATTAGAAGGAAAAGATTTTAAAAAAAATAAGTATATCATAATTTGGTAAGAGTGCTTTTGTAGCATTAAGACATTTTTATGTGAGCACAGAGGGAGGCGTGGCTGATTCTGCACAGTGGGGCCCTTGGGCTCCCTGACAACTTTCCAGAAGAGGTGACATTTGATGTGAGTCTTGAATATCCTTTATACGCTGGGTCCTAGGCATGGCTAATTTCTGACAGTTTTCTCTTAGAGGCGTTCTTTTCCTTCCATTGCTCCTGCTCTGGGCAAGAGCCACTTCCTCTCGGAGTTGTGTCCAGAGCTCCGGTCCACCCTGCTAGCAAAATGCCACCCATGCTACCCCCTTTCCATGTCACTCCCCTCTGTGGATTCTTAATGGTTTTAATTCCCCTCCCTTGCGTTCAAGGACCTCCAGAATTTGGTGAGATTCATCTCTTACTCAACTCACAACTTTCACTCTTGCTGGATAAGGCTGTGCCTCACAGATACTGAATTTATTTCTGCTGTTTCTCTTTTGCTTACGTTGTTTCTCAGATCTTGTCCTGTTCACATGGCACCATTCTTTAAATCTCATTTGAATTGGCACTTTTCCACCAGGCATCATTTGCTTTCTCTAGCATATAGTGGTCGCCTACAATAATTTATTTTTATGCTAGAAACTTTGGCATTTGTTATATGAGAGGATCGTGAAATTTAACTCAAACCACGACATGGATGTGAAGATAAAATGTTCAAATTTGCTTGTATAAAAGTCGTATTTCTCCTGAGTCCCTCCTCGCTGGTTATCTGGGGGGAAATTAAATATCTAACCCAAGTCAAAGCTTGGTCCAGTCCTATTACGTAAATCATCTTGTAGGTAATGGTCTGTCCGTCTTAGAGAATACTCAGCTCGTTAGATGATCTCCTTGTTTTGGCTTCTGTCCCTAAGTTGCCCATGAGAATGGTTTATGTATTCTCACAGCTTTAGGGAGAAAAGGAGATCCCTATCTTCAGGGGTCTTGGATGGTTGCTGGTTGTTCTCTGCTGTGTCTTACCCTCCCTCCCTTCCCTCTGAGCCTCCCCTCGCCCCTTTCTTCCCCTTCTCCTCCCAATCCCTCTCCTCCTTCTCTTTCTTCTTCTTTTCTATGCCTCCCAGGCTGGCTACCCACTCCTGACTACGCCAAGTCTTCATGATCTAGGATCCAGTCTTCCCTTGTTAGGTTTAGTCTTTCCTTATTAATTCCACTTAATCAGTTTTTAATTTAACTCTTGGACAACGATTTCATTTCCTTCACTGCTGAGTCCTACTGTAAGTCGACAAATACCAGTAATAACCCACTGTTTCAATGTATTCCATGCACGCAGGTGCTACATCTCCAATAAGTTAACAAGCTCACTAGGTAACTGATGGCTTGTATTCTTCTTTTGTGTTCCTCCCAACATGTCACCTAGGCAAAGCCCATAAAGTATATTTAATGAGTGAGTGTTTTCTGGAATGTAACTGATATGAAGAAATGCTTTTCAGGGCAAAGAAAGCAGAAGGATGTTAGGCCTTCAAGCTCCCCCAATGTCAA
The DNA here is from genome assembly GCF_009834535.1 of Camelus ferus. NCBI lineage: Eukaryota > Metazoa > Chordata > Mammalia > Artiodactyla > Camelidae > Camelus > Camelus ferus. The sequence goes on along the minus strand of NC_045722.1, from coordinate 9,430,424 downwards.
CTAAACTTTAGACACAAGAATTGCTAGATTGTCTTGAGCCAGAGCATGGGACCTGGCTGAACCAGACCAGACAGGCTCGGTGTTGACACTGGAAGAATGCCAAGTAAATGAAGGCATTTAATGGAAGTAGTCAGTGTCCCCCTAGATGACTAGAAAGCAGTATCTTGTAATAGAATGCTTGTCGCCTTGGGAATCAGTCTTGGCTCTGTCTTATTCTGTTGTGTGTCTTTGGGCTAGTGACTAAAGACTTTCTAGATCACGGTTTTCTCCATTTATAAAAACAAAGGTAGTGGTAATCCCGACCTACCTAGCTCAAAAGGAGGTGGTGAAAAGAGAATGTCAGTGTCGATCCCTGGTAAACTGGGAAACATTATCTGGGTATAGGGTTGTCTCAATCAGGGATCATCATTTGTTAAGAACAGAAACCCACTCAAGTTTGCTCAAGAGAAACGGGATTCACTGGCTGGATGGGTGGATATTTAGAAGAATTTAGGTATAAGTACACCTTGAGGGACTGGACCCAGGAATCAGAAAGCGAGAAGCCCAGATTACTTACTCTTTCCATAGAAACCCAAGGTTTATCATTTGACCTTCTTTCGTGGCTAATTCATTCTTCTTTGCTGTGGGAACTGGCTTGTTTCACTTCAACAGGCATCTTGTAAAAGCAGTGAGCTAGCCCAGCCCAGATGGATGTGACTTCTTAGCTCCAGCTCTTCTGTTACAATTCCAAAGTCCTGGGAAAGACTGACCAGGCATGGACCAGATGTTCGCCTCTGATCACCAACTGTGGCCAAGGAGGCTGGGTCGCACGTACAAACCTGGCCACCCTTTCAGCAAGGACTCAGTTTAGGCTGGCCTCGTACACTGTCCTCATGACAATTAATGATTGTTAATTTTGTGAAACTTCATGGCTTTATGGGGTTTAAGACAGACAGCTGCCACTTTCATTTCCTAAGCAGGCTTAGGACAAGGGAAGTTGTTTCTACCCTGCTCTCTCATATTCTCTGGTTTGGGTTTCAAAGAATCAGATATAGAGAAAACTGGCCATGGCTAAGGAAAGGGGAGGGGGTATAATTTTATCTCTGATGATCTTCTCCATGGCCAGATGGAAGACACAGCCCTTATTCCAAGAGAGAAAGGTCTTCTAATTTCAATTCTCTTCAGTTTAATTGTTTCTTCCATAGGTGTGACCCAGGTTAAGGGTTAATCTTGCTAAAGAAAGAAAAAATGTGGATGCAACATAGGGGTTTGGAATGATTTGCAGCAACGTAGTACAACTAATTCCAGGGGAAAGTTTATTTATTAATTATATTTTTTTTATTCCCTTCCTACTTCCAGAAAGGATTTGAGGCACTTTATAAAGGCCAAAAGCATAAACATAGTGAAATACAAAAGTAAAGTAGTCAATAGGGGATAAATAGAAGAAATTATATTTTAAAATTCTGGCTGATAATTTATTAATAACTATTTACAGAAAAATAAATTTAGGCTTCTACCTTCCCTCATACATCAAAATAAATTCCAATGTAATAAAGAGTTAAATATAATTGATAAACTACAAAGGAGCTAGAAAAATAAATTTCAGTATTTATTTGTTTTCAGGGCAGAGTGGGAAAAGCATTTCTAAGCCCATTTGTAAAGAAAGAAACCTTAACAGAAAATATGAATAGAGCTGACTGCCTAAAATTTTAAAACTTCTTGATTTCATAAGGCATCAGAACCAAAATTAAATGGGGAAAATATTTTCAGTACAAATGACAAAGTATTGGTAACTTCACAGTGAAGTTTGAATAGCTTTATCTGTTAAAAATAATAAAAAGACAAACATTCCAATAGATAAGGACAGAAAACAAGACATTTTTTAAGGATTAATACAAAAAGCAAACATATATGGAGAGATATTAAACCTAAATAATGAAAAGAAAATGTAAATTAAAACAGTGAGGTTCTGTTTAATATTTATCATTGGAAAAATTTTAGAAAATTATAATGTCCAAATTGAAAAGATTTCATATTAAGAAAAGGGAACTTACGTAGTCTGATTATAATAATAAGACCTTCCTGGAGGGCAGTTTGGCAGTATTTTGAAAAGTCCATGAAACACACCCTTTTTCTCAGGAATTCTCTTTCCAGAAGTTTGTCCTTGGGAAATAATCAAGAATTTGTGTAAAGGTTTAGGTATAAGAATCTTCGTTATTCATTCTTCTTCTTCTTTTTTTTTTAATAGAAACTATTTCCAAAGTTTTTACCATGAACATTTATTACTTTTGTAAAAAGGGAAAAACAAAATAATACATTGCCTTTCTGGATCTGTTTTCTTTAATTGGGGAGTTTGTACACAGTGAATTAATCCCCATCAACTGGGAAGTTTGCAAGCAGCTTTGAAGAGTAAAGTAACATTTTTGTCATACATCATCTTGCTTTGGAGGTACTAGATGGGAGTGATCAGTAATTAGGTAAAAAGATCCTTGAGTTATCAAGACTTGTGCCAATATTTTTTGCCATTATGATGAGAGCTTTCTAGGGTGTTTTATTGAGAATTTATTTGTTTTTGTTGTAGACAAAACTTGAAAAAACTGTCTTTCCATCCTAGAGCCTGTGGAAGGCAGGCCCTTCGTACCAGTGAAGAGCTCTGTGGCTGGGGGCCTGGTGACAAGGGACGAAAGGAAACAAATTAAACAACACAAACAATAGCACAAACAAACAAAAAAAGAAACAAACACAGATTCTCACAAAGCACAGCAGTTTCGGGCCAGTTAAAATAACGGCGAATAATCCTTCACATTGAAATGGCTCCTAAAGGCATGGATGATAATTAATATTCCCTGTGAAGACCTTAGGTCACCTGGAAAAATTAAAAGCATTCCATTTTTCTTGTTTCAAAAAGAAGAGGGTTGTGTAATGCATCTGAAAATTTATATCCAAGATGGTTAAAAATAGAGCAAAATTTCGCATTTAAATATGGTCAGCTTTAGTTATCCGGACAAAAATTACTGAGTGGAAGAGTACCCAGATTCGGTGAGGTGGTCGGTCTCCTCCATTATCACAGAGGTACCGGTAGGATTCCACAGCTATAGGCCGGTTTTGAAGTTAAAACGGTGAAGGAATGAGGTGATTTCCAGGAGAGAGGCAGGTGGGGTCTGCTCTCCTGGGACTCTGGTAGACTTGGCCAGCCTTCTGCTGGCCCCTCTCACTCGGTGATGTGCATGTGGCCTTTTTCTCTTCCTCCAGGACTGCCCTCCTGATGCAGAGGACTTCCGAGCCCAGCAGTGTTCAGCCTACAATGACGTCCAGTATCAGGGGCGGTATTATGAATGGCTTCCACGGTACAATGATCCTGCTGCCCCCTGCGCGCTCAAGTGCCACGCACGGGGACAAAATTTGGTAGTGGAGCTGGCACCCAAGGTACTGGATGGAACTCGTTGCAATGCTGACTCCTTGGACATGTGCATCAGTGGCATTTGTCAGGTAAGCTACACCTGCTTCTCAGACCGCTGGCTCAAGGATGTGCCACCGTCACTCTCAATAAAGATAATCCTTTTCTTTTGTGCTTGTCTTTGTTAATTTTAATGTGAAAATATTTTAGAGAGTATTATTCACCTTTTGATTATGTTTTACTTATTTAACACAGGATAAGTTTTGCCCGTGTAGAACCAAAAGATTGTAATATATGACTTGCGATTTTTTTAGGTCAGTGCTTCTCCAATTTGAAAGTGCGTTGGAATCACCTGATGAACTTGTTGAAACACAGTGTGCTGGGCCCTGATCCCAGAGTTTCTGACCCAGTAGGTCTGGGGTAGGGCCCAAGAACTTGCATTTCTAACAAGTTCCCAGGAGACGCTGACGCTTCTGGTGAAAGGGTGGCATTTTGAGACCCACTGCTTTATTGAAGGGTCATGTTGATAGGCTCTCTGAGCTCTCTCATTAAAATTAATTCATTGTTTTCGGTTTTTGGGAGCAATGACTTATTTACTAAAAAGTGAACATGAGTGCGTTCCAGCAGATTTTTCAGAGTGGACTTTGCAGAGCTGTGATGAATGTGGTTGAGGCATAAGCCCTCACCACCTTTAATGGGTAAGACAGTATGTGGATAGCAGAGAAAGGATAGGATTCCACCCCCATCCCTTTGGTCTCTGGAAAAAAAATTTTAAATAACGGATGTCTACTATTCCATCTATCTGCTTATGCTCATAAGAAATTAGTAGTAACAACAGCAAATGAACCTAATCACCTACTAAGTGTCAGACACGACCAGGTGTCAGTGACTTCATACACTCAGATGAACCGTGATCTTCCTTCTCAAACTACCTTTTCCTTCCTACGTCCCTTGAACTTGAAAATGACCTCCAGCTGCTCCCCACAACTTGGGAGTCATTCTTGACTCACTTTCAACCCACACATCTAATCCATTGCCAAATCTCATCAATTCTACCTCCAAGGTCTATTTTGAATTCACCGTTTCTGTCTCCAGTGATGCCTTTCCTAGTCTAAGCCCCCATTAGTTCTGACCATAACCAGGACCTCCTGTCCTGATCGCCCAGCCTCCAACACTGCCCCCCTTAGATCCATTCTCCACACAGCAGCCAAGTGATTGTCTTAAAACCTAAATCATTTTGTCACTCCTCCCACCGAAGTCCCTAAATGGCTCGTCATTGCGTTGATGATGACATCCAGGATCCTTGCTTAACTTCCCAGGCTCTTCCCTAACTCTTCTCTCCCCTCTGCACCTTTTAAAAAACAGACTTAAGTTTTTAGGTTCAGAGCAAAATTGAGTGGGGTACTGATTTCCCAAATACCCCCTGCACCTACATATGCATAGACTAGTTCTTTGATTTTTTTTCCCAGCTGCTGGATCTGTCCATTTCTGATAGGGGAGTGTTGAAGTCTCCAACTATGATAGGGGGTTCATGTATTTTTTTCCTTGCAGTTCTGTAGGTTTTTGCCTCATGCATCTTGTTATGTCTTCTTGGAGTACTGACACCTTTATCATTATGTTCATGCCCCTGATAACGTACCTTGCTCTGCAGTCTGCTCTGTCTGAAATTAATATACCTACTCCTGCTATATTTTTATTACTGTTATGTCTTTCTCCATCCCTGTACGTTTAATCTCTATATGTCTTTCTATTTAAAGTGCTTCATGTGGACCAAAAACAGGCATCACCAGTGACCTCGGCTTGAGCAGTCTCAGTGACGTGGCTGGAGTGGACACTGGCTGGTGGCAGGATGTGTTAGTTTCCTGTGGCCACTTTCTGTCTCTGAGCCTCGGTCTTTTCAGTCCATATGAAGCAGATGTTACCCTGCTTGTAGGTCCTGTTTTAAATTCGTTCTTTCATGAACAATATTCCATGAGCCCAGCACAATAGCTGTCAACACAGGAAACCTACAGCCCGCACTGGTTCCCTTCCCTGGTTTCGCCTTGAGCTCTCTGACCACAGCCCCTTCTTCTTATTCGTTGTCTAAGGTGTATAGTCTGTTCCAGCAGTTTCCAAGGTTTGAAGCGGATTGCAGGATAAAGGCAGTTTTCATTGCTGAGTTAGTTCCTTTAAGATGTGTGCTTCCTATCATGTTTTTGTGATTCTAATGGATAAGTGGATTCTCTGGGTAGTAAAAGGTGATGCCTTGTGGGAAGTTGAGTGCTCTTCTGGCCAGTCTGTTCAGGTAAAAAGAATTGTGTGCACTTCTTCAGAAGAGACTCAGATGCCTCTCAGGTGAATTCAGTATCTTTCCTTCAACAGGATAACGTTCTCAGAAATTCCCTTTCTTGTACCATGTAGCCGTGGCCGTCCACAGTCCTTAGGATGGGAGAAAGTAAACCGTGTGATTCTCACCGATTGCCTTAGGATCAGTGAACCGAGCCCTGATGTTTCCTTGGCAGCGACTACAAATGATTTTTGCAAGTGTGTTTACAGTTTGCTCATTTACATGAACATGTCACCATGCTCCTGGGAACAACGTTCCTTGAGCCTGAGCACAGCCCACAGCATGAGGCAGCGAGACTCACTGAATGAAATTTGCTTCTGCTTTGGAGGTCTGATTTTTATCAGAAACGGGACCTGGTTGGAACCAGATCTGCAGAACAAGTCTAATTTATCATTCATGTTTATTGACTTCCTTGACGACTGGGTAAATGAAGAAATCACTTTGTGTTTCTAGTAAAAAGAAACGCTTAATGGTGCTTATTACATGTCAGGCGTTGTCTAAGCACTTTATTGTGAGGGCTCATCATGCACTAGGAGCTAGCTTTGGTCATTATCCCCACCTTGTTTATAAGGAATCTGGAATTTGAAGAGGCTAAGTAATATGCCCAGGATACAGAGCTTGAAAATGGTGGAACTGGAATTTGACCCCAGGAAACCTAATTCAGAATTTTGTCATCTTAAGCATTGCATTACCCTGATGATACCTGTACTTTTTCTATGGCTATAAGTACAGAAGCTTGTAGCTGAAAATAAGATGTGGTTCTAGTAAAGGACAGTCGGTACCATAGGGGAGTGATGCTTAGGGAGTTTAGTATAGAGGTTCCGACTCAAATATCTGCACACCACTCAGGGAGGAAAACCGCTCAGGCGTAGTCACAGTGGGTGACGAGGACTTTCGTGACCTGGAGAATACATGCCCGCTCATTGGGACGCTCAAGGGGGCAGCTATGTATACACATGTCAGAGTTTTTATTTGTCAACAGGAGCCAGGAATCTGGATTTTAATGTGAAATGCCCAGTTTAAAACAACACTTTGGTGTTAAGGACCCTGCTTTATCCAAGAGCAGTTAAACGGTGCTCCAATATAATAGAGGCTAGGTTTTCCTTCAGTACCCAACCATCCCCAAAGCTCAGTGGCTTAAAACAATTAAAGGTGACTGTTAGCTGATGCTACTTGTCCAACGTGGGTCAGCAGGGGGTCTCTGCCCTTTGAATGGCTCAGAGACCCAGACTGAGGGAGGCTTTATTGGAACATGTGTTTTACATAATCACCACAGCAGTGAGAAGGGGAACGTGTGACTCACGTGCTGACCCCTGAAGCTCCTTACAGAAGTGACACAGACACTTAGACTCGTATTTCGTTGGCCAAAGACAATCAATGACCACGCTTAATTTCTGAGGGGGTGGAGAAGTGCAATCCTTCCGTGGGCTGAAAGGAAAAGCTAAATATTTATGAATATCCCTGATGACCACCATAGCTCCCTATACTCTGATTTTTAAGGCAGGGATGTTAAGACTTTTTTTGCAAGGTAGAATCCAGTTTTCAGAGATCTTAAACAGAGATTGACTCAAAAAATTCTTTGCTTCTTGAAGGATTGAATTTGACTGATCTGGAAAGTTCGTACTTTGCTTAATATGGAGTCATGGCACTTACTTAAACACTGACTTCTATTAGCTGATTAGGGAGTCATATGCCGGCACTATGAAAGAATCCTTAGCTGAAGCAATGATTTATATATGAGAATTTATTCCCCAAAGCACTGCTCATATATTTTAAATATTTGTTTATCCTATCCCTATCCTGTGTAACTTGTCTGATTAACTACAGTGTAGGATATGAATCTTGTCTTACTAATTTATACTCTGTAGTGCCTGGCTCTGTAGAAATTGGCTACATATGGGTGTTAATAAATTTTATTGATATGTTTATTGATTAGTGGTTTTTAAATCATGACAGTTAGAGATTTTGACTTTAGGAGAAGCCACAGAAGTTGAAAAAACACTTCGGGCAACGGTTAAAAAGTTGTTCATGGTTGATTGTGATGAGATCTGAGAGTCAAAATTTAGTATTTCAAGGGCAGTGCTTATACCCTGTGAATCACAAGGCAGTTGGATCTTCTTTTCAAGTAGTATTTTTCTGTGATGTTTTCGCATGCCTTTTTTGGCTGTAAGATTGGGATGAACTGTAGCTTTAACATTTTTTAAACAAATGTAAGTACTCAGGGAGGTATTCGATTGCCCAAGACCCTGCAAGGCTCTAAACTCTCTTCACAAGTCCATCCTAGCTCCTAAACCCACACCCTTCCTGGATGACCAGATAGAGGGTGATTCTCATGCTCATGAAATGCAAAGTGCTCAGGGACACAAATGTGTGAGGACAGAGCTTGGCCCAGGAACAGTGTTTCTATAATTTAATGGTAGAATTACTCCCCTTGGAGAAAGTTACATGAACACAAGTTATTCATTGATTGAATCCCAACCATGCAAGTGTGTTTCCAAAATCAATCAGTCTTAAGTTATTCCACATGTACTTGTAAATATTAAGGTAGTGGCCTATGCAACTGGGTTCTTTGCTGTCTCTCTGCTGATCGCTAAGATGGGGAAGGTGTAGCACAGTGTGAAGATTCTGTTGGGAGATGACCTGAGTTTTAAAACCATGACTGGCACAATATTTTGGTTGTGTAATGTTGGAAAGTCATTTAACCTCATTAACGTTCTGCTGCCTTATTTGCAAAACAGAGATAAAAGTATCATAAGGTTGCTATGAGGATTAAACGAAATAACGTGTATAACACGCTTGGCATCATGCCGGGTACGTGATAAGCTTTCAACAAAAATCAACTATTATTATTAATATTTTACTATTATCTTTATAAAAATCATATAATCAGAATGAAAAGATCTCAAAAGATGTAGCTGCTCATCAGATAATTTAATCCCCTCTCCAATTTTCCTGCCAAGAAACCTTCTGCCTAGCCCATGGCTGAATAGTTACTGTTGGAGAACTCTGACTTTTCAGACTTTCTCAGATTGAACTAAATTATGCCTCCACCTGTAGCTTTCACCGTTTGAAAATATCGAGAACAAACGGAAACCCTTTCTTCATGACAGCCCTTTGTGAATTGGAAAACATCGCTAATCACGGGCTTGTCCTTGAACTTCCTTGGAACTTTTCCTGCATCTCCCTGAAGCTTTCATTTGATCCTTCTCCTTCCCTTCAGTGCCAGCATTTTGGAGAGAATAGTCTATAGATGTGGTCTCCACTTCCTCCGGTTTTATATTCTCTTCAACACCTTGGGTATAGAATCTGATTCAGCAGCTCCCCAAGGTGAAGCAGAGGGGCTCGACCGGGGAGTCAAACAAAATGGAAAGCAGAGAGATGCTCTTAAAACGGGCTCTCTGTTATCGAGCCCTCTGAGCGTTCTCATCACTAGACTGGGAGCTTCGCGTGTCTTTTCTCATTTCCTTCTTAGCAGACCCTGTGTGGGGTGTGTGTTATTAGCCCTACTTCACTCTTGAGGAAGATGAGTCTCCTGAGTTTGAATCATTGAACATCCTGCAGCCTGAAAGAGGTGGTGGGGCGGGCAGGTGGGGCGGGCTGTCAGCCTCCAGATTCTCTGCACTGAAGCAGCAGGCGTGTAAACACAAATGACTGTGTGTGGGGAGGTGGAGATGAGCGGGCTCCTCAGCTAATATCATTGGACGCGTATCGTGTAAAAGATGTATTTGTAAAATAAAAAGAAATATGAGACATAGTCCCTTTTCTCATATAAGGAAGCTCACAGTCTAGCAGATACACACAAACTCACAAAGATAATAATTCACAAGAGACTGAAAGATACCAGTATAAGCATGTTCTATGGGACATCTTAAAAATTGTTTATAAAGATTTTAATATATATAATGACCTAGAGATAGAGATATGTGGGTCTAGGTCTAGAAATTATAAAGAGAAGGAGATGCAAAGATACAGAATACAGACTAGCTCTCCATAGAGAGAAATGGATATACTGATGTTGAGATGTAGGTATTGATCGAGATTAAAACAGAGAAAAAAAATTTTAAATAAAACTAGGGACCATAAGGGTATACATCAATCAACTTCAGACTGAGGTCATTTTGGGAGAGAAATGAGAGAGTCTAGGACTAATGTGGGGATAGGAAGAGAGGGAGGTGGGTGGGGAGAAAGGAAATACCTGTGATGCTCCATCCATTTTCTGTACATAAAATATCTGAATAAAAATATAAATTAAAAACTAAGAGTGGGATTGTAAAGGGGCAGCTTCCATTCTTATTTTTTTAAATTATTTGGGCTTTGCGTCACATAAATGACATCATACTATAAAGGTTTATATATTAGTTGCATTCTAAGAACTAAGTGCTCATGAAAGAGAGCCAACTCATAAGTTTAAGAAAGGTGACACGTAAATACGGTTTCTGAAATACCTAGAGTCGCATCTCCTTGCGCTGTCGCCCGCTCCTGATCGCCGTGCTTCTGTCCGCAGGCAGTGGGCTGCAACCGGCAACTGGGGAGCAACGCCAAGGAAGACAACTGCGGCGTCTGTGCTGGTGACGGCTCCACCTGCAGGCTGGTGCGGGGACAGTCCAAGGCACACGTTTCTCCTGAGAAAAGTAGGTTTTAAACCCGATTCAACGTTACTATAAAATAACATGTACTTTAGACCGTCTGCTACTAGAATAACATTTTCCTAATGCTAAGCATTTTTTTAAATTGAAGTAGAGTTGGTTTACAATGTTGTGTTAGTTTCAGTATGTTGTTTCAGTTATATATATATATATATATATATATATATATATATATATATATATATATATATTTTTTTTTTTTTCATATTCTTTATCATATCGGCTATTACAAGATATTGAATATAGGTCCCTGTACTATACAGTAGGACCTTGTTGTTTATCTCTTTTATTTAAAGTAGTTTGTATCTGCAGATCCCAAACTCCTAATTTATCCCTCCCCCTACCTTCCCCCCTGGTAATTGTGAGTTTGTTTTCTATGTTTGTGAGTCTGTTTCTATTTTATAAATAAGTTCATTTGTGCCATTCCTTTAGATTCCACGTATAAGTGATATCATATGGTATTTGTCTTTCTCTGTCTGACTTACTTCACTTAGTATGATCATCTCTAGGTCCATCCATGTTGCTGCAAATAGCATTGTTTTATTCCTTTTTATGGCTGAGAAGTATCCCATCGTGCATATATACACCACAACTTCTTTATCTAGTCATCTGTCGATGGACATTTAGGTTGCTTCCATGTCTTGCCTATTGCAAATAGTGCTGCTGTGAATATTGGGGTGCATGTATCTTTTCGAATTAGAGTTTCCTCTGGATATATGTCCAGGAGTGGGATTGCTGGATCATAGCGTAAGTCTGTTTTTAGTTTTTTATGGAATCTCCATACTGTTTTCCATAGTGGCTGCACCAAATTACATTCCCACCAACAGTGTGAGAGGGTTCCCTTTTCTCCACACCCTCTCCAACACCTAACGCTAAGCTTTTAGTTGGAAAGAACTTTTGACTAGTCTTCTAAAAGTCAGATTTCTTCCAAAAAGTGTAATAAATCAAATATTTGTTCCTATTACCTTTCCTAAGACTACCTGTTTCTTTGAACATTTGTCAATACAGAGTATCACTATTTTTTAAAATATTTGCCAATTTTAAGGTAAACTATGAGTTATTATTTCTTTTATTTGCCTCCCTTTGATTGCTACTAAGGTGAACAATATCATCATGCACTTATTGCTCATTTATACTTTTTCATGTTTCAATTAGCTGCTGAAGTCGCTTGCTCATTTTCCTATATGGGTGTTGATTTTTTTCCTCACTTGCAACCTTTCACCGTTTCATGAATATATACTATTTGTTTGTCTGTTGTACCTGTTTCTAATGTTGCTCTCAGTTTGTCATTTGACTTTCAATCCTGCTTGTGTTTATAGAATCAATAGTTTCTAAATTTTATATATTCAGAATTTTCTATCTTCCATTTCAATAATATCTGCTTTAATTTTTTAAAAAATATTTGGGGGTCAGTCAACTTTTTCTGTAAAGAGACAGATAGTAAATATTTTCGGGCTTTTCAGCCCAAATGGTCTCTGTCTCAACCACTTAACTCTGCTGCTGCAGTGCAAAAGTAACCACAGGCAATCGTGGGCCAATGGGTATAGCTGTGTTCCAATAAAACTTTATTTACAAAAACTAGGCTGCCGGCTGGATTTGACTCTCAGGTTGTAGATTGCTGACCCCTGCCTTAAAGGGAAAACATTTATACATGTACACTTTCTGCCAGTACTTTTTTTGTGTGTTTCTACTGTAAAATCACTTATCCCTTTGAATTTGTTTGGATGTAACTTATGAAATAGTGATTTTACTTATTCTCCCCAGATGGGGAGAACCTTACAGGAGAAGTGGAAGGTGGGAAGGGTTTTCCAGGCAGAGGAAACACACAGTTCATGGTGTGCAGCTGGAGGAAAGCCTGGACTCTCCTGAGGAACTACCAATATTGCACATTGGATGGGGAGGAAGATAAGGCCGAATAGCGTTCAGAAGGCGACCACAGAGGTCTTCAGTGTTCTGTTTCCCATTTCAGGTTAAGTGGAGACATTAAAACAATTTAGGCAGTAGGGTGACATGGATAGGTTTGTGATTTAGTAAAATAATTCTGGCAGCATTATTACCTGTGAGGTGAGCCTGGAAGCAAGGAGCCCAAAAAGCATGATGTTTTTAAATATTCAACAGTGTTTGAAATAATGAGGCTTTCCTCCAAGGGAGAGGTGGAGGAAGGAACAGATGGGAGAGATATTTAGGAGAGAGAGTCAGCAGAGTGATAATTCTTAGAATGAAGACTGTAAGAGAAAAGAAGAAGCTAGGATGATGTAGATTTTCCAGCTTGAGCAGCTGATCATCTGGGCAAGGAATTCATGGACAGGAGACACATATCAAAGATAAGGGCTCACCTCCTTGGGTTTTTCTTCTTTCCAGAAATTTGGCCCCGTAAGTATTCAATATTTGGTACCCTTCTGATATGTTTAAAGAGACGTTGATTATATTTTGTTTGGGGTTGAAGGTTTGATGGGAAACATGACAGTCCATTGTTGCTAGTGGGGAAACCCCCTCACTGGTGGTCTATCATTATAAATTAGCTGAGTCCATCCAAAGGAAGTGTATAGAATATATCAGGAAGACAAGAATACCTAAAGTCGAGGCGTTTAGCCAGGGAAGAAGTTTAATGGAATTCAACTGAAAAGAAATGAAGACCAGGTAAAAGCAGACCTTAGCAAAGCAGGATCACGGAAGCTGAAGGAATAAGTCATTCCAAAAAGGAGGTAATGATTAGCCATGTTAAATGCTGTTTGGAGGTCCACTGGAATAAGGATCCAAACATTTCTCTTTGTCAATTTGAAGCCAAATTTGTGACCTTAGCAAGAGTGGTTTCAATGAATTTCTGGCTGAAGCCAAAGCCTGATGGTAGTGGGTGTAGGAGTGAAAAGAAGGTGAGAATGTATCAAGGGAAGGATTTTCCCAGGACAAAAGAGGGGTGCACACCCACATCACATCAAGAACTGGTTAACTACAGGCACAGTTGGAGAACGTGGTAAGAAATTAACTGTGTTCCGTTATATTGGTTTTTTTTTAAACTCTGTTCATTAGGAGGTAGAGAAAGTTGCTTAAGTGTGAGGGCCCTCAAACAGACTCACAGATACAGAAAGCAAACTTGTAGTTACCAAAAGGGAGAGGGAGGAGAGGAGGGACAAATTAGGGCTATGGGATTAACAGATACAAACCACTATATATAAGATAGAGAAGCAACCAGGATATATTGTATAGCCCAGGGAATTATACCCAATATTTTACAACAACCTATAATAGAGTATAATCTGCAAAAATACCAAATCACTCTGCTATATGCCTGAAACTAACACAACATCGTAAATCAACTATACTTCAATAAAAAAAAGAAGACTGAGGGTTCCCAGAGATTCGACAGTGTTCCCATTGAGGAAAGGAGGATAAGGAGCTCATCAAAGAGAGTAAGGAGACAGAGGAGTAGCTGCAAGGGCCTAGGTGAGATTGGAAACCATGAATTCAGGGAGGTTCCATGGGCTTCCTGAAGGAGCTCGTCTGAGTGGTGGTGTACCAGTGAGGCACGCATTCTGCTGCAAATCATAGAAAACCCAACTCATAAATACAGGAGTTTATGTATCTCTACTAACAAGAAGTCTGGAGCAGGCAGTCAAGTTTGGGGAAGCTGTTTCACAGTGTCTTTAAGGAACCAGGCTCTTGTCTCTCCTTCCCCATCCTTAGGGTATGGCTTTCATCTCCGTGGTTGCAAAGTTACTAGTAAATACTCAAACAACACATTCTGCACGTCAGATGATAAAGAAGATAGTGGAAAAGGCATTCTTTTAACCCTGTGCCCTTTAGTCAGGAAGGGAAGTCCTCCCTGGAGAATTTTGCCTTGTTGACCAGAACTGTGGCATGTGACAGAGTGGCCTCTAAGTTGCAGAGAAACCAAGTAGATAGCATTGCATCCATTCTGTGATTACTAATATTGCTCTAATGCTTTGGAATTACCAATGTTCTCTTCAGGCATAGCATCTCATTTAATTCCACCAGCCCCCTTACATTGCAGTTTTGCTCTTGTCCAACCCATTTTACAGATGAGGAAACTAAGGAACAGAGAAGTTAAAGAGTGTCTCCCATAATTCATTGTGAAAGGCAATATAGGGAAGTAGGTAAGAAATTGGGGTCTGGGGCCAGACTGCCTGGTGCTTACTAGCTGTGTAAGCAGAGCAAAAAAAATTTTTTTTAACTTTTCTGTATATCTTGACTTTCTCATTTTAAACTGGGAACAGCAATTGTACTGCCTTTGTAGAGTTGTTGTCAGAATTAAATAAGTCATTCATGCCGAGCATTCCAAATAGTATCTGTCACCTAGAGAGAGCTCAGTGAACGCTGGCTGCATTTTTATTAGAAATCTTGTTCACTTGGGTACCAAAGGATGTCACACCTCTAACAGAACATCTGTTAAATGTAAACAGACTTCTGAGTCAACTGGTCAGTCTGGACATTGTTTTTGAGAGAGCTGCTGATGGGTGTGGAGGACAGTCCTGTCAGAGGTGTCAAAACATGGGGAATCATAGGAGAAACCAGAGTTAGAGGGAAGCCCAGCTCTGGGGCAGGCGGTGCAGAGGCAGGCCGCACCAGGGCGCGTTCATTCACTAGGGCAGCTTTTGGGCAAGAGGACGAATGGATGGAAAATAATACCCAATAACAGCCAGCTGGGGAGGTTAGGGTTGGCCTTAAAATGTGTAGAAATTTCCACAGAAAAGACGTTGTCTTGTCAGAGTCAGAGAGAGATTTGAAAGCGAGATCATTCTAATTGAACCGATGTAGGAGGGGAGTGAAATTGGGTCAAGAAACCAGTCTTGCTGGAGATGCGTGCAGAGGCGGCCCTGGAACGGGAGGGGAGGGGGTGGAGGGCTGCGCTTGCTGGAGGGGGCCTACCTGCCTGTGCCTCATAGCGCCTCCCTCTGGGTGAGGCAGTTCATATCCTCTGTCTCTGTCCCTCTGTCTTCACTCTCTGGAAAAAAGTATGTGTACCCATAAGCCCTGAATTTGCCATTCTGATGTTTTTGAGGGGATCTCAGACCCCTGATGCCAAGTCATTCCAGGTTAAGAGTCCCTAAAAAAGCTGATCTTTTTATTAATTTCTGCCAAAGAAGGGCATCTGGACCGCACAGACAGACCCTTGAATGCAGCAAGTCGGGGGATGTGGTGAAAGCTGGGGGCGCCCCGTGGCTGCTGGCAAGTCCTCAGGCGCCATACGCTGAGTCCCGCTAAGGGCTAAGGCTGAAGTTAGCAAAGACGCCTGCCTGCGTGAAAACCCGATGCTTCTCATCCTTGCTTTTCCTTGCGGCCCCTTCGCGTCTGTTACTGCTCTGAAATTGGCCAGCTGAAGCTGTTTTTGGCTGGGATTTTCCATGGGCCATATGGAAGCACTTCCCCATAATCATGCTTTGTGTGAAAGAAATGTGGGAAATGAAGCCACGTCTCTCCCTGAGTACGCATCACCAGGCCTGCAGAGTCCACCAAGCTCCTCCGTGCTCACCTTGCCAAGCAATCATTCCTGTCTTCCCTGGGACTCGCACTGAACGAGGCCATGGCAAGGAGATGCTCTTGGCACTGCTCCGCTCCGGAGAAAGTGCACGAGGTTGCTCACCATGCAGTGAGGCAGATTCAAGGTGTAGGAGCCGGGAGCCAAAACCTTCGCTATGAGAAATATCAGGAATTAATCCACATGCAACACACAAATTTCCTGTTCGGAGGGAGAAGGGGAGAGACTGAACTCACCACTGGCATAAACAGCTTTGGCTGTTGCAACAGGGAACTGGAAGCCACTCAGCTTTTAAAGAGAGAAACTCTAAAACCGCCATGAAGAAGCAGGCACCTCTATTTGGAGCATCTCGATCTGTTACTTAGAGACTCAGTTTTGTCCATTTTTTGTCCATTATTTTGGTCTCGTCCACACAAGGGCATGCCTGAAAGAGACCAATAAATAAGTAAGCTGAGTTTGTCTGGTCTGAGCTCTTTGTAGAGTTGACCCTTGGACAAGACGGGTTTGTACTGCGTAGTTCTGGACTTTTTTCAGCAGTAAATAGTACCTTGCTAAACCATCTGTGGTTGGTTGGATCCACCCATGTGGAACAGCAAATACGGAGGAACTGTGTATAAGGAGGGCTGGCTGTAACTTATACTCAGATTTTTGACTGGAGGTGGGGTGGTGCTCCTAACCCTCAAGTTGTTTATGGGTCAACTATACGCTTTTACCTAAAACGTGACAACTAAGCCTACAGATACAATGATGCCCAAGGCTGACCTGGGACACCAGCATTGCACTTAACTTTGGACGTTATGAAGATAACCACACCTTCTTATAAAGCATCTATGGGTACACTTGACAAAAATAGGATCCTGGGTGAGGCGGACTAATGGGGCTGTGTCACAGGATAATTCTTCTGATGTTTTTTCTTCATGCACTGTTCATTTCTCCTTTGACTGTCATTTCCAAAAATAATCTGTACGTGTAACTTACTCCATAACAAAGAAGACTGTATCAGCTATAAAGGGCTTGCTAATGTGGTGAACAGTTTGGTTTTCCTTCCTCCCGTCTTCTCACACTGTCCCTTTCTGCCTCCCTACTCACCAGGCAAGATTCTGATGGATAATACCCTGATGCCAGAGCTGTGTGTAGGAGAGGAATATTCAAACCAAGGACCTTGTTAATTTTAAGGGGATATTTCCCTATTTAATTCACAAGAGAGAGCCTGGCATGGAAGGAGATCCCAAGACTGAAAACCTGGAGCCCCAGGCTTTTGCACTTGCCTCTCACTTGTGTTTGTGTGTATCTTCTAAGTCCTCTGCATCAAGAAAAGCAAGAGGGAAATGACAGGCGGGTTCTGTTGAGAAGGAATGTCATAGATTCACAGAGTAGCCAGACTGACCAGGAGCTCCCCAGCTTAAAGCCCCTTTTTGAACTGCCTGTATTTTTACACTTATGATGAAGTCCATGCCCCTTTGCATGACTTTCAAAGTCTTGTGTATCTGGCTCTTACATCCTGTGTGTCTTTGTGCCCCTCATTCACTAGGCTCCAGTCATGCTGACTTTCTGGAAGATTTTAGAATGCCAAGAGCCCTTCCCCCCACGGCATTTGCACCCACCGACCCCTGAGCCTGGAACGTGCTTCTCCCAGCTCTTAACGTGGCTTCCTTTCTCATCCTTGAGCTCAGCTGTCACCTCCTCAGTTTTTCTTTCACCAATTTACCTAAAGTCAGCCCTTCTTTTTCCTATTTCCAGCTTAGCCTTGACTGCAAGAGGTTTATTTCATTTACAGTTGACCCTTGAATAACATGGGTTTGAATGGCGCAGATCTACTTATACACAGGTTATTTTTTCAATGGTATTTACTACCTGATCCACAGTTGGTTGAATCCCCATATACGGAACCACGGATACAGAGAGCCAACTAGAAGTTATACCCAGATTTTCGACTGCCTGGGGGTGTCAGTACCCCCTAACCCCCAAGTTGTTCAAGGGTCAACTGTATTTATTTGTTTAATTTGTCTCTCCCACTAGTGAGGTGTTGTAACAACAGACGTTCTGTCTATCATTTCATCCCTAATGCCTGTGTAGTACTGAGCACGCCGTCGCAGCTCAGGAAACATCGCATGAGTAAACACAGGCTCTTTGATGGAGACAGCTCTGCTTCTCATTATGGTTCTAGTGAGACTGAATAATGTTGCATAACAGAACTGGACTGGAAGCCAAAGGCAAAGGTGATAACCTCAGCCTAGCCACTCGCTGTGATCTTAGGCAAGGTCACATGAGAACTTTGGCTTTTTTGTCCGCATCCTGAGAGTGTTAGCACAGATGATTTCTAAGGCATCTTTTAGCTCTGGAAGTCTGTTAAGTATATCTGTAATTTATTCCTTATTTTTCAAAAGCACAGATCTCGGGATTGAGTGGAGGTCAGAGAAATAAATCCCAGGATCTTATGTGAAGACATCGTTCACCCTTTTAATGAAAAGTTTCCACCAAGATGGTTTGTCTATATTCTTAAAGAGCCCAGGAAATGTTACATATTTGTATTTGTTTACACAGCCTTCTTGGCTCTGAATTCCCTGTCTGTGGTGATAAGGATGCCTTCCACCCTCCCTGGTACAGAGAGGGTACATTTTACCTGGGAGATTTTTCTCCTGTTTTCAGGGGGACAGTGCAGGGTCAGAATGCCCTTCTTGAACTGGCTGTTCCTCAAGTACCTTGAATGCACAATAAACCATATGCCACAGTGGCATATTTGGGGTGACACATTCTGAATCTCTGCATCCCAGTATGGAGTCAGACAGCAAATGACCGTTTAATCCTCACCAGGCTCTTGATTTCTTAGATGCAGTATAAAGGGCAGAAAAGAACAGTTATGCTATGATACTGGGGAACATGCGGACAGAAAGATGTTGTTAGATGCTGTGTGTAACTTAGCCCCCTCTACCGCGTGCTGTGCAAAGCTGGTCCTGGAAATGAGCAAGCACTACAGCATACACTGTTAGGCACTCTGCCGGTTACCTGCTCTTCTAGGGTAAAGGTGTTTTAAGCCATTTAAAGGTATATACCTCCAGGTTGGGAGCAGATGTTTCTACACAGACACGAGGGCTAATAGCTGAGGACACCCATTTGCAGATTCAGCAATAACAGACATCCACAGGAGCCACTCAGGGCGGGAGGGGGTGTCCTAGCAGGAGAGCCATAGGTATGGGAATCAGTATTCAGCTTGCAGCTGGTTGCTCTCAACAAGTCGAATTCCTGCCCTGTCTATTGAAAAGATGGTTGTTAATTCCTGAATTTTACTTTCCCTGTCTTTGCTCCTGGGCACATTTCATTTATCCCATTTCCATGTGAAAAGGCAGTTTATGGACAGCCTTCCAGCTGCAGAATCAGTGCAGCCACACCCTGACTTTCCTTCTTTCACCATCCACAACCCCACACTACACCCAACAGAGTGACAGATAAACTGGAATCCAAGTTGACTACCCTGCTTTGAAAAGGTGTCAGCCCCTGTACGACACAATGTCACACCAGCTAACTCGTTTTAGCTTAAATGATGCCAAGTGGTTATGGGTGTGTAAGAGCATTAATAAAGCCATTGTTTTTCAGTTGATAAAATGCTTTCACACCCAGTATCTCACTTTAAAGGAAAATAAGTATTATTTTCAATTTTCCCATAGTGTTTATTATTATTATTAGCACTAGCATTTATTCAGATACTTTTCTTCCTTTTAAAAAAAACTCCCTTTATTCCTTGGGAATGGAGAGTAGGGGAAGGGTGTGTGTGTGTGTTTGAACCTAAAAAGCAGAAGATAAATGCAGGGTCAAGAAAATAACATGAAAAATGCTTGACCGAAAGTTTTGTTCGGCAAAAAGCCCAACTGAATTTTAAAAAGTCAGAAAACAAAAACCAGGAATGGAAAAGTGGGAATGAGGTTGTCGAAGAGAGAGTAATAAAAGAGTATGTTTCTTTTCTTGCACTCCCATGGAATGTGTGTATTTAGGTTGGTGTATTTCTAGTTGGACTTTATAGTGAAAATAAACGATCTGATATAAATTACAGTCCTTCTGGGCTGAAACTGATGTTTATTGATTGGTTAATATTGTGTGGACAATTTATTTCCTGTACATCTTGCTACTTAGCAAAGCTGTGATCTGTGGCAGGAAATGAGACATAGAAAAAATATGACAGAACAGCTGGGCTTGAGTGTTTACGTGTGGGAGGGAAGTCAGGGGAAGCAAATTTAATAGATCCTTGGGTCAGTCCAGTGATTGCAAAATCAAACAAGGGAAACCCGTAAGATGAAAGCCTGCAATGAATGTACTTGTGATAGGTGAGTTTGGGTTTATACAATTATAACTTGGTCTCTACAGTAGAAGGATTAACAGTGTAGTTTTTGGTTCTGACACCAGCCATGTGGCTTAGGAACTTTGTGATCTTGGGCAAGTCACTTGAACTTGCAAAACTTCAGTTTTATTAATTTTAGAAAAGGGTTTTTATTAGAACAAAGGAGGTAATTAATCTCAAGTTACCTAGCATCGCGCCTGGGGCCATAGCATGGGCTCAGTGTGGTTTTAATAACTTACACTTACCCAGTCCTACTGGTGGTGAAGTTCTCTTCTAAGCCCTTTGCATATATCATCTTACTGAATCCTCTTAACAACCCCTTGAAACAAGTATTCTTATTTTACCTAATTTTACACATGTAACTGAGGCACAGAGAAGGTAGGAAACTTGTCCAAGGTCACACAGCATTTGTAAGTAGCTGGTATTCCAACCCAGGTTGTCTGGTGCCAGAGTCTGATCTTAACCATTATTCAACATTGCCTCTCCCAGTAGTTTTAGAGTAAAAATAATGCAAATGACATTTAAAGTGTGATGAGAGGAAGCCCTGGAAGATGGCACAGTGAGTAGCAGAATCAAGAATCTCTTACCCTAGATTTCAATGAAAAAGTTTTGGAATAGTTCCAAACAATAAAAATGTCCAGCAGGAACCAGTTCCCAACATCACCACAGAATCTGGATGTTCCTAGATGCAGACCTGCTGTCACCAACACTGCAAGTAGAGAAGAAGCCTTTCCTTGTCTTGTATGTTCTCCACCATGGGATTCTACACCATTAGGAACCATAGAATTTTAAAGCAGCCTGAGAATCAGATGTGATTGGCGGCCTCATAGGCAAACTTGTGATAGGAGGCTTCACGTGGTCTGCACTTAGCCTGTCCTGGAGCACAGGAAGCAGCTGGCTCCTACCAGCTCTGGGTCTGGCTCCAGACAGAGGGGGAATGTACCTGGAGGCTGTTTGTCTGGGATTTAAAAGTGCCCCATTGTAACAGGGGAGACAAAGAAAGCATGATAGTATTTACATCAGGACTCGGGGCATCTCAGGCAAGAAAATAACAAAGATGAGTATTTACTACCCACCAATGTTCAAAAAACAATCTTAAAAATGTGTGAATACCATTATAGCAAAATATATAAAGAAAACAAAGCTCTAGAGGGATGTAGGAAGAAACTGAAGGATGTAGAACTGCTTTGAGAGACTTGAACATATTTAAGTCAGTAAGTGGGATCTGCACAATGTAATTAGTAGTATTACATTAATAGGAATTACTGAGCATTGCATTTTGAGGGGATGTACTGTCTTTTCAAGCATTTATGGACCATTTACAAAAACTGATTCTATGCTAGACTCCAAAGAAGATTGTAAAAAGAAAAAAATCTCAGTAAAACAGAAACCATCAGAAGAGACCTCACCCTGCAGCTGCACCCATCCAGTCTCTGCTCCCTCCCATTACGGAGGCACAAGTGTCTGTCTTCCTGTCCAAGGCTAATTAATCCCTCCATCTGTGTCCTGGATTCCAGCCCCCTCTGCTTCCTCCGAGATCTCACCACACCCATCATCCCCTCTCTTTCCTTTCCTCTCTGTCTCCCTTTCCCATCAGGGCTAAATGTGACCACATCTCTCCCATCTTAAATAGAGCTATAATTTGCAAAACATGTATGTGTGTATACATGTATATATGCATATATAATGTATGTATATTAGCATATGTGCATGTGTATGTGTATGTGTATGTGTGTATATCTTTTAAACTCTCCACATCTCCAAGTCTTACCCTAATCTTTCACTGACCTTTTCTGACAAGTTTTGGAAAAACCGTTCACATTTTCTGTTTCTACTTTTTCATCATCATTTAGTCCTCAAACCACAGCCTCCTGTGCTTATGACCCAGTTGAAACTGCTTTTACAAAGCACATTAACCAGCTTTTTACTGCTTCATCCAAAAGGCATTTTAAGCCCTCAGAGTATTTAGTACTACTATCCATTCTCTCCTTAGCATTTTCTATGTCACCAGGGTTCTCACTTCATTTCTGGTCAGAATTAGAACGGTGCCATTTCCTGCAGAACGGTGAAGACGTGCTGAAAAATTTGTGACTACGGAACCACCCCCACTTACTTTCCTTATGACCTGGAGTTTTCCCTCACTATGCCCTGGGTCACTGCTGTTTGAAACCTGGCTCACAGGTGCTCTGGGAGCAGCATCCCGTGGAGACTGCTGGACGGGCAAGTTCTTGGGCTCCACCCTAAACTTCTGGGTCAGGAGTTCTGTGAGCGGAATCTGTGTTTTAACAAGCTCTCCAGGTGATTCTGGGAGGCACTGCCTTGTGAAAGTACCCCAGGGACATCAGATGTATCACACAGTAACTGGAGAGTTACAGAAACAAAAGGGGATGGCAGTGTAGGAGAAGGCATTTAAAACTGTACAGCACAGGTTACTTTTCCATAATCTAAGGACAGTAAATCCTTAAGGGGGGCTCTTATAGGTTGTTCCCTGTTTCTAGCCTTGCCCAGCTGCCCTGCAACATGCCTTTCTCTCCAAGGTAGTACTGGCGATTCGTTGCCCTCCACGCAGCCAAACATTTCCCCTAAGTTTGAACCATCTGGCTAAAATAAAAAGCCAGGGGTTCTGGTCTGAGAGGTTTCACTTGAATGTATAATTGTCAGTGGAGGATGATTGGAAAACACACACACACTCTCTCTCTCTCACACACACACCTACATGTGTCCACTGACACAGGATAAATGTTTCTCAAAGACACTACACCCCAGGTTCACACGATTTTGCAAGAGAGTTCTTAGCCCAGTTGATCTGGCCAAGTATGATTTCTTCAGCTTAAGGAAAGCTTTCTAATTTATTATTTTCAAAGCCATTTTTGTTACCTATGTAACATGCTATTTGTTTACTTTAGAAAATTTAGAATATCCAGGCAAAGGAAAAGAAAGTGGTACAGTTGACATCAGCCACACGGCCATGTTATCATATTAGTGTGTATTCTTCGTGGGGTAGGGGTACAGTGATTGAGTATGTATAGTACATGTTTATAATTTATTGTTGTAAATTAAGAATTATTTTTTGTAAACATACCAAAGGACACAGAAGGATGTAAAATAGAAGGTAAAAGTTTAGCTTTTGAATATTAATTTCCTCCTGATTTCCAAGGCTTAGACTTTTTGCCTAATTACTCTGGCTAGTTTCTCTAAAAATTTTAAATCAAATCGTGGTAATTGATATCCCATCATTTCTCTAATTAAATAGCAGTGTTTCTAATATTTAAGCTGTAAGTATATTAATCATGGTATGGGCATCTGGGCATTTGTAAATCACACTGCAAGCATTTGGTTTATTATATTTACAGAGAGTTTTTTTATCAGGAATAGCTATTGAATTTTACCAAATGCTGGAAACCAATTACGGTGATATGATTTTTCTACTTTGGTCTACTCATCTGGTAAACGATTTCCATAGATTTCCTAATTTTGAATCACACTAGCATTTCTTGGGTGAACAACGTTTGGATATAGTGCATAATTAAATTTACTATTAGATACTCATTTCAAATATTTTATTTAGGACTTTGATATTGAATGGAGAGTAAATTGAAATATGTTTTTCCCCTCAAATTTGTATTACAAAAAATTTCAAGTGTATGTAGAAGTTGAAAACAATAACAAAATTAACTTCTGTACATGCACCACCTGGATTCAGTTATTTACATTTTGCTAAATTTGTTCTATCTAGCTGTTTAGCTATCCAGCCATTCCTCCGTACAACTAACTAGTTGAGCCTAATGAGAATTAGTTACAGATATCAAAACATTTACCTATAAATACTTTAGAATCATTATCCTAAAGGATCCTAGAGGATCTAAAGGAGAAGGATCTTCTTTATATTACCATCTCATTATTACACCTAAAATATTACAGTTTCTAAATATTATCCGATCTCTAATCCATATGCAAATTTCTCCTATTGTCCCAAGAATATCTTTCATAGTTGTTTTGCTCCTCCCAAAAAAGTGATCCAAAGTTCACTTATTGTATTTAATTTTTCTCTTTAGTCTCTTTTATTTAGACCATTTATTTTTTCATAATACTGACTTTTTAAAGAGTGCATCCCAGTTGTCATATAAAATTTCCCGTATCCCAGATTTGTCTGATTGCCATTTAATTTGTTGATCTCCCTCAAGTATTTCCTATAAACTGAACTGTGAGTTCCAAGACTTGATTAGAATTGGACTGAACATTTGTTTAGTCAGGAACACATCCACAGCGATACTGTGAGCTTGATGCTGTACCCTAATCTGGAAGCCCGTGTGTCAGCCTGTCCCAGTCCTGCCAAGTTTGACCACTTGTCTAAGGTGGGGACATACAGATCACTCTGTATGGCGTTAGCTGTGGGCTTGTCACATATGCCTTTTATTATTTTGAGATACGTTCCTTTTTTGCCTGATTTGTTAAGACTTTTTATCATGAATGGATGTTGAATTTTATCAAATGCTTTTTCTGTGTCTGTTGAGATGACCATATAATTTTTTCCTTTTTTTCTCTTAATGTGATGTATCATACTGATTGATCTTTGTATGTTGAACCATCCTTGCATCCCAGGGATAAATCCCACTTGATCATGGTGTATGATCATTTAAAAATGCTGCTGAATTTGGTTTGCTAGTATTTTAGTGAGGACTGTTGTATCTATATTCATCAGAGATATTGGTCTATGACGTTTTTCTCCTTCTTGAACTTTTAAGTGGTTTAAATATAAAAATAAAGGTATTAAGATTTTTTATTTATGATGTGTATTATTCTAAATTATTTATTTTTAAATTACATTGATGAGGATAAGAGTCCCCAGTAGACTGTGGGGGAAAATGATGACGATAATCTTTGCTTT
This sequence comes from Camelus ferus, assembly GCF_009834535.1. NCBI lineage: Eukaryota > Metazoa > Chordata > Mammalia > Artiodactyla > Camelidae > Camelus > Camelus ferus. Next base: position 9,405,358 of record NC_045722.1, on the reverse strand, counting down.
CTTCCTGATTATGATGGGAATTATCCTAATGTTTCACCGTTAAGTCTGCTGGTGGCTTCTGATTCCTTATCAAATTGAGAGTGTTTCTTTCTGTCCCTTTAAAAGGAGTCTTATCATGATACACGCTGAATTTCGTCAGATGCCTTTTTATATTAATTGAAATGATCCTAATGTTTAACTCATTTGACTGTTAATATAACCAATTATAGTAATAATTTTCCTAATGTTTAATTCCTAATGAATCAATACTTTATTTTACTCTATTTAGTCATGATGTGTGGTTCTTACGATAGAGTTCTGGAATTCATTCGCTCCATTTTATTTATTATTTTTATATCCTTAGTCAAAATTAAGATTCAGTTTAAATATTTATCTTTGTGATCTCTGTGTTTGGTTTGGGTATCTGAGTTATTTTAGCTGTGTATCACTAAGTGGGAACCTTTCAGTCTTCTATTATCTGCAACTTACTGTTTGCTTAAGGTTTTGCAAAACTCATCCAGCAAAACATTTTGGCCCTAGTTATTTATTTTCTTTTTTCTCTCTTCTTTTTCTGTAAAAAAATATTTTTAGCTTTTTTGAATTGTATTTTAAAAGTAACTCATCAGTACATTTTCACTATCAAAAACAAAAAATATGGGAGTATGGTTCCCTTCACTCCCTCCTAGCACTGTTTTCTTTCCTCAGAGGTAACCACTGTCAAAGGTTTGGTGAAGGAGGATGAAGAGTTATTATTTAGTGGGCTCAGACTTTCTGTTTTGCAAGATGAAAAATATTCTGGAGATGGATTGTGGTAATCTGTCTTACCCCACTCCCTGGCAACAACTAGTCTATTTTCTGTCTCTGTGAACTCGACTACTTTATATACCTCACATAAATGGAATCATATGGTATTTATCCTTTTGTAACTGGCTCACTTCACTTAGCATAATGTCTTTGTGGTTCATCTCTGTTATATAGCATGTGTCAAAATTGCCTTCCTCTTTAAGGCTGAATAATATTCCATTGTGTATATTTATCACATGATATCTTTCCACTCATCTGTGGCTGGATACTTGGGTTGCATCCATCTTTGGCTGTTCTGAATAATGCTAAGAATATGGGTGTACAAATACCTGTTTGAGTCCTTGTTTTCAGTTCTTATGGGTGTACCCAGAAGTTGATTTGCTGAATCATGTCGTAATTCTACATTTAATATTTTGAGGAACCGTTTTCCATAGTGGTTGAATCATTTTATAGTCCCAACAGCAGTTCACAAGTGTTCCAGTTTCTCCACAACCTGAACAACACTGGTTGTTTTCTGTTTTTTATTTTTTGCTTTTGTTTATAATGGCCATCCTCATGGGTGTAGAGTGGTATCTCCTTGTGGTTTTGATTTGCATTTCTCTAATGATTAGTGATGTTGAGCGTGTTTTTATGTGCTTATATTGGCATTTGTATATCCTCTTTGGAGAAATGTCTATTCAAGTCCTTTGCCCATTTTTAAACTGGGTTGCTTTTTGTTGTTGTTGAGTTGTAGGAATTCTTTATATATTCTGGATATTAACCCCTTATCTGATAGGTGATTTGCAGATATTTTCTCCCATTCCGTGGGTTGCCTTTTCACTCTGTTGAGTGTCCTTTGATGCACAAAATTTTGATTTTGATGTAGTTCAAATTATTTACTTTTTTCATTTGTTGCCTATGCTTTTGACATCATATTCAAGAAGTCATTGTCCATATAATTGATTTTTAACTTGCTTTTTTATTCATCAGAATATATGTTGGCAGTCTTTCCACACCAAGTAAGGTAGCTTCTTATCATTACTTTGATCAGTTGTAGAGTATTCCTTAGTATGGCTATGCTGCTGTTTATTTAACCCCTTCTGTAATGGTAGATATTTAAATAGTGTTCATTGTCTTTTACACGTATGTATATTAAAAACAAACAAACAGAAAATCTAGGAAGGATATTTATTGAAGCATTAGAAGTGATGATCTCTGAAGCAGCAGGATTAGAATTACTTTCATGTTGTCTGGTATGCTTTTTTTTTTTGCATTTTCTGATTTTAATAACAAATAGGTATTTTTATTTAATAAAACTTACACACAAAACAAGTCAATAAACATAGTGACATCCTTTGATCCAACAATTTCACCCCAGAGGCTATCAAAGATTTGTTCTCTGTAAGCTAAACAAACAAAACTCAACATTTACTTGAAGTGATTCATACGGTTGATTAATGTCCTAATGTCATTTAGCAATAGACTTAATGTTCAAATAGAGGACTGCGGGATAAAATTTCATATATGAGCTTCGATTATTTTATTGCCATAAAAATTAATTTCAGGATGTGTAATGATTAATGACATGGAAAAAAACCCTGCAAGGACCAGGATTTCTACTAGATAATTATCTAGGCCAGGGATTATAAAAATTTTTTTGGGAAGGGCCAAATGGTAAATATATTAGGCTTTGTGAGCTATATTGTCTCTGTTACAACTGCTTAACCTCTGCATTTGTATGGCACAAACAGCCTTAAATGAATGAGTATGGCCTGAGGACCCACCCCTTCAAAACCCTCCCCATCAAAGCAGGTAGATGAGGCCTGGGGAATGAAGGCATTTGAGGGAGTAAGCCAGTGCATTTATTTAAAGCTTTTTTTCATGTTTAAAAAAATGTATTTAAATGAAATGATGTGAATGGTATTAATATGCCTTATACAGAGTAGCTGCTTTCCAAAGATTTCTTGACAGTGAGATGGAAATGAAATATAGTTCAGAAAGCTTTGCAAATGCCCCAATTTTGATTGAGTTGCTTATTTTCATGGGCCTTTAGTGCACAACGTTTTTTTTACATTTGTCTTGTGTTCTTTCCCAGGGGAAGAAAATGTAATTGCTGTTCCTTTGGGGAGTCGAAGTGTGAGAATTACAGTGAAAGGACCTGCACATCTCTGTAAGTAGAATTAAATCTTAACATGCTTTTCCTTCCTGAAAATTTATTTAGCGAAAAAAAAAACCTCTTTCTTTGGGTTAATGGATAGGCAGACCAACATCTTAAGGATTTTGCCTCCCAGTCTGAAATAGTCCGTATCACTAGGGGATGATCTATACCCTGAATTTTTCAGTTCTCTTGCCCTAGTAGGAAATATACCAGCTTGGGATTAATCTCTTCATGGGAGAGGAAAGCAAGTTATGTGAAAAAAATTGTTTTTATATGGTGAGTAAACTAGGATTTGAGAGTCTTCTGCAGATTTTAGCAGTTGGGGACAAAAAAAAAGCAAAACAAGATTTAAAACACAGTACATACAGCTGACAACTGTAAGTTTGGTTGCCAGCACATCACGACCTCTGGTCTGGGGGGCGCTGAAATTACACGCTGGTTTCCCAGAATATGGAGAGTTTGAAACAATAGAGGATTGAAATTGTATTGTTTCTTTGGCCAAAGTGACATGGCATCTCCTCTATCTTAGCCTTTCTGGTCTCTTAGGACCTAAAAATACCAAAGTTCTGCTTCTCTCCCAAGGTCTCCTGTGGCCACAGGCACAACTTTCTTAGGCTTTTCCCAAGGAAAATGGGCCTTGGCCAAGACTGGGTCCCTGGCTTCTTGAGAAGCTTACTGTGTTCAGCACTATATTTCTGTAAAAAGTACAAAACTGTTTATAACTGTTTTAAAGCCACACAAATCAAGGTCCACTGGATTAAAATGCTACATATTTTGCCTTTTTTTTTTTTTCTGAGCCACCATCTTAGATTTTTCAAATCATAAAAATTTCTCAGGGCCACAAGCATTGTACCTTTTGGGGAGCTTTTAAATGTGTGTGTGTGCGTGTGTGTGTGCTTGTGTGTGTGTGAGTTTGTATATTTTGGATTCAGTACTGATATTCTAACTGGAAGTGTCCTTTGAGAAAAATTTATATCAAAATGTTAAAGTAAAAATGGTTAAGGTTGCCAAGGATATAGATTAAAATCTTAAAAAAAAAGAAAGAAATTCTGTAGTATATTATGACCTAAATTAGAGAAGCAAGAAGATATCTTTAAAACAGTGAGGGTGAACAATGATCGGAAAGTCTTTTTTTTAACTTTATTATATGAATTATGACTAAAAGAATGTGACTGACTTATTTAACTAAAATATTAAAATGTTTACCTCTATGTAATGGTCAGTTCCCTCAAGGCTTTCTCTATAATGAAGCATCCAAACATTTTAAACGGCTTAAAAAAGCCACAGCCCTTGATGAGAGTAAGTCTTCATTTCTGTCAGTGCAACCCTGAGGCTTGATGACAGGTGAAAATCATTCAGATCCAAATTTTGTGGCTCATTTGAGTGATCACATTGTGAAATACCATTTTGGATTCAAAACTATGAAGTGCTGAGCAGCATAATTCACAATAGCCAGTAAAGAGAGAACAACCCGAATGTCCATCATCAGTGGATGAATGGGGAGATAAAATGTGGCATGTGTGGAATATTATTTGGCTGTAACAAAGAAGGAAGTCCTGACATACGCTACAATAGATGTGATCCTTGAAAACATTATGCTAGCTGAAAGAAGCCAGTCACAAAGGCCACATACTATCCGATTCTATTTCTATGAAGTGTCCAGAGTAAGCAAATCTGTGGAGACAGATGGTAGATTGGAGCAACCCAACTCACTCCTACGGCTCCTACGGCTGGAGTGAGTTGGATTGCTGGGAGGTAGGGGGCAGTGACTGTTAATGGATATGGGTTTTCTTCGGGGGAATGATAAGAATGTTGCTAACTTAGATTGTGGAGATGGTTTCACAATTCTGTGAATATACTGAAACTTTTGTGAAACCATCTTTCAAATGGGCGAATTTTATGGCATGTGAATTTTACAGCATATCGAAAAGATGTTTTAAAAAAGATGCAGGGACTGGGCCTGATTTTCTCATGATACTAAAGGCAATTCTTAAAAATTCAGCTCTAAAAACAGTTTTATAAGCTCTAAAAACAGAATAAGTAGCCAGTAAACAGGTTAAGTAAAAATGAATATTTTGAGGCCAAATGTTCGTTTACATACATATATGTTCTGGCATATTAGACATAACCTTATACTCAAAACTGGCACTGCTACAAGAATGGGGTTCAAAAATATTCCCATTTCTCCAAAGGTGGCAGATCTGTTGCTTGGAATATTTTTCCTTCTGAATAATCTCAAAATTGGCTCTAAAAGTGTTTCTGAAAGTTATCCTTCTCTGCCAGTGAATAGAATGAACTGGCTTCATTTACAAAAGATTTAGTTAACATTTCTGAACATCTAAATATAGAAGCGGCTTTATTTTCTTGATTTAGATCAATGTTTTCTTAATTTTTATTCAAAGATATATTCCTGAAATTAAGCTTACTTTGCAGTGATAAATCATTCTTTTCAAGATTTGTACTAAGTACAACCCTCCAAAAGTCTGCATCATTGAAACTGGAGAACACCCAGTAACGTAATGTTAGTCTCTCTGCTGTGGAATGGAATTTAATTACAGAACGTCCATCTCACATATTGCCTAGAGGTGCTTAGAGCCTAAATTTCCAGTCCTTTCGTAAGCTTGGCCTCAGCATTATACCAAGCACACAGCTCCAAATTTTCTCTAAAATTTCAAAAATGGAAACAATATGAGGGTTTCTGCAAAAGAGATTTTATTGTAGAAAAACTTCAGCATTGTGTTTGACTAGCAGTAAACTTGAGAAGCCAAGATGCCATAAATTGGAAACCTCCATTATCAATTGTAAGAATTGGGTTTTTTTTTTTTTTGTCCTCTACGCCCTGTCTAATGACCATATATAGAGATGCATAAATATGAACGTGGACACTGTGCATAGTGACCAGTCAGAGGAAATGGAATCCGAGTGAAGTATGCACATGTAAAACACAACTCTCAGCATAAGTCTGATGTGTTTATAGCCAAGTCAGCCATGCAGAATGCTCATTACATGTTTGGTGGCCTTCTAGGAATTTAAGGAGACCTCCTGGGGATGATTAGCATGACTCTGTCTCTTTTCAAAGACTCCTGGACTGAGTCTTCTTAGGGCAAGCCCTTCAACTAGAAGCATTTGGAAGCATTCATCATCCTTCTAGCCATTCCTTCTGAAAACAACTGGTCTGGGTCAAAATAGTTAAAGGCACCATTATAGACTTGAGTTGTGAAGATTTGTGGATTTAAGAGGGCCTTGGTTTCTGATCCTAGTTTTATCTCTTTGAGGGCACGCATCATCTCTTCCTTGACTGCTCTCTGCAACCCCCATCATGTTAAGCCTGAAGAGGGAGAAAAGGCAGTAGTGGGCAGCAGTGGAGCTGGGGAGGTGTTTACAGGTTTGCTGGGCTCTCCAGCCAGCACTAGCTGCCTTGCTGCAGAAATCACCTTGAGTCTGTGAAAGCTCTGAGAACAGAATGGCTGTGCGTGCAGCTATCCTGAGCTGTGAATTGCACATTATCACAACATAGGGCTACAGTACCTACCTGGGAATGCTAGAAATTAATTTTTAAAAAACGTATCCGTAAGTCAACACGTCATCTGAATTGCTGACTTTCTCAAACTCCTTTTCCGCCAATTTTGTAAGAGGCATGGACACTAAGGAGGAGCAAGGTTACCACCAGGAAAAGTGACGATTTTTGAAGAACAATACTTCCCTCCACTTTATTGTGAATGCATGCTAAGTGGCTTTGTTAAGCTAAATGATCTGAGTTGTTTGCATCCATCTGTCAGCTGTAAAAAGGTGGCTTCGTCAAATCACTCCCCGTGTCTGCACTTATCCAATTTGGACTCAAGTTACACAGTTGAGGTCAGAGCACCTGCTTTCGACCTCCTCTATATGCAACCAGGGTTTGTGACCCAGAGAGTGGGAAGCCTTCTGAAATCACTGGAATAAAGACATTTTATGATAAGTGGGGGAAAAGAGCGGTTTGGGTAATTCACATGCACTTGAAAATGGATTTTCCTCCTTGCTTTCTCATATCCTTGTGACAAAAAATCTTGGACACCGTTGAAGCAATAGAATAGACTCAACATCCAAAAGAACCCCCCAAAACAAACAAAAAAACAAACATTAAACTAATGGAAATCCTGGCCTTTGGTTTAGAAGATGGATGTCAGACTGGTCTTCCCTTCCTCCCAGATCGCCTTCCCAGATTCCGACCCCCACTCCCCACCATCACTCTGCAGCCAGACGAAACTTGGACCGCTGTGCTCCGGGAGGTGAGCGCAGTGGTAAAACATTCACTGCCCCAGCACAGCCTCCCAACCCATTGCACACTGTTTGAATTTCATCAAGTCGTTTCAGGCTAAATCTCGGTCTAGAAACTCGGTGTTTCACTTGCCTTCCTCTTCGTGTGGATGGATTTTGTCCAGCTTCATTTGGGTTTGATATTACTGAGTGTTCACCATTTTTCCTCCTTTAAAGGACTGATTCCTTCAGCATAGGGCCCTCTTCCTGTCTCCGGTTTCCCATCTCATTTTTACTGACAACTCACTTTCTAACACTCAGTTTTATATCTTCATTGGAACTAGGAAATGAATTTAATCTCGCACTTTCCAAAACCCCACTGCGGTCACGGAGCTCAGGGCCAAAGCGGCTGGGGTTTTGCGCGCCTGAGAGTAGCCAGCATTATTCTTTGACCGCTAATGACTCCTGCAGATCAAGTAGCTCCTGTCCAGCCTTTGAATTTTCCCAGAAAAGTTCCCAGCCTGCCTGTCAGGGATAATCAGGGATGTCTCCTAATGCCTGTTATGCAGTCTGTCCAGGGCGCTTGAACTCCTGCAGCTGCTCCAGTGGCAGAGAGAAATCCGGCAAAGGAAAACAGCCCAGCACAGCAGCGAGTGGGTTGCAGCCTCCTGGTGCCACATCACTTTGTTGTGTTTTATCAGCGTTCCATTTTCAAGTTGGAAACAGAGTGAAGTTCTGGTTCTGTTGTGTGCTTTGTTCGAGATGGCTGGAGAACCATTGAATACCAGTGAGTCAAGTGTAGCTTCCAGAGTAGAAGAGGTCCTGGGAGGTCGTCTGTTCTGACTCTCTGTTTTAGAAATGAGGCAGTGAAAACCGAAGGCAGTGAGTGAGGGAGAGAGCTGAGGCCAGAAATGCAGGCCGACCAGGTCCATCAAGTGTGGTGACATTTGCAAAGTGACAGAGAAAAAAAGAGAAGGGAAAGAAAGAAATCACTTAAATAAAGAAGTGTTATTTTGGTTAAACCGTCAGCATTGTTCTGAAGGAAATCTAGAAGCACTCCTGCTCATTTAAGAGCACATGTGAATAAAGAGGGCACACAGGAGAGAGACCTTGGTGGTGATGGAATACTTCTGTATTTCGATTGCGGTGATGTGTCAGGTACCAGCGTCTGCTTCCTGGTTTTGATGGTGTCCTGTAGTTATGTAAGAAGTAATCATTCCGTTGGGTAAAACTGGATGAAAGGTACACAGGACCTCTCTACTATTTTTGCAACTTCCTGCAAATCCATAATTATTTCAAAATAAAAAGTTTTTTGATGCAAATTCAAAATTTCCCGTGGTTTTGTCTAAATAAAAAGTCTAGGCTTAAGATCTGAAAGGGTGAGAAAACGAGTTACACAGCTTTACTTTAAGTGACAGCAGCATCATAAAAAAATAGAAAGAGATGTTTTCTTCTTCCCTTTGTTGTAGACATGACTCCAAAGTGGTGAGTAGACCTAACTGGACCTAACATTCTTGTTTGCTCCTTTTTATGGGCAGCTAAGATCCTTACCTTCCACCAATACGAATCAATGTGTTTGTAAATTGAGTGGATGTACTGATAGTGTGTTAGTATCATCTATGCTATCACAGGTGGTTAAATGGCTTTTGAAATAAAATGCTTTTACGATATTCTCTGACTTAAACCTTATTTTTAAATTTTAGTTATCGAATCAAAAACACTTCAGGGAAGCAAAGGCGAACACAGCTTTAACAGCCCTGGAGTTTTTGTCGTAGAGAACACAACCGTCGAATTTCAGAGGGGCTCAGGGAGGCAAACCTTCAAGATTCCAGGACCTCTGATGGCTGATTTCATCTTCAAGGTAGGATGAGCTTCTTCGTAAATGGTATGCCTCTGGGGCCCAGCACATCTGGAATTTTAAAAGCAATTATGTTTGGTCAGCAGCAGCCATCAGTGACCATTTTCACACCGGGCGTGTGTCATTAGGAGTTCCGTCTGGACAGTCAGTTCTTAAAGGTTGTTCATCTCTCTCACGTTTCTGCTCCTCAACCCCAGAGGTCAAGAAACAGACTTCACTTTTAGAGTGGAATGATGGCTTTTGTGTTTATGACGTCTAGCTGCTTGCTGTGTTCAGCTTTAAACGTCTAGATGGGTCTGGTGGCCATGGGCAGTGGCTAAACACTCCGTGTCTTGACCCACGACTGTGCTGTTATTGCACTTGCTCGGCTTCCAAAGGGGAGAAGAGAAGACAGAGATTCATTCCTTACCCTCCTGTCTCTTGTCCTTGGTGCTGTCCCATAAGGACCATTTGTCTAGGTACCTGGCACAAGGTACCTAGAAACCTTCTTCCCTGTACCCACGAGTCTGTGTCCCCTCTTTTGGGTAAATTAGGGGCCTCTTCCCTCACTCAGAGGATATGAAGTGTAGTGGCCAATATATTTCCAAGGTGACACCATCTGAAATTCTTCTGATAAAACTGAAAATACCTAAGACGTGCAAAAAGAGGGGTTATTTCAGTGGATGGTATGTCTGATCCCTTTTTAGAAATACATTCAAAATGGAAATGGAAGAAAGAAAATAGGGTTAATCTCCAGGAGTATCTTTACCTGTGAAAAGACCCCGTGCCTTGAAAAGAACCTTCTATGTTCCACATTAATTTGTCAACGAATGTTTCATTGAGACATCAGTTGTGCCACCAGAGAAATGTCTTTGGAGTTAGATGAGAGTTGCTAACTGATGTCCTGTTGGCAGAGTCCAAGTGTTGGTCTGGGTGGTGGTGTTGTTTCGAAACTTCAGATTTTAAATGGTCAGCCTCTAAAAATCAAGAGATTTTAGCATGAAAATACTAGGGGGGGTTTTCTTGCTTCTCTTTAAAAAGGGAAAGATGTGACAACCAGCTTGCATTTTGCCATAGCAATAATTGGCCGGGGCTGGGTAACACTGCCTTCTCGTCAGGGCGCACTCTCTCCCTGGCCATGGTCCACACCACTCCGCAATGGGTTCCTGACGTTGAAGGTGTAAGTGTCAGCTGCCGTTCATAGACATTTAAGTTGCCATTCCTATACATCACTTGCCATTCATGGACTTCGGTGTCAGACCCTTGAAGCATCAACTCAGTGTTATTCTTTGACAGTAGCATTTCAAAAGGCTTTTGGAGGAAGCCATGACTGTCATCTGCCTTTCTATTCTCTTTCTCTCGTCCGTTGCTGGGCATCAATTCTGGCCTTGGTTTGCGCCTGTTAGGGTTTTTCCATTTGATTCTCAAGTAGTAAAACACACACACACAACTTTTAAAAAAAAATTCTCTTTTCATTCCTGCTCAGAGGATCTGTATTCTTCTCAAGTCAGTTTGGAGAGCTCTGACTGAGTAAGGGACATTTGTATAATGATGGGATAGGAGAAATAGCCACAAAGTTTACAATTTTAAGGTCCTGTTTGGTAATAGGATCAGCATGGAAAACATATCATCTATTGATCCCATGCATGAGAATATATATATATACATATATATATATATATATAAACACATATGTATCTATAAACTGTTCACTTGTTTTTAGTAGACACACGTATATGTATATGAATATGTGTATGTGTGTGTATGTACATTTTGTTTTAAGATTTGAGAGGCTACATTGCAAGCTGAAAACACTGAAGAAACAATGGTTACTTTAGAGGGGACACATCAGAGGTGCCCTCGGGCAGTGATCTTGGTTTTACTTATAATATTCTAGTGCATAAAACAATTTTTAAAAAGAATCCAGTCATTTCTCACATGTGTAACTAAAATTACTTTATACCTTCTTGCCCAAATTATATATTCACGTCTTAATAGAATTTAGCAGCGTGTTGCCACTGTCTGAATTTGTACTCAGTCTTCTGTTGTCTCTGAGTTCTGATTTTCTCAGATTTAATAAACAATTCTGGGCTTTCACTTCCACTTTTGGAAAGCTTTTGATCTCTCTTGACTGGGAAGTTTTCAAAAAATAATATGTATGTATATTTATCAAAGAGGGTATTACACACAACTGTCTGACTCATGTGTAAACGGAACCTCATTTTCATGCCTACAGCCATTTTCTTTCATGAATACTGTGTTCTCAGTGGGAGAGAATTTGGCAAAATTGGAGACACTGTGATGAAGCAAGGATGACTCTGATGTTTTTCCCTGACTTACAGGCGTGTCCAAGTACTGTGGGTTTCTAGGAAATATCCTTTTCCATCAATTACTCTTTTTTTTTTTTTTGCTTGGAACACTGTAGTAGTACCTAGCCTCCATTGTTGCTAAGATAAGGAACTCTTTGCTCCCATGCAGCTCTTTTTGGCCCGGGATGCACTCAAATAATAGCTTTCCTTTGAGTGGGAGGTTGAGTGTGTGAGGTCCCTGAGGATGGTCGGCCTTGTATTTCATTGTATCACTTTCCATTCCAATCAACCAAGAGCAGCTGATCCAACAAAAGAAAGACCTGGCTTCGAGGAGAGAGAGGATGTGCAGACCTGCTCTGCCTCACTCAGTGCTCATTCCACAGAGTCACGGGCGTGCTGAGATGGAGAGACAGCCTCTCATCACTTCATGGATTAGACCTCATTTCATGGGCTTTTAATAAATGGACCATTGAAAACTTCTGTATTCTGACATGGAGAGTTAAATACGCAGACATCTATGGGATGTTAGATTCTTTCGTGGTGTGATGTGTGCATTCTGAAGTCTGGCCATTCACTGCACCAGTGAGACAAAAGTGTCTTTTTTCTTCTTTCTCAGAAGCTATATTTTCATGATTGGACCGTTCTTGAAAAAAAGCACTTTTTCTTCTTCCCAGTGGATTTCTCACTATACGTTCTTATTTTTCCTGAATGATCTGTTTCGCATGGATGATGCTTGTCACGCTGCTACTGGGTCCTGGGTATTTTGCAGTAGAGTCCCGGAGGCAGTCTTATTTTGCATCTGCAATATGTGCGTGTTGCCACCAGGTAGCAGTAGAGAGTCTGGATCCAGTGGGTGATGCTGTATGCTTTGCTGATTGGACCATGAAATAGGCAGTATCCATTCAGTGAGAATTCACTGAGTATCTGTGAGTAAATATGGGTGAATATCAGGTTTAAGTATATGCTTGTTAGAATAATCGAGCAAAATAAAATTAAGTGGTGTTGAGAAAGACATCTTGTTGCATGGTTAACTATTTTAATTATTGCTGGTGGCGTTTCCTACTCTTTTAAAACATACATCCATCTGCAGGGGATAAAAAAGTTTCTCTTCGTGGTCTGAAATCTTCCTTTTTATACTAGTTGTCGGTCTCCTTTCTCCCATTCAGACAGTTTGTGTTTGTGCAGGAAAAAATTTTCTGATTTCTTTTGCCAGTAGTTTTCAGCTAGGCAAGCCTGTTTCCAGTTTCCTCCAACCTCACTTCCAGATACCATTTATGTTTTCTACCTGCAGAATCCCTCTTTTCTTTCTGCGGAATTATGCCATCACATCTGACTTATCCAGGGATGAGAGGAAAATTGAAATTGCCTGTTTTCCTTTCTCTACAGAACAGATTTCAGCTTGGAAATGTGGTGCAGACAGTGGCTAAATTCATATGTTCATAGGTGTCTCAAAACATAGCAAGACACAACTTTTAGAGTCAGTGCATGTGTTAGTTTCCTGAGGACGCTGTAACAAAGCACCATAAACTGGGTGGCTTAAACAGCACACATTTACTGTCTCACAGTGCTGGAGGCTAGAAGCCCAAAATCAAGGTGTGGGCAGAACTGGCCCCTTCTTAAGGCTGTGAGGGAGAATTTGTTTCGCGCCTCTCTCCTAGCTTCTTGGACCCTTAGGTTTTCTCCCTTTGTTTTCACACCATCTTCCCTTTGTGCATGTCTGCCTCTGCGCCCAAATTTCCCCTTTGTATAAGGACACTAGTCATATTGGGTTGGGCCACTCTAATGACCTCATCTTAGCTTGTCTAGGTCTGCAAAGACCCTGTTTCCAAATAAGATCATACTCTGAGGTGCTGGGCGTTAGGACTTCAGCATAATCTTTTCTGTGTGGGATGCAGTTCAGCCCATCACGGTGCCTGACAGAAAAGAAAATGCACCTATCTCATTGTGCCTCCCAATCAGAATTCCATCTCAGGTGTTTGCCATGAATCACAAAGGTAGAAACCTCAGAAATATGACACGATATTTACTGTCATGTGGTCTGTTCAGGGAAATTTCTTGGTTAAAGCAGTTCAAATACGCTTCTACTAGTTACCATAATTCACAGCTAAACTATTTGTGTAAATATATACACAATTATAGAAAGAAGAGTTTTATACAAAAATCCATTCCATAAATTTGGGGAATTATTTTGAAGTCACCAAGTAAGGCAGTTGAAGTTGAATTCGTTTCCTTACCATTGTTATAAAATCACTTTCCTGATCAGAAGAAGTGATAAACTCTTGTAAATGTTGACATCTGCTTCTCTTTTGCCATGTTGTGTACTTGGCCACCTCCCACGTCAACAGAGCTGTCTGCCCTGCGGTCTTGCAAGTAGCGGGTGATGACCGGGCTGTCGTTAGCAGGAATGCAGAGAGTGAGCATTAATGTTCAACTTCTGATTCTTAAAGTTAGGATTTTTTTTTTTTTTCTCTTTTGGGTTAGACTTTCGAAAGGCAGGCTCGTGGAGAGAGATGAGGCTTCTACAAATTGATTTAGTTCCCATAACATTTCAAGGGCCAAGCTCGGGGGACTGAATCCAAGTGTTTCTTCTGCATTATAGAGAATGCCTCTACCCACAGGAAGGCTGAGCTGTGGCCTCACGTCCTCAGCGCCCTCCGCTCAGGAGAAGCATCCACTGTAGGGAGAGCCCAGCGAGGATGTGGAAGTTCTGCTTCCTCTGCCTCGGGGAATTGTAGGTGAAATAAGAAAATTGGGGACAGGATGGAGGAAGCAGGGTGATGAGCTGTGGTCAGGAGACATGTCTCATGATGGCAGTCTCTCTGCAGAGCAGGAGAGCATGTTAAGCAGGTTTTAAAGCTAAGATCAGACAAGGTGATGGGCTTCACTTTTCATTTGGAACCCCAAGAAGAAAATGCCTCCAAGGGTGTCCACCTCCATCCACTACCTGGGGAGACTACCTTGGAATGAAACTGGCATTAGTGCCATGAAATGTTTAGTGACAGGTTGAGTCTGAGCTCAGCTAACTGGAGTCTCCCTCCACTCCCAAGTGGCATGGAAAGTATCTAGAAAATTCCATGTTCTCTTGGCTGGCAGTCTTCCTGGAGAGGCTGACATGGGTCAGGGCCATATGACCCTGCAGCTGAGGGATAAAGGCAGAGAGACCATACATCCTAATTCAGAAAAGACCTAGCTTATGCCCGCGACCCTGACTTAATTCTTAGAAGCTCCTCCTTGCACCCTCAGAAGCATCCTGGACAAGAAAGCATCTGCTCTCCTTGGGAAGGGGCTCTAAGCCAGGCCAGGGACTGGAGAGGAGTCCCGGCCACACCACGGAGAACCTGCAGTCCGAGAGGAGCGTGGAGTGGGCAGGTCAGCAGAGGAGTCCACCGGCCCCTGGCTGGGAAAGAACTCGGCCGAGCTCACTGGCTCTGAGGCTCCTGGCGGGCCTTCCGGGGTCCAGAGGGACAAGGGACACAGCTGTGGGCCCAAAGACAGGATGGGGACCATCACACATAGATCCAAGGCCCCTTCCTTTCCTGCCCCTGTGAGGTCTTGGGCCGAGGACCACCATGGAGGAGGTCGGTCTGAACTAGGGGGCAGCTGAAGACTGGGCACTTCCCCACCTGCAATGGCAGTGCCTACAGAGACCTCTGCAAATGAGTGAGCCAGACCAACTTCATAGGGTTGAACTCAATTTAAGTTGTTTTCCCCTCACTCTCAGTTAGGAGGGGGCCTGTGAGGATCAGAGCAGTTGTAAGAAATAGGAAGCTGCCTCTTGCCATCCATCACCTGCCCAGAGACTGAGCTCTGCTGCTCAGTCACGGAGCACAAAACACAGACGGAGCCTTGGCGGAGAAGAAGACCCCTGCAGGTGTAAGTCACTTCATGGCTCTCAAGGTGTTAGTATTGGAGGAAAGGGCATTATATATTTAGTTAGTAGTTTTTATTTATTTTGAAGACATAATCTTATACCTCCCATTTTGCCTATTTTGTTCTCTAAAATAATACAACATAATGCCAGTGTTCTTGGAATTGAAGAACAAATATCCAAATATAAACGCCTTCTTGGGTTTAAAATTCTCTTCCAATGCTCAGTAATTCTCAATGGTAAAAACAGGGACTTTTTCCAAGGAAGAATGATGATACTGCATCACATTTTAATGATGTTTAAAGATATTATAATATTGATAAACCTCTAAACAATTGCTTTGTCCTTTAAAATGACAATGTGGAGAACTAGAATTGAATGAAATTTCATGAGTATTATAAATATAAGCTGCAAGTAGTGTGTAGCTTGAGGGAAATATATGCATGATTAATTTTTTCAGAATTATGTTATTACCAAAAAAAAAAAAAGTGGGCAGAGGGCCTGAATAGACATTTTTCCAAAGAAAACATATAAATGGCCAACAGGTACATGAAAACGTGTCCAGCATCACTAATCATCAGGGTAATATAGATCAAACCCACAAGGAGCTATCACCTCACACCTGTTAGAATGTCTATTGTCAAAAAGACAGGAGATAACAAGTGTTGGTGAGGATGTGGGGAAAAGGAAACCCTTGTACACTGTTGGTGGGAATGTAAATTGGTGCAGCCACTATGGAAAACAGTAAGACGGATCCTCAAAAATTTAAAAATAGAGCTACCGTGTGACCCAGCAATTCCGCTTCCTGGGTATATATCTGAAGGAAAGGAAATCACTGTGTCAAAAAGATACCTGCACCCCCGTGTTCATCGTAGCATTATTTACAACAGCCAGAACTTGCAAACAACCTAATTGTCCATCAGTGGCTGAATGAGTAAAGAAAGTGTTGTACGTATATACAAAGGAATATTATTCAACCCTAAAAAGAAGGACATCCTACCATTTGCAACAACATGGATGGACCTTGAGGGAATTATGCTAAGTGAAGTAAGTCAGAGAAAGAGAAATACTGTATAATCTCACTTACAAGTGGAATTAAAAAAAAAAAACACCCAAACCCATAGATGCACAGAACAGACTGGTGGTTGCCACAGGAAGGAAGAAGGTGCAGGTAGATGAAATGGGTGAAGGTGGTCAAAAGGTACAGACTTTACAAGATAAATAAGTTCTGGGATGTAATGTAAAGCATGGTGACTAACGTTAACAGTACTCTATTGTATATTTGGAAGTTGCTAAGAGAATTATCTGAGATACATTCAGGAGGAATGAACACGGGAAGAAAATTGAGCCTCTGACAGAATGGGAAAGGGAAGTGAATATTGGGAAGCAGCTGAATGCTTCTGCTACAATAAGGATTATTTATTTCTGTAAAATGTCTGGGCTTAATGCCTTTTCTTTCTTTTTCTTCCTTCCTTCCTTTTTTTTTTTTTTTTTTTTTTCCTCTTTTTCTTTTAGGTGGTAATGAACAAGACTCAGAAAACCATTTCAATTCCTCTTAGGCTTACTGATTTATTTGGGACAGAAATACTACAATTTCTGTCCAATTCAGAAGTGTCCAGTTCATCTAACTCTTCAAACTTAACTTCTCTAATGTAATCATAGCATTGCCTTATCATTAAAAAAAAAAAACTCAACTGTACCTATAATTGTGTCTTTTTCACTCTTAAACTTGTTCACTAGTTCCTCGTCAAAAATTTTTTTTTGTTCAAACCATTCAAAGATTTGTCTCCGAGACACCTAAGAACTGGATTTTGGTCTTGTTAACTCTCAGAGTTTATAAAAAAAAAGTCTATTTGTGTAAATTCTTATTTTTGTTTCTTTATCTTTACATGGTTTTATTTTTGTGATATATTTTTAGCTTCTAGAGCTAAATTTGTAATTCATTTTATTTTCAACTTTTGTTCTCCATTAAATGAATTTAGGACCATCAGTTTCCCCATACAGAAGTTCTTAATTTTGTCATGGTGTAGGTTGTTAATTTTTAACTTTATGCTTAAGCTATTTGTATATGTTTAGAATACCTTTGCCTTATCCAGGATCATAAAAATGTTCTTGTATGTTTTTGTCTCATAACCTTATTGTTTTACCTTTTATATTAAGGGGTATAATCCACCTAGAATTGATATTTGTGTATGTTATAAAGTAGAATCAATTTTTTTTCCCATATGACTATCCAGTTGACTCAAAACCATTAAGTGAAAAGACAATTCTTTCCCTATTTGTCTCAAATCCCAAATTATATATGTGTGAGTCTATTTCTGGACTCTGTTCTGTTTCATTGACCTATTTGTCTATTTGTGCCAATACCATTGTGACTTAGTTACTGTAACATTAAAACAAGTCTTGATATCTGGTAGTGTTAAGTTCTTTTCCTTCATTCAGTTAAAGTGCATTGTAATTTCCATAGTAATATTATATTCTTTGACTCTTTGAATATTTAGATGTGTAGCATCCAAGTATGTGGGAATTCTCCAGTAATCTCATCATTTTATAGCTTAATTCTACTGTAGTCAAAGAATATTATATTATTTCAATGTTAAATTCATTAAAACTTAATTTTTGGCTCAAAATATAGCAAATTTTAGAAGAATATGATACGTAGTCTTCTGTTGTTGGACACAATGTTCTATGCATTTATTAATGATTTTATTAAAAATTATAACCTTCCTGATTTTTGCCTGCTTATTCTATTAGTTACCATGGGAGACATGGTAAAACTACCACTATGTGCATTTGTCTGTACTTTCTATTCTTGTCAATTTTTGAATTCTGTATTTTGAGGCTAGGTGGTCAGATACACTTAGAATCATTACCTCTTCTAGTGACTTGACCTCTTTATCATTGTGAAATGATTTTCTTTCAGCCCTTTGAAGATATCTCTCCATTGTCTTCTGGCTTCCGTTTGTTCTGTTGAGAAGTCAGCTGTCAGTCTTGTTTTTGTTCCTTAGAAGGTAATGTGTCTTTTTTCTTTGCTTTCAAGTGCTTTCTCTTTGTTTTTGGTTTTCATCAGTTTGACTATGATGTGATCAGTGGATTTTTCCTGCTTGAGGTCCATGGTGCTTTATGAATCTGTGGCTTGATATCCATCATCAGTTTTTGAAGATTCTCACGTATTACCTCTTCAGATGTAGTTTCTGTCGTACTCTCTTTGTTCTCTTTTTCTGAGGCTCTATCCCACATGTCTTATTTCCACTTTCTTTTTATCTATCAGTTTACTAATTCTCTGTTCAGGTGTGTATAATCCAGGAGTCAGCCGATTACAACCAGCAAGCCAACCACCTGTCTTTGTAAGTGGAGTTTACAACAACCCCCATTTGTTTATATATTGCCTGTGGCTGTTTTTGCACTACACCAGCAGAACTGAATAATTGCAACTGAGAGAATATGGCCTGAAAGCTAACTTTTACTATCTGTTTTCTGAAGACAGTATTTGCTGAATCCTAGTCGTAATCTATTAAGCCTACTCATTGAGATATTTATTTAAATTTCTGTGCTTTTTATTTCTACAATCACATTTTATTTTTATTGTGTTCTCCATCTTGTCATTTAATTTCTTGAACATTTTAGTCATAGTATCTGAGTCTAGGTCCTCTAAAAAGCAGAGCCTGAGGCAAAAGCCATGTGCTAACACTGATGTTTTATGATCATGGGATCAGAATGAGGTGTTGCTAGGCCCCTCAAGCAGGGAAACAAGACATGAAGCCAAAGCCAGGGTTATAGGAAGTGGTAGTGCTCTACTTCAGTTTAATTTTCTATCAGTTAATGCCCATACCTGGATTTCCTGTAATTCTGTTAGTAATGTCAATTTTCCCACTTTTTTGGTTGTTGTTAAATTTTATATTTTTTGTATACTTAGGGTTATTTTTAAGTTTTGTTGAACAAAGTTGATGAAAGATTAGACATATAATTTGAGACTGGATAAATTATTGCTTTTGAAAGACGGGTTAGCAGCCAGTCACCTTCATCCAACAAGGAACTAAAATAATTTGAACCTGGGCTTCATTCCCTTTGAAAACTGGACAATTTCCAGATAACTCTGATTCCTAGGATACAGCTTTCTGGGGTCCCAACTGACAGCCTGGGCTGTTTACCAACACTCCTCACCTTGGCAGGCCTGGAGCTCCAGGATTTGCTCCCCTGGCCCCATGAGTCTGATGACAGGCCTGCTCAGCTTCTCAGCCGCTCAGTCACCACTTGCAAAATGGAAAATGTCTTGAGCAGAAACGTGGTGCCAAAGGTGGTGCCAAATGTTGTGCTCACCTTTCTGGGCTTCCTTTGTGTCTGGGATCTTGGCCCTGCAAATCCTCACTACTATGGTAGCTTTCTGATGCCTTCAGATACGTTTGAAAAATACTTGACACAGCATTTTTACTTATTCTAACTGGGAGGGCTCATCAGAAACAAGCTATTCTTCCATGGCTAGAAGCAAAACACCTTACAAGTGTTTTCTGCCTCTGTGACCTCTGTGCTGTCCTCGCCCGTCACTGTGACCCTCCCTCCCTCCACACACAGCTCATGTCTGGAATTTTTTTTTTTTTTTTTTTACCATTTTACAAGTTTTAAACTGTTGTATAATTAAATACATCAAACTATTACTTTTCACTCAACTCTAGTTTAGATTTACTGATAAGCTTTCCTGATTTATTTCATCATGATTGCTTCTTGCGTGTGACTACTTTCTTTAACATTTATATTAGTTCTTGTTCAGTAGTGTTTTTTTTTTCCTAGTGAGGGCCTCTAAGTGGTAATGTTTCACTCCTTTTGTGTCTGAAAATATCTTTATTTCACTGATTACTGATTGATAATTTGATCATAGATTGTTTATAAATTGACAATTGATTAGTGATGAATACTTTGGTTAGTGAATTCTAGATTAAAAAATGATTGCCCTTCATCCTTTTGCAGGTATGATTTTATTTTCTGGCATCCACCATTGCCTAAGAGAAGTCTTATGCCAATCTGATTCTCACTACTTTGTAGGGAATCATTTTTTTTCTATCTGGTAACTTTTAGGATTTCTCTTTATCCTTTGTTGCTGGGTTTTTTTAGAACGTCTGCTCAGAACTTGATGAGCATTATCAGAGTGAGTAGTCCTGTCTTTCTTAAGGTCTAGCAAGTTCCCAGTAGTTATGTAATCAGATATCTCCTCTTCATTATTTTCTCTGTTCTCTCTCTTGAGCTCCACGTGAGGCTGACATTTCTGGATCTGTTCCCCCACCAGCTGAACTTTTGTTTTTCCCTCTCCTTGTGTTACGTTCTGGGACTTTTCCTCAGTTCACTCATTTGTTCAACCACTAGGGAAGAAAAGAACAAAGAGGGAGAAGACTTGCTCCCGGAGTAAAATAACCCCCACAGCAAACTTACCTCTGTCTGTAGCTGCTTGCTCGCTCTCTCTTTGAATTAGTGCTGACATGCTTGTCTGCAGACACCATGTAGTTGTGTACCTTTGAGTTTCTTCGGCTGTGCTTTCAGATGGATTTTTCAAAAGGGTCTTCTTAAAGCTGCTTTAGACGCGTTGTTACTAAAAACGTAAGACTCCCCATTACGTGCCATGTTGTAAGCAAACCCAGATTAAGTCTCAGTCCCTGCTCTCGTGGAGATTAAAATCAAATGTATCAGGAAGGAAAAAAAGTTAAACAAATAAACAAAAAGTCCACCTGCATTTTTGTGAACTCGTTCAGAGACATGGAATTATCTGGAAAAATGACTCCAGGGAGATGGGTTGAAGATCTTCCGAGATCCCATTCTTGACAAATCGAGTTGAAATGCTATCATCTCTTAAAATTCTGGGACTCTTCACATGCCAGAATTTGTTGTGATAGATATGTGGTTGTCTACACAGGTGGCTTACATTCATCTCATTTTGAAAAGTGTGGAAAGCACTAGCTCCTTGTACACAAATGTGCTATCACCGTTCTCTCTGTCCAGACCAGGTCCACTGCGGCCGAGGACAGCGTGGTCCAGTTCTTCTTTTACCAGCCGATCAGTCATCAGTGGAGACAGACTGACTTCTTCCCCTGCACTGTGACGTGTGGAGGAGGTGAGGCACAGACTTTGTTCCTGAATGTTTAGAGCTCAGAGTTGGAGATGACACATTGGCCTTTTTGAAGCTGACTTTAAAATTATGTGGTAATTAGAGGCGTGTCATCTCACAGCATCGTGCTCAGTGGCCTGGAATGCTGCTGTGTTAATAAATGTGCATTTGCCTTGTTCTTGAAGACAGGTGAAAACTGGATTTGGAAACCACCCTTTACTTTTAGCAAAGAGCTGGAAAGACGTTTGCATGTGTTCTTTTCTTCATTGTCCTTAAAGCATGTCCTTTAAATTTTCTGTGGAAAACCCGAGGAACGGAGAGTCCAAGTGACTTGCTCAGTCTGCTCAAGTTAATGGCGGTGTTGGTTCTAACACTTAGATTTCCACCCTCTGTCTCCTCAGGTGCCAGAGTATAAACTTAGCAAAAAGAGTTTTATTTGATAAGGGGAGGGTCCTGCTTACTGTTTGCTTAGTTCAAGGTGTTCACAGACAGTTGAGGAAGGTCCTGGGGCTCAAGTGTAACCCGGGGCTCCCCACACATGCGGCTCATCTTTACAGGCTCAGATGGAGGATGATTGTTTATTTAACTGACCCTCTGGAGCAAATGAAGCGACCGGAGCCACTGTCAAGACAATTCTCTTTCCCTGAACTGAACTTTTAAATTGAAGAGTAAATGGTTCAAAACTAGTGCCAACCCAGGAGTTAGTTTCTCAAACTGCTAGAGGGACTTAATGCTGATGCTGCCACTAAAAGTCCCAGATAACATTACGTGGCATGTACCACGTCTCAAGCCATGTGCTGGAGTACTCACCATCACATTTATTTTTCCAAGAAAGGTCTGTTCTCGTGACTTCCATGTGTGAGCAAACTGAAACTTAGAAAAGGTAAAGAATATACTCAAGGTTGCTCAGCTAGGAAACAGCACAGCTCGGATCTGGCTCTAGGTCCGTCCGATGCCAGAGCCATGCTCTAAGTGATCTTCCCCTTGGGTCTCCCCCGAACCGTCTACTGCACCTGGGACCAGGTCGGTGTCCGCAGGCTCAGGGATGGTTCTGTTTGAAGAGCCAGAATAAATCCTCCTCCTTCAGGCCAGTCCAGCTCAGCCCAGCCCCAAATCATTTCCTCCCTCCAGAAGAAGATCAACTTAGGCAGAGTGAGCAGCTGAGCTGGGCTCTGGCCCCTGTCCTTTACACTGCGATTCTGTCAAGGAGGAATCCTCAGGCGATGTCAGCTTCTGTGAAGACGCAGGGCAGACCTCTCTCTTCTGGGATTCACACTCCCTGGGAAACCAGGAGGCAGGCACTTTTGTGGGGAGCTGTGGGCATCCCAGACCCCAGAAGGAGCTTGTGTCCCAGGGAATGGAAGGGAAACAGTTTGAGGGTTAAACAGGGCTCTGAAAAGAAAGGAAAAAGCAAATATTCCTCGTTTCCCAGTTAGTTCTCCCCAGGCCAGGCCTGGGCAGTAGATCACGTGGTGGTGATCCTACAGCAGCGCTCCTCAAGGTGGGGTCCCTGGACCAGCAGCCCCAGAGTCTCTTGGGAACTTGTGAGAGGTGCAGATCTTTGACCACACCCCAGGACTACTGGATCAGAACTCTGGGGGTGGGGCTCAGCAGTCTGTTTCCAAGGGCCCTCCAGGAGACTGGTGCACCCTCAGGTTTAAGATCCACTGCTCTCTAGGGCAACGTCTGACTGTCAGCTATAATCACGCTAACTGTACTTTTATGCCTTATCTGTGTTACCCCTGCGCTGTTATTTACTTAAGCTGTTTTCTTCAAATGGACCTTTAAAAAAAACTTAAATAACCATGTTTACCAAATAACTTAATATTACTACCTTACGTGGGAAACTGTTATCTCTTGTCATAAATAAAACACAATCACAAAAATCAATACAATGAAAATGAAACAATGGGGCAGACAATCTTTGGATCCCTGCCAGCTCTAATGTGCTCTCAGTTTTGAACCTCGAGATTATCGTACTACGTGAAGTGAGTCAGACAAAGACAAATACCATATGGTATCACTTATACGTGGAATCTAAAAAAAAGGACACAAATAAACTTATTTACAAAGTAGAAACAGACTCACAGAAATAGAAAACAAACTATGGTTACCAAAGGTGAAAGGTGGGGAGGGGGATAAATTAGGAATTTGGGATTAGCAGATACAAACTACTATGTATAAAATAGATAAACAGCAAGGTCCTACTGTGTAGCACAGGGAACTATATTCAATATCTTGTAATAACCTATAATGAAAAAGAATATGGAAAAAAATATGTGCATGTACACCTGAGTCACTATGCTGTACACTGGAAACTAATGCAGTGTTGTAAATCGACTATGCTTTAATAATAATTTCTAAAAAAGGGGCAGCATGGCATAGTGGGACAAGTAGTAGGGTTGGAATTTGAAGATCTGGATTCACTTCTTGTTTTTGCTGCTCATTAACTCTGAGACATCTCTGAGCCTCGTTCTTCTCATCTATAAAATAGAATGATTCCCATTATAACATTGTTGGGGGTTAAAGTGAGAATGGCATATCTTAAGGAGCGCACTATAATGCCTGGCACTTAGCGGGCACTCAGGAAATCTCCATAATGTCGGAATTGACACCTGAGTTTTGTCAAAGGTGCCTCTGTATAATCTACAGGTCCTCAGCCATCTCCCACTTCTGGCGTTCTCTGGCCATGAGTTATGTGGTCACAGGAGAAAGCTCTCAGAGTGAGTGGGACATACCTAGAGATGAATATTTTTTATCCAGAACCAGAATCCCACCAGCTTAAAACGAGTTGGATCATGGCTTCAGGAAGGACAGGAGTCTCTCAGGGACCCCAAATAAAAGCAAAGGGATCAGGGGCTTTTTAATTCTTACGCATCAAAAAAAAACAAACAAACAAACATCTCTTTCTTTTTAATTTATTCTCTAGCTCTCACACACAGTTAGAGAGATGCTCCCATTTGGACACACAAGTTAAAAGAGAAGCTTTCCACTCTGAGAGGGACGTTTCCTGTTTCTGATGGGACTCAGCTTAGTTCAGTTGGTTAAATTCTTGGGAGGAGAATAGATGTTTCTCATATCTGGGTGCCCAAAGGAAGACAGTCAGTCCTGCTGGAACGTTAAATGGAAACACCTGACTGTGAGACTGTCCACCAAAGATAGCGTTGGCTGTAAGATCAGAAGGGAAACTTCACACTGCTTTTGGGGTCCCTCAATAGCCTGCCATTTTCTGCACACTGGCAGAACTTCACTACATTTGTTCACCACGTAGGAAGGCCGTCTGCCTTATTTCTTTCACTTTTGGTTATCTCTGGACTGCCACAAAATTAAAGAGGAAAGTTAATTGTCTCTCCCTAAATTATAAACGACTGTAGGCTTCTCATCTCCTTCTTCTAGAAATATGTTTCCATTTAGAGCAAAGATTTTTCTTTGACTCAGGGAGCTGTGATCTCATTCTGTTATTGTTTTGAGGAAAATAAAAACACACACGTAAAACCCACAAAGAAAGCATTACCAAAATTTAATTATATTAGTAATCAAATCTATATGATTTGTGTAAATGGCATTTCAGAGTTGTGGGGTGGGGGGTAATTAGGAAAATTAACTCCCTGGTCTCCAAGGTGCTTGGATGGACTTTCCCAGTCTTGTCTGCAAGCATCTGTGTAGGACACTTGAGATCAGTTTGGGGGAAGTGCCACTGCCACCTGATATTGTAGACTTTCTGGCAGATATTGGCACCCAAGTAATATTTTATTGACTCCATTTGGATTTTCATTCCTGTGGTTTGGACCTTGCTTTTTATAATGCATAACCCGTCGTCCTTCCACTCAGCCATGACTTGTAGAAAGCTGTCTAGTAGTTTATAAAATCGGATTCTTCTCAGCAATCAGGCCTCTAAGTGTATTTTTAGAACTTTAGACCAATTGGCAGAGGCTGAGAACTTAACTTAGGGCTTTTTTTTTTTTTTTTCCTGAAGAGCTCATTCTGGTTTTGAAAATTTACCTTTTTTTAAACTTAACATGATACTTCTGTAGTGACAGGAAACCTGGAATCAAATCTTTCAGGAAATAGAAGCGTCGTTTTGTGAGTTGTTTTTTAAATTTACAGCCCTCGTGCTTTTGGAGCGTTCACTTCCCTCAGAGACTGTACGAAATGAATCAAATAGAATCAGGAATCAGTCTTCATTCCCTCCTCTTTGAAGGCTTGTGAGTCAGGGGGAGGTGCTGGCAGAAGTATTTTGTTCCTCTGTATATAGGCAATGCTTAATTCCCCAGGTAGAAAGCTTATTGTCATCAGAGGCACCCTAAGTACCCCAGGACAGGAAGTGAGTTAAAAGTAACAAGCAATGGAATATTACACAGAAGAAAGAAACAGCAACTCAGCACAAGGGTTGCTCTCAAAAATGTAATGTTGAGTGAGAAAAGTAGAAAACAACAGGATTTGAAACACAGTATCATTTATTTAGTTAAAACAAATACACACAAAACAACATTACATAAGGCAGATGTATATTTAAGGACAAACAAACAATAAAGAGGTGTCTCTGGGGGATTGTAATGGGAGTGGTGATGGGAGAAGAGGAAAAAGAGAGGGGCCTTGCCCAGTACCATGATGACAGTGAGGACATGTGACAATGACCTGAGGACAGTGAATAACTAACAGTCTGTACGTGAGGTCCAAACATTTTCAAAGGAGTCTACTGTAACTTTAGTTATAAGTGCTCAGACTAACACAGTCAGTTCAAGTAGTCATTCTCAATCTTGGCCACACATTTTAGACATCTTAGAGGAACCTGAGAATCCTGGGGAAAAAAAATTAATTTCTTGGACCTAGTGACAGTTGGCCCCGGAAGGGACCTGGGCATTGGTGTTTATGAAAGGTTCCCAGGTGATTCTGTTATACACCCAGGGTGGAGAACCACACAGTTAAGTTCCTTAAAGAAGAAAAAAAGTGTGCGGCAAGTGCTAGCTTTGCCAAGTGAAGACGGAATGGATGTGATATTCAGACGTTCCTGTTCTGCTGCTTTAGGTTATCAGCTCAATTCTGCTGAATGTGTGGATATCCGCCTGAAGAGGGTGGTTCCTGACCATTATTGCCATTACTACCCTGAAAATGTGAAACCAAAACCGAAACTGAAGGAATGCAGCATGGATCCTTGCCCATCGAGGTTTGCATAACTGCCCAGACCCTTCTTCCTTTAAAAAAAAAAAGCAAATCAATTGCAGCAGAGACTGATCCATCCTCTCCAGGTGACACATTTCCATTGCATGACCTTGAACATACACTGGCGGCAGGCACTGGCATTCACGTTTATAACCGTGGTCGGTAGGAACTGGGCTCATCAGCTCACTAAGCGCAGCCCTCTCTTGTGGGCTGTGCGCCCATGGGCTGTGCCATTTACCTCTTGCTAATGAGCCTCTTTGAGCGTCTTCTGCATACACAGCATGAGAGATCTCTCCGTCCAAGTACAATGTCTAGTCCATCTGCTCGCTGTAAATACCGGCAACTCACCATTTGAACTTTTTAAACTGTCACCCATGACCACGTTTTGACTTTTGAAGTGTTCACATTAAATTCAGTATAAATAATGCATCGTGCAAGGAAGTGAAAAGTTTTAATGCCAAAGCAGAAAAGCTATCCATAAACTATCCTGCTGCATAATTTAGTACCTGATGACTTGGATTGCCTGGGGAAGTTTCCTGGCTTTACTACAGTATCTTAAAATAACAGCACCATATCAAGTCCCAGAATCCCCCAGCTATCTGCCAGCTGGCAAAGGCAGACATGTGCAAGTGGAAAAGGAAGCATTCTCGGTGGATTTCATTTCCTGTCACTAAACTGAGCATTTCCTGTAGTCCCAGGTGTATGAATTATTAATAGAGGCTTTTCAAAGGACAAATTCTGTGAAATAAAATGGTTTTCTGACAATCCTAATAATATGACAATGTGTTAATATCCTTAATATATTTTATCAAAATAACCTCTTAAGATGATAAAAGCAAATAAACAGATCTAAGTTAAGAGAAACTCATTCCTTTGATTAATACATATCGCTAGTTCCATTTTCTGTATTTTCATATAGAACTGGGGGGGTTGTCAGAGATGTTCCTGAAAATTAAGGAGGTGGTGGCTTAATTTTGCGGGAAATGGAGCATAACATTTTGCATTTAGCTTTTAATTTGAAAGTGCTCTGTCTTTTAGGATGTCACATCTGTACTAATCAAATTAATAAATGTTAATTGGTTAGAAATTATATTCTCACGATGATTTCATTTGTAGTGATGGATTTAAAGAGATCATGCCCTATGACCACTTCCAGCCTCTCCCTCGGTGAGTCACATGTTTCCTTTTCCTTTTTGTAATTTGGTCTAAGTGGTTTGCAAGGAACTGCAGTATCTGTAGCAATAGTCTAAAATGGAAGAGGGACAGATATTAGACCCTTCACGGAGAGCTAGGGGGACACAGACTTCAACTCCATGATAAGAAAGATCTTTCTAAGAATTAGATGGAATAGGCAGCCTCAAAAGGTGATGTTTTCTGTCACTGGCGATGTCAAGTGTATCTTGGATAACTGGGTGTTACAGAGGGAGCTCAAGCATTGCAATTCACCAGAAATTTGAATGCCCTTTTACGCCTCGATGACTAGTATGGTTCTTCCTGACTTTGAGTTTCTGTGATTCCCTAGTAATGCTGTCCATTCGTGATTTATAGTTTAGAGACAGTTTGAAGATGCTTTCATAGTCTGTATTTATTTGATTCTCACGATGGCCCTATTGTGCTAATACATGAGGGCAGGTGTGTTACTTCCACTTGACGATAACCTTAGAGTCAAAGGAGTTAAGTACCTTGTGACTGCAGGTTGTGTGTAGCATAAGATTAAAATTATAAGATTCCAAGTCCAGTCCTCTTTCATCTGAACTACAACTGTTTTCCTGAGGCTGCACTTTTGCCATCATCTCTGCAAACTTGAAACAAACAACAAATAATGTGTTTTCACTTGTTTGCTTTGGAGCTGGGAACATAATCCTTGGACGGCATGCTCGGTGTCGTGTGGAGGCGGGATTCAGAGGCGGAGCTTCGTGTGTGTGGAGGAGTCCATGCACGGAGAGATACTGCAGGTGGAAGAGTGGAAGTGCATGTATGCGCCCAAACCCAAGGTGATGCAGACCTGCAATCTGTTCGACTGCCCCAAGTGGATCGCCATGGAGTGGTCTCAGGTAAGACTGGAGAACATGCCTCTTGTAATCAAATTTCAGATTTGAATGATTATTTGCTATTTGCCCAACACTGTACTGGGTAGCATGAGGGGTGCAGAGGTTGTGTGTGAACATGCTTCTGACTTCCAAAGAGCTTAGGAAGACAGTTGGAGGACCATGTAAGAGAACATGGTAGGCATCAGTGTAGGTAAGAATAACTAAGAACCGTGGTACACCTAAAGGAACAGATATAGGAACAGAGTTGATTGGGAGGTCTTTCTTGCCCTTGTAGTGCTCAACCCATCTTTAAGATGTGCAGAATTTAACCGAGCAAGAGCCTAGAGAAGACATCACTGTGGGATATGGCCAAGCTAAGATGGCTGAGCAAACGTAGAAATGACACGGAATGACTAGAGATTGGAAAAGGTCCTAAGTCATCTAGATTAAAGGGAGAACCCATGTTCCTAAGAATTGGAAGCTTAGGATGGAAATACTAAAATGGACATTTGAAGTGTGTTCTTGATCTAGTAGTTACTAAGAATCTTCACAATTCTTGTTGAAGAAAATAATGTATTATATTTTAAATACTTGAGGCAAGATAGACTGGCGCTGGGAAAGACCCAAGGTGGGCAGCTTATGTGAACATCACTGGGGTGTCAGGGTGGGAAAAGAGAAAAGAGCGGGGAAGCAGCCCAGAGGTATGAGAAAGCCTCGTGTCAGATTAGCTTAGTTTCCTCATTCTAGGGAGACGGCCAAGTAAACCTCCAGAGCAAATAAAGTGCAGTTGGAGAAGTCAAGTAGAAACATCGCACGTGTTGGTATTGAACATTTTAATCTTAAACTTTTATTTTTCTAGACTCGCTATTTTTCTTTAGCTCTTTTGAGTGATCTTTACATATTTAGCTCAACATATGCATGCATTCATCTATTTATTCATCTATTTATGTATTCAGTGTGTCAGCCACCATCCTAGGAAGGAAATAAAGCGTGCTCCTGCCCCCCAAAAACTCAGAATCCAGTTGCTGAATCGTGCATCAAATAAACCACTGTGATGCAGTGTAACACTGTGGTGCACGGTGTCGCGCGTCCTGTCCTGCAGGCACCCAGAGGTGGGGTGGTCCTCTCCACCTGAAGGTATCAGAGGAAGCTTCAGAAAGGAGGTAGCACTTGAACTGCAACTTGAGGAACAGAGATAAGTCTTCTGGGTGGAGAAGACCCACTTCCAGCCCCAGTTTTCGGAGGCTGCCTCCATCACAGTCCTTTTCCCATATCCCCAGCTCAAGATCATTACCTTCTACAACTTTGCTTGTACTTATTAGGGCAGGAGTTATTCATTCTCTTTGGTTCACACGCCGAAAGAAGTTTGCAAAATTACATACCCCTTCACATATATTTAGGTTGACATCTGAAATTTTTTGTCACGAGTTTAAATAAAAAATATCAAAAGAATGTCATTTCTAACATGTTGTGAATGCTAACATTTTAAAATAAAAGTGGTATAGCATTCAAAAAAAATGTCCAGTAGAATGTAAATGCCATGATGGTTTCTATCCTTGCCATCTTTCATTTTTAAAAATCATATGAACAAGCTCTTTTTGAATAATTTGAATATTTTGCATTATTTCCCCCTTGAACTCACATTTTTAATCCACTCCCCCCCCACAGAATTTCATCCTAATATAATGTACTTTTATGTTTTAGAGCCTTTTATTGGTTACATTATTCTACTTTTCTCCAAGAAAATGTGTGTAGCAATTGAATTCATTTATTTTAATTTCCTATAACCATAAGGCTTTAGGTATTGGAAATGTTCCCCTGGATTAAGTTATTGTTAAATTTAATTTAGTACACAACCAAAACAACATAAATATATTTCAATTTTTGGCAAATAGTTATTACACATAGAAAGGAAATTTTCCTGTGAAATCTGTCTTTCTAGGAGATGAGTGGACCTTTAAAAATTAATGCATTGCCAGTGTGAAACGTAGGTTCAGCCGTAATTTTACTCCAAATTTTTATTGCCGATTTCTTGCTTTGTTTTGTTTTGCACGCACACACTGGGAAAGCTTGTTCACATAAATCAGTAGACTGAGAGGGAAGGGCTTTGTTGTGGCAAGGTCATTCAGTTCTTTGAACTCCCAAATTATATGCCAAAAATCACATTGTGCTCTATCATCAGAGATCAACACGACCTCTACAACCCGCAGAGCGTGTTCTCAGCTCTTGAAAGTCTTATCCATATGTTTTGTGTTGTCTTTAGAGCTCTTATTCCACTCCCAGCCCCATCAATATCATGACTGTATCATCACTTTTAATACCCAAAACGAAGGATTGTTAACCAGCACATCTCATTCACCTTTCTTGGCTCTTCATACTTCTCATTAAATAAAAAAAAGTCAAAATCATTCTCAGTGATGAGGATTTGCTATCATCAAGGGTGTATTCAGCTTGAAAGAGGAGTTCTGGAAATGTTGTAAACACAGCCCTGTTGGGGAAAATGTCCAATTTCCTTGAGAAGCTACTTAGGAGACAATACTCCCTTGGATTGACCAAGTTCCAGGCTAGTTAAGACCTTAGAACCGTATTGTTTTCTTTTTCTTTGGGCAGAATATTTTCCTTCTTGGCCAATGTAAAATGGCCTCTCAAGATCACATGGATTTCAAATTGGTACATGTGGGGGTGGGTGAGTCGGTTTCCCAGACGTAGGATGTAATCTCAAACCTCACTGAACTCATATCAGTATTTGTTCAGTGCTCCTAAGAGTGTCGTGATGAATAAGAGAGGTTTCCTGCTCTTCTGCTCTCCCTAGAGGTGGGTATATGCTGAAAAATGCCTCCACGTCCTCTGCAATGTGTCCGTGACAATTAAGACAGCGTCCATGGACTCAGGAAAGAGTCTTCAAGCTTTATGAAGCAGTGGCAAAGCCCTTATTTTGACAACAGGAGACGCAGGAATGGAATTCCACTCTGCCTCTTAGGAGCTATGTAACCGTGAGCAAGGTCCTTAGGTGGTGGGCCCTTTGTTTGCTCACCTGTTAAATGGGCATGAAGCCGTTAACCTGCCAGTGTGTCGGGCGATTAGTGAGATCACATCTGCAGAACAGTGCCTGCTCTGTAGCGCATGCACAAGGACTCCAGCCTCTCCCATGGGTGGATCCAGGATTGGCGGGGCCTGAAGCGTATGCAGTATGGAGGTGACTCTTTAAGAAGAAAGAATACGAAACACAAATATTGGGCATCTAAGCGAATGTTTATTTAGAAAAAGAAAAAAATTGTAAGAAATTACAGATTTTTGAAAGCTGACAACCGTAATAGAACTCTGGACTTTAGTTAATAATAATGTACCAGTATTGGTTCGTCAGCTGTAACAAAGATACCACACTAATGCAGTACTAAAGCTAGGGGAAACAGTGTTGGGGGGGGGTGGATGGACTTTCCTGTACTGTCTGCTCAATTTTTCTACAAACCTTAAACAGTCCTAAAAAATAAACTCTTGATTTAAAGAATAAACCCACATACATACATACATACTCACCAACATAAGTAGATAAATTGAAAAGAAATCCTTGATGTCCACGACTTGAGAATATTCCATTCATAGGCAAGAATACCTTCCAAATCTTTCACAAATAATTCAAGGGGAAAAAAAACACTGACAACACAAAGTTTGTAAGAATGCAGAGAAAATAGCATAATATCTTCATTAATTTTAACTGCCTGATGTATCTGTAGCACGTTTTCCTAAACTTTTTGGCTGAGTTCTTTTGATGTCCTCTTCACGTGACAGTAGTTTTGCATGATCAATTTCCATACACAGATTAGAACGACAGTCCTCTAACATGATTGATCAAAATTTGATATTTTTAATTAATAGTTTAGAAAAGTTTCTTTTATCTTCGTGCATTGTGTTGGATGATGTCATGTGAATTTTTAATCAAATTTGAGGAAACCTATGTTAGGATTCTTTCATATTTGAGTGGAAAGATTTCAGGGCATTTCAATTTTTCTTGCGCTGTGACCTCAACTGAAATACTTTTCAAATGGAGAATTGAAAGGAGGCTTTGCTAGGGAGGGGCCCTGAGGCATAAGAATCATGGGGAATCAGCCTCCACCTCCTTCCTTCCATAATATTTTGCATCTAATATTCATGGAGATCAGTGGCTCTCCTGCATCTGAGACATTAATATCTTTGTGGATCTCTTCAAAGAATCTCATTGGCTTCTCTTCTCGTCTTTGAAGTGCACAGTGACTTGTGGCCGAGGGTTACGGTACCGGGTTGTTCTCTGTATCAACCATCATGGCCAGCATGTTGGCGGCTGTAATCCACAACTGAAGTTACACATCAAAGAAGAGTGCGTCGTTCCCATCCCATGTTATAAGCCAAAAGGTAACTCTGTGGTGCACTTTAAAGTTAAATTAAATGGTGTTTTCCAGCTCTCATACTAATATTGCAGCATTTACATTTCAACGTACTAGCTTTCTTATAAAAATTATTTTACTGACAGATTACAGTGGACCTGTCCACTTAGATAAAGAAGTTAGACCTGTGTGATTAATTGATCTGGAGGGGAAACTGAGCTCTTGTTCATTCAGTACATGTAGAGTGGCTCCCACCTCTCTAGGCTTATATTAATATTCCTTGGTAGGCATAAAATAATTTGATGCAGTCCCTGCCTTGAAGAAAATAGAGAAGGAGGATGAAAATGAGAAAGAGGAAAGGAAGGTTCCCCCGAGGTTTTCATTCTGTGTTCCCATGGTATTTCATGCATGCCTTCTGCTGCAGTGTAAGTTTCTTGGGGAAGGGACAGTGTCATCTTCATCGTTGTCCTACTGCCTCCCATGAGGGAATGAAGACTCTCATCTGCCAATCTAGATTTATAGATGCATTTAGAAATTCTTTTTTAGTTCCCATTTGTTCCACATGATTTAGCAGAAATGGGTAGCATCCATGGTTAGGAAGTCTTGGCATCGTCTCTTGGATATCTTGGATATATGTTCCTCTCTAGACATGATTATTTCCATCTACGTACTTTTGTAAGGTATTACCAACCCTCTGACAACTATTTCCTTTTGGAAATGGAAAAAGAATTACTCCCAAGTGTCAGTGCCAAGGAGCCGTCCTTAGTACTTCAGAGAGGACGGTAAAAATTCTTCTTCATTACTTCTGGGTGCATTATTCATACAAATAGCCTCATAACCTACTATTCAACACATATTTGTTTGACGAAGTCTGTCTTCCAGAAAAATCAGTGGTTTCCATGCAAGGTACAAATCCTGATTATATAACTTCCTCAGTGAAAACTCTTTTTCTTTCTGCGGTTGACGGTCCTTTTATAGCCAGGTTCTTAGTGTCTGTGGTTCCCCTGGAACAGCCCAGAATGATTCCCTTTCTCATTTCATAATTAGATTATTTCTTTCTTCACATCTTAGGAAGTTTCAAAGGGCAGAGAAGCCCAGCAGCTTGCTCCTGCCTGCTAACTGTAATTGGTAATAATCTCCCTCAACAACTACAGCAATTAAAGTCTGAGAAAACCACAGCACAAACTCTTCTCCTTCTCCCAGGTTTCCGTCTTCTATGTTATTTGCTTTTCTCTATTAATTTCTTCATCAATGGGCAAAAAGATTTTGTGGCAAAAGGACGCAAACTGATGTGGTTGAAGGAAGAGCTTTAATATGCAAACAACAGAGACTGGTATTGACTTATAAAAGACATTTTTATGCTAACTTGAGTATATGCAACCGTCTCAGGGGATGATTTGGTTACATTTTGATAATGTGTTAATTAAAAAAATATATGACATAAAAAAGAATAAAATAATGCCATTTTCAGCAACATGGATGGATCTGGAGATCATCATTCTAAGTGAAGTAAGCCAGAAAGAGAAAGAAGAATGCCGTATGATATCACTTATATGTATAATCTTAAAAAAAAAAAAAAGGCACAAGTGAACTTATTTACAAAACAGAAACAGACTCACAGACATAGAAAACAAACTTACGGTTACCAGGGGGTAAAGGGCATAGGAAGGGATAAATTGGGAGTTGAAGATTTGCAGATACTAACTACTATATATAAAATTTATAAACAAGTTTATACTGTACAGCACAGAGCTCTATATTCAATATCTTGTAGTAACCTATAATGAAAAAAGTATGAAATGAATATATGTACGTACATGTGTGACTGAAACATTATGCTGTACAGCAGAAATTGACACAACATTGTAAACTAACTATACATCAATAAAGAAAAAAGAGAGAGAAAATAAACAAAGCAAAAATATGACAGACATTTTTGATTCAATCCAGAAGCCACTTAACGTACTGGACATTTGAAAAGCATGACTGACCTTTTAATTGATGAAATCTTCAGCAGATTAACAGTCATATATTTAACTCTTGAATGATTAACAATAATTAAGCTTGTTGTTTATGTTCCTTTTTTTCTTAGAAAAGGGTCCAGTGGAAGCTAAATTGCCTTGGCTGAAACAAGCACAAGAACTAGAAGAGACCAGAATAGCAACAGAGGAACCAACGTAAGTCCAGGACCTTTTATGGGAGCAATCAGGGCATGGCCAGTTAACATGATATATGTAATTTTTGTCCTCATTGGAGTACAATGATACGTTTCAAATCCAAATGGCCTGGATTTGCAGACTCTAGAGAGCTTGAGCTGGCTAGAATTCTTCTTTATTTCACAATTCAGCAGTCCTGCTTTGGCAGTGTCTGTGAGAAGCATAGGAAAGGACAGTGTTATTTAACTCAAAGCAGACCCAGCGGTCTGCTACAGTTAGGAGATTGGGGGCAATCCCTAGGTCGAGATTGATACATATGGTTTGACCAAGGATCATCACAATATAAAACAAGTCAGCCAGTCATTCCATGGTTAAGTAATAGCCAGTCTCTATAAAACCAGTGAAGGTGAAGTGTGTCAGGGTGGCCTGAGTGATGGTAAGGAGAAATCCCAGAGCTGCTGTGGTCTGGTGCATGGAAAGAATATGGCACTATGAGTCTTGGAGCCTAGAACCTACACCATGTTTACCCATGTGACCTTAGACAGGTCTTAAGTTTTTCTGTCTCATTCTCCTAATGAGCAGGCTGGGCTTGATCTCTCCAGGGTCCATCCCAACTCAGAAACCTAATGACTTCTGTCCACGTGGGATTTGGCAAGTCTGTGTTGTAACTATCAAGAGCAAATCAAAGAAACGTTGGGGAGGCAGAGGGTGGGGACCCAAAGAGAGCAAGGAATCAAAGATGCCCTGAGATCTCCAGCCTAGGAAGCTGGAAGAACACCAGCATCCGTGATGGACTCAAGGAGCTAGACAGGCCGCTGATTCCATGTCAGACACGTGCGGTCTGTGGCGCTGACAGGCTGTCTACCAAGAGAGCGATTCATAGGGCGTTAGAGGAGAGGATCTCGGAGGTGATCTGGCCAGTCTCCCTCTCAGAGCAAGCGTTTCTTCTTCAACACGTTCAGCGACGGGCAGAGTTCACTGCATTGAGAGACAGCTCCTTCTTCTGTTATTTGCAAGATTTTTTATTTTCTTGTTAAGTCAAAATACAACCGCCTTCAAATTTCTGCTTTCTGAAAAAAAAAAAAAAAACCCACGTCTATGCCTCATCCCACGTGACAAGTTTTCACAAATTTGGAGAAAGCTGGATCCCGAGAGCCTTGTCTTTCCCAAGCTCATCATTCTTAGCCTTTTCAGTGGTTTTCATGGATTGTTGTTTTTAGATCCCTTACCAAGCCCATTGCTCTTTTCAGAACAGGCTCTCATTTGTCAATGTCCCTTTTAACTGTGATCCAGCCCAGCAGTGAGCCCCAGGCGGACGTGGATTACTTGTCTCCGAGAAGGCACCGTGCCTCTAGTGATGCGGGCCAAGAGAATTGGCACATCATGCTTGCGACACGTGCAGAACTTTTCCACGTGGACTACCGACAGGCCTGGATGTGACCCCAGGAGAAACTGCTGATGCTGTCAGGTGAATGGCCCCAGAGTGACTGAAGAGGGAAGAGCGTTTGGCTAATGAGGGAAGCATGAAGATCTAGAGGAAGAAGTGGATTCAGAAGAAGTGGATCGTGAACGGAGGAAGGAACAGACGCAAGGAGAGCTCATTGTTACAAAGACCAGGGGAGGAGACCGTTTAAGCAGGGGCGCAGCGAAGAGTGTTCACATTCTCAGAGAAAGCCGAAGAACAACTGTGGGGACTGAGTAAAGGCTGTTTTGTTTGACAAGAGGGTCTTTCTCAGTTAATTTTAGAGTAGTATCATAGTAGGGCAGAGAAGTAAAAAGTGGCAGAGCTTTAAGAAATGAATTCTAAAAAGGAAATGGGGCAGTGGGTATTTGACTACGAAGAAGGAAGATTGGGAGTCAGGTTAACAGGGAGGAGTGGTTAAATGTATGTGTTTGATTTTTGTTGTTTTTCATTTGAAGTTAGGACAGCCTGACACATAATTAAAAGATAATAAGGATATTAGACAAGTCAGTGACCACCCCTGGGCCTCCCAACTGTACAAGGAGGGTGTTAGGCTAAATGCTACCGGAATCTTC
This sequence comes from Camelus ferus, assembly GCF_009834535.1. NCBI lineage: Eukaryota > Metazoa > Chordata > Mammalia > Artiodactyla > Camelidae > Camelus > Camelus ferus. The sequence continues at coordinate 9,368,347 of NC_045722.1, read as the reverse complement.
TCCCAGCTCTGGTCTCCTATGATTCTGTAAGGGAAGGGACCTATAAAAGGAACGGGACTTGAGACATCGGCAAGGGTGTATGTAGCTGTCACACGAGGAGGGTCATGGAGTTCTCAGTCTCAAACGGTGCATCCTACCAGGATCTTTTCTCAAGACACAATGAGATAACAGTTGCTAATCCTTCTGCATGTCCTCTCCTGGTTAAAGGGTTTGCTGTCCAGTTCCCCAGAGTAGAACTCTGCCATCATTCTTGCCTCTTGTTCATTCTTCCCTTATATGTAATTGCTGAGTTGTGACAGTCATACCCATCTACTGATATCTTTCTCAGTTCTGGCTCTCTCTCTCCTTTCCTTCTATCATCCTAGTCCAGGTCCTGAAATCACCTACAAGAGCCTTCCGATTTGCTCTCCACTTGATCCCCTCAAATCCACCCTCTCACCCAGAGTAGTCTAGCTAAGGCACAAATCTTTCTTTCCAGCGTTCATAATATCTCAGTGTTTCCCCATCACCCAAAAAGATTTAACGCTCGTGCACAAGGCCGCCAAGACTGAGCAGGCTATTACCCTTCCTGGCTCCCAGCCTCATCTCTGACCACTTCTTTGCTTTGCCTTGAATGGGATGCTCCAGGCACATGAAACTGTCGGTCGTTCCTTGCCTGCAACAACCTGCCACTCACCTCCATCCCTTTCATCGTGTTCTCCTCTCTGTTGGGAATGACCCGGCTCCCACCTGGTTTTTAAAAAGCTTTTTTTGTTGTTACAGAAAATTCCAAACATGTATAAAGGAGGAGAGAACAGTAGAATGAACCCCCATGTATCCACCCCCCAAGTTCAACAGCTATTCACTCAGGGCCATGCTGGTTTCATTTGTTCCACCAACACTGCCTCCACCCCACTGGCTCATCTCTGAAGCAAACCCAGACAGCATATCATCTCATTCATAAATATTTCAGTATAAATCTCTAAAATAGAAAGGCCTTTTTTTATTGATAACTGCAATATCATTTTTTAAAGTGTGGTCCTCAAATTGCTTCCTTTAGAATCACCTGTGGTGCTATTGAAAAAACGCAGATTTCTGGACCTCACCAAGTCAGACATTCTGTGAGTGGGACCCAGTCACCAGCATTTTTTTTTTCTTTTGACTCTGCCAGGTATTTTTTAAATTGTGGTGAAATATGCAAAACATAAAATTGACCATTTTAATCCTTTTTAAGTGCACAGTTCGTTGGTATTAAGTACATTGGCATGGTTGTGCAACCATCACCACCATCCATCTCCGGAATTTTTTCATCATCCCCAACACAAACTCTGTTCCCATTAAACACTCACTCCCTTCCCCCGACTCCCCCCCCAACTCCCAGCCCCTGGTAATCTCTGCTGTACCTTCCATCTCTATGGATTTGTCAGCAGCATTTTTAGCAAGTGCCCCAGGTGACTTTGGTGGGTGCATCCAGATTTGGGAACCATTGGGTCGGTTAGACCCTAGGGCCCCTTTTAAGGTCTGAAATTACTCTTCATTTTATTTAACTGGAAAAGAGAGACATCGTGTAAGTTACAGGAGGTTCAGGCCCCATTTCTTCCCCAAGCCTGCATTTTCTGTTGGCCCCACTGACTTTGCTGGTGGAGCTTCCTGTCCGTCTTCCCAGAGCAGAGCTAACATACCCTTTCCTCTTGCAGACCTCCACTTCCTTCTCTCCAGCACAGAAGACGGAGGCCCCAGCACCTGTTCCCTGGCCGAGCGGCTGCCTCCTCCCACCCTCCTGCCCTCTCTCCCTCTGTGGTCTCTCTGCAATTTTCCTTTATAACTCACACTGCCTGGCAGTTTCTGGCCTGTTCCTGGCTGTCTAGTGTGAAGTTTATGGTTTCCTCCCACCGCTTCTGACTCTGTTCATTCCCTTGATTTCCAAGCAAAACCACAACATATCTCAGCTTCCAGTTCATCCTTTTATTACCCCCATCTTTTGTGGTTTGGGGATGCTTGCTTGTTGACAGTGAACGAGAAGATGAACATAGCTGCAGTTCAGATCCCTGGAGGAAAGCCTGCCAAGCCCGCCTGGAGAAGATAAATATTTCTGCCTCTGTGGTTTACCAGGGCCCGCCCGAGCTCTGAATTTACATAGAGGGGCGGATGTTCAGAAGGCTTTTTTTTAATTAGGAAAATAAAAATTACAGCTTATAAAGCTAAGCCAGGGGAACTGCAGTTTTGACCTTCTTAGCTTTCGGCTGTGGAATGTGTTGACAGTTGATACTGTTCATTGTTGTTTTCAAAGTTCTTCCCTGGAGTCTCCCTGGTTTCTGTGGGATTCACAACGCTTCCTCAGTCACGCTACCTTCTCCCCCATTTTTCATGTATAAATACCAAGGAAATACTACAGATTTAGAACACTTTGTATGTTTTCTTTCCTGCTATTTTAGCCCCTCCGTTTATGGACTTTGTATTTGCTAAGATCACATTAGCTTGTATTCCAGGCATCTTTCTTCTCCCAGCAATAGTAGTTAACAACTAACATCGAGGCCTTTCTTTGTGCCAGTGTTCTACGTGTCCTATGCGGATTGACTTATTTAATTCTCACAATGACCCCCATAAAGAGGTGTTATTATTACTCTCATTTTAGGGATGAGAAAAACCAAGGTGCAGAAAGATTAAGGAATTATCCAGCATTTCAGATATTGGTTCTCTGGCATGTGATACTAGGGAGAGCTCCAATTTTGTGTTAGGAAACCTGAATTCAAGTCTCACCCACCCTTAGGTGGTCTAATAGGGCTGAAAGAGGAATTAGTGACTATATTATGGTATTGTGAAGCTTAGAGGGTCAGGGGTGGCTTCCTGGGAGAGTTGGCATGTGAAGTGATGCCCTAAGACCTGGGTGTTTGGTACTTGGGATGGCAGATAGGCCTGCTGGCCCATGGGGGACACACTTGGACATTGAGGTACTGAGTGTGGAGAGAGACCTGGAGGATAGGGAGGTGGTAATGGCAGCAAGGATGCAGCTAGAAAAGTCAGCACGTCTTGGAGGTCTTCCATGGTTCACGAGGGAATTTGGACTTCATCTGGAGGCAATGAGAGCCATCGGAGGATTTTTAATAAGTGATGTAATCACGATTGCATTTTAGAAAGATCTTTCTAGCTGTCTGCAGTTTGTTTCTAATTATTTACCATGATACATAAAACTGTAGCAAATCTCAAATTGCACATCCCTACATCCCTAATTGTCTCCTTAGGACACATTTGCTGTGTGGAATTTCTGAGCCAGAAGATAGGCACGTTGGAGGCATTCGATTTCTATTGTCAAATTTCCCTTTTAAAATTTAAACAAAAGATATATTAGTGTTCATGCAGTTATGAATCTTGTTTTGCTTTTGTTTTTCCCTCACAGTAATTTTTTAAATTAAATTTTCATTGAATTGGAGTAGATCTTTATGCATGTTTTTCTAGGAGATTATATGGATAGGATAACCTCTAAGATCCTCTGTATTTAAGAATGCATTTCTTAGACCTTCTCAGTTGAGTAGAAGCACAAAATCTTGTTTAATAAGGTTGCTTTTTTTTCCTTAAAACTCTGAACATGTGGCTCTGGATATTAAAGAAGAAATATTTGAGCCTAAACTGCCTTTTCTCCTTTTGTTCTCCATTTTTTTCAGCTTAGATTTAAGAGTTTCTCCCCATGTACTTAAAATTAGAGGATTTCACCAGAATAAGTCCAGAAATTGTTTTCTTTTCAATAATTTTGCTAAATAGTGAGGGCTTTTAGGACATAGATTCAAATCTTTCTTGGGTACATGAAAGTTTTCTTCTGTTATATTTATGCCTCTTTTCTATTGTTTTTCTTATTTATTCTAAAGGTTCACCAGCATCTCTTTTCTATTTTTAACATTTGGTGTTTCCCCCCACATCTTTGTCTTTTTTCCTCTATGTTTTGGAAGCATAACTTCCCTTCCAACAAAAGCACTTCCCTCCTCCTCATCATTGAATGGATTTCCATACTGTTCATTTGGATTTTCTTCTGTTGTAGAGCAAACTTTGTGTTATTTTTTGTATTTTTTAGTCTTTTATCAACCAAGCCAGAAGTTTTTCCAGTCATGTTTTGACTTTTTAACCACATTTTTATCTTTTGTTTTATAGAATGTTTCCCTGAATTTTATTGTTATTAAATTTTAAGTAGATGCTGTGCTATGTCCTTCTATTTCTGATATTTATCCCCAAATAATTTTTTCTTTCACTAATACGTGTTACATTCTTTTTCTTTTATACTGAAGAATTATTTTTATCAGTTGGATATTAGTGTTTATTTATTTGTTTTGAAATAAAATAAATAAATGCCGCCAAACAGTATTGTCGATTTTTCCTGGGATCCTTTTACTGTCATCTTGGATAATCTTAAAATACATCTCTCATCTATGATACTGCCGAGGCAGAGTAAAATAATGCCAGCAGCTACTGTGTAATTTTTGACAAATGACTTCTCTGTATCTCAGTTTCCTCATCTGTAAAATGGAAATAATAGCAATATTTCCTGACGGGGTGGTTGTTATGAGTAAATGGTAAGCTGTATGTGAATTACATAGAACAGTATCTCACCCAGCTAACAATGCGATGAATGCTGGTTGTTGCCATTTTAATTTTATTGTAATTATTGAGCTTTTCACTCTGACTCTCTTTTAATCCTTACCTAACCCTATAAGGTTGAGCCTATTGTTCCTATTTTAGAGAAAATTATTGCCTTTGTATTTGAATAACATTTTGACTGGACACAGTATTCTTGGGACCCAGATTCTCTCTCCCAAATCTTTTGCTCCACTGCTTTCTGGTTTTGAATGTTGTGTGAGTCTGGGGTCCGCCTGACTTTTTATTCTGATAGGAGACTTGTATTTTTGTGCCTAGATGCCTGTGCAATTCTTTCTACATCCTCAAAGGTTTCATTTTTTTAGCCAGGTATCTTCATTTACTCTGGCTGCTGTGAAAAATCACCACAAACTTAATGGTTTAAGACAAGATGAATTTGTTATCTCACAGTTCTGTAGATCAGATGCTAGTAGAGTCAGCTGGTTTCTCTGGATCCCACTAGGCTAAAATCAAGGGGTCTCTCAGCCTGAACTCTTCTCTGGAGGCTCTAGGATGGAATCCACTTCCAGGCTCTTTCAGAGAGTTGGCAGAATTCCGTTCCACGCAGTCGTAGAGCTGAAATCCCCATTTCCTTACTGGCTGTTGGCCGTGAGTTGTTCTCAACTTCTGGGGCCCTCCTGCATTCCTTGGCTCCTGGCCCCTTCCATCTTGGAGCCAGCGACAAGGGGTTGAGTACCTCTTGTGCTTTGAATCTCTCTTAACTCATGTTCTGCTGCATCTCTCTAACTCCAGCCAGAAAATTTTTTTCGTTCTTAAGGACTCGTGTGATTAGATTAGGCTCACTAGGATGGTCTCCTGATCTTGAGGTCCATAACCTTAATCACATCTGCAAAGCCCCTTTTGTCGTGCAATGTAACATACTCAAAAATTCTAGGAATTGGGATGTGGGCATCTTTAGGGGAGGCATTAGTCTGCTGAAAATGCTAGGTTTTATGTTAACCATTTCTATCACTTTTCCTGGAGGACAGTGTACTTTTCCAAGCTGTGTTTTAGGCACATTTTTTTACATATTTATGAACACTTTTTCTGTTTCATGTGTTGCAACTTCTGCTTGAAGAGTCCAATTATTTTCAATATTGGATTATTTAGATTCTGTCTCGTTTTATCTCTAAAAATGTCATTAAAACATCCATTTTAGGTATAATTTATGTACAATAAACTGTGTCTGTTTAAAGTGATGCATTTGAACAGATGTGTCTAGCCACAGAACCCCAATCCCACTCGTGATACAGAACGTTTCCATCACCCACAAAAGCTTTCTTTGCCGCCCAGCCCTCCCTTCACTCCTCTAGCTGCTTTAAAAGCTTTTCTTTCTCTCTCTCAATACTGCGTTCACTTCCAAGTCTTGCCTCTATGTCATTAATTTGATCTTCAGCCATGTTTCTTCTGTTTTTTTTTCCTTCTGGTTCTGAATTATTTGTTGGATTTCTAATAATGTTATATTTCATAGTTTTTCCCCTCACCTCTGTAGTTTTCCATTTTATTCTGTTATTTTATCATCTCATGTCCAACCTCTGATATTCGTGAACTGATATTATTTTAAAGTTTTCCTATTGTGCAAAAACATAGGAAACTTGCTCTGTTTCTCTGGTTGTGTTTTGCCCAGATATGGCTCTTCAAATGCTTTCATACAGCTGTGTTCCTTTCTTTCCTTAAAAAAAAAATTACCGTGGGGGAGAAACAAAAACAAAACAAGATTCAGAACTGCACAAACTTTATAATGCCTTTTGTTTAAATAATAATACATTGAAGAAAATCATGCTAGGTTATGCATACATTTTTTTGAGTTGCCATGGCTCCCCTCCCCTCCTCCTCCAAATCACATGGTTAATTTGGACAGCTCTGACATTTATTTTTTAAGAAGACCTCTAAAGCGTCCTTGACAACCATCTTGAAACATCCCGGGCACCTAGAAAAACATTGGTATAACAATCATTTGCCTGGTTGGAAACTGAGGTGAGCCTTCCCACTTACCCACTCTCCTCTCAGGATTCCGAATCACTGAGACACAGGAGTCCAATGGGAATGAAAAAAAAATACTTCCCATTAAAACATAATCCCCAATTTCAAGTTTTTATTACTAAGGAGAAAAGAGAAAAATATTAATGACCGTAAAATTACAGTATACACATGGTTAGAAAATTCAAACCTTTTAAAAACTGCAAAACAAAAAGCAAAAGCCTCTCTCTTTACAAACTCCAGTTCCTGACATTTGTAATTGCTTCCTGAAAACAGAAATTATACTAACATATATAGACATCTATGCTATAAATATGTATCATATATGTACGCTGTATGTGCATATATATGCCCTCTTTGAATGTTTAGACAGGAGGTCATCATATATGAACTGCCCCATACTTGTTTCGTTTAACGATCTCCAAGAGGAGACTATTCCTCATCAATTCATATAGACCCGCCTCCTTCTTTTACAGTCCTCCGGTCTACCAGCTGAGCTGTTGAAGGGCACATCCCACCTCCTTCTTTTAAATTGTGTGGATGCTTCATCTTAAATTTAATCAGTCTCCTTCTTTCCAGTTTTACCCCAGGAAAGCAGCAAGCAAAGCAAAGGGTAAAAACACAGATATTTCTCCAATACTCCTGGGAAGTTGAGCAAACCCTCTCATGGAGAATAAGAATTAAAGAATAGAGTTCCCCACTAATCATTTTCAACACAAGAAACAAATTGGGGGGCAGGGAGGGGTTACTAATATTTCTTTCTTGGGCTCATTTAGAGCAGTGGTGTTTCAGTTGTGCTGACTGGGATGTGCTGTTGTGCACAACAGGAATGAAGTCTTACTGAGGGAAGGGAGGAAGGCGGGATGACCCTGAGAGACCCTCCAACTCTGTCTTTCTGAGATTTTAAACTTGAAGCCTTGGGACTGCATCTTAAGCAAACACCTCAGTGGCATTTTCTGCAGTTATTTAGGGCAACATTATCCTACGAATAGAGCCCTGTACCCACTTAAATGATGAAGTGATGCACCTGAATTTCCCCTCTTAAGGATGGATAGTGTGCATTCACGTATCGTAGTTTGGGGAGAAGTTTTGCAGTAAATGAACCTATTGAACATGCATGAACCCAAAGGTTCCCAAACTTCCTCTAGCACTGAGCTCTTTCCAGCCTGTTACTTGTTAAGATCTCATGATGCAAGTGTTGCCTTCAGAGTATCTTAAAAATATATGTCTCTACTGAATCTCTTTTTTAAATTCAGTGCAGGAATCAGTAAACATTTTCTGTAAGGGGCCAGATAATAGATATTTTAGGATCTGCGGGCCAAACAGTCTCTTGCAAATACTCAGCTCTGCCATGTAGCACAAAAACCACCGTAAACAGTGAGTGAACAAGTGACCACGGCTGCATTCCAATAGGTCTTTAATTACGGACACTTAAGTTGAGTTTTATGTCATTTTTGCAAGACACCAAAGATCATCCTTGTTTTTCCCCCAGCCATTTAAAACTATAAAAATCATTCTTTTTTGTTTGTTTGTTTGTTTGTTTTTGGAGGTGGTGGGGGTAATTAGTAAAAATCATTCTTAGTTAGTAGGCTGTGCAGAAAGAGATGGGCTGAATTTGACCTGATAGGCCATAGGGTGATCTGCTCCGATTTAGTAGATAATAATTTAGGATAAGAAATAAATGCTTTATTCAACCAGACTGTGTGACGTCTATGACATTTTCAAGCAGATTCGGAAGTTTTGTGTATTTATATATTAAAGAGAAAAGATATTAAAGCTGCATCTACTCTACAGAAAGCATTTGTTATTCTACAGTTTAGCTCCTAAATATTGAGACATTTTAATAAAACTCTACCTGTTAAGACAGGGTAAGTTTGATAAAGATTTCTTGAATAAATGCTGGTGAACATCTCCATGTTATAAAAGAAATGAATTAGAAATTGTCTCTCCACAAAGGTTTATTTAGTGCCAAATGTTAAAGAAAAGCTTTTCATGATGCTTTGCAAAGGACACAGCACAGAATTTGCATCATAAAATGGGTGCAAAAGTTTAGTGTACCTCTGGTGAAAAATTTCTTTCTGCTGCTGATAAAGTCTGAACATTTGTCAGCGACAGATTTTTGAGCATCCACAAAAGTATAGCTTTCCAAATGTATTGCAGTCCTTCTGAACGCATTTCCTTTTTTCCTACAAAGAATGCTTGCCACGCCTCCTTTTGGGGCCTCTCTTTAGTGACTGCCCTCTTCCCGTGGCTCCCTGGTTTCTCGCAGGTTCATCCCGGAGCCCTGGTCCGCCTGCAGCACCACGTGTGGGCCCGGCGTTCAGGTGCGTGAGGTGAAGTGCCGCGTGCTCCTGACCTTCACACAGACGGAGACCGAGCTGCCTGAGGAGGAGTGTGAAGGCCCCAGGCTGCCCACCGAGCGGCCTTGCCTCCTGGACCCCTGTGACGAGAGCCCAGCCTCCCGCGAGCTGGACGTGCCCCTCCAGGAGGAGGACAGTGAGATGACTTACGACTGGGAGTACGCTGGGTTCACCCCCTGCACCGCGACATGTTTGGGAGGTACTTGATCTTTTGCTTAAAGGACCGTTAGGTCTTGTGTTGCTAATGGCTTGAGAAATCACTAAGTCAGTTAAGCCAAACGTGCAAACTAGCAGAAGTGGAAAGGAGGTTAAGTCATCTGAACAACTGAAAACTATGCTTTTTCTTTCTTTTATTTTTCATTGTGATTATTCCAGAAAGATAAAGGATAGTGGCACTGTATCCGATGTTCCTTTGGCCTAATTGAGATGGAGAGAGAGGTCCCTAGTTCATAGAGAATAAGTAAGAAAATGCAGAAATGCCAAGTCAAGGCACTTGTGCATAAATCAGAACTGCAGCTTGAGGCCGCCTGGGGTTGCCCTGTCTGATGCAGCTCAAGGTCAGAAGCCATCCTCAGAAAATTCTTAGGTTCATCCCCGCAGATTAGGCCAGAAACCAGGGCCGAGCAAACGGATGAGCACAATTTATGTGTGTGTGTCCGTGTGGAGTACAGGCATAGCCGGGGGACCCTGTTAAGATTAGGAGGTGGCAATCAGTCAGGTGACCCTCTGAGGGTGGAAGTTGGCCCCAGGGTGCTGTCAGCATTCCAGGATCCAAAAGGCAGTGGATGAGCAGGGAGCAGGAGTCCCGATCGGCGTTCTCTCTCGGTTGGAAGTAAAAAGACAGAAATAATCAATGGGAAACCTAATCCTCTACCCACATGAAGGAGACTTATCTCATCAGGAATCCAGGGCCCCTGACATCCTGTCGCTGACTCCTGACCACGCCTTCCAGCCAGCTGTCTCGGCTGAAGCTGGAGGCTAGGCGTGCTCTGACTTTGGCCCCAGCCAATGGTGGGAAAAATAAGGAGGCCGCGGCCTTCCAGGTGATTGGCTCAAGAGCATGCTCCACCCGTCCTGGTGGCCCTGAGCCCGTTACTGGGAGTCCCCGGCCAGGTCTTAGAGCTCATGGCCCGGTCATTGTGCCCGAGCCTCTCACCCTTTGTTCCCCGGGCTCTTGAGTACATTCTCAGTCCTTACCATCCAGTGGCCGTGACTCGATGGTATCTGTCCTTCTCCTTTTCTGTGTAACTCAGCCTGCAACCCACCTGTCCTAGACACCAGTCCTTCCGTAAACCCAGATGGAGCGGCATGTGCTCTACCCCCAGGCTTCAGCGAAGCTACTGCCTGTCGTATGGAGGTACACACGTGGAAGTCACGGAAAGAACCCTTATTTGCCTCCAGACTCTCTCTCCCTCTCTTACTTGCTTCTCCCTGGTTCCTAGCAGCCCACTGAACTAGCCAGAAATGTAGTTCTCCGTCTCACTCAGATCCTAAATGTCTGCTCCATCTCTTCCCTCCAGGGCGTGTGGTCTCAGTTGCCCCTACGCTGCCTTATGTCTGTTGCTGCCCAAAGCTTAGCTCTTGCTCCCTCTGAGTTCAGGATCCTGGACGTTTCTTTTGTTGTATCTTGGAAACCTTAAGGCTGATATTCCCTTGGACATCTGGGGACTGATACCTTCTTGATGAGTCTAGGAAACCCTCTAGACATAGTCACCGAGATGCAAAAATGTTTCCCAACTCAAATGCAATTATAGATGTCTGGAGCTTTCTGCTACACGACTGCAAAATGCAGCTCTCTCTGCCACATTTGAGCCACTGTGTCGCCGCTGTGTCACCAGAGACTTGGAGCTCTGTCCCTCGTTGTTGGAGCAGAAGTGGGTGCTGCTATTGTGTGCATACCCCACATCTACTGTATTAATCTCAGGCTTCTAACTATGGTCATTGATAGAATTGCTGTTTCGTCTAGTACTCTGTCATCCTCGACCTCATTTCTTTTCCTGACTGGGAGGGCCCTCTCCAGGTGGAAAAGAATGGCATGTCGGGTCCTTGGAACTCAACGGACCAGTTGGAGTTGCCCAAGGAAAGAGGATCAGGTGAATTCTGATTCATTTGGGAGAGTCTGTTAGACTTCTGCTTTGGAGCCTGGTGCCAACATGTGAAGATCTGCTGTTGAGTTCCCGGTGCCCACTAAGGTGGCCCTAGGTTCCACCTCCAGGATGGCTGCACCCACTGGAATGATCTTCTATTTTTTTCTGCAACAGCTTTATTAAGATATAATTCACATGCCATGCGATTCATGTATTTAAAGTATACAATTTGTTGTTTTTTAGTATGTTCACAAAGCTGTGCACCCATCAGCACAATTTTAGGACACCTAAAACAACCCTGTGCCCTTAAGCAATCATTCCCCATTTTCCCTCAAACTGCCGCTCACCCTGCTAGCAGTAGCCTCTGGCAACTGCTAATCTACTTTCTGTTTGTTCTGGATATTTCATATAGATGGAATCACACAGCAAGTGGTCCTTTGTGGCCATCTTCTTTAATTTAGTCTGTTTTCAATGTTCATCCATGTTATAGCATAAATTGGTAATTAATTTCTTTTTGTGACTGAATACTGTTCCATTTGTATGGCTGTATCACATTTTATTTATCCATTCATCACTTAGATTTTGGATTATTCACATGTCTTGGGTATTATGAATAATACTGCTTTGAACATTCGTGTACACATTTTTGTACAACGTATGTTTTCATTTCTCTTGGGTATATACTTCGGAGTAGTAGAATGACCTTTGGATCCACTTAAAACACGCAAGTTTTGTGAAACTTGACTAATTGAGTTTATCCTTATTGGCACCGTGGACCTTTTGGTCTGCTGTGAGGAGAGAAATGCCTTGCACATGTCAAAAATGCATTTCAATATTCGTATGGTTGATGTGAAGGTGCCCATTTGCTTTCTGACATCCTCTTGTGTATCTGGAACACATTTTACAAATTTTAACAGTGATCAATTTGGTTCAGCACTCAATCTTTCAACACTCAGTTAAACAACAATTTAGCCTTGTGAGGGTGTATCATGTTGTATAATTCAGAATAATATCATTAAGATGAACCTTGGTTACCCACTAACCCAAATTTTACAGCTGGGGAAGCTGCGGGTCGGAGGCCATCACACAGTTCAAAATAGAAAATGAACAACTTAACTGTCATTCTTTAGAGGGGGTTGGTTGAACTGTAAGTGCATGTAATAAGCTTCTCAGCTTTGCAAAACATAATGTTTTTAGGGTCTTGGGTTCAAGCTTAACATTTCCTTTTAAGTATGTAACTAAATTTTATAAAACTGAAGAGCTAGGGCATGAAACCAAAGTCCTCTATAAATGCGGGGAACTGGACACCTGCCCTGTGCTAGACTCCATGGCTCTGCACCGAGCACAGAACAAAGACACGGCCCCTGTCCTGACAGAGCGCAGCTTTGGTTACTTTTTGTTTTACTGTCTCTACTGCATTACTTACAGGCAGCGATGCTGCCTCTCTGGGATCCATTTTAATGTGGTTTTAGAGGCTCGGCCTTTACAAGTCCACTTACGTGTGGTTTTGAGTGTGGGTTTTTAGCCCTCACCCTGGATAACAGAGAGGGTAAGTCTGTAATGACTGAAAACCACAGGAAATAGAATTTCCACAGACCTATAGTTATTTCTTCAACATTCTTGTTTCTGGTAAAAAATATCTGTATATATATATATATAGATATGCAAATGATAGATTTCCAGAAAGATAAACTTTTGGTCACATCATGATACTGTGTGTTCGTACTTTCTAGCTGGCCTTCACATTGTGCAGGAAACAAAAGTAAGTCCATTTGTTGTAATTACTGATGCTTGAGTACCTTTTATAAGTCTGCTTTCGTACTGCAGGGGCAACAGAGAATTCTTTTTTAATTCTCCAGAGTATGAAGAATCCAGACATACTCAATTTCCAGCTTCCAGAGTGTATTTGTGTGTGTGCGTATGCACCCCTATGTGTGTGTGTGTCTGTGTGTGTGTACGCAGATGTATACATCCTGGAAGTTATGCTTACCTCTTTTAATACTTTATGGTAAGGCTTTATAATTTACTACATCATGAACATTCCTCACCAGAGTCTTTCTTTTGTATCTTATGTTACTTGTTTCATTTATGACTTTTCGTTTTCACCTTCGTATTTCCCAACAGCACAGGCTAATAGTACACACGTGGACTGTGAGGGCTGGCCCCATTTGGAACGCTACGTCTTTCACTCCCTTTGGGCTAATTATTTAAGTTTTTAGTGGTTTATTTTTGTAAATAAGAAGAGCCATACTTACCTCATTAGGATTAATGAAAGGATTAAATGTGATCTTTCAACAAGATCATGTTGCAGAAGTGTTTAATCATAGTGCCTGACACATGGATGTAATAAATATTAATGGGATGATTGTTTTATAATATAATAGTAATAGGTTATTCCTCTTATATTAGGGTACTGGTTTTTTTTTTTTTTAACATCTGATCTAACTAACTTGCTGAGCCTCTCAATGCATCTAACAGTTTTCAAGTTCATTCTTTTGAATTCTTCAGGTAAATAATTATCTACAATTGATGATGATTTTTCTCTTTCCCTTTCCAATATTTGTTTATCTTGTGTAAGTTTTCTATCTTACTGTGTTGTCCAGAATCTCAAGAACATTAGTAAACGATGTGGACGATGCCAAGCTTGCCTTGGCTTTGGCAATAGCAGGAATCTCTGTTTTTTCATTAAAAAAACAATGTCCTACAAATATTTATTGCATGTTTCTTTGTGCCAGGCCCTGGGCTAGGTGAGAGTGTCTCACCAGTTCCTATCTTTGGAACTCAAAGCTAGCAGGGCGAATGGGTTACTCACATAATCACACACGTATATGTGAAGTTACAACTGGTTATAGCAGCTTCAGGAGATGTACATGGATGGTGCTATGAAAGCATATAATAGGGGGAACTTGAGCTATTTAGGGAAGTCAAGGAAAGCTTCCCTGGAAACAATTACACTTGAACTTAAATCTTAAAGATGAGGAATTAATAACAGAGGGATTAGAGAGGATGGCATGAAGAGAAATCTCAGCAGAAAAAAGAGATCGTGTGGAAGGGCCCTGGGTGGCAGGAGGGCACATGGCACATTCCAGGAGCTGAGGCAGGCGGGTACAGCTGGGGTACCGGGGAGGACAGGGTTTAGTGTGAAACACTGCTAGAGAGGCGTGCAGGGGCCAGGAGGTCAGGCCTCGCAGGCCATGTTGACTGGGGTCTTTATCCCAAGATCAATGAGAAGCCATTCAAGTCATTAAAATGGGAGCAACATGATAAAATATTTATTTGTTTCAAAAAGGTTAGCCCAGTCGTCTTGTGAAAAAGAGACTAGGAGGGATGATCACAGATGTAAGCAAGACCATCTGGGAAGCCTCTGCCTGTTCCCGGCAGGGGCTTGGGCTGGAGTGGTGATGCTGATGGAGATGGAGGAAGCAGAGGACTTCGACAGATGTTGAGAAGGTTTGAGGAGGTAAAAATCTGTCGATGGAGTAAGTGAGAGTGCGGTGGCAGGTCTGAGTCCCAGGATTCTTCTCCGAGATGACGAGTGCTGACAGGAGGTCCGAGTTGGCAGGAGGAAGTCGTGGGTTCAGTTGTGGACATCGTGGTTTTACAGCGTCTTTAGGCTTCCAGATGCAGATGCTAAATAGACAGCTGAATGTGCGACTCAGAAGCAAAGTGGAGAGATCTAGACTGGAAATACGCATTGATGAGTTGTCTGTGTATGGAGGGAATTGAAGCCAGGGGTGTGGATGCAAGTCTTCAGGAAAAGCATACCTATGAGGACTGGGGAGGGGCGAAGGGTGAGCTCTGAGGACATTCAGCATTTAATGCTGGGTGGAGGATACTGAGCTGCAAAGTCCAATGAAAAGAAGAGACAGGAGCAAAACCAGGAGGGAGTGGTGGGTGTGGTGGGAACTGAGGTCACTGCGTCACGGCCACTGAGAGGTGAAGTGAGGTGAACTGAGAATCAGCCCCGGGTTCAGCAATGGGACATCATTGTGACAGAGTCAATTCCGTGGAGCGGCTGGAGATGGGGTCAGACTTGATGGAGGAGAGTGACAGGTGACAAAATGGGGATGAACAGAACATATTTTTTTTGTGTGTGTGGCAAGATCCCTGATAAAGTAAACAGAGAGAGGGAGATGGCTAGAAGGCATTGTGGGTTGAGGGAGAGCTGTGTGTGTGTGGTGTTATTTAGTGACAAAGAGTCATGGGTACATTTAAAAGGCAATGAGACTATACACATAAATAAAATAGACTATTTACATATATAAAATAGATAAACAGCAAGGTGCACAGGGAACTGTATTCAGTATGAGGTAATAGCCTATGATGAAAGAGAATATGGAAAGGAATATATACATATGTATATGTATAACTGAATCACTATGCTATATACCAGAAATTAACACAACATTGTAAACCAACTATGCTTCAGTAGGAAAAAAAAAAGGCAATGAGAAAGCTCCAGGATGAAAGTGGAAGACAGAGTAATCAATAAATTTCCTGAGAAGATGGAGGGAATGAAGTACAAAGCCCAGTTGTGAGGAGCAGTCTTAAATGGTTGGAGGGGCAGCTCCTAATTGCAACTGGCAAGGCAAAGGCTAGGATGGATGTGGAAGTAGGTGGGTTTGTCTGCTTGCTTGCTTGCTTGCAGGAAGTCCCTGTCTGGTTGTTTCTGGGTAAGTGTGTGTGAGTATTTGTGTGTGAGTGGTTTGGTGGGTGAACACACACATATTTGAGGTCATGATGTAGCATTCTTTTATTACACTATTGACTATCATGAACTAGTGTTTAATTTAGGATTTTGCATATATATATGTATATAAAAGATATTGATGCATGTGTAAGTGTCCTCTTTTTAGCCTGATGGAGTACACGAGTGCCTTCCCACAAATGGGAAAATGGGACTGGAAGCTGAATTGGCCCACGTGGCTCATTTTAGCCTACTCCCTACGGAGATGTGTTCCCGACATGGTACATTAGCAGTCGCCGTTTTGTTCTCTTCAAATCTCATCAAATCATAACAGGCCTCTAGCTGTAGTTTCTTCCAGTCATTCTTGACATAATTGGTCCCTTCCTCTCAGGCTCCAGTGATGTTTGAGATGCCCTTTATAAGGCCAAATGGCTTTCAACAATCCTTAATTTTTACCAGCTGTCTCCTCAGCTGGTTCCTAAAAAGAGCTCACCTATTCAGAGTGCTCTAAAACTTGCGTTTTTGACCCCAAGAATGGCACTCCCCTGGCTCTATACCATATTATGCTTCTCCTCTTTTTCATTACTTGGGGGTTTACAGTAGCATCTACTCTATCATATTGGCTAAACAGCAGAGAGAAAAATAAACATGCTAACTGTTCTTTTCAATATGGCCCTAGGCTTGCTTCTGTCATAGGGCGTTGAGTAAGGTACCACCACATGGAGTAGATCTCTTTTTTCTTTCACAGATTTTGTCATCAGGGTTATACTAGTTTTGTAAGATGAATTGGACTTTTCCATACCTTTCAATAATCTTAAATAGTGCACATGATAGATGTGATCTGTTCAAAACTTTGGAAAAGAATTTATTCTTACAGCTGTCTAAATTCAGTTTTTACTTTTCCCTCTTGGGGACAGGATTTAGCGGGGTGGGGGGGGGAGTAATTCCTCCCCCTCCTTATTGTTAAATTCAAGATCTTCATTTTTAAGTGAATTCCATAATTTAGATTTTCTTGGAAAAAAGTCATCTATTTCACAATGATATTGAAACTATCATCCAGAGTTGTTCATCTAGGCTCAGGTTGCTTTAAGCCTTCCCCTTCTCTTTTTTCTTGCCACAGCTAATGTATAATCTAGTCATTCTTTTTGACCTAAGAGATTTATAGGAAATGACTTAAAAAGTTCTAATGTTTGGATTTGGGGGGTTAGTTGTTTATTATTCATTTATAGTTGGACTCTATTATCATCAGAGAATGTCACCTAGATAATTTCTGACTTTTGGAATTTAGTGCAGTTTTCTTTATAGACTAATAGAGGATCAATTTTTGTTAATGTTTCACTGGTGCTTAAAAAGAGCCTATTACATCTATTTCTGGGGGCCAAGGCTATTTGGTTATTAAATCAACATAATTTTCTTATTCAAATCATTTTCCCACATTTATTTTACAATTTGATATGTTAAATACTGAGTGGCACCTTGAAGGTTCTGACTATAGATTTTTTTTGTTGCTCTGGGTATTTCTTACTGGGTGTGTGTATGAGTGTGTGCGTGTACGTGATGTTACTTGGTGTGTTGAATTAGTCAAGATTTATTTGTAACAAGCCCAACTCAAACTAACCTTAAACCAACAAAACAGAATGTATTAGCTCATTTATTGGCTCTGTTTCCCCTCTGAGAGTCTGTGTTTTTACCCTCTAATTATTAATTCATTTCTTGGTGTAGGCTTTAGTTTTTTTTTTCTTTTTTTGCCAAAAAAAAAAAATTATTATTATGACATTGCAGAAATCAAATGTGAAAGGGAGGGTGTTGCCTCATGCTACCAAAGGAATTTGTTAGAAAAATTACATTGAAATTTCAACACGATTTATTTTACATCTTCTAACTGTATATTTGTGATTACTACCCAGATTTTGTTAAGTATAAGATGAAGTAAACTTGTTTTTACAATTTTGACTCTTACATTTGAAGATAAAGCTTTGCTCAAACCCCTTGAAGTGAAAAGTGGTGAAGTCACGTTGTTGTTTCGGTGTGTGGGATGCGAGATACTCTCGTGATTGTCTTTGGAAAATACACTCTACCTCAATGCGTATCCTAAATCACCCATTAGCCTTTTACATTCTTTTGAGTAAACTTGCTTTAAAATACAAAAATTTGTCATGAGTGTTGGGAAATTCCATCAAAATGGTTAACATGAGGTACCGTCCACTCAATCTCCAGAGAACTTTCCAAAATAGTCCCTGAGTGCATTTTTAAAATAATTTTAATTAAAAATTAAGGTATATGTGAAAGATAACTGAATTTTTCTCAGGTTAAAAAGAAATGAAACCTGCTAGACAATGAACATCTATGTCCCTGTAAAGTCACTAAGGAATTTAGACATTTGCAGGTGAGAACCCGAGTTGTGAAGTTGGAGCCTCTTTATATTTCAGGTTAGCCAGTGTTTATTTTTTTTTTTTGTTTTTAAAGGTTCACCCTACAAAAGATTGCTTTGGCAGTTCAGGCTCTTTTATTGTTCCGTATAAATTTTGGAGTTGTTTGTTCCAGTTCTGTGGACAATGTTGTGAGTGCTCTGACGGGGGTTGCACTGGGTCTGTGGATTGCTTTGGGTAGTGCTGCCATTTTGATAGTGTTGATTCTTCCAGTCCAGGAGCACGGGATATCTTTCCATTTCTTTGTGTCATCTTCAGTTTCCTTCATCAGTGTTTTACGGTTTTCAGAGTATATAGGTAACCTCCTTGGTTAGGTTTATTTCTGGGTATTTGGGTTTTTTTTTTTTGATGCAATGGAAATGTTTATGCCAGTTATAAAATTCTGGGTTTTGAAGTGGAAAAAAAAAAGGGAATGAAGGGCTGCAAATGGCAAAATATCCTTTTTCCTTATGGATGAGTTGTATTCCATTACATGTATATGCTGCATCTTCTTTATTATCCATTCATCTATTGATATGATGCTTCCATATCTTGGCAATTATAAGTAATGTTGCTGCTAATAGTGGGGTGTATGTATCTTTTTGAATTAATTCTTATTTTGTGGTTGGCTTTATTCCTTTGATAACTATGTAAGTTTAAAAAGCTAAAGCTCTAAATGTTCTTAGAAACAATGAACAATATATATATGTAAATTTTAAAAATATGTGCAGTATATTGTGTATATGTATTTACATGCAGTACATTGTATATGTGCAGTCAAATTGTAACAATTCTACCTGATAAAACTGAAAAATGAAAAAAAAATTTTTAAGGTTAATGGAAGATGCAGAGATTTAAGACTGCATCCTGCCATGGCCAGAAACATAAGACTGCAGTGAAGAAAGCAGAAGAAAATTTAGTGAAAGGAACTGAACATTGCAAATACATATTTTATACATACTTTTGGCCCCTACTGTGTTCTGCAAAACATTGTAAAATGGTTGAATTGAAACATGGCATTTGGAAAAAGAACCAGAATCTTATAACAGAATCATATAACACACATTCTTGCATGAAACTGAATACATTTGCATATTTCCAATAGCATAGTCAGTTGCCATTACAATTTTTATTTGATTTTTTTCAGCAAAAGTTTGGTTTATATTTTGTTCAGTTCTGATTTCCCAGTGATTCTTTTGGTCTCAAAAGATAAAAAATAGTAGTTGAGACATGGGCTTTGGGGTCAGACAGACCTGTCTGGCCTCAAAGCAAAAATGTGCTTGTGAAAGTTCGTATTTGGACAAGGAGCAGTCACTGCTTTGGGAAGCTGGTCGGAAGTACTGCGTTTTGGAATCCCTGGAGTACAAAGGAACGACCACTGAATTAGGAGGCAGGATATCTAATTTTCAGTTTTGAATCTACGACTTTTTTGTTGTCGTGATTTCTCTCTCAATTGTTTCCTTATTATTAAATTAATAAAATGGACATAACAATACCATTCTTTGGACCTCACAAGATTATCGTGGGCTCAAATAACATAGTTAAACACACTTCGTGAGCTGCAAACCACTTTCCCAATGAGAGGCATTGCTGCTGTTCTTGCTAGTAATAGACATATTACTAATTATAGTCATGGTGAACAGGAACTCAGGCTGTATTTTAATCAGAGTTATACATCACATTTAGCACATATGCAATGAGATGGAGAAAGTGTTATTCTTTAGGAGATGATACGAGAATTCCTCTTAGGGACATTGCTGTGTATGTCTGGAAGGAACACTTTGATGTTTCATTTGAGGGAGTGTCTAGCTTTGAGTGCATTTAGAATGCACATTAGTCCGAAGGTGGATGGGGAGTCAGGGGTGCTCCTCAGTGTCTCAGAGTGAGTGTCTCTGGGGGAGGGACAGCAGAGGGGCTGAGTTTACAAGGGGGCTGAGTTTACAAGGTGACTGAGAGAGTGTCAAAGACTGGGAGGCTTTGGAAAATGCAGAGTTGTTTGCTGCACGTGTTCCCTGAAGTGCAGCCTGCAGCCACGCCGTACAGTCAAAAGAGCAGCAGCTTAAGACCGAGAAGTCTCAAGACCCGATTTTGTTTTCTCGCACAACAAGTTATTCTAAGTCATTTGCATTTTCTTCTCTTTCCAACCTCCAGGCCGTCAAGAAGCCATTGCGGTGTGCTTACACATCCAGACCCAGCAGACCGTCAATGACACCTTGTGCGATACGGTCCACCGCCCCCCAGCCATGAGCCAGGCTTGTAACACGGAGCCCTGCCCGCCCAGGTGTGTGCTGTCCCGTGCTCCCGGGACACGCTGTTTTGACAGGGTTGGTTCCTTCCGAGGGCTGCGTGGGAAAACCTGGTCTGTGCCTCTCTCCTAGCTTCTGGGAGCCCCAAGCGTTCCTTAGCTTACACACAGCCTTCTTCCTCTCTTTTCACATCATCTCCTTT
This sequence comes from Camelus ferus, assembly GCF_009834535.1. Lineage (NCBI taxonomy): Eukaryota > Metazoa > Chordata > Mammalia > Artiodactyla > Camelidae > Camelus > Camelus ferus. The sequence goes on along the minus strand of NC_045722.1, from coordinate 9,347,775 downwards.
CTGTGTGTCCCTGCGTCAAAATTCCCTGTTTTTATAAGATTACCACTCATGTTGGGATTAGGGCCCACTCTAATGACCTCATCTGAACTTGATCGTCGGCAAAGACCCTGTTTCCAGATAAGGTCACATTTACAGGTACTAGCAGTGAGGACTTCCACATCTTTTTGAGAGAACCAATTCAACCTATAACAGCATATAAACTCCTTTGTAACCCTGGTTTTAGATTCTTGAACCATACTTGTCATGACCACCCTCACCTCACCCCCTGTCCACACACACACCACACTCAAGTGCCAGCCCAGCAGACTTGCTCAGCAGCCACACTGAATTATCCGTTATGACCCATGCTCATGCTCACTCATGGCTTCTGGGCCTTTGCACGTACCGTGCCCTCTGCGTGGAGCCCTTCTCTGCCGTGAAATGAGCTAACTCCCGTAAATGTCATCAGTGGCTCCCTTCTCGCTGGCATAATGAAGTCCGACAATGTGAAACAGGATCCTAACCTGAGACCTTTACTGGGGGTGTGGGGGACTCTGAATAGTCCAAAGAGAAGTGGGGATGGTCAGGGACATGAGCTAGAGCCCTAGTTCTGCCTCCGTCAAGGAGCGTCAGACATGTCCCTTGGCTCTCTGGCCTAGCTTCTTAGTGTGAATAATGGTGAAAGGTGTTCAAGTCAAGGTCCCCAAGGTCCTTTCAGCTCTGGTCTTTCATCTTGAGCAGTGCTTTCTGGTTGCGTTTTCCACTCACGTCTCCAGAGCTCTGCCCGGTCTTTTTGCAGTTAGAATAATTTGAAATGCTCCGGGGCTTGTTTTAGTTCTAAGAACAGCAGCCTCTGCGTGCCCTGCCCGGGAGGCCAGGGCGGGGTTGAGTTTGCTCACCAAGTCAGGGCAAGATGGAACAATGAGTCTAGAAACTGTTTCTTCAGGTTGCTGAAGGCAGCATGCTGGTTTATTCACGCGCAGGACCCCTTCCCCTCATCCCTCAGCCTCAGCGGGAGTTCTTGCAAGTTATCTTCTTCAGCAGTGTCTTGCCCATGGAGCTTTCAAGCTAGGAATAACACAGCACACAATGTGTCTTGGCCACTTTGCAAAATTAAGGGTCTGTTTTTATGTGAAGAGAAATACTATTCCTCATTTCAAAGTTGCAAATTTAATAAACTTTTTGAAGGTTGAGAGTTATATTGGAAAAAAACCAGCAGAGACAAAGGGTTGATGCCAAAATAAAGGTAAGTTTACAAAAATGTTTTAGGTTCTAGAAACCAGTGGTGTAGGAATAACAGGAACAGGGTGTTGCACAATATTTTCCATACAAATATTTACGGACTCCAAGGGCAATAGCAGTAAAATATCACCCCAGGGCGAAACTTACCAGTGAGGCTGGGTTGGACAGTCAGTAGATCTCAATTTACCCAAAGGCAAATGTGTTTGATGTATTAGCCTGAACTCTCCGAGGTGGGGCGTTGTATGTTTATTTGCTCTTACGGGGTCACTCTTCTTGGTCTCTCCTGTAACTGCTGAGTGTCTGCTGGTTATGGAGTTTGCTTTTTCCAGGAGAGAGCCAGCAGTTCGTAGAAACATGCAGGGTTACATCATGGTCCCACTAGTCCCGAGAAGAGCCTTCTATGACAGGTTTCAACACAGCTAGATAGGGAAGTAGGAAAAGTAAGAGGCAAGAGTAATGTGTTTCTGTACCAACTTGTTACCCAGTTCTTGAATTTAAAATATACTCTGTGTAGTTTATTGTCTCTTAGTAAGAAATTGTTACCCATTTCTTGAATAAAAATGATCCCAATCCGGTCCCTTATGCCACTAATCGATTCTTCCAGTTACATACTTTCTTGAAAGATTGAGCATCCCAGAATCACTCCAAATTAGTTACATAGTTAAGCTGAATTGTTTTAATACTGCAACAAAAGCTTTCTAATGATTTAACTATGTAATCTGATTATCATCAAAGTATGACCTATGTATCTACTCTTGGTGAGTTCCCTCACTTCTGAAGCTACTGGAAATTTAGATATGAATAGGCTAATTTAATAGGTCACCTAATTAATATGCTTCCAATTAAGATGGTGTTTTAATTTCACGTTCTGCTCCAAATACAGATCAGTGATAGCTATAGTATTAAAAAGAGAGACGACATAGGGAAAAACAGCTACGTGGGCTAGGAAAGAAGTGGTGGGTGGTGAGTGGAACTGGACCTATGGTTCCTCTGGGCTTTAGCACCAAAGCAGTTAGGGTAAATCAGAGTTCAGATACTATGGATGGCAAGGACTGAACATCTGCCTTTTAATTCATGGGAGAGAGCCCATGTTTTTTGCTTCTTTGAGAAAGCAAAAAACGAACAAAAAAACTGCTGCTGATTACAATCTGAAGCGGTTGTTTGCATGAGGCTGCTCACCTGTGGGGATGGAGGACAGACACAAATGAGCCTTGTGACCAGACATGGCCCAGATTACCTGGACCCTTTACTACCAGCAAAGTTGCCTTAAAGATTATTTCAAAGGAATGTATTCATGAAGCAAAGAACTGATCCCAGAAGGAAGGTCTGAGATACAAGAATGAATAAAGAGCAAAGTGCATTGTAAAGACAGTTACTCCAAAAAAGAATCATCGACTGTGCAAATCAATAATAAGATTGACTTTATGAATTTAAAATCGATGTTGAACAGCAAAGCCTGGTAAAACTGGATCAAAGGTTGATTGGAGTTAAGGTACTTTAAGCCCCCTTGTACTGTTTGTGAAGATGGGAATAATTTTGATTAACTCTGGAAATTAAATAAGCTCTTTAGAATTCCAAGGATAACTCTTAAGAATGAAAGATAGCAGAGGAGAAAATGGAATTTAAAAATATAACAAACTCAACCAAACCTGAAAAAAGAAAACCAACCCAGGAGTAATTAAATGAATATGAAGAAGTCAGGGAAAACAGTTAGAAATCAGAAAAACCAAAAATAACCTTTAGATAAACACTATTTTTTTCAAAGAACTAACTTATTTTTTCTAATAATGAACGTTTATTACAAGAAAAGTCAGGAAAAAAATTGGCAAGTATAAAGAAAATTAAAATCCTATCACTTAGAGATCATCACTGTTAACATTTCTATGTATAATTATCCAGATTCTTTTTCTGCGTGCATTTCTAAGTGCATAAAATAATATGGTGATTTTATGACCTACTTTCTGATAAAAAAAATATATCATGAATGTATTTCTATGTCAAGAACTCTACATCTGCTTAATTTTTTAATGGCTGCTAGCATTGTGCTGTATGAAGAGACAATTATTTATTTTGCCCTTTAATATTAAACCTTTAGATTGCCTCCTTCCACTTTGTAAAGTTAAATTAATTTATTTTTATTCCTTAAATTATTTTTGCTGTTACATGCTACCCTGGAACAAACATTCTTTTATTAACGTACATTTTAAGCGTTTGTAAATTCCTTCCTCATGATGTATCTCTACAGTAACTAGTTAAAACTTCATGTTCATTAATAATTAAGTATCCAAGAATTAAAATAGTCATCACATACAATTGTTCACTCACCAGATGGGCAGAAACTTTTTTAAATGGCATCGTCCAGTGTTGATGTGGCTGTAGAAAGCCAGGCCCTCTCCAGTACTCCTGGTGAGAGTGTGACTTGAGACAGTCTTCCTTGAAGGCAGCTTGGAAATATGTATCAAAAGCAGCTGAGCTGGTTTTTCATTTTTACAGACGTTTCATGAGAAAACCTGATTTTTCCAAGATCTTATTGGAAAAGAATCATATGTATATATATATATATATTCCAATCCTAACATAAAATAATTTTCTTAGGGATATTCCAAATAATGAATCCAGGTGCCCTGAAGATTTCTTGAAGTGTGCTTTTGAGCATTTAAAATTTCTTTTGACACCCAGATAAATCATCCTTGCCTTAGGGATCTGTTCAAAACAAAACTAAGAGTTTATTATTGATATACGGTAATAAGTTAGGATGGGGATCAGTATGTGAAGAGCGGAGTCTGGAGGTCCCGGGAGGAACTTGAAACTGTCCCTGCTGTGGTTGTGGCACAGAGGCTCACTGGACAGTTAACTTTGCCCACTTGTGTTTCGGTACAGGTGGCACATGGGGTCCTGGGGGCCCTGCTCGGCTACCTGTGGTGTTGGCATACAGACCCGGGAAGTGTACTGCCTGCAGCCCGGGGGATCGCCCTCCCCTCCTGAGGACTGCAGAGAGGAGAGGCCCCACGCCTTACAAGCATGCAATCAGTTTGACTGCCCTCCTAGCTGGCACATCGAAGACTGGCAGCAGGTATGGCCGACGGGTGACTGCAGGGCCGCCAGGCTTCTGATGTAAGAGCCCTGCCTTGCGCTAACTCGAAAGGGGCCCAGCCCGCTGACCCACCTCTCTCTGTCTCCCCAGTGCTCCAGGACATGTGGCGGGGGCACTCAGAACCGCAGAGTCACCTGTCGGCAGCTGCTAACGGATGGCAGCTCTTTGAATCTCTCAGACGAACTGTGCCAGGGACCCAAGGCCTCTTCTCATAAGTCCTGTGCCAGAACAGACTGTCCTCCGCATTTAACTGTGGGAGACTGGTCAAAGGTAAGGGCCACTGCCAACTTCATAGTCTCTTCTTTTCTGATTCTCCTTTGTTTCAGCCTTTCAGTGTTTCCTCGCAGGGTGAGTGCTGGGGCTAGTGTGAGTTGAGGGGAGCGTCTGGGGTGCAAAATTTCCAGGGCCCTCACTCGCTCTCGGGCTTGTGGAAGTGTCCTGGTCCAGACGCACACGTAAGGATTCGTTTTCAGTTTACTTCTTCTAAACCAAGTCCCATAACTTCTCTCTTTTGGAACTGCCACAGCCATTGTATCCCAGGATAAACTCAAAATCGGTTTGGTTCTTCTCTGCCTTATGTCTCCTTATGTGGAATTATCCATTAAACCCTGTCATTTCAACTTGCTGAAAACCTTCCATACCTTTACTTCCTCTGCATTCTGTTGACACCACGGCTGATTTTACCCTTTATCCTCTCAAACTCGCGTTAACTGCAATAAGCATAATTCCAATGTATCATTTTAGTGCTGGCAGGACCTAACAGTCTCGTAGCAATGCCTCATTTTTCAGGTGGGGAACGTGAAACCCAAAGAGCTGAAAATACGTTGCCTAAGCTCCCACAGCTGGCAAAGTAGGAGCAGAATCCATATGTTTTGACCTGATTCTGAGGGGTCTCTCTTTCATATTACATTGCTCGCCTGATTCCCTGCCTCCGTACCGCTCTCCCGTCTCCAAGCCAGCTAGCACAGTCTTCCCATCACTATGTCCATCCAGCCACCTCCTAAAGGTCATATTGCCTGAAAAATCAGCTTTCAGTTCCCCAGAGTACCCTGCAGAGCTTTCCTTAAACTGGTGGGACTCACAGTCCAGCCCCCTTTATTCTTACTCCTGCTCTGTCTTCCAGTCTTGCTGTATCCTGAATGTTTACAGGCTGAGGTTTTAGCACAGATTCTGAAGCAGGGAGTTGAGGTAGGTAATCAGAGTCCTAAAAGCTCCAGTCATTGCTCCAAATGTATATCTTCTGGGAGTAGAGAGGCAATCTAACATGGGAAATCATCTCAAGAAATAAGAAAGAGCAGTAACTGACATTAATGAATTTCCCCAAGTCCTAAATTCAGCGTACAGTCAGTACAGTCATGAGCTACCATTCTCTTCTCATCCTACAATGGCCTGGGAAACAGAAGCTGTCTCCATTTCTATAGACGAGAGAACAGAAGTACATTGAGATTAAGCAGCCTTCCCAAGGGTAGACCTAGGATTCAACCCATGTGTAATATGAACAGCGTACCCTTGTATTTCTCATGCAAGAACAGGGCTTTTGAGCCAAACAGACACATGATGGAACCTGCAAGCTCTAATGCCTGCATGTGACCTTGTTCAATATACTCAACCTGCCTGAGCCCCCATTTTCCTTTCTTTTACCGCAGTGGTGGTTGTAAGGATAACATGAGAGATTTCTAACCCCCTGAAGGAAAGTCCACATTCTTTTGGTGTAGATTGGATTGACAATACTTTAACCTGCGTGTCCTACAGTCTTATATTTTTTTCTATTTTAACTGTCTAGCTCAATTAAGTGCTGGTGATTATAAAGTATCTTAATGGACAAGCCACACAGGTCATGGGCCTCATCCAGGCCACCGAGGGTCTACATAAATGTGTCCCCAGACCTCAGAAAATGCTTCCAGTTACTCTCTCTGTAAAGTGAGGGGCAGAGCTTCGGGGAGGGAAGGGCCGTGCACTTGTGGAGAGACCTCTTGGCATTGGGAATGCTTTTTCTCCTTACTAAGTGTGACACAGGGACAGCCAAATGGGCATCTTTTTAGAAGCCCGGAGCTTGTAAGAGATGAGGATCTCAAGTCCCACCCAGACCTAAGGAATCAGAATCTGCCTTTGAACAAGATCCAGGTGAGGGAGTGCACGTTACAGGTGGAGAAGCATTTCCCCGCCTGCCCCTCACTGAGAGGGTTGCTTAGCCCTTCAGTGTGTCCAGAGGAGGGATGGCTCTGGGAAATGACTGCTTTGAGTGAGTGCTGCTCTAACCCAAAGGGAAGAGGCAGGAAAGGGGAAAGACAAGGTGTGAGCAGATGTGACAGGGAAACCAGGCACCTTGTTTTCTGGATGCAGCCAGGGAGCACCTGGAACCCCTGCCATGCTCTGCAGTACCACACCCTCCTCATCTCTCTTCTTTTCTCTGAGAACAAACAGGCTTTCACAGCTTCATCCTGTCTCCTGGAATGAACTCTTCTCACCAGCCTTTTAGCTGAGAGACTGATGGTGGCCTCCTTGCTTTCCTTCCCTGTCCATCTCTCTGTGAATAACAGATTTGCTGTTGTGGGTTATGTTTCACTGAATTAACACCCATTCCCACGTTTACTCGTGCTTGCCTTTGCTCTTGTGGTTACCCTCAAATCCTGGGCCCGGCTCTAAGCTTCCCTCCTCTGTGAAGTCTTCCACTCCCGAAAGTCATACAGCATTTCCCAGCTTTAACTCACAATGACCTAATTTGTATTGCGTTTTATGGGGAGCTACTTCCTGAGCATCCATATGGTCTTCTCATCTGGCTGACAGTGTCCTTGAGGCCAGTGGCCATGAGATCACTGACAGGTCCTTGGGCCCAAGAGACCTTTAAGCAGGTAAATACTCTTCCTTAAGGGTCTTTGCAAAGACGGGGGACATACAAAACGGTGTTGAAGTAGTGACCTGTAGAAAAGCTTGGGCCAGCTAACACAGGGCAGGAAAATCATTCATTGGAAGGGATTTTGCTGGGGGAAACAAGAGGAGACAGAAGAGGTTACTCATGTGAGCTGGGTTGGACCTGAGGCAGGTCAGTTTCCTAGGCAACCATTCTTCAAGGCAAGAGCAAGCTTGCGCACGTGCCAAGAGTTAGCCCAAGCACCGTCAAGACATCTTCCTGCTCCCAGCCAAGGCCACTTCTCTAGGAAACCTCCCTCTGGGAGGGCGGGCAGGTGTGCCCACGTGCACAGGAAGGCAGAGCCAACGTTCTGACTTGGGTCGGGCCCAGCGCACGTATGGCCCTGCAGTTTGTTTCCTGCTGGGTTCAGCTTTTCTTTTGATATTTGAAATTTTCTCTCATTGCAGAGTTGCTTTGTTTTGGCAGAGACTCTGATGCCAGTTGCCACCCTCCCTAAAGCTTTCTGCCAGGCTAGTCCCTCCACCACAGGATGGCTCCCTGGGGGCAGCCGTCCATCTTGTGGTTCTGGGTGAGGCTCTTCCGCATTGGAACTGGCCACTGCCCCTGGACACAGAAAGGCTGAAAAGCCACACCAGAATTTCCACTTTTCACCGAGCCAGGCCTCTCAGCCTGCAGCTGAAATAGTGCTCCCTCCCCGACACTAGCTCTATTCATGGCATGTGTGGGCTTTGTTCATTCGTTGGCTCATGCGTTTCCCTCAACTTCCTTAGATCTGAACCCAGTTTTAGGCAGAAAGGAGCCTTCAATTTTTACACTATTTTTTTCTAGCTACAAAAAAAAAAGCATTGACTTATATATGGGACAATCTTCCCAAAAGGTGGATTGCTGCAATCCATATGCCCCTTGCAGAGGGTTTTGTGGCCCCATCCCTTGGACTGAAATCCAGTAGCCTGTTTTCATTCTTTGTTCTCTGTACTTTGATGGAACATTTGTCTACTTTGATCATTCTCCTTCAGGGTGTTCCTTGGTGTTTTTTAAAAATTTTTCCTAGTTACCTGACTGCATTTTTTTCTACTGGTCTGTTTTCTTCCAAATCTCCAAAAAGCTCCATATTTGACCCTTTGATTTCCATTGCTGCATTTTTCCTCTGTAGTTGATTCTGTGGCCTGATTTCTTCTCTAACTTCTGTAGGTGACTCTCTGTCACCAGGAATTGTCTCTAACCTTCTGTTCAATACCTTGTCCTTAGTTCTCTATGTAGGGTCGATCCTCATTATGGGAAAGCAAAGAAACACCCTCTTCACTCCCATGCAGCCCCACCACCTACTTCCTGTCTCTGTCCATGCACCAACATCTTTCCAACATTTGTGATCACCTCTGACTTCTTTACCTCCTATATTTAAGAAGGGTATTAATTACCTGGGCATGGGTACTTGAATGCAGAATATTCTTCAATTTTTGAAATATATCTGTATGCTAAGGGAAAAGGGAAACAGCTCTATACATGAGACATATTACAAAGCACAGCTCAAGATACGTCCAAGAACATGGATTTCCAAATACGACTTTCCAGTTTTCAATAGATGTATTAATTGTGACTCAAAAAGGCAGTTATGTGTTCATAACTGGCTTTGGAGAACCAATTGTAATCTCTTCTTACCTTGTATTCAGTGACATTAGGATGACAGCTTGAAATCAGCCATGATGGGAGTATTTATACCACAGAAACTGGCAAATGTTACAGTCAGAGCCCTTGTCTTCGAGAACTTATTGTGAAACATTTACTAGCACACAACTTCATGAAAGGGTTATTCACACACAAACCCACACACACACAATCTTATCAATAAGACAGTTTCAGCTTATTGATAAGACAGGTACTTAGGATGGAAACGCCCTTACTTGTTAACTGAAATAAAGAGACTTGTAAAAACTTCTTCTAAATTGAATATGCCTATTGCCACAGCCCTGCATCCTCCCATTCATTCACTGAGCTCTGAGATGATTGATTATCCCAGGGACCAGGAATCTGAGACAACCAAGAATACAGCCTTCAATGAACTCACAGCTTAATGAGGCAGACAGGTACAAAATTGAGTAAAAAGCCCAATAAAGGTGTCCCATCTCCAGAACTATGTGAAAATCAACAGGAAACATCTAAGTTGGCCCGAGGCCCAGGAAAGTATTGTGGAAGATGTGGCTTTAGAGTTGGGTCTTAAAGGATGAATGCCAACTGTGTGGAAATGAGACAGCAAGGTGTTCTAGGCAGTGACAGGAGTGTAGACACAGATTGTGAGTGAATCAGTCTTATGTGGCTTGAGAGTAGGAAGCATTAAAGATGAGGAAGAAGGTGAGAGGTGAAGGTGAAGTTGCAGCCAGATTAGGTATTTGGATTTATCCCTAGTCATTGAGGGCACGGTGGAAGTTGTTTGAATAGGGAAGTAAAAGGCAGGGTTTTTTGTTTTTTTGTTTTTTTTTTTTTGATGGACGTACTAGGGATTGAACCCAGGACCTTGAGCATGCTAAGCAAGAAAAATCATGCAGAACAGTGAAGATAACTACACTGAAACACTCCCACCCCCTTACCCTCTTCTAACAGTACAGGAAAAAAATCTATTTCGTTTAAATAGGAGCATCAGCAAACCCTACAGAAGGATACTGTAAGATAAAAGTGTCAATAACATAACAACGTAATGAAAATTCTGCCTTGAGGCAGATGAATTGAATATAACTTACGATTCAAAATGAGTTAAAAAATCAAGAAATGTATAGAAGTATATCAGAAGTAGAAAAGCTCAGAAATGATATTAATAAGGCAGGGGGATGTGAAAAAAAAATAGCTGACAGGGTTTAGGAAAGAATTAGAAAACTAAGGGGGAAAAAATTCAGAAATGCAGACTAAACTAGAAGGAACACAAGAATGACCAGATGCAGGAAGCGTAAGTGTAAGAGAAACCAGAGAAAGAAGGGAGTTGAAAATAATCAATGAGAAATACAAAATAGTCAAGCAAAAGTGATAGATGTAAAAGAAAGAAAGGCAATCCAACATATATATATAATTATATATATATAATTAGAATCCTGAGAGAAGAAAACCAAAGCAATGTAATAGAACAAAACTATAACTAAAAGATTCAAATCACCATCTTGAAAGAACACACACCATACCTGGGAAAATCGACCCAGAATGGTCAATACCAAGACATAACTGTACTAAAACTACTGGATTTTAAAGATAAGGAATAATGTATTAGTGTATCTAGGCAGAAGGACCAAGTCACTTATTAGGGGAAGAAAATCAGGTAAGCATCAGGCTTCTCAACAATACCACTTCATTCTAGAAAACAGTGGAGCAACATACTTAATATAACAAAGAAAAAGAAAAAAAGAACATGTGAGCCAAGGATTTTATATCCTGCCCAACTGACCTTCGAGTTTGAAAGTCACAGACATATCATTACAAAGATGCAGGAACGCAGGGTCTGTTGTTCCCATGAGCTCTTGCAGAGGAATCTGCCATATTTCCATGGAACAAATCACAGAAACTTTGGCACAAGGTGCTGCTTTGGGAATTATAGTTGATGGCACTGATCTGGTCACTTCCTCTCGCTCTGAGTTGTGAACGTTCTCCAAAGGCATTCTAACTACGAACTTAGCGGATGCAGGTCATGTAAGACCTCCATCCAGAAAAGGAGTTTACAAATGATCCTCCCTTTCATAATAGGGAGAAAAAATCAAATACTGATCATTAAAAATGGCTTATGGGTGGTGATAGACAATCATTTAACCACTACTTTTACATTGTGTGGTAACCTCAGATAATGATTTGACTTGTTAAAAAATCATAATTTGCTGAGTGATAATTTTTAATTATTTGTTCAAAAGCTTACAAAAAACTTTCCTCCATACTAAAAAAATGTATTAATAATTGGGGCTTTCTGTTAAAGATGACAGTAAAGGCATTTAAGAAAATTCCATTCCCCTCCTTTGAAATCCAACAAAAAACCCACAAAGAGAATGAAAGAGAGGGAACAGTCTGTCTTCAATGAACAATGAAATGGCCACAATCACAAACTATAAATTATAAAACACACCTGCCAAAGATCGTAAAACCTGGACCAAAATAAGAGAGGGAAGGCTGAGGGCTGACAAGTATTTCCTCAGGCGCCGAACGGGATGTAGATTTCCCTAGGAGTAAGTGTGACCGTCCTGACAGGCCTACTCAACAGTTTTTTGAGTACAGAGACTAGGTGGAGGACCATGAGCTGCCCCTGAAAGCAGCGTGAACGTCCCTGCAGGACGGCTGGGGAGATGGAGAAACCTCAAGGAAGGCTGCCAGCGATGAAGTGGTGTGAAGGGAGAGGGGCAGCAGCCACTGGACGGTTACCCAGCGAGCCAGGTATTTACGAGGCTTTTTCCCAGCCACACCGACCACTCAAATACCAAAATCTGAAGAGAGATGTGGGCAAGGGAAATAAAAATCTGGTGACAGAGTGATGAAGACAACAGACTGTTATAAACACCCCAGTTCATTCCCCGACCCATGTTCTTCACAAACAGCCAGCTGCATTTAAAGCTCCAGCGTAAAGCTATGCATCGGGTGTGTGTGTGTGTGTGTGTGTGTGGAGGTGGGGAGGGTATAGCTCAGTGGTAGAGAGTGTGCTTAGCATGCATGAGGTCCTGGGTTCAGTCCCCAGTACCTCCATTAAAATAAATAAATCTAATTACCCCCCTCAACAAACAAACAAACTATGCATTAAAACTGGGGAGAAAAATTGAACGGGAAGAAAGAAGTCAGGATGTGGGGAAAGGAACAGAAAGTGAGTCACATGAACAACACAGCATCACAAAAATGTTCCCCACTGGAAAAGAACCAACAAATAGGCTCTGTACTCCTGAGGAAATTAGAGCCGTGATGTCTGGGGAAAAGCGGGCTTTAAAATGGAATTTGAATTCCCAAAGAGATCATAAGTCAACAGAAGGAGATGAAAAGACACCTCAGAACAGTCAGGGAAGAAAATTTGAAAAGAAAAATTTTAAGAAGCAGACATAAAAGTTACTTTACAAGCAACAACAACAAAAATAATTTAGATGATTGAGAACAGAGAGCTGTAGTATACAAGCTGGAATAGCTCATATAAAATGGTAGGGAAAAGAGTCAAGGTGTAAAGTTGGTGTCAGAGGCAGTGGTGGATCTGGAAGACGGCGGAAGGAGATCAAACGTAAGCGACATCGGTATTTGCGAGAACAAAATGAATGGAACAGAAAAGCATTCCGAGATAATTCAGGGGAATTCACTTCCTTTAATAAAAGCTTTAATCTGCAAGTCATAATGGTAAACCACGTGCCAAGAACTATGACCCACTGAGACGCAGCCTGCTTAAGGTGCTGAACTTCGTGAGTCAAGAAAGAGCCCTGGGCCTCTGAGCATGAAAGGCAAAGCAAATAAACAAGAAAAATTCCCCGCTGGGCTTCCTGCGGCCTCACAGTAGCATCAGATGCAAGAAGTCAGTGGAGCAGTGTCTGCACAGTTCACAAGGAAAGCACGTACGGCCCGAGCGTTTTCACCTCGGTGGTTCTTCATGTAGAAAGGCAACAGAGGGGCAGTCAGAGAATGAGTACGTTCGCATAAGCCCGTCTTGAAAACGTTGCAGGGCCAAGGTGAGACACCAAGATGATTCTAAACAAAGAATACAGGAAGGTACTGATGCTGGTAAAAAAAAAAAAAAAAAGGAAGATGAATAATAAATTCACTTAAATTCAGAAATAAGACTCAGCAACCAGCAAGTTGCATTTCAGAAGAGTGTAAATATCAGAAGTCTTGCCATTAGCTAAATGATTGAACAAAAGCAAATGGGTGCTTGGAGAGGAGAGGTGGGTTGGGAGAAATGTAAATGTGCTTGTTTTCTCCTCTTTCTTAGCAGCAAGTCAATAGATACTCTCATAAGTCAAAATATGTCTGTAAAAATAACTACCCGAATCTTTTGTTGGTTTCTTTCATCTTGCTTATTAACTTCAGAAAGTTCTTTTGGAAATCAGTCACCTAATAGTGAGAAAAAAGATCAATCTTTCAGCAACTCTTTTAATTTTACTTTAGTCTTTTATCCTAATATACGTCATCAAATTGCATTAAAATTTTACATTAAAGTTGCACATGTACATGTGATTATGACTATCAAATATCAATGGTATACCCATAATTATTATCAAATATTAGTGTTATTTTATGTATAGCAGTTTGGATGGTTTTTTAAAAAAACTTTCCGTTTATACTTTTCTGCTTCTTGAAATTCTGATCATGGGTATACATTACTTTTTAATTTTAATTTTTAACTGAACTGCATATGACATATATTCTTTTCAGGTGTAGAACATGGTGACTTAGTGTCTTTATACATTACGAAAGGATCACCACAATAAGTCTAGTTACCATTGGTCACCATACAAAGTTAATACTACATTTTGTTGATATTATGTTGTTTTTAAAAAAGCAAAGTCATCTTGTTGTATAAATAAATAGCTAAAAAATAAACGTTAATCACAAGGCCAAAAAAAATCCCATGAGAATAAATTACTAGAAATTAGTTACTATCTCAGAAAGAAAGAAATAAGGAAGGAAGGAGAAAAGGAAGAAAGGAAGGGAGGGAAGGAGGGAGAGAGAGAGGAAGGAAGGAAGGAAAGAAGGAGGGAAGGAAGAAAGGAAGGGAAAGGAAAAGGAGGAGAGGAGGGAGGATTGGGGAGAAGAGAGGGAAACCTTCCATAACCTAAAAGATGTTCAGGCCTAGGAAATGCTTATGGGCATACCCATACACAAAACACCCCCTTGTTTCGCCATGGGAGGCCTCACTGTTGCTGGGAGCATGTGTCTGCTCACGCCCCGTTTGACTGTTGCACAATTCTCATTGCAGTGTTCTGTCAGCTGTGGTGTTGGAACCCAACGAAGAAAGCAGGTGTGTCAAAGGCTGACAGCCAAAGGCCGGCGCGTCCCCCTCAGTGAGGCGGTGTGCAGGCATCTCTCTGGGCCGCCTCTCGTGAGATCTTGCCATATGCCTGTGTGCAGGAGTAAGTATGGAAAGTCCGTGCGCCACCGGATCTTCTGACTCTGTTCGTCTCTCCCAGTGGCTTCATCTTCCCTAGAGCGACATATTTCTAATCTGTAGGTAAAGCAAATCTTGCAGAACTCAGGGCTGTTACAAGCGGCAACCAGTGTAACACTGAAGACCAAGACATAGCTCTAAGAAAAGTCAGTTTTAAGACACATCCACCTGCTTAACAAATGGATCTTTTAGGTTTCCTCGCTTGGATTTATATTTCTTATATCCTCCCCTCCACTCTGATTTCTTCTACTTAGAATTCATGAGTGTTCCTTGTAGAAGTGAAGCTGAAATACTTTTCTGGCTGACTTTGCGAACGATATACCGCGATGCATTCTATTAAAGGTAGATGAGCTAAGTATTTTTAAGTACAAGTATCTCTTCATTTGTGTAATCTAAAACTAGCACGGATGAAAAAATGAAAGAGCTTTGTTTTTTTTTTTTTTAAATGGCAGTTTAGACACTTCTTCCATTTATTCTAAATAATAAGCTTAGTATAAAGAGTTAATATTATAGCTTCATTATATCCAAAAGCTAATATGCAGGTAGCATTTGTCTCTGTCTTCGGCGTGCATGAGATCGTGAATGCACGTGTGCATGGGCGTGTTTCATGTAGAAAGCTGACAAAAAATGAGTTGAGGGCTGCCCCTGCAGCCGTTGAAAATAAAGCAGCAGAGCGATGGTGGGAGGTGGGGGAGGGGGTGAGGAACAGGCACCCTGGGAACACACGGCTTCTGGGTCCGTCTACTGCTTTTGTTTCTCACTGTCTTTCATTATCCACCTGAAAAAAGAATACCAATTACCTAAGTAATTACCTCCTGAGCTTACAGTAAGAAAAAAAATCAAAAGTAACTATTATTTTAATGCTTCTTAGGAAGAAAAATATATGTGAATACACATACATATATGTATTCTCCTAAGTTTACCAACAACTTTCCTGGAGAAACTCACAAAAGAAAGTAAGAAAAGCAATCATAGCTCATTGAAAAAAAGTAATAGCATTTATTGAGCTCTTATTCCGTGGAGTTCCTTGCAGGCATTATTGCATTATCTTATTTAGTTCCCAGCAACATTGTGATTCAGGTATTATCCTCATTTAGAGAAGAGCAATCCAAGACTTCGAGAAGGTATGAGACTTGACCAAGGATCTGTAGCTGCCAGTTGGACCTCTTGGCCTGTTTGACCACAAGTCTGTCTGAGTCCTGAGCCCACGCTCTTAGTCACCTCTCTATGGTGATTCATGGATAACATTCACTTTTTTTTCCCTGGGAATTCTTTGAGAACAAATTTTCAAAATCTTGAGATTCCAAAAATTTGAGATCCCAAGTTTTATAGTGTCCTGGAATCCGAGAATGTCCGTGGCATGTGGCGCAGTGTCATGCTTTCTATCTGATTTCTGTTAATTGTGGATGGTTGCAGAGCCATGTGGCTACACCGTAAATTGCCTTAGAGGAGAGTGAAATTAAATTTTGGCAGCTCTCTCTAAAATAATAACGGAATAACATGTGGGAATACATCGTGGTTATTAGGGCATGTGATGTGGTACAAGATGAAATTATAAATTATTATAGCATGCAGTAGAAAGTAGAAATGATAAGTTTTAGGGAGAAAAAAACAAGAAATAAGGCAGTAATATTTCTTCTTGACCCCACCCTACTCCCTAGCTTGCCAACACGTGGGTCATGGAAGCAAACAAGAGTCAGGAATGCATGCTCCCAGCCCAGCCAAGTCACCCTGAGCTGTAGCCTGGCCTCACGCCATCACTTTGGATCAATGGCCCTTGTTTGCAGAAATTTGGCTTCTCCCTCTGCACTCTCCTATGGCATCCTCTTCTCCCACCACCGTATCGGAGTCTAGGGATGAGCCCGGCCCTCATCCATCCTCCTTTCCCCTGCTGTCTCCGCACCCTTTTCCCTCTGTCATCACACACTCAGCACGTATGCTGCCCTCATCCTACTTTCAGATGCATCCTGTGCAGACCTGCAGGACACTTGCTCCCTTTTTCCAGGATGCATCACCACCAGGTCCATTCTTTCCCTCCAACATTTGCCAGCATCCAGGACAACCGGCATCCATGCTGATGGCTTTCTCACACCCTGATGCCCCAGTTTCCCAACATGGTCACGCTCACTGACCGCCGTCACCTTGGCGTGGTGCCACCCTAGCCCTTCTCACTTCTTGGCACTCAGATTCTTCCCTGCTCTTCCGCTTTCCCCCACCTCACCCCTGCTGACTTAGTTAACGCCTCCCTGTGACCTCTGGTTCCTCCTTCCCTGTTGTCCGCAAACTTTCTGCTCTTGTGCTAGAAACCATTCCTCTTAGTTTAACCAATTTCCTTGTCACTTAACCAATTCTATAGTCAGACTCAAATGCCTTTCCTTAACCAACCTGCCTCAATTACCCTGTTTATTTTCAACTCTGGTAGGTTACCTTTCAGGCAATTTTTGTTTGCTTGTTTTCTGGTTCTCTGACCTGAGCTACTTGAATTTACTAAAGGAAATAATATAGCCATACTGATTAACATACTTCATATTTATGTCATCTGATCTACCTGGGAACTAATGTGTGGGGTTTTTTCCCCCCAGTTTCCTAAGAATTGCCTAGAAATCCGCCATCACAGCTATTTCCTAACTGGCGCACTGACCCCAAGTTCCCATTTCTCTACCAATGAACTCGTCTTTTATTCCAGTAGGAATGTCCAGGCTCTGTGGTGCAATGACCTTCTGACTGTCCTCCTTGACCTCACATCTGCCCGCTCTGCTCACCAGAATGGAAATGTATGATCTTCTTTATATGTCTGACTCCTCAGTCACGGAAGGGGTCAGAAGACAGTAAAAATCAAGCCTGACTGTGCTGTGATCTTTATTCCCTTTCAAGGCTCCACTTCTAGAAATGTATCCTAATCAGTGTCTTGAGTTTAAGTAAAACCTTTCCTCTTTGGAGCAGTGAATTTTCTTGCTCTCGGTTTTGACCCTTTTAATGTGCAGCAGGGTGGAGGGCAGCGGGGGGAAGATATCTTGAGCTCCCCCTAGAGGCCAGTAGTGCACCATGCAGTCCAGTTATAACCCCACTGCTTCTTCCCAGACCTTCCCTGCATTCTCCCACCACTGGCTTTTACCCTTGCTTGAATTCTTCACTGCACCATATCTAGCAACAGACATTCTTCTCATTCTTGAAGGACCAGTACAAACCAGTAATCTTTCTCAGTTGCGCTTAATCTCTGAAAGGTAATATGACGTTGTGGTTAAGCCAGTTCACCTGAGTTCAAATCTCATTTCTTCCAGTATCTCATCGTGTGACATTGGGCAGGTGTTTAATCTCTGAGAGTCTCAGTTTTTTCATGTGTAAGATGGGAGTAGCAATTATACCTACCTAATAGAATTGTTCTGAGAATTAATGCCTAGAAAGTACTTAGAAATAGTGCCAGGCACATACTTTAGCCTCAAAAATATTAGTTATTTTTAATGTCATTACCTCCTTCCTCTAATTCTTATTGTAGCTTTAAAAGAGGATAAAATATAACAGACTAATGTGTGTTGTGGCTTCTGGCCGATTAGGGTATGATCTTATATGGAGTAGGAACACAGTAGCTCTGGACATTTTTTCCGTTTGGGCCCCCAACGTGCTTTCATAATGAGTTTTAACCCAAAGGCCTACTTTTCAAACATGGCAGACTTGGATCCTCCTCAAACTGCTGTTAAAAGTCTACCTGTCTGGGTTTCTAATCAGGCATCTGAAGAAAAGAAAGGATAACAGGAATGTAGTGTTTGATTTTAGATTTTTTTAAAATTATGACTCCTGGTTTTAAGGGTTCCCAAGTGTAGGGAAAGAATTCTTATTTTTCACCCAAGGACTGACATCAAAATGGCTGAGGGAGGAGAGGCACCCAGGCAAGACCTATATGATTGATCCCCTCCCCGGGGTTATCTCGAACCCACTCCCTTCTTTCCAACTCTGTCTCCCTCCTTGTTCCAGCCGAGGGTCTGCTTCTGCAGCTCTCCCTGGTCCTGGTCACACCTTGGACTTTACAACAGCATTCAGCCTTCCTGGCTTCCACTCTTCCTCTAAGCTTTCTCAGCTCCTAGTAATACCCACCCCCCACCCCACATGACATATCTATGTCCCTTGGAAACCCAGCCAAGTGCAGGGCCATCTGGCCAGCACCCCTCTTGGGCTTGTATCACCTCCCGCAGCATCCAGCAACATACATGTTATTTTTTCTCTTGCTCAGTCATTCTTTCAGTTAGTCATTCTATAAACAGTAAGAGTTTACTATGTACCAGGCCCTATGCTGTGCCCTAAGGACAGGGATCATCTTTCTGCCCAGGCGTATATTGTTTTCAGTGTCAGATGATAGCATTTCTTTATTAATTCTTTCCAGCAATCATTCGAGTGCTACTGTGATTTAGATGTTATGATACAAAATGAAAAATATTCATTTCCTTGTCTCTAAGAACTCACAGTCCAGCGGGAGAGAGACATATGTAAATAAATAAGAAGAGTAAAGTGCCAAGGATGTCCTAATAGAATGCAGAAGTGCGCGATGCCCCTGGGGGAGGTCAGGAAAAGTTTCGTAAAGGAGGAACCTTTGGACAGAGTTCTGAAAGATAAGTGTCCATTCATCAGACCCACATGGGATACAGGAGAACCTGGGAAAAGAGAGCAGTGTAGACAGAGGTGGGGGATGTCAGGTGGGGTGGTATGTTTGGGAAGATTGCAAGCAGTTCCACAGGATTAGAGCAGAAGTTGAAGATGGGTTATGATGAAGGAGAAAGCTTGAGAGGTTAGCTGTAGAGGATCTTGAACTCCATACTAAGGAGTTTAGATTTTATCCAAGAAGGAAGTGACATGGTCAGATTTTATTTTGGTTTATTTACTCGGACAACTATATAGATATACTGGAAGACTATGAGAGTGCAGGCAGGGGGTCTAGTTAAGGGAATATGGCAATATCTAGGTGAGAGAGTGTGAGGATGGAGGCAGTCAGGATGAATTCTAACAGTGTTTCAGATATCCCATCTAAGTACACGATGCCGGGCTAGAGTTGGGAGCTAAAGGGACAATGGTGTGCTTGCAAATGCTTAACAACCGGCTCTGGGGCAAGAGGGTGTGGAGGACGGGGAGGCTGCTGACATTTGTTACCTTTGCTGATTTCTGTGGTGTAAACAATCCCATCACGGCTCGCTTCCGGGTACCAATGTGACATCATTGAGTGCAGAGTAGGAAGTGGATACTAATCCAATCTGTGAGTCAGTGAGCAGTAGGGCCAGCATACCACTGGACAGGGAGGAATCAAGGTGACTGGTTTCTGCCTTGAGGAAATTGGTAGAAGATGAAGCCATTAACTTAGGGCATATCGGAGGAGGAGAATCATTGGGATGAGATGGGGAGGCAGAGATAATGTGTTCAGATGGTAGTATTTTAAAACTGAAGTACCAGGGAGAGATTTCTAGTAAGCAGTGAACAGTTAGGTCTGGAGCTCCCGAGAGGTCTAGGTTAGACAGACCAACTTGGGAGGCATCAACCTAACTTTGTTAGTTACAACTCTAGGTTCATCCAGGGAAAAGCTTTCAGCAAGAAGAGAAACAGAGGAAGTGACCATGCACAGACCCCTGAGGCATAGCCACAGCCAGCAGCACGCTGGCAATGAACAGTGGTTGGAATCCAGAAGAAGCGTTAAAACAAAAAAGGTGGGGAGGAGAGATTTCTCCATGAACTGGGTGATGAAGGATGCCAGATGTCCTAGAAGGGTCATGTAAGAATACTGAAGAGGGGCATTGTGTTTGTCACTAGGGGACTGTTGGTGGCCTTTCCCTGAGAGCTTTTAGTGGGATGCTGTGAGCAGAAGCTAGATGACCCTTGGTTGAAAAGCGCCTGAGAACCAAGTGTGGAGAATATTCTTTAAGGCTGGTGAGATGTTTACTGTACAGTCTTCCACGGGGCTTCGGGGGGCTTCACAGCTCGCTTAGCGAGTCCACCCGCAGCATCCCTCGCAGCCGCCTCTCAGCTAGCTGTGCTGCCGCCCTCAGAGAAGCCTCAAGAGAACGCGAACAAAGCTGCCCAGGTTCTCGATAGAGCTCCCAGGGGTCTTCCATGCTGGTGGAACGAGCGGGACTCAGCGCCGGCCAAGCCCCCTCTTGCAGGGCTGGACTCTGAGGGGCCAGGGTTCCAGCAGGGTCATGGAAAGCCCTAGAGGCTGATTTGCAGCCAGAGCCCATTCAGGAGTGGCAGGAGTCAAACGCTGGCGAGACCAAGTGCAAACATCCAGCGCAGATGGCTCGGGGCAGAAACCTGGCTTGGCAGCAAGACTGAGAGTCATGGCCAGGGTATGCCTGGACTTAAGGCAGGACATGAGCAAGCGAAGAGCAGAGGAAATTGCTGTAAACAGCCCCAGGCACCAGAGCTGAGCTTGGCTGGGTAGGGCAGGCTGGCCCAGAGGCCAGAAGGAGACTTGATAACGTGACAACCATCTTGAAAAAGGCAACCTGGTCGGTGACACAGTTCAGTGTTCATTGGATAGGAAGCAGACTCATTACTCAGAGGAAAGTATAAGGATTCCTGATGGTAAGACCACAAAGAGATCCTCCTGCATCCTTGTTACTGAGGACGCCTCAGGTTGCAAAGACTTCGGCAGGATTCGCACAGAAACACAGATGCCGTTCCTTACTTTCCCTTCCCTCTTTCCTGGTAGCATCCCATCAGACTGCCTTTGAGTTAAGACGATGAGATGCCCTGGGGCTCCGTCTTTGCTGTACCTTTCAGTCGCCTGGAGAGCTTTTAAATTCTGATAACCAGGCTGTTCCCCATAAGACAGAATTTCTGGAGGTGGGATCCAGGACATTGAGATTTTAATAATAATGATGATGATGATGATGATAATGGCAGCAACATTTGAGAGCCACTGCCTACGGTCAGAGTTGATATTGAAACTCTACATAACCAGTTTGTCTCTACTGGTTGTTTAAGTATGGAAATACTTCCCAAAGGGTTAGTAAATAGCCTCTGTCAGAACCCCATGACTGTCTCCCAGCTGCTTGGACCCTTCTGCCAGGAGCCATCTGACCTCCCCATCATCTAACAATGTTGGGAGAGGGAGCACCAGTGTTAGAAGCCCCTGGTCTGGTGCTCCAGTGGACATCTGTCTGTTCTGGCTGACTGTGCCCCTGCCGCACAGATTTAGTATTTGGGGCAGCATCTCTGCCTATAGTAATGGATGAACCGTCGATTTAGCAGGAATCCTCTTCCTGCTTGTGATCACTGTTGAACAGCAGTAAGTTCAAAATTCTATGCTGCCAACCAAAAGATAATCTATGTGCCATGACTGGCGGAGGTGAGCTTGACCTCCTCTGCGGAGAATCTAGATCCCAACAGGGAGACGTGTATCCATGGCTGGTCATCCAGCTCCACTTGGAGATGAGCTGAGGGGAGCATCCACGGGCAGAACCCTAAACAAGGGGCCCGGCCTGCCAACTGCATTGCTATGGAACTTGCATGCAAACTCATTACGCATGTCCCTCACCTAGAACATCCTCTACCATAGAAATTATGCATCCACCCCCATTATTTTCCTGAACCTACTGGCACCACAACACCCCAGCAGGCAGCCAGACCCTAAAGGAATCACAGACCACCCAAGAGGAGTCCAGGAGTTGTCCCGGCAAACCAGGGTACCAGTAAACACACGGGAGCTAGTGCCTAGGGCCTGAGAAGTCCATCTAAGGGGAGTCTTAATCTGGTTCTTCTCCCAACATATCCCTGTCAGCGCTGCAACCAGGAGGGGTCATAACTGGGATCCTCCAAGGTGCTGAGGCCCCTCGTCTCATGACCTGGATTCCACAATGCCTTCATGGGAGTCCAGTCTCTCTTCCATCACTCCCTGGTGGCTCCAGGCCCTCCAGCCCACCCACCACCATCTGCCCATGGACCTAAGTACATCTTCAAAGAGGAATCAGCCTTCTGCCCACATCATGCCCCTTACTCACAGCAGAGTCATGCCAGGACACCTTGAGACCTTCCCGCAGGTGAACCGAGGGAGAGAAATACTCCTCCTGGGGGATGGGATCTGAGGAGTATCCATTCATCCATTCGCTGGAGCCAGTGCCCTGGAACAAGTAAGAGTCAGCCCGTCTCTGACCCCCTCAGATGGCCCTGTGGCCTGCTGGCTGGACCTGCCTTTGTCAGCCGACAGCAGTTGTATGTGAGGGCTTAGGTGTGCCTGCTGCTGTGCTGTGTACTTGATGTAAATGCTCCAGCCTAACCGTCATGTTCCTCTGGTGAAGGTGCTAACATTACCCCCACTTTATAGGTGAGAAAACTGAGGCTCAGAGAGAGTAAATGACTTGTCCAAGTGGCAGTGGGAAGATTCAAACTCAGACTCGTCTGGCTTCAAAATACCTGTTCTGCCTTTTCTTCTTTCTTGAGCTCCTGTTTCTTCAGGCCCCCATGCTAGTTTAACTGACCTGCTGCAGTTGGCCAGCCTCATCCTCCTTTTCAGATCCTTCCCATGCTTTCACTCACCTGCCCACTCTCACTTTCTCCTTCAGATTGTGTACCCATGGCCAAGCCATACCAGGTTCTCAGGGGCCTCCCTGCCTGATGGTGGTGGCCCAACACACTGGACATCTTGTTGATGGAAACATTTAACCATGTAACCATGCCTCCCCCAACCAGGCTTTATAAAATAATGTACATGTTTTCAGGCAATTCATTCCAACCTGCATTCTCTGCTGCCAAAATACTAGGTAGTTGTGAAATTTACCCCAATCTATGGATGTATATCACTATTTTGGTTTTAGTTCTCAAATATTTTAAAAGGGGGAGAACAATTTTTAAAAATAAGATAAATAAAAATACGAAAAGGAATATATATATATATATGACTGCATCACTATGTTGTACACCAGAAACTAACACAACATTGTAAATCAATAAAAAATAAACAAATAAATAAAAAGGAAAAAAAAAGATCCATTTGTTGACTTGTGTCAGCCTTGGAAGATGACTGTCAAAAAGTTTTCATTATTGAGATGTTGCTCTTTGTTTTCTTTTCTTTCTTTTTTCCCCCACAGAAACGAAACCAGAGGTGAGGACAAGGCTTGGCGATCAGGGTCCTCAGATCCTCGGTGTCCAGAGAGTCTACATTCAGACGAGGGAGGAGAAACGCATTAACCTGACCGTCGGTAGCAGAGCCTATTTGCTGCCCAACACATCGGTGATTATTAAGTGCCCGGTGCGACGCTTCCAGAAGTCGCTGATCCAGTGGGAGAAAGACGGCCATTGTCTGCAGAACTCCAAACGACTCGGCATCACCAAGTCAGGCTCACTGAAAATCCACAGCCTCGCGGCCCCCGACATCGGCACGTACCGCTGCGTCGCGGGCTCTGCCCACGAGACGGTCATCCTCAAGCTCATTGGCACTGACAACCGGCTCATCGCGCCGCCGGCCCTCAGAGAGCACGTGAGGGGGTATCCTGGGAGGGACCCCAACGAAGCCAATAATTTGGGAGCCACGTGGCATAAAATGAGGCAAATGTGGAGTAACAAAAATGAGCTTTACCTGGACGACGACCACATTCATAGCCAGCCTCTCTTGAGAGCTCTGTTGGGCCACTGCGGCCCTTCTGCGGGGAACACCGACTCCTGGGAGCTTAAGAATAAGCAGTTTGAAGCAGCAGTTAAGCAGGGAGCCTATAGCATGGATACCGCCCAGTTCGATGAGCTGATAAGAAACATGAGTCAGCTCATGGAAACCGGCGAGGTCAGCGATGACCTGGCGTCCCAGGTGATATATCAGCTGGTGGCCGAGTTAGCTAAGGCGCAGCCGGCACACGTGCAGTGGGGGCGCCTGCCCGAAGCGGTGCCTCCCGCGGCTCAGCTGAGGGGGGGATCAGGAAGCGTCCTCCAGAGCGCGAAGGTGAAAAAGGCAGGCAAGCTGACGTTCAAGCCAAAGGGACCTGTTCTTCTGAGACCAAGCCAGCCCACCTTGATTTCCTTTAATAAAACAATAAATGCAAGGATTGGAAACACAGTCTACGTTACAAAAAGGACGGAGGTCATCAATATACTGTGTGAGCTTGTTACCCCCAGTGAGGCCACATATACATGGACCAAGGATGGGGCATTGCTACAACCCTCAGAAAAGTAAGTAAAGAATCCAGTGTTCACTCTGTCCTCTGTCATACCTTCTTAATGGTTATTCCAGTTTTCTTGAAAATATTTTCAAATTCCTTCTCCTTTCCAACAGGACTTTTTAAGAAAGAACCTCAAAAATGTTAGGGTATGTTTTTCACATATGCATTGGAATTCTAACAATGAATCATACTGTCCCAATCACTATCATGCAGATGTAATGCAAGATGCTATGAGACTGAGTTTAAGCATATATAGACTTGCTCTTTGCAGGGCACTTAACCTTTGCAAATAAAATCAGTATGAGGCCGTTAAAAAAGTAAGCATACCTGTAGTAACCCTACATTACGTAGGAACTGCAAATCAGCATTTACAGTGCCCTTCCATGTCTGGGAGATGTGGTATCTCATTTGAACTCACAGCAGCCCCGTGAGTTTGGCAAGGCAGGGGTTAACACATTTCTGATGAGGTAGTTGAGAAACAGAATCTCATGACTAATTCATGGCCAGTCAGAACCAGGGATCATATCTCCTGAACACTGCCAGCAGTGTTTGAAGATCACAACAAAAACAATTTCTATATCATGTAGTTTTTTATGTCATGAAATCCAAAAATAAAATGATAAGGACCAAATTTTTTTGAGATTTTCGAAACACAATGTTAAGTCACACATGATTTTATTGTGATCTCCATCTGTGACGGTGCAAAAATGCTACGTTTCATCCATTTTACATAAAACAACAGGGGATAACAGAAATACTAATTCACTTTTGTGTCTTTACTGCCTCCAGATCTTGTTTGTACACATAGGACTGTGGACATTTGGCTTTCTTTCAATTTGCATTTAAGAGCTCAAGGGGCACCTTATCTGCCTCTAGGGATTGTTAAAAGACACTAACAAAACATCAGATGTTAAACTGTTCCACAAACCATAAAGTGATTTTAAAATGCAGGTTTTATTTTTAGTATGTCTTTTGTGCATCACTTAATATGTGAAACATGAAATCTAGGTAAAATTCAATTTTTAATAATAAATTATTAGGTTATGTCTTAGAATGAAAAGACAGAACAAATTTAATTAAAAAATTTTTTTTGCCTGGAACTCTGAACTCAAGAGTGTAATGAAGTTATAAAAGTGGAAAAAACTTTCCGTATCAACTAGCTTAGCAGTTCTCAACTCTTTTGGTGTTAGGACTCCTTTAAACTTAAAAAAAAAAAAAAAATGAGAAGCCCAAAGTGCTTTTTTTTGGGTGGGTGGGGAGGTGATTGGGGTTGTATTTATTTATTTACTTATTTTACTAGAGGAGGTACTGGGGATTGAACCTAGGACCTTGTGCATGCTAAGCATGCACGCTACCACTTTGAGCTACACCCTACCCGCCAAAGTGCTTTTGTTAATGTGAGTTATATCTGTTGATGTTTACCGTGTTAGAAATTGAAACTGTGAAACATTTAAAATACCTGTTTATTAATCCTTTTAGAAATAACAATAATAAGCCCAATTCTTGTTCACATAAATAACATAATTTTTGAAAAGCAGTATTTAAAAAAATTACTGATAGTGGCATTATTTTACATCTTTGCAAATTTCTTTAATGTCTGGCTTAATAAAATACAGCTGGATTCTCCTAATGCTTCTACACTTCATTTGTTGTGATATGTTGTTTTAATTGAAGTTTATGGAGAAAACTTGGCTTCATACAGATATGTCAGTTGGAAGGAGAAGGAAAATTTTCACAGCCTTTCCAGGTAATTATGGCTATTCTTCTTTAGTCCTACCCTAAAACTAGACAAGGGGTAGTTTCTTAAAGGTTAGTTGGAATGTGGAATCCAAAACTATACTAATGAGATTTTGGTACTCAGTTACAATGAAATCTATTGGTTTATCCTGCACTTTGAATTCATCTTTTAACTACACAAGATTTTAAACATCATACATTGATCTTTGGGGAAATATTGGCTCACTGAATTATACATCTTCAAAATATTGACACATTTCATTATATAATATAAAAAATATGTATATTCTTTAATATTACTACCCAGCTTTTCAGAGAAGTCTTTGAGTTTAGGGAAGCAATCAAAGTCACATCGGTTACCTATTTTCCAAATTCTGATCTTCACTTGAAAGCTTGAATTTTTATCATCTGCAACAAATATTGTCCATTGTTTTCCTTGAATTGGCCAGCTCATTTTTGTCCATGAGAAAAACAGCTTCCAAATACCCTAATACGAATAATCATGGTGTGTCTGCCAGTTGTTCTTTCAGGCAGAAATGGGATTCCATGGAGAAAGCAGCTGGTTCCGCCAGCAGGTCACACCATCGCACCAGCATCCTTCGGCACGTGGCGCAAGTGCTCTGTGCCTACTTCCTGGTTTGTCATACAGAGTGTTAAAAACATACACCCAAGAGCTGAGATTTAGTAAAATGAATACGTTCTACTGCTTCATTAAGAACATTCTTAAGGGAATCTGGCATTTTTGTTTTTACTGCAAATGTGTGGTGGCACGAAGAATACAGTGACTCCTGGTACCCTTTGGTGCCATGGCCTTGGTCCCCGTCCAGGTGCCAGCAGTTTACCCACCACTGCTTTTACTACCAGTGCAAATGTCAACACAGTGAAAAAGGAAAATCGTGGCTTAGTACTTATTATTATGAAAATAGTTTTGACCTCATGGACCCCTGGGCTCCTTGGACCACCCTTTGAGGACACCCCAACAAGTTCACTTCAGAAACTTACCAAGAAACAGAGGCTGAGAAGGTTGATCAGTTGACCGGTGGCATAAAGTGCTACAGGGAGGAAGCAGAGCAGGGTCAGTTTAAGTCAATGTTTGTTCAGTTGCGTTTATTGTAAATAGTTTGACTTGTTCAGATGGAATTAACATTAGCTTCTGAGGCTGAGTCTCCTGGAGATCCTATAAAGAGGTTTTCACATGATGCCTTCCACTCAAATGTGTTTCTGTACACTTTAAGGATCAACCATTTAATATCAAAGACATCCAATATGGCTCATAAAAGTTTTTGTTTTTAATTCTTAAGAGAATTTTAAAAGAACTATTTGTATTTCCATTTTTTTCTCAAACTTACCTGATTAGTTTTTTCAACTTATGTTTCATTTTCTTTATGTAGCAAAGGTTCTCGCCTTTAGATGTATTTTTCTGAATCTCATAGATCTTTTCAAATGAAATAATTCAGAAATGGAATTACGTTTCTGAAAGCCTCTCTCAGATAAGAGGGAACAGTGTAGGCGTGGAGTATGTTTGGATGCCAGCTGAGTAAGATATCCCAGCGAGGAAGGGAAGGCTGTGGGTGGATTCACTGGGGATGATGCCTATGGAAAGATCAGCTTTGTTATCCCTTCAGGCTAAGAATAAGGTTGTGCAGCAGGGGCCAAGATCGGATTCCTTAAAGAACTCTACCTGCTGGTTCTCCAACCTGCAGACTGATTCAGGCTAGATACTGGGTGGCTCCACCAGGCAGGAAGGTTCATGTGTGCTCAACTATTCCTTGATTCAGTGATTTCTCACTGTGCTGTTAAAGTGAGGCCAACAAAACAAAGGAATCATATATGTGAAATAATTTAAGAAAACATTTTAGTGTATAAACATTTTTCAAGTCTAGTTATGAGTTACACTTTTGTTCTTAACTCTTCCTTAATAGGGATTTGACAGAGAAAGTCTGGCCCTAGTAATAACTAAGTCTGCCACATTCCTGTTTTTGTTCTGGGCAATTAGGCTGTTTTGAGTTCCACCCACCTTTGTATATTTCATCTGTGTGTTGCTGGGGAGCTTGCATCCTCGTGGTACATTTACTCTCGACCGTTATTCTGTTCTGATCATTCACAGATTTAGTCATTAAGTGTTTTTAAAAATTTGCTATATAAAAGGAACTGTACTAAGCATTCAAAATGTACAGCTGTGAATAAGATTTGGTCCCTGCTCCTGAAAAGATCACAATCGAGTGAGAAGAAAAAGATATTTCATTAAGTGAACATGTGAACCAGAGCGGAAAGAGCCCAGAGGGGGCAGAAGATAACTCTGGGAGCATTGGGGAAGGCTTTACAGGGGAAATTACATTTGCCCCAGGACTCAGTGGGTAAGTCGGAGTTGGCCAGACATGGGGAAGAGCCCTCCAAATAAAGGGAACAACGTACGCTACAGCTCAGGGTGATGAAAGATCACAGAATGTTCTGGAAACTCTGAGGTTCATTATGGCTGGAGCATAAGGCGAGTGACCCACGTGAAATGACAGGAAATGAAGTGGCCCAGTTCGATTCACGAAAAAACATACAATATTTAGTCGCCAGAACAGTCCGTATTAGCTAAGATCTGTAAAGTGGGAAGAGGCAGGGAAAAAAGTAGTTTATGGACCACTAGTCTAGACACGCTAGAAGCAGTTTCAAATCATTAAGAAAAAAATTAAAATTAAAGCAGAACAAGCCCTCTCTCCCATTCCCTGAATAATCATCTCATCTGTAAGGATGCACCTGACCAACTCTGATTCTCAAAGTGGCATTTACATGCAGGTGTTTATGAAGATCGAAAAATGGGAAACCATAAGGAGCTCACACCGTTTAGCCCTGATTCTTAACCGTGCAGTCAAAATCCAATACATTGCAGCTTCGGCTCTGTTACCTCCACTGACTTCTTCACGCAGTGATCGTGAGACAGTGACCACCGCCAGGCAGCAGTGACTAAAGGTCCACTCCCATCCACTGTGAACATCTGAACTGAAAATCCAACATCTGCAGTTTGTTAGGAAGGATTTGGGGAGAAAAAGAGGGCTTAACATTCAGCAAACTAACGTTTGCTCATTTGTCTTTTTTTAAAATATGGTGGGTTAAGCATTGAATCCATCCAGAAAAGTCTGTTCTCACGCAAAGTGAGATGGGAAGACCATCTCCAAGCACAGTCCAGCTCTACCATTACAACGAGTGTAAGCCAAGAAGAGAGACTTTTCCACCCTCCAGTCTCCGGAGTTTCCTGCATATAGGCAGGAAGCTTGACAAGATCATCTTCTGGGATCCTTGCTGGCCCCAGGTCAATCATGCTTGCCGTCTTCTTTCTCTGTGAGTTGCTGTCGTTCTAGAGGGGTTAAATGCGTTACATGAATGCATCCTCTTTCTAACTGTTCTATAGAGTCGTTTTGGATGGAATGGGGGAAATGCAGATACAGAAACCCACGAAGAAAGAACAAGGAATATATGGCTGTTCTGTAGCCAATCATCACGGTTCAGATGCGGAAAGTTCTCCCGTGCTGTATGCAGGTAATGCCTCTTGTTGAAATCTGGAATGCTTGGTCTTTGTTTTTGTGTTTAACATTAAACTCAGGAGCAGCAGTTTTCACACTTCAGCGTGCCAGAGAATCCCCTGGGGGCTTTGTGAAAATGCAGATTCCCTAGACCCGTTCCCAGAGGTTCTGATGCAGCAGGTTTGGGATAGAGTCTGAGAATGTGCCTTTTTAACATGTTCCCACATTGTGCCAGTGCTGCTGGCCTGAGGACCACACTTTGAAAACAACTACTCTAGAGTTCACTTTCTAAGAACTGGGAATTAATGAGACGGGGTTTAACTGGCAGTGTTAATGGTATGGATTTTTCTTTTTTAAAGTGCCACCAGCCAATGAAAGACGTTAAGTATCCTTTAAAGTTTGCTCTATACCTCCCAATGGCATAGCCACCAATCCTTAGAAACACTTCCAGGAAGTTGTCACTCTAAGTTAGTGTGAATTGTCCTAGGAGGTAGACAAAGTCATTTTAATATTAAAGTGTGCTTTTATTATGACGGAGTATTTTTAGGTGGCAAAGTTGTAAACAATACTTCCTTGTGGCAAGCTCATGTTCTGGGATTAAAAATAAGAGAGTTATCCTCTAACTGTCTGCTCTGTGGGTTCTGGTGTCTGTGGCTCAAGTAAACCAAGATGAGGTGAGGGACAGTATCAGGGATTGCAATCCAGCATTTAGATAGATGACTAAGCATTGAGCTTTATGGCCAGTAAATCACTTCTTTAAATTGAGGAGGTTGGACCAGTTGATTTTGAAAGCTCCTTGAATCTGTATAGCTTGATGCTAAGTCCCTCTTCTGACTGAGTTCCCAAGGTGGAGTCTTCAGCCTTGATTTTCTGTGCCTTCATCCTCTTGGATTTTTCGCTCCTATAAGGATCCACTCCTTTCCAAAAACATCAGTTCCAAGGTTCTGGAATTCCTGGGAGGAATAGAAGTCTCTCTTGTAGCTCACAAGTCTCCCCTTAAGTCCACGTCAGAACAATCCAGATTCAACAGAAAGCTGGTGCAAGGTCCTCAGAGGCCAGAGGACATGTGACAACTCCGGCCCTTTCCCAGCCCAAGAGTTCCTATCTTTTCCATTCTCAGGTTAGCGGTTCAGTACCCCAGGCACTCCAGGAGAGAACGGAACATTTAGTCACCTAAGTGTAATCGTTCCTGAATTCTCTTCTCCAGGATACATGATTACCAAACAGCTAGCTTAAAATGTTGTTCTTTCATGTGTGATGCATGGGTGATAAAACAGGTTAAGGAAATGTGACCTCTCCCTCCAGGAGCTCACATGCTAATGGTAGAAGAGGGAACCAACCATGGCAATAGTTCTACAGTAGAGGAGTGTTGCCTTCCCTGACCCCCTGCATGCTACTGAGAGACCCCTGGTCAACCAGCACCTTTCTCTGTCTCGACACCCATCGCCCTGTATGGTAATAGTGGCTCCCACCAGTCTGTGAGTAGCTTGAGGTCAAGAATGGCTGTTTTCCAACTTTGTCTTCCCATTGTCCAACTCAGACTCATTTCCTGAGTCAGTTCATGAATGAATCTGGTGAAAGCACATAGTTTTAAAATCCAGGAAAATAAAAGTCTGTATCAGATCCTGATTTTTTGCAACCTTGTTTTTATTATTTTTTTCCATGCAAGTTTTATGCAGGTTTGTTTCAAATTTTCCTTCCAGAAAAAGAGGCAGGTGGTCCCAAACCCTGGTGTGTTTTGATCCTGCTGTAGCTCATCCACAGCTGCATGGCAGAGACATTGTGCCTGCCCTGCCATACCTTCTTTGTTTCTTATGAACTTCTGAGTTCCTTCTTTTGCAAATTATGAAAGAGGACTTTATCCTCAGTTTTGGTTATAAAGCCAAAATATCCTCATGTCTGCATATGGTTGTTGCAATGCATCTTTGTAGATATCTCTTCGAATGGATCCATCTGTCCATCCATCCACTGAGCACCCCTGGGCTGTGGATGTGCAGGTCCCCCTGGGGCACCGCAAGGGATACAGAGAGAGCCAGGAGTCTGCTCCTGCTCTCAGAGAGCTCAGCAAAGTTTACCAGGTGCAGCACAGTTTGCCAAGAGCAAAAGCCTGAACCTAACATAGTTTCCTGCTCCCTTTGAATTAAGAGGCGCCTGTCATCTTGTCTATTGAAAGAAATATCACCAGACCGAAGCACAATCATCTCTCTGTCGTGATTGGAGGCATCGTGGAGGCACCCCTGCGAGCAAGTGTGACAATCCAATGTCCTGTAAAAGGTGAGTGTGGTCATTTCCAGTGAGAGGGCACAAGGCCATTCCAGTGCGGCCAGGAGACACCAGCTGGTATTTTGGCATCTTAGTTAGACAGCCCTACAGGCTTGAGAATCTGGTTTTCCAGCACCCTGACAGTGGGTCTGTCTCTCAAAGGTGGGTTTACAGCAGCTTATGAGACCAATGTGAAAAGCAGAATGCAGTTTACTCATCCCCCTGAGGACTGTGAGGGCAGTGTCCAGGCCCTGCCCTATATGCTGTCATGTTCCTATTGGCAGGACCAGAACACACTGTCCCTCTGGGCAGATCTGCACCAACTTCCAGCAGGGGATTGCTTGGTAAGCATGGAGTCAGAGCAAGGGGGTCTGCTGGAAATCATGAGCTGCATCCTCCAACTAGACCAAGACTGTGCTGTGCAAGGCCAGGTTGGACAGTGAGAACGTCAAGGTCCTGTGGCTAGACTCTCTATCCTGGACTGTCCTGGGGTGAACATCACCAGTCTGTGCCTCAGTGGCTCTCTCTGCTTTGTTTACAACAGCAGATAAATCTTTCCAACTGACTCATCCTTTCTTTAATAGAAGTAACATTTTCGGTCTGACTTTGTCTTAATCTAGGGCCATTCTGCCTCTTTAAGCCATGGATTCTTAAGTCTTAACCTGGGCCCAGACATCCACAAACTAAGATCAATGTTCTGTGCTGCACACATGTATGTTTTACTGGGGCCAGGGGCCTGTGTGAATAGCTTTTTTTTTTTAATTGAAGTATAGTCAGTTTACGATGTTGTGTCAATTTCTGGTGTACAGTATAATAGTTCAGTCATACATATACAAACATATTCATTTTCATATTCTTTTTCATTATCGATTACTACAAGATATTGAATATAGTTCCTTTTTCTATACAGTATAAACTTGCTGTTCATCTATTTTATGTATAGTTCTTAGTATCTGCAAATCTCAAACTCCCAATTTATCCCTTCCTACTCTATTCCCTCTCTGGTGACTGTAAGTTTGTTTTCTATGTCTGTGACTCTGTTTCTGTTTTGTAAATAAGTTCATTTGTCTTTTTTTTTTTTTTTTTTAGATTCCACAAATGCGTGATATATGGTATTTTTCTTTCTCTTTTTGGCTTACTTCACTTAGAATGCAATCTCCATGTCCATCCATGTTGCTGCAAATGGCATTATTTTATTATTTTTTATGGCTAAGTAGTATTCCTTTATATAAAAATAGACTTACCATATGATCCAGCAATCCCACTCCTGGGAATATATCCAGAAGGAACTTTAATTCAAAAAGATGCATACACCATAATGTTCACAGCAGCACTATTTACAATAGCCAAGACATGGAAGCAACCTCAATGTCCACTGACAGATGACTGGATAAACAAGTTATGTGAATAGCTTTGACTGGTTTCTCAGAGACTTGTGAATGCCTCAAGATTACGATCTCCTATTTTAAGGTGACTTTGTGTATGCCTGTCACTTACTGTGCATTGATTTAATTCTCTGGGAGAAGTGTATTTCCCTTGTTTCCACGTTCTAATGGGGTACCTGGAGTTGCAGCCACTTAAGCTGAATCTTGCCGAGGCTGGAGAGCCCAGGACGACTGGAGAAGCCCTTCTTGCGGTTCTGGGTACCACCGTGAAGGTGCATGTCATGACAGGATCCTAGGACACAGCCATCCAGTCTCAGGCTCTCCCTCCCTGGTAATGGTCAGTTACTTGCCATGTTTCCAGAGTTGCACTGTCGGCTCCACAAACAGTGGAAATTTGCTAACTCCCAAGGTATTATTTTTCACCCCTTGGAAGTCCCTTGGCCTACACAGACTTTTGAAAAATCCCTCCAGCCTCCCAACTGACTCCACCCACAAATATGTGAGTTTTCTGGCAAAACACACCTACCCATACAGAAGGGCCGGCATTCTCTGGCCGCAGCAAGGCGAAAAGCAGAACGGAACTCCTAGGTTGCCAAGCCACAAATGTCTAGAGTTCCTTCTGCCCTACACCTGCAGAGGATTCTGCAAAATAGATCTGACTTCTATTAAGAGAAACCTCGACTTTTAACATTACTTCCTAATTTCTTACTTCCACACCAGTTTACAATTAGGCTTTCTAGGGGACGAGCCATTGAAAAGATCGTGGGGTATTATTTGCTCTTGTAAGTCAGGGACTGGATTCAGTGGAAACAGTTTTTGTGAGTGAAGCCTCTGGCTAAGACCATTAAACTTGTCTCAGTTTATTCTCCGGGCAGGCCCAGTCGCCATGTGGGCTGTCTCTGACCGCTCCCTGACTCCCTGACTCCTGCGGCCCCCTCTGCCCTGGGCTGTGCTCCCTTGATGAAGCTCAGAGTTGGAAGCACGCCTCTGGGAGCATGCCCCTGCCCCTCCCTCCTCCCAGTTCAGCTCTGAGTAGGATTGGGCCCATTTGGTCTTGACCTGGCAATCCTCCCCTGTGGACTACACCCCAGAAACTCATCAGGAGTCCTTTCCTTCTCAAAATAAACACCTCCTTTTGAGTTTTGTGCCATTTTCAATACGCCTGCAGGGAACTTAACTGTGTTTTCTTATGAGCAGAAGCTGTAGCTAACTTAGCTGTTTATGGAGATTCATCTTTTTAAAGACAGATGGTGAGGTTGACGAAGAGCTGGAAGACTTGGGTTTGACAGACAGGTCTGTCATTAGCTGGTATCTGACCCTAGGTGAGTCATGTGTCCATCCTACTCTCATCTCGACAGTAGGAAAGCTGCTCTATGAGTGGAAGGCGGGACTTGGTTATCACCTGTTATCGCTGGCTGGACGAGGGCATTGTAACATTACAGACTTGAATACTGCTTTACAAAGTTACACTTTCATACTGCAAGTTGAGATGACTTGTCAGTCAGTGGCATGTATACACTTTTCTTTTATTTCTCAGTTGTCCTTAAAATGGTTTCTACTAATGATATAGTGAGCTTACCTGTAAATGTATTTTAGACAGATTCATCGTTCTTGGTTATAGCCAAGTGTGCTGTATTTCACCCATGTGGTGTGGATATCAGTAGTGAGTTCTCTAGTCACTCTTAGATGGTATTTCTAATAATGATATCAAATAATAGAACCTGAAAGTCTGTATTTATAAGGGTTAAAATTCCAAGTTGCAAGAGTTATTTGTCTTACTCTTTAAAAAAAATTTTCCTCTAAAAATGTGAGGAGTGGGGGAGGGTTTAAGCTGCACCCTCTCTGCCACCTTCTGGTAAGAAAGGAGAGCTCACTGGAGGAAAATGACCAGTAAAGGTCGATAGCTGCACATTTTTTTTCTTATGTTAATGCTTGGTAAGAACATGATTTATCCTCTGATTTGCTTGTATGTGTGTATTGTGTCGCTTGCTTTTCTTATTCCTTAAGCTCTTTAGAGGTGCAGCTGATCTGAGTCTCTGCTCCAAAGCTGGGCTCCACTTTAGCCTCTGAGAAACTCTTGGCAAGCATCATACTCACTTTAATGGTTAGACTTTAAAACCTTCCCATTAAGGTCAGAGATAAGGTAAAGATACCTTTATCACTGCATCTGTTCAATACTGTGTTAAAGGCACTAGCCAGTGCAGTAAGATAAAAATATTTTAAAAGGAAAATGAAATGTGATGTTTAGAAAAAGTTCTATTTACAGACAATATAATTATCTGCATTGAAAAATCCAAGAAAATATACAAAGTTTCAGATCTCTAAATTCAGTGTGATTCCAATTATTTTTAGAAAAGAAACCCCTACAGGATTGCTGGAACTTAACAAACTGATCCTATAATTAAAATGGACGAGCAAGGGACCAAGAACAGCCCAAACATTCTTGAAGAACAACAAGGTAGTTCGTTCACATTTGCTCTGTCAGCTCTAAAGACTTATTATCAAGCTAGAGTAATTACAACAACATGGCATTGGCAAATATGTAGACAAATGAATGGAATATATTGCCCACAGCAGATTTAGGCATCCATGAACAAAGTATTTAATAGCAGTACAATTAAAAATCAATGAAGGATATACTATTAAGCAATGGTAATAAGATAATTGGTTTTGATAAATAGGTATAAAAAGAAAACTCTACCAAAATAAATTCTAACTGGTTTAAATGCCTAAAATATGAAAAGCATAACACATTTATCATGAAATATAAGTAATATCTTTATGATTTGAGGATGGAGAAGGTACAAAAAGCACAAGGTATAAAATAGAAGGTCTGCTAGGTGGTGCTAATGGTTGCACAACTCTGAATATATTAGAACTGCTGAATTGTACACCGTCAAAGGGTGAATTTTATGTATGTGAATTATATTTCAATAAGCTGTTATTTAAAAAATAGATAAATTTTCTATGTTACAATTTAAAAATCCTGACCCCTGCAAGACACTATCAACAAATTTAAAAGTCAAGCCACACTATGGGAGAAAATATTTGTTATACAGTATCTAAGATATATAACTAGCTTCTGCGAATCAATGTAAATAACAAATGAAAACAAAAATAGCCAAGGATATGAACAGGCAGTTCTTAGAAAGTAGAATCCTAATAAGCATATGAAAATTTTCTTATCCTACTAATTAAAAAATTAAAATAGAAGTGAGTTTCCATTTCATAACTATTAGGCTGGCAAAACTTACAGAGTTTGATTTTCCAACTATCAAGTGTTGGCAAGAATGTGGAGAAACAGAATCTCATGCAGTGCTGATTGGAGTGTATGTTTGAAGAATTACATTAGAGAACAATTTACTAAAATATGACCAAGTCAAAGATGCTTAAAACCAGAAATTCCACTTGCAGATATAGCCTTGTAGCAAGGCAATGGTTACTAGAGTGTGAATTGAACCTTTGTAATAGTGTATGTGTGTTTATGTGTGTAGAGGGGTGGCAGTGGGAGGAGAGAGATTGATTACAAGAGAAAGAAAAGACTAAAGAATCAAAGGAAACAAACTAAATCTCTGTCAGCAGGAGAAAGGACACATGGTAACATTCACTTGCTGAATGCTATCTAGTTGTAAAATGAATAAATTAGAGCTACAGGTGTCAACATGAATAAATCTTCAAAACATAATCCTTTCAAAAGGGTTTTAAGAACATTCAGTTGGGAAAACATAATCTTTTCAATAAATCGTGTTGATACTACTGGATATCCACTTGCAAAAGAATGAAGTTGAACCCCTACCTTATACGATATACAAACATTAACTCAAAATGAATTAAAGACCCAACTGTAAAAACTAACAGTATGAAACTCTCAGGAGAAAACAGCCATAGTCTTTGTCACTTTGAATTAGGCAATAATTTCTTAGCTATTACACCAAAGGTACAAGCAACGAAATAAACAGGTTAAATTGGGCTTCTTCAAACTTAAAAACTTTTGTGCTGCAAAGGACACTGTCAAGAAAATGAAAAGAGAATCCACAGAATGAGTGAAAAGATCTGCAAATCATATATTTCATAAGAAAGTACCCAGAATTTAAGGACTCTTGTAACTCAGCAAGAAGAAGACAAATAACCCAATGTAACTTGGACAAATGATCTGAGTAGACGTTTCTCAAAAAAAGACACAAACGACCAGTTAGCACATGAAAAGATTCTCAACATCATTAGTCATCATGGAGACATTAATCATAACTACAATGAGGTGCCACTCCACACACTAGGATGGCTCTAATCAAAAAGATAATAAAAGTGTTGATGAGAATATGGAGAAATTGGAAACCTCATGCATTGCTGATGGGAATTTAAAATCATGCAGCTGCTATGGAAAACAGTTTGCAATTTCCCAGAAATTAAACATATGACCCAACATTTCCACTGCTAGGTATATACCCAGGAGAAATGAAAACATATGTCCACACAAAAACCTATACCTGAATGCTCCTAGCATCCTTACCCATAATAGCCAAAAGGTGGAAACAACTTAAATATCCATCAACTAATGGATGGATAAACAAAATGTAGTGTATCTATACAATGGAATTGTATTCGGTCATAAAAAGTAATGAAATATTGATACATGCTAAAACATGGATGAATCTTGAAAAATGATGGTAAGTGAAAAAAGCCAGACACAAAAGATCACAAAGTGGGTGATTACATTTCCATGAAATGTCTAGAATAGGCAACTCCATAGAGACAGATTAGAGGCTTCCAGTGGCTGAGAGGAGAGGAAAGTAGAGGAGAATGGAGAGCCATGACTAATAGGCACAGGTTTCCTTTTGGGTGATGAAAATGTCCTGGAATTAGATGTGTAGTGATGACTGCACAACCTTATGAATACACTAAAAAAATCACTGAATCGAAAACTGTAAGAGGGTGAATTTTACAGTATTTAAATTATATCTCATTAAAATCGTAGCCATAATGCTCACAGTATAATAGCATTGAAAGTTTAAAAACCTGCAGCACAATCATGTATTATTTATGACTGTGTATGGAGGAGATACACAAACATCCATGGGGAAGACACAGACCGGTGTCAGGATGGTCGGTACTCCTGGGAGAGAAAAGAAGGAAGGGAAGTTCAGGGGTGGAACTTGAGCTCTGACTGTAAAGCTTTATTGCTTAAACAGGAATTAAAGCAAATAAAGCTAATCACCTTTTACAAAGTGTAAACTTACTGGCGGGTATAAACTTAAGCCCTACACCCCTGTCACTTTTAGCCCCCCATTTTTAGAAGAAGATGGAGAAAATAAGCAGGTAAAGGTACAAAATGAACTGCACGTAGTGTGAGTACAGGCAGACGGGGGAGTTAAGGGTCTCCCCAGGTCTAAGCAGGGTGCTTGGTACTCCCTGAGATGCAGAGCGGGAAGGGAAGCCTTTCCTATCCGAGAGATGGTGGTCAACTTCAGAAGAAACATATTACATGAATTTAAAAGTATTTTCTTAATTGGAGGATTTTTTTTTAGGGTTCAAATGCTGTGAAATATACCTAGAGTTCTGCTGACGTCTAACTAAGTTATTAGCTTTCATTACTGGTTTCAATAGTTTCCCTCACAGGGGAGGATTTTGAGAAAATTTTTGTGGCGCAGCAAGATTACATGCTTAAATTCCTGAACATCGCCTCATCTCTCTGACAATTATTTTCCTCCGTCAGCTGTTGGTTTACATTATATAGTGTGGTAATGGTAGTGATTTAACATCTTTAAGACACAAATCCCTTTGACCATCCCCCCCACCAAAGAAAACCTTCTCTCTCCAGAGAAATACATTTACCCACAAAGTTTTGCATGTAATTTTCAGAATACTTCAAAAGAAGACTTGAGGATTGTCTGCCTGCTCTTGTTTTACGAACTGAACATTCTGATGCTTTTGACCATATTCTAAATTAAAGCTGACTTCTTTTCCTTCATCTGTAGTTTTTGAAACAGATACTCTTCTATACTGTTTATCTCTTTTTTATACCATATACAATCCTTGAAATAGCTAATATTTTTTAAAGTACATTTAAAACTTCTTCTTCCACAAAAAGCCTATCCACCTCCCTTGTTTTTCCAACTTCTGCCTATGAGACAGAAATGTCCCCCCCATCCTCCTCTCTTAACCCTATATTCAGTCAAACAATCAATCATAGACAGTGGGAAATTCCGTCCATCTTTCCATCCACTCAGCAAGCCTTCACTAAACATCTGCTAAGCCTCAGCTGGCTCCTGAGTACACAGAGATGAGTAAGATCTGGTTTCTGCAGCTGTATAGACGAGGAAACTGTGATATAGCAAATGCAAAAAAAAAGTGTTTATGAAGACACATAGGGGAGAGACTAATTGAGGCTCCCAAAGGATCAGAGAAGGTGAACAGAAGAGATGACACTACAACCAGGCCACTTGGAACAAAAAAGGAAGGCCATTTTTGTTGAAACAGCGTGTATGCAAAAGAAAGAGCATGTAGGCAGAA
The DNA here is from genome assembly GCF_009834535.1 of Camelus ferus. Taxonomy (NCBI): domain Eukaryota; kingdom Metazoa; phylum Chordata; class Mammalia; order Artiodactyla; family Camelidae; genus Camelus; species Camelus ferus. The sequence goes on along the minus strand of NC_045722.1, from coordinate 9,307,959 downwards.
GCATAGGAACGTGAGAGCCCCTGGCTTATTTGCAAAACCATGAGCAGATCCATGTGCCTGAAAGCTGAGGGTGTGAGGGAGAGTGGTAAGAGGTGGGTTTGGAAATCTACGTGGGGACCAGATTGTGAAGGGCTTTAAATGTCATGCTAAAACCCTTGAACTTCCTTTTACTGGAGGCGGGGAGACAAGAAATATTTGAAGTAGAGTAATGGTGTGAGCCAATCTGTGTTTTAGGAAGAGCATTCTCTGCCTGCAGTACGGGTGGCAAGCTGCAGGAGAAGGAAATTGCAGAAAGCCGTAGGTGAGCTCGGTGAAATTGTGGCAGTGGTCATTGGTTGGATTGTGGGGCCGGTCACTCCAGATATTAAATTAAGTTTCTATGCCTCTGATGTATCCAAAGGGAAGCAGGCATATCTGGCATTTAGCAATGGATGTGTCCTTAATTGAGGACCTGGGACATAGCTGTCCCCAGGGTAGGGCACATAGAGGTGAGTTAAACATAGAAAGTTTATGCAAACATAGAAACATTGCAAAGAGCTAAGGCATGTATGCTGACAGGCAGCATCTCAGTAAGAAAAACCATCAACACTCATCATCAAAAATAACTCGAGTACCTAATGTGTGTCAGCTTGAAGAGCCTACGAGGTGGATATCATTATTGTCTTTGCTTTGCTAATGAGCGAACGTGCTCAAATAGATGCAGTCACTTACCTGTGTGCATATATGTGACAAGTGTGGGAGCTGAGATTTAATCCCAAGTCCACGTGACTCCAGAGAACTGGAGGGAGACGGAGGCTCTGGGCTTGAGACAGCAGAGTGAGAGCCCTGCGGGGGTCTGAGGCGGGACTTATGAAGTGCGGCAGCTTGGGGACAAGGTGTTGAGCTCAGGTACAGGCAACAGCCTGGGCTCAGTCTCCCTGGAGAATTGTCCCCTGGTGTGAGGTCTAGGCTCCAGGTAGAGTACACTGATGCCTGCAGGATGCCGGCCAGTGTTAGGCCAGAGGTCTGCCCGAGTGTGCCCGTTCTGTCCCCAGGAGCATGGAGGCCCCACCTTGACAGGTGCTTCCACCATCACTGCAGCTGCAGGAAAGGGACAGGGCACTGTCTGGTCATGGCTCCCCACTGCCTCCCCCAACCCTCCATATACTTGCCCCAAACCTCTCTGTACTCATATTTGGATTACTGATTCAGTGGATTAAAAAGATCTTTGTAAACCAGCTATCTGTCCTTCGAAGATCCACTGAAGCTCTGTTCTGAACGCTCCTTGAAAGATGACTGTCCTCTCACCTCTTACCCATCTCAGTTTCCCATTTGGAGGAGACAGGAGTCGCTATACAATCAAGAAGGAGAAAGAAATGCTAGAATAAGGAGTTTAGATATGCAAAATGAGAAACAGAAGGGGCAACTCAAGCACCCATCGCATGTCATGCTCAGCTGCGGAAGGCCACGCACTTGGGCTTCTGTGTCTGAAGATGCTGAGTCACACCATCTCTTGAAGCATTCGGCCCCCAGCTGCTGTGGCCAGTCCTGCCATCAGCAGCACTGCTCGTATGCCCACGTACCTATACTCCACCCCTGTCTTCAGTCCCACCAATATGTTTCTCTGTCCTGAAAACTTCACAGCCACCCAGCCCCACGTTAACCTTCACACGGTAGAAACAGACTGACCCACAAGGACTTTTCTCATGTCGTTTCATACTATGCCCGTCTACTCCCTGTCTTCCAAATAACCATGCATCTTTCTTCTGTGTGCCATCAGTAGATGGGTGGGTAACCCAGCGGTTTTCAAACTAGAGAGTCCATGGAACCTTGTTAGGGACCCCAGTCTTACCTTTCAACCCTACCTACCCTCTCCCCTAATATACTGTTCAGGCAAAAGACCTCCACGTTTTACAGTTTTGTCAAGTGGACCTCCTTCTACACACAAAACAATTTGTTCACGAATTGGTTCTGCGGCTAGTAGTGTTGGAAAGCTGCCGGTTGGAACACCAGAGTAAGGCTTATGACTCATGGCAGGTCCCTGCTCCCAAACTAATATATAACCTCTCCACAGTGAGGCCTTTTATCAGATTTAAAATAGCTTTTACCCCTGTGGTTTTTCCATTACCACATTTCTGATAGAAGACTCATTAAGCCCCCTTCAGTTGTAACGACTCAGTCCTGATGGAGCCTGCTGGGCCATGTGCTGAATTCCTCCTCTGTGCTGTCTGACTTCAGGTCTTCTCTTGGTGATCTTCTGAAGCTCGGGTTTCTACTGTAGCAAGCCGCTGCACTCCCACGAGTCTCCGAGTGATGCCTTGGGCTGGCCCTGGGTTCTCTTGGCTCCTCAGAAATGCTGTCCTAGCAGGAGCCGGAGGGGCTGGTGCAGAGCTTCTCAGGCGTGTCTGATCTGCTAGTGAACCATGGGGAGGCTTTTTTACAAGGCGGTAAGAGCCAACGCCTCACACCGATCACATCTAGTTATCCTATAAGAAAGGTCCTGGCTTGCTCTCTGCCCCCCAGGACCCCAGACGTGGATGGAGAACACGAGATAGCTGTGGAGGCTGGAGGAATCCCTCTCGTGTAAAACGCACAGAGCCATCAGAAGCCCTGGAATGACCCACTCGTCCACTTTCGCTCCTTTGCCTTAAGTGTGTCCTCCAAGCAAGAGAGCGGGGCCCACCGGGCCCACACAGGCTAGGGGCTGAAGTACAGCAAATTTTGTTGGAAGTCAACCCCTAGAAACTGAAAAACACGAGAGCTTCTCAGCTCAGCCTGAAAAAGGCATTCAGGAACTATCGATGGAAGAGAAGCAGTCTTCGTGGGGATGACACCCCACGTTAGGGAGCAATAACATAGGACCAGGATAGAATGCCAGCCTCTCTAGTTACATCCCAATTTGGGTGGCCCTGTGTTTTCCTCTTATTTTTCATTCATTTATTCCCACTGGTTTTGTATTTGATAGTTCAACACCCATGTGCTCATTTTCGTGACTGACGAATAACATACTAAAGTCATTTTATTATCATGCAGAGTGTCAGTTCAGGCCGGGACATCACCCCTCACCCCACCCCACCCTGCCCCAAGAGGGTCTGATTTAATTTGTTTGAAGTATGGCCTGAGAATCAGAGGGTTTTTTTTAAAGCTCCCAAGATGATTCTAACGTGCAGCCAAGGTTAAGAACCAGTGCTTTAGCCGTCAGTGGGCCAAAGAGTGTCCTGGAACTTAGCTCAAATGTATCTCAAAGTGGGAGACTTTTCCTCAGGAGACAGTGAGTAACAGCGTGACCAGAAGCTGTGCTTAAATGGCAGAGCCGGGGTCATGCTCTGGGCTTATTCCAAAGGTGGGGTCAGGCACGTGAGCAACTGATACCTCAGTGTCCAAAGGTCCTCAGAGGAGGAGTCCGCTTTGGTGTCAGAGAGGGTCATGGAAGAGAGGCCTTAAGATGGATCTTTAAGAACGAGTAAAATTTTCCAAGTGGTCAAAGAGAATAGCAAATAAGTCCCCAGTGGAGAGAATTCACATAGAAAATCTCAGTGTTACGCGCGGTGAGGTGTGTTTCAAACACAGTGGGGTTCCCGGGGCTGGAGGATGAGATGAGCTGTCGTTAGCAGCGGTACGCATACCTTGAAGGGTTTTTGTGCTTTCCTCTAAGAAGAGTAAAAGCTATGGAGTCAGGAAAACTGAATCTTATCCCAGGAGAAAGGAACCACTTAACAGAGTAAGTGGGAGAAGCTCATAGAAACGAGAGAAGAGTCAGTGCCCCGGGGGAGGAGGAGAGGGAGCCTTGAGGAGTCAGCCCAACCTGGAGATGTCACCCCGGGAGCTCCACTGACAGCCGCCCGCGTGAAGTTCTCCCGGGTTTGGTGGTGGTGACAGCCAGTCAACGTGCAGGTCATGCTGCGTGACTTCCAAAGGATACATTTAATGTAGCTTTTTTAGGGACGTATCAAAGCTTTTTGTTCATCCCTGTCCCAGTGTTGCATTAATAGATTACCAAAATCTCTGTTTATCAGGAAGGGCCCCGGCCTGTCCGAGGTTGTCCCCGTTTGAACTGCTGCTGAGGGGCTCGCTGTGCTGGGCCCCGCGGTTCCCACCACTTGTGTGGCTCCAGCGGGTACCGCTGCGCCTGACTTGCAGCAGCTCTGACTTTGAGTCTTATTCTCCAGGGAACCGCCGGAGGTTTTTGGTTTTGAGATAATACATGGGATAACTCTGGTGGGCCCTTTCTAGCCGAGAAATGAGACCCTGGAGGACACTAGCCAGGAGTGAGCTGCTTATCGCTCATGAGCTATGCCTGTTGGAGTTAAAGAGAACCGCTCAGTCCCGAGCAGAGCAGAAGCCCAGGGTTGCTGAGAGGTCAGGCATGACCACGCTGGGAAGAGGACTTGTCAGCACCCTTCTCTGGCAGAAGAAACACATTCTTAAAAACCTTTGGGGAAAGACTCCTGATTGTGGAATTGGAGATAGATGTTATGACCCAGATTGTTTCTAAAGTCCTCAGATCTAACCCCTCGAGGACCTGATCATGCCAATCTGTTAACATCATTTTACTAGAGAGGAGGAAGTACTTCCATGGATAGCCAGGAGAATTCTGTGAATGGTAAAAGCCGTAGCCTTATATTTGGGGGAAGTTCTGGATATGACATCATTGATAGTGCTTTATGTCCAAAATACATGATGACGTATTTACTGCTGAAAGAACTGAGTATGCAGTTAACTCATAAGAGAAAAATGCCTTGCAAAGTGTGCAACACGGTTCAGATTGACCTCGCAGTGGAGAACAGTATATATATACCCTTTGTGCTAGTAGCTTTGAGATACTCTCTTTGACAATGAAACTGTGAACTCTTTGTTTATTTGTTTCATTTATTAGTAACAACTGGCTCTGTGCTTGGCCTGCCCTGTGTTCAGTTTGCTTCTAATCTTATAAACTGGCAACATCATTTCTTCACATTCCCTGGAGGTAACTAATGGTAGCTGAAACTTTCAGTTGTCATATGTGAAACAAATACAGAATATTGTGTGAGTGTTGAGTAGCTGGAGGAAACAGATGAACAAAACATACAAGTGTAATGTATGTGATACATTGATATAAAAAATCTTGCATTTTAGAGCGGGTTGAATAGGCCAAGGATTTTAGAGTGTAGGAAATTTCATAGGCCTTTCCAGAATGGAGGAAATGTGTTTTTTAAATAGTGAGTGTTTTAAAGACACCCCAGAGGTGCAGACTTCTTGCATCACATGTGTCACAGCCCCTCCACATCTGAGCTTTTTTTCCATAACATTTGCCTTCCAAAAACGATTTCAGCATTGTGGAAACAGAACTTTGAATATTTCAGAGCTGTAAGTCTTGGGGGAAATGGCCTGTCTTTGAGGTTAGATAAATAAGTTTAAACTATTTCTGACATTTTATAGCTGTTTCAACAGAGCAAACATTTGTAGTTTTGAAAGACCACAGAGAGCAGGGCTCTGAAGCATCCCGTCTGGGCTTCCTCTGGCCTCTGCCGTTCTTTGAGAACACTCATATGTGTCATGATGCTCTCGGTGCTGAGTTGCATGGTCAGCTTCTTTCCTCAGCACTGAAGACCCTTGTCTCCCCTGTTACAACTTAAAACCTGAAAAGTTTTGTTTCATTTTCTTAAATTCGTTGTATGTGCAGTATATCACTATCTGTGGAAACACAGTATCATGCCCTTGCCGTGCTGAGGTTTACGTTTAAAACGTAATTGTCTTTGACCCCCATCAGTTCCAGGGTCTGGAAATTCCAGAGCCTCCTGCATCTGACTTTGGATAGTTCTTGGGGGCTGACATTGGCCAGGGTCCTCTGCCTCTCACTCTTTCTTGGGTCCTCCATCAACCAGGATGCAAAATTCAGTTCCTGGACTGGTTTCTGCTCATAGCAAGACATCCATTAATACCAAGCATTTGGCAAAGTTTTCAAGCAAGGCCAGAGACTCTAGGATCATGGCAAAGGCACCTTGTCCCCTAGCCCTTTTGCTCCCTGATCTCCCTCACCTTCAGCACTCCTCCTTGGGTTGCCATAGGAACTCCAAATTCTTCTTTCCCTCTTATGCGGCTCCTGCCTACAAATGCACGTATGTAAGACTTGCAAGGTGCTCTGAAGGAAAAGCTGCACCCTCTTTAAAAGACAGTATGCCGGAGTGACATACTATAGAACAGAACAACTTCTCCGACCCATAGTTCATTCTGTTCAGCTTATCTCAACACACTTGCTGGGTGTGAGCACGCGGGGGATTCCTCAGGAGCGTCTGCACATCTCAGTACTGAAGGAGCTGGCGGGCTGATTGTTGCCTGAGGCCTCAGATGAAGTTAGAGGCCCATTGAATGTGACTTGTTAGACTGCTGGAGAAAGAGGCAGCCTCCTGAGAGGCACCTACCCTCCTGTCCTCTGCTGAGAGCCTTGACGTGGGAGAGGCTGAGGCGCAGCGTTCCAGCCAAGCCGTGACCCAGCGCCTGCAGGAGTGCCGGCCGTAGGAGGCACTTGCAGGAGACTCAGAGGGTGGGTGGATCCCTGGTTGCATAAAGGGGAAGGGGCTTGGTGGTAGGGGGATTGAGTGGCCTATGTGTTGTCCCCTGCACCAAGCGATGTAAGCAGAGGCATGAGGGACTTAAAGGACCTAGGAAATTAGAGTGCAACAGAATAACTAGTGAGCCAGATGGACTCCAAAAAATAGTGGTGGGGTTTGCCCTTTCTTTTTTTTTTTAAATTTCTGCTGAGCAGTAAATTCTGCACAGATGAACCCCAGAATTCCTGAGTGCCGTGTTCCTACCACCATCCTCACCAGCTCAGCTCTGCATTTCAGAATTTCTGGGATGGGGAGGTGGGGTGTCTTCAGGGAGCATCCTGAAACGGGCGCCAGTCCCCCTTGTACAGTTACCTGCAGCTCAGACGTCCGGTCAGCTGAACTGTGGATGGACTCTGGGGGTCTGTCACCAGCCCCAGGTAGCCGGTGGACCCTGGTCACTCTAGGATGGGGCAGCCAGAGCAGGACAGCACTGCAGGAGTTGAGACCAGACCCCACTAGGTGCTCTAAGGTGATGTCCTTCCCTTAGGGTCTCAGCTGAACACAGAACGCAGGGGCGGAAACGCAGCAGAACGTGTCTCATGCGGCCTTGAGGACGGGAAACCCTGAAAGTCAAATCGTCCTCTACAGCTGTCTTAGTTTAGGCTGCTACACAGAAACACCACAGACTGGGTGGCTAAAACAACATTCATTTCTCACAGTGATGGAGGCTGGGAAGTCCAAGATCAAAGTGCCTTCAGACTTGGTGTCTGGTGGGAGCCCCTCCTGGTTACAGACAATAGACTTCTCGCTGTCTCCTCACATGATGGAGCAGGGGAGCTCCAGTTTCTTCCTCTTTTTATATAAGGGCACTAATCCCATCATGGGAGACCCACCCTGATGAACTCATCTAAACCTAGTTACCTTCCCAGAGCCCCATCTCCAAATGCCATCCCATTGGTGGGGTAGCGCTTTGAAATTTGAATTTGCTGGTTGATGGTGGGGTGACAAGGCATGAACATCCAGTCCATGACAAGAGCCAGTGAACACTTTTAATTCAACAGACTCTTACTGACCGCTTTCTGCATGCCCAACTGACAACAAGAAACTCCCAGAAAGATACAACACTGACCTGTGACATAATGTTGTAAATGGGACAGTGTTTGCATGAATAAAACACCATAGGAACTGGGAGGAGTATTCAAGCAAGTCAGGGTCAGAGGTCCACGGGGGCTTCCCAGGAGATGTGAACAGGGCCACGAAGAGGAGCGCGCCAAGGTGACAAGGCAGGAACAGCCCAGGCGGAGTGAAGAGCATGCGTGAGGGCAGCTGGCAGGCGAGGGCAGGCTTGTCGACAGGATACTGAAGCAGCTACGGTGTGGGGTCTGTGGAAGGAGGGACATGGCAGGAGGGTTAGGAGGTAAGGCTAGGAGTGTGGGTGGAGATAAGTGGTACAGAGCTGACATGCTTCTGAAAAGGCGGGCAGGGACCAGCACTTTGCTCCCTCTGACTTTGCATGAGGAACCGTTGGGAAGTAGGCAATCCAGCTAAGAGCTTGTTTCGTAACTATGGCAAGAACCGTGGCCCTAAGCCACAACAGTAACCGTGAGGATGGAGAAGAGGAGGCTGATCCAAGAGCATTCTAAGTTAGAAGTGATTTTTTTTTAACTTGGTGGCAACTTAAACATGGAGGATGAGAAGGCAAGAGCCAGGAATGGCTCTGAGGCTCCGAGGTGGGGAGGTTGGAGAGATGGGTGCTGTAATGGTGACAGGGAGCAAGCATACGAGGAGGAAAGAGGGAGGACGTGGAATCTGCTACGGGACTTACTGCGTGTGATGTGCCTGAGGGTACGTGCTGGTGGGAGGTGTCCAGGAGACCACTGGTTTTGAACTCAAGGGAGAGGTTAAGACTGGGTAGGGAGATGTGGCATTTTCAGCATAGGAATTATCACTGTATTCTTAAAAGCTGGTGAAATTGCTTAGTTGTGTACCGTGAGAAGGAAGAACTTGGGCCAGATTCTAGTGTGGTCTCACTTTTCTCATCACAAACTTCTTATTTCCAATGGTTTCTTTTGGAACACAGTTATGCCAGTTTGTTCTGAGAAGTGCATGCTGGTGTGGCCAGTTGGCCATCTGAGTTGTTTTCATACCTAAGGTTTTAGTCCAGACTCCCATGGTTACAAGGTACAAGGGTCAGAGAACCACCTCGAACTGGCTTAAGAAAAAAATGGAGAAATTATTGGCTCTCGACACTGAAAAGTCCTAGGATACAGCTAACTTTGGACCCATCTGGATCCAGAATCATAAATGATTTCATCAAGAATCTGTCTCTCTCTGGCTCTCAGCTCTCTTTCTTTCTCTCTTTTTTTTTTTTCTCCCCCTTTATTTTGAGATGATAGGGGCAGATCACATAGGGTGAATAAACCATCATAACCATTTTGTTTTTTGTTCTGAACGAAATGGAAGGCATTGGATGATTCTGAGCAGAGGAATGACATGACCTGACTTTTACATTTTAGGAGAAACACTCTGGCTACTGTGTTGAATGAACTATTTGTTTGTATTTTCTGGAAATTCAGCCCTTGTCAGTCACATCATTTGCAAATATTCTCTTGTTGGGATGTTTTTGATTACTCATTCAATCTCCTTACTAGGCATCAGTCTGTTCAGACTTTCTATTTCTTCATGATTCAGTCTTGGAAGGTTCTATGTGTCCAGGGATTTATCCATTTATTCCAGGTTGTCCAGTTTGTTAGTGCATGACTGTTCAGTGTAGTCTCTTACGACCCTCTGTATTTCTGTGGTGTCAGTGGTAATGTCTCCTCTTCCATTTCTGATTTTATTTGAATCCTCTCTCTTTTTTTCTTGGTGAGTCTGGCCAAAGATTTGTCAATTTAGTTTACCTTTTCAAAGAACAAGCTCTTAGTTTTATTGTTTTTTCTTCTATTGTCTTTTTAGCCTCTATTTAATTTATTTCTGTTCTATTCTTATTCCCTCCCTTCTGTTAACTTTGGGCTTTGTTTGTTCTTTTACTAGTTCTTTGAGGAATAAACTTAGGTTGTTTGTTTGACACTTCTGTTGCTTCTTGAGGTGGGCATTTATCAGTATGAACTTCCCTCTTAGAACTTCTTTTGTTGTATCCTATAAATTTTGGTTTGTTACATTTCCATTTTCATTTGTCTCCAGGTGTTTGCTTTATTTCCCTTTTGATTTCTTCTTTGATCCTTTGGTTGTTCAGTAGGTGTTTTTCCATGTCCACATCTGTGTGGCTTTTTTCCCAGTTTCTTTGTGAAACTGATTTTTAGTTTCATACAATAAGGGTCAGAAAATATGCTTAATAATTATTTCAAGCCTCTTAAATTTATTAAGACTTATTTTATGGCCAAACATGTGATCTATCTTAGAAAATGTTCCGTATGGACTTGAGAAAATGTGTATTCCATTGCTTTTGGATGGCATGTTCTATAAATATCTGTTAAGTCCATCTGGTCTAATCTGTCATTTAAGGCTGACATTTCCTTACTGGTTTTCTGTGTGATGACCTATTCATTGGCGAAAGTGGGGTATTGAAGCCCCAGACTATGGTTGCACTGCTGTCTATTTCTTCCTTTAGGTCTGTTAATACTTGCTTTATATATTTAGGTATTTCTATGTTGGGTACATAAATATTTATAAATGTTATAACTTCTTGTTGGATTGACTTTTTTATCATTATGTGATGCCCACCTTTGTTTCTTACTACAGTCTTTGTTTTAAAGTCTTCTTTGATATAAGTATGTCTACTCCAGCTTTTTGTTTGTTTGTTTGTTTCCATTTGCATGGAGTATCTCTTTCCATCCCTCATTCTCCATCTGTGTGTATCATTACATCTAAAGTGAGTCTCTTGTAGGCAGCCTATGGGTGGGTCTTGTTTTCTCATCCATTCAGCCACTCCGTGTCTCTGTGTTGGCTTCTGTCCAGTAGACGAAGCAACTGCCTCTCCCACTTTTGAAGGCATAGCCTCATGTAGGAGATGAAGCTTGTTGTTCAACCCTCAGCTCCTGATTGTCTCTCAAACCTTTGTGCTTGTCCAAGCAGCCTCTTACATTTTTAATAACTCCTAGTAGTTGAGGATGTGCCAGGACCCTTCCGTATCCCAGAGGGAAGGATCTCAGCACCTAGACTCAAGCTGACTGGAGGCTAGACCCTCAGGATCAGTTTTTTTTTCTTTAAGTGTGCAGATACATGCCGTCCTGTGGGACTGCAGGTGTAACCCCTGATGGCCACCAGATCAGAAGACCTGGGGGCGTCCCCTGGGTGGCAGTTGCTCCAAATGAGTGTCTAAACTCTTCTCTGGGTGGTACTGGTGAGCTGGAGCGAGGCAGACGGAGAGCACCGAGACACAGCCACAGCCTCCATTCCTTGAAAGCAGCTTCATAGGCCACTGAATGTGAGCCAAACCTGAAGCCATCCCCTTGGACCAAAGCTCCAGGGCAAGCGAAGAGGCCTCCTTCACAGAAAGACTGTGTTTCAATCTGCTGTCTGTCCAGTGCTCTGGTGGTAGTAGCCTACCCAGAATGACCTCTCTGATTGCCACAGCCCTCTGGGACCCAGGAATGCAAGCCCCTACCCTGGCCACCAGGGCCAGGTGATCAAGGAGCATCCTCTGAGTGGCAGCCACCAAAACCAGGGCACCTGATGTAAAAACCAGGGCACTGAAAGTATGGAAGGCTTCCCTCCAGGAAACACTGACACTGCGGAGCATGGCAGAGGCTGACGCTCAGAGGTCTCTGGAAGGGATTGCAGCCAGCCCCAAGATGCAGGTTGAGTCAGACGTCGTGGTGCTTAGCTGACAGGCCTCCTTCAGAGGAAGCAGGAGCACCTGGGTCCATTGTCTCTTGCTGTGCCCTGGGGGTGATAGCTGTTTAAGAACTTTTTCTCCATTGGTCACAATTCTGTGGGACCCACAAGCATAAACCCCACTGGCCACCAGATCCATGTGGTGCAGAGGTGGCCTCTGGCAGCGCAGAAATCAGGGTGCCAGGCAGGAGTACGAGCTCTTTTCTGGGTGACACCAATGATTACAGTCTCATGGGACTGGAACACAAGCTCCTCCGTCCTCCAGAGCTGGGCAGTCAATCCAGAGGCAGCTTGCAGGCAGCAGCCACAAAAATCAGAGCAGACGTGTGTAAAAGCGCCCTTCTGGGAGGTCTGATGCTCCAGAGACAGCAAAGGGCGAGCACGACGGTGGCACCCGTCAGTCTCCGCCCTGATGTGTGCCAGCAGGCTCCTCGGCGTGTGTGCTCAGTGAGATGCCTGCCCCTCCGGCCTCAACACGCTGACAGTAATTTATCACGTACTCCATATGGACCTGCTCTTCCTCTGATTTCCTGCTTCAGTTAATGGTACCACTATCTACAGGCACGTCATCCTTAAATCCTTCTTCTCCTTGATTCCCCCATATAAAACCAGTCACCAAGACCTACTGGTTTTTCTTCTTTAATATTTACTAAGTTAATCCATTTCTCTCCGAATCCATGGCTCCTGCCTTTGTCTGAGCAGCCTTCGTTGTCTCATCTCAGTTGCTTCAGTGACCACAGGTCCTCCTGGTCCTCGCTTCCCTTTTCTCCATTTTACACCACATCTAGACCCATGTTTCTAAAGCAACAATCTGATATTTTTACCAGTACTTAAACTAATTAAACCATTTCCTGTTTCCTTTAGGATACATTCCACCAAACTCCTTACTACAGAGAACAGATTTTCATTTTATGGGCACTTGCTCACCTCCCTAGTTTTATCTCTCCTCACTCCTACTCCATGTACTTTAAGCTCCAGTTATAAAAAAAAACAACTTATGATTCCCTAGGTGCACTGTATTTTTCTTCGTGTCTAGGCCTTTTTCATGCATGCTGTTCCCTCTGCCTAAAACACTCTCCCCACCCCCTTCAGTTGATGTGTTCCTCCTTGTCCTAAAGTGTTGTTTAGATGTCCCTTCCTGTGGACATTTTCCCCGTCTTTCCAGTCTGTATTAAATACAGCTTTTACATGCCAGTGGCATCCAGTGTTTACCTTTATCATAAGCCCTTATGTCCTTTCATTGCAACCATGAGTTTCCCTTCAAAGCCTCCTTTTAAAATTGAGTTTCTTGAGGAACTTAGTTCTCCATCGTATCCTTCGCACCAGCATGGAGTCTCACATAGAGTAGGCGCTTCATAAACATTTTCTAAATGAGTGAAATAATCGTAATAGTTTATTGCATTTCAAAATATGATACACAGTCAAAGCTGTACTCAAAAGAAAATTAAGAGCTTTAGATATTTTCGTTCCGTTAAAAGTCCATTAAAATAAACTGTTAACTCAAAGACTTAGAAATTTCCATGTAAGCCAGAAATAGAAGGCAATTTCTTTGATTTGGCAACAACCATCAGAAAACAAAAGCAAACGTTGCACTTAAGGATGAAATATTAGTAATATTCCCTTTAAAGCTGGAAACAAGAAAAATGTGCTTGCTGTACCTGTTATTGTTCAGCATTGTTCTAGAGACATCAGTTAACATAGTGTGATAGTTAATAGAAATTGTAGACATACATGTGACAAAAAGAGATAAAATTATCTTTATGTACAGGTGGTATGATTGTTTCCCTTTAAAAAAGCAAGAAAATCATTTGAAAACTATTCAGAATAATAAAGTTCAGTAAGATGACTGGATACAAGATAAATATGCAAATGTTCATTGCTTTCTTAATTGTCAGCAATAAACAACTATAAAATATATTTTAAAAGAGCCTGCTTAGTGTGGCAATAAAAATTATAAGATGCCTGGGAATAAATCTATCAACAAATATATAAGGAAAGAGCATATATCTCAGTGGTAGAGTGCCTGCTTAACACCCACAAGGTCCTGGGTTCCATCCCCAGTACCTCCTCTGAAAATAAATAAGTAAACCTAATTACCTCCCTCAACAAAAAATTAAAAAAAATTTTAAATAATTTAAAAATTAAAAAGAAATAAACAAGATCTACTTACATTGTGGTTAAGAGAGAATTTCTGGAGTAAACTGCATGGGAGTGAATCTCAGATCCATAGTTTACTAGCTGGTGACCTTAGGAAAATTTAACCTCTGTGTATTTATATTTGTAGAAGAAACAGTGAAAAAGATACATGCACCTGAGATTAGCACTTGTCTGAGTATTTGGGTTCCGGCCTGGTAAGACAGAGCCAACCATGACTGCCTCCCAGCAGGTGGGAGTAACTGAGAATCAAAGCGCCCCCAGTGTTCACAGAGCGTGTGTTCTGCTTCTTGTCAGGTGCATTGCAAATGTCATGATGACAGCGATGACATCTCTTCTTTGCCAGAAAGCCTTGCTGTGTCTGCCACAGGCTGTGTAGCCAGAGGCACTGCAGGAGGAGAGGACATCCCCCAAAACCAGTTACCTAGGTTGATCTCAGGCATCATGAGACGCTGCCCCAGCTCTTAAAGACCAAATGAGGTTCTTCTGAGTTTCGCATCCCACAGCCACACAAACTGCTAAGACTTTCCAAGATTTGGGGGAAGATACTTTTTCAATTCCTTATGCTCCTCTCTGTGTCCAGAGATGTTGCTTATGGTCTGTGCTCCTCACTACGTCGACCCAGACTTGAAATGCAACACTTTCTATTCTCTGAAATTATCCTCTTTTGCAAAAGCATGAATGAACAAAATCTATTTCCCTAAAGATTTTGTATTCCTCCTGAGGGAGGAACATTTCATTGCATATGCACAGCGAACCACTTAAAAGATCCGTATTTGGTATTTTTTTTGTCTTCCAAAGCCTTTCTTGTGACAACCTCCTGCTAGGAATTTCTCTCTGTGTCTCTGCCTCCGTGTTCACCCAGCTTGACCAGCTCCTCTTTGCCAGCCACTCTCCCATCACCGCCACTCAGCTTCAACTTTCTCTCCCTTCCCAACACAGAGCAATCCCACCTTCTTTGGCTCCCACCCCTTGACTTATCTGCATAAACCAATCAGGTGCTCAGTAGACCAAAGCCCTTTGCCTTAGCAGCATTCCCCACCTGCCACAGAGGAGCTACAGAAATGGAAAGAGCCGTTTTTCCTACTCTGTGAGATTAAACTCATTTGCCGGCTTGTGTTCAAAATGCTAAACGGTATTTGTCATCTGGTTCTGTGTCCCTGTTCTTAAAGGAATTTGCCTTTGTCGTATTTGTTTTTATTCCAAAGGTGTCCCTCAGCCTAATGTAACTTGGGTGAAGAAAGGAGGATCTCTGAGTGACAATATTTCCTTGCTTTTCAATGGATCCCTGTTGTTGCAGAACGTTTCCCTTGAAAACGAAGGAACCTACGTCTGCACAGCCACCAACGCTCTTGGAAAGGCAGTGGCAACATCTGTCCTCCACTTACTGGGTAAGCATCAAATTCTTGTTGTTCTCCAGGTGCTTCCTGGAATATGTACAAAGTAGCACCTGGCTTGGTTGATTCTGGAATCGAGTAAACAAGTGAGCATTAAATGGTCTGAACTATTGCTGCCACTGCCCGCTTTCAAACAAGCGCTTACCTCACACTCCATCTCACCGGTTCTCCCGCTAGAAGGTGTGACTTTCTTGCCGCTGCTTCTCCGCCTAAGAGCATACGCTCAGATATACACTTTCCTGGCCAGAATCCGGATCCTTCAACTTCTGCCTCTAAACCTGCTTAACTCCTTACCTCCAGTGTAAGCTAGCACTAAACTCTGTTCTAGTCAGCATGGTTTCCTGCCGTATGATCCAGTACACACACACACACACACACACACACACGTGCACACACACACCCCCGCCCCATGCTGCTTGCCTGGAAGCACACACACACACACGTGCACACACACACCCCCGCCCCATGCTGCTTGCCTGGAAGCACACACACACACACACACACACACACACACACACCCCCGCCCCATGCTGCTTGCCTGGAAGTCTGGCTTTCAGGCACCCTGCTCTTTCACGTCTAATGTTGTTTTTTTGCAGGCCTAAGAACATAATATAGTATTAAGCACATAGTAGGTGCTCAATAAATACCAATCAAGTCTTAAGACAGCTTATATTTGGGTTGGTGGTGTAATTTGGGGAAGGTCATTACAACGTGGCCCCGGCACAGGATGGTAGGCTGGCTTCTGCTGCTGTCTGTCAGGGATCATATCTGGAGCTCACCAAACTCCTGTCACCAGAATGGACGTTAAATTGCTGGGGTTTTAGGACTTAATAAATAATACTCCTCTTTCCTGCCAGAGTTTGGAGCCAATTGAGATCTAATCACAGAAGTCGGCTAGACTGACATTAGAGATCATTTATCACTCCCCATTGTATCTCCAGCACCTAACACAGGTGTAAGTGATAAATAAATGTTTCATAAATGAATGAAATTGAATCATTGGCGGAATTGGTATGAAAGTATAGTGTCCACCGATGAACTAAGAGGACGATAGGAAAGCGCTCTCTCCATGACTTTTCTTGCTGGCGATTAGAGGAGCCTGGTGATGTAAATAGACAGGCAGTTGGAATAGTTGTCATGCACGAAGCACTCTGATGTGCGTTCACTCTTTTGACATTTCCAGCAGCACAGTATTGTGGGCAGTCATCTTTTATCCTGTTGTATAAATGGGGAAACCAAAGGCTCATAGAAAGTTTCTATTAGGGACCAAATATATAGTCACCTCCTTCAGTGTTCTTCATGCACCCCCCTCCTGGACGCTCATTGCTGATAAGAAAGGTGCTGGTGTACCTCCATGTGGCCCTTCCCAAAGAGCCTCTGTGGTCCTTGAGAGTCTTAGAGTAGAAGATTTTCAACAAATGGGGATAGGCCAAACCCATCTGATTCTTTTTTTTTCTTAAGTACAAAACTATTTGCTGTTTTACTTGTTGATACAGAATCCTACAAGCATCTGCAGCAAGCCCACAAAGCACTTCTGTTGTCCATACTGATAGCTCAGTATTCATTGTATGTAGAATATTTCTATTAAACAAAACAAAGATATTCACAAGAGGCTGTGGAAAAACTCATGCAATTAACAAAGACTGCAATTTATAAATTAAAAACTTAGTCGTCACATAATATACAAATAATTGTCCATTTTTAGGTGAATATTATATGTCTCATACTAGTATGTTTTCACAGGCAAAAGCTGCTGCACAAACATTTGCTAATGCAAATGAATGGAATCTTCGTAAATTCTGCTTTTATATTTAACCCCCAAAGTGGAAACTTTTGCTATTTTTGATGATGGTCCAAATGAAGCTGACGTCTGTGAAAAATGTCCCAATTCCTTTGCGTCTCACCTGGGGGGCAAACCCATCTGATCCTTGAGTGCCTTCCCCAAGCTCCCTGAGATGTCCCAGCCTTATTCCTTGCTCCTCCCCGACCCCACTCATGGGTGTGCATGGCTGTCTCGGTTCTGCCCTGCACACTTCTCCTCTCAGAAGCCTCTGCAACCAAGTGGCTCCTGCCTTTGATCATGTAGTCGAGGGATCAAGAATGTCCTGTATCTCATGAGATGCAGCATTCCTCCACCATCCTTCTGCTCTTATACGCACAATTCACAACCTTCCTGAAAGCCTGAGAGCACTCTTCACCATGTGAGTTCCCCTGTAAGACATCATCTCTTCTCCTGCTCCCAAAGTTCCTTGGAGGGGAGGCCCTTTGTCAGACCTAGCTGCTTCCTCCGGTCCCTCAGGGGATTCTGGTGAATGTATCTTTCCTACCTTGCGAGTTAGGCTATAAACCCTGAAAACATGCGGAGATGCCGCATTAATTGGCTTAGTTAACCACTCTAACTAAACCCCTGGAGCACCCCACATACCCAGCCCCACACAGAGCTCCCAGGTCTGTGGGAGCCTGAACATCTGGGACAGAGAATTCTGTTGGAAAAGGCTTATTCCCTAGGATTCCTCCTCTTTAAGAATGCTCAAGCTGGAACAAGAATTAGGTAAATTCTAATTGGTAAATAAGTGTTTTTTTTTTTTTCTCAGAACAAAGACAGTCAAACAGTAAGAGTGTATTTCCCAAGGACCATAAAAAGCATATACTCCAGACGTCCAACACTGGAACCAACAGCAGTGAGCCAACAGGAGAACCACTACCTTCAGGTCTGGGATTTTGACTTTTTTGGGGATTTGTTGGTGGTGAGACATGTGCGAGGAAAAGGATTTAGTTTAAAAAAAAAAAAAAACCCTCCACGTTTTTGTAGTTTGTAATAAGTAAAATTATTCCTAGGCATTCAGCCAGCTTTTCCCTTCCCCCTCAACCCTTCTGTGGTTCAACTTGCTCCTTCTATCCTGAAACTTTAAAATAAAAAATCACTCCTGAGAATGCCCAAAGAGCTCACATCCCAAAGCCCATCATTTGTGGTAACGCAGGTATTGCTTTTCCAGCTGCAAAACGATCGCCAACTTGGCAAGTATTAATAGAGGGAAGATTTGCTAAGAATTGTGGAATTGATTCTTTCATTTTTCTTCTTTCACAAATATTTTTTTCCACACTACTGACTTTGTTATGCATCAGTGCTCTATCAGAAGAACCTAATCTAAGTATTTCAAGCTTGCAAAAACTCTTCAAGAGGCCAAGGGAGGAAGGTAGAGTTAAGAAATCAGAAATGCAAAAAGACACAAATGAACTTACGTACAAAACAGAAACAGACTCACAGACATAGAGAACAAACATGGTTACTGGGCGAAAGGTGGTGGTAGGAAGGGACAAATTGGGAGTTCGAGATTTGCAGATACTGACACTCTATATAAGATAGATAAACAACAGGTTTCTTCTGTATAGCAGAGGGAACTATATTCAATATCGTGTAGTGACCTATAATGAAAAAGAATATGAAAATGAATATATGTACATATATATATGACTGAAGCATTGTGCTGTACACCAGAAATTGACACAACATTGTAAACTGACTATACTTCAATTTAAAAAAAACCTGTCAAAAAAAAAGAGAGAGAAGTCAAAAATGCTAGAATCTCAGGGAACCTGTAGTGATGATCTCAGCTCAAAAATGAATAAATCACAGGACACACAGAAGCTGCTGTTAGACCTCGTGCTTCTTATACCGACTATGTAGGAATAATAATGACTATGTCATTTCAACCTTTTAAATCCTGAGCTAGTGCCTTTCATTTGCAGAATATCGCCTACAGGATATAACTCTGCAGACAGAGATTTGAGAAATGTAGCTCCTGGGCTTCCAACCTGCTGAGATGCAGGGAAAGCGTAGAAGGGCAATACAGTGTTGAGCTGCCAGTCAACAACCCATCCAGCTCATGTTGGTTGTGACCTCCTCATCTAGGGTGTTTATAGGGCATTTATTTTCTTCTCCTTAGACATTATACTACCATTATTACATGCACTGCTGTCCATTTGTTCAGCACTCATCTCGGTCTGTTTGGGCCACTGTAACAAAATAGTGGAGACCAAGTGGCATATAAACAACAGGCGTTAATTCCTTGCAGCTCTGGAGGCTGTGAGCTCCAAGCTCAAGGCACCGGCAACTCCGGTGTCTGGGGAGAGCCCGCTTCCTGGTTCACCGACAGCCTTCTCTTCTCTATGTCCTCGTATGGCAGAAGCAATGAAGGCACTCCCTGGGGCTTCTTTTATAAGGGCACTAATCTCATTCAGGAGGGCTCCACCTTCATGACCTGATTATCTCCCAAAGGCCCCACCTCCTAAGACCATCACGTTGGATGTTAGGATTTCACACGTGAATTTGAAAGAGACACAAACATAACCACATTCAACAAGTACTTGCCCGGGGCTTACTCTTGCCAGGGCTGGGGATACAGAGGTGACCTAGCCCTTGAGAAGCTCACAGTCTAAAGAAGGAGGCAGTCATGTAAACAGGTGTTTGGAATCAGTGTGACAAGTGCTGTAATAGAAGAATGACCAAAGCACCGAGGAACATGGCAGGTCTGAGGAAGGGACCCTAATGCTCTTTGGAGAAGTCAGCCAGGTCTTCACATAGGTCATGATGTTTGTCCTGGGAAGAGGAAGAGCATTCCAGGAAGAGGAAGAACATTCCAGGAAGAGGAAGAACATTCCAGGCAGAGAAATCGGGATGTGCAAGGCAGAGAGAAGTTCCCTGTGGCATGGAACGTGAAGATCGAAATGACCCCCTCAAATCAGTTAATAAAAAAATTGGATATTCACGAGGCTGAAACTGCTGGTAAAGGTGGAGTTTTGGGGATATTTCAAAATTTGGTTTATTGGAACTACCTACATTGTTCTGCCGTCTCCTACACACACATACACGCATTGTGGAATATGCCAACCCTTCAGGGGTTAGCATTTCAAAGATACTCATTAACTTAACAATTGCTGGCTGAGTTCCTAATATATAACATGTCCAATCTGAAGGACGGGACATTCCAGTAGGAGAGAAGGACAACGAACAAGTAAACAGATAAATGTGTAAGGTATGTCTGTGTAGAAAATCTATAAAGAAAACAGAACAGGGTGATGAGATACCTAGGGATGGTTGTAGCCACTTTAGTGAAGGTAGGACCACGTGTTCACAAAAAAATTCATGTAAGAATGTTCATAGCAGTCCTCACTTCATAATGGCAATTAACAGCAGAATGGATAAACAAACTATGGTATATTCAAACAATGGGATATTATTCAGCAATAAAAGAGAAATGAATTACTGATATGCACAGCAATATGGATGAATCTCAAAAACTTTTGTTAAGCAGAAGAAGCTAAACACAAAAGAGTATATATTGTATGAAGTCCAAGAACAGGTAATACTGAGGTACACTGATAGCAAAGAGCAAGTAATTGCCTGGGAGGAGATGGGAATTGATTAAAAAGAGGCAAGAGGAGATTTAGGGGGTGATGAAATGTTATAGACCTTGCTTTGGATCATGGTTACATAAGTACATACAGTTGTGAAAACTTATCAAACTGCACACTTGCTATCTGAGCATTCTGCTGTATATGAATTATACCTCAATAAAAAAAAAAACCACATTTTTTAAAAGAAATACATGTATGTCCTGCCTTGAACTATCAGC
The DNA here is from genome assembly GCF_009834535.1 of Camelus ferus. Classification (NCBI taxonomy): domain Eukaryota; kingdom Metazoa; phylum Chordata; class Mammalia; order Artiodactyla; family Camelidae; genus Camelus; species Camelus ferus. The sequence goes on along the minus strand of NC_045722.1, from coordinate 9,287,427 downwards.
GTATCTCATGAAATGTGGCCTGGTAGAAAGAGTTCGATCTGGAGCCAGACACCCTGGGTTCCAATCCAGCTGACACATGAGGGACCCTGGGCAAGTCACTTAGCTTTTTTTCAGTTTCCACCTCTGCATATAAAAATAATCTAATTCACAGGATGGCCGTAAGGATTAAATAGAAAAATTGATGTTAAAGTGTTTAACTCAATACCTGTCATCTGGAAAATGCTCAGCAAACTTAGCTATTTAGAAAATTGTTTTAAATGAACTTTAATCCTGAGGGGCCAACTAAAAATTATATACTGTTCTGCAATGATGCCATATGCAACGTAAGACAAAAATTCAAAAATCAAAAGGAAAAACTGGAAAACAATTAAGTTAAAGAAATCACTCTGCTCTGAGAGGGCGCCTGTGGACACAGCTGGTAGCTATCAATTACTTGCGATTATTACAAGAAAATCTGGCACCTCCCGTGATCGTACACAAATCTGTCATCATCGCGTCCTACCTCATCTTTTGACCAAGTGTCAAAAGGGAAGGGAAAAACTGTTTGGAACAGGGACCAACATAGAAAAGCTGTAATTATTGGAGGTGATCAGTGTCAGCTTTTCTAAAGGAAAGTCCCGTTTTCACCTTTCCAGATGTCTCCATGACAGATTATTTACGCAGCTTCAGGACTGTGCTGAAGTTTAGATTAAGAATTAATGGAAAAGTAAGGATGGGACTGAAATGCCTCTTTAACCTTTCTGCTTAATCCCTGCTCCCTGCTAAATCATCTTTCATTTCTCCACCTGATCTGCTTGTGAGAAATGGAACCCACTAGGATGTCCCCCAAGAGGCCCTCCTCTCCTGTCCTCCTGGCTCCACTTGGAGAGAGCTAGAGGGCTGAGGAGGCAGCCCCTGCACAGAACATCTCCTCCCTCTCCCTGGGAGTTTTCTGGCAGATCCAGCTGGTCTGCAATAGCCCCTCTCCCAGGCTGTGGTCCAAGGGCCCCATTCTGGCTGCCATTCCACCAGTTATTACAGTAAGCTCGTTGAGGGAGAAGGAGATTTAAAGGACCCCCTTGCACTGTGTGATGGCTTACTCTCTGTGTGCTACTTAAAGGACCAGACAGGCGGCCAGCCAGAAAACAGCTCGTGGTGGGCTTTGGCCTTGTCGTCTCCAGCGCATCATCGTTTCTCGCCCAGGGTTGTCATGGCATTCATTTTCTTTCTGCAGAGCCTTTTTGGGAGCTGGGCAACTGGACACAATGTTCTGCCACCTGTGGCCACCTGGGAGCCCGAGTTCAGAGACCCCGGTGCGTGATGGCCAATGGGCAGGAAGTGAGCGAGGCCTTTTGTGGTCATCTCCAGAAGCCCCTGTCTGGGTTCCAGCCCTGTAACATCCGGGACTGCCCCTCGAGGTATGGATAGTCACTTCTTATCTCACCAGAACCAGGTTTTTGCCGGTTTTAAAACACACAGTAATTTGGATTTAATAACTCAGTCACTAAGATTTACTTACCGTGCACTGTATCAGGCCCTCTGCTAACTGCCTTATGTGGGGCACTTCACAATCACCTACAAAGCTGACGCTATTCGTTTTCTATTTCACAGATGGAGAAAATCCCTAGGCCACACAGCCACAAGGGCCAGAACTCAGACTGAGATAATCTGATCTCAGAGCCGCCGCTCTTAATCACTGCCCAAGTCTGCTGCCTGCACTCGCACTGCACCCTAAGAGCGCGGCGAAGCTGATCTCATGGGTTTACCTAGGAGCTCATGCAGGGGGCCAGACTCACTAGGGCTGCTAGTTAAAAGTTCTGTTTCCTAGACTCCAACCCAGAGGTAAAACCATTAATAACCTTACTGTGTAATAGATGACACTAATCGATAATTTTGTAAAAGTCCAAAATCAAACGCATGATCCCCACCAAACCCGACCCATCCCCTGTGTTCCAGCCCACAGCGACGGCATCCTAAACTCCCCTTCTCCTCTCACTTCCATCCACGCTTGTCAATTTCCACTGTTACCACTGGGGTCCAAGCCATCATCATTTCTCACGATGATTTCTCCAGGAGCCTCCTGAAATTAACACAACATTGTAAAGCAACTATACTTCAGTTTTTAAAAAATGGAATTCTTTTCCCATCCAAGTCCAGGGTTCCCTTAGAGAAGCATGGGCCTCTGGTTAGGAAGCCCTGCTGTGTCATGTCCCAGCAGCAGCTTGAACATCTTCAGTGGCAGAGCTCTCTGTATCTCCAAGGTGTCCACTTCTAAGATTAGTCTCCTGAAACCATCAGAGTATGAACTTTAGAGTCAGATAAGTCTAGAATTTAATCCCAGCTCTGTTGGCATGTTAGTGATGTGACAATAGCTATTTGACCCCCACAGACATTAGTTTCTTCCTTAGAAGAATGGGAACAACATGGCAATTACATAAGATAACATGTAAATATCCTGCTGCAAAAAGAGCTTATAGGTGCCTTAAAAATACTTTCTTCCCTTTGTTTTCAATCAGTTGAAATTCACCTTTTTGAAATCTCCACCCGACTGTGCCCAAGCTCTACTCTCTGAGGCTCTCACATACTTGAAGATGGCTCTACCCCACCTCTGTGTTGGTTGGTTCTATGTGGTAATTCTGTCGCTTCTCTGAGTAAAACAGAATCTGAGAGTAGGGCTGGGGGTTACTTGTGCTGCTGCCCTGTCCCAGGGAGATGTGTGACGGCCCTGACACAGTCATCGTGTTAGGATCCGGTTTTCCTTTGGAGGACGCTCTCTGTAGGGTCTGTCATACCAGTCCTTACTAAGCGCCTGTGGATTTTGTTCCTAGGTGGTTCGCAAGCGTGTGGTCAGAGTGTTCCGTGTCCTGTGGTGAAGGATTCCGCAGTCGGCAAGTGACATGTAAGCGCACAAAAGCCAACGGAACTGTGCAGGTGATGCCTCCAAGAGCGTGTGCCCCCAGGGACAGGCCTCTGGGGAGAAGACCCTGCTCTGGTCACCCGTGTGTTCAAGGGCTGGTTGACCCAGGGAACCAGGTAATCCCGACAAATTCTACTGTTTTGATAGTAGGATAATCATCACCTTGTTTCTAATACTTTTTTTTTTTAATTTTGTGGGGGGATCCTATTGGGCTTTAAAATGAATGTATGTATCCGACCTCAAGGATTGCATTTAGAAGTCATAGTGTCTCTGTCTTCCACTACAAAGGCAAACCAAGGTTGTGTCCCTCTGAGTGCAGCAACTCAATAGCAGAAAGTCCAGGACAGACTGGTTTGAGGCAGTAGGAATAAGAGCAGGCTTTAAGAAAAGGAGCAGAGGAACATTAGTAACATGTGCACAAAAGTGTCAGAACCCATATCCCAAATGCTACCTTGAGTAATATTATAATAAAAAAATACTTGGGAAGAATTTTAAAGAAGTGTGTAGGACCCTGTATTAGTCTGCAGGACCGCCATAACAAAATATCCCGGACTGGGTGCCTTAAACAGCGGAAATTTATTTTCTCACTGTTACAGAAAGTCCAAAAGCAAGATGTTTTCAGGGCTGGTTTTGGTGAGGCATCTCTTCCTGGAGTGTAGACAGCCACCTTCTCTCTGTGTCCTCACATGGCTTCTTCGCTATGCGCACACAGAAAGAGAGAGATTTCTGGTGTCACTGCCTCTACTTACAAGGACACTATTCCTATTGGGTTAAGGCCCCATCCTTATGGCCTCATTTAACCTTTAACCTCAAATAGACCCTATCTCCAAATACAGTCACATTGGCAGTTAGGGCTTCAACATATAAATTTTAAGGGGATTCAGTTCTGTCCATAACACTCCACCCCCTAATCTCCCCAAATTCATATCCTTCTCATGTGCAGAATATATTCACCCCATCCCAATATCCCCAGAAGTCTTAACCCATTGCAACATTGATTCAAAATCAAAAGCCTCACTAAATGTCACCTAGATGGAGGATGGGTGAGAAATGAGTCATCCTGAAGCAAAATTCTTCTCCAGCTGTGAACCTGTGAAACCAGACAAGTTGTGTACTTTCAAGACACAACAGTGGGACAAGCATAGGATAGACATTCTTATTCCAAAAGAGAGAACTCAAAAAGAAGAAAAGGATGATGGGTCCCAGTCAAGTCCAAAACCTGGCAAACATGATTCCACTAGATCTGAAGAATCTTGAGAAGAATCTTCTTTGGCTTGATGCTCTGCCTTCCAGACACACTACGGCAGCAGCACTGCCTCCGTGGCCCCAGGGAGCAGCCTAACCCTCATGGCTCCTCGGGGTCTCCCTGCCCCTGAAGGACTGGCCCACTGAAATCGCGGAGGGAGCCCCACCGTCTGAAACTCGGTGGGGACCACCCTTTCCCCAGGGCCTGTAGTAGGAGCGGCAGCCCTGCTGATTTCTGAATCACCTTTGGGTCATTTGTCCCTTTTCTTGAAGAAGAAAGCATGTTTGCAGCTGAACAGCTTCATCATCCATCCTGTGGAATCCCCAAGGTTTGAAAGCCTTCATTTACTGTGTTCCTTTTGGTGCAGACTGGCAGTGTCTCTGCTGGCGCAGTCCTGCCTCTGTGCCTCACTTCTGCTGGGACGGCTGCCTCACTCCATGCTGACCTCCTCATGAAGCGGCTGCCCAGCCGCACCTTTCGTGTCCTCTCCAGAACGTACTTTCTCATTTTTTCTGAAGTACAGATGGACTGAGAATTATCCACATCTTCAAGTTCTGGTTGAACCTTTTTTCTTAACAATTTCTTCAATTCATCTCTCTCCTCTCACATTTTACTGTAAGCAGTAAGGAGGAGCCAACTTGCACCTGGAACACTTTGTTTAGAAATCTCCTCAGCAAAATACCCAGTTTCATCACTTGCAAGTTCTCCCATCCCCAAAGCAACAGAACACAATTCAGCCAAGGTTGGGTTTTTTTGCCACTTTATGATGAGAATTGCCTTTCCTCCAGTTTCCAATCGTATGTTCCTTCTTTCCATCTGAAGCCTCACCAGAATCACCTCTAATGTTCATATTTCTACCAACATCCCCTTCAAGGCAATCTAGACTTTTCCTGGCATGCCCCTCAAAACCCTTCCAGCCTCTCCCCATCACCCAGTCCAAAGCCACTTCCACATTTTTAAGTATTTGTTAAAGGGGCACCCCACTTGTCAGTATCAGAATCTGTGTACCTGCATTAGTTGGAGTTTCCTGTAGGAAACAGAACCAATAGGGTGTATGTGTGTGTGTGTGTGTGTGTGTGTGTGTGTGTGTATGTGTATGAGCCCAAACTCACAGCATACGGCAAAATAAATTCTGACCTGATTAAAGTACTCAATATAAAAGTAATTAAACTGGAACAGAACTATCCTGATGGGAAAGACCTTTTCAAACATAAACCAAATTTATAAGGAAAATTAATTGTAGTTATGACTACATAAAAATTTATGAACTGCATGTCAAAAATATTTTTTTTCTATAACTGAGTTCACCTCAACACACAAGCCTCCATTTTTGCTCAGAGCAGGAAAACCCAAACTTGGCAGTAGCTTATGGTTTTAAGAATATTCATTGCTGAACCTAAGCCTGATCCAGTACAGACTAGCCCTGCCCTTTTCCCTTCTCTCCAGATGTGGTTTAAGTTTCTCAGGGAAAAGAGGAGGAAAGGAAACTGAGGTGTCTTCCTGGCTCTGAAGGAGGGCTATCTGGTCCTCAGAGCTGGGCTTCCACCCTCCCTAACTCCCCTTGTGGACAGCTGATCGCCTGGAGCTAGTCTTTGGCAGTCCCGCCGCAGCACGTGACTTTGGTACCCCAGCATGCGCGAGCTCACAAGGTTGTGTGTCCTGCGTTGTGCTTTTGTTCCAGTGTCCTGGACATTGCCTGGGTCGTGCGGTGAGGACGCAGCAGCAGCATCTAGTCTGTCAACACCACAACAGTTCTGACTCCGGCTGTGATGACAGAAGGAGGTAGGGGCCCCACCCTAGGGCAGCACACCACCTCTCCTGCTCAGTCAGTGACTATGACCACCTGAAAAGCAAGTCATCTCTCCTGTATTATAACTGCCTCTCATAATGGACAATTCCTCCTAAACTATGATTTCTTGCAGTACCATCCTCAATAACCTGTATTATACTGAAATGTTAATTAATATGTGCTGTTTATAATCACAAATTACTTGGATGTTAAAAATACAGAGATACCCCAAAGAGGGAAAAAAGTAGCATTGAAAATAGACAGATATCTTCCCCTCTATATATACAAAGCTGGTGAAGCCTACTAATACTTCATTTAGGTTTACAGATGAAATCTTCCTAGTGTTTTCAATGAACTACTTTATTCCTCTGGTTAGAAACTGTTTGATTAAGACACGGACTCAGTGGGTTAGCAGAGAATAAAACAAACTTTTATCTTGTTAAGGGGATTAAACAAGAAAAAATGTTCTTGCTTTTCTCTTATCTAAAAGTCTGAGCTGGTAGATGGTTTAGGAGTAGGAGAGCTTTGTTCCATGAGGTCACCCAGAGACACCCAGACTCCTTCCATGTGGCAACTCCCCATCCCAGAGGGCGTTCCCCAGCCAGAGAGACGGAGGAGAGAGCTGGGAAGGCACGCTAAAGGGGACATTTGGAGATCCACCACTCTCTTTTTGTGTCACCTTGGACTACCTAACCTCCTAATCTGCAAAATGAGGTCTTATTGTTCATGGGATGTTATGGCTGTGAAGTTTTGGTTAGTTGGCTGAGTGGGAAGCACGCAAGCAGCCTGGGTCATGGAAGATGCTCAGCACGTGGCGCCTCCTTTCTCCTCCACGCCCTGAGTCTTGCTGGAGAAAAGGAGATGACCTTGACAATTGGCTGAGTTTCCATTTTGAGCCTTCAGTAAGGTTTGGCAATGTGGTGTCAGCTGCATTTCCTATTCCCCACAACACAATTCAAGCCAGAACCACTCTCCTCAAATGGAAAATGTTTGGAACAGCTGCCCTTATTCTCAACAGACAACCTAGTTTTCAGTTTTGCTCAGAAGATAGAGACCACACACAGACTGATACGCATCACCCCAGATGTTTTGCTTTGCCCCCTCAAAGATGCGTTTACAATACAAACACATATGTGGATTCAGCTTTCTTTATAACATTCCAGACACATTTTTCTGAAAATTGCTTTTTCTACTTATCAATACATTATAGCCTTTTTTTTTTCCCATCTGAGTACATAAGAGTCACCATATTCTTTTGAATTATTATATGTAATATTACCTCATTCCACTGCTGATGGACATTTGATTGTTTCCAATTTTTGCTATTATAAACAAATGCTGCAGTAAACATCCTGGAACATAGATCTTTATGTACAAAGGGTAATATTCTTACAGATTTTAGATATGGAACTGGATTAACAGTCATGCTCATTTGGGTACTACTCAAATTGCCATCAAAATGTCTATACCAACAGTATATATTTTCATCAACATTATATAGATTTTCAATCTTTTAAAACTTTTGCCTATCTGATGAATGAAAAATTATAACTTCTTCTAATTTGTACTTTTCTGGTTACTTTTTATGATGGCTCTTTGTATTTTTTCTCAAACCCATCCACTTTTTTTCCATCTTTGCCACCATCATCCTTGGCCAAGCCATCCAAATGGTCTCCCTTCATCCATCCATGCTCCTTTCCAATCCAGTTCCATACTACAACCAGAGTAATCTTTCCCAAAATGCAAATCTGACCATACCACCACCCCACCCCATCTCCCTGCTAGATTAACATCACTTCAGAGGCTCCACTTGCTCTTAGGAAAAAAGTTGACCAAAATCCACAATGTGGCCTATAAAATATTGCACAGCCAAGTCCTATGTCCCATCACAGCCTCATCCAAGACCTCACTCTCTCACTCTCTGTGTTCCAGCCACACTGTCTTAATTCAGTTCCTTGTGTCTGCCATGCACTTTCCCACCAACAGCAGCAAAAACAAGAAGCAGAAAATAGAGAGAATAACAGATGTTGGGAGGTTCCGTACCTGAAGTGGGGTTTTAGAGAAAGAGATATGGAAATTAACTGAAAAGCAAGACATTTTTAAAAGAAATCATAGAAGAAAAATTCCCAGACCTGAAAGGGAAAAGAGTCAAGCTGCCTTTCATTTTCTCTATTGCTTCTGCTTCCTCCAGGACTGGCTATTCAGCTGTGACCCTGGTGCTTTTCTTTCATGCTATTTATTTTCCCCAGACAACTGTTGGTTTATAGATGAAGGATGAGTTTAGTTTAGAGAGCTCCTGTGGGTTGCTTTTGCAGTTTTCTGGCCTCCTTCCCCCCCCCCCCAGACCTCTTCCACTGACTGTGCATGCTTACTGTGGGTTTGCTGAAGGTAGATAAGGTGTTAGATCTCCCTTTATGGAGAGATGGAGCATGGAAGGGGAGCAGTGGCCCAGCTGGAGGCCCCCAGTTGCCATAATATGGCCTCAGTAAATGTAAACACCTCAGGGTGTTTTATAGGGAGTGATGTTATTAGAGGCCTTGAGCAGAGGATCAGTGGTGAGCCGGCTGTCTGCTAGCCTCTTCCATAGGCCCTGGGAAGGGTTTGGGAGGTGTGGCTTCCATTGAAAAGAGTTACAGAGGGAGTGAGAATTATCAAGGAAGAGCTAGCACATTGCCCATTGTGGCAAGAGGACAACATGAGGACCTGGGGAAATGCTTGAGGACCCAGAGAGTTTGTTTCTCAAAGTGGTGATTCCTCACCTTAGCCAAGAGTCAAAATTACCTGGGAAGTTTCTTAAATAGAGATTCTTGGGCCTCAACTCAGAGTTCATGAATCAGAATCTTTGGGAGGGAGTGGAGCCTGGCAATCTACATCTCTTTAAAGCTGCCCACGTACTTCTGAGAATAAGCCAGCCCTGGCATCTACGGCCCAGAATCAGTAGTTCCATCTGGCTGATGATGAAAGGGGTTATTTGCGGTAGGAGCAGAGCTGGACTGAATAGGAATGAGAAACTGACAAAGGCTAGTAGAAACAGGGTTACCTTATGATTTCTGCTGCCATTTCTACTTTCACGTGTTATGTGGAAAAGCACACAAACTCCATTAGTGTGCACGGTGTCGGTGCCCAGACTGGGTCCCCCTAGCTCAGGCGTCCCAAACCCCAGTCCCACCCCATCCCTGGCCTGAAGGAAGCGATGCTCTCTGCTGGGCAGGCTTGCATGGTTTTATTGGGTCCTTGATGACTAACCTCTTGGGCTTCAGCATAGGTGTTGTTCTCTAGCTTCCTGGGCGCCTCTCATCTTTTATATTTAGGAAGCTAAATAGTTCCTTCAGGCTTCCCACTGGCCCTACCTTCTATCAAAACAGAAAAAGTGGCTGTATTAGTTAAGGTCCTTTGGGCTGGAAACAGCAAAAGTCAACTTGGAATGGTTCATACAAAGAAAGCAGGAGACTTCGTATTAGGACAGGACCGCTGCTCTTGCATTCAGCAATTTGGTGTCTTTTAAAATGTATTCTTTGAATATTTGTTCAGCTTTTTCCAGTCGAAAAGCTGATCTTTGCATAGGGGGACGGCTAAGGAGTACTCTGTCTCTGCCCAGCTGTCCAAAGCAACTCAGCTTTTGGCCTCTAAGATTCATACCCAATGGGGAGAACAAAAACCCTGCAGTTAACAGGAAAACTTCATCCCTCCTCTTCTGAGAAATCTTATAAACAGTTTGGTGTGACAGTGTTGTTTAAGTAAACCCTTTGATGGAGTCTCCCCCTACTGGCCAATCAAAGTATTGCTTCTAACTATGTGTAATACTAGAGAAGTTCAGGTGATCACAATTTTCTCCATCTTATGACATTTCCAGTGGTGTTTCAACACTCCTTACAGATTATGTGCCCCAATAAGGAACCTTTTATAGATATACCAAAATGTCTCAAGAATTCAAACGGAGACTGCCATGAGACCTCAGGAAGGACTGTTACCAAGGGATGGAAAGTCATTGGGGGTGATTCCTTCTCTCATCTCTGAAGCGCTGTGTGTTTCTGCTTCATTCTTTGTTCTTTCCGAGTTTTTTTCCTACTTCTCTGGACTGTGTGGCAGAGTATAACCTATAAAAGTATTGAATCACCGCGCTGTACACCAGAAACTAATATAATATTGTAGGTGAATGAAAAAAATTAAGTACCTGATGTATAAGGTGGTTGTGAGGATTAAATGAGTCAATCTATGTAAAGTATTTGGAAAGTCCTCTGGAACATGGCTATCCAAAAAATATAAATATACAGCGGATCCTTTCCGACAACAACAGCAACAGAAACAGAAGGCATTAACTTTCTGTTCTATTTTAAAGGGTAAGGAAACCAGAGGTAGATCCCTCTTCCCAAAAGGTCTTTGTTAGTTCCCACGATGAGTCGTGGTGTGACCTAAATGTAAACCAGGAGCACTTCTCTTAGCAGACAAGATTGCTCACACACCACTTCATACTCACACGAGAATGTATTTCAAGTGCTGATATAAACAGAACTTCAAGTCTGTTAACAGATGTGTCATTCTTCTCTTCTTTGCCTAAACTGATCTGCTCCAGCTTTATCAGGACAGTGCATCTTTTGAGGTGTGTCCCTTGACTGGGTGTGGGAGGCTAATGGAAACACGTGGTTTGCTTGCCTCTGTTAAGATCACGATTCCTCCCCCACTTTGCTTAGTCAGCCGGGAGCAATGCAGATCAGTTTCCTGTTGCATAGGGTCCTAGTTGTCAAACCTTTAATACATCGAAAATGTAGTATGGTTAAAGACTTGATCCCAGCAAGAAGTGACACCCCACTTCTCCATTTTCCTTTCTTTTGTTTGTTTGTTTCATTTCAGAGCCACCTGGAGGAGGAACTGCTCATCAGGGGCTTGTGACACGTGTTGGCGCCCCGGCCCTTGGAGGCCCTGTACGGCGGCCTGCGGCAGGGGCTTCCAGTCTCGGAAAGTCGACTGTGTCCACACAAGGAGCTGCAAACCAGTGGCTGAGAGACACTGTGTGCAGAAAAAGAAACCCGCATCCTGGCGGCACTGCATGGGGCCTTCCTGTGACAGTACGTACCCCGCTCAGGTATCACGACTGCCCCCGAAGCCTTGTCCAAACCAGACCACCTGGTGCCTTTTGCCAGGGTCGTGTCCACAGGGGCTGTTCTGAATGGATGTGGTATCTTGGGACATGAGGAGATTAGTGGCTTTGATGTGGGTGTAACTGGGTGTTCTTTAGAGAAAAAAAGAGTTGAGTGAGTAGGGTGGTCAGTGGCCTTCTAATGAACACTGGTAGCCTCTGCACAAACTCCCTTTTGCCTGAAATCTCACCCCCTAAGACAGGGACTCATCCCCTAAGACTCCCCATAAGATGGGACTGGCAGGTATGCAAATATCCTGAAGTTGTACGTAAAATGTAATCTTGTATATATTTTTCCAAGGAGTGGGTCCATAGCTTTGATAAGTTTTCCTGGGGGTCCATGACCCTTCAAAAGCTAAGCAGTGCTGCGGTGAGCACTAGGGGGTGGCCCGGTGGCCTGAAGGGCTGGGAGGTCCCTGGAGGCCCAGCCACGAAGCGAGTCCAGTGCATCTCTGACTCCGCTGCAGAGCAGTGGCTCTAACCCAAGCCTAGTTTTTTCACTTAACTCTGTGATCTTAGTTTCTGCTTTTCATAAATCAAATGCTTTTTTTTTTTAAACTAGGTTTCTAGTGAGCTACATGTTAAATGGAAATACATTTTTTTCTTTACAGGAGACTGCACAGACACAACTCACTACTGCACGTTTGTAAAGCATCTTAATTTGTGTTCGCTAGACCTCTACCAACAGAGGTGCTGCCGGTCGTGTCAAGAAGGCTAAAACTTTTGGGGGAGGGTGGTCAGAATGCTGCTGTGAAGATAAAACAAAAATGTAAAAGCTCTTTTCCCCTTGTAGCTGGTTCAAAACGTGTATTTCTTAAAACAAACAAACAAACACACTCTAGATTCTACCAACAGAGGTCGATGCAAAATCACCACCGTTAAAATTTGTTACTGTCATTTCCCTGTGGTTGGGTTTTAACTCTAACTCTTTTAAATTATATATTCCAGGACTAACATCAAACCCCCTGGCAGGCAGGCCATTGCACTTGGGACCTCGTCCTGTCCTAATCAGGAAAGCACCGAGGTCACCTGCGCATTGTCGCGAGCTGCCTCTTCCTGTGATTTGCAGACGAGTATAGAGTGGAGCATCATGAGGTCTTGGGAAGCACAGCAACTGATGACGTCTCTCAGTTTTAGGGTTTCAGCAGGTTTATAAGGCATTTACGTTCTAGAAGCTCTGGCCAGTAGTTGTTAAGTCGTTGGCGCTAATGGCATTTTTATGGATCCTTGAGTTTAGTCTGTGAAAAAGAGACAGTCACTCTGGACAGGCTCATGACCCTGACTTTTCCAGGGATCATGGTGGGTGGGGTGGGGGGTGGGATGGCGTCTTGTCCTCGCTCTTCGAGAACCTGTGGAAGAAAACACAGAGCAAATGTTGCTGCCATTTTCGCAACTACGGAAATCTATCTGTGACCAAATGAGGCATCTTGGAAATCAGAGGGAAAGCTAACCTCTTCTACTGATGGTGAAGATTCAAAGCTTTCTTTTTGAAGAGCTGTGAATGAAACTTTTTCTAAGCACTATTCTCTTGCACACAAACAGAAAACCAAAGCCTTATTAGATCTAATTTATGCATAAAATAGTATTTCTAAGGATTTTTATTTTGGAAAAATTGCAAGAAAGTAATCTAAATTTGAAACGCGATCATTGAAAGGAGTTGTTGATGGTAAATAATTGTTTTAATTTGAACTGACTTCTCAGTAAATCCAAAGCAAATTAGGGTTAGGCTGGCAGGTGCAGTGAGGATGAGGGGTTAAAGTTAGGATCTGGTGATCAAGTTTAGGGTTAGTTTGGTTTTAGGATTGGGTTAGGTGAGAAAGGAAGTTAAGTTAGGGCTAGGGCTAGGGTTGGCTTCAGGAATTAGAGTTAGGGCCAGGTTAGGTCAGAGCTGGTTTGGGTTTAGATTGGGCCGATGCTGGTGTTAGCGATGACGTGTCAGGGTGGAGGTTAGGTTTCAAGTAAATGTTGCTGCTGAAGGATTTGGGGACGAGAACTAAATTGTAAACTCTAAAGCTGATTTCATTAGGGGGCTTTTTCCTTACATGCTACCAGTTACGGCTTTAGATGCCACACAACGCCAAGTAAGTGGTCACACTTCTTTATTCCGTGTCGCACTTGCCTGTTCGCACACCATCTACAGCAAAGTTCCCTGAAGCGGGAGTGCTGGACTTAGTCCCCGACCACTCGTAAGTGGACAGTGCGTTCCGGCTTTGGCTTTGTCTGCGGACAAGCGTGCTGAGTCTCTCTGCCCTATCCCGAGCGTCAGGCCTCTTGTTCTAACTTCAGCCTCACCGACACTGGGATGAGCACTACTGTACGCGGAGGGCTTGGTGGTTGGGAATGGATGCGGGAACGTGAGTTGTTAATCATCAATCACACTTGATTGTTGAAGGTTTTTAAATTAAAAGAGAGATCATTTGTAAAATACTCTTTGTATATATTTATTATATGACTTAAAGGTGCAATATTTTATTTTGTACAGAATGTAATAAAGACATGGGACATATATTTTTCTTATTAACAGAATTTCTTATTAAATTGCTTCACCTTTGTATTTAAAGTTGCTATTTTTCATTTGCTATTGTACTTTTTGTTATCATTCAGATGGCATTCCTGTGTACTGTATTTTACTACTGTTTCTATCACATAAGAGTTGGTATTTCTCTTTCATGATCCTTAAGTAATTCAGAAATAAATGTACTTTGATTATTCAGTGGCATCCTTATAAATAGAGGTGACTTATTTGCATTCTGTTCTTGGTAGCCTTGGGTGTTGTCACCTTGGCTGCCTCCTTGTGAGTCCAGGAGCAGCCCTTCTGGGCTCAGGGCCTTGGACTGCCCTTTGGAGAGTGCTTACAGGATTCAGGGCAGATCACACAGAGATTCACTCTGACACCCCCATCCCAGTCACTGACTTCCTGTGAATCACAGTCAAAAGAATGTCAAGGGCAGAAGGGGTGGAAGGGAGTCTCAAATGGACAGCTGGAAACAGGTATGGAGGTAGGTGTGGTTGGGAGAATGGAGCTGGAGGAAGTAATACTCTTTTATTTTTGGCCACTGTAAGGAGTTCACGGACTGACTTGAGATGTCTGCACCCAGAGGCTTTTTAGCAGCACTTGGTGAGTGACCCCTTCAATTCCTTCCAACTCATGCAGTTGACGGGTTTGAGCTGCTTAGGTCCTCTTGTATGTGGATTTCTTTGAGTAGTAAATACAACACCATCTGAGGTTGGTTGAATATGTGGACGCAGAACTGCGGATACGGAGGAGTGGAGTATAAGGAGGGCCAACTGTAAGCCATAACGCAGGTGCGGGGAAGGTTGGCACCCTTGACCCCCACGTTGTTTAAGGGTCAGTTGTATAGGGCTTTAAGACTGACAGTGAAAAAAAAAAAAAAAAAAGACTGACAGTGAGTCTTTATAGAAAATGTTCATGTGATTGGAACTGAGATGTCCCTTCATTTGCCATGGGCTTTGGAGTTTCCAAAGTCACTTGGTGAAGATGAAAATTAACCATTTGACAGTAACTTGTGAGACTATGTTAACCTCACGAGGCTGAGCCAAAGCAATGGGACACCGCAAACATCTCAACAGTGTACTTCCTTCTTCCTTTTTCATTCTTTCCTTCCTTCTTTCATCTTTCCTTTCCTCCTTTTCACCTTTCCTTTCCTCTTTTCTTCCTTCTCTCTTCTCTTTCCCTCTTCCTCACTCCTCTTTCTTTTTCTTTCTATCTTTCTCTCTTCCTCTTTCTTTCTTTCTTCCTCTCTCTCTCTCTCTTTCTTTCTCTCTCTCTCTTCCTTCCTTCCTTCTTTCCTTTCTTTCTCCCTTTTCTTTTTTTCTCTCTTCCCTTTCTTTCTGTCCTTCTCTACGGCCTACATAAGTTACAAGGAGTAGAGAACATTAACAGGAGAGAGAGGAAAAGTTACAACTTTATTTCCAACTCAGAGGAATTTTTCTAGGAAACTCCCTTTATTTTTTTTTTTTTTTGGCAGTTTGAAATATTTTTTAAATCTTCAGTAACTATGCAAGGACACAGAAAAATTCAGATTTCACAGTAAAAGCGCTGATGGGTTCTCTCTTATGTACAGTGTGACGAATTCCCAAATGTTCTGTCTTTTACATACTGGCATTCGGGGATTTCATCATTTTTCCACTATTGCCCTTTTTTTTTTTTTTTCTGCTCGGGTTCTGGTCTCGGATCCCACGTTGCATTTGGTTGCTTTGCCTCTTCAGTCTCCTCTAGTCTGTGACGCCTCCTTAGGCTCTTCTTGTCCATCATGATCTTGACACTTTTGAGCATGACGCTGGCTAGGGATTTTACAGAATGCCCCTCAGTTCGGGGTTATCCAGTGTGTGGAGTGAGGTTATGTGTTATTGCCTGTCTCGGTGTGTGGTATCGGGGGGATGGTGTGTCAACATGAGCTGTTACTGGTGATGTTTACCTCGACCTTCCGGTGGTTTCTGCCAAGTTTCTTCTCTACAGAGGAAACTATCAACTAAACTCTCCTCAGTAGAAGAAACTACTATTTTTCTCTTTGTAATTAATAAATATTTATTTTAGAGGCAATACTTTGAGAATATGCAGATATACTGCTTCTCTTTAAAGTATCGTCCCTTAATTGGAGTATCCACTATGGATTGTGCCTACAACATGAAGATGTTCTAATTGTGACCTTCTGTTTTCTTCATTCCTTTTAGTTTTACTAATTGGAATCCTTTGGATAGGAAGTGTTGTTCCTTATTCCCATTTATTCACTTATTTATTTATATCCATATAGACACACACGTGTATATGCAAATGTTTTAATACACATACATAAATATACACATATATTTATACATACAAATTTTATATATTTTATATATTTAATAGTATATTATATTAGATGTTATAAATTATATATATTTTAATATATACAAATGTATATACATATATATATATGTGTATTTGGGGGTTGAAATCCAACACTCATTATTTTATTGCTCAAACTATTCTGGCTTTGGCCATTGGGAGGATTAAAAAGTTGAGCACATATACACTAACCCATGAACGCACACGCGCGCGCGCGCGCACACACACACACACACACACACACACACACACACAGAGCTATTTTTATTTTCTGCATCTGTGAATTCATACTGAAAGCTTGGATGCCAGTCCAGCACTGTGGGGTCATTATTATAGTCTAATCTTTTTCTCGTTTGTGAACTTCTTTCTCTGACAGGGAGGAGCCTGGCTCTCATTATCCACCGTGTATTTTCTCGGTGTGACCTTAGTATACACATAAAGTAGCCTCAGAATTGCTAACGCATGCCCCTGTGAAAGGGGAAAAAATGACCAGCTAGAGGACAGTGTTTGTATACTGTTCTTTTGTCTTTTGCCTTACAGTGTCCAGTCACAGCACTCTCCCAGGCTTACTCGGGCCATCCCGTCTTCCCACCTCCTGCAGTGTGGTTATGTGATTCCTTCGTACCACAGTTATGCTCATTTGTCACAGACTGCATTCTTCTTGGGTTCCCCCCACAGCCTGGGTGACGGTTTTTGTAATTCTACGTGCAGTTACATTGAATCTGTGGTTTCCAGTTTTAATGGTTTTGACAAATTCAGGGTTGTTTGTCTACCACCACACTTTCTTACGTGACGGTTCCAGCATCCCCCACGTTCACGTATTCTGCTTCTTTGTGGTCAGTTGTTCCCCCTCTCCTGTCCCCCTAGCATTTACTGATTTATTTTCTGTCCCTATAATTTTACCTTTTCTAGAATTTCGTGTAAGTAGGATCATACAATATGTGGCCTTTAAGGTCTAGCTTTTTTCACTTGCTGAAACACATTAAGATTCATGCATGATTTGGGATGAATCAATCATTTATTTCTTAAATTGGCTTTCTATGGCTGTACTATAGATGTTTATCATTTTTTCAGTTAAAAGACATCTGGGTTGTTTCTAGTTTGGGCTGATTATTAATAAAATTCTGTAAATATTCACCTATAGGCTTTTGTGTAAAACTAAGTTTTCATTTCTCTTTGATAAATACCTAGGAGTAGATTTGCTGGGTCATATGATATGTGGATATTTACAAGGAACTGTCAAACTGTTTTCCAAAGTGGCTGTACCATTTTATGTACCAACAATATCTGAGTGTTCCAGTTGCTCCAAATCCTTGTCAGTTGATATTTTCGGGGTGTGTGTGTGTGTGTGTGTGTGTGTAGGTGTGGGTGTGGGTGTGGGTGTGTTGCGTAGCTATTCTAATAAGTGTGCAGTGGTATCCCATTATAGTTTGAATTTCCCTATTGATTAATGATGTTGAGTATCTTTTCATATACTTATTTGTCATTTTAATGGGTTGAATTGTGTCCCCTTACCAAAAAAAAAAAAAAAAAAAAAATCTAACCCCCAGAATGTGACCTTATTTGGAAGTAGAGTCTTTGTAGATGATGAAGTTCAGATGAGATCATTAGGGTGAGTGACATTGGCTGAAAGTCCTATGTCTGTGAACCTCAGTATGACTGGTATTCTTTTTTTATAAAGGGGGAGTTGGACACAGGTGCATGCACACAGGGAGAAGGTGAAGGCGGAGACCTGCAAGTCACGAAACACCGAAGATGGCCAGCAAAATTCCAGAAGCCAGGGGAGAGGAACGGAACAGATGCTCCCTCACCGCCCTCGGAAGGAACCAACTCTGCCAACACCTGGGTCCCAGACTTCTAGCCTGTGAGACGGTAAATGTGTTAAGCCACCCAGTTTGCGGTACTTTGTTGCAGCAACTTTATAGACTAACTCACCAATTGTGTATAGCCCTTGGTGAAGTATCTGTTTAGATCTTTTACCCATTTTTTTCCTCCTGTTGTCAAATTTTAAAGGTTCTTTATATATTCTGGACACACATCCTTTGAAGTCTGTTTTACAGATGAAGAAGCAGGGCTCAGACAAGGAGAGTGACTTGGACCCGGTCACACGTTAGCCTGTCTGTGGAAGAAGATAGCCTTGCCCCTGCTCTCCCGGACTCCCATCTTCAGATGCCTGCTGGCAGGCAGCATCTCCCAGCCACATTTCCTTGTTAGCCATTATAGTTCCGTACTGTCTGCAAATAAAGAAGTGTTAATGGGGATATTGGAGGTGATGGTGAGGTAGCCCTGGCCACCCTAGAGAGCAGCTATCAAATGTGTGCCATGTTCAGGGATAGGTTGGGGAGGGGTGACATTGGTGAAAGTCCTATGCCTGTGACCTAGGGTAACAGTCTGCACATCCACGTGGAACAGCATTGAGTGGAGACAGAAGAAACGCTAAAATGGTAGCAAAATGAAAGTTCCCTGATGTTTTGTTGGACACTGTGATCCTTTCAAAAGTATATTAACAGCATTCTTTTTAAACAGCCTTTTTGCAGTTTGCTAACGTGGTTACAAGGTTCACCTCCTCCTCCTCTGATGAATGTGCAGAGGTCTCCTCTCCCCTTGGTATTAGCAGGTCCCCCTATCACACAGCGATCCTCAGAGAGGGCCGTAGTTTTGTATAGAAGGCAGCCTGTAAATCTGATGTATTTAGGGGCTGGGGTATGGGATTCCCAGCCTCTGACTGGTGCACACTCCCCTCCTTTCTTCCTGCCGTGAAGTCTTTGTTTTTAATAGTCTTTATTTTTCAGAGCAGTTTTAGGTTCACAACAAAATCGAGTGGAAAAGGACAGAGGGTTACCCTACATCTCCTGCCCCCACACATGCACAGCCTCCCGACTGTTAACAGCCTGAACCAGAGGGTATATGTGTTACAATGGGGGATGGGACAGTGACATGTCGCAATCACCCAAAGTCCATGGTTTACATTTGGGTTCACTCTTAGCGTTGTTGTCCAAGCCTTTCTTTCTGATGTTTGAGTCTGTGGTCTTATTTTGCACAACAAGGACACGCAGGGAGTCAGGTGAAGGTGGGATGGGGTAGGGGTGGGAATTTCCCACTGCTTTTTCTCTCCAAATTGTCCTCCTTGCTTCATGAGATTCATCCAAGTTTGGTGTAGTGGAAATTCCTTCTCAATCTGGCAGATGGTTAAATAACAATGCTAGTTTCCAGTGCTGTTCAAATGTTGCGTGACTGTGTGTGCACTCCTGCGTGGCACTTCAAGGGGACCTAAGGGCATGATGCGTCGGGGTTGCTACTCTCCCCCGCCGTATCTCAGGAGGCCCTTCCTGAACTCCCAGGCTAAATGTCCCACGTACACTTTGTTCCAATTTCTTTCTTTTTTTTCAGTAATGGCTTTATTGAGATGTAATTCCCATATCATATAATTCGTTCATGAAAAGTGTACAACTCAGTGGATTTTTAGTATGCTCTCAGAGCTAGGCAATCATCACCCCAATTGTATTTTTGTTTTGTTTTGTTGGTATTATTTGCTTTCTGGTTTTTAAATTGAAGTACAGTCAGTTACAATGTGTCAGTTTCTGGTGTACAGCATAATGTTTCAATCATACATAAACATCCATATATTTGTTTTCATATTCTTTGTTCCAATTGCTATATTCACATCTATTATATTGAAGGTTAGATTATGGTGGAGACACCATTATTCATCTTCGTGTCTGCAGCCCAAGGCAAACTGCCTCAGGAAACCTCAGGAGATGCCTTACTATGGGTGCCTTTTGTCACAGTGGAGACCACCCCCGCTAGATCACAGAGGGATTTGAATATCCAGCATCAGAAAATGGGCCAGGAGGAGAGCTGTAATATTCCCTAATTTTTCATTTTGAGTATATAAGAATGTTTTCTGTTAGAAAGGTAAGCATATCTAATTATGTACAGGTTAACCTAGAAAATATTTTATGAATAAGCTCTGTTTTCCAGAGAAAATTGGTTACAGAAATGATTTCATGAAAGCCCATTTCTTTCATTGATGCTTTATTAGTGTTGCATAGACATATAAAATTCAACGTAATTTTCACGACCATGAAAGTAAATAAAATTAAACTACTTCCACATAATTAAAAATGCTGATGACCTTATTCTCAATTAAGTATATAGTTTGAAACAATTCTAAAGCTACAAGAGACTAAACTTTATGATAAAATAAATCATATTCTCCCATAATGCAATCATTTATCAAAGGAAAAAAACAATGAGTTTAATTCGTTAGGAAATTTTCAACATTTGATAATGCAGTATGTTCTACTTCATTTAATGCCCCCATTCCATCCCTCCCTCCCTTTTTAGCACTAATCTTCACACTGGAGGGGGAGGAGGACATAATTATGCCCATGCTGAATCGGATTCTTCTTTGCACTGAGACTGGGAATGGTAATTAGGTGCATAATTACTTAAGGTTACCCTGAAGATTTCTTTAGAGCTGTCAGTCATTCGTAAAACTATTCTTGCAAATGCTTTTTCCTTTTTGGAGATACTGTCATTCAACCACATTCTTCTCCTACCCAAGCTCTCCATTCTCTGTAACAACTTTTCGGGGGCTTGTAAAGCTTTAGAGGGCAAGACTCTTCGCAGAAATCATACTACTCAGGAGCTCGAAGCAAATGAGGTGATTTTACAATCCTTGCTACAGGCCAGAAAGTGAGTGTGGCGTAGGTAATTATCCTAATTTGAAAAAGGAGAAACAGGTTCAAAAAGAGATTGACTTATTAACAGTCCCTGGCATTTGTTTAGCACTTTTACTTTATGGATTACAATGTATCATATGACCTGACGCTCAAAGCAAAGTTTGTGTGAGGCAGGCCGAGCAGATATGAAGACACTGAGACTCAAAGGAGTCACTTGCCTACGGTGGCACACACGGAGAAACTGATGTTACTGGAACTTGAACTCAGGTGCTTTGATTCCTGGCCCACAAAGCCTCTACCCGTCACGGCACAGTGCCTCTCACTAACTTGAGCATGGTGAGGAGCAGTGGACTCAGGCCACGTTGTGTAGATGCCTTGGAGCCTGAGAGGAAAAAATACTGTTGTCTTGAAAGAAGAATCCACGTCTCATTTTCAGTGGTGTTCTAGACAGTCCTAATGCACTTGATAAATGATAACTGGTATGTGAATAACCATATAACTGTCATCATTATAAACACAAGTGCAAATGATAATAGATTGAGACAAGCTGCCAAACAGTATGTTGGGATTAAAATAGTTCAGATGGGAATGTACATTATTCAGCTTTCAGAAATGCATATTAAACAGTCTGGGTCGGGGTTTCAGACATAGCAGAGTAGCTCCCTAGCTGTGATCTATTGAAGGTCGGCCCTTGAAAAAAAAATTTTTTTTAATAATAAAATAAAAAACAAACAATCTTGGTTAAAATACCAATACAAAATGGATTTTGAAATCCTGATTTCCTGTAATAAACTTTCTAGACTTCTTATTTAAAAATTTTAAAAATGATTTGTTTTAGCTCTCTCATAAATTTTTTTCTACTATAAAAAAATTGTTTTTGCCCTTGGAAAACCAACATTCTGTTAGCTTCCTTTTCAACATGACTTCATGGTTAGAAGGCCTTCACTGTGGGAGTGATCTTGCGGAAGAATCTGTGACCTCGGGAATTTGTGTTTTCAAAGATGTAACCTGGAGGAGAAGGATAGCTGGCTGGGCAGAGTTCCCGCTGCTTTGGCGCATACTCTGTGGAGTACATGGTTACGTCATCAAATGGAATCGAAGTCTTAAAGGCAACATTTGAAGGTTTGCAGCTCTCCGTTGGAATCAGTTCATGTGGCACATAGTGAGATCGGAAAGTGCTCAAACCATCAAATTTTCCAGATGGGTTGGGAATCTGCTGCTGCTGCCTAATGAGTCCTGGACGACAGCTCTCCCACGCTGGGAAATCCTCCTTCATGGTGCTTTTTCCTTGGAAAGGAAAACCGTTGTTTCTTCTGTGGGAAACTGGCCTGATGGGAACAACCCGCTTGGCCGGGTGCGGAACGTAGTCCAGGTGGCTTGTGCTGTCGAACTGCATGGTGCCCGCAGGAGGGACGTACTCTTGTACTTTCTTGATTTCAGGAGGTGGGATTTCCCATGGTTGAAAACTTTCACGGAATTCAGTGCTTCCTTCAAACTGAGCATTTGGGGCCACTCTGGGGGGTGCGGGTCTACAGATTTTTGCCGTTTCACCAACAAGACCCTGAAAGTCATATCGGTGAGTTGTGAGATCCTCGAAGGGTTGGTCAGATGGCTTGTAAACTTCCTTTGGCCTTGCAGACTTGAGTTCTAGCTGGTAAGGTACGTAATCCAGGCGATGGCTTGTGGCATCGTTAAAGGGGGCTGCAGGGCGTGTGACCGCAGGGCTGGGCTTAAAGCTTTGCCTCAGCTTTACCTCCTGAGGAACATAGTCGTCCTGAAAGGTAGTTGAATTTCCAAATTTCACAGTAGGGGGATTGTAAACTTGTTCCGGTTTACAGAGTTCACTTTTCTGAATGTCCCAAGCTCTATAATCATCTTGAAAATTAAAAAAAACAAAAAGCATGTTTAAATACTGAAGAAAACAACCACCTTCTAAAAACCATGACTGACCTCTCTCTCATGGCCGTATTACCATCATTCCATTTCCTTTGGGAACCTGAGCACTAGTCAAGTATGAACTTTCACTGATTCCCTCAGATTTATTCTTTTTTCATTTCTACGTTCCTCTTCCTGTCTCTCCACTTTAATATATACAACTTCCACGTTCAGATTCTTCTAATGATGCAAGAGAATGGAACTTCTGGGCCTGATCCCAACAGTTTTTGAAAGCCCCAAGGGCTGTTTTGGGTGGAGCCAGAGTTTAGGAGATTATTGCTGTGTTCCCAGGAACTGGTTGGAACTTTTGCTATAATATATAAAATGCTAAAGTAAACCCTAAAATCTAGGGCTCGACATAAAATCAAGGGCCCTGATGTGTGGGCAAAAGTGATGTGGGTATTACTTCTTGCTTTGGGGGAACTCCTCAAAGGAGAGGAAATTTCAGCTCCGTTACACTGGGATTTAGCATTAAATAACCTTAATTCTGCTTCTTGCAGCTTACCTAGACCATGGATAGAAAGCTGACGTGCTTCTATTTCAACTGAGGGTTATTAGGTTTTCCATTCC
This sequence comes from Camelus ferus, assembly GCF_009834535.1. Lineage (NCBI taxonomy): Eukaryota > Metazoa > Chordata > Mammalia > Artiodactyla > Camelidae > Camelus > Camelus ferus. The sequence continues at coordinate 9,264,320 of NC_045722.1, read as the reverse complement.
TAGATGAGAAAGGTAGAAAGCTGAGAAAAACTGTAAAATTGACCTCACTTCAAAATATTTATTTCTAAATACCAAAAATTAATTTATAAAAGACAGGTCCTAAGGACAAGGCGAGGCAGAGGAGCCCTTCATTCCTTCCAGTTCTGTGCCCGCATCCTTTCTCGGGGCCCCTCCTACCTGTAGCCCTTGGGGGGCTTGGCAGGACTGACTGCCTGGCAACCCGGCTGCCGAGCCCTGCCCCCTGGGTGCCTGGGCTGTTCCCCAGGGCACTGAACTGGGCTCTTGACCCACATAATGTCTTAATCCTCAAGAGCATCCCAGGGAGCTCCACAAGAGTCCTGGCCTGGGCTATGAGTTTGGGGGGGAAAAAAAAAGACGGAAGCCATACAAGATAAAGTATTCGAGTCTAGACTGAAGTCCAGGCAATGTTTACTGGAAAGGCCAAAGCTCAGATGCTTGTTATGCGAACACCTCTGAAGAGAAAAGTTCCTCAGCCATAGATATTTCTGCCAAGATGGCCAGGTTTTAGACCAAATGATCACTCCCACTCTCAAGCTACTGACCTACAAACGAGAGTGAATACCGGACCCAAGGGCAGGCAATCTTTAGGCTGGTAGAGACCTGGCAAGAAACAACGTGGCAAGCGAAGATGATCTACGTCAAGCATATTCTTGTTCTTGGGAACCTAAATTTGAACATACAGAGCCAGATAAAAGTGGGAGAAGAATCTAAATGGATGCCGTCAAGCAGAATTGGAGCACCGTGGTGCGCTGACAGCTTCAAAACAGACCCGTAAGGAAACAGAGGTGACACACAGGCCGCGGAGGCCTGTGAGCAGGATGGTGATCAGAGAAGCCATGTAAAGGGAAGCGATGCTGCAGAGGAACCATGCAGCTCATCACAGAGATGGAGGGAATAGCTCTTCCTTCAAGCTTCCTCTGTCCCTGATAGCTTTTCATTCCAGGTCACGTGAAGTTTTACCACAAACTCACTTTTTCTTGAGCCACCAAGAAGGAATCTCTGTTGTTTGCAATCTAAAGTGTATAAAATTACCACACTGTTTTTCAGTAACTAAAAGGAAACCATAGGATGTTATTGGAAGTCTATGGTTCCCTGTAAACATACAGGGAGAGTCCTTGTTGCCGAAATGTCTACAAGAGAAAGATGTTATTTCATCAGAGAAACTAAATAGAAGAGAGTATTTCTCCCTTACCAAACCAGCTTTGGTTTTCAAAAGGGAAGCAAGAATTTGGAGACTATTTAATTTATTTGAACCCCAGTATGCTCAGTAGAGTTTCAACTCATTCTGGGATGTAAGGAAAGGACAAGTGCCAACATATGTGGCATGTGACACATCATGACATAATGCTTGTTCAATGGCATCCCTTGTTTTCATGTTTTGAGTCAGAGAAAACTAAGTGACCGAATTTGGATGGGAATCCAGTTCTCTTAACTCTCAATCAAGCAAATGGTCTTTTTTTTTTTTCACTATGCAATACTGTTTTAGCCAAAGAGAAGTTTTTTCCTAAGCCATAGGGACTAACTTTGGCAACACACCAGAATTATGATTTGATATTAGATGTCAGAGCTGGACGTGAGTTTTAGTATTTTTGGCCCTTTCATTTTTGAAACGGCAAGTTACCTTTATAGGTTGGGACAGTGTCCAGCTTTCCTTTTTTGACTTGTTGTCTCTCCAGAGGCCGGACTATTGCCACAGGCTGTACTTTATAAGAATTAAAATCCCGTTTGTAGGTAGTACCAAGATCAATCTTTCCCTGTTTTGCTTTATATTCTTCTGGCACATGGCGAGGTTGTTTGACTATTTCATAAGGACGATAATCTGACCTGAAATATATAAATTTGAAACATAGCCTCATAGGTTCTTTTGTGTCTAATTATTTCAGTGCAGTATTGACATTGTCAAGTCTTTTTGTTTTCACTTGAAAAGTCTAAGAAGATATTTAAAATGGTGATGGTTGATAAACTACTTGAGTTTGTTGAATTCCTTTATGCCCTATCCAATGAATAAATGTCTTAAGAAAAATAACTGTCAAAGATCCTAGTTTTCAAAACATCCTTATAGTGGATCCTCGGTTACTTGGATCTTACATAAATAAAATCTTCAAATAACTGAATTTTTTTTCTGACCTAGAAGGTCAGAAAAATTTTTTTAATAGATCCCCTGGGTCCACCTTGTCAAAATCCTTATTCCTATTGAAGACTTTAATAAACTATCTGAGCATCCTCTCTTCTTGCTGAAGTCATGCTGTCTTCCTGCTCATCATTAAATAATCAATGAAATAAGTAATTTATGTCTAAACTCTGGCTTTTAGACATAAATCATATTCATAGTATGGATGTGAGTCTGACTCATCTTCAGATCCCCCAGAAACCCTTGCCAGGGACGGGAGTCATATGGCACCCCAGCCTCCCTGGGCATTATAAAACATTATGTGGCAGAGGCAGTCATCAGACACCCAGGTTGTCTGGTGGGGTGGAGGAGACCACAGACTAATCAGATTACAGGGTCCAAACCCTGGCTCTGTCGTTCACATCAGATGTATGATGTTGGACAACTTCGTTAACCTGCCTATGCTCCAGTTTCCTTAGATAGAAAAGAGGACAATAATACCATCTATGTCACAGGGTTGTTTTAAGGACTGACACATGTCCACCATACACCTGAGTGTTTAGAACACAGTAAGAATAATATGTTAGCTACTGCAATACGACTACAAGTCTTCAAAATTGCTTTTTTTTCCCTTTTGGGACTCCAGCGACTGTTTCACTCATTTTATGATTTATTTAAACCATCTTGTATTAGTAAATATTTTCTGTATACATCCATAGCTCCAAAAACCAAAACTCACTGAACCCCTTCTCTATTCATGATAAAACTTCTTAAGACTTTTGGCTCCATTTTGTCACCTGCACCCACCCACGCTGGACCCCTCTTCAACCCGCTTCAGCCTGGTTCCCAGCACTGTCACTTCTCTAATACAGCTTGAAGGTTCACAGTGACTTCTATTGATTAAATCCATCAGATGTTTTTAGTCCTCATCTTACCTGACCTCTCAGGCAATAACTGACATTACTGCCCGCTCCCTCTATTTCTGGCAAAGTCTCCCCTCCTGCCTTCCTCGTTATTTCTTCTGAGTCTCCAGTGCAGCTTCATCCTCCTCTCCTCGTCTTTAAGGGCTGGAGTTCCCAACACCCAGGCCTGCACACTCTCGTCCTCTCATCCAGTGTCCTTCCCGAGCACAACTCCTCTACTCCCACTTTCAATTTCCACCTTTATAGAGATGCCTCTCAAACTTGGATCTTAGTTCAGACCTTTCTCTCGGCTCCGTATCAGTGTTTACAGTGGCCTCTTGGATATTCAATGGCATCTCAAACCTTAGTATGCCCCTAATCAAACCACTGTTTCCCCCAACAAATCTGGTCCTTTGTGCTTACTCCCTGTCTTAGTGAAATACATCACCGTCTCTTCAGCTGCACAGTCAGAAACCTAGGACTGACCCTTCATGCCTCACCTCCGCTCTGTATTTAGTTCCTCATTAACTCCTGTCAGTTTTGCCTCCTAAATCTCTCTTAAATCTAACTGATTTTTCTCTATCTCTTCACCACTCTTAATATTCCAAGTTTTCATAATACCTCATTCAAATCAATTCACTAGCTTCCTAAACTCATTTACTAGTTCTCTTTCCAGTCTTTTCTCACACTGTCCCTGAAGTAATCCTTTCAGGTGTAAATTTGACCAGGTTATTCTGCCCTCATGTCCCAAGCCTCTTTCTTATCCCCTTTACATACTTCCTTCAAGACACAAACACACAAACCAACAGAACAAGAAAGAAAAAGAAAACTTCAGTGGCTTCTTATTGCTCTAAATATACAGAAAAAACTGAACGTGGCCCAAAGGCCCACGTGGCCTCGTTCACTAGCCTCAGTTCACACTGTGCTTCCTCTTGTCTTCCTTCTTTGATAATTCCCTTCTTTCATGTCCTCCTGCTACATGCTGCTCTGCCTGGAATGCACTTTCTTACTCTCTCAACTCTAGTTAATTGCTTTACATGTTTCAGAGTTTAGCTCATTCTCCTCATTTCCCTGATAAAGTCAAACCTCTTACTCCGGCTCTCCAGTTGCCTTGCGCCTATCCTTCAGATTCTACCACTGTTGCAATTTCATACCTATTTTGAACGATGTTGTTGATTGCCACCTTCACTAGACTGCCACGTCTGTCAGCAGAGAGATCATGACTGTTTTTGCTCATCATTGTGTCCCAGGTGCCTAACATAGCACCTGACACTTAACAAATGCTTAAGAAATACTATTTAGTGGATGAATAATAGTAGAAATCACGTACCTCTGCTTCTCAAGACATCTGAGGTGTTTTTTGCTCTTCCCAAATACCAGCTAGAGGGGAATAGGCTAAAATGCAATCAGGGAGTGGAAGGATCAGGGAGAGGACAGAGAGAAAGCTTAGAAGTCTTAGTCGCTCCAGTTAGATTAGTTAAGTGTCAGACAGTATCCCCGCAAACCCAAAGCGGCTTTCTATGGGGGAGTGGTAAGGGGTAAATGCACTCTTATTCATCTGACATCCCCAAACATTTGACATGTCTGGAATCATACTTTCAGCGCAGACTTCCTGCCAACTCTGGCAGTCATCTATTGTGCTACAACTGTAATGCTATAAAGGATCAAAAGTCCTGTACAAGTCCAGATATCTGCTCTTTACAGTCTCTTCCTATATTATAGAAACATATAGAATAGAATGACACCTTATTCCTTGTACAGATAAATCAGCTACGTTCTGCTTCCTAGTCAATGTTGTCAACATGAGGGAGTCAAGCAAGAGTTCCAAACACCTATATAGCTCTTGGAAATACTGCTAGTTCCCTAGTCAAAACACAAAGAAAAGTCCTAGTGTTTTACTAAGTAGAAAGATGATGTTTTAAGAAATGGAAGTTTTAGTTTTATTGGCATATTTAAACCTTTGGGAGTTGAGACTTTTTTTAATTAATTTTTTTTTTTTACTATTAAAGGCTACTTGAACAAGGCAACTGAGAAAAATCTAGAACTGAAAAGAAATTGCCTTTTTAAAGAAAGAATGACAAGTTAAACTTTCTTGATTATAACACTTAGAATTGGTTAAATGCAAGATGTTTATTCATAAATATGAACATTATGAATTTTATTTCAAATCTCCATTATGAATCATTAAGGCATCAAGGAAGAAAGGAGTAAAGGTGAAAAAAAGAGCAACCATTGCCTTTGCTCTATCTCAACTAATTGTTCAATTCCTTCATCTGATTTACTATGATCTGTCATTATCTTGTTTACCTAATTTTTTATTTTTGGACTATTGTTCCCACAAGACTATGAACAACAGTAGGGGAAATCCCTTCTTTGTGTTCCACACCATCCCCAGTGGACAGTCCACCACCGACCCACTGCATTGAGTCTGCAGCAACAGAATCACCAGCAGGGCTGGTTAAAAATGCGTATCCCTGGGATCCACTCCATTATCTACTGACTATTTTAGGTGGAGCTCTGGAATCTGCAATTTTAATCCTTCTAGGTGATTCCAAATCACACCAAAGTCTGAGGGCTATGGAAAATCTTCAAATTCCTGGAAGAGCCACACACTTACAGAAGTAACTGGAATCACCAAAGCACTATTACTGCATGAGTTGCCTGAAAGGTGAAAGGTAGGCGTATTGGACTAAAAGTCTAAAGGTCTCCACCTGTGCTATGTAAGTCGAATGAGCGCTATCTGAAATAAAAAGAAAAGGGATAGCACTACAAATTAAAGCTGTTATAGAGCATTTTAAAACCCTTATATTGTAGAAATCTGATGTATGCATTCCTTGAAAGCAAGAACCTCTATTTATTGACATTTTTACACTTAATGCCTAAGGTTGCACCTTGAATATAGTGTGCATGTTAACAGAATAAAGAAAAGAATTAACCCCTTGAACTGACAAAGATACAAAGAGATCAAAAAAGCTGAGTCCAAATGAAAAGTTCAGGCTTAGAAGGACTTTTCTGTCTCACACACTGAATGAATACTGACTGCCTACTATGAGCTAGGAAGCACTGTACTGGGTTTCTGGAAGTAGAATGCCGAGATAAGAATAGACATAGTTCCTGCTTTCATGGAACACTGAAACTAATCTGATGATAAAATAATAGGAAGACGCTTTGGGAGCTTACATAGGGGGCTTTTACCTAGACTGAAAGCTGGGAGAGGTGTCAGAGAAGGCTTTGAATTGAGATCCATAGGCTGAAAGGGTATTAACTAGGGTAAGAGGCAGGAAGAATCCCAGGCAGCTGAAATAAAATCTTGGAAGGTTCTGTGACAAAGGAAACCTGGTACTTTCAAGAAATGAAAAATATCTGATGGTACAGTGACCATAAAAAAGTGCAAAGGGCACTGCAGTGAAAATAAATCAGAGAAGCACGTAGCGACTAAGCAATGAAGGGGTTTTGGTGTATAGTAAACGTAATGGGAAAATAGAGTATTTTCAGCAGGGCGGTGATAGGATGAGATCTGCATTTTAAAATGCAGGCTAGAGTTGGAAAACAGATCAGAGATGGAAAAACTAGAGTAGATACAGACATAACAATTAGGAAGCTACTGCATTCCCCTAGGTGCTGGTGACAGTGGAAAGCAGATAACACAAGAGATTTTAGGGGGTTAAAAAAAAATCAATAGAACTTTTTATTTCCCTTTTTCCTTTTCATTTTTGTCATCTAAATTATCTTTCTGTTTTTCTCAAGTCGTGACTCAACTGGTTTTTTGCTTCTTGGATTGGTTCAACTTACAACAACTAAATAGTTCAATTTAAAGAGTTGAAAAACAAACAAAACCTTTATTAAGACCAGAAGAGTCAGGAGAAAAGTAAGTAAAGCAAATGGTTTCTCGATATTTACTTAAATGTTGTTATTCCTTCCATTTTACTGTGACATGCTCTGAATTCTTCCTTGGGTTTCAGACTCTGAGGTGGAGGCACATTGCCATACGTAGGATATTTTTCCAAATACTCAGTTGTGGGACAAGACATGCCAGAGTTTTCATAAATCCTTGTGGTTCCATGCGGACAACGATGTCGCCTGTGCAAACATAAATAAACTGAAAGATTAAGTTCACCTTCAAAAACATTTTGTATAATTGCATTTTAATCATAGAACCTTCAGTAAACTCAGAATCTCTAAACTTAAGAGCAGCTTTACTGAAAAACAAAACCAAGAAAACTTCTGTTTACTCTGCAGTCATGTTTATAAAAACAATGCATATATTATGGTATATCCTGATGTGGTAGAAACTCTGGTTTTGCTCTGGCAACAATTTAGTGTGTTTTCTTATACTAAGCTGAAAAGCTAACAAGTAAACTTCCCAGGCCCCTTGCAGGCAGTTTCTACATACAATTCAGGTTTCAGGTTTCACTTATTGGATGTAGTCACGTGAGACTCTAATTCAGAGAGAGCTATGTAGGGGGAGAGGTAGGGCAGGTCCATTTTGTGTGAATGGATTGTAGCTGTGGCACAGAGAGTTAGGGGCCAGCAGTTGTCAGGCAGCATCTTGGTTTGCAAGGTGGCTTCTTGACTTGGCAGCTCCCTGACCTTGGCAGTGATGAGTAGTTCTGTTGCAGTTTCTTGATTGTGGTGGAGGCAGTGACACCTGGCAGCCCTGTTCTGTGGTGAGTTTTCTGGGAATTTTTCCTGAAAGCTTAGTTTGCAAACTGTTTCTTCTTTCTTGCAACAATTCTGTGAGCTGTATATTCTCCTTAATAAATTCCTTTATGCCTTAACTAGCCAAAGTAGATTACGTTGTCCATAACTAAGAACCCTGATCAATACATCATATACATGAATGGCATGCAGTTGTTAAAGGGAGTAAGGCTCTTTATGCATGGCCATTGGAAGGTGCGGAGATTGTAAACAGTAAAAAACTAGGTTGTGGAATAGTATGCCTCTCTCTCTCTCTCTTTACAGAATGCAGACGTGAAACTAGTCAAAGAACATTTGTTATCTGTGGGGATAGGATTATGAGGGATTTTCACTACATTATAGATATTTTATTTGAATTTTTATACTATGTTTCATGTAGTATGTTTCTTTCATAATCAGAAAAAAAAGGATAAAGCTCTTAACAAGTAAACAGTTTAACTCACATGAGCAATTGTACATACAGGCTGCAGAGAAAAATATGTTATGAGATAGATGATAGTTTTGATGGATATAGTGAAACAGACAGACATTTGAAATGATTTAGTTACATAGTATGAAAAAAAAAAGATTCAAACAGCAAGATGAAAAACTAGCAGACTCAGGTCAAAATTTCCCTGAAGCGGTCTCTTGAGGATCTTGATCCTCCTGGAGAGAAGCAAGGCACTGAAATACTAATGAGCTTGTTCTCCTTGTTTTTTCCCCTCCTTTGTTTCAAGCAGGTAATCATGACTCGGATATTTCCCTGTTGCAGGGTTTTTGGGAGTGCAGAGGATGGAAGATGCCTGAAGTCAACACTTTCCTGTCTTTTTAGAAAATAACTCATGTAAGAGATGAAATCAGGCGTCCTTCTGGAGATGACCCCCTCCTCTCAGAAGCCCTTCCTCTTCATCTTTTACCTCCTTCCTCTCTCTGGGGGAATTGTTTCCTCTTCCTTCTTTTTCAGTACAAGACAATCTGTTTCCTCTTAGGACCTCTCTCCAGAAGGACACCTGATTTCATCTCTTCCATTAATTGTCTTTTAAAAAGACAAGAAAATGTGGGGTCTTTGCCTCACTCTACCAGTGTACCAGGAGGTGAGGCCAGATCTCAAGAGTGGGCTAGGTGAAACCCTACAACAGTGGCTCCCAGCTTTGCCAAGATTCTTGTACCTCAAACATAAACCTGAAAACAGGGGTGGCAACACTCTGGAAGGGATTATATAAACTTCAGCAAGAGATATTTCAGTGGGAAGCATTACCATTGTTTATTAAAGCCCAGAGAGGACTCCTCCTGCATTGGCAATGCCTCACAGCTCCCTGGATTATTTTACTGCCTAAAGAAAAGGAAGCCTCTAACATCATGAAGACTGAAATTTCCTGACAGCTGGTTGACAAAAGAACTTGAGTTGGATATAAATTAACTTAAAGATTAGAAAAAAATTAATTTTCTTGCACATCACGATTTTTAGATAGGAATCATACCCTCAAATGTTATTGTATCTTTTAACCTACATGTAGTTATTAATTACAAACAACGTTTATCATGAAACTTGCTTCCATCAACATGCAGAGTGTTTTCCCTCTGGAGGGGCTTACAATACGATGGGAATGACATATTCATAATATTTACTTGGCAAATAGTGATCTAATCCCTGGGTCAACAGGGAAGCAGAGGAAAGAGAAGACGGTGTTTATAGGTGGTTGGAGGTTGTTAGGCAAGACTCATAGACCAATTCTGGGTTTCAGGGTGGATACTATATATTACCTTTTCAGTCAGTCAGACCCTAAAGGAGCGCTGCCTGGATGGGAATGGGAAAGGGAATACGGTCAGGCTCGGATGGAAAACTAGATATAGAAGGACGCTTAACGCGGGTTGAAAATTCATAGACTTGCACACCGTTCTGATCTTCTTCCGTTTTCTTTTATGTATTTATTTATTTTTAATTTTGCGGGCATACACTCTCCCAAGTCGCATCAGATCCCCCCACTTCCCCAGCCTGACATCGGGCCGCTACACATGCGTAGACTACCCGCCAGGCTGGATGGCACTTCAGTTTGCGCCGCTGGAGAGGGAGCAGGCAAAGCACAACTGTTTAAGCCGCGGTAGCTGGCGGGTGCGAAGCGGGCATTCGCTGACCCGGGTAAGTGGGGACATCGCTGCGCCCGCGTCCCTACACCTCCGCCGGGCGGCCACGCAGGGCTCGGTCCCGCTAGGGCCCAGCTCGCTCCCAGGCCCCGCGGCGCCCCAGGGGCCGTTTCTTACCCGCAGGTACAAATCTGACACAGACACCAGCTCCTCATGCTGCTGCGGGCTCGCGGGGTCGGCTCCGCGGCTCCCCTGCGTCCGCCGTGTCTATGGTGCCACCGCACCCGCCGTAGTCAAGGCAACCGCGGGAGCCCGGGTGACGGACGCGGCGCGGCTTCCGGCGGCGTCAGAGACGCGCGTGGGTCAAAGGTCGTGCGTCCGTCAGCCCCGCCTCCGGCGCGCGGGCGTTGAGGAGGCGCCGAGCTCTGGGTGCTTTCGACGCGCGTGGTGTGGCCCGGCGCGGACTTCCGAGCGGGGCTGGCGGGGCGGCGGGAGCCGGTGAGTGCGGGCCGGCGTTCGGTGCGGCCGTCCTCCTCCGCCAGCTCCGGGCCGTAGGGGGACCCGGGTCGCCGCGGCGGCGGGTCAGGGAGCGAGGCTGGGGGCGAGCTCTAGCTGGAAGTGTCCAGCCCGGGGCCGGGGCGGTGGCTTCTAGGTGCGCACCCGGGATCCTCAGAGAAAAAGGGAGTGGTGGTGAGGGGAATGTGAGATGAGCTTTTGGGTTTTTTTTTTTTTTTTTTAATGTAGAAAGGAATGAAAGACCTTCAGTGCACCTGCTTGGTAAATAAGCACGTGACCCAGAACTTTTTCGGGCTGGAGCAGTAATAAAGCTGGGCATTTCATCTCCAGCGAAAGCAAGCGGGAGTGATAGAAGGAAGGACTTGGGAAAAGGTCGAGGACGGGGAGGGAGAGTAGTCGGCGTCTTCTCTCCCTCCTGCATGCGACCCTTCCAATACGTAATCACTGACCTGGAGAGAGTTACCGGAGCACAGAGTGCTGGGCAGAGTTACTGGTGCCGCGGTGCACGCAGCCCGCACGAGCTGTGTGATTCACCGCAGCCGCCTGATCTGGAAGGATTAGTAAACTCCACAAGTACAGTCGTGATACGGTATTTGCTTAAGTGCTCAAACTGGACTTGGGCCTAGGTGGGTATATCCCTTCAGTAAGCGTTCATTGGGTTCTTCCTTTAAGGGACCTGAGTTTTGTCAGCTCCCAGGATTAAGAAAAGTTTTCATGCCCGGACCTGTAGCCATTATATAACATGTTTAATTTTTAGTCACAGGAAATAAGTGATCATGGTGCTCGGTAGTTTGGATAAGATGATTCAGCTCCAGAAAAACACTGCTAACATCAGGAATATCTGTGTTTTGGCTCATGTTGACCATGGTAAGAATCCATTTTAGATGGCTTATTTACATTAATAAAGGGGTGTGTCTCCACTTGTGTCAGTGTAGTGACACCATGCGCAGCTGAGAGTGATGCTTGTTAACCTGCAAGTCTCATTTCCTTTAAAAGTTTGATGTGGGAGGAACACGCTGTCAAGTATTTGAAATGAAGACAGCTTACTAGTGATTAGCATTCTTCTATATAGCATACTGCATTGTTTTTTAAATATGAAGTATTTTTGAAATGGCTTTGTAATATAAAAAGTCTGTGGTCTTGACATAATATCCTCAGAACCTGTGTTACATGGTTCTCTTAATCTCATCAGATGTTTATCGAACTTCTGCTAAGCTCAGGGTATTTTGTTAGGTATGTCAGAAGGTAGGGGTTTATGAACAGGGCACTAGAAGTGATCTGGGGCTTGAGGCAGCACAGCATGAGAGGCAAAAAGGAGACTCTAAAGGTTGAGAGAGCTGGAGGATTGGGAAGCCAGGAAGAAAAGGCTTCATAGCATGATTAGTGTTAGGGATGACCCCTGAGGAGTGACTCAGGATGGGAGAGGGGTTCATACATTCCGAGCGGGAATAGTGTCAGCAAGGGGAGAAAGAAATGTCTGTGACCAAAGCACAGGACATGGGAGGGGCGGGGATAGCTAATGCGTGATGCTTAGCTCCTGACAGACATTGCTTCTGTACCATGGCATTGCCTCCTGCTATAAGCCTACTCTTAGTTTCAAACTCCTTCTTAGTTTAGGTAGCCACAGCAAAGTGACCAGAATGAGCGTGTGGAATAAAAACTATATGCCATCCTGAAGGTGAGGGAGTAAGAGATAAAAGCGATGAGGTAGGCTGGGCCATATCTCATAGACCCTTCATGCCCTCATAGACCCTTCATAGGAGACGGGTTAATGCTCCAGCTCTGGAATTAGACAACCTGAGTTGTAAACTCCGTTTCAAGTTACCTTGCCTTTTTGAGCTTCAGTATACAACATCTGTGCACTGGGATGAAAACTGGACCTACCCTAGAACATTGTGAGGATTAAATGTGATAGTAATGAGAAGCCCTCGGTAGAAACATGCTTTATCATGAAGATGATGATTAACATTTATTATTAGGTAATAGGGCGCCATTGGGAGAACACAGTAAAGCAGGAATGTTGTGATCAGATAGTACATTAGAAAGATTAGTCTGGTGGAAGTGTTTAGGATGGATTGAAAGGCAGGAAAGAGGTTAAGTGATTATTGCCGTTGATATAATAGCTGAAGGGAAGTAGTGTGGGAACTAATAATGGATTACTTTGTAGGTGAAGCCAACTGAAAATGAGTTTTTATACAAATCTAGTGACGAACTCTACCCCATGAGTTTTTATAATTATGCTGCTCACATTTTAAGGACATGAGGTTTGACAGAAGTATTTTTTTGCTTTATGAATTAAATCATGTTGGCAAGTCAGTGATGTGTGTGTGTGTACAACAAATTACTTTTAAACTTACTATTTAAAATTATGTTAAGATAGTACTGCCCTAAAAAACCTGTGATTCATGTATTCATTCAACAAATATTCATTGACTGTTTCTTATGTCAAGCCTTGTTCTGGCTCTAGGGATACAGCTATGAATAAAGCAAAGTCCCTGCTTTCTTGACACTTGCATTCTGGGGGATATATGCTTGCCACACTTAGAATGAGTTCTCCTCCATTGGATAGCAGGAAAGTGATGCTCTAGGATTATGTACTAACACATAATATTTACATGGCAAATACATTTTGCAGTATTACAGGTCTAAATGGATACTTAATTATACAAAGAAGTTAAATAGATTCCTGGGTTTAGGTTTGGATACTAGGCAGCATTGGTCGCTACAGTGTAGCTGATGCCCTCCATTGGCTTGCAAACAATAGGAGTTATAGGGAATTTCCTGAATTTCTTTGCCAAATAAGTATTTTCTTCAGAAAAATTAACTGGCAAATGCTAGCTAAGGCCGTACATGGGGAAATGTGGCAGAAGCTTATGTTCTATTGTTTCTTGATGATGTTTTACCCAGTATCCCATCCAGTGAGGCAAATGATTGCTGTGCCATCCTTTTGTCATTCTGCGCTGTCAAGGGTTTAAGTTTATAGGCCTGGTCACTCTTATGGATGTCTGATGACTGATGTAATAATTACAGTAAAACTGATCAAATTCTTATGGGACAGATTTTAGTAACTATGAAAATGTTGTTTGTCAGATGTTTTATATTGTGATTGGCACAGTGGTTTATCTCATCATTTAAGAGTCTGTGCATTTTGCTCTGTGTAAATTATGCCTCAGTTTAAAAAAAAATGTTTTCTGTGCTTAAGAAAAAGTTGCTTGACAATTTTTAAAGTGAGGCTGTTGAGAGCCACAGGATTGAAGATACAGATTACAGTGCTATACAGTCTAGAGTCTGACCTTCCAGATGGTGCTTTGTTGAAAATTTAAAATGCCAGCCAGTTGTGTCTTGCTTCACTTAGTATAAGTAAATAGGAAATATTTGCTAAACCAATTCTTATGATTAGATGTTAAATTTGTAGATACAGTTTACCCACCTACTCCTTTAAAAGAATAGATTGAATTAATATTGTTATTTTACCAGGAAAAACTACCCTGGCTGACTGTCTTATATCTAGCAACGGGATCATCTCAAGCCGCCTGGCAGGAAAGGTATGTTATATCTGATAAATACTTGCATTTCGGTAAGTATTAGTAATCTGCAACGAGATGAACCATTTGTTGTGCTCTTAGAGATCCAAAATGTATACGGCATAATTCATGTATCTAAGAAGCTGCCAATTCATTTAACAAGATAAAACAGATGTTGAGAAAAAGCTCCTTCTATGTTGCTTTATATTACTTTATGTTAATATTTTAAAAGCACAAGAATGAGTTTTTGCCACAAGTCAAATGATAGCCTGGCATGATTGTGGAAAATTTTACAGGTGGAATAGATTCTTCACAGGGGGAAGTAACATGGATAAAGTGGACAAAGGTTAATTTGTAGATAGCGTTTGATTTGAGAAGAACTTTTGCCTAGAGACAACTGAGAGAGAAAAATGTGCTGGTAGAAAAAAGTGTATCCCATTAAGAAGACCTTGAAGGCTAACCTAAGTACCAAAGGAAGGCTTTTGAAGCCTGAGGGTCATGATGAAAATCATGTTTTAGGAAATAATTAAAGAGACCTTTGTTTCTAGCTGTGAATTGAAAGGACTTGGAATAATTTATTTCCAGTAGAAAAATAGAAATATTCCTCCCCTCCATGAATTTAGGACCTAGTCAGCAGGATTTATCAGGTGACTGGGAATATAGAGAAGAGGAAATGGGGAAGCAAAACTGAGTCAAAAAAAGTAGACCTGAGAGACTGAGGGAAAAATTGGGCATTTCAGGCAGGTTGGGTGGAGAAGTGGCCCAAGGTACTGTCTATAGGAGGCTAAAGAAACTGGGTTGAATGAAACAATAAAGTGGTTTTATTTTGCCCACTTGAGAAGTTAGAAGCAGTACGATAATGCTAAAGTAAATAGATGAAAGGAAATAGTAAAGCACAAATTAATGAAATAGTAAAGATCAGTGAAGCCAAAATTTGTTCTTCAGAAAGATTGCTGCCACTAACAAATATAATACAATATTGGGGGACACATGTCATCCTACATTTAGGGTGTGGATCCTGATGTCAAGTGTAGACTTTTATTAATAATGATGTATTGATACTGGTTCATTAATTGTAACCTACACCCCACCACTCACTGATGTAAGATGTAAGTAATAGGGGAAACTGTGTAGGAAGGGAGGGGGTACTTGGGAACTCTGTACTTTCCAATCGGTTTTTCTGTAAACTTAAAATTGCTCTAAAAAGATAAAGTCTACTACTTTTTAAAAAATTGCTAGCAATATAGACAATTTATGATTATCTTGCATGACAACTGATAAATATCTCCTTGATCAAGGAGAAAGGAAAGGAGAAAGAAATACATGGTACTAGGAAAGAAAAATGCTGCAGAGATTAAAAACGTAATCATGGGACATAATGAACAATTTCATGACAATAATGCTAAAAATTTAAATATTTAAAGCAAAAATCCAAATCAGTCCATTTTAATATTACATTTTAACTCATTGGGAAATAAGGGTACATAATGTTACATTTTTACAGTTAAGGTACATGGACAGCAGAGAAGATGAACAGATCCGAGGGATCACTATGAAATCCAGTGCCATTTCACTACATTATGCAAAAGGTAAATCAATCTGTGTTTAAAGAGCAATAGTTTTATATCTTCTGTGTCCTCCTTTCTCTTCCTGAATAAATTTCACGTCCCAGTTTCTTTTGCTTTATATTCCACGAACTTCATTCTGGCCTCTCCAGATGATCTGTTGTCAGAGTCAGGCTGTCCAGACTTGGGTGCAGATGGGGACCTCTGACTGGCATGAGGGCAAAACTGGCTGTTTACACCAGCCCCCATCTGCCCAGGTGACTATATAGATTTCTTCACAAGGAAGGTCTGGAGTCTTAGGACCTTGCTGATTCAGCCTTACTATCCCATTTCCTGGCCAGGTCCTTGTTCTGTCCTGAGGCCTGCCTGCTGGATTTAGAGTCTTAGTTACTTGACTTTGCATTGCCATGAGCATTTAGCTTGTTATCCCCAAACCAGGACGCCATTTTGAAGTAACACTTCTAGGAATTTATCTGACAGAGATTGTCATACAGGTAGGTGAGATACACGTTCATTGGTATTCACCCAAAAGTTTGTATTAGCGAAAAGAATGCCAGCACCTTAATGCCTGTCTTTGGAAAATGGTTAAGTAAATTGATGTATCCATCTGTGAAACACTATGCAGTTGTTCAAACAACTGTTTGATCTGCATATACTTATATAGAAAAAATAAAGTAAGAGACAAAAAGCAAGTTGCAGAGTAAATACTTATAAGATTTGAATGTGTTTTGGTAATAAAAATATAAGTATGCTGATAAAGGTGTCTGGAAGGATACATACCAAAACCTAACCAGAGTTATTAAGGACTAGATTATGTGAAACTTACACTTTTCAAAATATTTATTTTGTACTGTTAGGAAATTTTACACAAAATGCTTATTTTTATAACTAGGAGAAAATAATACAGATGGATTTCATTTCCCTAATGATTGACCTGTGGTTTATCCTTCACAGTGTCGTGTCTCTGGCACTGACACCAAGGATCATACTCTGTGGGGCGTGGCTATTCTCTTTGAGGTCAGTCTTGAAATATTTTTTGAACTAAATCAGGTTTGAAGCTTTTAGGTACATGAATTCCCGATGTTTAATATTTAAAGCAATGCCTTATTTTTAAAAACTGCCTCTCACATTTTAAAGGGTATGTCCCCATTCTGTGATCC
This sequence comes from Camelus ferus, assembly GCF_009834535.1. Lineage (NCBI taxonomy): Eukaryota > Metazoa > Chordata > Mammalia > Artiodactyla > Camelidae > Camelus > Camelus ferus. The sequence goes on along the minus strand of NC_045722.1, from coordinate 9,247,760 downwards.
AGTGAAGGCGTCAGTGGTCAGCTAATTTCTTATCTCTTCGTATTTTTACAGACATCAGAGAGGTGTAGCCTTCCTTTTTCCACATTGATACTATTAGTTGGTTTTTATTTGAAGAGGACTTTAGTGTCAGTTTCAGTTGCTCTCTGGGCCTTGTCTCCAGTTCCTCCACCCCCTTTTTTAATCATTTTATCAAGGTTTATTTTATATACCATGACCTTCACCCATTCCAATTCACTTTTGTCTTTGGAATAGAGTATTGTAGGAGAACAGCTACAGGACCCTGGGAATTGAATGGTCTAACTCTGTTTGGTTGAACTCTATACCCTTGGTCAACTTGCTGTCAGATTGTTTTGGATATACCTTCCTGATTGCACAGAACTGAGGCTTAAGCTAGCCTGGGTTGGGTGGGGTGGCCTATTGAAAGAAAATGTGTGAAATGATATTGGAAACAATATTCATGAAAACCAAAAGGCGAGAGCATTAGTGGAGTGGCATTGCAAAGAAATTGAAGCCAGACATTGATTCTGGATCCAGGATGGCTCCAGAGAGCGTCAGTAAAAGTTAATGGGTCTTCCCTCAGGAACTCCACTGGTATCCTTGGGTTTAGTTCTCTGTTTTCACCCTGTAAGTCTCCTATCTTACAGCTTTTGCCTATTCTTAGTGTCTCCATCTTCATAAACTTACCTTGCCCTGATCCTTCATCTCATCTCCTGTTTTTCCCTATTAGATATAGGACTTCTTTTTCCCTACCTTCAAAGTTTTAAGTCATTTGGGAAGAGTTCCAAGACGACCTGGCTCTGTGCTGAGCTCTGCGTCTCTCAGCTGTGAGACTGTCCACAGCAGTTCTGCTTTTTCATAATCAGATACATTTGGGAAACTAGGTTAAACAAAGCTGGACAGGCTTCTTCAATACAGAGCTTCTCTGAGTCTTTAATGTGTATTGTGTTGGGAGCCTCCCCCTTCCAACCCCTGAATTTCTCAAGTTTATTTGATCACACAGCCTTATTTTTTATTTTGCTTATTTTCAGGTGGAAGCACTTGGTATATCTTCCTGTTCTCTTCTAGACTTGACCCTTCCATTCCTGAATAAATTTCAGGGGGTCTGGAATTGGATGGATAATTAGGAAAGGATGGATGGATAGATAGACAGACAGATATATACGTATGCTTGTTTTTCTTGATGTTCCCTAAAAGGTCTGTAACTCCAACAGAGGACAAGCGCACTGTTGTACAGGAAACCTGAGATTCCTGTGTGAGTGCATTTTTAGATTCTGTAGAGAACCTGATAGCAAATCCAGTCTCTGAAACTTGTGTATCAGGGCCAGATACTGTCAGACAGCGGAGGGGAGTGCTTGTGCTTCTCCCACGCTGAGCTCTGGAGCTTAGCCAAATGAACAAGCGAGTGTTGTTTCCCCAGCTGCAACGTATAAAGGCATTTGCAGTCACTTTACAGGAAGTGACTAAGGTGATAGATTGACCTGGGTGTGTCACAAGAGCTTGCTACTGCTTTTGTGACCTTGGATAAATCTCTTCCCTTGTGGGGGCTTTAGCGTGTTTATGAAGTGAAGGGTTGGGCGAAGAAAACGCTGAATGATTTCAGTAATCTCACAACTTTTGTCTTATGTTTTATGGGTGCAGATAGAACCCTGGACCTTGCTAGCATTGCTCATTTTTCTCTAGTTTATTTGGATGGAACTGTATGCTTATCCAGAAAGGTGGCTGTGAGACTGGTGCTTTGAGACCTGACAGTAATAAAAGGCTCAGTTAAGGACACACAGTGGCTATTGTTTCAGGACCCTGGTTCTTTGACTTTCTTTAGGGATGTCCACAGTCCTCTCTGGTTGGAGTCTTCCCTGGTGGGTACATCCGAGCCTATATTCCTTATAAAACAATTTGCCTGAAAAGCTGGGAAGCAGGGGAAGGGGTGGTAGGCACTCTGTTGCTGATTGATGGCAGTCTTTCCCAGAGTCCTACTGCATTTTGGAATCCTTAACCTAGTGTTCAGAAATTCACTACCAGTGGCGTCTGGCACGTGAGATGAAATGTATGCCATCCTGAGTGTAGTGTTAAGGGTATGACTTTGGAGGGTATGACTTAGATGGTTTTGAACTTCCACTTTACCATTTTGAATTCTTTGATCTTAGGCAATTTACCTTAGAGTTGGATTCTAGCTGGATGTCCTTCGGAAAGATATTTAACTTTTCTGTGCCCAGTTTCCTTCCCTGTAAAATTGGGCTAACGGTAGTAACTACTGCAAAGAGTTGTTATAAGTAAACATTAATGTCTATAAAATACTTAGAAGAAACACCAGATAGTGCCCAGGTAGGCAGTCCACGGGTGTGAGCTCTGGCTGTGGTTATTGTAGGGTTGTTGCTATTTTATCATTTCAGTGATACCTAGAGCACTAGTCAAGTCATCAAGTTGTTAAAATTCCACTGGGGAAAATCCTTTAAATGGCCCCAAATTATCATAGTCAGCCCTGTAGTAGTTCTGGAGCACACAGAAGTTGAAAAACACTGAGTTAAGAGGAGGAGCAAAAGTAAAGTGTATGTGTGTGTATATATGTATGTATATATATATAATATATATATATATATAATATATATACAGATGTTTGGTCATTTAATTAATCATTTTGCTGTTAAAAGAGAATTAAATCAAATTTAGCAGTAAATGGGGAATGAGTATAGAAGTCTAATGAATTGCTGTTTTTCTGCCTGGTTTACCTAATTATGTTTTAATGCCACATCTCTGTAACCTAGGATGGCCAGTTCTGGTTTGCCTGGGGCCGATTTGAGGCTTAATGGAATGTGGGACTGACTTTGGCATTTGGTGGGATGTGAGACTTTTAGTGCTAAACCAGAACAAATAGACATGAGTTGTCACCCTTCTATAAGCTTGAAACTTTTGTTCGTTGTGAGGATTAAAGGACACTATATACGTGAGAGCATGTAGCACACCTTTGGGCACATAGTAACTGCCCTTTAAATTTTTGTAGCATCGCATCTGGATTTGGACTGAGCATATTCGCGCACTGCTCTTTGAGGAGTCGTAGGGCAGTGGTTGGCCACCTGCTCTGTGTCTTTTCCTGTCTTGGCCCCTTTGAACAGCTTTCACTCTCAGCATTAGTTTCTTTTAGTCTCAACTTCCTAATCTGTAAAGTGTGCATAGTAATATTTACCTCTTGTGGATATTTTAAAGGTTCAATAATGTGTGATGAGCATATTAAAAGTATTTAGCGCAGTGCCTGGCTCACAGTCACACTAAGCTCTTAATGCGTGGTAATTACTAGAGTCATAAAGCCCTTTAACATTTAATACAGTCGCTCTTTGGACTCAACAGCTCCATCATGGGGAATTCCTAAACTGAAACGGTAGCTGTTGATTGAGCTTTTGGCTTCTTTAGCTTTATTCAGTCGTTTCTTAGAAACTCTCTTACTCCAGGTTGCCTGAAAATGTGTGTTTTCGAATTTCATTTCAGATGAGGAGGAGTACCTGATTAACCTGATAGACTCTCCAGGACACGTGGATTTCTCCTCGGAAGTGTCAACGGCCGTTCGCATTTGTGATGGGTGCATCATTGTGGTGGATGCTGTGGAAGGAGTCTGTCCACAGGTAGTGGGTTGAAGGGTGAAGATACTTAACTGGTTAAAGAAGGTGGAGAGAGAGGAGGAACTGACTGTCAATTCCTGTGTGCTACTTGAGACATTCCGCTGACAGTCAGGAAGTTGGTTTTACATTGATAATGCTCCGCTCTACAGTGGAGTTAAATCACTGAATTTTGAAGGAGAGTTAGAGAAAATGACTTTAAGATACTTTGATGTGTCAGTGATATCTGCTTGGAGAGGGACTTAGAAAAAATTAGAGAAATGTTTAGGAGGATCTGAAGTTTTTATTCCAGTGGAAAAGTTTCTGAGCTGTGAGAGGTTAGGCAAGCTCTCCCCTAGGTGAGAAATTCTCTTCTGTTGGCTTCTCAGTCTACACTCAGGCCTCCTTCCCCCTCCACACACACTCTCCCTCCTCCTTCCCTCTCTTACTCTTTCGTATCCTTAATCTAAAGTTTGTTACCTTTCCCACCAAAGTTCAAAAAGTTCATCCCTAAGTCCAAGGTGAACATATAACTCTGGTCGACATGAAACTCAGTGATTTTCTAAACTCAGTTTTTTAAATAATTTTTCTTTGAAACCTTATGTTTTATCTTTAAGAATGTTGTCACCTTTGTGTCCTGCTTCTTAATATACCTTTGTTTTTTTTAATGTTTTTAGAAAAGAATAATAAAAGGTTTAGATTACAGGCATACCTTGGAGATACTGTGGGTTTAGTTCTGGACCACTGCAATAAAGTGAAATATCGCAGTACAGCGATTCACATGAATTTTTTGGTTTCCCAGTGCATATAAGAGTTATGTTTACACTACATTGTAGTCTGTTAAGTGTGCAGTAGCATTGTGTCTAAAAATAAAAGTACATACCTTAATTAAAAAATACTCTGTTGCTAGAAATGCTAACCATTTCTGAGCCTTCACTGAGTTGTAGTGGTGACATCAAAGATCACTGATCACAGATCACCATAACAAATATACTAATAATGAAGAATATAAAATATTGTGAGAATTACCAAAATCGGACGTAGTGACATGAAGTGAGCAAGGGCTGTTGGTAAAATGATGTGGATAGACTTGCCTGATAGAAGGTTGCCACAGACCTTCAGTTTGTTAAAAAATGCAACACCCGCCAAGCACTGTAAAGTGCAGTGTGATACGATGAGGTATGCTTGTAGAAACGGAGGAAATTTGATAATTCCAAGAAGACATGCCCTGCTTATTCTGTAGCTTCCCCTCTGGTTTCCCCCCAGGGCACAGGGACCCCAACTAGAGAAGCACAGCCTTTGTCTACGTAGTGTCTTAAGTGTTCTGACAAGGTGCAGCAGATTAACAGACCTGACTTCTCAGGAGCAGGGCAGTGGTTAACTCTGAGAGATGGGCTTATGATCAGGAAGGTGTGCACAAGGGACTTCTGAGGGTCTGCTCTGTTTTCCAACCTGTGTGTTGGTAATGTGAGTATTTGCTTTCTAATTATTGTGTGTGTGTGTGTGTGTGTGTGTGTGTGTGTGTATAATTCCATGAAACTCTTCACTATCTTTTACACAGTTTTCTTTATCGTTAAATAAATTGTCAATTCCATAAAGGCAAGGGCGATTTTTTTTTTTGGTCTGTAGTTCTTTGCTTTTGTGTGATGGACTTTGTGAATGTCTGGTGAGCACCTGTGTCTGATTGGCATGGTCTGAGTTGTGATAAGGAAGTATGGAAATGAGCTGATGGGTACTCAAGATTTTCTGATGTGCTTTAAATATTTCAAATCATGAGTTTCACATTTTCCTTTCTGTTTCACTCAGACACAGGCAGTTCTGCGACAAGCCTGGCTCGAAAACATCCGTCCGGTTTTAGTAATTAATAAGATAGATCGCTTGATAGTGGAACTGAAATTCACCCCACAGGAGGCCTATTCTCACCTCAAGAATATTTTAGAACAGGTATTTTATCCTTTACTTCAGTATTTTAGAAATTGTCCCTCCAAAAAGAGTTGTAAGGAAGTTGCTAAGTTGAGGATGAGGCATTGCTATAGAAAATTCACTTACTTAGATTCCTGTGTGTTGGAGTCATCTTACTACAGGGGTCCCCTCCATCTCCTGGAAGCTCCTTGAGTGTAAAGCTGAGACAATAGGTTTTAGTGCTCTCTTGTTTAAAATCTTATAGTTTGGTTTCGAAGCAAAGCAACATTAGGAAACTCTTTGATTTTTTAATTACCTGTCTTTAGATGAAATTTTACCCAAGCATTTATTTATTTAGCAATCATTAACATAGCTATATGTTTGTTTTGTGCTAAGGATTCTAAATATAAAGGCAGACAGGTCAGTGTCCCTATTTTCAAAGATTTCACAGTGTGGCAAGAGGAGGTAGATACTTAAAAAAGATATTTGGAGAACAATGAGATAAACCCTGGGTATGATTTGAGAGTGTAAATGAGGGCCACCTCGCTGAGACTGGGTCCAGAGGGAAGGGAGAGTTAGGGAAAATCTCACAATAGAAGCCTTGAGATGGAGGAAAGATAGTGTTTGCCAGGTAAAGAATTGTGGCAAAGGCCTTTAAGAGAGGAAGAGTGAGATATGTAAAGACATAAAGAGGAAAAGCATAGTACAGTGTTGCAGTCAAAGAACTGCAAATCATTATAGTTGAAGAATTAGATTGTGCTGAGTGACGACAGGAGGTGGGAGTAGAAGGGAATACAGGGCTTAGGTTGTGGTGAGCCTCGTATACATGCATGGAGGTGTGAGTTGTCTTCAGGACAGTGGAGCACCATTGAGGAGACCAACTCGAGAATATCTATTTGCGAAAGGAAAGAAATGATAAAGGTAGAGCAATGAAAAGGAATGGAGCAGTGGATCTAATTTCCTGTAGAGGCAGACAGGGGTGGGTACAGGTGAACTACTTCTGCCCCCTGGAAGAAGGGCCACTGGTATTCGTAGATATAGATGGACTTACAGCTTGGATTATGGGGAACTTGCAGGATTTCTGAGTAACAGGTTCCATTTTCTCTCTGAAGTAGGACTCAGATGACTTACTTGGGAGTGAAAATAGTTAGGGGTTAGTGGTTGAAAGAGGGCCAAAGTGAAAGGTTCAAACAGCTGATGTGAGAAATGGTGAGGGAGTTGACTAAAGTTATAAAGTAAAATTGTAGGGGTTGGAAATTGTAGGCCCTGGTACTGAAGAACAAGTTGAAGACATGACATATTAGTGTTTGTATTAAACTAATAAACACAGAAGTGACCTTTCAAAAGTCTTACAGTGTAGTTTTGCTGGGTTTAGAAAGAATGAGTTAGCAAGTTAATGATTGCTGTAAATGTCCACTGTGGTTAATATGAGCCCAAGCTGTGCGTGATGATTCTAAGCTTAACAAGGGTTAGACAGCGTGACTCCCAGTCATGGGCATGCTATGCATCTGAATGACATTCTGCCATTTTACCATCTCTCCTAGATTAATGCACTCACAGGAACTCTTTTTACTTCTAAAGTCCTAGAAGAAAGAGCAGAGAGAGAGACTGAATCCCAAGTGAATCCAAATTCTGAACGAGGAGAGCAAGTGTATGACTGGAGCACTGGCTTGGAGGACACGGATGATTCTCACCTTTACTTCTCTCCAGATCAGGGAAATGTGGTGTTTACAAGTGCCATAGATGGTTGGGGCTTTGGGTAAGTCTGTTTGAATCTAATTAAATTGCTTTGTGGATATTACACACAATTGATTTTTTAATTAAAGTTTTTATTTTGAGATAATTGTAGATTCACATACAGTTGTAAGAAAGAATACAGTGAGTTCTCTTGTTCTTTTCCATAGTATTCCTCTAAAGGTGGCATCTCGCAGAACTGCTGATTGATGGTAGTTGATACAGTCCATCCACTGACACAGTCCATCACCGCACAGAGCCTTCATTGTGTGCTGTTATCGCCACACCTGCTTCCCTCCCACTCCCAGCCCCTCCTTAATGACTAACTGTTCTCCATTTCTGTAATTTCTCATTTCAAGAATGTTACGGAAATGGAGTTGAGCAATATGTAGCCTTTTCTGGATTGGATTTCTAGCGTAGTTCTCTAGAGACGGCTCTCAGCTGTTGGCATGTATGACTGGTTGGTTCCTTTTTATTGCTTTGTAGTATTCATGGTATGGGTGTACAGTAGTTTGTTTAAGGAATCACCCATTGAAGGACATCTGGGTGTTTTTCTAGTTTTGGGCTATTATGAATAAAGCTGATATAAGCATTCATGTATAGGTTTTTATTTGAACATAAGTTTCCATTTCTCTGGGATGAGTGCCCAGGAGTGCATTTGCTGAGTCATAGAGTAGCTGTATGTTTAGTTTTTAAAGAAACTCACTTTTTCTAGAGGGGATGTACCATTTTACATTTCTACCAGCAATGTGTGAGTGATCCTGTTTCTCCATATCTTTACCATCATTCGATATTGACCCTGGTTTTTTTTTTTTTCTTTTTTTTAGCCGTTCTGATAGGTGTGTACTGATAGGTTATTATGGTTTTAATTTGCATTTTCATACAGCTCATGATGTTGAACAACTTTTCGTGAGCTGATTTGTCATCTGTATATCCTCTTGGGTGAAATGGCTCTTCATTTCTTTTGCCCATTGTATTTTCTTTTTTTTTTTAATTCAACTAAAATTGACATGTAAACATTATATTGATTTCAAGTATACAACATAATGATTCAGTATTTGTATATATTGTGAAATGATCACCACAATAAGCCTAGCTAATATCTGTCACAATACAAAGTTAACAGAATTTTTTGTGTGTGTGATGAGGACTTTCAAAACAGACTCTTAAGAACTTTCAGATACACAGTACAGTATTATTAACTATAGTCACCATGCTATATATTGCATTCCATGACTTATTTATTTTATAACTGGAAATTTGTACATTTTGACCCCTGTCATCCGTTTTGCCGACCCTCTACCCACTGCCTCTGGCAACCACCAGTCTGTTTTCTTTATATGAGCTGCTTGTTTTTTGGGGTTTTTTTTTGTTTGTTTAAGATTCTACATATAAGTGAGATCATATAGTATTTGTCTTTGTCTTTCTCTGTCTTCTCTCATTTAGCATAATGCTCTATAGGTCTCCATGTTGTTGCAAATGGCAAGTTTGCATTCTTTTTTATGGCTGAATAACATATTCCGTTGTGTGTGTATGTATATATGTCCTGCATCATCTTTATCCATTCATCTGTCAGTGGGCACTTAGGATGTTTCTGTTCCTTGGCTATTGTAAATATGCTTCATTGAAGATGGTGTGCATTTATCTTTTCAAATTAGTGTTTGGGGCTTTTTTGCATAAATACCCAGAATTGGAATTGTTGGAACATATGGTAGTTCTATTTTTAATTTTCTGAGGAACCTCCATAATGTTTTCCATAGTGCTTGCATCAATTTACATTCCCACCAACAGTGCACAAGAGTTTCCTATTCTCTACATCCTTGCCAACACATGTTTCTTGTCTTCTTGATAATAGCCATTCTAACAAGTGTGAGATGATATCCCATTGTCATTTGGCTTCAGTTTCCCTGGTGATTAGTGATGATGAGCATCTTTTCAGGTACCTGTTGGCCATCTGTATGTCTTCTTTGGAAAAATGTCTTTTCAGATCCTCTGCCAGTTTTTTAATTGGATTGTGTGTTTTTTGTTTTTTTTTTTTTTGCTATTGAAGCTGTATGAGTTTTTGATGTATTTTGGATATTACCCTTATCAGAAATATGGTTTGCAAATATTTTCTCTTATTCAATAGGTTGCCTTTTCATTTTGTTGATTATCTCCTTTGCTTTGTAATCCCTTGCCCATTTTCTAATCTTATTTTATTTTATTTTTTTTACTGTTGAGCTTTGAGAATTCTTTATATATTCTAGATGTTGGTCCTTTGTCTCATATGTGATTTATAAATATTTTCTCTCAGTCTAGAGTTTGGCTTTTCATCTTAATAACAGTGTCTTTCAGAGCAAATTTTTTAATTTAAGTGAAAGTCTGGTTTATCAACTCTTCCTTTTATGAATTATGAATGCTTTTGGAGTTAAGCTTAAGAAATCTGCCTAGACCTAGAGCCTGAAGATTTTCTTTCATATTTTTTCTCGAAGTTTTATAGTTTTTCTTTTTACTTTTAGGTCTGTGACCTGTTTTGAGTTAATTTTTTTTGTATAAAATGATTAAGTTTCATTTTTTTGGCTGTGGGTGTCCAATTACTTTGGCACCATTTATTGACAAGGCTATACCTTCTCTTTTGAATTGCTTTTATACCTTTGTCCAGTTGACATATTAGTGTGGGTCTATTTTGGAATGTTATGTTCTATTTTATTGATCTATGTCTCTGTCTTTCCACCAATACCACATAATCTTGATTACTGTAAGTATATAATAAGTCTTGAAATTGAGTGGATTGTTTCCACCCACACTCTTCTTTTTCAAAATTGTTTTAGCTGTTCAAGGGTCTGTGTCTTTCCATAAACATTTTATAATAGTCTTCATCTATATCTGCAAAAAAATTTTGCTAGGATTTTGGTGCAAAATGCATGGTAAACTTGTATGTCAATTTGAGGAGAATTGATGTCTTTACTATGTTGAATCTTCTAATCCATGGACACTATATGTTTCCATTTACTTAGATTTTCTTTGATTTTTTTCATTAGTGTTTTGTAGTTTTCAGTATGTAAGTTCTCTACATATTGTGTTAGATTTGCACCTAGTTTTTCATTTTTTGGAGCAATTATAAATGGTGTTGTATCTTTTATTTTGGTGTTCACATACTCATTTCTGCTATATAGAAATACAATTAAGTTTTGTAGTTGATCTTGTATACTATGATCTTGCTAAACCTACTCATTAGTTCTAAGAGTTTTTCTTGTAGATACCTTGGGGTTTTCTACAAGATAGTTATGTCATGTGCAAATAGGGACTGTCTTATTTCTTACTTTCCTGTGGCATTTTCTTCTCTTGCCTTGCTGTTCTGGCACGAACTTCCAGCACTATTTGAAGAGGAATGGGGAAGGTGGACATCCTTGCCTTGTTCTTGATCTTTGGGGTAAAGCGTTCGGTCTTTCACCAGGTTGTATAATGTTACCTTTAAGTTATTTGTCAAGTTGAGGAAGTTCCCCTGCATACCTTTTTTTCTGAGTGTTATTACTATGAATGGGGTCAGATTTTGTCAGATGCATTTTCTGTATCAGTTTATAATCCTGTGATTTTTTCTCCTTTTAACTGTCAATATGTAGTAGATTACATTGATTGATTTTTGAATATTCAACCAATCTTGCATATTTTTTGTAAATTTTATATACAATTGATTTTTAAAACTTTATTCTTTGAATAAATGCAAAATTCAGAAGGTACAAAAATGCGTACCATGAAAATCTCCTACCCTGTGCCTTCGCTTTTTAGTTCATTTTTCCATAGGAAACTAGTTTGTCCTGGCAGTTTCTTGTATGTCGTCTGGAGGTTATTTATGTGTATATGAGCAAATACATTATCAGCCTCTGTTATCTGCACTAGCAGAAGTTAACATGGAAAGAATATAACTGTACTGAAGACGTACACATGCTAGGCATGGAGCTCGTCACTTTAAGTATTTCAGTGAATTCTTAGAACAGTTAGTCCTTTTAAATAGGTGATACTGTTTATTATCTAAGATTCAGAGAGATTCGTTGATTTGTTAAACAGCACTCAGACACCGAGTGGCAGAGCTGATGTTAAATTTAAAGTCTGCCTGGGACTGAAGTTCATACTTTCTTACCATGGTGCTTCTATGGGATCTTCACTACGGAACATAGGGACCTTTGTTTCTTCTGGTTGCCCCTCTGGATATGTACACTGCTTGGGCTAAGTAATTAAATGGTGTCAGGTCTAGAATGTCGTAGGCAATTCATTACACTTCTAGCCACAACCACTACTGACTTGTGGAATCAGAAAATTCAAAACATTATTACGTAAAATGTCTTCAGCTCAGGTAAACAGTTGTGGAAATATAGTGAAATTTACTTTAGCTGTGGGCTTAACCTTACATAGAATTTGCAGGGGTAGTAGAACTGGAAATAATGCACCAAGTGAAACTAACCTTGGCTGTTCCTTGTTCTCCTTTTTATGGGAACTTGCTCTTCAACTTCCTTTTGAATGAATGCATTTTGCCTTGGGCAGTATAATAAGTTATAATACCGTAATTTCTCCATGTAGGTCTGTGATAAATTACAGATACCTTAGTTGATTTCGTGCCTGTGAAGGCCATTCCAGACTTAAATAAATTCAGATAACGGATATATAATGAAAATGGAAATTACAAACCTGTTGAAAAATGTGTACTTTTCATATGTGGTCGATGACTTACCATTATGACTTTCTGGGCCTCAGTTTCCTCATCTGAAAAATAAAAATATTGATCGAAGATAATCTCTAAGGATTTCTTTGGCTAAAAAGTACAGTAATTGAGGCAATCATAGAACAGGGTCAGAGCTGTTGCTTTCCCCATTTGTAGGCATTCTGCTAGTGAGCCACAGGATGGGGGGCTTGTCCTTTGCTTGTGATGATTTTCATAGGTAATTGAATGTTTTACGCAAATTTTAGTCTAAATCTCACAAATTGGAGAAAGCTTATTATGGGAAAGTTATGAGCAGAGGCTTAAATGACTAGAATGAGGGTAACTTCTGTATCCCTCACAACTTTGGACACTCTTGCATACTTTCAGTCAGTAAATGAACTCCCCTGTGTCAGAGAAGGCCATCATTGGAGAGAAGCTAGTGCCTGTTCTCAGCAGGTTGATACGTTAACTAATGGGAAAAGGGTGGTGGAAATGAAAGTCCTGTAGACCCTTTCCTTCCAGTTTTCCTCTAAAATGTCAGTGAATGGGGAAAGTAGGCAACCTCATGTGTCACAAAAGGTGGGAAATGAGCACATTTCAGAATTTGGAAGATGGTTCTATAAACTCTCGTGTAGTGGGACAAGATGAAGAAGTGTGACTAGTGTCCATGTGGCCTAAATCTGCCCTGTTGATAGTTGTTACTCCAGGAGAATCTGCTCTGGAAAAGCAGAAACACATTGACTTGGGTAGGTGGCAGCAACAATCTAGTTCCTGCTTAAGGTAAATAGAACTGGGGCCCCAACCTTATAAAACAGGGACAGGAAAGAAGAGACAGTGAAAAGCCCCTCCCGATAGTTTTGTTTGTCTTTGTACCCCAGTGTCTTAGGATCCTGCAGTTAACATTAGTCCGCTGGGTAGCTTGGACACAAAACAGTATGTGGCCCCGTAGTTCACGCTTGGCCAAGTTGTCGTTCAGGAGGACAGGCAAAAAGATTGACAGGCCGGTAACGTCTCAGAAAACATGCTCTGCACATCTTTTTGAGACTCTTGTTTAAAGTTACTCTCTGGAGGAAATGAATTTAAATAGAATTTAAGAACGGAGACATGCTATAAACTTCCAGTGTTTTAAAATGATAACTAATGGCAGATAAAGGAATAAGAGTATAAAGCAATAATGGAGAAAGTTAATAAGCAACTTTGGTGGTAACTGTGAGGTGAAGAATGAAAAGGATGAAAAACAGGATTTTGAAAGATTTACGCATCTGTATGTGTAAATAAATGATTGCATAGAAAAGAGTTTGAAAAAGGAAATTTGATTTTTTAAAAAATTCTGGAAGTTTACTACACAAACATAAAGCATAATGGACAGATGGTAAACACCAAAGCTTTGGCTCAATATGTCAATCAAATGTGAACAGAAGAAAGTAGGTTTGGCAATTTTAATGATAAACAAAGCAGAATTTATGGCAGATGTGGCATGAGGATCATTTTTATATGGATAATTGACATATTTCTGTAGTAAAAAGATTAATGATCATAACAACAAAGCTCATGAGACAAAAATAGAAGTATAAGTAGAAATCTACAGGCATGTGATTTGGGGGGATTTCATCATATCACAGTCAGACTGGACTCAAAACTTAGATTATGTAGGAACATACCGTTTCCTGCAAAAAAGATATTTCTTTTAGGTCCTTTATCCACATAGTGCGGATGCTGTATACAGCATCCTTATTTGTCAAGTGACTGCTCTCACGTGGCTGGGGTTTGCAGTAGAGCAGACCTGGTGCTAACTGGTTTCTCTAAGAGCTGAGAAGAGTTAAGTAAGTATCTGTCCGTCTCCTGTTTAATCCAGGATACTAAAAGAGCCCTTTTTGGGGGCAGGTTCTGGCTGTTGATCTCATTTTCTTTGTGAACAGTGGGCACTGATAGCAGTGAAGGGCTGAAACAGAGTTTATTGTTGGCACAATTGCGATGGGCAGCTGGAGCTCTGTTTCCTTGGCCACTGTTCCTCTTCCAGGTTATACACATGCAGGATTAGGAAAGGGAGCTATAGTGTGAATTCTGATTCCTATGAACGTAGGGAGGGTTGGACAGGAGCGTAGGCTCTGGAGCCAGACTGCTGGGGGTTTGAATCCCAACCTCACTTATTACCTGTGTGATGTTTTGTGCTTCATTATCCTTTTCTGTAAAATGGGGGAGATAATTAGTACCTACCTGGTAGGATAGTTGAAACGATTATGTTCAGTCAGACATTTAAAGCACTTTGAATGGTGCCTGGCACAGAAACACTCAAGCGTTAGCTGTACTCATACTTATTTCTGTTGTTATTAATAATGTGAACACCTGCTTTTCCTTCAGAATTGAGCACTTTGCCAAAATCTACAGTCAAAAAACTGGCATCAAAAAGGAAGTTCTTTTGAAAACCTTGTGGGGAGATTATTATATAAATATGAAGGCTAAGAAGATTATGAAAGTCGATCAGGTAACGTGGCACATGTCCCTTTTGATTGTGAGTCACATTCTTGCCCTATGAAAGCCTGTACTGCGGCACCTCTGTACGTTTGGCCTTGGTTTATGCGGGTCAGTTTATGAGGGATTTTTTTACTGTATGTATTTGATTAAAGTTCATGACTCTTATATCCAGGTATTGTTTAAATAAGAGTTCTTTAAATGTAGGGAACAAAGAACTGCCTTTTCTTTTTCTTTTTTTTTTTTTTTAAAGCAAAAATCTCAGCTCCTGGGCACTTGAACTTGAAGACACATATTTTGCTTCATTCATTTGTATGTTCCCTTCGTAAAGAGACAGCTCGTTTAGACATCCGTGTGGCCCGCACCATATTGTTAGTCTCGGCTGAGACCTTCTCTCACAATGCCAGTCAACATGCATTGCTGATGGGGAGAGGCAGGTGCTCCCTGGGCCACTTCATTCTATAGATTGAGGTGATGTAGGGCTGCTGGATCACATTGCCTCAAAGGATGCTTTTTCTTTCTTTTTTTTTTTTAATTTTTAAAAAATATTAATTGAAGTATTGTTGATTTAAAATATTGTGTTTCTAGTGCAACATGATTCAGGTAAATATATATATATATTCTTCTTCATACTGTTTTCCATTATTATAGGATGTTGAATATAGTTCCCTATTCTATGCAGTAGGACCTTGTTGTGTATTTATTTTATATATAGTGGTTTGTTTCTGCTAATCCCAAACTCCTAATTTATCCCTCCCCTGCACCCTTTCCCCTTTGATAACCCTGTGTTTGTTTTCTGAGTCTGTTTCTGCTTTATAAATAAGTTCATTTGTATCATATTTTAGATTCCACATATAAGTGATGTCATATGGTATTTGTCTTTCTCTTTCTGACTTACTTCACTTAGTATGATAATCTCTAGGTCTGTCCATGTTGCTGCAAATGGCATTGTTTCATTCTTTGTTATGGATGAGAGTAGTATTCTGTTGTGTATATATACCCTACACCTTCTTTATCCAAAAAATGTGGAGCACTTCACAGGTTTCGTGTCGTCCTTTCACAGGGCCGTGTTAGTCTTCTCTGTGTCGTTCCACTTCTAGTACACGTGCTGCTGAAGGGAGTGCAGGATGCTTTTCTTGAAGCTTTTTTTTTTTCATCTGAAATTTAGTATTTTATAAATTTATTTTCATTAAATAGCATATGTATTTCTTTTAGAAAGTACTCGTAAGTTTATAAAGCTACAGGAAAGAAAAAATAGCAGAAGCCAACACTGCTAATGCTGTGGTTTTCATTTCTTTCATTCTTTCTGGATAGATACGTACATCCCTCAGTTGAGATTATACCGTTTATATAACGTAGTTGCTTTTTTGCTTGACATCATACTGTGAACATATTTCCTTGCCATTAAAAGCTCTTTATAAACAGTATATTTAAAAAGGAGCCAGTGTAATGAAGTGGAAAAGAGCGTGGTTTGAGAATCCAACTCTGTGTTTGAATCTCAGCTCCACCACGTAATAGCTCTGTGATATTTGTCTCAGTTTTTTCATCTGCAGATTGGAGATAGTAAAACTTACAGGGTGGTTATGATAATTATATGAAATATCCAGGGAAAGTCTCTAGAACAGTTCCTATCACATAATAAGTACCCTATTATTATTTTATTTTGTGATCATCACTTATATAATCATTCTCCTGAGATTGGACATAGTTTTTATTTCTGTTTCTCAAATGTTTTGATATTTTAAGTAAGGCTTTGAGAGACATCTTTATGTATATATTTTTACGTCTTCATGATGACCTTTTTTTAAATCAGGCATTGAATGTGTGACTTAGTTTCCTAATTCCTTGCCAGTAGCTCTTCAGACAGAAGGTGTCAGTTTATTTCCATCTCTTGTATCCATCTCAAAGTGCTCTTGCTATTACTTTGCATAGTTTGCTAAGAGAAACAGTAGGGAAGCTTTTTTGTTTTTTTAATATCCTCTTCCTTAAAGTTGAACATTTTTCATGTTGAGGAACATTCTTTAGAATGAAGTCCATGGAAATTTTAGGGTGAAGTTGTAACTGTCAGCTTGGGTACCATGTATTCCTTTCATGGCAATAGAAAGGCAGCTGCAAGGATGTGTCCCCTGAGGGGTCTCGTTTGTGAAGTCCATGGTTCCCGGAGGAAGAGAACAGTGGGCTATCGTTGATTGTGGATTATTGGCTGTTTAAAGCGTTCTTACAGCTACTTTCTTGTACTTTATTGTTGAATAAATATTTTCTAGGAGAAGTGAAACATACTGATGATAAAACATTTCAAGAATGGACATGTTAGATACCTGTTAAATACTCAGAAATTTAAGCCCGTACATTCTTTTTTACAGGCAAAAGGAAAGAAACCTTTATTTGTACAGTTGATCCTGGAAAATATATGGAGTTTGTATGATGCTGTCTTGAAGAAGTAAGACTATTATAAATTGTTTATCTTTGAGCAGTATAATTTGCCTCACTCTTCAGTTTGAGGAGTCACACTTCAGAAAGCTGAGATAGACTGAGAAAGTGAACAGAGCCTTTACAGAGGGGTTGATTACAGGGCTCAGAGGCAATTTAAAGAGTATATGTAACCTAAGGAAAGGGTGACAGGAGGGTCAGAACAGCAATATTTTATTGAGTGCTGAGGTGAAGAGATAAAAGGTTGGGAAGAAACATTACACGTTTGTTTTTACAAACTCAGTCTAAAATAAAATAGTAATTGTGGTGGAAAACGTGCTTGATATCTAGGCTCATTAATGGGGAACTTGGGAAATAATTTGCCTGATACAACTAGCAAAGAAAGTTTGCTCTGTGAATTTACTTTCTAAGTTATTCTAGAGGCAGAGTACTGATTTTTCAGTATTTATTTGTAAAACTGCTTTACCAGTTGGCATAGCTTGTTTACAGAGATTGTGGGATGGTGCTTCATGGGAAGTTTTAAAGAAAAGTTCATTTGGAAAGGTTAAGAGTAGGGGTGAGCAGTTCTCTACTATGGCAGGAGCTCCTTCAAGCATTTTTATTTTTTTGTAGTAAAAGTAAAACACTAGAAATAAATGTGTCAAATAATGTTGAGTTTCTTTTCGTCACTGCTCCTTTATATCTTTATGTGATCTCTCTCTCTTCCCTCACCCCCTGCCCCTAATCTTGTATGTTTACTGTAGGGACAAAGAAAAAATTGATAAAATCGTGACTTCTTTAGGATTAAAAATTGGAGCCCGAGAGGCACGACATTCAGACCCTAAAGTTCAGATCAATGCTATTTGCAGTCAGTGGTTACCCATATCCCAAGCTGTTCTTGGTATCCTTTATGTTAATGGTTTTTAATGAAATCATAGATTGGATAAAACAAGAAACAACAATGTATTGTTGGCAACCAGGAATTCCTCTGAAAATAACACAGCCTGATCCAGAGTAAGTCTTCTGGGGTTATTTGGTGTTCTACCATGGAACTGTGTTAAGTACTTTAAAAATGAATATACTAATACTAATTAGGATTAATACTCATACCAATCTGAAGGTTCTCTTAAAATAAGCATTTTTAATTTTTGTTTAGAAATCTGTAAAAGTGAAAACTCTTAGACTGAGATTTATATGTAAGCAGATAATTTAGATGTTTGTGTTAGATCACTGGTCCATTTTAGACCTATATTTTGTTTAGCTTGTTGATATTTCCTGTCACATTAGTGCTGCCAAAAAAACTTGACTTTAAATGGCTTACATTAACTAAAGTAATTTTATAGATTTTCACTATCTTTTTTTCATTGATCTGTATGTACTCAGCATTGCCCATGTGATGGGCTGGGGGTGCAGTGTCCTGGCAGTGGTCCAGCAGTGGACCTCACCCCTGCAGTGACACTAGCCCTGGTGGGGGACCTTCTTGTATCATAGCTAGTCGCTGATTGTTGTTTTATGACAGTTTACATAGACTGAAACCATATGAAAAATTTTGAGGACTTAAAGGACACAGGTAGTCAAGTTCCTAAGCTTTGTTGTCCTCACTTGTTCCAAAGGATGTCAGTATTAGAATATCTATCAGGAGGATCCTTTCTGGGCTCTAGATAATCCGTGAACTCCCTGAAATTGTATCCATATTTTGAGATGTGATGCATAAAATACTGCTGCTTTATGGCCCAGGTGTTGTATGGACATACATTAACGTCAGTACTTAGTGCGTTCTGTGAGCCTCTGCCATGGCGGAGGGCACTTGCTCAAGGCTTTGAGTCCTTAACAGCAGACTTCAGCTATGGTGTGTCAGAAGCTTCCTAGTCCCCTTGGCATTACCGCTGAGAGAGTGGAGAAACTGATGTGCACAGGATCACAGACGTTTGACTCTCTTCCACCGGAAACGCAGGCACTGAAAGCAGGTGAGGTAACACTGAACTTGCCGTGTCACATACTTCTGATTGTCCTAAGTTAAGGCCACTCTAGACCGATTTGCTGAATGCTAGTGTACTAAATGACCAAAGGGCCAATTCCACAGATAAACAATTTCACAAGTAGCCAAATTAAGACTAATTTGTTTGCAAAATAAGTTTAGTTTCATTAAACTTGGCCTGATTATTTATGTAAGTCCAGTAAGAATAGCAATTGACCATATAGGCCCTTTTAAATCTGCTTTGCTGGAACTTTTCATAAGGAATCTCTAGATTGAACTTCTAATAGCCTTGGGAGGCTAAGAAGACAAGCCAAATATTTGCCATCAGAGCTGACTGGTTAGTCTTAATCTCTTCTTCCAGTTCCTTTCCATCTCCCTGACTTTTTAATTGTGGGGTGCCCCAAGCAGGGCTTCGTCTTTGGACCTCATCTGTTTCCTCGTGCAGTCACTCCGGGTGATCTCATCCAATCTCAAGGATTTACGTAACAACAACATGCTCATAATTTCCATGTTTCTCTCACACCCTTGTATCCAGTTTGTCTGTAGATCCTGTTTCCTCTTCCTTTGAAACAGACCCAGAATTTCAGCTACTTTCCAACATTGCCGCTTTTGCCTCCCTGGACCAAGCAGCCTGGTTCTCTCACCTGGTTGTTATAATAGCTTTCTAACTGGTACCCTGCTTGTGTTCTTGATTGACTTTAGTGTTTTCTGAGCGCTGCAGCCAGAGTGATCCTGTTCAAGTCTGAGTCAGCGCATGTCACTCTTCCTCAGAGTCTTCCAGGGTTTTCCCTGGCAAAAACTCTGATAGATAGCTAATTCTTCCTTCCTGGGGTATTTTTCTTCTCTGAATTTTACTGTTGAATTTTTTATGTGTAAATTATTTCGATGTGGGGTGAGTTAAAAAAAAAATTACTACCCAGTTGTTTTATACCACCAGTGTAGGTTAAGAAGGAATGTCAATGTGTTGACAGGAAATTGTTAAAATTTATAGATTTAGGGAAAATTGACCTCATTATAGGATTGGATCTCAATTCATTTCTTAGATTTTTTTTTTGTTACTATCATACTAAGTTATTTTTATCTTTTATTTTCTACTCTTTTTTGTGGGGAATTGGAAAAGCTACTGATTTTTATGTACTTTATAAACAAGCTACCTTGTTGACTACTGACCTTTGGAAAAACTCCTCAGTTCTGTCCTTTCTCCGGTGGAAACATTTGCCGGGGCTCACAGGGGATGGGTAAGCCCAGCTCCAGCTGCGGCTCTGTGCAGGTGCTCCCCCTGCTCTCCCTCTGCCCTGTCGGGTTTGCTTTTCTTTCCTCATTTCTGCCAGTTCTGTTGCTCTTGCTCTGCTATTTTTCTAGCAATTTTATACTTTTATAAGTGGAATTTTTATCATAGTTGTAAAAGATTACAGGTTGCTAATGTATCTAGATGATGCTGTGCTCTAAACCTCCTAATTGTTTTCAGAAAAATCTGGCTTTTTAGTAATGGGAAAGAAAGTGACATTGTTGCTTCCTGTTTGTTTAGCTTTTCTGAAATGTGGAAGTGAAGATACTGCTCCAGTTATTATCTTCGTTTCCAAAATGTTTGCCGTTGATGCTAAGGCTCTACCTCAGAATAAGCCAAGGTGAGAACAAAGGGGAAGTTGGACTGGGCCCGGGAAATGGCCTGTGTTTGGTGGGCGCAGCGAGGGTATGGGCGGGAACGTGCAGATAAAGCTTTTCCTCCTCAACCCAGAATTCACACTGAGCAGCCTCTGTGGTAACGTAGAATTTGCACAGTACTATATCTTCCCTGTGATGCCTCTGGAGGAGATGGTTGAATCGACTCTGGGACTGTTTGGGTGAATATAAAGTGGAAGAAGAGTAGTAACAGTAGTAGTAGGCACAGTTAACTGTTAGCGAGCATCAGGTGGGTTCCAGTCTAAGCCTGTCTTGTCTAAGTCAGTAGAGATTTATGGGGGGTGGGACTGGTGTCCAGTCCTGGTGGGGGGTCTTGTTTAGCAGGCAGGTGTCTGAAGAGGATAGCAGTGGACAGTCAGTGACTTAAGCAGCCACCTTCCAGGGTAGCCTAGATGAAGTGAAAAGGGGTTTTAGAGCGCTTGACATCAGGATTTCCAAGAGCATGTGGCCACTTAGAATGCACGTGGGCAGTGCCCTATCAGAATGGCCATCTGTATGGATTCTGGAGCTTCAGAAGAGAGAAGGGGAAAGTGGCATGACTGGGTGGGAGGTGAGATTATCAGCCAGGTGTCCAGTCAGAGATGAGGTAGAAAGGCAGGAATCATAATGCCAAAGGGGAGGGGCAACAGTGGGGGGAGGCCCAAAGCAACAAGATCACGCAGAGTGGCCCAGCCCCCCAGACTAACATACAGGCACACCCGCACACTGCCTTTTCTCTGGTGGTTCTTGGATCTAACACAATGGCTGATACTCACCATTTGACCTTTTAGTCCTGCTGAGTTGCCAGCCTTTAGCTTGACCCTTCCTCTTGGACCCCAGTTCTCCATGAAGATACATTTTTGTGCTTGTGGAGAAACCTCAGTGTCTTATTGAGGTCTCACGTTTCTCTGCAGGGATGTTCTGAGCCCTGATATCTGTTACTCACTCCCTTCCTTTCCCTGTCCTTTGCCTCATTGAGGAGCAGTGTGGGTACTGAGAAAGCTGCTGTTGTGTGTGGCTGTGTGTGGGGACATGGGCTCTTGGATGTCAGTTCATAAGCTCAGAATGGCTTGGGACGCAACGTTCTCAGTGAAAGCCTCTCTCCTGTTGCTACAGCGAGGGAGAGGACTTGGAGAAACCTTCCGTCTGGAAGGGACCAGGGACCGATCACTATCTTCCCCAGCCACGCTAATACTTGCTGCTTCTCTGCTTGAACACACTTGATGTCGCCAGGTGTTAACATACTTGTGATGCCCTGTAGACCTCTCACTCAAGAAGAGATTGCCGAGAGGCGTGAGCGTGCAAGACGAAGGCATGCGGAGAAGCTCGCAGCAGTGCAGGGCCAGGCACCCTTGGAGCCCACCCAGGATGGGGGTGCCCTTGAAACAAGTCCAAAGGGAGAAGAGCCAAAAGGTACAGCTTTCCTAAATAGGCTTCGGTGAGACATGATTTTTACTTAACTTCAGCTCCTGGGCTTTTAGCTTTAAAGGTAGCTTTTATCAATACTCTTTCATTCTTAGTGTTTCCTTCCTGAAACTGGGCCACGTATAGCATATTTCCTGTTCCCTCTATGCTTGTAGGCAGTTCCTGGGTTGGGGGGAGCATTCTTGGCACTCATTATCCTTTTGTTTCTGGCAGGTGATGAGCAGCAGGTGGAGAGTGTGACCTCTAAATCTGTGCCCCAGGAAGGAAATGACCAAGAGTCTTTTATTGCATTTGCTCGAGTCTTCAGTGGTGTGGCTCGAAGAGGAAAGAAAATTTTTGTCTTGGGGCCCAAATACAGTCCTCTGGAGTTTTTGCAGCAGGTAAGAATTGGAAGTAAAATAGTATGTTGTTTCAAGGTTGTGATATCTTTTCAGATTGGTCAAGATTGGTGTTTACCTTATTGATAGATTTATTTTGTCTCTGGAAGGGCACATTCAGGTGAATCCATATACTTCCTCTTGTGTTACTTTGGTAACATTTGCTAAACCTGTCTCACTTAGTAGCATTTAGGAAATTAAACCGGAATATGAACCTTATGAATATGAAGTTTCAAACCTTATTTAATTAATTATAAGACTTTTTTCTTCAAGGCTAGAGGAAAGAACTGGTAAGAAGAGGTGTTATGCCGGAGCCAGGGCAGTGGCAGAAGTTCCAAGAATGTGGAGATCCCAAAGCCAGGTGGCACAGGCCAAAGGCACGGGCAGTGAGCAGGTGATAGGCAACGGTTTCTTGGCAGGCAGATCCCAGAAATTGATCAGGAGGGTCTGAAAGTAGGCAGACAGCCAGCATCTAAACATGTCTGAGCCAAAGGGCAGATAAGAAAGCACAGGCTAGAGCTGACTCAGAGTATTTTTGGACATAAGCCAAGGTGTATATGTAGTAATTAAATGATAAAGGTCATAGGGTGATAATGCCAGAGGTCTGGGGAGCCAGACAGGATCAACAAGAAGCAGTAAGTTAGGTTTACAAGATGTGCAGCATCACCAGCAGAAGAGCTCATGCTCCTCTCTTTACGGATAAACCAGGGAAGCTGCTGTACTTGGCTGTGAATGAGAGAGAGGGAGGTGGCAGTTGAAGGAATTGTACGCCATCAGCTTTTCCTTGCCTTGAGTATGTATTCCATCAGTTTTAGCAGTTTAACCCTTGGAGACTGCAACGCTGAGTGGTGGCTGAATGGTCCCTGCTAGTCTGTGGCGCGTTCTGATTTGGCAGGGAGCACAGCAGTCGGTACGTGTGGGTTAGATTTCACAGGAGGCTGAAAGTGCTGTGACGGCATGTGTGAAAATCCGTTGATGTTAATCTTGCCGTCCTGGTTTAGACATAACTGATGGTTTGTTACGTATCAGAAAAGGTTAAGTGCTGGTTAATTTTTTTGTTTTTTACTCTGAACTGTGAAGATGAGTAAGGAATTGTTACTTAGTGCAATACTGATTTATTGGGTATTAAAAGTTCCGTGAGCACTCCAGTTTCTCTTCTGTACATACGGTTTCTTTGCTCTTGTAGGGCTAGAGGTTGAAATCGACTGTTCATGTGTCAAACGACTCAAGCAGGAATGATCAAACGAACTGACAGCACAAATAACTCCTTATTTCAGTAATTGGAGCCCCATAAAACCTAATTTTAATTATTTTTTTAAAAAGTGAACTATTTCAGACACAACCCTACCTGGAATTTTGTGTTTGTCCTTTGTGTTATTTTTTCTATTGCTGCATGTTACAGATTACTACAGATTTAGCAACTTAAAACAATGCATGTTTTATCCTCTCACAGGATTTGTGGGCTAGGACTCCAGGCACAGCTTGGCTGCTCCTGCTTAGGGTCTCACAAAGCTGCAGGGAGAACGTTGACTGAGTTGTAGTCTCATTTGGAGACTCGACTGGGCAAGAGTCTGCTTCCAGGTTCACTTAGGGTGTTGGCAGAGTTCATAACCTTGTGCCCAGGGGACTGAGGGCCCCGGACTCTTTCCAGCTATTGGTTGTTGGCTGCCCTTAGCTCTTGGAGGCTGCCTGTAGTTTCTTGTCATGTAGACTTTCCCAACTTGGCTGCTTCCTTCATCAGGCCAGAGAGGAGACTGTAGAATGAATTTACTAGCAAGACAGAGTCTTGTAAAGATGTTAATGCCATCCTGGGAGTGACAACTCGTCACCTTCGCCATCTGCCATTGGTGAGACGCAAGTCACAAGCCCCACTCACCCTCAGAGGGAGAGGATTGCACAAGGAAGCAGGGGTCATTGGGGGACCACCGTTAGTCCATCTGCTACATCCTTCTCTTGTTTTTCTCTATAGTTTGATACTGTGTGCATTACTAAAGAATGTATTGTTTATGAACTTTGTTTAAGTGGAATCTTACTGTAGTTATTCTTATACTGTCTCCTTTTTTAACTTTAATCCTGAGGTAGATTTATGTTGATGCTTATTCCTGTCATTCATCCATTGTTCACTGCTGCGTAGTACTTCATTATAGAGATAAATAAACATTTTCCTGTCAGTATGTGTTTGGACTGCTTTCATTTTTTGCTAATTTAAACAGTGATACTTTGAATATTTTTATATAGATTTCCTTGTGCACATTTGCAAGAAATTCTAGGTAATGTACCCATAGTGGAATTGCCTGGGTAATAGAGTGTGTATACCTTCAGCTTAGCTGGATAATTCCAAATCGTCCTCAAAGTAGTGCTGACTGCTCCTCCCAGCAGCAGTGTATAACTATTCCAGTTATACCACGTCCTCAGCAATATTCGCTATTATCAGGCTTCTGATTTTTGCTGATCAGATGGATATAATATGGTGTTTTGTTATGGTTTTAACTTACATTTTCCTTGTTACTTTTGTAATATGTTTATTGGTCATTCATGTTTTCTCCTGTGAAGATACCTCTGGGTCATTTGCCTGTTTTTCTGTTGTGCTGTATATATATTTTTTAATACTGGTTTTTATATATTTTGAATACTAATTTTATATATTTTTGTATATTCTGGATACTAATTCCTTGCCAGTTTCAAGTATTGCAGATTCCTTCTTCAGTTTTTGGCTTGTCACACTTCTTATTTGGTGTCTTTTAATGGACAGTAGTTCTTAATTTTAATGTAGTTGAATTCATCAGTCTTTTCCATTATGGGTTTTACCTTTTGTTTAAGAAGATTAAAATTACGACTACACTGAAGACACAAAATTTTATCCTATGTTTCCTTCTAAAATTTGTTTCGCCTTTCATGTTTGAGTGTTTAATTTGATGTTTGTATTATAAATGGTATAGAGAAGGCATCCAATTTCATTTTTGTCCCCATACAAATAACCAGTTGTCCCAACACCATGAATTAATTGTCTCATCTTTCCCAGTGATCTGCTTTGTCGGTTCTGTAGTAAATCAGATTTCACATGTACATTGGTTTGTTTCTGGGCTATTAGACTTCATTTTTTTTTTTTTTTTGGTCTGTTACTGTCTCTGTCCAGTGCTGTCTTCATTTCTACATGTTTTGACACCTGAAAGACCAAATTCCTCTACCTTGTTTTTCTTTAATCTTGTTTATTCCTAATTCTCTACTCTTCTCTGTGAAGTTTACAGTCAGCTTGTTGGGTTCCTTGAAAAGCTCCAGTGAGCCTTTGGTACTGCTTTAAATCAGTACATGTATTTGGCATGAATCAACATTTTGTGGTACTGAATCTTTCTATCCATGAATGTGTTAGGTATAGCTTTTCATTTATTTAGGTCATTTAAAATATGTTTCATTGAAGTTTTATCATTTTCTCCATAAAAATCTTTAATCACTTTTGTTAGACTTATGCCTAGCTCTCTTATATTCTGTTGTGATTCTAAAAGTTACTGTTTTAAAATGTATAAATTTTCTATTGCTGATCTATAGATATATCATTAACTCGTGTACTGATCTGTGTCTGGCCACTGTGCTAAACTGTCTTACTGATTACAATGTATCTGTTGCTTGTTTGAAGTGGATAGTCATACTACTTGTGCATAATTCTGTTTCTTCCAAGTTAATCCTTATAGTTCACATTTCTTTACGACCTATCTTTAGAGCTACCCTGCAGAGTTGTCACTGAATCAGAACATGTACATTTAAATGTAGCATGTGCCTGGAAAGGTCATCCTTTTCATGAAGTTTCCAAGTCTATCCTAACACAATAGCTTCTCTCTCCTTTGAGATTTTGTGAATTTACTTGCCTGTGCTGCTTTTTTTTTGTCGCTCATTCTGTGTTTGCAGTATTAGTTATCTTTATATATGTTCTATCTGGGACATTTTTTTCTCTTCACAGCACTAGCACAGTGCCTTGGGCCTGTGGGTACCAAAGATAATTTTATTGGTTCCTTGGTTGAAATGCCTTCAGGTCACTTGCATTTATCTGGAGATACAGAATAATTTAAGATAATATTTTGAATAATTTGAGACAATAGCTCCATAAGAACAAATATGATGTATTGTCTAGGGTATCCTGGCTGTGTGTGTGCTGTGTCTTCTCATCAGAGACCCCAGTATTTCACTGTGTGCTCTCTTCCAGGTTACCAGTGTAGCATAAAATAGCCGTTGCTTGGCCATTTCATTTCATTTCATGTCATTTTTGTTACATCTAACTACTTTTCCAAAGTTACTCATTTTCATGTGTTATTCAGCACTAGCACCAGCCCTTGTTATGCTTAAAGGACATTATGATAAGATTAAAACAACTTCAAGTAATAATGGTAATAATAGTAGTAATAGCATAGTAGTCACCAGAACTGGCATATGACATGGTTCATATAAATACTAGCAAAGGGCTGTGGGGACTTTTGCTTATTGGTTAATGTGATACTGCCAGCTCACAACAGAACTTATATTACTTAGCCATAAAGCTGATGATTATGTGGAATTCTTAACAATTCTAAAATATTTAAGAGGTTTTACAATTTCAGAATTTATTTTTAAAGTGAAACTTATTTTTATGTCACATGATTTCACATTTGCATGTTTCAGGTTTTACATGAAATGTGACTGCACTATATCTTACTAATGAATAAAAGTAACTGTAGATATTAAGTAACATTTTCATTTGATGCCTCCTAACTTATCTTCTGTTACTTTTCTTTGCCGAGGTGCCACTAGGCTTCTCAGCCCCACTAGATGACCTTCCCCCAGTCCCCCACATGGCATGCTGTGCTCTGGAAAACCTGTATCTTCTTATGGGAAGGGAGCTGGAAGATCTAGAAGAGGTACCTCCAGGAAATGTGCTGGGTAAGGTGGCGCTGTGTATTGCATCTGTGCTCCGTTCTGAGATTACTTCACATGTTACTCAAACTGAGTGAAATCTTTGAAGGAAATGACTCTGATATTGTTTTTGGTTTGGTTATTTTTTTCCTGGTGTCCTTAGACTTAAGCTTAGAGCAATTGAGTAATTAGCATGTACACCAATAACTTGCTGTAAATTATGGTAGTTCCGTTAAAAAAATAAAGTCCTAAACTTTAAGGAGATAACATTAAATAGCATTATATGGATACATTTTATTGCTGTAGCTATAAAATATAAACAAAATTGTATTTTGTACATCTTTTGTTTGTATTGTGAAATATAATACAAACGTTTGTAAAAATAAAATACAAACAAAGTTAACGTTTAAAATTGCCATTATGGCAGGTTGACATTTCATTAAGAATGGAGTGAGGTAAAAATTCCTAGTACTTTTGTCATGAAAATCTTCCCTGGCTCAGGTCAGTATACCACTGGTTGAAGAAAGTCCGAAACTAGATTATCTCCAAGGTCCCTTCTAGCTTTAAGTTTTCAGGCTTGTGTTTTTTAGAGAAAAATCTTATTTCGGTTATTAGGCCATTTCCCCTCCTGGTATTCATTAGAGGGAACAATAAATTTTTGATATGATTTCTTGGTTGGGTTGACAACCCATTTCAGTGGCTCCATCAGAACATCTTAGAGTCAGCCTGAGAGTCAGAATTACCTTGTTTTAGGCAAATTTTACTTGTTCATTGGTTAAAAAACTGGGGCATAGGTAGCAGTAGCAGCAGTTTCACAAGCCAGGTGTTCAATGAAAGCAACTTCTGAAAGCTAGGAGTAAGTTTAAGGCAGGACAGACGAGAAGACCAAGGATTCTGAGGTGAGGAGCAAACAGCACGCGGGAAGGCTGACTGCCCGCAAGGGTGACGCGTGTGAGGACGCTGGCTGTCAAGTTTCTGGGACCAGGTTTGTCAGCCCAGTTGTTGTTACTGTTGTTGTTTACTTAAAACACGTTTGTCTTCGTGGGGGACCAGGGGGCTTGGAATGAAAATAATTAAGTTGAGTGGCTGAATGTGATTGAACTAATCTACACTTTCCAATTACCTGTTGCCTCGTAATAAACCACCCAAAGCCGAACGGCTTACAAGAAAAATGGTTTTTAGTTTTCCTTAAATCTGCAGTTTGGGCATGGCTTGGTGGGACAGCTTGTCTCTCTTCCACATGGTGTCAGTTGAGTTGCTCAAAGCCTGGGCACTAGAGTCATGTGAAGGCTCTTTTCACTCACATGTCTGGTGGTTGATGCTGGTTGTCATCTGGGACCTTAGCTGGAAGTGGCACTGGGGCTGAAACATGTGGCCTTTCCAGATGGCTGCTTGGCTTCCTCGCAGCACTGGTGGCTGGGTTCTGCAGGTGCTCATCCCAAAGGCAGAGGCAGGAAGAAGCTGTGTCAGCTTTTATGACCTAACCTCTAAACCCTTCAGCCTCATTTCCATCACATTCTCTTTATCAGCAGTGAGAGTCACTAAGATCGGCCCATACTCAGAGGGAGGGAACTAACTACACCTTTTGATGGGAGATATGTCAGAATTTGTGGTCATGTTTTAAAATGACCACACCACTAATCATAGATAATTCCATGTTTCCTTTTATGTTTTAGCAGGCCTGTGGCAGGACACATATTACAAATTAAGACAGCAATGTTTATAGTGATCAGGCAGGCCTGTAAACTCCATCTTTTTTTTCCTCTTGTTAACATAGAGAAAAAGTTGCAATTCCTATTTTCGTAAGAAAATAGTAGAGAGTGATATGACTGCTACCCATATGCTTTTCATCAGAAATGATACCAAGGCAGATTTATCAGCTACAGATGAAAGTTTTTGTTGGAGAAGGAAATGAAAACATTATATGCATTCTTGAACAAGTCAGTGAATGTAGTCATATTCTAAAGGAAAGTTCTTTTATTGGCACTTGAAAAATGCAGATTTCACATTTGAAGTCCTCAATAACTCACTTAGAAAACTTACACTGACTGATAAGTGTGGTTAGATTTTATGGTCTGGAAATAGTCTATTTTAAGTTTAAAATAACTTAATTCCAACCTGATGTTTGAAAAGTTGGTATGGATGGGACCAGAGAGACCTTACTGAGTTGAACACACAATAGCCTTTTGTTCAATTCTCTACAGAGAATATCTCTAAACATAAATGTTTGCTGCAGGCTCCTATTAAAATGTGAGGGGAAATTGAATTAGGATTCCAGATCTTTAGCCTTTTCTTATACGCTTTCAGATCTCTTCCATATGGTTAAATCTTTGAAATTTCAGGGGTATATTCTGAGAGGAAACATGATATTCCTTTTTTTACAACATGAGGAAAATAATAAATATTAATTAGCCTTTTCCTGAAATGGTTATAGTTTTGCCGTGGTTGGTTGCTGAGTTGCTAGGAAATCAGTGTGGATTGAATGAAGTATGTGTATGTGTGTGTGAATCCTTAGTCATGTGGGGTGACTGAGGAGTCAGAAGCCTTTGAGAGGTTTTACTGGCAGATTTGATTTGATTATTTCAAGGGAAATCTCAACAGTTTGTGACTCTTAAGCCTTTGTGGTGCTTTCGTCATACTTTAAATTCACTTACTAGTGAATTTCTCTTAAATATACTTTATTATCAACATTTCCACTTGGAAAGAATCTGTTTTAATCAGTAAATAGCCAGTTACCTTACTAATCATTTCTTAGTATTAATAGTTTCAACTGATTATTATATTTTTTTAATTGAAGTATAGTCAATTTACAATGTTAATTTCTGGTGTATAGCAAAATGATTCATTTATACATATATATATTCCTTTGCATATTCATTTTTGTTATAGGCTTCAACTGATTTTAATAACTTTTCTTTTACACATGATAATGATTTTATTCTCCTATTTCCTAGTAGTTATGTGTGTTATTTCTTTGTATTTTATATTGCTTATAACTCTCATGTGCCCAGCTAAGCTCTGGCTTGGGGCAGGTTACCCATAAGCCAACTATTCCAGTTTATTTATTTTTTTCCAGATGAATAGCTGTTGGGCCATCACAGATAAATCCTCCCCCACCTCCAGGTTTTACTACCACTTCTGTCATAATTAAGTTTCTACAAATACTGTCGTAGTCTGATTCTTGGCTCTGTTTTCTATTCTGATGTATTTGCCAGTCTATATTGTTTGGTTTTGGTGGTTTCAGTCATTCTTTCTTAAGCTGGTATTATCACTATTCACTTTAATAATTTTTAGCTGTTCTTGGATATTTATTTTTCCATATGTACTTGATATCATTATATTTCATTTCAGTAAATTAAATATCCATATTAAGACATTCTATTTATAGAAGTAAATCGTGACCACCTTCTTTTACTGTACAACTCAATAATAATACAGAAAAAACTAGGTGAGTGTCCTTCCTGGGGGTAATCACTATAGGTGTTATCAGTGCAGTGTATATTGTTTCAGACTTCTGTCCATGCATAAGCACACATGCATACATACACATGTTCTTATAGTAAGAAATAACTTTATGTGTGTGAATTTATAAGTTCATTTGGGAAGAACTGACATTCTTACCATATTGAGCCATTTCTAGCGATGGGGAGGGGAGCCAGGAAGGGGCTGTGACTTAAACCTATGTTGTTCTGCTCTCCTAACTTATAAAGTACTGAATCATTTTAAACCACTAAGTTATACCAATAGTAGTCCATTCTGGGGAGAAGCCGTTTCCATTTTCGTACAGGTTCTTTTGTCACGGGCCCCAGGCCTGGCTGTCTGAGATTGAGCCAGCTGGCAAGCAGCCAGAATTCCTTCTGCGCCAGGGTCTTCCTGGAGAAAAAGCCTTCTGCCTTCTTACTTGGGGTATTTATGAGCTCCAGGAGCTCTTATTTTTAACCCATGGCGAGACCAGTTGCTCTCTTAGTGGCATAAATTAATTCTAGGATGCCTGGCTGACCTTTAATCTAGCTCCATCTTTCAAATTTTCTGGCATTTGGATGAGACCTTTTCCTCTGTTGACATAGCCTTTCCCTAATTTTTACCTTTCTTTGGACATTTCACTTGAGATTTAGGGGTAGAGGGATTTGGGGAAAAGAAAAGTGATATCAGTGTCTTTGATAAGCCTTCCTTTCTCAGGATCCAAAGTCTCTTAGAATTAAAATATGATGGAAGTTTAAAAAAATAAAAGCATAGCGAACTATTGTGCTCTGAAAAGACAGATCTTTGCTTACATTTTATAGCCTGGTCACCCTCTCACATGCATGTATTTCACGCTTACTGTATGTTTGGTTCTATATGACCCACTCGGTTAGATTTCTTATGTTGAGTGCTTAAATTTAATCTTACAAATTATTTATAGGCCCTTCACAGTTTTTATCCCAAATTAGCCAGAATCTCTTTCATGAGAAACAGCACTGGGTGTGCCAGCTGGGATCTCTGGCAAGTTGGCTACTTTTGTGGGAACTTTCAGACCTAAAAGTATATCCATATAAAATATCAGATGATCTCATGATAAGCCTTTCCTACTCTCTTAGTTGCTTTTCCGGGAACCTTCCTAGTTGCCCACATCTTGGGCTTTTCTGCCTTTTTAATTACTTTGCTCACTCCCCTCTATGCTTCGTTCTATTTGGATTTCTCTAGGTGATATTCAGAAAGCCAGAGGTCCAGAGGTCATTTGACAGATAGGAATTCCATCCCTCTAGAGCTCTCTTCTCACAACCAGGAGCTTTAAAAAAGCAGTTCTCATCCTAATTGTATGCACAAGGACTAGCTGCACGCGGCTGTGCCTCCACAGAGGTCCAGAATAGTTTTCTTAGCTTTGAACAAACTCAGAAGCATTGCTGCTTTCTCAGAAAGCTCAAGCAGTGATCATCATTTATACCAGCCTAGACTTCTGGGCAGAGGTTGAGTGGGCTAAGTCGGCTCTCTGAAGCCACCATGGGATGTTGAAAGGCATCTGCAGCCTTCTGGCTCTAGCAAGGGCCACGGCTACACTGAGATGAACACAAGGGGGCAGCCTTTCCCACGGATTGTCATCATGTTGAAAAACAGAACAAAGACTGGGATGTCTGTGTGAGCGTGTGCGTGAGCTGTGCTCTGTGCCAGAGCCCCTGTGTAAAATTCGTATCTTCTACCTCTGTATTTATAAGGATTATTAAGGTGTTGGGTGAAGGGCATATGAGTGCTGAGTAGGTTTTGTGCTTTGCTGGAGTGAAGTTTGTTGACACAATCAGGATTACTCTGTGTAGTTACTGTGAACTATACCCCCTTGCCCAGCCCAGAGTCTTGCAAACATGTAGGCAGGCTTTTTTTATTATCAGAGGTTGAGAGTTCTGAATCATTAAAATAGAGAAATTGAAATTAGTTTAGCTTGTTATTTGAACCTTCTAAGAATGATTTCAGAGCAGTAATTTAAATTTATTTTGGCCCTTTCTTTCTCCTGTCTCTCCCACCTCTCTTCCAAATACTAAAGGCATTGTTTCAGTTGTATATTTTTTTCCCTTTGGTTTCCTCTTTACCTTGGAAATTGAGTTATGACTCCTTGGGTTGTTTCTAGTTGAAAAAAGCATTATTATGAAAATATATGCTGCTTAGTGGGCAGCGAAACATGATATAAAACATCACTAACGTCCTGCTCTCCTGTGCAATTAGAAGCACATTGTCACTAGTTTTGCTTTATGTTTCCCAGATGACTGTTTGTTAATTTACAGCAGTTCAGCGCTTAATTGCATTGATGATCATATTTCAAAGGATTTGGGTCTATTGGTTCAAGTGCAGAATTGAAGTAAGGGTTGTTATTCCTTCACTGTTGTATCTAAATCCATCTTATTTGACTGTGTAATGGCTGGAAGAAATCAGATATGCTTTGAAAATCAAAGGCAAAGCCCCTGTCCCCTGGGCACAGGAGTAGGGTAGAGAGAAGAACGTTTTCTTTTTGGTCTCTACGGAAGCGCCCGTTAGATTTATTGTATAATGGGTGTTTTTCTCCAGTGCCACACGCCTTCAATTTTTCTAGAATGATATTTGTAAAATTTGGAAGTCACGGTGGCCGAGTGGTTAAGGTGTTGGACTCGATATTTATAAAATATCATTTTCTAAACAGTTTACATAATCAATGCCATTATATTTGCATATCTTTTGTTAACTGATCCCAATAGAGATGGCACATAGGTAAATGCACTTGAGAGATACATTTAACCAATATTTACTGAGCATCTATTGCACACCAGGTGTTCAGTGACTCATTTTTGTTTGTGTTTTCTGATTTAAATCTCACAACAAACTTGAGTGGTGAATTTATTATCTTCATTTTGCAGGTGAGAAATCTGACGCTGAGAAGGTTTTCACTTGTTCAGCAAATGGCACTCGCCCTTAGTTGCCAGATTTTGTGTTCTGTACAGTTGTGTAGCTGAGATTAGTTACTGATTCTCCTCACTTTCTGTGATGGTTAAAATGAAAATACGCTATAATGATTTTTGGCACTCTGCTTATTAGGTCCTTGAATTTCATGGTTCATGTAGTCCCGTCCCTTCTTCCTGTGAAAAGGGAGTTTGAGACTCAGAGAGGAACTAGGTCTCCTCCAGCTTGGGTCGTGAGAGTGGAAACTAGAACCCAGGTCTTTCCTTTTATAAGGGAAAAAACTGTTGGAAAGGAAAGGAAGAGAAATAGCCTGGACCCTCTCAAAAGAGAGAAACTGAACAATGAGAATTTGTCGGGTTTACCCAGTTTGGAAAGAGAGACTGTATAGAGGTGAGATGTGAGGCACCCCACTCCCCCTGTCCCCACGGAGAGGTATTTTCCATTGGCCCCTTATGCTTCCTCACTGCTGATGTCACACTAAGAGCCTAGATTTGTTTTATGTCCATAACTCATAGGCCCTTCAGTGTTGTCTGGCTCGTCCCACCCCAGACCCTGTGCTTTAGTTCTCACCACTTCTGAATACATCAGAATGTTAATAAATGTGTTTTCAGGTATAATTAACATGTAACATTGCTTACGTTTAAGGTGTACAGCATGTGGAATTTGATGCATTCATGTCTTGGGATATGATGACCACCGTGGTGTTAGGTACCACCTCTGTCACGCCACATAACTAATTCTCGTTTCTTTTCTGTGGTGGGAACAATTAAGATCTAGTCTCTTAGCAACTTTGAAGTTTGTAATACAGGCTTGTTGTCTAGAATCACTATGTTATGGTTTAGATCTCCAGGAATTATTATCTACTAGTTGCAAGTTTGTACCCTTAAATACAATCTCCCTGATTTTCCCACCTCCTGGTAACCAGCATTCTATTCCCTGTTTCTCTGAGTTTGGCTTTTTTTATATTCCACATATAAGTGATAACACATAGTTTTGTCTTTGTCTGACTTCTCTCTCTAAGTGTGCCCTTAATGTCTGTTCATGTTGTTGTAAAAAGCAGGATTTCCTTCTTTCTCATGGCTGACTAATGTTTCTCTGTGTGTGTGTGAGAGAGAGAGAGAGACAACTTCTTTATCCAGTCGTCTGTTGATGGACACTTAGGTTTTTCCATGTTTTGGCTATTGTGAATAATGCCTCCATAAACACGGGAGTGCAGACTTCTCTTTGATATCCTCGTTTCATTTCTTTTGGATGTATACCCAGAAGTGGGATTGCTGGATCGTATGGTAGTTCTATTTTTAATTTTTTGAGGAACATACATAGTGGTGAACTAATTTACATTCCCACCAGCAGTGAATATATCAAGATTTTTATACCTCTGTGTTCCCGCACATGCTCTCTCTTCTCCTCCAGTGTTCTCTTTCCCTTCACTGCCTGATAAACTCAGGTTCAAGGCCCAGCTCAATTGCCCCCTCTCTGTAGCCTTCCCCAGCTGCTCTGGTGGATCACCTGGCTCCTTCCCTTGGGTTCCTATACCTCTTTTAATACATTTCTCTTAGAACATTTATTCCATTATATTGTTTATGTTTTTAGTTGGTGTCTCTAAGCTTCTGGGCTAGGGTTCATCATTCTTTGGGCATATCCAGTATTGAGCCCAAGCCTGCTACACATACTTTACTAGGACACATATTCTAGTGTGAGTGTGAGTGAACAGATGAATGACTGTGTACTACCCTCCCAGTGGTACCTTTTGAGCACAGAGATGGAGTAGAATTTTGAGCAGGAGGAAGGGAGAGTCTTGAGAGTTCTAGGAGATATTATTACTGTTATTTATTAGTTTGGTGATTTGGCTTTTAGATTGTATATGGGGAAACTGAGGGACTACAGATCAGAAAGGGAGAATGGAAGACAGAAGTTCTAGGAACTTGAGTATCCAGCATGTGACCACCAGTCATATGCTCCTGGTTTGTTTCCTTGTTGCTTCTGATGTTCGATGTGTTCACCAGGAATTAATTTCTCCAAGGACCTGCATTAATTTAGAGGTGCAGAACTTGGAGTAGACAACTAGGCTGGGTGTCGTGTGCATTAAGTGTGGCTGTTTGTTTTTCATATGTAGATATATTAATCTGCCCGGATACGAGACACCTTAGGGCTCTTCACAGCCTGAAATCTCATAGCTATGAGAGTTTGTAAGCAATGTAACATTAGTCTTTTCAGGTCTTTCAGAATATCTTCATTTTTCAAGTAACTTTGAGCATTTTCTGGATTTGTTTGACCCAGGAAAGTCTAATTTTCTATATAAGTCTAATATACCCAAAGGTCTTTTTTGATAAGTTTGAAAAACAGGCCCCTTTATGAGGTTAGACAGGTTTATAACCCAATATGTTAAACTTATGTTAAAATAGAAAATTGTCTTTAAAAAATAAAAAGCCCAAACAAGTAGAAGGTATTAGTTTACTGGTATAATTATAGATAATTCGGGTATATTGATTTTAACTCTAAATGATGTAAAAATATTTCCAAAACTCACATCATGACCAAAAAAGCAGAAAAGCTGTAGAAAGAATATTTTGTGTGTACCCTAGTTTGTTTTCCACTTTTTTCAGTATACCTCATTGGTCTTCAGATTCTGAAAACAGGACTGTGGGGAGTGGAAAGGAAGATGATCGTTTGTACCCATTAACTCCGTCTGCCTTTCTTAGTAAAGCAAACTGTTTTTATAACTAGGGAGACATCGCAGCCTGACTTGCTCAGGGCATCCTGGTTCATGCCTGCTGTCTTGAAGAAGCTATTAGTAGTGCCCCCTTTCTCCTTTGAAAATGCTAGTTTGGATGATGAATCCTATTGTCACGCTGGTTATGACTAATATGCTTTTCCCTTGATTGTTGTAGTTTATGCTTGATTTTAATACTTTTTAGTGCATCTTTCCCATATTTTTAGATTTTCTAATGTTTTAAAAGGCGTATCCTACTTATAATTCTATTAACGGCTGCCCCTTACTTTTTCAAATCATTCTTTAAATATGAGTCAATACTGAAATGTTATTCATGTATCCCACCAACTTAAGACAGATTATAAATTCTTTCAGAATGGCACCTGATTCATCTTTGTATCTCTGACAATATCTAGCATTATGCTTTGAACAAAGTAAGTGCTCAAGAAATATTTATGGAATGAATCTTAGGAAACAGTTTAGTCTTGTAGAAAGAAGGGTGGATTTCGGTCCAGTCTGATAATACAGTGAATGTTCTTCAGGTGAAGGAGCTGGGACTGAGCCAGCGATGGGGATACAGTCAGCCCCACGGTGACTCCGACCACGCCAAGTTTAAGAAGAGATTCCATTTATCTCATTTTGTTGCCTGGGGACTCTCAAATAAGTTTTCAGTAAACTCTTTTTCAGTTAAAGTTCTTTCTGGAAGATTACACTCCTGCTAAATGTAAAGGCAAAGGAGTTTTCCAGTGCTGTGGCAGAGAGAGAGCAGCTTGATTGAGCCACTGTGGCCACCAGCAGCATTGGCAACGTGACTGTGTCTAAAGTTAGGAGAGACCAAGTGGAACAGTAGTTGGAGAGCCATGCAAGGGGTGCATGGAAGAGATTTTTGTGAGCAAATTCAGTTGACTGAGCTATGTGTATTTCTACAGAATAAGTTTGCCTTCTTAATTTGAAAGCTAGGTGTATTCAGTAACGGTTAATCACTTCTGAGCCAGAAGAGGGAAGAATGCCACTTTTTTAGAATTTAAGTTGTAAAATATGTCTTGTACTTTCTCATCATAGGCAGTTTACAACACCAGAAAAAAATCAGTCTTTTTAAAGGCTTTGCCAAATTTTGCTCTGGCTACGTGCCTCCAAATTTAGGCAGAATATGGACGACTTAACTGTGCTTACATGTAATAGTGCTGCAGACTCTCATGACTAAAAGCCTTTGAGCTTTAGAAAGTATGGTCATCTTTGAATCTATATTTGAAGCGTAAGTTCTGCTTATCTGCAAAGCTGAAAGGGAGTTAATTGGTTGTAAGTAAGGCAGATGTTATGGATAAACTGAGCACAAATATTCTCTAAGTCCTAAGTTATTAGATAACTGCTTAGCATATGATGGTCAGTGCTCAATAAATTGGTGAATCTGTATTTTTTTTCTCTAGCAGGTATATTTGATCATAAAGCTCACTATTCAGTTTTCAGGATCCAATAATCACAAACCATTGCATAATCCTGGAGTGTGTTCTTTTTCTTTTATTTAAAAAAAAATATATAATTTGAATTGTTTTCTGTTTTAGAAGTTACACGTTCTTGTTGGCAAATTTAGATGGTACATTTTTATTTTTATTTCACTCATTCGGATTTCAAAAGTAATACTTGCCTATAGTAAAACTCCGAACAATAACAGTGTCAGAAATTAATAGTTTCGCCTCTGCCACCACTTCTCTGATGGAATCATCGACATCAAATTGGCATGTATTGTTCCATAGGTTTTCTTTATACAGCGTGCACACTCGTGCACACACGCGTCTTCTGCCTCTTTCTTTTGCCCTTTTTTACAAAATGGTGGTTGAATATATTGTTAGTTTTGTACAGCTCAGCTCACACAGTGTGAAGAGGCACTGCGCTGTGAGTGTGTACATCTCTTCTGACACACTTTCAAGTTCATTACTGCTGTTAATGCCCTATCAGTTCACATGAGCCTTTCCTGCCCCATGGTGTTGTGAAACCCAAATAAGGCAATGCTTATTAAAGCAGTTGTTAAGCATAAAGCTCTTAGTAAGCATGATAAATACTAATAATTATTTATGAATAATTCTAGTTTTTGTAATTCCTACAGGACAAAATGGTACATCTGCTTATACTTGACTTATTTTAGTAGCTTCCATACATTTCTGCGCCTGGTTTTACTTATTGTATTTGTTACTTTAAGTTGCAGCGTGCCTGACCTTCTTTGCCTCAACAGATGTTAGAAAAAAAATCCCATTTGTTGTGTC
This sequence comes from Camelus ferus, assembly GCF_009834535.1. Classification (NCBI taxonomy): domain Eukaryota; kingdom Metazoa; phylum Chordata; class Mammalia; order Artiodactyla; family Camelidae; genus Camelus; species Camelus ferus. Next base: position 9,209,279 of record NC_045722.1, on the reverse strand, counting down.
TTCAGCAGTCCTTTTCTTCCATGTTTTTGGCTGTATCTTGGCCGTATATTCCTGGGTGAATGAGAGTGATATTATAAATTTCATTTAGTTAACATGGCGTGTGTTGGGGTCTAGGATTTCTCATGGTTTGTAAGTCCATATCCATTGTCATTGTGATTATTTTATCACTAGCTAATCAGTTACAGCCAGCGATTTTAACTTTGCCACAAGTCTAAAGTTCTTCTTTGTCAGAAAGACCACACACAGCCCTTGAAAAGTTACTTTCAAATTTGATCACAGAATTTCCAAATGTCCTCCAAAAGAGTGAGCATGATGGCTTTGAGTGAAAAACTGGGGCGCTTGACCAAAGGCTCTCGGTTTGTTTCTAATCATGTATGGGTGGAGTGTAACTTGATTAGAGTTGACTGGCCTGAAATGATCCCAGTAAGATGCAGAACTGGATCTGGATTGAAGTCTCACTATTTTCTGCCTTTGTCCAAGATTTAAGGGAATCATCGAAATGAATGAGTTTGGAATTTCATGTCCAAATCCATTTTTAATACTACTATCTTATGTTTTTATAGCACTGTATGCTTTTCAAAATGCTTTTATCTATAGTATTTGATCTGTCCAGTCTGCTTTTAGCTTCTATATTTCAAAGGCCAGTAATGGCAGGGTTGGAAGTAATACCTATTAGAGTAGTGACTTTGAAAACTTTGAAATGATTTCCAGGTGTTTTAGATAGGGCACATTTGAATGGGGAAACTTTAAACTTTCTTTTGTATCAAAGAAAACTTGAAGTAATCTTAGAAATTAGCAGCTCATTTCTTTCATTGTTGTTCTTCTTTTTTATACGAATATATATAATTTACTGAGATGTGGATAATAAATAATATACTGAGGGAAAGCTGTGGTTGAGCCAAGGAGAAAAGGGGGCAAAGAAAACTCAATTTTCCTTAAATCCCTAAGGTGGTGGAAATGCATTTTAAATAATTTTCATGACAGAAAGTCCTTTTTTTTTTTTAAATCACAGTAAGCATGCAAACTAGAATGGAAAAAAATCAAGGAGAATCAGAGAATAAAATAATAGCTGTGCAGTATATACCTTGGGGACGGTATATTTTATTGAGATTTTACTGGTGACCTAGTATCCATTTTTAAAATGTCCCACAGACATTAAAGATAACTTGTGCACGCACACACACACATACACCTCTGTTAAATCTGTATTAGTGCTTCAGGACATGAAAAAGATCTTATTTGAGACAAAAGTAAAGCTCTCTTCTCTGATTCTACTTGCTGACCCTTTCTTATACCATAAAGATAATTGCATCACCAAGATGGCAAAGAAATTTCCAATAAATCTAAAATCTTGCTTCCACTTTTTGTGAAGACCAAAGATTAGAACAGGAACCTGTGTGCTGTCTGTTACAGCCCTTCACTCGCAGAACCAGCATGGGTGCTTCCTCTCTTGGCGTGAACATAGAAGACATCAGTGGACGTATAGAAAGATGTGGCATTTCAAAAGAAAGAGACCAGTTTGACCCACAAGAGTGAATAGGACTATTTGACCCGGAGAAAACTTAGGATAAGAAGTTATTATCCAAAGTAAGATTAGGAGGCTACTGCATTGATAAAATCAGAGCCTGTAGTCAAAAAGATAAATAAATAAGTGATCTGAGAGGAGAAAAAATGTATACACTGGAAATTACAAACGTGATTGTAGGATTTTAAAACAAGGCTGTGAGGAATGGATTTGATACTGAAGAAACCTTAATCAGTGAGAGGAAAGCTGAAGAATTCTAATAGAACTGAAAAGAAAAAAGATAAAAGTTCTGAGTGAAAAGATTAGAAACATGGAAACTAAACACAGAATTCAATATAGATAAATATGTATACTAATGTGTATGTGTGTACACTAGAAAAAAATAATGGGAGGAGGTTTTCTGTGGGCTTGGGTCCTCATAGTAAAACCCCTGAGTGATGAGCGTAGTTGCAAATGGGGGCAGGAGCAGGAGAGAGAAGGCTCCTAGAAATATTTCAGACAAAATCAGAATGTCAAGAGTAAAAGAAAATATTTCAGAAAATCTGGATAGCTTAAAGCAGGATACCCACTAAAAAAAGGAAATGCAGTTGGCATCAGGCTCATCGTGGCAGGGGTTTTAGAGACAGATTTGCTTTTTCTTCACTGAAGCATTGGCTTCATGTGAATGCGGCATGGAGAAATGAAGTTCTCCTAATTTTTTTAGCTTAACAGTGGACTTACATTATTCACTCCACTCTTTAAGTTATTCTTGTCCCAAAATCCTCAGATGAGAGAACTTTCCATTTCTTTGTTTTTAAGATGATCCTTATTTTGGCTGTGAGGTTAATTATTTTATCCTAACCTTTTTCTGTCAATCTCTGAGAAATTTGGTAGTTAGGAATTTTCAACTTCTTCCTTGTAGTCTACTTAGCTTCCTTTTTTTTTTTTTTTTTCCAAATGTGGGGACAAAAATTCTCAAAATACCGTGAAGGAGATGAAATGCTGGGGAGACTGTTCAGTAGGGCGTGGAAGAGCACTGCAAAGTGTGTCTGCGCTCCCTCGGGCGGTTTGCTGTGCCTCCCGTTTTTGAGCAGGGATGTCGTTTAGTTTTGTGGTTGGTCCTGCTGGGGAGAGTATAGCCAGGCCCTGATTTAAAGTGAAGTGTGACTTAAGGAGCAGGAGGAGGACCTGGTTCCTTCCCAGGGAGAAGACCACGATGCTCATGGACCTCCACCTGCACCAGGAAGCTGAGCTGAGCACTTCACAAGTCACCCTGAGTGCAGGGTTTTGTCGTCTCCACTGCTAGGAAAACTCTTTTGAAGCTAATTAACGTTCCTAAACATCAGTCTCCGAGGTTGCTGTGAATGTGTGTTACGGTCATGATTTGAACGTTCTTTTTGCTTCTGCTGTTTCCTGCGGGTACCGGGAGAATTTGCTCTTCAGAATCCTGTGTAGCTCAACTGCAGATATTTTGCATAGTAATACGGCAGTCAGTGCTTTCCAGGATAGATATTTTAAATGATGACTTCCCTAACGATATCAAAGATGAAATATTTAGATTAAAAATGACTATTAAGCGGGGTAAGGGTAAAGCTCAGTGGCAGAGTGCATGCCTAGCGTGCATGAGGTCCTTGGTTCAATCCCCAGCACTGCCATTAAAAATAAAAAACCTTATCACACTCCGCCCCCAAAAAAGAAAAAATAATAATTATTAAGCACTGATTATAAGGATAACTATAAGATTGGGTCACTTTTCTTAGCCCCTGTTCTAGCCTCCTTCACCTCTCTCCTCACCTCTGAGGTCCCAGACTGCCACAGCCCCATAGAATGTAAACCAAAACCATGGGCATGAGCACATGACTGGCTCCAGCCGGCCAGGAAAGGCGAGCCTTCATTAATAATATGTACTGCTCGAGTGTTCTGCTCTTGGACTCATGAGATAACCTTCTGATACTGTTCTTCTGGGCAGACTTCCCGGTACTTTGCACTTTTTAGGGAATCCTGTGCTTGGTTTTGTTTTAATGTTGGCTTCAGTAACTCCCTACGAAATTTAACCAGCTGCCAACTGACCCTGTTCACAGAGAACACAGGGCCCATTATAAACCCAGTGATAATATTCAAAATGGCTAAAACTGCAGTGCTTCAGAGCTGCAGGGTACATTTTGCTGGACCATCCTTAGAAACTTTGTTACTACATTTCTTCCAGCTCCTTCCATCAGATTTAGGGAGGGAGGGTGCAGTTTATCACTAACCCTCCTCTCCTCAGCCGGCCTTTGCTGCAGTCGGCGGAGTAGTAGTGTGACATGCTCCGTGGAGCAGGGACAAAAGGGTCGGTGACCAGTGACAACTAATAATGGAAGGTGGCTGAGTGGTATTGTGACCCCACACCCTAAGGAAGCAAGTCTCTCCACCACCACCACCAAAATAATGAGATTAGCTGACCAAAGAAAGAAGAGAGAGCTGCCTGCTAAAAACCCGACTTCACCGCCAATTTTATTTTTATCCTGTGTGCTTGAAGAGTTAGGCAGATACACCCTGGCATATGTGAGGCTCTCAGTTACTAAAGAAAATTAAGTTTACATTCAGGACAAAATTATTGTAAAATATGATTATCAGCTTTTCTTTCTCCCCACATTTGAGAAATGGATCCTTTTTGCTACCAAATGACTATACAGTCACAGGGCTTCTCGACGAAGATTCCCTGGGTAAGTCCTCACATCGTTGTGCCATCTCCCACCAACCGGGGCCAGAAGTGTGCTGTCGCCGCCCAGCTCTCTTTCCTGCTGGGTGATCCTCTTCACCTGCAGACCTCATTGTTGTCTCTCCATCCCCTGCCCTTTAAAAATGCCCCATGCCATAGAGGCTCCAGCCTTGACATGAGGTTGGATGCCCAGTTTTTCTTCCCACTTGTTTGTCGCTGGTGCCTTTACAGGCTGACTGCTCCGCTCTGGTAATTAAACCTGACATCAAGCCACATTTTAGCTCCTTATCCTTCATAACTAGAAAATGTGATTTCCAGGCAGCTTGCTATCCTCTTCTGCCATTTCTGGGTGGACTCAGGTTTGTCCCTTCCTAACAGAATAGTGCTTCACTTGTCGGTGACCAGTGCTGGAAGCTTTTCCTTTGTGAGCTGGTTCCTGTGCTTCACGAAGGAAACCTAAGTTTGGGTTAGCAGCTACCGCAGACTGTTAGTGTGCACCAGACCTACTGTCAGCCACAAGCTGAAGACCTTTTCATACAAATGACTGCCTGAAAATGTACCTGTGTGGGCAACTGATTTTTTTACCTACATGTAGTACTTTACTCTGTTAAATTTATATGTGGCACACAGAGGGAATGGGAAACGTTTAGGGGTTTTATGGAAACAGAAGTGTTGGGGAAGGTGTGATAGCTAGCTTTCAAGTATTTAAAGGCTTGTATTATTCCAGAGAGTAAAACTAGAGGCAGTGGTGTGATAACAAGGAATGTGACTTGAATACAACTATACGAAAGCCAAGAAGAGCCTGCTCGGGAGAAGCAATGTCTTACTCATTTGCCTACCAGAGAACTTGTTGTGCAGTAGGTGTTCACAATGATAAGTGAATTCTCACGCGCGCACACACACACACACAACTTAGAATTCATGCTCCTGCATCAGGGAAGCGGGCTGCTGTGACCATCTTCTCTTAAGGGATATATGAGGGAGATTTTGCATCGCAGCGGGTTGTTTTAAAGCAAAGAGGCTGTCAAGCTTCTTCCAGTTCTGCACCTCTGTTCGTGTGATTAGTTCTGATTTTCTTACTGTCACCGAGGATAGTAAATCCGATTATGTATCAAGTAACTGATTTTTTTTTCCTTTCTATGTTCAAGTATAATCACAATGGAAGTGTATCTAAATGATATTCCTGCACTTGTATGCAAAAGCAGAAGTACAAATTAACTCTAGTCTTTTTTGTCGTCTGGGGATCATTTTATCACAGTTAAATTCAGGACAAGGTCGTATATTGAGATTTTAGAGGGTGCCGTATATGTATGGAAGGGGAATTTGCTGATAAATCATAAGACCCTAGATGTGTAGAGCTTAAAGGAACTTGGGATATTTTATCCATTCCATATTCTTTGGGAAGGGCTTACTTTGATAACCTAGCTGCTCTCTGTGACAGTCAGGTTTACCTGTGTACCATGGGTGTCCTCTTACCAGGTGTACAACGTATTCCAAGTACATCTCCTTATATCCAGAGGGGAAGGGAAGAATCTCATTATTAATGTTGTTTTACTCTATTCTGTTTTTTTTTTTTTATCATAATATAGCTTAGAGTATTTTATCAGTGCTGTGTCTTAAAATACGTTATCACATTCAAATTTACTGTATTCTGTTTCATGGCTAAATAAATTTTATGAATGTACCACAAGTATTTTAAACTAGCTCCTTCCTAATGAATAATTAGTTCGTTGTTTCGGTGGTTTTCCTGTCAGACAGTGCTGTGATGACCGTCACTGTATTTATGTTGTGGTGGCTCTGGGTTTTTTGCCAGTTTGATCACAGCTATTCCTTCATTTTAATTGACACTTAAGAGAGGTGAAATTCACTCATTCATTCAACAGATAACTGCTGAGAGCCTACTAGATTCCAGGCATACCTATTCTGGTGATTATCTGAATAGAGAGGCAGTGAGGCCGTAGTAGGGTGGGTAGGAGATAAGAGATGAGAGAAAAGGAGACGGCACAGCCAAATGGTTGATGAACACCTGAGGTTCTCTGTGTTGCCGGTGGAGGGGTAGCAGCTGGGATGAAATACAGCTCGTGCTCTCTCCCCTTTTCCTTTCCTGATTGAATTTACGTGGTCAAAGGACTGTCGTTTGTCCTTTGAAGGTTTCAGTTGATGTTCATTGTGACCCAGTTTCCCTGTATGAAAACATTCATAGCCAGGGTCCCTGGTGTTTACTTGCCCAGCCCTTTTGCCCCTCTGCAGGGATGATCCTGGGCACAGATGCGTCTTCAGAAATTATTGCCACATCCTCTCCACCCTGGTGCACTCTGTCCTGTGTGCTAGCCAGCTCTACAGAGGACGGGGGACCCACTGCCTCTTTGTCCCCGCCTTTTCTTCCTCCTCACTTCTTCTTTACCAGATCTGTCATTTACTTTTCTGTCAGTGGAGGAAAGGCATGTGAATGAAATTTCAATGATTTTGGAAAGGACGAGAAATATTGTAACTATTTATTGGTGATGAAAAAATATAATTCACTTTATCTGGAATTCATCGAGGAAGCGTGGCCTAGAGGAAAAAGCCCTGCCCTGAGTGTCAGGAAAACCGGGCTCTTTCCAGAACTGCCAGGGACTGGGACCCAGGATCAGCTCTTCCCCACTGTCCCCCTCAGAGACCTCATCTGTGAAATAGATGAGCTCTAAGGACTTGGTGAGTTTACATTTCACATTTCTGCCTGTAGATCAGGGTCAGTGCTGTTTTACAAGCATGCTAAAAAGTTGTGTGCAAAGCTTTAAAGAAATCCCTTGATGTTTACGAAAACAGACTATCCTAGAGAGGTTTTGTTTTCTAGGTGAGGCATTTACCAACCTGATACGGTATTGCATCTGGAAGCCTAGCTGCTTCCATGTCTCCCTGAAGGCTTTTCCCCCGACCGGAGTGTACTCAGTCGTGTGGCCTCTCTTCTGCCACCTGAGCCAAATACCATGCGCTGTTTTCTTAATGTAGAACAATAACTCAAATAGTCATAGCCTCAGCATGGACTGCGTTACCTTCTGGGGTGCAGTTGTGGGGCATATCCAGATATTGGTAGAACGGAACAAGAAACCAGACGTGACTGGGTGGTCCATTAGCTGAGCCTCAATCTCCACAGGGAGGGATGGTGTGATGCCTGTCGCTTCCTTTACCTCTTGGCCCAGCCCTTTGGCTCCCATGCCCGAGGCCTCTGAAAGGTAAGAGTAAACCCTGAAAGAGTTGACCTCTGTAAGACACTGGGTCACAAGCACTGTCTTCCCTGTCACAGCGTGTAGCATACACAAGAAGCATTTCCCCTGCATCCGAGACCCCTGCAGAGTTTTGGCACCATGACAAAGCACGGCAGGTGTGAGCTCGTGGGCCTTTGAGGATCAGCTCCTGGGACGATGATGGTCAGGAAGATGCAGGCCTTATATGAACTGGTGGGGACAGAGAGCCAGTGGGATTTGACTATTGTTCATCTGACTCCACTTTGTAGGCACAGACTGGGAAGCCGCCAGTAAACGGTTTGCACTAGTCTGTCTTATGAAGGCTTCTTTACAGATGCTCTCTTAGCATTTCAGTGTTTTGTTACCAGGAGGCATCCTTTAGTTTGCGACAGGTTTTGCTAGGGACTAAGCTTGTTAATAAATCAGAAGGACACTTGTGGCTGTCGGAGAAAACATACCCAAGTGCCCAGTGGAGTAAAAAGAAGGCCTCTTGACATACCTTTTTAATAGGTCTCCTATTTGGGGTCCGTTAGAAATGATAATCTTACCTCACAGTGTTTCTGGGGTGTTTGCCAGACTCATATACACAAGGCCGCTGTGGACCATATTATGGAAATAATCAACTGGAAATGACTTTCACATTATTTTGCTGACCTACTTTTCACAGCACTTATTCTCTGTTTTTCTTAGAGCCAAAGGAACATTTCCCATGATGTGAGCTGAGATTATTTTACTCTGATGGTGGTTAGATTTCAGCAGTGGTAGCTAGTAAAAATGGAATGAGACACTTGGAAATTCTTGGGTAATGTGTTGGACGATTTTTATACGTAAGTAAAGGCAGCTTTGGAGAATTGTGCGATGTTTGTTGGGGATTGTTTTATTTTCTCCCCAAAGTGAAGCAGACCAAAAACCAAGAAATAGCAATCATTAGGGTATCTTCCAGTGGGTATCTGAAAGGACCAACCTCTGAAAGAACCACGGAGTATCAGGAACCAGAGGGTAGACAGAAGTGTGCAGCCAGGAGGATGAAGAAATGATTTGCTCAAGGACAGACATGTTCAGGAGAATCTGTGTAAGGACACTGCGGTGAAAGACACCTTTCATTAGTCCTTGGAGGCTGTTGGGGGAAAAGATACAGGAGACAAACCATGCTCTCGCTCTTTTGCTGCCAGGTCTTTTTCAAGGGCTGGGAAATGGTTTTTCTTTATTAGCTGCAGCTAATGGCGTCTGTAAAAGACTCAGAAGCACTTTAAATATCCATGTAATTTGTGCCAAATAACACTTCTAAGTAACTTTTATTGATGCATAATAGTCATATAGAAAACTATGCAAATCTTAAACCACAGCCTGATAGATTTTCTTAAACTGAACATATGCCAGTGTTACTAGCATCCAGATCCAGAAACAGAGCACTGCCAGCATGCCAGAAGCCAAGTGCCTTTCCAGTTACTGCCACCAGCACCCTCCACCCCTAAGGGTAGCAACTCCCTTGGCTTCTAACATCATGGATGAATTTTACGTGTTTTTGAGCTCTATATAAGCCGGGTCATAGAGAATGTGCTCTTGTGTCAGGCTTCTTCCATGCATCGTTCTGGTTGTGAAATTCATCCGTGTCGCTGCATGTGGTTGTGATTTGTTCATTCTCGTTGCTGTATTGTGTGACCGCCACAATTTATCTGCTCTTCTCCCAGTGGAACATTTAGTTTATTTCCAGTATCTGGCTGTTATGAGTATTGTTGCTTTGAATATTCTTATACATGTCCTCTTGTATGAGAGAACCTGCTGTGTTACAGGGTAGGTTTATGCTCAGACTTAGTGAGCTAGCCGGTTTGTGCTTCCACCAGGAGTGCTTGAAAGTTCCCGGGGCCCCGTATCTTGGCCAACACTTGTGTGTGTTCTCATCTGGGCCATTCCGGTGTGTATGGAGTAGTAGTTGGTTTCCTTGATGACTAGTGGAGTTAAACTCCTTTTTATTTATTTATTGACCATTGACTTTTACTCTTCTGTGAATTGCTGTTAAGTCATTGTCTACTTTTTTTTTTTTTTTTAAGATTCTCTGCCTTTTTGGTATTGATTTGTGGGCATTCTTTATATATTCTGCATGAAAGTCCCTGGTCGGATATATTTACTGCGAATGCTTTCTCCTACCCTGAGTTACCTTTCTGCTCTCTGATGCGGCTTTTTGATGAATAGCAGTTCTTAATTTTAATCTAGTCTAATATTTATCAAGTTTTTTACAGTTAGTGCTTTTTGTTTAAAAAACCTGCTTACTACAAAGTCATGAAGAAGTTCTGTGTTGTTCTTCCACAAGTTTTTTTTTTTTTTTTAACTTACGAGATTCAGACCTGTAATCCACCTGAACCGGCTTTTGTACGTGGATGAAGTAGAAACCAGATTGATTGTTTCTGCCGATGTGGATATGCTATTGACTTAAAGTCATTATCAAGTCCCCACTGTGCTGCAGTGTCACCTTTGCCATATTTCAGTTTATATCGTTTATATCCATTGGATTCTGTTAATGGAACCTTTTTTTAAAAGCTCAAAAGTTCTTGTAGTTTGTGTCTAATAACTGTCTAATAATTTTTAAATTTAAAATGGTCATTTTAATCTCAACACTAATAACACTGTTACAATTTTCATTTTTAGTTAAATTTCTTTTAATTTTATTTATAAATCCTGTGTACGTAAAATTTTATATCCTGCTTTATCTGTCTAAACAGTCTTGAAAATTCAGCTTATTAGAGGCTGTATGGTATTTTATTGACAGGAATAGCATATTTAATTAGCCAGTCCTGTATTGCTAGGCATTTAGCGTATTCTTAGATAGTGATGAAAGCTGCTGCCTTGTAGAAATGTACTGACCTGTCATTTTACAAGCGGGCAGCAAATGAGAATGGATGTATCAGTTTGTTCGCCTTTTAACTGCGTCTGCACTAATCCAGCCCTCTGGTATAAATTACTTTGTCTCTGATAAAGGAGTTTAATTGCTTTACAATACCAATACCAACCAACTGTGCTTTCATAATATTATAAAATTAAAACCCATTACTACCATAATGTAAAACCTCAGTAATATTTAAGGTGATACTAATATTTAAAAAATCCAACCTGTAGTTCTTATTCTTACTTCATTGATATATGAATTGATCAGTCCACAATAACAGAACCACTTGGAAAGGTGCTTCACACAGGGAGGTAATGCACGCACTGGAAAAACTATTGGCTGGAATTAAAGTAACCTCTATGTGCTTAACATTTCACTAACATTCTAATATTGTTACTTTTCCCCCTTAGGAATTGCATTTCTTCAGTAGGTTCTAATATCGAGTATTAGAACCATATGCCATGCCACACATGGCAACTGTGCCACATCAAGACGCAGACATAGGGCAACAGTCACGGAAACCTCAGGCTCCCAGGCTCAGGGATTGAAATAAATTATCAGCAGTAACGTGACTGAGTTTTTCAAATGCTTTAGGAGCACTTGTAATACTAAAATGCAAGAAAATTGTGGGATCTTGGTCTTCTTCATCTCTGCTTCCTCCGTGGTACTCAGCACAGATCTGTAAACACAAGTGTCGGTAGACATTTGCTGACATAAATCTAAAAAGCACAGGGATTATGTGAAATACTTCTTTACCATCTGTGTGAAGCCCTGCTCTCAAATAAATCACAATATACTAGACTATCAGTTTCCTTGGGACCCTCTAAATTCCGTAATTCCTGAATTGACTTTGAGGAGAATATTTACCATTGGAAAGGCGATGGTTACCAAGGATAAAGGACACGAGGTGGCATCAGATGACGCAGGCTCACATCTGATGCCAGGGTGGCCTGTGAGTGGGTCTGGAGATCAGGGTCTTTCTGTGGAACTAAGATTGATCTAGTCCTTTGGTCTAAGGCTACCAGACTCCTCACTCTCAGGACCTCAGTTAACCTCAAGAAACATTCCAGCTCCCTATCAGATAGGAATCCAAGACTCCCTCTGTGGACACTAGGCACCAGGGAAATCCAAGTCTGGCAGTCCAGAGGTGAGAGCACAGTTTCAGTTTCTACGATCTAAATTGATTGATGCAAATGTAATGTATTTACAGCATAATCCCAGGGTTTATTGCCATGTGATAATTCAAACAATGCAAGCGTTCAAGGCAGGAGCAACAAAAAGGCTGGGTTTGTTTTTTTTAACCTTCTAGTTAAAAAAAATTTTTAACAATAAAATAAAGTACCTTGCAGTATATAAATGTTCCAGTTTGACTATACTAGACGGCATAATCAAGTCAGATACTTGTAGTCACCATGGAAGTGACAGCTACGGATGCAGTTTGATGCAGATGCATGGTACTGAGGATCGGGTGCCGTAGGACAAAGTTCCTGACAATTCAACATATATTAAACTATGCAAAAAAAAACACTTTGTTATTAAAACAGAGTTCAGTATAAACTCAGATCGTTATAAACAGATTTGTCCAGCAGAATACTCAAAAACTGTGCAGCTTAGGAAAAGTCTTTGTGTGGGAAATTTTCCACACATTCCAAGGCACTTGTCCTTGGCCCTGCCCAACAATGCCAGTAGCCAGCCCCAACCAGAATGTCCCCACTAGTTACCAAATCGCCTAGATGTGTACCACTACAGTTGCACCGCTGTTGGTGGTAGATTACTGGTACACTATTGAGCCTACTACCCACACTGTTTTGGGATATGCAACTAGAAATTAAACTGGTAAGTTGCACAGTCTGAGCATATTTGGCTGAAATCACAAAATTGTTCTTCCACATAGTTGTGACAATTTTTGTTCCCATCTCCAGTTCGTAAGACCTGCATTTTCTGCACGTACTTGCCAACACATATTTTCTTCAGACTTACACCAGTTGTATTAATGTGAAACAGATACATCATTGTCTTAATTTTACATTTACCTTATTATTAATGAGATCAAGATTATTTTTTGCATGTTTTTGAATCCTTAGAGCTTACTTCTCTTCTAGTGTCTTTTCTTGGAACTAATCATATCTTTGTCCTGTTGGTTGCCCTGTCTTTCTCATTGATTTGTACTAGTTCTTCATATATTATGCTTACTAATCCTTTGTCTCATTTAAACATTGAAAACGTCTATTTTATAACTTTTTACTTTCTTTATGGTATTTTTGTTTTATAGTTTTTATAAAATAGTAAGCCTTACCAGTCTTTACTCTTATGGTACCATCTTATGATTTGTACTTTCAGTTCCATGTGAAATTTATTTTTCTAGATGGTGTATGATAGAGATGGCAATTACATGACTTTTTTCCATCTCATTAGCTAATTGTTTCACTGCTGTTTACTCCCTCTTTTCTACCACTGTTTCCTCTTTGTCATTGTCACCTTCCCACACGTGTGTTTCTGGGCTCTTCATTCATTCTCATTGGTCTGTTATCAAACAGACCACCGTTAGTACACTATGTACACAGTCGTTTTTCTTAAGTTGTGTTACTTTCTCTAGAAAGGAGTTGTGACCAACCCTTGCTGATTTTCTTTAAGCTGATCTGCAGTTAACAGAAATAGCTCAGTTTGAAGTGCCCTCTCTAATTTCACTATTCATTTGGTTTTTCTTTCTTTGATCCATTCAACTAGGATCTTTTGTGTACTTGTGATGAAGTTGCCATTTCATCCAGAAGTGACTCTGCTTCCTGTTTTTAATTGGAAATATTTCAAATTTAAAGGTAGAAGAAATCCGGTTACAGTTTCCTGGTTGTGTAAAGCCATACATCTTTTCATTTATTCAATCTTAAAACAAATTTCCAGCATTGTTTTAAACTATACTAAGCATTTTATTCTCCTACGTGCTAAACATTGTACATTTCCTCCATTTTATTGAAATGACTTGAATTAGAATTACATCTTTGAAAGAGCATCACTTAAAACCATATGTTATTATACAAAATGTAAATTTAGGTCAGTGGGACAGGATACAAATCTTATAAGTGGATCTGATTATGAATTTGTGCCTCATAGAGAAGTTACAAAACCTTCTTTGCAGTTAACTAGTTAATAATACATATGAAAAATTAAATATGCAATTCATGCCATGTACCAGAAAATTCTAATTGATTAACAGAACTTAATGTTTTTGTTACTACTGTAACCATTATAATCAGCACTGCCACCACCTCCATTTAGTGAGTTCTTGCTCTGTGCCAGGGACTCTCTCTATTTGATTATCTTACTTAAGGCTCACCGTAACCCTTTGAAAGTACCACATATTACATATATGCAAACTAAAACTAGGGAGAGATTAGGTGGCTGGCATAAGGATAGAGCTTTAATTAAATTCAAGTCCCTCTGATTCCAAGTCACACATAACAAAAATGCATGTTGACTAAAGAAAAAAATTGATGACAGTTGCAAGATTTCAGCGAAATGGAAATGAATGGGATGAAAATGTCTTTTCAGTCCTGCTTTTTGCTCCGCACTGCAGCTGTAGATAATGACTTTGGTTTCTCACTTGGGCCTCCAGTGGTGCCATTTCCCCCCACCTCAGCACTCTCCTCCCATAGCATCTGCCTAGATGTCTCAGATGCTCCTGTACGTCCGCTTCTCTAGGATGTCTGTAACCTCTCAGTTTCTCTCTCCACATAAACAGACCTTGTACTTTTCCCAGTATGACATTTATCACGTTATATTGTAATTTCCTGTTTATCTGCCTTGGTCCCCCTCCAGATTTTAAGCTCTGAGGACAGGTTTACTTGTTCGTTAAAGAAACTTTATGAAGTGCCTAGTTGTGCCCCTGTCCTTAAAAGTGAATCATTGAGAAACTAGCCAAACGCTGAATAAATATCTGTTCTTTGAAAGCACGGTTTTCTAAGCTCTGAAGTTTAGACACCAAATAGAAAAAAACTCAAAAAGCTACTAAAGAGAAAAAATAGAAGCAAAATGAAAAGGGAAACTATAGGTCTGGAGAAAAAAATATGATGAGTTAAAATGTTTATTACATAAAGAACTAATACAAACGATAGGAAAAAATTACGAACCTAGAAGTAGAGGAGTGCTTTGACTAAGTAAGCATTGCCTAGTTTTCCAAATCAGAAATCTGGATTTTATCCTTGTTTCTTCCTTTTCCCTTCTTCCCAGCTGCTCAGTAACCACCGAGACTTGATAGCTTAACTCCCTTCTCTGTATTCCATCTACATCTCTCCATATCCGTGGCTTTTAGTCTAAACTTGGCATGATATTCACATCTCTTGATAAGCTGTCTCTGTTTCCTTCAGCCTGCTGTTTCACCAGCCCCTTGGTGTGCTCTGTGCACTAGGTAGTAACAACCAGCTCTGTCGAGTCATTCTGTTTTGCAGGAATGGTGGTCTGGCATAAATGGAAGTGGTCTTGGGGCATAAATTGAGATGCCACAGTGACACCTAATTATAGCTCTCTTACTTGATTCAGGACACTGATGGCCAAGTTTCCACCTATTCTCAAATGTAGACAAAGATAGCAAGCCTAGGCATTTCTTTTTTAAAAAAATTGTATATTTTTCATTCTTAAGGTGTTGCTTTTTCCATTTACTGTAGTCTCTCTTCTGAGAAAAGGGCCCCAGATCTTGATGTAACTTGCTTAAGAAATATTATTAGCTGATTATGAACGCCACCTTTCCGAGAGGAAAAAAAAAATCTCGCATGGTGATGTCATTGTTGCAAGATTTTTCCCTAGGGCCTGCTATAACACCAAGAAGTTAAAAGGGCAGCTGATTTAAGGGGCTTGTTTGGCACAATGGACAGACTTGGCCAATCCTCTGAAAACCTTAGCAATACTGATCTGCACTGGGGATGCTGGGCAAGCAGGCTTGGAAAAGGCACACTTTGTATTTATTGTACCTGCCTGCCTACCTACCTCCATGACAAGAGTTATAAAGTGCATGGATCCCCTGATATCCTTTGTAATTGACGCAGAGAGAGCAGGATTTGAGATTCCACGAAGGATACAGAATAAGGGCATAAAATTAGAGGCAAAGGATATAGGCTTCTTTGATATTCAAAGATGGAAGGACCTAGAACAGAAGGTAGCTTCCAAAACCAAGGGTTTTCTAGGTTCTCATCAACCAGCCTGAGAACCTGTAATTTAAAAAAAAAAAATTTTTTTTTTTAATACTCATCTGAATCCTCATGTCTCTCCCAAAGTGGTGTTTATTGCTCTCATAGGCCCAGGACTCTGTAGACATCCATGATATATGACTTGTATTTACTGTGAAGTTTTAAAGGACTCCATTAACTCAGGCTTATTAAACAGTTTAGGAGGAACAGGTTGATGGTTCCGGGTGCAGTAATGTTAAAGTTGGCTTGAAATAAAACTGTGGAGATTAGGAGATCATATTCCAGCTAGAGCATTAACATGCTTTCCCACAGAGTTTTTTTTTAATCCCAATAATATTTTTATACCAGCAATGAAAGAGCACTTTACAAATCCAGACTTTCCTGAAGATAGTAATACTGTTCTCTGTCCAGACAACTAACAGGCTCTTCCCTAGGAAACAGGGTTAGGATTCAGTAATGATTTCATCGCCATCCTGCTGCCAGTGTGACCTCGTCCTAGATTGGTTCAAACTGTACAGCGGGGGCTTGTTAAAGACAAAAGTTGTCAACAAAGGCCAATCCATCTCTCAGGCCCCACACAATATTTTCAGTGTCATGAAAGGTGTGCTCCTTAATGTTGCTTGATTCTGGAATACTTTTTTTTTTAATTTTTTACAATTTTTGAAGGTTACTTTCCATTTACAGTTACTGCAAAATATTGGCTGCATTCCTTGAGTTATATAGCACATCCTTCAGCTTGTCTTACACCCAGTAGTTTTGTGCCTCTTACCTGACCCACCCCTATATTGCCCCCCGCCCCCCACTGGTAACTACTAGTTTGTTCTCTGTATCTGTGAGTCTGCTTCTTTTTTGTTATATTCACTGTTTTTGTTGTATTTTTTAGATTCCACATATAAGCAAAATCATACAGTATTTGTCTTTCTTTGTTTGACTTACTTCACTTAGCATAACCTCCAAATCCATCCATGTTACTGCAAATGGCAACATTTCATTCTTTTTATGACTGAGTAGTATTCCATTGTATGTGTAATACTGCAGCTTCTTTATCCATTCATCTGTTGATGGACATTTAGGTGTTTCCATATCTTGGCATTTGTAAATAATGCTGCTATGAACATTGAGGTATGTTTTTCAGATTAGTGTTTTTGTTTTTTCAGGTATTTACCCAGGAGTGGAATTGCTGGATTATATTGTATGTGAGTGATATGACCAATAAGGGATTAATATTCAGCATATATAAACAGCTCATACAATTCAACATCAAAAAAAAAAACAAAAACCCTATTAAAAAAAATGGGTGGAGGAACTGAATAGGTATTTTCCCAAAGAGGAAATGCAAATGGCCAGCAGGCACCTGGAAAGATGCTCAACACTGCTAATCATCAGGGAAATGCAAATTAAAACCACAGCAATACATCACCTCACCCCTGTCAGAATGGCTGTCTTAAAAAAGAACACAAACAACAAATGTTGACAAGGATGTAGAGAAAAGGGAACCCTCTGTTGGTGGGAATGTAAATTGATGTGGCCATTATGGAATACAGTATAGCGGTTTCTCAAAAACACTAAAAATGGAAACATTAGAGAAAGCCTAGAAAAAAATTTGGTCTGACAGTGTTTGCAAAATGCTGATTTTTGATTAAGAAGAATTTGAAGGGTTTGGTATACAGCCTGGTAAGGGCCTGTGTACCCCATGGAGGAACTCAGCATTTACTCAGGTGTCACCGCAGTCTGTGAGCTAGAGTTCACTCCTCAGAATATCTAATATTCCTTGTTATGTAGAGAACAATCAGGACCAGACAGGACCTGGAGCATTCATTTTCAGTTAGACAAAAGTTACTGATGTTTGTATAAAAACAAGCTAGAATTCTTGGCATTTAGTAAATTCCTTTTGGTCCATATTCCTCAACCTGTCTTTTATTTAAATCATATGCCATGTATATATATATATAGAGAGAGAGAGAGAGAGAGAGAGAGGGAGAGGGAGAAACATTTACATCCTCTCGAATTCTTGAAACAAATTCATGCCATGCTAATTTTGGATTTTTTTTTCCTGACCTATCACTTCCCCTATCCCAGAAATTCTAAAATGATACCCTGAAGGGAACATGTCCTTCAGCCCCAGTTCCAGCTGAAAAATGCTTTAGCAGGTATATGTTATGTGAAGGAATTATTCCTCCTTAATTGTTATAATTCTGATTTAAGCAACTGATGTGAAAGTCACATGATTTAAATAGAAAAAAGTGACACAAAATTGTATGGATGTCAGTGTAAGTTATGTGTGCCAATAGAGGAGGGAATAAAATAAATTTATCAAAAGAAAGTGACAATTTTAGAATGATGTGATTATGGATATACTGTGTTTTTGTTTTTGTTTTTGTTTTTTCAAAATTATACCTGATGGCATTATTTTTAAAACAGAAAGCTTGTTTTAAAGTGTGTGTTGTATAAATATCGTTGTACATTTAATAATTGTCTGATAGTACTTGAAGAAATTCTCAAAGTAATTTTTAAAGCATTTTATTGTGATTCAGTCATATAACTTTAGTGGTTCCTTTCCTATATTTTAAAATTATATTAAAAAATAAGCTCAAACAATGGCATATAGTATAGATAGTGAGGTTTGTTTTGCTTTGGTTTGGTTTTTTACTCTATTTGGGAAACAGCTTTTTCTATAGCATCTTACTTTTGACTAGGAATACTGTGGTATTGACTTTTTTCTTTTCTGTTTTTAGGGGAATTATAATCATGTTCACAAATCTGGGCATATCTAAATATCAAGAATAGATTTGGTGATTTGAACAGCAAAATGTAAACCAGAAGTTTAAAGAGACAGTGTTCAAAATATACTGACCATCTTCTGCAGCCTACATCCCTGGTGATACAGAGGAGAGACCAGCATTTATCTTTTCACTGAGACCATGTGCAGTGTGTGCAGGAAGGAAATGCATGCTAGTCAGAGGTCAGAAGCAGGATGGATAGGATTTGAAAGGGAATAGTTTACTGTGGGGTTTTCCTAAACCCCTGGCCTCATGGGAAATGTTACTTCTGTGGACTTGGTGGAAGCTTGGGCAGACCCAGATCTGTTACATCACGGTACGTGGGGGTGTTAACAAGACGCTGTAGCCAGGTATAGATCTCTCTGTGTGCTGGATGAGAAGGACAGCGCTAAGAAATTTAGGCCGTGACCAAATAAATACATCGCAGGCACTGGAACTGAATGTAGCATCTTGGAAACTTTAGTCTGAGGAGGATCCCCCGCACACATAAGGTCTAGAAGTCATGTCATGCGCTAAGCCGTTAAAAAAGCTAATGATGCTTAGAGCGAGGCAGAAAGGGATTAAAAAGATCTGACGGATGCCTTTGAAATCCAGAGAGGAGTTGGTGAAAGTAGAAGCAGCACGTTCTCTGTGGCCCTTTGGGGGACTGCATTAAGGCCATGTACAGATGGGGGAGGCACGTTTTAGCATAATGTAAGGAAGATGCTCTTACAGTGGGTTCTATCCTTAATGTAGTGGGATGGTGAATTCTGGATGCATTCAGGTGAGGAGGTTAGAGGGGGCTTCCACACTATGTGGTCAGACTAAAAGAAATGTCTAAGCCATCTTCCAAGCTTGTGTGTCAGAAGCCTCTGCTTCAGTTCCCTCCACCGGGCTGAATCCCCTTGCCCTGTGCCTTTACATCCATTTCTCAGCTGAAGGCAGCAAACTTGTTTCCTTTGTTTCCTTCTCATAGTTGTTTGTAGCTCAAGATGCGAAAGTAGAATGCTGATTAAATATCCGGGCCCCTCTCTCCTGTGTCACCTCCTAAAACAGGTAGCCTCCCCTTCCATGCCCTCCTCAATGTGTACCTTAACCCAGAAGCACGAAAGTGGCCCTTGTGTGTGTTTCTTAATTTGTTCTAAAATGTTGTCTGCTCTTACTCTGGGTGTGAGGTTCAGTATAACCCCTTCTTACTTTTTGAGGCATTCTCTTTGCTCCTTTCTGCTCAAAGACGAGTATGTGCCCTTTAGAGTCTCATGCAACTGTCAGCCAGGAATCTGAAGTGGAGAGGGGGCTGAGGGGGGCAGGGGAGGGAGGTGAGGAGGTAACTGATGCTCTTTTCTAAACCTGGGGTCGTGGGGATGGGGCTGAGGGGCAGTACTCCATAGCAGTGTCAAATCCTAAGTCTCTAAATTCCATTTACCCATAGGCAAGTAGATTGGCCGAAAGAGATGATTTCAGTAGAGATCCATCTTCATCAAATTAATATCTTTTACAAACTAAGGGTTACTATTAGAAAAAATTGGCATTTTCAGATAGAGATATATATGGACGTGATCGTTTCTGTGGTCGAAGTAGGTATGTTTTAGCCCAGTTTGTTACAACAGGATTTGCATATGTGAAAAACAAAAATGTTTAGCAGAATTTTTGTAGTGTTTAACAACAATTAAATAGTAGCCAGTGGGGAGAGAGCCACAGTGCAAATCTGCCTCGTTCCCTGCAACATTTTTAAGTGTTTTTCCTCTGTGACATATATGCTGGGTTGATGTTGTTATTTTTCTAACGTAAATTCAGAGTTTATCATCTTTTATTGACTCCATGGATCTTTTCCTCCCTACAGGAATAGGAGGCCTTCAAGACTTTGTGCTGAAATCGGCAACACTGTGTAGCGTGCCGTCCTGCCCACCTTTTATACCACTCAACTTTGAAGCCACCCCTATTGTGAGGGTTGCTGTTGAACCCAAACACCCAAGTAAGATGACCTTGTTTTTAAAAGCACGTGATGTTCGTTACATTTTGTCAGTGTGTGCATCTCATGCTCGAGTCCTTGTGACTTGTGTGAGCAGCATGCTGTGACGTTTCGTGGGGGTACGTAGCAGGAGTAACCTGCCCAGCCATGAGGCCATGCAGGCCACCAGCACTTCAGGGGGGCACCTCACCTCCGTCTTAGGGACCTGGCATCTTTAGGCACCTCTGTCCCCCAGGGAAACTGTGTTCTCTGCATCCCCCAGAACCCTGGCACAGGGTAGTTAGTATCTCAGGAAAGCTCATGTTTTATGTGACTGGTTCTCAGAATCTAATCCCAAGCTCTTTAGTTGAAAATTCCTGTGTGCCTCTTCGCTCTACGTTTGCTAGATCTTCTGGACACTGAGCATTTCCTCTCGTTGAAAGTATTTCCTGCCTCTTTCTGCCTGGCTGTGTGATGCTCACATATGCTAGACCCTGTAATAACTCATACTTAGTCCTTGGTTTATACTGTTTACCTGGCCAGTCCCCACTGACTCTTGTGATTTACTTCCCCTGCCTGTGGCTAACCCCCCCTTCCCCATGCTTGATGGTGGTCAGTGGGACTCTCCAGACTGCTTTAAGGGAACCAGAGAACAGTGTGCAAAATGGCAGTTTCCTGTTGGGGTTTCTAATGGCCTTACTGCCCCTGCATCTGTACACCCCTCCTCTCCCCAGAGCTGGGGCCTTCCGAAAGCTTGTCTGTGCCTCAGTTTCTGACATATCCTTAGCCACTGAGCATCCCTAGGACACTGGAGCAGATGCTTGGAGAACTGCATCTCTGGGCTGCCATTGTGGACTGACAGCGCCTTGGCAGCCGCATGGGTTCTGTGTGATGCCTGCTTCCTCTTTGTGGACTTGTCCAGATCCTGGCCCCTCATGATTTGCTCTTTTATTCTGCTTGCTAACTGCCTCTAACTCCAAGAAGCTCATGTAAGACAAGAGAGCTCAGTTTTATTTACATTGTGACATTTGAGTCTAGCAATCATGATTTATTCTTAGGCATTTCTAGTACTTACTTATATCTTATTTCTTATTTAATTCTTATCTATTCCATTTGGATCATGAATTTTAAAATATGGATTAAAGAAATAATTGATAATTTAAGATACAGTGTTTTAATAGACATTTATCAGTTTTTGAACTCTGATAGCTGTGTGCTGCTCTGTGCTGTTACCCAAGCGGAGTGAAGCCCAGTCCTGCAGGGCACAGGACCAGCTCCTGGGCCGCTTTGGCGACACGAGATGAGGGGTCCTAGTACCTAGTTTACTTCCTGTCTCATAGCAGACTCTCAGCAAGAGCAATTTCCTTTTCACAAACAAGGTAATCTAATAAATAGAATTACTTAGGATTGTCCATCTGGATGCCAGAGTTTATTTCCTCATATATGTTTCATTAGATTTTTCTGAACTCTGTAAAAAAAAAAAAAACAACTAAAATGATTAGAAGGGGGCACCCAGTTCTTCATAATTTTAAAAGGAATGTTGCTACTTTTCCCCATCAGATATATTGTTTTTGCTGGCTTCACCATGCATGTTCTTAATTGTGTTACTAAAGTAGCCCATTCCGTGTTTCCATGTTTGAATTTTATACTCATTGTTCTACCTTCTTGGTGTTACCATGGTGTCAGCATCTTATTTTACTTTTAGAATGTCTGGGAATACTTCTCTTAATGCTGTCCTCATTCCTCTGAGCCCTCAGAGGATATTTATCGTCTCTTTACCCTTTGTCCTGGTTTCTTTTGCCCGTCCTTTCCTTGGGGCTACAGTAGCCCCTCTCTCTGTGGATCACATGTCTGATGACTACTGGGATGTCCCACCCTCCTGTACCTCAGCAGTACAACCCCGAGAAGCGCTGGGCAGATGCATTGTTCATTTTTGAGTAGAACATGGGTCCCCAGTCCCTCTTTTTTTTGTTTCATCCTGACAAACTGGGCTGACTAATCTAGAAGACAACCTTTTACTCTTCTTTGGGTGTGAAGTAATTCTAAACATTTGTTCTTCCACTTTCCTTTCTCTGGTTTCCCAAGCTGAGGTCCACATGTCACAGTGGCCACCCCTCAGCTCCGTGCCCACCTGGTCTACTCAAAATCCAACACCCAAACGGAGAACTACAGATGCCCAAAGCCATTATTATTTTCAGCATCACATTGATGCTTAGGATTTGACATTGATTGCCTCATTTAATCCTCTCAGCAGTCCTGTGCTGCTTTTTATCCTCATCTTCACATAAGGTAAACAGAAGCTTAGAGAAGTTAGTTAACTTGCCCAAGGCCTTACATTAGCAGTTAGTAAGTGGTTGCGTCAGGATTCAAACTCCTGCTTTGGGGACTGTTCTGGATCTTTATTTTTGGAAATCCCAAGAAATTCTATTTTCCTGAGAGCAGAGTTACTGGTTTCCAGAATTTTTTAATCTTTTATCCATATCAGTGAAAAGAAGAAAAGCCCTCTATACATATGTTTATATAGATATATGAGCTTTCATGCTGATGTTTCATGTACATAATGAAATACAAATTATTTTAAAAATTGAGATGAAATAACTGTCTTTAAAATATTCTTATTTGTATTTGATGGAGATACACACAGTGTATAAATAGGTGCGTATGTATATTATTTATTTATGATTGTGGTTTATAACTGTTATTAATTGTCTAATACTGCCTAACTTATTACTCCAAAATGTAGTGGCTTGAAAGAACAATAATCATTTACTTTTCACAGTTCCTTTGGTGAGGAGTTTTGCAAGGGTTCAGTTTGGGGATGTCTCATGCAATTGTAGTCATGTATCACCTTGGGCCACAGCCATCTGCAGGTTTAACTGGACTTCCAAGGTGGTTCACTCATGTACACTCACAAGTTGGTGCTGGCTGGGGGCCTCAATTCCTCTCCTCAGGGACCTCTCCTCGTGGCTGCTCGATTATCCTGGAGCACAGCATGGTGACCAGCTCTAGCCAGCAGGCCAGGACACTGGAGCAGAAGCTGCAGTGCCTCTTGTGTTCCAGCCTTCAGAATCACACATCACTTCTGCAATATTCTGTTGGCCGGACAGGCCAGCCCTGACTCACTGAGGGAGGGGCCTGCACAGGAGTGTGACTAGCAGGAGGTGAAGATGATTGGGGCCCTCTTGGAGGGTGTGTGCCACAATAATGCTTCGTTATTTTTGAAAATCTTACCTTAACACTTTGTAACCTAGCTGTGCAAAGGTCTGCTTCTAGGTTCCACTTACTGCATCACTTGATTTTAACGGCTGTTGTTACTGAAAAAGGCGCCTCAGAAAGTTACAAAGTCCAAATGGGAGAAATGCATCGTTGGCCGCCTTTACTAAGTCATAATGTCCATTTTAAAGTCCCGTTTACTAGTTATATAAAGGTTTTGATGAAATGCAGATAGTGATTACTTTTTCTGATCTCAGTTTTTCTTATATTAGTTAGAAGATGTCAAGTTTCATATCTTTAACAAACTATTTATTTGGAAGATTTTTAAACAATTAGCTTCCAGTTTTTAAGAGGTTTTGTAGATGACATGTTCATGTTGTTTCTGGCAACAAAATGACTCTAATGTAAACATTTTCAAATATCTGATCTCAGAATGTTGTCTCCATATTCCAAATATCTTTTTTAAAAGTTTTCTTCTTGGCTTATTGTTAAACTGTCACCTTTGCCATGAAGAGACAAATTTAAATGAGTGGGTTTTTTAAAAAATTCATTAGGTTCTCATGCTAGTGACATTGTTTTTATTTTGTAAATTGACTGTTGGAGAGCTGACAAAAAGCTTTGTTATTTTTTTAAAATTTTTCCTGTAGGCTCTTGTGATATGTATTATCAGTGGTCTTTTTGCAGGAGCCTTTTTAAGCCATGCTCCAAACTCTGTGAATATTCATTTACCGCTGGATAGTATCTGTAAATCCACTGAATTAGGCAAAGGAAAACGACAGTATGCTGTAAGTGCGGGTGCCCGTCTGTCCCACATACAGTGAAATCCCTCTCCTGTTGTTCCTCAGCAGTTCGTGCGTCCTGTAGGTGGCTCATGACCACGACCCAGGAGGGTGCTGGCACCCAGCATTGAGTGTGGGCTCCATGGCTGTCTGCCTGCAGGCTTCAAAACCAGTGCGTCTGTGACCTTGAGCACAAGTACCTTAGCGTCTTTATACCTGTTCCCTCATCTATCAAGTGAGAACAGTAGTCATCCCTGCCTCATCGTTAATGAGTTCACACATGTTAAGTGCTTGTCTATAAAGTGTTAGTTATCATTTGGAAAGCTTATTTAAAGAATAAATAGATAATGGAAAAACAAACAGATGTGGGATAGATATGGATAATCACCTTGAGTAGCATATATTGGAAGCCACTGGTTGCAGAAAGCTCCCGTGGTTTGTTCTGTTCGACATGTTGAAAACCAGACATTGAACAATTACTGAGTCCTTCCTTCAAATGCAGAAGTGAAACAAGACTGCATAAAAATGGCTTCAAAGCCAAGGTCTCTGTTGAAGAAGCAGCAAAGGAATTCCTCTGAACTGCCTTCAGTGAATAGCGGCCGCTGCGTGTATGAAAGGGGTGAAAAAACAGCTGGTTTTTTCCCTCAGCTCCCATCAGCTATGGGGAATAAGCAGCTGGACACCAAAAGCACATGCCGCATGGAGTGCGAAGGTGCCCCTTAGCTCACTGAGCAAAGTGGCTGGCTAGTGCACTACAGCTGCAACCTAAAGGGCATCCTTGTTCTAAAACCCACAATTCTGTCAAGCAGTTTCATAAACAGTTATTTTAAATATGAAGTTCTGGTACAGTTTCGTGAATTGGGTATCATATTGAATGCTGCTTTTGCTTATTTGTTGATTTTACAGTTTTATAGGTAGTGTTTGGGGAAGAGTTCTCTTACATTTCTTGATACCTAATACGTACATTTGTAATAAGATTTAGGTGGTTTCACAAATATAATGATGGCAGTTTATATTAGCTGAGTATTTGAAGAACTTATACATCAGCTTTGGGAGTCTTGGTGAATTTGTAAGTGTCTCATGTTAGCTATGTGTACAAGTAAATTATTAGAAGGTAGTTTTCTTCGCATTGCTTTATTATTTGAAGGAAAAATAAAACATTATTTTGAGAGTTTATTTCATTATGCTTTACTCTTCAGTTTTCCCATGGGAATTGTCTTTATATTAGTCCTTATCTTGTATTTAATGAGTATTTCATTTTGTTAACTTAGGTGAAATGCCTCAGCTCGTCAAAGGAATGAAGCTGTTAAACCAAGCTGATCCCTGTGTCCAGATTTTAATTCAGGAAACGGGAGAGCATGTATTAGTCACAGCAGGGGAAGTCCACCTTCAGCGATGCCTGGATGACTTAAAAGAAAGGTTAGGTGATGACAGAGTTGGGAAAATGATAGCCCCAGAATCAGTGGGATGTTGTGTTTCCTAAACCTGTTCAACTTAGACTGCGGTATGTTTTTGGAGAAAAAATGAAGTGCCCCCAATTAAACATGAACTGTTATTGTGTTATTATATCATATATTTAATTTTTAATAACTGGAAAACAGCATTCACTGCTAGACTTGAATAATTCTGCACGTTTAGCTTGAGTCGTAAAATATCTTCTCATATGTGCGCGTTTTACTTTAAACATACACACACAGAATATCAGGGCAGCAAAGCAAAATTGTGTTTTGTAGATTTAGGCTGTGTTTTGGATGGGCTTCCTTACCTTATTGACGTGGCCTCTACAGTGTAAGCCTTTAGTAACTCTTTGTATTTCTCCATCTTGTAGATATGTAGGGACCCCAGATCTCTGTGTCTAAGTTACATTTTTCCTCTTTATTCCAGAAGTAATACGTGTTTATTGTAGCAATTAGGAAAATACAGACGATAAAAAGAATCATTTAGTTGCCATGAAGAGATAATTATGACCATTACATTTGGGTTCATAAATCCCTAGTCTGTTCTGTGCCTTTTCAAGTATCTGTAGAGATCTATGCGTACAGTTCTGATTAGTTGGTTAAGATAAACTTCTGGCAGTGTAATTTCTGACTTAAAAGGTTGCATGTTGTATTACTGGCATACTTTTTAGGCTCATGATCCATATTATCCTTAAGAAAGGCTGTTCCAATTTACACTGTAACTAGCACAGTGTATTTGAAAGTGTCTCTTCCCTTAAACTTTTGACAACCTTATATATCATAATTTTTAAAAAATTTCATCACTCTGAGGGACAAATAAAAGGTGTTCATCATATATTTTCTGTGCTTACTAAGGATAGTGAAACATTTTTTAATGTGTTTATTGACCATTTGTTTTTCTTTGGTGAATTGCCCTGTAATGACCTTTCTTCCTTTTATTTTTAAATTTTCTGGGACTATAATAATCAAAATAATTATAGATAAAATAACAATTATAAATAATCAACCTAATTATATACTAAGTATTATATGTTAGTCACTGTGTTAAACTTTGTCTCATTTAATCCTTAAAACAACCTAGTATAATTGGTGGTGGTGGTTGTAGTGGTGGTGGTGGTGGTTGTAGTGGTGGTGGATCTGGTGGTGGGGGGGGTGGTTGTGGTGGTGGTTGTGGTGGTGGTGGTTGTGGTGGTGGTGGTGATTGTAGTGGTGGTGGTACTACTTACTACTTACCACTGCGGCTGCTAATAGGATAGAGTAAGAAATGCTGCGGCTGCAGCACCAGCCTTACAGATTTTGTAGAAACGTCTGCTGGATTGGGAATGTTCTCATTTCTGTTCTTCAGTTTAAAATGGCATTGTAGTAGCCTTTTCCTTTATTAAATGTTTTCATAGCCATAATTAGTACAAAATTAGAAGGTAGATTTTTTCCATCTCTTTCATGTTGTCACCATTTTCTTGGAATTTCTGAAGGTTATAATGTTGGTTAGAGGATAATGCTAATTGGATAAATTATAAGGCTTAATGTATTTTAAAATAATTTAATTCTCAGAGATTTTTTTTTAAGTGTTAATTAAGAATCTTAAGAAACTTATAATTAGTAAGTAAATTCAGCAAGGTTGCCATATTGAAGATTAATGTGCAAAATCTCTTGTATTTCTATAATACCATTAATAAACAGAAAATGAAAATTATTTTAAGGTTAAAATTTATGGTAACAACAAAAATATCAAATACCTAGGAATAAAAATGTATTCATATTTATAGGTTCTCTATGCAGAAACTGTAAAGCGAGTTCTTACGGTGAGGATATCAAAACTTACATAAAGCTGTAATAGTCAACTGTGTGGTATTGACCCAAGGATAAACAAATAGATTAATGGACTAGGAGAGTTCAGAAGCAAATGGCCTTGCAGAGCAGTGAGGAAAGGACAGACTTTTCAGTAAATTGTGCTGGCAGGTTGAATATCCATATGGAAATAAAAGAAACTTGACCTCTACCTCGTTCACATTGTCTCAGATTTAAGGTGTATTATAAATTAAAAATCATAAAGTGCCTAGAAGATAAAATACAGGAGATTACCTTCAAGACTTCAGGGTAGGGAAAAGCATCTTCAATAGGACATTAAAAACATTAATGACAAAGTAAAGGTTTGATCATCAAAAGATGCTATTAAGAGAGTAAGAAGGTAAGCTGTGGGGTTAGAGAAGACATTTGTGATACATGTAATAAACAAAGAACTTCTAGCCCCAGTATATAAGGAAGTCCTGCAAATAAATGAGAAAGGCAGCAATCTACTAGAAAATGGGACAAAGGCTTGAACTAGTACTTCACAAAAGAGAAGTTTAAAGACCAGTACACATTTGAGAAGATACTCAACTGATTAGTAATTAATGAAATGCAAATTAAAACCAAAGTGAGATACCTTTACAAACCCACCAGGATGGTTGAAACTTTTTAAAGTGACAGCATCAAATGATGGCAAACATGTGGAACGATAGGAATTACCTGTACAGCTAGTGGGAATGTAAATTGGCACAACTACTTTGGAGCCTAGTTTGGTATTATCTACTAAGGTAGGAGATAATTATTTCCTATGGGTTGGCAAATTACTCCCATTTCTACTCTATATATACTTAACTCCAAGCCGGACAAATTGCATCAAGAATACTCAAAGCAACAAAAATTTTAATAGCCAAAAGCTGGAAACAACTCAAAATAAAATGGATAAGCAAATAATGGTAAATCCATATCATGGAATTCTATAGAATTCTCACAACATAACTTACCACATAATGTTGAGCAAAAGAAGCCAATTGAAAAAAAAAATTGATTGTATTTATATAAAGTCCAGAAAGCAGGCCGTTTCATAGAGGATAGAGGTTACATATTTAGATGATAAAAATAATTTAAAACGGGATTACAATAAAAATCGGGCTAGTGGTTACCTTTTCGGGGTTGGGAGAAGGCATGAGAGGGCCTTCTGAGGGCTAGTACTGTTTTGTTTCTTAACTTGAGTAGTAATTTACATAGGTGTTCACGTTGTGATAAGTCACAGATCAGTAGAGTTTTGTTTTGTGCACTGTTCTATGTGACTATTAAATTTTACAGTTATACTGACAGTAAGAATATGCATAAAATTCCAGAGGTTTTTTAGTTCTCATAGAAAAGAACCTGCCTTCTATATATAAGCTGCTTTTTCAGCGCTCACAGACACGTTTAGGATGCATTATGTACAGGCGTGGGAGACAAGGAGACTACCTGTGGTCTCTGGGCCAGAGGAGCTGCCAGCCTTCTCAGCAGCCGCCCCTCGAGGTAGTAAGGAGCAGACCTGGCAGCAGCCGCAGAAGTGCTGCTGTCGCCTGAGCCCGCTCTGCTGCTTTTCAAGTCGTGACAGGCTCTGCCCCGTCAGGATTTCAAGAACCTTTAGCCCTGAGGCGCTTTGCAGGTGTGACAACCATACACACACACTTCCACTTCCATGGCGTGGAGTGGTTTTAATTAATCTTAGAAGTGATTACTATCACTTCTAAGAGACTTCTTGGGAACCTCAGAGATTTAAAGGACTAATAGGACTCACAGCCCTTTTGACGTTAAAATACAAGGAAAGGAGGACAGTGTCATAGATGTGTTCACTCTCAGAGTTTCAGTAGCTGTACAGTTGGTTTTCTTGAATGTTCTAAGTATATGAACATACTTTTCCTAAATAATGATAATTTTAAAAATATTTTCCTATTTCTAAGATTTCTAAGTGCTTTTCTTTTTTAAAAATCAAGAATGGATGTTACATTTTACTGAGTGCCAATTTAGCATTTTTAAAGATGGTTACATAGATTACTTTGTAGACACTTTTAATGTGATATATTATTTTCACAGATGTCATAATACAAATCAATTTTTATAACCTATAATAAAAACTACTTAGTGTTGTGGTGAATTATTCCTGTAATATGCTGTTTAATTGAATTTTTCAGTATAGCATAATGGCTAAGAGCATGGATTCTGAGGTCAGATCTAGATTTAATCCTAGCTTCTCCACTTACTAGCTTTATGACTTCGGAGAATTTACTTGAGCTTCTCTACAAAATGAGGATAAGAATAGACCTACTGAAGAAATAACACACGTAAAACACTTAGTATAGTGGCTTGTACATAAGCGATGAGTAAAAACAAAAAATACACACAAATATCCATTTTTTCGTTGTATTTTATCTTAGGTACTGTATCTCAGTTCTTAGGTCTAAGACTGAACTAGTTTTGTCTATGTCTGCTGTCTTTGTCAGGTTCAACTATAAAGTAATTTTAAATTAATACAGTGTCAGGTAGACATCCATTTATTTTCCACTCAAAACATTCTTATCTAAATAGATGGTTTATTTATTTTGAGAATGAACAAAGCAGTGAAATTCTAGGACATGTAGAGAACTCCCTGAAGGTGGTATGTTCCCATTAGAGATAGTCTTTTCAATATGAAATGAAAGCAGTTTTTGAATTCTGATATAATATAAATTACCAATATTTCCTAGTAAAATAATTTTTATATTTCTGTGTTCTTGCAGAATATTCGTTATGTAATATTTCTACATGGGAGTTTTGATGCCATTTTGATTATAACCTTCTATTATTTCTCTTGAGTTTGTCTGTAGGTTTGCAAAGATTGAAATCAGTGTATCTGAACCAATTATTCCATTCAGAGAAACAATCACAAAACCCCCAAAAGTTGACATGGTCAATGAAGAAATAGGCAGACAACAAAAAGTTGCAGTCATACACCAGACCAAAGAAGATCAAAGCAGAATCCCTGAAGGAATACAAGTTGACTCTGACGGGCTGATCACCATAACAACTCCCAATAAACTTGCCACGCTCAGTGTTCGAGCCATGCCCCTTCCAGAAGAGGTCACTCAGATTCTGGAAGAAAATAGTGATTTAATTCGTTCAATGGAGCAACTGACATCCTCTTTGAACGAGGGCAAGAATACTCAGATGATTCACCAGAAGACGCAAGAGAAAATTTGGGAATTCAAAGGAAAACTAGAGCAACATCTAACAGGGAGGAAATGGAGGAACACCGTTGACCGAATCTGGTCATTTGGCCCGAGAAAATGTGGGCCCAACATATTAGTCAATAAGAGTGAAGATTTTCAGAACTCGGTATGGACAGGCCCAGACGGCAGAGCTTCCAGAGACACCAGTAGATACCGCGATTTGGGCAACAGCATCGTGAGTGGCTTCCAGCTGGCAGCCCTCTCCGGCCCCATGTGTGAGGAGCCTCTCATGGGTGTCTGTTTCGTTCTGGAAAAATGGGACCTAAGTAAATCTGAAGAACAAACAGCAAGTGATAAACAGAATCAAGAGCAAAGTGGTCTGGTGAAAGCGGGACACGGGGAAGGTGAAACCTGTGCTGGTGGAGGTGAAAACCAAGCTCTGCAGGGTGGCTGCTCCGAGCCCTTGGAGAAGAAGGCTTCCCAGAAAGCAGAGTCTGCGCTCACGGACTGCTATGGACCCTTCTCAGGGCAGCTGATTGCCACCATGAAAGAGGCCTGTCGCTGCGCACTGCAGGTGAAACCTCAGCGTCTGATGGCAGCGATGTACACGTGTGACATCATGGCCACCGGTGACGTGCTCGGTAAGGAACGGGAGGGAGAGGCAGCCCCTTAGATCACAAAACTTAAACTCAGTGGATGTTTTTTTGCAGAAGCTACATTAGCATTTAATATATTAAGGATCTAGGAATTTGGAAAGCCAGAGGGCCTTAAATATTAAAATCTTTGAGTGGTGGGGGGAGCGGAAGTTTGACAACTGAAGATCATTTCTTTTTCAACAAATAGAAAGACTTTTTTGTAATAAAAGTTCTGGTAAATGAAGTTTAAGCTCCTCATATATGTTACCATCCAACCTGTGCAGTATTTCTTCACAGGGGAATAGCCACATCAGTCTGAGATGATCGGAGTGATGGGACTTTCATGAACTCCTAACACAGAGGGCTTCTGCAAATTCTGGGACTTTACTCACTGCTCTTTTGTCAAATCCTGCTCCCGATCTTTCTCTTTTTGCGAGAAGAACCTTTGGGATCTCAGGAGACGTTGAGCCCTGGCACTCAGTAGCTATTTTGACTTTTGACAGATGCTACTTCACTGAGACTCATTTTCTTCACCTATGAAAGAAGAAGATAATGATTCACTGGAGGTTGTGAATGGTAACATGAGAAGAGAGGTGTGGGGCCTAGACCCATGCCTGGTGCACAGTAGTTCTGCCCACTTGCGATCACGGAGCTGCTTCCATGTGAGGAGGGTAGACGAGGGAACTGAGACCTAGATGAGAGAGTGGCCCCAATTACTAGGTTTCCTCTAGCTCTGAGGTCCTCTGAGTCAATATGTGGTTATTTTGCATTCTTTCTAGTAAGGTTCTTCTGATTAATTCCTGAAAGCATAAATCTAAATTATGGTTTTCCCCTCCAAAGAAATTTAGGCTTGCATCCCCGTAAGGTTCCTGTGACAGGAACTGAGAGTCCATAGCAGCATTTCAGAAGCAGTTGGGTTAAACAAAGCTCCACAGGATTGGCTACTCCCGGACTGCTGAAGGCCAGTGTGTGCTGTGAATCAGATCTGCAAACATGACATGGAACATGCAGTGGCTTTAAGCCCTAAGCTACGCTCCGCCCTTAGCTGGCGTCTTCTTTTGCCTGCTGTGATGTCCTCTTAAAACAGGAGTTAGAAGACACAGCAGAATACCTTCCGTGACCCAACATGTGTTTTGGAGCTATTTATTTTGGGTGTGGAGGAACTCTCCTCCTTTTTTCCCTCGTTGGGATCATTCATGATTGAGATTTTCAGACTCTTGTTACTCCCAAAAGGAATTTTATCTTAGGATTGTTATCCTAAAATCCGTTTTGTTTTTCTTTTCTTTTATGTGTTGGAAATGATCCTTCCCAGAGGCTGGGGTCCATGTAGGTCTGTGCCTGTCCTTCCCCTCCCTGAGACCCCTGGGAACATCCTGGGAACACATATTTCCCCCCCACATTGCCATCTCTCCTACTTTATCCATTTGGAATGGCATTTGTCCTTTACTTTCTGAGAGGACAGATTTTAAGCCCAACACATGAAGCCAGGATCAGCTGTTGGCATTTATCAGCCTGAAGTTCCCAGCAGACTGTTGAGTCAATCCTCTGTTACCCATTTTTTCATTTCTATTAGGAAATCACCATCAGGACCCTGCGTGTGACCACGCAGTCCCTCAAAATATGACTTGTCATCCCTGCACTTCACACCTGGCCATCAGGCTCGGTTCTGGCACCTTCTGGGGAGCGATGCTTTTCCTGACCCTTAGGCTTACTGGTCCTCTTCGCTCTTAGGAGCAAAATATGTCTTTGCTGTGCCTTGTCCAAGTACAAATGTCACTGTGCTAGGCCTCACTGACCCCTATGAAGTGGCAACCGTGTGTATGTGGATTGTTTAGTACGGTTGACCCTTGAACAACACAGGGCTTAGGGGTGCTGGCCGTCCATGCAGTTGGAAATTCAAGTATTATTTTACAGTCGGCCCTCCCCATGTGTGGCACCACATCTGTGGAGCCAACCAGCTGTGAACTGCACAGGGCTATAGTTTGTCCTTAGCGTGAAAACCCACGTATAAGTGGACCCACGCAGTCAGACTCGTGCTGTTCAAAGGTCCACTGTAGACCGTCTGTACCAGTGTCACTGGTCAGCCTTCCTAATACATTTCTCAGAGAACAACTGACTACCGCACCCACTGTCTCACAAAGAAGCTATGTTTAGATTTGATCTGGATTTTTTTTTTCTCCTGATTTGGTTCAAAGCCCTCTTGCTTAGACTAGAGACTCTCCTAAGCCTGTTTCCTCGTTGCTTGGAGGGATCCTTTGGTGCTGATAGTCCGCCTCTAGCATCCAAGGTCGTCAGGATAGTCAGCTCTTCACTTCTTATGTTTTCCTTTTCCTTTCTAAATCACCACCTTCAACTGGAAAAGGAAACGGGAGACCTCTGTGTTCCTGAGGCCTTTGCTTTCTGCCTGGATATTCAGAGATCTTCCAGGAAGACTTTAGACTGCTGAAGGTTGCTTTTATTCTCCAAGAATTGGCACAAGACAAGTAAAAAGACAAGTTCATATCTTTCTTATTTAGCAAGATGAGTTAGTTTCTTTTTAAAACTTACTTTTTTCTACATGGATTGTTAAATCCTTTTATAAATGTATAGAGTTGCTTATGGTTAAAATGGGAAATTTTGTAGAAAATAATCATCTTAAAATTATTTTTTCTAGGGAAGTAATCCCAAGAAAATGACCTTCTTTCTTGTAAAATTTACTTTCTTAACGGTATGGTTCTAAAATCATTTTTTACCCATGAAAATTGCCTTTAATGGGCTTCGGAGGATATCAGAATTGGTTTGTGTTTTAAACTGATCATCCTGTAAGTAGTAAATTGTCTCCTTTCATATTTCTTTTTCTGACCTGTTAACATCTTTCATTTTTGCTCTTCAGTAAAACTTTGGCAATAACTTCACATATAAAAGTAACTTTCTGTTAGATAGTTTTTAATCTATTATAGTTCTTCTATTTTATTTATAGGGGTAAATGCTTTTATTGTTAGAACATATGTATTTTAATGTATTTAAAGCATTCTTAATAAGTATCACTGTTTACTTTTAAAAACCAATTCTCATTTCACACTTGGGGTTCTTTTATGTTTCACCAGCATTTTATAATTCAGTTCAGCAAAAATGTATTGAGCTGCATATGCCAACACTATGTTAAGCACAATTCCTGCTTTGAGAAGTGAGTTAAGATGAGAAAACTTAATTATGTAAAACAATTAGTAAAATACAATTGAAATTCAGTGAATAAATACGGGTTTTTAGTGAAATTTTGTGAGAAATTTGGATTAGCAAAATCTAAAACAAGGTAAATCTTTTGAAAGTGATTGTACTTTGAAATGGGCCTTGCTGGAGGGAGTAATTTTGAGTTCATCAAGTAGATGTTAAATTGGCTTGACACCACAACACTGAAGACTCCTACGGAGCTTAAAGGAAACTGCTGCCTAGTTGGTTTTCTGGGCACTGTGGCCTCGGCACTGCATCTCTAACCCTGGACGCTGGCGAATTGAACGGCAGTAAAGCCTGGCCTTTAGCCGTGCTACGTGCCTTTTTAAATTTGGGTTCTTACCTAGTCTTCCTGATTCTGTCAAAGTATTTATTACTCTTA
This sequence comes from Camelus ferus, assembly GCF_009834535.1. Classification (NCBI taxonomy): domain Eukaryota; kingdom Metazoa; phylum Chordata; class Mammalia; order Artiodactyla; family Camelidae; genus Camelus; species Camelus ferus. The sequence continues at coordinate 9,174,412 of NC_045722.1, read as the reverse complement.
CCAGCTTCATGTCAACTTTGGATTTGATCACCACGCCTTCTGAATGTTTAAGTAGCTGTTTATCAGAGTAAGGACACAGAGCTGTCAACAAAGCACTGACACTTCACTGAGGACATCCTTCCAGGGTGGAGGTGACTTGCTAACATCCATTTTCCAGAAACGTTGAGCTGGATTCATCTGTGTAATAGCACCCGGCCTGATTCCCCACTATGCCCCCAGCATACTTCACACGTTCGGTTGAAGCCCGTCTGCATCCTGCCAGCCGCATTTGCTTGATTTAGCAGTCTGTTGCTCTGTGACAAAAGGAAAAGAGGGTAGTGTGACCCAGTTTATAAGAATAAGAAGTGCCCACCAATTTCTTCTTGTGTGTGTGTTTTTAATTGAAGTTGTACCACAGGCATTACCAACAATAGCAGAAACCGCAAGATGAAAGAAATCTTCCTTGGAAATCCACCTGTCATTTTTCATCTTCTTTTGTCTTTGTCCATATTAGTACGTTTTGTATAGCTATTACGCATTATAGTAGAGACAGTTTAATGCTTTGCTTTCTACATTTGTTATTTATTTTATAAGCATGCTTCCATTTGGTACTTAGTATTCATAATTTTCATTTTAACCTCTGCATAATATCCTATCATTTTGATAGGCTGTAATTTACTTTGCATCATCCCCAAATTGGAAATTTACATTGTTTTCCTGTTTATTTACTATTAGAGATGACATTGCTGTGAACAGCTGCTTCCTTTCCTAAATTCGGGGGGGGGGGGGAACTTTAATTGCCAAACTTTCAGCTCTAAAGATTGTAGAATCTGCAGACCAACCTCCCTGCCTGTTATGGAAGAAGAAAAAATACATACAAGATCTGTAATGCCGCGAAAGACCAGATTAGGTTCAGTGAAGCCCAAATGGTGAAGAGATTACTTTGATCTCGGGGTATCACAGACGATTTCGCAGAGCGAGCTGTTTTTGAATGGGCTGTAAATGATGAAAAGGACTTGAGTATAGAGTTGGGCTAAGAGTGTTGTAAGTTGAAGAAACTGTGAGCTCAGAGAGGAAAAACCTCAAATGTGTCCTGTGGGCAGTGAGTGGTTTGCCTTGGCTTAGAGCGTGGAGTCTGTGCTCTGCTCTGGGGTTGGCAGTCACAGGAGCTGGAGTGGTGGCTTCCTGCCAGGTCATAACAGACCTGGAGCACAGGCTGAGACAGTCATAGTGCAGTCATTAAAAGTGGAGCCCTGAGCAAAACCGTCTCAGTTGGTTAACTGTTCTGTTGCTGGATTTTTTCCTGATGGATGCCTCTTCCCGGGTGCTTTGCATACAGTAGAGCACACGGTGAGCTGTCTTTGACTGAGGTATGGTGGAGCAGATACCCAGCTGAAGGTATATCAGAACATTTGCAGTCAGAGGCCACAGGATCAGAAGTCCTCATTGACAGGGCCGCATTCATTTCTCAGTGTCACAGTGGCAGCTGTGGAGGGTCTCCAAGTGCATCCAAGCGCTGGGCACACCTGTCATGAGCGCCAAGTGCATTTGGAAGATTTTATTATAGCCATTTTCCTTTGTTCGGTGATCCATCACTGTGTCCCAGTTTTAGGATTTAGTTTTAGTGGAATTAAAACTGAATGGCTCAAAATTACATGATTAATTACATTCAGTTTCAGTTACAATTACTGATCCAAGCCTGCTGGCATGACCCGTGAAGGAAGGGGGTGGGGCTGTGGCCACTGCAGCCCAGCCAGGCGGCGCATCCCCACTGACCCACCTCTTCATGGTCTGTTTGCCTCAGTTTACTCATTCTTTCTCCTTCCCCACCCCGTTGTTTTGCATTTACATCCATAAACCACCTTAAAACTTTCCTTAGAATGAGGTAGCAGGGTAAGAAAAGATCACTAAGTTCACACATGTTAACTATTACAGTAAATTTTTCCCTCATATGACTCTCAGGCAAATTGTATATAGCCCAGGGGGATCGCTAATATAGATAATAATTATTCTGCTTTTCTCAGAGCTTTTCTGACTGTACCTAAAATATTGCTTTCAGTTATAGGTACTGCATTTCGAAAGCAATGTAAATAAATTGTAATTCAAATAGGAAAATGATCAGGATGGAACAGGAGAGAAACATGTCAGAGAAAGACTGGAGGTGTCTCGGCTGGAAAAGAGAAGGCTGGATAGCTGTCTTCAAGTAGCTGAAAGGCTGATCTGTAGAAGAGGGGTGAAATCTGTCACATGTGATTAAAATCTGGGACTAACGGTTAGAAACTTCAGGGGAACAGATTTGAGGCTCAAGAATTGTGTAACGATGAGGGCTGTCCAAAGATGGAATGGGCTGACCCAGAGGAAGCGAGTTTTATGAGTCCACAAGCAGAATTTAAATGATGTCTAAGTTCCCTTCTAACCCACCATTCTGTGATTCTTGACTCGCAGATTTTCTACTGTGAATGACTGGGGAAATGACTGTTTAAAGTGGGGGGGGGGGTGTGCTGTGTTGTGGAGATGCCCTGGCAGTCCCAATCCCAGTACACGTGAGATTGGACGTCAAGTGAGAAGCCTGGCTTAGAAAGTCTCAGGAGTCCCAGGCATAAAGTGAATAACTTAAACCACACAAATGAGAAACAAATGGGAACTCTCTGAGGTAAAAGTCTGTTCAGAGGAAGTTGTACCCTTAAGAAGTATTGTAGTAGACAGTAGAGTGATGGTCAGAGGGCCAGGGGTCAAAGGAAGGTAATGCTAAGACTGGAGAGAGGCGTCAGAGCGGGTGTTGATCAGTAGCTGCAGAAACCACAGAGAAATCATGGAGAATGAGGACTGAGAAAAAGACTTTTTGGTTAGGGATATGAAAATAACTGAAATTTCAAAGAAGCAGTTTAAATAGAGCCCAGGGCCACTGGTGGAGCCTGAGTGTTGAAGAAAGAACCCACAGTGATGGAGTGAGAGGCCGCCCGTGAGGGCGTCTGGGGAGGGAGGGGGGAAATGTGTAGGCCGGCAAGGGAGCCGAGAGGAGGGCAAGGGGGGGGCCTGTCATCGCTCGTGCAGGTTTTAATCTGTTTGTTTTTATGCTAAGCCTAGAGATGCAGAAGGCCCATCAGAGCTGTAAAGGTTTATTCTTAGACCTTGGGACACAGTGGGTTTCCTGCCATTTGTTTTCTTTTATTCTTCCTAATCACCACTACTGGGGGAAATGAGTCAGAAGAGTTTGCCTGTCTGACAGTTTTACTCTGTGTCCTCAGTTCCTACTCTAAAAAATAAGCAAATAAACAAAGATGGGTGGCACACACACCGGATCACCACCCTGTCACTTAGGAGGGCAGAATCCTGGACTCAGTGTGGTAGTCAGAGGAGCCCTTGCTCTGCTTAACCACAGCATTGTACATTTTTAAGGATGATATATTCATAGATCACTTTTGTAATTCAACTTATTTTTTCTAAGTGATATGTGAAACAGGCGGCCTTAATGAGCATGTCCACTAGCTACAGCAAGTTCCTCACAATTGCCTGTGAATCTCAGTTGCTCTCTGTTCTTTGCAGTCTGTTCTGCTTTCTTTTTGAAGGGATACTTTGGGCTCCAGAGGGACTCATAAAAAAAAGCCAGTCAGAGGGGAAGATGTCTCCCTCCTGAGTGCAAGGCAGAATGGTGCCTAAAGATGAAATAAGAGAGCTAGCAAGAGGATGTGCTAGAATTTTTGTGATATGGCAGTAAAAGTTGGTACCAGGTGTTAAAGATTCCAAAACACTATCCGTTTTCAGGGAATAAAACTCTTGTACCACTTAAATATTATTAGCTTAAAACAAATACGAGCGAGCATTTATGCATGTGTGGCTTTAGTTTTCGGTATAAAAATGTCATGGTGCCAGTTGCTTGCTTTCTAGGCCCAAATAGCCTGTCATCTTTATAATCATCATCATCACATTAATCATGTCTCATAATTATTGAAATACTTTAACCTTTGCAAAACCCAATCACACTCATATCATTGGATTTCACACCCAAAGACAGCTCATAGTGAAATGGTTTCAAAAGTTCCTTTTAAAAGCCTCCTGCTTCTCGTGCTGTGTTGAGGGGATTGTCTTTGGGTCATGCAGTTTGGGGTGACTTCACCTTTTGTTATCTTTTGTTTCTAATTTTTGTATAGTTGTCCTGCTTTACTTTCTAAATAAACACTTGAAAAGTTTTGTAAAGCAAAAGCATGGGGAACAAAGTTACTCCTTCGTCGATTGTTACAGGGTGTAGGGGCGGTCACAGCTTTGTGTGGCTCAAGGTATGTAAGTGGTCAATGCGTTGAAAAGATGTGTGTCTTTGCAGGTCGGGTCTACGCTGTCTTGTCAAAGAGAGAAGGCCGAGTGCTGCAAGAGGAGATGAAGGAAGGGACGGACGTGTTCATCATCAAGGCCGTGCTGCCCGTGGCCGAGAGCTTTGGCTTTGCTGACGAAATCAGGAAGAGGACGAGCGGCCTGGCCAGCCCGCAGCTGGTATTCAGCCACTGGGAGGTACAGACCCAAATCCCCCTTCCCTCCTTACTGTTTCTGGATGTGCCTCCTTGTAGATGACGCCGAGGGTAGCAGCCTACTTCCCAGGCCCCTTGGCTCTGCTCAGTCACGGTCTGGAGAAAGCAGGTGGCGTCCTTTCATCCGGATTGAATGAGCCTTAGGGTATCTGTGCTTTGTAATACACACACACACATATTCATTATTCTTTTAATTTGATATAAAATTTAAGACAGAACATTAAATCCTTTGTTTCCCTCCAAAGACATATTGTAGATTTTTAAGAGAAAATCACAGACCTTTTGAAAGTGAAACTTTCAGATAATGTTTCTTCTTCTGGGGAAAAAATACTTCTAGCATTTAGAGGCTGCATTTAGAGGCAAACAGTTATGCTTCTTACAAGGGACGGCTTTAAATTATTATGTTACATATTCTTCAGTTCCCATTATGGAGATTTGAGTCTCCTGTGGCTTTGAAGTGTTATGGAATGAAATGGCTCATCAAAACACTCTGGTGTCAGTGTAGGTAAAGGTAGGTGACAAAGCAAACTTTATCCGTAATCAGAAAGGCAAACCTAACAGATCCACGTTGGTCGGGAGAGTGGGAGAGAAGAGGTTGTAAACACACTGTTTTTTAACTTAGGGTGAGAAAATAATACGAAGAAAGGACAGGGAGGTCAGACTGGCCTTCCTCAACAGAACCATAGAGGAAAAGCAGAAACTGGCAGCTAAGGAGAAGGACGCTGGGCTGGAGGGTGACCCATGAGAGAGGGCAGGCGAAGGACAGCTGGAGGGCGTGTGCAGAAAGCAGTGTGTTGTGTTTCAGGACAAGACCTTCAGGTCAGGGATAGCATTTTCAAGCTCTAGGATATAAGTAGAAAGGTGATTTTTTAAGAAAGCAGTTTTGTTGTCACTGTGTACAGGGACCCTGAATAACTTGGCGTTATTCACTTGTCCCGTGGAGGAGTGTAGTTTAGTGGAAGGAGCTGACTTCAGTGTCAGGAAGGCCTGGTTTCAGATGTTAATTCTGCCACTTACTTGAACAAATTATGGAACCTCCCTGAGTTTGTTTCACCCCTGCCCCAAGATATAAGGTGTATCGAATATGTAGCCTAGTGCCTGACACTGGGACATCCTCCCTGGCACGAAGATCGTTTCCCTGTCAGTGTTGCTGGAGTGTGTGTCGTGTTCCTCCAGCTCCCTCTCGGCAGCGTGGCGTTGCAACAGACTCCACACAGACCGGCCAGTTTTCTTCCTTAAACTCTACTTAAAACTCACGGTTTAGGTTCAGTGCTAGGCTCTTTTTATTTCTTTCACTTTCTTTCTGCTGGGCTGCTTTCTCTCAAATACTTTGAATGAGTAGTTTAAATTTAGACAATATAGGGGAATGGAAATAATTGAGGCAGAACTTTCTCTTTAAAATGAATTCTGTAGTCAAGTAAATCTGGCAAAGTAAAGAAAGGTGACACTTCAGAAAAGCTGGCTTTGGACAGGACAAATTTAATTTTAATTGGGCAAGTTCAAATCATCTAAATTGATGTGAGTGAAGTCACTATTCCAAACGCTTAAATGTGTCTTCTTCTCCTTAAAAAAGAAAGTTAACATTCTTAGTGCTTGAGAGAATTAAAGTTAATGCTGTTCCAATTTAGGTTACTTTTTTTGTTAGTATAAACTGTATTTTAACAGTGATTTACTATGAAATTTTTCTTGCATCTTTGTCTAGAAATTAAACAATGTTTTGATGGTTTTATTGGCTTATATCTGAATAGATGCCATTGCTGTACTTCATTATGTAAAAAACAGTAACACAAAACATTAAAGTTAATCCCCACGCTTATGGGTAGTGATTTCTCACTTCTCCAAACTTCCAGCTTTTTGGTTTTGGTATTTGGCACTCAGCTTTTACATGAGAACACAAGCCAGTAAGAAGTAGAAGGAATGGGTTTATAAAGGCAAGCTCTGAAGAGTAAGAACTATGTAGTATAAATATATCATGGATGTTCCTAAGGAAAAACATCCTGTCGCACGTGTTTTGGTGACCTGTGATTACGGGGCAGCGCAGCTAAATGGTACTTAGAACTGAAGAGAGACTTACTGCACTTCCAAGTAATGACCTTGAGAAGCGAAACGCTTTCTTCATTTGTGCTGCCATTGCTGAAAACTGCCTTCAGAACTTGCATCTCATGCTTCTGAATATCTTAGAGATGACAGGTCCTCCATCTCATGAAGATGGCCTTGATTAACACTGGCGCAGAAAACTGGGTTATGGTATGTTTGGTCAGAACTAAGAGAGTGTGATCCCTGGGACTGTCTGTAAATACAGATCCAGAACAGATACTCAGAGCTGTTGTAATGGCATCATTATTAGAATTCATATATTCATATTTGAATTCATGTATTCTGTTGTTTGTTTAAACACCTCAACATTTTATATTCACTCTTCTCCTTGAAAGTGATTTTATAAAGCACATTTTAAAAAATGTATAAATTAAAGTTCTCATCATTTCCCAAGTGGCAGATATATTGTTTAAGAAGCAGACAAGGCTGCTCTATCAGAGGGGTCTGAGAGTGGCTCAGGTACGGCAGAAGGTTGTCTCTGGAGTCTGGGGAGGCCGCGCCGGGCTGCTGCGCGGCTCGCGGTGGAAGGGGCCCGGGCTCCTCCTGCTTTGCTGCCTTTCTCAGCACTCAGCTTCCGCGGGTGGTCCAGAGTGGCCGCTCCGCCTCCTGCCATCCCTGCACTCCAGCCCTGAAGAACAGGGCATGGGAAGGGGGCAGACTCCTCCCCTCTAAGGGGACGTTGCCCGAGTCTCCACCTCATCCCACTGCCCAGAACAGATCATCCAGCCACATCCAACAGGGCTCCACCTAACAAGGAGGCTGGGAAATGTAGTCTTTAACTTGATCAGGAGTCAGCAAACGATGGCCCATTACCTGTTTTGACAAAAAAAATATCCTGAAATACAGCCGCACCAGTCCATTTCCGTGTCTTCCGGGGCTGCTTTCAAGCGGCCTTGACCGGCTGCAGCGGAGACCGCGTGGCGCACAGTCTAAGATGTTTACTGTCTTGTGCTTTATAGAAAGAGCGTGCCTACCCACCCCGCACCCCAGAACCTAGGTCATCTGTATGCCCGCCTGGAATACCTGTGCCAAAGAAAACGGGGAGAATAGATAGTTAGAAACAGCTAGTATAAAAACAGCAAGTGTTTACAAAATGAGCCATTTTTGTCAGTGTGAAAACCATAATGGTTTTTCAGCCTCCTTTCTCTCTCAAAATTAAAAAAAAAGGCTGAAAATTAATCATATATACCTAATAGTAGTTCTTGAAAAAAAATACTAGTTTTTGGCTTAGTTATAGCTTGTTACTAAAAATCAGCCCCTTAATAAATAACATTAGAGAAAAATGTAGTCAAGAAAAGTCGCTGCAGTTTTGTACCATCCTTCTGTCATCCCCTTGCCACCTGTCATGGTCCTATTCCCAAAAGCTTCAAATCTTTGAAAGTCTTGAAAACTACATTATAATTAAATGTCATTGATCTGATATTTTCTGGCTGTCTCAGTTTTTCCCCCCGTAGTTAGGTTTAGAAATAACACAGTTGTTGAGATCTGGCTTCTCACTCCAAGGCACTCTTTTTCATTTGTATTCTGCCACACCATATAATTTACAATCAAGAGCTTTTGAGAGAGAGTGCTTCAAAAAATAGAGAAAATAAAATTACAGGCATTTTCCATGAGGAAACCTTTGAAGTCAGCAATCTCATAATTTCTCTTTCTATGTTTTACTCTTCCATGAAAAAGGAAGAAAAGGAGCTAATAACAGGCACAGAAAGAAAAATATTACCCACCAGTGCTGTTCTACACGTATGTCAGCACAACCTCCACGTTCGCCTCATTAATACTGAGATTACCCCAGGGCTGGGCTAAAGTTCATGCCGGGTGAGGAAGACGGGCATTTTGGACATGGTGTTTCCCACCTGCGAGCCATAATCATGGTGAAAATTGGGCAAAAAAGTTGAAGTAGAGCTCCCAAAGCTTTTCCCTTCTAAGCTTTTTTGTTTCTGCTTTTTTTATGCTCAGGGCAGCAGCTAGCGCTTGGGCGCCTTCTTTCCTCTGAGCTAGAAAATGGCGTTCTCTGCGGCCGTGGAGTCGCAGCGCTGCTTTGCCACCGCAGTGCACGAATTCTGGGCGAGCCAGTTAGGAGAAAGCACCTTTTCTTCCAAACTGATGGCCAGCTCGGCTCTGCCGCCTCAAGGGGCCCTTTCTGCAGAGCATCACTAGACAGCCTTCAAGACCACCTTGTCATTGTCCCTCTAGGAAAATTTCCTCCACCTCAAGGAAACCATCATGGGTAATGCTCCTCCTGCACATGCACAATCTCCTGTCCTGTCCCGGAAGTCAGTCCTTTGGATATGGACCTCAGGGAAGTCCACGTCCAAGTTCACCACCTCCTTGAACATCACAACTTGACTGCTGTCATCTCAGAGGGCCTGAGCCCTTCTGCCAAATCCGGCTTCCAGATTAACCCTTTCTCAGCTGCCCTCCTTTGCCTGAACTTTGCCCTTCTCCCTTCCCCTCAGGAGCAGCCTCAGAGAAACTGTCCTCAGTATGCCTTCCGCTGGACTTGTCTTCCTCACCCTCAGGGTGGTAAAGGGTGTGAGTCCAGAGAACAGAGGAAGGAAGGCTGTTTACATCTGCCTCCACTGTCTCTGCCTCTGGTCCGGGCAAAATACATGGTCCGCCTGGCCAGCTCACCAGGCGCTGAGTAGAATCTTGGAGCAACAGTTCAGAATAACCAAGAATGACTGTATTTGTCAGTCTTGGCTGGGGGAAAGGCAAAATGAATGAAAAGACACTGCTACCCAGATATATCCTAGTGAAAGGGAGAGTGTTTTCTGTTATATTATTGACAATTAATAGTTTTCGTCCTTCTTTAGTGTTACGTAAAGGTTCTGAGGAAAGAATAATATACACGTGACAAGTTTTGTTGACTCCACTTCCACTGTTCACGCCTCCTGTGATTCTTTATATTTATTTGTATTTGCCATTTCTATCAAGCTTAACTCTTCACTGCTTAACTTTTATTCTTGAGCTAAGACTATTTGAATTAGTATTTGAAATTAAAGTATACTTGTCTAATCTAGCACATTCTGTCACCTTCTTTTACAAGATCATTCCCAGCGACCCCTTCTGGGTACCGACCACTGAAGAGGAATACTTGCACTTCGGGGAAAAGGCTGATTCTGAGAACCAGGCCCGGAAGTACATGAATGCCGTGCGAAAGCGGAAGGGTCTTTATGTGGAAGAGAAGATTGTGGAGCATGCAGAAAAGCAGAGAACCCTCAGCAAGAATAAGTAACTGCTACTACTGGCAGATTCTTCTTTGTATGATAAGTTAAAAAGTATCACCTGGGGTTTGATACTGGGAAAATTTCTTTACACTGCATTATCTCTGTGCTGTCACTTTCAATAAAGTCGATCCACATAGGTATTTTACAGAGAGCGTTAGAGAACACGTTTCCAAAGTGTCTTTTTAATTGATTCTGGTACAAGGTGAGAGGTGACTATGCATACTGCAGTGGCACCTTCCCACCGCCCTGTGTCTAACCCCCGAGGTCAGACGACTGCCGTGGTAAGGGCAACCTGCTCAGCGCTGGGGACGCGGCGTGCAGACCCCCCGGTGGGCTGTGTCCTCTACACTGAGCAGCTGCACCTCTGCTGTCTTCACAGTGTCACGCTTCTGATGACATCCTCCACTTAAACACATTTCGTACTTAATCATTGAATCACAGCATTTAACATCATTTGGAGAGACCACATACTCGGGAGACCAGCTACCTTTTAGGCAGTTTAACCAAATCACTGTTACAGCTAATTCACCTCATGGTTTCCTTGTCTAGCAAAACAATGTAATGTTCAGCTGCAAGCCTTTAAACCTTCTGTTCTTACACTCCCTCATAAGCTGCATCACTCATATTTAAATGTTCATGAAAGTTGCCCTATACATTTTTCTTTTAGAAAAAAAGGTAAATTTCTATAATTTTTTTTAGCTGTTTCCTCTTAGCCTTCCTGAAGGGATATTATGTGATGAGTTTATTGCCTTTGTTGTAAATACTTTTCCCAAATCTCCTCAGTTGCCTCATTCAGAGAGATCCCCATATAAGTAACAAATGCAATTCAGTCAAAAACAGGTTTTGTAATTTTTGATGTTGCACTAATACCTTTCATAGCCAGTTTGAAGAAGGGTTCTTTTTCAAAACACATAAAATTATCAGACCAGACTTTGTTTCTGAAATGCTTTTAATGGCGTTTTTCAGTAAACTAGGTCATTCTTAATACCAGAGCCCCGGCATAGCTGGTCGAGTCTCACTGACCCAGACTTTGGGGAAAGTGTAGCCAGATAATTCACTGTCTAAGTTGAACAGATACTGATATCTGAATTAATTTAGGAGAGTTATAGCACGTATTGGTTTAATCTGAAAACTTTGATAACACAGGAAAAGCCAGCACATCGATTTAAAGCATTTGTAAATAACATCATTCAAACTGCCAGATGTGCTATAAAAAGTATTCTTAGACTGTACACTTTATCAGCAAACGCTGCATTTAATAGAGAAAAGAGGCATAACCCAGAAGGAGCTGAGCTCTGTCTGCATTCTGTTGGCCCTGCCAGATGTGCTGGTGTGGGGGAGGTGGTGCGTCAGGGGACTGATTGCCTCTCTTCCTTCCCCGCGTTTGGAGAGAGAGTAACGACCACGAGCAGGCAGGCCAGGGAGGCAGCTAATCCACCATGCGAGCAACCTGCCCTGTGGTGTAACTTGTGGTGGGCCCCAGTCATGGGGACCACATCCACGTGTGACAGCTCAGTGAGACTTCATGTCCCCGGGCCATGTTTAAACCCTAGTAGCCTCAGTGTGCTGAAATCAGTGGGAGGGAACCAAGAGGTTATCAGTCCCAGAGTGGAGCTGGAGTGCTCCTACTTGCACCGAGGGGCTGGTTTCTTACCGTCTTCTGTAGACAGGCCTCGGGGACAGTGAGGAAGCCACAAAATCAGGACCCTCACTCCTGGAGGATTCTTGGCGTTGAGGGGCTGAGATCTTAGGGGACAGTCACAGGCAACACCATCAACGTGATGCCTCTTCCCAGCCAACCCCAGAGCCCAGGTGGGCCCGGGGAGGGGAGTCCAGCAGGGGCCTGTTTCTTGGTCTAGAGTTTCCATAGACCTGAGGGGAAATACCCATCTTCTGTTATGACCCAGGGGTGAAGTGTGTGTGTGTGTGTGTGTGTGTGTGTAGGGAGGGAGAGAAAGAGAGAATTGTTGGATCCTCACACGTGTTGTATGGAAATAGGGAATAGGGAGGAAGTCATTATGGCCTGGTAAAAGTTAAGTTCACAGCCCGTGGTCCCATATCCCGCTCAGCTGCACCTCTTGGGAAGCCCTACTCCAAGTACATCACAAAGGCATTCCAGGGATTACTGCCTGATCTGCGTTAGGATCAGAGACATCACCAATAGAGGATGAACCTTCACTACAGCAGAGGAGGAGGGGAGGACTTGGAACATCTTCGTATTTATGATGTTTATATTCTGCACCTAAAACTTAGGTAAAGCTACCAATGTCCAGGATACAAAATCATTACCTACACTGGCTCACGTTTGTGACTGGTAAGTTTAGAAAAATAATTGATTCAGAAATCAGGTTAACTGTGCACTTGTAGCTGAGAATAGGGAACTGGATAAGAAATAGCCCTTCTCTCCTGTCTTGCAGCAGCCAGATAAGGCCCAGAGCTATAGATGGCTTTTCCTGGAGCCACAGCCCTCCAGGTGAATAGGTTATCAAATCCCAGAATTAGAAAGTGTGCCATTGTGAAGCAGTCAAAGTAATCCTTTCTTTTTAAGGCAAAGACCATTTTAAACTTGCTAAGCTAGGGGAAAAAAATGATAAAATAATAATAAAAGCCAAGAATTTAGATCAGATTCTAAAAACAGGATTATGAATGTCAGCCCAAACACAAACCAGACCGTGGGAGTCCTAAGACTTTCCTTTGATCCTGTTGTCCCATGTACAGAGCCCACTGCACAGAGAGCATCTCCCCATGATTTAGGAATGAGCAGTGGGGACTCTAACCTGTGGCACACCTGCCCTGCGGGGCACCAGTAGATCCGTATGCTGCAGGCTGCAGGGAGGCAAGGGAGCTCCTGCCAGAGGAGACCGGCAGGGGGAGAAGGGGACGGAACACGAGGTTGGTTCCCTGGAAGGGCTGAAGTGAAGGGGCCAAGGCCCCCCCCCAACCTGGCCATCCCTGGCCCAGGGCTGGAAAGCCGGAGACTCTGGAGATGAGGTTTCTTCCAACCCACGTGGGAAATACAGAGGGCCAGGCAACTGTATTCCACCCCGCAGGTCCCTCCCGTGCTCGCCTTGGCCTCACAGGCCTGGGAGTGGGGTTGGGGTGGGGCGGGGGGCGAGTCCCTGCATTAGTCATCTGCGCGTCTCTGCCAGGTCTCTGGTCTGGCTGAGATGATTTTGTATGATTTGGGTTCATGGCAAAAGGCATAGCCGCTCTAACTCTGTTGCCCCAGATTTTGTTGTGATTTCTCCTCAAGAAACAGCCTTTAGTGCCCAATTTAGAAGGTCTTTTCACCACAGCTGCAACTTTTACCTTTTTGCAAACCAGTGACCTTGAAGAATTTTTATTTATTAATTTTTGAATGACCTTTTGTAGCATTTTTTCCACAAAAAATAGTTTAATCTTTTTTGGGGAAAGAAATTTCTGTGCCCCTCAGAGCACTGATACCATTGGGTGGTACAGCAGTGCGATCAGGAGCAAGGAGACAAGAGCTTAGAAGCAGGAGGGCCCTGGGTCCTGTCACTCCTACCGGGGTGACCCTGGGAGGCTCTAAGCCTTCCACCCCTCAGATGTCAGAGAGACGGTCATTTCCCACGTGAGAGGAGAAATGAAATAATCCATGTTAGGGCACAGCCCCTGGTGTATTGTGCCCAATGTATTAAAAGCACATAATAATTGTTGCTTTTTTATGTTTGTTAAATCCTTGGGCAGCTCTGGCGCACTGAGAGAAAAGAGATCTGAATTCAGGCTGAGCGTGCAGTCTGCTGACCTGACAAGGCAAAACTTCAAACTGATGTTTCACTTTATTTTTCTCTAATGGCGTCTTCCCATCCTGCTGACCTTCAGTGGTCGGGACCTAAGAGGGGGGAGGGTGGCAGTCCTCTGAAGTCCCAGGTGTGCTCGCTTTCTAGGGACCTCACTTGTCATTGTGTTTCCTTCGGGTTCAGTTTTACACTGTAAGCAGCGTCCCTTGTCAGATTAGGAGCTATCTGTCCCCAAAGCATAGCAAGTAGGATCGGCCACCCCCAAGATTCTGCATCTGTATAGTTGGCCTTCGGACAGTGACTGTTTCTTCTTAAGACAAAGCCGATAAGGTTGCCACCCAGGCCTATGGACTGCCCTTCGTTGATCCTCTGTGAACCCCAGCAGTCACTGGTTACAGCTAGAAGACAAGCTACTGGCAGGTGCTTGGTAACAGGGCTGCGTGGGCTTGGCCCGGCCGAGGTGCCCACTTCCTGTTTCTGTGTGTTGCCCTCTCCAGCGTTCCCAGTTCCTGAGCCGTCTCTGTGCCAACTCCCTTTCCTCCCCACCTGCTTCGGAGGCAGCGCTCGGGGCCCGTCTGGCCCTCAGCATGGGCCGGGCCCGCTCCTGTCTGTGGACCCTGGCAGGCTCTGACTTACCACGACTGCCAGCCACCATTTATTCCACCGTTTACCTTCCATGGCTTTACTTTCTTTTCTCCCCAGCCTGGACTCCATCACCAACCACTCCAAACCCTTTCATCAGTACACTGGCTTTCTTCTCCCTTCCCCAGCCAGCCACATCCTCCAGACATAACCATGGCTGCCCAGACCTGCTCTCGTCAAGGCCCTGGATGTTGCCTTCGCTGCCAGAGCCAGGGCTTCCTCTCAGCCAGCCCTCTGTGACTGTGCCCTGGCACAGTGGCCCATTCCTTCCCCCTTTCAAGAGCAGGAGGGTCAAGAGAGCCTTGGAGAAGGCAGCTCACGGAGAGGCAGCAGGTGCGGGCACCACAGTCACTGAGGAGCGACTCCCGGGGAGCCCATCGCGTGTGCGCACAGACAGCGCGGGAGGAGCTCGGGGACAGCGGTGGCTCCCGCGCTGGCCGGTAAGTGCCTGGCAGCAGCCACGGGGGCGGGGAGGGCCCGGGGCCTCTTAGGAGAGTGGGGGCGGGCTGCCGGCCTGCGGAAGCTCACTGGCCCAGAGGTTGGCTCTCAAGGCCTGGTCTAGAGGAGCCCCCCGACTGCAGTGGTGCCCCCACCCTCCCTGGATCCTGCTGCTGCTGCAGAGGAGAGACACTCTGAGCAGAGGGAACAGAGGACCAGGGAGCTGCCTGAGACCAGACTGAGAACGGGAGCCAGGCCACACCAAGCCCTTTGGCAGAGGACCTCAGAGGTGGTCAGAGACCTTGGGTTAAACCGCCTCCCCTCTGGTGGTCACCTGGACCCCACGTTCAGGCTGGTTATGTCTCTAGTAGTTCCTGGTTGTCTTCCCTAACAATACCCACTAGACAAAAGCCTTCTGGAAATAGCAGCCTGCCGTTCTTTTGGAAAACCACCTCATTTCAACTCAGTCCGTGAGGTCTCAGTGGGTTTGACCTCACACACCCACATAGGACCCAGGATGGGACAGTGTGTTTAAGTCCCTCGGCCTCTTTGGTATGGATGAGAGACCAATTTCTGAACAATTTTGTGTATCTAAATTCTGTGCCTTAAACCAAAGCTACCCCTGGACTTTCAGCTACATGAGGCAGAGAGTTTCCTCCCCTTTTTCTGTTAAGATCAATTTGAGTCGAGTTTAACTCACAAGCAATGAAGAGTTCTGACCAGTACAACACCTTTGATCATGCCACCCTTTTGCTCAGAAAAGTCTTGTGGTTCCCACTGTCCCCACACCCTCGCCCTCTCTCCTTTCCTTCTCTCAAAGCCCAGGTCCAGTGCCATCTGTATTGGGATGTCACCTTTCTCATTGCCGACCAAACGAGCTTATCTTTTTCTGAGGCCCAGAAAATTTGTATCTCTTTTATGGTACGCAGGGCGTTCTGCTAAGTGTGGTTTGTGTACACATCCTGACCCATTTACTTATTTGAAAGCTTGAAGGTGAAGATTTTTTATACCGTTCTGTGCCTTGCATGTAGTAGATGCTCCGTAAATGCTGGTGGAAGTGTCCTGAGCAGCCTGAGGACATTTAGTCACGTGGAACCACACTAAGAGCACAGTCCTCCTGGCTCTCCTCCAGTGCTTCTCCTGGACGCCACACTGCCTCCTTCCTGAGAGGTCTTGGTAGAGCGGACGTGTGGAAGAGCAGTGGTACTCAAAGCGTGGTCCCCAGACAGCAACACCAGCGTCACCTGGAAGCTTGTGGGACATGCAGATACCCCACCGAAGACCTGAATCGAATGGGTGGTCTCAGTGAGCTGTGTTTTAACAGGCCCTCCAGGTGATTCTGATCCACACTTAAGTTTGAGAACGACTGCCACAAAGATTTTCATTGACATTTAAAAAAAATTACACTTTGCACTTTTTGAAATTTTTCTTATCTACTTCATGATTTACAAATGGAAATGCATGCTATTCATCTTCAGTCTAATTTTAAGTAAAA
The DNA here is from genome assembly GCF_009834535.1 of Camelus ferus. Classification (NCBI taxonomy): domain Eukaryota; kingdom Metazoa; phylum Chordata; class Mammalia; order Artiodactyla; family Camelidae; genus Camelus; species Camelus ferus. The sequence continues at coordinate 9,158,250 of NC_045722.1, read as the reverse complement.
TTTGCAAAGGCCTCATTTGGATAATCAACTTTCTTCTGTCTTCCAGTAGATACGGAAACCCTTAAGTCTTTCCAAGAGTGCACACTGTTATTTTAGGATGGGGAAACTCGAGGTCAAAGGAGGGAGCTAACCAAAAAGTATTCAGTCTGAAAAAGAGCATCCACGTGCTGTTGGTTCTGGGCAGAACATTGATGGAGGAAGACGCTACTTGCCACTCAAACCCAGTTGGAGCGAAGAAAGGAACCAGCTCAAAGATCTGGGGCGCTTCTAAATGTACTGTTAAGGAGAGAGGGTTGGATCAAACTGGAAAGGTTGTTTGAACATCAAATTTAGATGTTTCTTTTTTTATTTGCCCTAATTCAAAAAAGAAAAAGAAAAAGGAAAAAAGAAGTGACCTCATGAGATGTCTATTTATGAATGTTTACTCCTCTTCTTTCATCTTTTTGTTAAAGAGTGTCTAGAAAAATCAGAGCCAGGAGAATTTTTCTGTAAAGTGAGATAATTGAAAATACACACTTTTCATTTTCCATACTACCCTTTCCAAAGACGTTTTCTTTTGTTAAAACAGCGGCATTTTGGGGAATGTCAATTAGAGGTGAATTCATTTTGTTCTCAAAGGCTTTGAAATGTTTTAAAATTGCCACCACTGCCACCACCACCACCCTGTCCATCCTTCAAAATAAGTAGGATTTAGCATTTGGAAAGGAATTTGATACAGAAGAGGCGGGGCTTACTGGTCAAATACTTCTCTGAAAAAGGCAAAAGTACCCTCAAGCGGGTGGTTCTCCCTGGGCATCTCTTTGAGAGCTAATTCCCTTCCCCAGAAAGGGTTAATAATATTTCTTAAGTAACGTGCAAGGAAGGGGCCGGACTCATGTGAGCTGAGCTCACCCAGCCCCTAGTCCGGGGGGTCACTGTGCCTGTGGCCCTGCTCCTCCTCCCCCTCCCAAACGCTGCAGGAGGCTCGGGGTGCAGGGCTGTCACCTAGGCCCTGTCCTCTGGCGCTGTCCCTTCCGTGCATCCTCTCACCCCCACACTGGTCCCCTGCCAGCTGCTGCCGCTGTTCACCGAGCCACGCTCCTGCCAACACTGAGGAGATGGACTTTTTTTTTTTTCTTTTTTGATCTCTTCCTTTTTGTGCTGTTATGTTGGAAAGGCCTCGAAGCAGCGGGCCCTTGTGTCCTGGGTTTTTCTTGGAGTTTTGTGTGAATCAGCTCCTTGGCACCCTGCTCTCCGGAGGCCCAGGCAAGTGCCCCCACGGCTGAGCTTGGGATGGATCCAAAAGGCCGAGACTAGCTGTACTCAGAATTACCACCACCGCCTTATGCTCCTCACTCAACCGATTGCGTTTGCTGCCTTCCTGCAGGATGTCTCTCTCCAAGGAAGTTCTGAGTCCCTACAAATAAAATCGCCTACAAACAGCTTGTTCTACCTCCTCGTCATGCCCACAGCTCCTTCTAAGGGGGCCCCTCAGGCCATTATTGTTTATAAATATGCTGGTGGCAGGGGCAAAGCTGCCGTTGAATCCATCCGCAGTTTGCAGTGGGGTTGACAACGGACATGATGTCAGTAGAGGGAAACGGCACCCCTGGCAGCTGTTGACTCTGACCTGGAGAAGCAGCTCCGAGTGGCTGGCTTACTTTGGTAATACAGTTAACCCTTGGACGGTGCGGGGTTTAGGGACACTGATGCGCCTTGCGGTCAAGAATCTGGTTATAACTTTCCACGGTGCCACATCAGCGGACTCAGACAACCACGGATCATGTAGTACAGAGTATTTAGTATTGAAAAGCAGGTGTAATTGGACCCGTGCAGTTCAAACCTGCGTTGTTCAAGGGTCAGCTCTATGTGTTAAAATGTAAGCTGGCCATACACTTTAACTTAGATATCTTTTTAGAGATCTCTTCTGTAGAAACGTTCACACAGGCGCACAAAGATATCCAAGCAAGGCTGTGAATAACAGCTCCCAGAGGGAAAAATACCAACACCCAATGAAGAATTGTTTATATGGGTTGGAGGGGGCATAGCTCCGTGGTGGAACGCGTGCTTAGCATGCACAAGGTCCTGGGTTCAATCCCCAGTACCTCCATTAAAAATAATAATGATAAGTAAATAAATAAACCTAATTACCTTCCTCCTCCAAAAAAGAAAAAAACAAACAAACAAAAAACCAAAAAAAGAACTGCTGATAGAAATGATGGTGTATTTGAACAATGAATCACTAACAGCCATTAGGAGGTTGAAGAAATCGTCACTTAATGACATACAAATCCAAGTTATATTGGAATAAATTTTTTAAAAAGCTGCAAAACTGTACTTTGACTCCATTTTTATCGTTTATAATGTATGTATGCATTGTGAATAAATGCTCAGAAAAAACCTGAAGACATTTACAAGCCTGTTAAATTTATTATCTCTATGGATTTAATTACAGACCATTTTTCTTCTCAACATTATGTTTCTCTATAAAGATTTTCTTTCGCACATTCAACATGTATTAGTTTAATAATCAGAAAAGAATAATTAGATGAGATAAACAACCAAGAAGCCCTCCACCATCACTTAAACAGCCCTGCCTTCTGGTTGCCGAGAGGCAGAGTGTGTTGGCTTGCACCTGGAGTAGACGGTGTTAGGTGGGCACCTTGTGGGAACTGTGCTGAGAGGACGGTTCTGAGAACCTGGCAAGCAGAGTTGGAGTCACGGCAGGCATCGTGCCCGGCGTGCAGAGCCGGCCCCCGGTCCTGCTGCAGGCTGGCACGAAGGGCAGGGGAAGAGGACCCCCAAACCTGGCGGCAAAAGCCGGACCTGCTCCTGGCAGAGCCCACCCTAGGGGTCTGTGGAGCATGTCAGCAAACTGCCAGCTGTGGGTCCTGCTCAACCGACACCCTCAGTGTCCCTCTTGCACACCTATCCCCTCCGCTGGGCTCCCGGAATTGCACACATACACACCATCTCCGGTTCCACTACCAGCAGCTGTGGGGTGGGGCACCCAGTTCAGCCGCCTGCTGACTGCTCACCCAGATCTCTCCATCAACAAGGATGGGGGGAATCTAGGTGACATACAGCCACGCATCCAAGGTCCCAAGAGCTCTGCTCTAGAACGAGGACTTGGACAGTCACTTCGATCCAGTTGTGAAGCCCTATGTCAGTGGTTCTCAAAGAGCGGTCCCCAGACCCGCAGCAGCAACATAGCCTGAGAGCTGTTCAGAAATGCACGCCCGACTTCACCTCAGACCCACTGAGCCAGACACCGGGTGTGGAAGGGCCCCCTCGTCTCTCCGGCTGACTCTCATGCACTCAAATATTTGAGAACCGCTGCCCTAGACAATGGTGAGGAAAGGAGGCAGGAGTGACTCTGAGTTCACCTAGGATCTGCATTTCAGATTTGTCTCCTGGACTAACTTCCCGTGAACCCACTGCGGGCTGTGAGTAAACACTGAGCACCTGCCTCGCTAAACCTCTGAGCCCCAGGGAGGGAAGACCTACAGTTCCTTCCTCCTGGCCCAAAGGGCAGCCGAGGACAGAGCCCAGACACCTCTCCCGCTAAGGCCTGGGACACAATTCAGTCTCAACGCCCTGAGGGCTCTAGAGAGCACAGCTCCGTGTTCACACCTCGAGGGCCCCACCGCGGAGATGCTCTTAGGGATCTTCGAGAACTAAAGTCACGTAAGAGCAGGTGGACAAGAGCCAGAGGGATGCGATTCCATCTGGGTCCCGGTGACGCCGGGGCCTGAAGAAGCACTGCTTATTCGTAAAGGATACATTTTCCAAATCATGTGGGCTCCTGGGACACGGACACACACACACATACACACACACACACACACACACACACACACAGATTACTAGTTCTTTCATTAAGTGGAGTGAGCTTTGGTCACCTTCCCTCTCGGTTTTAACATTATTTACATACAAGAAGTAAGGGTCTCAGCCTGCAGATGCCCTCATACAGTTTGGAGGAAGCAGAGTTGGAAAGAGCACACATGAGACTGGCACCTCTCTCACCAAATGTACCGATTCCTCCACAGGATGAGTCAGCATTTCTATAATGATAATTAATATTTTTTGAGCTCCTGCTGTGTGCGGACTCCATTCTAAGCTCTTTACATGGATTACCTCCATTAAATGTCACCGTAACTTCCAATTACCCCTTCTGATAGCTGAGAAAACTGAGCCCCGGTCGGTTACAGAGCTGGCTCACCATCACACTCATTGGCACGTGATCAATTAAACGACTAATCAGAGACATGACGCGTCTCATCGGTTAAATTCTTCCATCGAGTAGGGCCCTTGTGAGCACCTCCAGCGCTGGATCCTAACGGTTGTCGGTTGGGATCTACTTTCTCAGTGCTCCGAACCGTGGACATGATGAGGGTTGGCAGGGGTGTGAATGCCGGGGGCCCGAGTGGTCGGGGGGAGGACTCAGCCATGCACAGCCTGGCCTTGGCCCTGGGGGTCATGACTTTGGGTCCGCCATCTTTCACCAAAGAGGAAAATGCTTGGTCAAACCTGCCTATATTTACAATTTCTTATCACCTGGAAAAGACACCCACACTTTGAACCAAGGAGAGGCCAGTGTTACTGGTGGTTTGACTATTCGTTTATCTCTATTTATCTCTGTCTATAAAGTTGAACTTTAAAAATTGGAGTAGAAAGTAATCATTCCTGCTTCAATTCTCTCTGTTCTCAATTTGGCCCTCTCAGATTCTGGCTGCACCCATGGTTGAGACAGCCAGATTAAGGGGTTGAGGAGGTGGAGATGGGGCTGAGTGGGACCAAAAAACATACTCGAGCCAAGCCCAGGATGTTTGTAATTTTCCTATGGGTCTTCCAAGGAGTGTCCTCCCCATAGGTCATGTGTCCCCAAACAGGCTGACTCGAAGAGCTCTTGGCAACCAGGGAACTCACCCCAATAACAGAAGCTGCCATGCGCTGGGCCCTTAGGTGTAGGCACTGTGCCAACCAGTTTACCCCTCCAAACCCATTAATCACTTACCACATCCAGGATTCTAATGCCTCATGACAATCGTCGGAGGCAGAGACTCATACAGGTGAGGAACTAGACGCAGAGAGGTGAAGGGAGCTGCCCAAGGGCCCACAGCTAGCAAGGGGCAGAGCCGGGATTTGAACCCAGTACTCACACCAGACCTCATGCTCCCAAGCCCTGGGCTAGGCTGCCTCCCAGTTGACTATGATACGTACTAGTTATATCCCCATGGACAGGTGCTAATCTCAGGGGCACTGAACTTAGATAAATTCCTGAAGGTCACACAGCCAGTAAGTGTTGTGAGAGTCTCAGACTCAGACAGCCTCGCTCCCGAGCCTTGGCTCCTACATGATGCCCCAGGGCTCCGGCATGCCGTTTCTAAGATGAAAATGAGAGCCAGAAACTGCAGAAAAGCACAGCTAGCTAGGTACACTCAGCCAGACCAAGAAGAAGCTGCTAAAAAACATTAAACTTCATCTCTTTCATAAGAAGCATATTGTTTCCAAGAAATATACCCAGTCTAGTTTTCAGCGGAAAGACTTTCCATATCAGCTATGGGTTCTATGCCCTGCGTTCCCGTGGTCTGTCTCAGAGAGACTGGGGGGGACACAAATGCCCATTTCCTATGTGAGAGGCTGGCTGGGTGTATGGTGAAGGGGACAGTGGTTGAAAGGGTTCACGTCTAATGGGCTCTTTGTGGTGGGGTGTGGGGTGTGGGTAGAGAGGGAAAGAAAGAGAATGGGAGATGCTCCACTGAGAATGAAGGACTAGAGGTGAGATTCATGCAACAAAGAAACATTTACTGGGTTCCAACTACATGCCAAGTGTTGTATCAGGCACTCAGGAGGTATTGGCAACCCTAGTTGGGGAGGAAGATATTAAGAAAAGCATCTATTGAGAGGGTGAATTTTGAGCTTATCTAGGCCAGGTTGGGTGAGGAAATCATGTTCCAGAAAGAAGAACAGCACGTTCAAAGGCCCTGTGGCAGGGAGAATCTTCACAGGTCTAAGGAACTTAGACAAGGCCAGCATGGCCAGAGCAGAGAGAACCTGGGAGTAACCTCTGCCATGTCAGGCAGGGCCCAGAAGGCCATTTGAGGAATTGGATCTTTTCCCTAGGAGCAGCAGATGTCTCCAAGGATTCTAGTCAGACATGAGCTGACTTACGTTTTTAACTGGTCACTCTGCCTGCTCTGTGGTTGCCAGATGGGAAACTATGGTGGTACGTTAGGCAAGAGGTGACTGTGGCTTGACATGAGATGGTGGCTGTGAAGATGGAGAGAAGTTTATACTTGAAACATAACAAGTCCTCTGATGGTCCTCCCTTCATCTCATTTTGCTTTTCAGTGAAAAGAGGAAGAAACTGGCCAGGCTGTTGGGGGAAGGACAGAGCCAGATGGCGCTGGGGAGACTGAGACCCAGAGGGCTGGGCGAGCAGGGACTCCTCGTGAGGTGGGGAACAGGTATGGGGGCAGAAGGGACTGGGAGGGGCAGGAGGACAGGCAGGAAAGGATCCAGACTCTGAGGACTCTGGCCGCCTCTGGGAGGCCCTGAGCAGAAGTAACAACGAACCCCCAGTCATTTATGGTGAGCCCAGCACCACAAACCTTCTGTGGAAGGAGGAGGGGAATGTAGTCCAAGGACCCAGCACCCACAGAACAGAGGGTGGGAGGAGGGTATAAGATGGTTCAGCTGAGTTGGACGGTCCAGCCCTTTACATCACAGTCAGTGGTGGGGAGGGGGCCGCAGCCCCATGTTCCAGGGGCCCCTCCTCCGTCAGGTGCTCACACACGTGCGGAGCCTTGGTCCTCAGCCCTCCACTCTCAAGGTCACCCAGCAGGGCTCTCAGAGGGACTGCTTCCCCTTGACCCCCTGTGTCTTCTCCCTGGTCCCCTGAGACCCTCAGCCTTTCATTCCCACCCCTTCCTCTCCTGAGCTGGCTATTGGCCTTGGCTCCGGCTGACCCCTCTCACCACCCGCGGCTGGAGGAAGAAGGGCGTAGGAGGGAGCTCCTCGGGGAGCCTGGCGCTGCACTGAGGCTTTGCAGGCATCGCCGAGTCCCCCATGTTGACTGCGAGAGGACCAGGGACCTGCCCGGCGACTGGCAAAGTCCAGATGCAGGGCCAGGCCCTGTGGATCCTAAACCAGGGTCCTAAACCACCCTCCGTGATGGGGACAGCAACTCTGGGGACGTGAGAGAAAGGAGGTGGTGGCAGTAAGTGTGTTGGGGAGCCAGCGGGTGCCACCTGTGACCATTCTGCTGTGGCCGGAGAAGCTGTCCAGCACAAGTCAACAAGACGCAGAGGCTGCGGCTCGACCTCGGCTGGGGGGGGGGGAGGGTGTGAGGGGAGGGAGGGAGGACGGAGGGAGTGAGGACAGACGCGGGGCCTGGGTGGCTGGAGAAACTTTCAGGAAAAACGGCATTAATCCCGTCTCAGGGACAGCGCTGTTTCACAGCTTTCCCAGCTGAGTGGAGGGACACCACCAGGGCCACCCTGCCCACCACCCCCGGAGAATGGGGACTCTCCCGAATGCCGCTGAAATGCCTGGCTTGAGGTTCTCCCAATGGTGTATATACACAGTTCTGGAACTTTCCCAGCTTTTAAAACAAGTCTCTGCTTAAGACTTAAAGTAGGGGTTCTCAACTAGGGATGAATTGGGGCCCCAGGGGACATTTGACAACGTCTGCAGACACTGCTGGCATCTCGTGGGTGGTGGCCAGCTGCTAACCGGACAGCTCACAGGACAGACCCCACGACAAAGAGGGGAGGCAGGGAGGCTCTTCCATCCTGTTTGAGTCCCAGGGTGCCCATCCTGATGGGCAGGGAAGGTGGTGGAGGATGCCAGATGGTCACGAGGGCCCAGGCTGCAGCTTGAGAGCAGTGGTGGGATCCGAAGGACCACGTCTGCACCCACCTGGTGAGTGGGATCCTGCAGGCCCCCTGAAGAGGTTTCCAGGCTGTCCCCAGCTTTTCTGCGGCACAGAGACAGACGGTGCACAGAAGACTGAGACTGTCCAAACCCCATCATTTCAGGGGGAGGTTAGGCGAAACTCTACTCAGGGTGGAATTTCCTGGAGTCTTTCCCTCATCCCCTCATCGCAGAGGCAAGGAAGCCAAGGGCAGGGGTGGGGCAAATCTGCTCCCTCTGCCGCCCAAGGGAGAAAGTGTCACTTGGAAACCTGAGAGAGTCATCTAAAGGACAATTCAGCAGCTACATACTTGAGAGACTATGAACCCAGGTCCTATTTTATCCCAAGGCAATGTGGAAACCACAAAATTCCCATCAAGATGGGAAAAAAGCTCTTCCTGGCCCAGCCAAGTCATGTGTCCACCCCCCAGGCCGCCCCCACCACATTCCGGTGACGCGCCTGTTTGCAGCCTCTCTGGCTGACCTCAGGCCTCCAGGCCGGTGGCGCTGGGGCCCAGAACCCGAGAAAGTGCTTTGTTCCCCAAGTGGATGGCTTTTCAGAGATCGACCTCGCAGCTGTCCCCACCCCAACCCCCGCTTCCCGCCCAGGACCTACCCCGGGGACCAGCACCTTCCTTCAGAAGTTGTGGCAAGATGCCCCAGGCGGGCTTGGCAAGGTTGGAAAAAGAAAATACTCTCCTTGTGGCTCATCTCTCTGCCTCAAGCGTGGCTTGCGCGTGGCCTCTCTCGGTGGCTGCGGTGGGCTTCTGGAATATGCCTGGGAGCCCCTCGCCTGCAGGGATCTGGGCTCCGTGGCCCCTCCTTCCTGGACTTGCATGGCACCCAGGAAGGCTCAGGAATGAAAAAGGAGTGAGTTGCTGGGAGATACATGGGAGATACCTGGTCCTCCCCGCGTACCATGCTGGTCAGCATGTGGTCTGAATTAAGGCATTTGAGATGGTTTTCAAACCATGCTGCTCTGTGTGAGGACTTCACTTGGCTCCTGGATCCGGGAATCCAAGGGTAGAAGTGGAGGCCCCTGGGGAAATCTGAATAGGGCATGAGTGTGAGACGCTAATAAGAAATTCCAGATCATTCTGTTAAGTGTGATCACAGTATTTGGGTTAAGTAGGGAAGTGTCCTCATTTTTCAAAGATGCAAAGTGAAGTCTTTGACGGTAAATTGCCACGATATCTGTAATTCACTTTAAAATACTTCTTCTCCCAAGAATATTACACTGTCCTCCTCGCTGTCCTTGTCTGCAGAACTTGTTCATAGTGAAAAGTAAGAGTAAAAGTAAAACCGAAAGCCTGCAAGTCGTCAGGTTCCTCATCTGAAGGGGAAAACGCTGCTCTGACTTGGACGTAAAGGAAAAGCATGTGCGATGGATGGGTGGGGGGTTCTGCTTCCTTCAGTGAGGGCGGGGCCCCCCCACCCCGGCTGGCCCCCTTTCCCACCTTTTGGGCCAGCTCACAGCCTGCCTCTGGTCCTTCTTCCGAAAATGGGGATGAAGCTGTGGCCACACAGAGAAACTGTGGCAGAGCATCCATTCATCAGCTGTTTGTCCGGTCATTCAGCCAATGTCGATTGAGGGGCTGTCATCTGCCAGTGTGTGGGCTGGGTGCCGGGCACACAGGGATGAGTGAAAACAGACCCTGCCACTGTTGAGCTTATAACTGAGTGGGGGAGGTGGGTGCTAATCAAAGAACCAGGAGACTGGATGTAAAATTACAACTAAATAAAATGACATGTTATGAGAGAGAGTATGAGAGAGAAGAAAATGACTGAGCCAGGAAGCTCAGTGTGGATGGAGGGGAGAGTGGATGTGCAAAGGCCCTGTGGCTGGAGGGCTGCTGTGGCTGCTGTGAAGGGGAGTGGGAGTGGCTGGAGCTCAAGTGGAAGGCAGCCGTGGAGATGGGGATGCCTGCCCCCGGGGCGACTACTCCTGAGGTGCGGAGATTCACTTGGCTTGTTTGGGGTCTGCTTGTTCTTTCTTGCCAACTTGGCCCTGCCCCCCACTTCCCACGGTGCTGCACAGCACCCTGAGTCTAGACACACCCCCGACCTGACTCCTATTAGGTTGTGGACTCTGTGTCCTTTCTAGTGGGGGTCATGTCACCCCTTACCATGGCAGGTCCCTGGGTCTCAACCCATGGCTGTCATCCACTGGGCCCCTCCAGGCCAAGGGAGGGCTGGGGAGCTCTGACTCAGACTCCATCTCACGCTGCCAGGTCTCCACGGGTACTCGGTTCGCCTGCTCCACGTCGTGCACCAGCAGAGCACGAGCCCCCTCCCCTTTTGGCTTTTCCCTCATCTTAACATCCACCCCCACCACGGGATTTCTGCGGCAGTGGGGAATCTGTGACACACGTCTGACCCCGTTGCCTCTCTTGCTCTGTCTCTCCTCCTTCCATGGTCTGTCAAGAGGAAATAGCAGATTTCCATCCCCTCCTCTTGTCTGGAAGAGTCTCCTTGTCCACAACACCCCCTCCCTCCCCTGGTCCTAACTCCCAGGGTGGCTGGGGTATCTTCTTTGTGTGCTAGAAGAAACTTGACCCAAGTCTACTGGGCTTGACATCAGATAGTACCTTAGATAAAATATATTGGTTTAAGACTTCCCCCAATAATATTCTTATTATATCAGCACATTTGACTAATAGCGGTTGTTGTTGTTGTTGTTGTTGTTATTATTATTATTATTATTATTATTATTAATTATTCCCCATCTGAGAGGGTTTCTTTTGGACTCTGTAGAATTACTTACTCCCTTTTTAACCCAAAAGCCGTACTGGGCTCACACTCACCTGTCTCTGCCTGGAATCTTCAGTTTGGTGACACAGCCCATGACCCCCAACCTTCAGGCTCTAAAGACAGAGCCTCCATGTGCCTCATAGGTCTCTGTGCTCTTGGGTTCACCTGTGCAGACCCAGTCCCAGAGGAGCCCGAGGAGCCCGGCTCTCTGCCGCCCCCTGGTGGGGCCCTGGCGTACTGCCCTGCCCGCCCTTGGTCGACTCTTGCGACCTGGGAACAGCGGCGAGGTCCAGCCAACTGGCCCTGCAAGAAAAATGTGAGGGAGGCTAAATCCCCACTCGAGGTGGGCCTTACCACTCCAAGGTACCTTCACCTGTAATCTATTGGAGGGATAAAAATAAGGAAAGAGGGAAAATGAATACTTTTTGAGTTCCTGTTATGTGCCAAGCTCTTACGAAACCATTTAATTACGTTGTTTCATGACAGACTTGTGAGGCAGGTGATAGGGTAGACAGAGCCGGGAAACGAGAGTTTAAGTGTGTGAGTGGCAGAGCTGGGTTGCTCTGCACGCTGCTTCCTCTAAAATATAGAGGTAGCATCCAGCAAAGAGTTAACAGGGAGGGAGCAGAAGTACTCAATTCCTGCTTTGCTTCCAGAAGAAATCGAGATCGGGATGTCAGAAAGCCCCTTGCAGTTCCCAGAGTGCCCAGCAGGGGCAGCAGGGAGCCCACTCTTCCAGCTCAGGGAGGGAGGTTATGCCAGCTAGGATCCTCCTCCACTCTGCGGCCTGGCTCCACCTGCTCAACATCTGGACAGCAACATCGGTCACCTCTAGGACCAGCCATGGCCAGGTCAGTGGGAGCCTGGCTTGGGAACAAACGGAGAGTCTTCTGGGCAGGACACAGCTCCCAACATAGCTGTGCCCATCTGTCTGGGTCCTAGTGCCTGACTCACACCATCCGAGGGCTTCAGCCTGCCCCTGATCCAGCCCAGGCACCTGGCTGACCAGTGCTACCTCCTACCCCACCCTGATCCATTGGAGACAGCTGCTCCCAGGCAGGTCTCGGTCACCCATGTTGGAAGACACTCTTTCTCCTGCCCCAAGAGTACAAAGCCACCGTCCAGACCTCATATCCTTGCCACTCATGCAGGTTCCTGTTCCTGCAGCACAGCCAAACAGCCTTCTGATCACAGAAAAAATGCTGTGAAGGCGGCTCTGATTTCTCATGGGTTCTGCTGTGTTGCTTTCCCGAAAGGGTACATTCATCCACCAGGGCACCAGCTCTGTAAGTATACCGTTCACCAATGCCTCGTCAGCAACGGAACTGAAAAGTAATTTTTAAAAAGTGTTTTGCTAGTTTCGTGGGTGTAAAATGGCACTCAGTCATTGAGTTGAGTTTGTATAGTGATTAATGTTTTAACTATCTATTTTCCAGTGAGAATTGGCTTTAATTAGGATTTAAATTCCAGCTCTGCCTTTTACTAGCTTTGAGAACCAGGAAAACTTACTTACCTTCTCAGTACTTCAGTTTCAACATCTGTGAAAATGGAAATCATAACAGTTCAGAGTACAAATGCTAATTATGAAGATTAAATGCAAAACAATACGTAACACATGTAGCACAGTCCCCAGCACGTAGTGAGTGCTCAATGAATTGTCACCAGTGGTGCTAGAACAGAAGACCACCCTCACTTAAGCCTAAGTTGTTTCTCTTACATATTTATAAGAACTTAATAGATTTGAACCCATGATCACTTGTGATGCAAATATGTTTTGCAGTCAGTTTTCTCTCTTTTAGTTTGGTAATATTTCACTTAAAAAAGACTGGTATCTCTGTGTGGTTGATTCCATTCCTTTCTGTTTCCTCTGATTATTTGAAATCTGAGAAAACATTCCCCAGCAAGCCTGATACATCCCCGTTTTATATTCTTTGCGTTGAAAGACAAAGTGATATATAAGTGAGAAATCGGTGGACGGGGCTGAGAACTACGATGTGCTGGGTTTCCCAGCCATGTCCTGGGGGCCTCAGCCGGCAGGTTTTCCTGTGCAGCTGTGAACATCCTTAGAATATTCTGAGAAACTTTGGCCCAATTCCATAAAAATGTCTGAAAATTAATCAGCAGGCATGCTCACCAGCAAATGATGAAAGATTCGTTCACCATGTATTTATAATAACCCACTGTATTATGCAAGGTCCAGGCTTCTCATGGATCCTGGGGGCGATTCTGACGTGGAGTCTATACGCTGGGATTTCACAGTCGGGAGAGGAGCCATGTGCTGGAGACCCTCTCTGCTCCACTAGGTCCACTCGCCAGTCTTCTCTAACTGCTCTGAGCCCTGGGACCTCCGTGGGCTGCACTGACACGTTCCCTCGCCTCCGGTTTTCTTACTGGGTTCAGCCAGTGGGAGGCACTGGCAGGACAGCAGGGGGCGCAGAAGAGGAAGGCTGGGGCATCTGTTCCCCCATCTCCCTCCCTGCCAGGCTGCCCTCCGGCAGTGTCTGTGCTCTTTCAAGGCTGCAGCTCCTATTGGGCGACCCTCTCCCGGTTCCAGGATCCATCTCCCCACCTTGTCCATCGTTGTAGTCATGGCGTCCAGCAATTTCTAGCCTGGGGGCGCTACGGCTTCCTTGTTAGCTTCCCCTAATCCTGCCACATCTTTGTAAATTGCCCCTTTGATTAAATGCTCTTCAGCTAATCATTTGGAGTGTGCCTGCCTGGGCAAGCGGGCCCTTAAATAACTGTCAGTGAAAGAAGAAAGGAAGTGGCCACAGAGCCGTGTCCAGGGCAGAAAGAGGGCAGAGGCTGGGGTCGTTCTTCACCTGGGCATCACAGAGAGAGAGAGGAGAGGAGAGGAGGTGCTGTTTGAGCTGCACCTTGAGGGTAGAACTCGGGTGTGCAGGAGGACAGAAGCAGCAGCGGGGGACCGGGACCAGAGGCGAAGAGAGGTTGGTGTAGGGCGGTGGTGCTCAGGCTGTGGGCCAGCCCAGCAGCAGCAGTGGCAGCAGCAGCAGCAGCAGAGATGCACATCCTGCAGCCCCCCCGTCCAGACCTGCTGAGTCAACTCAGGGCGGAGCCCAGTCATCCACGTTCTAACAGGGAGATTCTGATGCAGTCAAGTTTGTCACCAGGGTTGGATAGCAGTTCAGAGACTGGAGTGGGATGGGGAAACGCAAGTGGGAAGACAAATGGGCCCAGGGTGGGCAGGGTGTGTGGCATGTGCAGGGCCTAGACAGTTGGCAGTTTAGACTGTGGGTGATGGGTGCTGTGAAGGGGGTATGTGTGTGTGCACCTGCGCAGGTGTGGCATGAGCAAAGATGCTTCTAAGAGTGAGATTGGAGAATGTCCACCATTAAAAAATCCACAAACGATAAATGCTGGAGAGCGTATAGAGAAAAGGGAACCCTCCTACACGGCTGGTGGAAATGTAATCTGGTACAGCCACTATGGAAAACAGTGTGAAGATTCCTTCAAAAAACTAAAAATGGAATTACCTTTAATCCAACAACCTCACTCCTCGGCATACATCCGGAGAAAACTCTTAACTCGAAAAGATCCACGCACCCCAGTGTTCACAGCAGCACTGCTTACAATAACCAGGACATGGAAACCTCTAAATGCCCATCGACGGATGACTGGCTAAAGAAGCTGTGGTGTACACATGTATACAGTGGGATACTACTCAGCCGCAAATAGTAAAATAATGCCACTTGCAGCAACATGGATGGACCTGGAGATCGTCACAGTAAAGGAAATAAGCCAAAAAGAGGAAGGAAAATACCATTTGATATCACTTACCAGTGGAGTCTAAAAAAAAGGGGGAGGACATAAATGAACTCATTTACAAAACAGAGTCAGACTCATAGACACAGAAAACAAACTTATGGTTACCAGGGGGGAAAGGAGGGGGGAGGGAAAAAATTGGGAGTGTGGGATTTGCAGATACTAACTGTTCTATATAAAATAGATAAACAACAAGGTCCTTCCGTATAGCACAGGGATTTCTATTCAATACCTGGTAATGGCCTATAAGGAAAAGAATATGAAAAGGAAAATAAACACACATATGTATGAATGAATCACTGCGCTGCACACCAGAAGGTGACACACGTTGTAAATCGACTGCACTTCAATTGAAAAAAAAGAGTGAGATTGGAGGCAGGAAGATCATCAAGGAGGTGACTGTCGCCAGGCGGAGGGAGTCCTAAGGCAGGGCTTCTCCACCTCAGCACGATGGGCGCTGGGGCCAGGTGACTCTGTCGTGGGGGCTTTCTGTCCTGTGCACTGAAGGAGGCCTAGCGGCATCGCTGGCCTCTCTCCGCCAGAGGCCATTAGACCCCTCTGTTGTGCCAACCAAAAAATGCCTCCAGACATTGTCAAATATCCCCCGGAGGGCAAGTCACCCCAGTTAGGAATCGCTGCCCTAGGCACGGCTGTGGGACCGAACGCCCAGGGCCGCGCGGCTGTGAAGTCAGTGGCGCTCGGCCACCGACTGGAGCAAGAGGCCTGCGGTGGTTACAGGTGAGCGATCAGACAGCAGTCAGGTTGAGGCTCTGATTGAAAACTGCTCATTAGGAATTAGGCATTGATCTGTTCGGGCAAACCGCTTTCAGGAACCTCCCCCAGTTCGTTCAGGTGACGCTGTTCCTCAGGGAGCGCCAACGACAGGGGCAGGCTGAACTTCCCAGCCTCCAGAACTGGGAGAGGCAGTTGTCAGCGTTTATAAGCCGCCCCGTCTACGGTGTTGTGTTACAGCAGCCTGAATGGATTAAGGCAACCTACTTAGGTACGTAAACCACCCCGCCTCCCGTCCAGTGCCACAAGCTCGGGGTGGCTTCTGGGGTGGTTCCTGGACTCTGGGGACTGAGCTGGGACCTATCCACCGGGAATTCTGTGGGAGGTCATTTTGAAGATTTCTAGAGCTGGCTTTTGATGAGCACCTTGAAGAGTAAACAAGAGCACAAATGGAGGCGAGCTCTGACTTCCCAAATCTCTTTCCAAATCTTTACTGCGGTCCCTCAAAGATTGTCAAAGGAGAATTTCACAACCCACAAGCCCTCTTTCCTCGTTACCTTTGCTCTCGACGACTCTCACATCCCAGGGTTACCCTGAAGTAACTCCTTCCCAGTTCCTCAGCTCATGCCCTAAGAAAAGCTGCCCTGGAATCTGACTTTGGCTGGCCTTTGACTCCCCTTCTCCTCTTCCCTCTCTTTAAATCTCTTCTTTTTACCTATAAACAACTTCTCCACCCTTATTCCAAATCAGTTAAGGAAGTCAGTTTGCCCTCTTGTGATTGTTTAGCCTCTTCAAGATATAAACGAGTTTTGTCAGAAAGCTCGGGGGGAAGGTACAGCTCAAGTGGTAGGGTGCGTACTCAGCATGCACAAGGCTCTGGGTTCAATCCCCAGTACCTCCTCTAAAAATAAATGAATAAACCTAATTACCTCCCTCCTTCCCCATAAAAAATAAAAAGTTATGGTAACTGTAACTTTAAACAAATAAATATATAAGAAGAGAGGCTCTGGGACCAAGATGGCAGCCCTTCCCCCTCCCATGGAAGGAGGGGGAAGGGAGACGTGGCCGGAGATGGAATTTGCTTCATTAGGCTGTAGGAGGGGGAACTATCACAACTATATCTTCATTTTTTAAAAAAAAATTTTTCTCAAGCAGAAATGCCATTCTTAGGAAGTAAGCATCCTTTCATGTCCGGGCTGAGGCTTCTGACAAATTGTTGAGATGGGATATTTGTCATGTCCTAAAAAATCTCAGAATTGAAGCTTGACTGTGCTACTGTTGTAGCCCAGTAGCAGAGGAGACTCTCACCGACCGCGTGCCCACAGGTGACATTTAGGGGAGATAAAGGACGCCCCGAGCCTCAGGTAGCACACAGTGAAGGAGGGATAGGTGACCAGATCAGAAATGCCCCGTGTGGGTGAGTGGGATGTGGTTTATTACTGAGTAAACAAGGGTTGTCCCTTGATCTCCCTGACCCCAGTTCCTCCCACCCCAAAGATCTGTGTGAGAAAGGACAGCAAAGAGGGTGAAAAGGTTTTGAGAAAGACGAAAGACTAGGAATAGACTTACCATATGACCCAGCAATCCCACTCCTGGGCATCTATCCAGAAGGAACTCTAATTCAAAAAGACACCTGCACCCCAGTGTTCACAGCAGCACTATTTACAACAGCCAAGACATAGAAACAGCCTAAGTGTCCATCAACAGATGACTGGATAGAGAAGATGTGGTATATTTATACAATGGAATACTACTCAGCCATAAAAATGACAACTTAATGCCATTTGCAGCAACATGGATGTCCCTGGAGAATGTCATTCTAAGTGAAGTAAGCCAGAAAGAGAAAGAAAAAACACCATATAAGATCACTCATATGTGGAATCTAAAAAAAAAAGAACATAAATACAAAACAGAAACAGACTCATAGACATAGAATACAAACTTGTGGTTGCCAAGGGGGCAGGGGGGTGGGAAGGGATAGACTGGGAGTTCAAAATTTGTAGATACTGACAGGCATATGCAGAATAGACAAACAAGATTGTACTGTGTAGCACAGGGAAATATACACAAGATCTTGTGGTGGCTCACAGCGAAAAAAATGTGACAATGAATATATGTGTGTTCATGTATAACTGAAAAATTGTGCTCTACACTGGATTTTGACACAACATTGTAAAATGACTATAACTCACTAAAAAAATGTTTAAAAAAAAGATTTTAAGGAAGAAATTGCTGCCAATGCCCCTGCAAAATGGTCAGAGCATGAAGCAGGGCCAGCGTCTGGGGGCGCATCTGAGGAGCGCGGGGGGGGGGGGGGGGCGCCTGGCAGACGGCCAGCGTGAGCTCAGCAGGGGGCTGGGCGGAAGGCTTTTCACTTGGCCCCTTGGCGTGTCTGTGACCAGAAGGGAGCTCAGCTATTTCCTCTCTTTTACATCAAAATACAGGATTGTGGCCGGGTAATTAGAAACTTTGTTTTTTTTCCCCTGCCGGACCACAGGACAGCCTTGTATCGGCCAGATTGCTCCCAGTCTGAGCGCTGGTTGCTCCTGGGCTGTTTTCCCAAGTTCTGAGATGTTACATATTTGTCTTTGTGCTGCTGCCATGTGTGGTGGTGAGCGTGCAGTTATCTGTGAAGGTCTCCCATTATTTTCTTTAAATTTCCATTGTGAGGCTGAGAAGAATTCAGCCCTCTCTGCCAATAGCTGCACAGCTGGGGTCTGACAAGTTGTGAGCTGGTCGAGCCCCTATGAAGCCTGGTTTCTAAGGAGGGGGGTGCAGTCAGACAAACTGGAGCCTCTCCAGGGGCACTTTGTCAGGAGGGAGCACCTGGAAAGCAGGTCAGGTATCGAGAGTCTAAGGGGATGGAGGCCTTTTTGCACCCCCTTGGGCATTCCATCTTTGGGCAGTTTGTGCCCCGTGCCTCGTGTTTTGGGTCCTATAGGTGCACAAATATCTCAAGAGTGTGTTTCCAGGGATAAGCAATTATGCCAAATCTCAAATGATGAGATTACAGAATAATAGAGTTGGAAGGGCCCTTTGAAACCAGGTTGTCCCCCAAACGATGATTTTATAGAGTTGCAGACAGGCGTTCAGAGGGCACCTGACTTGCCCAGCATCACACAGCTGGTAGTGAGCAGGACCAGAACTGGGCCAGGCTTCTGGCTCATGCTTCCCCATCATCTGCTGTGTCCATGAGGAAAGCAGAGGGAGGAAGGGGGAGAAAGGGAAGCAACCTACAGTGGATGAGCACCTTCTATGTGCCAAGCACTGGGTTCAATGGTTTCCAAGTTCATTCTTCACTCAGCTAGAGGTTCCTGAGTGCCACCAACTTGGGTTAGAACTCCAGGTCAGCAGCCTACAGATGTACATCGGGGGACCTTAAGTAGCTGCTGAATGTCACCAAGGGACAGACATCTGTGCAGCATAGAAAAGGAAACTCATCAAAATGACAATGGCTTTTCCACTCGGACACCCTAACTTTGATCCTGGAAGGGTCGGGAGGGTTCAAGGGCTCCTGGAGGAACCAGTCAAGCAGGTAGATGCTGGATGCCGCATAAGAAGCCCTGGACCTGATCCCACTGTGAAAGTCTTTGAAAACCGTTCTTCTCGTCCCCAGCCGCTCACTTTTGGATGCCGTGTCTGCTCTTCCCGTCTCTTTCACACACATCCTGGTGAATCGGAGTCTCTCTGACTGCGGTCCTCAGTAGACGGGGTTATGATAACATAACAACCGCAGCGACCGACATTTGCTGCGTGCCCAGTAGCAGGCATGTTACATCCAGTATCTCATTTAATCTTCACCACCACCCTATTATTCTCTCCTAGTTTATCGTTGAGAAAATTGAGACCCAGGGGAGTTGACCCACCTAAAGTCACCCAGCAGAGCCAGGACTCCACACCAGGTCACCCTGACCCCAAGCCCGTGCTCTTCTCCCACGAACGGCCCTGCCTCCTCGCACCACAGGGAAGTTACGAACGGAGCACTTATTTACAACTGTGGTTAAAAGTGTGTGAAAAAATTACAAGCACGAGTATAAATGTCCTCTATTTGTAAATAAAGGCAAGGCTATTTGGAAACTCAAAAAAAAAAAAAATACACAAAGGGGAAAAAAAAAACAAGAAAGCACTCAAAACTGAATTTACACATTGTTCAGCCAATAGTAACAACAAGAACTGTGTGGTTTAACAGAAGGTGAAACTCGACGGAAAACTAGCGAAGGCTATGACTAGGAAGCTAAAGAAAAGAAGTGATGTGAATGGTCCAAAACAGATGAAAAAGTCAATTTGCTAACTAAAGGATTACAAATCAAAGCAAGAAAAGATTTGGGGAAATGACACAACTCCATGCTGCGAAGGATGTAGGGAGACAGATGGTGAGATGGGCGCCTTCACATGCTGTGATGGGGCGGGTTAGTCTGAACGGTGCTTGTGTGGCCAGGGCTCCTTGAATGACACGTTTTGGCCTTAAAAATGTGCACAGCTTTGTCAAAGCCAATTCGCCCTTTGATATACAAAAAAAAAAAAAAAATTATAAAAAACATTCAGCGTTAACATTGTTCAGGAGAAATCTGGCAAAGTGTTCAAATTTGGCAAAACCATAAGAGTTACAATAAAGAAATATGATGTGACAATGGAAACCTATGCATCTATTAAAATGACTGTGTAAGATTATTTAAAACATAGCAAACATTTGTAATAAGTTGTTCAGTGAAAAATTAGTTTAGAAAACTGCATGTCCAGGGTAACCCCAATTGTCTTAGTTTCTGGCCATCACCCAGTGATGAATGTTCACATCACCAGCAGTGAGATAAGTCCACGTCGTGTGCGTCCTGACAGGACGTGCTGAGAACACGTATCGCTTCTGGGGTATCTGTACGAAAAATTGCAAACCTGAATGGAACCACGAGGAAACCTCAGATACCCCCTGACTGAGGGACATCCTATCAATTAAATGTCCTGTGTTTTAAAATGCCAAGCTCATGGAAGGTGAAGTCTTACAGATCAAGGGAGACAAGAGGTAGGAGCATGACGTACAACACGATGCTCTGGACTGGCTGCTGAGCCAGGGGAAAAATTGCTAAAAAGAACATTATTAGCATAATCGATGCCATTTGAATACAGACTGTGGATTAGATACTAGTATCAGTGCTAAATTTCCTGATTTTGATACTAGCACTGTGCGTATGAAAGAGAGCTACCTTATTCTTAGGAGACAGACACCGAGGTACTTAGGGGTCAAGGGCATGATACCTCCAGCTTAGTCTCAGACGGTTCAGAAAATGAGTGTTTGTCTATAACATGAGCGTGTTGTTAAAGTGAGGTGTTCTTTCATGGTCACGATAACACTGAAGACATGTATAAACATATTAATGTTTAATTAGTCTTTTATAAAAAAATAATATATATATATATCCGAATTGATGGGGGGAGAAAGGGAGAGAAAATAAAGGGAGAATAAAGGGAGAAAAATCAAGCAAATGGGGCCAAATGTGGACAATCGGTGAGTCCGGGTGAAGAGGCTGTGGCAGCTCCTTGGACTCTTCTTGTAACTTTTCTGCAAATCTGAAATTACATCAAAATAAAACCTTACGAAGAGACTACACTGAAAACTGTCTTGTTATTCACCCAAATAATACTTTGAATAACACTTTTGTTATCACGCTTGATTTTTATCTCCATCTTTCTACAGACAAGTGCCTCCTAAAGTGGTCCACGGTGAACGTCTAGAACCACATAACTGGCTCGTTCGCAGCGGCGCACAGACGTGGAGCTGCCTTTAAAAAAAAACAACTGCAACCATGCAGTTCTTTTCAGGTTTTTGATGTCAACTCAGGTATAAAAACTTGGCAGTCACCTGTGAGTATTAAAAAGTCTGGTCCGGACTAAAATGTCTATTTCACATCCAGCCGGGAGCGCTTCCTCCTGCCCTCGCGCTGGCGTGAAGGTGGTGGAACCAGGAGGTGGCTCTGAGGCACACCTCTTTCCCTCTCCTCCCCGTGCTCCTCTTCCTCCTCTTCTCCCCTTTGCTTCTGGGCTCCAGGTGTGGGACAGAGAGTGGAGGGAGCGGAGGCAGCTGACGTTTCCCCACTGACTGGGACCCTTTCTGGTAGCAGGAGTCCGAGTGCTGCTTCTCTCAGGAGCCGTGTGTGTGAGGTCTTCAGGGCTTCCCCCTACACGCCTTCCCCCTGCCCCCAGCACAGGAGGCACTGCCGCTTCTGTGCAGTGTCTCTCCACAACGCCTCGCTGCTCTGGTCCCCTCGCCCAGCAGGTGATGTACCCCGGCACCAACTGGAAGCCCCAAGGTCAAAATGTCCACAACTGACCCCCCTGTCTCCCTCTTCCACTCCACCAGACTGGATCCTTTTCCAGCATTTCCCAGTGAATCAGATCACCTTCCACCCAAGCCATTCTTCCCACCTCCTCTCCCTCCCCCATTCTCCATCATCACCATGTCTTGTCTTTTTTTCCTGAATCTTTTCCCAAACCAATCACACTTGTTTTTAAAATAAGCTTCTGTCACATCCAGTTAGTCCCAGCGTCCACAACATGCTGTGATCGCCAGCCTCCAGACCTTTAGACACGTCTTCCTCTCTTCTTATAACGTCCCTTCCCAGTCCCCCGGCCCCTTTTCCTTGGCCTGGTTGATTCCTCTGAAGCTTCTGGTCCCATCTGAGAATGGACTGGCCAGAAGGAGGTTATCAATGGGCATGGATTACACAGAATGGACTCTGAGTCTATGGAACAGCCCAAATGAAGATGAGAACCCTCTCCCTCCAGTTACGCAAGGACGGATGTGTTCAGGTTGTATTTATGAGCTGGATGCTCAAAGGTCAGGCACCAGGAATCTTTGGAGCTGCTCTGGGTTTAAAGCTCCTTTAACTCCCAAAAGCTGTCCATTTTCCCAGGGTGCTCTGTACCCTGTCCCAAAGAAAGCCACACAGAGGGGGTTTTGGAGATGATCTGGGGATGCTTTTGGAGAACCTCCTTCTAAGATTCACCTCCCTCTAAGTGATTACTGGTCCGCAAAGGTGGACTCAGTCTTTACACAAATTTACAAATTCAAATCGCAGAGCCTTGAGAAGGGCCTGGACCCGGGGTGGGGGTGAGATGGTGCAGCAGCAGCTTAGTTTCATGAACTTCCTGCCAGGTCTGGCTTTTCTGATCAGAGGCTGAACTGAGGACAGTAACAGCAGCCTAGAATGTTTCCCATTCTCAGGAGGATTCTGGTATCAATATGGGGGGCAGTAGCATTAGGACCATGGACTCCAGGGTCAGGAAGACTTGGGATCCAGTCCAGGCTTTGACTCTTACTAGCTGTGCACCTGGTAGAAGGTTACTTCAGCTCTTTGAACCTCAGAGTCCTCTGAAATAAACTGGGACTGCTAACTGGAGCATCATTCTGAAAGGGTCCCTGTTTTCCCTTCCAGAAGAGCAGCCTTAGAACTGAATTCAAATGACTCCAGTCCTTTCTGCACCTGTAAGGACAAAAGCAAGTGCTTGGAGTGATGATTTAAAATAAAAATTGTAACTTAAGGATTCACTTCATAAAAAGCAGCATGTGCTGTGCTCCCCCCCCCCCTACTTGGGAAAAGAGTGCTTAATCGTGGATTGGAAAATTCCTTTCCTTGTTTCAAGAGAGTTCTGTGGCTGTGGGGATTGCATTAGTGCTGCCGCTGCTTGGACTGACTCCCTGGAGCTGCCCTGTGCTGCAGGGCTCCTGGTGCCAGGGACACCAGTCACAAAGATGGGTGCCAGTTTTACTCTTTTGCATGTGAATATCCAGTTTTCCCAACACCATTTACTGAAGAGACCATCGTTTCTCCACTTAGTACTCTTGGCTCCTTGGGCAAATATTCGTTGAACTTACATGCATGGACTTATTTCTGGGCTCTGAATTCTGGTCCATTGGTCTTTGTATCTGTTTTTATGCTCATACCATACTGTTTTGATTACTATAGCTTTGTAGTATCATTTTCAATCAGGAAGGATCACTCCTTCAGTTTTGTTCTTTCTCAAGATTGCTTTGCCTTTTTGGGGGTCTGTTGTGGTTCCATTCACATTTTAGGATGGGTGGTTCTATTTCTGTGAAAAATGCCACTGCAGTTCTGATAGGGATTGCATTTAATCTGTAGATGCCTTTGCATAGCATGGCTATTTGAACAAAAGTTCACTCTTCTGATCCATGAACGCAGGATCTCTTTCCACTTACTTTTGTCTTCTTCAGTTTCTTTCATCAGTGTCTCATGGTGTTTCGTGTAGCACTCTTTCACTTCCTTGGTTAAATTTATTCCTAAATATTTTGGTGTTTTCGATGCTATTGTAAGTGGGATTGTTTTCTTTGTTTCTTTTCCAGGTGGTTCATTGTTAGCATATACAAAAGCAACTGATTTTTGTATGTTGATGTTGTGTCCTGAAACTTCACTGAACTTACTAGTTACAACAGTTTCTTGGGAGTTGGAAGTTGAGGGGGACTTTTTAAAGGACTCATATTCGTGACTGAGGTTCTCTTTGACCGTCAGTGGAGAGAATCCACAGGTTGCCTTAAGGGCTGGCTGAGGTATCAGAGGACAGAACTAGGATCCAGAAAATATCTCTTTTTAAAATTATTTTTAAAACTGAATCTTAAGTTCTTTTCTTAAGCTTTTCTTTTGGGGGGAGGGGAGAGGTAATTAAATTATTTATTTATTTATTTATTTATTTATTTATTTATTTATTTATTTATTTAAATTGAGGTCCTGGGGGTTGAAGCCAGGACCCTGAGTGTGCTAAGCATGTGCTGTACCACTGAGCTATAACTTCTCCCCACTGAAAATATCCTGATGGGCCTGGATGCCACCCTGTTGCTGGCAATTGCCTCACTGCCAGATCTGGGGCCCTGGCTAAGTAGCAGTTATGTGTGTGAGTGTCTAGGGACAGCGAAGGAGCCAGTGCAAGGATTCCACAGGAAAGGAGAAGAAAGGGCTTCCAATAGCAAGACTGCGACCCAAATGCTGGCCCACAGGCTGTTTACTATTTCAGGGGCTGGTGAGACCACACCTGCCTGTCGTACTTGGCTCCCAGCCCCACAGACCTTCCCTTTCTCGAGCTCCTCGTCCTCTCCTCTAATCCCCTCCCTCTTTCCTGTCCATCCCACCTGGAGGGCTTATTTCCTCCCACATCTGCCCTGGAGCCTCCTCAGCCTTCTCCTTGTCCTGGGGCCAGCATCGAAGGTGATGCTCTAAAGCTTCTTTTTCCCCCCAGGACCCTCTGCCACCCTTCCCTCTACCACCACAGAGATGGATGTTTGTCCCTGACCATCTCCCATCCCAACCCTTCAGTGGCTCCGACAGCAGTAACGACCACAGCCACCTCTTACTAAAGCCTAACCCACGCCAGTCACTCTGTGCTGGGCAGTGAGCTGCGGCTGGTGGGGGAGATTTTTAAATAGAGTTGCTCTTGGCTGCCTCTCTGCTCTCCTACTCCCCACCCCGCCAACACACACACGATCAGTTTAGCTAGTCAGTGATTTCTTTCCAAATATCAACCAGAAAGAAAAAACACAGATGTTTTCTGGGGGTGCTAATTAGTGAACGGTGTGTTTGTCATTACCCGTGAGAGATGATTGTCAGCAACAGAACAAACACACGCCCAGATGGAAGGAACAGCATTGCACCACTGCACTGTGTTCTTTTGGTGCATTCTTTAAGCAGAGCTTTACTGGAAAGGGAATTAGGGTGTGCTGAGAACATACTAGATGCAGGGCTCTGTGCTGAGGATTGAGTGTTTGCAAGCTCTGGGTGCCTGTCTTCCCTAGGAAGACCCTGGGCACACACTGTGGTGACCGAGAACCCGGTAACACTTGCAAATGCTCCAATACTGAGATGAACAGTGCAGCGAGCCCAGATGTCAGCGTGCATCTCCTGGCCCCTTCACCCCGTGCAGCCTCCAGCCTTCTGCCCCTTGGCGGATTCTTCCCTCTGCCCTTCCTCCCTCTCCCTTTCATCCCCTTCCAGAGCCAGCTTCAGGCGTGTCTGAGTCCATAGAGGTGCCTGGCAGAACAAAAGGGTCTTTACAGGATGGGCTGCCCCTTCCTTCGAAGGCTGTTGTGGTTATAAATAGCAAAAACATTTTCCTCCTTTACAGAATCAAGTTTCATGAACTGCGAATTCCCCACCTTGTGTGCTGCTGTTGAGCCCCGGGCACACGGACAGCCCTGGACTTGGGTGCCTGACACGGGCTTCTTTCCCTGGCTTACCTTGGAGGTTTGCCCATCTCTGCACGACTCCGAGGAGCATGAGGATACCCCATTGCCCCTCACCTGGGTCGTCCTCCTCTCATGTATTGACCATGCCCTCTCTCCGGTCATCTCTTCAGGAAGCATGCACGAGGAATTATCGTTCCTCTTTCCTCCTCATCCTCCTTCTTCTTTACATTAATGGACTCTACTTTTGAAGAACAGAGCAATTTTAGATTCATAGAAACATTGAGCAGACAGGACAGAGAGTTCCCATGTACCCTCCCATTGCCACGTTTTTCCTATTATTGTCATCTTATGTACCAGGATGGTACACTTGTTAGAATTAACGGAACAATATCGGCACTTTATTATTATTATTTTTCATTGAAGTACAGTCAGTTACAGTGTGTCAGTTTCTGGTGTGCAGCACAATGTTCCAGTCATTCATACACATACATATATCTCTTTCACATTCTTTTTCATTAAAGGTTATTAAAAGATACTGAATATAGTTCCTTGTGCTATACAGAAAAAACTTGTGGGTTTTTTTTAAAATCTATTTTTATATATAGTGGGTAACATTTGCAAATCTCAAATTCCCAAATTTATCCCTTCCCACTCCCTTTCCCCAGTAACCATAAGATTGTTTACTATGTCTACAAGTCTGTTTCTGTTTTGCAGATGAGTTCATTAGTGTCCTTTTTTTTTTATAGATTCCACATATAAGTGATATCATATGGTATTTTTCTTTTTCTTTCTGGCTTACTTCACTTAAAATGATGATCTCCAGGTCCACCCATGTTGCTGCAAATGGCATTATTTTATTCTTTTTTATGGCTGAGTAGTATTCCATTGTATATATATACCACAACTTCTTTATCCAGTCATCTGTCTATGGACGTATAGGTTGCTTCTGTGTCTTGGCTATTGTATATAGTGCTGCTGTGAACATTTGGGTGCATGTATCTTCTTGAATTAGAGTTCTCTCCGGATGTATGCCCAGGAGTGGGATTGCTAGTAAGTCTATTTTTAGTTTTTTGAGGAATCGCCTTACTGTTTTCCATAATGGCTGCACCAAACTGCATTCCCACCAGCAGTTTAGAAGGGTTCCCGTTTCTCCACACCCTCTCCAGCATTTATCATTTGTGGACTTTTTCAATATTGGTACATTATTATGAGGTCCATAGCTTATTCTGATTCCCTTAGTTGTTCCCTAATGTCCTTTTCCTGTTCCAGGAGCCCATCCAGGACACCACCTTACACTTAGTTGTCATGTCTCCTTAGCCTCCTCTTGGCTGACTGTTTCTCAGACTTTCCTTGTTTTTGGTGACTGAGACAGTTTTGCGGAGTTCTGGCCAGGCATTTTGTAGGATGCCCCTCTACTGGAATTTATCTGCTGTGTCACTCACAGTTAGACAGGGGTTGTGGGTTTTCGCCAGGAAGATGACTGCAGTAAAGTGCCATTTTCATCCGATCGCATCAACATCGACAGTATGGACTATTGGTGTGATTTACGGCTGCTGATGTTGACCTTGAACACTTGGGTGAGGCAGTAGTTTATCAGGCTTCTCCACAGTGAAGCTACTCTTTTTGGCCCCCTTTTCCATTCTGTGGTCTTTGGAAGGAAGCCAGGACACAGAGCCCACACTTAAGGGGTGGGGAGTTACGCCCCACTTCCTGGAGGAGGGGTGTCTACGGGATGATTTGGATTCCCCTGCGCCGGGCATTGTCCCTTCTCACTTATTTGTTCACTCATTATCACCACCAGTGTGGACGCAGGGCTATTAATTTCATACTTTGGTTTATAATCCAATATTAGTTTATTTATTTTGTTGCTCATAATGTCCCAGTTTGGCCTTGGGGAGGCCCTTTCAATCCGCCCCGTGGTCCTCTGACAAACCCCCATCTACGTGTGTGCCCTGAAGTTTAATCACGTTTCTTCCTTTGTGGCACCACGAGATGCTTTCTTCTTGTCTTCTCATCCCAGCTCTTGGGTCTTCTTGGTCTTGTTCTCAGTCCTCTGTCTCATGAAATAAAATAAATGCTTCAACCGCCAGAGCACCAAGCATTTGCCGCCCTTTCCTGTGGGCGGTCCAGTGACTGCCCACATCTCTTCCTGGCTGGGCAAGCAGGTTTCAGTTAGTCACTACAGGACACCTCTGAGTCTGTATCTTCTGTCTCAGCTTAGGATGACTCAGGCATGTTAAATAACTGGGCCTGAACCACATAGAGTGGAAGCAGGACTTGAGCCCATGCCTTCCCTTACACAATGTGTTAGCCTCACCTTGGAAGAGATGCTTCCTTAGCTTCTCGGAGCAAGTGCAGTCCCAGCATCCCTTTGAGGGAATACAGACCTCCAGGTCTCCCCCACTTCCCCTCCTTTGAAACGCTTTCAGTGGACCCCTCAGGACCATCTCTTTCAGGCCTCTGCCCATCCCCCAGCTCTGTTGAGGGGTCTGGAAACGTACCTGTGTGTGAGATAATGGAAAATGGGTAGCTGGATAACGATTACAACAACGAACCATACCCTGTAAGCAGCGCTGAGATCCATCCCGTACTAAAACCTGTCTCCGCTGGCGGGGGAGGGGTGTGACCCGTTGCCTCCGCTCCCCACAGGATGGCTTTTGGTGGATTTCCAGCGACATTCCGTTGGTAGTTTAGATAGAAATGAGCACTGGGCAGGGGGAGGGGAAGGGGAGAGGAACAATGAAGAACACAAGGAACCTGAGCTGTCAGTTAACCAGAGTGCAGGGAACCTGAGTTGTCAATCAATCAATCAATCAAACATGAAACCAGGATCTAAAAACAGGAAAAATAAAGGAACAGCACTATTTTTGCCCTCTTGGACTGGCCCGCTCCCCGTTCTCAGGAGTGCACTATCTTTCACTGTTTTTTGTTTTTTTTTTTTTGCTTCACTAATAAAAATCTTGCTTATATCATGCTTTTTGTCTCTCGTCAAGAATCTTTTTTTCAGGTGACTAAGAACCGAGGTAATTCTTATTTCCCTTTTCCTGGTAACAATTCAACAAATGCAGGGGAAAAAATAACACAAACCGAAACCACTCTATTTTTATGAGAGGGTATGCATATTTATACGTCAGTCTCATATTTAAATGTTCCAGTTTGGGCTATGGTTTTTGGAAAAAGTACTGTTTTTTTCCTTTTTATAGAAACATGGTTCACTTTGAATTGTGGCAGTTTTTTTTTTTTTTTTTTTTTTGAAAAGACAAGGCTACATTTGAACTTTAGAACTAAAAGAGCATCTGGTCCATAGCCACCACATAAACGAGATTTCAGGAACTCCTGCGGGGCCTTACCAGAAAGGGGACAGAGGGGCTGTCAGCTGTACGTGGTTGCTGGGGCCTGTGGGCCTGACCACGAGCATGTGACTGGGGCCCGAGATGAGGGAACTGAGCTGAGTCAGATCTTCTGCTTGTCTCGGCACTGGCTCTGCAGAAGGCTGAGCCCAAAGAGATGCCTCGCCACTGCCTGGCTGGGCCCCCTCCTCCCTGCCCTGCCCATGCCCCCGCCTGAGGCCAGGGCTCTGATCGCAGCTGCCAAGGGCCGCCCCATGCCGCAGAGCCTGACTCCTGGTGGGGGAGGACCGCGCAGAGCGGGAGGCGGAAGAGTGGGGCTGGGAAGTGTGGATGGAATCGCTGAGCCCACTGGGTCCGCAAAGGAGCCTGGTTAATGTCTGCCCGGAGGGTCACATGCTCTCACAGGCTGTCAGGCCCACCAAGAGGGAGGGATGGATGGGAGGATGAACTCAGCAACTTTTCGATGCGGGGGGTAAGAAAAACCACCCAGTGCAAATCCACATCCCACTGACCGGCTCCCCCTGACTTCCCGGCCTCACGTTGCGCCCTGGGATTAGCCCCCTATCGGGGCCCACTCTGGTTGCTTTACTAAGTACCAGCAACACTGGAGCAGCTCCGGGCGCAGTTTGAAGTGTGTTACAGGTGTGCGTTCTGTCTCTCTCTCGCCTCCCGCGTCCCTGTGAGCACATGGAATCATTAGCCTCAGTTCACAGATGACAAGGCAGAGGCTCAGAGAGGTTAGTAAGAAGTAGCGTTTGGACTCAAAGCAAACTCCCAAGTCCGGTACTAGCCCCTGGCTGAAACGCCCTCCCTGGGTCCCACCCGGGAATCACAAGACCCGGAACCTGATTCTCTGTCACTAACGGGCTGGGTCACCTGGAGTGAGTCACTCTCCATCTCTGGTCCCAGATTCATTATGAGCCAAATGCAGCTAATTCCAGTAGTTCCCTCTCCAGGGTTTTCTGAAGAAACACATATGAAAATGATATGTTACAAGTGATGAGACAGCCTCCATCGCAATAACGCCCCCTTCTCTGCAGCCGCGGCCCAGCTCGCTCCCGCCCCTGCTCATCTGACCCATCATTTGGAACTTAGCTGGGGTGGAGCTCTTCCAGGGGGCCTTCTGTGCCCCTCAGCCCAACTGGAGGGCTTCTCCTTGTACGTTCTGCTTCCCCATCATGGGGCAGGGACGGCGTGGCTCCTGCCTGGTTCAGCGCCCAGCAGAGGGAATGCTGCTGGTACAGGCCTGAGGAATGACAACCGGGTCAGACACCTGCACTGATGTGTGACTCAGTCTCGAGGTTGTTTGGGCACCTGTTGGACCCTGCTAATGCTCCCCCCCTGCCCCCACTCCCACTTCTCCTCTGCTGCTCCCCAAGACCGTCTGTAGTGTCCCACCCTCTTGCAGGGTCACCCCCATCACGACACTCCCGCCTACCGCTGAGCCCCTGGGCTGACGCTGAGCAGTCAGAGGACAGGTGGCACCGGTGAATGGCGGAGGTAGAGGCGCCAGCTGTGAGGGCTGACCATCCCCCACTGGCCCCTGCCACCGCCGCCTGGCTTCTGGGGCTCAGGGAGTCGTCTAGGCTGGGTCCCTCTGTTCTTAGCTTAGTCAGGGGAAATCCCTACCTCTGGCCAAGATAGAAATAGAAGCAGCCAGCTTAAAAGCCACCCCTCTCCCCTGGGGTGGAAAGCCATCAGAGCCTACCACATTCACTTTATCTAAGGAAACATCAGATTTGCTCAAAATGAAATAGAAAAATGCATCTCTCCTGTGTCTGGAGTTCCAGCCACGCAGTGCACAGTCAGAGGGCTCTACACCCTCGTAGAGGAATCACTCTCTTAATAAAGTCACTGCAAAGGAAGAGCCGTGGCCACTGATGTGCACAAACTAAGCATGACTGGGCTACGCCTACGGGGGTGGGGACAGACGGACAGGACACCACCACCTTCTGTGGCTACTTGTCGCTTGTCTTTCAGGGAAATCTGCCCAGACATTCAGCAGACATTTGCTATTAGCAAAACCATTCTCCCATTTCCTGCTGGAGTGATGAGGAGTAGAAATGCTGGTGGCCAGGAGCAGGGCCCAAGCAGATTTCAGAGACAGAAATGTAATTCTTAGTGAATTAAAACCAACAAACAAATAAACTCAGCAAAAACTCTCTGCAGTCTAGAATCTTCTGGGAAAGTGCAGTCCCAAATTACAGAGTCTCTTTCCTTGAAATGAAAGCTTCTGTCTCGAGACGTAATTTATTCTCTTAACCATTTTGGAAGGAAATTGCTCTCCCTGAAGCCTGAGCTCCTTGAGAGCAGAGCTATGTCTTAATCTCTGCGTCACCCCTGGTGCCCAGCTGTGAGCGTTGTCCTCAAGCTATTCTTTTTTCTTCCTCACTGACAGAACTCCTGTATTGTCGGCAGCTACGGCAAAACCCTGCGCTTCCCATTCTCCCTGCACATAGAGATGGTCAACGAGATACAAGCAAAATTGGGTAAAGCTTCCTTTAAAGCGGTTTGAAAAAGGTTGATTGAGGTGCCTTTTTGCCATTCCCCTTTCCTCCTCCCTCCCCACTGACTAGAATTTAGGTGTGATGACTGGAATTGAAGTAGTCATCTTGTGATCATGAGGAGACTTTGAGGC
Source organism: Camelus ferus (assembly GCF_009834535.1). Taxonomy (NCBI): domain Eukaryota; kingdom Metazoa; phylum Chordata; class Mammalia; order Artiodactyla; family Camelidae; genus Camelus; species Camelus ferus. The sequence continues at coordinate 9,126,917 of NC_045722.1, read as the reverse complement.
TGGCAGCCACACACTAAGAACGGTGAAGTAGAAAGACAGCAGGTTACTAATGAAATCAAGAAACCATCACAGCAGTCTTGGACTCCCTACCTCTGGGTTTCCTGTTACGTGAGAGAAACCTCCCCCCCTACAGCTTGTTGAAACCACTCTTATTTTGGGTCCCTGTAACTAGCAGTCAAAAGCAATAGCTCACTAACACACCAGCAAAGAGCCTGGCATGGAGGAGAGGCTTGGCAAAAGATTGGATAAATGCACGGTGTGGTCTTATGATAAGTCCTCAAGACCCTGAGGTGTGCAAGGCTGGCAGGCGTGCTTAAGTATGTGCAGTGCTCAGAGATGTCATGTTCTCAGGCGTTGCCCCAGCGCTCATGTCGTTTGCTAGTGTGTTGATATAGTTCATTAGAGTTGTGGGTCTAGATTCTGATGTTCTGTGTGTACATGTGCTGTGGTAGAAGAGAGGCTTCCACCACGAGCGAGAAGCCAGGTACCACGTGTGATGCTGGTTGGAGGAAAAAGGGAGATGCCTGCTTAGCACCTGGGACGGTGATGGTAGGAGGACCGTCACTGATGCGGAGGCTGGCTGGTGAAGGGAAGGAATAGATGGGACATGTCAGTTCCTAAGTAGGCAAATTCTCTCTCTCCCTACAGGTTATCTTCCGCTTGTGGACCTCCCTCCAGCTGGGGCAGCAAGACCTTGTCCCCATCACCACTCACCGCATCCCAGCAGCGGGAGGCACCGACTCACCTGCTGCGGTCCCTGCCTGCACATCTGCCCTGCTGGTTCAGGATCTCAGACCCAGCAGGTGGCAGGCCCCATGGGGAAGGGATGGAGCAGATATTTTATTAGATTTTACTTAATTTAATCATAAGCCAGTGACTTATTTGTATATGTTTCATTCAAAAATGTTTTAAATTACTCAAGTTTTACATGTTGGTTGCAAAACTTTCAAGCAACTCAGAAGCGCATGTAGTAAAAAACAAAAGCCTCCCTTTCCCCTCCACTTTGCCTCCCCCAGGGGTAGACTCAACCCTTATGTACGATTTGAGACATACACTTTCAGCTGTTTTCTGGGCGATCACACCATATATATATTTTAATCTACAATTAACCCCCCCCAATATATCATGGTTATCTTTCCATGTTAATCCATATATATTTAACTCATTCCCTTTTATCAGCTCCATCATATCCCATTGTATGGATGTTTGATAATTTGCCAAGTAATTCTTTGGCGAAAAGCATTTGCATTGTTTCCAATGTTCCACTATTACCAAGAAGAAAAAAAAAAAAAGCTGAGCTGAACAATGGGCTTTCCTGTAAGATAGTCCAAGGGTAGAATTCCTGGATCAGAGGGCAATTATAATTGATCTATGATTGATCAACAGGTGCCGTCAAAATTTCCTCCCCAAAGTCCCTGTGCTCTTATCCTAATAAACAAACTTGATGACTAACAAGTGCGAGTGCCTAAGTCGTACACGAGCTGAACGCCTGTCACCACACCACTGCTCATTATCTGCTGACAATTCGACCTTTACGATTAACATCGAAAGTCGCCCGACACATGCTGACATCTTGGTGAAGGGCCGGCCCCATGACTAGAGTTCCACACCCTCTGTTTCCAGTGGGACTTTGGACACCCTCCCCCTTGTTGTCTGCCCCTCCAACTCCTCCAGGGCCCTGGCTTTGACATCCTGGCAGACCCTGGCTCTTCCCCCTCGAGCTCCCGTGCATCCCTCACAATGCCTGAAACTATTTGTCAGCATGTCTTTGTCTTTTTTCTCCCCACAGGTGGGCGATTCCTGGGAGGCAGGGACTGATGACCAGCCAGTTATGCAGAAAGTGTGCTGTATAACAGTCAAGTGATGATTTCTGGGCATCTTTTTGTGCCTGTTGGTTGCTTTCTGAACAGCCCCCAGCTCACCCTGAGCCTGGTAGATGTTCAAGCAATGCTGATTGCTGTGTACAGTCATCCTCCCCAGAACCCTCCACACCTACCAGTGATAAAGCTGCCCTAAGGGGTAGAGATGAGGCAGTGGAGATTGGCCAGTGGGTCAGTTAAAGAGAGAATGTTCGGACTCGCCAACAGGGAGAGATGAAGGTTGAAGCCTTGTGGGTATGTGGGTTCTGTACCGGGAGGGTCGGGGAGGTGGGGCAGGAGGAGAGATCACAGGTTGTGGATGAAGAGAGGAAGAGCAGCCTGAGAGGAAAGGTGATACCAGAGAGAGAGAGGTCAGAGGTCGAGGGGATAGACTTCCTGGAAAGTCAGGGGAGACGCAATCAGGGGAGACTTCCTGAAGGAAGGGGACTGAGGTGGCTGGGAGGTGCAGGTTTGAATCCCAGCTCTGCCACTGACAAGCTGTGTGATCTTGAGCTTAATGTTTAATAAGCAGCTTCCTCGAGTGTAAGATGAGGATAATAAGCCCTACCTGCTGGAGTTATACTAAGGATGAGATGAAATCATGCCCCTAGTGTGGTGCCCCTAGCACAGAGAAAAGAGTGGGAACATCTCTGCTCTGCTCAGTGATCTGCTCAGAACAATTAACCATATTGGTAAAATCGTACTACCGAGTATTTCCCTGATAAGGTGACCCTTAAGAGATCTAGACATGCATCCGTACTGCAAGTACTTTCTCTCCAGACTCAGTTCTCCCAGTGCACACCACCCTGATCTCACTCCTCTGAACCTCTTTCTTAAGACAGCACTTGGAGGTGAACACTGGTCTTCAGTGTCCTCTGGATGGAGCCCATGAGCTCACGTATAGGGGACTCTCTTAGCCTCTCCCACTCGCTCCACATTATTCATGAGTATTTACATTTTTATTTTGAATATTCTAATTATGCCATTGCCTTATCATGAGCTTGTGGTTATCTGAAACTCTTAGGCATTTACTTCTACGAATCAATTTTTTTTGGCACCAGGTCAATTGTTTTTTGTTTTGTTTGTTTTGCTGCCAGAGTTCACCCTTATTTGTTGAGATCCACCTCGTCATAATTTCAGACTCATGGGATTTTTTTTTTGAATCCTCATTCCTCTGTCCAGAGAAATGTCAGCTAATATGGTTTTCCTAGCCAAAGACAATGGTTCCTCACCACCTTTGCCACTTCCCTCAGGACTGGTGCTCCCCTCCAGACAATCCCCCAACGGGTGGCCCCCAATGCTGGGCTGGTGTGTGGTTCCCAGGGCCCGAGTGGGACATTTGCTCTCGATAGGAAAGTCCCTTTCCCCTTCTGTTTGTCCAGCCTCAGATTGTGACTGATCTTGGTTTGCGTGGCATTGGTTGTTCAGGAGAATTTTTCTTCACGTAAAATCTTCCATTCATAGGAGCTGCTGCCTGGAAGATCACGGACAGTTTTGTTTTATTAAGAATCCAGTTATGCCCCAGGGATTTCCCTATCGCACAGTAACATTGCTTATTCTTCCCAAAAAGGGAACGGGAGAGTTTGGCAGGTTCTGAGCACAGCTCTAAATGGCTAAAAGGGGCTGTCATCTCTGCGGTCAGGCATCTCCCCCGAAGGAGTGGACCTTCAGAGGGTGATGGATGAGCAGAGCTTAAGATCAAGCCCCAGGGACAAACACACAGTGCACTTGAAAATGTCTGAGCAAACATTGCCCAACAAAGAGTGTTTTGGAGTCTGCAGGGAACACGTGTGCTCCACGAGGGCTCTCCAGGCAGGCATTTGTGGTTACAGCACGCTGCTCACTGACGGTTTGCTTTTGGCCCCTTCCCAGACCTAAATAAATAAAGATGATTTATCATGTGAGGCATGGGAGTTTCCCTTTATAAATCGAAGTATAGCGTAATGGGAATATAATGGAAGGCTTATTGTCTGGGAAAGGAATAAAATCCTGTCTGACATTATGGCAGTAGGGTCTCCCCTGACATTTTGATTCTAAGAGGGTTAGCAGTGTGGAAGCGGAAGGTGTCAGGAACAAAGGCATCCCCTTTAACTCTAGAACACTTTCTTTCCCCCCAGAACACTTTCTTTCCCCACATCAAAAGCAGTGGAGCCTTACACATCTGATCGTGACTCAGCTAAATCCTTAGAGTGAGATGACCCTCCTTGTAACTCCATTGGAGAGTCCCTGTATTTCCGTCATGTGCGTGCGTGTGCGTGCGTGTGTGTGTGTGTAATACAGATAACACTTTGGACCAGCACTGTCCAAAAGCACTTCCTGCCATGATGGACATTTTCTGTAGCCTGTGCTGCCCAATACTGTAGCCACCAGCCACGTGTGACTATCGAGCACTTGAGATGTTGCCAGTGTGATGGAAAAACTGAGTTTTTTAAAAATTACTTTTTTTTGGAGTGGGGGGTAACTAGGTTTATTTATTTATTATTATTATTATTTTTTTTTAATGTACGTACTGGGGATTGAACCCAGGCCCTTGTGCATGCTAGGCATGCACTCTACCACTGAGCTATACCCTCTCCCACCAGAGATGGAGGGTTTTTTTTTTTTAATTGCATTTAATCTTTTTTTTTAAAGCTTTTTATTGGTGGGGGGGAGGGTACGTAATTAGGTTTATCTATTTTTTTTATGGCAGTACTGAGAATTGAACCCAGGACCTCCTGCATGCTAAGCATGTGCTCTACCACTGAGCTATACCCTCCCCCTAATCTTAATGAATTTTAAGTGGCCACGTGTGGCTGGTGGCTACCATACTGGACAGCACAGCTCGACACCACAGAGCTGTTTTTTCACGTCATTGACTCACCTCCTCACTCTCTCTGTCTCCCTCATTTATTCAACAGAACTTCTCTTAGCAGCTTCTACCTGCTGGGTGCTGAGCGGAAGTCTTACAGCCTTACAGAGGTCATAAGCCACAGAGAGCGTACTGTCTCAAGGGCAAGAAGGACATGTAAAAAGGTAATTCTGGGCCAGTGTGGAAAGTACGGTAACAGAGGTGCCAACAAAATAGTATTCAGGAAGGCGTTCTGTGTCGGCAGAGCACTGGGAAGAGCTTCAGGAAAGAGGTGATGTTTGGCAGTGTGTTTCAATAATTATTTCTAACATTCAAAGAGGAAATATTTACAATAAAAGTATTAAGAATTCAATACTTAAAATATGTGAACATTCAAAATTAATATAGGTTAATGGAATAGAATAAAAGGCCCAGAAATCAACCTGACTAAGAGGAAAACATTAATAGTTAGCATTTTGGAATAAGATAGTAAGGAAAGATGATCTGATAGGTGCTGCTGGACACCTAGAAAAGTAGGAGGCTAAGTGCAGGTTCACAACATGCCAAGTGCTTCCAGGTGCTGTGTGTCGGGTGTTTTTTAAACACAGATGTGTCCCTGCAGGTGTTCCCCTGCCATCCTGGGGGGCAAACTGGCATCTGAACAGGCAACCACCGGTATGCCCGGTGCTCCAGGCAAAGGCAGCACGGGGAGCTCTGGGAACACCCAGGAGAAGATCTCATCCCAGACGTGGGGGCCAGCGAAGGCTCCCGAGAGGAAGGGAAAGCTAGGTTGGGGCCTAAAGGTGGAAGGAATTACCTGTGGGAAGGAGTTGTTTGAGTGGAGGAGGGAGACTGAGGCTGGAAATGCCTCTGTGAGTTCAGGGGTGGATGGAGGAGAGAGAGGGGACTTCTTTTGAGAATCTGACTATGAACAACCAGAGAAATAGGGCAGGAATGCTAGGCAGGTGTGGAGCGAAGGAAGGGAAATTCTGGAAGGAAGGAGAGACTGGCACCGCCTGACTTTGTGATGGGAAGAAAGCTTACGTGAGGGAGAATTTGAAGACACAGGAGAGAGAGAGAAAAAAAAAACTAGAGTGTGAGCGGGTAAATGATGAAGCGGAGCTCCACAGAGGCAGAAAGGAAGGGACCCAGGGCCGAGGTAGAAGAAATATATAGACAAGATTCTTTTGGTTTGTTTTTGTTCTTTTAGGGGAGGTTGTTTAAGGAGCTCCGGGACAAGGCACAGTCTCGTACAAAAGCACCAAACTTTGCTCCGTGGGAAAACACAGGAGTACAGAAAAACCGGGCTTGCTGGGAGAGGGGACAGCGTTTCAGCTGCCTGTAGGATGGGGAGGAATGTTCCCAGGGCCTTCAGAGGGCAGTGGGGGCCTCAGCCTCAGGGGCACGGGAGTCAGGGGTGCCCCTTGGGATTTGAAGAGTGAACTGCAGGAGGCTGGGAGTGGACCCCCAGGGTGGAGGAAGGACCCCAGGAACTGACGGGGTGATGAGAAGGAGGATGGTTGTGGGAGGTGGGTAATTGTCTGTGTGTTTTTCTGCAGTGAAATTCACACAGCATAAAATTAACCATCTTAAGGGGAACAATTCAGTGACATTTTGTACATTCACAGTGCTGTGCCAGCAACCCCTCGATCTAGTTCCAAAACATCTTCATCATCCCCCAAAGAAATTCTGTATCTGTTAAACAGTTGCTCCTCATTCTCCCCTCCTCCTCTGGCCCTGGTCACCACCAACCTGCTTTCAATCCTGGCTGCACAGATTACTAACTGCAATATTGGGCACGATCCTTTATTTCTCTAAGTTCCTTGTTCTCATCTCTCAAAGAGAGATCCTAAATATATGTACTGCAGAGGGTTCCTGGGAGGAGTAGATGAGAAAATGCAGGCAGAGGGTTTTTATCATAGTGCCTGGCATATAGTAAGTGCTCAATAAACAGTAGTTTTTATTATTATTCTTGCAGGTGATGAAAGAAATGCAGAGTAAAGCACTGTTGACTGACCATCTCACACCTACGGAATCAGCAGACAGAGCAGCAGCAGTGACTACAATCCTCAACGGCTGAGAGTGCAATGAAGCGGATCTGGCCATAAATTGTAAACCAGGATAGCTATTTGGAAAAGCAATGTGGCAATACAGACATAACTGAGCGACTAGAAAAATGGTCACAACTTTTAAGCCAGGGTTCCAGGTAAGAGTACAGTTGGAGCCTTACACATCATATGCTTAAATAGTTTTGACTTATAAATCAGGTTGCAAACTATTAAATAAAATGCATTCTATCCTTTTATTGTGATAAACACATTTTCACAACCACCTAAGGCCAGGCTCAGCTTTAAAGTTCTGGGTTTCCTGGAAGTTCCATGCTGGAATGTGACCAACTGGGAGGTGCCAGCCGTTGGTCCCCAGACCCATTCTCTTCCTAATTTCTAGGTCATCTGTCATTGGAAAGGACCTCCTGTCAATGTGTGTGGACACTCCAGGCCATGTGTCCAAACTCTGTCCACTACCCCAGATCCACTTAGCCATTTCTTGGGTCCAGCTCTGTGCTCACTGTTGGTGAGAATGGACTTCAGGAAGAGAGGTCTCGGAGCAGGTTTGGAAATGAGCCTGGGGCAGGGACTTCTGGGGGTGGGGTCCCAGGTACCTGGAGTTGGGGGGCACTTCAAGTGGGCATGTCCCTTCAGCCTGAGGATTCCACACCAGATCAGGAGGGATACAGCCAGAGGAGGGACGGCGGGACACCTCTTGCCTGATCCAAGTGCATGGATTGCTTTGATCCCCTCCTTAGGATCTCTCTAAAAGAAATTTTATAAAAAATTCAGCAGAATAAAGGGGCTGTGGGCACAAAGATAATGATCACTGCATTATATTTGACATTGAAAAAAAACAAAACCCTAACCTAATGTCCTAAAGTAGAGGAATGTTAAAGCAATCAACGGTGGTAAAGCTCTCCTGAGAAACAGCATGCTGCCACTAACACCGGTAACTGTGACAACCATGCAGCAACAGGGATAACGTCCAAGGAGACGCAGAACATTAACAAAGTCTGGCACCTGCGTAAACATCTGTACGCACTGGGGGAGCCTGGAAGCCAGTCTGCAGAAAAGAGAACAGTCACCCGGTGGTGGGGGTCGGACTAGGGGGGACTTGCCCCCCTCATTGTCTCTTTCCTGTGGCTGGGGAGAGGTAGGGACTTTGAGGGGACTGGCAGGTAAGAGCTGGCTGGTTGCTTGGGTGTCTTTGCACACTCTGCTTACGATTGTCAGAGATAGGAACCTGCTGTCTGCCACATGGAAGCCACGAAAGCTCTCTAACCCATCGTGCCTGCTCTGCGCAGGTTGGAGACGTCCTTGCGCCCTGCCAGTCGTGAGCCCCTTTCTGCTGCGTGCCTCCTCCAGGTGCCAGCACGCACCACAAACCACGCCCACAGCGTTTGCTCTGGCTGCTCCGGATGCTCTCCGCCGCATTTATTGAGCATTTATGGTGGGCTGGGTACCAAATGTGCCTTGTCTCGCTGGCTCTTCGCAGCACTCCAGTGAGCAGCAAGCCTCAGCTTCCAGGACTTAGACACCGAGGATTGGCTCTGACGTCACACATCCGGGAAGCAGAGGAGCCAGACTTTGAACCGCAGTGTTACATTTGGGCACATTAACCAGGAAACCACAAGGCAAATGTTCCCCTTCTCTGCCATGAACGACTGCCTGTGTCCTGTCGGGCTAAGGGGCTCAATCAAAGCAATATTTCCATGATCGTGAGAGTGTGACTGTGCTAATAGATTAACTGATTGCCTTTCTGGACCCTAGACTGTCCCTGTGACTCTAACAATGAAGATACATCAGTACTTAATTTCCATTGTAAAGAGTGAGGAGAAATCTGCTGCTGGTTCTCAGTAAGGAAGAGCCAATGATAACATAAAACAAAGTGGGGTGGGGTGGGGTGGGGTGAGGGGACGGGAGGTTGGCAAATTACAGCCTGGGGCCTAAATTGGACTTGCTGCTTGTTTTCCTATGGCCCGGGAGGTAAGAATGGTTTTATATGTTTTTAAATGGTTGAGGGAAAATATAAAAATTATATGAAATCCAAATCTCCATCTTTTTAAATAAAGTTTTATTGGAACACAGCCACACTCATTCATTTACACTGTGTATGGCTCCTTTAGTGCTATAACAAGCAGAGCTGAGTGGTTGTGACAGAGAGACTGCACTGTCTGCAAAGGCAAAAATATTTACTGTCCGGTCCTTTACAGAAAGATGTGCAGGAGGACCACAGACTATCCACAGAGTGATGCAGGAACAAAGGAAGTGGCCGAGGGAAAGAGGAAAACGTGTGTGTGTGTGTAGCTCCTGTGTTCAAAAAAGAACTCAAACCAAGGGGCAAACAACATGAAGCAGGAAAATGTTTGCAGAAAGTATGAAAGAAAGATTTGATATCTTATAAACAGTTCATAAAAAATAGATAAGAAAAACATTAAGGGGCCCAGAATTAAACAGGCAAGAAATAGGATCAGAAAATTCTCAGAAGAGAAAACATAATTAGTATACAACCATAGGAAAATGTTCAGTCTTAGTAGAAATCAAACCAATGCAAAATAAAGCAAGGAGCTATGTCGATGGACAGATCACCCAAACAGGAAGTCAATAAGGAAACACTGGCCTCAAATGACACATTAGACTAGATGGACTTTGTGTGAAACTTCCAGTTATAAGATAAAATAAGAGATGTAATGTACAACCTGATAAATTAACACTGCTGTATGTTATACATGAAAGCTGTTAAGAGAGTAAATCCTAAGGGTTCTCATCACAAGGGAAATATTTTTTTTATTTCTTTGATTTTATCTATATGAGATGATGGATGTTCACTAAACTTGTTGTGAACGTTATCATTTCACAATGTATGGTAAGTCAAATCATTATGCTGTACGCCTTAAACGTGCACAGTGCTGGAGGTCAACTATATCTCAGTAAAACTGGAAGAAAAGAATCAGGCAAGGAGATACACATTCAATTACAAGGCGAGTGAAGTTTAAGAAGTTGTTACTGCTGTTGTGGGGGAGGTGACGTGACACAGGTGCCCTTCTCTGCCAGGGAACTGGCCCAGGCCTGTCGGAAAGTGATTTGCTGCATTTGGCCCAGTAATTACACTCATGACGTACATTCTAAAGAAATCATTCCATAAGCTGAAAAACAAACTTTTTAGAAATCATGTAAACCGAAGTGGGTTATATAATCCTTGATAGATTCATTAGTATTTAGAATTTCCCAGGTTTCCCTGATAACAGTCACTCTGTGCAGATCATGGCCTCCCTCCCTGGAAGATTCTGATTCAGTAGGTCCGTGATGGTGCCCCGGAATCCACATTCCAAGGCGATCCTTATCTTCAGATGAATCTGGAAAACATTGACAGAGGAAATATATGAAATGATGTCATGATGTCACTGAAGCTGAAGTTTATAATGGAATTCTATTAAAAAATACGACATTTGAAGGACGAAGAATGTCAAATGAAATAAAAGAAGTATTTGTGAAGTATTTGTCTAATTCAACAAATGTTTAGTGAACACCTAGTGTGTGCTAGGCAGAGAGAAGTTACAAAACAGACACCATCCATCCTCAAGGAGCTTAGTGTCTTACAGGGAGATGAGCAGTAAAATCAAGTAAAATAAACCGAAAATGACCCCTACTTATCTACCTGGGTGGTGACTATCTCTACAGATGTGCCTCCCTCACTAGGCTGAGGGGCCTTGGAGAACCAACTGCTTAGTAGCCTTGTGTCTTCAACTCCCAGCAAGTGCTTATCCCTCTGCAGTTTTGCAGGAAGGAGTGTGTTACATGGATTTAGCAAAGAGGTATGTACAATAGGAGCAGGAAGAGAGTTAATCACTGCCCAGAACCGTGGCTGAATTTTGCATAGTGGGGCAGAAAATATTTTCTTTAAGGTGACCTCTGGGGACATGCAGACAGAGGTGGGGAAACCCACAGAGGGGAATAGCTGCCCTGGGCTGGAGGGGCCATGTGGGGCTCCAGGAGCTGATATTCTGGGTCAGAGGTTAGAGCATCTGCCCTGAACCCAGGATCAGTACTGACCTAGGACCAGGCACAGGCCTGGATGGGGACAGAAGCCCCTGCAACTTGGCCTCCCATTCAGGAAGAGCCTCAAGTTTAGACCTGGGGTTACCGCCAAATGAGGTTATAAATTCAATCGCAGAAATACACCAACAGGATTGGAAAAAACCTTTTGTGCTTGTGTATCATGACTGAGCTGTATTGTTTCTGATGTAGTATGAACAGTTTTTAATAAATCTTATAATTATCCGGGAACTAGCATAATCGTATTGCTATAGAGTTGGTTGATGTAAACATTTAATATATATGATAATTTTTGTAATTCTGTGTTGGCATTTCTTCTTTGAATCAAAACATATTCTGAATCCTCAAACACTGGAAGTCATTTAAACCGCTCTTGACTCTGAGCAGTTGTTCCAGAGGAAGAATGCTGCCTGGTGCCCTCAAAACCCTGAAAGAAGAGGGTGTGGGGCTTGTTTCTGGAGTGTAATCTCTGTGTAGTTCATCTTTGGTGTTAATTTGGTCCTTTTAAACTTCCCAAGTTAAATAGGTTGTTCTGGTGCTGTGAAGAAGAGAGGTTGCTGAGTGGGGAGAATCTTGGGGTCTCTCTCCCAATGTCCCCGCAGGGAGCAGCCCCAAGGGGTCTGGAGGGAGCAGAGCTGGGTAATTAGAAGGGGCAGCAGCCCTTGATGAATCTAAGTCTCCCAACCCTTCACTCATTCCAGACATCTTCCCCTGGAGTTTCTGGAAGTGGGATTTACTGGTGCGGGGCAGATGGTGGAGACAATGGGACCTGCTGGTCCTGCTCTTTGGCAAGCTGGCTGGGTAATGCTGGCCCAGGCCCCCCTCACGTCATCACCAAGAGCCCGTGCAGCCGGGACATTCTACATCAGTTAGGCTCAGAAAGCTCATTGCACAACAGTAAGAATGAAACCCACACATTCCAACACGGGCCCTCCCGTCTGTTTACAAGCTTCCAAGTTTTCTTTGTTGAATCCCACAGGTCCTTAACATCATGTCCACTTTCCTTCCAAAGTCTTATTCCCACGAGTAACATTTTTATACTAACCCTGAAGCACGAGTCTCTTGAAAGTAGCCACAGATGCCAACATTCTCACAGCAGAGCTCAAAAAGGAGACTTTTGTTTGCACACATTTACCCTCCAAAGCGCTTTGAGAAATTAGGAAGAAAACGAGATGCAATTCTGCCAGTTACTCAGCCCTCAGGACTGTCTTACAGTGGGTAGTCTGTGCCCAGGCAGGGATTCCTAGGAAAAGGAACTAAGGCAAACATGTCTTCAGCTAATGGGACCACTGAATTTCATCTTGCAATAAGACACCATCAGAAGTGCCATGCAAACATCTTTCCCTGCCAGCATAAGTTCCTTGCAACCCAGCAACCCTGTGCTTAATCAAACAGTAAGCCAGCCTAAGTGGTCCATACAAATTTAGACTATGGAAATTCTAAACAAACTGTACTACCATGACGAGGTAGGAACCCATACATGGCTTGGGGCCTGCAAACTAAGTTCTAGTCACCTGTGTGACCGCAGCCTAGAACTGCCCTTAGATCTGGACAAGAAGGGCCCAACCCTGGCCCCACATTTTCAGAGGCCGTGTCCTAGCTCTCCGGCAGGCATGGTCTTCCTCTCAGGGAAGGTGTCTAAAGGGCCAAAGGACACAGAGCACTCAAGGCCTGTGCCGCCCCATTTTAGGTCATTTTCTGAGGGCCCAGGATGCTGGAATTTCCTGCCCCCAAACTCCAAGGCCTGCTTCTGGCACTTGAGCTCAGGCTCTTTGCTGAGTCCATCCTCCAGAGGGCAGACCACACTGAAGCCCGTGGGCTGGCACGTGGATCCGCAGAGAACTGGTCCTGTGGGCTGACATGCGCATCTGCAAGCAGGCCTCTTGTAGCGCTGGTGGAGCTGGAGGGAGTGAGACGGGAAGGGAGGTGGCCTCATGCTGGCGGAAGGCTCTCCTCCACCCAAATGCTCTGGTGCAGAATTCCAAGGAGCCTGAAAAGTCTAAATTTGGATCTGCCCTTCTAGGTCAAAAACAAAGGTATATATGTCAAGGTTGAGGCATAGAATATATCATCTTTAATAGTTTGCTAGTGTGATTGGTTAATGTTAAATACTTAGACATGTAACATGTGGGCCTCCACTTGTTCTAGGCCGCAGTGTTGGGGGTTGGCTTGCTTCAGGTGAACCTCTCCAGCCCGCGAGGCTTGAAGCTTCTCTGCACCATGAAGTCTCGGGCTCCAACACCTCTATCGGCTTTCCAGCCCTTTCATTCTTTGAGTGTTAGCTGATGAGACTGAAACTGATAAAGAAGAATGAAATTCATTTCTTTCCACTGATGTTTTGGGTGGAATTCTTTTGGATGCAAGGGACAGAAATCCAGCTCAAGTTGGGTTAAGCAAAACAGAGGGTTTTTTTTTGGTCCACTTGTTTAAGACATGTTCAGATTTAGTTGCTCAAACCTACACTGCCTATAATTTGTTTCTGTTTCTTGGCTCTGCACTTATTCTGTGTTGGCTTCGTTTGGGGGCAGCCAAGACGGCCACCAGCAGCTCCAGGCTTGAATTTGGCAACTCCAGTAGAAAGAGAATGCTCCTTTCCTGAGCGGTCTGACAAAAATCCTAGGTAGGATTCTCACTGGCCCTGCTTGGGTCACAGGCTAATCCTCTGAACCTGAATCATCACGACCCACTGGCCAGGCCGGGTACAGGGAGTGGAAAATGTCAGCCTCACTTGAGCCATGTAGACAGTGTGGGGCAAAGGTTCTTTTTCCAACAGGCAAAGAGGGGTTCTGATGCTGGAAGAAGGAGCGTCGATGCCAGGTGGGCAAAACCAACAGGTCCTCCAGCAATGCTCACCACAGGCGCTGTGAGGACAAGGGCCGCGGAAATGCACCAACGTTCATGGAAGTCAGAGGCAGTGACGCGGTGAGGGGGTGGGCACGTGTGCTAGGGCAGTGGGTGAGGTGTGCCCGGCCTCCCGGCGGCTACAGCTAATTGGACTCAAGGTGAATCAATCCAATTGTCTCCATGATAAGCTTAGACATTATGACTCAGAGGCTCTGGAAAGATCTGTTAGGTATTTGGACTGAGGAGATAGCTAATGGAGATAAGCAGAGAAAGGCAGTCTGTGTTTCCTGCCCTTGACAGAGACTCCTGGGTCCTTCCGACTTGTTTCCCTGGTGTGGATGTGGGTGTGTTGGAAAGCTGCATGGAATAGATTGCTGTTCTGCAAACCGCAAATAACACCAAATGTGATCAAAACACAAAGGCCGGGAAGGAACGATGTTTTTTCCTTCTGATGCCTCTTAAGAATTCAGTCAGATGTTTCTCCAGAGCGTTTTGATTTTTGCCTTCATTTTTCACACACATTGGGAGAAGCGGGCAGGGAGATGTGCTCCAGGAAGGCCTGGTTGTGTTCAAGGTCCGGGACAAAACGGTCCTTCGGGGAGAGGGGACACGCTGGACAGAGCTAGAGGGAAAGGCCATTGTTTGGGAACCTGTAGCTTCTACCCCAAAAGGTAGACCGCAGAGAGCTTTGGACACCCAGGCCACGTTTGTGGCAGCCGCACCTCTCTGATGCGTAAGACACAATTCCCCAAGAATTTTATATAAAATCAATGGCCATCAACTGAATCTGATTATCAACGCTTTGGGGGAACCCACACTCCCCTCAGAGATACTCCTACAATCCCTCCGTGAAGTGGAACACAATTGCTTCACAGCATTTGTATAAGATCATATTTTTTAAATCAGAAAACAAAAGCATGAGTTTTGAAAACATCAAGTGGCCAGGACCAGCGATCTGAATGAACCCAATGTCTGCTTCATGCTGTTTCCACTAACTGCTGTCAGAGCCAAGTTGAGGCCAGATTACAGAGCCTGACTGCCCTGAGCCAATCTGTGTCTGGAAGAGAAGGAGTGAGTGCTGACTTTTTGAAAGTAAACTGTGTTTTAAAAGCTCCAGGGGGCTGTGCTATTTAAAGGAACAATGGAGTGAGTGGAACTATAATGAGGGGGACTCCGGCTTTGGGCTTTGGAGTAACCAGTTTCCCTCTGGGGTCTCCTTCCACTGACTGTGACGTGAATAAACAAACCCTCTGTGATGGGGAGGTTCTTAACCAGGGCTGTCCGTCAGGATCACCTGGGGAGCTGTAGCCGGATACACAGCCCCCGCCTCCCCCCATCGGTCCTGAAGCAGGATGGGGGTGCGAGGGGCGGAGTGCAGAGGGGAGGGCTGCGCGAGCTGCCAACTCCCCGGTAACTCCGCTGCTGCCAGCTTCTGGTTAAGAACCGCGGCTAACGGGTCTTATTTAAACACTTGAGTTTTTAATTCTGCAAAATCCCATTGCCTTTAAAATGGGGAAAACACTTTTTCACTTCACCTTTGGGGAAACCAGCACGTTGCGTGCCACCGTGGGACGCTCCCCATCCCCCGCCCCTGGGAAGAAAGAAAACACGCGGAGAAGAAGTGATGCTGGCCGCCTGGAGGAGGTGGTTCTCCTCAGCACTCAGATTACAGGAGGAAAGGTGGGAGTTGGGAGACTGCAGGGAGTTCAAGAACCAGCCTTTTAATTAACTCGACGTGCCAGATAACGAAGCCATTATTGAGAGTTTCTTAATTGAAAGTGGGAAAAGAGATTAAAAAAATATTTTTGAAATCATCTGGGATGAACATTATTCATTTTCAGATCAGGAAACAACCTTTTTCATAAAAAAGCGACTGGCCACTCTGAGCTATTCAAAGGGAGCGGGCTGGCCGGCACAGAGCCTCAGCGGCTCTGTTCTTCTGTCCTTCGGTAGCCTGTGACTGAGTGACAGAGGGCAGCCTGGTTGATTGCATTCGTGTACGATCGTTCCTGAGAATTCTACCTGCAGATCACTTGGGCCAGCGTGTCCTTGGTATTTTTTTTAGCTGCACCTCCAAGTGACCTAGCCCTCTGGCTCTGAGGCCAGCCACAATGAAGCAGTTTGTTGTCTCTTGTTCATCCACGCTTTGCGTGTGCAATTTTCTCTGCATGGAATGCGACCACTTCCCCTTCCCTCCGTCTTCCTTCCCTTCAGCCTCCAGACTCCTCCAGTCTGCTCATAAGTCACCTTTCCAATCTTGGTTCAAATGCCTCCTCTGAGGACATCTCTGATTCCACTTGATTCCATCACCCGGGACCTCTCGGTGCTCTCGACCGCCATGATAGCAAATGGCTGATTGTATAAAGAGTGGCATGTTCATGTCTCCCCACCAGCCACGCTCGTCAGCACTTACTGAGTACTTCCACATACCAGGCACTGTGCTAGCACTGGACGGATGTTCTCCTTGGATCACTGAAGCCACCCTGCCAGGTAGCTTTTACCATCACCCCCATTTCCCTGCTCAAGAAACTGAGGCTCAGATCTTAGTAACTGCCCACATCTCACAAGTAAATACAATCCAAGTCCTTCCTACTCCTGAGTTTATGCTCTCACTGGTCATATAAGCAAATGTGGGGCAGAGATTGTCTCTTTTATTTGTATCTTTGATGTCCAGGTTAGGGTTGGTGCTCAATGGCTCATTGTTCAAAGAATGAATAATCAATGGCTTCAGGCTTTGGCAGAACCCACCCCATGCAGATCATTCCCTGAGGTGTTAATTACCTGCCAGGGCGCCCTTCCTACAACACCTGTGACACCAGCCTGCATCAGAGACACAGGACGCAAGCAGTTTGTCACAACAATAGAAAACATAAAAGGAGGTAAGGCAAACCCAGGTGGGCTGCTGAAAGCACTGTCAGTCGTGTGTGTGCGTGTGTGTGTTTGTGAAAATTTACTCCAAAAGCCGAGGGTTTTAAAATCAATATGACTCTATTCCACCTATTTGAGATTTTCATCTTTTTTATCTTGAAGAGAATTTAAAAAGTGTTGACCCTGACTGACAAGATTCGGATAGGACAGTAGATTGGATAAAAGAATTGTATCAATGTTGAATTTTCTGAAGTTGGTAACTGTAGTATGGGTTTGTAAGAGACTGCCCCTATTCTTGGAAAAAGTATGATGAAGTATTTAGGGGTACAGGGCTATGAGGTACCCACTGATTCTCAAAAGTTTCAGAACGTAAGTGTGTATATCTGTATCCATGTCTATGTGGTGTGGGAGAGACAATGAGAAAGCCAACGGGAGAAATGTTAACAATAGATGAATCTGGGTAAAGGATATATGAGTGTTCTTTGCACTATTCTTGTTTTTGCAACTTTCCTGGAAGTTTGAACTTATGCACAGACGAAAAGTTAAAAATAAAAATTGCTGACCCTGGGAAAAATGAGCCCATCAGGGAAGAAGTGTGATGGATGTCTTTCTTTGAAATGCACAGAGCAGGGGCTGTGAGGGGGCAAATGCTCCCGGGTGGAGTGAGAATTCCTTCAGACTGGTAGGGGCTGGTTTTCTTTCCTGATTTCTGTGTCTTGAATCTGTTTCAAGTTCAGCTGGCCCACTTCCGTGAGAGGCGGTTGGGTTTCCTTGCAGATGTGACGCTGGGAGGACAGTGTTGCCTCTGCCTCCAGAAGCCACCCGACACGTGCTGGGGCAGACGCACAGATGGTGTCAGGCCCGCGGCCGCAGATGCAGGTCCGTCCAGAACAGTGGGGCTGCAGTTGGATGGCCCCCATCTGCGCATCGCAGGACCGTGCGGACAGTAGCGTCTGTGTGGCTGCAAATTCGCCCACTGTGAGTGGGGACAGTTAGGGCTATCTGTGAACCTCACATCTGCTGACTCCATTCATGGTGGCAACACTGTGGCCCTCCAACTGTAGACCTTCTCACCATAGGCCTGCCACTCAGATGCCAGGATAACCACCCCCCCCACCAAACATTTTCTGAGCGTCTACTATGTGAGCTCACTTCCTAGATGCTAGGCACTGTGTAGCATTTTATTGAATTCTTGTGCAAACTCCATGAGCATTGTGCAATTCATATCCCCCCATTTTCCAGAGGTGGAGACTGAGACCCAGAGGTTAAGCAATTTCAGAGGTAACATGGTTAGAAAAAAGTGGAGGAGAGATTTCCTGAACCAACCTGCAGCCTCACAGGGGAGAGTCCACAAGGAACTTTAATACCAGGCTGAAGGAAAGGGGTGCCAATGAGAGACCCTAACTCTTGGCCTGGAGATGAGAAGGGAGAGGGCCCACTTTTGATTCTGGGGTTAGTCTGGGAGGCTTCATGGAGGAGGTGGCCTTTGTATGGAGCCCAAGAGGATGATTTAAAAAAATCACATAAGGAAAATCATTTTTAAAAGAGGGGCATTCAAGACAGAGAGAGCTGTGTCAGTGGAGTAAACACGTGGGAGTTGCATTATTGACCGAGCCCTTCCTAGGAGCCCTTCCTTTAGATCCATCGACTCACTTAAAGCTACAGCTCCCCGAAGTGAGCCCTATGACCACACTCATTTTATAAATGAGAAACGAGGCATCGTGGCATGGCAGAGGTTATTCATGTCTAGTGGGGCTGCAAACCCGAGAGCTTAAAAAGTGCTTCGTGATGATGGCTAAAAGATGATAATGAGGAGGAGGGGAGGAGAGGGAGGCGGAGGGGGAAGGAGAAGAGGAAGGAAAAGAAGCCGCAGCATTAGCAGTAACTGGAGGAGTAATAGCAGTAGCAACAGTGGCGGCGCAGTAACAGCAGTAGCAGCGGCAGTAACGGGGCAGCACTAACGGGAGCAGTAGTGACAACATTAGTTGTAGTAATAATGGTAGCCGTGGTAGCGGTAACGGGGGGAGTGCTGGTGGTGCTGGTGGGTCGGGGCTTACATCCTGGAGGGCTTCAGAAGCTTCACTAGGAGTTTGGTTTCTGTCCCACTCTGCCTTAGTCTTGATCAAGCTGGTCATCTCCTCAGTACTGACTCCCTGCTTGAGGGCATATAAGAAGCTTTTAAAAAAGTGTCAGGCTCATAGGATAAAAGATGCTCAGGAGACAAGATAGTCCCCCTTCCTCAGTCGTTTCCTCATTCTTTTCTCAGTTCTGATTCTGGTGTTTGATGTTGTCCCAAATCCTGCAAAACGCCCTCTGAAACAAACCTACGCTTGTCCCTGCAGTTTGCAGGTAACTTAGAGGAAAGGCCTCGCAGGTGGCTGCCACGGGCAGGATGGAGAAGACGGGGCGGACACCGCAGTCCCTGGGGGGTGGGGGCAGCTCATTCACAGTAGCCAGGTCCGTCCTCAGTGCAGTTCTGGAGACTGGCAGCAGGGGACACCGTGTGAGGGGCAGGAGACCCACCCCAGGGTGTGTCAGTTCCCTTAGGGCACCCACCCCCACCAGCCAGGGCCACTTGCACCAAACCTGCACCAGTCTAGCTCCAGAGATCATGACCTTGACATTGACAAGGTAAAATCCAACCTGAGCACCTCTTCTCAAGATATTCTTCCCGTATCTGTTATTCCCAACTTTTTGGTATTTGCTTTACTTGGTTGTTTAATGTTTTCAATGCTTCTTAAACACTTTCGTTTTATACTTCCCATTTATAATCCTTCCAGCTAGAGATTACATTTCACTTTTTTTTTCCCCCTGAGATGTGGAATTTTCTTATGACATCTATTTTAATTCTCTGGTATGGTTTACTAGTGAGTGTGCTTACTCAAAAGCATTCTTTCACTTGTATTTCTTTGGTTGTCAGGGTCAGTGAATCTTCTTTATAAGGCTCCATATTCATTTTACTACAGTGATAACTTGTAATAAATAAAATTATAGAAGATTTGTTTTATTAATGTAACAAAACTGATCCTATTATTAGCTAAAATTTCCAATAGCCCTGTTGACATAATCTTTATCACTTGAACGGAAATGTAAGGGGAAAAAATATTTTTATCATGAGGATAAACTAGATAATTGTTCAGAGTTATTTGTGAGAATATTACAGCTGTATTCATTAATTTCCATCTTGACTTTTGGGGTGATGTTTAACATACACACATAAATTCTTTAGGTTATAAAAATATTACTTACTTTTTAAAAAAGTTATGAGAGCAGAGACCATGTAATCATATAAAGTATTGAAAAAGACTAAAGAGTTTTTACTACTTTTTTTCCATTCGATTTTCTATCCTTTTATAAGAGGACTGACAAGAAAACCCTAAAACCCTCATCCACTGGACTATGTCTACATCCCCCCAGCAAGAAAGACACATTTGTTACTTGCCTAAGTAAGGACTAATATTTCTGTTTTACAGATGAGAAAACCGAAGCTCATAGACTAGGCGATGAGTTAAATGTCCACAAATCAATTGAAAAAAATTCAAAATTTCACCACTGATAAAATTCACTCGTCTACCCAGCCTGTGCATGAATCCTCTGTAGGTTTCTCCTGGGTAAGTGTTCCTCAGAGGTTTTCGAGCATCACCTGCGAAGTGGCCTGCCCCTACCAGTGACCAGCCTGCTGCTTAAGGAAGTTCTTATCCTGTGCCAGTATGCCTTCCAGTGGTTTTTATCCTTGTTCGCCCCTACATAGAACACACCTCCCATGGAGTAATTCTCTAAGTATCAGAAAACTACCAATCCCCCCATTGCCCCTTCCCACTCTTGACTTTTTAAACATCTCACTATTCACTGAGCACCTATGATTATGCAGGACTTTATCTATTATTATTATTATTATTGTTATCGTAACCTGTTTGTCATTCTCAGCTCTGAGGAATAAATATTACCAGCCCCAAGCTCCTCTTGTCTAAAGAGTCATAATTCCTTCAATTATTTCTCTTACATCATGTTTTTGAGGTTTCTCACCTTCCTGGTTATCTTTTTCTGGACATGCTTCTGTTTGAGAAGGTCGGCTGAAGGCTGGATTCTGGAGTTGCTGATGTGACCCTGAGAAAATCAGTTTATAGAATGGAAATGACAGTATACCCTCTGTGGGTATGCTGTGAGAATTGAATGAAAAAGTAGCCAGGTGTTAAGCAGTGTGCCTGACTTGTATTATATGGCAGTGCATCACAATTATTTTGTTTTATTTCCATGGTATGGAAGTCCCCCAAAGAAGGTACGGTGCTGTTGTGATGACTGGAAGCCACTGCTGGTGCCTCATCTGTCTCTCCCAAGCAGGGTCACACAGCTCCTTGAGACAGTCCCTTCCCCAAGAGGTACTGTTTAGTTCAGGAAAAATAGACTGGAGAGGAAAGGGGCATGGGACTGCCTTTCTTTAGATATTCCCCACCATGGGCCCCTTCCTTATTCTCTGCTACACAGACTTGGGGAGCAATTGCAGAGTTCCTTTTAGGTTTGATACCAGCAGTTTTGACTGTGAGACCACAGCACAGCTGACCGATGAAACACGAAAGGGGCTCGCTAGAGGCAATACCAGATTTCCTGAAATTATAAGAGAACCAAGCACATCACCTTGGAAGTCAGGACTCTGGGTGCCTCGCCCACTTTTACTATCCACAGCATTGATGTTGGGTCAGCTTACCTATTTCCGGCCTTCAGTTTGCTCACTGTCAGATGAGTTTGGGACCAAACACTGTTTAACATCTAAAATCTTAATCTTCTATGGCTTTTGTTAGTTTCATAGATAAGGGTTCAACTTAAGACTTTGGAGGAAAAAAGGGTAGATTCAATTGCAAAAAAATGTTTGAATTTCGCTGATTTATTTCATCTCTGCTCAGAAAGAAGAAAGCGTCCCTTCTTTCTGAAGATCGGTGAGTTTCGAGGCTCCTTGTATTCCCCTGTATCGGAGATTTTTAAATTACCTTCTCTTGTTCTTATTCCTTTCTGATATTGCAGAATGGTTATTACTGATTATTAACTAAGTAATGTTTAAATTTTAGAAGTCAAGCTACTTGTAAGGCCCATTTAATAAAATTTATGAAATTTTCTTCCTCTTTATTCTCATAATTCCAAAAGCTTTAATGAAAACAAGTGAATAGATGTGAGCTAGGATTAGCTTAGGGGGTGTGTGTGTGAGTGTGTGTGTGTTTGCTTCTATTTACAGCAGGGATGGGAGTGCTTTCTAGTTTATTAAGGCTTTTAGCACTATTTAATTTTTAAACTAAGCATGCATTATTTTTAAAAATTAATTGAATAAAGATGTATGTCCAGAACTTGAACATACAGAAAAGTAGAATGAAAACAAAATTGTGACCCACTACTTAGAGAATATCCATTGTCAAATTTTGATGTTTTTTGTTCTAGTTTATTCAATTGCTTTTTCCAGTGCTTACTGAGTGTTTAGTAACACACACACATTCCCTCTCTCTCTCTCTCTCTTTTTATTCATTCAATAGAAGGAGAGTATTTCCCATATTCTTAAAATATTCTTAAAATATAGGTTTGTGTTCCATGTGTTATATGTCATGTATGAGTTAACAATATAAAAACAACAGAATATCAAGAAAACAAAAATGCTTTGAGTCCCCTCACACATGTGGTCATTACAATCCTGTGGGAGAAGAAGGGCTGGAAATATTTCCAACTTCCGGCTGAGGAGCCATAGCTGAGAGATGGGAAGGAAGTTGGGGTTTGTTAAGATCACAGGGTCAGGTACCACTTATCAGCTTCGAGACTCTAGGCACAATAGTGGATCCAATATTTGCTGGGCCAGAAGATTACATCATTTTGGGGTCCTCCTTAAGGAAAGGATAAAAACTTTGCTCTTGAAAATTTTGCAGGCAATCCTGTAAATAAATGGCCAGGGCCCCTCCCAGAGGTGGGGAAGTGCCTGTGTAAGTGAAGGGCCCTGAAGCTTCAGTTTTACCTGCTTCAAGGTAAATGTGCCTCTACTTGGGCAGGCTTAACTGATTTTCATCTGTAAAATGGGGATAATAAAAGTGTTTGCCACAGTAGCAAAGAAGATTAAATAAGATACTGCATTAGAAAGCAATTGCTGAAACTGCCAGGTACATAACAAGTGTTTATTCTATTATTATTCTATTATTCATGTGTTAAGCAGTGTGCCTGACTTGTATCATTCTGTGATTTTTCTATTATTATTCAAAATCATGTACTTGTGGCTGAAGTCTTTTGAGCTGCTTCCCAGAGACTGTTACTCATGACACCTCGGGCCTTCTCAGTGGGGCTCACTCACTCATTGAATAAGCATTTATTGAGATCCTAGTAGATATCTGGTGCTATGCTAGATGCTAGCCTCAATTACTTCTCACACCTCGTCTTTTGAAAGCACAACTCAAATGTCCACACATCTGGGAAGCTTTCGCTGGATGCTCGGCAGATTCACTACCGTAGGGATGCTTAACTCCTGCTGTGAACTGGGTTTGAAAATAACCGGGGTTTAAGGGAAAGGAATCCCTCTGACTTGCTAACCTCTGTGGCATCAGCACTGTCCTCTGTGCCTATAATGAAGTAGGCAGGGGCTCAATAATGTTAAATGAGTTTGTTGCTTTTCCATGAGGATTTTAGTTTCTTTCGCCAGCTATTTGGTTTGCAAGTGTAAGCGAGATGTGTGCAAAATAGTCTGGATATATGTACAAGGTGGTTTCTTCCTAATCATGGTTGTTTCTGAGTGACTTTGTCTTTTCTTACTTTATGACAATTCAGCTTCTCTATTGTCTTACCAGATCACATTCTGCAAGTGTCTCTCTTGTGCTAATAAAAAAAAAAAATATGGCCACATGGGGGATGTCTTTAGGGAATGTGTCCTGTATCAGGAAAAGTAGTTAAGCTCTGAGGTCCTAAAGGAGCCTGGGAAAATCTAACAAGAAACTTTGGGGTTGGGTGTATTATCTATTTAAAAACAGAACTGGGCTTTGCAAGTTTTATGGTGTCTTGTTAAAGCCATTAATTGAGAGTTAAAATTTCCAGATCGTTACTTTTGTAACAGCAGTCAAGTGTCAGAAAATACCCTGATCAGTCAGTACTGGATACAAATAGATAAGACAAGAAGTGGTGGTGGGGAAAGCACCCATTTACCAATACATCTACTTAGGACCCTGCAATTTACAATAAGTCACCTTTCACTATCATTATCCATTGGCTACACCAACCCCTTGAGGTAGGTGGGAAGCGGAGGCTAGCTTCTTTTTGCAGGCAAGAACACTGGGGCAGGGCTGGACTGGGAACCAGATCTGTCAGCCCTCAGAGTTCCTGCCACCACAGTTGTCTCCTCCTACTCTCAGGAGGGCCTTTGATGTCCTGGGTGTCTTCAGAAAACCCTGCTGATCTTTGTGTAGGATTACTGATGCATTCTGGTCTGTGGAGCATGACCTGGGCTACATGGAAGGTCACGGGCACCTCAGAATTGGCACCTTTCCATGAATTCCTGTGGTCAGAGTTTTAGCTTATCCTTCATGTGGGCTGAGATGTGTGATTGCACCGAACATTTGCACTTGCAGGCAGGTACAGATCCTGCCTTTCTCATCTAGCAGGGAAGATAATAAGCATATTACTTCCATGAAGTGTTGTATTCATCTTCCCGGGAATGACCCAGGGACTCTGAAGCATCCAATTCTCCAAACCAGTTTCTGAATTACCCATTTGAAAGCTTAATGCTGCAGGTAGAAGGGCGGTGTCCAGCAGGGCTGTTCCCTCGCACAAGCAACCTGGGGAGGAGGGCACCCGTCTACCTGGGTTATAGACCTCATCATCAGTGGAAGTGGAAGAACAATTTTACCTTCATCATGTTAGTTATCTGAAAAAAGAAACCTCAGTTGGCCCAATCAGGGGTGTATGGAATTCCTAGAAACAGAGTTGAGAGGCCAAAAGTAGCCTGTTGTTGACAAGATGCAAATGCTGAAGTCTTAGGAGGGCCTTTCCTGTCTGCCTTGGCGTCTCACTTGGTGGCCCCGAGTCAAGAAGTTGAGGCTGGGCCTCCTCTGTGGCTGTCCCCAGCCAGGACCCTCCATTCCGAGCCCTCCATCTGGGCTGGAATCTTCAAGGGCACTCCCTCCTCATTCTCGAATTAGTTGGGCTTGAGTCCATAAACCAGGTAAAAAAAATACAAGAATTCTGTACTGGAGGTCTAAGTGGTGGTTCTCAGAGGACTCAGGCCCAGCCTCACCCCAATCTCCACCCCCTCACCAAGCCTTCCCTTCGACGAGACACACACGCCAGGCTCAGGGAAGCTGACGTAAACATCCTGAGGAAATAACCACAGTAAGTGGCTTCTAAGTCTCATTTCCCTAAGGAAATAATCAGCACCTCTTCGCCAAGACAGCTCCAGGTGAGTGAGGAAGGAAGGAGGAACACCTTCGTGCTCCGTAAAGTAAAGGCTTTCGTCTAACTGCCTGGTCTGATAACAGAGCGCGCTCCCATCTATTGTCACGTTCGTATAATTCGCAGAACCCGCGACGCAGGTAGGGCTGGTACGATTTCCCCTATTTTACGGATGAGAAACCGAGGCTCAGGGCGCTCCCTCACTCTTCCCCGGGTCACGCAGGGAGCACTTGGGGGGAGCCTCTGCCTTCGAGCCCCGAGAGCGCCCCGAGGCACCACGAGGATTCCCGAGTAAGCCTGTCTGCGGTTGCGGCCACACGGCCTCATTGTCCTCAGCAGGAGTCCAGATGCGCGGACGCTGGCCGGCTCCGCGAACCGCGGCCCGGGCGCTCTGCGGAACGGCGCGGGCCAGGCGCAGGGGGCCCGGCGAGGCTGGCGGCGCCGGGAACAAAGGAGAGGAGCATGCGTGCGGACCGAGGGGACATCCGCCCGGGCCGCAGCAGAGGGGGACCGGGAGGAGAAGCACCGAAAGACAGGCGAGCCCCGCACTGGCCCGCCCCTCAAAGCCTCCTTTCTTCTCTCTCGGGCTCGGAGGCGGCCCCGGGGAGATCCGGGAGAGGGCGCAGCTCGCTGTGCCCGACGGCGGGTCGCGTCGCACCCTCACTCCGCCGCAACCCCCACCCGGAGAAGCGCACAAAGGGCGGCAAGGCGGCGAGCGCACACCTCCCTTCGGGGCGGGGCCGGAGGAGGGGCTGGCGCGCGCTCCTCCGCGCCAGCCTTAAAGGGCCCGCCCGCTCCTGCGCACACTGCGCATGCCCGACCGTGGCACGGGGAGGGACCGGAGAGCAGCGGGCGCGCACGCCCGCGCCGCCCGCTGGAGGCATGGCCGGCGTCCCCGTGGTGCCGGCGCGGCGCTCGTGCGCGTGTCAGCGCCCGCAGGGTCTTCTACCGAGCGCGGGGCATGTGCAGAACCCCGGCGCGGTGCATTCCAGAGGTCGCCTGCGTCTGGGCTGGCCAGGCCCACGCTGCAACCAGTTTCTGGCTTTCTGATCCGCAGTTTCAGGGCCAGTCCGGCGAAGTGCCGCCTAAGGGGACAGAATTGCGGGCTCGCGCGCGCACGAGTGGAGATGCGGGCGGGCGTATGCCTTTGTGTCTCCTGTGCTCCCGTGCAGGTGGGCAGCCCGCGCCGGGAGCCACTTTGCCAGTGTACACCAGGAGCTCTAGACCTGCTTTTCTTGTCCGAGGGCTGGGATCACCCTTTTGGGCAGACAATAGACCCTTTTCCCAGCGGCACCTTTGAGTTCTAGGGGTGGTTTATTGGGGACACTAACGGGACTTTCTAAGGATCGCTCAGAGCTGGGCCCTTGGTATCAGAGTTGGGCGCGTTTTCTCAGTCAGGTGAAGGAGGAGACCTGGGGACAGTGAGCGTCCTCGGCTGATAGGTACAGGCAAGTGTCCCGAGCCTGCCGGTCCCGCATTAGACAACAAAGAGAGGCGTTAGCGGCGGCGGGGGAGGGGCGCGGCCGGGAGGAGGACGGGGCGGGCTGCGGCGAGCGCGGGGGTGGGGGGGCGCTCGCTCTCCGCCCGCTCGGCCTGCGGCCTCCGCCCGCCCCCGGCCCGGCGTGCGCCAATCGCCTACCCCAGCGATAGTGTCAGTAGCATTGTAGTGTCAGCTCCCGCCGGTGACGTTGCGCCTCCCTCGTCCCCCTCCGGAGCCGTCTGGCTGCAGAGGCTCAGTCAAGAGGCGGGGAGGAGAGGAGGAAAAAGCGCTGAGTGAGGGCGGGCGGGAGGGAGTGGAGGAGCCGGGGAGGGGCTCCTTAAAGAAACGCTGCTGTCGCTCGCCTGCTTGCTTCTCGCTCGGCATTGTGGCCAGCCAGCCGGGCACTCGGGGGGCACGCGCGGCTGCCGCTCGAGCTCTGCCCCCACCCCACCCGCCAGCAGATCTGGGGTGGGGACCCAGGCGGGGGGTCTTGCAGCCACTGCCGGGAGCGGACAGCAAGGAGCGACCCACTCTCTTCCCCGCGCCTAGAAAGGAGCAACGGAGCCCTCTGCAGCCGGCCGGCCTCCCCGCCCCTGACCACTCGCTTCCCGGCTGCCTTTGTGGCCGCAGCTTTTCGCCGCCGAGCCTAGGGCCGGCGGGGGCGCGGCGCGCACGGCCGAGCGATGCCCAGCTCGCTGTTCGCAGACCTGGAGCGGAACGGCAGCGGCGGCGGAGGGGGAGGCGGCGGCGGGGGAGGCGGCGGCGGCGGCGGCGGCAGCGGCGGAGGAGAGACCCTGGATGACCAAAGAGCCCTGCAGCTCGCGCTCGACCAGCTCTCTCTGCTGGGGCTGGACAGTGACGAGGGCACTTCTCTGTACGACAGCGAGCCACGGAAGAAGAGCGTGAACATGACCGAGTGCGTGCCGGTGCCCAGTTCCGAGCATGTCGCCGAGATCGTGGGGCGGCAAGGTGGGTCTGGCGGGGATGGGCGGCAGGCAGGTGAGAGGGTCTTGGGCCACCGCCCCGCGGGGAGGGAGGGAGAGGAATCGAGATCCGCGGCGCGGGGGAGCCTTGAGGAGGGAGGAAGAGCCGCGCGATGGGCCGGCGCCCCAGACAAAGAAAGTGCAGGCAGGCTGTCTCCCAGAGCCGCGCCGCGGCCACCTCGGGATGCACTTTCTCCTGCGAAAACCACTGCCTTCTCCCCCAGTGCCCCCCACCCAGTCCACCCCGGGAAATAGAATTTAAATATAAGATGCTTGGGGGAGGGGGCCTCTGATCGGTCCTTTGGGAGGGGGGAGGAGGAGGAGTGAGCATCGGATGGGAGGAGGATTCTGGATTTCTGCTACGCGGAATGGAGCCCAGAGGAGGAACAATGGGTCCCGGGACTGCCCCCCCCTTCCTACCAGTCCCCCCGCGCAGGAGAATCGCGGCTTCGGCCACCTTCTCTGAACCCCTTTGCCGCGTCTTCAGGGCGGACGGCGCGTCCCGCTGGATCCCAGCGGCATCTCCCCTGCTGACTTTTTCTGAGATTCTCGGGTTTGGCTCGGGACGGCTGCAGTCACTAGGGGAGGACTGGGCAGCCAATGGGCTGTTCCTCGAGGGCCTCGCGAGTGGAACCGCTTCCCAGCCCGTGGCGCGGCCCGGGGTCAGTGAGGGAGCCGCCCCCTTTCCGCCCATCGCGTGTCCTGCCTTCCCGCTGCCCAGGACTCGGGCTGTCCCAGGCCTCCGCGGTTACCCTGGGATAATGGGCGTGTCTCTCTCTCTCTCTCCCACTCCCTCCCCTGCACCCTGGCTCCCAGGTTGTAAAATCAAAGCGCTGCGGGCGAAGACCAACACTTATATCAAGACCCCGGTTCGTGGGGAGGAGCCTGTCTTTGTTGTGACGGGCAGGAAGGAGGATGTGGCCATGGCTCGAAGGGAGATCATCTCTGCCGCCGAGCACTTCTCCATGATCCGCGCCTCTCGGAATAAGAATACGGCGCTTAATGGCGCAGTGCCCGGGCCACCTAACCTGCCGGGGCAGACCACCATCCAGGTGCGAGTGCCCTACCGTGTGGTGGGGCTCGTGGTGGGGCCCAAGGGCGCCACGATCAAGCGCATCCAGCAACAGACGCACACGTACATCGTGACTCCCAGCCGCGACAAGGAGCCTGTGTTCGAGGTAACCGGCATGCCTGAGAACGTGGACCGAGCTCGTGAGGAAATCGAGGCGCACATCGCCCTGCGCACTGGCGGTATCATTGAGCTCACAGATGAGAACGATTTTCACGCCAACGGCACAGATGTGGGCTTTGATCTGCATCATGGGTCCGGCGGGTCCGGCCCAGGCAGCCTCTGGAGCAAGCCCACCCCCAGTATCACGCCCACTCCGGGCCGCAAGCCCTTCTCTAGCTACCGCAACGACAGCTCCAGCTCTCTCGGCAGCGCCTCCACAGACTCCTATTTCGGCGGAGGGACCAGCGGCAGTGCCGCCGCCACCCCGCGCCTGGCGGACTACAGTCCCCCTAGCCCCGCGCTCAGCTTTGCTCACAACGGCAACAACAACAATGGCAATGGATACACCTACACCGCGGGGGAAGCTTCTGTGCCTTCCCCCGATGGTTGTCCTGAGCTACAGCCCACCTTCGACCCGGCCCCCGCCCCACCGCCTGGGGCGCCACTTCTCTGGGCCCAGTTCGAGAGGTCCCCGGGAGGCGGACCTGCAGCTCCCGTGTCCTCTTCCTGCTCTTCCTCTGCATCTTCCTCTGCTTCGTCCTCCTCAGTGGTCTTTCCTGGGGGCGGTGCCAGCGCGCCCTCCAACGCCAACCTAGGGCTGCTGGTGCACCGCCGGCTGCACCCGGGCACCAGCTGCCCGCGTTTGTCCCCGCCCTTGCACATGGGCCCGGGGGCGGGCGAGCACCACCTGGCTCGCCGGGTGCGCAGCGACCCGGGCGGAGGGGGCCTGGCCTACGCCGCCTATGCCAACGGGCTGGGGGCGCAGCTGCCGGGCCTGCAGCCGTCGGACACGTCCGGCTCCTCGTCCTCGTCCAGCTCCTCCTCCAGCTCTTCCTCCTCCTCCTCCGGGTTGCGGCGTAAGGGCAGCCGCGATTGCTCGGTGTGCTTTGAGAGCGAAGTAATCGCCGCCCTGGTGCCCTGCGGCCACAACCTCTTCTGCATGGAGTGCGCCAACCGCATCTGCGAGAAGAGCGAGCCTGAGTGTCCGGTCTGCCACACCGCGGTCACTCAGGCCATCCGCATCTTTTCCTGAAGGGAGCGCGCGCTTGCGTGCACCACCACGCAGGGGAAGGAGGACCCCCTTCCCTCCGTCCTCACTTCCCAGAGCCTCTCTGCCTCCTTGGTGCCCACCTTCTCCTCCCCCACTGCTCATACTCTGATCGGAAGAGGAGCTTGGAAAGCTGTAGTATCCGCTCATTTTTTTAAATTTAATTTTTAAACAAAGGAACTTGCCAGGATATCTGCATCAAGAGTACTGTAGCCTGGGAAACCTCTGAACCACCTGAAATGCATGCTCTATAAATAATAGGAACGGCGACATTCTAGTAATGATAGTTTTTACACTGTACTTAATAGGAAGCTTCCAAAAGAAGAAAACCCCACAAGTTTTCCATTTTCTTAAAGTAGGAAAAAATGAACAATAATTATTATGATGAAGATGATAATAATAGTGCTATGGGATGTGTGGACTGTTTTAGTGTGTTCCCCTTTGTGGCTGGGTTCCTACGATGCTTATTATAGAACACAGTGGATCCTTTTTGAATGTTCGTGGAAGGGCCAGGAGTTCCTGTGAAACCAGGATACTGCAGCTTTATTAAAGTTAAAGGAACTGTAACATATCTCTTATATATTAAAAACGTTTAAAAGTTTTAAAGAGAAATTGCATTAATACAGATTGAAGTATTTTATTCTTTTTTGACTTGAAAAATTATATTTCATATTGCAAAGATGTTTACAAGTATTTTAATTTAAGTTCAGTGAACTTTTTTGTAGCTGGGTTAAATCTTTTTATTTTAGTATGGCCTTATGGCAAAGAACACTGTATTATTTTAATAATCACACAATTGTGACGGAATTACAAACCATAAGATGTGTAATGTTTTGAACAGTATTCTGTTGGGATGGAGATTTTATAGGTTCAGACAAATCTTCTAGATCTGCTTCACCCAGCATATTTTCTATTCAGTGATATAAAGCATATTTTATTCTATATTATTACAAAAAAAACGGAAATGTATAAACATGTCAAAAGGAACTGTTGATGCTTTTTAACATTTGTATAAATAGAATTCAGTGCAAGTTACAAAAATTCTGTTGCACCACTATAGTTTTAGTATTTCTATTTTAATACATTTGTTTACCACTTGTTTATGTATATGTAGGTGATGTTACTTGAGCTTAAATGTACTTTACTGAGCAAAGTTTAAAAAAAAGGTATATTTTATTTTATGATAAAGGGCCTTTAACCTCATGGTCAAATACTAATATTATATTTGCTGAGACAAGATTTGAAATTGTATCAAGAGTTTTATTTTTCTGACATTTAAAGTTCTACATAATAAAGGTAAAACTTAAGTAATGGTGCTACTTCATTTTTTAAGTATTTCTATATAAATAAAATATTGAAGAAAATCTATCTTGTGTGGTGACTTGATTTTTTTTAAGCCTCTCGGAGTCTACCTGTGTAAGGAATCACTCTTAAGGGCTAAATTGAAAGATACAACTTCCAGGCATATTATGTCAGTATTTTATCCATTGAAAGAAAGAAGCCAGAGTTATGTTTGGCTGGATGGTTAGGCCGTGGGTAACAAGTATCTACTGAATCAGAGCTGAGTTCATCATTAGACATTGTGGGCACAGTGCTTAGGGTCCATGATACTTTTAGGGGCCCAGGAAAATGTTTAATTTCTCTTGAAATAAGGGGAAAAAAACTCCAAAGGGAATGGGAATATTCAAAGGAAATGTCTTAATTTTCAGGCCCACAAAAACCTATTAAATTCTGCTGAAAACATCAAGAACACAAAGTGTTAAAGTATTGAAAGTTATATCAAAAATAATTTTAATGATACGGAGGAAGGCACAGAATTGCCTAGGGCTGGGAAGAGCCATAATCTGCCCGGTGTGGGCCCCTTGGAGTGGGAGGGGCCTGAGGGCTGGCCTTGCTGTTGTGAGTTCCCACCTAAGGGCGCTTTCTTGGGGGAAGCCCAGAGATGACAGTTTCTGCTTGCAGAGGACCTGGCTGGATTTGAGCGCTGGTCTTAATAGGCTTCTGCTTGTAGGGCAGGCTAATTGGTGTTGACAGGCTGCGGGTGTTAACTGTTTGTTGTTGTTTGAGAGAAGTTTTTGTTTGTTTTTGGCAGGCTACACCTGCTCCCTGGCTGCGGGGCTTTGTCAAGGGATGGAGCCAACATGCTTTCACTTGACTCGAACTCTGCCTTCCAGAGAGCGTCTAGGAATGGCCAGAGCCTGCCACTGAATTTCCAGCAGACTTCCTGGCTGAGCTGACCCCTGGAGAACGGTGTCTGCCTGGAGTGAGTGAGGCAGGCTTTTATTTTAATCTGTGTTGCTGGGTAACATTTGACAGGTGAGTCCAAAGAGTAGGGTCTAACGTATATTGGTGAGTCCTCTTTTCCCCTCTGTATTCATTTTTATTTGTCTGGAAATCTAGTCACTGCCTACATCATAGCTCCTGATGTGTTTAGTTTGAATGATTCTGTGAAAAGGCAGGAGACGGGCCTTTGGGGTGGGAGGAGAAAAGGAGTGGCCCTGCTTGGGAAATTTCTGGCATCATCTTCAGCTCTGGAAAGTTCCCAGGCAGTGTTTAACTGCCTATTTTCTCTCCCTCAAGGACTGGAGGTTAGCTGAGGCCTGGCCAGGGGCAGTCCGATCCCCTCTTTCTTTCAGCTGTTCAGAAATGCCTAGAACAGAACCAAGAGTCTTTTTACACTTTCTTCTTTAGTAACATCACTTTGCTTTTCTGCTTTAGCAGGGTGGTTCCAGGGCAGGCAAGGAAAAAAATCAAAGCCTTGATTGAGTGAGTTTCTCCCGGGCTCTTGCACACGAGATTTTTCGTGGTCTCCGTATGCTCCTTTGGAAAATGAAAAAAAAAAAAGATCAGATTTTGAGGCTGCCGACTGCCAGTGGATGGCCTGTATTTCTCTGCGGTGAGAGGTCCCCTTTGTTGACATGAAATTTGGGGATATATTATTAATACAACCAGACTTCTCGAGAGGCGAGAGCACTCTCTACCTTTGGTTTCCCTGCAGGGCAGGCCCTTGTCACCAGCAGAGGATGTGGACACATGCTAGTGGTATGAACTTTTTTTTTTTTTAAGGAAACTACAAAATTTGTTTATTAAAGAAAATTTTCTTAATGGAGGTACTGGGGGTTTGAACCCAGGACCTCATATATGCTAAGCACGCACTCTACCACTAAGCTATACCCACCCCCTACTTCTGCCCCACATTACCTTTTAATCCAAGGCAGGCCTTTTGTCCCATCCCACCATCCCCCAAATGACAACTGTGGAAGTGGCCACTGGCTGTGGAGGTGTAGGTTTTCCAGCCTGAGAGACAAGAGGTACCACATTTATGTCCTGCAAGTGCCAGCAGCTTCCCTTTCTACTTCTGCAGCCCTCTGAAATCTGTCTTTCTGCAGCCACAAAATATCAGCTAACAGACATCTTTGCCCCAAACTGCTGTTCCATGTTTCTTTTCTGTATGCAGACTAGTGGTTCTCAACTGGGGGTGATTTTGCAAACTCTCCCGCACCCCCAACTTGGCAATCTCTGGAGACATCTTGGGTTGTGACAATTTGGGGTAGTGCACTTGGCATCCAGTGAGCAGTGGCCCGGTATGCTGACAAACATCCTGCAAAGCACAACAAAGAATCATCCAGCCCAGGGTTGAGAAGGCCTGATGCAGACAAAGCGAATGTATCTCCCCTGCTGTTTTTACAATGCCTTGAAATTGTTGACCTTGTCCTGACATTTAAATGCATAACGGTTGACCCTCAGTGGTGTGCTGGGATTACCCACTGCCCAGGGTAGCTCTAGTGATATCAGGAATATTGTGGGAGAAGCCAAGTTTGATGGGTGAGCACAGGAGGTCAAAATTATTTTTATTCACTCGAGTGAATTTTTATTCACTCGGGAGTGGTAGATTGCATTCAATTAATACTAATGTTTGCGTGGAATGTTCAAAGCGCTTTTTATTTCCCCTTCTCTCCTGTGATCCTTTCTACAACCCTAAGGGAGAAAACATTGAGGTTTTACTGTGCCCATTTGGCGTAAAATACAAATACTCAAAATGTAGTCCTTCCATGCAAACCTGGGTTTTCTAGCTCCAGCTTGCAGTCTGCCTTTTCAGGCTGCCTGTAGCTAGGAGACAAATTTACAGAGAAATTCTAGAAATGGACCCCGGTACAGCTTCTCTTCCTTCCTCTTCCCCTATTTCATGGTCCCCCATATCTGACCAAAACTGGCTCCTGGGAAAACCTCAGTTATCTTTAATGAACTTCAGGCACTAAGTGATAGAGCTTTTTATCTCTTAAGCCTTATCTTTCCAAGAAATTTGAACAAATTTGCTCCCTCTCAAAGGGGTTTGAGTGTGCTGGCCAGTGCAATGCTGGCAGTCACTGTTCCTAAAGCTTTATGGGGACACGGTTACCTGGGGAGAGGTGGAATTTGTATTGACTAAACTTGCTCTTTCTCACCCTAAGAGGATCCTTTCCTCCCTGGCTGGGGAGCAGGGACCCTTCTAGTGCTGAATCCTGTCTCCCTTCTGCCTTCCTCCCTTCTCTGACTCAGTCCAAATCTGACAGGTGATGCGTAAAGTGCTCACATCTCCCCTGTCGCCCTCCACCACTGCTACAACCAAGCTGCTTTCCAGGAGGGGAAAATGAGGGGGAATTAAACACCCCCTGCACCAGTTCAGTGAACATTGGTGATGCCCGTCGTAGCTCACTGAGTCCTCACTCTGTGCCAGGCACTGTGCTAAGGATTTTTAACCCAACCCAGTGGGGTGGGCATGACTAAATCCATTTCAATGATAGGGAAATCAAGTTGGACTGAAGCTAAATGATTTATCTCAGGTCACGCAGTTCATAAGCATTGGGTCTCAGATTCCAACCTGAGTATCTAAATCCAATGTTCATACCTTTACCACTTCAGAAAAATAGTTTTTATCGGAGGTATTATCAGGAAAAAACGAGCACTCATTCGTCAGACAGTAGCCAGCCGTGGGGAAGATGTTCCTTCTTAAGGCTAAGTGTAATTGACCTGAGAAACAGAGCAGGGCCCAGTTACTGTAAGGACTCCAGGACACACAGCAACGCTGCTGAGAACCCAGAGCACGGCTGGCACCTTATGGGCACAGGGGCGTTTTCTGCAACATGTTCTAAAGCCTTGTCCTCTCTCGACTGCTTTGTGACCAGTCGAACAGTGAACACTAAGCTAATTCTATGGTATATTCTTTCCAGGTAGACAAAAAAAAAAAAAAAAATTAGCATTTGATGAGGATAAAATGAGTACAGAATTCTCTCTTAAAAGAAAAAATCTCCATAAAAATGTCACATGAGCTAATTTATATAGTGACTTAAAGATGCCAAAACCCTGACTGAAAAGTGCAATGTAGTCAGTTGTTTGGTTTCCAAAATGCCAAGCTCTTTGTTTGGTTGTTTTTGTTTTGTTTTATTTTGTTTTCTTCCTCTCTCACGCTGACTTCACTTTCTAGGGCGTTTTTTAGACCCTGTAGGGTCTGGGCATCACATAAAAATGGCACTGTCGGGGGAGGGTATAGCTCAGTGGTGGAGCGTGTGCTTAGCATGCTCAAGGTCCTGGTTTCTATCCCCAGTCCTTCCATTAAAATGAATCAGTAAATAAGTAAACCTAAAATTGTCCCCCCTCAGCAAGAACGAAAAAACAAACTAAAAATAAGTAAATAAATAAAAAGGGCATTGTCGATGCTTCCACCCCCTGAGTCTTTAATGCTGGTTCCAACGAGAGCACGTGTTTTCGTGGAAGGTGTGGGTGAGACAGAGGACAGGTTTGTGACCTACTTGGCTCATCTGTGGAAAGAGAGAGGGTTTACTTCCTTCTGGAATGATCAGACATGCCTAGTCCCTCTTTGGGGCTTACCTGAAACCCTGGACCTCCTGCCACCGTGACATTGGCCAGGACTTCTCACAAGTGTTTGTCTCCCTGTCTTTTCTCCCCTCGAGGCTGAGAATGCCTTGAGGGTAAGGGTCTCATCCTCCCATGTCTGTGCCCCCAATATCTGGCACAGAGCCTTGCCCATAGGGATGCTCCATATACAAGAGGATAAGCAGTAAAAAGGGTGTTTTACTTGAAAAAATCTGCATGGCTGTCCACTGGGGACTTGTTTATTAAGTTATGTATCTTCCACAGAGTGCAATTCTCTGTGTTATAATAAGTGGGAGGGTCACCTTGATGTCCCTTGAGCCACATGTAAAGGATGGGCTTTTTGGAAAATAAGTCTTTCATGCGTGGAAAACTTTTAGAAGGCTGTCACGATAGGTGGTCTTTAAAGATGGCCCTCAATGATCCTACCCTCCTAGTGTTCACCCTCTTGTGTAACCCCCACCCCTTGAGTGTGAGCTGGACTTTGTGACTTGCTTCGAGTGACAGAATATGGTACAAGGGATGTCACTTCTGAAATTAGGTTATAAAAAGACTGGCTTCTTGGATGTCGTCTCTCAGAGCTCTTGCTCTGGTTGGAGTCCGGTGCCGTGTCCTAAGGCAATCCTGTGGAGTGGTCCATGTGCTGGGAAATTGAGGGCAACCCTTGGGCATGAGAAACTGAGATTCTCAGTCTAATGGCCTGTGAAGAACTGAGATCCACCCATGACCACGTGAATGACCTTGGAAGCAGATCCTCCCCAAGTTGAATCTTCAGATGAGACTGCAGCCCTGGCCAACATCTTGACTGAGTCAGAGATACCCAGCCCAGGCACACTGATTCCTGACCCATAGAAACAGAGAGATAATGAATATTTGTTGTTTTAAGCCTCTAAGCTTTAGGGCAATTTATTATGCAGAAATAGAAAATGAGATACAGATATGCAATTAACTGTTAAACAGTGGTCATCCTTGGAGAATAAGACTGGTAATTGGGGGTGATAACAGAAAACTGGCTCTACCTCTTCCTAGCTGTGCATCTTGGGAAAGTTACTAAACTTCTCTGTGCCTCATTTTGATCATCTCTGAAATGGGGATAACAATAGCAATGTACCTCAAAGGGTTGCTCTGAGGAGCATTTAGCATAATGCAGAGCTTATGGTACATGCTCTCTATCAGTCCTTATTTTTGCCATTATGATTTTTTCATTTGATATCCTTATGCCCTTTGGTTTTGTTTTGTTTTTTTTTTTTTTTTACCATCCAATTATATTACTTTCATAGGTCAAAAATCATTAAAAAAAAGTTGAAGTCGGATGTATGAGTGGTGTTAGTCTATTTTGCCTGGACCAGATCTTCTACCTCTGAACATGATGATGGACAACATAGCTTTAAAAATGATACAATGCTATTATTTCATTTTGTGTAGGAGACATTGCACTTTTTCAAAATGCTTCCGTATTAATCATCTCATGGCAACCCCATGAGGTAGCGGATAATACGGATGTCATTATTATCCTCATTTTACAGCCCAAGAAACTGAGCTTAAATACGTGCCCAACAGGGAGTCTGGTGACATGGAGACTAGAGATTTCTGGAAACCCACTTCTTTCTAAGCATGCCCTGTGCAGACACAGAGAAGGCTCCTGCCTTTATAGAACAGCCAGACGTGACTCTAATGAGTTATGTGTAAATTTAATACACTGCTTACTGAAAATAACCAAACCTACCACTCAGGGGTTTAGAGTCCAATAAAACACACTTCTCATTAAAGCTATGATGGCAATGCCTTAATATTCCTCTGATGAGTCAGACGGCACTTCAGCATCGGTGAACTGTCCTGCAAGAAAATTATCACTTATAATCTCTGGGAAAAATAGCACTATGATATTTGGAGTCACACAACCACACTTTGATGGTATACCTCCTAGACGGGTTAATTCATCCATGTTTCCTATTCAGGGAACCCCGTTGTTCTGTTAACTCTGCTTTTGCCGTGAGACTTTGGGAAAATCACTGGCCTTCTTTTATCTCCAATTTTCTCAGCTAGACTATTAGAAGGATGGACTAGTTTATTGCTGGGTGAACTGGTCCCTTGAGAGGCCTACATGATAGTAACCCAGAAAAGGACTATAAAATAGAAATTCCTGGATCTACTCCTTGAAATTCTTAATGCATTTGGGATCAGGCCTGGAGAGCTGCAGGTTAAAAAACTCCCTATCTTCCTTCAGCAGGGGATGGTTAGTTAAAGATACAAATATTATCTATCCCTTAGACAACTCTGCAGAGTGCTGTTCAGAAGAATTAAGCAGATTGATTTCTGTTGATACTGAACAATGTGTATTCTTAAGAGGAAAATGTCAAGGTACATTAGAGCGTATGTAGTGTGCTACATTTATATTAAAAACTGGGTGTGGGGAGGAAGACTGGTTCATACCTCTTCATCTCGTTCACCTAGGTCTCTCTTCCCCCCAGGCAACTGCCTGTTCTCTGAATCTATGACTCTTTCGGTTTTGTTATCTTCGTTCATTTGTTTTGGTTTTTAAATTCCATATAGAAGTAAAATCATACAGTATTTGTCATTCTCTGTCCAGAAAGTCATCACTCTTGTGCCTTTGGGCAGGTCTCACCATGAGAAAGCTAGTCCTTGATGGAGTCAAAAACCCGAAACTCCCCTCAGTAGTTTTCATTTAATTTCATTTATGGGCCAAGTCACATTTTCCTTTTACCTGGCAATTCGTTAGAGGTTTGAAGACCCGACCGTGAGACCCCGACTGTCTCACTTCCATGCTGCACGGCTCCAGGGCTTTCACTCTTCTGTCAATGATGTCCTTCGGGCTTGTGCACCTTAAGCTCTGGTGGCTCATGACCGGACACTTGTATTTCCGGTGTGGAGCAGAGCAGGAGAAACTCCTTCCACTCATGTGGCCTTGGGAGGCGCTGGCCTTCCTGAAGGCCTAGGCACACTGCTGGCTCACGCTGGAGTCAGTCCTGACACGGGCCATGCAGGCTGCAAACTCACACTTGCTGTCAGGTCTGTGGCCAGCTTGAATGAGTGATGGGATGGAGAAGAGGATGAGAACTGGCCCCACTTTCCAAGTTGGCTCTGCCATGATGTTTGGCCATGGGCCAGCTGAAGACGTCGTCTGTAGCATCCAGTTCTTGTTCCAAGCACTTCAGGGGACTCCTTGGAGAGCAGTGGAGAATGAATTAGAAACCATAAATAGACTGGAAATCCTGAAGAGGCGGCAGAGCACTTTTAAAAAAACCACTTTCTTGAGGCATGATTGACAGATAAAGTGGAACGCATTTAAAATATGCATCGCCATACATTTTTATGTACGAATTTCATGTATTTAATTTGATCAGTAGACACCTGTGAAATCATCACCAACCTTAAGGCCCTAGACGTAATCCGTCATCTCCCGGAATTTCCTGTTGCCCCCCTTGTCTCCAGAACTTACTTATCTTGCATAACTGAATTGTTATACCCTTTGACCATCGCCTCCCCGCCTCCTCTCCCCTGGGTGTTCTACTCTCTGCTTCCCGGAGTTTGGCCGCCTCAGACGGCGCACAGAGGTGAGATCATGCAGTATTTCACCTTCTGTGGCTGGCTGTTTTCACTTAGCATAATGTCCTCCAGACCCATCCTTGTGGTCCCAAATGGCAGGACTGCCTTCTATTTTTCAGGCTCTCTCTCTATATATCTACCACATTTTAAAATCTGCTCGCCTGTTGATGGGCACTCGGGTAGTTTCACACCTTGGTTATTGTGACTAGCACTGCAGTGAACATGGGGGTGCATGGATGGCAGAGTATTTCTTGACTTTTCTCATGGAGTCTCCTTTCAATTCACACAGACACTACCTCCCATGGGGATGCAGGTTCCCCTCCACTGTCTTTTCCTCCCTCTTCCTTCCCTGCCATGATCCTCTTTATTTTGTTTAATTTATTGAAAAACAGTCAGTGTACAATGTTGTGCCAATTTCAGGTGTACAGCGTAGTGTTTCAGTCATCCATATACATACGTATATTCGTTTTCATATTCTTTTTCATTTTAGGTTACTACAAGATATTGAATATAGTTCCCTATGGTATACAGAAGAAATTTGGGTCTTTATCTATTTTATATGTAGTAAATTTTATATATAAGCAATTCTCAAACTCCCAATTTATCCCTTTCCACTCCCTTTTTGCCATAATCTTTTTGACAATAGTCTCTATACTGTCCTCCCATGAGAGTTCCAGCTCCATCCTAAAGAAGGTCTTCAGAGTCCTCCAGGTTCTAACATCCCCCTCATGGTGGGAGCCCCATGGAGGCCGCGTACCACAGACGATAGTGTAAGCCTTTCTGAGTCAACAGAGAGGAGCATTTACAGGACAAATCTTTCTAATCCTGACATCTCTCATAGCACAATGTCTAGATATTATTTTACTAACATGCCTTTCTTTTTTTTTATGTTTAACTTATAAAAATACACCATGGTAAAATATACCTAACACACAACTTACCATTTTAACCCGCTTTTTTACTAGTAGCCCTAGTCTATACCCACTAGATTGCAGTAACATATCCCCAGATGTGACAACCAAACATATCTCCAAATATTGCCCAATATCACCTGGGGGAAATATCACCCATGCTTGCGAACCACTGCCTTAACTTCTAGATCATAATCTAAGGGTAGAGAAAATTAACTTCATCATCTGTGAGTTCAAGCTTACTGCCCGGGGCCTATATTTACCTGATACAGTGGTTCTCAGACTTTATTATGTGGAAGAATCACCTGGGGGAACATGTTAAATACAGATTCTTGTTTTTTTTTTTTTTTTTTTTTTTAACTCCACTAAAAACTTGGCGCAATAGTCTAGGTTAGGACCGAGTAATCTGAATTTTAAAAATTGCAAAATATCCTTATAGTTTATTTATTCAACCACTACGGAGTCGTTTATGCCTCTTAATCCCCTTTCCCTATCTTGCCTCTCCCTGCCCCTCTCCCCGCCCCTCTCCCTGCTAGGAACCACTAGTTAATTCTCTGTACCTGTGAGTCTGTTTCTGCTTTGCTCTATTTATTCATTGGTTTTATTTTTTTCAGATTCCAAATATAAGTGATAGCATTCAGTATTTGTCTTTCTCTGTCTAACTTATTTCACTAAACATAATACCCTCCCTCCACATTCATCTATGTTGTTGCAAATGGCAAAATTTCATTCTTTTTTATGGATGAGTAATATTCCATTTCATATATATATACCCATTGTTTGTGTGTATAAATGTATACATATCTTCTCTTTTAAGTGTACAGTTCAGTGGCATTAAGTACACTCACCACGTTGTGCAGCTATCACCACCATCCATCTGCAGAATCTTTCCATCATCCCAAAATGAAACTCTGTCCCCATGAAACAATAACTCCCCATTACCTCCTCCCCACCAGGTCCTGGCAACCACTGTTCTACTTTCTGTCTCTATGAATTCAGCTACTCTAAGTCGTATTTCTCTTTTTTTATTTCTGTATGTCACAGACTTTCTGCCCTTGGGGAAGGTGGATAGGGAAAGACATGGTCCAGGAGAAAGAAGCTTTTGTACATGAGCCTAAGAATGCTCTGACCGTGTTAAGAAATCGAACCTTGCTCATTTCTACCCACAGGCTCCCCCGAGAGCCCAAGTGAGGACCTGGGGAGGGGCTCCATCTGTTGGGGATGACTTCAAATAAGAGAAGAGCTGATCTTCAGCAGGAGAATTGGGGACCATGGTTTGTATACGACGTGAGACAAGTTTGTGTCAGGTTTATCTTGATTATGTATATTAAAAAGTCTATTTCCATATCCTTAGGCAAACTGCAATTAGAAGCAAAGACATGACGGGCATATAAAGGAGAAATGAATATCAAGAGAGGACCTCACCGTGCTTGCTTATTTCAGAGTGGTGTGTGCATATGTGTGCATGCACGTGTGTGTGTGTGTGTGTGTGTGTGTGTGTGTGTGTGGCTTAAAAATGTTTCCCAGCCTTCTCATGGGTGTGATTTTTACATAATTGTTATAACCAATGAATATACAACTAGAGAGATTATCTGAAAATCTCCATGGTTGATTTCTAAACATACTGATACTAACAGGTGACAGGGACAGAATTTCTGTTTACAGGAAGAAGTGCACTTCTGAGGGTTCATTGATTTAATCTTTTTTGAAATTGTTTAGAATTTCTAGATTTTTTAAGAAGTATAGAAAGGTGGCTTCTAAAATTTTTCTTAAAATAGTAGTTATGAAATTAAACTGTGGAAGCCAGAGAAGAAACAATAGTAACTCTTTACAGAAGAGATCTCAGAGGGAGTGGCAAAGATGGAGAAAGAACATTGAGGAAAGAGAAGAATCATTGGAAAAAGGAAGAAAGATCAAACAAATAGGTGTACACGATGCAAATAATCAATAAGCAATAGTTAAGAGGAAGGACATAATGTGCTACTGAAGTACAAAATGTTGGAAACAGGGGTTAAAACACATTGAATAAATATTTTAAATGCTGTGTGATGGAGACGCTGCCTTTAATCCTCTGTCTGAAGCACTTTATTCTAAGAACCACTCACAGTGTTCCCTGTGAGCAGGTTTATGTACCATACCATGTATGTAATAACACAGGAAGCAGTAAGGCATACGATGGGGATATACTTGACCCCCCAGACTCACTAAATGTTAGATCTGAAAAGAAAAAAAAAATTACTAGCTGTATTTAAATGACATATAGGAATAAATACATGCTCTATTTTCTTAGTAACCATTAGAATTTGCTAACAAACATATCTTACACAGGATCTAGCTTGCGTTAATTAAATATCCAAGACCAACATTTGTTACTAGGAAGCTTTTAAGATCCATTTATTATGACTAGCAGTATTTCAGATCTTCTGTTTCTATGAGCCTGTATATCAACGTGTAATTTTCATAAAAGTTTCATTTCAAGAGCTCAGTCTTCATTCGTGTACCTTTAGACTAAGTGCCAGCTACATTCCAGCAGTTCCACCCCGAGAGGAGATCGAAATGAATGAAAACCTCCAATCTATATTTTCCATTTAGGGAGGGAAAAAACACCTCACATTTTACTCAAACCTTTATGAGAAGTTTGAGACTGGGTGAATCATGGAAGGAGTGGGAATTTGAATTTACTGCCTAAAAATCTTGCCTTTTGCTTGCTTAGTAAGGTTGGGGCCGGCCGGGTAGCTCACTGTAAGAGAGTGAGGAGTGATCCAGGTGTAATCCAGGTCTCCAGGTTCTTGGTGGAACTAGTATTAAATTTGGAAACCAGAATGAAGTCCCTTCCAGGGCAGCTCAGTTAATCCTTCCTTAATGGTTAGAATATTGAAACTCCTGCATCCAAACCAATCTCCAAAATTAATCAGTCAAACTTAGAAGCTTCTC
Source organism: Camelus ferus (assembly GCF_009834535.1). Lineage (NCBI taxonomy): Eukaryota > Metazoa > Chordata > Mammalia > Artiodactyla > Camelidae > Camelus > Camelus ferus. The sequence goes on along the minus strand of NC_045722.1, from coordinate 9,083,984 downwards.
AAAACAGAGCAATATGCAGGGTTTAGAGCCCAGAACAGTAAGAATGCAGAAACACATCACTGTGTGGTCCTATCTCATGGAATCAAGTGTGTGACAGGACTTTGTGGCCACCGGCAGTCTGCACACAAGTTGATCCTATTCAGGGAAGGAGGGGCCCCTGTGTGAGAGGGACAGACTAAACTCTTGGCTCTTGCTAAATGATCTGAGAATCTCTCTGTTGGTTCCGTTGTTCTTAATGGCTCATTAAGTTTAAATGCAATTTACTGGTTGGCCCTACAGCTCACTGAACAGTCATCTTAAGTCAAGAAGATTTTTCCAAATGTTGGATTATATCAAATGATGGTTGAGGTCACACGTAGGGTGAGTGTGGGGGAGGCAGCAGAGCAGGAGACTGCCTGGCTGTGTCATAGGGGAATACATCCAGTTTCAAATAACAGAAAAGCCTCCTGTCTTCGTTTGCTAGGGCTGACAAAATACCACACACCGAGCGGCTTAAACAACAGACGTTTATCGTCTTATAGTTTGGGAGGTGAGAAGTCAGAAATCAAGGCATCAGCAGGGTTGGTTTCTAATGAGGGCTGTGGGGAGACGCTCTGTTGCAGGCACCTCTCTCTGGGGTGGAAATGGCCATCTTCACATCATCTCTTCCCATTATATTCCCTCTCTGTATATCTGTCTCTTTTCAAATGTTCCCTTTGAATAAGGACACCATTCATATTGGATTAGGACCCACCTTAATGACCTCATTTTAACTTGATTATTCCTATAAGGACCCTCTCTCCAAGTAAGATCATATTCTGAGATACTGGGGGCTAGGACCACAACATACCTTTTTTTTTTCGGGGGATGCAGTAACACTTCCTATAGTGGCTTAAGCAGAATCTGAGTGGATTTACCTACAGGCAGTCCTGGAGTAGGCAGATCAGCATTTGTCTAGTGGCTCAGAGACACGACCCAGGACAGCAGCTCTTTCTGTCTTTCTGCTTTGTCATCTTTAATGTGCTTGATGCCTCAGGGTCACAAGATGGCTGCTGCACCCCCAGGCCTCTTGTCTATAGTCTCAGCATGAAAAAAGGGGTGAAAGGGCAAAGAAGACCATAAAGAGGCGTGTTCCTGGTGTGCCTTTGCCGTTTCATTCAGGGACTACTTCTCACTGGCCAGCACTGTCCTGTGGTTGAGAAACCAAATATTTTTAGCTGGACACAGTGTTACCTTGAACAAACTCAGCATTATTTTGGTAAAGATAAAGGATAAAGTTGAGAGGGAGGCAGTAAATATTAGACCAAAAGCAGTAAAACTACTTCAGGAGCTAAGACTGGAAGGGCCAGGAATTTGCCAAAGTCAGAGTTAGGGCTGAGGTCATCAGCCAGGTAGTTGAATAGGATCTGTCGGAGCTTGGCAGGGGCCAGTGGGAGAGGGAATGGGACCTGAAACCTAGAGAGAGGATGAACAACTGTCCCTTAGAGGATAAACGGGCTCAAAACAGTCAACTTGCCAATCCATGGCCTGTTGTTCTCCTCAAGGAACAGGGCCATGTCCAAGGCTTAGCACTGACCTCTGTTGATGCTGCTAGAGTGGCTGTGGTCAGTGGGAGTCCACGCTGTGGGTCCCATCTCTCCATTCATGTGCCTATTTTGCAAGTTCTGGGATAGCTGATGACAAAGGCTGGCTGATGCCAACTGGCCAGGTCATGCTGTCTAGTTGGTTGTCCATTGTCTCTTCCATGGTGGGTGCTTTCTGGTGGACACGAATGTGTGATACAAAAATTATCACATACTGGGCCTACTCCCACATTCACCTGCATGACTACCACATACTTCCTCGTCTCCAACCTTCCAGTCCTCTGCCTTTTGGGTCCCTCGGCTAGACAGACCACTGACCCTTGTTCAGGAATCTGTGTTCTCCTCTAGGCCAATTCTCTTCCACACAAAGTAGATTAGCAGGTATACAGGTCTTCTGCTGGGAAGATTTTTTTTCCCCTTTCCCTGGTCTTTCAGGACCCTGAATGTGGCTATCATGCAGCTGCTGACCATTTTCAGCTGGTATCCACATACCAAGCTGACCCGTCATTGAATCAAGCTTAGACCTTTTCTCCTCCTTCAGTTGGTCCAATAGGACCCATACAACCCAGGGAGCTGAGAAGACTGTTGCAGTGGCTAAAGCACCCATGCAGCTTTCTTCTGCTCCCTGGCCCTGTGCTGCCTCAGCTCCGAGGTAGCCTTTCCATCTTCTGATGGACCGTGCTGTGTCCATCCGACCTTATGACTTGGAGGACCCAGCTCACAATGGACAGCTGTGGACAGGTGGCCACATGGTGCTTCATAATCAAGCATTTTATCCCTACCAGGGCCCAATAACACACTGGGAGCTGTTTCTGGAAAGTCATAGAAATCTCCGCCGTGGATGGTATGGCCTCAGTCCAGTTCCCCAGAGATCTGCTTGTGATTTTTCCAATGAGCCTTTGCAATGAACTTCACACTGTTGTCTTCTGCCACCCCAGACACCTCCAACATTACATGGTTTGCCAGATCGTCTGGCCCATGTGGCAGGGCTGCACAGAGCTCTTTGCTGCTTTGGGCTTTATTTGAAGCTGTCAGCCATCTGTGTCACCCAATGTGTGGGCCAGAGCAGCATTCCTGGATGTGGAACCCCAGGAAGCCTACCGTCCTCCTCTGGGGTAGCAACACAGCATGTAACAATTTGTCTTTTACTTTGGAGGTGATATCTTAGCATGTCCCTGACCTCTTGACCCTCTTGATAAATTGATTTAAAAATTTTATCAAAGGGAGAGTTCCCTGAATCATTTTTGATTTTTACCTCCCACCTCTGGATTGTAAGTGTCTTACCAAGGCCTCCGGAGTGATAGCCAGCTCTGTTCATCCTGTCTGGGGAGCACCATGTCATCGATGTCACGGGTCAGTGCGATGTGTGGTGGGATGTGCAGGTGCTTCACAGCTCCACGCGATATCGTGATAGCAGGAGAGTACGTGAATACTGCTGTCTGGTCCATGGGGATGCACACTGTTTGGGGTCTTTTCTGATTGGAATAGAAAATGATGAATTTGCCAAATCAATGATGGCATACCTTATCTCTGAGGCCTTAGAAATCTGCTCCCACAGTGATAGCACATTCCACAGGGTAGCTGCAATTGAGGCTGCTACTCAGTTGAGCTTGTGGGAATCTATAGTCATTCCGTAGGATCCATCTCGTTTCTGGAGGGTCCATACTGGTGAATTAAGCTGAGATATGATAGGGTCTACCAGCCCTGGCTCCTCGAGACACTTATGGATGGCACTAATCTCTGGCGTGTTCCCTGGACGCCACATTGTTTTCTGCTGGGCCACTAGGAGAGCAATTTCAGAGGATTCCATTTGGCCTTCTCCACTATGACAGCTCTCACTCCACAGGATAAGGACCTGGTGTGGGGGCATGGAGGGCAGAAAGATGGATCCTTAAAGATGTTTACATCCTAATCCTCAGAACCTGTGAATATATTACCTTATTTGGCAAAAGAGACTTCACAGAAATGATTAAGTCAAGGAACTTGAGAAGGGGACACTATCCACAATCTTGTGCGTGGACCCATTGTGCGGTACTTATGGGGGAAACAGGGAAGCAGGAGAGTCAGAGAAGATGTGATGACAGAAGCAGAGGTTAAAGTGATGCAATTGCTGGCTTGGAAGATGGAGGAAGGGGCCTTAAGCCAAGGAATGCGGACAGCCTCTAGAAGCCAAGAAAGGCAAGGAAACAGATTCTTCCCTAGAGCATTCGGAAGGAACATAGCCCTGTTGACATCTTGATTTCAGCCAAGTGAAACCCATTTTGAACTGCTAACCTCCAGAACTATAAAAATAATATTTTTTTGTCATTTTAAGCCTCCTTTTATGTGTATATGGTGACATGTTACAGCAGCAATGGGAAACAAAATGTGGGGCAGGGGGTTACCCCCAGCTGACAAGTAAGTCAACCCCAACCATACACTCCAGGACTGGAGAAATGACTACCATGCATGCCCACTAGTCCAGTGAACCAGCTATAAACTGGACTTGAGCCAGAAGCTCCATTGAGTGCATGGTCCCTGTCAGCATTCCCCGCTCCCAGCTCTAACAATGAGGTCATGATGAAGTTCTGGGTCTCCAAGTATCACTGCCCACTCAGATTCTGTGTCCAACAATACTTGAAATGTCAGGGAATTCCCCTTTCTCCCAGTGGAGAGTCGCTAGAGTATTGATCCTAGGTCTTTGGTGAAGGACGGAAGGAATCTTTAATAGTATATACTCACTGTGGTATCACAGGGTCCTCTCTCCAGGCATCCGGCTGACTCTTCAGTCACTGGGTTCTGGATCTGCAGTTGGGTTCTGGTCTGGGAACTGACCTAGGGATCGTGACTTTTTCTTGGGGTGATTCCCATCAACCTCCTACTTTCATTCTTGACTTCTTCTGACTGTAGATGGTAAGCAGTACCCTTGTTGGCTGCCTGTCTATATTCTTCCCACGGCATGGTGCTCTATAAGCCAACCCCACAACTCTCTATGGGTCAAGATCCCTTGGCTGCTCCTCTGGTTCACAGTCATTGTGGCCTTCTGGCTTCCGGGAGTGAAGCACTGCCATCTGGCCTCTATTGCTGTGGGGCCCCATCATGCAAATTGCTATTAACCAGACCAGCTTTGTGAGTGCCTCACTTACAGTCAGCTCTATCCTGCAGAGGAGAGCCATCCCTGGGTTGTTTAGCTCATGGTCCCTCTGGCCAGCTCATTCCTGGTGGCCTTGGTGCGTGGTGGGTCTGCCTGGGCCTACCCATGGAGCATAATCCTCCAGGGGGTCTATTGGCCTCATGATACAGCCATTCCAGCATGCCTACTGCCCTGAGCTTCTTTTTCCTCACTTCACCTTTGTTTGCTCAAGTAACTCAACCATGTCCTCCTTGCTTACTGTGAGTCATCTCCAGTCTTCTAAAAGCAACCATAGTGTCAAGAAATTATCCACACCCCCTACACACATATGCACACACACTAAGACACTTTCTCAGGTTACAGCCTGTGAAGTCTTTAGCAATTAGGCAGCCACCTCAGGGCAGGGAAAGTGGCCCACCTTCCACTGGAGCTGGGGTCCTCCTTGCTGATCAGGCCATGAGTCATCCAGTCCCAAGACCCCATCCTATTGCCTACTTTCTTGAGCCACTCCCGTAACCACTGTGTTAGTTTGGACCCTCTTAGAAGTAGATGCCAAGGTGCAATTAGTCATGCAAGATATTTATTGAAGGAAAGTCCTGTGAAGGATGAAGGGAAGAGGGGGCAGGAGCAGGTGGGAATTTTCCAACCACTCTGCTGACCTGACACCTGTCAAGGGAAGAGAGGGAAGGAAAGAGGCCAATGGGGACCCCCAAGCAGAGATGTCCCATTAGAGGAGTCCTGTGTTGGGCGGGGATAACCTGGCCCTAGTACCTCTGCTGGGCTTAGAGATGGAAGCCATCTGGGCAGAGAGAGGCCTTAGCAGAAATGCCGTAGCAGATCCCCAAAGTGTGTCAGCTGGAGGGGATCACCTTCTACACCTCCTGCGGCAGGTGCCCCTGGAAGGGACATGGAAGTGTTGTTTTCACATGACTGCACGTCAGCAAGACGTGTTTTTTTTTAATTGAAGTATAGTTGGTTCACAGTGTTGTGTTAATTTCTGGTGTCCAGCACAGTGACTCAGTTATACATACATATATGTATGCATATATACACACATATATTCCTTTTTATATTCTTTTTCAATGTTGTCTGTTACAAGGTATTGAATATAGTTCCCTGTGCTATACAGTAGGACCCTGCTGTTTATCTATCTTATATATAGTAGCTAGTATCTACAAATCTTGAACTCCCAATATATCCCTCCCCCACTCCTGCCCGGTAACCATAAGTTTGTTTGCAATGTCTGTGAATCTATCTCTGTTTTGTAAATAAGTTCATTTGTGTCATTTTCTTAGATTCTGCATATAAGTGGTATCATATGGTGTTTTTCTTTCTCTTTCTGGCTTATTCCACTTAGTATGACAATCTCCAGATCCATCCATGTTGCTGCAAATGGTATTATTTTATTCTTTTATACGGCTGAGTAATATTCCATTGTATGTATATACCACAACTTCTTTATCCAGTCATCTGTCAATGGACATTTATGTGGCTTCCATGTCTTGACTATTGTAAATAGTGCTGCTGTGAACATTGAGGTGCATGTATCTTTTTGAATTAGAATTTCCTCTGGATATGTGCCCAGGAGCGGGATTCCTAGATCATGGGGTAAGTCTATTTTAAGTTTTTTAAGGAATCTCCTCACTGTTTTCCATAGTGGCTGCACCAAACTACATTCCCACCAGCTGTGTAGGGGGTGTCTTTTTTCTCCACACCCTCTCCATCAGCAAGAGTTTGGATGGAGAATCTGCCCAAGGGAGGGCCCTGGGAAGGGGTTGGGCCACCAAGATGTTGGAGAAGGGGCAACGTAGACTTGAAGTGGGATGATGAGGGGGGTTTTTGTCCAGGCTTTTCAGGTCTTTTGGTCACTGTGGCCGTGCAAGAGCACACTGCCTACTCAGAGAAAAAGGGGTCAGATTTGTGGTTACCGGAGGTAGGGGTGGGAGAAGGGGCATTGGATGAAGGTGGTCAAAGGTAAAAACTCCCAATTACAAGTGAGTAAGTGTCAGAGATGTAATGTACAACCTGGTAAGTATAATAACACTGCTGTGTGTTATGCATGAGGGCTGTTAAGACAGTAAATCCTCAGAGTTCTCATCACAAGGAAACAAATTTTTCTTCTATTTCTCTAATTTTGTGTCTATAGGAGAGGATGGATGTTGACTAAACTTAGTGTGGTAATCATTTCATGATGTATGTAAATCAAATCACTATGTTGCACACCTTACACTCATATAGTGTCATATGTCAATTATATTTCAATAAAACTGGAAGGAAAAAGAGAAATAATGTGGTGGAAGTGCCCAGTAAAAAAAAAAAAAGCAGATGACATGCATAGCACAGTTACTTCATATACACCTGTAACACTACTGTAAGAATGAACACACAAATGCATGAATGAATTTCATCATGACTCTAGGATAAGTTGCAGGATAAGCACTGGCTAGCTCCTCGGTCCGTCCTGCACAGTGACCTGTTATGTGCCGGAGAACGGCGGGGAGTGGGGGGCACTGCCTGCCGCGACTCTCCCTCCATCTATGCCGATTAAGTATTTTAAAACCTGTATTTTATTTTTTTAAAGCTTTTCTTTTCGGCGAGGGGGATTGGGTTTATTTATTTATTTGTTTGTTTTTTAAATTTGTTTTTTTTAAATGGAGGTACTGGGGATTGAACCCAAGACCTTGTGTGTGCTAAGCATGCGCTCTACCACTGAGCTATACCCTCCCTGCTGTATTTTGTTTTGAATGTCGGTGAATGGGAAGGAAGGAGTAAAATTGGGGACCAAAGAGGGTAGAATAGAGAAATGTGATCCTAGGTGAACTCTTAAAGAGGTGGTTGTTAGTTGGATGGAAGCACAGGGGACAGAGAAAGGGCAGGTGGGAGGACCAGGGTTCCTAGGTTGAAGGAAGGCGTCAGGGATGACTGACCTGACGGGATCTGCTGCAGGAACTCCTGCTCAGAGGTTTACTCTGACATGAGACCTGTGGCCCAGAGAAGAATCCACAAACGGTGATGTGCCAAGAAGAATCAGAAGCCAGGGGGTAAAGGACTGGTGAGACCCTATTTCTCATCACTCTGTGAGACAAAGGGAGCTCTTGATGGCTGGGGCTTGGGGGAGGCAGAGACGGAGTTTCTCAGGGACAATGCCTGGGATTAACCAGAAGGGGGCAGGGTGCTGAGAGTCAGGGTGTACGCTGGGGAGTGGGCAACATGCAGCTCTGAATCCCTATATTGAGAAGTGCTCAGGGGCTGAATGGATCTGACCTCAATGTGAATTCAAAAAGAAACCAGAAGCCCATGGGAGCTGGGTGGGGGAAGAGGGCACGGCACTTCAGACAAAGCCCAGAGCCCTGATGATGCTGTAGTTTGGAAGCCAGGGTCCTAACACTGCTGCAGCAAGGATGGACATGGGCTTTCAGTCTCTCCACCCCTCCCCCACCTACCTTGCACTCAAGGATCAAGAAACTTGCAAGGAAGAAATTCATATTTTTCTTATTTTAAAAAAAAATGGATTTGCCTGACTCAAAAATGTGGAATTTCTTGTTCAACACTGGTACCCTGCCACGTTTCACTTCTTGTGCCTCTTTCCTGGTTCCTCCTCCCCGCTGGCCTCTGCTGTCCCACTTCCCTTTCTCCATCCTCCCGTCCTTCTGTCCCAGGACTTCTCCTGATGCTCCGCTTTGACCCTTGTCTTTCTCTTGCCCTTTCACTCTTCCGGCTGCTCTCCTTGCCTCTTCCTTTCCCCTTCCTGACAAATACCACTGCCCCTGCCTCCCCCCTGCCCCCACCACTTCCTGCCACAGCCCTGCCCTCCTAACACACTGCAATCACACACGCACACTTTCACAAACTCTTCTTCCCTTCTAGTTCCCGGGGCCATGCTTTTGACTGAGGAATTGGCTTCTGACTGCAACGTTTTCAGACACAATAGATGTTGATTATTTGACTTCACTCTAAAGGTTAATCTGAATTCAAGAACTTTGACTCTAGAGGCAGATGTTTAGAGAAAGGCAGTTACATTACTTCCAAGTCCATAGATAACCTGCTGGAACAGTTGTCAAGGGAAAGGAGAACACCCCTATATCAGGAAATCTTGTAAAAGCCTTGACGGAAAGTTAAGATTCATTCTTGTTCCCTAAACACATTTGCTGATATAAAATGCCTTACCTTTAAAGAGGTCAATATTTCCACTACTTAAACTACAAAATTACTGAGGAAAATCACATATTCCTCCACTGAGATAAAACTGAATTTTGAAGGTGTAGTAAAAAAATTTTTTTCAAGTCTTGATCGACAGCTTCATCCAACATTCAACAAATGAATGTTGGAATTAAAAAAAAATTAAACTGATAGGTGCTCAACAAACACAAAATGCACAAAATGGGCCATGATTAATTCAACCAGGTTATGTTTTCTTTAAGGTGAATGTAATTTTGTCATTAGGTATTTCTATCAAGAGTCTGTTTGAGCCTGCATACTAACTGGATATTCCCCCAATTACTTGGGACCCAGAACTTGAAAAGAGGGGAGGGTGAGCCTCCAGGGAACAAAGTTGATGAGGATTTCATAGACTGCCAGGCTAGAGAGAAACACACAGATCTCTTGCGACCAAAACCCTTAGGGCAAGGTTTCTCAGCCTCGCCATCACTGGCATTTCAGGACACGTCATATTGGTGGAGGGCGCTGTCTTGTGCATTGCAGAATGTGCACCAGCATACTTGACCTCCACCTGCTAGACACCAGCAGCGTCCCTCCACCCTTGTGTGACCATCAAAGATGTCTTCAGACGTTGCCAAATGTTCCTTGGGGGTCAAATTGCCCCCACTTGAGAATCTTCCCTACATTATAAACAAGGAGTGGGGATGCAGAGACCTCATGGGGATTTCCACTATGGAAGAAGAAAGATCTTTCAATCAGAGAATCCCACCAGGCCCAGGCAGCTAAGGAGGGGTCTTTCCCCAGGCCAACAAACTGGACCTGTGGTGCATCAGAGAAGCAGTGGAGGACCCTAAAGGAGGAGACAGTTGAACAGGAAGCAGGGACCATGTTTTTACACACTGGGGACCCTCTTTGCCCATTCCAAGCCTTTGAGCTCGCAGGAGAAAGCAGCGTTTGTTCTCCAACAGGCAAAACAAACACAGGACCCCCGGTCAGTTCCAATGGGACCCTTGAAGATGAGACTGAATCTGAAATAGCAGAGCTTGTTCCTGAGACAGTGAAGGGAAGGCCCCAGGCAGTGACCCTGGCTGGAGTAGCTGGTTACTATTAGTGGCTTCTTGGCCTGCTGCCAAGAGATAAGAGACGGCAAAGAGAGAAACATGTCCAGTCCTGCGAGAGCAGTGGGGTGAGCGGAGACAGCAGCTGCACAGGCTGGAAGAGCAGCTGGACAGGATGCAAAAAACAGGAGGCTTGGAAGGAAGACAAGGAATCCCCTGCTTCTAAGATGAGACTGAGGATAAAGCCCTTCAACCTGGGAAGGGAAATCGATGAAGTGGGATGTTTCATCCTGTTTTTCGAGGCTCCCCATCAGGGGCCTTTGAATCTGCCACCCATCCCCCCAGCTCCTGATTGCCCAGCAGGACTGGCCCCAGGAGCAGGTGTTCCAGGAAGAGGCTCAGAATAGCTGACCTTAGAGGGACACCCATGCTGGAAAGAAGAGGGTGGAACCAGGGCCTAATCTGGAAAGTAGAGTTCAGCCCCTGAGCATGAGCCTCACTGTTTTGTGGGAGAATTTCTGTGGGTGGTGGGTAGATAAAAGAGGTTCTAGGAATGTCAGTCGTGTGTGTCCAGGACTGACCCTTGACCCAGGGAACCAGTTCTAGGCAATATGAAGAAACCAGAACAGCCAGTAGACTGTGTGGAAATCTTATTGCACAGGAGATATGGGTTTCCATCCCTTCCTCTAAGTACCACCGTGTCCCCCTTTCTTCCCAGCAACCCCCTGTAGGGAGAAAATCTGTCTCCTGAGATCCTTGCAAAGAGTTGGAGAGAGCCTGTGATTCATGAAGAAATGCAGATTTAGAGTCCAAGGCTATTCGGCTGGAAGACGATTGTTTTTATTTAAGTCCCTCACCCATACATCCAGGGGGGAGAAATCCATTAAAATTCTCATCTCTGACTGTTGCCCAATGCACGGAGAAGGGGGCCTACAGACTACGGTTTCACAATGCAATTACGTAGAAGGGACCAAGAGGCTTCTGGTAGGAAAATCTCCAGGGATGATGTCTTGGAGGAGAAACTGTGTGAGTCATCTTGTCCTCGTGGCCCAGCACCCAGTCTGGCAGAGACAAGACAGCAGCATATGTTTGTAGACTGCTCTGATGGATTAGGTAACTAATGAGAAGGTGGATGTCTCCACCAGTGCGGGCTTCCAGAGGCTGTAGGTTGCTCTCGCAGGGAAACACAAGGCTGGGTGGGGAGGCTGACTGTGATGGTCCTTTGCTCCCAGCTCCAGTTCTGATCCTTCTCTTGTCCTTGAGGCAAAGGTAGCCCCAGGGTAGGGAGGAGCTTAAAAGCCAAGACCAGGACCAGGGGGGCCTGGAAGGGCTCGTCCATCACTGAAAAATCCAAGGGACAGCACGCTGAGCAGTAGCTAAGGAGTCTCTTCATGATAGTGGCTTTAGGACGTCGTCAGTCCCCGGGCTCTGCTCTGAGTGGTCTTCCCTGGACTGCTCCACAGGGAACCCCCAGGGAGCTTGGGGCGGAAAGGGCTGCTAAGGACTGAGAACATTTTGTGGGTTTGTCTGGCTTCAGGCATCCAACTGGTCGCATTTGAAGTTGCCGTTTTCACTTGGGATGATTCGATCAGTTCTGAGATGTGATGTCGAGAACAAAACAGGCTGTGTGTGAAGGAACAGAGGAGAAGGGAGGTTGTCTGGGTCCTGGGGCCAAGGGACCATCTTGAACTTAGAGGAAAGGATAGAAGCATGTAGCCCTTGCGGTGGGCTGCAGCCTTGTGGGTTGGCCAAGAATGCCTCAGTGACAGTAGCCGGAGGTGCTAGGATCCTCTTGACCTGCAGTAACCATGATGCAGGCCTTGGGAATCGCATCTGAAGTGGCTCGGGAAGCCATCTCAGAAGGCACTGGCTTTCTAATGAGGCCGGAAGGAGTGGGCAGAAGGAAACCGTAGTACAATCATCTGCCTACCGCCAAGTTGGAACGTCTTGTCGGGACAGTGCTGGCTTCAAGGGCAAAGAGGAGGAAAGGCAGAGGGAAGCCTGGATATCCCCGAGGGTCAGGCGGGAGAGTCCTGAGGCCTGAGGGGGCATTTCTGGGCTGGGCAGAGGTTCCCCTGGAGACCAAAATTATCTAAGAAGCATTTAGCCAGAACATCCTTTTCTCCTCATGGAAATTTGGCCTGCATCCAAATGATGGCTTCCATCTTCTCCCCGAAATAAGGCCCATGGCTCAGTATGTGTGTTTCCTCCCTCCTTTTGGAGAGAAGGCGGTTAACAACACGACAGATATTACAAGGAATCGTCCACTGACATCCATAGTTCCAGCATTTCATATCCCAGCTAGCCCACTCATTTACATACAGTATATGCTCAATATAAGCTTGAGGCGAAAGCACTTGAAACAGCCCATAATTACTTTGGCTATTTCTATATCGAGAAACCAGAACAGAATGCTAAATTAAAATTTGCGAACTGGGTGTACGTGCCAGAGCTAGCTGACAACCATATACATCTTCTCTTCTTTTGGGGAATACAGCTAGGTGACATTTCCAAACCTCCCTGGCAGTGAATGTGGTCATGTGATTGAATTCCAGCCAAAGGGATCTGCCCAACATTCAGGCCTCCCACATGGCCTCCTTGACCTTTTCCACCACCCTTCGCGATGGTAGCTACGCGAGACCCAAGGATTCTGGGCTCCTGAATTACCGCTGCTAATCAGAAATGCCTATTTTGGATGGACAGGAGGCAGCAGTAAACTAATACTGGCTTATGCCCTGAGAGTCTGCCTTACAGCTAGGGTGACTTACTGAATTTAGAAATTGGTACCTGGAATCTTGAAGTGAGGGGTGGCTGTAACAAAAACCTAAAATACAGGGCCTTGGCTTCCTTCTTAATCTGGTAGCAAGAAAATTGCTGTCGGATGACGGAAAGATGGAGACGCACATTATGCAGGGAGCAAACGTTTGGTAAAAGTGTTACCATGGATAATTCCAAACACAGGCTCTCTGTCTAACGGAACTGCGGCTCTAGGGCTGTGTTGCTTTGACTTTTTCCTCTTGTTCAGGACAAGGGCGTTTCAGACACACACACAAACATCACTCTATGTTCGACCACGAAGAGAATGACTGAATCCCCTTCAGACTAATTTTTCCCATCCTTAGCAGGAGGGTAAATACTCTGTCACAGGCTGGTTACGAGGATTCAGTGGAATAACAACGTGCCACGTGCTGGGGTGAGGGCAAGGCCCATAGGAGCTGCTCCATAAATGCTAGGTTCAGACTCATCTGTCTCGCTGTCTTCTGTCCCACATGGGACCTGTCTGGGGCCTGCGACACGGACGAAAATGGATCTAACGCAGTCCCGTCATGGAAGAGCAGGAACGGGAAACAGAAAGTGGAGGGTCTGTTTCACTGCCCGCCCCGCCCCCTGCGCCTGCCCCTTGGCTCTGACCCCGCAGGGAGAGGAACGCCCGCCTCCCCGTGGCCCGGACCGGTCCTCACGCGCTCCCGGCTCACGTTTTCCTCTGCTTTCCCCCTCGCTCTACTTGCCCTTTCTCCTTCTCCAAGCTGCCACCTCTACCCCCAGCCGCCTTCTCCTTCTCCCTACGGTGTTCCCATTCTCCCAGGACACCTGCTCTGTCGTCATCCCAGCTTTGTCCCCGGCTTTACTGCTGGTCGGTGCTCCCCGGACGCTCTCCCATCTCCGTCTGTGCTCTGGTCACACTGTTTTTGACTCCTGGGCCCCACTGGTGGCTTTTTGTGACACTGCACTCATTTGCCTTGATGGACGAGATCAGTCTGAAACGGGGGCAGGTGAGTGTGCTGAGAGACACGTGGATCTACAGCGTGCTGACGGTGCGGCTGGTAGAGGAGAAACAGCTTTTTTTTTTTTTTTCAAATGACGAAGTCTCATAAGAGTGTTAACAAAAATATGATTTGCAGTGTTTAAATATAAATCCTTCTGTATGAAGCGATATCTTACTAAGAGGTCCACGTTTCTTCGTTCAGCCACTGAGCTTAGAAAAATCTTACAGTCTTCAATACACATAAAATCCCATTTTGCTTCTTCTGCGGAGGAATTACTTCTAAACCTGGTTACACGTAACGATTCGACAACAAAGCCAATTAACAGACGGCACTCACTTGAAGAGGAAGGTGAGTGACATGGAGCCCTTGTCCCCAAGAGCTCACAGCCCGTTTTATAAATCTGGTTCCAATTAAATTTAATTACCAGAGCCTCTTAATGTCACCCTTTAGTCTGCACGGAGAAAATACCAAGTTTTAGCCTGTTTAGTTTGCAGTTCAGGGAGGACTCCTAACAAGGAAAGCAAGCCATCCGCCCTTCCTTACTCTGCTATTAAGTAGCAATTAATGTCCACTTTTCTTTCTTCCTTGCTTTCATCTCTCAGCTCATTCCAACCCTGGGTAGAATGGTAACTTCCTCATATATATTTATGTGTATATGCAATGACTTTCTCCATTTTACTCCACCTCCGTTCCATTTGGATTGAAAATCAAAAAAGATGTAAAAGAGGGGAACGTCTGCCTCTGGGACGAGGCCACCCACAGGCCATACCTTGGACGAGTTTCTGTCCAGTGCTGTCCGGAGTGGACCCAACGGCAGGAAGGACCAGATAGAAGGAAGGCACTAACCTCTCTCCTGGAGCCTCCCTTCCAGAGAAGCAGTGGGTGGTGAAGACTAAAAGGAGGCACACCCTGGTTTGGGAATCCCTTTTCTTGCTGGACAGCCAGCAGCTGAGGGCAGCTGGGTCACACATGCCTTCACCAAAGAGGCCAGGAGCTGTGGCCCTGGGGTGGAGTCAGGGGAGAGCCAGCCTGTGTCTGGAAGAAGGGTTGGGGCTGAGCAGGGCTGGTTTCCTCTCGGTGAGACTGTCAGCCCCGTGGGCCCAGGGCAGGCGTTTCTCTCACCGTATCCGCCGTCCCTGTCATGTAATCAGTACAAAGCAGGTATTTGCTGAGCGCAAGACCATTGGACTCATAGGGTACATGTACTTCAGGCAGTTGAAATCTGCACTGCTTTTTTTCTAGACCTGTTGCTTTTGTGTCACAGAGAATATTCCTGCATTGCTCTGCTAGGTTGGAACTTCTGTTTCCTGACTTCCTTTTTTTGTTTGTTTGTTTCTCCAGATCCATCAGTTATATAAACTTCAGAAGGCACCGCTCCATCAAAACAACAGTGTTCTACTGTCTTCTACTCCAGAATCACTGATGAGAATCTTCTGTTTAATTCTTGATTCTTTTTTAAGTGACCTGCTTTTCTTTCTCTAGCGGCGAGGAGTTTTAGGACCCTCTGCTCCCTTCTTGCTATTCTGAGACGTCACAGCGATGTGTCTGGTTTGGGTCATTTCTCAGCCATCCTCCCCCAGCTTGCTGTGGGGACTTTTAATGTCAAGGTCAGTGTTTGCCTTGAGCTGGGGGAAATTTTCCTTCATTTTTGGTTGGGATTCTCCCTGTTCTCATGTATCTTTCTAGAATTTATGTTTTAAGTGTTCAATCTTCTAAATTTGGTGCAGACACCAGGGAGAGTTCCTCACTTTATCTCCCCACTTTTTCTGTCGACAATTTTAAGAACACACATAGGCAATCGTATATTTAATATTCTAGAGCTTGCTCTTGCTTGTTGTTTGTTGTTCTTTGTCAAGTCCATCAGGCCTTTGGAGGAAGAGGTAGTGGCTAAAATATGTGCGCTTGTTCCTATGGAAGGAAAAGAGAAGAGGTCCTGGGTGGAGATGCGGGAGTGACGGCTCAACACGGAGCATGGCCCGGACTGTGTGGCCTGCTGGTGCAGGTCCGCCCCGGCCCAGCCCCACCCAGAGAGCAGTCCTGGAGCACGCTGGCACAGGTGAAGGACAGTTTCAGCCTCTGAGCCTTCTTCAAGGAGGAGTTGGAGTCAAGACTCAAGCACTTGGAGCTCAAAGGGAAAAAATATGTATATATATATTGGAGATGTGGTAGCATCAAATGTCAGCCAAGCCGAGAACACTAGATGCCAGAAAAGATGTGTAAAAAGAAAGTGGGCCCAGCAGGAAGAGGCTTGCTAAGGGAGAGCCACGAGGCAGCTCAGTCTTCCTCAGCTGTAGGCAGACGTCTGAGGAAAGCTGACCCAGACTCTTCCACCTGAGAGGACAAATATTAGAGAGGGGCAGTGGGTCCCTTGCAGTGTCTCCATTCCATGACATGTAGGACATCTCGGTGCACTGACTTTCTCATCACTCAGTTGGCACCCGCAGTGTGGGGCCGAGCTGCTCAGGGAAGAGACAGAACAAGTGTCCACAGAGCCCAGGACAGGCTGAGAGGGACATGTCATCCCTGGAGAAGGGAGGGGAGCCGGGACCTCCCCCGCGTGCTGAAACCCTCAGGAGGCTGAGGGGAGCCCTGCTGCCCGCTGGGAGAAGGGCAGGACTCCAGCGGGCAGTGGGAAGCTAGGGGAGGGTCTCAGGGAAGGCGGGGTTGCCTGGGGGGAAGGTGGCGGTGGAGGAGGGCGCAGGTCTTGGTGCAGGTGACGGACCAGAGCTGACAGAGGGCATGGGAAAATCTGAAGGGATACAAGCAGTGGGTAAAATACCCTTTACCAGGTACTCCTGTGTCACCCCTTCTTCCAAGAAATCCACACACAGAGAAATAATTTCCAATCACAGAGAAGGGAAGCAGAAGGTCTGTGATGCAGGGAGAAACCAAGTTCAAGGCAACCAGGGTGAGAGGGGTTGGTTTTTGTCCTAAAGAAAATCTTATGGATTATCTTCTCGAGTTTTATAAATCTGTTTGCCATCACATTTCTCAATGTGGTGCCAATTTTTTTTTTCTAAAATGAGAGTTATAGACTCTTGGTGAGGCAGGAGAGAAGAGGAAGGAAGGGTAAAAGCCTTGAATAAGGAGTCCATAAAGGTTGAAAGTACCCGAAAGAGCCTGGAATCCCAAGGGTGGACTCTGACACGGGCTCTTGGTCAAATCACATAATACGTGTATTTTTCCTGTAACGTCAGACCATTTATTAATATGCTCTACTTTCTATCTTGAAATAAAGAGTAGGAAACAGGAGTGTGTATGTTCTAGTGGAGGCTGTTCCAGAAAGAACTTGGGAGCGGCACATCTGTTACAATTACTCTGTGATGTGACGTCTGCCATACTGCCTTGCCCATGTGCTGACTGCATGGCTGGACACTTATTAAGTACAGCACAATTATTTTTGGTAATTGAGAATTTCAGGGACCATAAGTTGCCATTTTAAAGGGGCCAACAGTTTGACATGCTGAAATATCTGTCTCTCAAGACATCTGGAGGTTTGGACAGCAGGCAGGGGAGAGCAGACACTTAGAACGGAACATTAGGGGGATAATCACAGGGTTTCAAAAACCAAAAAAACTTCAAAATGTTAGCCTCTGTTTTCTTTTCACTCACCCACCCCTCTTTGCTGTCAACTTGAAACAGTTAGAACTTGTTGTGGCCACTGCCCTTCGAGGCAGAGAGATGCTTGTTTTCTTTCTCTTCCTTCTAACCATATGCCTTTTAGCAATTAGCTGATTTTTTGACGGTCAGCTTTTAAATTAGTAAAGTGAGATTAATAGTAAGTGGTCGTTTCTGCTTTTCTTGTTGGTTGTCTTGAGAAATGAGATTCTATCTGTGAAATCACTGTCACAAGCCTGACATGCTATGCAGCATTTCCCAGAGCAGAGAGGCTGCGTGCACAGGGCCGGGGCAGCAGGGGACAGTAAGGGATGATCCAGGGTTGAGAGCTGGAGGAAGGGTCGTGAGGTGTCTTGCATGAAGGTCAGGTGGAGTGTGGGCTTCGGACCTTTTTAGGTAAGAAAGTGCTATTGTTTTAGACGTTAAGTTCATCACTTTCAACTCTGTGGAGAGTGAATTTCAGGAGGACAAGTTGAGAAGCAGAGGGACCAGAGAGGAGACTGTTACCATAAAGATAACAAATGTGAGACTAGGACAGTGGGAAGCAGTTGAGAGGACAGCAGAGGAAAAAGAAACAGGAGGCAAAAACAAAAGCTCGTGGTGACTGGATGACTGAGCAAGGGAGGGAGAAGCCGGGGGTCAGGGAAAGACAACTTGGATTTTGGGTGTGGATAGAAAAACCCCTAATTCAGAGAAGGGCAACATAGGGGGAGAAGCAGTTTGGATGCTCTGAATTTGAGGAAACGTGGAATGTGGAGGTGGGCACATCCTGTCAGCAGCTCGATACAGAAATTTAAAGCTTGGGGAGAATGTCAGGGTTGAAACTGTTGATTTGAGGGACATCAACTTATAGCTTTTTTTTAAACCTTAAAAATGTCCTCAGAGAAATATAAAATTTGAAGGCGAGTCGGGCAACGAGAGAGCCTTGGAAACAGCAGCATTAAGAGGTGGTGTGTTTGTTTTTTATGGCTTCTGTACAAATGAAAAAAGTGGCTGGAAACAACATCACTGCATATACTGCAGAGATGAAAAAGTAATGAGATGCTGTTATGAATAACTTTGTGCCCCATTTCAAAAAACTGATAAAATGCACGATTCCCTAGAAGAATATAACTTATCAAAACTGACTCAAGGAAAATGGAAAACATAAATTGCCCTACAACCATTAAGGAAAGAAATCAATAATTAAAAATTCTCCCCCAAAGAAATGCTTAAGTCTAAAGGCTTTAAAGGCAGGTTCTAACAAGCAATTAAGGAACATACAGTTCTTGTCTCACAGAAAATGTTCTGCAAAATAGGAAAAAAAGGAATTTTCTCCCCCACAAAAGCAAGTATAACATTGATACCCAAATCAGACAGAGACAGTAAAAAAAAAAAGGAAAACTTCAGGCCCGTTTCAAACATGGACTCATGAACAAAAAATTAGAAAACTGAATCCAGCAGTATGTAAAGGTGACAGTACATTATGACCAAACTGGATTTACCCCAGGAAGGTAAGAAGAGTTTAACTTTGGGAAATATCTTCACGTGTTCTGCTACATTCACTGATTAAAGCAGAAAATCATATGATCATTGCAATAGATGCAGGAAAAACATGTAAAATATTAAACATTCATTCATGGTAAACTTTTTTTTCTTGCTGCCTGACAAATTCTTTAAAATTCTAAATAAATATAATTTTATCTTATTTTTTAAAATTTATATATGTACTGTTCATTGTTTCTAAGAACAGTTTAGCTTTAGCTTTTTAAACTTACATAGTTATCAAAGGAATAAAGGCAACCACAAAATAAGAATCAACAGAATGCAGTAATCTAATCATAAAGGACAGTCAGATGTACTTACACATATTCAAGAAATCAGTCATCTAAGCTATGAATAATAAGTAGTTCATTTGTGTCCTTTTTTATTTATGGTAAACTTTTAACAAACTAGGAATAGAGGGGAACTTTCTTAACCTGTTAAAGATTATCTGTAAAAAAAATCTATTGCGAAGATGAATAAGACAGAATTCCTGTCCTCCAGGGGTTCAAAATCAGAAGGTGATAAGCACAGTCCCCGTTACAGCTCTGAATCACATAATCATTTTTAAGTCCTCTTAACAGAGAAGAAAAAGAAAAAGTCACATCAATTGACTCATGCATCACATTTTAAATTCTTTTTATATAATAATATTGCTCAAACGTTCCCTTTTCTGTGACCTGACCATGTAATCTTCCAGATCTTATTGCACCATTTTATCTGTAATTAGATTCTACATGAGAGTTTTTAAATGCTTTGCTAAAAATCAAAGCTGTGCTATGAGCATGCTGCTCACCTAGTTTACATGACATTTTGACTCAGAGTAAAAAAAACCTCTGGTGACATTTTGACATAATTAAAAAAATTTTTTACTACTAAGTACATGTGTAAATCCATGGTTTTAACCATCCCTGTGTTTCAAGGAGATTGGAAGCTCATGAATGGGGAGAGAAATGGAGTGAATGTCAAAAACAGGGGAGAACAAATGATAAAGGTGGAGAAAAGGGAACCTTCCTACACTGTTGGTGGGAATGTAGTTTGGTGCAGCCATTATGGGAAACAGTATGGAAATTCCTTAAAAAACTAAATAGACTTAACATATGATCCAGCAATCCCACTCCTGGGCATATATCCAGAGGGAACTCTACTTCAAAAAGAAACATGCACCCCCAATGTTCACAGCAGCACTATTTACAATAGCCAAGACATGGAAGTAACATAAATGTCCATCGACCGATGACTGGATAAAAAAGTTGTGGTATACACACACACACACACACACACACACACACACACTGGAATACTACTAAGCCATAAAAAGAATAAAATAACGCCATTTGCAGCAACATGGATGGACTTGGAGATTGTCATGCTAAGTGAAGTAAGCCAGAAAGAGAAAGAAAAATACCATATGATATCACTCATATGTGGAATCTAAAAAAAAAAATGACACAAATGATCTTATTTACAAAATAGAAACAGACTCACAGACATATGGTTACTGGGGGTTGGGGGGAGGGATGAATTGGGAGTTTGAGATTTGCAGATGCTAACTGCTATATATAAAATAGATAAATAACAGGTTTCTTCTGTATAGCACAGGGAATTTCATTCAATATCTTGTAGTAACCTATAATGAAAAAGAATATGAAAAGGAATATATGTATGTATATGTATGACTGAAACATTAAGCTGTACATCATAAATTGAATAACATTATAAACTGACTATACTTTAATAAAAAGAAAGAAAGAAACAGGGTGAGAAGCAGCTCAGGGGTAAGGGGAATAAGTAAGGATATATTTTGTGACCTTTATTCGGCAATAAAAAAATTTGGCAGTTGAGTGGTCTTTTGTTAAAGGGTCAATTGATAAGTGCAAAGGTCAAAATTTCCACTCTATCCTGAATTTTCACTTCATTCTTGGGTACAATACTCTCAGAAAATTGGGTGAGGCTTAGGGAGGAGGGGAAAGAACTTTTGAATACATTGCTTGATAATAAAATGTTTAAAGTTTTTGAATGCCTTTAAAAAATTTTCATGTTTATATTCAGTCATTTTATTGTATTTTCAAAAATATCAGTTCCTAATTGATTTAGGGTAAAAAGAGGTCCTTCACCGCAAGTAGTTTGAGAAACACTGAAATAGGCTCCATTCAAATCAAGCAATGCTCTTCACAAAGAGGCACTGCAAACATGAAAAGACACGCTACACAATGGAAGAAAATGTTTGCAACACATGTAACTGACAAAGACCTAGTATCTAAATTGTATAAAGGACTCATTCAGATCAGTTAGAAAAATGGGCAAAAACTTGAAGAGGCACTTCATATAAAAAGAAATCTTAATATCCAATAAACATATTAAATGGCCTCCACCTCCTTAGTCATCAAGGAAATGAAAATTAAAACCACAATGAAAACCACACATAGTCGACAGACTGGCAGAAACTTAGAAGCGCCACCAGCCTAAATGTCGGTGGGGATACTGCAAGTTACAGGAACTCTCAAACATTTACTGCTCCTGAGGGTCTAAGTTAGTTCAACTACTTTAGACAACTTGTTGGCAGGATCTGCTAACATGGAATGTATATACACTCTCTGACCCAACAATTCCTAGGGACCCAAAAGAGATGTGCTACATATGTGAACAAATGGCATGTACAAGGGCATTCACAGAATCATTACTTATAATAGCTCCCGAATGAAGACAACCCGGATGTCCATCAATGGTAGGAAGTATAAATAAATTGTGGTATAGTCACATACTGGATACTCCATAGTGCAGCTCTCAAAGCAGGGACCTTGGACAAGAGGCATCAGCGTCACCTGGGAATTTGTCAAGAATGCAGATTCTTGGGCCCCACTTCAGACCAGAATCAGAAATTCTGAGGCTTGGTGCTGTTTTAACAAGCCCTTCAGATGATTCTGATGCATGTTGACTATTGAAAAACACTGGTCTGCAGTGACAAAAATGCATACATTTTTTTGAGGGGGCAGCAACATGGAAGAGTTGCACACACATGTGTCCTAGATTTTTCAAGATTTCTCCTCTTACAGAAATTTCAGGGGATTGACTTCTCTGTAAATTCAGAATGTCTCCATGCTGCAATGGTTCTTGTCCAGATAGTCAGTTCCAACTTGGGGTCAAAGTATCATGGTGGGGAGTGGTCGGTCTAGAGATAGAGGTCACCAAAGGGGTCTGGGGATGAAGGGGTGCCCTTGGGCCCAGGGGAATATTCGGATTCTGACATGAAGTCCGTGGTCAAGGCTGGAGCTGAGGTTACCAGGATCCATGCTGGCATTTTCGGGCTGGGAACTCCCAGGACTAGGTATGGTTGAAGAAAATGAGTTCTGTTGATAAAAGTTCCCAAGGGTCTAGGGGAGGAGGTTGGTGGAGACTGGATACCCCTCAACTAAGAGAATGGTAGAAGCAGAGGCTCTGGGTGTGCACTTGGTTCAACTCTGGCTCCGTATCTCTGGCCCTCGGTTATTGCCTTGTTTCTGCTGCCAAGGCAATTCAGTTTGGTAGGCCCTGAGCTACACCAGTTGGAGAGTTTCTAACTTTGGTTTCTATTCCTTGCTGTAGACGGTGTGTTCTGGTGTTGCCTTCCTGGGGACCAGATGGATTCCTGAGATTATTATTCCCTCACCCTTCACTTTGACCTTATTTTATTCAGGTATTCCTTAAAGTTTAATAATTTAAAAAAAAAGTCATCAGGTAGATATAAAATCAAATGTTCTAAGGTGTCAAAACAATCTCATTAAAGCACTGTGTACCTGAGCGGCTCCTGGCCAAAGGGTAGATCATGACAACAGAACATGCTTCATTGAACTCATCCAACCCTCTGAGTATCAATACTGTCTATAAATTATTGACTTCAAAATTTATGTCTTTGGAAGCCCTCTTCTCTAAGCTCCAGATGTAGACTAATAGCTCACGTGATATTTTCACTGCATCCTAAACAGATAGATTCTGCCTCCACTGACTTCTCGCCCTCTCTACCTTTCTCCTCCCCCAGTCTTCTCCATCTCAGTCCAACATTTAGCCAGGATCCAAGCCCAGGGGTCCTCTGTGGTTCCTCTGGCTTCCACATCACTTGCAACCAATCTGCCAGCACATTCTTTTGGTTCTTCCTTTGAAATATATTTTTAATCCAAATATATATTTGGATAAATACTCTTTCTCCCAAGAACAACGCACAATCCCCTCTCTCCTCAATTTCTGCAAAAACCCTTTAAGAGGTCTCTTTTGTCCACTCTTGTCCCCTTCAATCCATTCTGCAAACAGCATCCAGTATGACTTTTTTTGAAATATGTGACTCAGATGACTTAAATCCCTTAGTTAAAACCATGCTATGGCTTCCCATTACCCTTGAATAAGATCCACACTTCTCGACCTACCTAGGAAGGGGTCTGGTCCCTGCCTCCTTCTTCCATCTTTTCTCTGCTCCTCTTCCCCCAGTTAAAGTCACTCTGGCCATGCTGGCCCATCTTGCTCTTCCTCAAACAGAACACAATCATTCCTAACTCAGGGCCTTTGCCTTTACTCTTGCTTCCCCCTGAAATGCTTTTCCTCCAAGGTGGTCACGCGGCTCACTCCTCATCATTTGTGTCTCTACGCAGAGACATCTTTGGCTATTTTATCTGTAACAGTACCTGCTTCCACCTCCTGCCTCAGTTCCCTTATTATACACATTATTTTCTTACAGTATTCACTATCCTAAATTTAATCACTATATTACTGAGTGTCTAATTGAAAGATGATGGTGTTGGCAGGACTATAAAGCAAGGGGAGAGATGCATGTAACAGAAAAATTGGCTGGATCATATCCCTTTAATCAAATATTCCCAAGCACCAACTATGAGCCGGGCACAATACCAGGGATCAGAGTTAGAAAGATGAAGTAGATGTAGTCCTGAACTTCATGAATCTCAGCGTCTAGGGTGATAAGAGGTATTTTCAAGAGTGCTTGGGAGCATGAGAAGTGGTGTCTCTTGCGGTTATGGAAGATAATACAGAGAGTTTCAAAGTTTGATGAGTAGTTGCATTCGAGGAAGAGGGACATGGAAATTCTGGAACTGACTCCTAGGTTATGAACTTGGGCAGCTGGGAGAGTGGTGGAACCATCAGTCTGAGATCAGAGAGTGGGAAAGCCTGTCTCTGACAACCCCTGAGGTCTCCAGGAACCCCGTGGCTAGAATCCACAGTGGTAAAAAGCCAACAGTGGTTGTGCTCAGGACACAGCTGGTGGTAAGGAAGCAGGAGCAGAGTAGAATCGTCAGCAGGAGAACTTGAGGTCAAGGTGGATCTGGAAATCTCTCAAGAAGGTCTGGATTACTGGGCAGTCTTTTCTGGATCCAAGTTCTCCTGGGCTCTGCTTTACCGGTCATTCACATTCCTCTTCTATCTGTACTTCCCAACAGGGATCTCCTATCACATAGAAACCCATCCCATTCTACACGAAGTCCAAAAGCTGGGGCTCTGAGATGACCCATTAGGATACATTATGATCTATAGTCTTGAGCTTTGATTATCCCACTTTTCAAGTTACAACTCTTTTTTTTTTTTTTTTTTTTTTACCTAGTATTTAAGCTTTCTTTGAATTAGTTTCTGGAAGCTGATGGGTTTGTATATATAGAGTCCTAATCATGGAAGCAGGCTGGACCCCATTCAGTACTGGGCATACACACACACGGCTTGGCTCCATCCAGACCCCAGGAAGCTGGTATCTGAGGCTGTTGCCCCCAGCAGCCTTGTTGTGGGTGCACCGTGGGAAGCCAACATCAAATGCAAATTCTAACCCCTGGTCCTCACCTCCAAATTTCACATAGAGTTACTAACAAAAGTAGGCAAATCAGAGTGGTGACTTTAGTACATAATTTAGGCTCAAATTATGACTCTTTCTGCAAACAAATCTTTGTCCTAAGCATTTTGGTTGTCACTGAGAATGATCTGAGTCAAAAGTTCATTTCCATGACGTGTAACCTGGAAACTTTACGTCTTAAACAAGAAGAGTTTGTAGTGTCTCAGAAATATTTGAATACATGTTCCTCAATTAAGCAGAAGACCTAAAAGAGATGCTCAGGAAACACTTTTATTTTAAACACATTGGCCATTTATAGCCTGGTTCCATAAAGAAAAAAAGTATGCTTACTGCCTGCTAAGGAGCTGTACAGTCTGGTTTCCGAACACAAACTTACTAAATAAAACTGCTGAAACAGTTTTGCGTTCTCAAAGTCTCATTTTCAGGTTGTGGCCTCCCCAATCCCTGAAGTCTGTATTTTAGCCTAAACCCAGATTATTGGAGATTTTTGCCTCCAGTGATGTTTAATATTTGGTTTACCTTCTTCACTTATTCACCTGAAATGAGTGGTTGGTGATCATGCGGTGGACTCAGCTCTAGTGTAAAAGATATGCTGTTGATGGTACACACCATGTACATCTTTTTTTTAGTACCTATGTGTTTACTAGAGGACAATTTATGGAATAAAGATTCTGTTAGGAAAGTAGTTTGGAACCAGAAGTTTGGTTAATCAGTATTTATACAAGGCATATAAAACTTAGGGAGTGACGACCACCTGTTTACTTACTTTCAAAAAGGCTAACATCATATTTTGCTGGAGGGTGACATTCAAAATTTTAGAGGAATGAGTGAGGTGAGAATGTCCAGTAGAAAAAAGGAGGAAGCAGTAATGGGGCGGGGAAGGGTCACTAATTCATAGCATTGTTTCCTAAACTTTTTTTTTTTCCTATCCATCAATAGACCTTTAAGAAGTCCTTGGAAAAAAAGGATTTTATAGCCAAAAAAAATTGAAAAATGCTGTATACTGTATCTCCCTTTTGGAAATTCATAGAGCATGATAGTGCTACCAAGGTTCTGAGAAAAATCTCCAACAAGGAAACCGATCAACTGTGTTTAAGTGGAGCCTAGAATGCTTGGGGAGAAACACATGTTGATATTACACAATCTACGATTGCGTTAGTTAAAACAGAGTTCAGGCATTATTGCTTTTCTCCATGATTCTGGGGCTCCAGGGTAAATACAGGCGACAGGTACCAGACAGGGGAGACTGAAGAAAAGTTTCAGACAGTGTCAGGAGCTGCCAATCAGGACCGGGTGGAGAAACCAGAGACCCACAGTGAGAGCCACAGGATGGGGAAACAAATGGTCCTCATGCACTTCCCTCTGGCGTCTAATCACCCCTCCACAGGGCAGTGCACCTGACAGCAGCCTCCGTTCTCCCTTCCTGCCTTTAGTCCCTGATTGCTCAAAACAAACAAACAAACAAAAAAAACAACAAAAAAAACCAAACAAAAAAACAGAAAAAGAGAAAATGATGTCACAGTAAGGATCACTGTGTGAAATTTCATGATTCTTTGTTCTTTCTGAGTGTCCTAAAATTAGAAATGGGAGAGATTGAATTTATACATCAGGTGAAGATGTTTTGATTAAAATCGTATTACATTAAAATTAGCAATCTTACTTCTGAGAACAGATTTTAAGGGAACAGACCTAAGTATGAAAAAAAATGCAATTAGCTGTTTTTCTATTAGCAACAATATCAGGTACCTAAAGTTTCAATGATAAAGGAGTAATTAAATAATCATGGTATACTAACCTGATGGAATGTTACTTATCTGTTAAAAGAATTATGAAAATTTTATAGCATAGAAATACTCATATTAAGTGACACAAGTTTACACATTAAATATAACTTAAATAATATCAGGCAACCAGAAAATCTATACAGAGAAAAATAAAGCAAATATATCAACATGAAAACAGTTTTTACTTGGGTGGTGGGCAAAAGATAAGTTTTCTACTTTTCTATGTTTTTCAAATTCTCTAAAATGAAACAGGATTATCTTTATAAAATGAGACATACCTAACAAACCTCAGTTCGTATAGTTTAAATGATTACTCAGACAGCTGTAATCTGGTCTGGTTTAATCAGTTTTCAAAAATGTAACTGAAATGTTTGATAAGATTACTTATATAAAACTACATTTTCTTATAATTTGGATTTAGGTACAAGTGTAATTTTTAGAATGTACATGTATATTTTACAGCAGATTAATATTCTAAGAGCTAATTTTGCAACTACATCTAGATTCTGAATTTTTACTTACCTCATTTATTGACCTACCTGTAATTACGGGCAAATGAACAAATTCATTTCAACAATTGTCATGGGTCTTAGGGAAATAATTTTTATTCTAATGGTTAGAACTGCCTCCTGGACATCATTGCTTGGGCCTTTACATTTAATATTAAAACTAATAAATTAAGCTAAAAACCTCTTCCTCCCTTGCCATCCTCAGAACCAAACCAAACCAAACCAAACCAAACCACAGTTCATGACGCATGTAACCCTTCTGAAGTTGTGATGCCTCTGTTTGACTCTTTGCCATGCATTCAGGGACCAAAGTTTGTATCCCCAACTTTTGTATTCGCTTTCTGTCCTCAATTCTCTTATGTTCCATATCCTGGATTCTCTCTCTTCTAGATTCCCTGACAACTTCTCCTCTAGCCCTGCCAAGCCTATTTCTCCTCTTCCTTTCCCTCTGATTCAGATCATTTAGACACGTAGACACGTGAACACATGCACACTCAGCCCTCCTTGGGAGGAAGGGACGGGGAGGCAGCTCGGTAGACAAAGCCAGGATCCTGTAGCTGGCGTGGGGATCTGAGCGCTGTTTCCCTTCATGAAATCCTCATCCGTGTTGTCTTTAGATCCTCCCTTCCACCCACACTCATGCAGCTGGCCACCATGTCTTGCGGATTCCTCCTCTTGGACATCTGAAGGCCATCTGCTTGCCCTTCCGTATCCAGTTCCCCATCTCGGCTGCTTCTCACCAGGTGATTTCCATCGGCCCCTGATATGACTCCCACTCCTCTGCCTAAGCCTTTGTGCAATGGACGGTCCCCAAATTAATCTTCTTCTTACCATACGTGTCATTCTTCTGCCCAAAAGTCTTCAATCACTTCCTTTTGTTCTCAGAATCAAATCCAAGTGCCTCAGAATGGCATTCAGCTTCTTGTGGGACCTGGTCCCAGTCTCTGTGTTACCCTTATACTCCCATTGAACAACTTCTGGAATATATTTTGCCTCTTTGATTCGCACCCAAGCTCTCCTCTTACCGTCCCAAACTTTACTTAAGCACTGTGTCTCCTCCTCAGTGTGCTATCCCCACTCAGCTTGTTAAAGTCTTCCTCATCCTTCAAGGTTCAATTCAAAATACCACGTTTTCTATCAAGCCTCCGCTGGGTTCTTCTGGCCAGAGGACCTTTGCCTTTCCTGTGCTCCTAGGGTTCCTTTGCTCTTAGTTTTAGTTATTTTTAATCATTGCATGGTCATTTCTCTTATCTCCTTGGAGGAAAGGATGGCATTTTGCTCACCTTGGACCCAGCATGTTTTCCCGCACATGGTAGATGTTCAACTTTGCATCTTCCCAACATGAACTATAAAGAGCTGAGCAGTCTTTCTGTTTACAAGAAATATTTATGCCCTGGATGTTTTCCTTCCACGGTAATCTTACACATTTGTCAGCATGAGCATGTATTTCAACGCAACTATCTTAATTTAAAAGTGGGTTTTTAAAATTAACAGACATACATTACTGTATAGAAAATAGATGAACAACAAGGACCCACTGTATAGCACAAGGAACTATATTCAATTTCTTGTAGTAATATATAATGGAAAAGAAGCTGAAAAGAAAAAAAATATATGTATGTGTATGTATAACTGAATCACTTTGCTGTACACCTGAAACTAACATTGTAAATCAACTTTAATAAAATTTTTTTTTAAAAAAGAAGGAAGAGATTAATCTGGAAAAAATGTGGGGTTTTGAGAATGAAAAAGAGGAAAGCTTGGGTGACATGATGTGAAAACATATGTGTATCACATTTGCTGTCAGTCCAGTTTTTACTTTCCATTCTAATCTATTTGTTCTCTAAGAGGAGGTAACGTGAGGTTGAGATTAGTGTCCCTTCTTCTAAATGCCTGGCAAATGATTTAGTTCTCCTCAATGTGTCTATGCAATCAATTTTCTGAGAACCCTTAAAATTTAAACTTTTACTATGGTCCATGGACTATTGCTTATGATCATAAAAACATTGAAACAGTGACTATATATATTCCCAATTACTATATAATTATGTATTCTAGTAGAAAAAAATCATTTCTATTCATCTTCAGTATATCTTGAATTAGAACAATTTGAGATACAATTTGATTTAAATAAAATAGATTTTAAGTTTTAAAGCCCACTTAACAAAAACTAAAAAAAAATATTTTATTTATCATGGTACTGGAAAAATTTTAATCAGAAACAGACTAGCAGGTGTGTCCTGCACGCCCGGCATGTGTTGATCTTGAGAACGTTTTTGGTATGTGATTTGAGGCTGTGGCACCAGACTCCAGGGAAGAATACATAATTCATTACCTCCGTCATTTTCACAGAACAGTATTAATGAAGCTTCTCCTTGGGCTTGGGGCCTGCTTGGTTGTTTCAGAATTTTGGTGAGCAGATTGAGTGATAATTTTAGGCTTCTAAAATCAGCCTGTGTCCCCTCAGTCACATGATGTCATAAGCAGCTGGTGTTGCCTTGGCAACTTTACAGAATAAAAATGCTGCTTTTGGTGAAACTTTGGGTCATGTGACCGAGCTCTGTAGCTGGGGAAGACGGCACAAAATTATTACTTACTTCTCCACCAAAACAAACCCCGATTTGCATAAGAGAAAAACAAATCCAGAACTCAGAGTCCCATGTGAATTAATTACCCGCCTTGCCATCATCTGAAAGCCAAGATTGTTTGACTTTGTGATTTCAACATGCTCTGCTCCCTGCAATACTCTGAGATTTGTCTGTTCCTTTCCCTAACCCTCCCTGTGACCCAGGAAGGTACGTCTGTTTCCAAGGAGTTAGCAAGACCAAGAGAAGAGGGACAGAGCAAAGCATCTCAGGGGAGGTCTGATGGCCCAACATTTAGCCCATTTAGTGCTCTTTCTAGCGTCTCGTGCTTTGCTGAATCCAGTTATTGCCATCATGTTGCTGTGTGATCTGGGGACACTAGATCCATCTCCTGGCTAAAGATTGCCTCCTCTATTGCAGACAAGGGGTTTACTGTCAAATCATGGTGTCATCCAGTGACTGGGAAAATCAGTCGTCCATAAGATATGAGTAACCCAACAGTAATCATTTAGGCGTTCACTTTATATAGCAATTTGTAACAAATTTATAAACAAAGGACAATCATGAGTGTATATATCCATTTTAAAAAACAAAAGTTATTTTGGTTTTTCAGATATTTGAATAGGTATATCATTAGCCTCAGGACTTGGTCAAGCAACTGAATTGGTTTTTTTCTGAATCTAGATGATTTATGGATGATATACGAGTTCCTATCATTATCGACTATTTAAGAACTACAATACTATACCACTGTTTAAGCTCATTACATAATTTCTATTTTAAACAAAATAAACTATATATAAATAAAATTTAAAAATAAAATGAAAAAATTACTTTGTGTTTAGCTTTGTGTGATTATAAGCACCAACTTTTAAAAGAATATTGGAAAAATAGAAAAAGATAGAATAAAAATTACATTATCCTGTCACCCAGAGGCATCACTATCACCGTTTTAGAAAATTTGCTTCCCTTTTTAAAGATGTTTCCATATAAACAAATTATAACATATATTTCAATACACACACACACACACACACACGCGCGCACAAGCACACAATGTTACTGGTCTTCATTCACAATTAAGACTCTTTCCCTATGGCATTCATACATTTCTGTATCTACTTATTTCCCTAGCCGTCTTACACAACAAGTAATTTAAGGTGGCTTTAATGTGCTTTTTAACGACTCTTACTTTTTTGTCTAACCATTTCCATGTTGCTTGACATTCCTAATATGGTGCTATTATAAGTAATGCAACAAAATTCTTTGGGTTTAAGAAAGAATACAACATTAAAGTCCGTATGAAAAATCTGCAGGCTCTACAGACATTGAAAATTTACTTTTCCAGAAAAATTGTCATTCACTCCATGAGGAATGAATGAAAGTGCCAATTTTAATACATCCTTGACAGCATTGAATCACATGAGGTTTTTTTTTTTAAGTTAGCACTCAGTACCTAGATCTCGATTTCTACCATTTTCCAGCTACAGGAATAAGGCTTCTTGAAGAAGGGACTGATTGTAGGTCCGGGATAGAAAATACACAAAATGAGCCTGGAGCACCTTGTACTGCCAGAAAGTAAGGAAGTGCTCAAAAAAGAAACTGATGGAGGCTGTATGTTAGAAGGTCTCAGGAACCAACTAAAGAGCGCCCAGTGGCCAAAGTTGTGATGGTGTGAGCAGCAAAATCAAGTAGGATTTAGATTATAGCCTAAGTATAAAATAAATACCCATGAGTCCAAACCGATATAATGATTGAGTAAATAAATGAAGGGAAGAGAACAGACAAATCTCTCTTGTAGAAGAATTCCAAATAAACGATGTGGTAACTCTTGCCCGCAAGTAGGTGGAGCCTAGCTCCCCACTCCTTCAGTGCTGGCTGCACGTAGTGACTTCCTTTCAAAGAGTGAAGTGTGGAAACAGGGGAGAAGAAGAACTTACCATGGAGAAATGTGACAAACCCTACCCCAGACGGGCACTCGAGGTCATCATGGTCAGTCATGTTGACAGGGATAGCCATGCTGTCACCCGGCATGACGGGACGAAAGTGGCACTCTACCTCTGGGGTCTTCCTCCCCAAAAGATGTAATCCCAGTCTGTTCGTGAGAACAGCCTCCAGCAAAGCTAAATTTAGGGATGCACTCCAAAATCCCTGACCAGCACTCCTCAACACTGTCTAAGTCATCAAACACAAGGCAAATCTCCAAAAGGAGCCTAAGGAAGAATGACAATTATATGTAATGCCATAATTGTTATTCTCTCACCTGACCGCTTTTCTTTGGTGATTTAACAAATTCAAAATCTTGGACAGTATTTAAAGGGCTTCGACTTCAGACAGTAAATTTGTTTCCTCCCCCCTCCCCCAACAAATAATTACAAAGCCATGCATCACATTTAAATTTTCAATTAAGTGGAACTTATTTTGGTATAAGACTTCACGGAGGGCTATGACTTGATTTTTATCCAAATGAAGAGCCTACTATATCTAAGTTATTTGTTATATAATTTATTCTTTCTTTGCTGATTTCAAACATTAATATTTATCACGAGCTCAGTTTCTACATACATATCTGGGTCTATTCCAAAATTTTTCTTCCTGTCCCTTAACTCAATATACTTTCCTCCCTTCTCTCTGTCACCTCCGCTGTACAAGCCACCATCATCCTTTTCCCATATTACTTCAAAAACCTATTCTCTGTGCTTCCACTATTCTCTATAATCCATTCTTCATACAGCAACTAGCCTGATGTTTTTAAAGTGTAAATTTGATCATGCTGCCTCATGTTTAAAATTCACCCTCCTTATCAAAATAAAATATAATCCTTACCATGATAAAGTATACTCTTTACCAATATAAAATCTCAACTCCTTACAGTCTCTTCACAAGCTGACTCTCCTGTCTCCAGTCCCCACCCCTCTGACCAGGCTCATGCTCTTCCTGCCACACAACCTCCTACTGAATCCTTAAAACCATGCCTTTCCCTACGTCAGGGGTTTTGTACACACTGTTCCTTGTGTGTGGAACCCTCTTACCCAGGTTTTTCACACAGTCGACTTCTCACCCCTTATGTCTCCCTTCTTGTATCGTTTCCCTTCTAATTCCCAGACCGCCTTATCTCGGTGGGATGACCCTCTGTTGTCAGTTCCTCTCATTTTATCCTGTTTATTTCCCCCATTGTGCTGAGTGTCATTCTCTTTCTCTCCCAGGGTATCAAAATATGCCACCGAGCATGCCGCTGTAGCATAAAGGATATTTTGAGCTGAAGGCAAGAGAGAAGCAGACGCAGGAAACCCCCGCTGCCCTCCAGCCATGCCTCAGAGCCGGGCGGGGGTTTGTAAAGGTGTCCCTTTCCTGCACCAGGAAGGACAGAACCCGCTAGGACTCCTGACTCTTATCAGCCCGGAGCACAAAAAGTCCACGTAACAAACCTTACTGAAATAGCCCTTATCTTCCTATAGTTTCCCCCATATGTTTACCTTCCCACAGTTTGCTGCCTCTAAAAACTTAGACCCTTTTCCTCTGTCTTGTCACTTCTCCACAAATTTATTGTTCTTTGTTAAAATGCTATATCACCCCCAAGTCCTAACCACTGCCTGAGCTACTCATTGCTCATTTCTCCCACACGTACTCACGATGCATGTTTTAAACTCTGTTTTTCTCCTGTTAATCTCTTTTTCTGATCTAATCTGCAGAGCTACAGCCAATAAACCTAAGACAGGTAAAGGAAAAAGTTAAGTTTTTCCTTGCCTACACGCTCTCTCTCTCCCCTTTCTCCCCAGATTTGCTGAATGCCCTCCTCCCCACCCCGTCCATGAAGGCAGGGACCTTGTCTATTTTGTTCATCACTGTGTTCTTAGCACATCTCACATAGCATGTGCTCAATGATTTTTTTTATTGCATAAATGTTAAATGAATTAATCCAGTTGGCATACATATCTTGATACTAGTAACACATTTTAGATCAGTAAGATACCTTATTTTCTAGTGATTTTAATACATTTACTCTTCCAGATGAAGTTGTAAATTTTTGGGGTTAAGTCAAAAATATCAAATTATAATAGAAATTTACTTTGGTGATAAGCGACATACTTACCATATCAAACCCTTCCATCCAGGAACGTGACGGCTTTCCATGTTTCAGATGTTCTTTTTAAGTCATTCAACAAAGCTTACAGATCTCTTCATATAAGAATGTTTTACCTTTTTATCCCTAAGTGTTTTATATTTTTACCTTTTTCTTGGAGATGGAATCTTTAACATTTTTATTGGTATACAGGCAATTATTGACTTGGTATATTTATTGTAATTAATCTCTTTACGAAACTCTAGTATATTCTAATGATTTTTCAGTTTGTTTGCAATTTCCAGTCATCCTATTAAGTCAGTTTAAGACAATAACACTAATTTTTCTTTTTCTATATTTAAGTTTTCTTTTAAAATTTTCGTTGTGCTATAATATACATTAAAAAGTCATCATTTAAACCATTTTCTGTTGTATAATTCAGTGACATTAAGTACATTCACAGTATCGTACTGCAACACTGTACATTTCCAGAACATTTTCACCATCCCAAGCAGATACATACCCCTTAAACAGTAAACCCCAGTTTCCTCCTCCCACTAACAGCTGGCAATCTCTATTTTATTTTTTGTAAGTCAGTCATCCCTGTTTCCATGGGGAATTGGTTCCAGAACCCCCTGCAGATACTAAAATCCTCAGATGCTCAAGTTCCGTACAGAAATGGCAGACTATTTGCATATGACTTAGGCACATCCTCCTGTATACTTTAAATCATTTCTAGATGACTTACAATACCTAACACAATGTAAATGCTACTTACATAGCCATAAATGCAATGTAAATGCTATATAAATAGTTGCCAGAGCACAGTAAATTCAAGTTTGCCTTTTTGAAATGCTCTGACAATTTTTTTTCTTGTATATTTTTGATCCATGGTTGGTTCAATCTATGGATTGGAACCTGTAATTACGACATGCTGACGCTATAGCCACATTTTGTTCACCCATTCAGTCTGTTGACAGATTTAGGTTGTTTCTATCTCCTTGCCTTTGGGAAAAATTGGTGTACAAGTGTCAATTTGTTTTGGGTACATACCTAGGAGTGGAATTGTTTGATCGTATAATAATTATACTTAAGTTTTTTTGCTAGTTGAATAGGCAATCCTTTTGGGGAGAAAATGCACATACTTCTCTTGGTCCTCACCTTCATAGTGTTTCACCATAAATTGTGATTCTTTCTCTTGCATCAAAGTAAGCATTAAAAATAATGTTAATAAACCATTTTTCTCTTCACTTTTTAGGAAATATTTATTTCTTGATATCAGGAATATATTTTTATTTTTATCAAGCTCTATTTCAGTGTGTATTTTAAAAATAAAAGACTCATTTTTCTTCATAAATTATGGTAATAGACCTTCTAATGTATAAACCATTCTTAATTTCTTATTTTAATGATATCTTGATATTAATTCTTTTTACATGGCATTAAATCAAATTTCCCCCTTTTTTAAAATTAATCTTTAACTTCATGGAAGCTTTGTATGCAAATCTGGCTCGTACAATTTCTGCTGTTTGAAATTTGTTAAACTTATTTTTCTGGCCAATTATATGATCAATTTTATGCTTCATGAATTTTAGATAAGATTTATTCTAAGCATCACATTTTCTTGTTCTTTTATACATTTGCTTAAAAGTTGTGTTCGTATTTCTGTATCCTTATTAAGCCGTTACCTGTCTGATCTGTCACACCCTGACACTTGGTATTCAGTTCCTTCTATCTGTATTCATTTCTTTTTTTACTATATACATTTCTGTAAGTAAGTAGATGCGAAGTTACTCAACACATAAAGATTTATCATGGTTAAATTCATTGCTTTTTCATTGTGAATGGAGTTTATCAGGATGAAATAACTATCTTTGCACCCTTTAATGCTTTTTTATTTTCTTGAGCTTTATTTTATGTAAATTGATGAGTCGGCTTTTTTCGTTTTTGCTTGATATAGTTTTGCCTCTTGTTTTGCTTTTAATCTTTTTCACTATATTTTTAAGAATGCCTTTTGTAAACATCTGTCTGTTGGGTATAACAGTACCCCCCACATTTAGCAGCTTAATGCAAAAACAAACATGTATTATTTCACACAGTTTCTGTGGGGCAGGAATCTGGGATCAGCTTATGTGGGTGATTCTGGCTCAGGGGTTTCTCGTGAAGCTGTAGCCAGGATGCTGGCTGGGGCTGCAGCCATCTGAAAGCTTGACTGGGGCTGGAAGATCCACTTCCAAGGTGGCTCACTCACATGCCTGGCACATTAATGCTTGCTATTGACAGTAGATAGACCTCAATTCCTCTCCATGGGGACCTCTCCATAGGGCTTCTTGAATGTCTTTAAAATATGACATCTAGCTTCCCCAGAGGGAGGGATCGAAGAGACACAGGAGGAAGGCACCACATCTTTACGGCTTAGCCTTAGAAGCTACACACTATTATTTCTGCAGTATCCTGTTGGTTACCCAGGTCAGCACTCTTCAGTGTGGGAGTGTGACTCCCAGGAGGGGAGAATCCCTGGGGAGGTCTTGGAGGCTCAGTACCATAGCATAATTATCTCTCGGACATAAAAGGGCGTTTTTACAAGGGGCAAGATTTCACGAAATTAGTATTTTCACTCTTTCTGCAAGGACATTATTAACTGAAACTGGCATTTTAAAAAAGTATAGGAGAATGAAGAGTCTAACGTCTAGTAATACAGTTCGGTGTCATTGCTCTGGTTCAAGCTTAGGTCCTAGAGTTTTCCCCACCATTGCTTTAGTGCTGTCACTGCAAATAGCAACACAGTGAGAAAGGACCAATAATATCATTGTACTATTATGAAGATAGTTTGACTTTATGGATTCTCTGCAAGTGTCCTGGGACCCCCAAGGGGCTGCAGACCACATTTTGAGAATGACTGACCTAAGGGAAGCTTTCTTTTATTCTACTTGAGATGATGATTCTCTTCCTTATTTTGGTATATTACTCAGGGATCTTAGTCATGTCTGTCAGAGAACTGTTCCATTATCTTCTGTGTCTCACTTTATTTTTTATCATTTTCATCTATTCTTCCTTTTTGTTTAAATCTGAGAATGATTCTCTAGCTTTTTTCCACATTACTGATTCAATTTGCTGCGCCACCAACTTTTGGCATTTTTTATGTCCAGTGAGGATTTTTACTCTTCTTGTGTTCTTTTTTTTTCCCTTCAGTTAATCCTTCTCTCTTGTCTTTCCCCTCTACTCGCCTGTTTCTACTCTCCTTGCATGAAAGATCTCTATTCTCTGATACGCTGAATTAACAGAGTACATACAAAACGCACCCCCCAGCATGTTCTCTGGGGGCCCGTCTGTCTCTCCCACCCTGGAAGCTCTCCTTGTAGGGACTCCTGGACACAGATTGTGCGGTAGTGGTGGTCATACTCTGTTAATGGCCATCAAGAAAATGTACCAGCAGCAGTGACCAACTGTGAGTTTGGCACAAACCCTGTCTCTTTGATAAGACAATGGGAGAAACAAGACATCACACCTTTTTCCAGGAAGTGCCATCTGAGTAGATAAAGCCTGCATTTTCTCGAGAGGTGAGACGTGATATTTTTGTCACCTTCTTCTGCCTCAGAGTTGATGGAGATCCTGCTCAGATTCTGGAACTGGCATGTTTGTTAGACCTTGGTTTTGGTGTTGTGGACTTTTATGTTTCTTCATGGAGATTTCTTTATATGTTTCTTTATAGAGGATGAGAACTATTATAAACCAGGGTAAATTTTTATTTTTAAAAATTTTTCCCCTGAAAGAACTTGAAAGATTATAAAGATTCATTTGGGATGTAAAAGTGACACACAATTGCAGCATATTTTTAAGTAGGTGAAGATTTAGAGGCAGCACCGATCAAAGCCTGTAACTTAATCTGTTTTAGTGCTCCGTGGCATTTCATTTCTTATTTTCTTTGGTATCAGTTTTAAAAACTCTATGGAAGTTATCACCCATGCAATGTTGGGCTGATTTTTAATAGGAGTGTAACTTAAGGGTACAACTTCTGCCCAACATTGTCGTTTCATGCTTTGAACTGGGGATTTTAAAGTTTTAAAACCCTTGAACATTTCGTGATAAAAACGTCCACAGAATCCTGGAAGAATGCATTCAAATATTAATAGTTATCTTTGGGCAGCAATAGTATAAGTAAATTTAATTTTCTTCTTTATGTGTTTCTGTATTTTTCAAAACTTTCATCAAGTTATTGGTTACTATTTTTTTATTACACAAGTAATACCCCAAAACATGTGAGTTGTATAAAAATCCAAACAATACAGAAGAAATCAACTACTTCATTTTCAAACCATTTCCCAATCCTTTTGCCCGTGGCAACCATTGTCAGTTAGATGTGAATCTTTCCAGTCCTTTTCCAGTACATTTATATTCTTCTATGAATAGATGTGTGTTTGGAATAAACATCCTACCATATATGTGTTTCTGTACCTTGATTTTTTTCCCTCTGCTGATACGTCTTGGAAAGCTTTCCAGGTAAGGATATGTAGATCCATCTCATTCTTTTTACGAGCTATGTTGTACTTCATAATATGGCTACATCATAATTTGGTTAACCACTTCCGTATTAATGGAAAGTTAGTTTTTTCTGTTTTTGCATGATTACAAACTGGTGCAATAGACGTCTTTAAATAGACAGACACACACACACACACATATATATATAATTTTGCCAAAGTACGTGTATTTTTCTAAGATAAATATCTAGAATAGAAATGGTGGGTCAAAGGACACATATATTGTAGCAGGTGCTAAGTTGTAAAGTCTTGAACTTGGATATGCAGGAATGGGCCACTAAGCACCCATTTCGGCCCTTGGCAGAAAACCTGAATGCCCCTGAGGGTGATAGTATGCGTCCTGGAAACAAAACCTGGAGGAGTGAGGAACACTTTCTACAATGGCTGTGCCTTCTCCACCTGCTGAGGGATGGCGGCAGCTGCTGTGGATGAATCTGTATGATGATGAGTCTGTTTTCCCTCAGCACCTGGTCCCCAAGGACTCTGCGAAGCCCCAGACCAGCAGTTGCAAGCTGATGGAGGGAGCGTGGTGCTGGCCTCTGGGATCTTCCCAAACGCACTGGCTGTAGACACTTTGCTGCTGTTGGACAATTCCCCCAGGTAGCTCAAGAGTACAGAGGGCAAGCAAGGTGGAGAAGAAGGAAGGGAGGGGCCTGCAGAGAACCAGACGGTTTCACGTATACAGCGCTTCCCTCAAACGTGGCAGTCGGTACTTCGTCTAGTCAACGCAGTAGGCTTACTCATTAGAGAAAATTCTTGGCAAAGAGTTCTGCTTATCCTTTTCCTTCGTTATTTAAGTGGGTGATACAAGAGTTGATAAATGTCACTGAATTTTTTAGTAGTGAAGATCGTTAGGCTTAAGAGCTTGCGAAGACCTCCCTCACCTATAAACAGCCACACTCCAGCGTGCCACAAATAGAGCCCAGGGTCTCTGCGCCCCTTTGCTCTTTTACTTCTTTCTGCCTTTTCCGAGTGTCCTTGACTTAGTCACACGAGGTCAGCAAGTCTAGGCTTACACTGAACTTCCCTTTCACCTTGCATCTTCCCACGTTCATCTTTCTGCCGATGGCATTTTGTCAGTCTGTCCCATACGCCGGTGACTACGCTCTTCCGTATGGTAAGTTATTGAATTCTTATAACAGCTGTAATACCTGCACGCGGGACAAAAACCAAGAAGCACGAAGGAGAGTAGAATGGAAATTTAACTGCCTTCTCACCGTAATCAGAAGTCTCTTTCTCTCGCCAGTCTTTATTCACATTGTACAAAAATACGATTCTTCACCTTGATTCTTATCTTTATTTTATATATTTATTTCACAGTGCCCTAGTGTGTGGAGTTCCTAACTGAGGTACCGGGACATCCTGTGGACCGTCAGGTTTAGGCAGCTGAGGGAGGACCGCTTTTCTGTCACACGTGCTCGTAGGCCAGTCAACATACGTTTCAGCTGTGTCACACCCTCTGTGTTGTGCAGATGACTGCTCCCAGCATTCTCTAAATTTGTTGAGGTTCTGTGCAGTCTGGTGTCCTAAAAAAGCCATAGACAGACCTAAAATTTATTTTAGTCATGTAGATTAGCATTAGAAACACCAATGGAGATAGGAAGCAATGAAATAACAGCAGGGAGCATCTGCTGAACAGAGAGGGCCTTCCTGGGGACCAATTTCAAATGACAACATCCATTTCAGGGCTTGGTTTTTAGCTGGGCAGCTCCCTGACACTTTCCAGAAACAAGGTACGTGGCACTCTGTAAATGCTGGCTGAGTTAATGATCGAATGCCAGAAAGTAGATCTAGCTGTCTGGTCATGGCTTTCAGCAGCCCAGCTTAAGAGGTGTTCTTGTGCAAATCAGAAGGCAAGTTCTCATTTATGAAAATTTGGAGGCAGGAAAAGTTCAACTCATACTTCCATAAAAATCATGAATGTGATCCTGGAAGTTTCCGGCTAAAGAGACTTTGAAGGACTTTGATCTTAGAGTGGGTAGCCAGGAAAACTGAGTCCAGAGGAGGGAAGGGACTTGCCCAAGATCTCCCAGTTGGTGTGTTTAAAGCCTGTTCCCCAGTCTGCAAGTTGGCCTGAGCTCTAAACAAAATGTGGTTACCACCTGCATCTCTTCTCTTAACTGGGGCGTGTGCTCTTTGGATAAAATCTCTTGTTTGACTTTCTGGATATACACACTTTCAAACAGGTTTTAAAAATTGCACTTTTGGAGTTAACTCTTACATATAAAAAAAAGAGGATTATGTTTCTTTAAATCTGTAAGTTGGCTCCATTTCAAGCATACTCGCCCACCCTCTGACAAAGGAACACTGAATCCACCATCTATGAGCATTGCTTCCTTCCTACATTTCAAATACCAAATCTAAAATAAACCCTAAAGTCTTGGTTGAGATTGAGTTTATGAACTCACACATTTGAAGCTCAGCGTTGCTGTGAAACTTACAGGTCCTTCCCTCACTGGTGGAAATTCACATGCACTTGGACGAGCATATTCCAGATCTGTGTCTCTTAACTGGGGCATTTGGTCATTAAGTATTCATAACGTCATCTTTATTCATGTCAGCCGAGCTTTTTATTGCCCTGCCATTGCTTTCGTTAACAGCAAAGTGGATGTGTTTATTTACACTTACACAGGAAATGAACCGAAGTTTCCTGGTGGTATGGGTTGCACACTAAGTCATCCACTATACTTAGCTTAATTAGACTTCACACAGATCTGAAGCTCGCTTTTCTTTCCTTTCAGAGGTAATTTCTGGAAAGGGCACAAGTAGAATCCAGGGATTATAAAGAGAAGATGAAGCTCAACTTGTAGTGCTTATAATTTATTAACTTATAAAAAACCCCTGAAATGTGTTTTGATGATTGACAGACACATAGATGATACGAGGCAGCCATGAATCGCTGTGCGTAAAATGACTTTACTCAGCAGCGTTTATAATAAAGAGAAATTAATAATTCTAGTAATGAAATAACCGTGGCTCTTCTATATTAAAGTTTATAGAGCTGCAAATAAGTGATCACAGTGAATAAAAGGAGCAGAACATTTAACTTACTATTTTTAAATGCAGCAAAACACTTGTACCTGGTCTGGAAACAACACTAAATGAAATTTAAAAGTGATACTTGCTTCTTATCTGAATTTTCTAATTTTATTTTATTTATTTTATTTTTTGAATTTTCTAATTTTAAACCTTCCTTTTGTGCCTTGTGTGAAGTCATCTATGTGAAGAATTCAAATAGCATAATTGAAATAAACAGAAACTCATTAATAAGCCAAGTAAGGACTCTGAGAGATGAAGACAGCATCATATCTCTAACCTTTTTTTTTTTTTTTTAAAGCATTTGGAGAAAGTAAGAAACTGAGGAGATTTCTCCAGGGTCACACATAATGTGTGACAGAGCTGTGACTGGAAGCACCTTTCTTGACATCAGGTTAGTGCTCTTTGCAGTGTCTCCTGCTGTGACGAGACCTCTGTTTTCCTCTCCAGGTTTATTCATTGCTATCATGAGTCTGGCAGCTGGCCTCTTTTTAGGTTTATAGGAAACACTTGACTCCTGGTGCTTAGCACCCACGCAGTACATTGGAGGCATGGTTGAGTGTGCAAAGGAAGAAAAAAAACATCGTCCTTCAGATAAATGTGGAGAACAAAAACAAGGGCAGGTAGGTTGGGCTTCTGATTGTCCTTTATTTAATCAGTCAACTATCCATCCATTTCACCATCAATCATTCATCACCCATCCATCCATCCATTCATGCATCCATCCAGCAGATATCAGTGAGTGTCAACTGCTGGCCAGGCTCTGTGCCGGTTAAAGGAGGACGCAATGGTGAACATAACAGACATGGTTGATGCCTTTGAAAAGCCTTCCAACCAGCCAGGAATACAGACATCAGCCAAACAGTGAAACAAATGTTTGAGATATTAGAGCTGTGAAAGAAAAAAAAAACCAAAAACACATCATTTTGGGGCAGAGAATTTTCTCTGAAGTAACGCATTTGGTCTGAGGTCTGAAGAAGGAGTAGGCATTAACTAGGTAGAGTGGGGGTGGTAAAGAACATTCTAGGCAGAAGGAGGAGCCTGGGTGAAAGAAGGAGGAAGTAAGATACATTAGAGGAGCTTAAGGAACAGCGTGACTGGAGCCCAGCCCTCCAGCCCTCCGCTGGAGAGTTGAAGGTTGAGGGAGGCAGACCCCAAGGAGCATCATCATAAGCTGTCATTAGGAATTGGGTCTTTATTCTAAAAGCAATGGGAAAACAGTAAAAGGCTTTAGAGATCAGATTCGCTGTCATCCTGGCTGCAGTGTGGGAAATGTTTCAGAAATGAACAAGAGGAGATAAAAGAAGACAGAGAGGCCATTGCAGGCATCAGCAAGAAACAATGGGGAAGGCGGGAAAGAGAGGTGGCCACAGAGACAGAGAGAATACAGGGAATAAGCATCTATTTACAGGCAAAAATGGACAGAACTTGATGAGTTGATCAGGAGGTTTTTGCGAGGGGAGGATGTCAGTGACGTCTTCCTGGATTCTGGCCTGACAATTTTGTGGACAGTGGACCCGCCACATATTAATGGAGCGAAATAATCTAAATTCTTTGTCCCTCAGTTTATTTGTAAAATAGTGCTAATAAAGTGCCAACCCTTAGAATTCTTGCGCAAACTAAGAGATTTATGGAAGTCACTTTTATTTATTTTTTTATTTGGGGGGTCAATTTTCTTTTTAAAAAATTTTTTATTGAAGTGTAGTTGATTTACAATGTTAGTTTCAGGTGTACAGCAGAGTGATTCAGTTATACATATGCACGTACATATATATATTTTTGCACATTCTTTTCCATTATATGTTATTGAATATAGTTCTCTGTGCTAGATGGTAGGTCCTTATTGTTTATCTATTTTATACATAGTAGTGTGTCTCTGTTAATCCCCAGCTCCTAATTTATCCCTCCCGTGCCCTCTCCCATTTGGTAACCATAGTTTGTTTTCACATTTAGTATGTACGGCACGGTGTTGGGGATGTGGGAAGCAGAGAGTGTCTGTTTGCTCTCCTTATTTTTGATATTTGTGAG
This sequence comes from Camelus ferus, assembly GCF_009834535.1. Classification (NCBI taxonomy): domain Eukaryota; kingdom Metazoa; phylum Chordata; class Mammalia; order Artiodactyla; family Camelidae; genus Camelus; species Camelus ferus. The sequence goes on along the minus strand of NC_045722.1, from coordinate 9,040,818 downwards.
AGGAGGAGTCTTGGAGGAGAACCAAGTTTGAAGGGTAGATAACGTGTTTGGTTTTGGACACACTGAATATGAATGATCTTGGAGAGATCCAAGTGGAGATTGCGAGTGGACAACCAGACGCGCTCATTCATGCGCTGAAGTGTGGCCTGACGTTTTGGATGGTAACGAAGCTTGTGCAGTGATGAGCCTGCTCAGGGACGGGAGGCCGGGTAGTAATCTGAGAGCCTGGAACTGAGTCCCTGGGGAAAACAGAATGGGCATGTAGAGGATGGAGCCTACAAAGAGGAAGCGAAAGCACAGCCAGGGGATTAGGACCGGGACTGAGGGCAGTGGGACCGCATGAAAGTCAAGGGAGGGGGCAGATGTTTCCAGAGAGAGAGTGTCACCGGCGGCGCGGAGGCTGCTGGGAAGCCTTGTTGGATGAGGACTCAGCAACATCCCGGGGTTCATCGCTCTCGCTGCTGAGCGACGGGCTCATGAACGCCTCTGGGGGTTCGAGAGTGAAGGGAAGTCGAGGAGATGCTGTGGAGGAGAGGAGAGACGATGCAGTCCATCCCTCCCACTGACAGAAGGACACAGGGTTTCTGGCTCGGCTCCTCCCACTCATTTTAAGTGAATGTGTGCTCTCGTGTCTTACCAGTGACACTGTCTTACAGCTGAAGAATTCTGATGAGAGGTCGTCTTTTCCAGGTCTAGGAGTGTCAGAGGTTTATAATCATAGTAACCAAAGAGAGCCAGCTGGTACTGGACCCACATGGGTTTGCTGGAACCCCACTACTGCCCGACAACTGTAGGTGCCCCCAGGAGGTTCTTCCATGTCCTGTTTTGTACCCTGTGCAGCCGCCCTTCTGAGCCATTCCTCATGCTGGTCAAGGGGGCCCGCAAGGTGAAAAGCACGTTTCTCTGATGAGAGCACAGCACAAACACTGTTGTTTCAGTAACATTTGCCTGGATGTTGTGTTCTTAGAATGACGGAATCTCAGGGTTGAGGTTCTATTGAAAGCCAGTATGTTATACACACACACACACACACACACACAAGCTAACTGTAACAGGGGCCTGATGTGGCCCCATCTTTGCATGTTGTCTGTTAAAAGAATTAAAAGTCCTTCAGCATAATAGAACTGAAAACACTGCTGGTTTCTTACTGAGTCTCTTGAAAAATCTCCAAGGGAGAGGACAGGTGGATGGAGGGGAGACATTCTTGTCTTAAAAATTCTCTCTTTCCACATCTCCTTCTCCGAGCATCCCCTGCTGGGACTGCAGCTGTTCCCATGAAACAGCGCTCGGCGCCCAGTCCTCTTTGACACCCCATCTCTTCTCTTGCTCTTCTCTTTTATTTCCCGGAGTCTTTCTACTCATCACCTGCAGCTGCTATGAACCCCTTCTCTTCCACTAGAACTGCTTTTCTCTCAATAATTAATACTTCTCACTTCACTCTCTAAGTTTCGATGAATGAAAGATTTGTTCTTGGTGGCCTCTGCAAAGACACAGGAGGTGGGTTCCTGTGTACAAAGACCTTCAACCTATTATCTCAAAAACGGGAACTCCTACGCTACCCACAGGAGCCTTGGGACCATATACAGCAGCCTCTCATCTGTAGGGAAGAATATCTGGGATCAGAAGGCATGAAAGAGCTGAGATTTTGTGCATGCACTGCGGCTGTCCATTTGTGGGCCAGAGTGGGCCAGGAGCAAAAATTGGATTTAAGCTCCTGGGTGTTGATAGATTATTTACCAGGTTGCTGTAGGGACTACAGAGAAAGAGGAGAGGAGTGACTGGGCCTGCTTGGACTTCTGCCTGCAATGCTGTGACTTTGGTCCTGCACTGTACGTGGCTCTCGCTGCTGTGTGTCTGGTTGGGCTTTGCTACATTCATGGAAATGTCTCCAAATGCAGACAGAGACCTTAGGGAGGCTCCGCTCTGTCTTTCAGTCCGGCCAGTCGGCCGCCCCACGGCTCTTTGCCTGGAGCCAGAGGCTCTAGAGACAAATCTGGGCAGAGGCTATTCATGAAAACACATTTTTTCTCTCTGCCCTAACTAATCAGGGATCTAATTCCTTGATTAGAATCTACCTTTTCTTTCTAGTAAAGTCCTGGCCCAAGATCATCCAGATTTATTATTTTTTGACCAAACTTATTATGTACCAAACATTATTCTAAGTCTTCTTGCAAATATCAGACTATTTAATTCATATTAACAAGCCTATAAGGCAGGTCCTGTTATTACCCACATTTTACTGATGGGAAAAACAAAGGCACAGAGAGGTTAAGTAGTTAGCCTGAGATCACACAGCTAGTAAATGACAGATCCAGCGTCTGAGGCTACGTCTGCTTCCTCCAAGTAGGTGCTGTTTTCCATTACCCTCCTTGCCTCTCAGAGGTAAACTTTCTTTGCCATCATATAACGAAGGCATCAATGAGCAAGACGAAGGAGGCTTATAAAACGGGCATGATACCAGGACCGTCTCACGGGACACGGGAGCAGGTGCTATTGTCAATGTGGAGCATCTTGCATACTCCTCGGCACGTGGTCACTGCCCGAGAGCCATTGCTGTTCTTACAGATTTAGAACATAAAAGCCCATAAGGGTGAATTGATTTGTTCAAGGTCACAAAAATAGTTGGCTATCAACCAGGCCGAAAAACCCGTTCCCCAGGTTGGTCTAGCGGACACTTGGGCCATTTACTTCTCTTCCCAGGATGCTTAAGTAAAGTCATTCAGCAAAATGCCACAACATCTCTAAGCTTGTTTCTCAAGTTGTAAGAACAAATTGCCGTGGGCCCCGCGGTGCCCCTGATGATTGTGGTCACCAGCTGTAAACACGCTTTTTGGTTTGGTCAGCCCAGGCACACTTGGATTCTTTTTAATATGTACAGAATTTTCCGGGACTTAATGCCGCCAGAATGTCAGAAAAGTTAATGGCAGATGTGGTTGTGGAAACGTTCTGTATTTTTAGACAACCTTTAATTAAAACACTTTGTATGTCTCAGGGACCAAATCATACGTTGCCACTTGAAGGCTGTCAGAAGGGGAAAAAGTATACAAAGCTTCTAAAAGCAGCTTTGCTTATTTTTATCTGAGATGGAGTTGGGAAGCCTTTGCAGGCACAAAGCTGTATCTCTTGCTACAAAATTATATGAATTTAATACACAGGGAAGATATGCAAAGAGTTCAACACAGTGCATTTAATTTGCTACAGTCAGTGCAGCGTGGGGGTCAGCCTGAGGGCAGTGAGCTCAGCCTGGGCCCCTCCCCAAAGCCTGGTGACCTGTAAGACCTTCCTAACAAGTCGAAGCAATTGCTTATTGGCTCTGAGCGCCCGAACGCAAGGTGGCCTGGGTGACTGCGCTAATGCAGTCTTGTAGGTTCTTAGAGTTGCAAGTGATCGTAAATCTGTCTCAAGGAGTGGCCATTTTGAAATAGCTGTTTGAAAGCAACTGTGTTAGAATGTAAAAATAGTGTTTTTATTGCCAAGTAATGTGCACAACAAAATTCTCTGCCGTCACTCCATTCCTGAATCCCCACCCTTTCTATGTGGTTTTAAAATATGTACTGATCTTTGATGCTCCTTCCTTCAAGGGGCAGAATCTAAGTCCCCTCCTGCTGCGTGTGGGCTAGACTTAGTGGCTCACTTCTTGCAAAGGAAATAAAGTGGAATCTTAGTATCCATTTCTGAGACTGGATCATAAAAAGCACGAGGACTTCCTCCTTGCTTTCTCTTTTGGATCTTTTAGCTCCAAGCCCTAAGGACAGACACTCGAGGAGCCCTGTGGGGAGGTCACGTGACTCGGAGCCTAAGCCTCCTGCCAACAGCGCCTGAGTGAGCTTGGGAACCCAGTCAAGCCCTCAGATAACTGAAATCCCTGCTGACATCTTGGCCGCAGCCTCGTAGGAAACCCTGAGCCAGAACCACCTGGCTCTACCACTTGCAAATTCCTGACCAACAGAACTCGCTGGACAAAAACCGTTTGCTGCTTTAAGTTACTCATTTGCGGGTGATCTTACACGCAGCGGTGGGCAGCCAAAATGCATCCCTAACCCCCAACCTGCCCTCACTCTGAGCTGGTCTCTCTCCCTGACGCCCACTTCTCCTTTTGTGCCCCAGTGAGCTCCATGCACCCTCGGGCAGCACCCACACTTTAGAAAATGAAGCCGGGGATGGTGGGGCTGGGGGACCGCGAGCATCTTCGTTTCTCACAGACTTTGGGAATAATAATTTTTTTACATAAACCACAAGTTCGAAATTTGTTTTTAGAGCTTTTCACAGTGTACCCCCGGCAGCATCCAAACCTCTTGCTTATCTTCATGTTGGTAGGTTAAGAAGAATGCGGCCAGCACCTCATAGGAGTTGGAAGAATTTTAGTCCTCCCTTTGGGCCACATTTTTCTGGTGCCATGGCTTTTATGGGCAGACTGTCCCTGCTCTGATGATACCAAGTAACCATTCTCCACCCTGAGCTACCAAACGAGCAGGCTTCCCCAGGGTCCCCAGGAATGTCCAGAATGCTTAGCCAGAATCTGAAAATACTTGGTTTTCTCTTCTCCAAGTGTTTAAGATGCAACAAGGGAAAGAAGAACTGGGGAACCATCACAATGACGATTTCTCATCCTTGCATCCCTTCCCCTGAAGATGGACGTGCGCCACGAAGACCGAATACCTGCAGATGGAACAGGGCTTTTCCGTAGATGCACAGTGTACAGTTGGGCGTGTGTTTCTTGGAAAATTTTTTGTTTCCAAGACAAAATATAATCACTGTTGAGAATGAAGAGAAACTATTTAACAAGAGCACATAAAGGATATTGGGAATTCTTTGACAAGACACACGGAATACTAAAATCAAGTAGCAAAGACTCTCAGACTGTTACAACTTTTTTTTTCCCAAACTATTTATATCAGAAAAATCAGTGGCAGCTGAACTCTACCAGGTATGGGGTTTAAAACGTACTAAATTTATAGCCAATTTCCCTCTGGCACTGAATGACAGGATAACAGGCATTTATCTTTGGCCTTTTAGCTCCATCATTCCTGGCATTTAACAGAAGCAGGTAGAATTTTAAAAAAAATGAACAGACTGATCTTCAGTGAAGAGGGGGGCATCAGAAGTAGGAATTTGAAATGCAGTAGTGAAGAGGTAACTTGAGAAAATACAGTGAAGGATCTAAAGGTTTTTTTTTTTTAATTTATCAATTTAGTTTACTGCATTGGGCTTGAGAAATTAATTTTTCTCTCTCAACTTTCAGCCTAGTTATCAAAGTAGAACAGGATTCATTTCATTTCCTAATTCAGGGAGCCTGAGAAGAAGTGGCAGTTTTGCCCCACTCCCATCAGGGAGACAGAGAAAGCCACAGGAGGAAGATTCTGGAATTCTTCAAGCTGAAAGGGAATGGAGCTGATCCTGCACTGCGATCACCAGCGGAGCCATCACGAGCCTGATGGGGCAGCTCCTGGATGGGGATGGGCCTCTGGGGGTGGGTGCGGGGAGCGGCGCATCCTCAAGTGAAGGGACAGAACTTCACCTAATGTAGGACTTAATATTGTAATTCGAGACACTGTTGTGGGGCCATTCTCCTCGTGACAAACTAGAAAGAAGCCAGGAAGCCCCGATGAAATAAAAAGTACAGATGCCTGGCCCCGCCCCTGGAGGTTAGGATGGGGGTCAGTTAGGGATGGGAATTTCAGTGCTTGCAAGCTCTGTGGGTAATTCTGATGCACAGTTGGGACGAGAAACTCAGCGCGACGTTGTCGTTGGGCAGTGGACGTTGACAACCAGAGAGCCAGCCAGCTAAGAGATGGGGAGTGGATGCATTTCCAAACCCAGGCGGCCCTAGAGCCGGTTCCTGATGGATGTGGGGCCTGTGAGCACGAGGGGTGGGAGAAAGGGAAGGATTAGCCATGTCATCAGGAGCTCACTTTCCAGGTGCAGGGGTAGAGCTGCCAGTTGCTTCTTTTTCCTCTCGACCAGTGTGTCCCTGGAGAGAACACAAACTCACAAGGTTGGGATGTGAATGAAGGAGAAGTTTAATGCTGCCTCCTGTCTCCCTGATCCTGGTGGGGAAGAAAAGAGAGGATCCTGGGGGTGTCCCCACAGCCCACGGGACCCCTAGGAAACTGGCCTTTCCCCATGGAGTCAGGGAAGAGGTAATATTTTTGTCACTGGATTTTGGTGGGTTCCAGAGAAGCAGGAGTTGCCAAGAGAGGCCTGGGGCCCCGGTTTTGCAGAATAAGTGGGTACAGTCCTAATGTTCATTGAGAAAGGCCAGGTATGGTGTGCCTTGGTTGCGCAGGCAAATTCTATTCTTTGTGAATACATACCTAAAAGCCAATTTATGTGCTTATATTTTAAATAAAGCTCTGAGGACTATATTCAAAGTGATGTAGCAGAATCATCATCCAGCTTTCGAGTGAAGACCCACAGACCTCAACCACTAAAACGAGCGGTCTGTTGGCTAGAGAGAGAAGAAGGCTTGTTATAGGTGGCATTTGCCTGGAGGACACAGGGGCCCAGGGATGGGGTCCTGGAGGGATGTCCCATGAAGACATGAGGCGATCTTGTGGACGGAAGAGTATGTGCGAAAGCGTGGAGCTAGGCAACGACGGGGGACAGGGAGGCGCCAGTGGGTCTCTGACCATTTGGCTGGACTTTGGGCTGTATGGAGGGAGCACGCGAAGCTGGTGGGCACTCGCAAAGGAGTTTGAGAATAAGGCTAAGGGGTCTGGGTATAATTTTAGGGGCCCTGGGAAGCCGTTAAAGGTTTCGGACGGGAGAGTGTGATGCTACCTCTGAAATAGTAACCCAGGGCAGCAAAGCTGGAGGTGGAGGGCCGCTGGGAACTGTACGTGTGTGAGATGCAGGAATGAACACTGAGATGGTGGCTGTGAGAGCTGGGAGAAGGAAGCCCATGGGAGGAGGTGTTGCAGAGGCCGGGACTATCAGTTTAAGGGAAAAATGAATCGAAGAAAACTCCCAAGTCACCGGCCTGGGTGACTGGATCCTGCGTATGCATCATTAATAGAAACAAAGAAAATGGGAGTACAAGCAGACTTCGGGGTAGGGGAGGGTGCAGCTTTGGATGGCCTAAATTTGAGATGCTGCCAAGGCATTGGGGCGGGGTGCTTAGCAGGCTGTGGGAGAATCAGGACCAGGAAGAGGAAAGCCTAGGAGTGTGGATGCAGGAGTCATTTGCAAAATGGTGCTCGATGGAGCCCAGTGACTGGTTGGCATCGCAAGGACAGTGGAATGGGAGAGTCCACATCCCCAGCAATATGAGGTACCGTGCCAGGTACTGTGCACCACCCTCATCTTTGAAACGGCTCTATGAGGTTGACATTATTCTCTGGTTTTATAGACACACAAACAGGCTCAGTGATGCTTATAACAAGGGCAGGCAGCAGCAGGGCTGAGATTCAAGACCAGGTCTGCATGCGTTAAACAACCCTTATCCACCCCCCCTCCTTCTAGAAATTAAAAATCCTTCTAAAAACAAACAAAAAACAGGAAGGACAAATGCTTAGAACAGAGGACCATCTTTTGAACTGAGTATATTCAGACACATGGCTCTTTTATTTGCATTTTGAAAATTCATTCTAAACATGCATAAGTCAGAGGACTGTCAACTGGGAAAGAACTAACATATGAGAAGGAGCATAAGCTCTGCCGTCGTCCCGGCGCGCTTGGATTTGAAGCCCCACTCTACCGCTTGGTAGCCATGGTAATTAAACGACCTGCCTCTTAGTTTTCTCCTAGGGAAATGGGAACCACCAAGATGCTGGAGATGAACATTCGACACAGTGGCTGATGTGCTCAGTAAATGTCAGTTTCCCCTCTCCTCTTCTGCCTTTCCCAGTATCAGGTGGTTCAGAAGTCAATGTCATTGTGCCTTATTTTAATGGCTCTCACCTTTTGGGTCCTTGGTAGGTGACGGGTAGGTGACAGGCGTGAAATGTGATTATTAAAGCAACAGAATGTTGTGTTACGGGTGTGGTAGGCAGAATCATGGTCCCCCAGAGAGGTCTGTGTCCCAGTCCCTGGGAAATTAAGGTTGCAGACAGAAGCAAGGTGACTTGAATGGAATCAGATGGCTTTAAGACAGGGAGATTATCCTGGCTTATCTGGAAGGGCCTGGTGTCCTCACAAAGGTCCATAGAAATGGAAAAGGAAATCAGAAGAGTGAACCAGAGAGCTGGCAGAGTGAGAAGGACTCAGGCCGACATTGCAGCCCGATGTGACTTTAGAAGCTAGGAATGGCACAGAAACAGATTCCCCCGGGAGCCTCCGGAAGGAGCTTAGCCCAGCTGACAAGCTGATGTGAGCCCAGGGGGACCCGTGTCAGACTTCTGCCTGACAGAGCTGCAAGGGAACAGGTTTGCGCTTACGTCACCACTTGCGGTAATTTGTTAGAGCAACGTCAGGAAACAAATGCAATGGTGGTGCTGGGAGGGCCGGCACCAGTCATGTCGCCCGGCCCACACCTTGTATAAACGAGGGCCCTGAGGCCCAGAGAGGCCCAGGAAGATACTCAGGAAGGAATCGGCCTTGTTGGGAAAAGGATGGACTCAACTGGTCTGCCCTCTCTGGCAGAGCCTCGGCTGTGTCTGCCAGCGGGTCCAAGCTGGTCCAGAGAGGTGTTCATCTGACCGTCCTTAAATGACAGCTAACGGAAGAGCATGAGTGAATTCGTCCTGTGGAGGAACTCTGTCCAGTTCATTAAAAGTTACTCTAAGTCTAATGATCTTAACACGTTCCATGTCCTGTGCCGGTGGGTCCGCCGCTCACAGCTAAGAACTTCTTGGGGAGCCTGGGGCAGGTTTAGCTAGGTGTGGCCGGGGGAAGTGACCCTTTCCCTCCCAGCCCCTTCTGTTTCTCACTGTTTTGAATCATCCTGGTTCCAGTTCATTCACCCAGTATCTGTGCCATCTCACCTTTCCCCCAGGCCACAGTGATCCGGTTCAGCACAGGCACTTCCTCGTCAGCTGAGTTTTAAAAATCAGTTTTTGGTCTTTTTATCTGCGGGAGCTCAAATTTCATTCTTTTCCCAAGTCTTGACTGGCTCTGTTCTGGTAAGGGTAGCTGTCCAGTTTCTAGTAGGCTGCTTCTAGATGGGCGTGGGTCTGAGATTCAGAGGAGATCAGATGCTTTTCTCTCTCTCAGCCAGGGCTCTGCAAAATACTGGCCTTGGCTGTCTGTCTTAGGAGACGCTTACACCCCTGGCCTTCGTACCTCTCTGCTAGTGGTAAAGCCCTCTGTGACCAGGGGACCCTCGAGCTTAAGAACTACCAGCACAATTGTCCCAGCAGTGGACAGATGTCTTCAGGAAACTGTTCTCTGAGCTGCCCACCCTGGCAACCTCCTTCTGGGCTTCTGTTGTGTGACAAACAGTTCAACAGCTACCATGTCCTACAAAAGGACCTGCTTAAGATTTTATAAAACACTGATTTCCAAGGACCCTCCCTGCAAGCTCTGACAGCCATCCTGTTATCTCACTTACCGCCTGCCTTCTTACAAAGAGGATGGCCGTGTACTGTCATGTGGAGGCGAGGAAAAGGGGTGTCAGACTTTCTGAGGACGTGCAGGCAGCCCCTGGCTCCTTGGTGGTGGAACTCATGGCCCGAGAATTGCTTGGACTGTGACATTAGGAAAGCATTGGTCCTTCTTAATGTTTTTACAATCCCTGGCTTCCGAGCAATATGATTTTCTCCAACAATGTCATAACACCTCCTGCCAAAAAAGCCCGAATAGGTTTTTTTTTTTTTTTTTAAAAGACATAAAGAGCAAAAGGAAGTGAAGAAATTCAATCCGATGTCAGGGCAATGAAGAATTTTCATTATATATGGTCTCCATAACAAAAACAATATACTGTTGGAATATCCATTTTAAAAGTGTCAGGCCCAAAAGCCTTCTCCTTAAAAACATCAGTGTGCTTGTATCAATGGGACATGGTTTTGATTTGAATTGTTCTTTGTTCTAAAGGTGCTGCCTACTTCTTCCACCAAGCATTTTGTTTTGGTCCCTATGTCTCTCGTCCTCTTGGACCCACATGCTTTCTCAGCTTCAGGGGCTCAACGTGAGGGAGAGGAAGAGAGAAGAGGAGGAATGTAGACTCCTCACTGAGGGGGCCCCTCGGCTTTAACTTCTGTGCTGTGGTCCTTGGCCCAGAGGCAATGAAAAGAAGAACGGAGTTTTCCCGCAAGGACAAATGGCTGTAGCAGGGTTTGATTATCTGCCTGGGCCCTGGTCTTTTTCTTAGTTTTGGCCTATTAACTACTGGGTGAAGAAGGGTCTAAAGCCCAGTGGGAAAGTGTTTATATGAGAGTCTGGAGTATTACTGTAAGCAAGAATTGACTGGCGTTCCTCCGAAAAGATGCTGAAGTCTTAACCTGCCGTACCTGTCAATGTGACCTTACCTGGAAGTAATCTTTGCAGCTTGTCAAGTTAAGGAGAGTGAGTTAGGGTCATTAGGAGGGGCCCTAATCCAGTAGCACTGTGCCCTCATAATAAAGGGGAAATTTGGACACAGAGACAGACGTGCAGAGGGCGAAGATGGTGTGAAGTCACAAGGAGAACACCGTCGATAAGTCAAAAAGTGTCTGAGGCTGCCGGAAGCTAGGAGGGAGGAATAGAACAGATCCTGGCTCAGTCTTCAGAAGAAAACAGCCCTGCTGACACCTTGATTTCAGACTTCTAGCCCCCAGAACTGACAGACAGTAAGGTTCTCTTGTTTACGCCACCTAGTTAGCAGTACTGCGCTATGGTAGACCCCAGAAACGAATACAGTGGCTACACTGAGGATGAGTGGGAACCTACCAGGTGAAACACTCTAGGTAAGAAAAAAACCAGTCCGGCCAAGTGGCAGAGGTGGGAGAGAGCATTTGCACCGGAGCAATTGTGGGGAGCTGGTGAGGCCAGGTCGTGAGAACACACAGAGGGGGCAAGGCTGGTGAAACAGGCACGGGCCAGCTGCGAAGAGACATTTTTGCCCTATGTTTTATTCTGAGGACAACCGGGGGTTAATTAAACTGGGAAGCTGAGGCTGGTCAGCAGATGTCCAGCTTGGGATCCCGAGGGGAGAATGGTGCCATCCAGAAAAGAAGGGGGACAAGTTTTAGGACCGTGGAGAAGATGCTGAGGTTAGTTTGGACATGTTGGATTCCAGGTGCTTTTGGACACTGGAAAGGAGATAGTCAATTATCAGTTAGGAGTCTGGAGTCCAAGAGAAAGATCTGGGTTGGAGATACGGAGTCATCACTTTGAAGTGGTGATTAAAGCCAGGAATGTGGACATGTCCCATTCAGAGAAAATCAATGGTGTGAAAAGAGAAGAGAGGTGAGGATGGAACCCTGGGAATGACAAAGTTTAAGGGATGGGGAGAGGTGGGGGAGCCCGTAAAGGACCTCAAGGCGAGGCGAAGAGGCCAGGGGAGAATGTCGCATGGAAATGTGAGCGGGAGAGAGAGCCAACAGGAGCAAACGCAACAGGAAGGCCCAGCTGGCAAAGACGTCAAGGCACAGTCAACTGGACGATTCGGAGGTCACCGCTGACGGAGCGAGAGCGGTTTCAGAGTGAGCTGGTGGGACAGAACCCAGTCTGCGATGGTTTGGGGACGGAAGTGGAAAGAAGTTACAGAGCTATCTTGTATCTGCTGCCGTTTCAGGAAATCTGACCACAAAGGGAAAAAAAGGAAATCAGGGGATCCCCGGAAGAGGCACTGGGAGGAAGCCCCGTATAGAAGGAGAAGGAGGTCCGTGCACAGGGAGAAGCAGAAGCCGGCAGCCTGGGAGCGCGTACCTGGCACGTCCACCTTGTCCCTCCCCGCTGTGCGCGTGGAAGGATCCCCTCCCTCGCTAATAATAATAATAATAATAATAATAATAATAATAATAATAATAATAATAATAATAATAATAATAATAATAATAATAATAGTTGTTGTTGTTGTTGTTATTATTATTATTATTATTATTATTATTATTATTATTATTTTATTATTTTGCTTAAACAAGTCTAGATCTCTGTCGTAGAGGTTTGTGCACCGGGCCGCTGGAAGACCCGGGATGGATGAGTCCCCCTCCGTTTCAGGCCCCTCACACTTCGGTGTCTCGTGTTGTGCGGAGGCTCGCGCCTGCTGCAGCGAAGACCCCGCCCGGCAGGGTGAGGCCGCCTCCGAGGCGGGGAAGGACGGAGCGCCCGCAGGCTCTGCAGGCGTGCTGTGGGTAATCACAGGGCCCCCTCCACCCCGGGCCGGCACGGGCCCGGCTTACAGGAGACGTGCGCTGTTCCGATGAAGCCTCGCCACGGCGGCCGGGCGCCGGCCCCGCTGTGTCGCCGGCCCCGCTGTGTCGCCTGCGCAGAGCACCTCCCTGTCAACCCCCGGGTTACAGGGTTGTATAGGATGAGGGCTCACCCTGCAAAACAGAGATTTCACATTTAAAGCTTGACGTTTTCAAAGTCATCTTCCAACAAGTTACTTAAATGTCAAACTATTAGTTTCAGAATCTGACAGCATTGGCCCTTGAATAAAGGGGGGCATTTTGCCTCCTTACCTCTGCCCTTTTCCTCCGCATTTTAGAGTTTCCAGTAGAAGAGGGAACCAAGCATTTACTGAAGGCCTAGACTTTGCTATATGCCAATGTAAGTGCATTCATAGAGGCTTGCTCCCTCAGTTGTCACACTGTGTTTGCAATAGAGATATCTTGATTCCATTTTTTTTTTTTTCAGATGAGGAATGGCTTGTAAGTGAGGGAGCTTGGATTCAAACTCAGCTCAGTTTCCATCTCTCCTCCACTCCACCCCCTCCCCAGTCCTTGCTCAGCAGCCTATAAAGTCAAGATCTGTGCAAGGCGTCTAGGAAAGGACACGTCATAAATGCAGAATGCATTTCTTGTGCCTGAAGAGCAGTCTGTTGCAGAGTAGTCTGACTTCACTTGAAATAGAGAAGACTTCAGCCTTTGAGCATTTGAGGAACGAACTCCTCGGTTCTCATTGAAAACCTTGCAGAAATTCAAAGAAAGGAGAGACCTCTAAGAGATACTGTGGTCAAAATGACTTCCTGGAAGAAGTGAGACTTGAACTTGGTTTTGGAGGACGGATTGTTTGAGAAGGTAAATAGGCCATTTTACAACCAGGGGACCCTAGAGGCACATCCAAAAATGGGATTCTAGTTAAGGATTTCTGCAAGATGTTTAGGACGTTGACTGGACCACAGTGAAGGTTTAATTATGATGTGGATTTGGTCAATTAAGTCAATCAAGTCAGTCAAGATGATCTAAAGCCCAGTATGATAGACAAGAGGGAGCTATTGCAGAACTTGAGCAGGGAGCATTTTCCATCCATCCATGCATCCATCCATCCATCCATTCATCCACTCATCCATCTGTCCAACCTGTAAACACTCAGTGGGGATTATTTATGAGCCTGTCTATTTGGAAGTTAAAGCACACATGGCTGAAATTCTCAGAAGAATGTGAGCAAGGCAACTAGAAGGCAAAGATTTTAAAGAGAAAATAAAGCATTTTCTTATCTGCCTGCTGAAATTTATCATTCATCCTTTAAGGTGTCCCTTGAATGCCACTTCCTCCATGCCTCTCTCAATGACTGGTTTCTTATTCTTCAATTAGAGTTACTTTTGAACATGTCCCATCTCCTCAGCTGGACCCTAAGCTCAGAGAATGGATCCTCTTCAACTTGTAAACATGAACAATATGCAAATCTTTGTATCTAGTAAATAAATTTTGATAATTAATTATGTGTCAGGTGTGATGCTAGTTGCCAGGGGCTACATAGTTCTTTTTGGTGGATAGAATTGATGTAAAGGGAGGTGGCTAGGTGTTTCCATGGCCCATCTTTACTGTAGCATCCATGGATTTATGAGTCACTGCTGGACAAGGGAGAGAGAAGCCTTCTAGAGTGAAAGCAAATGCTAAAGAGACAGTCCTGGGAGCCAGATGATCCTTTGAAGGGGGTGTTGGCTGTGTGTGAACAGCAGCAGCAAGACTGAAATGGGCAGAGGAGCATTTTACAGCAGAACCCTCAGGCCACACTTGGAGGCACTAACAGTCACTTGGGTCTGCCGGATGCACACACAGTTTTGTCTTACTCTGCATCGGTCTCCTCATCTGTGAATGTGTCCACATGGCCCTTTGCAGGCTGGGACCCAGACTGAGGATGCTTTAGTTGCTTCAGTCCCGTGAAGACTGTGGTCCCTTGGTTCCTTGCAACACTCCATTGGTTTTGAAATCATCAGTGAGTGATGTTCCTTAAGATGCCCAATCTCTGAATTTATTCTCATCTTACACACTGATAAATTCTTGTTTAATGACTGAAAAATGCCAGGAGAGCCTCTGCAGAGACAGAACAGGTGAGACAGGACAAAAGGGCATCTCTCTGGGGCATCTTTTCCATTGTACCTCTGTGCCTTACCTCTGTTATTTTATCCATTTAAGATGAGCTATTGAAATAATAATGGAAAGAACCAGACTTCCCAGTCACCAACTGTCTGTCACAGATGTAGATTCTGAAATTGACATCACGGGATTGGAATTCCCTAGGATGCAAGTGTCGAACGTATTATAGGTATGTGACAACTTAGAAACACTTCAAGAAATTATATGACCCAAAATGTTACATCTTGTATTTGTATGAGCCAACGGGCTTTTTTTTTTTTTTTGAAAATAGGCATGTTGGGTAGGGAAGGTGTATGCTTCACTATTTGAACGCCAGACCAGTTTCATGTGTTATTCTAACACGCTGCTAATCCTGTAGATTTCACATCAGCAGATTTGCCCAAGTGCATTTCTGCCAAATGAATATACTAACTCATGTTGAGTTATAAAGCCCCTTTATCTGACAATTGCACCTGTCACAGAGTATCCTCAATTTGCTTAATTGAAGATATTTTTCTGAGGTAATTTGTTTTTCTTTCTAGGGTTAAAAGTCTTACACAATTTTCCTTTTTACTCACATCTGCAAAGGTTCTCAGAATGCTTGAAAATGAACACTACATGGTCTGTTTTAAAGTCTTAGGTGATTTTCCCCATGGGGCATATCCATTTACTTCTTAAGGTCTTGTAATTCACTTGAAAATGTACATTTACTCACACTAATAAAATTTTCTTCCAGCTATATATTTTCCTGCATTACATCATCTCATTAAGCACTAGAATCCCTCATGCCTGGATTTCCCCCAAAGATTGTGGGAAATTTGTGACTGGCTCCATGAAATGAGCTCTTATTCTGTGATGGTTTAAAAATAGTCGTACCAAACCACAGAAACATATTGCAGGCGACTTAGATTAATGCCTTTCCTCTGTGCTCAGGAGCTATTAGGTGATGGGGTCGGAAAGAGCCTTAGAGATCATCTGGGCAAGACTTTTAGTTTATAGATAAGAAAATTGAGTCCCTGAGAAGTAAAATGATCTGCTCATGGTCCACAGTGAGTCCTTGGCACCTCCAGCCCTGGAACTCACATCTCTGGATTTCCTATTGCGAAGTGAACACGTCCAACTTTCATGCTTGGAAACTAGGAGAGCAGAACATCTGGAATCCTAGGGACCTGTATTAAAATCTCAAATTGATTACTTGGTATTGAGTTGTGGACCTTGGGAAAGCTAAGCATGTCTGTCTACTCACTTCTAAAATGAGTACAATAATAATGGACTCCTCAGAGAATTGTTATGACAAGTAAATGACAATCTGTGCAAGGAGACTGATACAATGTCTGGCATGTAGTAACTGCTCAATGATTGGTAGGTAAGATTCTTATTATTTTTTATGGTTATAGGATAAAATCGAATATATTACTAGCATGAAGTGATCTGAAGGAAAAGTGATTAATTTCCATAAATAACGGCTTGAGAAAGAAGTATTGGATGTGTGTGGGAGATGGAAGAAGTTTTTGCTGTCATCTTGCTATTTCAAATTGGCAGTCTACCCACTTGAAAGTTGAGTCTTGCCCCAAATATCTGATCCTGCAATTAGGGCAGGATGCCACTAGGTGGCAGTGGTTTCTTAGTCATGGTGTTGTAATTTCAGTCACCAAATGGATGATTAAAGGAAAGAGAATTTAAACATTTTGCTATTCATATCCATTTTAAAGTAGATCCCCTTATCCCCACCACAGACACGTATTTATTAAAATACTGTGACTGACAGGACTCTGAAGGCAAATATACTTGGGCTTGAAACCCTTCTTCCACTTCTTAGACCATCTTGGGCAAACCCGTGTGTAGCCAGCACACAGATCAAGAAACAGCATTACCAGCACCCCAGATGCCTTCCTTTACCTTCCTCAAGACATCATACCTCTCAAGGTACACACTGTCCTGACTTCTGTCACCATACACTTGTTTTGCGTATCTTTGAGCTTAATGTGAAGAGACTCATACTGTTAGTACTCTTTTGTGTCTGTTTCTCTTTGCTAACTATTCTAATTTTGGGATTTATCCACTTTCCTTTGTGTTGGTTTATTTTTCACTAAAACACAGTATTCCATTGTATAATTACAATGCTATTTACGCAATATACTACTGATGGACGTTTTGGTTGTTTCCAATTTTGGACTAGTAAAATATGGTACTAGGAATTTTCTTATAATATATTCTGATGCCTATATGTATGCAAATGATATGCATAAATTATAGCTAAAGCTACAAATTATACTTTAGTACATACAGACAGTTTTCTGAAGTGATTGTATTAGTTTATACTTCTGTGAGGTGCCTATGGAAGTGCCAGCTGTCCTATGTCTGCCAATAATTGGCATTGTTACATTAAAATTTAAAAAAACATTCTAGCAGGTGTATAGTAGTATCTCTTTGTGTTTTAATATGCATGACTGATGATTAATAATGTTGAGAACCTTTTCAAACATTTATTAGCCAATTTGAGATGATTTTTTTGTGAAGCTCCTGTTTAAGACTGTTCCCTAGGGTTGAATGGTATTTATTCTTCTTTTAAAATTGTTATGTAAGGGTTCTTTATATATTCTGAGTGAAAATTTTCTTCTCCCCATTGGCTTGCCTTTCGTTTTTTAATGGTGTCTTTTAATACACAAGAATTCTTAATTTAATGAAGTTCAAATCCGTGGACATGGTGTATTCTTCTAATTATCTACGTCTAAAAAATTCCTCACAGTAACATTTTATCAGTTTCTGTATAGTCTTTCACTTCTTATTTGTGGACTGTTTGGATGTTACATCATGTGTGCATAAGGATAATTATTTCCAATACATTCTTTAATACTATGAACTTTCATTTATTTTTTTCTTGCTTTACTTATTCATGTTAACAAGAATTTCTAGCATAATGTTGACTAGAAATGGCAATAGTGACATTTGTCTCATTTCCAAACTTAGGTGAATCAATTTCAATATTTCACCACTTACTTAAGTTTACTATATATTTGTTTTATAGATTCCTTTTATCAGATGAAAGAAGTTTCCTTTTATTCCCAATTTGCTAAATTAAAAAAAAAATGAGTGGGTGATTAATTTCCCAAGTGCGTTTTTCTCTCATTTATTTATTCTCCATTTTTATGCTAATCTGGTCATTAATTTTTAAATGTTAAACCAAGTGGCATTCTTGGAATAAAACCCACTTGGTTGATCCTTATTAATTTTCTTTTTAATATATCACTGGATCTGATTGGCTCATAGTTTACTTTTGCATCTATATTCATGAGGGAGCTTGGACCCTACTTTTTGTATAATTTTTTTTAAGGTTTTGGAATCAAAGATATGCTAAAGTAAGAACAAAAGAGATGGGAACTATTCCTACTTTTCCCTATTCTCTGGAAAAGTCTGTATGAGCTAGAAGTTCTTTTTTAAATATTTGAAGAATTTACTGTTAGAGCTATTTGAGCTTGGAGATGTCTTTGTGGGAAGGTTTAAAATTAGGCTTTCTATTCCTTTCATAGATACAGGAATAGTCTAATTTCCTATTTCTTCTCAGTGTCAGTTTTGATAAGTTGTATTTTTTTCAAGAAATCTGAAGCTTCTTATTGATATGTAGGGTTTTCCACACATCATCTTTTACGCCAGCAAGACCAATTGGTGATGCAATGGTTTAAAAACAAAACAAAAAAACCTCTGTGACTGTCTTCATGATTTTCTTCCGAGTTATCCACTCTGCCCTCCTTGCCAAATCTGCAAGTTTTCATATTCTTACTCTTCTATTTGAATTAATTCATGACTCTGTGTTTTCTTTAATTGAATCACATGTCACTAAAGTTAAGTAGATTCTATTCAAAGTCTACAGGAGGTTTCCAGCGCTCAACACCTTAACTATAGTCCTGCTTGATGTGTTAATTGGTAGTGCCAGCCTCACAAGGCATTGAAAATTTGGCAGCTTTTAAAAATTTTTAGTTACTTGGCCATGTAGTACAAAAAAGGAGCAGATTCAGCTGAAGCAAAGACAATGTGAATAGCTTAACCAAGCTTGGGCACCTGCACATAATGACAACCACCTCAAAACTACTGCAAGTCTGAAAATTTCATGGCGTCATCAATCCCAATTTTAGAGCTGTTCAACAATATCGTATAACAGATGAAATATGATAGTTCTTTAAAATACAGTGACACTTATCAGACTTTTTTTTCTCTTATAAAAGTCTTCATTTTCGCTCATGTGTAAGAAAGCATTTATCCATTACAAGACTGGAAAAATATATGCCGCTATTCTCTCTTATTTGTTTGAGTTCATTTATTGTAACATATTTAATATCATGTCATGTAAACTTGGAATTTATTTTGAAGAATAATTTGAAGTAAGGATCTAATTTTATGTTTTTCCGAGTAGTTATAACTGAATATATCATGAAATACTGAACTATGGATGTCGGTGTTCCATATGTTTAAGACGTTCCTCTTTTTAAATTTGTTTTCCTTTTGTTATTTTAACAGGAATCCAGTTGGGTGAGGTGGATGGAAACAGAAAGAGCTGTTCATTCAAACGTCCCTATCCCAAAGAAGCTTCTGAGTAGTCATGTCTTTGGACTGAGAGTTCCCCTGAGGGTCTATTCACCTTGCCTGCCCACAGAACCTAGAATCCACTGTAACTCACGCTGCCATTGAAACTTTCTCTCACGTCCATGATCTCATATGGCTCTTTGGAAACGCCTGTGTGCTGGAAGAATGAGAATTGTTACCATCCATGATCCCACAGCTCGTAAATGGAAAGACCATGGCTTGGGTGGGGCCTTGTGACCACGTGTCCCCTTCCATGACCCATCCAGTGGCCATCTTTGGAGCTTCTTCACTGGGGTTTGTTACATCTCCTTGGGTTGGCCATTTCTTGTTCTTTCTTCTTGCAACAACTGTGTGATAAATCCTACACTTCGGAGACAATTAATTCAATGAACTTTTATTAGTAACTATGAGCATTAAAAGAAGGGATACGTGAGAGTGCAAGTATGTCTTTCAGTATGTTCTCTCTTCTTCTTTTCCGAATTCCTTAGCAAACCTCTCGTCACATCTCACTGGGTCACCTGCTTATTTTAGATGAGTCCCAGGAGCTGGGGAAAGCCAGGCACTGACTGGCTTAAGTCAAAGACCTGAATTAACCCTAGGGGGAGTGGGAGGGGTCTGACTCTGACTGAAATAGGCCAGTCAGGATCCATCCAGGGCACTGAGTGTTGGGTCAATTTTCCTCAAAGCGTAATGGATTTGTAAAGGCAATGACGAGCTGAAATGAAATTGGGTAGCGTTAGGATGGAAGAAGAGGTGAGAGGATGCTGAGTAGCCAACCACCAGAAGCCCCTTACGATGCCACGCAGCAAGTAGAGGAGAGTCCAGAGGGGAGAGAAGATAAGTGACCTTTAACTGTTTCTGTATGGAATGCTCCAATTTTAACTGATTAAATTTCTTGTTTTCCATCCCTTGATTATTTGACCCCTCCCACATCATGTGTTCCCATGTAGATGTCCACACTCCATGCACAGGCACATATACGTGCGTACGTATACAACCAAGTCCTCCACTGTCTTCTTCTTCATACTCAAGGGACAAGTTTACTCTCAGAACTGCCAAGTATTCCAAATCATTTCAGGGACGACTGCAGTTTTGATCAGTGGCCTAATGCATTTGAATAACCATCCTAGTTTTTAGGTTAATGATGGCAGAAAACGCCAGTGGCTCTTCATTTACCCTCCCCGACTTTCCCACTGACATAATTATAAAAATAGATGGAGATTTAAATTTCCAACAAAGTTGGAAACCAGAAATATTATTAAAAAGCTTACTAGAAACCAGGAGGAATTTCTGCTTTACTGAACTTAAAAGAAGTTCTAAGGAACAAAGTTAAGGCTATATAGGGAAAAAGAGGTCATAGGAAATTATTTCTCCATTATAGAGTCTTTCTGTCTTTCAATCTCTCTCTCTCCAACTGACTCCTGGCTTCCAATTTCCAATATGCTAATGGAGAAATGAGAATTTAGCAACTGGAAAAACTGTGGTATTAGCGCAAACAGGAGACTCTTTTTCCCTTTAATGTTTTGACAAGGAAATAAATATACACCACTTCAGACTAGGAAGTTGACCAGGCAGATCCTTCCTCGGGTTAAGTAAATTGCAAATCACAGACAAGTTGGCTTGGAATGGGCCGAGATGTGAAGTCCAACAGGAGGCGCAGAGATAGGGACTGGGACTAAAGCAAAACCACACACACTTTTTATGAGCAACTATCAAAACGGAGATCTCTCTCTGATCAAAGGACTGAACGTGGTAGAGAGAGAACATGGGACTCAGGAAGCCAAGGAACAGTGTGCTTGGAAAAAATTTATGATGGGAAAGAACAGAAAATTTTTAGAAAATGTCTAACTTGAGATCAATAAACTTGAGGAAGCCAAGGATGAGATAAAAACACAATAGACTTTGATGAAATGGAAGATTACTGTGATAAGGAAAGCTTTTAAGGAAACTAAAATTTAATGACTTCTTTAAATAGTTGATAACAGATCTGAACACAAAAACTTACAAAAATGTACAGAATACTGCATTCCTTTTCAATTTACATGGTCACCAGAGCTGATTTCACGTTCTGTACTCCTCCCGCCTTTGGACAGATGTCTTCAGTAGTTCAAAACTTACTTTTAAAATGTATATTTAGCATTTTTTAGTGAAAAAAAATTTATAAATTAAGTTCCTCCTTTACTATTTTGGCTTTTCAAAGAAACCTAACGTCAGTGAATGCTAAATGTGCTATTAAAACTGTTCCAAATGTTAATAAATCTGACTTTTAAACGTTTTGGCCTGTGTTGCCAATTAAATGTGGCGTTTAAGCTTTGTAAAGTTACAGGTGTATAGAGGAATTTAGGTCCACAGCTTTAGGAAGTTTAGAATGAGTCTAATAAACTAAATATAGTACTTTGCATTAAAAATGAAATCATCGAATCAAAACTGCATTTTTTTTTTGACACATTAAAGGTTTGTGGGAACCCTGTGTGGACAAGCATTGTTTTTCCAATAGCACTTGCTGACTTCAAGTCTCTGTGTCACATTTTGGTAATTCTCACAATATTTCAAACTTTTAAATTATTCTTATGTTTGTTATGGTGATCTCTGACCAGTGATTTTTTGATATTACTACTATGACTTGCTGAAGGCTCAGATGATAGGTAAGATTTTTTAGCATTAAAATATTTTTTAAAACTTAAAAAAGAATTTTTTTTCCAGTGGAGGTACTGGGAATTGAACCTGGGACCTCATGCATGCTGAGCATGAGCTCTACCACTGAGCTATACCAACCCTTTTTAAATTATGTACATTGCTTTTTTAGACGTATGCTATTGCACACCTTAAAAGACTACAGTATCGTGTAAACATAACTTTTATGTATGCTGAGAAGCCCAAACATTTGTGTGACTTGCGTTATTACTGTGGCTGGATTCAAACCCACAATATCACTGAAGTATGTCTGTGTCTATCTAAGAAAGGAAAGAAGAAGAAAATTAAAATAATGATAAGAGTAAGACCAAAATGTGCAGGCAAATAAACAAACAAAAAAGCAAAAATCTTCAAAAAAAGTCAGCTATATTAGTATTATATAATTAAGAATTAAAAGTCTAAAACATTAAAATTGATGGAAGCTATTTTATTTTGACAAAAAGCACAAGGCTCCCTGCAGACCTAAGGGTCAGGAATACACATGCAATGACTAACATGTCGTTGACATAGACAACAAAATGTTTCCATATAAGGTACACAAAAAGAAAAAGTTTGAAAGGCCAGAGGAAAAGACTGTAGCACAGTTTCCTACATCTCTGAAAGATCGAGCAGCCAAAACTAAGTGAGAATATGGAGAATCTGGATAATAACATTGCTGAGTCTAATTAAATAGGCCAAATTGGAATTTGTACCTTACAAACAGTTGAATACCTTTTGGTAAGAGTTCATCGAACAACTATAAAATGTAATTAGATCACAAAGAAAACCTTAATACATTTCAAATGGGAGAAATGATACAGTCCATTTTCTGTGATCACAAGTGTCAATCACATGGGAAAAAAAATTGAAATCCCCCCCCCAAAAGAGTCAACTTGAACCTGTGATTTCAAACATCTTAGAAGACAGTGTAAATGAGACTTCTCCACATCGGACATAAAGGTGTTCTGAAAGTAGCGATGAAAGGAAGGGTTATGGCTCACAGAATGGAAGTAAATGATAAGAATGGGGGAGGAATTCAACTGATCAAAGGTTCCATCCAAATTAGAAAAGGAAAGGCAAACTAAATCTGGTGAAAACAGGAGGAAAGAATAATACAGAAATATCTCATTTTATTGCACTTCCTAGATAATGATTTTCTTTAATAAATTGCAGGTTGGGGCAACTCCGCGTAGAGCAGGTCTACTGGCACCGTCTTAACAATGGCATTACTTTGTGTCTCTGCGTCACATGTTGGTAATTTCAGCAGTATTTCAAACTTCATTAATTATACTTTTATGGTGATTGGCGGTCACTGATCCTTGATTACTATTGTAATTGTTTTGGGGCACCATGACCTGCGCCCATATAAGGTGACAAACTTAATGTCGTGTGAGCTCTGACTGCTCCACCGACTGGCCTTCCCCCACTCCTCTCCCTCTCCTCAGGCCTCCCCATTCCTTGAGACGCAACAACTCACTGGGCAACTAAAAAATTTGTGTGTCTCTCTTTAATTGTGATTTTGCTTTACTGTGGTGGTCTGGACCTGAACCAGCAGTATCCCCAAGGGATGCCTGTATTAAGCCAAAAATTCACAATTAAAAGACAACCAACTATGGAAATTTTAAAGAACTCAATCTAATCTCTCTTTAATTCTTTTTTGGTGAAGGAAGAAAGAAAAGACTATAGATGACTTTCTGTATAATTAAGAACATATATTTGAACATCTCAAAATGCAGACTAGTTTTAAGGAAAATATATGCATACAAATTTACATTAGAAGTGGCATCTTGAAAGATGGAATAACTAAGATTTCTAGAGCTGCCCCGATTTACACTTAAAAAAGGGCATGTGTACCTGGATGGATTGTTTTGCTGGTTAGGTACATTAAATATACAAGAAACAGAGCAAGGAAATACATGGAAAGTTTTTTTTTATTCATGTGTTAATAACTTTGGTAACAGAATTGACACACTGCCCTACCTCTGTACAAAAAATTATAATTTAATTAAAGTTATGAAAGGAAGCAAAAAATCCTGAATATAACACTAGCAAATTGAGACCAGCATTCTACTAAACGAAGATGAATTCATGACCAAATGAACAACACTCAGAAATGCAATAATTAATTTGATGTCAGAAAAATTTTACTATAATATTTATCCATAGGTCAAAAAAGTCTCAGTGGTAGCAAAAGTGGCATTTATTTAAAATTTAAATTTAATTATTGATGAATAACAACGAACTAGAAATGGAAAATTCTTCCCCAGTACGATCAAGTTTCTCACCTGCTCTCTCTCAAGCCAGGCGTCTTAACTTATAGTCCAGCGTAGAGCCACTGAGTGACAATGACACTGAATTCAGCTGGCGGAGAACAGAAAGCAGAGTGTGAACAGAAAGAAGAGTGTGAACACAGTGTACGTGCTTCTGAATTTAAAGGAAATTAATACTGGAAGAGGTCAGAATCACAGAGAGCATTCTACCAATAGAAGCTGGTCTACCCTTGAAGGATTCCTTTGCACCTGTGAGTGTTGATCAGGAAGGTGGCAGAAACTAATGCAATAGCCATGATGTCCACTTCCATGACCTTTAGAAGAGAAGACAGATGGAGAGGCTGCTCTTTGAGGTTCCTTAGAAAAGCAATAATTTGATGTCACTGACCGACTTCCTCAGTGAAAACAGAAGAGCCATTTCCTAGAAGAACTGGAAGAAATGCAGCCTAGGGCTGAAGACTTCTGCAGGAAGGAAGGGAGGAAAAGACCTATCATTAATCGAGCTACAACAAGGTGGTTTTATGTAGATGATCTCTAAAGTTTACAACATCCAAGGACAAAGACTTTTATGCGTGTAGCATAGCTGAATATTTACACACACTACTACTTACATAGGCAAAAGATACTTTTCAATAAAAATTATCAGGCAACATGCCACACATACAAAAAGTAGGTAAAACATCCATGTGCAGCTTGGTGAAGATTAAGAAAATGTACACCTATGTGCCGTCTCCTGCTTCAGAAGAGCTTTCCAGGGCTTCAGCGCTGAGCTATGGTGTCAACTTCTTCAGTCACTTCCCTGCCCTCCCCACAGGCTAAACCACCCACTGGGGGCATGTTTGTCATGCATTTGTGTTTCAATACTTACGCATAAACCAACAACAAAACGCTGTTTAGTTTTGCCTCTTGTAGAACTTTATACAAGTGCATACCCGGTGTGATTACAACGGCCGTGAGAGCGTGCCTCACGCGTCCTTCCACAGGAGTGTACTTGACCTAAGGCTTACCTCTAAACTCCGGAGTGCATGGGTGTTAGGGCCGAGGCCACTTGCCCCGCGCAGCTCCCTGGTGGTGACTCACTGTGGTGAGCGAACCGAGGTAGACCTGTTCTGGGAGACAGGCCCTCTCCGGCCAACTTTGGCTCAAGGACTGCCTCAAGCACCTTTCTGAGACCGCTTTGCACTCCAGGATGCCTCCCCCCACCTCCTCTCCCTCTCCCTCACTGCAGCCTGATGTCTCTGCCAGACTTCCTTTTACATCAGCATTTCCCCGAATAAAAATCCTTGCACACTTAATTCCATCGTGCTGTCTGCCTCGTGGAAGACTTGGCCGACGTCGCGGTCTTTTTTGGGCTTGTTTCTTTTGCTGAACATTTCCTTTTTTGAGTTTCATTTATGTTGATATGTGAATTTCACTCATTTTCTCAGCTGTATAGTATCCATTGTTCATACATCACACCTTATTTAGCTGTTTATTTGTTGACGGACAGCTGTATTGTCTCTTTTCCTTTTTTTCCTTTTCTCTCTCTCTCTCTCTTTTTTTTTTTACCATATAAATTAGAGGCTAGAAAACAATGTCCTAAGGGTCAAATCCACCTGATTCTCTATGGTTCTGAACAGAAAAACGGTTTTACATTTTCAAATGGTAAAAACCAATCAAAAGAAGTATAATATTTCATGGCACATGGATATATGAAATTCAAATTTCAGCATCCACAAAAAACTCTGTTGGAAGACAGCCACGTTCATTTGTTTATATATTGTCTAATGATAGCTGTCCTGCTACACTGGCAGAGATGAGCAGTTGCTGGATGGCCTGCAGAGAAAGAAATATTTACCATTGGGCCCTTTGTGGAAAAAGTTGGCTGACCCCTGCAATAAACAAGCTTGCTATGAATGATCTGGTGCGTACATGTAAAGATGACTTAGGGTATGGTCCTGGGAGAGGAATGTCAGGGCCCTAGGATATAGACATGTGTAACTTTATGAGGCGATGCTAGACTATTTACCAAAGCAGTTGCAGTAATTTTCTCTCCTACAAGCAGTGGATAGTGTTGCACGGGCACCACGTTCTTGCCAACAGTTGGTACTGTCCAACTTTTCAATTTTTACCATTTGGGTGGATGTGAAAAGTTTTCTCCCTGTGGTTTTGTTAAGCATTTCTTTAATGCCTAGTGAGACTAATGATATTGAACATACGCTTATGGTCCACTTATGTTTTATTTTTATGACCTTACTCTTTTTATCCATTTTCTCTTGGGTTGTTTGTCTGCTTCTTGATTAATTCGGGGAAGTTCTTTGTGTATTTTATACGTGAATCCTTTATCATTTAATTCATTGAATTAAGTATGTCATTTAATGTATGGTCCATTTTTTGCTCTCTTTTTGTATTTTTTGATGAACAGAAATTCTTACATTAAACTATTTGTTGTAGAAAATTTCAAATACAAAAATAGAAGCTCCTGATTTTAATGTAGCTGAATTTTAAATTTTTTACTTTTTGATTTGTAATTTTTATGTTTTAAGAGACCCATCTAGATCCTCAAGTCAGAAAGATATATATAGAGGTTACCATATGAAAGTTTTATAATTTTCCTT
Organism: Camelus ferus; assembly: GCF_009834535.1. Lineage (NCBI taxonomy): Eukaryota > Metazoa > Chordata > Mammalia > Artiodactyla > Camelidae > Camelus > Camelus ferus. The sequence goes on along the minus strand of NC_045722.1, from coordinate 9,014,319 downwards.
TCATTATCAAGTCTTGAGTCCCCTTGGAATTGATTTTTATGTCTGGCATGGCGTAAGTATCCAATTTCATTTTTTTTTTTCCCCATATGGATACCAGTTGTCCCACATCATTCATTAGAAAGGGCACCTCTTTTTTTCTCCTGATTGGCAATGCCTACTTGATCCTATTGCAAGTTTCATACAGATGCAAACATGTGTCTAGGCTCTCTAGTATTTCCTACTTATTTATTTGACTATTCTGACCGATTCCCTATTGTTTTTTTTCTGGTTTGACTGACACGGTTTTTTAAAGTGCATTTTCACCTTTTAAAAAAATTTTCCTTTTAATTGAAGTATAGTCAGTTTACAATGTTGCACCAGTTTCTGGTGTACAGCATAATAGCTCAGTCATAACACATACATACATATATTCATTTTCATATTTTTTTCATTATAGGCTACTACAACATATTGAATACGGTTCCCTGTGCTATACAGTATAAACTTGCTATCTATTTTATATATAGCAGTTAGTATCCGCAAATCTCAAACTCCCAATTTATCCCTTCCCACCCTCTTCCCTGCCTAGTAACCATAAGTTTGTTTTCTATGTATGAGTGTTTCTGTTTTACAAATAAGTTCATTTTTTAAGATTCCACCTATAAGTGATATAGTATTTTTCTTTCTCTTTCAGACTCACCTTTTGTTACATCTCTCTCCTCCCCAAATACTGTGGGCTAGAATGGGTGGAATTCCCCCCTTACCCTGGTGGCAGGAATTTCTCTACTTCATCTCTGAGGTCCATGGTTTACAGTAAAATCCTATGGTCTACAAGGTGGCCAGGCTTGCCTTTGATAAGTGAAAAGAAACATTTGGAGTTAAGATTCTTTTTTCCCCCATGTTATTTATTTAAAGCTTGGCTTTCAACACTGCTGTCTTGCTGTAGGATCAAAGATTATAATAAATCTCTTTTTCTCTTTGTGTTCCTTCTGTAACAGGGTCAATAAATACAAATTGACACATACAACATGGAGAGTGAACAAGTGGAGTAACTAACAGCTGCTGGGGTTAGCTAATTATGTGCAATACCAGTGTCTGATTCCTATCTGTTCAAAATGATGTCTTAATCAATTACTGATGCTTAAATGATATTATGACTTCTACACAATTAGCACGGTCCCTGGCACACAATAGGTGGGCTCAACAGATACTGACTGCTCTTTCAATGTTTCTAAAATCTCCCCAAATGATGTTCTCATTTTGAAGGTGAGGCTGTATCTGTGCCCCTAACCGGACGGTTAACTGCACACCAATCGTATCCCCTTCTGAACTGTCAGCTGGTATTATCCTCTAAGCCTAGTTCAGTTCCAAGTTCCTTGAGAGCAGACACCATTACTTATGTCTCCTTGTCTGCTGGTGCACAGTGGGTCCATTCTTCCCACGTTATTTGTCCATTTTGAGCCAGAATCATGTTGGGTACTGGGAACATGAGGTGGGGTAAGGTCAGTGCTGCAGGATGGAGCCCCATGAGTGCACTCAAGTGTTAGGACCTCTGGGGTCAGATGCCAAGGTGACCAGAAAACACTCCACGGGAAAGTGACTGCAAAGCTGTGCTTTAAAAAATGAGTGATGTGTACCAGGTGGACCACACATGGAAGGACTTTCCAGGAGAGGGCGCTGTGTGGACAAAACTCTGAGGTGTGAAACAAAACACACAGAGTCAAGGAGTGGCCTCAGTTCAGTAAAACTGGAGTGCGGGTGAAGCCTTAAGGAACAGCAAGAGAAAGGGCTCAAGAAACTGACAGGGCCAAGTCATAACCATAGTAGTCGAACAGTTTTGGACAGGGAAGGGCATGGTCAGATTCATCTTTCAGAAAGATGCCCTTAGCCTAGAAATGGATAATGGATTTGAAAGGGCCAAGACTGGAGGAAGGGAAACCACTTAAAGACTACAAAAACTGAGACGGGTGCTGTGGAAAATAAAAGAATATAGAATATGTGGGTTTGGGTGCCTGATTTTTTTTTTTTAATGCTTGGTTTAATGGCATGTTGGCAACATTAATAGATGAAGTATGGACTGGGAATTTTGATCAGCTTCGTACATATAATTTCCCATTTAATTCTTACAGCTGCTCTGTTAGATAAGGACTGTTTTCATCTCCATTTTACACATAGGAAAACAGAGGGCACAGGGGGAGGGTATAGGTCACCTGGTAAAGTTGTATGCTCAGCATGCACGAGGTCCTGGGTTCAATCCCAGGTAACTCCTCTAAAAATAAATAAGTAAATAAACCTAATTACCTCCCCCCTACCAAAAAAAATAACTTTAAAAAGTCTGTTAAAAAAAGAAAAATAAGAAAGAAAACTGAGGGCACAGAGAGAATAAATAAATTACCCAATGTTATCCAACGAGTGATGTTCAGAGCTGAGAGTCAAACCCAGGCAGACGAGCTTCCCCTGAACAACGTGCTCTACGGGGAAGGAACCTTGGCCGAACAGGGTTAGGGGGCGCTGTCCTTCAGCTGCAGTGCCTCCAGGTAGTGAATTCCAGGTTAAGGCTAAACAAAAGAATAGGGGAAATGGTGCCTACGACTCCACCATCTTCCCAGGATCCAGCCAGCCCATTCTGATGCCTTCTTGTCTATCAACTCTTGAAAATGTGGAGGCAAATGGTGGGGCCACTAGCAGCAGGCGCCTGGGCTGACATGGGGGCAGGCTCACACCTGAAGTGTTAATTTTTTTTTAATTCATCCCATTGACACAATTGACGTTTCATTCCAACTTATTTGAAGTTTTGCACAGATAATTGTTTTGTGACACTGGAGAAATTTTGGTTTGTTGTCATGAAAGCAGACAGACATGGAACACATCACAATTAATTCAGTGGGTATTGCAAACATCCTCCCCTCCCCCAGCTGATACATTTTCTAGCAGAATGTATTTCTGCATATTTCTCCTCCTTCTTCTTTACAGTTTATCATGTTTAAAACCTAATTCTGAATTTGTAACAAATTCAGTGGGCCAATTCCCTCAAATTATTCTTTTTTTTTTTTTTTTTTTTTTCAAATAAAGGGATGGCTTCTTCTCTTAGATGTGAAAATCAGCCGAATCTCTGTGCTGTGATGTGAGTTCTCTGGTGCCTGGGCAGCTCCTGCTGATGCCTTTGTACTTTGAGCTCAGCCAGCTTGGCTCATGAGCGGCGGAGAGAAGGTTTTGAGACTCAAGGTAGCTTTAAAAGCTTCATACCTTATAAAATCCAATTACTACTTGGAGTGAATGGTGGTGTTAAATATAGTTGTTCCTCTATAAAAGGTATAAAAGCATCCCTTAATTGGAATTGAATGCAGACTCCAAAAAATGCATCTTGATTAGAGGGGGAGAAAAGGCACATGAGACTGCTCCCTCAGTTTCTTCAGTCTGATCCATGTTTATAGCTGCACACACATCCATACACAAACAGATTCGTATCTATTGTTATGTGGGTCAGGGAAGGGGTGTTTCTAATGTCGCTACAATCAGCTGCTTCCTGGCAATTTCTAATCAGAGGAAAGGTGCCAATGCAGCCCTGGGTTTTGTTTTTTGTGCTGCTGTGAACATTAGGGACTCTAACCTCATATGTGAACATGTCTTGAGGTCTCTGGAATTGGGAGGAAGCTTTCATGTAGCAAAGGTCCCAAGTTCCATTTTGGGAAAGGGTGGTACATTGAACCCCTGATGTGGTTGGTTCCCCAAGGCCATCCTCCCCCCATTTTGTTCGAGTTGGATGCTGTCTCTAAGAATGGTGGCTTGAGAGTTGGGGGCTGGGTTGATGGGCGGATACCCTTTCTTCCCAATGATGTCATCTAAGTTTAGGCTGCTGGGGATGAAACTGAGGCCCCAGACTCAAACTCAGGAGGCAGATATCAGAGAATCTGCTCATTCACACTGTGAAACACAGCTCAGAGTGGCACCGAAAGGGATTTCTCGGGGACAAGGGAAGTTCAGAAAGACACAAAAGATGCAAACTACCACCCAGAGGGGATTTGGTGCCCAGAAGAACTGGCCTCGGGGAGCCCTGGCCAGCCCGAGTAACCCTGGCTGCACTTGAAGAAGTGTCTGGGCAATCTCTTTGTTGCAGTCTTTTCTTCCAGTGTAAGGGATGTTGAGAGGGGAAAGAATGAGTTCGGTTTTAAGCCGGTGGAGTTCATGGCCCCATGGGACATTCAAGTGGAGAGTCCAGCAGACATCTGAGTAGTTGGAGATTAGGACAAATCCTTACTTTAGATAAACAGCTGGTCCCTCTGAAACCACTTGGAGTTTCGCCGCTTGTCGTACCAGGTCTGGGTGGATATTGAACAGGGCATCCTACGAAGGTGAGCTGTGTGGGCATTAACCTTGCTTCTGGGATGATGGAGCTCGGCGCTCGTTTGGAGCTGGGTCTCCTAGCGAGTGAGCACATGGCAGACGTGCGTGGCGGCCAACGCCCCGCCGTGTCAGCTCTGTCAGCCCAGGGGCTAATTCCAGGACCAAGATTCTGCATGTGAGCTGATCAGCGAGGATGAGGGTAACATCTGCAGCACACAAATTTGTTACCTTTTTTTTACTTCCAAACATCCACAATGTTATAAAACCACATTTTTCAAAAGCGAGATTATTTTTTCAAGTCTAAGAAAAGATGACGGGTGGTGATGACGGGGCAGGGGAAAGGAAGGAGCGATTCATTGTGTCACTTGTGCTTTTGGAGGTGGGACAGACTTGAATTTTGTAGAAAACTGGTCCTGTCCCCTCTGACACCAGCTAATGATTTGTCTCCATGGCTGTGTTTAGACCTCAGGCTGTCATCACCTGCGATGTGTCTCCTGCAGATCAAAGAGGGAGGCAGTGTACAACCGTGCCACCGCCCGGTATTGCCTGCACAGAGGCCCTCAGCGCCGACTTCTCGGGTACCCGGCTGGGGTTCTGCACATCATTACCCAGATTAATGAGGACAGATGGGTTTCTGTATAATCAGCCTTATTCTGCTGCCAGTCTGATTTGGTCGCCAGGTGGAATATTTCAGTAATGAATTCTTACAAATATAGCAACCAATTCTGACTTAGAGGGGAGAAAATAACAGCCCCGGGTGTTAGAGTGGGAAGTAAGAGGATCCTGCATTATTCTGCTCGAGGTCTGCCTGGGCACTCAGGCTGCGGGGGCGACAGTTTCAGTTATCTTAACAACAGGTAACAAAGGGGAAATGCGGAGCTTAAGTCTTCCCTTTTCTTACCTTCTCCCCATCCTTCTGCTGCTCTTGGCATCCCAGGCTGTACCTGTGGTTAAAATGCAGACCTTTCTGGGGGTACTTCCGGGGCTCATTTATCAAGAAAACGGGAGATATCCAAGAACTGGGCACACGAGGGATTTACGTTCTATCTGCTGAGATTCGGAGGATGGATGCAGGACTGGGCTGGAAAGAGATGAGGATGAGAGATGAGATGAGAGGTAGAGGGGTGGGGGAAGGCGCTGGCTCTAATGACAGTGTGTTGTGGGCATGTCTGGCCAGCACCACATGAACCGAGCAGAGTCACCTGTCAGTCCAATCTGTCAATTCTGACAATTCACCAATCGTCGGTGCTCTTTTGTGAGAAATAACAAGCCACTGTATCTGCCAAAGGAGGTGATAAAAGCATTTAACCTCCTCTGTCATGGGGGCTGGGGGACAACCATCAGTCTCCACCTCAAATTATAGAGTACTGTTACTACCCCCATTTTCCAGATGAGAAAGTTGTAGTAAGAGGGTGTTATTTTTCCAGATTCACACGCACACATCTCTATAAACAGCCAGGAAAGGCCAACTAACGAACTCCAGCTGCCAGCTCTTTAATATGACATTGCAGTGCTCTCCTGGAAAACCTACCCAGTCAAAACCCCATATAGTCTTAGAATATAAAATCCTAAAAGCAAAAAAATGATAAAATTATAAAAATTATATTTAAAATATAATTATATGAGATATAAATACATAAAATACAAAACATTTGAACTGGAAGGGACATTTAAGATCCAGTAGTGCTCAGAGTGTGGCCCCGACACCCAGCAGCACCAGCATCCCCCTGGGAACTAGAAACACAGATTCTCAGGCGCCAGCCCGGAACGTTTGAATTAGAAACTCTGCTGGCGGGGCCCTGACATCGTGTTTTAAAGCTGACACACGTGTGAGAACCACTGAAGGGTCCAAGCCCTTCATCTTAGAGACTCGATCCAGGTCATTCAGCTTGTAGGTGGCAGAGATGGAAGTGGAGGCAGAACGGGCAGTGAGGTCACCTGTGTTCTGTGATAAACATTTAAATGATAGATTCTTCCCCAGCATGCACGTGGAAGGAGATTTTGCATTTTTGGACAGCATCAGATGCACACACCTCATTAAAAATTTAATAATAATAATTTAAAAAATCCTCAGGACAACGTGCAGGCATTGTGTTGTGCTCTTACGATAGTTCATTAGAGGCTCAAGCAACCCAGCAAGGTGGGTGTTAGTACCTTCATTTTGCAGAGGCGGGAACGGAAGTGCAGAGAAGCTAAACAAATTCGCTCAGGCCTCTAATTAGCAAGCCGCAGATCCAGGATTCAAATGTATCTCATCCAAATGCAGGTCTGCGTGAGGCCAAGCAGGTGAGCCTGTGGGTGGAATGCGATTCTGAGCCTTGGCCTTGCTCCCACACGAGAAAGGAGCCACGGGCTGAGGATCCTGTCCTCAGCCTGGCTTCCAACAGAAAACTGCTGAGAACTGGACTCATGCTGGTCCCCGCGAAGGCTTTCCTGAGGCTGCAGCTGCGGTCAGGCCGCTGGTCCAGGCTCACCTTTCCCTTCCTGGGGCGCCGTGGCCTTCTGGCCACCTCAGAAAGGCTCTGCCTGGGTCTAACGTTGCTGGGGCTCCACTGGCCAAGGGGGAGCTGGCCTTGGCTTGGTGGCCTGGGTGACCGGACGGGGGAAGGAAGAGGACGAGTCATCAGGACCATGAAATTTCTGCCAGCATCTGGCCAGCTGTTGCCCATCACTGGAAAGCTGGCCGGAGCTTCCCTTGGGGCTGGTCCCTGGATTGTGACCATGTAGAGGCTGTGCCAGCTCCTGGCTGGGGTTCAGAGAGAAACTAATCTGCCGGCCTGCACCCACGGGGCCCCCACACCTGAGCCTGAGCTTGCCGGCTGGAGGGGCTTGTCCGAGAGTGACGGGCGGCCACAGCTGGAGGGGACTTGATAGATACTGTGGCGCCATGGTCTTCAGACTCTTTAACACTATCAGACACCTTTCTTCAGATGACATTGCAATCTGTAAAAACCAGTACAGAGAACTTAGAAGTGGGACTCACTCAGAGCCCGGGGGGTGCCTGGGAGCCCCCGGCACTCTCTGGAGCAGTTCATCTCTCTTCGAACTCCCCGGCTGTAGAGATGGAAACTGGGGACAACGGGTGGGGCGGAGCCAGGGCCCCAGCCCATGCTCGCTGACTCCCGGTGTGGCCCAGAGGACTGGGGCCGTTCAGGGGCTGTAGGAAGAAGCTAGGTGGGCCAGGAGACCTGTCTGTCTGTCCAGGGCTCCCCTGAAGAAGTCACGTCCAGGCAGGAATGGGAACTCTGTGAGAATCAGAGCAGGCAGGAGAGGTCTGCGCCAGGCCCCTGGAGGTCACTCCATGCCACGGAGCCAGGAGGCCTGGGGTCCGCTGGGCTCTATGGGCCCTTCCTTAAGGAGATCGGGGTCTAGGGGGATGGAGGAAGGGGCTTCTCAAAGCCGGGCCCTTGGAAGAAGACAAAAGCTACCTCTTCTGAGACTGGGTGAAGACTCTTGGGAGAAAGCTGACAGATGGGTGGCACCACATAGGCACTGGATCACCTTGTCCCCTTCTGAGGAAGACGTCAAAGGGAAATGAGAGTTTGTTCCTGTCCCTGGAGGTGGAGGGTAGGACTTAGCTTAAGGAGGTGCCACTGGCCAGGCGGGGAAGAGGAGCAGTGGGGACCCATGGCTGCTGGGGGTTGCCAGTCCCCAGGAAAGCTCTGCAGCTGTGTCCCACAGAGCAGAGCCTGGCCGTCCTCGAGTCTAGACTCCCCCAATCCCGTTGGTCTTCAGGGTTGACCCAGCTGCACCAGCCCCTGGCCTTCAGCCAGATTCTGGGCTTTCTGTGGACCCCGGACTTGCCGCAGACCCAGCTCGCTCTCCCTGCATGTGCTGCGCCCGCCCTGGTTACTGGACTCTTCTGATTCTCAAAGTTTATCCACATCGGGGCCTCATGCAGCCCACTGACCCCTATTTGATGCCATGGACTTTACGTGGCTGAGCATTTGTTTGTTTGTTTTCAGACTCAAGACGTTATCCTGCTCCTGCTTCAGTCAAGCTAAGCTCGGGGAGTGGAAACTGTCCACCCCTTTGCACTGTCACCGAGAGTCTGCTTAGCACGGTGTTTGGCTGGGGTCTTGGAGGCTGTACTGTGGTCAATCCTATGTGTAAGTTCGACATTAGCGTAATACATCCTCCTTTAACTATTTAAATGACCCCAGCATATGCTTTAATTAGGGATTTTATCAATGGCACATCTTTTTCTACAAATCCTAATTTCCCTTGAATGAACTGGTAGAGGGTTGATGCTCAATGCGTGGGCTCTGGAGTCAGACAGCCTTGGGTTGTGGGTAAAGTACTTTCTGCTGTGTGACTTTGGGCAAGTGACTTAACCTCTCTGAGTCTCACTTTCATCATTGGTCAATATAATTGGGACAAAGCATAGACAATGCTTAGCACAGTGCCCGGCCCATGGTAAGCCTGCAGTCAACTCTGACTTCTTAGAAGAAGAAAATAGCCATTTCTTGTTTGCTTTTTCTTAAGCTAGCCGACTTTGTAACTTTTCCCTCCATCACCTGTCCAGCTCTAGCCCTTGATCCTGTTTTTCCACCCTCTATTCATTGTGAGGCTCACACTAACACCAACAAGCCTGAGGCCCGGGTTCCTGATTTCCCCCGGCGTTCCAGCAGGCCCCTCCGTCTTTCTTTGTCCCTTCCCCTCGCTGGGCTTCTCCTTTTAACTTTGATCTCCAGACTCCTTGTTCTGAAAGGGGGCCCTTTTGAGGCCTCCAGCTCACTTCGTGTGTTAGACCCTCCGTCCTTTTAAAGAGCCCGGCTGGGAGGGTAGGCAGCGATGCCTCTTCCCTTTCGGTGCCCGGGTCACACGCTCCTTTCACTCGTGTAACGAGCCTCTGCCTCTTGTCTCCACTGTGCCCTTAATTGCCTGTTACACTAGACAGCATGCCAACTGCTCTTTGCTGAAACCCAGCGAAATCACACAATAACGATCTGCTAATTTCTTCCAAGCTATTATTTATTTATTTGCCTGCTTTTCTCTTTGTGACGGTGTAGGGACTAGGGGTGGAACAGGAGGGGGGATTTGTTCATTAGAATGTATTTACCATTTCTGTGATCATTTTCTCCCAAAGAGGCCTTAAAAATTCCTACCGAATGTGATGTTTAACTTTCCATCTCTCCGACATTTAAAAACTAGATCTCTCGTTCAGGAATTTGCACCCAGCATGGGGTCAGGGTAGGGACAAGCCCATCCCAGAAGGAGCTGACCCTGGCTAAGGGGCCGAGGTGGGCAGGGCTTAGGGCCAGCTTCCCCATCGGGCAAGATCCAGCCCGGTGCCTAGGGCCCATCATAATTGTAGGGGACATCAAAATTCCTTAATTCCTTTTCAAATCAGAAGGTAGACGAAAGAAGATGAATATAGTCAAAGCTAGGTCACATTTGTCTTTATATCAATGCAGTTGTAAAATACAATTTTCAATATTGTTTCATGGAGGGAGGGGCCCATGAAATCAAAAGCAGGGCTCATGGGGGATAATACCACTGCCCAAGGCTACAGGCTCACTCCCCACTCCCTCCACCCTGGCCTCCTCTCGCTAGCTCCCTCTTTCTTTCTATCTCTCCTTCTCTCTTATAAATCCATGTTCAATACCTGAACAGGAGGAGGTAACGGCTCTCTGAGGAGACAGATAGTGGGGCAGCACAGGGCTGAGCCTGGCAGGGCCCTCGGGGCTCCTCCTGCTTTGCAGCAGGTGCATTTCTGGCACTGGTACTGAATTTCCCTGCTGTTGCTACTACACTGATTTTAAAAAAAGGAAACTCACCAAATGACAGATGAGGGAGGGAATCCAAAAATCAGGTGTCATAGTTTCCCAAATCATTTTTCAACTGTAGAATATGGAAAAGATGACATGAAAGCATTTACAAAGTATGAGAGAGAGATATAGCGAGAGACAGATACACACACACACACACATACACATACACACATGCACAGATACACACATAGGGAGAGAGAGACACAGAGAGACACAGCCACACACACACAGACATACACACACGTACAGAGCCAACCAAGCAGGTGCTGTCCAGGTGGAGGGGTAACACCCCCCCCAGTGCCCCCTCACAGGTCCCTGCAGCTGACGCTGAGTTGGGGGTCTCTCCATCTGGGCGAGACAGAGGTCTGTGGAAGGTGCTGTCTTATTAGAGGCAGACCCACGCTGCCCAGTCCCAGGGTGCCCTTCTAACATCCATTTTCCTAAACCACACTTGAGAAACCTTTCATTTGGTTTGGCCATATGGATCCATTGATAAGCCTTAAGGAACCCCAGGTGAATAAGATGAATTTGGGGGCAGGACAAATAAGAGATGTCCAATGTTACCAAATCCTCATCCCCATGCGAGGAACCAGGCCTTATCTAAGGTATCCACGTGCAGTCCAAGCCCGGGGCCCCTTCCACATATTTTGCTGCTTCTTTAAAGGAGACACTCAGGAGAAGAATGTGACAACGAATATATGTATGTTCATGGATGACTGAAAAATTGTGCTCTACACTGGAAATTGACACAACATTGCAAACTGACTATAACTCAATAAAATAAAATAAAATAAAATAAAATAAATAAAATAAATAAGGAGACAGGGAACCACCTGGTCCTGCCCTCTCTCTCCCCTCCTGTCCCTCCAGGTCCTGCAGATCTGACAGGGAACTTGCTCCCTATCTATCCTGACTGGCTCATCCTCAGCACGAACCCCGCAAGCCAATAATGCTTTTAAAGCCCTTGAAGAATGTTTTCAATTATAATTCACGTGGCTAGGGCTCTGCTCTTTCAAAGTCTGAGTTAGCAGGCTGGTGGCAGCTGCCAGAGCTGTGAGCCAAGCAGGAACAGAGACAGAGGGAGGGTGGCAGCAGAGGAAGGGATCCAGGTTCTTTATAAACATGTGATCATGAGACTACGTGTCATTAGAAAACCTGTGTTACGTTCGTGCAAGCAGAAAGACAAAGGATGTATAGTTGCACTGCACACTGTAGCCCTATGCAGTGTGTCTTTGAATATCATATATTTGTATGTATAGGTTCATTTACATACACACACAAACATACTCTTATTAATAAACTTTGGGTTTACAGAAGTGGGATATATTTAAATGTTTTTGTCACCCGATATTCACCTTTCCTGTCCCCCCCCCTTTTTACTGTTTTTAATAACATTTTTCTGTTATTAAATCTTCTATATCATCTTGTTTAACTTCTTGCATATTATTTCTTGCACTGAACAAACGGTGATGAATTTAATATCCTCACATTGTAAATTGGTTAGTTTATTTCCAGTAGCTTTGTTATCGTAAAGGTGCAGAATAATTTACAAAGACAATTTGGCGTTTTATTTTTGCCTTTGTAGGGAATATGAAAGGATGCGAGTTCTTTGTGTTCCTTCTCCCCAGTTTTCACTCTTCCTCCTTTTAAGAAGGGAGCTCAAAGTCTCTGAGCTCCTTTGTGGTGGGGGAAGAGGCGGTGGGGGGGGGGCGTGAAGACAATTCTCTCTTCCTGGCTTTTGTTTGGGTGAGTCTCAGTTTATTGAGGGGATTATGCAAAGAGGAAGGGCAAAGTGGCTTTACGTGCGAGAGGAGCTGTGGAGTCAGAAAAAGGCGAGGAGAGAATGGAAGGATTGGGTCTGGGCCTGGCAGTAGCCCCGGGGGTGGGGTGGGGGCGCAGGGCATCAGTGAGGATGGCTGCTGAGGGCTGACGTTGGGCGGGGGCTCTCAGCCTTGGCAGGCAAATGTTCCTCTCTCCCAGCAAGGCACACAAGCAGGGGGTTCCCGGCCCACCCGAGGCCCTACCCAGCTTGGAAAAGGAAGCCACACTTGTCCACCAAGATTGGACTCAGTGTAAACTTCCTAATTCTTTGAATTAGGGGTCCCAGGAAGAGAGAGGCGTCTTCAAAAAGAACCAAGACTTGTTTCCCACCTTCCTCGTACAATTGATTTATTTAGATTTAAAGGTTATAAAATATTGATATTTCTTGCATATTCAAGTCCGCATGGTAAGAAACCTGCTCCACAACTAACATTTTAGTGAACATCTTTGCACCCGTCTACCATTATTTTCTTGAGATGCAACCCTAAAAGTGGACCTGTCAGGTTAAAAAAGATATATATTTTTTTAAAGGCCTATGTTATCCTCAAATAATGTTGACTTAATTTTCACACCTCTCAGTATATTCAGGAGTGTTCATTTTCCACACAGCAGTTTCTTGTCTCTGTCACTATTGAAATCCTGACGTTTCCTGCCTTGGTGGTGGAGGAAGTTTTCTAATTAGAACCTTGTTTGACTTTCTGGAAGGAATCCCCTGGAATCCTTTCTCACAGGGGGTTCCATGAAGGAATAAAGCCATGCAGAAAGTGATCTGAGTGACTATTTCCAATTCTCCCAAGGTTGGTACATAGCTGTGAACCATTACCAAAGAAGGTAATTCATTACTTATAAGATAAGTAATGCCTTGGGGCTTAAGGGGTTGATTTTGTCCTGGAAGGAACCTGGTAGGGAAAGGCTGCTAGAGAGAGCCTTGTTCTCTGGGGCTCCTGGCTCCACCCTCTGGAAAAACCTTTCCTTTCCATTTTCCCATGGTGACAGCCTCCTACTTCCTGTGGTACAAATGGCAGGTGGTGTTGCTGTGCGCCATTCTTCGGTCCGCAGGAACAGCTGTAAATCTTTACATTGGATTTTGAACCAAGCATAAATATGAATGTCAGACCAACTCCCTGGGCCAACCAAGCTGCTCTTGATCAGTTTATAAAACAAATTGCTTCTTTCATTCTGTTTCCTTTACCACACCTTTAATAGCAGGTCTTCACTTGTATAAAAATGTGATGCATTACTCACTGAGAAATTTGCTGCATCCTTTGAAGAGCAATTGCATGTCTGGCTTATCTCTACTTCTTGCAGGTAAAGTCCTGGAGAGCAGGAGCAGGTGCTAGGTGTAATTTGCATCTTCTCCAGAACCTGTCATATGGGGACAGCCTGGGGAAATAATTGTTGAATGACTAAAAGGAGGAAGCCCAAATATGTTGGCCCTTGGCTTTCCTTAGCCTCTCTTCATTGAGTTGGAGCATTTTTGACTCTTTCCAACTACCTACCAACAGGCCTGTTCTGTCAAGTCTGTGCTTGTGGGAGGTACGAATGTGGTAATAGCCCAAGGAGTTGAAGATCCCCAATCCAATACGATAGCCCAGGCACAGAATTATGGAAGGCACTCTGAAGAGCCCAGAATATTGCAGTCTCCCTGTGATACCCAGGCAAGAGTATGGCACCCATGGCACCCAAGAGGAAGTAGCAGTGACTTTCTGTAGGAGTTGAGAAGATGATGGGAATGTGCAGGCTTGGAAGGTGCCAGAAAGCTGGACCATCTGTAGACAAAGCAGAGCTCTTGCCTTCTTTCTTGCTTGGAGATTGATAAAGAATCCTCATAGTTTATTCTGATAACGAGGCTTCCCCTATCATTGGCTATCTTTTGGATATCTCACAAAGGTATCTTCATCAACAGAATGATTTCTAGTTGTTCTAGAGTCAGCTAGATCTGAGTCTGAGTCTTGGCTCTGCTTCTACTAACCAGCTGTGCAAACTTGGACAAGTTGCTTTGCCTTTATGAATCTTTGTTTCCTCATCTGTAAAATGGAGATAGGAGGATTGCTATGAGAGTTAAAATGTATTGGAAGCACTTAGCTCAGTATCTGAAACAACGGAAGAGCACGTATTAAAATTCCTTTAAGTACAAGACAAAACACAGATGTTCAGGATTCACAGGCAGTTAAGAATTCCCCAAGGATGTACAGTGCTTTACAGCTTGCAAAATGTTCCCATTCTCCTGATCTCTGCTGAACCCCACAAAAGCCCTGTCATTAGGGCTGCTATGAATTCAAAGAGTTTGGGTGGCTTACCTGGAACTATTCAACAAGTAGAGATGCAACAGGAACCAGAACCAGATTTTCTGGCTCCCTCCCTGTCCTCATCAGCCCCTGAAAGTCGTGATGTCCAGACCACACTTGTAATCTGATTTCAGCCTGTGTTATTCAGCTTTAGATTTGAAAAATGTTCTATTTCTCAAGATGATGACAGAAGTCTGTAAAAGCCAGCTGGCCAAATTATAAAATTACATTTGTGCTTCATTACTAATAGTTATCAATTTTTTGGTTATTTATTCTATAGGAATTAGGCACACAATTTATTCCATCTGGTTGACCACCAGAAGTGTCCATGGTGGGAATTTTCAGAATTTGTCTGTTTTCCCCCTCAAACGTCCTTAGATCAGCGATAGAGAAACTCCACATTTAGTTCAATCTCATTTAGTTATAAACAAATGTTCTACCACTCATGTTCCATCTCAATTATCTTCAGCAAACATAATTATATCTGCATGGAAGGAAACTTCCCTGGCTCGAAAAAGCACAAGCATTCAAGCTGTTGGTACTGGAAGAACATGGGAGGTCATCTCGCTCAGAGGGTTCCTTATACAATTGGGACATGGGGTCCCAGAAAAGGGGTATGGCTTTTCCAAGGATGCAAAGGTGTAAGACCCCAGGATTTCTGACTCCCATTTCTTTGTTACTTTGACCACGACGCGCTATGTCGTCCTCTGAGATTTTATGCAAGAGCTGGTTGAAAAACAAAAGAATAGGGCAGAGGGACCAAGGGGAGCTTTTGAGAGACAACTTAAAAATTGGGGAGCAGGTAGATAAAAAGGTAGAAAAAGATGGATGGGAAGCCTGGTAGCAGCTGCAATGTTGACTCCAGGGTCTGGAAGGATATGAGGGTTATTTGGAATAATAGATGTCCAAAGTCCTGGACACAGGCAAAGGAATGTGGAGGGGAAGTTATAAAATTTGTCTTCCTATTAACAGTCTAGGGGTACTTTAGGAAAAATAAAACAAAAAGCTCTTTCCCCTTCAATCTCAGAATGTCAGTTTCTCCAGGGCAAGGAGCTTGCTGTGTTCTGGTCTAGCCAGCGCATGGCACGTGGCCAGCACACGGCACACGGCAGGTACTTGTGGACTGAATATAGTCTCTTTAAAATTGTAATTCATAATGGCCTCTGGTGTTCCACCAAAGGGAATGACAGTTATATTAATGTGATTAAATAGGCCAGGAAGCTTTCTAGCCATGTGCATTTATTTAGCTAATCTATATCCCGTGGATTCTACGTTGATTGTTTGAATCTCCTGTGACATATACCCCAGCCAAGACAGTTCGAAACAGTTATAAAGCGTAACAATTTTAAATCAACCCAATTCTGAAATAAAAATCATACCGACCTTTATCTGAATATTGAAACAACCCTGAAATGCCGTGAGTGGTTTTGTCTTCTGTATCTCTGCAGATGCTGTTCCCCTTGCATGGAATTACTTCCTCCTCACCCTACTCTGGCTGACCTCGTCACCCGGGAAGCCTACTGCTATGGCTTCCTGGGACAGGTTCTCGCTCCGTCATGTTCCTGCTGTACAATATTTGCCTTTCTTCAAGCACTCCTATCACATGTTATTTGCTTGTGTTTGGTCTTTTCCACTGATGAAAAGCTCCTTGAGGAGGAGTCATTCAGCTACGCTGTAATAGAAGCATTTCTAATACCAGCATATTTCCTAGATTGTTGTAGAGAGACGAGATGTTTTACAGACCTAGTGAATGAGTTCAGATTAAAGTTGGCTGCTTTTCCTTTCTCTTCCTGTGGTAGAATGAAATGAGCACTAATACTGGAGTGAGAAACCTGGTCGTCTATGCTTTACGCCTGTGGTTTGGGCAAAGTGGCTTGAACCCTCCACATTGGTGGGTCTTCTTAGTTGCAGACGACAGAATCCTCCCTACTTGGTCTAAGAAAATGAGATCTCATAAGACATATACATAGCTCACCATATCACAGGGCGCGTGGAAGCAACAGACACATTGTGAAAGAAACAGAAGCTTGAAGTTTGGGGGACAAGTCCAAAAACCATGCCACTGAATTAAGCCACCAAAGGGGCTTCTGCCTCTAAATTTTCAGAAAGCTGCCCAGTTTGGAAATTCTCACCACAGCGTCCCACTCTGGAATCACACTTCTCTGTTGAGCTCTGAGCCAGGAAAAGGAATGTCTTGAGCCTTGCCTCTCTCCCCACTTGTCAATTCATCTGAATGGTGGAATTAAAACCATATTCGGGACTCCAGCCTCAGGGAGGCTGGGACGTGTTTTTAGCTTTCAGTCTCTGACTTTGGGGAGACATACTAGAAGTAGGCTGGAATGGAAACTGAGTGAGGCAACCCACAGGATCCACTGCTCAGCACCTCAGGTTCCACACAAGCCCAGCAGTGTGATTGCGGCGGTGGTGATGATGATGATGACAGGTGACTTTCATTTAGGCACTTAGCATGTGCCATGTGCTGCTTGGCAGCCTTTATATGTCTTTACTCACCTAATCCTCAGAAAAATGTTTACATTGTTACAATTTCCATTCTAGAGCAGTGGAAATGGAGGTGGAAGCAGCTAAGTAACTGGCCCAAAGTCACGATGCTCTTAACAGCGGAGGAAGAGTGTGGGCCCATGTTCTTAGCCACCTCTCCTCACTACCACACAGAATTGCTGAGTCCTTCAAATAAGAGCATGCATGTCATATTGCTTTGTCACTTGTGAAGGAAGCATCATGCAAGATGCTTTATTATTATTATTATTTTTAATGGGATTGAACCCAGGACCTTGTGCAGGTGAAGCATACGCTTTACCACTGAGCTATACCCTACCCCTACCCCTATAAGTCACTTTCTTAAAAAAAATTACAAAAATTGTAGATCTGCAAGAACAGAACTCCAGAGAACTAAGAGGTCCCCATTTCATGGAGGAAGTGACCGAGATGCTTAGCCATGGGGATGGGTTTCCGAAATCTCAGTCCCCAACCCTCAATCTTGTTTCCTTTACTGTATCACACATTTAGAAATGATTGTAGAGATTCTAGAAAGAAAATGCAAGCGTCACAGACCTATTCCTCCCCACACCCTTCCTTCTAAGGCTGTGTGGGGGCCACTCTGTGTCACAGCTGGGTGAGGGTTTCCTTTGGTGGAACTGGATTCAGAAAGGGTAACCCTGAAAGCTGAATTGTTTGGTAAAGGCAGGGAAGACATGGACAGGCATTTCAGCTTTTAGAGATCAATGCTGTGATGAAACCCACATAAAAGAATCACAGTTTGTAGAAATATTAACAAAAGAGTTTGGGCACAAATTATATCTTTTGCAATAATACAGTAGAGACTTTAAAATCGAATACTGTCATTGTTACAAGAGTACAGTTCCTGCACACAAAGTCAGATATAGCGGGATATTTCCAATTAATGTGAGGACTAAAGAATACAGTTTGGGTGCACTGACTTGAACAAAAGGTGCCAAATAAATAACATTTCATACCAATAATTGATATAAGAACTAAAACATTAAATACATAGTTTAAAGCATCACGATGACATGCAATAATTTTCAGCTTTTTTATTAATAATGGTTTTAATTTTGACTCTGTCTTTAAAAGCTTCAATGTTAAACCATATAATGTATTGCTGTGCTCAGGATTGAAAACTAAAATACACTCAATGACTCATGTACCATAGTAATGGCCAAATTGTAAGGAATTAACATGGGAGTTTAACCAATTACAGATTTTTTCCCCTGCCACTGTGGCGTAACATACTGGCTGAAACCAATTTTTGTGATTGCACTTATGGTCAAAGAAGTAATTCTCGTCTGCCCATACATTTCAGCAATGCATTCTAGAATCCTTATGTGATGTCCACCATCTTGTCTTTTCATGCCTTGGAGTCTGGAAGTCTCTATACTGTTTACCTCGATCAGAGGTTTTGAAAACATCGGTGTGTCTGTTGTGCATTGAGCAGGAACACGGTGGCTCAGAGCCAGGCTTGCGGGGTAGACAGGGAAGGCTTGATGGAGTCACACTTGGCTTTTGCATTTGCTCTGTGACTTGTTAACTTCATAACTCGAAACAAGAGAGTTAGCGCTGATTCCCAACTTCTGCATCTCATTACCCACCGTGTGACGTGTGATCTCAAGAACATCCCTTTATTGCCTTTTTTTTGTTGTTGTTGAGGGGGGAGGTAATTAGGTTTGTTTGCTTGTTTATTATTTATTTTAATGGAGGTACTGAGGATTGAACCTAGGACCATGTGTGTGCTAAACACACTCTACCACTGAACTACATCCTCCCAGCCACCCCCTTTATTGCTTTGAAGCTCACACTCCTTATCTGTAAAATAGGGATAAATATTAGAACTTTGCTTACTGGGCTGTTTTAGGACAGGAGAGGTGACCCACAATGTTCACGGCACAGCGCTTGGCACGTGCGCGCACGGTAAGACCGCAGACCACCTCTTTCCTCCTTTCCCCGGCGGCGATCATCCCCTCCTTCCTCTCATTTTCACTTCTAACCCCACTGACTGGAAACGTTGTGATTTCACCTTTCCCAGAGCTACCTCACTCTTCCAAGACTTCTGCGAGTGAGTGCACTAGACATCCGGGCTTTTTGCCTGTTAGGCATCAATGACCCCATTTTTGGCCATCATTGTTCCAGTTTTTCTTAAGGCTTAACGGCATTGCAAGATTAGGAGTCCTTGGCGAGCAGGTGGGCATCTGGCCCACAGGAGGCTGATGGGGTGCGCTCACCGGGCATTTAAACCTTGAAGGGAGACAGCTGGAGCTGACGCATTCAGAGAAGGCCCCTGCCACTAAATTCCTCTTAGCGCTTCCATAGTGGGAGGCTGTTTCCGTAACTTATACCCACAGTGAAGGGACCAGAATCAGACCTCCAGCTCAAGTTAGCTCTAAGTACGAGCGTCCAAGAGGAGGTCAAATTGTCTGACCACCCTGGCCTTTCTCACCCAGCTGGCAAAGCCAAAGACCCTGGAAGACCAGAGCAGGGTGGGAATGCCTCTGGATTCGGAGCACGATCGCCCTCATCTGGCAGCCATTTCCCCTTCTAGAAGCCTCTCTCCACCTACCCGTCTTTCTCATTTTACTTATTTTCCACAGAACACTCTTGCCCAGATTCCCTTCCTTATTCTCCGATCCCTCTGCCATTTGTACCACCAGCACCATCTACTAGAAATACATGTTTCTTGAAATAAAATTTTTGCAGGTACCTTAACAGAGAACCTAATAAGAAATGCAATCGGTGAACTCTTTGCATCTTTTATTACTGTTAATTTTTCTTTAATGAGCATCCTTCTTGTTTCGAGCCCACTTCGCTCTGCTCCTGGAACAGAATGTCTCACCACGAAACCAGGGCCTCAATCTGGAGCCACGGAGCTCCTTCTGTTCTTGGAAATACTCGGCTAGATTCTCGCTCACCGCCCAGCCCCCACTCCTTTGGTTAAACATTAGTTATGCAGAGCACTTTTTTTTTTTTTTGAATGAGATGCCACCGCTCATATCTGACACAGTGGTAACGTGCCTCCCTAGTCTCTGTCTGCCCCAGTTCCTCCTTGTTGATCCAAATTGGCGTGTGACATCATTCCTGGCAAAAGGAGCCAGTCAGGGGAACATTCATTCGTTTGAGTGCATGCATTTCAATGTCACTTTGAAAGAAAAGCTCTGTGATGGCTTTTACCATCTTAGAAAACACACACCCTTTGGTATTAATGGTAATTTCAAAAAAACATTTTTATATCTCCCCTGAAATATTAACCTTTTTATAGCTTGCTTAAAAGCAGTCGTTAAGCCATCAATGGGGAAGTGAAAGGGTTCTAATCGGAGTCTTTTCCTACAGGGACCGTTTTATCAATAATCATCAAGCACCACCCAGCTGGGAAGGAATAACTCACTGGCTTCTTACTTTCACAAAGGAATCTGGGCCATATACACACTCTTAGGCAATAAACACCAGACGGGAGGATGGAAAAGATTCATAGAAAATGCTAACCCTGGTTTGGTGAATAAAGCAATTAGCTGCAAAGATATTTTGCAAGTAGGCTTGTAGGAGACACTACATATTGGTTATCCAGACCACTGACACACTCTGTTTTCCCTCTTTCTCCTCTGCCGAAGAGGCTGTGAAGCTGACACCTTTTCTCTGACTCCTGTGCAGCTGGGGTGGCCCTGCGACCCGTTCTGGCCAGTGAGCTGCCTTCTGCTGAGACTTCCAGCTTCTCGGCTGAGGCTCTCCGTTCTTCATCTGCTTCCAGTGTGTTCATGACTGCTCATTGCGGCATTTTCGCCATGCCTTAAAGTCTGCGTCAGATAGCTCTGATCTCTCTTTCATGTCACTGTTGGCATCTATCGATTGGCTTTTTTCATATCAAGGTATTCCTGGTTGTTGGTATGACAAACGGCTTTTGATCGACTCCTAGGCATTTTTGTATTATGTTACAAGGAACTTGGTCCGGTTTAAATCTGTTTTAGCTGTCTTTTTCCGACACCATTCCGGAAGGGGCAGGGAGGCACTCCTTGTTAACAGTCAGGTGATGGCAGGAGCCCGGGTTCTCCCCTCGGCCTCTGTTGACACCCAGTGGTTATGGACGGGGTCCTGTTTGCTGCTGGGGAGGGTTTCTAAAGCCCTGTATGGTCACCTCGGACTCTGTGGGGTGGCAGCTCATTACCAGTTGACAATGATGAAGCTTGTGGCTCACCCCTTGGTCTCCTCTGACACCGTCGCATGTGTGTGTGGTGTGTGTATTTGTTGGGACAACTTGTCACAACTTTGTGACACTTTTTTCCTGGAGTATTTGGCTGGCGTAGAGAGGTTATCATCTAAAAGATTTCTGTTTTCCTGCTGCCCCTTTCCTAGTCCTTTGGCTCAAGAGGACAGGTTTTGTGGGGCTTTCTGTCTGTGTCTGTTGGCATTTCCTGATTGTCTGCCTCTTTGGCTCCCAGTCTGGGGTGTATAAGGCAAAAAGAAAACCCAGGGAACTCACTCTGTTTTGTTCTTTGAGTCCCGAGGTCTCCAGCTGGTCTGTCTTCTTCTCTCCCTGTTTCAGAGTCTTCCTATATTCATTTTAAATACAACACCCAAGGCTTTTAGCTGTGTTTAGCCAGAGGGATGAGGAGGAGAAGTCCATCTACTTCTTGGAAGTAGAAGTCCACTGGAGGTGTTCTGAGGGCACGTGGTGAGCTTCATTTACAAGGGAGAGCTCAGCTGCTAGGACCCTTGGCTCTTTGCTCCGTGCCTTCCCATGAACCTGATGCCTGGAGATGGGGTAGCCAGCCACCCGGTGACCCTGAGCATGAAAGCCAGATGCAGCAGGTGGCAGAGCTGGAGCGTAAAGGGGGCCCAAGTCGCCACCTTCTGGGTAGCCTGTCAATTCTCGTTACAAGAAAAAAAAAAAATCCCCATGTGTTTGTCACTGTTTGCATCCTCCTTGAATCCTACCAGGTTCACAGCTCATTTGTTACATGAGGTGATGAATCAGCAAGTAGCAGTTCTCCCAGGGGTCTCATGCTCTTTCTCAACTCTCCTCCCCTTAACCTTGAGTATATTTTGTCCATGGGCTCAACCCTGCAGGGATATTTTTGAGCCTTGCAAAAATGTGCACCCTTTGGTGCATTTGTCTTCCTTAACATTGTTTCAGTGAGTCATTAGAGGTCATCTGACAAGAAAAATAAACGTGCTTTAATAAACTGAGGGGTGGGCGAAATGATTGAAGGGTCTCAAAAGGTATGAACTTCCAGCTATAAAATAAATAAGTCACCGGGACGTAATGTATAGCATAGTGACTATGGCTAATAACGCTGTATTGCATATTTGAAAATTGCCAAGAGAATATATCTTAGAAGTTCTCATTATAAAAAAAGAAAAATTTGTAACTATGTATGGTGATGAATATTACCTAGACTTATTGTGGTGATCATTTTGCAAAATTTACAGATGTTGAATCATGATGTTGTGCTCCAGAAACAAACATAATATCACATGCTAATGATACCTCAATAAAAAAGACAAAAAGATATAATATATTTTTTTAAATGGGCAAGTCTGAAATAACCTATTTCAGATCCAATACTATGAGTAAAAATGCCTTTATCTTTGTAGAGCTTTACAGATTATTTTTAAAAAACTTATTTATGTATGTAAAATCTAATTTATGTATATATAAAGATAATATAAATATATAATACATTTATACAAATACATAAAATTATAAAAATATCTATTTGTGTAAATATGATTTATAGGTTATAAAAATACATGTACATGTATGAATATATATAATCTCATTTCATCCTCACTACAACCCTACAGGCTGGTTACTAATATTTCCTCCATTTCACAGGTGAGAAAATTGTGATTCCCAGAAATAAAGCAATTTGCCCAAGATCTGACAGCTCACAGAGGATGGAGGCACTGAGCTTCAAAGTCAGACCCATCTGACTTTGAAAGCAGTCTCCTGACCACCGGGCATCCTGTTTCCAAACATCACCCTTTACCATATTGGACAAGAGGGACAGGGAGATTTTTAGGTGCAAAAAAAGTCAGAGCCTTGAAAAGATGCTTGATCCACCAGTGCTGAGCTGTAATCTACAGGGCAGTTGGCAAACTTTTTCTGTTAAGGGCCAGATAGTAAATATTTTAGGCTTTGCCAGCCATACGGTCTCTGTCACATATTTTGTTTTATTTTTTCCCCCAACATCTAAAAAAATATAAAAATCATTCTTCACTCACAGGCCACATAAAAACAGGCTGCTGGCTGCACGTGGACCAGCATGGAGCAATCGAAGACCAAGGGGCCCGGGCTTCCCAGCTTGCGGGGCTCTTTGCTCCATGGGGAACAGCCCTTCTCCTCTCTCACCTGCACAGAGGTGGGGGGAGGTCCAAGTGTGGTGACGAGGGAGTGCTGAGCAGGTCGGGGGGACGTGGGTCTTGGGCTAACTCACACAGCTCCTGTGCCTACTCCTGTTGGTGAAACAGAATCTAACTGTCTGTTAATCTGACGTGCAGACCAGGAGTTTCCTGCTTTTTCTCATTAGGGCACATTCCTCAGCTCCCATCAGGATGTGTCCTTTAGGTGATTACTAGATTTGAGTACTGGGCCATCTCTAGGAATATTTCCCAGCTGGTAGCCGTGGGGATGCTGCATGAGGAAGAAGGCAACATGAGGCCAACATCCCTCCTGGGCGGTCCTAGCTCTGCCACTTACCAGCTGCGTGACTCGACAAATCCCTTACGTTCTCTTGGTTTCATTTCACTCACTTGAGAAAATGAAAGGTTTTAGATAGATCATCCATAAGCTCTCTTCCACAGTGATGCTAACCTTACACTCATGGTTGCATTGAAATCCCCGTGTCCTATGCAACCATCGAATTGTTCGGTTCATTAACTGGGCATCCACCTTCCACCTGTTGAGATCTACGGACTCCGTAGTGTGGCCGGGTGTCTTGTAACTCTGTACTTTAGGACAAAAGCACTTGGACTATAAAAGGTAGAAATGAGAGTTTGCTGCTACTGAGATTATGTTTGGAAATCAATGTGGAGAATTAAGAAAATATTCAGAACTCAATTTTAACTTTTTTCCCGCAATTTCCTGGATAATTCTTCTTAGCTGTAAAGTCACTCCTATTTTCCATTTCCTTTGTTATGTACCAGGAAGCATGAACTTTGCCCAAATATACATCTTTCATAAAAGAAGTCAGATTTGGGGTATTTCTTTCCATTTCTCATGGCCAATAAGAGATGTTATTAGCTTCCTTGTGAAACATAAGGGGAACCTTCTTGGAAAATTATTTAGCAATACATATGGAGTCTTAAAAATGTCACTACCTTTTGACCCTGTAAGTCCTCATCTATTAATCTATTTTAGGACAGAGTAACTAATGCTAACAAATTTATGCACAAATGTATATGCATTAAAGCATTATTTACATAGGTATTGGGGAAATCTTCAATATTTAGCACCGAGGAAATGGCTAAAAAATTATGATACCTCTACTCAGTGGGACATTATGATACAATGAAAACAATGCTAACAAAGGTGGATCAGACCACAGATATAATTTTAATGCAACAAGTGACGAGCAGATTATAAAAATTAAGTGCATTGTTTATGACTGTGGAAGAAAGGTAACATGCTACCAATTGTGCATTCAGGTGATGCACCATGTGCTTTATAATTATCTCATTAAATACGCACAGCAAGCCTGAGGTGAATAACATTATTGCCACGTTACAGGTGAGGAAACGGAAGCCTAAAAAATATAAGTATCTTCTTCAGGTTCACAGAGCTAGGAAGTGGCAGAGCCTAGATTTGAACCCTGGTTTCCCTGATTCTAAAGCTTTGCTTCTAGGACTTCTTGTGAATTACCTTACAACATCATGAACATTAATAACAGCAAAATCCAAGGAGGTGTGAGTGAGCTCCGCCACCTTCGCTGAGGTGCCGTTGACTTCGAGGCTGGATGAGCGGCTCAGGGATGGCTGGGACCTCATGGCACAATGCCAGTGCTCCCAGTCCTCCAAGTAGGGAACGTTCCCTCTGGCTTTTCTCCGGGCAAGCGCACTCTTCTCCCAAGAAGAGATCGGGTGACTGGCTCCACGACCACAGCGGGAACAAATTGCTGTTCTTCGGAAAGCTCTTGGCCTTCAGGGACCGTTTGGGAAAGGAGTGGTTCCAGCCTTAACACTTTGAGCAAGCACCTCCCCATCCTCCTCCATCCTTTCCTTCTTCCCTTTCACTTCTGCATGTGGATGTGATAACAGCGCTCGGGTCGCCGTCAGGCTCTTGGAGGAGAGGCAGGGCTTGCGCGCTGAAACTGAGCTGTGATTACCTGCCTCTCCGGCACACGTTAGTTGAATAAAACATGTAGTCAATAAAACACAACGAAACAATAAAACTAAGCCCTTTGGTGCTCTCTTACTGGGTGTTAGGCAGCCCAGAAACCTGCAGGCATGTAAAGGAGAGTGAGGGAAACTTTACACTTGGAAGAACAAGGACACTCGGGCACTAGGCTGGAAACCTCGCTGGCTGAGCTCAGGCTGGATCCCATGTGCACCTGGAGACGGTAAGCTTTGGAAGCTGCCCGTCCTGCACAGGCCCGCTGTGAGATCTTGTTAGGAGCACGTACAGAAATGTGCTTTTCGTTAGGGAAGTCATTGATCTGATCAAAATGGATACATTTCTTTTAGATGATAAATTTATGAGCTCTGGGCAGAGAGATCACTTGTAGCCCTTCCCCTCCTGGGAGGTGGGGCGGGAATTCTCCGAGCCCGGACTGCAGCGAGGGCCAGTGCCTCTAGGCTGTCATTTAAGAAAGTGGTCTTTTTAGCAGTGGAAAATTGCAAACCAAACCTCAACGCTTTCCTGGCCCGGTGAGGACCAAAAGAAAACCAAGTTTTTATGGTTGGTCCCTTGTAAGGACTTGTTGAAAAGTAGGCCAGTGCAATGTGTCTATTTTAGGTTTTAGAAACATTTGCTCCTCTCACAAGAGGTATTTTGAATTCCTTTGGGATGAAGATTGTAACCCCAAACAATTCATTAAAAATATTTGGGAGGGAGCCTAATTTTACGACAATTGTTGACATGATGGTGACTGACAGCGGGGTCCCAGTCTGAGCCTCAAGGATGCCCACTGCTGCGGCCCAGACCTGCCTCTGTTAGTCCAGGGAACTTGCAGGAGCCGTGTGCGCAAGGGATGGAGACGCCCCCCAGCGTAGAATGAACCCTAGTGGAAAAGAATAAGATTTAAAGAAAGAGAATAATCTTGGCCAAGTAATGCAAACTGTCATCAAGGAGGAAGGGCCATCCTGAGCAAGCCTGCTGTATTCTTGTTTGGATCCGTCTCCCAGTTGCCTCCCCTGAGCGCCACGCGGTTCTGCTGAGAGCCTGTCACATCTGAAAGTGCGGATGCAGTCCAAGACACTGGGGCACAGGCAGATTGAGAGCCCAGCATGATCAGAGCCAGAGAGGATTCTTCAGAGGTGCCGGGTGCGTTCCGGGTGCGCCCAACAGAGAGGGCTGCCGCAGCAGAGGGCTGGAAACCGCAGCGGGCACGGGGTAACAAGCGGGATGTTGTGCAAACACGCGCGAGAAGCTTCCTGGGTTCTTCCAAATTGAATTGTGCATGTTGGGTGTGCAAATGTGTTTCAGCTGTTTGTGGGGGTGGGGTGGGTAGCCTTCATCCTGGACTGTGATCCCACATCAGTGGGGCTGGGCGGGAAGAGAATAGAAACACAGGATCCCTTTTGTTTCTTTCATGTGAGTCTTGAAAAGAGACAGATGAGTATTCCACAAAGGTGTCAAAATAAGCTGAGCCTGGATAGGTAACTAGGCTGAGGTAGCTGGGAAGCCCGCCCCGATGGATTTATCCCGTTGCTGAACTTTATGTTTTAAATTGTTTCTTCCAAGCCAGCACCTGATGTACCCACGACCCCGAAATGATTTCAGAGGAACGGCTTCTCTGTGTTTCTGTGCTGCGGTACGTGTGGGACACGTCCTGGCTACACGGGCAGGACCAGGGTGTTCGTGCTATTTCATTATATAGAGGGGTGGCTGATGCCACAGGCTGAATTCCATCCCACATACTCAGAAGTCATGACTTATGCTTCCTACCTGATCATGTAGGGTCAGTTGTCACCTCATAATACTCTCCCAAGTAATTCCTCTTGATTTTCTTTCCCAGTTTGCTCTGAGTGAAAGAAAACATGGCTGTTCGTCTTGTACTGGTCAATGACGTGTTTCCAGAGGTCATTTTTCCTCAGTGCTTGGAGTAACTGTTTGTTACTAAGTCAACAAACTGCTCTGTAAAAATGGTTCCGCAGCACCGGCAAGCAATGACGGTGTCACCTTGGTCGTATCTTTTGTTCTCAAGATTCTAAACTCCTGAGTCCCCAAAACACATTACTTTTGTCTTGCGAGCCTCCCCCTGGACAATCCTAAGCGCATCATTTTTTCACAAGGAAAGATTTTAGTCTTATCTGTAAACGTTTTTCATCTGTCCATCCATCCATTCATACGTGCTTTGTGCCTTCCTTCTATAATTGATGACCTACCATGAGCTAGTGATTTAAGATTATATTTCCATCTCTACTACTTTCTTCCCTCCCCGGCTTTATTGAGATATACTGGACATATAAAACTGCATAAGTTTAAGGTGTAAACTGTGATGACTTGATACAGGTACACACTGTGAAATGATTACCGCAATAAGGTTAACATCTCCATCACGTCACATAATTACTTTTATTTTTTCTGGTGAGAACATTTAAGATCGACTTGCTTGGACACTTTCAAATACACAATATGGTGTTATAAACTATAGTCAGCATGCAGTGCCCTGCTGGTTTCATTCCCTACCCAAAGGAGAGTTCACATCCGTGAAATACAGCTGCAGATGTTGCCTTAACTCTGTCTGTTGATTGAATTAGTCAGTTTAGCACACTCTTTTGTGGTTACCCTGGAGTATACAGAACAGAATCCTGACTTACTAAAGTATAACACAACTGACTGCTTTAACCATTTTCCTGACACCAGTGGAAGGCAGAGCCAAATTCAGCCAGAGCTCACTCAGCCTTTCTGTCTCTCCAGTATCTTAGCCCTCTGATGTGTTTAGATTAAAAAAATAAATATTGTTCAGCAGATGAGTCCATCTGAAATAACGTGGTTCATGAGTGCTGAAATCGGAATGGTTATAATTTAAAAAGTTGGTGGACTTTTTGATTGAAGCATAATGTACATATAGTATATTGGACGAGGTATAAGTACACAGTAAGTTCATTTTACAACATGAGCATACCTGTGTAACCTCCACCCGGATCAGGAGGTGGAACTTTGACAGCATCCTAGCAGTCATTCTCACGCCCCCTAACAGCCACCGCCTTCTCTTTTCTCCAAGGTGGCCGTTATCCCGATTCCTCTAGGTCGGTCATGCTTGGTTTTGAACTTTATTTATATTGGATCATTACAGTTCATATACTTCTGCGTCTGCCTTCTTTCATATGTCATTATGTTTTTAAGACCCATCCATGTTGATGCATATATTCGTTCATTTTCATTGCTGTGTACTAGTCCACTGTTTGGTTATATCATCATGTGTTTGTCCATTCTACTCTGGTCTTTCCAAGAATTGATACACATCCTGAGGGGCATGATATATTGCAGAAAGTTGCTGACGTAAGTAAACTTCCCTTCTCTCCAAGATCTGGCTCCTCAATTCCCACTTGAACTGGTCATTCTTAGACGGCTCAAACATTTTTTAAAATATTTTTCAGTGAGAACATAAGCTACTCCATTATAATCTACAGCTGAATTTCATTTATTTGTTTTCATCCAGTATGATTGTCCCTGTCTTTTGATTGGTTTGATTAATACATTTGCACTCATTATTATTATGGGCTTTTTGATATATTCGTAATAATTTCTACCATATCACTGTCCTTTTTGTATTCATACTTTTGTTTTTTTTTTCCCTTTAATCTTTTCCTGCTAAAATTATCTATGTAGCACCCCACTTCTTTTTCTTTTCCTGGACTGTTGGAAACTATAGAGTACATTTCTGTAATTTTAATGGCTATGCTTTAATCTATAAACTAAATATAACTTAGTCTGAACATAGCAGATATCGTAACACACTTTACCCATTAAATATCCTCCTCCACTCACTTGATATTGTTGCTTCGGTTTCTAGGTTAACCGCTTTTTTTTTTTATACCAAAATTATCATTGCTATTTTTTGTTTCACATTTAATCATGTGCTCAATATAGCAATTTTCCATGTACACTGTTAGGTTCACATACATTTTTCCTCTACACTTGAAAAAAATAATTGTTTAAGTAAATTCTGTGTGTGGTGAAGCATCCTAGTGTTTATGTTCTGTCGGAAACTGCTTTCTTATCTTGCCCTCATTTTTGAGTGATAGTGTAGCAGGATTTAAATGTCTTAATTGACAGTTTCTTCCCCCTCAACAAGATGTGTGTGAGGGTGAACCTTCCTGTCGTTCAAGGGTCAACTGTGTATATAAATCTCCACGAGCACTTCCATGTGTATTTATTTCTATGCCTATTTGTGTGTATTGAAAAGCATGAGTCCACACCTATACCTTCAGTGCCAACTCAGCGTAACGTTACAGGACTCATCCCAGTATCCTCTCTTTGCGTATTTATAGCTCTTTCTCTTATGAGCGAGACCGGATCCCATCAACTCCAGTGTCGTCACTTCTTTAATTAATCCCTCTGTAGGTAACTAATCTCCTATCACCATCGCCACCCCCTTCCCCCCTGCTTGTTATTTTTGGGCCTCCTATTCCTTGTATGCAAGCTTCTCCGCTCTGTCCACGTTCCAGCACACTGTGCTGGGCTGACCCCTCCCCCTCACGTGGGGGGTCCCTCACCGTCCTCAGGCCCCAGACCTTGGCACCAGGTCCTGCTCTGATGTGGACACCGTCCTTAGCCTTTCAGTTTTGTTTTGAGGGCTCATTCTGAGCGGAGAGATTAGTTTTAGCTGGGTTTCATTTTTGTTCTTCATCTCTCTTCTTCTTTGTCATGATCTCGATGTAAAATACTTGATGTATTTCTATCGATCTATTTCTAGATGATCCCGCCCCCTCAACCTCTAGGCTTCTGGTGCAGAACCAGGTCTCACGGCAGCTTCAAGGCTCTCACTCAGCTGTGTTATCGAGGGTATCACAGACCCAACCACAGAGCCAGGAGACGTTTGTCTCTATTCATTGTGCTCAGACCCCTGCAGCTCCATGACGTCCTAGGAAATAATAGCTGTAGGAAGAAAGTCACTTGCGACTTTTTCCAGCCTCCTTTAAAGCATGATGGGGCGCTCTCGACTTCACACAGTGACCTGACTTTTTCTTATTTCGTTTCCTATGGAAACATTCATCTGTGTCACCGTCACGTGAGCAGAGCTCCTGGACACCACTCTCTTCTTTCAGATCCCAAATCCAACAGTTCCTCCACTTCATTTCTATTCATTCCCTTAGGTCTCTGCTGCACTTGCAGTCCATGGACTTTTGTTTTATTTTGAGTTAGTAATGTCATTTGACTCACCTACGAGACCGACTATGCTTTATCACCATCAAGTACTCTGAGCCAAGCTAGTGGGTTGGAGTACTTCTCAAGCACTGATCACTATGTTATCCTGATCCCAAGTCCTTATATTGGCTTCTATTCTTACTTGACTTTTAATTGATTAAAAAAATGTCTCCTTACTCCACACTTAAAGAATAATCATTTCTGGGAAATGGGCCAACTATGTGGATGGTAACAGCTGAGCTGTTTGCATCAGATTACCACGAACATTCAAGTTGTGAAAGTGAGGTTAGCTTTTAAAGTCTCTCCGACTGCTAGATGTGCAGACAGGGGTCATGCGGTCTCAGTCGTGGGAAGGAAAAAAATGAATATCAACATCTGACTTACGTCTCCTGTTGTCTTGGAGGAGAAGTTGGGGAACCTGTGGTTTGTCTGACAAAAGTGTGATTGAATCAGACGTAGCCCTATTCTTGCCTTCTGGATCTTTCCTTTTTTTCTTCATAGTTTTTGAATGTATTGTTTTAAAACCTGAGGGCTAGTGGATTGTTGTTCAGAAATATGTGTTGCCCTGTCCCCCACCTCCCTGAGCGAAGTCTGCTTCTCTAATCCTCTGACAGTGGGCGTGGCAGTCACTTTCCCTGGCCAGGGAGTGGACCGGCTGTAACAAAAGTTTAAAACGCACTTCTGCAGTTGGGCTTGCTCTTTGGTGCTTTTACTTTTACTATGAGAAGAACATGCCTGGGCTAGCCTACTGGTCCCAGGAGGAGGATAACAGACACGTGGAGCAGAGTGACAGCAGCCTGAGATCCCAGCCAAGCCAATCCTACGCCAGCCAGTCCCCAGCTGGTCTGCAGTTGCACGCAGGAGTTTACCAGGACTGGGAGAGGCACCCAGCTGAGATCAGCCTACCACAGTTGCCTTCCTGTTCATTCACAGATGGGTGAGCTAAAGAAATGCATACTCTTCTATGCCACTGAGATTTTGTGGTTATTTGTTACACAAAAATAACTAAAATATCTGAGGCAAATGAAGGGTAGCTGACATGCTACCCCCAAATATGCCACTTTGGCATAAGGTTACTTTGAGCTGAAGGCAATGGAGAAGAAGTAGATAGAAGAAAAACGCCCCGCCCACTTCCTATCTGTCTTTGAACAGGATATAAATTTTAAAAGGTGTCTCTCCTTCCCTCTCTACCAGGAAAGACAAATGTTAATCACTGGAAACAACTTTAGACCCTATCAGCCTGCAGACAGCACCACAGGAATCTATATAACAAATTTCACTAACTAGCATTTATCTCTGCATCTGGAAGCCCAAAACTGCTTTCTTTTGTCCTGTCATTTGTCCACAAATTTGTTGTTCTTTGTTGAAGATGTTCTATAAGCCAGAGTTCTAAGGCATTGTTTTGAGCTACTAATTGTTCCTTGGGTTTCTCCCATGTACTTGTAAGGTATGCATGTTAATAAACTTCTGTTTGTGTTTTCCTTGTTAATCTGTTGTTTGTTACAGGGATCTCCACCAAGAACTCAGAAAGGTAGAGAGAAAATTATTTTTCCCCTCCTACACAAACTACATGTCCTCCATTACTTCCATTTCTTGCCAGAAACTGGGCATCCCATTTTGAAACCCCAATCTCTTCTTCCACTTGTCTTCTAACATTATTGTGTCTCAGCATCTTTTTCTGTTTCCTTTTCAGGACACCTGCCTTGTGTCCTTATGTCTAATTAGAACTGGAGTCTTGCCTTGTCTCTCATTCTTCCTTCCATGGATTAGGGCTATGCCCAACCCTAAATCCATTGGCTGAGGCTTACTGTCTGTTGATACTTGATTTTTTTTTTTCTCTTAGCTTAATATCTTAGGGGATATTACCCAGTCTGTTTCTGAGCTCTACTCCTCTGTCATCAGAGAATTCCTCCTCCTGTACCACTAAACACTAACGCCTTTTAAAACTGCTTTCTGGACTTTATTATATTTTTTGCTTGTCGTGCTTTTAAACCTTGTTATTTTCTCACTAAGTAGCACAGTAATATTTAGAATATACAGAAAACAACCAGAGCCGGGTATAAGATTACTCTTGTTAATATTGTATGATGTATTTTACCCCAGTGTCAGAGTGAGTCTAGACCTTGGCCCTGCCTCTGCCTTTCTTCTCCATTTTGTTGTAAGTAACTTGGCCAAGATCCACCCCGTTTTGAGTTGTACCTTGAGAATGACATCATGTAGATTTATGGTGGTGGGTTGGGATTAGGTGGGTGGGTGGGGGTTAGGGAGTGAAAATAGAAGCCATCAACTCTTCACCAAAGATGAGACAGAGAAGAAAGAAGGATGAGACTGAGCTACCTGGCTGCGCAAACATGCACCAGCCATGGGATGCACTACTTTGCTGGGATTTCTGTGACTGGATTCTCATCCACTGGTCTACCAACCCAGAAGTTAGGGCTGGTGCTCTTGGGCTAACCCACTCCCTGTTGTTCGGTGGGCCCCCTTTCCATCTCGATGCTGTCTGTTCCCCTCTTTATTCACACCGAGTTCTTATAGGAAGGACGCACTGCCAGCCTCCTTTGATATTCATCACTCCCCAGCCCTGCCTCCTTGACACCGCCCTCCAAGATCACTGCTTGGACTTGAGTGTTCCTAGGTCTCGTTCACTACTCCTTACACACTGTCTTTTGCAGTGAGTTGCTTCTATTTGAGGCTAAACAAAAAGCATGGTGAGTCAATCTTTCTAACTTTGGATATCAGGGGTCACCTCTTTCCAAGTTCTGTGGGCATCTCCTGTGGCTCTCTGCATGTTGTCTCCAAAACCCCGAGATTTGATTGATATATTCACCTCCTCACAGGGTTGTCTAAAATTCACTGGCCTGGTATTTGACTTGGCAAAAGGCTGAGAAGGAGCGTGTGGCTATTTGCAGATAGTGATAAATGCTGTTCTCTCAATGGAAAATATAAACCGGTGATGGATTACCCGATGCTTCTTGCTTACTTTAAATTGAAACATTCTATTGAACTTACCCTAACTGCGGAATTCTTATAAATAAACAACCCTTCTTGGATTTTATGACTGTGGGCTCACTGCCAAGTGCAAACATTCCTAGTCTGTGGCATGAAAATCCAGTGAAACAGAACAGGAAAGGTAACTGAGAGTGATGGAGAGAGAGGGAGGGGGGAGAGAGAGAGAAGTTAGAGCTCCTTTCTTGGAAGCAATCAAGTCTGTGGTTGATTTTGCAAAGTCCTGGGCATCCAAAGGCTCGGGAGAGTCCTCCATTCAGCGGGGAGCTAGCTCGCCAATAGCTACAGAAACTCCGGAAGGTTTTGAGAGAGCAAGACCCGTGCCCCCGCCCAGCTGGTGCTGGGCTCTGTCACTCTCCAGTCTCCCTGCCCCTTTTGAAGACTCTGAGGACGCGCGACCTTCTATTTTGAATATCAATGGGTGAAGTCAACTGTCCCCTAATCTCTCTACCCAGGGCTGGGACAGTTCCAGTGTTTTGGATTAAATACTCCAGCACAAATCTCTTTAAACCTTTCCCAAATAAGAAATGATGCGAGGCGCTCTCATGAAAGGGTCTGGCTCCCAGGGAATTAAAACCTTCGGCTCTGTTTGCCGTGCCGCGAACAAAGCCGCCGGGGCTCCTGCCTTCCAATTGGCTGGGGCCGTTCTGTCCCGCTGCGGAGCTGCAGCCCGTGGCCTCACACCCTGTTTGCAGGGCCCGGTGGCCACCAGCATCTGCACTGGGCTTGTTTTTTTTTTTCCCCCTGCATCCATTATCCATCTGGGGTGGGGGTGGGGGGGTGGATGCACCAAAATTACCAAAAATGAAACCTGCACAGCAAGCAAAGTCAAATAGAATGACTGGACCCTTTGCTGCGTTGCTTAACGGCAGTTGTCACTTACTTCCTCAGGAGAAGTAGGTGTGCTTTTATTTGACTGGTAGGACGCGACTGTTTCTCCGCTAGTTTAGATTGGTCCTTTATTTTTCTCGCACACGCCTGGCAAAGATGTAATCATCTGCTTTGTGGCTGTTGTTCTTCTTTGGCCTGGGTGTCAGAGATCCAGGTTGCCTGGCTTGATATTAAAAGCCTGAATAACTATTTAATGATGTCAAGACATTTAGTGAGACATCACTGTTGGTACCCTACTCTGGGATGGAGATGGGTGAACACATGCTGGTGTAGAAACTAAGCTTCACCCAACTATTTGTTGACAGGTTCCAAGGAGACTTGCCTTTACACAAACCCTTGTGTAAATTGTTCCTTTTCTTTCAACTCCGCAGACTGTGGAGAAGTGTTTACAGAGGGGACGGAAATGGTCAAAGGGTCATTTTAGAAATACGACCAGGCTTAAGTGAGGAGGGGAGCTGAGAGATGGGGCGA
Organism: Camelus ferus; assembly: GCF_009834535.1. Taxonomy (NCBI): domain Eukaryota; kingdom Metazoa; phylum Chordata; class Mammalia; order Artiodactyla; family Camelidae; genus Camelus; species Camelus ferus. The sequence continues at coordinate 8,979,688 of NC_045722.1, read as the reverse complement.
GGCGCTGAGTGAGAACAGGAATTCAGGAGAGGGAGTGGATTGAGGGGCTGTTCCTGAAGGCAGGTGGCCTGCACTTCCTGGGGGTAAGGAGGGAGGGTGAAGGTGTTGAGGGTCACTCTTAGTTTCCACTGTAGGCGGTGATGTGGTCGCAACTCTGTTAACTGAAATAGAGAAAGGAGAGGGCCCGGCACCGGGCTTCATTCTGGCTGGAAAAGATGGCGATGCCCACTGTGAGTGCTGAGAAGACCTTAACAGGGAGGCTACGTGAAAAGCGTAGGGAAAGGCCCGGAGACGATGCCCTGCCCTGGGGCTGGGACAGTGGGGCTGTGACCTCCTCCGGCCTGAAGGTGGAAGGGAGAAGTCACTGGAATCCGGGTCCAGGGAGAGCTGCAGTGTGAGGGCGGCCCAACAGGAGCTGTGACCTTCAGGAGGGGGACACAGGCTGCTCTACACAGCCAATCCAGGCTGCTGTCTTTCCAATTTTCTGCCAGGGGACTCAGCTGGCCAAGCACAGCTGGAAGCCGGGAGCAAGGGAGCCCACTGAGTCAGTCCACCCGGGTCAGCCTCTCGGAGCACAGAGCAGGGTGGCAGGCCGACAAGTGGACCTGGAGGGGCGGGAGGAGACACCCACAGAGGAATTCTGCTCATGAGCTCTGTTTTGCTCAGGATGGATCTGGGGCTACTTGCCTTTATACTAGTCTAGAGCTTGGAAAGAAAGACCGAGTTTGATTCATAGCTGGGGAAACATTAACTGAAATGCACAGACGAAGCACTTAGCGCCGGGACCAGCACGCTGTGTGCGATGGGTGGTTATCAGCCGTTATTACTGATATTACTGATAGATGCTGCGGGGAGGTGACATGAGTGACGGTTAGACGTGACAGTCAGGAAATGGCAGGGTTAGTCTAGACCGCAGAGAGTCCGGTAGTGAAGGCGAGGTGAGCAGGAGCATGTAGTATGTGTGCACTTCTCTTTTAAGAATTTTGATAGAAGAGAGGACATGGAGAAGTAGCTACAGGGAAGGGAGGAGATGAGACTGAAGGAAGGTGTGCTTTTTCTGGGCACGGGGAAAAGTCAAGGGTATTTACGGGGAACGGGAAGGAGCCCTTAGAGAGAATCAACCAGATACAAGCAAGATGGTCCCCACTGCTGCTGGAGATTGCAAACTGTCCTCAGAATTCCATTTTCCCCTTTTTCCACAGTAGCAGATATGTAACTGGGTCCGTGACTGCATTTCCCGGAGCCTCCGGCAGGGAGGTAAGGCCACTTTGCTCTGCTCCCTCCAGTGGCCTGTGAGTGGAGGTGATGCTTCACTTCCAGAGGGAGGGGCTGAGACAGAGGGAGCCCTCTTTCCTCTTTTACCAGCTGGATCCTGGGCTGCTCCACCCACCTTGGACCATGTGCATGAGGGAAACAGCCTGGGGAGGCGCTGTCCGAAGTGCCCCTCTGCAGCTGGTCAGTGAGAGAGAGCTAAGTTTTACTATTCTTTAAACCGCTGATTTTGGGGATCTCCTTATTTCGGTAGCTTACTGTCTCCTAACTAGTACACTCTTTCAACACCATTCAAATGTCGGGCTCTTCACGCTTGCACGCCTCTTTTATTTTTTAGTTATTGAATAGACTTTATGTTTTAGAGCCATTTTAGGTTCACAGCAAAATTGAGCTCTGCCCCTCCCCCATACACATCCTCCCCGGCTATCAGCATCTCGGACAGGGCGGTACTTCTGTTACAACTGATGGGCTTACTCTGACACATCCTTATCACCCAAACTCCACAGTTTACACTAGGGTTCACTCTTGGTGTTGTACATTCTGAGAGTTTGGACAAATGTGTAACAACATGTGTCTACCGTTAAAGTATCATACAGAATAATTTCACTGTCCTAAGTATCCTGTGTTCCATTTACTCATTTGCCCTCCTGGCAACTACTGATCTTTGTACTGTCTCCAGAGTTTGTCTTTGCCAGAATGTCACAGAGGTGGAATCATACCGCACGTAGCCTTTCCAGACTGGCCTTTTTCATTTAGGATTATGCATTTAATTTTCCTCCATGTCTTTTTGTGGCTTGATACTCATTTCTTTTCAGTGCTGAATAATATTCCATTCGCCAGATGTACCAGTTTATTTATCCATTCACCTATTGATAAACATCTTGGTTGTTTCAAGTTTTGGCGAATGAATAAAGCTGTTGTAAACATCCACATGCAGGTTTTCGTGTGGACGTAAGTGTTCAGCTCCTGTGGGCAGATACCAAGGAGCAGCTGCTGGAGCATATGGTAAGGCTATGCTTAGTTTTATAAAAAACTGCCAAACTGTCTTCCAAAGTGGCTGCACCATGTTGCACTCCCACCAGCAACAAATGAGGGTTCCTGTTTCTCCACATCCTCACCAGCATTTGGTGTTGCACTCTTTTTTTTTTTTTGCACTTAGAAATTTCTATCTTTTATTATAATGATTTGGTACAAGGTCCTTGAAGGCAGAGTCTATGACTGATCCATGCTTTTAGCATCAAAAACACACAGGAGTCATCTTCTGTTGTTGAATGAAAGTAAGAATACATGAATCGGCTGGCCAGTCATTCTGGCCGTGTGGAAGCTTGGTGTGTAAACCCTGGAGGGCGAGTCAAGAGAGCTGAACCGAATAGTTAGGTTCGAGCTCTTCTGGTTCTGAGCAGGGCAATGTCTGCTCCCAACCTCAGGTTTCCTGTATTTAAAGTGAAGATAATATGCTGGGAGGTAGCTCAGCTCCTGTCAGCTTCCAGCGATCAATGGTTTGGGGTCCTCTCTGCCTGGAACACTTCAGTTGCTCCTGATTGTTTAGCTGTGATGGTAGGAGTTAATCTCACTTCCAGTTTCAACCTAAAGCTCACTGCCTTCGCGGCATCTTCCTGCTGCCCCTCACTTCCCCCGGACGGGACTGCTGCCTCTTTTCACACCTACTGCCTGTATTTTCCACATCACAAAAGTCACTCTGCTCAGTGGTGCTTCTTATTTGTCTGTTTCCCCAGCTTAGCACAGGCTTCCCGAGGTCCTGTCTGAACTGCTTCCATTATCTCCCCTGTCCCAGTCCGGCCCAAAGTAGCAGCTTAATAAATATTTTTATAATGAATAATAAATGAGTGAGTGAATAAAGGAATAAATGGGTCAAGAATTTATTTTTTTTCTGTTTAATAGAAACACTCTTTTCAATGACTACATATTTATTTTCTTAGTTTCCTGGACCTCAGCTGCAGTTTCTTTATAATTTTGTGGATTCATTTGCATAGCCATGGAAAAAATACAAAAACATATGCAAACCAGGGTAAGCTGCTGTTTTTCTGGCTGTATTTTCATCTCCAGTGTCTCGTGGGCTAGTTTAGCCTTACTACAGACTTACAATAAGACACCATGTGCTTCCAGGCAGTTGACGGGAAAGATAATACAAACTAATAATTATTAAAATTGTCCAAAGACTATTTAGACTTATTCTTAAATCCATGGTTCAGGGATTTGCTTGAAAGGAAGAAAATGAGAACTCAGCTGGTATCTCACAGCCTATCCTAAGAGAATTAACTCCCTGGATTCCAAGGCAAGCCACTAGACTCTGATTTTAATTTAGATTCAGCCACAGTTTAGACTAGTTGAGTGACTAAAGTGGAGGTGGAGAGGAAGAGACGTATTTGAACTCAAATCTACGTAAGCGGGATATTACCCAGGTGGAGAATCTTTCTTTCACTTTAAAACTTGGTTATGTGCGCCTCGTCACCTTTGCAACAATTATGCTCAGTAAGTAAGTGGTAGGTAGGCTGTCATTGGAAGCTTCTAGGGTCAAGCAGGGATACTGCAGGTCAGCCCTCCAGAAGCGGGTTATGACTGACGAACACACCAAATGATGTGTTGCTGACAAAACTCTCGATGGGCAGAGAGAGGAACCCTCCCTTAACACCGCCCTTGTCCTGTCTTCCTGGAAACTTAATCACCATGGACTTTAGAGCACATTTGGAATCTGTTTTCCCTTCCTTTCTTTTTCCTATTCGTGATGGGGCCAGAAGCGAGGTAGTCCTCTGAGAGCTGATGAGGGTGCTAAAGAGATAACTTGAAAAAAATATTTTAAGTTGAAAAGAGGCTATAAGTTTTATAGTGATGGTTCTTAACTGGGGACGATCCCCCCACCCCGACCCTCCCAGGGGACATTGGATCATGTCTGAAGACATGTTTACATTGTCACCACTTGGACAGTGCTACTGACATCTGGTGGGCAGAGGGCAGGAATGTTGCTATCCATCCTACAAGGCACAGGGCAGCCCCTCAACAAAGAGTTACCAAGCTCCGAATATCAGTAGCACTCATCTATTGACAGTCCTGATCTGCTGTGTTAGAAAAATAGAAACAGACGCCTCCCAGCATCTCTCTGCATCCTTGCTTTAGAGCATCTGCTGCTGTCATGTCTGGTAGTTTCAGGCATTAGCGTAGTGAGAGTTCAGCGAAAAAGGCAGTTAGGAGGGGTAAACCCAGGCCAGGTCTGGGGACAGTGGCCTTGTCACGCTGCTGGTCCCTGTGTTGGCAATCAGCTCTTTAATGCACAATGTCCTAAGGACTCTGGTTAGTTCTGAATGGCCTTATGGTCTGAAAGGTTGAGTTCAGCGGGTAGAAGACAGAGGTATTTGGTAGAAAGAATGTCAACTTTGGAGTCAGATACAATTGGATCTACATCACGTACTAGCTGTGTGACCTTGGGCAAACCAGTTGCCCTCTCTGAGCCTCCTCCCTCTCCCTCCCATCCACAAAGTAAACATAGACTATGTTACCTTTCCTAAGACTTGTTTTTACATTTCAACATTTCTGATATTGGGATGTCTCTTACAACTGAAGGCGTGTCACAACTTAGTTGGAAGTGAATTTTTTTCTTTAAATGATACATAAAATAATGATATTTCTTTCAACCTGTAGTGTCTTACATTCTATTAAATGTGGTTGTAATAATAATCACCTACGGGCAGCTGTCAATCAAAAGCTGAGCTAACCCCAGGCTTTCCAGCCTAGTGGAAGTAGAGGGAAAAACAGCCTCTGTCCAGGTCCCTTTAGAATTGCTTCACTCCTTCCATTCAGAGTTCTACCCTCATCCTGGGGAAGGAAATGGGTCCTATTTTTGTGTCCTAGATGATCCTTCTTATATTCCGGCCCCACTTCTTCTGTGGAGAGAGAGTTTGTGTGTGTGTGTGTGCATGTGCATGTGTGTGCATGCACAGATCCTCTGCGGGGCAACTCTTGGCAGACCACATCCAAGGAGACAGCAAGGCTCCCAAACACACTCTCTTCAGTCAAGACTGGCTCAGGAGGTGGGTTGTGCTGAGGCAGTGGGTGGGCAGAAGGCTTTTAACACCTGGAACAGTGCTGAGCAGCAGATGGCAGATGTGGACACACAGAACGAGAGCCAGAGCTGTGTGTATGCCCCAAACGGGCGCTGCCCTGGAAGGCTGTTTTCCCATTTAGCCTGAGAGAAGGTCACGATAAATTAAATGCTGGTTGATAATCATTAAAAATTAATACGGAAACGATTAAACTGCGTGTTGCTGTTTCTTCTCTGACTTTTGATACCATTTCTGGACACAGCAATTGAAGTTAATAATAGCCATGCTCTGCTCTTAAAATAGACTTGTTTACAATGAGTCTGAAGGGCAGCATGTGCCGAGGGACCCGCCAGCTCGCATCCCCTGGTTATACCCCGGTCTGCAGGCACCGAGCACCTGGCAGCCACGCCCACACTGAGGGCAGGTTTCCGTGGAAACCAGGCAGAGCTCCTCTGAGGATGGAATCGTCTCTGCAACAGGACATGGAATAGCATGTTTAAGATTGGCAGAACCTAATCAACACCATCGAGAAGCGATAAACCTACAAGAGAATTTACCCAATATTGACGGGCATTGGACAGAGGAAGAAGTCCAGCCTTGTCCTAAGCCTGACTCCTTCGGCCTCTGTGTAATTTGGGTGGTTTCTTTAACTTCTCTGAGCCTCAGCGTCTATACGGGGGGCAACTCTTCTACATTGTGAGGATCAAATAAATTACAATGAATAAAACTCTTTAATATAAATAAAAATATTTACAAGAAACTATACTCAATACCTTGTAATAGCCTATAATGAAAAAGAATATGAAAAGGAATATATATATGTATGTGTAATTGAATCACTATGCTGTACACAGAAATTAGCACAACATTGTAAACCGACTATATGTCAATAAAAATGATAAAATAAAAGCATTGAATAAAATGCAAAGATTGCCCCTCATGTATATGAGCCATTAGGAATTCTATTTGCCATTTATCCTTGTTTACAAAGATCTAGATTTTTTTCTCTTGCATCCTTTCTCTCTATTTCCGTCCCAAATCCCCACACGGAACCCTCCATTGGGCAGTGAGAGTGTGAACGAATTATTCAGTAGGTGCTGGAGTATCTGGTTAAATCTGACAGAGCTAGTGCACCGGTCACAACTCTTTCCAAAGAACAGCATGTGGGAACTTCCATTTGTTTGTCGTGTGTTCTCAGCAGGCATTTATGTCTGCAGACAAATACTCTTGACCTTAGAAGAACTTGAAGAGGACTGTCCTCTGGGCTCACTCGTGTGTGGGATTTAGACGAGGCCCTGAATTTCAGCAGCAGCTCTCCCTCCCTGCCCATATCTGATTGAGGTTTCTTCCAGCGAAGGCCGAGAGCACTCCAGGTCGGGGAGAGGTAACCTGATAGTTCATAGGAAACCAAAAAAAAAAAAAAAACCTTGGCCCATTGGTCTTTGTTCCTTTCCATGTTTCATGACTGCAGTTTTGCTCCTAGGCTGAGGAAGTCAGCTGCTGCTGATTTATTTTAGACTTGAATTTAAAAATATGATTTTCACTTCAGCTCTTACCAAGATTGATGAAAAATGACCCATTGGGTAGGCTGGACTGACGGGCGAGCTGCGGAAATCGCAGCTTCTCTAATATGAGCCTGATGCTTTTGTGGGCTTGGTACAGACTGATGGAAACTCAGGGCTTAGCGTTTTGGGGTGACTCTCCCATAAAGCAGCCGGGATCCAGGCTTGGGACGTCATAACTGGATAGGAGACGGGTAATGTGAGAAGGAGAGGCTTGCTGGGAGCTCAGGACCGCCAGCAAAATTGCCCCTTGGCCCTGCCAAATTAGATTGTCCCTGGCTATTTCCAAATAGGAGGGGAATCTAATAAGAAATTGATTTTTTCCTGCCTACCTATAATGACATTTCCTTAAAAAAAAACTTCAGGAGGTCAGCTTTGAGTGATTCTTTGGATTTCCAGCACTGAGAACATGACTAAAGTCTGAGGATTGATACTTTTTTGTCCTGGAGGATGTCAGTACGTAGCTCTAGGCCCCAGTTTCCCCACTTACAAAATATCGGGCTCAGGCAGGTGTATCTTCAATGCCTCTGGTTTTAAAAGTCAGGTAATCCTGATGCTTCTTTTGTTCTCTTTCTGTTACCGACAGACTTGCTCTCGTGGGAGAACCGGCCTTTTCTCCTGGTCTTTATTATTTTTCACACCACGACCACCATAGAAATCCAGCCCCAAATGGACACTGCCAGTTTTAATTTTGTTTTCTTTCTTTTTTTTTTTTTTTTGCAGGGGGAACTGGTTTCTATTTTTAACACAGTCATTCATACATTCAAAAAACATCTGAGCGTCTAATATGTGCATGACACTGTGCTCACTACCGAGAAGGTTATAGAGATAAACCAGAGAGGGGTCTGCCTTAAAGAGCTTACCCACGAGTAGCAGAGGTGAGACAGGTGTGTTCATGCATTGCACAAAGTGGCAAGTTTGACATGTCCCAGGAGGGGAGGATAACGTGATAGAAGGGTTCGCAAGGGGAGGGAGCTGCCGATCACATTTGGAGGGCGTAACGAATACCTATCAACTTTCCACTGCACCCTGCTGATGGTTTCAAAGTGTGCTTGTTGCCGCTTCCATCCCTTGAGATGTTCCTTGAAAAAAAAGGGCCCCTTCGTGAAACAGGTTGGAGAGATTTTATCACCTCCCTGGGAGACTCACAAGGATTATTAGTAAAGGTTCTGAAAAGAGGACCCACTGAACTTTAAGTCCCGCCCTCACACATCTCCTTTTCATGTGTTGGCAAGGCACCTACTAATGTCTTTGGGAAAAAATTACTATGAGAAATGCTCTGGAAGTAGATAAAGTGCGAGCTTGAGGGTCAAAAAGCCTGGGCCTGATTCCCAGCACTCTCTTCTCCTCCCGCCCCCCCCACCCCATGCGTTGGTCATATTCAAGTCTGAGCAAATACATTGACCAGCCCTTATCTATTAGCAGCCTGATCTCGGGCAAGTTTATTCTTTGTGCCTCTGTTTTCTCATCAGTAAAATGGACATGGTACTAGTGCCTTCCTCACAGGGTTGTAACCAGGACTAAGGGAGTTAATATCTGTAAAGCACTTGGAACAATGTCTGGCGATAGTAGATGTTACATAAATATTTGTTCCATAAAATAAACAAGGGGCCCTGTGCTCAATAGTGAAGCGGAACCTCCAACCCCTGACTTTGGACTTCGGCTCCCAACCATGACTTATTCCTAGGATTTTGAATCTGGGGTTTCACATTGATATTTTTTTAAATGTCGGAGATGTGGCTCTGTGCCGCTACAAATGGATGTACCCAGCATGCTGAGTCTCTTCAAATTGTCTAGTAACACCCCGTATCAGCACATCGCAGGTCCAGGTAGAACGTTGGAGATGGGAGATGCTGAGAGCTCATCTAGTCCTGTCCTAACTTACAGAGCCCAGAAAAGAGAGGGGCTTCCCCAGCTGAGACAGCTCATGTCCACAGAGCAAGGAAGCAAGAGAAGAAGCCTCTAACCGGAGTCATTCCCAATACATTCCTCTTGGCCCTTTGCCGAGAGTTTGATACAAGTTCTGCCTTGGGACTCTTGCAGGATCTGGACGCAGAAGGCTCCCAGCTGGTTCTTGGGAGCCTCCATCCGTAAAAGCGAACCGGCTGCCAAGCGAAGCCAGTCAGGTGCTCCAGGCGACCACGCCTACCCCGCTGACTGAGCCCTTTCACGGCGCACGGTTTGGGGCCTGAGGGACCCCCACGGTAAACGCAGTTGAAGGGAATGGTCTGGTGAGACTGGCCCAGTGCTCCAACCGTTTTTCAGAGAAGTCACATCACATGTGCAAATTCAATTATAAACGCAAGAGGAAATGCAAGGAGGGAAGGGGAGCAATCTGCAGGGTGGAGGGAAGTTGGCCTTCCCTCCCTTAGACGAGCTCACCCCCTGAGTTCCCACAGGATGAGGAACGTGACTCATCCACCTTCTCAGCCCATCCAGTCTCCAGAGTCTGAGCCGCTCAGCTCTCTGGGCGGGATGCTGGTCGTTAAAGCCCTGTCCTTTTTGGACAACAGGGGCCAAAATGCCAGCCAACTATTTCAACAGGGGCCCCGTTAGGGAGACCCCGGCCTGTTCCAGCCCTGAAAAAAGTAAGTTGGCTTTTTAGACCTATTGAGTTGGGACTTGCAAGGTAAAAGTTGACTCTCCGTGAGTTTGCCGTTTGTGATTTTGAAAGGAAGAGAGCTGTGTTTCCGCTGTGTGTCTGGTTTCGGGAAGTTGACATGCCCCGACGCTGGCTGTGGAGGAGCCACCTCAGGGAAGATTCCAGCACCCCACCTGAGAATATGACCTCAGCAGGCTTATCCATCCAGCCATGCTCCTGGGTCCTCCATCTTTCTTCTGGGGAAGCATCTGGTGTCCTGACCTCCTTCTTTCCTTGGCTGCCAAGCGGAGCACACAAATGACCCCGAAGCCCAAGTCTAGGACCCCTGCGCTCTTTTGGAAGACAGACCTCCCCCATCACGTTCTCCATCACAACAGTGACATGCCAGCACCACACGTTGTGTCACACTTTTCTTCCTTCTTCATCTGGCTTGATCCCCACTTGACCGTGAGACAGGCTCCGCTCGTGCATCTTGACAAGGAGACCAAGGCTCCCTGAACGATGGGCAGGGAGGTCTAAGCTAGGATCCTGACCTTCTGACCCTGCATCCTGGGACCCTTCCCGCCCCCTCCCTGCTCCCAATGGGAAATCCCCTCCCGGGCTGTTTTAAGCCTTGGCCAAAAGCCAGAGTCCGAGCAGGTCTCCAATAGGCAGATCTCTTAGTTAAGCTACAGGAAAAGCTACTTAGGCAAACCCCAGTGGCTCACACTCCTGAAACACGCAGCTCTGAGGACCCAGGTGGAAGGTAAACAGTTGACCACTGAAGGCTGGAAAATGCACTTCCTCATCCTTATTCTGGTGTAACTCATTTGAGAGATTCGGCCAAGTTAACTCCCATCCCTGGCCTTCAGTTCCTTCCAGAACTAACTGTCTGCGACTCTGGGGACAGAAGGAGCCCACGTGGAAGATATCCCTGTTTGTCCATTCCTCTGGCTCCCCTTGACCCTCCCTCACTTCTGAGGAGAAATGCAGAAGTCCACATCTGAGATGTATTCATTTGCCTTCTTTCTTGGTCTCTTTCCCTGTCCCTCTTCCCTTCCCTTTTTTCTATCAATAGAGCTCTTTGGTCTGATCACAGTTATCTACTCCTAAAAATAATTACCCAGTTTATACATCCTCCGAGTAAGCAACTCCTAATTTATGTGTGCTGTCTGCTGCAGCCCTCTTTGGGAAATTATAGGTCTTTTTCATCTTGATTTACTCTTAACTGGATAGAGAATGTTCATACTGCCATCACACACGGAGCCAGAAAAGAGCTGGCCATTTCCCCTCACATATTAGAATCATAATGAATAGTTCGAATATGACATCATGGTCGTTTCTATGCCAAGACACTGTGGGATCGTATTGAAAACACTGCATTAGCTTAGAAAATGGATTAAAACAAAAACGAATTGGAGTGGCTAATGCAAAAGTTGATGTTGCAACATGAGGCTCAGAGGAAAGATCCCTTGCTTGGTCTTCAGTGCAAAGTGAACCATCCTTTGCAGGGAGGCCCCTCACACCTGCCCCCACCCTTCAAGGACTGCCACTTGGGTCTTATTTGGGCCTGGGGCTGAAGGAATGCTGCTTCTGATCAGCCAATGCCTAATTTTAGATTTAATGTTCATTCCCGTAGAAACGTCAGAAGGAAAGCCAAGTTCATTCTCAATCCCCTCAAGTCTTCCCTTCTCTGAATCAGTCTCAGGGAATCTCATTCCCTTCTTCCCAATCCAGTCTCAGGAAAACAAACAGATCCAAGAAAAGAGGTGATTTCATGGTCTCACTGTCACACCTCCAAGCATCTCAGGAAAACTCAGAGAGAGACCTTGAATCCTGCAATTTGGTGTCTTCTGCCAAGTTGCCCATGAACTCCAGCCTACCTTTGCCATCCTGAATTTTATAAGACAAGGACTGGGCTGACTGTCCCCTGGATGGGCTCTTGCCTGAGCCAGTGGTCAGATTTCCTGTAGGGGCTGTAACTCAGCGAGAGAGAACCCAGGCGGCAGAAGCCTTCTTCTGGAGGAAGCGGCCTTGGTTTGGAACAGTCTGTGACAAGCCAGGGGCAGGGTGGAGGGACCCCGTGTGCGGTGGGAACAGGCAGGGGCTCAGGCATCACAAGGAAGCCGAGGTGAAAAGACTGGATCTGAGACATCGGATCCTGGTTCTGGGTGGGGGCGGGGGGACGGGCGTGGCGGGAGGAGAATAAAGAGTTGGGGGATGGAGGCCCCCATTTAGGAGTGCGGTAACTCCCTGTGCCATAGGGAAAGTTGCTAGAGTTGGGCATGGCTTTTGTGCACGTGTGGGCTTGACTGGCTGCAGAAGAACAAAGCCTTTCAGAGGAGGAGGGGCCAGCAGGAAGGCTGAGGGTGGGACCTGGGGCCGCTTCTGTCACCATCACCTGAGCACTTCATCAGTCCCCCTCTCAGACCCTTACACTTTCGCCACGTTGACTCCTGCCTGCGTGAGGCCGCTGCGGTCCTGTGGAGGGGTGGGGAGGGCGTGAGGGGAGGAGCTCGTGTCATGTCTGGGTCAGTGTGGTGACAAACATAAACACTGCATGCGCAGCTGAAACCCAGAGGAGGTGGTCCTGAGAGTCGGCGCCTCCTGTGATTTCACAGGAATGTTCTGGAGTGTTTTACACTTTCTATAAACTGTAGAATGTGAGACTCATGTTCTGAAGAAAAAGGGAACTGGCTGCATCTGGGTTAAAGCTACCACATGACATCGGTCCTGCCAAACTCTGGCTGGGGGTGCACGCCCGGGAGAGGAGAGCCCCCTTCCCTTCGGGGACCTCCCCCTCGGATTCAGCTTAAGGAGTGTGCTTACCTGCGTCTCTTCCACAAAACCACTCTTTCTTCTTCCAGCTCTAGGGGCGGATCTTCCCCTGAAATCTGCATTTCCCCATGGATGCTCTGTGTATTGGGCACCCAGCCCAGACCACGTGTGCTCTGCTTTCCTACCTGGCCAGTGGATTTGTTTGCAAAGAGTGTAGCAGGTCCTAAATGAAATGCTGGGGATATAAAAAGAAAAAGCCATGCTCTTGCCCTCAGTGAGCTCACAGCCTGTTGATGACAATAGACACTGAAATAAATAATAAGGTGTAATAAGTTCTGAAAGAGTCTCGTGCCAGGTGCTCTAAGCAGGTAAAAGGAAGAGGCATTCCTTCCACTTGAGGTTGGGTCAGGGTGGGGGCATGAGTCAGGGACATCTTCAGAAAGGAGGAGACATGCAAGTTGGACTTAAAGGATGAATTTTTCCGTATCCATGTCCATTAGGGCTTCGGTGGAGGTACGTGCTTGGGTTACATCGCCAGTGACAAGCCTGTGCTCTGTTTACAGAGGCTGCGCCACGCCTGTTTGTTGTTGATGGTGATGAAAGGTGTACCACCACGTGAGCAAGTCCAGGGAGAGAGCATCTTCTCACTAGAAGGGGCCTCCTCTTCTTCCAGATCAGAAGTGGCAAACAGTTGTCCTACAGAAAGTATTTGGGCTGTAGACATTTGCGTCTGGCTACACCATGCTAAAATACGGAGTGAGTAGCCAACCTTTAATATTTGGGGGATTTCACATAAGACCCCACATTTCTAGTGTCCCTGGGGGAAAAAATAACAGATACGACATTGGATGTGGGGGCTGAAGCTGAGTTATAGCTGAGCTTAAGGATGGGATATGAACGCTTCCATCTGGCCCTGGTGCTCACCTGGCCACTTCATTCATTGTGTGATGCTTGGCTCTTGAAAGCTGTCGCAGCTCACAATCCCTGGAAGAAGCTCCCTCCCCTCCACTTCCTTTCTGGGTTGCGTAACAGATGAGCACATGGAGACCTAGGACGGGGAGGGACCTGCACGCAGTCACATGCTACAGGGCAGGGACTGGAGCCAGGCCTGCTGACTCCCAATTCCCCACAAGTAGTTAGCCAGCCCAGAAAAAATAACATCTCCATTGCCTGAAATACAGGGTAATTTGCCTTGCACTTACAAACTCAAGGGGAAATTATCTACCCACTGTAGAATGTTAAGTTGAGACCCTGGAAACTGAAAATTGAATCTTGAGCTAAGAAGTAAGAGCATGAAGGGGAAAAAAAGAGAGGAAAACTATAAAAGAAAAAGAATCAAAATATGTTTTGCATCTTGGGAGCTTTAATTAAAAGTCTAGAAATGCTTATTCTTAGAAAATGATAACAATTCATTTTTGAAGGGAAAAGATGGCTGCACAGATCACTTAATTAACATACCATGGATATAGGAAAGCTGTAATAATTAGATGTTGTCTGAATTAAAATAACCCGAAAGTTGAGGAACGAAACAGAGTTATTAAAACTAGGATGTGAAATAACCAGAAGTCATGTTTTGTCTTGGCTTTATCTGCAAAATAAAATTTCTGAAACTGTAGGTGGTTTAATGGATGAACACTCTTTGCCTTCTGCCTTTGCTATAAGATGAAAGTTTGTTTATGTAAACTGATTATTAATATACCTTGGTTAGGAGAATTATATCAGAGCCTTTGGTCTTGTCTCTACAATATCGATTTGCCCAAAATAGTCATTCACAAAATATAAGTACTTAGATCTGAACTTACAGGATGTACCTAAAATGACTTTATCAATTTGAATGCATAGAATAAAAGAATCATAGTATTTTAGACCTGGAAGGGATACTTTAAATCAACCCCCTCAGATGAGGCGACAGATTCAGAGGGAAAAATAACTTTTCCCAAGTCATGCAGCTAAATAGAATTGGAAGTGGGAACTCATTCTCCTAATATTCTGGATGACTTTGGAAATCTGTGAATCTTACTCATGGACGTTTTATTTTTTTAAAGGAGCCAAGGCATTTTACAAAATTAGGACTCTATACATTGTGTTTATAAGCTGCTTTTCCCACCAAACCGTAATTAAATCCTCAGCATGAATTTAAATGCCTGCAGAGGATGCTGCTGCTGTCCGACTGATCTAGAAATCAGGCATCGCTCTCCCAGCGTCGCACATTCACAGTTTTCCGAAGTTCACTATTAGAGTAATTCTTGTGAAAATCCTTTTATCTAGGTCTTTGCACATCTCTAGGATTATTTCTTTAGGATATTTACCCTGAAGTCAAATTATCCATTAAATTCTATGCCTTTAGATATTTATTAACAACTTTATCTTCATAAAAATTATCCCAATTTTACCTCCAAGGTAAGATGACATCAATGTGCTAGTAAATAAAGTTAAAATAGTCTCATGTTTAAAGGTAAGCATTCTTTGAGCCTCCATATGCTAATGTATATTGGTGATGAACTAAGAGAGGGTATACTATTAAAAGTATTACCAACTATGTAAGGACGGAACATTCCCAACCGTCTTTAACGTGTATGCGTGTGTGTGTGCGCGCACGCACTGCATCTGAACCTTGGGGAATTCACTCATGTTGAATTAAAAACAACTTGGTTAATGTTGCCTTGGATTTATTTTCTTGCTTTCATTTAGCTTTTCGAGTTTGATCTGAGTTTATTCATTTTGTTATTGTTTCTTTCTTTTAAATAATGAAAGCATTAAGGCTGTGGATATTCTGAGTACAATTTTAGCCATGCCCCACTGGCTCTGATATGTAGTGATTTCCCTGTGTCACTGCTGTTATTTTCCAAACAACATGTAACTGCAGTTTAGGTATTCCCTCAGAGATGGACTTCAAATTTCCGAGTGATTGCTTTCCAACAATTTGTTGCTAATTTTGCTCCATTAATGGGAAAAGAATGAATCCTATATAATTTTTACTTTGGGGAATTTATTGTTGTTTTCACTTTGCTCTAGAAGATAATTTTTTTTTTTTTTTTGGTAAAAGTTCCATGTTTATTTGAAAGGGATGAATTGACCGTGGGTTACGAAGTTTATTATTTTCTGTTAAATATTACTTTAGATTTTATTATTCAATTTCTTTATCTTCTGTGGTTTTAGTCTATATCTATTAAAGAGAGGTATGTTTAGTCTATATCTATTAAAGAGAGGTATGTTTTAGTCTATATCTATTAAAGAGAGGTATGTTTAGATCTCCCTTTGTGATTTATCTTCATATTTTTAAGTTTTAAATTTTCCTGTGCTTTAGATGATGATATTTGGGAAAGTTTCAAGATAATTATGTATTAATTCTGCATAATATCCTTCTTCAGCACAAAATAACCTGCTTTATCCTGTTAAAAGCTTTTGCCAGGAATTCTAATTTATTTCATATTGTCTCTTCTTTGTCTCTTGCTTGCTTTCCTGGCATTATCTCATGCCCTCCATTCTTTTAGGAAGATATGCATTTTACATTTATTTATGTATTTATTTGAAATTCAATTTAAAGAAGTAGGCAATACATACCCATATTAAAACATCCAAGTAGCACAACATTGTACAATGAATAGAAAGTCTTTTTCCCACTGATGCCCCCAGTATCTCCCCTTGCAATAATCACAGTTGCTTTTATATCCTTCCATTTCTACGCTTATGTAAGTGATCAAGTGCACACACATACATTTTCTTAAAAACCAAAATGGTAGCACACTTTGCGCTTTGTTCTGTAATTTGCTTTTTTAATTTAACTAGAGAATATTTCGTATCTTTTCATCTAGTTCCTCCTTTGTAAATGCTGCAGAGTATTCCATTGTAAAGGCTGTCAGAATTTATTAATCCATTACTATTCTGATGGGCATTGAGGTTTTAAATCCACTGAGTCCAAAGTTGTCATTAACGTCTTCCCCTTCCAAAGGACACACCTGCTTCTCTTTCAGTGTGCCCTCTATTTGGAAATGGCTTACTCTCTAGTTGTTTCAGCCAGGAACCTTAGAGTCATCCATGATTCCACCCTCTCCCGGATTCTCCACATCTAAATCAGTCACACAGGTCTGTTGAGTATGTTGTCCCAAGATCAGTCAGATCTGTCCTCTTATTTCCATCCACCTGGCCATCACCCTTACTGAAGTAGGGACCATTCTCACGCTTCTGGATGGTTTCCGCATTTCCTCTCCTGCCCCCCTTTAATCTACCCTTCACCAGTGTCAAACTGACCACTCCAAAATGCAAATCTGTTGAGAATACTTTCCTGTTTAAAACCAGCCACTGGTCTTCCATTGCCCTCAGAATAAAGCTCATTGTTATGACTTGGTCTAGAGGGCCACGTGGGGTCTGGCCCCACTGTTTCAGTAGATGCCTCATTCTTTTCAGTCCCACCATGCTGATCATTGGCTTTCAGTTCCTTGAATTTGTCCCACACTTTCTCCAGAGCGGGTCTTTTCACAGGCTGTTTCCTCTGACTTTAATGATTTTCTGGGCAGCTTTCCTCTTGGCCTAGTAAACTTCTCCTTATCTTATAAGTCTCAGTTTAAACAATTTCCTCTAGAGATACTCTGCCCTATATCACTCGGACCTCTGCTTCCACTGTCATGTCCTCTCATCTCCTCCTTCTACTCTGACACTCCTGCCCCCCTCCTATTGCTGGGAAAGTAAAGTAGTGCAGTCACTATGGAGAACAGTAAGGAGGTTCCTTAGAAAACTAAAAATAGACTTACCCTATGATCCAGCAATCCCATTCCTGAGCATGTTTCCAGAGGGAACCTTAATTCAATAAGACACATGCACCCCAATGCTCACAGCAGCACTATTTACAATAGCCAAGACATGTCCATCGACAGATGAATGGATAAAGAACATATATGTATACAATGGAATATTACTTAGCCATAAAAAAGAATAAAATAATGCCATTTGCAGCAACATGAATGGAACTAGAGATTATCATACTAACTGAAGTTGATCAAATGAAGACAAATTTCATATGATATCACTTATATGTGGAATCTAAAAAAAGGATACAAATGAACTTGTTTACAAAACAAAAATAGACTCAGACATAGAAAACAAATGTATGTTACCAAAGAGGAAAGGGGCAGGGAGGGATAAATTAAGCATTTAGAATTAACATACACACACTACTATATATAAAATAAATGAACAACAAGGACCTACTGTATAGCACAGGGAACTGTACTGAATATGTTACAATAACTTATACTGAAAAAGAATCTGAAAAAGAAAAAGGATCGACATATAGGTACATGTATAACTGAATCACTCTGCTGTACAACTGAAACTAATACAACACTGTAAATCAACTATACGTCAATTTTTTAAAAGTTAAAAAAAAAAAGAACTCTTGCTATTACATTTAGGGCCCATCCAGATAATCCGGAATCATCTCCCATCTCAAGATCCTTAACTTAATCACATCTGCAGACATCTGCAACAGTGACACAGTAGGATGGAGACATCTTTGCGGGGCCATCATTCCGCCTACTAAACGTCATGCTTTATACTCTCTGTTTTGGAAGGTGGTACAGGAGGTCATCTTATTTCAGAAATATTCTCATCCCCAAAGTGTTTCAAAATCTGGGCCTTCCACAGGGTTAGATTCATGTATCTGGAAGATTGTCTTCTGGGTAGCTGGGGATTCTGCAGAATAAGGCGGCAGTGTGCTCCGACCCTGAAATTAAACATCTTCAATGTGTAACTGTGAAGGTACTGATGGGGGAGCCTGTACTGGACCGATGGAGATCATGGCTTCCTCACTTTGACGCCTTACGACCTTGGGTGAGCCACCACCTCTCCCTGAGTCTCAGCCGCCTCATTTGTAGAGTGAAGACTGAGCTAGCTGAAATGCGGCCACTTTAAGCACTGAGATTCTATAATTTCACATCCAACCACTTTCCCTTCCCACACTCCCTTGCTCTAAAAAGGCTAAATAATTACCTTTCTGCAAAATAATCAACAGTTAGGATTTCATAATAGCTATACCCCATTAGAACAGTAGAGACTTCATCAAAGCTTTTTGAAAAATAGCTTCACCTCATCCCAGTTCATTGCAGAATACAACTCCAGGAGCAGAAAAGAATCATGCGACCAGGAGTGACCACCGTGCCTCCATTATTCACAGCAAGTGCAAGTTCAGGCCGCCTCTCTTTGTTTCTTCCACACTAATGGAATCTTGTTTCACCTTTAAGTTGACTTTTGTAGTCAGCCCATCAGCTGATTTTTTTTTTTTAACCTGGAAGCTTTTTAACGACTATTTTTCTGTTACAGAATAGTGATTTATAACCAGCACATTATAACATTTACCTGATTTGGAAATACAATTAGCCATGCCTGTTCTTTTTTGGAAGAATTAAAGACCATTTTAGAGACTTAGTATTGACCGGGTTTCTCATTTGGCACAAACAGGTTTCATGATATAGCAACGCGTCCAGTGCATTTTCTACTTGCCTCTGACTTTAGCAATTCACTGATGATTTGCCGGCGCGGTTTGGGATGATGGAGACTGTGCAGGCACAGAACGCAGGGTCCCCTGACTGCAGTTGTGTCAGCGCATCTGCATTTGCTGCATTTAACATTCTGCTTCTAGAAATGGCTGGCTCAAGCTCACTTCAAAATAAGTGAAAATGAATTTGCAAGACATAATATACCTAATTTTAAAAGCCTGCCATAGAAGGTAATTTGCACAGCGTGACAATTTCCCACTCTTATGTTTTTATCTTTTTATTGGGGTAGAGATGCAGAGGAGAGGATGTCCGTTCCCCCTCCTGGGCTCCTAAGCATGTGGGAGAAAAACTGTGATAAGAATCTGAACCAGCCCCTTCCACTGTCATGCTCAGGCCTCAGCCAACCTTCTGTTCGGTTGATTTTCTGCAGAGTTCTTCTCGTGCTCCATTATGTCCTCCCCTGCAGTGGTCTCAGATTTTAGTGTGCATAGGAATCCCCTGGAGAGCTGTTAAAATGAAGATTCCTGGGCCTAAACAGAAGAGATTGGGATTCAGGAAGTCTGGAGTGAGACCCTGAAATTTGTGTTTTTAACCAATTCCCAGAAATGCCCATGTAGCTGGTCTGTAGCCTCTGCCTCGTGGGGCCAAATAAATACTAAATACGTCAAGTAATGAATCAAGCACCCACCTCGTCATCTCTGCAGTTGCTGCGTCTCTTTCTGTCTGCTGTTCATCTTGTGTGTGTGTCTCTCTTCATTCTCTTGAAAGAGGAGGGAACTTCTCATTCCAAGTTCATTAGAAACAGCCAGAAGACATTCTCTAAAGCTGAAAGAGGAAGTCCAAGATATTTCAATCAACATTTTCTGAGCACCTGACAGCATCACACTTGCTGCGTTGATTGGAAGAGAACCGCGATGGATGCTAGAGTCCTTCCCCAATGGGCTCGTTGTACTGAAGGGCTTAGAGCTGTCCATGCATGTGCGACACCTGAGTCTGTCTCTCTCCAGGGGTCAGTTAACCCGCATCAGAGGCTAGGCCTTGGGGAGGGATAAACTGGGAGTTTGGATTGGCAGATAAAAACTACTATACATAAAATAGATAAATAACACGGTCCTGCTGTATAGCACAGGGAACTATATTCAATTTCTTATAATAAACTAGAATAAAAAAGACTATGGAAAGGAATATATATATATGTATGTACACTGAATCCCTATGCTGTACAGAAATTAACACATTATAAATCAACTATATGTCAATAAAAACAATAGACCTCAGGAATTCCTGCTGTCATTTCCCTGGGAAATTTTTCTCTGCCCCCAGTCTTATTATCAATGGGAACCACGAACTTCATCCTTCAACGTTACTCCGTGTCCTGGGGACAGTCTGGAAGTCACAATGTCTGTGTTCTACTCCTGGATTTGCTGCTAGCTCTCCCTCCCTACGACCTTGCCCGCCCCACTTCGGGGCCTTGGTTTCCCTAATGAGGCCACTCCAGATTTAATAGCCATGATCGTGATTCATAACCAAGATTTCCCTGGTCGCTGAAGCTCTGGGCTAGGTGGGATCTGATTGAAAATAAACACACAAAAAACAAGCAAACTAAAACAAAGCAGCAGGTGGGAGATCTCCAGGAGCAAATGGCCTGGAGCAGGGCAGGCGGAAGTCCAGCTGGTCAACCCATGGTGTTCTCCTCCTGGACAGGTCCTGGAGGCTGGGCCAGGTGCTCCGTCCACCTCTATGGCCTTTGCCCCTCACAAGCTCCAGATCTCAGCAAGCCTGGCTGGAGGCCTACTGCTGCCCCTTGTCACTCAACATGGTGTAAATAATTCATTATTTTCCTCCTTGCAGTGCCTGGCCCTTCCTGAATGTCCTTCTTGAGGCACTTGGGATACGATTCTTTCTTCTTGGGAAGAGAACTAATATTAGGCACCTCCTCTGTTCTAAATATTTTATGGATATTAACTATTTGATCTTTATAGAATGCTGTGAATTATCTATTGCTATTCCCATTTTACAGATGGAGAGACTGAGGTTCAGAGAGGCTGAATTATTTGCCCAGCTTGCACAGGCAGGAAGTGTGGTCCGCCTAACATCAACACCCGTGCTTCCCACACCACAGTGTGCTTTCAGGTTATTATCACTTTCCTCCTAAGTCTTGAATCTCTGAAAAGTTGAGGTCTTTTTCCCAATGATCCCTACACACATTTCAGGGACTTAAGAGCCGTCTGCATGCGCATGAATTACTGGCTCTGTGCCGAATTCCTGCGTGCTTTCCCCTTGCCACCAGCCTTCCCCCTCTCCGAGGGGAGCCTCTCCTTTTAATTCTCACTTCCCAGTTTGACACCCTTCCCTTTCCTGTAGGCCTTTTCTTCCTTGATACACTTTTTATTTTAATGTCTATTTTTCTACCAAAAGCTTCAGTTCTTCCCCCCACTGGACTCTGTCCTCCTCCAGTGGCCAGGAGCTTCCTGTTTCCACGTGGAGTCTATGGCCGCGCAGGGAAATGATGCCACTCGTGGGGCCCCACGGCGCTGAGCTGTGACCCGTCGGCACAGAGAGACACTTGGTGACTTTTTAGTGTAATGAAAATATGGAAGCCTCCGGGCCTCCCCGCTGGCTGGCCCTGTGATTTTGGACAAGTTTCTTAACCTCTTTGACCTTGCTTTCCACGTCTGTAAAATGGAGATCATAGCGTCTACCTCTTGAAGCTGTCGTGAGGGTTAAAAAGATGATGTGTGCAAAGGGCTTAGCTCAGCACCTGGCTCATAAGCGCTTAATTACTACACATAGTTTTATGATTAATGGCTACCTGTGGAGCACGCTCCGGGGCCTACCCTGACTACCCCTGGGTGGGAACATTGCTGGAAGAATTCAGGAATCAGTTTTAGAGTCCTTTCTAATCCTGAGACCTTGAGGGTTTATGATTCCAGGGATCAAATCTTAATTTCCGGGCCTTCTCCTCAGGCAAACACACACGCACT
This sequence comes from Camelus ferus, assembly GCF_009834535.1. NCBI lineage: Eukaryota > Metazoa > Chordata > Mammalia > Artiodactyla > Camelidae > Camelus > Camelus ferus. The sequence continues at coordinate 8,957,959 of NC_045722.1, read as the reverse complement.
CATGCACACGCACACACAGTTTTCATTATCCATCTGACCCCCTCACGTCACTGAGGCTGAAGATACTTCAAAACCCAGGTGACTTTATTTCACTTTTGGAGGAGGGTTACTTCAACACGAACCTCTGAAGTACTAGAAAAAGACCGAAAGACACGAAATGCTAAAAATCAGAGGTAAATCCTGGTAAGCGTTGGAAGAGTTCAAAGGGTGGAGAAAGTCATGCTCAGCGGAAGGTTCTAGAAGGATGTGAGTCTGAATCAGGGCTGATGGAAGGGCAGCGGCCTATCCAAGTCCAGTGAGTATTCAGATCTAGGGTTTGGAATTGAGGCTGGATGATTGCAATGCCCTCACTGCCCCCCCACCCCCCACCCAGCACGGGACAGTAAACTCGTACAGGTAATGTCTGTAATAGAATGAGCCTTATTTCATAGGACGTAGAGTTTACTTTTGTAATCTTAAAAAGTTACAAAGGCTTAGTTTTCTTGTATTTTTTTACTTCTTTGATACATTTTTTAATTGAAGATAAGTGTTTGATTTCAAATCTTTATACAGGAATAAAATAGAGGATTATGACATGGTTTCTGCAGAAAAATAAGGTCCACTTGACAGTAACCCACTCACGGCAAGGTGCTCAAGAAGGCTTCTTGAGTCATGTGGGACTTGTGAGAAAAGCACGAATTTTCCCAGTGGATATTGAGATCACAGAGGGCTAGGTCTTTGTCTTAAGGAGCTTGCAGAGTGTTTTGCAAGTAGTAAATACTCATTCAATATTTCTTAAATTAAATAAATATAATTAAACCCACAGACACTGCGTCTGTGTTCTTCCTGTTTCTTCCTCATCGTCCCAGACTTTTCCTCGCATGGAGTTTCTGTCGTGTCGAGTGTCTAGTATGACTCCCCTGGCAGACTTCCAGCCCACTCTCTTGTTCCAGGTGTAGCTGGCAGCACCTGTCCTCAGCGGTCCTGCATGTCTCATGCTTTCTCTTCTCAGCATCATAGGATGCCTGCAGGAGTCTGCCCAGCGCTCTGATGAGGGCACAGAATTGGGAGAATGAGGGTGTTAACTTCTCCCAAATAACCCTTAATCAGCGTGGGATGGATGCTCGTGATTAAAACCTCCTTCTTCCACATCTGGGGGAGATTCTGAAGGGCATTCCGTGCAGCACCCCGGTAGGTACTTGGGGGACTGGACGGCAGCCCAGCTGCCCACAGCACTCACCAGCTCAGTAAGCACCCTTTGACTGGTATGTCTTCTTTATCATTAGAATCTCCTCAGTTCCTCACTCTCATTCCCCGATCATTTTCAAAACACACCACCAGGACTGAGTCCTTTGTCTTGGACTCCACTTCAGGCTGGGCCTTGTGTGAGTGCTAATGAGATTCAGCCGGTTTACCCAGTAGGCACCTACAACTGTCTGGGTTTGCATTTGCACTGTCTTCCTTGCTGCGTGAGGGCCTGGAGGTGGGGATGATCTGAGATGATTTCCAGGGCTGGTTTCAAGCCAAACAAAAAGAACAGATTTTCTTGTCTCTTTTAGCAGCACTGAGTGTGGCTGGTCTCACTCCAGTTGGCAGGCATTGTCATGACCAGGAGGGGTGTCTGAGGACAGGAGCGTTCCTGCTGAGCCTTTAGGACGGCTTAGGAAATACCTGCCAGCCCTGTCCTGGACGCCGTGCATTTCCGGGGCTGCGTTCAAGCAGGGAGCAGAGTTCCTGTCAGCTGCTCTGCGGAGCTCTGGAGAGAGCGGGCCATTATTAACTGACAATGACAGGAAGCAAGTTCCTGTTCAGTTTTCCCAAGAAAGGGGTGTGTTTTTGTCTCCTCTTGGGGAGTTGGATCCTCAGAAGAAATTTAACAAAGCCTCAGGTGGAATTTCTATCTAGATGGGAACAGATTATAAAGAAGATCTTGTCACTTATGCAGTATCTTTGATGATACATGCTGCCATTTTGTAAAATTTAGGTTTCAGCCATCAAGGAGTTTCTTTCCTAATCTCCTCCCTCCTCCGAAGGACCAGACTTGCAAAGAGGATACCTACTCCATTGCCAGTAGACTGGAGATGGCTTCAGTCACATGGACTCCAGTTCAGAAACATAAGACAGCGTTTTAACCCATCTAAATTCCTATCCTGAGATTGTCTTCTGTTTGTTTTATTTTGTTCATAATTTAGATATTATACATGTTTGTATAAATCTCAATTTTTAGATGTGGGGGCACATACGTGTCCATGAAAGTGTTTGATTCCTAAGAGTAGTTTTAATCTGAGGATGGGGACCACAGCTCAAAACTTGGAGCTAAAGTCATCCTTGGGAGGTAATCCTTATTTTAAATTTGTATTTTGACATATTTTCAGAGTCACAGAAAATTGGAGGAATGGCAGAAAAAGTCCTATATATCCTTCACCAGATCCCCGTAAGTTTTAACATTTCACCACATTTCCTTTATTAACCCCACCCCACGCACATATTTTTTCTTCTTAACTGAGAGTTGCAGACATGAAGTCCCTTCGCCCTTAAGTACTTCAGTGTGCATTTCCTAAGGAAAAGGAAGGTCTCTTATGTAACCACAGTAAAATGATCAAAATCAGGAAAGTAACATTGACCCAAAACTATGAGCTAATCTACAGACTTCGTTCAAATTTTGCCAGTTGCTCAATGATGTCTTTTATAGCCAACGAAAATCTCAGATCATAATATTGCATTCAGGTGTCATAGCTCTTTGGGTTCCTTCATTTATTAAAAAAATAATTTCTCAGTCTGTCCTTATCTTCATGAACTTGACTTTTTTGGAAGGTGCAAGCTGGTCATTTTGCAGAATGTCCCTCAATTTGGATTTATCTGATGTTTCCTCATGATCAGACTCAGATGATGCAGCTTTAGGCAGGAATGTCACAGAAGTGCTGCTGTGTCCTCTGCGGGTCACACTAGGAGACACATTAGATCTGTTTGTCCTGTGACTGGTGATGGTAGCTCTGGCTAACTTAGTGAAGGTCGTGTCTGCAGATTTTTCCACTCCTACGTTATTATTCTCCCTTTGTAGTTTTCCCTTTGTGTTATTTTCCTTTTGTAATCATGTGGGGAAACCCTTTGAAATTCTGTAAATATCCTCATCACATTTTCAGCCACTAGTTTGAGCATCATTGATGACTCTTGACTCATTGACTCTTGTGAGAGTTGCCAAATGATGATTTTCTGGAACATGACTCTTAAGAGTTTAGTCTTTGGGTTGACCTTCAGAACAATTTTATTAAATATTTACACAAAAATCCTTATTGGGTCTATTAGTCATCTTGGGCCGTCATGACAGAATCCCACAGATGGAGTGGCTTAAAACACAGAAATTTATTTTCTCACAGTCCTGGAGGCTGGGAGTCCAAAATCAAGGGGCCAGCATGGTCTGTTCTGGCAAGAACCCTCTTACTGGCTTGCAAACAGGTGCCCTCTTGCTGTGTCTTCATATGGTAGAGAGAGAGGGAAGGACGGAGAGAGAACTCTTCTTATAAGGCCACCAGTTTTATCCTCTTCGGGTCCACCCTTATGACATCATTTAACCTTAATTTATCTTAAAACCCTATCTTAAAATACCATCACTTTGGGGGTTAGAGCTTCAACATATGAACTTTGTGGGGGACACAGTTCAATCTATAGCATTGGGATTGTAACTGTCATTGTATCATTTTCATAAATTAATTTTGGGAAATTGATACCTTGGCAATATGGAAACTTCACATCCAGGAATATGGCATTTGTCAATTTTTTTCATCTTATTTTAGGTTATTTAATAAAAATCTGTGATTTTCTTCATTTATACACAGCATGTATTTTGTTTACTTGTTTGTTAGTTTTTTCTTGCCATTCCAAAGGGAATCTATTTTTTATTATGCTTTCTAACTAAATATTTCTAGAATATAAGAAAACTCTCCTTGATGTACTATTTATTTCATGTTGGCCTATTTTTTTCTAATAATTTTCCAATTTTTAAAAATTTTTTTATTGATTTATAATCACTTTACAATGTTGTGTCAAATTCCGGTGCATAGCACAATTTTTCAGTCATACATGAACATATATATATTCATTGTCACATTTTTTTCTCTGTGAGCTACCATAAGGTCTTGTGTATTTTTCTCTGTGCTCTACAGTATAATCTTGTTTATCTAGTCTACAATTGATTATCCTGAATTTCCTAGAGATATTATTTTTTAAATTTTCAAACAATGTCAATTTGGTCAGTTTCTTTCTAATATTTACAAATTTCTTTTTCTTTCTGTTTTTCTCATCTTATTTACTTCCTAGAGCTTTCAGATCAATATTGAATACCTGTGATGATCATGGGTAACAAAGATGTGATCTTGATGCTAAAAGATAAATTCTCTTGAGTTTAATGGTAGTAGGTGAGCACAGTATAGGGAGGAGCTGTGGTGGGGGTGGCGAGATGGACTCTGGAGCCAAACTGCGTGTGTTCCAATCCCAGCACCTCTGCTGATGAGCTGGGTGAACTTGGGCAAGTTGCTTAACCTCTCTGTTCTTGGTTCCAACACCTGTAAAGCAAGGCTGGTAATGATGTGTTCCTCTCAGAGCTGTTGGACAAATTAAATGCATTCATATATGTAAAGTACTTGAATGTAAGAGACTGGCATATAATAAATTCTATGTCACTGTATGCTGCTGTTTGTAAATACAGTGTTGTCTGCTAGCTTCGCATATTTTTAAAAAATCATTTTAACAAAATATCACATTTTTCCTAGTTGACTAAGAGCTTTTTCCAGAATAGATGTTTAATATTATCAAATGCCTTTTCTTTTCTTCCCTTTAATTTGATGAACTATAAAAATAGATTTCTTTATATTGAACCATTTTTGAATGCAGTAAAATAAATTTTATCTTGACATGATGTACAAATTTGTTTAAAAATCATTTTATTATGGAAATTTCCAAAAGTGAAAAAAATAGAGAAAAAGGTATAATGTACCTTTATGCCTAGCTTCAATAGTTATCAACATTTTGCCATTTCACATACTTCACATTTTCTAACACTCAAAGTATATTTTATCCAATTTTGCTTGTGGCAAATCTTGTGTTGTTTTTACATACTTCTGGATTTTATTTATTAATATTTTATTAAAAATGTACATCTATATTCTTAAGTGAGATTGACCTAGTTTTTGCCTGTGCATATGATGTATTGGATCATGGTTTTTTTAAATCAGGTTTTTAAAAATCAAGGTTATATTCATATTGCAGAATAAAAATTGCATTTTTATATTATCATTTTCTCTAAAATTTCCTTTTACCCTTGCCGTTCCTAGATTCAGCTCATCTATGGCTGCAGCATCTAAAGCTTACAGAATCAAGCAAAGGATAACACAGTAAAAGACAGAAAATAAAAGAGTTACTGTTAGGCTGGAGGTCTAAATAAAAATTTTGAAAGAATACATGAAAAGCCAAGCTTGTAAAATAAATTGACTCTGAATTGGGGGATGGAGAAAAATTCAATATTAATTTCAGCAGATGTTGAGAAGAAAACAAGTCTCTTTGACTCCCCACCCTAGGACTCCAGTCTGGCAGGCAGGGAAGGATTAATAGGATGCTTGGTTAGTGATGGGGAGTGAGGAGAGGACACCCATCATCTGTTTCCCAGGGAGGGTGAATAAACAGGATGGTCCCAGCCAGCACTGCAAAATAGCACACAAGATGCCTTTGTGTGATTATAAAAAGGTTTGTCTCAGAAGGGGGACCATTATTTCCTCTTTAATATCAATGCTATTTTTGAAAAGTATTTTTTAAATTCCCAAGTGTTTGAATTTCTTTGGATAAGCTTTTGTTCTCAACGTCTTTGTTCATAAGGATATTTTTTGAATTGTCACGAAAGACTGTAATGTGCGATTCCTAATTTTTGAAATTATTGAGTTTTGGTGTTCTGACATGAAATCAAGTTTTGTAAATACTCTAGAAATATTTGAGAGAAAAATGCATTCTGTGAATTATCAAGTTTCAAAATGTGTGGCTACTGAAGAAGTTTACTAAGTTTATCATTAGAATATTTCTATATCATCATATAATTTTGACCAACTTGGATCTTTAAACATGAGAGAGATGGAGTAAACTCTTCCATGGTGATCAGGGTTCTGTCAGCTCTTCCTTCTGCTTCTACTAGATTGGCTTTAAAAATTTTCCATGATAATTATGCAAAGAATAAAATTTCTTAGTTGTTAGCATTCTATTGTGGGTTTATTTTTATTGTTACGAAATGCCATTTGTTTAGAATTTTTCTTAGTAGGATAACAATATTGCTATCTTTTAAATTTTTTCTTGGAACCTATTCACTCTTCCTTTTATTTTTAGGAAGAAAATGTATGTTGTTTTAAATAAGATGTGTCCCTTACAAGCAACAAAGTTGAGTTTTATTATTTGATTCAATATTAGAGGCTTTGATTTTTTAATTGTATTTAATACATTTGTATTTAGTGTGGTAATAGATGTGCCTGATTTGAATTATTCTGTACTTTCCATCTTCATTTCCTTGATTTTTTTTCTTTATCATTGTTTTCTCTACACCTTACACTGGTCTTTTGTTCAAATTTTATTGCTTTTTTCTTCCTTCTAGTATTTTAGAAAACACACATTTAAATAAAAAATTCTACTCTAGTTACCTTAAGACAAAAATATATTGAACCAATATCTTTCTATCAAAAGCAGAAATGAAAAGGATTTATTGCTCCGTTGGGGAGAAATTTAACATGCTCTAACTTTATCCCCGCCCTTTGCATAACTTTTTTGTTTTGTTTTGTTTCTTTGCATGTTTTTGTGTGTGTCTGGGAACATCTAAGACTTCATATCAGCCAATATATTTATTATTAATGTTAAGTTAAATAATTAAATAAATCAAACAATGTCAATCAAATAAGTGTTATTGATATTTATGTGATGAAGCCTTTTTTCTAAGAATGCTGTTGGATGCTTACATTAAGCTTTATAGTCATATTAACAATTATTTAGATGCCACTCCAAGGTTTTCTGACTTATATCTGTCTTATTACCATTGCTGTTGAAAGCTATCTTCTCCATCTGGCATTCTTTATTTTGATACATCTCTGTCAGCTGGGGTACTTTTTCAAGAATTCGATTTTCTTTAGGAAGTCACTCGCATATTTTTCGCACGTTTTAGGTTTTTCTCCTGATTTCACACTTTCTGACACTCAAAGAACATTTTATCCAATTTTTGTTGTTGTTGTTGTTGTTATAACAATGAGTTTGGAAAGGTGATTAATTGGTGATTAAATGTTTATTCTCAAATCATCTTTACTGAATTTGAAACATAACTGTGTCTTTCATATTCCAGGGCTTCTGTTTTTGAAATGCCACTCTCATGTATGAAATTCTCCTGACACTGGTTAATAAATTAAATAGTAAAGATGATATTTTTTAAAAAGTAATTCTACTAAAAACCTACAATTTTATGCCAAGTCCTGAACACACGATGACTTGCTACTCACTGAGTAGGTGATAGCGACAAAGGGCCAGGCCAAAGCCTCGCCATGACCTCTTGGACAAACTCCTCAACCTGAATTACTCACCAGTTCGTGTCCAGATTTAAGACCCATGCATATGTGACAAGGGAACGGAATTCAGATTAACTGTGCACTTACAGTTTTTCAAGTACTGTGCTAAGTCCTTTGAATACCTTATCCTAATTCACTCTAATAAGACTCCAAAGAGATAGGTTGCATTATCACAATTTTGCATCTGAGGAAACTGAAGGTCAGTTCCTGATACATGTGACAAGCCCCAACCAGTTAGGTGGCATTTGTGCCTACGCTTGTCAGACCCTGCACCTTGCCTGCAGCCCAGCTATGCTGTCTTAGAAAGATGCTCTGCTGGTTTTGACCCATGCTCTCCGTGTCTTGTGCTCTGCTTAGGATGTTTGGAACTTTGCCTGGGGATTGAATCCATTGGAATGGGATGTCAGTTTTCTCCTATGGCTGCTTCTCTTCTGGGCTTGTTAAAAATCTAACTAATTTATCTTCATTAAATGGTCACTCTCGAATATCAACTCTCTGAGAATTCACGACCTTTCCCAACAAAGCCCTGGGAGGAAGAAGCTTCCTGTTCTCAACTCTACCTTTAGCCTCAGCCATCGTCTCACCCGCAAAACCAATTAATCCCTAAACAGAATTAAAATAATATTAACCTTAATAGAAAGGCTTTTAAACATAATTTTAGGTGATTTCATATATACGAAAGAATCTTTAATGAGGGTCTTGCCCTTATATTTATGCAGAACGCTACAGTGGTGAAGCTCACTCATTCACGTATTATTTAAAGTAAACTTTTTTGAGAACCTCCTATGTGCTGGATGTGGTAATAGATTTTGGGGAATCAAAGATCAATAAGATACAGTCACAGTCCTCGAGAGCTCATTGTCTGGTAGCATGATGTCATACAAAGAGATATACTGTCATATAATGTAAGAAATGCTGTGGCAAAGATGTAAATAAAGTGGGAGGGGGCCATAACTCAATGACAGGAAGCAATGGGGTGAGGTTGATAGACTTTTTAGTTCAAAATGCCACGATCCAAGAATTCTATTCACAGCCAAATTTATGGTTCATGAGTACAGGCAAAAGAAAGACACTGTCAGATCTGCAAGCTCTTAGGAAATATACTGCCCCATATTCTCCTCAAAAACCTTTACTTGAAGGTATACACTAGGCAATTGTGAGATAAATCAAAACAAAGAACTCAAGCATGGAAAAATTGTGGCACAAAAGGAACAGAAAAAAAAGCCCTAAAATATTTGAAAGATGGATTAAATCTAAATAATTGCAAAGTGAGAATATATAAGGGGCAAAGCGTAGATCTGGGAATTAAACAGTGATGGGCCAAAATCCCAATTCCAGCACTTATTACAGGTGTGAACCTCAACTTCTCCAAGTCTCAATATTTATTTTTCATCTGTAAAGTGATGATAAAATGATAATCATCGTGTAGAAATAATAGCCATCATAACAGGAGCTTGCTGTGTTAGGAATAGCACTAGTATCTTAGAGACACTTAATCTCCACAGCCACCCTGTGGGGTAGGTGTTGCTGTTACTCCCATTTTGCGGATGTCAAAGCTGCTAGGGTATCTTCTCCTACCTCATAAACATATTTTGAAGGGTAAAATAAGGTATGTATCTTAGCCCATTTAGGCTGCTAAGTAGCACACCAAAACTCCATAGATGGGGGGACTTAACCAATGAGCATTTATTTCTCAATCCTGGAGGCCTAGAAGTCCAAGCTGGAGGTACCAACAGACTCGGTGTCTGGGAGGGCTTGCCTCCTGATTCGTCGACAGCCATCTTCTTGTTGTGCCTGGGGTCTCTTCTAAGGGCACTAACCCCATTCATTAGGGCCCCACCCTCAGGATCTAGTTATCTCCCCTGAGTCCCTTCCACTAATGCCTCACATTGGGGTTTTCAACAGAATTTCAATATATGAATTTAGGGGGGCACGATCGCTTAGTCCCTAACAGTATGTAAATGTCTTTGCAGAGTTTAGCACAAACTAAGCAGAGTAGCATTTCTTAAATGCTACTGTAAAAATGTCATTATCAAAGCTGTTATTCAATACTAGTATGAATATTTTTGCCAGGGTGGTACCAATGAAAGAAGAGACAGGCATAGTGAAGAGATGGCGGCAAAATTACTACTTGTAGGTGATGCTTTCTACCTCTGGGAAGACGCAAGGAAATAAACTGAAAATGTATTTGAAGTGACAGAGTTCATAAGAGGGCTCATGTCAAAACAAAAATACAACCACCAACAGCTCCTATGTACTAGAAATAACCAGTCTGAACATGTAAAGGAGAGATTCTCATTCAAAATAACAACGATAAAACAAATTACACACCTCAGAATAAATGTAGCAAGACATAGGCTGCATTTATTTAAAGGAAACTACAAAACTTTGATGAAGAAAATAAAAGAATTGTTCAGTTAATTTGAAAGAATACTGGATGAACGATAAACACTTGGGAAGATTTTGTGCTGTAAATATGTCACTGTCCCCGACATAAATCCATAAATTGACCACATTACCTGTGGAAATCTCAAAGGTAAATTTGGGGAATACTGTCACTCAATTACAAAGTTCATCTGAAAAAATAAAGTGAAAAGAAGACAAAAAATATCATAAAAAGGGGTGATGATGAATGCCTTTCTCTACCAGTTAACATGTATTTTAAAGTGACAATAATTCAACATTGTGGGTCTATCAAAAGAGTGCACATACAAGGAAATGAAAAAGAATTTTTAAAAATCCAGAAATAGACCCAAACATGCATAAAAGATTTTACTATATGATAAATGTGCTAACTTCAAATCTTGGAGAAAGATTGGATCACACAATAAATATGGAAATAAGTAAAAGTATGTTGTATTAGTCAGGGTTCTCCAGAAAAACAGGTCAATTGTCACCAGGGTGTGTGTGTGTGTGTGTGTGTGTGTGTGTGTGTTTAATGTACAGAAGTTTGGGATATTTAAAGAAGAATTTTATGCAGTCAGTGTTCTGGTTACGTATTGCCACATAACAAACCACCCCAGAATCATGGCATGAAATAAGCAGTTTTATTAAGCCCATGAATTCGAGGATCTAGAATTCACACAGCTTCCTCTAAGTAATGGAGCCACCTGCCACCTTCTCCTTGGTTTTGGTCAGAGGAGGATTTCTGTGATTGTGTACACAATCAGCCATGCTTACATATCCTAGTGAGCTTGACGCCCTCACTGAGGGGAAGGCAAGGTCATCCCATGCTCAGTTATGGAGTCCTGGAGAGCTTAAGTGACATGCCCATGGTCACGATGTGGAGGGCAGCTGGGCAGAGACCTCAGGATTTAAAGACATTTTTCAGGAAACTTCTGGCCACACCTCCCTGCTGTAAGATATCTGTGAGCTTTTAGATGCTAAAAAAATAAATGAATAAAAGCTAGGAAAGGAAAAGCCACGTGATGGATGACTGCTACCGTTGCGGTCAGTGCTACCACAACAACACTGACCACCGAGAGGGGTGATGCTGGTAGCGATGGCAGCTTGGTTCTCTGAGTCCTGGCACTGGCTTCACCTTGGGGAGACACACAGAGGCATGGAGGCTGGGGGAGCAACCAGCATGTTCCCGGAAAATTTCCAGAGACCTCTCTGCCTGCTCAGAACCCATCGGGATAAGGGCTGGGGTACTGGGAACAGGTGAATTTTGAAGCACCCTCAAGAGAAAGGCTCAGAGGAGGGGGACACCCCACTCCCTGGCTGATTCTAATATATTTATAATGTGTTTTGATGGTTTCCAAGAGCCAAGGCTCGCAGAATGCCAGACCATTTCAGGACTGTTCAGAGTTGGTCTGGCTGTAAAGATGCACTCAGGCAGATTTTTGTGTGTGTGTGGATGGGAAAAATGGGACAAATCTTTAAATGCCCCATGTTGCTGCATCGCCTTGAATTTGAACCTGGGCCTGTGACTCCGGACGTGTGACAGCCATTTTTTAGAGAAATGCTGATTTAGGTCTGGCTTTTAACTAAGTATCACAGTAAGCAGGAGGCATGATAGTCCTTGAAGAACCGCAGGGTAACGGTGTCATGAAAGCATCCCAGGCAACCTCACCGTCCGCACCTCCAGCTCTGCTTTTCAGGCCAAGGTAACCGAAGCCTATCTTAACCTTCAGCACTCCAGCATTCAGGAAAAACAAGAAACAAAAACAAAAGCAGAACGAAGACCTGACTGCCTGGGACTGGCCGATGCTGCCTGCTGCTGACTTTTGGAGAAAAGCAGTCAAAGGAAGAGCAGAGAAGCCATTGTCCCTGGGCTCTGCTCTCGAAGGGAGAGGCTCTGTCATGTGCCCTGATAAAAATAGGCAGGAAGGCACAAGGTGGAAATTAAACTGAAGCAAATTGTTGGTGTCTTGACACCAAATATATCTATTGACCTGTCTCAGCAGTTTCTTTAGCAACCATAAATCCTCCCATGGGCTCATTAAGAGGTACAGAGAGGCTGGGAGGAAGCAATTTGTCCAAAAGCCTTACAGGGACACCTGGGCCTGGGCCTGGCAGGTTCCAGCCATCCTTTTTTCTGTAGGCGGTTTAGCCCAATGCCAATTCTTAAGAAGCTAAGACTTACCCGCCTGTTTGGTTTTTTTTTCCCTTGTCACTCATCTCATTCAGTTTCTTCCCATAGGATGTCTTATTTCCCAGTCCTTTTCTGTTTCTCACCTCCTCACGCCCACACCCCAATTAAATGATCTATGTTTTGATTCTCTCAATGCTCTGATCCTGCTGGTTCTACCTAGTCAATCCGGTGAAGCAATTCAGATCCCTGGGTACTGCCTGGTGATGGACAGAGTAGGAACTGGGTGGCCAGGAGGTCAGATTGCTTTCTTAATTGGGTCGCCTTGGGCCTTGGTTTCTTAATCAGTAAAATGGGTTGCAAAGGCATACATCTCAGAGTCTTCATTTTCCCAGAGGTCCCTCGGTTGCTGGAGGAGGGAAGCTGAGGGCAAAGGCTCCACTCAATCTCTCCCCACCCCAATCCCTCTTTCTGCTTCCCACCATCCCCCCTCCCCTTTGCCTCTTCATCAGAGCAGCCCAGTTTTTGCTTGTTTCATCTATTGAGATGCTGTCATGATCCAGGATTCATCCAAGGGTTTCCCTGACCTTTGAAATCTAGATTTTTTTTTAAACTGAGAGCTTTGATTTTATTATTTAATTATTTAAATCTCCTTTACAAAAAAGATACTTAGTGGGGAAAAAAAAAAGGTTGAAATCAAAATAGCACCATTCTGGCTCGGCCTGTAGCACTGATTCCATCATCTTAAAGAAGTCATTTGTTTTCTTTGATCCTCAAATCTTCATATGTAATGAGAGAATTAAAGCTTATGATCTTATCAAAATTCTGAGTCTGTACATATGCATACAGAAAATATGAAAGAGATGTAAATTCACGTGTGTGTGTGTTTATATGTGTTTCCATGTCCACATTCACACTTAACTGTGCATCTTAGTTTCTCAAGAGGAAGCAGAGTATAAGCAAGGGAGCCGGAGCAGGTGACAGGCAGCGCCCGCGCCTACATGGCAGTGGCGTTGGAGCCGTGCTTGGACACCGGTGGCAACCCAGGGCTTCCTTTTGCCTCATGTTCCGTCCAAGGGAGGCCGCATCGCTCCTCTGGCCTCCTCCGTGCCTTGCCTTTTGGATTTCTCGTGGGCTGCTCTGCCCTGTCAAGTCACCCTGATGGGCAACAGCCCTTTTCATTGCTAGAACAACAAATCCTTGAGTTTAATAACCTTTTTTGAAGGATGCTTCTGGGGAGGGGGTGCATCCTCCACATGCAGTCCTCTGCCATCTCACCAGCTCCCTGTTGCCTTCCCAACCCTGCCCCCCGACCCCATCCCTGGAGGGCTTCCCTGGGAGTTTCAAATTCTCCCCTTCAGTCGTATAAGGCAAACTTCCCCTGCTTGCAAAGCTTGGCGCCAGCCTCAGCCCCTTCCATTCTAGGCATGTAGCAAAGGCAGTTTTCCAAGAACGACAGTAATTCCTCCGCCGAGAAAGAGTCTGGTGCTGTCTTTTAGGCTGTCACATTTTCCTCTTTCTTTGCATAAGACGACCATTTCTTTTGTCGAAAGGGTTTCATGGCTAAACTCAATCTGAAAACCACTGCACATTGCTGTTCTCTTGTGACTCGAGCATCTATGAATTTTATTACTGCCTGATCAGTAATCCTTCCAGATAAATCAGTGTTTTCATCCAATTAAAATCTTAGCTAACTTTGCTATTTTAATTGTGTACTATCTCATCATGCAAAACTCTGAATCAGTAACGTTCAAACTGTAGGTAACATTTGTTTAGGAAAGAAATAAAGTAGAATGGAAACTATGAGAGCGCATTAATTTAGTAAGTGTAAATATTTTTTCATGAAACGTTGGTTTCGCTTTTCTGTGCGTGTGTGTGTGCATGTGCGTGTGTGTGCATGTGCGTGTGTGTTCTGGTTCACAAAGTAAAAGAATTGCTTTCTTACTGTGGGTCACAGTCCAAAAGTTTGAAAATCACTGCAGCGGCAATCCGATAACAAACACCCGGGGACTCCAAACTCAGTTCTAGCCCCGCCTATTCTACTCAGCTCTAGACCATCATGCCGTGTTATTTCAGGGGTTTTTTCCCCCCTTGGTTTGTTATTGTTTTAATTTTAAATTAATGTTTTAATTAATTTAATTAAATTTAATTTAAACAAATTTAAATTTAAATTAATTAAATTTAAATTAAATAAATTTAATTTAATTAAAAACATTACAGACAGAACTGAAGCTGAGACACCCCCATGTACCCCGCCTTGATTCCATCCTTTTCTTGCTGCTCAGTGGTCGCTGCACAATGTTGTAGGCATCATTCTCATGCGTTTTTTTGTGCTATTATTCCATATTAAGCCTGTGGAATTATTTTATGTGTTTTATGCTGTTACTTATTTTAAGTGGTTACAAAGAATAACATTCTGGAACTTTTTATTTTCTCTCAAGACAATAATTCTCAGATTTTCCTGGCTAGTATGTGTGGCCCCTGTTCAGTCATGTTCACTACTGTATAAATATACTGAAAGTTACTTACCATTTTATTCCTGAGGGACATTTCATTTAAAATTATGAAAAATATTGCAGTGAACATTCTTGTACATCTTTTCGTCCACATGGGACAAAAAACTATTATAAAACTGTTTTATAAGCCAGCAAATATGCCTTGATTAAAGGGAAAGACATGCCGTATTCATATTTATAGTGTCAATTTCTCTAAAGTAAGAAAATTAGGTCCCCACCTCATACCTTAAAAGAATCAATTGTAGTATGAATTAAAGGCTTAACTGTGCACCAAGTAAAAAGTAAAAAAAGAAAATGCAGGAAAATATTTCTTGGTGTGGTGATAGGAAGAATTTTTTAAGTACTAAAGCAAAGGACAAACAATAAGGGAAAGGATTCAACTTTCTACTTTTTTTTAACATTTAATGCTTCTCTTTTTTGGAAGATACTAATATAAAAGTTAAAATATGATTGATTCACAACTTTGAAGAAGATATTCGTAATGTACGAAATTGACAAAAAATGGTAGTATTTGAATTTAAAAAATCATGACACCTGGCAAGCTGTCTCTTCTGCTTAGCCAGAGACCCACTCTTAAGTACAGTTTCCCTGCTTACCTCTTATTTCCTGAATGACTAAATCTGCTTTTCCACATTGGCTGATGTTTCTCCCTCTTTGAAAGACGATTTAGTCTCACCTCCATTTCCCTGTGGGAATTTTACCTAGTCCTAAGGCCCAGATTTACCACAGCTTCTCCAGATTCACATACGTGACTTTGAAGACTCCCCCCACCTCAGTCCTTCAAAGCAACTTGTTTAATATTTTTCTTTTGAAATATACCAGTCAGCTTTCTAAAATAAGTTCACCCTTGCATCAAAGGCTAAACATATAGCTGGAGACCAACATCGAATACCCCTGCAGCTTATAAAGGATTAAATAGTGACCTCCAAGAATTCGTGTCTCACCCGGATTCAGAAGGTGAACTTATTTTCAAATGGGGTGTAGATTTAATTAGTTAAAGACTGAGATGAGATCATACTGGATTACGGTGGAACCTAAATCTAATGACTGATGTCCTCAGGAAAAGGAGAAGACACACAGAGACAATGAAAGCCATGTGAAGATGGAGGCAGAGACTGGAGAGACGCAACCATCCAAGCCAAGGAACACTGACATTTCTAGGAGCCACTGGAAGCTAGGAAGAATCAAGGAAGAATTCTTCCCCAGAGCCATCAGAGAGGACCTGGCTCTACTGACACCTTGATATTGGAGTTCTAGACCTCCAAAAGAATACATTTCAGTTGCTCTGATCTACCCAGCTTACGGCAATTTATTACATGGGCGATGTGTCAGAAACTAACACACAGCTTAGGTTTATAGGCTAATCAGGCCATTATTCTTCAAAGTTTCTGCCATACGGTGACCTGAAGCACATCTTTATTTCATTTATTACCATGGCTTGTGCTGTATGCATTGACTGAAGCCACCCTAGGTATGCTGGCCACAGTCGACTATGACAGGGACCAGTGAGGAGCCAACGACAGTGGGCCGGACATGAGGAAGTCATCTTTGGGGTGACTTGAAACCAATTTTGCCCAATAGGGACACTCAGTATTGGAAAGTGACGGTCACATGCAATCTGATCTTTCTCTGAAAGTCAAATCCTAGGTGAACCCTGAAAAGGTTGGTCACTTAAGCTTTAATTACTATCCTGATTGCTGTATTACCTGGTCAGTTCTTAATGATGCCAGGGTAGGTATCAAACCTGGACACATTGGAACAGAGAATGTTTGTACTGTGATCAGTTGACGTCCTATGTTACTCCATCTTCCCACAGATCCTAATAATAAAACGCCATTATCGATGGGCCCCTTGGCTCATCTTTCTTTACATTTACAAGAAATCTGAAAAATAACTTTAATGTAATCTCTAAACAGTTTATTTGCAAAGGCCTTATTACATCACATTTCACCTCCTCCGAAAAGCCTTCTCTGATTCTCCCAGGCAAAGTTAACCTCTCCTTTCTATCTCTTTGCTATAGTACAAAGCATACGGGAGAGATTATTTGAGTTCACATTTCTGTCCCCGCAGTAGAACGAGTATCTCTGTAGGACAGTGTTAGATACTGCTTTGTCTCTGGACCACTGTATCCTGATCTGATATCACACTGAATGTTTGTGGAACTAGTTATTAACTAGCTTGCCTCCCTCAATAATGTGTGAGCAGCTTGAGGAGAGTGATTCTGTTTGGTTTGTCTTTGTATCTCCAGGGCTCAGCAGTAGCCAGCATCCACATAGTAAATGGTCAATAAATCATATTCAGTAAAAGTCCTAGCAGAGCTGAGTGGTAATATTAAGTTTTGCCAATAGATGTTGCTGTGATAACAAAAGTTACCAGTATGGAACACCCACTCAGCTAAGCACTTGTCATCACACTGAATTCCCCCAGCATACCTTACCCTGCAGGTGAGGAGATGGAAGCTCAGAGAAATGACGTTGCCCGCCCAAGATCACTCAGCTAGTAGGTTGGGGAGCCTGATTTGGAGCCAGTTTCTTCTCCTTTGTAAATCTGTCCTTAATCTTTATCAGTGTGCCGTTCTCTGGCCTGAAAATTCTTAACTTTCAGACTTAAAGTGATATTAATATGTGTAAGTCACTAACATGAACGACTAAATAACTTATCTAAATTTTAGATTTGTGTCTTAGATTTACTGTATTACAGTGGTTCACAAATGGGGGCAATTTTGCCCCCAGGGGTTATTTGACAATATCTGGGAAGAGTTTTGGTGGTCGTAACTGGCAGTAGAAAGGTATTTGGCATCTAGTTAGTCGAGGTCAGGGATGCTGCTGAACACCCTACAATGCATAGGATAGCCCCCCAACAACAAAGAATTATCCAGCCCAAAATGTCAATAGTCATGAGGTTGGAAACCCTGCTATGGTGGGACAGAACAGCTATTTGGACTTTAAACTCCTTTCATATCTTAGTACACATATTTGCCTTTTCCAGTAAAAAAGATAGTGTAATTATCCCTGTTTTATAAAAGAAGAAGACAAAGAAAGCACAGAGATGGTGATTTGTTTAAGGAAGAACAGAGTCTGGGATGGAGTCTAACTGGACCAGGATGGCTGACACCTCCTTTGGCTTTGCTATCTCAGTTATGGAAGTGTGGCTTTTCTGGGAGAGAGATCTTCGTTAATTTGTCTGAAATCCAAATATAGGAAGCAGGAAAAGTGAGAAAAGTGGCTTGTCAATGGCTCAGGAAGAGTGGTTTTTGGGGAGGGCCCCTTATTTTCTAGACATGAGAGTAACTTTCCGTATAGTAGAACCACAGAGAGTTAAAACTGAAAGGTTGCCAAGACCATTAGCCCCCATACCCCTAAGTGCTCCGTGATAAGAACTGAGGTCCTGAGAAGGGAAACTGCTTGGTGTCACCCAGCGAGAAGCATCCTGGACAGAGCTGGGTCTCCTGACTTGCAGTTCAGTGGCTTTTTCTCCACCCTCTGTTGTCCTCCTGGACTAACGGCAGAGGGAGAGTTTGCGATTTCAAGGAAATCCTCAGATTTTCCTTTTGCAAACCTGGGATGATCCTCTTATAGTAAAATGGAGAATAATTGTCTCAAAACAAGAATGCTAGGATTTAAGCATCAAGGGTATTAGGCACTCAGTCGGAATGCGACAGCCTCTGGGCCCATGACTCCATTAACAACAGACGCCAGTGTTTCAGCAGCAATCCCGAGGCTTCCTTCCTGCATTATAAGCGGATGGAAAGAAGCAGTCCTGACACACAGTGATCTATGGGAGGATTAATGCAGGTGGACTTAACCGCAGCTGAGATGCTGGTGCAGCTCGTGGTCCAGTCACATCCTGTCTGACCGAGGGAGCGGAAGTGACAATCCTAAGGCTCCGGATTTGGCCAGGATTTATGATCTAATTGGAAGTGCTGGTAGGAGTGGACGGATAGGAATCCAACCAGCTTGGAGACCGACGGCCCATGGGAAGCGGCTGGTGGAGACAGACTCCCCAGGGTGAAAGGCATTGGCCCTCCCAAAATCAGGCCATCTGGCCAAAAGTTAATTCTCAGAAACCCAACTACTCAAAATTCAGTTCATCAAATGACCAACTCATTAAACTTATATTTATCAACTGTAGCTTTGGAATTTAAGAGCTTTATGGGACCATTTTAGTAGCTTTGGCAGAAATGTTCATGCTTGCTTACTGATTATATAATAAGATTTTCTAATTGTGAACAAATCTAAAATTGTTCTGCCACCTGAGAAACTGGCAGGCAAATTCTAAAATTCTAAAAGTTTGACCAAAGAGAAATCATGATAAGTGAACATTTTTTTTCATGTAAAGTGCTCGTTTTCTATAACTCAAACTTCTATACCGTAAATGTGATAAGATTTTTTTTGTTAATTCTGATATCTTTCAGTGCCTTTAAAAGCATTTTTCTATTAAAAGCTTTCCATCATAAGTATTGCCCTGCTGATCCCTCAAATCAGCCTCGTATTTATTTCCAGCAATTAAGGTTTTAAAGATAAACAAAATGAAGAAAATGTTAAAGACATCAGAACTGACTGAAAACATGTTGCTAAAATGTTGAAATTTTCATTTCTAATAAGGAGCAGTTTGGATGTGCTGACTGGTTATAGTCGGCAGAAAAATTAGACATAAAATGTTAAAGCCATTCAAATCAGGAGAAAGAGAATGAGAATTCTCAAAGAAATGACTGCTGTGGACTGTGTGTTTATACCTCAGATTTCATACCTATTAACTATAAATATGAAATTGTGAAGACGGATTAAAAATCCTAATCATACTTAAAGATTGGTAAAAACGACAAGAAGACATTAAAAAAGAAACAAACCCACACTTATATGGGCAATTAATCTACAACAAAGGAGGCACCAATATACAATGAAGAAAAGACAGTCTCTTCAATAAGTGATGTTGGGAAAACTGAACAGCTACATGCAAAAAAACAAGCTAATTAGAAAACAAAACCACTAATTAGAAAAGATATATGCAGCCCTATGCTCATTGCAGCATTATTTACAATAGCCAAGATATGGAAGCAACCTAAGTGCCCATCAATAGATGAAGGGATGAAGAAGATGTGGTGTGTATATACAATGGAATATTACTCAGCCATAAAAAGAATGAAATCTTGCCATTTGCAAAAACATGGATGGACCTAGAGGGTACTATGCTAAGTGAAATAAGTCAGACAAAGAAAGACAAATACCATATGATCTCACTTATATATGGAATCTGAAAAACAAAACAAATGAACAAACATAACCAAACAGAAACAGAGTCATAGCTAAAGAGAACAGGTGATTGCCAGAGTGGGTGGGGGAGGGAAATAGATGGGGGAGATTAAGAGGTACAAACTTCCAGTTGCAAAATAAATGAGTCACAGGTATGAAATGTACAGTATGGGGAACACAGTCAATAAGTATGTAACATATTTATTTGATGACAAATGGTAACTAGATAATTGTGATCATTTTGAAATGAGAAGAAATATTGAATCACTATGTTGTATAACAGGAACTAATACAGTGTTTTAGGTCCATTATACTTCAAAAACAAACAAACGAACAAACCCATAGAAAAACAGATCAGATTGGTGGTTACCAGAGTTGGGGGCTGCAGGGAATGTGGAATTGGATGAAGGTGGTCAAAAGTTACAAACTTCCAGTTATAAGATAAATAAGAACTAGGCATATAACTTACGACATGATAAATATAATTAACACTGCTGTATGTTATACATGCAAGTCAAGAGCATAAATCTTGAGTTCCTATCAGGAGGAAAAAAGTATTTTTTCTATTTCTTTAATTTTGTGTCTGTAGGAGATGGATGTTCACTAACCTCATGGTGGTAATCACTTCATGCTGTATATAAGTCAAATCATTATGCCATACGCCTTAAACTTACGCAATGCTGTGTGAAAGTTATATCTCAGTAAAACTGGAATAAAAAAAGATTTCAAAATTGATTCTAAAAATCAGCATTAATTGAAACATTCTCACAGAACATGCTGAAATTTTGGTTTCTGATAATGAAATGTTTAGCATTAGAAAACTATATTTCATTACTGAGAATAAAGACTGAACATTTTTAAAGCCATCACATAGTCATCGCTGAAGTAGGTAAGAGCATTTCTGATACATAAGGGGAATGTGGTACATTTAGCAAATTGTTTGGTCAATTGTTTTCATCAAATTGATGACTCCATGAACTGAATTCCAATTCTCTGGCTTCTGACGAATTGACTTTGAGCTGGGTGCACGCAGAAATTTGAACGTTTGTGGTTATGGGGACAGAAGACAGAAGCTGTGTCCAGGGATTTCTAATTACTCTGTGCAGGGTCAGCTGGTTCAGGGTTCCTGGGGTTAAGGACCGCTGTGGAGTATGGGTCAAACAACGGACCAGGGACCCGTGATTACGAGTCTCTGTAGCCCTGAGGGGCCCGCTGAGATCCATGAGCACCGAGCTGTCCTGATGACGGTCTGAGCAGGTCAGGCCTGCTCCCTGGCCCACCGTCCACCTCCCTCAGCTCTCTGCGCCGTGGCCATCCTGAGCGCCCGGGGTAAAGTAGAATCCTTCGTCTCTTCCTACTTCCTTATCTGCCCTGGCTGTTTTTCACCTGTTTGTTTATTTGCCTTCCGTCTCCTCTCGCTAGACTATAAGCTGCATGAAATCAGGACTGTGTGCTTTCTTCTCTGCTGTTTGCCCAGGGCCTAGAAGAGTGCCGACCCTGAGAACACGTTCAGTAAATATTTGTTGCATGAATGAATAAACGAATACGTGGGTAACGTAGGGGGACCTCCATGATAAGGCCCTGGCCTCTCTCTAACCTGCTCCTGTTTTATCCTCCTGGTTCCCGTTCTCTCGCTGCACTGAAAATATGCAATCATTGTTAACAGGTAAAGCTGAGCTTTTCTTACCTGCCCTCTATTTTTTTTTTCTTTAAAGTACTGCTTTTCTTGCGTAGACCCCCCCTTTGTGGCTTGGCTCATGCTGTGGACTCCTGCTCATCACTCGGTCGCCCATGGAGTCCCCTCCTGGTCACCTGGAACCTCTGGCCAGGGGCTGCCTCCCTACTCGGCTTGTCCCCGACACTGCTTGCGTGGATCCCCGAGGCAGGTAAGCATTCGTTCACACAATTCGCTTGCGCTCTGCTCTGTGCTTTCTTGCATCAGAACTGTACCTCAGTCACCTTTATTTGCCCAGCACCTGTCATAGGGCCCAGTAAAGGCTGATTGAGTAAGTGAGTCTGTGCCGGGAGACAAGCAGTGTATTTGTTGGCTGAGACCCACAGGAGCAGATACACAGGATCCTGACCATTTGGAATCAAGCCAGACCCCAGGGACAGCCGATCACACAGAAGTGGCACATCCTACCTGCCTGGGACTTGCCCACCTGAGGCGAATTGGGCTGAAGCACCAGGGAGCCACGTGTTCTCCTGACTCCTCTGACTTCAGGCCTCAGAGACAAGAGAAGTGCCCAGCGATGATTTCCCCAGCCTCTGTTCCCTTCTCCCACTCACAGGGTCAGAGGGGGACCCCAAAGGACCTGCATTCAGCCACTCTGTCGAAATCCCATCTCTCTGGGCTCCTCCTGGATCCTAATAACAGGATGGGGGTACATTCCCACGTCCTGGGTAAATGTTGCCTGGGAGCAAAGAGGGAGAGGGGAGCCGGGAGTCAGGAGCTCAGATCAGGCGGCTGCTCAAAGACGGCGCCGCGCTGCATTTAGCAGAGGTGGGTCGTGATGCCTTTATTCTCAACTTCCCCAGCCACCAGTGTTGCTGGTGGATGTAGCCTGTGTCCATTCTTGTCCCGTCCCAGAAAGAATTCAGAGACAAGGCTCGGAGGTTAAGAAAGTAAAGTGGGAATTTATTAAGGGATGGATAGTACACTTTCAACGGGAGAGCAGGCTCAGGTTAGAGGCTACCTTGAGTTTTTTTGGCAAGTTGGCTATGTGGAGTGTAAAAATGAATGGGGGGAACATTCACTGGGGAGGGAAGGGTTTGGGGTCATAGTCCCTGATTTTCATCCCAACTCCACCTTCCCAAGGGTAGGATGGATCTTTGTCCTTATTTAGTCTGGATCGGAAGTGTCATGGCATCAGTGCAGGATGGGTATTTCTAATCTGCAAAGCTAGTTTTATCGAAATGAGGGCATAATGAGCAAAAGGTGACATTAGGACATGGAGACTCCTGCCTTTCCCCACCTCTCTTTGTTGGCCTCCAGGTTTCTTATCACCCCAAAATATGTGCCTGTTTATCAGCCCAGAGGCTCCTGCTTTTCTTTCTCTGCCCGGGGACCCCTGGTGCTTACATGATATAGGGTTTCTGGTTTCTGGCCTGTGCCCCACCGTTCTGCCCAGTTCCTGCCATTTCTCTGCTCATATCTAGTTCTCTGCCTGCTCTAACATTAGTATCTGGAAACAACTGAGTCCTTGGCCCTGATCGCATCTCTTCCACGGGGTGGGGGTGGGGGCGGATGTGGAGAGGGGAGGGCGGCAAGGCCTGAGCTCCTCTGAAAGGCTAGCAGGCTGCCAAGGTCCCTGGATCCTTCTCCCAGGTAGGGGCAATGATATAAACCAGACTGAAGATACACCAGCAGGCGCATCAGACTCTCAGCCTCCTTTACAGACCGTGTTAGGACAACCTGCCCGTTAAGGGGACATGCAGTGACATCCGTCTAACCCTCTGTGGGGTGGCAGAAGAAGGAAGAATGAAGGCGGGCGCAAAAGTAGTTTCCATGGCATCCTCTGTCACAGAGTAGATGACTATAGGATTTCTAAGTACAGAACTGGAAAAATCATCCCATGTCCTTCCTTGGTTTTCATCGCTTCCCATGTTGAGAACTCAGATTCCATGACTCTCTGGATCTACAGCCTCTATAATTCTCTTGTTGGGCGTCACCATCTGAGAGCAGATGCTTCTGTGAAAATGCATGGAAATAATTACAGGAAAAAGTCTCCAAGAGGCATCGGCCAAACAATAAATGACAAGATGCCTTTGGGCAGAAATCTAGAAAAGACTCATGTGAATTGTAAATGACACCACAAATTCTTTTTCTTTTTCCCAAATACAATTTTGGCTGTTTGCCGCCTTGAGAGCTTAGGTGGCCATCTCTGTAATTTTCATCAGCTTGGACACACATTGAAATGGAACCAACATTGTTAGCCCAGCTTGGGAGCTGCTCTCTATTTTTTCCCACTCGAATACCAGCCTTACCAAAGAGAGTTTCAATTTGAGATGCGTTCACTCCCTGAGCAGAAGCCCCGTGGAAAATGATTCTTGAGAGGACATGCAAATGTGCCAGTGACCTACATACAGAGCCTATAAGCCCATCAGATTGCTTCTGCCACTTGAAACCTGGGGAAAAATGGAAAAATAAAATTGCATGTGGTATGTTGTGCTCCACGAAGCTTTTCCAGGGCTGTTTTATAAAAGATCATTCATTAGGAACATTTTCCTTTGTCTTCATGGCTTTGCCAAATGACACATTTAAACTGGACGTGGTTATTCATGGAGTAATTAAGGTGTGAAATTATTGCATTTGATGTTTTATTTCAGGGTTTTAAAACTGCATGATCCTTTCACAACTTATGGCATCGGGAGCTTTTAAAAAAATGGAGGTCAAGGGATTCCATAGCTGGCGTAAACTACACACACGGGTAATACATCCTTGCCACTTTCCTTAGGCTGGGCGGACGAAGGTTAGCTCACCTAAACATTTCCAGAGTTTATTTAGGGTTAATAAAGTCGATTAGTGTCAAGGAATTGGTGGGGGTGGCATTTGTTTTCTGGAGGTCTACTTTGGGTTGAGGCACAGGTCAGAAATACGGACTTTGTCTCTCTCTGGCATCGTTGGGGCTTACCTTCCTCGGCTGGTGTGCCTTCATCCTTCCATTTTCCCGCATGCCTGGACACCGTGCCCCCCACCCCAAATAAAGATTGGGTAGGGCTGCAGTTCACATTGGAAACAAACAGGAAGAGATGATGAGGTATCAAAAAGCCTTTGAGGCAACAGCATCAGGGGTCTGTGCTTTCCTCAAATCCAGCAGCATACAGACCTGCAAGTCTGGGTCCTTCATGCTCGGACACTAAGTCACTTGCTCATGGTCACCTGAAGCAGGTGGCGGCTAGGATTTTCATATCTCAAAGGCCAGGAGAGAATGGCTGGATTGGCTTCCCAAGCCTCACAGAAACCTCCCTTTCCCAAGGCCGTGTTCAGAAGACTCAAATTGCAAGTTAAGTAGACTCGGCTATTTAAAACTCCTGTGACTGCGGTGGGCATGTCTCCTATTCTTCAATTTCCTCTTGGAAGCTTTGTGCTTCTTGGAATCTAATTTCTCTGCCTCCTTCCCGCGTTGTTTTCAGTCAACCACATTTCATTGTCCTTAATTAACCTGGAGGTATTAATGCTGAGTACACAGTTTAGAAAAGCTTTGTTTCTGAAATTAAATTTCACCTTTTTCCCCCTTCTAGGAAAGATTGGGGCAGCCAAAAATATATGGGTCATGTTTCCAATTATAAAACACCAAGGATGCTATTTTTCCTCCTGCACTAATAAAAATAGAAATGAAGGAGGGAAGCTGAGCTGTCTGTATGAAGTCAGCGGTCCCCAACATGGCTGCTGCAACTGCCAGTTGTTAACCACCAACTGGACTGTCTCACGTGACCAAAGAGGCTGCCTGGCAGCCGGGGGGGATTTTTACCCAGCAGAGTCGCTAGGTGGCACTGTCATTAAGAAAGGAATAGAAAGTGCTCCTCGCTATAGACCTGGTAAAGGCAGTTAAGCACTTAAGATAATATATGCTTAAAAAAACCCAAAACATTGGGGCCTTAGCCTATGAAATTGAGCAATACAGGCAAATTGTTCCAAATCTTTGAATTTCTGGAGAGTAAATGCTTGGGGGTGAGTAAGGTGACGAACGGAGATCCTGGGAAGCGGGGAACAGAATTGGTAAAGGCTCTTAAGTACTAAGCAGTGTTTTAGAATTTAAGTAGTTCAGCATGTTACGGCTTCGGCTTCCTATGGGAATAAAGAAGAATGTGAAGTCGGGACTGGAGAGCAATTTGATTAAGAGGAGTTACAGGACGTCGTGCTAGAGATTTTATCAAGAGAGACCAGGAGGTCACTGAAGCAGGAGAGCGACGTGATCTGTAAGTTAGGAGGCTAAAGTCATAGTTACAGGTGGGAAATAATCAGTGAACTAGCACCTTAACACAGGAGATGAAAAGTAGCCCGTGGGAGGTTTTAGGGGGGCTTCTCCTGGGTGGGGGCATTGGGAGAAGGGCAACTGTGGGTGACTCTCACCGTAGTGTTCCTTTAACTCTCTAATATTCACTATCATCCAAGGAGAGACTCTTCATTTGTAGAGGATCTTCAAGACGTCCGACACAGTGCAGAGCCGTACTGACACCGTGGCCACCCAGATCCTGCTCTAGAGAACACTCAGACTCTTGAGACAGGTCAGTGGATTTTGGCAGCATGCAAATGGTAGGAATTCCTGTTTGTTGTGCTTACGTCTTTCTCCCGACTCTACCTGCAGCCCATGTTGCTGGTGTTCTGTTCTTGTCTCATCAGATTTTGCATCTACAGGGTCAGACAGCCACCCCCACGCAGCAGGATGGAAGTGCTTAGGAACTGATGCTCCCAGGAGCAGCCCTCGCTGAATGCTTGATGGATGTCACTGCATAATACTTTCCCCGGACCCCTCCCACAGACGGACAATGCTCAGGCTTGCGTTTCCCAAAGCTCTGCAGCAAGATGAAGCTTTGGCTGCCCTCAGTGGTATCTGGCGTTCTAATGGACGCTTTATTGGTCCCTTCCCTTCTGAGCCTCACTTCCCGACTTCTCTATCAGTGCCTGCTGGGACCATCTCTCAGCCTGCTTGCACACTAATCTTCCTTTGTCTCAGGGGGACACAAAGTAAAATAATATTGTATCAGTCCTGAGCTCTGCCTTCGGGAGAAAATATACTTCCAGTGTGGTAGATAACCGAGGCTAGACTCTTTTGCTAGGAACAGCAGCATCAGTATCACTTAGTAACTCCTTAAAATGCAGACTCTCTGGTCCATCCCTAGAGCAACTAATCAGAAACTCTGAAGGTGAGGTTGACAAGCAATGGTTTAAAAAAACTTCTAAGAGATTCTGATTTAGGCTCAATTAGTCTGAGACCCACTGCTCTAGGGAATTCTGGCTTAGAGAAGATTAAGGGTACATTTTCAGAATCTTCAAATGTTCCTCACCCTTCCGGTTGCTCTCTTCTGGGTGTTCCCTAGTGTAACATCATTTACAATGGGTCCTACACTATAGGTCAAAATTAACCCACTGGCTTATAAGTCCAACAGGAAACACCACTGCTGATCCTCTGCTGAGGATCTAGCTCTCTCAACTAAATTTGAAAAAGCTCTCCCAGAATTCACTCCCCTCATCTGTCGGCAGCTACTGGTGACAGCCACAACAGTAAGAATGTGAGGCAGGAGGACTCACATTTACACACATTGTCTGTGTCGTTTCTGTAAGATACTGTTAAGAGATGTGGAGTGATGAGACTGTCGTGAAGAAGGATGCTAGGTTTCTCAGGTGTGCACTAATTATTTGCCTTGCCTCGGGCTCTATAACAGAAGCCACTGCAGCGCAGTGTTAGGAAGAGAAGCTACAGACCACCAACCCCCTCCCCAACCCCGCACAAGGACTTGGCAACAATCATCCCACAATCTGCATGAACTCTGTGCCAACTTTGCCCCATTCTGGTGCTATTACTGTCAAGCTCAAGACCTTTGGTTCTGCCTCTTCACCAGTTTTCCCTGTTGATTGACCTTCGTATTTCTTCAACAGATGTGGGATCCTTCTATATGCCACACCCTCTGGCTATGATGACTTCTGATGCTTCCGATGTGAATTACCTACCCCACCCTTAGCCCCAGAGAATATCCACTTGGTTCTATCTCCCTCTGACTCCCCCATCCCATTTATCCTAGGTATTGAGACAACATTTACAGTCTAAGACGTGCGCCAATGCCATCAGCAGAGTGGGATTGATCTTGGGACATATGGCAGATGATCCTAGGCTTAACAGGCAGCATTTTTTCAGGGAACAGTCAGGGTTCCATTTGGTCTTCAATCAGGAAGCAAGAGGAAGGGAACTAAGAAACCTGGATATGGGAAAGTGATGCTGCCATCTCCCCACCAATGTGTCTCTGGATGTTTTGTGCACAGGAATCATATCCATACTCAGCAGAATGATCAAGGATTATCTCCATCCCCTTTGCTCCAACCTGAATTCACCAACACCTCTTGAGATATTCCTTGCGTGACATGTCCTCAGATGCTCCCATCTGCTCACCTTCTTGTGGCATCTATCACTTATCAGTATAATGCTCTTAAAATACGGTCCCTAGGATGGAGCGAAGCACTCTATTCTGATGCAGAAGATGCAGAAGGAGATGCTGTCTGGCTGCTTTACTGACCACCTCATACTCTCAGCTCTTACCTATTTAAGCTTGCTCGTGTTTCCTTAGTTTTATTCTTCTTAATTACAGAGAGAAAATGTGGGTTAGAGAAAACCGACTGCCTTTTTACTGATAACATTTACTGTCTCCCCTCCTTATCATGATTATATGCCACCTCCCCTTGGAAACCATCCCGAGGCAGGGATGAAGCACCTCCTTCCTGATCTCTTGATTTCATTGTTCTGTTTATCTTATTATTGCAGCTGTGATCTTCCATTTCTGAACTTCTTTTTGTTACTAAATACAGGGAATTATGTTTTAACCCTAATGCATAGGATAGTGCTTGGGAGAGAGGAAAAGCTTAATCAAAGTCATAAATGAAAAAGATATTTCTGGATATGTAGCTCCATCTCCAATTATTTTACATTCTTTTCCTTTTTAAAATATGTGCGACTTTATTTCTGGGACCTCTATCCTGTTTCATTGAGCTATGTGTCTTTTTTTTTTTTTAATGCCAGTACCATGCTGTTTTGATTACTATGGTTTTGTAATGTAGTTTGAAGTCAGGAATTGTGATGCCTCCAGCTTTGTTTTTGTTTTCCTTCAAGGTTGCTTTGCCTATTCGAGCTCTTTTGTGGTTCCATATAAATTTTAGGCCCGTTCGTTCTATTTCTGTGAAAAATGCCATTGGCATTTTGATAGGGATTGCACGGAACCTGTAGATTGCTTTGTGTAGTATGGTCATTTTAGCAATATTAATTCTTCCGATCTGTGAGTGAAGAATATCTTTCCATTTGTTTGTGTCATCTTCAATTTCTTTCATCAATGTTTTCTTGTTTTCACCTCTTTGATTACATTTATTCCTAGGTATTTTATTTTTTTGATGCAACTGTGAATGGGATTGGTTTCTGAATTTCTCTCTTTTGATAGTTTGCTATTAGTGCATGGGAATGTAACTGATTTTTTTTTAATATTGATTTTGCATACTGCAATTTACTGAATTCATTTATTAGTTTTAACATGTTATGTTCCTTTCCTTTCCATGCCTAGCAGGTGACTTTCTTATTCTCTTTGACCTATATGAATGTCATTGACTACACTCCTGCCAGCTTTGCAACCTGCAAGCTTTGCAGCCTCTTTTGTGTGCTCTTTCCCTAAGACCATCAATCTTTCCATCTTCATTCACCACAGACATCCACAGATATCAGCCCTAGGGAATGGGAGGTTAAAAGGATCTGGTTTGACTTGACCAGTGCCCTTTCTTCCATTCACAGCCAAGCTTTTGACAAAAATGGAGGACTTCAGATCCTCCTCACTCATGTTTAGTCTAGATCGCAGTACCCCTTTTTCAGTGGTACCAAACCTTTCTAGTGAGGCTTATGTTGCCAAAGTATTAAATCAAGATTGGTGGGTGCTTGTCAAAGACATGTGAAAGTGTGGCTGAGATAACTCTCAGGACTCTTTTAAATCCTCAATTCCAGGGTTCTATTATTCATTGCCTTATGGTTCAGTTAAACACAAGATTTCCCAGACTGAACTATACATTGACCTAAGAGATTTATCACCACAGCCTCTGGGACTCTTTGCATAATGATGCAATAGATTTTCAACCAAAATGATGCCCTTCCCTTGCTAATAAAGCAGCCCATTCAGGTTTAAAAGAGGAAGTCCAAGTCATATTGCTGG
Source organism: Camelus ferus (assembly GCF_009834535.1). Taxonomy (NCBI): domain Eukaryota; kingdom Metazoa; phylum Chordata; class Mammalia; order Artiodactyla; family Camelidae; genus Camelus; species Camelus ferus. Next base: position 8,928,192 of record NC_045722.1, on the reverse strand, counting down.
ACCCAGTCAGATATACCTTCATACCACCAGCCCTGTCCCATCAAGGCACTCCTCTGTTTCTCACTTCTTTTTTTTTTTTTTAACTAACTTTTTCTTTTTCTCACCTCACCTTTGAATAGATCAGTCAAAACACTGAGGGGAAAGGGAAGTAAGGGGAAGGGTTCTTGAAAAAGTCAGTGGGGGAAATGGCATAAAATTATTCTTCTTTTTAAATAAAATTATTTTTACAAATAAGAAATGGGTAATTATTAGCATGTAGACGTTTACACTAAATGGATGGCAAAGAACTGGAATATATTATAAAGTGCCTGTTTTAATATCTGTATCTTGGTGGTTGCTAGGTTACACTGGTACTTGTAATAACATTAACAGCAGCTAGAAATATGTGTAGACACTTTCCTCATTGAAAATATTACTGGCAAGAAAAGGGACATACTGCTGGCTAGCACAGTGATATATTATATGTTTCCTGTCGCTTACTAAAATGCATCTTAGTTATTCATAGTATTAGTGGTTCAGTTTAGTTTTCCATGAAAATTGTTAAACATTGTGATGATGTGCCTTGAATTGAGGCATCTGAGTGGTGGATACCTCTGTCTCCTTGAATCATAACTATGTTCAATTCCATTGTCTTACTCTATTCCATTTCATTCGATCCAAAAGACCCTTCCTGAGCACCTACTAAGGGCTGGGCACTGTGTTTGGACACTTGGGATGTAGAAGTGAGTAAGAGAGTAATTGGATCAGAAGCAGTCAGGAAAACAGCTTTTTTCTTGAAAGCACAGCAAATAATGTTTCCTTATTTCTGTTTTAAGAATCTTTTCATTACTGTGTATCAAAGACGGCAGCGCTTAAATTTGCCAGTGGCTGTTAGTGGAGGGGTTAGCCTGCTCTTGGTTTGCACTAGGTAAGGCTGAATTAAGCAGTTAAATCAAATACATATAATGCAATTATTGCTTTGCCTGGGTCTGGGTAAATCTCATGGGAGCACAAAATTATCAAAGAATTTTAAATTGGAGAATAGGGAAAGGAAGAAAGCTCTAAAGACTTCCAAGAAGTAGTGATCATTGAGCTGAGATTGGAGAGAAGAGAGGATTTGGAGATGAGCAAGTGAGAAGGAGCATTTCCAGGGGAGCAACGAGGGTGTAACATCACGGGAAACGTGAACACTTGTTCCCTGATCACCACCATTAACTGAGCACATGCTCAGCATGAGACCGTGATTTAGTGCTTTGCCTGTATTAACTTAGTTAATCACAACCCTCTGAAGTAGATAATCGTTACCATTCCATTTTAAGAATGTGGGAAGGGATAACAGAATAAGCAACTAGATAAAGTCGTAAAGTTAGCATATGTCCTGAAGCTGGGGTTCCAACCCATACAAACTGGCTTCGAAGCCTGAGTTCTCATCTATTACATGAGTCCAGTGTGACTGGCAGGAATGGGATGTGGTGGGGAGCAGTCTGGTAGGTAGGAGAGGGCTAGATTGTGCTGGGCCTTAAATGTCATGTTAAAAGTATTTATACTTGTCTCTTAATATGATGGAGAGCTGATGAAGCATTCCAGGCAGGGGCGTGATTGGTTTTTGATCCACATTTTAGGAAAGATAATTCCGGTGGGAGTATGAAGCCTGGACTTGGGTGGGGAGTACAGCTGGAGATATTTTTTAAAAAATTAATGAAGAGGATATCATAAAAGTCGAGATGAGAAAATTCAGCCTAAGAAGTACTTTTTGAGCACCTAAAGAATGGTTCACAGAAGCTCAGTTCCTTATAAAAAATTTTTTTAATCATTGGTCTTCTCATAACCATGAGGCTTGCGAATTCCATGCATTCCTGGCACCATCCAACATCTGAGCTGAGCCGCTCCGGTCACCTTTTCCCTGCTGTCATGTTCCTGCTTCTCCTCGCTTACTTCTTAGACTTTTCACCATGGAATCCAATCTTATACATCGTACCCCATGGAACTCCCATTGTTGTGAGGACATGTTCTACGAAAACTCCAGCTCCCTCACCAAATGCTTACCTCACCTTTTGCCTTAATCAAAGTTTGGATCCCCATGAAGGACAGAAGAGCAGCCCTCACTAGAGGGGGCATCTTGGTGGAGAAATTAATGTCCTGTGTCCACTTCTCACCTTTCCCAGTATCACATCCCACCTGGCCTCATTTCCTTCCCATCCAGCCTGAACACGAAAGAGCATCATCCTCCAAACCCTCTTGCTCACCTTCCAAGTCCTCACCATCCTATGTCTTTCTTCAACGTCCACCCAGTCTGATTCAGTCTTGGATTTTTCCAATCACCCACCTCGTGGCCCTACACATGAGTAGCCAAGCAACCATGGAGAAAAATCACTGAAAGCTGCAGATATATGACTTGTAATACTTTTATGTAAATCTGGTCACATCCTTGTCCTACTACCAGCAGCAGCAACTGGAAACTCTCACCGCTCAGCTCTAAATTTCCCTCCTTGTCCGTGCGCTCTCAGGGGATGGCTTCATCTTGCACACGAGAGACCCCTCTCCACCCTCTGTCTTCTTTTCTCCTTTTACATTAATGCTTCCCTTCAGCTCAGCTCTGAACTGATCTTTTCTCTTCCATCTGTGACTTTCATACCCACTGCTTCTCTATTTCCAGGGACATCAGGTCATCGCATGTTTCTAACCTTTAATTTCTTCTTATCTACTGTCATCTTCTCTATGGTCCATGATCATGAGCAACTCTCTTGTACAGGAAAACAAGTCGCAAAGAAGCAGCAGCCAGCTCCAGACTCCTCTGGTCCTTCCGTGCCAACACACACAGCCGTGTTGCGTAAATTGCACCTGCTTGAAAGTGTGGGTCACACCCTCTGTCCTCATTTTTTTTTTCATTTCTCAACATCCCATCTATTTCTGAGTCCACTGAAATGTATCTTCTGCTCTCCCCACCCAAAAAAGCCATCGCTGCCAAAGTCATTAATGTCATTATTGTCGCTAAAACCACAGGCAATTTCCATCAGTACCTGGCACCTCTGATCACTCCCTTAACTTAAAATTCTATTTTTCTTTGAATGTGACATCACCAAAGGATGGTTACCAGAGGAAGATTATGGTATAGTTTTTTGTACAAAATCCACCCTTGTTCAAATGAAAGCATCCATGGGAAACTGCACTGCTTACGGTGGGACAGAAATAAGGGATGATTGCTACTGGTTAACTCCTCCTGCAAAGTATTCTAAACCTTTTCCTCTACAGCCTGTAAGGCCTACCTGCCACCCTGCCTATTTTGCAGGAGGAGAAATCAGGGTCCTGGGAAGTGAAGGGATTTTTCTTAAGGTCCCACAAGGTCAGAACCAGGGCCAGGGCCCATTTCCGCTGACTCTAAACACAGTGTCTTCTCCATTCTCCAGTGGCTTTTTAAGAATATTATGAACAGCATGATTTTTCTTCTCTTTTCCTGATTAACCCCTTCCTCCTTTTCCTGCTTTCCTTCCTTGCCTCCTTCTCTTTTTCCTTTTCTTTAACTTTCTTCATTGTTTGCTTCTTTCCTTTTAAGAAATGTTCAAATATTCATCTTTTCTTTGCTTACCCCTCACCTTGCGTGAAAGCCACAAGCTTTGTTTGTATGCTTATCATTGGGGGCTAAGATGCTTGCCTTGAGGTCATTAACTATTAAACTTAAAGAGAGATAGACTTCCTAAGTGTTCGACGTGTCCACGGTATTCTGTTCTCCAGCCCATGAGCAGAAAGTCTCAGTTCGTTGACAGGGAGACCAAGCTGTTTTTAGTGATGATGAAAGCCTCGTAAAGGATGAGGTGCCCCCTCTGGTCTCCGCTGTGCCTCCCCAGATCCTGAGCGCTTCGCATATTTCTTCTGACCTTTACGCTAAACAGTTCTCATGGCAGATTTAAGAGGCATTCTGTACCTATACCAAATCTCTCCTCATTTCTCAAATCCTTCTCTGTTATTTTCAAATTCCTATCTCATTTAATAATTTATCTGCAAAATCCCTTCACTGCCCTCAACCTGAGATTTATGCCTGCCATCTGGCAAACGTACCAAATAGGGGCACCTTCTCATATCCACGCCAGCTCACTACAGACGGAACACCCTCCTAAAACTACCTGTCATTCCTGAGTTTGTTAGACTTTTCCACTTGGTCTGGTTCAAAGTAGGGTGGTGCAAACCAAGCTCTTACTTGGACTGTGTAAGTTCAGTCCAATGCTTTTTTTTTTTTTTTTGAAATAATGTTTTTTAGGGGTTTTTTGTTCATAAATAGTAAACTCAAAAAGAAGGAAAAATGGGAAATAGATAATAGCACAAACAATAAAATAAAAAAAAAATATCATTTTCAATCCCACCTTCCAAAAATAACCATGACTCTGGGTTGGTTGTGTATTCCCTTTATTATGTATGCTGAGGTGTGTTCTTTCTATACTCAGTGTGTTGAGAGTTTTTATTAGGAAAAGATGTTGAATTTTGTCAAATGCTTCTTCTGCGTCTATTGAGATGCTAATACAATTTTTCATTTCATTTTATTAATGTAGTTTATCACATTTATTAATTTATGTATATTGCACCATCCTTACATCCCAGGGATAAATCTCACTTGATCATAGTGTGTGATCCTTTTAATGTACTGATGAATTTGGTTTGTAGCACTTTTTGGAGAATTTTTGTATTTATAGCCACTGGGGATATTGGATGGTACTTTTCTAGTAGTACCCTTACCTGACCTGGCTTTGCTTCCAGGCTAATGCTGGCCTCATAAAATGGGTTTGAAAGTATGTCTTCCTCCTCAGTTTTATGGAAGAGTTTGAGAAGAATTGATGTTAATTCTTCTTTAAATGTTCAGTACAATTCATCAGTGAAGCCATGCGGTGCTGGACTTTTATTTTTTGGGAGGTTTTGAATTACTGTTTCAATCTCCTCGCTCTTTATCAGTCCGTTTACATTTTCTGTTTTTTGCATGATTCAGTCTCGGTAGGTTGTATGTTTCTAAGAATTTATCAGTTTTTGTCTAGGGGATGCAATTGATTGACATCTAATTGTTCATAGTAGTCGCTTATGGTCCTTTGCATTTCTGTTCTATCAGATGTAATGTTGCCTCTTCCATTTCTGATTTTATGTATCTGAGTCTTCTTTTGCTTTTTTCCTTTCTTAATTGATCCCAATGACATTACTACAACATCTCAGTGGTGTTTGTATTAAACTATTTCACTTCTAATCTCCTGTGGCTTTGCTTATAGTTAGGATGCTATTTCCTTTTGGTTTTCAGGTTCATACTTCGTATCTCCAGGGCAGCAAGGATCAGGCAGCCTCTGCAGCCCCAGCTCATGGGTCCCTTGTCCCCGTGGCAGGGCTGTTCATTCCCTGTTCTGGTCTCTGACTGTCTTCACAGCTCACTGACAAGAGTTCATATGAAAGAGAACACGCTGGGAAAATCTCAGGCAAGGTGCCTGGGAAACAGATTAAAAACAAACATACAAAAACACACCAGTTAAATTGGAGAATAATCAGTTTAGGCTGACTTTCAGAACTTCCTACCCAGCCAGTGGCAAAGAGGAGAATGTTCTTTGCAGTTAATCATTTGTCTTCCCTGGAAAGGAAAGGAAGAATGCTGCACTATGTGAAAAGTGTTCCCCGAGGAATGCGCTCTGTCTCACAATGAACTTGATCTTGGTAAAAAAGCCCCAAGAAGCCCCCCTGCAGCCTCCACGCTGACAGTCTCAGGAGCTGTTTCAAAGGGGAGGTGTTTGTTGAGACTTAATCCCAGAAAACAATTTTCTTCTCATTGATGGATGGAAGTGAGTTACGGAAACTTGGAGGAAATATGGAAAATTATCTGAAATGAAGCAATTTGGCTTACTTCCTTTGGAAAGAGGCTTTTGTTCAAAAACATTTATTGAAAAGCCATCAATATTAAGTGTGTTTTCATAGCACTGTGAGATGCTCAGAGTGCTGTTCGGCTTTTGTTTTTCAACCTTATAGGCTCTGCTCACTTTTGATTTGGAAACAGAAGTTCTCATTCATATTTCAAAATCCTTTCATGAGCCTCATGAGCGTCCCAAATACAGAAACTGAAATGAGGAGAAGATGGTAAATACAAATCAGGTGTTTCCCTCCCAGACCCTCTCCCGGGCATGAATGGCAGGCTTAGGGCATCTTACTAGGCGTGCAAATTGCTCTTCTCTCTGTGTTTGGAGACAAGTGTCCAAATCTCATTTGCAGGATATGATGACTATTTGATTGGTCACCTCTCTCTCCTCTTTTCTACTCAAATGCATACGCTCTCTTACACTTTCTCACTGTGCTCTCATTCTGACTCTGCTCCTGAAAGCGTGTCTCTGCTGAGCTCAGAGAACATTTCTTCAGCAGCGTATGTAAAGGATCACATCAAAAGAGGAAATTGCATTTTAAAAGCACAAAATCAGGTGGAAGGAGAGAAGAAGGATGCGGACAGTTCAGTTCTGAAGGAGTATGTGGTTGCCCTGGTGTGGCTCTACCCTGAACTTGGATTGTGTGATTGTCCTGACTGGGGATCTTTAGCGTCTGCGACCATACACAGAGATTGCCATCAGCAACGGTGGGACGGCCATTCCCTGAATGTGATGTGGCTACGGTTACAATGGTCTCAAGGAAAGGGTAATAAAGGATGAAACAATGAAGCTTCATTCTCTAAGTCGTCACCGCGCCACAATACAACATTGCATTACATTTGGTGACTATACCAACATCCACTTATCTGTTCGCCTGTTGGTGGACATTTGGGATTTCATTTTTATTTCATTTTTGCTTTCAGATTTTCAACTCAGTACACATGTATGTATAAGAGATTTCACTGTAGGTTTGCAGACAAAGCATTTAAGTATAGGTGGGGGAAAACACACTTAAAAAATAGATACTAAACTATAATTTTTTAAAAAATGTATGCAAGGTTCACCGAAATACTTTTAAAAGAACGTTCATAGCAGCAGCATTTTTAATAACCCCAAGGTGGAAAATACCCCCAAATCCATCAGCATAGAAGGGATAGAGTTAGTCATGAATGACATAAATACTGTACAGAAACGAGAAGGCGTGTACTAAAATTAAACCACGTGCAACATTATGGATGAAGCTTATAAAAATTGTGCCAAGCAAAAGAAGCCCAACAGAAGAAACTTTTTCCTGCATGATTCTATTTATGTGTAGTTCAGAAACTGACCAGACTAATCTTTGGTGTTGGATGTCAAGATGGTGGTTGCCCTTGGCGAGACGGGGAGAGCAACTGGAAAGGGACACAGAGGTGGGGCCTGGATGCTGGTCATGCTGCTCCTTGCGCTGGAGTCTGGCTCCATGAATGTATCCCGTTTATGAAAGTTCATCAAGCAGTACGCTTGTGACTTATGCATGTGTACACGTGTGATTTGTGGTCGATGATTTTCTCTAAGGTTGCTACTTTAGTAAAACATTCAAAAAGTGACTGTTCTCCAAGTGTAAAGACAAAAGGGGAAATCTTCTTTTTATAGGAGTCCCTGGTGGGTACCTCTCAGTTCCTAACCTTGTTTCCTGGCCTCAGGCCTCCCTCCCTCCCTTCCCCACTCACCCCCCAAGACTGGTGTCTTCCAGCATCATCCCCCTTTTCCACTGAGCCCTGGAGCACAATAATCCATGGCCTCACCACGCCCAGAGTGGGAGGATTCATCCTAGATCCTACAGTAACACCCTGGGGACCCTTGCCATGGCAACCCAGGTGGGACGTTAGCATCCTAAGTCTGGTTGTGTTGAAGTCTCTCCCCTGGTGGGAAGATAAGTTCTCTCCCGCTTCCCTCTCATCCACGCACACACATTACCCATGACAAACAATCCATGTTAAGGACCAAAAAGGAAAGACTTTTTTTCCTCTAAAAGTAACAGAAAATGCATCTCCCTACATCTTCTCATCTTCCCGCAGTGGGTCAGAGGGCAGTCACACTGTCTGGTTCTGGATATTTCTATGGATGTGAGATACTGGATACAGCCGTTAACTACTCAAGGCTCCAGTTTCTTTAAAGCGGGTGTCAGGGTGAATCCCCCTGCAGGAACCATGGGCTGGCTGCGTGGAGGAAGCTACGAGCAAGACCTGGCCTCTCCCAGGCGCCTGAGTTTCAGTGATGACTATCACTGCGCCCTTGTCCAGTGGACCCAGGGCACCCAAGGAGCACAGCCACTTGTCCTGGAAATGCCCCTGAGCCGCACGAAGCACCAGCAAGAGGAGGGCAGCTCCTTGGCAGGGCGTTCTCCCACCCCAGCCATCTCTACAGGGGATGAAGGGCAGCGTATGCACTTTTTCTTCTCTCGTCCAGAGCAAACCCCAGGAGTTTCTGTCCTCCAGTTATGTGTCTTTTCTGATTCACTTTCAGTGCATGCCTGTGGGCAGAGGTGGGCAGGGACTATTAAAGGGTGAGGACTCCAAGAGCCTCTTGGACTCACAAACTGCGGTGTGGGTCCTTCAGCCAGGGCTGTGTGTGTGTGTGTGTGTTTGTGTGTGTGTGTGTGTGTGTGTGTGTAAAACGGAACCACTATGCTGGACACCTGAAACTAACACAACGTTGCAAATCAACTTATCTTCAGTTTTTTAAACGACAAGGTTAGTAACTGAGAGGTACATGCTGGCAGACTCCTATAAAAAATAAAGTTCAGTAAATGTTTGTTGCGCCCCTTGGCTCCTCTGAGGCCACTTCCTCGCTTGGAAATTACTGGAGGGCTATGCCAACACGTAACAATGACAGAAATATCTGGAGAGCCCACTATGAATGAAGAGAGATGTCTGCCGGGAAGTTAGAGGCATGGGACAACAGACGGTGACAACTCTGCCATCGTACATGCTTTTTTGCTTCTGCATCTGTTTGCCTGCCCTCCGAGCCATGCGCCTGGAAGGCTCAGCGTGGATGAAATGGTAGCGGGCCTTGGGGAACGGTGGCCAGGGCACGCCTGGCCCAGGGAGGGGGCTGTCTCCCAGGCCTCTCTCTCCAGATGTTGCACGGGAGCTGCTCACTCCCACTGCTGTTCCTTTATTACAACAGTTGGGAAATTAAGGTTCAGATAATTAACTTCTGGTGCTTCTTAAACCTGTCAGACAGAGGGTCACGTGAGCACGTGGAGGTTGCTTTTCCCGGCCAACCGTAGTCAGGAAACCTCTCTCGCTGGCCAACTTGGCAGGTGTTCTGGAACAGGAGTCCTGGCTGCTAAGTCACCAATAATAAAACTTCTGTGGGTGCAGCATTGCCAACTGGCTCCTGCCCTGCTTGCTCCTCTATGGGAGGACGTCTGTCCTCTGCGGCGGCAGACCTGGTGAGGCTCTGGCAGCAGCAGCCCCCCCCAGGGCAGGACTGAAATGCTCAGGAGGTCCCTCTATGCAGCACCTGCTGCTTCTTCACTCTTCCTTCCTCCTGTCCCCTTCCCCGCCATTTGCTACTCACCTCCACGCCCTCAGGGTTAAAGGCTAAACACGGACTTCCCCAGCACAGTGGGTCATGGAAATTGCTTCCACTGGATAGACGCCCCCCTACCATCCTTGTGCGTAGACTCTCCTGGGCACACTCCCCACCCTGCTCCTCACTGTCACCGTTGCTGGAGCCCAAGATGCCCACAGGAGACTGCCACCTCGCACGGTGGTCATCGTAAGGACTATAAGCAGGTGAACGCCCTCTGTCTACTCCCAATGGTCAAAAGGACAGGTACACATGAAACTCTGTCCTGGTCCCTGTGGTGGCAGAGTAACAGCCCCCAAAGCTGTCCACATCCGAATTCCTGGAACTTGTGGACACGTTGTCTTACATCGCACCAAGGGCTCTGGGTATGTGATTAATGTTACAAATCTTGAGGCGCCCCATCAATTGTATTCCCAGTTCTTGCCATTTACTTTCATGTCCGCATCTTTGTTTAATCCCTTGCCACCTTCTTGTGTCTTTTTCCCTTGATACCAGCCCCTGGACAACATCCACCCTCGCTCTATTGTCAGGCAATGCTATGGGCTTTCTGCGTGCTAACTCCTAGGCCCTGTTTCTTCCAAGGCAAATTCCCCCGCATCCTATTCTCCCACCCCTTGGAGAGTCCAGACCGCCCACCAACTTTTTCCCTCTACAGCTCTGCCACTGTTTGCCTTTCCCAGGATTAGTGACAGTATGTTGTATCAGGCTAGCCCAGTCCCAAGAAGAACCACATGTTAATTTAACAGAGAAAACATCTCATAAAGAATTGCTCATTAGTTATTAAAGAACTGAATGAGCCAACAGAAAATACTATGAATAACTAGCAACTACCATCCTTACGGCGGAGGGAACGGAAGGAAAAAGTTGAAATTATCTCTGAGTTGAAGGTGAGAATTCTGCGAAAGAGGCACTGCTTACCAAGAGCCAACGTCTCTGAACTTGGAGGAGGGCCCATGGTATGGGAACCCAGGCTTCCAAGGACATGCACTGGCCAGTTGTTCCTGGCTTCTGTGAGGGTGTGAACTGAGGCTGATTCTGCAAAGCAAGAGCAGAACAAACTGTCCACTGGATTCGTTTGCTTATCCTGGAACAAACTGTGGTTGCCAGGAAGAAGAAGAGTCTGGGGTCCCAGTGTCAGGAACAGGAATGAAAGCATACTTTCTCTGAGGGTTATCAGATTTAGCCAATAAAAACACAGGATACCCAGTAAAATGTAAATTTCAGATCAACAACAGATAACCATTAGTGTAGGTTTATCTCATGCAATATTTGGGGCACATGTACACTAAAAAATTATCTGTCGTTGATCTGGAATGCAGCTCATTTTGGTGTCCTGTGTTTTATCTGTCAAGTCTGCTTCCTCCTCCAGCCTTCTGATCTCCCTCCAGCACCCCAATTTCCAGACCTCACAGGAAGCAGCTGGCAGAGCAGAAATGTGGTTTGCAGGGTCCTGACTCCAGCACAGTCAAGATGAGCATAGTGGGGTGGTTTTGGAGCTGAGATATGGTAACTTCATAACCGGCACAGTGACTTATTGTCACCTCAGCCCCTTCCTCCTACAAAGTCCCATAGGCACCTATTTGATTGCTTATATCCACAGTTAACATTTTGGAAAATTCTAGATCCTGGAAATCTCAAACTGCCAGTCTATGGGGCAGGGGAAGTGGGAGTAAATTATAAATGGCACACTGCCCCATCTCTCCGTGCCCCTCTCTCAGACTCAGTTTTCATCCTGTGCCTTGGAACATATCCCGGGCCCTCATTCTGCAGTGACTTTGCATCCTCAGCTCCTCCCACCTTGGCCTGGAGTAGCTGTGAGCAAAGGACAGCGGTGGAGGATGGAGAAGGAGCGGGGGGCACAGACGTGAGGAAGGGTCAGTGCTCTTTGTGAAATGACTTCCAAGTCTCTGCTTTTATTTTCTCCCCTGAAAAAAACTAGAATCTTTTTTTTTAACTCGGTCACAGAATGAACAACATCCTGTGAACAAAGATGAACAAACAGAGCCCTAACTTCTGTGGCTGATTTCACAGATTTTTGACAGGTCTCTGGCTTTTTCAACAACTACATGAGTTCTCCTGGGACCCTGCCAGAGTTAGGACAGGACGTGCTGGGTCCTGTGGCTCCCTGGTTCCATTCAACCCCCTACTCCTTTCTCCCCTCCAAGGTGCTTTTTTTGTAGCCTGATGTCCAAGGACCTGCGCATCTGACATCCACCCTCTTTGGCAATCTTAGATTTCATTTCCACGCTAGTCTAATTTAGAAGGAAAACATACTCTTACCCAAACATGATCTGCTTGTTTACTAGAAACGCATCCTTCGAGGATTATTGTCTTCCCCTAATCACAGCTGAATGTGAGTAGATGTAAGCTCTCAAGCGACCAAGATAATCCTCCCTGAGATATTATCAGCGTGCTTTTTATTTTTCAAAATGGAAACAGCGTCAAGGTTTCTGACCGTGAAGGTAACACATATTTGTTATACAAAGTTCAGGGGAAAAATACAAATTAAATTACAACGATGAAAATACATCACCCAGAGAAAGTCACAATTTAAAGCTGGGAATGTAAATGTCCAAATATTTCACTAAACACATACACACACAGTCACATACCCCCTTTGCTGTGATTTTATTTTAAAAAATAGCGTATTACTCATACTAGCTAAGTTTCATTGCAGCAATAAATTAACTCTGGATTCTCAGTGGCTTAATAAAACAAAGTTTATTCCTCGTTCATACTTTTGCAACACGGCTGGCAGGGGCTCTGCTCTACTCAGCCACTCAGTGAGCCAAGCTCACAGAGACTGACCGCACGGTCTGGACCCCGTGGTTTCCTTGGTTGTGGCGGGATGAAAAAGAGACCGGAGCATCAGGTGTTGGCGTCTTACTTCCTCAGCCCAGAAATGACATGAGTTACTTTTGTGCACATCTCATTCGCCAAAACTAGTCATGTGATCCACCCAATTTCAACGAAACTGAAAAACATGACTTTCTGCGTGCCCAGATTAGTGAACACTAGCAATGTCTCCCATATGTGGGTTCACACCACACATATTAGTTTATAATCTGCTGTTTTCAGCCAACGGTTCGTCATGGGCATCTTTCCATGTGTCATCGTCACTTTTAGTGGCTGCACAGTATGCTACCTTAAGATTGTACCAAGCTTTAATGACATAATCCCTCAGTAATGGTTGATTAATGGTTGATCATTAGCTGTGTTTAATTTTTCTCTAATCAGAACAATAGTGTGAAGAACATTCTTGTGACCTGGTCTTTACGCAGGTGCTGAATTATTTTCCTAGTGTGAATTCTTCAAAATGAAAGAATATGCATATTTTAAAAATAATTTGTTACATACTGAGCCAAAGTTCTTCAGAGAAGACAAACTGATTGAATCTTCAGAGCAGTGGTCAAATGTTCTTTTCCATACGTTGTTTCAAGGACTAGATATTAAAATTCTCTGTTAATACCATCAATAGAAAAATGGTGTTTTCTTTTAAATATTCTGTTTCTTTGTCTCTAATGAGAGGAAGAAAATTTCATGTGTTTATTAATCTTTGAATAACTTGTTTTGTGAACTAACCCATTATTTCCTTATCCCCTGGGAGTGCTTGTCTCTTTGCCTATCAATTAGTATATTAATATATCATACATATGAAGTGCATCAACATTTTAGAAAATAAATTACAAATATTTTCCCAATATTTTGTCTTGCAACTTTTTATGGGATTTTTAATTGTAAAGAAAAATTTAATTTCCAAGTTATCATGTATAATTTTTTCACTGTATCTATCTTGGTGGTTTTCATGACAGCTTGATCACCACTAAGTGTCTCGTCACACCTTCCCCACTGCCTGCAGGATAAAGTCACTTTGTACACAACTCTGCTATAACACATATCACTGCATTGCACTTGATTTATGTATCTGTTCATGTCTTTAGACTGCAAGCTCTCTTTGGGGCCATGCTTAATGTTATGTTTCTCTCTCTAGCCGCAGTACCTGGCACACAGTAGACCTTGTTGAACTGACTGTTGAACTGACTGATGAATTGAATGAGTGAATGAATGAGTGAATGAATAAAACAGCATTCTGAATGCTGAACTTGCAACCTGCACCCATAAAGTGATAGAAAATATCACACATGTTAATGTCAAAATCTGCCTTACTCATCCAGGGGAATACACTCTGGAAGTTACTGAAGAGCAAATAGTTTACAGCTAGCTGTTTTACTGAATGTCTCATGCAGTTTAATTTGGATGGATTGCAACTTGGAAAAGCCTGGAGCCAAGGTAAGCTTTGGAAAGAACACGGTCCATAATTGATGCAGCTAATGACCACTTCTGGGTAGCTGGGCCACATGTGAGCGCCCTGTCCTCAGCCTGGCCTGGCCACAAAAGCTGCCGTTTGAGCAGCGCACCAATCACATTAGCCTTTTCAAACCATCAACAGAGGAGCTTGAAGCAATCAGATTTCAACAGCCAGTTAACCCCTCTGGATGATGTCTGTGTCGCACTTGATGCGTTCCCGTGATGAAAAAGAACATGACCAGCTACCTGAAGGCACCCTGTCCCCCAAGTCACCTTCCCACCATCAATTTCCTGCAATTATCATTATCCTGTTTCATCCATTAAAAAAACAAAAACAAAAAAACGTAGAACTGAGTGAAGAAGTTGGAGCTGAATATGAAGGATGCTCAGTTAAAGTGTGTGGACCCCAAATGTCACCTCTCACGCTAACTCGGGTGGCCCTGGTTTATGCACAACAGAAGCCGACCTGGTACACTCACCTCGCAGGTAATTTATACTCACTTGCTATGGTTGAACATTTCACGAGGCGCCTCCTCTCTGCGTCACCTCTGAGGCCTCTCCAGAGTCTCTCAATGAGGGAAGAAAGGATGATCTGGGTGCCAGCAGACCACCTTTGGGATTAAAAGAGATACGCCATGAGGAAAGGATCTCCAGCCTTTCTCTAGTTATGTTTAATTTGTAAAGTCACTGGGAGGCAGGAGGGCTCTATCGCGCACGCACAGCACACTCCAGGTTGCAAACTATGCCTGCGTCTGTTCCTTCCTGCTTCCCCTTATGAACCCCACCGTTGTCGTCCGCATTTGGCTGACAAAGAAACAGGTTCACACAGGCATGTCATCTATAAAAACCTGATAATTCGTGAGGGTGGAGGTAGAGCTGGGATAGCCATGCCCTCTACGTGACCAGGATGGCAGTCGGGAGATGTTTAATCACGTGCATTTCATAGAGGAGAAGCGTGAGGCTCAGAGATGTTAAGGGACCTGCCCTGGGGAGCACAGCTGAGACTCCACTCCAAGGCTGTTGTCCATTCTGGCATGTGATGCTGCCATTCAGAGAGTGGCGCTGCCAGCACTACTCATTGGTTAGCAGTAAGCAGAGCGAGGGCCTGGCAGTTTGGAGAAAAAGAGAAGTAGGTAACTAGACTCAGCACAGTGACTGACTTCATTGCACGATGTTTACTTTCCATTCATACGCCACTCAGCGTGCCTCATATATTTTTAATGGGAACATGCTATTAACGCCAATGGGATTGATTTTTAAGGAAGCACTAGGAGCGGCAAACGTGACTGCGGTGCGGTATTGACTGAGACCCATTATCCGGCCACATTTGCTCTGACCTGATCATTAGCCGACAAAGAGAAACAGGACGTCAGTGTGTTTCAACAAAGCTGTGTCCAAGAACGGGAGAAAGCCCGAGCCCGCCGTGGTTCTGAACACATGAATGTTCTGAACGGCCCTGCATGAAGAACTGGCCACAGGGCCCTTCCACGGATGGACAGAGCAAGGAACTGGAGGGGCTGCTTGCCACCCCCATCCTCCCCCACTGGGCTCAGCGTCCTGCCAGCAACGGTGACATCAGTGGCTCACACAACACACAGAAGAAAGCTACTAACAGACTCCAGAGCCAGATGCTCTTTGTGCCTCAGCTTCCTCACCTACAAAATGGGTATAATATACTTAACTCATCCACGTCTTGTGGGGATTAAGTGAGTTAACAGACACGAGGCGCTTAGCGCGGCTCCTGGCTTGTGATCTGAGCTATGGAAGCGCTCGCTATTATTCTTGCTGCTGTTACATCTGGAGGAAGGAAAACACCATCAGATCGATCATTAGCAGGGTGCAGATTCTCCACGTGGTTTCTTAGCTGTGTGATGAAGAGATAGACACCAATTCTCTTTAGTGATGGACATTTACAATGGGATAGAGAAAACTTTCTTCCCCGGAAGTCTTTGGGCAGCCCCGTATTTGCTCAGAAGTGCCAGTGATAACTTCTGGTTGTGAAGGGGGTGACGTGGGACTCACAGAATGCCGTTGCTAAGTGCCTCCTCCGTTTGCTGGGGTTTTTCCCTGTAGGTCTTCGGGGGCATTTGAGCCCTTACGGGTCTGGGCAGAGCTGAGTCGTACTGGATAACAAAAGTCTGAGGAACTGACATAGTGGTAAGGCCAAGGAAGGCCTCTGACAGAACATTTATATATATTTCATGTGGGATTTGGAGTGGTCTGTAGTAAAACTTGGGAGGTAAATCTCTTCCTCTGCCCCTTCCATGCACTCTCTGATAGAGCTGTCAGATTCACATAGGCAAAATGTTCGTCTTTAATTGGAGTCAGAAAGATGTGGGGGAAGACAATGATAAGCAATATGATACCATGAAAAAAGCTTAAAACAATGATGTGGTTGGGATAGAATAATTACACCAGCATTGCTTATTCCAGGGTCATTTGGGACCACCCTTTGGGTAATGAATTAGCAATCTAGATCAAGGTCATAGAAACGTGCACATCCTTTATTGAACTCTAATCCTGTTTCTGGGAACTTATCCCATTGAAATAATGTAGAAGCAAAAAATTCTGAATTCTGAATTGAGTGTCGATAGCAGAATTAACTTTGAGAAGAAAAAAAGAGATCAAATCTTAGAAAAATGGTTAAGTGAAGAATTTCATAGCCACTCTGTGGAAGCTCTGCTGGTCATTAAGATGGTAGGGAGGCAGGTGCTAAGATAAGTTGGCCCTTCCCTGCAGAATAACCATAACCAAACCCACAGCACTTGTTCTGTGGCAGTTAGTGTTCCAAACACTCACTCCGATTCACTCCTCTAGTCCAGATCACAACACCAGGAGATACTCTAGTCCATGAGCTACGTACTCTTAAGAGCATTCTTATTCTAGGCATGAGAAAACTAAGGCACAGAGAGGTTGAGTGACCTGTCCAAGGTCACACAGCTAGTAAGTTGCAGAGCTGGGATTAGAATCCAGGCAATTCTGATGTGTGCTTTTTTTTAACCACTACTCCATGCCATGC
This sequence comes from Camelus ferus, assembly GCF_009834535.1. Taxonomy (NCBI): domain Eukaryota; kingdom Metazoa; phylum Chordata; class Mammalia; order Artiodactyla; family Camelidae; genus Camelus; species Camelus ferus. The sequence goes on along the minus strand of NC_045722.1, from coordinate 8,911,434 downwards.
ATGTTGGAGGGGAGAGGAAAAGGCTGCCCCAAAGAAGGGAGGTGTTGTTCTTCTGGAGAAGAGAGGAGGGGTCGGCAGGCAGCCCAGCACTCACCACTGCTTGGTTTCCTTGTTTGTAGAACAGGGCTGGCATCTGCCCCATGTGGTTGTAGCACAGATGAAATGAGAAAATGCTCGGGAAGGGCAGAGTCCCTGGCAGGCGAGGCATCCTCGGTGTCTGTTGTCATTTTCTTCTCTCTTGGTGTTTGAGTAGCCCCTTTGAAAACTCCAGGCATCTGTGCTAAAGAGAAAGGGGTGTGTGTCCAGGCTCAGAAGGGGAAACCATGTTTGCATGTGGCGTCCGGACTGGGGAGAGAGTCCTAGAGGAGAAGATGAGAGGCAGGAACAACCTCTGGGCTTTGAGGCCAGGCTTCCCATGCAAAGATTTCCCTTTGAGGGCTCCAAGCTTGGGGACCCTGTGTTCTGTGTTATGAGGAAGCTGAAAACCCTCAGGAGGTCATAACGGGGATTTTCATGGTTCCACAGTTTGACACTGTGCCTCCCCAAGACTGACGCAGCTCCAGAGGCAGATGTGAGTATATTTGTTTAAAGGGGAAAAAGCGAACTTGAAAAAGTGCAGCTGGGGAGTGGGGCACACTCCAGCCTCCAAGGAGAAGGGAGGTTTGAAACAGCCCAGAGGGGGCTCCCCGTGGCTTTCCCGAGAATTGACACAGAGGAAGCTTCTGCTAGTCCAGTTGCAGAGGCGAAGGAAGGGCACCAGGCATCCTTTCTGTTTGCCTACCCTGCTCTTCTGAGATGCCCGAGAAAGGGCAATGGTTGAAGGGGTAGGGGATGGACACACCGAGAGGGGGCATCTGAAGCTGAGTTTTCTGCTTCCTCATCTCAATCCCTTCTCTTTCTGACCTGTGGATCAACCCTCATCAGTGCCTTCTCTCTGCTTCTCATCCACGGCACATGTGTAGTTAGGAGTAAGATCTTTAAGAAAAGTTGTCCCACCAAGATCGCTGACTTACTCTAAGCCAGGCAAGGAAGAAGCTGACTTAAGGGCAGCTCCCCAGACTCATCCATCCACCTTGGTCCAACTACACTCGACCTTGTACGAACACCACATTCATCTCTATGCAAACCTCACCCACCCAGGAGGCTCTGGACTTGGCATACCAGGGGGATGGAAGGTATTTTTGATTCTAGTTATGGAAAGGAATTGGGGGGAGGAGCTTAATATTTCTGCCAGAATTCTCCATAAGATCAAATTTCTGCCTTTTTGTTTTTCAGTGGAGAGAGCTGGGCTGACTCCACCTAAACAGATCATAAAATGGCCATGTTAATTGCCGTTGAAAAGGAGGAGCTGCAGTTGACTTTGATGTGAAGTTAAGAGAACGGATTCTTGTTTATGGTTCCTTTCCAGAGATCAAACAGCACCACAAGCCTCAGCCTCTCCTGACATTTACAGGTTTTAAGCGTTGTTCTTTTCAGGCAGGAAGATTCCGAATCAGATATCCATGCCCTTGGGCTACATCAGGTAGGAATTAAAGAGATATTAGGGGAACTTGCTCTTTTTTTAATCTCGAAACGTGTGATATCTTTAAATGAGTGATGAAAGGAAGAGATTTCCTTTGTTCACATCATCGGAACAGCCATTCGAATTGTCATGATTTCTGGAGAGGAAACTGGAATGATGTTGGTAGATTATCTAACCCTTGATCACATCAAACTCTGTCACCCTTCTCTCATTACAAGCTTAAGGACGCTGACTTCCACCGCCAGGTTCAGGTAAGAAAGAGTGTGGTTCTGCCCACTGAAAAGCCAGGCTTTGATTTTGTGATAGGCTTTCATGGATGATCAACACTGATTAAGGAACTACCGTGTGCCAGGAGCTGTGTCTGGCACGGGGTCAGTAGAGGTGAATCAGATTCAGTGCCAGCCTTCAAGGAATTCACAGTCTTGGGGACAAAACCTAGCCCATTCATTACAATGCAGCCTGACAGATACTTCATCATGTTGGTGGAAGTTTCTTGGGGAGCACTCATTCTGACTCGAAGATCAGAGAGGCTGTGTCTTGAAGGATGATGAATAGAAATTCTAAGATCCAAGACATGGAGAAGAGACTCGTGAGCAGCAGAGAGAGCATCAGGCAAGAGGTTTGAGGGAGAGAATGTCATTTGGGAGAACAGAGAGTGGTTTCCCATGGCTCGGGGTGAGGAGCACGGTGGTGGATGTGGAGAAGCAGCTGGTGAATTTACAGAATTAGAAGCGGGAGGAGGACATGGATCCCAAAAGTCTTGCAGGTCATGTCAAGGAGCCAGGCTGTAATTTAAAAGAGCAGATACCCAGCCAGGCAGGGCTGTGCATGATCATCTGTGACTCTGAAAACACCAGCAATAGCATTAGGACAGAGCTGAGCTTGGAAAGCAAGGAGGCTGAAGGTGGGGAGGCTGAGATCTGGATGATAAGTTAAGAGAACTTCAAAATGGTAACAAATGGAGACTAGAGATGCAGGATCAGATCCTAAATATATTTTGAAGATGTTTTGCAAAAAACAGATTTGTTAGAAAACTTGAGTTTAGTAACTTTGTCCACCGCTTATGGGCTAATTGATACCGGGGAAGACAATCTCTCTATGATGCCATTTTCTTGTGCTCTAGAATATGCAGAGTAATAATAACGTTAGTCATACCCGCAGATTGAGGATTGTGGGGACACACTGCACAGACTGTCAGCTACAGGGAGACTCACTGGCCAAGGGCCTCGGCTGCTGGGCTCTGAAGTCTGTTGCTGTATTTGCTCCCAGGCCTTGCTTTGTACACTATGCTCCCAGCCGGTGAGTGAGCTCGGCAGGGATCTGAAGAGAGGCCTGCTCATCAGAGGCTCAGGATGCCTCTGCCATCTGACTCTGCCTTGTAGACTTTCCAGTGGCCTTGCTGAGTCTCCCTTAGACCGCCTGGTGCCTAGGACACCCCCACCCAGCCTTCTCTTTCTTATTCCCTTGGATCAAACTAGCATCGTGGTCTCCCGGCCTTGCCCAGTTCCTCCTTCTGTACTTTTCCTTCCAGGTGGCTGAAGTAATAAAATCCTTGCATCTTTAATCCTGGTTTGCCATCTGCCTCTCAGGGGACCTGGACTAACCCAAACTGACAGACTGATTCGTAAACCCTGAAACTTTCTGCAGTGCACCCCAAATACCCACAAATTGAGGAATTTATAAACAAAATGTAGTGTAGCCATACGATGGAATGTTATTTATCCATGAAAAAGGAATGAAGTGCTAATACATGCCACAACATGGATTAACTTTGAAAGCATGAGACACTCTTAAGCAAAGTTTATGCTAAGAGAAAGAAGTCAGGCACTGAAAGCCATAGATTGTACGATTCTACTGATATGAAATATTCAAATAAGCAAATCCATAAAACCTGAAAGCAGATTAGTGGTTGTCAGGGGCTGGGAGGGGGCGGGGGGAAGGGGAGCAACTGCTTAATGGGTATGAAGTTTATTTGAGGGAAATGGATGTTTACTGGGAAGTTTATTTTAGTTCTAGACCTAGAGGTGATGGTTGTGCAGCATTGGAAATGTACTAAATACCATGATTTTTAAACTTTAAGATGGTTTAAATGGTCAATTTTGTGTTGTGTGTATGTGACCACAATTACAAAAAACACTTTATGTAGGTATTAGTATATTATTATTACAAAAATAGTTCCCCACCATCTGCGTTCCCCCAGATCCCAGCTGGGAAAATTCTTCCTTTCTTGGCCTCTGCTTCCCACTGATCCACTGAAACGCTTTCACTAAATTTCCCAATGGCCTGGACACGTCTCACACTTATCTCACGGAAGTTCTCTGCAGTCTGTGACACTGATCACCCGGCCCTCTTCTCTTGTCATCAGTATGATGCCCTTTGCTCCTTTAAGACTTGGTGGTCCCCAAGGTTTGTCCATTGTCCCTTCTTTCTCAGTCTGTTCTTCAGAAACAGTGACCACCTCTAAAAGTACAACTCACCATACAGTGTCCACCAAGTCCCCAACCTGAAGAGCCCCATCTCCCCCTGGAGCCTTCCATCCCCGCACGTCTGGACCAGAACTCACGAGGTCTCTTTCTGGGCTTCTTATCCCAGTAAATGTCACCACCATACACCCACTGGGTTTCACTTTTGGCTACTCCTTCCCTCTCGATGCCCACATCCAATTTGTCTACACTGCCATCAAAGTTATCACTTATGTATTGTTTAAATCACATTATAACAACCCATTTCCACCGCTTCAGTTAAGATCCTCGCCACCATTCACCTGGGCCACACAATAACGTCTGGCTGGTCTCTGTGCCTTCCTTACCTCCTCTTTCCAAAACGTCCTCCTTATCACTGCTAAAATAATGCTTCAGAAACGGCAACCTGACTCCATCACTTCCCAGCTTACAGTCCTTCAGGGTTTCCCCATTGCCTCCTCCACAGCATGACCACAAAGCCCTGCAGAAATCACCTGACTTGGGCCTCACGCCTCTCCAGCAAGTCTCTCCTCCCAGCCCTCGCTGCCCTTCGTGCTGGCCCGGGGGTCTCAGCCCTGGCTGGGCATTAGGATCGCCTGGGGATGGTGCTTGAGTGTCCCTCCCAGACATTCTCGGAGGGGGGCCCTGCACACTGGTGCTTCGTTCCCAGACGCTGCTGTTGCGTAGCCAGGGGTGAGCACAGCTGTGGCCCAGCCCTACTCATGAGGGGTCCCCCTAAAGCCTCCTAGTCCCCGAAATACAGAGTAGGAGGAATCCAGGTAAGAAGCCACATCCCTTCATCCCCAACCCTGTCATGAGGTTTTTAAGGAGTTTGCCACCCAGGTATTCCTGGAAACCTGGCGCACAACAAAATGGCACTCTTGGTGCCACCTAGCTTCTTTCTTTTTGCCTCTTGGCAAAAGCATATGAAGGACTTTCACTTACACCGTCCTAATGCAGGGCCTCTCGGCCTGGGCACTATGGACATTTGGGGCTGAATAACTCTCTGTTGTGGGGGACTGTCCTGTGCGTCATAAGCTGTTTGGAAGCAGCACTGATCTCTACCCACCAGATGCCAGTAGTGTCTGCAGACATCGCCAGATGTCCTCTGGAGGGCAAACCCATCCGCCGCTGAGGACCTCTGTCTTAAAGTGTGCAAAAGCACGCTGTAACCCTAAAGCACTCTGCAGATGCACAGAATTATCTCATTCGTTATTTCCAACAGCTGAGTGGTTAGTCATTGTTCCCAATTTATAGACAGGGAAATAGGGCAAGTCATTTAAAGACTTGGCCTGGGTCACACTGCAGATCTCTCATAGCGGGTGCTCTCTAGATTACACTGCAATCCCCGCAAGCTTCTCTTCTGCATGGTTTTAATGGTTCTCTCCTACAGGAAAGGGTGCTGTCCCCAAGTCACCACCAGAGGATGTCTCCGAAGGTTCCCCATGCTGTTTATTCCTGGGCTTGATAGGATAGGGGGCCCACACTATTTTTTCATCTAGAGCTGCTAGCATTGACCTCACTACATGCACACAGCTCTTCTAAGACAAGTGGGCAAGCGCATATGCTTGCAAATGAGACATGCGGATCCTTCCTAGGGTGTGTTTATTTCAGGTCAAGTTCTCTTCGCAGGGGCGTGCACAGCTACTGAGGGTTGCATCCCTGTACTTAAATGGCATAAAATGCAATGTGTGAACAAGGTACCCCTCCCCCCATCTCTTCCACAGTCACAAGAGCTAATCTTATTTGGCCTGCCAATCATGGGAGGCTTCGTTAATCTCATTAAACGAAGCCAGTGCCTCTGATTTCCTCATCCTGCTCTCCGTTCTCCATCAAGGAATGGTTTTAATAGCCCAACAAAGGGCTCAGCCCAGTGCACCATGAATTTGAGATAATGTCCCGTGCTGGGCTAACTGAACTCTCCTGCCAGCCAGGCTGATGCCATCTGCCCATTTATTGACAGCCTTGTCAGCAAAAATCTGGAGTCTGAGGGTTGGCAGGCAGCCAGCTTGCTTTCCACTGTCTCCCCAGCATCTCAGTAACAGATGTGCCTCATGCCTGGAGTTGCTGCTGGCAAATCGCTGCCCGCTCGTGTTGTTTATCGGGGTGGAGGGAGGGCAGGAAGGGATACATGTTTTCCAGGAAGGAATCTGTATTCCTTTCCAGGTTCTTTTTTGGCAGATTAAGAAAAAAAAAGTACTTGAAACTGACTTTTCAAAATCTGAAATAATCAGCTTATTGTTCAAAACTGAAAAAAAAAAAATTGTTCCAAACCAAGCAAGCCCTTGAGGTGCCAAATCACAAGTTATGCAGTTTCCGTGGACTTGAGTATCAGCTACAATTCATTCCCCTTATGACCCTCCTGTCCTTGGAAGATGCTTTTTGATTGTATAAAAGCAACAGAGTTGGGAGGATTTTTTTCCACAAATAATGCCTCACCCATAGTGTGTTCTCCTCTTCAATCAATGGGAATCACTCAGGGTGTTTACTGAATGAATCAAGAGGAATGTGTGACTCAGTGAAGAGACCATTTGTATGTCCTTGATAGAAGATTTTCTGGCAATACCTCTACCTTTAATGTAGAAGACAAGGGAAGCAGAATACTTTTAAAGAAATGAATTGCAGCTTCTTTATGGAGCTTTGTACACATGTCCCAACCAGCCGTTCCAAGATAGACGTCACAGTCCGATTTGGAGCACCTCGTAAAAGCAGTTTTGTAAGAGGATTTTTTTCCCCGTTAAGTGTAAGGCTCTTAACCACGGCTTCATGCAGGCTCTGTGTTTGTCCATTCAGCCATAACAAAGGGAGACTTGGATGTGGAAAGAAAAATAGTGTGGAGGGATTTACACCACATTGGCACCTAGGAAAGGGATTCACCTGGGAGGTGGGAGAAAGACAGCTGGTGATGGCAGGGGCATCTGCAGCTCCCCAAGCTGGGGAGGAGCTCATATAAGGTGCTTCTCTGTTGATTACTCCTCACTGCTGTGCATGTTGAAAAGGCAAAGCTCCTGAGTGGGAATCAGAGAACTCACCAGTGAGAAGACCCAGGAGAGGACCTCACTCCCTGCACAGGGGACTGAGCCTCTCCCAGGATGTTCAAGAAATAATTTGGCCCCTGGGAGGCACCAGAAGCCTCACACCACTCCTGGTGTCCAGAAGCAAGTAGCAAAACCGCGCGGGCTGCGTTCTTGCCTGGTGTTGCCCTGCTGCTCTAAGACAAGTGCCACTGTCTTCTGAAGAGCTAGTCTCCAGCATAAATAAGACAATAAAAGCCTGATGCAAAGGAGTGCAGAGCACATATGATTGTAAATACTGGAGAACGCACAGTTAAATCTTCAGCTCTGGCACCGAAGCCGCAGTACAGTAATCACCACTTTGGGGATGTGCATTATGTTTTACAGTTTAAATGTCACTTTTCAAATGCAATTTCTCATCCAACGGAAGGTTGTCTTCCTTGCTGATGTCCAGGCTGGACTGTCCACTCTGGCACTTACTTCAGGTAGGACAACAGCTTGGTTCCATGCCCTCCCACGTTAAGACCTAAGCGCGTGCTAGCTGCTGAATGCAAGCGAGACCAACAGAAGACACCAAAGTATGGCCAGTGCTGGCGATCCAGGGGAGGTGAGGTCCTGAGGAGTGACCTGCAGAGTCAGAGCGGGCTCACGTCACGGCCAGGGGCACCCCTTTACTTGGCCTCTGGGACAATGTGGCGACGGGACAACTTTGCCAAGCCAGGGCCTCTAGGACACACCAGAGGGCGAGGCCATGGGGAGGGAGCAGAAGGCTGTCATTAGCTCTAATTGCACTAGAAGCACTGGGGGGCCCTTTCTGCAGAGCAGGGATGGGCATCTTTGCCTGGCAAGAAGGCACACCCACCCCAATCACACCCTTTTAATCTGTCTCCCAAATAGTTGTTGCTCCCAATTCAGTGGTAAAACGTAAGAGGACACATTTGCTGCTGACTGAGTGAGCAGACACTGGCTGGACTAGGATCTGGGGACCAGGGAGCCTTCTCTCTCCAGCCATCATGAACTTTGGGGAAGGGCTTTCAGGACAGCAGGCAATGCCGCTTCCAGGCCCGTGTGCTCCCCCTTACCTTTCCCTCCCGGGAAGCTGAGCAGCGTGGATTCTGCTGCCTCCACCAACTGGTGCCCCTGCTTCCACCTCTGCCTCCATTCCCATGGTGTCTGGCAGCTGGTGGGATGCCCACCTCTCTCTCTGCACTGACGCAGGCTGCAAGGACCCAGACAAAGGCCATTTGGAGCATGCGCGACTAAGAGAGCCAAGAACAAGGGTTGCGTTTTATCAGTGCAGCCTTGATGCCAGTCAGTTCCTGCCCTGGGAGCTTTGCCCTGTGGTGCTGGAGCAGGAGGCTGAGAGGCTGCCTGGGCTGAGGGATGCTCAGCTATGAAAAGCAGCCTGTCTCCTTCCCGGTGCAGAAGACGCTGCCTGCTCCGAGCCAGGAAAGCCTTCCTCTCTGCTCTGCCTTCCTTCTCAGCTTAGCCGGGCTCAAGGGGACCTCGCATTTCTAGCTGACGCACAGCTCCAGTAGCTGTTGCTAAGAGCTGCCTGGCTGGAAATGAATGGCGATCAGGCGTGGAGGTCGCAGCCTGCCCTCCCTGGCCCTGGATGCTTGCAGGCTGAGAGCTCCAGGCAGGAGCAGGCAGGAGTCACCAGCAGTTTGTTCTTTGTTCAGCCCTCCAGCCAAGCTCGGCTGCAGCCGCTCATTTTTCTGTGCCTTAATACCTGCTCTGAGAAGCAGGCGTTGCCTGGCAGGCAGCCAACGGCCCAGCTTCTCCCCCACCTTCCACTCCTGCTTTCCCTGCCAGAGCAGGAAGGGGCTGAGCCCACCACGGTGCCACAGCAGGGCTGGAAGAAAGGCTCACGACCCCGCCCATGTTAGGGACCCTTGCTTCATTCTCCGTGTTGAGCTGCCAGCTGGCTCCCCGCAGGGATATGGTCCTAAGCCTGCGCCAAACCAACACTCTCCCTGGACCTGGCATTTAAAGCTAATGAGAGAAACAGTCCAGGTGCAAGACAGTTTGGAGCCATGGGGACTGCTGGACTGTCCCGTTTGTAAAGGACACTTCTGCTCAGGCCCCACAGGCCTAATGGTGTCATATCTCCCAAGTTTTCAAGAAAAGCCCAAAATTCTACTTTTTGTATAACTCTTTTGAATTTTTACTATTGGAAAACAATTCCAAGTTTTCTGAAGCAGTTAAGCAAACCACCTCTGCAGGATGTGTGGGGCCCAGGGGCTGTCAGGGTGCAGTTTCTGCGTTGTGCGGATAAAGCCATAAACCCCTGTTTGCGGTATGGCTGTGGTCACCCCAGCTGACTGCAGTCAGTCTGCCCGGTGGACTCCTCAAGGGTTCTGCACCCTTTTGGTGGCTGCATTTTGCTTTGTGTTCTTGGGGGCTAGCTGAGGTCTTTCAGCACAGCAGGAGCCAGAAGGAAGCTAAATTGTCAACAAAGAGACTTCCCCAGGTCTAGCCTTGCCCGGGTCCAATGTTTGATCTAAGCACATTAGTTTTCTATGTTGTGTAACAAATTACCAAAAACGTGGCTTAGAACAGCACAAATTGATTATTGCACAGTCTGTGGGTCACGAGCATGGCATGGGGTGGCTGGGTGTGCTGCTCAGGGTCTCAACAGATCTCGGCCAGGGCTGCAATCTCACCTTCCCAGCTCATTCAGATTGTTGGCAAAATCCATTTCCTTTCAGTTGTAAGGATCTGAAGTCCTCAGCATCTTGAGGAAGCCCATTGTTCTCTACCATGTGGCCTTGTCTACAACATGGCAGTCTGCTTCTTCAAGGCCAATCAGAGAATCTCTCCTGCTTTGAAGCTATCATTTCTTTTAAGGACTCGCCTGAACAGGTCAGGCCCACCCAAGATAATCTCCCTTTTGATGAACTTAATGTTAGCTGATTAGGGACCTTAATTACATCTGAAAAATTCTGCCACCTCTTCCCATTTAGCATAACCCCACTGCAAAAGTGAAAACCATCTATTTACAACTCCACCCACACTCAGGGGAAGAGGATTATATCGTGCATGCACGCAGGGACTGGGAATCTCAGAGGGCACGTCAGAATTATGCCTACTACACTAAGAAAAATTCCTTTTCTCTCTGATTTTAAATTATCCATTAAATTAAGGTTATGCCAGATGATTTCCTACATCAGCTTTTTAGATCTAAAATGGTACAATTGGCTCTCAAAAGGTACATTGGATTACAATAACTATTATATTTTCTATTGAAACAGCCACCAAGTGGGGTTCCCAAGTTAATTCTGAAACAAAGCTGATGTTTCACTCAATAATTTACATTTTGTTCAGGTCTTGGACAGGTGACATTTAAGGGACATAACAGGTTCACGAATACCTAGGCATTAGAGTGCTCTTCTTGGTGGCATCGATCTAGATAATTAAGATTTGGTCTTTTATGAACAGAGATTCAGCTAGATCATAAACTTGATTGCTTCTGGGTCAGTGTTGGTTTACTGGCAGTGAAAGCTTCTCAGGAGAATGCTGGGTTTTTGTTCCAAAAGCTGAGTTTCCCTCCTTGTGCATCTTACACTCCAGGAAGGAGGGATGAAGGCTGCAGGCACCAGGAGAATCACTTGTTCTGGCCCTGCTTTTTGTTGCCAGTTTTCTCCTCTGCCCCGCCCTTCTGCCTGGTTACTTAAAGGGAGATACACCTTCCACTCTGGGTTAAAGTTTCTTTCCAGAATGTTTGCAAGATCTTCAGATCACAGGAACCTCAAGTCTGGAGGGTGAAGGTGGTGCCATCTGCCTCCAGAGAAGAAAGGATGAATGTCAACATCGTCAGAAGGATGCTCTCCGAGGGACACGGGCTCACATGTACCAAAGAACAACCAATCTGTCAGCAGCCAAATTTCTCTACCCCAAACACAGCAGCTCATTTCTTAAGAATTAAGCAAGTCTGGGACTGTTGCTCTCTGCTGTTTAATAGCAAGAGGTAAACGCCTTGCTTAGGTCTTTTGCCAGTTGGTAAGCAACACTGATCTTTTAATTCTCCTGTTTCTAAAGAAAGGGCTAAGGATTCCGGAAAGCTCTTTGCTCTAAAATCTGCAGGCTGGCGTGAAGAGCTTTAGCGTCAGAAAGAAAAGATTAGGAACCTTCTAGAAGTGCTTGCGAGCTGCATAAGGAGAAACATCTTCTGGGGAATCATTAAAACTACAAACCGGCTGTTCTTTCCTTCCATTGTATTTGTCTGTGGCTTCTGCTGAGCTTGCTGGGATTTACATGTGGGTTTTACAGGACAGCTGCATGCAGGACCCTTCTTCCTGATTAGGAAAATGTCCCAGATTAAAACAAATAAACTTGAAAACACAAAACAAAAATCAACGGCAAGTACAAAAATAAAACCTTCTATTTCCTCCCAATTCTCATCCCATCTTCCATCCCGAGGGCCTTCATACCAAGCCCAGTGATTGGGCTTGGCAGCAAAGCTTTGCCGGAATGCTTTTGACATCGACAAAATCAGAGGATATGAATTAGTGGGCTGAATCCGCTCCTGGTACAAGTTAATGAACAGTCTCACTGCATCCTCTGTAATTATAAGTTTTGCCTAAAGTCTCAAATTTTTAAGTGTTTAAAAGATACTTTTGATCAGTTTGGAGCATCATCATTTAGTGGAAAGGAACTATCTTCCAGTGGATTGAGAACTGGACAATGAGTTAGCCTGGTTGTGCTCTGGTTCTCGGTACACTGCCAACTTGCTGTGATGTTGCAGGCTCCACCCCAAACAATTCCTGACCTCATTTCCACATTTGTAAAAGGAAGGGAGTTGGATTTGATCATCGATTTTCAAACCTCTACTCCTTGGTGTCTTAGGATTCTATGGAGACAATTGAAGGACTACAGGATTGGTGGTATCTTAGTCCACTTGGGTCATTATTATAAAATAGCACAGACTGGGTGACTTACAGAAATTTACTTCTCACAGCTCTGGAGGCTGGAAGTCTGAGATTAGGGTGCAGCATGGTTAGGTGAGGGCTCTCTTCTAGGTCACAGATTTCTAATTGTGTCCTCCTCACACAGTGGAAGTGGCAAGGGCATGTTCTAGGGTCTCTTTTAAAAGGGCACTAGCCTCATTTATGAGGGCTTCATCCTCATGACCTAATTACCTCCCAAAGGCCCCACCTCCTCATACTATCACTTTTGGGGTTAGGTTTCAGCATATGAATTTTAGGTGGGGCACACATTCAGGCCATAGCATGTACATGATATTTCAGTCTAGCAAATGCTCTACCATCTTTCTACAGGAGGAATTTATTTCCCCACTCCACTGATGTTGGTTATGGCCATATGATTCGCTTTGTCCAGTGGAATTTGTGCAGAAGTGATATTGTGCCAGTTCTGAGCAGAACTTTCAGTGATATCTCATGTTTCCACCTTAACCTCTTGCATTCTTATTCTCTGCTGTGAGAACATCAAGACCTCGGTAGGAGATGGTCCTTCAGTCTGGTTGGACAATGAGAATACATATGGAGCAAGATTCTCAACCTATTCCCTAACTTGGGTCAGAGCCATGACAGCCATCTCATAGACCTGGGAGCAAGAAATATGTGTGGTGGTAAGCCACTAAGACTTCGGGCTTGTTTGTTATACAGCTCTTCTATGACAAAAGTTGACTGATACAGGATCCAAATGAGCTACTTCTTGGTCCCCAACTCTACTTGCAGTTAATGAAACTCAACTCATTACTGTTTTACGTACTAGCTTCCGCATGGGTGGGACTTTATCTGAATAAAATAATTCTTCTGCTAAACATGAAAACAAAATATTGACTGTATTTAATTACTTTTTTAAAAAGTTTCCATCAACTCATGATTTCAATATTTTGTCATCTTAAAAATATACATTTCAGATCATGTTTGGTTTTCATTTCTCCTGCTGCAAAATAAGCAATAAAATAAAATCAGGACTTTAGCAAGTTAAAACAATTACAATTTTGAATAAAAACTACCTCTAAATATTTCATGTCCTTATTTTTATTATTCATTTCCAGAAATTAAGTTGGCAAAACCATTTAGATATCATTCCAGCTAGGGAGTTCATGATAGATTACTTTTAAATGCTTCTTGCAGCTCTGATGTTTTCAAAGTCAGCAAATTGTCATTTGTTCAAGAAGGGGTTTTCTGCAGATTTGGAAAACAGAACATGGTGTAGAGACATCTCAAGGCTGGTCACATGTACAGTGTGCAGTAAACTCTGACCCTGAAGGAGGTGTGCCCTCAGCCCTGGCTGATCCCAGAATTGGCAACCATGTGACATGGCTAAGTCCTGAAACTCACCTTTCCGTCCCCCACTGGCAGTTAGTCCCATCAGCAGACCTTGTGCACGGATGGTCTCAGATGCAGTGGACTTTTCCTACCCATAATTCTCCTCCTCCGAAGCTAACCTTTTTGTATCCTATTTAATCTGTGTCCTGAAAGATAACCTGCAATCATATCTAGTAAATAAAATGAGGCCAAGGGTTTCAAGGTGATGCCAGATGAAGATGCTAACCTTCTCAGGAAACTCGTCTCCCAGAGGTTTCCAATGTTTTAGTCCAAAGAAATGATTCATGATGGGTGTTCCAGACACGCTAGGAAGCCTGCTAAGGAGCTATTTTTAGATTTTTGCACCAGTTTAAAGACATTCAGTGAACAGCACTGGCCCTGGTGGATTATCTCAGCCCCAGATCCTGCCCTCTCCCTTTGCCCTCTGTCCTTGGAAGGTCATTCATGTCAAAGGACATGCTCCACAGACTGCTTGCCCCTAAAATTTTGGCCAAAAAGATATTCAAGTTCTGTGACCAAGAATTTCCTCTAAAACGACCTCAGTTTCCTCATCAGCGAAAAGAGCAGATTGGATTAGATGTTTTATTTTTCCCTTCCTTCCATGTCTCACTTTTTAGCCTGTTCTTTTTTTAAGGATGTAAATTATTTTAATTATAAGACATTCTGAATATATAAATATGCACAAAGAATTATCTAGCAGATCCTATGCATCCACCAGTTAGACTGAGCAGATGTTAATTTATTTCTTCATATTTGCTCTGGGTCTTTTGTGTTTAAGTCACAATCCAATTTTGAAAATGCAAAAATATGAGAAAAGGGCCCTTTTAAAGTCACAAAGTTGTGGTTAAGTTAGGAGGAAATCACATATACATTACTAAACAATTATGACAATGAGGACATTACATACGGAAATCAATGGAAGAGTCCTAAATCCAGAATCAGTAAAAAACAATCTGGAATGCTCTCCCCATTTACCACAGCACAGAGAAAACAAGCTCTAGAAAAGCGAAAGAATAAAGGAATTAATGGAGATAAAATTAGAAACAAACAAATCAGGAGAAGGACGTGTGCCCTAGGAAGAGATTGTACAGAATGAATTAACTCCTCCAGAGTGTGTATTAAACGACCTGGACATCTGCCCAGCTATGAAGCAAACCAAACTTCAGTAACAATACCTAATAAATAACCAAAAGGCAAGTGGCGTGGTGGTGAGTGTGGCTGCCTTCCAGACGTAACAGCCCGAAGACACCCATTGCTGAGCCAATTCAGAACATTCATCTAGAGTCAATACAGCCTTATTGAATTCGAGAATGTCTTAAAAGAATACTGTGACCAAGAAGGGATTAATCCACAAATGAAAGTTAAGTTGTTAGGAAGTATATTACTAAATATATAATAGTAGATAATATAAGGAAAAGAGTTTTGAGGACAGTATGCTAAGTGAAATAAGCCAACGAGAAAAGGACAAGTACCATATGATTCCACGTATATGAGGTACCCAGAGTGGTCAAATTCATAGAGACAGAAAGTTGAGCACGGTTGCCAGGGGCCAGGGAACACGGAAGGTGATTACTTAATTGTAGATGGATGCACACAAGTGTGAATGTACTTAACACCGCTGAATTGTGTGTGAAGATGGTAATTTTTATATGTATTTTACTACAGTTATAAAAGAAAAAGTAGAAATCAAAATTTCAGTTTGTATGTAAACGTGAAAAAATTAACATCAATTTCTGACCCAACTCACCATAAAATGCCAGAATAAGTATAATTAGCTTGTCTTAAAAATCCTAAAAAAACTATTAAAATCATGGTTTGCCTTACACCTGATGGTTTCCCAGAAATCAGAAAAAAAAAAAAAAAAAGGTAATGCCTATTTAATAGAATTTTTCTTTTTTTAAAAAAAATTTCTAGTGAGGCAGTTAGGTTCTTTAATGTATGTATCTTTTAATGGAGGTATTGGGGATTGAACCCAGGACCTTGTGCGTGCTAGGCATGCACTCTACCACTGAACTATACCTTCCCTCTTAGAATTTTTCAATTTACAAATGATAGCAGAGGGTTGTTTGCCTCATTTTTCTTGCTAACAGCATCTGTTTTACTTCTCTCAAAGAATGTAATATTATTTCTGCTTCTTAAATATATTAAAATTTATTTCGTGATCAAAACAAAATCTTCAAGCATCGCCTAGATCCTCTAAGAGAATGTGTGTTGTCTGCTTTAAAAATATAGTTTTTCATCTTTGCCTATTAGTTCTACTTCAGTAATTATATTGTTTAAATTCTTCCTACCTTTTTGTTTGTTTGTTGTTGTTTGCCCACTTGTCCTCAGGAACTGAAATCGGAGCATTTAAGTAATTCACTATAATTACATTTCTATTTTTCCTTCTTCTCCTAACAGTTTTTCAATATGTAAACCATGTTCAACACTCTTATTTCTTCACTATAAATCATGTCTTTACCAACCTAAAGTGATGCTTTTCGTAGGTTGGCAGAGATGCATCCAGGACTAGGGGATCTTTCGGATCAACTCGTAAAATTGTAAGCGCGGTGGACTGGAGAGCCACCGGCCGATGTAAGTGGCCACCTGACCTCCCTATGGTAATGGGACCCTCGCTCAGCTTGGCAGCAGTAACACTGGGAAGGAGACATGATGAGATCACCCCATACACCTGGTGTGGAGGTGAGGGTCAGCAGACGTTCTGATGTTCTGTTACAGAAAACCACCCTTCAGCACACACTGAAGTGAGGTGGCTTGGACACTGAGGTCCTCCCTCAGCCAAGTCCCACCCACACGCTTCAGCCTGCAGTAATGGGCATGCTCACAAGAAGCCGCAAAGTATGGAATTATTCAGTAAATGTCTTCTACATAATTTCTGGGCAAACAAATGTCAGGGAGGGACCTTCCCTTCCCTCATTTAAGAATAAATAGTCAAAAATAGAGCGTCTATATAAAAAGAATCTGCAATATCTGGCTCAAGATGATGGCTTGAACTAACCTTTAATTCTCAATCCTTTCATTTTTCCATTGAAATAACTACAATATAAAGGAGTGAAAGTCTATCTAAAAGTCTGAAAACAGGAAAGAATGCCACAACGGTACAGACGCACTGGGGACCTTCTTGACTGGTACTTCCTCCAATCCTTCAAGAATTTCCAACCAGGCTATGGTTCAACATATGTGAAGTGGACAAGGTCCCCACCAGAACCACCAAGAAAAAAAAAAATCTATTTGAAGTTGGGAAAGGCAAGGGCTTGAGGTGGTAGCTTTTTGGCAGCCAATAAAAGCAAGGTCAATGCCATGAGTGACCTTAGGGAGTAGACTGATGTGGGCAAGCAGGGCTATTGACCATGGCACTCCTCCTGGAACCCAAGGGGTGCATATGGTGTATAAAGTAAAGGGAGGGCAATGCCACAGTGAGGGAAGGGGGCAATGCCGCCACCCATCTTAGGCTACCACTCCAAAAACATAAAAAAAGGACACTGCAGGGCGGCCTCTGCTCTGTATGCTACTAAGTCCCCTAATAGTTCCCCCGCTGTGCCTCTGTCTGCTTTGAATGTCTAAGATTCATCCCTTAAGGTGTCGTGTTTCTATTTGTGATTTAAGGAACAGATTTATCCTTTTTGACCCCAGATAGCCTTTCCATGTTTATTCATTTTGTTTTCTTCAATTTCAATCTCCTGATCTTAGCTGAGAGCCAAGTGGCTTTTTCTTTCTATGGAAAGAAATGATCTTTTTACCCGTGGAAACATTAGTCACCCTGCCTCCCTCCTCATTTGAAAATTTCCTTCTCCTGAGAAGGTGCCAGCATCACGGGTGCGCACTCACTCTTTTCCCTCGGGATCGCTACTGGGACTGGTTTCTGTGGCCATCACTTCTTTAAATTGAAGCGTGATACGCGGCAGCCTGTGATTTGAAGTAGAATTGAGGCCTAATGGATGGCTTACCACATCACGCTGCACTTCCAGAGATTTCGCTTACAATAGTGTCAAATGTACTGAGATGAATGGGTTCCACCCTTCCATGGAAACTGGAAAAAGCAGAGCCGAGTTGACTTACAGATAAAAATTATCCACAACTGCTCAGAAGCAAAGGTCAAGAAATGATGCTCAAAGACTTGTCTTTACTAAAACACTTCAATTATATAAAACCTGAAAGTCCATTCTCATTTTTAAGTGAATACATTAATCTTCTAAGGAATGAATGAAGACATTGTCATGAATCTAGGGAGAGAGAATAATTTAGTCCTGACTTTCATCATCCCTCCAGGACTAGATGAAGGAATAGACCAGTCAATCAGTTCCTAAGACACTGGTCCATAAGGGGCACCCAAGCCACACCACCATGGTGGCTGAACCCTAGGGCAGCTCTAGTTGTTAAACGGTTTTGTTCAAGTCTACAATCATCTCCCCTCAAGTGTGGCCCATAATCCTCTTTCCTTGAGTGTGGGTGAAAACTGTGATTTTTCTCAAACTAATACAAAATAGTAGACTATGGTGAAGGTGACAAGATGGTACACCTATCATTATTGTACAGTGTGTGTGTGTGTGTGTGTGTGTGTGTGTGTGTGCACGTGCACATGCAAATATATACAAGAGTGATTCTCCATTGCTATTTTTGAGTAAGTAAGCTGTCATGTTGTCAGAAGGGCTATGGAGTGGGACCCCTTGACAAGGAACTGCAAGGTCAACAGCTAGCAAGAAAGCTGAGACCTCTGTCCTCCAGCCGTGAGATGAATTTTGCAGCAACCTGAGGGAGCTTTGAAGTGGACCTTTCCCCAGTTGAGCCTCTGGTGAGACCCCAGTCCTGGCCAACAACCTGGCTTTCCACCTGGAGGGACCCTGAAGTAGAGAATCCAATTAAGCTGGGCCTGGATTGTAGCCTCCAGAAAACTGTGAAATAGCAAATGCATGGGGTTTAAGTTTCTGAGTTAGTGGTCATCTGCTATGCAGCAATGGAAGACTAACGCAACCACGGAACATGTGACAAAGATAGAGAAAACAGTATTTGCCAGGGTTCATTCAAGGGCAGTAATGAGTGTGGTTGGAAGAACTAATGTCATCAGCCACTGAGCTTTGGGGTTAGAATCTTTAGAAGCAAGTTCCTCTATTGTCTTATGAGGAGGGGAGGACTAGTCACGGAAGGGATTTTGGTTGGCCGAGTGGTCTGTGCAATTTTGAAGTCAGAACTAAATTACTCAGAACAGGGCTTGTTGCCTGCCACCCACAGACTTCTCTATCTTTCCCCTGCAGGGCTCAGACTCAAAATAAATGGATGTAAAACAAATATTTAAAGAACGTTATTTCTGAAGGGTGACAATTATTTTGTTAGGGTCACAAGGTACACCAAAAGACATACTTGAACTTGGCCACTGAGGACTCAGGAGAGCCCACCCAGTTTGTGTTGAGGTCCTGTTTTCCCATTGGCTGGGGTGAGTAGAGGAAAGCATCTATCTCCAAGGACAGCCTCCCAGTCTAGTCTACAATTAGGTTTCTGGGAACCTCCTGTCTTGTGCTGTTTCTCAAACAAGGGGCTTTCCCTATGCACTAATTTTTTTTTTCAACTGGGCTATCAGTTTAGGAGCTAAACAGTTTTTTGTTCCCTACAGAAAATGTAAGATACTGAAGCTGGTTGGTTTTCCTGAAGGTGTAGTGTCTCTTTCCTCAAGTAAACTGAATCGCAGACTTCCAACAACCACTTCTCTTAGCCTGTCTGGAGAGAGGTGGAGACTTAATAGGAAATATTTCCGAGAACACTTCCTTCTCACCGACCTGAAATTCTTATTACATCCCTTTGTGTTGTTTTATTTTCCATTGCAACAGTAATACATGCTTTGAGCCATACAATTCAATCAATACAGGTGTAAATGTGAAAGTTCCCATGAATATCTTATACTCCAATGAATCCCACTACCGTATCCTGAAGTAACCGTTATTACAGTTCAACGTGTGTGCACGTGCATGTACACACACTCGAGGAGAGGTTTTATATATAGAATTGGGGCCATTATTTATATTTATTGCTCTGCAAATTTTTAACCGTGAATGTCTCATTGCCAATTCATAAAAATTCCCCTCCTTCTATTTAATATCTGTGGATTATTCCATTTAAAAAATGCATTGATATCATGATTTCTTTACTGATGGACATTCAGGGTTGTTTTTTTTTTCTATTTTTCCTGAATACATAAATGGGGATCTTTATTAATCTTTATACACATATGCAAATATTTCACTAGGAAAGATTCCTTAGTTGAACTGCTGAGTCAGTAGGGTATATATATTAACATATTGATAGACGGTTGCTAAATTGCCCTTTGTGACAACTGCACCAATATGTACTCACTCATTAGAATATGAAGGTACGCATTTCCCCACCTGCCTGACTACACGGGATATTATTTAACATTTTGCCAATATGGGTGAAAAATGAAATCAACAACATGGTGTCTTTCTCCCTGGCCTCTCCTTCACAAGCTTCCCAACCAGATGATGAACTTTCTGCTCTTCTCTTCCACTCCAAGGCAAGGAGGTCACATATAATTCTCATGAATAATTTATATTTAAATTATATTACTAGATTGCCTAATGCTAACTCATTCATGTAATCTGGGGACTGCATTTTCGTTGCAATGTTCTTTTAATTTGCTACTGCATTCAATTTGATAACACTTTGTTTAGACTATTTATAGTTGTAAGTGAAGTGATTTACAATCTTCCTTTTTTAGTTATTCTTGTCTGGTTTTGTTATAAGGATTTTGCTAGGCCAGTAAAATAATTTGGGGGAGTTCTCCCATTCTTTTCTGTGCTCTGAAACACCTTCTATTACATAAGAATTTTTTATACCTAGAAAGTTTTATAGAACTTGCTGGTCAAACTTTCAGATCTATGTGCCTTTAAAGATGCAGATTCAAAATGAGAACAAAAATCTTTCTCTCACAACTATGAATAAAAACAGTTGGAAATATCACATTAAATTGATGTCCACCCCAACACACTCATGCATGGGACTGTAATTTGTCAAGGAGACAACATATAATATCTTTCCAATTTGGATCAGCTAGAAGGAATTGGAGAAGAAACTTCACCATGAGGGAAAAAACAGAAAGGCTTGAAGAGAAATAGCTGAACTGGACTGACCACAAAGGTTTTTGGATGACCTTGACCTCTTTTAATCACAGAGACAAAACAAAACTTCCGTTCAGCTGGGTTGTAGTACAACCCAACTTCTCAGGCTGGTCTAGAATTTTTGAGCATGGGTGACCTTGTCATGAAAAAGTTCTCTTCCCAGAGGACTCACAGATCAAAGTATCATTTTACTTTGCAAATACACAAAGAGTTTAGCACAGCATCTGGTTCATGGAAGGTATTCAATAAAAGTTGGTTTGCTTCTCCCAAATACATAAAAAAAATTCATTTTATCTAAATGTATTCATTTCTGTGCTCATAGAAGGAGAAGTAGCAGGTAGTGGTGTTATTTAACTTAGTAGCTGGAACTGAATGCCTGCTGTGTGAACTTCAGATGCAATCAGAATTTCACGGTTTCAGCTAAATCTGGACATAAAAAAATAAAATAATTTTATAAAGGCACAGCAAAACCCGTCAGCCAAACCTTATCCTTGGAGAAGGTTACATTTTCAGTCAGCTTCCATATGGATCTGAAACTCCTTCCCTGAAGGTTTGGCAAGTTAGAATCCCAAAATGTGTAGAGGTGGCCAGGCATGGCTGACCCTGGGGTTTCAAAAATAATTAATGAATCAACCTTCCTCTTGCAAGAATTTCAGCTACTCCTTCCCTGAAGGTTTGGCAAGTTAGAATCCCAAAATGTGTAGAGGTGGCCAGGCATGGCTGACCCTGGGGTTTCAAAAATAATTAATGAATCAACCTTCCTCTTGCAAGAATTTCAGCTTTGGCACCTGATTCAGAATAATTCTTACTACATCACACATAAAACAAAAATTTTGGCTTTATTTTCACAGCTCATTCCATACATTCTTTCCATGTTTTGACACAATTCACTGGTTCTAATATAGGGAGAGCTTTGTGCTTCGTTTTAATTTAGTAACCGAGAGAGGCATTGTTTTAAGAATGGCTAGGTTAAAAATCAGCACACGCAGACTGGGGTTCCAACATGCCAAACATCTGTTGAATGCGAACAAAAATCAGATTGTTTAAATATAGCTAGATGTTTGATATCACACGGAAACACTCTGTGATCAGAATCCCTGCCTGTAAGTACAGACAGCCGAAGATAAACACATATTGTCTATGAACTCTCCATGGGTTATCATATACATATATATGTACATGAAACCTTCCATTGTCTACCCAGTTTCCACTCTCCCTTTCCTCCTTACTAATAGAACGCCAGTTCTGAGATACATCCAGATAAAATACTCATTTTCCCCAATTTGCACTGAAGCTAGGGGTGGCTATGTGATAGAATTATGGACAATAAGACACAAACAGAAGTGAGATAAGGATTTCTGGTAAATGTTTTAGTTTTCTTTTTTTTCTTATCATTTTGTTTTTGTTTCCCTTCCATCCACAGCATTTTATTTTCCTGCCTGGAACACAGTATTGATGCTGGAGTTGGCCATGAGGCAACATGCATTAGACTAAGAGCACATACTAGAGGTGGTGGCGAGGACAGAGATGGCTCCTGGGACACTGACTGCCTGCACTGGACTACTTGTTATGTGGGAAAAAGAAACCCTTACGTGCTTAAGCCGTGATAGTTATTGTTATTATTTCCAGCTGAACATGACCTAGATTGGTGTTGTACAGACTTCCTAAAATTTCTTTTTCTTAAGTCTTCATGATCATCTCTCCATTTTAACTCTTTTGGAGGGAACAGTTGGAGCCGTTTGAAGAATGTAGAGAGAAAGCCGTGGCATTTGTATTTTCTCTACACTGATCTTACAGTTTCATTCAGAGCTAGTGAGCCACATCAGTGTATGTGTGATCATTTGGAAAAGGAAACAATGTAAGTTTTTATAACCAGGGGGAAGGCAAGGTCTAGGTTGCTCCCAGGTCTCCAGTTGTAGATTTTTTCATGAAAGTTACACCAATTGCACAGACTCATGTGTCTGGGGGTTCCCAGAGACATCAGAGCATCACCTATCATGATTCAATGGCTTCTGTCTCCAAGAAGATGATCTCACAGGCTCAGGAATGTCCAGGAATCACTGATGGTATGTTTGGTATTCTCAGAATCGACCATACAGCAAACCACTCAATAGAGCAGAAATCTGGCAGAATGTGCATGTAGAACCGTCCAGATGAGGAGCCATCTGTCCATCTGTCCACGCTGCAGCCCTGACTCTGCTGAAGTCTCAGCTTCCTCTTGCTCCCTTGTGTGGGGAGAGAGTCTTGTCCTCAGTGAGGAATATTGATCCTAACACACTGAGCTCCAGGTGAATCTTTTATTGATATAATTGGGACTAGAATTAATGACCATCTAATGACCAGATTGGGTCCTGATAACTTAGGGCCACAGTTCTGTTCATGTTTGTGTTCAAGAGGGTTAAAATAATAAACTGTTTCTTGGTTATTTAAAATGATTTTTCACTGCGAGAGTCATCAGGAGCATTGCAGCTCAACCTTCCAGGGTCCCTAGCACACCTCTTCTTCTCATGCCCTGACCTCACATACCAGAAACTCAGTTCATTTCCTGGAAGATTGTCAGGGTCTCTCACTCCTATTCTATCTACTTCTGAAACTGCACTTGGGTCCCTCCTGTTTATAGAGAGTGTGTAGGAACAAAGAGAAAAGGAAGCAGTCCGTGGAAGCAAGCTTGCTGCTCAGCCCTGGAGTTGGGTCAGGGATTGCAGAAAGCATTATCAGCAGATGATCTCTGACCCGTGGTCCTCTGCACCCTCCCATCTCATCCACTTCCACGGAAAATTAACAACTGTTTACAGAAACATATTTGAGAGACAGGAGGAATGTTGACAACATTAGTCATAGACGTGTCTTAGCCATGTGGCTTTAATAGAACTACTGTGACAAAAACTTCCAAATAGTTTACCCCAGGAAAAAACCTACACTAGCTAAAAACAGTTTTGTTTTGGTGAGTTGTGTTAAAATATTTAGAGAAAGTAAAAGATGCTTGGAGCCCGTAGAACTTTTGACTGAAGCCAAGAGATTCAGGTGGAAGGCCAAGGGGGAAGTGAGGCAAGGTCACATCATCAAGGGAAGTGGCCATGTGTCTCCACTGGGGTGAGACTTGGAAGGTGAGGAAAAAGGACATGGAAGTCCAGGGCACGTGGAGTCAAGCTCACTAAGCTTTTTGCAGAGACAACTGTGGAAAGACTGGACAGCAGTGCTCTAAAGGGGAGGAAAAGTGTACCAGAGAAAATAATTGAGAGTGGCTTCCATGAGAGTCACCAAGACAAGAAAAAGCCTACAGTTGGGTAGCGGGGGAAGCAGGGAGGGGCTGGGCCAGCCAGGCCAAGGCCCAGCCAACTGGCTGCTTAGCCTGTGGAAGAATGTAGCTGGAAGTTCAAGTTCAAGGCTCGAGAAGGCAGAAAAAGTGCTGAATGAACTATTTTTGTGTCCAGATAAAGTGAAACAGACCTGCTGGAGACACAAACAGAGCCAATACGTCAGACAAGCACAGAGAAAAAGAATAAGGTTAGATTAAACCAGGAGCCATCCAACTTTCCCTGTAAAAAGCCAGACAGTCCACAGTTTGGGCTTTGAGAGCCATGAGGTCTCTATGGCAACAGCTCAACTCAGCCCTTGTGGTGCAAAAGCAGCTGATAAATAAAGTTTTATTAGAACACAGCTTCACCCGTTTGTTGACTATTGTCTACAGCACTCTAGTTTAAACTTCACACAATCCTCTACCCCCAACAATTACAAATGTGAAAACTCTTCTCGGCTCTCAGGCTGTGCAAAACCAGGCAGTGGGCTGGGGTCATGTTTTGCCAATTGCTGGGTTAGACGGTGAAGACCCCGCGTGGGGGCTGGGGGTCGAGGGGACAGTGAAGGGTGGGGAGGGCTGTGCAAAGGGCAGAAGTATATGTGTCAGGTCAGGACACCAGATTCAGGGAGCAATAAATCTTAGGGGCTGGAATATTCATAGCGTTTTTGTCCTTTAACAGAAATATCTTTCTCAATTTTACAAGCATAGAGTAGCATGCAAATATTTTATTTCTATTTTAAAAGAAGGAGCTATACTAAACAAAAATAAATGTATTTTTGGTTGTCATTCCTTCCCCTCTTAGTTTTTTGATGTCTGGAAGAAGTCTCACCCATCCGGTGAGGCCCTCCCTGTGGGTACCACCACTCACCAGGCTGCTGTCTAGTTGCAAAGTTCCTTGGAAGAATTTCTGTAAAGTTTTATTTTTCAGGTGGTGGGGAGGTAATTCGATTTATTTATTTATTTTTATTTTTATTATTTTTAATGGAGGGGCTGTGATTGAACCCAGGACCTACCACTGAGCTATACCCTCTCCCCATAAAGTTTTACAATATTGTCTCTGAAATCCACACCTTCATTAACTGACATTAGATCTGTGAGGAGAATGACTTTATTTGGAATCTTTATTCTTTGCTTTGGAGCCAGCCTGTGCTAAATTGCAGGCTTCCCGGCAGCAATCTGCCACAGCCGCCCTCTGAGAGCGTCTTTTGCAATGTTCCTCCACGGGAATTTATACTTTTTATTCAGATGAGGCACTGAGATAATTGAATTTGATGGGAAATGATTCCAATTGCCGATTAACTAATTTGGGAGCTTCCTTGAAGCCAGACAGCGCATTGGGGCAACCTCTGCCTCCTTTTTATCTTAGTGTCTGCATTTCCTTCAAATAATGCTTGGGACATAGTACGGGCTCAGTAAATGTTTGCTGACTGACTGCATGGACATGTGAGGGGGTAAGTCCTGTCAGTCAGTAGGAAATAAACAGAGTGGGACAGAAGACATTTATGATTGCTGTGCATAACATAAAATCTATGTTTCTAGAATTGTAAGAAATTGCCTGCTATGGAAGTAGTTAGAGACTGAATTACCTGGTTAGTGTGCCTTGGTTTTTGTTTTTGTTTTGTTTTTCCAAATCAGGGAATCTGAATGTTTTCAGTTTGGACAGCATATCATTTGTGTACGACTGTACAGCCAGGATTATTCCTAGAGCAAGTTCTTGCCCAGGATTTGCTTGTTAACTGTCTACTCTGAGATGTGGGTGGGACAGGACCAGAATCAGAGATGTTTTAGTGGTTATATGGTTATATGTTGAGGGGCCTTGTGGAGATCTGGGACAGTTTGGACATGTGGTCAGGCCATCAGGGATGAAGGTCTATGATGACTGAGGAGTGGGGGTGCCTTATCTATCTTTTAACCCAAGATTAGACCAAGAGAAAAGCAGGGGAGACCTGACTTGCAGTCAGATTTGGGAAGAACCCAAACTCCCTTACTTTGGTTCATTGGTTTGTGTTGTTATTATAAATATCTGGTATGAAATCAATGAGACTTTTTCCCCATCTGATTCTTGCCCTTCAAAAAGAACTGAGAGACACAGGTAGTATATGATTCCCTTATAGAGGGATGAGGGCACAGGCT
The DNA here is from genome assembly GCF_009834535.1 of Camelus ferus. Taxonomy (NCBI): domain Eukaryota; kingdom Metazoa; phylum Chordata; class Mammalia; order Artiodactyla; family Camelidae; genus Camelus; species Camelus ferus. The sequence continues at coordinate 8,885,576 of NC_045722.1, read as the reverse complement.
TAGGGAAATGGTATTAATGTCGGTCAGGTGGAAGCCAAGAGGTTCAGGGAGAAGGGGCAATGAAGGCGTGAACTAAGATCACATTGTCTAAGGAAATGGCCACGTGTCACCATTTAAGTGACACATATTTGAGGGACTCAGTGTTTACTTTGTGATCCTGGCTTAGGGTCTCCTTAGATTGCCACCCCCACCCCCCATCTTCTTGGGGGTAGTTCTGGATCTTGATTCTGGGGCAGGTGGGACTGGCATGGGTATTGAGTAAAATTAGCCTGCTCTGACTTCAGCACATGGGGTCCAGACAGGCCAACGTACTTCTTTATTCAGTCATCAGAGGGATGGATAATAATTGCACATATGGTCACTGAAATCTGTTTCCCTTTCAAAGTGCTCATGGTCTGGCTTGAGCTGGGTTGAGATTCTGCAAATGGGCACTTGGGCAACTGCTTTTCCATGTTGAAGTGTCAGAGCATTGAAGATCAGCTCATAATCCTTTTTTGGCCCATAACTTCCAGAGTTATTGCAAACCATAATCACAGAACGGAGTTGCAGGCTATTCATGTGGCTGCAACTTTTTTTTTTACAAGCTTGTGCAGAATGTCAGGAGGGAAACTCTAGTTTGCATTTTTATGGGCAACGTGAAGAATGCTTTGTAAATATCTTAAAACTGAAAAAAAAGAAACCAACCCCAACTGGAAACACACAAACACATACACACGTGCCCCAACTCCAAGAAAGCTTATTTTTGCTAATCACAAACATCAGGTATCTGGTGATCAAGCAATTTCCTGGCAAGAAATACTGCAAGACAAGTCTGGAAGGGTTTTTACAAATGTTGACTGGCTCACGGACCACAGCCCATACCCAACGTTCACAGGATCCTAGGTGTAGAGCAGTTTCACATACTCTTTGGGACTGCTCTCTTCCGTAATGAAACCTGGGAACAAAACAGCCATGGAGTAATTTGAGTCTAAATAGAAAATGGAAACATATGTGGGAGATGTTGCTGGAAAAAAAAAAAGAGTGAACATTTGATATTGTTAATAAGGATTCAAAGGATATTTAGCTGCTCTGTTGGTTGGCGTAGAATCAGGTGAGGTGATCCACATGCTTGGCGCACAGCCAAATCCACGAGAATGACCATAGCTAGCAACTGGATTTGGCAGACTCAGTAATTAGGGAGCGTCTCCAGGAAGATGTATGTACACAGCATTCACTAATACCGAGCAGATAGCCAGCCCCAGGAAGAGGTTTTGCTGTATCAGCATTTAAAATCCACAAGGCATTACACGAGCTACCAAGTTAAAATCACAACTCCCTGCACTTCTTGGAATCACTGAGTCAGAACTGGGAGGGGCCCGAGAGGTCCCGGAGCCTCAGTTCCCTTTCAGGGTCCCTTTTCCTTTAAGAAGTAGCATCCCTTTTTTCTTCTCAGCCTTTGATTAAGTATTTCCGGGGCAGGAGGCTCATTACCAAAGGAGCGCTTTTGTTGGATACCTATCTTTGTTATCACTTTTTTTTTTTTTTTGAGACTCTCTGAATTTCTACCATTTCCCTTATTCACCTTCTGAAACCTTTCCTAACCTGCAAGACAGCCCTTAGGTCTTGCAAGGCAGGTCTGATGCTAGCCCTGGGACTTCTCATTGGTAAATAGAAAACATTAAGTGAGGTGGAGACAGAAAATCCAAACATCAGTGCTCACACTCACTTACAGCTCTTGGGGAGACTCGAGGGCAATGACTGTGTCACCAGATTCTAGTGGCTGCTTGTCTCTTCTTCTCTGATATTTGCACCTCTTATTTCATTGTATGATACCATCGGATAATTCATCGGTACATCAGCGATTCTGTCCAAAAGGTATGTGGACTTTTTTCCCTCACATTTCTACCACCCCCGGGTTGGTCTAGACCACTGCATCAGTTTCCTGAGGCTTCTATAACAGACTGGGGGGCTCAAACAACAGAAATTTATTGTCTTGCTGTTCTGGAGGCTGGAAGTCTGAGACCCAAAGATGGGTAAACAAACTGTGATACAAAAAATGCAATGAAATACCACTCAGCCTCAAAAAGGAAGGAAAATCCACAATCTGGATCAACCTTGAGGACACTCTGCAAAGCAAAATAAGCCAGTCACCAAAAAATACTGTCTGATTCCCTTATATGAGGTACCTAGAGTAAACTCATAAAAAAACAGGTAGAACTCTTGATTCCAGGGACTAGGGGGAGGGGAATATGGGAAGTCATTTTTTAATGAGTATAGAGCTTCAGTTTTGCAAAAGGAAAAGAGTTCTGGAAATGGGTGGTGGTGATAGTTGCACGACAATGTGAATGTACTTAAGATCGCCGAACTAAACACTTACATATGACTAAAAAGGAAAATTTTATGTCATGTGTATTTTATCACAATTAAAAGTAATAATTAAAAAACAGAGACAAGAACTCAGAAACAAGGTAATTTTAATACTATATTCAACTATATTCAACTTGGCAACAAATTTAAAACCTAGAGGAAATAAATGATTTCCCAGAAAAATTAATTCAGCAACATGGACTCTAAGAGAAGTATGAAACATCAAATATCGTAGAAGAGATTGAAAAAGTAATTAAAAATTTACCATTGTAAAGGACCACACAACTGTGTGGGTTGACAGCTGAATCTTATTGTACCCTAACCTGGACAAATTGTTCCAGTATCACTTAAATTGTCTTGGACCATTCCGTGGCTCTCAGCCTTGGTTGCAGACTGGAATTACTCATGGAGACTCAGAGAACACTGATGCCTGGGTCCCACCTTCAGAGATTCCTGTAGGGGATTAGGGGTGTGGCTTGGGCATTAGAATTTTTTTTTTAAGTTTCCATGTGATGCTGATACACAGCTAATGTTAGAAACCATTGTTCTAAACAAACATAGAAAAACTCCAAAATCATTTATTCAACCCTACTTTGTTTCAATATTGAAAACTGACTTTTAAACAGTATGAAAAGAGAACTGTATAGACCATCCCCACAGCTTAGCTGCATAAATCTGAATTAAATATTTTGAATAAATGAGCATAGATAGGAAAGTTTAACAATAAAATGTCAATTCTTGTAAAATTAAATTTATAAATTAAGTGCCATGATAATTAGAATCCTAACCTGAACTTTTATTAAATTGAATAAAGGATTTTAAAGTTCATATGGAGGAATAAACATCTAAAAAGAGCTAAAAATAACAGGAAAAAGAAGAACAGCAAAGAAAAACAACCTTACATGACCTCAGAGCACGCTGTCAAGCCAATACGATCTGAACAATAAGGTATGATTATTGGAAAAGAATAACAGAGCAGTGCAAATGCAGATTAGATTACCAAATGGGTGAGAATTACATTTAATATATGACAAAGCCACTCTACCAGTTCATAGACAAAAGAGTGCTATGAGTGATTGGCTAAAAATATGGAACAAAGTGAAAATGGATGTCTGTCCTATACCATAAATTCCAGAGACAAAAGTTAACTAAACAACTGAAACAATAAAAAATTTTCAAGAAGATATATGAGACTTTTCATACTATTGTCTAAGAGTGGGAGAGACCTTCACCAAGACTGGGCACCCAAAGGTAAATATGAACACGGATGTCTCAAAATTAAGCACGTTCATAAGGCAAAAGATCCCAAATATCAGTCAACAAATAAATAATAGCTCTGGGTAACGTAATTGAAATCCATACGACAGATGGAAAGTTACTACGTAAAACAGAAAAAGCACTCCTGCAAACTGCAGAAGAGAGTGTGGCACAATCCAAAGGAAAAGTGAACAAAGTGTATACAATGATAATTTACAGCACAACTCCAAATGCCTCAAAACATAAGTTGCTCAAATGCACTGTAGTCAGGGAAATAAAACTGAACTAATAACAATGAAATAGCATGTCACACTCATAGCCTAGTGGAAATGAACAAAGAGATCTATAACCATTGCAGGGAAAAATCTAGGGAAAAGGTACCCTTATCCATTGCTGGTGGCAAAGTAAATTGTTAATCTTTTTTGGAAAGCAATCTGACAACATCTATTAAAATAATGTATAGTTTTTGACCTACAAATTCACTCCTGGGTAAATATTCTCTAGAAACAAAAGCCACAGTTCATAAGAATCTATACACATAGATATTTATTACAGCATTGTTACTTGTGGCAAAAATGAGAAAGAAATGTGGTGTCCATCAAATGTGGTGTCCATCAAATGAGTCACATGCCTACCACTTGATTTAGAAAACTATCCACAAGTATTTTTAAGTAAGGAAAGGAAGTGGGAAGATATATAATAAGATTCCGTTATTGCAACACAAACAATAACTCTTTCCAAACAAAAGACAGTGTGTGTGTTTGTGTGTATGAATAGAATTGTATGGGTATAGAAATATATTCCTGATTAAGTGAATAAATAAGCTTAAGTATTGTTGTAGTAACTCAAATATGTGTAGGAGCAAGTATCTGTATTTGTTTGTATCCAGAATAAAGTGTGTGTGTGTGTGTGTGTGTGTGTGAGAAATTAAGGACAGAAAAAAGAATACACATATGATAAAATATACATACATTTATGTGCATAAGGGGCTAAGCATATGAATGCCTATGTATATAAGAATAAGAAGATATCGAATTATACAGCAGTAGTAACATATGATCAGATTATGGGTTATAATTGGGTGAACGTGTACACAAGGATGTGGGATGGAGTTGAGATTGGGGCGGCGCGTAAAGGTGGGGAAGAGCTAATGTTACGGTAGTAGTCAGATGGGAATGAAGTTAAAGATGGACCTCTGTGTGAGGCTGTGGACCTGGATGTGGATAGAATTAAAAGCATGAATCTGGATGCAAATTTAGAACTGGATGAAACTACAATCTATTTTCTTCTACACCATTATATACAGGATTTTATAGCTGTAGCCCCATTAGATTATAAACACAAATTTTCTGACTGTATAGGATTATTCATTGGATTTTTTTTATCTGTACCAAATAGGATTTTTATTCCACATCTGTTTAAGATTGTACCTACGTATATACTTAACTCCATAAATCTACACGTGTGTAGGAATATATAAATGCAAATACACATGTTAATGTATCTGTGCTTTCATTATAAAATTATGAAAATGAATCTCTATATTTTTAATATCTAACAGTTTGTAAATATATCTGTGTAGAAATTCTTGGACTCGTGTAAATAAATATATATCATTTTATGTAAGCATATATAGACATTTATGCATGAATCCATGCCGGTAATGAATTATGTAAAATACATCTGTATCTTCATAAGGGATTATGCAAATAGATTATTTATAAAATGAATTATGCAAAAGGACATTTTGTTAAGATTATGTAAATAGATCCATGTCTTTAGAGGATGATCCAAATGTTTCTTTCTCTGATTCCATATCAGATTATATAATGATGTCTATCCCAAATTATGTCTATCCCAAATTAACGTAGCTTGACCTACAGAATGCTAATACATGAATAGTCCCTACACAGTGTTCTATAAACGCATGGGTGTCTGCTTACTATTACAAAGTATTGCCATATCAGTAATTTTGTCTGTTTAGAGTGCATAAATATATCTTTAAAGATTATGTATATCAATTAGCATCTATAACTTTATATATTCAGAATTAATTACCTATCTCAGTATGGTATTATTTAGGGTACTAGCTCCTGTTCCTGTACAGAGCCATGAAAATGTCTGTGTCACTACTGACACAGTTTTATGTCATCAGAGCTCCCCCATGTATCTGTACAGGATTATGTATAAATACATATAGTTGACACTATGTAAGATTATGTATCTATATATCTGTGTATATGTGTGTCTGGATCTGGAACTCGTTTAAAATTACTCAAATGTATCCATATACCCAGTCACGCAGGATAATGTAAGTTTATTTGCCCTAGGTCTGCAAATGCATTTGTGTTTGTGTACGCATAGTACCTGTTATCACTGAGAACGCACAAGCACATCAGTCGCTGTGTGTGATTACACAAGTGTCACAGGCCAATTTCTTTTCCTGTTTCTGACTCTGAGCACAAGATACAGGTCTATGCACTAAGCGGTTATGAAAATAAATCTACCATTAGATCTATGTTGTAATGTGTAATGCATCTTCCTAGGCTTGTGTAAAAATGTTTTAATCTAAATCTCTATAAGACTAGGCAAATGTGTTTCCTGAAGTCTTTTTACATTAATTTTAGACAGTTGCTCAAGATGTGGACACACATCAACACACACCAATGTGAATATGTCTGTATCTAAATAGAGACATAAGTAAAATTCATATTTATCTTAAATATTTTGTTGTTGTGAATATGTGATACATATAAACTTACATATGTAACATACATATGTTATGAAATGTAGTAATTTCAGGATTATCTGTGAAATCATGGCACAACATACAAAATGAGAGTGTTACCAGAACCGCGTGCTCCTTCTGTATATCTTTCTGTGTCTCTCTCATAATTCTAGATTTTTAAAAACAATGTCTTTCCTTTCTAAAATAGTAATATCTCAAATATACACATCCCCAAGCAATATATTGTTTGTTTTTCTTTGTTAAGTAGCCTGATTTTGTGCTCTTCTGTGACTTTTTTCACCAAAAATGGTATTTCAACGTTCACCCATGTTTTTTGTGCATCTCAATTCATTTCACTGCTGTCTAATTTTCTCCTAGATGCGTGTGTAACAGTGTAATAGTTCTACCAACAAAGTGCCTATACTAATTGAACAAAAACAAATTTCCCCTATCAGTGTACGAGTTTCTGTTCATTCACGTGCCTGTCAACACTTGGAGTTGTCAGAATTTTCCATTTTGGCAACATCATTCTGATTATTAATGAATTTGAGCACCATTTCTTTTTTTTTTTTTCTCAGTTGACCACATGTAATTCCTTTTCTGTGAAATTCCTGTTTAGATCTTCTGCCAAAAGGTTGCATTGCCTTTTCATTTCATGTGATGATGGCAGAAAAACTGCACCAGCCTCACCATCACCTGGGAGGTGTTGGAAATGCAGAGTCTCAGAACCCATCCCAGAGTTGCTTCAGTTCAACCAGATTCCCAGAGGATTTGTGTTCACTGACGTTGAAGACAGACTACTTCAGTGGTGCATTTTTATGTTCATTTATAGGATTTTCTGCTTAGGCATTCAAAGTTTAAATGTGACAAATATAGTTTTCCCTTTTGCTACTTATTTTTGTCTCTAATTATGACCTTCTTGATAAATAGGCGTTATTACTGTTAATGCGGTGGAATTTATGAATGATTTTAAAGGTTAATGCTTTAGTGTCTTGTTTAAATAGCTCTTTCCTATCCCAAGATCATGAAAATATCTGCCTCTATCTAAATAGTGTTAGTTTTCCCCTTACATTTTAGAATTAAATCCAATAGAAATTGATTTTTGTGCAGGAGATGGCATTGGAATCCAATTTCATTTTTTTCACATGGATAATCAATTGTTCCAGAACTATTGATTGAATAGCCCATCATTTCCTTGATTACCTGCAATGCACCTCAGATACCTATCGAATTACCCTGTGTGTGTATGTTTGTTTCTGATTTCATTATTATGTTTGATGGTCACTATCTCCATTTTCATCAGTTTTTGCTTTCTATTTTTGAGGCTACATTATTAGATACATACATGTTAGAAACTGTTGTGTATTCTCGTGAATTAAAATTTTTATCACCCTGTAGGTAAACTCTCTTTCCCCAGTAATGCTTTTGGTCTTAAAGTCTACTTTTCCCGATTACCATCTGCATAAAACACACAGTTGCCACAACTTCCTTTTGATTTATTATTGTCTGGTATACTATTTTTTGTCCTTTGACATTCAAATTGTCACCCTATGTCCTGTTGTACTGGCAGCGACCCCCTCCACCACCATTATCTGTATCAGTCACCTTAGGCTAGGATATGCCGCCATGTGAAAATGGATGATTGTTTGTGTTCTTCGTGGGTTTGCAAATTAGCACAGAATAAAGACTGGAGACATAGTAGGAGGCTGCTAAGATAGATTCTATAAAAAGTTAAGTTTCCATATCATTCTAATAAGCAATTCTACTACTAGGCATCTCTTTTACAAGAAATATTTGAATGTATGTACAGAGATGTCGGGACAAAGATACTTACTTTAGCATTGGTTACAATAGCGGAAAACTGAAAAGCACTGCAAGGGCTACCCATCAGGGAATGTTAAATAAATGATGATGCAGTCATACTACGGGATACTTCTGCAGCCATTGAATAGAATGAGATCTCGCTCTAAGTTCTGCTGTAATGACACCTCAGTGGAAATAGGTAAATCTTGGAAACATATAAAAGTGATTCTATAATTCCATTAAATAAAAACAAGAACAAACCACCGCATTCTGCGTTTGTATATGCACATATAGAATGTAAACATATGACATAAAAGCTGGAAAGATACACGCCTAACTGTTGGCAAAAAGCTTACCTCTGAAGAGAAACGCTGGAAGTGGAGGTTGGAGGCTAATGAAGGGGGGTTTGAGCATTTTATTCTAGATGCGCCTCTATTGTTTAAGCCTTTATAAAAACATATGATTGTGTTGTGTATGTAAATTAATCACTGGATGAATAATATGATGAACATTTAAAGGCAATGAGAAGGCTGAAGTGAGAAAGAGAGATGTGCAATGAGGACAGTGTGTGTGACCAGTGTCATCAAATATTGAGGTACCTCTCAAGGTGGAAAAGTCCTACATTCATTTCGTATACACCCAGAGGGCAGGAGGATGGCAAAAATAAAATCAATTCGTCTCTCAGAACTATCTACAAATAGGATGGGCTACTTGTGGGAAATAGTGAAATTCCTGGCCTCGGGCATTTTAGGGAGTAAATCCAAGCCCTAATAAAGTTTGGGATAAAAGACATTTAATCTAGATGGCTTTAGAGCTAGAAGTTTCTGATTTCAGTTTTGATAGGTTGCTTCTAGGAGCCACCACCTATATTCTGAAACACATTGTTCTTGCAATTGAACTTTGGCTCCTCGAGAGGTTCACAGGAACCCTTGGTCCTGACTGTTGACTCATCATTTTTCAATGTATTTGTGGTACCAACTTCCCTAAGAGCTCCTTTAACAGGAAACCTCAGCCACACCTCAACGCCCACCCCTCAGCCTTCTGCAAGAGAAGCCTCATCCCCCACCATGTATTTACTATTCTAGTTCCCAGAAAAATAATGAGAAACCCATGTACTGGGTTCTAAATCCTTCTATGCCTTTTTCTCACGGCAAGTTTACCAAACCTGTCCCGCTTTCACTTATATTTCACTGGCCAAAGCCATATGGCCATGTGCAACTTCAAGGGTGGGGACACAAAATCCTCTTGTGAGAGCAGAAGAATGAGAAATGTTCGTGAGCACGAGCAATATTTACCATAATAAGACACCCTCACCTTTTAGGGACAGCCTTATATTGGGATTCCTAGTGTTCTGGGCATTTTTCCCCACTCTTAATAGACGTTCTTTTTTGGAGAAGTTTTAGGCGTATAGCAAAATCGAGTGGAAGGCACAGAGGTTTCCCACATGCCTCCTGCCCCTACACATGCACAGCCCCTCCTATTTCAACATTCCCTGTCAGACTGGTACGTTTGTTACAATTGAGGAACCTACACTGACAGGTCATTGTCACCCAAAGTCCATGATTTACATTAGGGTTGACTCTGGTGTTGTGCATTCTATGGGTTTGGACAAATGTGTAATGACGCGTATCCTTCAAGATGGTATCATACAGAGAAGTTTCACTGCCCTGAAAATCCTCTGTGTTCAGTCTACTAATTCCTGCCTCCACCCTCAGCCCCTAGCAATCACTATGAGGGTGAACCGTGATCGGCCACCTGGACCATGGGCCACGTGCACACCTAGGCCAGTCATGCCTGGAACCCTTCCCTGGTTAGACAGGACAAAATTAGGACAAGCCTACAAGGGGTCAGGCTGTGGGCTTAGAGGAGGTTCCTCAAATGTCCTACTGTGGTGGTGGCTAAATTCTTCTCTGCCTTCAGGAAAATTTCAATCCTTGACCCAGCCCTTGGTCCTTTTGCAGAATGAGGATTCTAGGGGCAAATGTGGCAGGTTACACTCTATCTTAACCCCTTCCACGTGGTCACGGATAAGCTAAAGCTTACTCTCAATCCACTGAACCTCCAACCCTTGAGAATTTCTTTGTATCTTGGTCAATTGGTCAATTAATTCCACACTGGAGTGGTGCTGCTCACACTGTTTCTTTCAACTGTCTGCATTCATCCCCCTGAGGGTTCTCTCTCTCTCTCTCTCTTTCTTCTCTTTCTCCTTTATCTTCCCATTCTTTTGTCTCTTACTCTATCTTTATCATGAGGTCATCTTCCTAATGGGATATTTCCTAATGAGATATACGTGACTGAGAATAGATGAGAACTGTCAGAATTTTAAGCCAGAGAAGACCTTAAAAAGTGTTCAGTATTACCTTCTCCTTCTTGCCAACTGGTCTGCCTTTCACAACTGACCCTGAGTATTTCCCATGCAAAGCTGGCTACTCAAACCTCAAATTTGCCTTTTTTTAAAAAAAAAAAAATTATTTATTTTGCGGGGGGAGGTAATTAGGTTTAATTACTTATTTTTAGAGGAAGTACTGGGGATTGAACCCAGGACCTCATGCAAGCTAAGCATGTGCTCTACCACTTAAGCTATACTCTCCCTTCAAGTTTGCCTCTTTTCTGGGAAGTCAGATGCTTAGGAAATGAATGCCAGTGATGAACCACAATGCAGAGGTCTATGGCCCATGGATCAAAATGTTCATTTACTGAGACTTTGGTAGTAAGAGCATGAACATCTATACTCAAGATTCATTCACCTGGATGTCCCAGCATTGAGTGAGCTCATGTGCTGTCTGATGTGTGTGTGTGTTTTTTTTTTTTAATGAAAGACATCATTTATTTTGTGGGATGTTGACATGGACATAGCTATAGCTACAGCGATAGGTCTGTTTTCCCTACAAGAAAGTCTCACCTTGAGGGACATATATCCCTAAGGATCTCTCCATGCTTTAAAAGTGAAGTCAGAACATGGCAGAATTCATCATCCTATCCTTTTAATTAGCACCCTTTCAGTCTAATGTTCAATTCAGGGATGTGGCTTCTCAGCACCACACCTGATTTTTATAGAGACAGAACTAACTCCTCCCTGCATAAACCATAATTCTTCTCAAATGATGGAGGGGAAGTCTCGTTCAAAAGAGCTGAACGTTTTTCATGATGGATTTAACCACTTGTCTCACATTATCCCAATTAGAGAGACAAGTTTATACCTCCATAAATATCTAGTGTCTCACCTGTCACAGAAGATCAAATTTCTCTCATTACACTGCAAAGAACATTAACAACATTGAAAGACACGACATCATATTTGGTAATAGTACCTTATGCTAGAATCACTCTCCTGATCAATCGTCTTCACTTTTGTTTCTGAAACAGAGACTTAATTTCTCCCCTGAGCACAAAGAAAAAAAGATTTGTGGTTTTTAAAATATATACTTATTTGCCTTAATAAAAGATACAAATCTATCCAAATGCATTCAACAATGTAATGATAAATTTGAGAACAAATAATTTTTAAGATCTTAAAAATAAAATCATCATAAAAAGGAACAACACATGAGCATGCTGTTTGATCACTCGGAAGCCTTTGAACCGCACTGTGCCTTTTAAATGGCATGAACTCTTCCTTCAAGTTAGAAGAAGTTTGGCTTCATAGGAATTGCTTTTCTAATGTAAAGCAGTTTGCAATTTTTAAAATCAATATTCCATTTATGAGTCATGTCTTGCTAAAGTGGATAATGTAACGCCTTAATGGATGGAGATGGATCACGGCAAAGAGGTCAGAGAAGGAGCTGCTGCCATTAATAATACACGTTCTACAAGGTAATTGACAGATAGCGAGGAGGCGAGGCTTTAGACTGTTCCTGCAGGGGCCTGGGGATACAGGATGTGTACAAAAATAGCAGCTGATTTTAAGAACAGCATATGTCAGAGAGACACACAAATTTGTATGAATATTAGCAAGTCTTTGTCTTCAGCAAACAGCTTTTCTGCTCATTCAAAAACGGTGGGCAGTTAATTACAGAAGAACTGCAGATGATTAGAGAAATCAGGAAAAATTAAATGTGCTGGAAGCAATCATTGCAGCAGGCACTGGGCATGACGTACCTCTGCTAGATGATTCATTGTTTATATTTTCCTAGTTTCCTACTCACAGATCATGCAGTTGATCATTTACCTTTCTGACGATGCTCCAGAGTCCAACTTTGAGACATGTGCGCACATGCAAAATAATATATATGGATGCACATGCGCACACAACGCTTTATACGGACACATATATCTATGTGTCCCCTTTACGCACATATTCACAAAATTATACACGCACACACACTAAGCAGACCTCGTTAAATGTTTATAATCCTATCATCAGAATTACATATGTAATCACATGGTACAAAATTTTGAACATAAGCCTTAATTGAACATTGTGCAGGATGTGGCCTCTTTGCTGTGAGTCCCACTGCCTCAGCCTCTCTGGAATGGCCTGAGTTCTGCCTCGACATCTTGTACACATATGTCTCCTAGGAACAGCTGCCTGGGAGCTCAGCATTCTCCCCTCCGGACCTCCCCAGTGTGATCCAGCAAAAATGGCCTACAGAGGCAATATTCCCAGCACTTCAAATGAGAAACCAATAAATTCAGCGTAAATAACCTACCGCTGGAGGGGGTGGGCACAGCACAAATAGTGTATAGTCTGAAATGCTCAAGCAATTCAAATCAGAGTGGACGCGAATGATCAATCAAATGATGGTAATTGGAAAGTTCACTCACTGAGGGGGCTCGCGGAGTGCCCACTTACTTACACGCTTTATATTTTTACAACTATCCTGCCAAGAGGGTGTCATAGTCCAAATTTCATTGGTGAGAAGATGGAGGCTCGGGGCAAGGTAAGAAGAGTCATTCTAAAGACCGCACACTCATCTAGTGCCAGAGTTAGCCTTCACGTCTAAGTCCTTGGGCCCAAAGCATATACTCTTTATGCTCTGCTACATCTGATAAGGAGTTCATGCCCAAAACATACAAAGAACTCACACAACTTACCACTGAAAAACAAACAACCTGATTAAAATGGGCAGAGGATCTGGAAACACATTCTTCCAAAGAAGAAGCACAGATGGCCAACAGGCACATGAAAAGATGCTCAACATCACTAACTACCAAAGAAGTGCAAATCAAAGCCACAATGAGATATTATCTCACACCCATTAGAATAATTATTATCAAAAAAACAACAAATAGCAAGTGTTGGTGAGGATGTGGAGAAAGGGAATATTTGTGCATTGTTGGCTGGAGTATAAATTGGTGCAGCCACTATGGAAAGCAGTATGGAGATTCCTTAAAAAATTAAAAATAGAACTACCATACGATCCGGCAACTCCACTCCTGGGTATTTACCTGAAGAAAGGAAAATCACTAATTAGAAAAGATACATGCACTCCTACATTCGTTGCAGTGCTATTAACAATAGCCAAGATATGAAAGCAATCTAAGTGCCCATCAATAGATGAAGGGATAAAGAAGATGTGGGGTGTGTGTGTGAATAAGAGTATAAATGAACTTAGCTTTTCCAGAAGTTATTTCAACAATATAAAATAAGCACCTTAAAAACATGCATGCCCTATGACTATTTTCAAAACTTTAGCATAAGGAAAGAGTCCTACAATCTTTATGCTTAAAAATATTCCCCAAAACCTTGTTAAAAACCCTACAACATTGAAAATAATTTATATCTATATTGGTAATTGAATAGGTTAGCCAGTGATGCTAGATTTTTGCCTTAGAATAAAATGCAATCATTAAAAAGAGGTTTACAATATTCATTGACTACTCATGCTACCATGTTAAGTGAAATCAAGCAGAATGAAAAATTATACCTATAGAATTATCTCAACTTTGGAAAAACAGCCACATCTATGACTGGAAAAAAATACTACGGTGATAACAGTGATTCTTCTGTCTTCGTTTTAATTAATTATGCAATAAATGCATAATCTGACAAAACACAATGAACTTGAATTAAAGAAAAGATGGTAGGACAAAGCACTCCTGTACTGAAGAATTGATTTAAACATGCTCATCTTCAGTTTCTTCCCCCGTCACATGGGGACAGCAATCCTTTCCTCACAGACACTGAAGCTAGTGGTCCAAGAAGATCCCCAGTAAGTGCTAGTTCTCCTGCCTTCCCTTTGCAGCACCCTTGGTGGGATGCTTAGCTTCTCAGGACCCTTGAAAACCCACAGATATTCTCTGACAGAGTGGGAAAACTCCATTACTCCTGTGATTTTTGAAAACAATAAACTAATAAAGAATCAAAAGGCCCGCATCTGGAACCTGAACTCACTGACCACCTTCCTACTCAGGTAGAACTAAAGCAAGATGGTGGACCCACTCCCCTAATGCGGCCTGTGGTTCTTCATCTTCTTGGGAATCCTGAATACACTTAAGAATCTATCATAGATTCTCCCTTTCCCATACATGCCCACATCTGCCAGATTTTGCATATAGCATCTGGGGACTCACAGGTGCTCTGAATTGTCCTCAGGCTGTGAAGCTTCGGCCAGGCACCCCACAGTGAGGAGGGAGAGGAGAGACTTTGGAGGCTGCAGGGAGAGTGCAGTGTATCCATTCTCCCCGGCCTTGCCCTCATGTGCCCATTTCTCAGATGAGGAGGCCAGCTCAGAGTTCAAGGGCTCTGTCAAGAATCACAGCACGCGATGGTCATCAGGACCTTAACTCCTTCTGCTGCAACAGTTCCTCTGCAACAAACTCAGGGCTCACAGTGTCATGGTGTGACAAGGAGTGATGAATACCAAACCACCCTTGCTCTGCCTTCCCTTTAGAACAAAACCTCGAGATAATCCTGGGAGTGGAGATGCTACCTGAAAATCAAATGGGTCCTAGTAGTCATAGAAGTCCCAAGCAAATGAAAGCAGCTCTTTGAACCCAAGATTCAAAGACACAAAGGAACATGGAGAGCCAAACCAGTGATCTATACTCATCTCACTTCTTAGTGGTATTTTTATGCAAAACTATTCATCATCCTGTACTATTATCACAATCAAACATGCCTCTAGGATAAGCTGTGGCTAGAGAGAGGGTTGTCAAAAGTTGGCCCAGCACCAACAGTCTCTTAGCACAGCGCTTCACAGCAGGGCTCGGCAGCTTTCGCCCACCCCCACCTCCACCCGCCCTGCACAGGGCCAGAGAGTAAACACTCTAGGCTCTGTGGGCCATATACAGCCTTTATCACTTGTTTTCCCTTGTCTTGTCTTTGATTTTACAAGCCTGGAAAGTTACACAAACTACTCTTAGCTTGAAGACTGAACAGAAACAGCCATTGTTTGCCTACCCTCGGTCTGGAGTGTAAACTCTGAAAGAGTGCCCGGGTTCAAAACCTGATGTACCACTTCCAGCTGTGTTACCTTTGGTGAGTCACTTAACTATTCTGTGCCTCAAGAAAATAGGCGGTGGGAATAGCGCTTCCCTCCTAGGATGTGCTGAGGACTTAATAACTTAATGCATAGGAAATACTGAGGAGAGCAATGATATCACTGACAAAATGGAGGCCTTGGCTCTTATCAATAGGTTTAGAGGGAGGGTCTGAGCCTGGCTGGTTTTCCCAGAGTTATTCCGGGCGGAAGTCATGGCAAAATGTCAACCAACTGTTCTTTTCTTGCGGCATATTGTGCAGGGGAAGGATAAATACTGTCTGCTTAGAGTATTAAAATAGTTCCCATATGCAGAGTGGGACAAAAATAGCTCTTACCTTACAGGGTTGTTTTGCAGAATAGCTGGAATGATGAATATGGATCTGCTCATTATAACGTATAGCTCTAGTTATTACTGTGGGAGAGGCCTGATTATAATGACTAATTAGACGAGAGTGTCTGGCAAAACTTTTCTCCGGGTGAGACCCCTGATGTAACGTATTCGAAGCCTGGTTAGTTGATACATTTTCTTCCTGTTCTTCCTGAGGCTCTGCACTTCCACACGGTGCAAACTGGGCCCTAGTCCCTCCTCCAGTGTTGGCACCGAGCGAAGCGCCAAGTAGAGCACTGTAGCTGGATAAATAGATTTTAAATGAAATAGCTTTATTTTTTTTAAAGGAATAATATGACGATCTCATATTTGTGTGCTTGCTTGTGCTTCCCTCCTTTTAGCAACATTTTTAAATCACAAAAGACTTCCAGTTCAAGATGGCTGTCAGAATAAAACACATTGAATGCCCAGGATCCCTAGGAATTACAGAAGGAATTGCACGCACACAAACAAAACCAGCCATGCGCACATTGGAAAAACAAGATGAGGCTGTCCATCGTATCTCATAAAGCTAAAAAAATATAAAAGTAAAGCATGATCTCACCTCCAGGCCTCAGAGCTTGCTATTCTGTCTTTCAAATCCATTTATAGACTTCCCTGTTTAAATGTCAACCAATTTTAAAAAATGAAATAAAAAGGAGAGACTCCAAAGATTCCTGAAAGGGGAAAAGAATATGGATCCAACAAGAAAAGGGAAACAGAGGCTCAGATGCATGCAGGGAGGGTGGCTGAAAAGATGGAAGTGCCCTGGAGGCCCTGCTGGCCAAGGGAGCAGACAGCAGAGGAGCAGGGAGGGAGGTGGTCCAGGGGATACCACAGAAGAGCGGAAGGGGTTGTCTGGTCCCTCTGTTTCACTGCCTTGGGTCAAGCATCACATGCAGGGTGCTGGAATCTGAGAGACAAGATAATATATTGCCCAGCTGGCAGCCTTAGGAGCAACAGGGAGCTCCTCTACCCAAAGGCGTCACTGCTGGACGCACATCCCACCCATACTTGCACTCAGAAAGTAAACCACGTGAGGTTCCTCTCTGGACGAGTCCCTGAAGGGTATTCTTCAACAAAGCAAAATTGATATTTGGAACATATAAAGACATTTGTCTCAAAAAGAAATTTAAAAATCCTCATGGAAAAATGGGCAAAAGTCATGAACAGTTAGTCCTGTTCCTAAAAGATGAAACACAAATGATGAAAAATCACATGGCAAGATGCTCAGCTTCACCAGGGAGGGAATACCAGTCAGAACAGAGAAATATAATCTTTTACTCATCAGAGTAACAAACTCTTATCATATCAAATATTAATGATGTTGTAAAGAAATGAACACTTTTATTCACTGCTTTTGTGAGTGTCAGTTTTTATAGCTACTCCATAGTACAATTTTGGCAAGGTCTTATTAGAATGAAAAAAAAGTGAATATCTTCTATGATTCAGCAACTCCTTGTCTCAGTTTCTACCTTAGAGATGCACCTGCAGGTGCCCAATGAAAGCACAAGCTTGTTCATTGCAGCCGTGTTGGAGCAGGCAGGACTGCAAACAAACTTAAACCTTGGAATAAATGCGCCACGTACATCCAGACTATGCAGTGCTTATAAAGAAATGGAGGCAGGTCTATGTGTATGAAAGTAGAAGGGTCTTTAAAACATATTGTTAAATGAGAAAAATACAGTTCATGGAACAAGATGGATAATATAACAAGATTTAGATATAAAATCAAACTCTCCTTCATACAAAACCCAAAGAGAAATAGAGACAGAGACAGACGGGGGCGGGGGGTGGCAGTGGTGGGCAGGGAGAGAGAGAGAGAAATTTAAATTCAAAAGTAAATAGTTTTAATAGTGTAATCTAGCCTCAAGATAGAAAACTGAAAAACCCAAAGGAAAAAAAATAAACACACCTCTAATCTGATCACAAGAAGACAACCACATGGAAGCATTTTGCTGTATTTTCTTTCAGTCCGTTTGCAATTATATGTCCAGGCTGAGCTGGAAAGGTTGATCTGCAGGGGAATCTCTTCTTTTGGAGGTGAGAAATATATTAGTGTTTAGTGAATAGATGTAGAGGAAATGGAGATGTGTGAACCCTGAGAATTCAGGGGAATACATATGGCTCGCTGACACCTTGTGGAGAAACAGGAAAAAAATGAGAGGCAATCGCAAAATATTCCTGGAACTTGGAGAGTGGATGAGGCTGGGACCCCTGGAGCTGGAGGGAGTGGTGCAGAGGGGCTGAGTGCCCCTGAAGTGCCCATGCACCCCTTCTGTTCACCTCATTGATGTTGTGTTTATAACAATAAAATTACAAAGAGAACAAGCAGATACAGGTGGAACGGCTCACCTGGACAGGTGCCGAGTCTGTGCAGCAGACAACATGAGATCGGGAGAACTGCAATTGCAATACAAGGGTTAAATCTAGTAACTCTAGACCCTGCCTGTGTGGGAATTTGGGCCAGTTCTGATTTCCCATGTCCCAGAAATATTGTCCATTTCCACTATGTTTTCAAATTTGTCATAGAGTTTTTCACAGTATCTTCTTATAATTTTCAAACATTTTCTTTATCTGTGTTCATTTTTTATTTGTTTTTAATATTATTTGTGCTTCATCTTTCTTGATCGTATTTGCTTGACGTTTGTCTGCTTTATGAGTCATTTCAAAGCTTTTGGTTTTGCTGATCAAATCATTTCTGGGGAAGGAGAAATCTTTTTCATTAATTTCAGCTTTTATCTCAATATTTCCTTCTTCCAGATTTCTTGGGGTTTCTTTTCCTGCATTTTCACATGCACTTGTAAGATCTGGAATTCCATCTTCTCTGCATTGCCTGTGCGTAGCCCCAAGGTGGCAGAGCATATGGCTAATAAAAAAATAATAACAATGAATGAGAAAAGGGCCTGGCTCCTGGAAGCGGAGTAACCTGGTGAAGACCTTTGATGAAACAAGTAGGAGGTGAGAGCAACCTCTCGTCTTGGAGGGAGCTGCCTGAATGAGGGGCGGAGCTTGTCCTGAGAGCTCAGATTTAAGGAGCAGTGTTCACAAGGGAACTGCGCTAGATCACGCAGTCACCCATTAGATCAGGAAGAAGAAAACACTTGTGGCTTAACTGCTGAAATTTTCCTGCCCCCACACCTTCCAGAGAAATCTTGGTATCGGTTATTTTAATTATTATGTTTACTAATAAGGCCTCCGTATTATGAGTAAAATTAAATATCCAAGAGCTACAGACATACGACCCAGAGGCCCCGGAAATCAAGTTAGTAATTCTGGGTATCAATAGATCTATCCTCTGTCAAGGGCAGTCTGTTTTCTTTTCAGTCCTTGATTAAGGTATAGCCACAGTTAGCCTACTTTTAAAAATGCTTATTTCTACCCACCCTCCAAAAATCACTACGAGCATTTTTCTACACTGTTTCAAAATTTGAAAATCTCCCCCAAGAAAGGCACTGTGGAGAACAAAAAACGAGATCTCCAAGATACTTGACCATTTCAAATCGGAGAGAAAAATTTGCATCCAAACATGACAAATAATCCCACTCACAGTTTTGGATTTTTTTAAAATTGAAACATAGTCAGTTACAATGTGTCAGTTTCTGGTGTACAGCACTCACTGTTAATGTAACCATTCCTCTGACTTTGAATTCCTTTTCTCAAGCGTTCAAAGGATGCCTTTATGCTAACCTCGCAGCACTAAGCAGTTTTTTTTTTCCCCTCCAGTTTCTGGTACACCCACCGGAAGCATCTTCCACTGCTCTGCTCCCTGTTTCTTCCATCAGCCTGTTGCTCATTGGACTGGGTTTTACATTAGCCTCTTGTTACAGCACACAGTGGTTTCCTCAGTGACACAACAGACCCAGTGCCAATAAACTCTCTTCGAGGTAATGTAAAGCATATTTGAGCACTAGGAATGACTGCATTTTCGTGCCTAAAAATAAGCACTTGTATATCATTTTCCAAGAGAACGCTGCCTCTCAGCCCAAGAGGCCACTTCCTACGCGGTGAACACTTTATGCTAAAGTCATCACTATGTGGCTGGAAGTGTGGAATTCACGTTTCATTATGTAACGCAAAGGGAGAAGCCCATCCACAAATCTCTCTTTAACTCCACCATATCCCCTCCTTGTTCAGAAGGCTTTAAAAAACCAAACCGCACCAAACACACTTCAGTAGAGAAGCAAGTCCCACCAGGGCTAATCTACATGGAATCTACATGGAGAGAATCTTTACTTTTATAGTACTAACAATAGCTAGCGCTATCTTTCTTAATCCTCATAACAGCATCATGAAGTTGGTAAGATTATATTTACAAAGGGAAGGCAACCACTTCTTATTTTTACCCAGATGCGGCAAGTTTACTGTGCTGCGCTGGCTTTGCTTACATATAAAAAGTGGTAGATCCAGTTTCCTGTGATTCCACCATTTTGTGCAAAGACGATGGCCGTCTGAAACTCATAATAAAACCCCCCAACATTCCAGAAATATCTCGAAAAACATAAGTTTTACTGTTACTCTTTCTTTTTATAAAATAGTACATGTTCATTATGGAGAATTTGAAAAAGATAAAAAATTATAAGGAAAAAAAGAAATTGCTGGTATCCATACAACGTACAGAAACCAGTGAATATGTTGCTCCGTTACCTTCTAGCATCATTTCTATGCAGTCTTACTTTTGCATATTTTGTTTGGTGGTCATATTACACAAAAGTTATGTACCTAATTTTCCTTTTAACTGTATATTTTTTGACATTTACCTGTTATTATAAACTCTGCATCACATCTCATTTAAAAGCTAGTTAACAGTCCATGGGGCAGAGTGTGTAATTTAACCAATTTTTATCCCATTGATGAGGTAGTTAGGCTGTTTCTAATTCTTCCTTAATATAAATTAGTGCAGTGAACTTTTTAACTCAAACATATTTGATTACACATCTATTTTCTTGGATATATTATTTTAAAGCATATAAATATTTGATATATTTTACCAAAGAACTTTCTAAAATAACTTGGAAGCTCAAGGCACTCTGCACTCACTCACCATAATTTTATAAATTTTACCAAAACCACAGCTTTTATCCAGACAGATCTACG
Organism: Camelus ferus; assembly: GCF_009834535.1. Taxonomy (NCBI): domain Eukaryota; kingdom Metazoa; phylum Chordata; class Mammalia; order Artiodactyla; family Camelidae; genus Camelus; species Camelus ferus. Next base: position 8,864,554 of record NC_045722.1, on the reverse strand, counting down.
TTTGGGCCAATTCACCGCTGTTGCGACTCTGTTCTCTGTCAGCAGTCCTATACCTGGGTTCTGTACAAGGTGTGCTGGTTAAAAAGAAATAGACTGGGCCTGCGTCTGTGCTTGAGTCAGCAGCAAGGCCCTAGGCACTCTGTCTTGAATAACACAGGGAGACGTTTCTTTCACATTCGCTGATGACGTTCGTTTTTGTTTTCTGGTCTGTTAAAACGTTCCCAATCCATCAATAGGAAAAGTGTCTCACACACACATACGCACTTTCTATTTTTGGAAACTTGAAATAAAAATTCCATGGAAGGTTTTTCCCTAATCATTTTAATTGCTTGCTATTTCATCTAAGTTTTATTAGCGCCTCCAGAAAAAATATTTTAACTTCCCCAAAGCAGGTGGTAAATGGGAAACATGCTTTCAAAAGTCAATTACTGCCTGCCCCTAATATTTGCCCCCTAATTCTTTATCCTTTGCAACTCTTTAAAAAAAAATGGTACAAGGAAGCCAAGTTTATTGTAGAAAACAAAGGTAAGCATTAATGAAGGAATAAAAATAATTCATAATATTATCCTTTACAAATAAACACCTGAAATTGTATACATTCCAAATGTTTTTATGAATATCCAATTATATGTTTGATTTTGAAGTATAACCACTCCATCTATCATATTTTGCTAATGGCAAAATTTCACAGTTTTAATAGGACTTAAGAGTATGCCCTGTTATGAAAGTGCATTAATGCCCACAAGTGTATTTTGTACCATAATGTGATTGGCTACATAATACAATATAAGGACACCTCATGGTTCATTTTGTCCCAGTGACTCATTTTATCCATTTCTTATGGTTCAACATAGAGATTGTTTGCACATTTTTGATTTACTTATAATCTTTCATTAAACTTTATTTCTAAATTTTTGTTACATCCTGAATTATTTGCTCAGGCAAAATTCCTAGAAACACAAATACCGGGTCAAAGAGGAGCCATGATTTTTAAAAGTTTAAAACAAATATTTAAAATTCTAACATCTGTTAATTATAGAAAATTAACAAATAGAAATAATCAAAAAGTATTTGAAATAATAATAGTTGTACCATATGCACATAATCATGTCTGGGTTAATTTTTTCTCCAGATCTTTTTATGTGTATCTATTTAACTACGTGTAAATAGATGTAATATAAATTTTCTTACAATTGAGCTATATCTGTATTTCAGAAACATATCTGTATGTCTAACCACAAAAATATTTTACAACAGGTTTACTGCATAGTAGATACTTGTAAATACTTGTTGAATTAATATATGTGAATAAAAATAGGATGATTCTGTAGATGCTAGACTGTAACTAGTATTTTTACTTACAAAATAGCTTTAGCACCTATTCATGTTAATTATTTTCACTCATAACATTTTTATAATGATTTAATAGAATTTATAATATTAATAGAACCATTTTGGAAATAACAACAACAGCACAATTAAATAACAAACATATGCCAAAGCTGAAGTCATTGGAAAATTTAGAGCATTTACTATATTCTAATATAAAAATGAAGAAAAATAATTGAAATTGATACTTAGTACAAGAGGTCAGAGAATGCATAATTCAATAAACATACGGAAAAAGAAGCAAGGAATTAATAGCAACATACATTTTTAATGAATTGGGAAACTAATTTAGAGTATAAATATACAAGAGTTAGATCTGTGGGGAAAAAAAAAAAAGAATCAACATTCCTCACCACCACCAACTGAAGAATTCGAATACTACTATTCTAAATTCTCTGTTCCCCACCAATTACCTAATGACTTAGAAAATAACAATATACGTGCACATATACATATAACATGATAGCAATAATAGGTAGATAGACTAAAGGAAAAAGCAAAAGGGCAATTGTAAACTATTGGGGAATAACTGGTGGAAAACGTGTACAAGAATTCTTGTATTGTTTTTTGCAACTTTCTGTAAGTTTAAAATGATGTCAAAAGTTGGTACAAAGACTTTGGAAAACTGGAGTTTTAAAAATAAAGTTAAATGTATACCTGACTCATAATCCAGGAATTCCACTCTTAGATATTTACTCAAGAGAAATGAAAACACATATTCACAAAAAGACTCTGACAGAAATATTCATAGCAATCTTAGCCACAGTAATAGAAAAGAGAGGAAACAACCCAAATGTCCAACAGCAGAAAACGGGATAAACAAAGTTGGGGTATTTATAAAATGGAATACTACTTGGTAATAAAGAGGAGTGAACTACTGAAACGCGGGACAGTGTGGTTGAATCTCAAAAGCAGCATGTTTAACAAAAGAAGCCAAGCATGAAAGATGACACGTGGCATGATCACATCTGTATAAAGGGCAAGAATAGGCAAAACCCATCTAGAGTGATAGAAATTAGTGCAGGGGGGTTCCGGGGGGTTGAGGATTGACTGGGAAGGGGAATGAGAGAAGTCTCGGGGGGGATGGAAATGTTCTCTGTCTCGATTTGCGTGGTGGGTATGTGAACATTTATAACTCATAGAATGTTATCATTAAGATCTCTGTGCATTTCAGAAGATACAAATCTCATCTCAATTTTAAAACACACTCTGGAAAGGCAGCACATACCATATTCAGGAAATGTAGCACATAATGCAAGAGGCATTCTCAAGTCAGTACACAGGCTTCCGATATTACCAGAAGTGTCTAGTCTCTGGATTTTCTGACTCACGTCAAAACTTCAAAGCAATTCCTAAAAGTGAGAGTTGGTCCCCAGAGCAGTTAACAGGAAAGTAAGAGGCCCCGGAATAGTGATTTGACAAGATTCCTGGAAAATAAACAAAGAATCGATTGAAAACTGCTAACTCTGGCAATTTAGAAAACCAGTTACAAAATGAAGTCGTAAAAAGCAGTCACTTTTTTATAAAACATAAGCTATTAAAATATAAGGGAGAAATTTTAATAACATCAAAAATATAAAATGTCTACTATAAATGTAAAGGAAACACATTGAATGCATTTAAAAAAAAAAAAACCCTATTTAACCGTACTAAGAGGCATACAAAAATAAATGGAGAAACAGCCAATGTTTCTGGATAAAAAGATTCATTACAAAAACATCAACTCTCCCTCAATTAACACAGAAAATATCTTCTTAATCAAAATCTCAAACTAATTTTTCTTTAACCTTGACACATTGTTATCTACAAAAATAAAGGTACAATGAAACTGTCACCAGAATACACAGCCCAATAGAACAAAATAGAAGTTGCAGATATAATTCTAGTTATATATTTAGATGTAGAATATAATGATTTTGTTATTTTAAAAATCAAAGATAGAATAGAATTTATTCAGTATATGTTGCTGGAACAACAGAATAGCTATTTATCAAGAAAATAATAATTTGAGATTTCTAGATTCTATCTTACCACAAAATAAATTTCAGATGGCTGAAAATAAGAGATTAAACTACAAAAGCATCAAAAGAATAGGTGAATATTTGTATAATTTTAGATTTGGAAAAACTATAATATCAAAAATAGACATAATGCTTTCAGACACAACCTAACAATTAATATATTTGAATATCTAACAATTGTTTTTCTATAGGCCTAAAAATACAATTAAAAACAAAAGACAAATAAAAATGGGAAGATTTTACAACATTTATAATAGATAAAAGTATGTTAATGTCCTTAACATATAAACAGCTTTCCCAAATCAATGAAAACACATATTTCTAGAACATGGTTTCTCAGCCTCAGCACCATGAACACTTTACTGGTGTAAAGAGTAATTCCTTTACTGTGGAGCCTGCCCTGTGCATGGTAGGGTGTTTAACAGCATCCTTGGCCTCTACCTGCTAGATACCAGTAGCCTCTTCCCAGTTGTAACCACCAAAAATGCCTCCAGAGATTGCCAAACGTTCCCCAGGAGGCAAAACCCACCCTAGTTGAGAACCATGGATCCAGAAGAAAATTTTCAGAAATTTTCTCTGGTAGAGGCATTACATTTCCTTGAGAAAGGCAGATGGGGGATAAAAAGTAAGTAAAAGGAATATTTACATCTGTCTTTTAAGTTAACCAAGCCTCACAGTTCCGTGGGTGCTCGTGCGGCGACACTAATCATAAGATTTAATCAGTTCTGCCTCTTCTGGTTCAGACAGGAAGTCCATCCTTTGCAGATGTCTTCCCAGGACCACAGAAGGGCCGGGGCATGAGTCACATGCACCCTAGCCAGTCTCCTGCTGCTGCTGCGACAAGTGCCTCCATTTTTGTGGTCCACTTCCAGCTCCCATCAGACTCCGTCCACCATGGAACCTTCCAGTCCTTTCCAATGTGCAGCAGCTACCTGCCACTGTCCCCTGCAACCACAAACCAGGGATGCCATCCCACCATCCACAAGCTTTCTATTCCATGAGGGTCTGCTGGTCCTTCCAGAAGCCACCCACAAATGTTACTGGTCCCCACTGTCAAGAGGGTTGCCCCCATCATTTACTGGAACCCCCCTCACATGTAATTCTTCCTCCTTCTAATTTGGAGTCACTGGTAATACACTTCCCTAGTCCCTCTGCTCTACATCACTTTCTGGGAAAGAAAAGGCATGAGTCAGCACGTGACAACTTCCTTCAGAATGAGCCCACCTACACTCTAGACAGAAGCAGTTCCTCAAAGATCAGGGCATGCAGTGGGCACCCTTCCCAAACTTCAATGATACTACAGGGTTTTTTTTTTCTCCATTTGAAGTTTTCTTTATTTCCATCAGTGTCTTTTGGGGGAAGGTAGAGCAGAGAGGGCGATACAGACAGAGAGGGGCCTTTTCAGGATAATTTGCCCTCAGGCATGTGCTTCCAGAAAGAGACTGGTGGAGAGGCTAGTTCTTTGGGAGAGGAAGTACAGTGACCACTCGGGTGAGAACTCTGGGTCTCAGGAGTATCCAAATAAAGCATGGCACATGGCATAAGCCATCTCACTGCCACCGAGACATGCCCTGCTTGTGCTGATCCTTGTCAGCATGATTGGAACCAGAGCAAGAAAGCAAGGAAGGAAGGGAGGGAAGGAAGGATGATTCAAGGAAGGCAGGAAAGAAGCAAGGAAAGAAAGGAAGAAAGAGAAAGAAAGGAAAAGAAGAAAGAAACCTGGAAGATATCAACACGTTGTAGGTGCCAAGAAGAACCCTCTAATTCCGCATGTCCAGTGGATGCGCTGATCCTGCATCTGAGAGCATCAGTCCTTCTCAGTTGAGAGAGAATCACAATCACTTATCTGCAGTGTTGTACCTGCTCTAGACCCTGAGCCGCCTTTGGCTCAACTGCGGCTGCCACTCAGCGGCTGTGAGGATGTGGCTGAGGTGCTGAGGGAGGAGGATGGACAGAGAAGGTGGTGGCATCCAGCCAGGCGAAAGAACAAGCAAGAAAGACACGGAGGCAAGAGAGAAGCAGCACATCTAAGGTAAAGGCTGCAAGCAGAGCAGGGTGGTTACCAACAGGTCCATGCGGATGGGCCTGTGAAAATGATTCTGGAAAGGCGGGCAGAGGCCACGCCATGAAAGATCTGTGGACTTTACCTTGTACGTAATAGGAAGTCAAAGAAGGGTTCTAAGGAGAAGAGGAACAGAAGGAGTTCACCCTGGTGACAGATTTTGGGGGCTGGACCTGCCTGGGGTGCTAGAAGTAACTGACGACAACGCCAAGATGAGAACTCGGCTCACTGTAATTCCACAGTTGCTTATCTTTCTTTTATGCTTGCACTGTGTGTGTGTGTGTGTGTGTGTGTGTGTGTGTGTGTGTGTGTGTGTGTGCTGAGAGAAGGGCCAAGGCTGGCAAAGGTTGGAAACAGATAATGCTCATTAATTAATTCAACAATCAGTTTGTTGTGGGGTTGAGCAAATGAGTGGTGATAGGGAAAGGGCAAACGTGCTTGAGAATCTGGGAAAGGGAGTCCATTTCTGGTGCATTGGTTTTGATTATTTCTCAGCTATATAAACATCCAAAGAGATGACCTCATATATTCCACAGGCATGACCAAAGATTATGGCACAGATGTTCTGAAATAAACAACGTCAATACAGGCACATAGCTGCGCCGCCCCGTAATGGCCCCAAGAAGAGCTTAGTCCATTTTTTTTTTTTAACATAAACCACAAAGTTAAGGCTAAATCAGAAAGAAAATAGAAACCCTTCTTCATCTGCCCTGGTCTTGGTTTCATGTTTTATGGATGGCCCGGGAGGCTCTCCGCACGCCTTCCTCCACTCAGGAATTTGTGGAAGTAGCGATTCTCCTGTTGACAGGATTCTGCTGAGAACTGAATTTTCTGCCATTTTCATTACTTTTTCTAAACGTTCCACAGTTCTGATTTTTTTTACAGACAGCTTTCCACTTGATACTGGCTGTAGCTACTCTAAAAGTAACATCTACGCCCAGAAGGCTGTATATTGTACGCTTTTGACTTGAGATTCTTCCTGGACTTCACTGAGAGCAAGGACTAGGCCGTTTTTTGTTTTGTTTTGTTTTGTTTTTCAAAATCTCCCACAGTGCCCAGCACATGTCACAACACACAGCAGGCGCTTCATTCTCAGCACTGCTTGCTGTAAGTCTCTCTGGAACAAGATGCCAAAACTGATGGTTGCACAAATGGGTGGACTGGGGCAGGAACTGACAAGACAGACAAGACCTTAGCCTGGACTGGTTTCACACTGAAATGGAATTGGAACCAAGCCCAGCTTTGACTAACAATTAAACATTCTGTCATTCAGGTTGGTGAGGGCTTGGAACCAGACTTAAATTATTTTAATAAACAACAACAAAAAATATTTCACCTGAGAGCAAACTCATCTCTCCAACAGCTAAGAAGGCCGTCGCGGCCACCAGCTGCTGGCGTAAGCTGAGATCTGTGCAGCTTCCCCATAGTTGAGATCTTACATAAAGAGCTTTATTCTCTCAAGGAAAATGTTCTCTACAATATTTAATATAATTCACTTAACTCACAAGGACCTAAAATTATAAAACCTTTTATTAGTTATACTATTATACTGTGCAATGGCCAGATTTTAGGCTATTATAATCTGTTCCCAGAAACGGCTCCAGGGAAAATATTTTTATTACCTAGCAAAGAAACTTGATTTTAGACCAAGATATTTCTGCAGAACTTTTAAATATAACTATTATTAAATATAATATGTTTCACATAATATTTATGTAATAAATATTATATATTTAATATAACTCTAACTATTATTCAATAGGTACATGAAATTCTATTTATATGTAGTAATAAAGAGTATATACAAAGACCAGAACAATGGAAGTGCAGATTCTAAATAGTTTACTATCAAAATTAAGCAGGTGTCATGCCATCTCTATGAATACGGGTATTAATATAGTAGATTTCAGTCTGTGGAGAGAGTAATTTAAAAAAAAGTAATGAAATATCCCTACATTGAGACAATAGTTTAATATATTTATGAATTTTACCTTAGCACTGTCTACATCCACAAGCAAGTTTATTTATTATTTATTTATTTGCTGCACAAACATCTATGTAGCAACAAAAATGACCTAGATCAGTAGCTTCAAAAATGAATGAATTGCAAACCTTACCTTTGAATAAGTCATGTGGTGATGATTTGACATGGAGAAATGAACTTTTAGAGAGTGCCTGTTATCTCAGTCTCCTCACAGAGACATGACCCACCCTGTTACAAATATGAAAAAGGAGGAGCTCAGATCATTCTGTACGTTATTTTTAATTAAATACCCAAGGTTGGTGATGGTGTAGGAAAAAAATGCGATTATACTGCTCATAGAAGGACACACGGAGACATTTATAAAGACATCCTAGAAGGTATTTGACGGGACCTTAATCAAAGCCCTAAAAAGTACATACCCTTTGATGCAGCCATGTACTCTAAGGAAATAATTAGAGATATTTATAGACATGTATAGACAAAGCTAATTATAGCTCAATTATTTTTAAAAGCAAAACTGAGGAAAAACCCAAATGTCTAATAATGGGAAACTGCCTATCTAGCCCATAAGATACCCACTATAATGATATAGTGAAGAATATAAAGTAACAGAGGAGAGTGTCGTGGTCTATTGCTGTATATAAAAAGAGAAGCTTCAAAATAATGCACGGAATGATCTAGTTGGTACGGGTTACATACATATGTGGTTATGTATTATGTGTGTATTATGTTATATATATATACATATACACAGGATATGTACATGGAACCAAAGGACAGAAGGGGATATACTAAAATAATGTAATTAGTACACTTACTAATTTATTGTAGTAACTCATTGCATTTTTAAAACAAAATTTGTGGCCTGTGTAATGATAAAATTTGAGAAAGATACGACTTGGAATTAATAACTCCATAAACAGTCTTCAGCAGAAAATAAAATTTACATCACCCAGAACCAGATGTCAGACAAGAACAAAGTGTTGTTAATCTCAGTTCTATTTAGTTTCAGGATGCTTCAGATCAATTTGGTCCTGTAATTCTTAAAAAATTCACAGTAGGGCAGAAGCAAACGTTTATATTAAAATTTAAGGAGAGATTCAGTATAAAATACGTAGAGATGCTAAGAACTGTCACTATGTAAAGCTATATTTTCAACAGGAGGAAGACAGCAAGAAACAAAAAGCGAATGGTTACACTAATGGAGTGGAACAATTATTTTGCAAAACTGTTCTTTGGGTTTTACCGATTCTTTGTGAGGCTTCTTAATGGATGCAAAAGAAGTCCCAGGCTTGTCCTTTTGCTCCTGCCTTCCTTACCTGTTTATACAGGAACAATTTGTGTGCACTCAGAATTGGCCACTGGGTTATTTAACCTCTCTGTTCACTTTAGAATAGAGAAAAGTGCCTTCTGGTTCCTTAGGGCAGGTCTTCTCCACCCAGTTTTCTTAAGTCGGAAAAAGAAAATAATAAACACCTGTGATGCATTAATCTCTTGATTCTACGAAAAAATTATTATTATTTTTCCAATCAGGAAAAGTTTCTTTTTGCCTAACCTGTTTCCTTTGCCCAATTCTGTCACATCAGAGTTCAGAGCCCGTGTTCAAGAGCCTCAGCAGAGATTTGTCTCTATTATAGTGACCTGTGGCTGGTTTCCAGCAGGTTAAGGACTCCGTAGATCGGACACTTAAAGGAGCCAGTGGGTTTCCTCCAAAACACTTTAAAAATACTCACCTAAAAGGATAGTGTGTGTATATGCTTGTACCTTACTTTACTTGGATAATATCTAAACATCATTTCATACTAGGTCTGGTTAACACTTATACTTTGTTTTTGTTAAGAGTTGTATTTTTGCATAGAGAACAACAGTGGGTGGGAGAGAGCTCTTTGCTGAATGTGCCCACTGCGAAGACACAGCTGAGTTGTGGTGAAACTGTCCAACTTTCAACCAGAGAGAAACTTTTTCTAAAGGGAGATGCACGCCTCTTCTAAGAGCCCCTGGTCTCCATGCCCTGTCCACCCTGCTCTCCCATACCTTTTCCATGAGGAGGTTTAAATCACAGATGATCCGCGATCTGGCACAGATCTGAGATCACGTTGTATTTTATACCATTTCTTGGAAACAAAAATGAAGGATGAATTGTTTCGATTATGCTACATCACACCTAGGAAATGACAATAATAAACCAATTCACAGTTCTGGGAGGTTCAAAGTTTGCTTGTGGAGTTGATCATTTGGAAGACTGAATTGACATATGCCCATGTGCCCAGCACACATCCAAGAGCTCATTCCAATATATTATATTCCAATAGAGGCGGCTGAACTACTGCTCTGAAGACAGTCTCCTTGAATTGTGAGTCAGGTGCAAGGAGGCCGGAGAGTCAGCTCATACTGCAGAGGGAGAAGAATCCAAGAGTGAGAATGCTTTTGAGACTTTGTTACCTACAAGTCGTGGCCTTGGGTAATCCACTAAGTTCTCTGGGCCTCTGTTTTCCCCCCCTGAAAACGGAATTGAACTATTACGTCGGAGATCTCTTTATTTTAACTGCAAACTCATGCACACATTCTGATATTCATGATTAAAGTCATAATAATAATTACTAGTCATAAAAATAATTAATAGAAACTATAATGATAAATATAGGAAATAATTTTCAATGTGAAAAAAAGAAGGCAGTTCAAAATATATTTTTGGAAACCACTGGATTCAAGAGTAGACACACTTCTGGGACATCTTGTATCCAGAGGAATGGAGCAAGAACACAGTTACATAGTAAGTTCTAAGTATATTTAATACAATTCTTTGAATTTGGCTTTGAGGGCCCTCCTGCCGCAAACAGCCACAGTGGTGGAAATATAAGACAAACACAGTGATTACAAAAAGCTTGAAATAGATATCTATAAAATAAATAAACAAGAAGGTCCTACTGTATAGCACAGGGAAATATATTCAATATTTTGTAATAGCCTATAATGGAAAAGAATCTGAAAAAGAAAACATATATATATGTTTAACTGAATCACTTTGCTGTACACCTGAAACATTGTAACTCAACTATACTTCAATTAAAAAATTAAATTTTTTAAAAAGTGCTGGGCAGAGGGTGGGGAGAGGAAAAAGATATGGGATATTTATCTGAAAATAAAAGAAAGGAAGAAAGATTTTCTAAATGGAAGAATCAGAGAAAAGGCTGGGAAGGTTATTTCACTGTCAGTCAAGAAGAGAGGGTCACCACCTAATGTTTCATTATTATTTTGACCCAGGAAAGCATTTTGCATGGACTCAACAGACAATTTGAATGACTCCCCCGGTGCCCCTTGTCATAAGGATCATGTAAGGACTTTACAGAAAGGTGCCTAGAAGTCTACTAAGATTAAAAACAAAAAACTCTCCAAATACGTATGTAAGTTTCTGTTTTGTCTTTAGATTCACTTCAACTTTCCAGGTCTGATTTTTCTCATCTGAAAAATGGAGATGCAAATAACTGGCCCATCTTCCTGTCTGGGTTTCCATGAGAATGGGATACCTGTGGAAAGGCAGTGTATTCAAAACGAAAAGTAAAATACTAAACACACAAAGGGGAAAAAAAAACCCCTCTGCTTGACAGGTAAACAGCATTGCCCTCCACATTGTTTCACAATCGAAGATCAAACTGTGGTTTTCTTAGGGGACTTGCCATCATTTAGGAAGACAAGCACTAGCATGAAAGCATTTCAAAACTACTGTTACAGTAATGTCACTACACTGATGCCCAGAGGGAAGATGTCACTTGCTGATCACTAATACTCGGACACAGCCCAAAGCGCCAAAAATCAATTCTCCAAAAGTCAATTAATCAGAAATAATTTTACAGAATGATCAATTCACTTCATAACTATTTTACCAAATGATTCGACCCGACCCCTGCACATCCTTGATCCCCTGTCATCCTGCATCGACCCCGTCCTTGTCCCTCTAAGTGTCCAGCCTCTGCCTTTGCTTTGGCTTTCAGTGTCCAACTGATTACAACAGACTTTGAGGAATCTATCAGTTTTTGGTGAATAGGTGATTTTTAGCAATTTTATTTATTTATTTATTTATTTATTTATTTATTTATTTAGCCGATTGACTTTAAGCCTATGAGTTCCTTTTTGTCTTTAAACAGACACTTTGAATAAAATATTTGCAAACAGTATTTGTTACATAATTAGGAAGCAACCATCAGGAAACTAATATTTAAGATTTTTTAAAAATGTGTTTTCTTGAGAGAAAGGGCAATGGTTTAGACAGACTTGCAATTTTATTTTATTGGTTCCTAGATAAAAAGCCTAAAGACACACAGTTGTCAATTCTCAATTTTCAGCCCCTTCTGACCTAGGCTTTTTTTCCCCCTGGCAAAGAAGTCACACCGGTTGTGCAAAAAAAAAAAAAAAAAAAAAAAAAAAGGTGGGGGGGGTGGAGAGCAAAAGAGCTACCTTTATTATCTGTGTCTTTTAAAACTTCAGACACGCTTTTCACATCCATAGTGACTTAATGGAGTCTAACAACCAATTAATGGCTTTAAAACCAGCGGGGATCCTGTTCTGCCCCATAACCTGAAATGAATTATTGATAGATGCTTTCAGCGCTGTGTCCTGTCAGATATTTCAAAGTCAATGTCAGCTTGTGCATTTTCTCATTCAGTCTCTAGTGAGGTCAAGATTTGTGAAGCGATGCTCTCCCAAAAGGTAAAAAAAAAAAAAAAAAAAAAGTCAGCTCCCTGCAAAGTGTGGAGCTAGACATAATTGGCCTCTCTTTAAACCAAAGCTCTGTAAGATATGAGCGACCTCTCCATGCATGAGTGTGACCAGCAGTGTGAGTCCCTCAAAGCAGGTAGAACCGTGCACATGAGAAGGGGAATGACATTAGCAAGTCCTTTGCAGTGATAACAATAACTTTTCACTTAGGCTTATGTTTTCTTTCACTCAAGTCTTAGAACAATCCTGTGAGGTGGGCAGGGCAAGTTATCACTGTTTGCACCTGATGTGGAGAAAAGAAAAACCTGAAACCCAGAATTATATAAGCTCTTCCTTCCCCCTTTTCTTTCCCCTTCTCCTTTTTCTCCTCCTCCTCCTTATAATATCTGTGTCACAATGGTGCAAGTTTTATAGCTCTGTTTGACAATAATACGGCTCCGAAAAGGTGATTTTTAATGGCTCTGATTTTAATGTCATTCTGCTCTGGCAGTCTCTGAGTTAGCCATTTCTTAGCCAAATAATTAGTACATTAGTAAAGTGTTCCTTTTAAGTGTTTTCAAACTGACTGGTGGCTTAAGGATAAAAACAATAAAATATAATGGGTAAATATGTGATTAAATAATAACCCTTAGAGAGCTTTTAAATACAAGGCACTTTGGGCCATGAAAGTATTTTATATACACAATTTAAAACTTTGAAAAATCTCTTACTAAAGTAATCTCTTAAAAAGGAACAGTAATTATTGCTAATTACCCATATGCGAATATGCCTCCTACCTGCATGTATAGTGTTTTGTTTTGCTTTTCAAAGTTAGTTACATCCATAATTTTTTCTGGTGTGCCACTGGGTTTTCATAATTATCATTTTAAGGAGTAAATATTATTTCATTTAGATCATCCCCAAATTAAGGACTGATTTCCTTATTATTGGTCATCATGCTCTTACTGGGTTTTCTCTATAATAAGTAATGCAAGAGAGAATGTCTTCACATATACAAAATGCTCACTTATTTGATTACTTCTCTTGATAACTTATAGGAATACCATTAACAAATCAAAGGATAAGACTACCTTTCTGGTTTTGGCTATGTATATTTTTACTGACCTCTAAAATTCCAATGTAACACACCAGTAGTGGGTAAGTATCAATGCCCCTTCAGGATCATCAACGTCACTATCGTCATGTTTATCTTTTGTAACTACACACACTACATATTATGTGGCATCCTTAATCTGCACCTTATATGAAAACATAATATCTACCCATTAATAAAACCACGTGGTATAGACACATGAAGAAACAGATTAGTAGAACAGAATAGAAAGTTCATAAATAGACCCCCAAAATGGGACACAGTTTAATAATGTATGCGGGGGGTTCTAAAATCATTAGGGGAAAAGACTGCTTATTCAATAAGGGAAAAAAATGAGTCGTTTTATAAATTTAGAATAAAAAAATGGTTTTTAGCTATAATACAGAACATAGAAACCATAAAGTACTGATAAGTTTAACTACGTTAAAAAAAAATACAAAATTCCTGCATGGTAAATACCACTAGATGCAAAATTAAAAGATAAGGGAGTTAATTATGGCAAATCATACGGCACGCGTGTGCGTGCACACATACACACCACCCCACACACACACACACGCATCAATTTCCCCAATGTATGACTAGCTCCCACAGATTTACACCAAAAGAACTAAAAATTCAATTAAAAAATGGGCAATGGATATAAACAGACTGTCCACCAAAAATACATATAATTGAAAGAAGAGGTATAAGGAAACTGTCTGTATTATGTTCAAAATTTTTTCTGTAAATCTAGAACTAGTCTAAAAGATAAAGTTTATTTTTAAAAAATGAGTTAAAAAAATGCCAAACCTGCAGCCAACTTAAATTAGTATCCAGTTTATAATCTCTATGGTCATCAGCATGTGTCCTGGTGTTTTACAAACACATGGAAAGATTCATCTGTAATTTTTTAAAAAGTAAATGAGGAAGTCACTTCAGATTCACAAGACTGAGAGACTGTTGCTTCTCAATGTCCATCACTTAAAGAAACACTAAGGATTGTTCTTCAGCAAACAGAAAATGGAATCCCACAGGGAAGAAGCAGAACGAGAAGAAGGAACCTATTTAAGAAATGGGTTAATGCTTTGATTCATTTCAAGTGTTCTGTCAAATGTTATCGAAAGTGCTACTTCTGCATAATTTATTTTACAAACATAAAATGAAGTGCTCAACAGCAATAACATGGGAACAGTAGAGAGAAATTGTAGTTAAAGCTTCCTTTTGTATTGCCTGGTGGGGGAGAGAGATACATTGATTAATTTTAACTTTAGACTTCATTATATCAAAAAATACCTGTTAAAAAAACCTCATCACTAAAAGAGAATGGGATGAATAACTACCAAACCAAAGGAAAGAAAATGGAATAAAACAAAACTGATTACTACTAATAATAGTAAAGATAAACATACTTAATCTCACACTCTGTCCCAGGTTAATACCTAACTCCTGAGGTGTGTGTCTGTGTGTCCGTGTTGTGTATGTATTTAATTAATATAACAGGGGACAGAAGGGAAAAAATAAAACACAGGCAAAATATGATAATTACAAAACAAAAAAAAGATGGTAAAAATAAGTCCAAATCTGTCAGGAAACACAAGAAGTATAAACAGATTGAATTTAAAAGGTACAGATTCTCAAATCAGATAAGAAACACAATTCAGATATATGATGTTTTTAAAAATATAATCTAAGGCAAAATGACAAAGAAAGGTTGAAAATACAGGCATAGCTCAGTGATATTGTGGATTTGGTGTGGGACCACGTCAATCAAGCAAATATTGCAATAAACCAAGTCACAGAAAATTTTTGGTTTCCTAGTGCATAAAAAGTTATGTTTTTACTATACTGTAGTCTTTTACGTACGCAGTAGCATTTGGTCTAAAAAACCATGCATATAACTTAAATGAAAAGTACTTTATTGCTAAAGAATGCTACCCATCGCCTGAGTCTTCAGTGAGTCATAATCTTTTTGCTCATGGAGGGTCTCGCCTCCATGTTGATGGCTGCTGACTGATCAGGGGGGTGTTTGCTGAAGGCTGGGGTGGCTGAGGTCATTTCTCAAACTAAGACAACAGTGAAATTTGCTGCCTTGTTTGACTCTTTCTCTGTAGCAGGCAGTGCTATTTGATAGCATTTTACCCAAGTAGAACTTCTTTCAAATTCGAGTCAGTCCTTTCAAATCCTTCCTCTGCCTTGTCAACTATATCTATGTACTCTTCTAAATCCTTCACTGTCATTTCAAAATCTTCACAGCACCTTCACTAGGAATAGATTCCATCTTAAGAAGCCACTTCCTTTTCTCATTCATAAGAAACCACTCCTCATCCGCTCAAGTTTTATCATGAGATTGCAGCAGTTCAGTCATATCCTCAGGCTCTACCTCTGATTCTCATTCTCCTGCTGTTTCCACCACATCTGCAGTGAGTTCCTCCACTGAAGTCGTGAATCCCGCCACGTCAACCATGAGGGTTGAAATCAACTTCTTCCAAACGTGTGCTAATGTTGGTATTTTGACCTCTTTCCATGAATCACAAATGTGTCCTTCATGCCATCTAGAATGGTGAATCCTTTCCAGAGGTTTTCAGTTTACTGTGCCCCTTAGAGGAACCACTGTCTATGGCAGCTCTAGCCTTACAAAATGTATTTCTTAAATAATACGACCTGAAAGTCAAAATCACTTTCACTTTGTGAAAATGTATGATATGGTGACAATTTTTATGAAATTTTCCTAGTTCATATTATACTGCAATAAGATGCTTTTGAAAAGTTAAAATCAAAACTAAGTTTAGACAGCTTTTGAGGTGTGTTTCATAATCTCACAGAATGTATAATCTCATCTGATAAATTAAAGATTGAAAGCAAAAAAGTGTTCCTTCCAACAGGTTGTGGAAAATCATTAAAAAAAAATCAATACACATTTAATGGTCAGAGTGAAACAAAACAAAATCTTAGTAAATCAATAGGAAAGAAACTCTCAATAAATGACTTAGCTACAGTCTGTAGTAAACGTCCCCCTTAATGATGAAGCTGTACACACACTCCCATCATAAGATAGTGTAACGGTTAACTTTGTGTGTCAGCTTGACTGGGCCGTTACTTCTGGGTGTGTTTGTGAGGTTGTCTCTGGAAAAGATTGACATCTGAGTTGGTGGACAGAGTACAGCAGATGGTCCTCTCCAGTCCGGCGGGGGTGGGGGCAGCACCCAATCCAGTGAGGGCCTGAGGAGGACAGAAAGGCAGAGAGAGGTTGCATTCGCTCTCTGCCTGACTGTGGAGCTGAGACATCAATCTTCCTGCCTCAGTGGTCCTGGTACCCAGGCCTTCAGACTCAGACTGGAAGTGACACCACTGGCTCTCTGGCTCTTAGGCCTTTGAACAAAACCACCAGCTTTCCTGAGTCTCCAGCTTGTAGATGGCAGATCATGGGACTTCTCCGCTTCCATAATTTCCTGAGTCAATACCTTATAGTAAGCCTCTTTCTAGATCGATCGATTGATCGATCTATCTATCTGTCTCTGTAGCTATATCAACATCTCTATTTGTTCCGTTTCTCTAGAGAACGCTAAAATAAATAGGAATAAGTCAGGACAAAGATGTCCATTCACATCAATTCTGTTCCACACTGAATTTAAGGTACTAGTTAGTGCAGAAAGAAAAAAGAAAGGGGATAAGGATTGGAAAGGAAGATAAGAAACTGTCACTCTCACATTCTGATCTCTTCCACAGCACTTACAGGCATGAACCCTGGCACCAGGCAGTGGTGATTTGCATCTCGGCTTCGTGGTCTACTAGCTGTGGGACCCTGGGCCAGCTACTTAACCAGCCTGGGCCACGGTTTCTGCATCTGTAAAATGGAGACAGTAACTATACACTTAATAGGGTTGTCGTAAGGATTAAATAAGATCATACATGTAAAGCATGTACTGTTTACAATAAATGTTCACTGTTATCCAGTATTAATAGCTTTAAATACTTACCACCTTTTTTATTGTTCAATTACTAACTCTCTTTTTGGTTCTTCTGTTAATGTGATTCCACGTTCTTTTTGTTTTACCTTCAGAGGCTACAATTGTTGGCCCAACCAGAGCATCCCTTCTTGTTTCCTGGTGTGCTCAGAAATGGTTATCATTGGTTTTCTGTGACTTATAAAAGGCTCAAGAGGACTGTCACTCGCTGTGCTATATACTTAATAACTGACTTTTTTATTTTTTCAAAGAGCCCATCAGTTCCTTATAGAAAAGGAAAACAAATATTTAAAAACCAAAAATTCTAACCATCTGTTCCTTTTGGCTTACAATCGACCTCTTGAGTGTAGACAATTTATGGAATTCAGCAAGGCCTGGTAAATCATATTTGACTCTTATCTTTATCTTACCTTGATCTTTGAAAAAACAATCCATAGATCATTTTCATTTCAGGAAGTAGCCACAGGTCCTCGCTACAGAATGTCTGAGGTGCAGCCATTTCTAGGACAGAGCGATGCTCAGATGAGTATAATCCGGCCTCTGCCCTCAGGGGCTTGTAATTCAAGAGGAAAACAGCTAAGACTTCGTGAGGTAACCCGCTGGTTACTGGTTACCGTGACAGTGGGGCCATAGGACTTCCGAGCAGAGAGCCGTCACTCAGAGCCAGGGCTGCCCCCTGAGGCTCTCTCCTCGGAGGCCCCGAGGGCTGTTTCTGGGTAAGGCGGCCACACAGACCACGTGGGCCTTAACATCCCTGTCTGAATAACGGGGTCGGCCAGCGAGTCAGTGGCGCTTTCTACTTGGGCTAATGGGAGGTGTCTCACAGAGTTGAGTGTCCCCCCATCCTTGGGGACACTGGAGTCCCGGGTTTGGCTTCTGGCAACCCAGATATCTCGGTAACCCTTTGTCAAAGGACCCATCAGTGAACTCTCGGAGGCAGTTTGGACACCTGAATTAATATCATCTAGTTTTCAAATGAGTGAGGGTTTTGTATGCGTGTTTATTTTATTTTTATTTTTTGCAGGCTCAGCACTAGAGACCTCTTTTTAAATCCTTGAAACAACCAAATACGAAGGAGGCACAGAGAATGCAAAGCACTTGGGGCAAGACCCAGCGGGCCCACATTCAGTTCTCAGTGCCCTGGAACAAAAACCATTTTCCTCGTGGGCCAGTTATTAGAAAGAATCTTCGAGAGAGAGAGCTGGTGGGACCAGATTAGAGGGATTCTTCATAGTGCAAGAGATGCAGAGTAGAAAGGGCTACTGCTGCCACCAGTGCTGTTGGCTCTGGAAGGGCCTGGGAAGCGGTCAGCAGGAGGGAGCCCGCCGGCCACCATCAGATGTTTGGGAATACACAGTGGGTACAGGACCGTTGTCTTGTGCCAAAAGCAGACTGCAGGGGCCGCTACTTTGAGTCAGGGGCTGTGAGTAGGGGGACTGGGGTCAGAGAAGTAGGCAACATCCCCGTGCGCGGTGGCTCTCAGGAGGGGCCTCTAATGGCCCACCAGCCGGCAGCCCGCCCCATCCCTGCTGGGATCCTCCAGGCTGGAGTCAGCCAAGCCAGGACTCACAGCTGGACAAAGATTCTCAGATTCAGAGACAGGTACACACACATGCATGACCCAACGTGGGAGCAAATGGATACCGCACAGAGGATTAACAAACCTGACACAAAGAGTGACTACCATCCATGGAAAGAGTCATGATACGTTATGATACGTTATCATGCAAATCAAACGCAATGATACATTAATATTCACGAGAGGTAATAGCACCTATTGCATCTATAAAAATTCAAGTAGAAAACTCACTGGCTGAGATAAATGGCAGAAGGGACACCGTCAAAGATCAAATTAAGAAAAGCGCATGTTGAAGTGAAATAAAGTCCCCAGAATGCAATACAAAGGGGCTGGGAGGTAGACACAACGTCAAAAACGTTATTTGGCAGGCAGATTCCAGAGTCTCTATGTCTGTTTCACAGGCGTGCCTGAAAGAAGAAACAGGGAGAAATGGAGGAAGAAGATAACCAAAGAAATAGCAACAGGCAGAATTCAGTCTCCAGTAAAACTTCTGATGATTCTCAGTTCTCTGGCTTTAGATCAATTGGCCTGGGACCTACAGTGGAAAGCTGACTTGCAAGGTGCCTAAAGCATCCCTGTTTTTGTTTCCTGGACTGTAGGTGATATATTTCTGAAGCAGAAGGAAGCACGTGCCAGCCTGCAGGGGCCACACTGGGCAGTGGGAAAGAGAGCAGACGCTGGAGGCAGAGCACAAAGGTCCGTGTGTCCATCCTGCGGGCTCAGAGGGACACCTCGGGCATCTAGTCATCAAGCATTTATTTAGCACCTGCTATGTGCCGGGCTCTGCTCTTGGCAGGGAGACTAGTAAACTGGGCCAATTCCTTGCTCTCATGGAGTTTGCCTTCTAGTTGGAATGACAGGCAATGAACCAATCAATATATGCTTCGTTCCAAGTCGCGATACGAGCCCTAAAGAGAAATGGAGCAGCGAGAGCGGCTGGGGGTGATCAGGACGCGCTTTTATTTTCAGTGCTGGGAAAACCTCTCTGAGGAGATGATATCTGAGCCCACATCTGAAGCATATGAAAGGCTGACCGTGTGAAGACCCGGGAAGGAGGGCCTCAGACCAAGAGGACAAGCAATGCGTGGGGCCGGGAGGTGGGAACAAGCTCAGTGTGCTTGAGGAAGGGCTAGGAAGTCCCGGCCCCCGTTCCCTCGCTTGTAAAGACGTGGCTGACAGCAGTCCCTCGCTCATAAAGCTCTGTGAGGGTGCAACAGCATAATTCACACAAAGCAAACAGCACACTTCCTGGCACGTGAAACTTTTCCAGTAAATGTGAACTTTCATCCTCGTTGTCCTTAAGAGCCTTTTGCCTTGAATAGTTTGTAAATTACCTCTGGGCAACATGCTGCTCCTTTATGGTTAATTTCTCCGAGGCTCCCTTGTTAAGAATATGCAAATCACACCATTAATATGCTCTTCTCTCTCCAGGGAGCTGGTCTCCAAACCAGGCCTTGCTGTTGACTGACAGCTGCACTCGTCCCTCTGGGCTCGTGGGGTGAAGGCTTCCTGAGACGGTAGCCGTGGGAAACTCCTGGATGCTGGGGCTTCGTGGTCTGGTCTCTACCCCTCTAACTTTTCCTCTCAATTCACTTCTCTTTCTGGACCCTGGTCTGGGCATTAGGAGACCCAGACCCGAATCCTGACTCTTCATCTCTCTGATCCTTCTTGAATTTCCTCAATTGCAAAATAAACAAAAGAATTTTGGGGTGGCATTGGGGAAAAGCTGAAAAATCAAAACAGCACCAAACTACTCAGCAGTAATGATTAACTACCACTGTATAACTGTGTGTCAACGGTCCCTACAGATACCCGCAGTACACTTCAGTTCCTCTGATGGCTGTTTGACCACTTGTCATTGTTTGTCCAGAATCATTCTCCATCCAAGCAGACCCTTTGATAGAAACTGGTGTGTGTGTGTGTGTGTGTGTGTGTGTGTGTGTGTGTGTGAGAGAGAGAGAGAGACACAGCTCTTCAGACTGATTTCATTTTGGATCAGCCTGCCTGCAGGACACAGCCAATCTCTGCCTTTCCATGACGTTGATTACCCAGTCAGGTGTTGTCCCTGAGGAGGAGTGATGAGGGGTGGGAAGGACGTCTGAAGTCTTAGAAGGTTGGAAGGTTGTCTTTGGGCTCTATTGCAGGGCAGATGCAAGACCCAGCTCTCCGACCTGGCACAGCGGTTGTAAAACTGTTCATTTTTAAATCTCTATCTTTCTGACTCCTGGATCATGTTTCTCAATAGTAACCAAACTATGGAGAAGGGAAAAAAATATATAATTATTCCTCTGAACCCCAGGAACCACTTCTTCCTCTCAGCAGGGAGACCAGCCTTTGTTCAATGCATTTAGTTTAATGGTCCTTCTAAAAGATTTCTCTGCCAGAGTAGGCATCCTCAATTTCAACAAATACCCACATTACACAGTGATCAGACTGTAATGGGCTGAAAAGAGCTTTAAAGTAAACTTAGAAGCAGTAGACTGATATTTGACACAGGAATTCCCAGCCACGGTGTGACAACACCAAGGCATGCTGTGTTGTTATCGGTTGTGCGTTCATCCCAGGTTTTCATGCTAAACATCAGATACTGATGCTGTGAAAGACATTTTTCCAAAGGGAAACATGACATTTATGAAGTGCCCCTTGCACGTGAGGTGCATTACATGTGTTACATCTAATCCTTAGAGAACCTAATAAATTGAAGTTCTTTTTTTTCCCATTTTGCATGAGAAAACTGAGGCTCTAACAGATGACACTGGCCCAAAGTTACATGGCTGGTGAACAGTTAGAGGCAGAATCCAAACCCACGTCTCCCACGGTCCCTGTTTTTCCATAACCCCCCGTTACCCCGCCCCCATCTACTGACTCTCTTTTGGAAGATGCACCAATATTTAGGATGAGAGATTCTGTGTTTACGAGGGCAGTCCACGGCTGTTTTGTTATGCTAACTCAGAGCTTCAATTCCCTTTAAAACTGAAATACAAGCCCAGATGCCTTTAAACGACATTTCAAGGCACTCATCAGTAAGCACTCCTCAAGGAGAGGATGTTTATGGTTTCTCTCTCCATTATGATGTCTTTTGAGGAAATGTCTCTCCTTTTACAAAAGGCGGGGCCCCTTCACCTGCGCTCTGATTCACATCCCTGCCCACCTCCCTAGGAAACTTTTGTCTTTCCATCAGTACCTGAGCACAGTCATGACTGAGTGTCTCCCCTCCTTTAACAAACAGACGGCTCCCACCCCAGGCTTCATTTCTTTCTCTGTTGCTATCCTTACTCTTTACCCTTCCGCAGATGCATTATCCACGGCCTCATCTCTTAATCGCTCCTCAATCCACTCAGAGATGTCCTTCTGCCTCTATACATGAAAGAAAGAAAGAAAGAAAGAAAGAAAGAAAGAAAGAAAGAAAGAAAGAAAGAAAGAAGAAGAGAGAAAGAGAGAAAGAGAGAAAGAAAAGAGAGAAAGGGAGAAAGGGAGAAAGGGAGAAAGAAGGAGAGAAAGAGAGAAAGAAGGAAAGAAGGAAAGAAAGAAAGAACGAAGGAAAGAAAGAAAGAAAAGGAAGGAAAGAAAGAAAAGGAAGGAAGAAAAAGGAAGGAAGGAAGAAAAAGGAAGGAAGGAAGGAAGAAAAAGGAAGGAAGGAAGGAAGAAAGAAAGAGGAAGGAAGGAAGGAAGAAAGAAAACAGGGAAAGAAAGAAGGAAAGAAAGAAAAAGAGAGAGAGAGAGGATGAGAGAGAGAGGAGAGAGGGAGGTGGGGGGAGAAGAAAGGAGGGAAGGAAGGGTGTTCTTGCTAAGGTCACTCCCATCCTCCATTTTACTAATCTGATACATAATTTTCATTCTTCTTATTAGCACACTTTGCAGTGGCCTTGGTTTGCCTGCATATGAAACCAAAGCTAACTGATACCCAAGTCGCTGAGAGGAGGGAGACACCTGAAACTGAGGACCAGGGAGCTGCCGTGCATTTACTTGGAGCACCTCGGCCCGTTCCAGCATTTATTCACGTCTTCCATTCACTCTAGACTGTGAGCGTTTTGAAGGCAGGGACTAAGCCATCATATTTTTGTACCACTGAATGAAAGAGCCTGTCAGTATAGGGAAGTTCAGCAGGCAGGTGGGAAGGACTTTTGTTTGCCTTTATGAAGTGTTTCGGGGCATCTGAAGAGTGGGAGATTTGCCAGGATGATAGGTGAAAATAATGAGATCTCATAGCAATCCTTGCATTCTATAGATTTTTTTTAAATTTGGAAAAAAAAATTTTTTTTGGTTAACTATTTCATGTCCATTACAAAATTTGGAAAAGGTAGAAAAGAAAATGTATGTTAAATAACCAAAGCCCCATCATGAGTAGTAGCTATTAAATATCTAAATAAACATTTTGTTAAATGCTGTATTTAATTGACAAGGTAACTGAAATAAGAACTAGCTCAGGGCTGCACTACTAATTAGCGCTATAAGCAGAGGAAGAACCTAGATCTCTACCCCACACACCGCTGCTGTCCCCCCTGTGCAAACCCGCCTCGCACTCAAGGTCAGTCAGAGATACACCAGTGTGTATACAGTGCTCCATTTCTTTTGATCTGCAAGGCTGTTTATCTTCCTGTTTGAAATCCGTGTGTGTGTCTGTGTGTGAACCCGGGATATTCTGAGATATTAACTAGACTTTCTCTTTGCTTTTTAATACTATTTCCTTTTCCCCACTAGTCAGGAGCTCATGAAAACTCGTTGCATGGACTGTTCTCATAGCAGAGGGCCAGAGCCCAGGCCCTGGAATAATGTCAACAACAGACATCAATGAAGCTGCTGAATGGATTTGTTAAACTCATAAATAATCGTCTTTAAAGCCAAGGTTTTCAATTGCAGCATGTGTCTTTGGTTTGATTATTTGTTTTTGAGGGAGAAGGGAGGTCTTCTGAGACTAAAAAGACTAAGAGCGCTAAAGGAGGAAAGCATAAAATTTCTTTAAAAAGCCCCAGAGTTTGGAAGGAGAATGCATACTGTTCTAATATCTCGCTCCTGCCCAAAAGGAAATAAAAATTCAACACTCTGGCAGGAGGAGGACGTGCTGCTTCCCAGATGGGTTTGGCAAGAAATTCAGAGGGTTGTGGGGGGAACCTGAGAGCAGAGGTGATTTATGTCTTGCTTCTTGGGGTGACATTTGTGCATTTCTCATAAAACCAGAGAGGCGGAGTAGCAATGACTGGGTAAGGTGCTCAGGGAACAAGGACAGAGGCACCTCCAGAGTCCTGAACACCCAGGACTGAATCAAAGCAACCCATTGTGGGAAGGCTCAGGTCAAGGAGGCAATGTGTGTGCCACTGGCCATTCAAGGCCATGAGAGAGGGTGCACATCAAAAGTGTATCCTTTGGACCAAAAGATGAATGAAACGGAATAGAGAGCCCAGAAATAGACCTACATAAATATAGCCTACTGATCTTTGATAGAAAAGCAAAGGAAATACAAAGAAGAAAAGATAGTCTTTTCAACAAATGGTGCTGGAACAACTGGGCATCTGCACATAAAAAAAATGAACCCAGATACAGACCTTACAGCTCTTACAAAAATGAACTTAAAATGGATCATAAGCCTAAATGTAAAATGCAGAACTACAGGACTCCTATAAGACAATACAGGACAAAATCTAGATGACCTTCTGCATAGCTATGATTTTTTAGATACAACAAAAGCACAATCCATGAAAGAAATAATTGATAAACTGGGCTTCTTGAGAATTAAAAACTTCTGCTCTGCAAAAGACACTGTCAAGAGAATGAGACAACAAGCCGCAGACTAAGGACATATCTGGTACAAAACTCTTACCCAAAATATGCAAAGAACTCTTAAAACTCAACTTGAGAAAAGAAACAACTTAATTAAAAAATAGATGAAAGACTTGAACAGACACCTCACCAAAGAAGATATACACATGACAATAAAAAAGAAATGAGCCATCCAGCCATGAAAAGGCATGGAGGAGGCTAAATGAAAGAAGCCAATCTGAAAAGGTTACATATGTCTGCAGCCATACTGCCCTGAGTGCGCCGAAGCTCTCTTGAAAAGGCTGTATACCATTTGATTCCAATTCTATGGCAATCTGGAAATGGCACAGCTAGGGAGACAGTAGAAGGATCAGTGGTTGCCAGGGATGGAGAAGAGGCATGAATAGTGGAGCACAGAGGATTTTTAGGGCAGTGAAACTCCTCCGTATGACACAATAATGGTGGATATAAGTCACTACACATTTATCCAAACCCATAAAAGGTACAAAACCAAGAACGAACCCTAGTGTAAACTGTGGAGTTTGGATGATAATGGCGTATCAGTGTGGATTCATCCGTTCTAACAAATGTACCTCTCTGATGGGGGATGTCCATAGTGGGCCAGGCTGTGTAGACGTCTGTGGGGGTGGGAGTTACATGGGAAATCAAGGTCCTCTCCACTCAGTTTTGTGGTGGACTTAAAAGTGGTCTATAAAATACAGTCCAATAAAAAACAGTGGATGCTAACAGGTCATCAGAGACTTCATGGGAGTACAAATCTGAAGGAAGAATTGTGGACCCAAACATCCTATTTACCTTGGTGTCAGTATCCTTTCTCCTTCTTCAGCCTCAACTCCAGAACTCAGATCATCCCCACAGAGAAAGGAAGAATTGAGAAGAACTTAATTCTGAGATGATCTGAATGGTTACCCAATAGACTGACTCTCAAACTGGAGGTGACTGAGTTTATCTTGAGTTGGTGAGATCCGCTTTTCTGGTATCCACAATATTGAAGCCTTAAGAACCAAAATAATTGGCTAGAGTTCAATTATAGAGAGAAATAAAGAATATCACACACCTGGATTTTTGTCACTCTGCATATTTAAACCTGCTGTATGTGCGTTAATCAGTTACATGTAAAACTTTGATCTTAAAAAAGAATCCTCCAAAAAATGCATAGGACTTATCCCCATTCCAGCAAATATCACTTACAAAGTGGCATCTGATCGGTGAGACACACCAACACATGTCCTTGAGGGCATCTTCCCCACCTGTCAGGGGAAATTCACCTTTTCCCATTGAACCTGCCGTTCTGTGGTACCAAGTACACACAAGCCTCACTGGCAAGGCTACCTGGACTCAAACACCACCAAACAAGCCTTGACATCCAGAGACACAGGCATCTCATGGCCAGTCAGCCCAGGGATAGAAAAACTCAGGACAGGGAGCCAGGTAGTGTCAGCCTCGCTCCTCAGAGAGATCAGACAGAGGTGGGCTGCCCATGGCCGACTGGGGGCCAGTGAGTGGAAGCCCGTTTCCTTCCACATTTCCCCAGAGACAGGACGGTCACATCCCAGGACTACAGTCTTCCTGCCTCGATGTCTTTGCTCATCCCAAAGGCTCCAAAAAAGACAGCTTTAGTATTTGGATATCTGGGCAACAAAAAATTTCTTTGGATTAGCTCTAGCCGAGCCAGGGCAGCCGGGTGGGTCTTTGAAAAACAGGAGCCTGAGCTATTGCTCCAGGAACCAAAATTTTAAATATATAAGGAAACTCACTTGAATATTTGCAGAATGGAAAAGGGAAGAAAGAATTTGGAAAACCCACAGAGGGCGAGGAAAAAAAAAAAGACAGAAAGACTCAGAAATGTGCTCTTGAGGAGACGAAAAAACCGTCTGCAACTTCTACGGGTTCTCTCTTCCTGAATCTTCTCTATGCAAAGCAAACCATCCAGATTGGCTGCAGTGCTGAGAACAGGGCCAGAGTCATGGAGCTATAACTGTCGTGTAGAGATTGTGTTGAATGCCAGACTAGGTTTCATTCTCAGCTAAAGAAATCTCCTTTTTGTAGAATCTTACTATCTGGTACATGACCTCTAAGTGCAGGAAATGTGAGCAACGGACAGAAAATCTTCCCATGCTAAGGCACTACTGGAGTAGTGGCTGGAACTGGAGGGGGTGGCAGTCTGATATTTAAATGAAGGCAGTGTAACAAAGTGGCATAATAATATGGCATCTGAGACACATTTAATAATGAGGAAACCTACAAACCCTTAGTAGAAAGTTGAGTGAAATTTAAGGAAGATCAGAAAGAAGAGAGAGATGGAGAGAGGCAATGGAGACTTAGAATACAAGCAATTCACCCAACAGAAAATTCTGATGACACTTTACTTAAAACATAAAATAAGAATAAAATAAATGGAGGTGTAGTGTAGAACTAGGTCAGAACTAGCGGTAAATTTAACACCATTCAACCAAAAGATCAGGTACGTGCTTAGAACAGAAAGTAAAGGATAAAGGGGGCTATCTGGCTCATATTTGAGAGACAGATCAAAGCGATTGGGAGAAAGAATAACTGGCTACAACTGGAAGTGAAATGAATAAGAAATGGATCACAAAGTTGGTGAACAAACAGATGTCCAGCTGGCACAGGCTTGAATGATGATGGAGATTCCAAAGAAAATCATTAACTGCAATCATTTTAAACAAAGGCAGGACAAAAAAATTATAGAAGTAGGATGCACAATGAGAAATGCCGACTGCAGTGGGGGGGAGGGAACTGGCAGTGGGGAGGGGCCAGGCTGTGAACGCAGAGGGCATCTCCTGACAAACAGTTGCTGGCAAGAGGATTTGTGGATTTGTATTTCCTAGCTGCTCAGGATTTGATAACCCTCAGGCACACTGCTTTCGGGGAGAGCTATATAGAAAGTGGGCCACACCCCAACCCAGAATGATATAATGTCCCACTGCAGATCTGTCTCTATCCAGAGATAATGTGGAAATCTTTTAGGACAAGACCTGAACTGGACCAGGATTACCAAGAAAATTACACAAAGACATCAAGGATAAGACATTCATTTAAATATCAGTGTTGATGTCATCTTTGGGATCGTACACATTGCAGGTGGAAATAGCGTCCTCCCTTGGTTATGAGAGTTGTCTGTGACACAGAAGGAACTTCTGAACCTTGGGTACCTACCCTCACCGTATGTTTGACCCAAGAGATAACCATTTCTCCCTTTGTCGTGAAGGTGGTCAAGATTGGAAACACGAAAGCAGTGCTTGAGCATAAGAAAAATTTAGAGGGCTTTTCCTCTATGGAAAATGTGGCTCATTATCAACACTGACTCATGAAGCACTGCCCTGGAGACCTTTACTCCTCTCCATTTGGGTAAGAGGCAGCTGGTTTTTCCCCAGTGTTCCTGCCCAGTTCCTGATGGGTGTTAAGTACCAGGCTCTCAAATATAGTATCACCTCCTGGCCAGTCTGCCCTGAAGGTGGGGAAGGATGATGACCAAGCTCACCACTAAACCCTAGCTGACCTTCACACAATTGAGGCTGCTTGGGTCTCCATGGGGGCGCCAATTAGATGACACTTTGGAGAGAACCATCAGAAGTCTATTATTTCCTAACAAAAGTCAAGTGCAGCCCTGGAGAAACGTTTTACCTCTTCCATGCATCTCAGCAAAGAACACACTGTGCTGACTGTTTCTATTTGGTCTCCTCCCCACCCCCCCCACCCCGCCCCCACATAAACCGAGAGCTATTCTCTCCTTTTCTCTGCCATTCTCCACCCTACTTTGTAACTCTAGACTGAACCTAATGGACCGATCACCCAGGTTGCCTTGTCTGCTGGCTTCGGGTGGGTTTAACCAATAGGAGACACCATCAAAAGACAGAAGAGCTGGAGGAGAGAGGAGCGGAGGTATTGCTCGCACACTTGCTTCCTACTGTGGCTCAGAGGTCCCGAGAGTTGCTATGTCCTTCAGTGACTCCAGTTTCGACTGATCTCCATTGTCCTCAGCTTTTGCTCTCAGTGGGCTTTCATATTACCCAACCCTAACCTAATCCCGTGCTCCTTTGGACCTGGGCTGGGGGTAACAGCTTCCTGCTCTTGTTGGTTTCAGGGCGCCCCAAGCGCCCCTGTTGGGTCTCTCCCTACACCGCCCATATTACAGCTGTCTGGTGCTGCTGCAGTCCTGACTCATCCCCGCCCCAACCCCTGTGACGGGGGGATAACTGAGAATACCACGATCGATCGCTCTCGCAGTGGAGATGCTGCTCTTGCAAATGAGCTTTGCTTAAAACCTGTGCTACTTCTTACTCTCTAAAGTGGACGCTCTGCATTTTCTGTGACCAGAAAGACAGAGAGAGAAGAAAACTTCGGAGACTGGTTTTGAATATTACATGATTATCAGGCTTGCGATTTCTTCTAAAGCAGGTAGCCAGCTGTGCCAGCGACTTTTACCTTTGTTCTTTTTACTCCTGGCATCACTAAGACTCTTATCACAAAGAACATACTCAAAGAAATTCATTTAATCTCTTTGATGTGACACTTATTTTTAAGAGAAATAAGAAAGTTTGAAGGAAAGAAACAGCCCTCACTAATTTAGGTAAGGAAATTCCTTTGATTTCAACCTAAATCTTAGAGTTAAAGCCCCTAGCTAGTTTTCAAGGGACCACTTACTGATAATTTTAGGGCATAACAAAAATTGTGAACGTAAGATTGAGACATCAGTTTGGGTATATCATACTTGCCGACAAATTATTTTACTATGAATTCCGGAAACTGCACACCCTCATCCTTCAATTTTTTTCCTAGATTTCCTTCTAATCATTGTTGATAAGCAGATTTATTTGGGGTAGGCTATAGGTTACCTTTGTGGATATATGCATTTCTATTCATTTTGTTTCTCTTTATGGACTCTTTTAAAAAGAGAATGGCAGAGTAGGAGTAGATCCCTTGCAACTCAGCCTTGACCAAGACAAAGACACTGCATTTCACTGTGATAGTGAGAAGGAGGCTGAGACCTGGCTGGGCAGAGGGGAGGGAGGGATGGAGGCAGGGCGAGAAGCTGCCATCTCCGGAAGTGCTCTGAGATAAGGTTATTACCCACCAGTACAATGAGGACCAGGCTGGGGCTTGGAGAAACGTCCACAGGCAGCCTTGGTGTTTCCCTTCTCAGCAAAGCAGAACTGATTCTTGTAATTAAGTTTTTCTTATCGAATATATAATTAATTCTGCAACTCAGAAGCCAATGAACTAGATGTTGTCCATTCTAGGGATGGGTAAAGAAGCTAAGGCGATTTAACCAGGAAAAACTGACATGACAGCTGTCTTCAAATATCTGAGAACTAGCCATCTGGAAGAGAAGATGCACTTCTGACCAATGGATAGAATTAACAGAGAGACAGATTTGTGCTCAATCTGAGGGATATTTTCTAATGATTATAACTGTCACACAATGGAATGGATAACCCGGGAAATGTTGAGACCCTACATGTTGGAAGTGTCCAGGTTGGCACACCATCTGTCAGAGATGCTATCAAACCAGATGATTCCCTTTTAAAAATAACACTTTGTGATAATTAATAGAGTAGAATATGTCCACAGGAGGCTGTTTGAAAACAAAATATTAAGAAGAAAAGATGAATCCTTACCCCTACCATCCATAGTTGACCATCATTAACAGTTTGATACTTTCTCTGTGTAATAAAAATCTACATATGTACTTTTGATACGAGATAGGATTCCAGAAAATATATATGTATGGATTCATATATATATGAATTTACAATCTCAAAAAAAATTCTTCATCATATCCTGCCTGTAATCAATCACATTATATTTTAAGATATTTGCTCATTTGATAGATAAAATTGCTCTTCACTTTTTAATAAAATGAATTTCTGTTATTACTAATAGACTGGATAATTTGTACCTTTTTATTATTTATTTGTATTTCTCTCCTCTTCAGCTTCTTAATCCTATTAAATTGGGGTGCTGTATTTTTCTTACTGATTTATAAAATATCTTTATATAGGGAGACTAGTAATACTTCATCATATAAAGACAAATATTTTTGTATGTACCCCTAAAATTTAAGTTTGTTTGAATGTTTGCAATATCCAAATGTTCTGTATTACTTTTTAATCTGTATCCTCTTGATTTGTCAAAGACTAAGAGGAGTATGGAAAAGTATCTCACTGTATTTATTGTTCTTCTTTGTATGTCTGTTAATATGTCTAATACAGGGTATATTATTTCATTATGTGTACTATTATATGCCTTCTCATATCTGAGTCCTTAAACTTTTATTCATTGTCCAGTAGGTAGTGGTACTTCCTTGAATGGTTGGTTCATGAAGAATAAATACATGGAGAGGATATTATCTGAGTCCATGCATGTTACAAGATGGCTTAAGACTGACTTCACATACAACCTAATTACTCTCCAATGTTAATAGCCCTTTATGTGAGAAGATTTTCTAAATTTTAGGAAAAAGTTCATCTATGACTTCTTAATCATTTCTTCTCCATCCGCCCCATTTTCTCCTTTGGTGATTTCTATTATATTTTTAGTGGGCTGGATCCAAATAATTTCAAATGAGATTAAACTTGTGCAGTGAGTTGATCTGAAGCCTTTTGGCAGTCTGAAGCTTGGAAAAGGAGGCGAGAAAAGTGAGGATAATGAAAAGGCGGGATGATGTTGAGTCCTAGGTCAGCTCTGGGAACTGGACCAAAGCCTTCCCATCCCCACTGTGCACCAGCCAGGCACTGCCATTACCAGGACACACAGAGGATGCCCAGAAGCTTGCTGGGTGCTGACGTTCCACGTGGGGTCTCCAGGTCTTGTTTTCCACTCTTGAAGATATTTTCCTTCACATTCATCTCTTTATCTTTTTCTTTAGATTTCTGGAAGTGTTTCATTAAATGGTGTTCTAATTGATTGATCTGTTTTCTGTGTTATTTAGTCTGATGTTCATATTTTAGTATTTACTTGAAAGGTGGCTTTCCTGATCTCAGAGATTTCGTTTCCACTGATAGACTTTTGAATCTGATTGAAACTAGAATAATTTTTCCATTTTTAAAAATTCTTACAGTGTATCTATTTCATAGGAATAATTTGCATGATTACTCACATCAGCCATCACCACCTCCCTTTTCTTAACCACTGAGCATTCTCATATGTTGTGTGATTTTTCCCTGTTGGGTTATTCTCAGAGATTTTAATGATGTGTAATACAGTGTAAGCTCTGCCCGGGCAGGGATCACAACTGTCTTGTTCATCATCATGCTTCTTGCCCCTGAAATATTATTTTGCACATAGTGTTGATAAACAGGATTGTCATTGCAAATTTATCTATTACACAATTACACAATTAATATTTATTTTTAGTTTTTCTACACTAAATAGCTTTTCAAACATTATAAAATATTAGTCAGTTTGAAGATACCAATGAATTTTCCTTGCACCATAACTACATTCTCAAAATACCATGTTAAATATTCTCTTTTCTCCACATCATTTGAAATGTTATTTTTACTTTACGCTAAATCTTATATTAAGTCTGTTTCAGTGGTCTGTAGTTTGTTCTCGAGACAGTGCGCTTTTAATTGCCAGAAATTTATCACATATTTTTGTAGTTGAATTGCCAAGTCTCCCCTCATTATACGTTTGATTCAAAAAGTTTATTCAAAAATGTCTTGACCTTTCTGCCACGTTCATTTGTCCACACAAATGTTAGGGTTCTCCTGTCAAGACAAATTATGTGACTTTTATAGTGATTATGTTTCAGTTACAGATTTATTTCTCAGCAGAACACTAAAAGTCAATAAAGCAATAATTATTGAATTCTGTAGGAAGAAGGATCTAATCCAGATATTTCTTCCCATGAAGATCATCTTTCAAGGGTGATGGAAACTGAGACACATTCTCAAATATGCAAAAGTTCAGAAGCATAGCATCCATATATTATTGTTTTAAAAAGCCCTTAGAACACCAAAATCTGCAGGGAAGAAGCAAAACTAAGAGCTCAGGAATGAGGAAGTCATGATAAAATAAAACCGATGGTGAGAATTTAAGCTAGCTCAACAGAGTATAAATCAAAACAGTGGTAAAGCAGATTGTAATGCTGAACGTGTATATATTTTAAAAATAATTCTTGAAGTACAGAACCTCCTGCACTTGAATTATACTTTACTAACAATGATTAGAATTTAAAACCTCAGGTTACATTAGCAAAGACAGAGGGGTAGGAAGTAGGCAAATGGGAAAACAGAAGCACGATCAATCATCACCCTTAAATAAGAGAAGCACAAAATATAGACAAACCAGCTGAAATGTTTTCAAAAATTTAAAATAATTAGTGAATATAAAACTAGGATGTATAATTTTTAAAACACTGGCAAAGAAAAAAGTTCTTTTAAAAGGAGATGGAAAACAAATTTTAAATCCCTAGGAAAAAAAAAAACCCAACATAGAATCAGATAAAACAAAGTCAGTATAGGAATAGATGAGATGCTTGAAAACAATACATCTTAGTTATATGATTACTTGACATGGGTTAGAGCTTCCTGTTAAAAAACAACTTCTTCCAGCTATGATAGAAAAAATACCTTCTCTAACTATGCACTTTGTAAGAAGACACCTAGAACAAAGAGGCAGGGGAAGAAAAATATAAGGATCAGTGAGGATATTTAAAACAAATGAACATAAAAGGAATTGACTTGAAACCATCGCAATGTAGGCTTTAAAATGAAAAGTTTTATGTAAGACAAAGATGGTCATTTTATGCTGATGTAAGTTCATGTACTCCATTAAAATGAAGAAAAAAAGTGAATGCAGATTGATAATCCATGAAAAAAAACCCAGCAGAAACCCAAGTGGAGGGAAGAGGCCACTTGAAGCAGAAGGGAACGTGGAGATCCTGAGCAGGGCTGACGGGCAGAGGATTACACTGGAGGAGAATCTGGGGAGACTCTTCCCTTTCAGACTTACCCTTCAGCAAACTGGTGCCGCGGGGAGACAGTGAAACAGCAGTGCAAGCCGAGCACCCCATAAAGCTATGTGGTCACAGCCAGAGGAGACGAGTCTCAGAGGGTTTCAAAGTCTGGGGAAGGGCAGACTGAGATGGGAAGGTATTTGGCAGGGAACAGGGCATAGAAGGTTCATCCATGATCAAGTTCAGAGATCCTGTTCTCTGTGGCACATCATCTAATCCTTCCTCCCTAGAGTTTTGTCTCTGACTGCACATGACTTGCCAAGACCGCTGCTCTCCTTAGTAAAACAGGAGCTCCGGGAGAAAAGCGTCAAGAGGTCTAAGACAATCTGCATACACTGTTGATGTTTTGTGGAGAAGAAAGAAGCAGACGTGTAAAATAAATATAGAAATTAGTCTGAACTAATGGAGAATGTTGGTAGCATGATGTAGAAACAAGCAGTTGTATGATAAAACCAATTACAAATACCGGATACGAAAACTGTGAGAATTGAGGTAACAAACACAATCCATGAGTTGAACAGCAAAATGCCTGTGGCCAAAGAACAAATTAGTAAACAGGAGAACAGGTTAAGACCCCATTTCAAAGGCATTAGGAAAGGTAGAGCATTCGAAAATAACAAGAGATTCTCTTTTGTCTTACTCCTTAGTGAAATGAAATGATCAACCAACATTTATATTAGAATTTCATTCATTTGTTTAGTGACATGAGTGCCTTCTTTCCTGAATTGGATAATAATCAAGCATTTATTCATAATCTGATTTTGCCAAATCACGGTTGAATTTCAATCAGAGTTTGGCTATACACACAAGAGTTCAACAGAGATCAATAAATCATTGTGAGATAAAGAAAGAAAGAAAGAAAGAAAGAAAGAAAGAAAGAAAGAAAGAAAGAAAGAAAGAAAGAAAGAAAGAAAGAAAGAAAGAAAGGAAGGAAGGAAGGAAGGAAGGAAGGAAGGAAGGAAGGAAGGAAGGAAGAAAGAAAGAAAGAAAGAAAGAAAGAAAGAAAGAAAGAAAGAAAGAAAGAAAGAAAGAAAGAAAGAAGAAAAATAAATAAGAGAAAAGTTGATGTAGTTGATTAAGTCCAATGGCAATAACAAAGGGAAAATGTGATTTATATAGAATACTATTTACAACAACAACAAAAACAATAACATTCTTAGTAGTGAATCTAACAAATGTAAAGGACTTGTACTTATCAATTATAAAATTTTACTGAAAGACGTACAGAAGACCTATATAAATGGAGAAATGCCCCATGCTGGTGGTTAGGAAGACTTTATGTCAAAATGAAGTTAATTTTCCTAGATTTCACACTACTCCAATTAATAGAGTTTTTCGTGGAACTTGACAAGATGATACTAAATAGCCAGGTGTATCTGAAAATGAAGAACAGGGAGAGGATATGTGCTTGACTAGAAATCGGGACTTGCTATGCGGCTGTATTACCTAGAACAGTGTGTTGTAACACAAGGATGAACAAATTACCCAACGGAGCAGGGCAGAGAGCTGAGAAACTAACCCCCACATTATAGAACTTTAATAAATGATAAAGGTAGCAGAACAGATCACTGGGAAAAGAAGTGACTACTCAAGACATTGAGCTGAAAAATATTCATATTCGAATAAATATTCATGGAGGGGAAAAATTAAGTTGTATCCTTACTTTACATGAAAAATCAACTCCAAAAGGATTAAAAGCTTAAATGTCAAAAGAAGATGGTAAAGTTTTAGTAGAAAACATAGATGGATATCTTTCTGCCCTTGGGATTGGAAAAGATTTCTTAAACAGGAACAAGAAGGGTTTAAATATAAAAGAAAAGATTGCTAAATTTGGCTATCTTGAAATCTTAATCTTACAAAAATGAAAAGATGTTACAAACTGGGAGAAGATATTTGCCACATGCATTTAGAAAAAGCTAGACCATTCAACAACTATTGCTGGGGGAGAAATGGCTTATTTAATGAAGGAAAATAATTTTGGATTTCCATCACACAATATATGCAAATTTCAACTCTAGAGGGATTAATAAAAGCTATAAAGATTGATTATTTTAACCTTTAGATGGCAAAGATCTTAAGCTTCCAAAAGCACAAAACTTTAAAAGGCATAATTTTATACATGACTAAATCAAAATTAAGAATTTCTGCTTAATAAAGGACACCATAAAGTTGACAGACAGCTGACACACTGGAAGAATATATTTACTTATTAAGAAAAATGGATAGATAGTTTCATTAAACAATAGAAAAATGGGTGACCGATACGACGAGACATTTCACAGAAGAGAACCTTAAATGGCTAACTAGCATATGATGAAATGTTCAGTATCACGGTAAATGAATTAACCGATGAGATTCCACTTTCTAGCCACCAGATTAGTCCAATAAGAGAGCCGAAGGATATCTGTTGTTGGCAACAATGCTGAAAACAAGAACCTCTCTCTGTTGGTGGGGACAATTGGGCCCTCCTAAGTGAAATTTCACAGACACAACCCACCCATCACTTTCCTGAGTGTCCACCCTAGAGCAGGCGTTCTCGGTTGATTCAAGTTTGTCCCCAGGGAGCATTTAGCAACACCTGGAGATATTTTTGGCTGTCAGAATTAGGGGTATCCTGTTGGCTTCTCCTGCGTAGAGGCCAGGCGTGCCGCTAAACACCCTGCAGTGCACAGTGCAGCTCCCACAACTAGGAAATCTCTCTCCAAATGTCTGCAGTTCTGAGGCTGAGAAACTCTGCCCTAAAAAAAAGCCTTACCACACGTGTGGAAAGGGGCTCATATGTGGTTTATCCCAGAGCATTGTTTGTACGAGTGGGGAGTTGGAACACATAAGGGTATGATACGAAATCAAATAAAATATAAAACACTAACGTACGCAGCAGATAGAAGCCACAGTAAAAGAACACAATGGTGTGGATAGATAGATCTCAACAGACAGTGCTGAGTGAAAAAAGGCAAAGACTGAAATTAAATCTATAGCTTTAGTAAGTTATATAAATTTAAGATACACATACACAAAACAACATTATACTTTACAGGGACGTATCATTTCAAAAGGCATTAGCAAACATATTAAAGAGTGCACCTCTGGAGGAAGACAGAAATGATGCAAGGAGAAAATAAAATAGATTAAATAAAATTAACTTCAGGAAGAAAGAATCCTGGCTTGAAATAATGATGCGATGTGTCATGAAAAATGGAGGAATATGGCTAATTCGACACCTGAAACCGAGGTAAAACAAACAAATAACCGATAAACAGTTTACCAAATTTAAACCCATTTGCTTTTAAATTTAAAACACTCTCAAGGAATGCTTGGGTCAAAAAGAAAAACAAAAGCGGTCACAGACTCCACAGACCATAAAAACAAAGGCAATTTTGCATCAAAATTTATTAGATATACTCAAACTTTTATTCGGTATAAAATTCATAAGGCCTCTACAGCTTTTATTATTAAACAAGAAGGAACATAAGTATGTGACCTAAAGAGTCACCTCAAAATCTGGGGAAAATGACATCAAAATAAACCCAAGGAAAGTTGGAGGAAGGAACTGATGATGACAAATTTAATGTGAAAGCATCAGAAAACAGAAAAGAACTGGTTCTTTGAAAATTAAAAAAAAAAAAAAAAAAAAAAGAGGAGGAAGGAAAGAAAATAGCAGACAAATCCTGGCAGATGTAGTCAGCACTAACACAAAGGAAAACACTTCTCTGAACCGTCCGGCTGAAGGCTATGGAGAGATTTGTCACATCTCAAGCGGGAAGGCCGGGGGAGGGGCGGTCTCACTCCCAGGTCAGCGCCCGGCAGTGGGAAGGGCGTTATGACCCGGCACTGGTCAGACCCAGCATGGGCAACCGGCTCCTCAGCGGTTCCTCTGCGTCTGGCTGGGCTGCGCAGTCAAACACCAGCTCCGCGTGCTTGGTCTTTGGTCTGCTGTCCAGGCTCATGTCTTCTTCCCGGAGGTCCCTGCCGGCTCTTGTGCCCGGATTTCTAGCTTTCTGCCTGTTGTTTTGCTTGCCCTTCTCCCATCAGATTCTAGCTATGGTGTCAGAGTGAAATGATCCCTGTGCACAGAACCCCAGGTACAGCCCCCCAACGTGATTGGAGGTTCACACTGTTTCCGATGGAGCCCCGCTTTCTCAGGAAGACCATGCCGAGCTGTCCCTCATCCTGGCCCCACGGGCAGTGTACAGCTGGACTCCCAGGAGGACTGTGGCAGATGAATGATACTTCTCCCTAGCTTTCAGTCCTGCAGACTTCCCTCCAGGTATGCTCTACTGTGGTCATTGTCATCAATGTATGGGAAGGGCCAGAGAAATTAGGCCCCTCCAGTGGAATCCATCACCTTCTTACTCTTAAATTCTTCTAACCGTCTATAAAGCCATCTTTAGCCTGTGCTCCTGGGGAAGACAAAACATACCTCCTCCTACAGCTTATCTGCATCCACTTTTTATATTCATAGCACATAACTAACTATATGTTCAAGAATAAAAAGAAAAATTGCCATCAGTTTTCTTTAAAAAAATAATTTGCCTATTTAACTGCAAAAATAATGCATCCTCATTTTAAAAAGCCAACACTACAGAAATAGTTGGAGGAAAGAGTTGGTAATCTTCCTCTGCCTCCTCTCCAATTTCACGCACTCCCCTCCCCTGTAACATAACAAACGTTAACAATGTGAAGTATATGTTTTCATAGCTTCCTCTCTATCTGTTCACATATACTGTTGGTTTATGTTAAACGTTTAAGTATATATGACCTCATCTTTGTGGACTGATGGGAAACCACAGCTCCTGTCTGGCGTCCCTTTGTTTCACAGTTAATTTTAGTGGTCAAGTAGTGAGTAAAGACCCAAAAGAATGTGTGGCTAAATAACCAACTGGACCACAGGACCATGTCCCAAGGAGGTCACTCTCTTTGGTTTTTAATACAGAATTTCCAGTTAGCAAGCAGAGTTAACTAGACTGATGACCCAAAACGTTCTGTACTAGAAAACAGATCAGGTTCGAAGATTTTCAGTAAAACCTGCTTTTCCACTACCATCAGCTTTCCACATTTAAGAGAAAAACTTTTTAGGAGAAGCTAATAAGGTGACAGACATCTGGTTTCTAATCACTGTGAAATCATAAGCAAAACATTCACTGTTAAAAAAAAAAACTGTCACTTGTTGAACATGGACACTGCTAGCATAAATGATCCCTACAGGCCACCCCAGTTTCATCGAAAACCCCCAGAGGGAACACAGAGGGATGTAGCCCCTCAATCAAGTAGAAGTGAATCAGCTAGAATCTGGCTACAAGGACCAGGTTTCACAGGCAGCCCTCATCCTGCTGCTCTGATCATTTCAGCGGAATTGCTCCAATTCAGGCCTGGTATTTGCTGAAGCTGACTTATTCTCCAAACTACAGGGAGATGGCTTCACTAAATGCTAGTCTGGGCAGGTACAAATATTTGCAAGGCCCCTTTGAGTGTCTATTCCTTGCACATGAAATGAATGTGAGTTTGTGAGGTTTGGAAATGTCAATGAATAGAATTGCCTGATCACCCAAAGGACTTGCTTTGTGGGTGTGTTTAGAAGTGGAGAGGTGTGATGCGTCTCATCAGCAAAGGGAGTGTCCATGGCAACCAGCCCCAGGTTTCCTTGGAGATACTGTGCTTTGGCTAGAAGCCAATGCAAGTGCATTGCATTAGAGTCCAGGAAAGAACAATGACACAACCTTTGCACGGGGACAGATTGCTGCAGACATGCATTTCATGCTAGAGACGGATGTGAGCTCCATATAGAGGAAGCATGCAGCAAACACAACAAAATTGAGGATTCTAAAACAGGAAGTCTTGAAACAGGGTCCATACTGGCCCTAATCTCAGTTGAGCAGAGGAAGCTACGTGAGTAAACCTTTCAAGCAATTTTTCCAAAGATCACCTTTTACCAATTAAGGAAATAAATATTTTTCCAAAATATAAAAATGTGAAATGTGAACACAGAATTAGAGGGCCATCTAAAATTAGAAAATTAAAATTTAAAAAATTGAAATTAAAATTAGGAAATTAAAATTTAGTAAGTGAAAATGATGAACACAAAATTGCAGAGCCCACGAACATCATAATCTTGGTATTGAAGTGTTTCTATTCAGCTAGGTCTCTCTCTTTTCTAAGGAAGGCAGCTGTTTACATTGTTGTCTCTCTTTTATTTTTCTGTCTTTTACTTTAGGAAAAAAAGAGGAGAGAGGGATGGAGATTTTAGAATAGTTGAAGAGGCTCTGAGGAATATGCAGTGAGAACCCAGATGAGAACTGAACAGCAGTACCGACGAAAGCAGAGTTAACAGCCTGGCTGGCTGTGCAGTGCACCTGGTTTCTCTCATGACTAATACTAAATTATTAGTGCTAAATGGAGCCAGTTTAGCATCACTGCTAAACTGAACCAATGTTTATGCCGTGCAAATATTCCAGGAGACCTGTGGTTGAATTCCTTTTTATAGGCTTAGAGCCCCATTGACTTTCATTGTGTATTCCCTGCGAGTGTGTGCGTATGTGTGTTTGGGTGTGTTTACTTCTTGGGGAAAAAAGAAAACAAATTGTAACTGTTAACTATTATTCCCAACTTGAGACCCATAATGATCTGGGGGCATTGTTCTCAGAAAGATCAACATTACATTGTAGGAACAAATAGACGTGCGACAGCTATGTACCAGCTTGCTTTTCGCTAGAGCTGCTAAAGAAGAGGAAGGGACCTGCCTATTAATTTCACTTCAACAGAAGGAGTAGTGTTCTCATTGGATGGTACCGCTGCCCATCATTTTTGCCTTCAGAAGAGTATTAGGAGGAAAAGAATCCCTCTCCTGTTTAAGTTAAAATGACCCAAGTCCTCCGTGTCTGTCCCACAACACCAAAGAGGAGAGTTTAGTTCTACTCAGATGTAAGAAATGAAAATTAGTCTCAAAAGCAGAGAGCTGAATACTCAGGCAGAGAGTATTTTACTATTCTTACACAAACTACAAGGGGTGTGTGTGTGTGTGTGTGTCTTTAGAAAATAAATGAGCAATTGAGTAACCATTTGACTGGTCTCTAAGCTTCTTAGCATCTTGAAATTTTGCCTCATTGCTCATTAAAATATTCAAGTATGTCTAGTCCACAGAATGAAGTCCCCTCTGATTTTGTCAAGCACGTAATATAATAAAACATTTAGAGAGTAGGGCAACATTCCAAATTCTCTCTTGGTTAACCAAACATGTGAAGGATTATGCTACTCAGAGTAAAAGGCTATGCCTTTAAACTGCCCAGGGAAATACTCCACCGTCCAAGCCTGCTTCAGTGGTATACTGGTAAACGTTCAACAGTCAGCTCTCTAGGTGCGGAAATGCCCTGATTTGTAGCATTTGCCAATTTCCATGGTGTAAAACTTCCACTGTGGCTGATTTCAAGCTACTGAGGGTTTCATGAATGGCTTGCAAAATTCCTGAAAATATGACATTCAACTCTTGCAAAGCGGCACAGACAGCTCCAGCACACCACTGCAGATGGGTTTCCAAATCACTGCTGAAGTAATGGAGTAATGAAGTAATACTCTAAGTGCAGACAAATTTACCAAATGCAACAAGAAATAAACATCCTCTTAGACATGGAGTTTAAGTCCAAAGCTTAAATAGCTTTTTGTAGAACCGGATTCCACAAAAGGTCCAAAGTTTGTGAAGAGCCATTCTATTCCGGTTTACATTTTATTTTTAATCATGAAATAAACGGCATGCTCATTATAAAACAATTGGAAAATGCAGAAAATAATTTTCTTGGGAAGCCCACGGCAGTGCCCCTCAGGAACTAATCTGAAAGTCACTGATGGGAACTGAGAAATAACCCAGGGCTTGGAAAACTGAAACACATTTTCTGATGTGTCCCATACTCTGTGAATTGATTTCACCAACCTTCCTTGTCTTGTACTTTGCCTTTTTATATTGTGATAAAAACCTTTGTGCCTCAACAGCATATGTCTGAATCTCCAGGAAAGGGTTCTGCATGATCGGGAGGAAAAGTGACACACAATAAGGTGGGACCCTATCGTGGAGTCATCACTTTTACAGTCACTGATTTAAACAAAGAAGTCCCTTCACCGAATAAACCATGAAATTGCAACATACAGATGGAGATTCAAATCACTGTTAGTATGATTGTACAAAGTCATATTTAAGATACACATCATTCATTTATTCCATTTTAAAAAGTTTTGGAGGTAACATGGTCATCAAAACACAGTCTCTGCCCACGTGGAATTTACAGACTAGGGGAGAAGAAAAGACGGCAGATACTCACGCACACATAGGTATATAATTACCAATTCTAGTGAACACCATCACAGAAAAGGACAAAATACTATCAGAGTATGCCAGGTGGTGTTTGATTTGAGATATAAAGGGTGAGCGGGAATTAATTAAGGGAAGGGGATGAAAGGGGGGAACATCCCAAGCAGAGGGGGTTGCTTGTGCAGGGATCCTGAGGTGGGAGGTGGGCGGGGCCTCAGCAGAACTGACTCTTAGCTGCTGTGGCTGGAGACTGAGGGCTCAGGGGAGGGTGGAGTGGATGGGGCTGCAGAACTGGAGGCAGGTGCCAGGTCACGAGAGCCATGGGGCGCAAGGCTCTGAAGTCAAAATGTAATGAATATTAATCACCGAGATCTACTTATCTAGCGTCCAGATCATGGGCCCAAAAACTGCTCTGTAGGGCAGAGGGTCAGGAAGAAGGGAGTCAAAGTCGGCTTCAGACGTCCCTTTTCAGGGAGGATCAATATATCCCAAATAATTTTTGACATAAATTTTAATTATTAGTGATAGCCAACTTAAAATAGAAACAAAATGCATAATCTCTAATATGGAAAGAAGGAAAAAGAGGAATCGGTCAAGAAAATGTCATGAAAACAGATAAATTAGAAAACAACCACTCTTGCCTTCTTCCTGACTTAAGTGATTGTTTCTTTAAATAAAACATCAAGCTCCAGTCAGACATTTTTTAAATTAAATGTAACAGAAATGTATTTCAACCTTGGTTTTAAATTTAGGAAGAGGTGGAATTTTATTAAATACTTTTTTTTGTCAAATGCTGTTTTTCTAAGATCTACTAATATAATTGACTATGTTAATAAATTTCATGATGTCTAATTAACCTTGCATTCCTGAAATAAACCCTACTGGTAATTTTCTTTTTATACACTTTCTGCTGTGACTAAAAATACTTACCATTTGCTGGCCAAGATAATGAATAAAAATATATATAATAAAGATGTTATTATTAATATAAATCATGGGAGTATGTACCTGAAAAGCCAAAATGATCAACTAAAAAAGGAACTGTACTAAAAATCAAATTGAATTATTCAGAAATAAAAAGCTAATAAAGTTCATCTGGTGTAGTGCTTACGCAAGAATCTCTTCTTACCTCTTTCTCTCTCTCAACATGGGATGGACCTCATCTCCTAGATTTTTTGAGTAAATAGTTTGGAGACAATTGGATAACCACATCTTCACACAAGTTTGATCTGGACCTCAACTCAATTACTGAAACAAATCTCAGATGGTTTAGAGGTAAATGTTAAGACGGAACATTAAACAAAGAAGAAGAGATTATGAGCCTATGTTTACATGTGAAAGACTTTCTGACACAAATATTGGGAAGCATTTCGGAAAAACTGATTGACTTTATAATATAAAACCCCCAAACCTGCATACATTTAAAGATGTAAAAACATAATTGAAAGGCAAATAAAAATTGAAGGAAATGTTAAAAATATATGCAATAAGTGATTGGTTTCTTAAAAGTATAAGACAATTTTTTAAAAATCATTTTAAAAAAACTGAACATCCTTTTGAAAAGAGTCATAAATATGAAATCTGGTCAAGGAGAAAAACCAATGATAGCAAATACAGAGCTTCCTCAGCTTTTAACAGGTTCATCCTGATAAACCCATCGTAAGCTGAAAATACCATTAAGGCAAAACTGCATTTAATACACCTAACCTACTGGGCACCATAGCTTAGCCTAGCCTACCTCAAACATGCTCAGAACATTAGCCTACAGCTGGGAAAAATCATCAACACAAAGTCTGTTTTATAATAAAGTGCTGAATATTTCAAGGTGACCTTTGAACAACATGGGAGTTAGGGGTACTGACCCCCGTGCAGTGCAAAATCCCAGTATAATTTATAGTAGGTTCCTCTGAATCTGTGTTTCCACAACCTGGGATTTCAACCAATGACGAATTGTGTAGCAGTGTAACATTTACCACTGAAAAAAAATCAGATATAAGTGGTCCTTCAGTTCAAACCTGTGTTGTTCAACGATCGACTGTAATTTATTTAAGATTGTACTGAAAGGGAAGACAGAATGGCTGTATGTGTAAAGAACCGTTGTAAGACTATCGGCAGTTTACCTTCGAGATCACGCGGTTGGCTGGGAGCTGCGGCTCACTGAACATGTCCAGCATCATGAGAGG
The DNA here is from genome assembly GCF_009834535.1 of Camelus ferus. NCBI lineage: Eukaryota > Metazoa > Chordata > Mammalia > Artiodactyla > Camelidae > Camelus > Camelus ferus. The sequence continues at coordinate 8,820,523 of NC_045722.1, read as the reverse complement.
GTATCCACCACATATCACTAGCCTGAAAAAAAAAATCACAATTCAAAATTTGAAGTACAGTTTCTATTAAATGCATATTACTTTTGCATTACTGTAAAGTTGAAAAATTGCGCCCATCATAAGTTAGAGACCGTCTGTACATATCCGGGCAAATATTCAACCTAAACACCAAAGATATGCAAATCAGTGCAACAACGTTATCTTTCAGTAATCAGGTTGACAATTATTCAACTGGTGTGGGTTTAGGTAAATTAATTTTTTATTAACATTCTGATTCATAGACAAATAATTATTACAGATTTTGATAAGAAAATTCTTAAAAGTTTGCATAACTCTTGAAGTACTAGTTATATTTTTAAATTTTGTGAAAATATTTGCAAATGTACAACAAAGAGCTCTCCTTGAGGTCACACATTGACATGGTTAAGAATGCAGACTTTGGCTTCAGGCACCTCAGGTGTACTGTTCAATCTGTCTAAACTTCCCTTTCTCCATCCCCAAAATGAGCAAAATAACAGCATCTGAGTTAAAACACTCTGATGATTAAATGAGTACTATGTGTAAACATACCAAAGTGCTCGGGAAATTTTGTGCATCAATATTATTTGTTTTATTATCATTATTGTCATTATCATCATTATTTTCAGATGGCCAAATTGCATGTGGCACAAAGTCTGCATTTAATAAAAGTCGTTTATTTGTGTATTCACAGAGCCTACTACACTGTGAGCGCTTTCCCAGACCCTGGGAATACAGCAGTAAATCCAAGTCCCAGTCCTCACTGAAGCTGCGTGTAGTGGGAGGGGTTCCTGCACAAGCAATTAAACAAGATGATTTTGTTTGTCGGAGACAAACTATGGAGAAAAATTAAGCAGGATCAGAGCGTTGGAGGGAGGCCTTTCTTCTTGATAGAGGCTCCACATTTGAAAAAAAAAGTTAAAAACCTGAAACTACTGATGAGCAAATCATGCAGATATTAAAAGGAGAGAGAACAAGTGTAAAGGTGTTTGACATCTGAAGCAGCGAGGGGTCAGTGCGACTACAGCTATTTAAGCAAGAGAGAGAGAGGTGTCAGGCAGACAGTGAAGTCTAAAACACCGAGGGTCTTGTGGGCCACTGTCAAGTCTTTTCTCTGAGAGTGATGGTAAGATTTCCAGCAAAGAAGTGACATGACCTGATACACACTTCTGAAGCATCCCTCTTGCCGCTGTAGTCGGGCTCAAGGTGAAAGCAAGGGGATCACCCGGAAGCCTAATGCAGCTTCTGGTTAAGAGGCATCATTAGTGGCTTGGGCTAGGGTAGTAGCCAGAAAAGTGGTGGAACACTGGATGTATTTTGAAGGAAGAACTTGCTGAAAAAAAAATCAGAAGATTCAACATGACTGTAAATTTTTGGTGTGGCCCACTGATGGACTGAGACTATCACTTCCAGTCATGGGGAGGTGTGCAGTCAGGTGTTCAGTGTCGGGCATGTTAAGGCTGAGACGTCTATCGGAGATCAAGAGGAGACACTAGGTGGGAAGTTGGCTGTGTGAGTCTATTTATGTGTTTCCAGGGAATATGACCAGCTGGGGCATGCAAATATGAGAATTTTCTGCACAGAGGTGGTATTTGAAAGTCATGCAACAAACTGGAAGAGATCAAAGGAGTGAGTGCAGATGGAGTAAAACAGAGGTCGAAGAACTCAGCCCTGGAACTCTCCCTTACTTGGGGTCAGGAAATGGGGAAAGAGGAAAGAGAGGACCCCAGAAGCCAAACGAGGACAAGGTATCGAGAGAAGAATGGTTATGAATGAACAGTTATGTGTTGCTAATCAGAGGACTGAAAAGACAGACATCATGAGGGTAAGAACATTACTCTAAGTCCTTGGTGCTCAAAGCAGGATCCCAGGACCAGCAGCACCAGTATCACCAGGGATCTTGTTAAATACGCGGATTCTTGGGCTCCGTCCAGATCTACCACATCAGAAACTCTGGGGGTGGGGTCTAGTAGTCTGTCTTAACAAGCCCAACAAAGGATTCTGGTGCAGGGTCAAGTTCGAGAACTGCTGCTGTAAGGGGATGGGATTATTGTCAATTTTTATTTACTTCTCCTTTTTCTCCTATTAATCATATATATTTTTGCCTTGAGTATAAATGATCCATAATGAGCCTCCACTTTTAAAGGATGCAATGTCATTTATCTGGGTTGAAGTTGCTGAATGATCCAGTTGAAATACTGATATATTTCTTTGTAGAAGAGCTAAGTTATTGAAAATAGCTAATTGTATATTTCAGAAAAGTACTCACATGAAGCTAAAAGTGTTTATCAAGTCACCACCTAATATGTCATTGCCTCCTTTCTTCTGTCAGCACTGCATAAACATTGCTCTGGTAAACAAAGGTGGGTATATCTGACATGCTTTAAAGTCATTAGGAGAAAAGGCAAACATAATTTTTAAAAACCTTTCCCATCTTTGGTGTACAATGTTATCAGTCATTTTGACTGTCACAGGGCAATCTGTGCACCCTAAGTTGGTGAGGGGGTATTGAAAAAAAGGTAAATGTTGCACTCTTCACATTGAGAGAAGGGACAGCGTAGGCCTTTTATACTTTGGGTATTACATCACATTTTGGTTTTGTAGTTCATTCATCTCAAATTTCTAAAAAGCTATCCAGAAGCTCTAATTTTTATTACATAAACCATATGGGAATGTAAAAACTCCAACACATCATTTCCAAGCCCTGTTCCAGGCTTCCTACTCCCAAAGAGACATAATGATGAAGAAATAGCTTTAGTTTTAGCAAGCATTTATTTTTCCCCACCAGAAAAATAAAAAGGATTTCAAATAATTACTTCAGGTTCGTCTTTTGCAAGGTTTTACTCTTAGGATTTAGTTTGCCTGTGACAAAGAAAAAATTAAACAAATCCAAAGTATCTGAAACAAGGTAACAGTTTCTTTCTAAAGACGTGGAGAGAGACAGTCCTGGACTGACACAGTGCTTGTGGGTGCAGAATCCCAGTCTTTTGTATTCTGCTGGGGAATGGCCTCCATTCCCAGGGTCTCCTTGTAGTCCAAAATGCCTGCTGTGATTCCAGCAATCACATCTTTATTCCAGCCCACAAGGAGGAGAAAATGAAAGGCCAATACACCATTTTAGAATGTTTCCCACAGTCATGCACCCAATTTCCGCTTATATACAGTTGGCAGAACTCGTTCACAAGGCACCACGTGGCTGCCAAATCACTTCAATTATGCAGAAAAAAAAAATCATTCAACAGATTAAAAATCAGGTTCTGATCTAAAGACAACACACACACACACACACACACACACACACACATACATTTAGCAATTTAGGAGTAGAAGGAAATTCTTTACCTAGATGATAAATATACATAAGAAACAAAACCAAACCTATAGTGAGCATCACCATTGATGGAAAAACTTAAACATTTTCTTTAGAATCAGGGGAAAATAGAACACCCACTACTCAAAAAATGTGCTGGCCATATTGTAAGACAAGAGGATAAGGATTAGAAAGAAAGAAAATAAACATCATTGTTTATAAATTATATAGTTACCTCATAAAAAGCCCTTTGGAATTTTAGATTATCTCCCATTAAAAAAAAAAGATTGAAAAATGCAATGACATTAAAATTTAAAACTTCTATTAATCGAAGACATAAGATAAAAAAATTTTAAGTTACAAATAAGGAGATGCTCACAAAACATGTAACAGAAAGAGTTCAACTTTGGGAGTAAAATAATAAATCAATAAGAAAAAGATAACACAATTTTAAAACCGAGCAAGCCAAATAATCAGACATTTCCCAATAAATATATGAAAAGATACTCCTCTTGATTAGTAATCAAAGAAATGTAAATTAAAGTCACAACAAGAAACCAGTTCATGCCAAGCAAGCTGGCCAAAATCTTAAAGTTCAGATGTTACCAGTGGGCACCTCCGGGCTCAGACACTGGCGCAGGCACTATGAGTTTGAAAATCTAGAGTTATCTAGTGAAGGTGTTTGTGAAACACCCTGTGATCCAGCAGTTCCACTCTCAGAATGAATATCCTCGGTGGGAGGGTACAACTCAGTGGTAGAGCGTGTGCTCAGCATGCATGAGGTCCTGGGTTCAACCCCCAGTACCTCCATTAGATAGATAAGTAAACCTAATTACCTCCCACCAACAAAAATCTTTTAAAAATTAAGAAAAAAAACCTAATAAACTTCATCCAACATATATTTAAAAAATAAATATCCCTGATAAGGTCTTCCACATTCTAGAAGACATATTTAAGAATGTGTGGTGGTTGATTTTTACGTGTCAGCTTGACTGGGCTAAGGGATGCCCAGAGAGCCAGCAAAACATTATCTCCGGGTGTGTCTGTGAAGGTGTTTCCACAAGGGATTAGCAATTGACTCAGCAGACTTAATAAAGAAGATCGCCCCCGCAGTGCAGGTGCGCATCCTCCCATCTGCTGAGGGCCGGAACAGAATGAAGGGCAAAGGAAGAGGGGAGTTTGCTCTTTTTGCTTGTGCAGGGACGTTGATCTTTTCCTTCCCTTGGACACCATTGCTCTGAGTGCCTTCAGACTCTGACCATGACTTTCACCATTAGCTCCCCTGGTTCTCAGGCTTTTGGACTCAGACTGAAATGTACCACTTGCTTTCCTCATTCTCCAGCTTGCGGACAGTAGACCGTGGGACTTCTCAGCCTGCATAATTTTGTGAGCCAACTGCTAAAATAAATCTGTCTGTCTCTCTATATATAAATATATAAATATATAAATGTATATATATATATTTAGGAATGGAAGGAATGCATACATATATAGAATGAGTGTGTGTGTGTGTGTGTGTGTGTGTGTGTGTATTTCCTATTGGTTCTGTTTCTCTGGAGAACCCTGAATAATACTTTAATGTCATCTTGGTGTTTTTATTACAACAAAAACAATTGCACACAATCTTAATGCTTGACGGAAAAATGGATAAGTAAATGTGGGTATATTCATAGAACACTGGGCAGCAGTGAAAACAGGGGAATTTCAGCTGCATGAATCAAAATGGATTATGCTCTCAAAATGGAAAAAGGAAGTCACAGAATATATATCCCACAACCCATAAATAGATGTCTAAGGACATCTACAGAGAGTTCAGAGATGCACAAAACTAAAATGCACTGTTTATCAGTGAAAATCTATGTGTTAAGATTTAAAGACAAGCAGAGGAATTATAAGCACAAGATTCGGGTCAGAGGTTAATTCTGGGGGGTTAGGACAATGAGGATTCATAGGGGACCTCAAAAGTATCAATAATGTTCTAGTTCTTAAGCTACATGAGGTTTTTGTACCTTATACACTTTGCTTTAATGTACATAGTATTTCATAACAAAAATGATGCATAATATAAATAAAGTGAGTTGAATGCATATCACCGCTCTGTCCATATGACTAGTCTTCACTGAGGATCGTTTTAGAAATCAAACTAAATCTTACATGAATCTCATCTGTTGCATCTGGTGTTACACTACCCGCCGCCGCCATCATAAAGCATTTCCCAAAGAGAGGCTTGTGTTTCCGTGCAGCCTGGTTTCAGATGATAACAGGAGAGTGATCCTCATCCTTCGTCTTTCTTAGGAAAATGCTCCAGTCTGATTTCTTCCAGAGCCAGCAGCATTACTTCCATTTGCAAAATCGGCTATAAGCCCCAGTGACAGGATTTCCTATGGTCTTCCCCTCCTTCTCAGTTGCATGTCTCCTGCACTGTTGCTGCTCTCACATCTCTCTCCACCCAAACTTCTCAAGTCCAACCCCACAACAAAATTCTCCCAGAGCAAACTAAGTAATCGACTTCGTCCCGCCACCCTTTTTCAATGTTCCCTTTTCATGCCAGCAATTCTTTCTCACTTTTTAAATGGAAACAGAGCAAACCAGTCTCTTTCCTGGTAACTGCTCAGCTCCATCTACCCATTTCCCAGATTCTGTTCAACCAAAGCATAGAAACTGGGCCAGGAAACTCAGACCATGCCTTAGAAATCTAAAAAAACCAAAACATAAATACAAAACAGAAACAGACTCACATAGAATACAAACTTGTGGTTGCCAAGGGGGCAGGGAGTGGGAAGGGACAGACTGGGATTTCAAAACGCAGAATAGATAAACAAGATTATACTGTATAGCACAGGGAAATATACACAAGATCTTATGGTAGCTCACAGTGAAAAAAATGTGACAATGAATATATGTATGTTCATGTATAACTGAAAAATTGTGCTCTACACTGGAATTTGACACAACATTGTAAAATGACTATAACTCAATAAAAAATGTCAAAAAAAAAAGAGAAATGAATGAAAGGTGGAATGTATGTACATATATGTATGGCTTGGACATTGTGCTGTGCACCAGAAACTGACACATTATAACCGACTATACTTCAATTAAAAAAAAAAAGAAATTGATGAAAGGGTCATATCACCAAAAATAAAATTTTCTGTGGCAGAATTGTTCTTTAACAGAATTTTCTCTCAGGAAAAGTTTAAAACACTTATAATTTAATACCTTTCTTTCTATTTCAACCATTTCTGTGTCCCTTGGGGTAAGAACACCTTGATAGTGTGTGGTGTTAAGAACGTGGCCTTTAGAGTCTGGCAGACTGGGGTTCAATCCCAGGTTGAGTAAATTATTTAATGTCTTGGCATCTCATTTCCTTCTTCTATTAAGTTGGGCTATAAATGCCTACTTACTGGGCTTTTGTGAAATTAAATAGGGCAATCCTCATAGAGCATCTTGTGGAAACTCTTAACCCTTAGAAGGCTAGGCATTCAGTAACTGGTAGCTCAATTATACATTTAATACTCTTTTAGAAGCAGTAGAGGGAAAGAAAATGTCTATCAATGACGGGTCCCTTGGTGATCTAACCTTCCTATATGAGAAACTCACTCAGAATCTTGCTCACACACACACCACTGAAAGCTATACAGTGACACATAGTTATTGTTCAATTAGTAGTGAGGACTACACAAAGAACAGGGTCTTAGGGACAAAGGCTGCAAGAGTTCAGGAGAGTTCTGGGTGTGGAGTTTTCAAAGACAAAAGGGAAAGAGTCCATCATTGCAGGGAAAAAATCATTATATTAGCTGAGACAAGTGGAGGCCTGATTAGATCCTTCCATTCATTCATTCATAGTTCTTCAGTTACTTCAGTTGTAACAGAATGAACCTATCTACCTTGAAAAATAATTACAACCCTGTTTCCCCAGCCCGTCATTGCTTGTTCCCTTCTCCCCACCACCAGCAGCTCTGAAACAGAAGGACCACAAGGAAAACAGGCAGTGGCTGGTTGCTCTCCCGCGTGGCTCCAACTGCTTTAACATCTTTGAGTGATGTGCAAATTCTCCTCTCTCACCCTCATCAGTACTTGTCTTCTGCACCCGTTCAGGAACAGCAGTTTCCAGGAAACACCTGAGCAAGAAGCAGAGCCAGGACTAGCAAGAGTTCCTTGCATCCTGGGAGCAGCATTCCCCGTTGCAACGTGCAGAAGGTGAAAGGGGAGACAGGCAGAGACTGATAGCAATGCTAATAATAATAGTAATAATGGAACCCATGGGACACAGGCTTCAACCATTGGTTTGTCCAGATGGGTCTTGTAACTCTGTACTCTGAACGTCAGTCGTCTGGTCACCTGCTTAGTTGATGAGAAAGAAGTCGAGTCTTTTCCAGAAATCACCCTCCCAATTGTATTTCACTGAGAGGCTGGAAGCCCAATGGTTAACAGCGTAGCACTGGAGCTGACGTTCTGGCTTTCCATCCTTATTCTGCCCCTCACTGACTGTGTCACCTTGAGCAAGGCAGTTACAACCTCTGCGTCAATTTCCTCATCTGTAAAATGGGGATAATCTGGTATGTACACCCCACAGGATGACTGAGAGGAGTAGGTGAGCTAAGATATCAAAATGAGCATGAGGTAAGAGCAAATTGGTATTACTATTCGGAGTCAGAGGGAGGAGAAGGCAGTTCTCACTCACAATCAGAGCTCTGGGCTCATTCTGCTGCCTTCTGTTCTGACGCTGTTCTGGCCCCCCTTTCACTCCTACGATCACTTCCGTTTTGCCACCCAAGCATCACCGACCTCCGTGGAACTGCTGACCTCCCTGCGGTTAGTACCCCACCGCCCGTGTTCCCGCCTGTGTTGATGGCAGATTGCTGAGCGTGAGTGTCAAAGGAGAGTAACTGGGATGGGTTCGTAGGAGACCTCCTCTTAGACCAGCAAGATCACACCAGGGCAGAGCTCACAGTTGCTGGGACTTGGACTGGGAACTGCGCACAGCCACGTGCTGTCAGGGTCCCATCTGAAAAGGGAATTCAGACCAGACCCAGGTGGGCAAACGAGAGACCCAGTGCAACGCAGCACTTCCACACAATGAGGAGAACCCGGAAGGTGCATTGACGGCCCTGAGAAAGCACAGGGCTGAACGTCCGGAGACAAAGAAGCAAGAAATACAACACATGATTGCAAAATGGAAGAAAGGAGCCCTGGTTTCACAAAGTTGAGATGAAAGAAACTATGCTGGGGGAAAAAATTCCTTACAAGAAAGATCCTGGAAAAGGATTTTTTAAATTTTTAATAATTGTGAGAAAATCTGTAAGTTCCTAGCAGAAAACAAGTTACACTAAAAGGAACAAAAATTGAGATAATATCTACATGACAAAATGCCAGAAAAGAATAAGGCAATCTCTTAAGATTTGAGAGAGAGAAAAAAGTACCCTGAGACCTCAAATTTTTTTACCATTCCAACTCTCCTTTGTCAATAGAAAGAGAAAGATATTCTTAAATATATGAAAACATCGAAAATACATTGTCTACATATCCTTTGTGAAAATTTTACTTGAAAACATAAGGCAGTCAACTGAAATATGAAAAAGAATGCAAAAAACTAAAGAGTCGGAGCGTGGCTGATTAGACCCGCTGGCAGGATTTCCTTGCTCAGGATTTCTCGATTGTTTGTTGATGTTGTTTTTTTAAAGTAATTAACAATTCCTAATGAAAACAATGGCAAATGTAGCTATTCTATTCTAGGAAAAATATTTTTAAAAATAAAAAGCAGTGTTGCTTAAAGCAACTGGAATCCTGATACTCTGCACATATAAAAACCATATTAAACATCCTGTGTCATTTTGAAAGAAATAGAAACTAATAAATAAAAATTTTAAAACTTAATAAAATTAAGGCCGATACTAACTACCTGTATAATCATCTTTACCCTAGTACGTACTGACATTCCTTGTAACTATACTTAAAAATCAGTAGGTACACTTTGCTTTCAACTATATAACATTACATTTAAAAAATGAGAAAACATACAAAAATGTTTACTCTGGGAGGTGGGAACCTGGATAATTTGCAATTCTTCATTTATGATCTTTATTTTCCAAAATTTTCTACCTTAAACAAATACATATTAGACTGAACACATACTACATTGGTGATCATAAAAATGATATAAAAATATTATATGCAATTAGAAATCTGCTATATGATTAGAACCATGTAAACACGTACTTTAAAAAGTCCTGAAAGTAGTTACAACCAGAGCTTAGCAACGATTACTTCTGGGTTGCGGCACAACAGGGGATTGTTTTTGTCTCTCTGCTACTTTTTCTGGATTTCTCAGATGTTCTATGATGAGCACATGATATTTTTCTAGAGGGAAATAAAACAACAATAAAATAAAATAAATCCAGGGGGCCTGACCCAGCAGAGCAAAGTAGAGCAAGGAGAGCTGCTCTAGTTTTGAAGGTGAGAGATGTTCTCAAGGAATTTCTGGGCACCCCCTGCCCTTGTCCTCTTGTGGCTGCGACAGCCACAGTCTTCCTCCTGCTGCTCCTGAGATAACGTTTAGGTGTACGTATGCAGTGTATTTGTATGCATGTGTGTGTGTGCATAATTATACTAGTAATGCACGAATATAATCTCATTGCAAAAATTCAGACGTTACAGATAGAGCTAATGTCTCTCTTGATCTCAGCCCCAATCCTTGTGTCCAATCCAGAGGTCCACTTGATGGTTATACGTTATAGATGTGAATTTGCCAGTGTGTTCACCATAATCCAGGCTCACAGTAAAATCCCAGCTCGTTCAGACCTTCTTATCTGCAATTATATGTCCATACAGAAGTTTCTAATATTGATTCATGGGCATGTGTTTGCATAAATGGTATTTTAATACATGTGTTGTTGACTCAGCACTGTCTTATGGGAAACCTTCTCTGCCATCCATGTAACTCTATCTTTATATTTTTACTTAGTGTGAATAGCAAAAAAGTGAAAAAGAGTAGGATTTTTAAATTTAAAAAACTTTTTTTTTACTTCAGGCATTTGATAATTAGTACCAATTTTCATTGAGATAAAAAAAAAAACACTTAGCAATGAACATGCTTTCTTCTGCACATTTAAAGTGGTTCTCTATGAGGATGCTAGGAATTAATGGAACATAAGACATATGTATTTTTAATTTGACAGATATGGCCTTCTAATGGCTTACCAATAAGCCTTCTCACCAGCAATATGGAAAGAATGCTCATGTTTTCTCCAGTATTATCAAACTCAATGTTTTTTGACACCTTCATTCTGTTGGATGAAGAAGTATTGCTTTAATTTGCATTTTCCCGATTACTGGTAAGGCTGTGTCCAAATTTTTGGTCTGCTAGACTTTTAGTCTCTCCTACCTCACCTCTCAATCTGCTCTAACCATCTTAAGCCCTGCTACCCAGGTGGGTATACCAGCTGGCTGGTCTAGATACTGTGAATGCAGAAAACAAACAAGAACTTCTGCAGGAACTGCTGTCTGGCTATGTTCAGCAGGGAATGGTGCATGGCCACTGAATGCCAGCCTTCCCTTTATTGGCCCCTTCCTCGGTAGTTACCTTTTGCCATGGAAAATCCATTGGCATGATCATCAGAAGATTCAGGTGTAACTCCAGGTTTTTCCCCTTCCTGACTCTGTACCTTGGGTGAATTTTCCATGCTTTTTTGGCTTCACATTCATCATTTATTAAGAATAGTGGGTACTACCTGTTATGCCTACCCTACAGCTACAGATGTGCCCTCCACATGTTAAGTGTGTTTCCCATGACCCTAGCTCACAGGAAAACTCCAGACTACTTTATTCAGTGCCAACTCATATGGACTTTTCCCTTCCTGATCCCATTCCCACACAGGTTATCCAAGTTTCCCACCTGATGCCAACGAAGGTCTAGACTATTGGTTGATGAGTCATCCACAGACAACTGGTCAGCTGAGGGGTCAGCACTCGGTCCCTTCTGCCCTACTTTTTGGTCTTGCAGAAAGAAGACCCCTTATCACCTACCTACTTCAAACACCTGTTCTTTCTACTGTTTCTCTCTTGTTCAGGTTATCTTCTGTCTCGTCAATCTTCCTTCATAGGAAGGTCTGGTCTCATCCAGCTTAAAGAGTAGAAAACTGGCTCTGCAATTAGACTTTTGACCTGGTTCTGTGTGGGGTGGTGGTGAGGAAAAGAACCAGAGAGGGAGATACACAGAAAACACACATATGTTTTGAGTTGTAATCCTGTTGCCTAGGGTTGCCCTGCTGCAAGCAAGATGGGACAAACAGACAATTGGTATGTAAATTATTGAATACAATCTCAGACAGATCACTGACTGATGGTGATCCTACTACTTAAGCTTAAGGCTCTGATATAGATGGTAGCTAAAGGCATGCATAAGATGAAACTGCCCAGGACAATCACTGAGATGAGTCTTGAGGAGCTGAGAAACATAATAATGAGTTCGTTCCCTTTACTGTTGAACTGGTAAATAGGAATCAGTTTTGGGGAAGGACTTATATCCTCTATATTATAATGCCTTTAACGGCAGCCCTGTGATAAAATTTGTATATCCTATAAAAATAGTTCATTTTGCTTACATTACTTTCATAAGCTATGTTCAGTAAAAGGACATCATCTAGAACTTTATTACATTCTCAAGCCAAGGTTGTAGGACTGTCTTGGACAGACCACAGCTAAGTTGGAAAACTTCCTAGGATGGGAGCATCCTGATTTCTTGTTCAACCTGAACATTTTTTAAGCAATAGAAAATTGTCTGGCTGTTGTATTTAAGGTTAGGTTCACTAAACTGAATCAAAGTTTAGAACAAAAAATGACATAATACACTCAACACTCCATAATCTACTCTCAGATAACTCAAAAATCTCTTGTATGGAATGCATTTTCCATTTTTGGCAGAAGATTTTTCTTCATAATAATCTTTGGCTTTAAGTAAGGTTTCAATTAGTATACAGGCGAAGATAGTGGTGGTGCCAAAACACTCCTTCCCACAAGCCTCTTTAGAGTACCAAAAGGTCATTGAAAGACAAAACATCTTTCAGCAGCAGCAAGAGAAATGATCTTACCTTCTGAAAATCCTGACTTAACTCCCTCTCATAATTCATGCAGCAGAAAAATTATATGTTAATAGGCCATCCAATCAGAGGCTCCCCACCTCCCATGTTCACCTGTTCATCCTTTCCATAATCACAGCCATTAAAGTGTGGACTCGGGAAAGAGACTGACTGAGTTCTGATCCTAATTCTCAACTTAGAAGCTGGGTGATCTTGGGACAAGTCACTCCCCCACCCCCCATTCTCTGAATATGGAAAGTCTTTAATTTTTCTAGTAATTAAAAAAATGGCAACAGGATTTCCACTTCTAGGTATGACGGAAGAGCTTATACAAGACCAAATCTTTCACCGGGAACAAATATAAAAATCTAGTGTAATAGTTAAAGAAATAAACAACAAAATAGCTGCTTGCAGGCATCAGAAAACAATCAAAGCAGGCAGAACTTGAGGGGCCGATACGGCAAAGAGGAGACATCGAGGTGAGCAGGGCCATCTCTACTACTTTTTTACTTTTCTAAAAATCAGTTTTATTGAAGCATACTTTCTACAATAAAGTGCACAGAGATTAAAAGTAAGTTTGATGAGTTTTGATACATGTATATACCTGTGTAACCACCATCACGTTAAAGCTACAGAACATTTTCATCACCAAGGAAACGTCCCTTGTGCACCTCTGCTGTCAAATCCCAGCAACATGCACTGCCCAAGGCAGCCACTGATCAGACTTCTATTGCCATAACTTAATCTGCCTGGTATAGAACTTCATTTAAATGAGATCATCAGTGTCTAATATAGTGCATCCACTTTTTTCACTCTCTGTGTTTATTGTCAGATTTGTCCATGATTTTGGGTTTATCTTGGGGTCGTGCTCACTGATGATGTTTCATGTATTTTGAAGGTCTGTTATTAGATAATATGCTTATAGGATCATTATGTCTCCTTCATAAACTAAGCCTCTTGTTATGACAAGAATTATCACCTTGAAATCTATTTTCTGATTATCAGTATGGCTACATAAGCTTTCTTATGCTTACTCTTTGAATGGTATGTATTTTTCTATCGTTTTATTTTTAACTTTAAGTTTGAAGCATGTCTCTTTGAAAAGAAAAATGAGTTGGATCTTGCTTTTTAGCTAATCTGAAAAGTCTCTTTTACTTGGAGTGTTTAATCCATTTACATTTAATGTAATTATCAATATAGTTGGACTTAAGACTATTATCTTATAATTTATTTCCTATTTAGTCTCTCTGTTCTTTATTCCTTATTTCACAAATATATTTTTAGCATTCTATTTTATTTTTCTATTGGTTTTTTAACTCCTATTATTTGTAATTGTTCTAAAATTACAATATGCATCTTTAAATTTTTACAATCTACCTTGAATTAATATTATTATAATTTATGCACACTGTAAGAACCTACAATATAATTCCATTTACATTCCTCCTTGTCCTTTGTACTATTACCTCAAACATTTTAGTTCCAAGCATTATAAAACAAAACCACATTGTTTTCACTTTTATTTAAACAGTGAATAGAATTTTAGAGAATAAAATAAAGGAAAATATTCTTTATATTTACCCTAATAATCCATGTCTAATGCAATTCACTTCTTCCTGAAGATGTGAATTTCCATATGCTAATCTTTCTTTTGTGTTATATTTATTCTTAAGTATTTTTTAGTCTTTGATATTATAAAATGTCTTTTTAAATTTAATTTTCCAATTATTTGTCACTTCTATACAGAGACAGTATTGCTTTCATGTTAACTTTGTTAACAATGAACTCATTAAATTCATTTACTAATGCTAACTTTTTATCTTCAGATTATTTTGGGTTTTCTTCATTACAATTATGTGTCTGTGAATAAAAACAATTTTATTTATTCCTTCCAAATCCTTATGACTTTTATTTATTTTCTTACCTCACTGCACTGGTAGAAGTTACACTAAAATAATGAACAAATATAGTGCTAGTGAGTTTCCCTCGATCTTTCACAATTTCATTGGAAAAGTTTTGAATATCTGTTAAGTATGATACTGAGTGTGAGCTTCTTCTAGATACCTTTACCAGATAAAGGATGCTCCTTTTCAGTTCTAATTGACTAAGACTTATCTTTCTGCTATGAATTGAAAGTATGATTTTAATATGTCCATGTTCTTTTAGCATCTCTATTCTCATTAAAGAGGTAGTGTGTATGTATTTGTAATAGTTAGTGTAACAGCATAACCATGTTACAAAAAACCAATTACATTAGAGAAAATTACAGGTCACTCTCTCTCATGAACACAGACAAAATATTACCAAATTGAATTCAGAATATGTATAGCAGAAAATACATCACAACCAGGTGAGATTAACTCCAGGGCTACAAGATTGGTTTAATATTTGAAAATCAATTAATAAACATCACCATATTAAAAACTAAAAGAGAAAAATTATGTGACCATCTCCAAAGGTGCAGATAACACATGGCCTTATTTAACACAAAAGATACATAAAACATCGACACTAAAAACTACAATATATTATGGACATGAAATAAAGAGAAAGATATACCATGCCCATGTGTTAAAAGAATCAATATCATAAAGAAGTCAATTGGCACAAACTGACCTGTATATTGATTGATATTTAACACAATATCAATCAAAATCCCAGTATTTCATGTAGAAACTGAAACTGGATGACTCAAATGTATATGAAACTGCAAACGACTGAGAATTGTTCATCTCAAAGAAGAAGAAAGTTGGAAAACATATACTCCCAGATGTCAAGACTTACCATAAACTGCAGTAATAAAGAGAGTGGTATTGGCACAAATGCAGACAAATACACCAAGGAAACAAGTTAAAGAGTCCAGAAACAGACCAAACACATATGCGATCAGTTGATTTATGACAAAGATGACACAATATTACTGAATTGATGTTCAAGAAATAGTGCTCATTTGATTAGAGATCCGTATGGGAAAACATTCAAACTTGACCTTGCCTTCCTTCACAAAAATGAAATCCAGATGAACTGTAGATAAGCCAACCCTCCTTTTAATCAGATAGCACTGATAGGTAAAGTGTTCTTAAACAGAGCACAAAAAAGTGCTTAAAAAAGTAATAGATGACAATAAAATTAAGAACTTCTGATTATCAAAATAGATCATGAAGAAAATGAAAAGACAAACCTCCCATTTGCAATACATGAATTTGAAAAGAACTTGCATCCAGAATATGATGGGTTTGTAAAAATCAGTAAGAAAAGGGGAAAAATATTCAAAAGGAAAAAAATTGAGTAAAAAGTTTGAGCAGATAAACTTCACGCAAGAAGATGCTGGAATGGCCAATAAGCACATGAAAAAGTGTTCATCTTCATTAGACATCAGGGAAATTCAAATTAAAACCGCTATGAAATACCACTATACATCTGCTGGAGTGGACACAGCACAAGAATGTCTGTAATGAAAAAGGTAGAAACTGCTTAGTGTTGGTGGTGATATGTGGAACAACTGGAATTCTCATCCATCTGGTGGGAATGTAAATCACAACCATTTGGAAAACTGTTTGGCAATAGCTATTAAAGCCGAACAAATGCATTCTATACGACCCAGAAATTCTACTCCCAGGAATTGATCCAGAAGAAATTCGTATTATGTATACACATCTAAAGACATGTACAAAAATGTTCACAGCAGCATTATTTATGTAACAGCCCAAACTGCAAACTATTCTATGTTTATCAATACTAGAATGGACAAATAAAATGTGATATATTTAGACTGTGGAATAAACAAAGGACTGCTACATGCAACATGGATTTCGTAAACATGATGAGTGCTCTAATCCAGATAAAAAAAGAACATATTCTATGATATCATTCATAAAAAACTTCAAAAACTGAAAAAACTAATCTACAGTGATAGAAGTTAGAATGCTGGTGACATTTGGTCGTGAGGTAATGACAGAAAGGTATGTTGGGACTTAGAGGATGCTGAGAACAATATTCTATTGTTTTATGTGTATATTCACTTTGAAAATTCATTGGGTTGCACATTTCTGACTTTTGCAATTCTGTGTATAAACTGTACTTCAAGTTTAAAATTACTCAAAAAATCACATTACAAAGCATTAGTGAATGTCTCATCAATTTTCAAAACATAAATAATATTTGTGAGATAAATATTTGTGAGATAAAAAAGGGTCATTAATACTCTCACATATTACTGGCAGAAGTAGAAATGTCTATGGTTTGGAAATAAAGCACAACCAAATTCTACTCCATTCTACTTTTCAAGTTATATGCTTTCATAATCAATCCCACCTTATCTTCATAATAAGTATGGAAAGCAGGGATTATTATCAACATCATACAGGTAAGAGAACAGGTTCTGAAAGTTTAAATGATTGTTCGGTGCCGCAGGACTAGTATGCAAGGACCTGCAATTTTCACCTGCTACTACCATCACTAGAGAAACCTCCATGACGACGCTCGTCAAAAGAGACCCAAGTGAGATGTGGCAGTTGGGAGCTCTTAATATGAGAAAAGAGCTGCGGGAAGGCCTACTTTATTGCTTTACTTATAAGACAGAACATTGAAAACCTAAACATTCAATAAAAGTGTATGCTTCAATAAATGAAGCTCCTGAAAGGCAAATTATGCAGATATTATGTAGTTTTTAAAAAAGATAATTATGATTTTTTCTATTAACTGACTCATAGAAGCCCATACAAAAGATGTTATTAAATGAAGACACTTCCCAGCAACACAGAGAATGCTTAGACTGTAACGTTGAGAGGCAAAATTAATTCTGCTGAAACCATGAGTGATACCTCTGTGAAAGTTATGTGTGCATGTGTGACAACGTGGGGAAGAAATTGCCAGACACAAAAAAAGGTGATGTTTGATGACAGTGGGCACTTCAGGGAAACTTTCTTCTTTTTTTCTTTTATTGCTGCTACATGGTGTTTGCGCAGTATATTAAAATGTGAAAAGAAGGAAGCAATTGGTAAGCAAGAATGAATAGCCCAGGTTACTGGGGATAAGGCAGTTCTTTTCAAGGCATTTAACTCAATGGGAGTATATTGAGGATAACAGAATCATAAATAACTTAGAGAATAAAAGAATCTTTGGGGAACTGGAAAGAATGTGTACGTGGTTCTCTCAAGGTCACTTACTGGCTTACTGGCAGCCAGGACTAGAGCACAGCCATTCTGACCACAATAAAGGAATTTAAAAATTGGACAGTTTAAATAATAACGATACTTTAAAATAAAAACAAAGCAACAACTACCCACAAAAGCAAGACTTGGCCAGAGATACATTTATTAAATTAACAATTCACCTTTAACTAATATAAGTAATATATAGCATATCATATTTCTCTTACGACATTTTGTATCGCCTTTATATTAAGACTCTTACAACATTATTAGCATTCTCAATAATTTTCCACAATGTGATATACATTGTTCAAGGAGACGTGGACAAAGTAATGTGATTTGCTTAACTGTGTCATTTTTGTCTCTCTGATTCCTCAAGTTCAGAGAATGCTCATCATACATCTCTTTTTCTTCAACTTAGCCTTTATTAGTTTTATTCCTTAAACTCCAACACTTGGTATCACTCTATCAGTGTCACCAGCAAAATCGTTTCCATTTGCTTTGGTTCGTGACAATGAAAAAACAAACCCACCTCCTCCCTGTCTGCAGTTATGTTTAAAGAGGATGGAGAAGCTAAAAAATAATCTGGACACATTAAAAATATCATCTTAATTTATAGTAGCCGTTACCCTGTGCAGGATTAAAAGGGGGTTGGGGCAAACCCTCATTGGAAAAGCAGTGGACATACTGGAAAGAAAATTTGGGGGGGACGTTTGGAAAAGGGTGATTAAAAGTTAGATTTCCATGCTCTGTGCCAGTGGGTACTGAGGGAGGAGGGGGGCTCGGGGTGTACAGTGGCTAGACAGACCATTAAATTGGTATTAAATGCTTTTCCATATGAAGGAAGTGTCCTCCTGCCAAAAGCCAGGAGCTGAGAGAGCCATTTCCATGCAAATGCTGCTGTGAGCGCGCTGGGTAAACTTGGAAAGATTAAAGGGTCACTGGGGTGAGAACCTGGGACGCAGAGCCCGTCTGGCTTCACTTCCTTGCAGACCCGGGGAACTTGGCACCAAGCAGCAAGATGAAGGGCCTATATAAACACACAAACCCACTGACGATTTTTTTCCGAAGAATTAACTCAACCAGAAATATATTACAAAAATAGAACAAAGCTGGCTTCCATCAGTTTTCACCGCACCAGCCCATAAAGGATTTCTTGTACCCTGTCCAAAGCAAAGTGGAGGAATGACAGCTCAGGGTCCAGACTTCTCAGCGGTGGTTTCCTCCGCTGACCACGGCCTGACCTCCTTCCTGAGCTGAGCTGGAACAAAGACCCCATTGAGTGAAATGCAGCCCATATGCAACAGGAGGGTCTCCCAGACTGACTTCCTCCACTGAAATCCTCAAAGCGGTTCATTTGCAAAATCTTTCTAATAAGTACCACGTGGATTCCTGGATACCCCTGGGACCTTAGTAAGAATTTCCCGATGGTGCTCAGACCCTGACCTGTCTTAGCTAACCCTAGCTGTGAAACAGCAATCGGCCTTGCAAAGCAACCTTGGGCTGTCTGAAATAAAGAATGTTACAGACATTTGGAAGTCTTTTAAAAATTGGTCCCCAGCCCCCTTCATGTTTACAGTTCTGGTAAACGCATTATGTTTAGTGTGAAAAGTATTAGTTTTAGAATCTGACAGACTTGGACATTCTCATTGATTATTGGATAGTGACCTGAAAAATTTATGTAAACTGTTCTTTATTAGAAAAATGGGAACCATACCTACTTTGTAGCATTGTTAAGAGAATTAAATAAGAGAAGTCTAGCATTTGACACACAGGGGGAATTCAATAAATCTGAGCTTTCTTCTCTTCTACACAGAATCTGACTTGGATTTAACATGAGTGTCCAGTATATCCAGTAAGATTAGAAAGTGGTGGGGACATTGTCTTGGGATTATAAATAACGATTTGAAACTATTATTCATGGCCCAAAAATTCCTTACAGAATAGCATTTAAAATGTCTTTGGTCTAAGGCTATACTATCAACCCAAACCTGTCTTTGTATTTGGTTCTTTAAATACTCAGAAAGGAGTTGAGAGTGCCTATTGGAAGGGTAACACAAAAAAGCCAAAGGGAAACCATCATGTGCTAAAACCAGGGAAATGCTTAGAAGAGAGAAGCTGAGAGTATCATAAAGTCAATGACTTCCGCACAAAGCATGACTTTTCACATTGAACTCTATCCAGAATCTGCTGTCTTCTCACAAAAGACAGAATGGTTTTATAGCCACATAAAATCCCTGCCTCTGCCAGGGCACGGTGCAGAGGAAGACAGAGTGTGAATTAAAGAACACACAGACCAGAGCAGAGACACGGCCCAAGGAGGGAGGTCACGCCTGTGTTAAACAGGTATGTTTTGAAGCGTGCACATTTGCAAGCCCTAGGGTTTGCAGAGATCTGCTAAGTGCCTGGCTGAAAAAAAAAAAGATGCTAAAAGGTAAAGAAAAGTTTGTTTAAGACTCGTACTTGATGAGGATAAATCTCAGACTGCTGACAACAAAGAAACTGAGTTGTTTGTTTATTTATTTAGTAACACTGGGAGGTGACCATGGAATGACATTTGGCAAACGGACTGTGGGGAAACAAAGGACATTCCATAGATGATGCAGAATTGAAAGCACTGAAGAAGGATATAACTCAGTCTGGGCCAGAGCAAAAACATTTCTCTTAACCACATCTGGATCAGGAATTTGCCCGTTCCCTAGGGAGAAAGGGTTGGGAGTTAATACCAGAACCATATTTTACGTTATGTGTCATCTGTTGTAAATGTACGCCGTAATTAACTTTTCACATAGACTGTGCATGCAGTTCAGTCCATAATGAGGGCGCTGTCAGCTTCACCTAAGCTTCCTGGTATTCCGATGGAAGGAGTTCCTTCAGGAATCGTTGAAGATCTTTATCTGACCTTAGCAGGCATAAGAAATCATTCAAGTTAGAATCCTCTTAACCAAGTTAGGAGCTGGAGACAGACCCTTAGACGTATCAAGTTTGCACCGTGGGAGTGAGAACGACACTGTCCACAAAGCCTCCAAGTGTCCCCAAGATACTGGACCCTCTTGAGTGAATTATTCTAGGGAAAAAAAAATTACTGTTTTTTCCCTTAAACGTTATTCCAGACATCTTTCCATTGCGTACACTTAGATGGACAGAATCATCAACACAGTGAAATTGAAAGGTAAAGACTGAGATGGGTGGGCCTGCGAGAATACTGACAGCCACATTTTTAATGCAGGGAGCTAATCAATATCCTCTAGAATTGAAATGTTATTACAAAAAACAAAAGACTCCAACTGTTGTTCCAAGGATGAGGGTGGGGTCAAGAGAGACTCTGCACTGTGACTCCTAGCTACAAACAAGAATCTTTTCTTTATTTGGTCACCACTTTGGGGAATTCATGGCTTTAAATTAATCCTCCCATCTTTCTTTAGATTGAATACTATTGGTGAATTTTGTTGTTATCGTAACAAGTTTCTATTCATTTTATTATGTGTTATAAAGACGGGATTTTTTTTTTTTCTTATTTAGGTCTATTCCATCATCTTAAATTGGAACTCACCAGTTTTTTTGTTGTTGTTGTTGGCCTGGCTATTGTAAATACTGCTGCTATGAACACTGGGGTGCAAGGATGAAGAGATAATTATTGATAGGCCACACTCCTTATAATAAAACTTATTTCAGGGTAATTCTGATTTTAATTCCAATATTCCATGTCCAAATTTTGTCTTACATGTTTCTGCTTATGATCACAAGCCTCTCAAGATATAAAAAACAGCAAATAAAATAAAGCAAAAAATAACAATGAAAATCAAAACAACACCGCCTCCCCATGCCCTAAAAATTGTGAGGCCAACTATCCAAAGTTTTGTTTAGGGAAATAACCACTACTCAGTTTATGAATGACTATACTGCTAACAGCCCTACTACAGTTTGAAAGAGTACTTGACTTGTATTTCTATTAATTGCTTTAAAAATTGTTAGTAGATACGAAAAAAAGTAAAAGACTGACAAATTTCCCTAGAACTTAGACGGAAAGGAAAAGGAGATTTTAAACAATGATGAAGCAGAAGAAAAGCAATTCTAATTTACAGTCGCGAGTTGGGAATAAATTGATATAACTTGTAGGGAGGGAAATTTATCAGTATCTTTCAAAATTGAAGGGGCATATATCCTTTAACAAATTCATCAAACTGAATTCTTAAGATCCAGGCATTTTATTGTATATTAATGATATCTCAATTGAAAAAAATCCCTCTAAAGTTCTGTAACCTCAGTTAAAGAAGATAAATGCTGGATATTAGAAACAAAAATCTTCTATAATAAGAAAACAGAGGAACATCAAAATCTAATTAGTGAAATTGAAATGTATATACAGAGGCTTTGATTTTTATAAACAAAGAACTGAAAATACACATTCTCTTATAATTCCTATGAATTTGCCCATTCCTTCCAGGTTGTCCATTTTATTGGCATATAGCTGTTCACAGTCATCTTTTATGATCTTTGTTATTTCTGTGGTGTCAGTTAAAATTTTTCCTTCTTCATTTCTGATTTTCTCGATTTTGGCCCTCTCCCTTTCTTTCTTGTTGAGTGTGGCTAAAGGTTTATCCATTTTGCTTGTCTTTCCAAAGAACAAGCTTTTAATTTCATTGATCTTTTCTATTGTTGTTTAGTCTCTATTTCATTTATCTCTGCTCTCATCTTTATGATTTCTTTCCTTCTATTCACTTTGGGTTTTGTTTGTTCTTCTTTCTCTTTACGTGTAAGGTTGGGTTGTTTATTTGAGATTTTTTTCTTGTTTCCTGAGGTAAGCTTGTATCGCTAAAAACATCCCTCTGAGAACTGCTTCCACTGAGCCTCAGAGATTTCTCTTACTGGTTGTCTCTCTCCTCCCTCTTGAATTAAATACCTCTTTGCTTCCTAGAACTGTTTGGAATACTCTGCCTTTTATCACATTATATAGTAATTATGGCATACTGTCTCTCTCTCACACAGCAAACTCATCAAGGCTCAGTTGTCTGCTTGAGTCTTGAATTCCTAGTGTCCAACACAGAATTTGGCGCATAGATGACTCTCCACCAATGTTCACTGAATGAATATATGAATGACTTTGAATGAATGATATTCCTACAACCTGCTGTGTATTTAGCTCCATCATGATGAAGGTGATTCGTCAGTATTTGATATTCACTGTTACTCTAGCATGAAGAAGTAAATCACTGAAGATCTGGAATGCTAACATTGAAGGGCTGCTGAGTAAATCTTTGTTTCCACATAACAATATTCTTTATGTAGCATATCAATTGACACAGATTGTTCTTGAAACATGAGGAAGTTTTTCTCTGCTTCTCCCTTCATTTTTCAAATGTATTGTCTTAAAGAAAAAAAAAGCTACTATGTCACTGCAGTGAGATTTATTTTAATTAAACAGTTCAGATGCACTGAGTCTATAGCTCCAGCTTTTTATCTACTTCTCCATCTGGTTTAATATCTCATTTCATATCAAGTTTCTTTGGCCTTTTCGACCATCAAGTTCAGACTTTCTAATCTCTAACACCTTCTCTTTTTTCTTCATAATTAAAGCTATGTCAGCTTTGCTGAATTCAGACGGCCCTCCCTGTCTCTAGGGACCTACTTAAACCTCACGGATGAACAACTTCTGCTGTTTCATTCAAGATGTTTCCCTGCAACTTGTCACCTATGCGATCCCAAACTCTGGAGCTTATCTTTTAACAACCACAAAGGTTGACCAGAACTCTTAAACTAGCATGAGTTATAGCATCATTAATTGCAAATACATTCTTTAGGAAAACTATTTCCAGTCCTTACAATGATTTTTTTCCCAGAAATTTTCCTAAAACCTGTTTTGAACTCTTCTTTAGCACTTAAATCACATGCCCCATCCATCTCTTTATACATCTGTTGAGAGAAAAAAATTGGGACAATTTTTCTTTTTTTGACAGATATAATTTCTCAGTCTAATATTTATCCATCTCAAATATTCCATATCTCCCTGGACTATTTCATGCTGGCCATGTTTGTATGAGTCAACTCTCTCCAATCTTACCTTGCTGATGCACAAGATTTCCTTGCCCCATTCCTTGAAAACTGTTCATAAAAATGTTTGGAGACAGAGAGCAGGGTCATCTAAAGAGCCATGGTGTTCAGCATTGACTGCCTGACTCCCCTTTCTTCACATTGAGACTCTTCTGTAAAACATTTCAGCTTACAGAAGATGAGCAGGGACAGGACAGAAATCATCAAAGCAGCTCTGCCATGAACAACAGACTAATGTTCTTCTAATTCTATTCCTTACCTCGAGCTCTGAAAAGCCCAGAATGTTAACCTTGCTTCACGCTGTCATCCCCACCCCGCCCTCACTCCCACCACTCCCCCAGTTCCCACGTGTCTGCGTCTGGGTCTGCTCTGGCTCTAGTTTCAAATGTTCTGTGCATGATCTCTTCAACGTCTGTTCTCAGTTTTCCTCTTACTTGATTAATTCTTACCCTCATCAATCCCTGAAGCTTGAAAATGTTTCAAGCACGCTGTTTAGATTCCTTCCTCTTTCCTCCCAAAGCACTGGGCAGGGCTCATTTTCAGTTGCGTTTCTTTGTCCAACAGCTAGTTTGCATTTTGCAATCACAGATACTGTCCCTTGTCTTCTGTCCTCAGTATAGACTCTAGAGAGGCAGTACCTGAACCTGACTGGCCACTGGAACCTTATGGGTAGCTTTTTAAGATAATGAGAGAGAGAGAGAGAGAGAGGAGAGACATTGATTTTCATCAGAGATTTACTAGATTTGATTTTCCATTGTGAGTCCTGAGAATCCTTATCATTAAAAAGCTTACCAGGTAATTTTAATGATCAGTCTGTAGCTAGATCATGGGCATGTATCAGAGAACAGATGATCCGATGCTGACTCTTGAGGGAGGGACCCAAGTATTCCGGGTCAGTTACAGATTATTCATGATGGTTGTGATGAGCTGAGGGTCTGGAGCCCCATGGAACAAGAGTGAGTGTCTAAGAACTACAGACATGGGCAGTAGTGAGTGGCCAGCAGGACCAGGAACAGGAGCCAGGAAAGCCAGCAGCATGGTGAGCCAACAGTGGCAATGACACGCGTCATCAGCAGTTCTTGGAAGATTATTCTTCTGACAAAATCTTAGCTGCTTTGCCTCCCAGAACCTGCCCTCCATCCGCAGCCTTCCCATGGATTCTGTAAGCTACCAAATGAACCCATTTTCTGCTTTTGTTTTTATTTCCCCCCATATTTTAAGGGCCTACAATCTTTTTTTGTATTTTAAAGTTATGATATTAAAAATGTATAAAACAATAATAGTAAGACCATAAGCCCATCAGCCCTCATAAAATTAACTTTATTTCTGCATGTATGGATAGGCATACAATCTATTTTAATTCTACAAGTTTAAATCTTAAAGGGTAAGATTTTTACTTTAAGCCATATTCTCTATTTATCAGAGTCACATGTGAAATAGTATCTTTATCTGCAGTAAGAAGTTTGGCACATTTTGCTTTTCCATCTGTCCTGTTACCTGTCTCCATTTTTTACTTTTCCGCATTCTTAACATTATAGCATTTTAGATTATTATTTTTATTTTATACATCTTTTTAAAGAGTAAAGTCTTTAACATCATCTGCTTTTTTTTGTAGCAAGAACGTATTTTGGGTTAGCTCCCCTCAATTGACTTTCATGCCCCAATCAGACTTTCTATACCACAGTAATCTGATTCTTAAACTCATAAATTGGCTTCAACTCTTTAGAAGGATTATCTTTACAAATAAAATTTTTAAGCGAAGTGCATGATGTATTTTTTGAGGCCTTACATAGCTGAGAATAGCTCCCGCCAAATGAGAGCATAAAAGATCTTGGATGGGTATACTGAAATGTCACCACCTTTGCTTTCTCCTCTATGACCCCTATAACTGCTCTATTTTATTTTGAATGCCATCATTACACTAGATAAGTATGTGACTGTGCAAGTAACAATTTGTTTCATCTCTGCCTAGATGCTTGTTGGACTTTCAAATAAATATAATAATATTAATATTAAGTCTGCAATTCTGAACCAAAGAAATCAGAAAACAAGCAAACAAACCATGATTCCAAATATGCACATCCACTGGCAGTTTCCCATTTTCAACTCTCTCCTACAACCCTTCACTTGAAAAGCATGCCCCTTCTAACACGCACGGAGCCAAGTTTCCTTGCCGCCTGTTGCCTGAGATCTGAGGAGACGGCAACTGTTCGAAGTTGGGTCCTGTAGAATAGTGATCTGACTGCTTAACAGAGGAACACCAACAGATAAGTATCACGCTTTTTTGTTTTGCTTTCTTTTTGTGCACAACTCTGGGTTTTGAAGAAGGTAAATTGAGCCTTTTTTTTTTTTAATACATCTTCAATTTCAAGAAACAAAAGCAAATTGTACTATTAGAGAAAAAACAGTTTCCTCAATTCAGCTCCGTATGCTTTATTACTGATTCCCATTTTCCTGCAGGTATCAGTGAGCAGTCCCGAAAGGCTGCACTGAGGACAACTAACCAGAGCTCTGAATCAGTAGGACCCGGCTAGGTCCTTGACTACTGCTTCTTCCCCATGTGTTCTACTCTTTCCTTCTGGATTCCTATCTTAAGAGCATTGGATCTTTCACAGAAAAGTCCACATGTCTCCTGTACACCTTAAACTTACTCACTGCTGCATGTCAACTGTATCTCAATAAAACTGGAAGAAAAATAAATAAATAAAAACAAAGTCAATTGTATCTTATACACACACACACACCCAAAGCCCACCTGTCTTACCTTCTGATTATTTTTATCTCTTTTTACCCCCAGTTCTTGGAGAATTTAATGATGATGTGCTTTAATTCATTAATTTACTTCCTTTGGATTTCACAGAGGAGCAGCTAGTGGTTAACATGGTTTCGAGCAAGCATTAGAACCTACTGCACTTTTCTGGGTCTCCTAGCAACGCCTCCACCCCATGGAGTGCTGGTATGGCTCTTAGTTATGGTACGAAGCTCCAACGCCAGAAACAGGAATACGCATTTGACAATCGTAGTACTGCGTCCCAGTGGACACAGTGAAACGTTCAGATATGGATTTGTGACTTTCTCCAAAAGCAGAGTTTCCTTTGGGGTATTTTGGGGGAATTTGAGGGGACTATTTTTTTTAGCATTAGGAGCTGAAAGCATGTAACCTTAGGGTTTTCTGATAAATATCTTGCCAGGTACTTTAAAAGTTTGAACAGAGAAAGAAAGGTTGAGGCCAAGGTAAAAGAAAAACAGAGACAAGACAACTTGCAAACTAGATGAAGTGGATGACATCATTCGAGCTTCAGAATCAATCCATGCCTGAAACTAAACTTATTCCTCAGGAATATCCAGGTATGTGATCCAATAAGTCCTTAAGGTTGATCTATTCTATTCCATGAAGCCAAGAATGCTCATTATTACACCGGATCTGCCGTCACTGCCTGTTGCACTCTTCGACTAGTGATGTGTTTCCCATTTTCAACAGTAACACTATGCTAACCCTGTATTCCTCCTCCTCCATGACTCCATGCTGTCATTTCATAAATGAAATGAGAGATTTTCAAGCATTTTCTTTCAGGTTCTAGTCTTTCAGAAATACATATATATTTGTCAGAGATATCAGGTGGCTCTTTTCTCTATTACTGAATCCTTTCAAATGTCTGTTCATAAATATTGTTGTTTACTTAATTTAGTGGATATGGGCTAATACAGGTTTTCTTCCCCATGATTGTGCACATTCTTATTTTGATCTTTTAGGCATGGATGAGAGAAATGGTGGGCAATTCAATCTGATGAAACTTTAATTTCTAAGATTAAGGACTCAGCAACTGGGAGGATCAAAAAGACAGTTACTACCAAAGGAATCATAGAAGGTAGTTTTGATCATTTCTCAAGTTTTTATTTTAATGTATCTATTATGGTAGCCAAAGTGATCTAAGTTACTACTCTTAACTTCTCAAGCTTTCAAAATCCTTATCTGATCATTGATTATTCTCCACCTTTATTTAGCATGTTTTCCATATAAAATATTAGTTAAAATCAAGCATTATCAATGCATCCCTATTTCTGTAGTGTTTGGTACTAAGTACCAAACCTATTCTCATTCTCATTCTCTCATTCTCTCTCTCTCTCTCTCTTTCTCTACCTGTCCAGCTATCACTTCTGTCAATCCTGGCTGCCCTAAGAAATACTAGTTGGCATCTACTGAGAGCAGCCAGTTATTCATAGTTCACATCTCTGTAATTGTTAACTGTAATTGGCTGATCCTCACTGACTCCATTCTTGATAGCACTGTCTTTCGATGAAATTTTCAGAGTTCCTATTTGTGCACTGTACC
Source organism: Camelus ferus (assembly GCF_009834535.1). Lineage (NCBI taxonomy): Eukaryota > Metazoa > Chordata > Mammalia > Artiodactyla > Camelidae > Camelus > Camelus ferus. The sequence goes on along the minus strand of NC_045722.1, from coordinate 8,792,581 downwards.
TTTTCTTAGAATTAAATATTATTATAAATGGTTTCCTATTATGTAATAGTAATCGTAATAATCATAATAACAAGAAAGTAGATTTCAATTTAAGTTTGAGGAAACAGTAGTAGCTACATGTATTTGCATAGACTGCTGTCTTAAAACCCAAAGGGGTGTGGTCAGATTTCTTAGGAGTAGTGTTGCTAAAATTATAAAATATAACCATACAATTTATTTGGTAGATTGTTGTGAGTTGCCTCCCCTTCCCTTAATCTAAGGCTTGCAGTAAAAAAACAGGGTTTCTATTGTTTGTGGACTTTTAAATGATAGCCATTCTGACTGGTGTCAGGTGACACTTCATTGTAGTTTTGATTTGCATTTCTCTGGTAATTAGCAATATTGAGCATTTGTTCATGTGCCTATTGGCTGTTTGTGTGTCTTTACTGGAGAATTGCTTGTTTAGGTCTTCTGCCCATTTCTGGAACGAGTTATTTTTTATTCTTAAATTGTTTGCGCTGTTTATATATTCTGGAAATTAAGCCCTTGTCAGTCTCATCTTTTGCAAATATTTTCTCCCATTCTGTAGGTTGTATTTTTGTTTTGCTTATGGTTCCCTTTGTTTTGCAAAAGCTTATATGTTTAACTTAGTAAAAAGTCCACAAATGATAAATGCCAGAGAGGGTGTGGAGAAAAGGGAACCCTCTTACACTGCTGGTGGGAATGTTTGGTGCAGCCACTGTGGAAAATAGTGTGGAGATTCCTCAAAAGACTAAAAATAGACTTATCATATGATTCAGCAATCCCACTCCTGGGCATATATCTGGAGGGAACTCTAATTCGAAAAGATACATGCACCCCAATGTTCACAGCAGCACTATATACAATAGCCAAGACATGGAAACAACCTCAATGTCCATCGACAGATGACTGGATAAAGAAGTTGTGGTACATTTATATAATGGAATACTACTCAGCAATAAAAAAGAATAAAATAATGCCATCTGCAGCAACATGGATGGACCTAGAGATAGTCATTCTAAGTGAAGTAAGCCAGAAAGAGAAAGAAACATACCACATGAGATCACTCATATGCAGAATCTAAAAAAAGACACAAATGAACTTATTTATAAAATAGAAACAGACTCACAGACATAGAAAACAAACTTATGGTTACCAGAGGGGGAAGGAGGTGGAAAGGGATAAATTGGGAGTTTGAGATTTGCAGATACTAACTAATATATATAAAATGGATAAAGAACAAGTTCATATTGTATAGCACAGGGAACTATAGTCAATATCTTATAGTAACCTACGGTGAAAAAGAATATGAAAATGAATATATGTATGTTCATGTATGACTGAAACATTATGCTGTACACCAGAAACTGACAGAACACTGTAAACTGACTATACTTCAGTGAGTATATATATATATATATATGTGTGTGTCTGTGTGTGTATATATATATATATATATATATATATATATGAAAAAATCCAACAGCTGTTTGTATGTAGAAATACAATAAATTTTGATTAACTATTAAAAAAATAGGGTTTCTAGCAGTTCAGATATAATCATTTTTCTTCACTATCTTCCCCTTTTTTCTACTTTTTGGAGGCGAGTATTTATATATTAGTCATAAGTTCTTCATCACAAAATGTGACATAATTGGCAACTCATGGAAGACATGGGAATTTTCTCTTGTCTGCAGAGTAATAGTTTCTTATAATAAGAAACACATGTGAGGATTTTTTTTTTTTTAACTATGTCTAGACTTGGGATCTTTCCCAAGAGAGCTTCCAGGTGTTTATCTAAGCATAACAGGCCAAATTACTACATTTTAGAGGCTGGGAAGTAGGAATGGCGTAACAAAAGTATAAACGTGACTGGACAGCCTCATAATTCTAAAATGAATTTGGAAACTGGAGAACCTTGAAGTAAATTAATATGCTGGAACTATGGGTTGAATTTAATGAGAATTTCTATTTGTTAATCTTCAACTGATGCTATTGGTCTGAGATCTTTTTTTCACATTTGATGCTGCTTTGTCGCTTGTAAAATGTGAAGTTCCCTAACTTAGTGCAAAATATCCACAGTTAGGCCTGTGATCTCAAGTCACTTAATATTGTTGCTCTAATTCAATGTGAAATTCATAAGGTTCACTTAGATCCAGATTCAGAAAAACCCAGAGAGCACCAATGTTAACTCATTATAGAAAGCCTGTTCATAAATTTCTCTTTTCCTCCTTGAAGGAAAAAACTGAACTCTTCAAGATTCTCAAAAGGAAATTTGCTGTGGCAGTCACTCACTTATTATCTTTCATCCAAATCCACTCCCCCAGGCCGTACCTTATGATCCTGGGTCATAGAGTATGTTTCTTTGCCAGATGGCTTCATGTTAGGTCCTGCCAATGTGGAAGACTAAGGGGTTCGTGGAAGGCGAGGTACAGGAGAGAGCTTCTTTCTTCTTTTCAGCATGCTGATCTTGCTAGTGTCACCTCAACAGGGGCACCTCTCCCCAGCAGCAAAAATCAGTTCTAGACTGCAGTTTCTTTCAGCACTCCCGGAACTATCATCCTGGACCTCCAGAGTTCTTCAGCTGCAGAGATCTGAGTTCCAGCTCAATGAGGCTCTGACCTCGAATTTCTATACAGTCAGTCCTCCAAATCCACTGGTGACCCATCTGTGGTTTCAACCAACCAGGGATTGAAAATATTTGAAAAAAAAAAAAAGAATTCCATTGTTCCAAAAAGCAACACTTAACTTTGCCATGGATCAGAGCTAACTACATAGCATTTACATTGTATTAGGTATTACGAGTAATATAGAGATGATTTAAAGTATAGAGGAAGGTATGTGTAGGTTATGTGCAAATACTATGCCATTTTATATAAGGGACTTGAATACCCACAGGTTTTGGTATCCATGGGGGTCCTGGAACTAATCCCCTGAGGATACTAAAGAATGACTGTATTCTGATAATCCCAAATGCTTTCCTTTCCTTTCTCTCCCAGTCCGAAGGGTGGTAATTTTTTCTTGTGTGTGTGTGTCTCTGTGTTGTCTGGGCTCCCTAAATGTGTCCTCTGTTTTTTTGTTTTTCCAAGAGATCAATAGCGTAACCAATTCCCTATAATTAATTCTCTCAGTTAAAATACATATTATGGTTTTTACTCTTATGACTGAACCCTAAAAGATACAGTGTTAATAACAGTCCTAGAAAACAGATCTTCAACGATGGGATACTGGTTTGTAGCTCTTGTTTTATAAAACAAGCTTTCAACATCAATTTGCAAGGACTAGCAGAAGTTTGCTTTCATCTGATATATAGTATATATTCACAGCCTTAGACTGATTTTGATTCTCCTGACCTCTGCCCTAATACAGTCCTCAGAGGTCTTTTTTTCTAATTGTTGAGGTTTTTTTAAAAAGTTGTAGTACAGTCAGTTTTCAATGTTGTGTCAATTTCTGGTGTACAGCATAATTTTTCAGTCATACATATATATACATGTATTCATTTTCATATTTTTCTTTTTTCACTTTTTTATTTTTTTCTTTTTTAACATTTTTTATTGAGTTTTAGTCATTTTACAATGTTGTCTCAAATTCCAGTGTAGAGCACAATTTTTCAGTTATACATGAACATACATATATTCATTGTCACATTTTTTTTCGCTGTGAGCTACCACAAGACCTTGTACACACCATATTCTTTTTCATTACAGGTTATTACAAGATACTGAATATAGTTCCCTGTGCTATACAGAAGAAACTTTTGTTTATCTATTATATATAGTAGTTAGTATCTGCAAATCTCTAACTCCCAATTTATCCTTTGCCACCCACCTCCCCTCTGGTAACCATAAGTTTTTTTCTCAGAGACCTTAATCATCTTGACATTCCACAAACATCACACTGACCCACTACCAAGATGACATCACACTGCTTATGCCTAATGCTCTACAGTTAACAAGGATTATAGCTGGTTTAATAAGATACGTGTAAGCCAGAGGGTGGGAGAGGAAACCCAAATAAAATTCAGGTGCCTGTCACTTCAGTAAAGTTACTCCAAGGTACTCAAGGCACCTCAAGCAAAAATGAAGAGCCTATGGGGCCTCTTGCAATCTGCAACAGGAGAATCACAGTGAAGATTTTTACAAAGCCATAGCCTTTTTGTAGACTCAAGAGCTAGAATTGTATGTCTGCTCTATGCCTATGCAGCCTTGAAATTCTAGGAGCTGTCTTGTTAAACAGGAGCCTTTCCCCTACCTTTCTTCAAAGATTGGATTCCCTTATCAGTTTTTTTTTTTTTTTTTTACAGCCCAAACAAGTGTATGTCCCTTGTTCTGTAAACTTACAAGAAAGAACTTGTCAAGATTGAAGATTAACAATTTGTCAAGTCACAGCCAATGGGCACACCCCTTGGCAACTCCACCAGTTCTCCTTCAGGACTTGGTCAAGACAGTTAGAGGAAAAAGTGTAAAATACACAGCCTGACTTCCTTCTGGGATACATAGTTCTCTTACCCTCAGGTTTTTCTGGTGCTTTTGTGGGGTTTTCCCTATCTGGTATCTTTATGGATAATTTAATTGAAACTTTAAAATAAAATTTGAACCATTTTAATTCAAACTACCACCTTCTCCAAAGCTTTGATGCATAATTTTTTGTAATAAAAGGAAAGCCATATTTTAAAATTGTGTTGCATTAGGTCTGCCAATAATACTTTCATTGGACCGTAAAATCACAAGCAATTAGTATAATAAAGACAAATTAGAAATAATACAAGAGCTGTTTTTGAAGCAGACAGATTTAGTCATCAACTTGTCTGTCTCTTGAAAAGGCAACCAACACTGAAAATACTACTTCTTTTACTTTTTAAAAGATAACCACAAACTACTACTAATAATTACTAATCAGCATGCAGGTGCAAAATCCACCATTCTACCACAGTCTAACGTCTGCCTAGAAATTACACAGATGGAAAATTTAATTTTCTGTCGCCTTGATGAAGTTACTATGACTCTCCAAGCCAATAGTTGCGTTGTTAAAATAAAACAAAGGCTCTTCCGGATCAAGAACTATTCCCGAAAGTTTGTTCCACTTGAGAGCACTTGTTGAAAGCAAGGAACGAATAGATGACAAATGCTAGATTAGTGGCTGTTGCCGGTTAGTTTCTTTTCAGAACGAATTTCATCTACATGACTTGAGGTGGACGGATGACACATTAATTTTTCCTAAAGGTCAATGTGTCAATAATCGGTAAGCTCTCTCCTAGTACCCAGGTGTCCTCATCAATGCTTTAGATACTTTGAAGAGTAAAAACGTTTAAGAGAGGTCACTTTACACTCAAGAAGAATCCCAGTCAAGCTAGGAAGAAACCGTAGGCAACTAGGGGCAAAGACAAGATGTGCACGTGTAAGAGTCACATATACGAGGCTGATTGCTTAGTTCTCATATCTTGTTCCCTGCTGGATCCTGTTGTAGTACCTCTTGTGGCCTTCAGGTACCGTAACTCTTCTTGCCTCCTCTTAAGTGCTTGAAGATAGTCCTGCTACTCCGACACCTCTTTGAGAATCAGAGAATTCTGTGAAGCAGTTTTAGACCTGTCCTAACAAACACTAAACTCATTCAGGAAGGAAGGGTTCTTACTCATTGCCACGTGCTGTATTACGAGATTACCAGAGTTCAGAGGTACCTGAAAGGCTTGAAAATATATCACTACATTTTTCATTTTCAAGTCAAAATGAGTATAAATGACAATTAAAAAAAATCTACTTTCGAAAAGTTTTGCTGAAGGAATCACTTTTGTTAAAAGAGACATGGCAATCTGTCCTTCCACTTGTGAGAGAAGCATGACTTGAGGCAGGAAATATGACTTACAACATATTCAATCCAAGGACCTCACTTAACTGCCGATTCTGTAGTGTCCAGTGCTTCACATGAATGAATTTCTTAAGGTAAGATTCATGAAAAATGACGTTTGTTACAAAAAATGTGGATAATTGTACACCACACTGCAAAACGCAATCACAGTTCCAGATCCTTCTAGTATACTCAGTGGTGTGCTGGTAATGTGCATTAACCAGCTCTCCAAAAGGAAAGTCTTGACTTCTAAAGTTTGCATCGTCCCTGGTGTAAACACTCTGAACATGGTTGATTTCAAGCAACCAACTTGATGGCACTGGAAAGACACTTGCACAGTTAGCTCTCATGAGATTAAGTGAGTCAGCGCCAGCACACCACTAATTTTAGGTAAAATTTCACATTCTTTACACTTCAATTTGCAGTATTGCAAACAAAACACAGAATTTCCATGAAATACGTTTCTGCTCGATAAGTTTAAAATATTTTATATTAGGAATTGGATGACATTTGAACAATTATGAAACATCTATCTTGCAACAAGTCAATGTATTAGTTTTAAAATAATAATATAAAAGGTCTTAATAATAATAATAATAATAATACAAAAGATCTTAAACACTGGTAAGGCAACCATATGTCAATTAAGATACCTGAATTTTAAAAGTGAATGTAGAGATAATTTTGATAACATTAATTTTTTTTTTACAATTTTAATAGAAGCAAAGATACTGGAATCATTTTGTGGTTTGTTGAAATGCAGAACATAAACTGTCTTAACTGGACAGAAAACATATAAATCTGATAATTCTTCCAGTCTTTAAAGAATATTAAAGTTTTACACGTAAGAATTTCAAGCATTATTTTAAAGTACTTCTTTATATTGACAATTTTTTCAAAATCCTACATCTGACCTCAATATTGCCAATTCAATATTGCTATTTTTTTCCGTATTACTTTTTCTCAAAGTGGAGTGCACAACTAATTAGTACCAGTGCCTTGTATGAATTTTTATACAAATATTCAGAATAAAGACAAAAAAAAATTTAAGCTTTCCTGATTTGGTATTCTGCAATTAAGAAAACTGCTAAGAAAAAAATATGCATTGCATTTTGAATCAAGTGCAGCAGGCAAGTGAGAGTTAGATTTCTGAGTCTTCTGGAATCCATCCCAGTGCCACAGACCCGAGAGGCCAAGAAGTTATTATATTTGAGACTCCATATGTCTTATGAATGCTTTTCATCCACATATGTTAGAAATTCTTGACTATTATGTTGAAATCTGTACATTTCTTATGTTAAAGAGTGGTCTTCTTTATTCGAGTTTGAGTAAATTGGAAACCACGGCTGTGGTCCTTTAAAGGCAAATTTGAAAGACTATTAATTAATTCTTCAGGATTCAGTTCAAAGTAAGACCTTGAATGGACTTTAGCCAAGGAATAAAAGGAATTTTGTAAATATGCTTTCCATATTTCATTTATTTATTCATTCATCTGTAGATGCATTCATTATTCACATGTTCATTCATTCAATAAACACTGAGTCACTACTATATGCTAGACATAAGACAGGGCTGAGAATAAAGCCAAGAACTGGAGGGACACAGATCTTGCCCTCATGCTACACACAGACGGCCAGGAAGAGAGGCAGTACACAGCTGTCACTGAGGGGTTGATCTAAAAGAGGCATTGCAAGGCACTAAGGGGATATGCAGCAATGGAATCTGGCATCTTCTTGGTTGGAGGGAGAAAGATCTCTCTGAAGAAGTCCTATGTAAGCTGCGAGATGACACTTGTACATGAAATTTGTTTTCTTAAATCCTGTTTTAATGAAAACTTCCTAGTGAAATTGGGCAAAAGCAGAATGAGCATTGGAGATTGCAGAAAGGTCCTTATCATTTTCCTGATGACAACATTAATATTCTACAAATAAAGAGCGTGTGAAAATGTTCCCTCTTATTAGTGGATAAAAACTCTGGCCTTGACAGGTGATTTCTGTTGATTAACAACCCTCGGAAGTCAAAGGAGTCATCAGTGATTGGAATAATTTTGTAAAACCTCTCTTGATAATTCAAATGAATTGCCCAGAGTCACCTGAAAGGATGTTTAGAACAATTTAGATGAATGGAGGTTTGTTGAACGAGGGGAATTTTCCAACAACATTAAGTCATCAAATTCAGAAAGAGGTAAATGAGGTAAGTACTATGAATCTTCTTATGGCCAATGTTTTAGTTAAAAACTTGGAAAGGCAAATAAACAGAAAGGAAACTAAACTCACCCAATTCCCCACTCAGAGATTAAGTTTTGTCAACATTCTGGCGTGTATCTCCAGACTTTGTTCATATGTATTTTCTGAAAGACAGATTAAAGGTAATAGCATGAGTAAGATGCCTGGGGAGAGAAGAGAGCGGCTAGAGGTTTTGCTCCCCTGCTCTCCTGATTCATGAGTTTGCACAGGTTATTTCACTTTCTCAGCCTCACCCTGTTGTAAAATGGGACTAAACGTCATAACTGTACAACAGAGTGGTGGCCAAATTAACTGTCTTAATTCCTGCAAATGGCTCAGAACCCTGGGTTTGGTGAGGGGCGGGGTACTCCCTCAGTAAGTGGTGACTCTTTAGCTTCTGTCAGTGGTTTTCAAACTGCAGCTGTGACCATATTCACATGTCATGAAACTGACTTAAGGGTTGTGACCATAAAAAGGAAGAGATGAGGAAAGGGGGTAGAGATTGCGTAAGACTCGTTCAAAGAAGAAAAATGAATAGAAGAAAGTTAGTTTTGTAAAATGTTTATTCCAAGTGTAGCAGGTGGGAAGGGCTGTGAACTGCATCATTAATGTATTTCTTGGTGTGGGTCACAATCAACAGGGTGTGAGAAGCTCTGTTCTAGAGCATCACACAGCCACTGCCTTGGCACCACCTTTGCTCTCTCAACAATATACCATGGACAACTCTTTATTTCATCCAATATTCCTCTCTACAATTTTAATGGCTGCATAGTATTTACTGAAATGAATAGAGCTTAAATTGCTTAATAAATCTCCTAATAGTTTGGCTCAATCAGAATTTTTTTAATAGACAAGAGCTCAGATAATTTACAGATTCTGTAGTCTTTAAAAAGACAATTCATTAAGTGCATCACTCCACACGATTTAAATTGTATACTTTTGAAGATGCTCTGTTTAAGTAGCTTCACAAATCAGAAAAATACATATTTATTACAGCATTAATTTTTTAATGACGACTCCAGAGACTCAGAATGAACAGGATGCTTAAGATGGAAAAAAAAAAAAAAAAAAAAGTAGGGGGCAGGCTTTGTTCAGCTACTCCACCTGGCAGAGCAGAGAAAGAGGCAGGGATGCAGTGCCTCACACCAGAACACATGGCCTTCTCCAGCCTTTCCTCCAGATACATTTCAGTGTCTGTTTTGCAATACACATGGGACTGTGGTTATGAAGCAAGGTCAACTTTGCTTCAGGATCGCTTTTCTTTTTTCCCGTCTCCTGCTTTTGCTTTCTCTTGTTCTTCTGCACGTGGGTGTATGTGTTTGCCTCTCTCAAGGTCACAGTACAAAACCTGAGACAGCCAATCTAGCAGCTAAACGCAGGGGCCCTACTGTTAGCCAGGAGCCCAGAGAAAGCGCTCAGTAACCTCAGGGCACACACGCTCTCCTGGAGGAGAGGAGACTCACAGTCTTTGTCTTCTCTGGCTCTTGGCGCCTCATGAATATTTATTAAATTGAACTGCATTGTTCTCCACTGTGATGTATTTTAATCTTGTTTCGCAAACACTGACTTCCATCCATTTATAAAAGTATGCATTTCAGATGGGAAAGGTAAGTTCTGCAGTAAAATAATTTCATTCATTTATTCCAAAAAAGGGTTTATTGAACTTGTACCCTCTGTCAGACACTCTCTGAAGTTCTAGGCAGTAGAGATGGAGCAGTGAACAAGATCGACAAATCGCTTCCCTCTAGAAGCTTGATACTTGCGGAGAAGACAGAAAACAAACAAATAAGCAAATCTATGCATATAAAATGTCTGATGTTAGTAAGTGTGAAACTGGTGTATTGAACAAGCACCAATTTCTATTCTCCTTCTCTCTCCCCTTGTTAAAAATATATTTAAAGAGAAGTGAGCCTTCCTCTGTCCCTAGATGAAACTTCCAGCAACTTCAAGACATTTCTGCTCACATTCAGTTAAAAATCAAACAAACAACAAGCCAACAAATAGCCTTATGATTCAATGTGATCACAAGTATCATCTCAATTTAGTGGTTAGAATGCCTGTTCTTATGCAAGAATCCAGAACTCCAAACTTGAACCAGTCACACCTCCTCCCACCCATCCCTGGCTGGAGCTGACTTTGTGCTGGCCAGGGCAGTGGGAAGAGGGACAGAGTTATCCTCTCTTTATCCCTGTGGCCTTCTCCAGATGCTAACTTGAGCTTCAGGCCCTCCGAGCTGGAGAGAGCTGACCATGTCACACATCCCGGCCCTGGTGGGTGGAGGGTTCCAGCTGAGTCTGCCTCTCTGCAGTGCATCTGTAGGTTAAGCTTTGATCCTCAGTTGGGGGCCCCCATTACAGCTCCTGAGTCCTGGGGAGTCATTCTTCCTGGGGAGGACTTCAGTGGCTTCGGCTTTCTGCACCTTCATCCACGTCTTCATAGCAAAGAGTCATGCATCACTTACTCTGGTAAACCCTGGAGTGCAATGTGATCCCAAAGCAGACAGCTGCGTCCCGCTGAGCTGGGCCACCTTGCAGTGCTCAGGCAGGAGCTGGTATTTGTTCATCACGCATCACTCCCACTGGACCCCAGTCTGCAGGAAGCCCAGGGATTCCTCTAGCACTGGGGCTTGAGATCAGAAGGTAAGGATTCGCAGCATAGCGACACACCTGTTTCCACAGGGAAAAAAGGATCTCCCCCAAACCCCTGACATTTCTGTGTATTCTTGACAGGCTGAATCATGGAGCCACTTTTCCTACATTTTTTTTTTTAAGATTTTATCCATGGATGTGAGCGTGTATGTCTCACATCCACTCTGGTGAAAGCTCTTGTACTCACACAATTAAAGGGAGCTGGGAGAAACCCATCCAAGGCACGTACAGGGCTGGGGAGAAAAATAAATCAGAGTGGATGGAGGGACCATGGGGTAGGGACAGGATGCTGTTTTATATGGGCTGGTCAGAGAAGTCCCCTCTGAGAAGGTATTAAGTAGAGACTTTAACTGCAGTAAGGAAATTAGCCCTGGGGCTATCTCTGGAAAGATCATTCTAGACTAAGGGAACCATAAGTGCAGAGGCCCTGAGGCAGGAGTGTCAGGAACACACCAAGAGGAGGGTCAGGAGGTCAGGAGGCTGGAGTCCACTGAAAAGGGGTAGGAGAATGGTCGGTGAAGCAGCAGGAAGATAGCTCACATCTGGTCCCATGAGTCAGGGTAACAACCTTTGGATTTTATTTGAGTGAAGAGTCCTTATTTCCTTACTTTAAATGGCATGAAAACACAAGAGAGGAACTCTGCCACTATAATTGAGCATAAACCATAGTGACATGTAATATTACTTGGGACATCAGCTTCGTCCATCAGTTGGTAACTGAGACTCTTCACTTCAGCATTCTCATTAGCACACACATGAGACTTAGGACACTGTAAATGAATAAACACATGCTATTAGGTCCAAGTGATTTGCCCCACGGATTTCTTTTTTATTAAAAGACGATCCTGAAGGGAGACTCACAATTCCAATGTCGTATGTTCTCTTCTTAAATATGGGTTAGTATCGTTCTACTCCTGGGGCCCCCTCCTTTCCTTAGAGATCTGAATCCAGGTGAAACGAGTTGGAAACGGTGAAAAGCAACCCTGAAGTGCACACTGAAGTGGCGCAGGGGCTACACAGCCAGGTGAAGTCAGTGGCCCGTGTCCTCCTCCGCGTCAGGGTGTGGACAACAGATCAACAGCCCAGAGGAGGCCGAGCCCCGGCTCACATGTGGAGCGGCCTCTGTGCTGCCCTGGAGCCACTGCTCAGCAGCCTGGAAAGCCCAAGGCTGTTCCAGCTGGCCTGCCTGGAGCCTGGCTCTGAGAACAGGCAGGCAGCACGCGGGTTCAGAGGCGTCCATCAGCCAGTGCAGCCAGAGAAGGCCCGCTGCACCATAGGGCTGGATTTGTGTCCAGGTGGGTGGAGAGAATTCAGTGCTGGGAAATTGTTGCCAGAATAGGGAGGAGCCCCTTTTCAGCTGGAATGTGTGGCAGGGAAGGGAGGAAAGGGCTGGAGAGAACAGCAAGGGTGTGCTGATAAGCATGCGTGCACCCTCATCTTAGTCCTGGGAGGCAGCAGCTGGTGGATGTGGGCCCGTCTCATCTGTGCTCTCGTAGAAGGCGGCACGTGGCACACACAAGAAAGCCAAGGCTTCCAAGCGTGATTCTCACCCGTGTCACAGGCTGGGATCACCTGAGAGATTTGATGGGCTAGTGCGTGGTCCACGGCCCCAGACATTCTGGCTTGATTGGTCTGGGGTACAAGCTTACCATGGGGATTTTCGGAAGCCTCCCAGCTTACCCAAAGGTGCGGTCAAGGTTGAAATCCATAGCTCCAAGGCATGACAGCTGATCAGAATTTTGCTTACCAACTGAGTTCTTGAGGGTCCAACACTTAATGCTCAGGGTCGACTTCATTAGACACAGCAGGCACAGTGCTATGGCCCATGACACTTTTTAGGCTCTATAAAAGTGTAACAATTTTTTTCTAATCAGGAGAAAAACAATATGAATGTAACCTAGCCTGGATTATAGCCATCTTTATACCAGCATAGTTGTAAAATATGTTTTAATATTTTTTATGGAGGAAGGGACTGATGAAGGCGAAAATGCCTAGAAGCCCTCAAAAGTCATGATGCAGCCCCTGGGGGCCCTTACCCTACCGGTCTGTGAAATGGGTTCATACGGAATCACCTACCCCACTGGTTACTATGAGGATACATAAAGGCTACTTCCATCTCCAGCAGATGAATTTGTCTAAAATCAACTTTGCACTTAACTGCTCTCTCATACCATTTCCCCAGTTATTGCCTTGAAGTTTTATGAAAATATTTTATTCTTATAGAATCTTTTATCTTATATGCATTTCTGGGAGATAGCAAATTCCATGCAGAAAAGGCAACCACAGGCTTTGCACATCACAGATGTTCAACTGGCACTGGTTGTTTTGAACTGGGTGGGGGGCAGTTGGGCAAACACTTCAAGAGATCAGATCTTTGCGGCACATGTGTTGCTAGGATCTCTTACACACTGGGGATGGGAGAGCTTTTAGACAACATCTTTCTGTGGTTCCCAAATCTGTGTGACCATCAAGATCACCCAGGGAGCCTCGTCCTCATGTCAGATTCCCCCACATTAGCACATCTAAGGGCAAGGCTGTAGCTGCTGTGTGTGTGTGTGTGTGTGTGTGTGTGTGTCCGTCCCCAGAGGAGCAGAAGAATCAGCAGGCCTGGGAATCACTGCTTTTTAACGTCCTTGTGCCAGGTACTCTCTATTCACCTCTCCAGATCTGGTCCCTTCCCTTCTCTACCCCGCTCTGCACCCCATAGGCAGACTCTTAGCAACTACATCAATGGGCCTACTTGCCTTTTGGGTTTCGGCTGGGTACGGCCCATGGAGGCACAGACAGGAGAGGGAGGTGGGAGCAAGTATTTCTCTCCCTGGCCTCCCGCCCCACGATGTCCCTCCGCCCCTGGCCCAATCCCGCAGCTACAGCTCTCTGCAGGATCTGGGAACTACTCCCTCCCCTTGTCCCTCCAGGCAGCTGAAAACCCCAGTCCCCCAGTGGGTCTCCATAGCCCACTCCACCCTTGTAAACAGGCCCTTCATTAAACTCAGCACAATCACCTCCTCCGGACGGTGCCACCTCTTTCCCGCTGGGACCCCGAGTACTTTTGTCCTGCAGTGTAATTTTCTTGCAGGTGATCCTACCATCCCAAGATGATCGCCTTTGGGGTCTGGAAACGCAAATACAATATAACACCTACATTATGTTATTACAGCGTACTCTCTGTGGATTAAAAACAAAACTAAAGCTAACATTTATGCTTTGCTTTATCCCTACAGCACTGTATGAGATGGTTATTACCTGCACTGTTAGTTGAAGGCATCAAAGCACCATAAAAGGGAGGTAATGCTGCAGCTCGCACTGCAAGGTGGTGGTGGAGCTGGGCCCCAACGCAGCCACTGCCTCTCCCCCGGGCCCTGCATTCCCCTCCTGGGGTGCAGTCCTCAACACCCCAGGGAGGAGGCAGCCCTCACATCTGGCACGCGGAAGGTACTTTTCACCAGCTGGCTAGCTATGGCTCCTGGACCGTAGTCTTCTCAATTGCACCCCAGCCTTGCCTCAGATTCTGGAAAGGCCTTGCGTGAAATAAATTTTTCCCTTGTGATTGATGGGCCTAAAATTCATGCCATGAATCTGGGGGCCCTGGGCTTTTCTTCTTGTTTTTGCTGAGGCAGCACTATAAAACATAATGTATGGCCACGTCGGAGTGGGTATTTTCCAGGAAAAATGCTTGCTTCTACTTAAGTTTTATGGGGGTCTCCACTTAACATCTCCTTTGGAGTGCACACAAAGCTTTTCTGGTTGAGTCTATCCCAAGGAAACCCAAAGGACCAAAAGCCACATCATATACACTAACAGATGAAGGGGAGGAGGGGCTCTTTTTAAAGGAAATGGCAGACTTTTTTCTTATCTTTAACTGTTTGTAGGCAGACAATAGGGTGAGTGGGAAAACATGGAAGTAATTCTTTTCATTTCCAGGAATCACTTACTAACCTGCATGCTGAGATGAGACCTAGAACAAGACTTTACCCATTTTGAGAAACTCTGGATCTCCAGACTACCTTGCCACTTCCCTTTTGTTATTTAACTGTTTCTGGGCTTCAATTATCTCACTGAAATCTGAGAGACTGCTGTCCATTTAAAGGGAAACTGGAAGGGCTATGGCAGATAATAAAAGTCGACACACTACACTAATGTAAACTATCTTCTACCTTTGTGATCTTTAGACCACACACTTTAAAAATACTTTTATGTTGAGTTTTGCCTTTTATTCTTATCACATAGATTTGGTCCCTTGAGCACATTTCTATTTTTCCCCTACAAATATATTATCTCAGGAAAGCTGACCTGATGATGAAGTCAATGTCTTCACTCCAGCCAACCACTTGGGGGTGGAGAGTGAGCACGGCACCCAGATTTGTGACAACGCCACTGGGGATAGACAGAGTTGGTGTGAGTCCCTCTTCTCCTCCTATGGGCTTTCTAATGAGGACCAGGTCTTTGTTTAAAGATTTTCTTAATTTGTATTAAGATTTTCAAGAGGATGAGAGCAGAGCATGAAACCAAGCATAAGTGGGGTCTTTCTAAGGATTGGGGCCCTGTGTGTCTGTCTGCATGTGACCTGGTGTGTATCTTTGAGACATTAACTGCTCTGGGCCTTGGATTTCTCACCTTTAAACGGACGGGGAGTGACTGTCAGGGCAAATGGGCAGAGCACAGGCCTTGGCACAAACAGAAGCTCAGAAAGCAGAGCTACTATTCTGTCATTCATGGTCCTTCCCAGCATCACTTGGCTTATGGATTATGAGCAACACTGATGCTGCTTTAGTTTCTTTCTTGCATTAATCACTTTTAGCACAATGAGCAGAGACTTCAGTAGGATCAAAGGAGCACCAGACCTAGATGAAGTGGGGCTGGTGGTTAATTGTCTTTACCCAATGTTGATTAGTATGATCTATTAGGTTGAGTCCAACATTAGCAGCAAAAAATATATATATATATTATTTTAAAATGATTTAGAGGGTAAATAGACTAAACAAAGAAACAAGACAGAACCTCTTAGAACATTACATTCCTAGTAGGCAATGTCAGGTCATCAATGTATTCAGGGATCAGTCAACTACAGCCCAGCAGACCAAATTCAGCCCATCACCTGTTTTTATAAATAAAGTTTTATTTGAACACCACATTCATTCATTAACACTTGGGCTGCTGTCACACTGCAATGGTACAGTTGAATAGTTGAAACAAAGACCATTTGATCCACAGAGTCTTTACAGAAAAAAGTTTGTTTACCCTTGGTTAATACAGCCTTTGCTGAGTTGTGTGTGTGAAGCAAGGTGACAGATGAGAATGCATGTTCCCTGTAAAAGGAGCAGCACTGCAGAAACACTAGTCAATGAGTCCTGAACAATGACCTGCCATGGTGCTGGGTCTGCTACAAGGCTGCTGGAAAAATAGGAAGAAATACACAGGATGAAGTTAAGTGATCACCCAGTCAACTCTTTATTGGGTGGCAATTATGGGCAAAAGCCACTTGGTAATTCTCACCTCAGGGATGCAGTGTGGCTGGCTGAGCAGCTGGAGTGCCAGACCAGGGCTGGGGAGGGGGGAATAAAACAAAGGAAAAAGAAAATAAAGGAAAACGTAGGCTTTGTTCAAAAAACTCAAACCTTCTCCATTTCCTATTATAGTCTCTTTAGCTATGACATAGTTAAATTTTCAGCAGTGGTTTCTCAGGGAAAAAAAATCCCAGTGCTTTGGGAAAGCTGCCAGTCCCTGACATTGGAGCCCTCTGGGTTTTGGGGGTGGCGATAAAGAGACCCACATTCTCCTCCATCATGAAAGGTTAAATATCCACATTGAACTTTTAGAAGTACGTGTTTAATGTTGCTGCTCAGCTGCAGAAGTGCTAGGAGCCTTAATAAAGGTATTTAATGTGGGCTTATCCAGCCCCCAACACATGCTTCCCTGTTGAGATCAGGGCGAATGTTCTTTCGTGCACACACAAAAGCCAGACTGTACGAGCAAGCTAGTCTGCTGCAGCGCTCTTGGCAGATTTCCACCATTGTTATGATGGGCAGAGGGCCACGGGGTGATTTGCTGCAGGGAGGCTGCAGCCAGGGCTTCTGCCCAAAGCGCATCAAATTCTCCCATCTCTAATCACTTGACCACCCGCCCTTTCATCTACAAACCTGGCCCCTGTGCCGCACCGTCCACTATCCTTGCCAAATTCAAATAACAAGCTCCAAAGCAGCTCCTGTTGCTGGATGGAGCACACCTTCCTCTAAGTGGGGATTTGTATTTCCTCTCTGGGCACAGAGCCATGAGCTGAAACCGCCTTTCATCCTGAGGTGGGGCTGTGCCGACTGATGGTTAGGGCTCTCTTCTGGGTCTCTGTCAACACATGCAAATAAGATGATAAAATTCAGTGTGAGCCATAAAAACAATTGCCTTTGTAAAACATCTTCTTTTCTTGTCTCAATGATGGTCTGTTTTATTTAAAAATAACCACCTCTCTCTTTAGGACTATGCAGACCTGATGCTACTAACCCACCTTGTTATATTCCTGACTATTGTAACAAATCACCTCTTAGGAGAAAGGTTCTGAACTCTGTGGACCCCTGAGGACTCTCATCTCTCCATCAAATTCAGATGATGATAACCACCTCCTGCTCATCTTATAAGGATGTTATAAAAACATATGAGATCATGTCTCTGAAGAGAGCTCCAAGAGTGAAGCTCAGAGCCTGTTGTCACATCCCCCTTTTCTCCACTCTCTCCTGACCTCTTTTTCTCTACTTTTTGCTCACAGAATTCCACTCCCAGGGAGAAGAAAGTTCCCTGCAGCAATCTCACACTCAGTATCTCCCCTACATCTTTCCTAGGGGCATGTTCATTATGAAAAAAAGAGGGACCTAAAAATGGTGTGCAGTGACCAGCACTTACATGTTTACACTGAAAATAAGGCATTTTTGTTCTTGGAGTGCAGCAAGCACATGCATTATTGAAATGTTACATAATCACAAAATTGAGGCCGTACCAACTTCTTGTTGGATAGTCTCCAGATTCTCTCAAGTGTCACTTGCATGCTCACCGGCCCCTCTCAGGTAGGGGTTCTTTGCAAAAAACAAACAACAAAAAATATCTCTTTCCTCTCTAGCATTCCCCCAACACTTCTATTTCTCTGCAAAATGTTCCCCTTGTGACACCATTTCCTTTGAAAATCTCTCCATTGGAACCAGCTTCTTTTGCATTGGGTTGAACACCACCTCATCTCCCAGCTCACTGAAGAGTGCCCGCTCGTCAGCCGGTCTCCTGGACTCTGTCCTGTGGCAACCTCGGGCCTCTGCTTCCTTCCTTCCTCGTGTCCTTCTCTCCTGATATCAAAGCTGCCTTATGTATTTTCTCCAAAGCTGATCTATCTGGTTGTGCCCCTGATGCTAACTGGGATGTCACCTAGCAAATTATGTCCCCTGTTCTTGGAATCTTAACCTATTTCTCCTCCACTGAATCATCCCATAGGCTTACAAATATGCATATGTATCTACACTTATACCTATATCAAGATCTTCGGGAAATTTACAAAGTTGACTTAGGGAAACAAAGTAAAGACGTATTTAAAATTGTA